>NC_044393.1:83980344-86584860 GCF_006542625.1 Nomascus leucogenys | reverse complement strand
TCACCAGAGATTCTGATTAAGTAAATGCAAGTTAAGGCCCAGGCATCCGTACTTTAAATGGTATCCCAATTATAGTGACCCATGCCGTTTATTGAGGCTAAGATTTCATGGATGTTTCCATCTTATAATAGATTAAGCCTCCTATCATTTTAGATTTAGATCAAACCAACACCCATTTATTAGCATCATGATCCTGATCAATTTAATTACATATATTATAATTTAATAGAGTTTCAAGTTTCTTACTTGGCTAAATTAGATTAAAACATGTTTTATTCTGTCTTTATGGTTTTTTCACCTAAACCATGATCCTGAAATTCTAGTAGATTTCTAGTAGATATCATGATTGCTCAGCTGAATTCAAGTTTATAATGTCACAATGTTGTTTAAACAACAAGTGTCATCTTGAGATACGAAGCTTTTTTATAATGTGTTTGACTTATAGAAATTGGATAGAAAACAGCTAAAGTATAAAGAAGAGTACCATATGGATATTTTAAGTTTCTTTTCCTACTAAACTTGGAATAGTTAGACGTGCAATAGAAATCCATATTTAATTCTCTTTCCAACAGCTTAAGAAATGGAAAGACTTCTTGGTGTAGCCAGGGAACACCAATCCAGATAATTAAAGGGTTTATTTAAAATGGGTTTTTAAAGAGATGTATGGGAAACTGGGGCAAGTTTTCCTGGAAAATGTAAATAACTTAAAAACAGACTAAATTGGGATATGATTTAGGTGATGGTGACCAGATGTTCTCCTTAGCTATCAGTAGATGTTAAGACATGGCCAAAAGAACATAAATGGTAGAGGATTGTGGCCAAAAGAACATAAATGGTAGAGGAGATGAACATGTCTGTGCTTTTGGCAGGATCACCAGCCCATGCTGTCATTACTAAGAACTGGTATTTTGTTTAAGTGCAGGAACTGGATATTCTCAAATAAGAAGGCTGAAGAGTAAGACATGATTTTGGCATTGTTCTATGTGTTTAGTTTCTCTCCCGGTCCTTCATTTAGTTGAGACCATTTCTAAGGGCTCACTTGGACTCTGAATCATTACATAGGCTTTGAATCAAGAGCTTCCATGTGGGGTCATTCCTTACTTTCATTAGAGACCAAGCCAATCCAATTTTCTTTTTTCTGCATTTATATTTCTCTTGTTCCCTCTCTTATTTCACTTTTTTCTTAATGAAAGAAAGTTCTCCTTCTAGTGAAACAGAAAATCTTGCTGATCAAGGGGCATATGAAGCACTGTAAAAAACGTACTTTTGAAATCTTGAGGGTTAAAACACTTATCTCTCAGAGAAGACAGGTACAGTTCAATTTGGGACACAAACTGGATATTTAGCTGGAAACATTTCTTGTCTTTAGTTACTTTAATATTTACCTTCCACTTGAGTTGCAGAAGGAAAAGTGGGAGAACCAGCCATTCCCATTCTCGCATTTTCCACATGCTTTCTTAATTGTTCTAACATTGAACTGAAGCTTAAAATCACAGTTTTGCAGTTTTAATGCAGGATTTGAGGCTGCAGAGTTCTCTTCATTCAGCTTGCAGTGATAATAGCCTGAGACCCAAAGGACTCTAGGAAGGAAAGTTAAAGCTTCCATGTGTGTCTGTGTGGCTGTGTTTTCAGATTTCATGGTCATAATAAAGATATAAGGGTTGATAGATTAAATGAGAACTTGAATAATACTAATATGTAGTTTTGTTGTTGTTTTCCTCTCTAGGCCAGCAATAAGCAATGGGTCACATTGCCCTATTTTTTATATGACTTTTGTAGAAAAGACTGTGTGTGTGTGTGTGTGTGTGTGTGTGTGTGTAGAAAGAGAAAATAGGCGATGGATAAACAAGTTAAATATTCATTTTACATTACAGTATTGGTTTGCTGAATATAAATTCTTGAAAAAAGTGCATCCACTGATTAAGTTGGTTAGACATTATCTTTACAACTGAATTTACTTTCTAGGTTTGCTTAGTGAATTCTTCTCTGTAACTGTTGCAAATATATATCCCTCAGCTTAACAAGTTCCTATTATTACAGCATCTATAAGAATGGTTCTTATTTAATAATTTGTATTTGTAACTCTTATTTCTTATACTATTTATAATTCTTGAGAAAATTACTTGATTTTAGCTTTCACTCATGAATTAATCCAATAATTTCCTGTTCTTTCTACATAAGCACCCCCACTTCCAGTTGTGGCTGATCTGTCTCCTAGGGACTTCTTCAGAGATAGGGGTCCGGCTTTAGGTTTTATTCTTCTCTTTCTGCCTGGACGCACACAATTTTGCCTCTGTCTTTGTTTATCATTGCAGCTCCCTCTGAATGTTTTCAATAACTACTTCAGCCTTGGATTTGATGCTCATGTCACACTGGAGTTCCATGAATCCAGAGGTGAGGACAACGTCCCATTTCCATCTCCCAGGGAGGAAGTTTCTAGCAGGTGTTTTGCATGTTCCCTTTTGTTTGTATATCACTTATGCGTTTACAGTGGGCTTCAGTGCTGTTTCATTTTAACCTTTAGGATGACTCTGGGAGCTAGACAGGGCAGGAACTTCTTATAAATGGGACCCTGAGACCTAGTTGTTCAGACAAATGGGACCCTGAGACCTAGCTGTCCAGGGTCTCAAAGACAGTAAAGGGCAGGACTAGATGTGTGTTCCAGGTCTCAGGATTGTTCATCTTTATGTTCTACTGGAAGATTTGAAGTGAGTAAAATACTAAGAAGTGATAGAGACTATTACTGAAGTCACTAGGATATTCTTTAGCTTCACAAAACACTACTAAAGTGCAATACTACACAACCAGAGCCATTGAAATATGGTAGCAAAAATAAAAATGTCCCCTCTGTTTGTATAAAATAAACAACAGGCATCTTAGAACAACAGAGGAGCTATAGGTAGTTTAGGTTGAAAGAATAGGATGTAATGGTGATGGGATTAATTAGGAAGGTACTAGGGATCCCCACTGGATGATACAGAGGTGTGAATGAGACCATGTAGTGATTTCAGATACTAAAAGAGATGGAGTCAAGATTAGGGGAACAGAATTTTTGAAAGAGAAGATGAAATAATGATATGCTGTTAAATATTTCATCAACATTTTCTCGTACCATTTAGAACTGATAAAGTTTAGGGTTTTGACTTGTGTTTTGTAGTCCTAATTGATCTTTCTCTCTCTCTCTCTCTCTCTCTTTCTGTCTCATTTTGTCTCTTAAACTCTCTTCTTATTAATATAGCTATACTATATATCCATGTCTATGCCTGTATCTATATCTGTACCTAGTGCCTTCTGAATATATATAACCAGAACCATGCTAGGATGTAGATTGTTAAGAGACTTGTGAGATAAAGTCACAAATGAGAAGTACTTTACTTTTTTCCCTCCAGGTTATGTAAGAAAGGAAGTGGTGTTTAGAATTTTTGCGTACTTGGGAATTTGAAATAACAGAGCACTAAAAGCTAGAATTCGGATTTTCAGATTCTGGTGATAACATGAAAATTCTGATCATGCACTTATGCACTAGAAGTCAAGAGTGATGCTACAGGATTAAAAACCACTAGAGTATAAAATACAAGTAAGGAACAGATCTTTAAAGTCTCTTACTGGATCCAGCAATGTTAGCAGACTTTGGCCTTACTGGTTTCACAAGGTTTTGAGAGGACAGGCTCTGTAAAGGTCAAATTCTGTGCCAAGCAAGAACGATGCTGTTTGAAGAGAAAGCCATAGTTTGGTATTCCTCTCTGATTGGCCAGAAAAATCACAGCTAGAAGGCATGATTGATAACAGAACCTCAAACATCCCAAGTCAGAAACACTACCACTTTCCACCTCCCTGCCTTAGACAATTCTTGGATATTAGGTATTCAGAGGGACCTACCTTGGGGCCAACAATTTATGACCTGTTACCCTTCTTATATTTAAGGAGAGTTAATTTGGGAAGTACACGGGGGATTTTATTCTTCATTTCTTACCCCATTTTTTGTCTTATATTCTTCAGCAGAATCCTGATCCTGGGCTTCTTAATAAAATACCCCAAACTTCTTAATAATACTTGTAAAGTAACACAATTGTCACGAATACATGGATTTCCGAAAATAGGCATGAAAAGAGGTATAAATGAATACGTGGCCAAAAATGAGCTCATTCAATGAGCTCAATGAGCTCAAGTGAGTCTCATATTTAGTCTAACTAATCCGGAAGTTTTTCTAATGATTCACTTCCTTAAACTATGATGAAGTTTCTATGCCTCAGAGTGAGAACGGAGTAGGGAGAGACCCTTACATGGAAAGACCAGGCTTACAAGAAAATTCTTTTGGGGAAAGTGATTTTTCTCTTTTATTTTAAGCTGTAGGACTATTGTAGAGTGGGATATGCAAATTGTTGAGTGTATGAACATGTACATTTATATGTATGTGATTATAAAACAATTAGTTAAAAGATGTCAAGCATTAATCTTTGTATAGTTTATTGATAAGGCTTATTGTGTTCTGATGTAGTAAGAAATGGAATTGTAAACATTTCCCCTGCATGTAAATCAGAGCCTTTGAGGAAAATCAGCCACTGAAGGGCTGATAAGGGAGAATTTATGTTGATTGGAAATAATAGGTACAATATTCATGCAGGTGAGGTAGAGGTGGTAAAAAAAATAAATATCTATAAGATACTGGAACCAGATTTTGTTGATACACTTAGGCCAGAGGTATGGACTTTTCAGTAGCTGTTAATCTGCTTTTTTTAAACATTAAATTAAAAAATTATTTGTCTATGAAATATATAATTAAGCAAAGTCTTTTTTTTTTTTTTTTACTGTTTCTGTTCATTTGTATTTTCCTCCTATTTTTAACTAGTTACTCAAGAAATCTTAAGCTAAGCTATAGAAGAAAAAACAGGATAAGGAAGACCACATTTTTAATTGTGGCAAGCTTACTTATTTTGTCAGTAGATAGTGAGTGGCTGTTCTCAAACCAAGAAAACTCGTAGTGAGACTTTAAACTGTTTTCCAACACAGGCACTGTCTGCGGCTTCATGGATCATTTGCCATAAAATACCTGAAGGGTAACACAAAGGCTCATGAAAGCCATTGTGAAAAAAATAAGCTTGGATAGTAGAATCTATGAGGTATTATTCAAGAAAATATAATACTTTTATGTTGAGAATTATGCCAATATATCTACATAAAAATGGGCAATTAATATAAATCTCATTAAAGGAGAATTTTAAAAAATTTAACTATGGAAAGAATTTTTAGCACAGATATAAATATAGCCCATCAAATGGACACTTCTTAGCATAACTACATATATTGTATTTCTTTTAGAAGGAATAATTAAACTGGCATTAATTCCCATTTTTATATCTACTTTATTCCAGACACAAATCAAACTCAAAAACATGCTTAATTACGTTTGGAAGCTGCATACATAGCTTATGGAAGTCATGCCCTATGAAAGTCAAAGTAAATAATTGCTTCTCCACCTCCTTCCACCTTTATCCTGTTATCTCAGCCCAATATCTCTGGAAACCCTCCAATTTCTACAAAGCATCTAGAGTGCCTCCATCTTTAATGTGCTTGAGAATCACCTGGGGAGCCCCCCTCCACAGGTGTATAGACTCCACACTCAAGTCATTCTAATTCAGTAGATCTGGCTAGGGCCTAATCATTTGCATTTCTAACAAGCTCTCAGTTAATGTCAGTGATGCTGGTTTGGAGTTACACATTTATAGTCCTGGATTACTGTCCCTGTAGCACTGGGCCACTGTACTAACTGGCCTGGAACTGGGGGAAAGATGATAACCAAACCATGGGATCTATTGGATCTATGGGTTAGGAGGGAGTTGGGGAGGAAGTAGGAGTGCTAATCTAAGTCGCTACCTTTTATGAGGTCTCCATAACAAAACTACTTTTCCTCTTTCACAGAAGCAAATCCAGAGAAATTCAACAGTCGTTTTCGAAATAAAATGTTCTATGCAGGGGTAGGTATACATTTTATTTCATAATTACTACATATTACTTAGTGCCAATTCACTGTGTATCATGAAGTTGCAAACTACATTAGAAATAATCACATATACATCTTATTTATATATGTCTATATATGGTTACTGTTTCATGTCTGGGCTTAAGAATGAAAGTGAGGTGTATTTCTTAAGTTAGTTGTCAGAAAGAGAGTTGGTGTTCCTCATCTCTGAGCTTTTAAGCAAGCCCTGAGGCTTCGTGTTGAACAAGAGAGGATGCTATTCAGAGGGATGTGAGAAACAAACATCAAAGCCAGTGTAAGAAATGGGGGCATTGTGTAGACTGATGATGTCTGAAGAATTTTAGGTAAGAACGTAGTTTTCACCAGGGTGCGCACATTGACGTTTGGATTAGAAACTGGCAGAATATGGGGTGTTTTTCATGGACGCATGCGTGAGATTAAAGGGGGTGCCTTCTTTTTCCTTCTTTTGTTTCTCAGGCACGTTCATAGTAGTAAATAGGGAATGAAAAAAAGTCATCCGAAATATCAGTACAGTTTAAATTTATGCCAATGGATAGGAGGAGTTTAAATAAAAGGCATTTAGAAGCTGCATATATAGTTTATGGAAGTCAAATCCTGTGAAACTCAAAGCAAATAAGGAAATTTTAGTGGAAAGACTGTATCAGCCTTAATGGACAAGGAAAGTGGTCAGAAAAGGTTGTCAAAATAAACCTTCCAGTGACCCTCGGAATTGTCTACTTTTTCACTCTCATTCTGTGCTCTTAAATTTTATAGTGAAACTGTAAATTATAGTTTGGAAACAGAAAAATTTCAACTTGACAACTCCTGCACTGCTTTACTTTGGATTCTGCAGAAAGAGAACGTGTTTAGAATTTTTGCATACTTTGGAATCCTTGGAATCTAGGATATGGAAGCAAGGATTTAGTATAACCATGTAATTACGAGTTTCTTTCTCTTTATTTCCCTGTGGTATAGGCAGCTTTTTCTGACTTCCTACAGAGAAGTTCTAGAGATCTATCCAAACATGTTAAAGTTGTTGTAAGTATTGAATGTGTTGATTTATTTCATTTGAATATGATATGACTGCCACAAAAAACTCCCAAATAGTTTATATATTTAATCACTGGACTGCATAGAACTTTGGAGATCATTTTGTGTAGTTCATTCAATCTACACTTATTATGTGTCAGGCACTGTCTTAGTTGCTGGGGATGAAGATAAATGAAAAGACTAGTTTCACTCCTGAAGAAACTCACAGTTCAGTTGTGAAGAAGGTCACATAAGTCACTTCAGAACAATAAAATTGTTATTCAACCATGTATATAATATGGTTGTGGCACAAAGGGAGAAGTGATAACTCTGACTATGGTGGGGTCAGGAAGACCTTTATCAAAAAAAAAAAAATGATGTTAGCTGGATCTTGAAGCATAAGTCGGTACTCTCCAAATAAGTATCTTTATTCCAGGATAATCTGAGGAGGATCTTTATTCCAGGATAATCTCCGTTTTAGAACAAAGTGTTGGTTTCATTATTTTGTGGTGATTCACTCTCCCACCTGGTCAAGGTTCCTCACCACTAGATGGATTCTTTTTGTGTGTGCTGTTTCTTCCTGGGTCTCTATATCAGGTTGCGGAAATATACCGCTTGGGGGCAAGGGAGAGAGAAATTTATCTTTATCAAGGTGACACATTCAAAAATAGAATAAAATTGGTATTAAGACATTAATGTTTCCTTATAGTAACCAAGTTAAAAGAAGGAATGAACATGACTTTGTTGCACATAGTTGTATAAGTAAATGACAGAATGAGAAAGAGAAAAAAATATATAAATGGAAAAGAAGGAATGAGAATATAGCAATGCTTGAATTTATCATATCATAGGTAAAGAATAAGAATAATTTTGATGGGCCGGGTGTGGTGGCTGATGCCTGTAATCCTAGCTCTCTGGGAGGCTGAGGCAGCCGGATTGCCTGAGCTCAGGAGTTCGAGACCAGCCTGGGCAAAATGGTGAAACCCCATCTCTATTACAATACAAAAAATTAGCTGGGTGTGGTGGCATGTGCCTGTGGTCCCAGCTACTCAGGAGGCTGAGGCAGGAGATTGCTTGAACCTGGGAGGCAGAGGTTGCTATGAGCTGAGACTGCACCACTGCACTCCAGCCTGGGCGACAGAGTGACACTCCGTCTAAAAAAAAAGAAAAAAAAAGAATAATTTTGACAAGAGAGAACAGAACAAAATATATACATGAAAATAGAGAAAAATATATGATCTTAAGCTAAATGAGAATATGAAGAAATATAAGGAGCATGAAAATATAAAAATTAAAATGTGTAATCACCAGTAAAGCACGTATAAGACATGAATCTACTAAATCAGTTGAAACAAGAGAAAAAGGCCTTTATCGCTGCTATTAACAACCATTGGCATCCCTTTCAGATGTTTCAGTTCTCACACAATAAAAATATAAAGCGAGTATCTTTTAGTGGTGGAGACTCTTGAGACTGAAATATTGCCTTAAAGCTAGATACAAGAACACATGGCCCATTGAACTATGAGGATTATTATTTCGATAAAATCATGGCTATTAAATTTAAGTAGCAGCAACCTTACATTAAACTTCCCCTGTTTCTTCAGCTGCCTGTAGCCTAGCAAAAATTAAACTTAACTGCCCTTTCCAGTGTGTTTTGCATTTACAGGCACATCCACAGTACCTGCTAGGAGACCCAGTGCACGCTGGGCGGTGGCCATATAGAATGGCAGTGTACTGTACAAGTCACAGGATTGATATCAAACTCTGTACACTTCCTAACTGCTAGAGAGTTTTCTTTCTCATATCTCAGTCCCCTTGATGATACATGCCTCATGCATGGGTGACTTTATAGTAGAGTCTAAAAGATGCTTGCAGAGAGGCCAAAATGGCAGCAAATAACTAGGAAAGATGTGATATCAGCCTATATATGTAATATTAAAGGTGGAATATTTATATAAATTATATCTTATGAGGAGGAAAAAAATCATTATAACTAGGTGTGAACATTTGGGATTTAGCTAGGTCTACCTTTGCTAGGTATATGACTTTGGGGAAATCATTTAACCTTTCAGAGGAGTTTGCTTTCTTCATCTGTCAAATAGGCGTAACAAGACATGTCTTTGAAGCAATGGTTTTTGACCATTGTGCTGTGACATAGAGAGACACAAGGATACTTTTGCAATGACATCATTCTATGTTTTCCTGAGTGTGAGATGAAAAGGATGGAAGGTTAGTGAGAGTGGTTAGATGTCTACCCAACAACAGAGCATCTGTTCTTTGTCAGAGGGTGAAGTCAGTGTTTGTAATGCAATAGCTAATAATGTTTCATAGAGATATAAAATATGTATTTGAATATTAGACCGAGAAAATACAAAATGACAGTAAAAACCTACATATAGCCATTATTCGTTCCACTTCCCATATTTTCTTCTTGTTATTTATCAATATATGAGCTTGTACAAAGGAACATATTTTGGATGCAAGTATGTCCCTTTGTGTGTATTTGAAGTTGGGAAAAAGTTGAAAACTGCTATTCTAAAGGAATTGTACATTTATATATTATTGCAATAATATATAAAAAAAATCTCTGTAAAGCAGTATACCGTGTAAGGCACACATTTTCATATGATTTGATGAGTTCCCAGAATCACTAACATGTTTCCCAGAAGGAAAAAGTAGAAAGTTAAAAAATGAATTCCGTTCTAAATACAGTAATATTTATTATAATCTTTCTGCAATGCAACCATAAGGCTTTGTACACTATTAATGTATCACATCCTAGGTTTTAAGTTTTAGTTGCTTACAACATGCAATTTTGACATTTACAATGTCTACTTTTTTATTCATTGGCATAGTCATTTATAACTCATTTCAAGTTCTTAAGTAAGTTGGAAGATGTTTGCTTAGTAGTTGAGAGTACTAGAAAAACATCTTTAATGTCTAGAACTTTATTACTAAGTTATATTTGAAAATAATTTATTTAAAATTGTAAGATTTCTTGGAAACAATTCTTTGAGAATACTCATGAAAATTAGGCTGTATGGAGATCAACTGGGAAAAAAAATGCAGGTGCTGGAGACAACTTGACGGCTAGCAAAATCATTATACTTAGATTGAAACTGATCCCAAAGAACTCTTTCAGAATTTGCAGGGAGCTTGGGGATGCTTTGCTTCTCTCTCCAAATGAGAAGGTAATGGGGAAATCCTGTGATAAGGGTATGAGGAAAGCAAATGTGAGAGCAGGCTTTACACTTTTGACATCGGAAAGTCTATAGTCATGACTAGAGTTATTCTCTTTTGACTTTTGTCACCAGTGGGAAATGAGAAAGGAACATGAAAGACTTTTCCTTGATTTATCAAGGGATGATACCCTTGCAGAAAGCACTAGCAGATCAGGGAAGCCATGTTCGAGGGTTGTTGAGGCCAAGCTAGGCTGAGACCCTTGATTCCCAGGTCTAAACTCCAGGAAGACAGTGAATGTTAGAAGTCTAAAGTCTGAATGGCCGGGCACGGTGGCTCACACCTGTAATCCCAGCACTTTGTGAGGCCAAGGCGGGTGGATGACCTGAGGTCAGGAGTACAAGACCAGTCTGGCCAACATGGTGAAACCCCGTCTCTACTAAAAATACAAAAATCAGCTGGGCGTGGTGGCGGGCACCTGTAATCCCAGCTACTCGGGAGGCTGAGGCAGGAGAATCGCTTAAACCTGGGAGGCGGAGGTTGCAGTGAGCCGAGATCACGCCATTGTACTTCAGCCTGGGCGAGTCTGTATGAGATGAAATGTGTAAGAACAAACCACGAATGAAGATAATACTAGTGTATAATAGATATCTTTTCAAAAGTTTGCGGTACATAGACTTTTAAAAAAGTCTTCAAAATATTTGACATTTTCAAAATAAAAATTGTCTCAAAAAGCAAA
Source organism: Nomascus leucogenys (assembly GCF_006542625.1). Taxonomy (NCBI): domain Eukaryota; kingdom Metazoa; phylum Chordata; class Mammalia; order Primates; family Hylobatidae; genus Nomascus; species Nomascus leucogenys. The sequence continues at coordinate 86,573,932 of NC_044393.1, read as the reverse complement.
GAAAATAAATAATTATATTTGGGACTTGTTTGAATCAGATAATGATGGTGGCAAATACTACTGCTTTAACTTGAGGCTTTTTTCTTTTCATTCTTTTAAGTGTTCGTAAATCTTTTAATGTTGACACCATCAGTCTAGATAACTAATAATCATCCATTGTTAAGAATGATAATATTTCCTTTGATTGTGAGACAAGAGAAATCATTTTAATCAAATGGAGGTTTTGTTCTTACCTTAAGTACAAACAAAACCAACCTCTGTACCCTGGGTCCAGTAAAGCTATAACCAGAATATATTTTTAATCATTGTGACTGGCATTCACTTAAGCAGAGATAGGGCAAAGAGAAAGAGACCATGGTGTGTACTATTGTCAAACTAGTTATCTTTGATAAGTTTTTAGACTTGTGACTTCTTCAAAACCCCTTTTCTGTTTTGATTGTTTCAGTGTGATGGAACAGATCTCACCCCAAAGATTCAGGAACTGAAGTTCCAGTGTATAGTATTTTTAAATATACCCAGGTAAGCTCTGTTTGTATTATTTCCTTGGTTTGACATGAGCTCTGACTTGAGGTTATCTGTTTTCATAACAGAAAATTTCAGATGTAAACAATGAAGATCAGTTATCTAAATGGGTAATTAAAGATTTCTAGGTCTGATAATTGATTCTCCGATTTGGTTTATTTAGTTTTGTTTGTGGTTGGTGGTTTTGTGCATCATGTGGCATGCATTGTCTGTACTTACCCATCTTTAAGAAACCCAGGCACCCCTCTTGACTGGAACATCTTAATTTATTTCTAAATTACCGTTCTTTCCCTCCTTCTCCCCCTCTAAGAATGAGAGAATTGAAAAACTTTTTTTGTTCTCTGTTTCCTAAAAACTGTTAATAAAATCATCCAGTCTGATTCGAGTGTGGAATTCATTCAAAATTGTTGCCAGATGATTGCTTTGAAAAATAGGATGAGTTAGAGTATTGTTTTCTAGCCAGGATGTCAACTCTCCATGGTGCTATTACGCACTTCAGGAGAAAGAGATATTTAAGATAACTAGACTCAAAATAAACATATTATCTCAGTGGCATAAATTATGTTCTAGGCCCTGAAGCCAAGATTTTGGAAGGGATGGATCTATAACCATTTATTTGCCTGCCAAACAACTCAGACACAAAATCTGCAAATACATTGTATTTAGACTGAATTTAATTGAAATGAGAGTTGTATGTAAGTCTGTGGCTAGGAAAACACATCATAGTCTCCTGATTATTCTTGGCAGTGCTCAATATAGTCAGTTACAATTTTATTCCAGAAATATTTGCAGCTTAATTGAAGTAGAAGGCATTGATTCTCAGAAAGCATTGTTTATTACTTTGCCTTATTATTCTTTCTCTTGTCCTTCCTCTCTTCTTCTCTTGTCCTTCTTCGTCTCTTGTCCTGCTTCTCTCTTTTCTTGCTTCTCCCTCTTTCCCATCTGTATTCTTCTTCCTCTATTTCTCCAATTTCTTTTGTTTCTCCTTCTCTTTCTAATCTCTTATCTGTATTTCATCTCTTCTTCACTCTATCTTCCATAGTTACCTTTCCCTTCTCCTGTGAGTACCTCTTATTTTGCTTACGTATTAATGGCAAATGCTTCCCACTTCATTTCCCTGTCTCTTTTCTGCTGGCATGCATACATCTTCCTTTAAGACCAAATTCTGAAACCACCTATAGACAATTCATGATATATCATAGAAAACAGACATATATGAATTATAGTGAGAAATATAAATAATGAATGAGGAGAAAGTTGGATACCACAGGATACTTTTGTTGCAAAATTATGGCCCATTTTCACAGCTTGGTGTTTTGTAGATGATAAGAAGTGCATTTTCTTTCCTATTGGAAGGTGTGTACCAAGAATGGAAAACTGTTTTTATGTTTAATAAACATTGGGTCTAACTACAAACTAACACCTCATGATAGTCATGAGAAGGATGGGACATATTTACTTCTGTCTTTCATCTTCTCTTGCAGATATTGTGCTGGCACAATGCCCTGGGGAAACCCAGGAGATCACCACGATTTCGAACCTCAACGTCATGATGATGGTTATATTGAAGTCATTGGATTTACCATGGCCTCTTTGGTGAGCAACACAACTATTTTATTAAAATGAAATGTGTTTTAGTCACAGAGCTTATTCAATTCACAGGACTTTAGTTAACTTTTTCTCCTGCTTTATCAAGTTACAAATTTTATGAATTATAGAGTTGCTTAGGAAAAACAAGAAAAAAATAATCATTTATGTCACTAAGGAAACTGATGCACATTTGTTTGAACCTCAAGAATAAATGAATATCACTTCTTATTTTTCCTGATTAATTTTCTACCAGAATGAAAAGTTTTTATGCTAATTAAAAACATTACACGGGGCTAGGGGCGGTGGCTCACGCCTGTAATCCCAGCACTTTGGGAGGCTGAGGTGGGTGGATCAACTGAGGTCAAGAGTTCCAGATGAGCCTGACGAACATGGTGAAACCTGCCTCTACTAAAAATACAAACATTAGCTGGATATGATGTACTGCCTGTAATTCCAGCTACTTGGGAGGCTAATGCAGGATAATTGCTTGAACACAGGAGGCAAAGGTTGCAGTGAGCTGAAATTGTGCCATTGTACTCCAGCCTGGGTGATGAGTGAAACTCCATCTCAAAAAAAAGAAAAAAATGACACCATAGAAACATCCCAGCATTGGCACAGAAGCCATAGCATTTTATACTTTTTTGGTTCACTGAGGACTTTTGTGTTTAGGTAAAAAAGAAGCTGTAGCAACTTGTGGATATCCATCTTACTTATGAATGAAATGATCATCTCCATTATCACAAAATATCTGAATATACAAAGACATCATTATTGTGATACTAGTGAATACTCAGTTGCCACAATATTGAGATCACCTTGTATTTTAATTTTGTTTGCTTGCATTAAGGAAGGAAATTTATAGTGTAAGTATATTTTCAAACAGGTTTTAGCCATGCATTCCTGCTTATTATTAAATGATGTGGGGACCAGTTAAAATTATGCTTATCATTTCTTGTGTAAATCAGGCCATACTGAGTTTGTAATGCAAATAAAAACAAAGCTTCTGCTTGTCATCTTTGGTTGGCACATGATTTGTGCTGTACCTTATGCATAAAAGAAAAAAGGTTGTATTTCTCATTCTAAACAAATCAAAATAGGTCTCTTTTTTACTCATCTTATGAATTCCAAATAACTCTTCCTCAACTACCTCGAATTAGTGAAGTTTAACAGAAAAATCTATTGTGCTTATGGCAAGAATCTTCATCACCTGATTTTGTGATGGCCCTTGTTAACTCATCTCTAGAATAAAATAGTTGTCATGGTAGAAAAGATTGGACTGGGGTTGACTTACTTTCCAGCGTTGTAACACAATATAGCTCCTTATCTCCAGAGCTTTTTATGTTTATTGCAAATGAAGATACAAGCCAAGAGCAAATAGGATTAAGTTTAGGAAGGATATATGCAGGGAAGAATTCTTTTTTTTTGAGACGGAGTCTTGCTCTGTCGCCCAGGCTGGAGTGCAGTGGAGCGATTTCGGTTCACTGCAAGCTCCGCCTCCTGGGTTCACGCCATTCTCCTGCCTCAGCCTCCGAAGTAGCTGGGGCTATAGCCACTCAACCACCATGCCTGGCTAATTTTTTTGTATTTTTAGTAGAGATGGGGTTTCACCATGTTTGCCAGGATGGTCTCGATCTCCTGACCTTGTGATCCACCCACCTCAGCCTCCCAAAGTGCTGGGATTACAGGCGTGAGCCACTGCGCCCAGCCAGGGAAGAATTTTTGGAGGTGACAAAATCATGCCCGTATATGATGGAAAAAACTCTCTAAACTGTCCATACGTGGTTTGCTTATTCATTATTCACTGATCCAGTGAACATTTATTGAGTGGTTATCATGTGCTAGAGCCTCCTAGTTCTGACTATGTGGTAGAAGGCTCTCAGGGATTGTCTGTGAGATGACGATCCCTTACCTAGGCCTGGAAGGCCAAGGGGAATATTCAGTATTTCCCCATTGCTTTTAGGATCAAAATCTCTGTCCTTACTTGGCCTGTAAAGTTGAGGTTCTGTCTGGTTCTCTAGCCTTCCCTGCTGTCATCTTTGCTTTCTAGCTCAAGCAGCTGACAAGTGAAGCACAGCATCGACCCTCCCTTGCTTCTTTTGTACCACCAAGCCATTGCACGTGTGCTCTCTCTCTCTCTGAAATGTACTTCAACTGTTTCTTCTATGCCTTCTCAGACTATATCTATGTCTTGTTCTTGTTCTTTTTGTAGTCTTTTCTGGTTTGGGTGTTTTTTTTTCTAACAATTGTATAATTAGTATAATTTATATTATACTAATTCATATATTTAGTATAATAATTAGAATATTACACTAATTATACAGGAGCAATACTGAAACTGGGTAATTAGTGGAGAGTTGAATGGAGGGCTCTTTCACAAAGAGCGCACTAGGTTTATGAGAAACCAATTCTTGAGCTGAAGATAAAAAGGAAAAGAAGCAATCACCAGTACCAGAAAAAGAACTGCTTGGAAAGGGTTACCTGATAGGAGTGATATTTGCAAAGAGGAAGCAAGCAACCTGTGCTCATCTGGCAGGGAGCAAGCCAGGGACATAAATACAGCGACTTCCCACTTCACCTTGACCTCTAGATCTTCTGCTGGTGGGTCTGTCTGGAGAAGTCTAACTGGAAGCCAGAAGACATGGGAGCCACTGATGCAGTCCAAATAGGTCAGCCTCACAGAGCAGAAAAGAGAGCAGGGAAGGCTGGAGAGGAAGCTGGGGCAGCAAATGGTGGATATCCATCACTCCCCGGTGGGTGGCCAGTCCACAACAGGGAGCCTGCAGTATGCAGTTGGCAATGCGTGATGTGACTGACTGAATTTTACCAGGAGAAGAAGAATGGAACTTGGCATTCTGGAAAAGGGAAAATTTACAAACATTTGGAAGTAGGAGGAATTGTAGTGCTTTGTGAGAACTATAAGTAGTTTCATGTAGTTTAAATGTAGGTGAAAAGAGAGAGTGATCACAGGTGGCGCTAAAGACGTGAGTAAGGGCCAGATCATAGAGTGCATCACAGCACTGATCTAGGAGCGTTTACTTTATTCAGCATTCTTGAGGAGTTAGTAAAATTTTTTAAAAAATAAGTATTTATATGGGAAGGTTTCAGTGTAAAAATAGACAAAATAATATAACAAACTCCCAAGTATCATCACTCAGCTTTTATAATTTTCAATTCATGGACAATCTTATATTTGTCCCACCTACAACCTCTTCCATTATACTATTCTGGAGCAAATCCTAGACATTACGTGTATACAATATATGTCATATATACATCATATGCATACCATATATATCATTTTATCCATCAGTAATTCGAAATGGACTTTTATTTTTTTATTTTTATTTTTCGGGGAATCAGGTAGGGGCCTTTATTGGCCAGCACACATCTACCTCCTGGCATCTGTCACAAGCTTTTGCAGGAGTAGGCGGCCCCTTCCTCTCCATGTACCCATCCCCAACCTGAGATGCGGGAGGGCCTGGGGGCTCAGAGGGGAGAACTGAGGGAAGAAGCCCCCGGTGATCCAGAGGATTGGGCAGTCTGACCTAGGGGTGAGGAACCCAGCACTGGACAACAAGGAGGGAGGGGCACGAGAGGGCTCCCAGAGGTTTGGTCGGGGAAGGGGAGGAAGACTGCCCCCTGCCCCGTCATCCCTGTATGTGCCGAGCCCCAGCTCCTGACTCCCTCAGTGCCTTTGGGCCTGGATGCTCAGACAGCAGATGAGACGAAGCCTTGTACCTCTAACCCTCCTTGAAGGCCTGCCTCCCCCCACTTCACAGAGGGAAACTGAGGCCCAAGCCTCTCCTCTCAGCCCTTGCTCAGCCTCAGACATGTGCATGGTGCCAGGACTGAGACCTGCTTACCCCTAAGGCCTGGATGGCAGAAGGGACCCTGAGGACATTAATAAATATGGACAGGCAGTCCCTGGAGGCAGCTGGCCGAGTCCAGGTAGGAGGGGAAGCCTGGCCTGGTCTGCCTCAGGGGCCACCACTGCCCTCAGCCTCTCTCATCCTGGCTCCTGGGGGCCACGATCCGGTAGTTGGCTGCACGTCCGCCCCTCTTGCCCCGAAGGAGGCTGGGGGTGCCTGTGCCGGCAGGGCCTGCCCCAGACCCCAGCTCTGGTTCATAAAGCCCAATCATTGTTTCCAAGATTAAAACCCTCTCAGCTAAAATCTTCAAAGCCTCGCGTAGTTGGTGCAACCCCTCCTCCCAGTGGCTCTTCTCACCAGGGTCTCCCTTAGGGCCAGGTTCCCCCCGCTGCCCAGCAGAGCCTTGGGGGCCAGGCTCCCCACGCAATCCTCTTTCGTCCTTCTCTCCTGGGTGGCCAGAGATTCCTTTGGGTCCAGTGGGGCCTGGGGGTCCTATGTGTCCAGGACTCCCAGGGATACCTGTGGCACCAGGAGGCCAAGGGGGACCCATGGGCCCTGGAGGGCCTGGAGGCCCAGTGGGTCCCTGGGGCCAGTGGTTGTTGGTCTCAGTGAAGGTGTTGGATAGCAGTGGGTCTCCATTCTGGGAGATCTGGGCATGGGGTGGCCCAACAGGGGCTGGGGGCCCAGGGGGCCCAGGAGGCCCTGGTGGCCCAGGAGGTCCCCTCTCTCCAGGGGTGCCCACAGCTCCAGCCCGGCCAGGGCTCCCTGGGGGGCCCTGTGGACCTGGTGGGCCTCTCATCCCCATTGGGCCCCGGCTGCCAGCATCTCCCTTGGGGCCGGTGGGCCCGGGCAGCCCCCGAGCACCGACTTGGTCATTTTGGGGAAGCAGCAGGACCCTCACACTCTCTATGGCTCCTGGCAGCCCCTGGAGGCCTCCGTCGCCAGGGCTGCCCTGGGCAGGAGGGGGCCCCCAGAGGGAGCAGGGTCTTCAGGGGTAGCTGGTGTTGGAGGTACTGGCCGCTCTGTGACAGTCAGCATGGCCACCTTGGCCTCCAGCACCTTCAGCCGCTCTGTCAGCTCTGACACTTTGCTGCAGTTGAGACAACCTGAGAAGGCTGTGGGCCGAAGTGCCATCCGCCGCATGGTACTGCCCGACCACTTGAGCTCCAAGGAGCCAGAGGAACCTGCAACTTCCTCGCAGCTCACTCCCGAGTGCCCAGGGCAGCACCTCCACTCACGGGCGGTCACTATCTTGTACATCACCTTGTATGTGGGTCTCACCACAGTTCTGTAGCTGCTGCCCGGACAGCTCATGGGCCAGGGGCAGTTCTGCAGCACTCGCTGAAGGTAGGTGCCATTCTGCACATGGCATGAGATGGTGCGGGTCACCACGTAGGAGCACCAGTTCCTGCGTCCGTCCGGAGAACGGAGCTGCCCCGATGCTCCATGCAGCGCCGCCTCCCGGGAGCAGGAGCCCGAGGCAGAGCAGCGCTCAAGCCCGCAGGCCGCCTATGCTGCCCCAGGCGCCCTCTGCGCGCGGCCCCTCGGGGTCGCCGCCCCCAGCCTGTCCTCCCCGCCCGCCCGCGCCGCCAGCCGTCCCGGACGCGCGGAGCCCGGTTTCCAGCTCCGCGGCCGGAGGGCGGGCAGGAGGCGGGCGGGGGCGGGGGCCCGAAGTGGACTTTTAAAAGATACTTTCTTTTATAAACACAACCACGATAACATTATGTTATTTTAAAAAATGAAAATAATAGTGCCTGAATATCACTAAATATTTACTCAGAGCTTGAATTTCCAGCTGTATCACAAATATCATTTATTTTCTTATGCAGTTTCTCTGAGTCGGAATCCAGATAAAACTTACACATTGTGGTTGGTTGATACGACTTTAAACTCTCCGTAGTTTCCCCTTCAACTCTTCCTCATTTATTTATTGAAGAAACTGGTCATTTGCCCTGTCAAGTTTCTGAGTCTGAATTTTGCTGATAGGATCCCTGAGGCATTTATTAAAATGTGCTTCTTTCTTTTTTCTGTACTTGATAGATGGATCTACATACGCTACATGTATTTTCCTCCAAATCTACTTTGTAAGCAGCGTTTTCTTTTTCTAAAAAAGAATATATAATGTCTGGCTTTCTTTCTCCTTTTTTAATGTTGGCAGATATTGATGGTCAATGTCTGGATGTAGCAAACATTAAGGGTTGCAAAATAGTGACATTCTAATTCTATTTTTTTTTTTTTGAGATGGAGTTTTGCTCTTGTTGCCCAGGCTGGAGTGCAATGGCGCAATCTCAGCTCACTGTAACCTCTGCCTCCCGGGTTCAAGCTATTCTCCTGCCTTATCCCCCCAAGTAGCTGGGATTACAGGCACCCGCCACCACACCCGGCTAATTTTGTATTTTTAATAGAGATGGGGTTTCACCATGTTGGTCAGGCTGGTCTTGAACTCCTGACCTTAAGTGATCCACCCGCCTCGGCCTCCCAAAATGCTTGGGTTACAGGCATGAGCCACCATGCCTGGCCTGATGTTCTAATTCCATCCTTCTTCATTTACTACTTGAAATATTTCTATGAAGAGAAATTTCACTTACTGTTTGATTACTTAGTCATATAGTTTGTGTAGGAAGGGCTCAATAAGTGATTCTTTTTCTTTCTTTATACATTTTCAAAATACTGAGTTAGTTCACTAGCATCCTCCAATGATGACTCTGGTTTTAAATGGCCTTCAGTTTTTGAACAATAATCCCATCATAGATTGGGATTTAGCTTCCCCTAGTATTTGATTGGGCTCGTGACTACTTGGATGAGTTGAATACAGTGAAGTAACACTGTGCATCTTCCTAGTCTGGGTCATAAACGGTCCTTTCAGCATATGGGAAATTTGAGTGCTGGTGATGATGTCTCATTAATAGGATTTTTTAAAAATTCAAGGTAATACTTAGTTCAACTGTCTCTCTGCTTTCATTCCTTTAGTATCAATCATACTCATTTATTGAATACTCATTGAATCTATAAATTCTGCATCCCTAAGTGGGATGCTGCTAGGTAAAACTGTTAAGAAGTGAACCAAAAGAAAAGCCCTGTCCTCAGGGTGTTCATAGCTCGGTGTTATCAGGGGGGCAAAGGAGTAAACAAGCAATCATAATCTGAGGCAGCAAATTCTAGGAGAAAGGCCGGGGTGAGAGTGGAAAGAATTGAAATCAGAACAGTGTTTGTAAGATGGGGATGTCAGCAATAATTTGTTAGAGGAGGAAGGAGTCCCTGGGAGTGGAATTGCCAAGTGAACATGACCGTCAGAGAATTCGCCTAAGAGACCGCTATATCCTAGGAGAGAGTTCCAGTGGTGGCTTCGAGTAATGGCACAGAGCCAATGAAGCCGTCGATGTGGAGAAAGGGCAGAGATAGAGTTCTTTAAACTGTCAACAGGGAGGCTAAAAGAGATGGAGTAAAACAGGGTCAGACTTGTGCTTTAGAAAGATTATGTGGAAGACATTGTAGAAGACAACAGAATTTATAACTGGAGGCAGGTAGACAAGTCAGAATGCTGGCATGTGAGTCCAGGTGCAGAAATGAGAAGGCCTGGCCAGGTGCAGTGGCTCCCGCCTATAATCTCAGCACTTTGGGAGGCTGAGGTGGGCAGATTACCTGAGGTCAGGAGTTTGAGACCAGCCTGGCCAACATGGTGAAACCCCATCTCCACTAAAAATACAAAAAATTAGCCAGGCATGGTGGTGGTCACTTGTAATCCCAGATACATGGGAGGCTGAGGCCGGAGAATAACTTGAACCTGGGATGTGGAGGTTGCAGTGAGCCAAGATCAAGCCATTGAACTCCAGCCTGGGCAACAAGAGCGAAACTCCATCTCAAAAAAAAAAAAAAAAAAAAAAAAAAAAAAAAGAGAAAGCCTGCAAGCCTGAAGAAAGAAAGTGCCAATGAAGACAGAGGGGCTGGTGAGTTCAAGAGAGTTGTTTGGACATAGTGACGTATTGTGAAGGGTACAAAGGGAAGAGTATACCCAAATTCCAGGAGGCTAGCATAGGTAGCTAGGTAAAGGATAAATGCATTAAATGAGACAGAAAACATAAAAGAGAGAATATCTCAAAAGAAATACACTGTGTTTTATCAATTTTAAATTCAAAATCTCTGTAAGACATCTAAGGAAATATAGAAATGGGCAATTTGAAATATATGTTTAGAGTTCAGGAGATGTTTTCAGGTTGGAGAGATTGTTTTGGAGAGGGAGGGGTTCTGCCAGATCCTTTTTATTCTTCTTCTATCATTTGTAGGAAAAAGAGAAATAATCGCAGATGGGAGTTGGCAAAAAGGAAATGGAATACTAAAATTAGGTCAATTATTTTTTTCTCTTTACATCATGTGAATAAGGTAATCCATATACATCATCAGCTAGCATCAAATGCACGATTGAATCTCAGATTTCAGTGACTCTAATTGCTTCCAAGAAAGAGAATCCTATCTAAGAAAAGCAGAATTAAATGGAGTTTAAACCGTATGGTTTTGAACATTCTATGCCCTCTAAATGTATACTGGCATATATTTCTCTATTTTCAGACACATTTTATCTTACTACTTGCTACTCATATAGCAGTACAGCATTGTATTTTTTTTCATTCAGGATGAAAGAATCTAATTTGCAGTCTTCAATTTCACATTTCTTGAACTAGTATATTGATTATATTTCTAAGAAGGTCAATTATTTAAAAACTCAAACATTTGTTTAAGATGATTATGTAAACAGATGAATGTAGTTATTTGGGTATATGTGTATATATTTTTGCACATTTAATATAGCTGCTATATAATTAAAAACATAACCAGTAGGTCAAGCTTTTTAGAAACAAACTATTTTTCTTAGAAATTGATATGTGTGTAGTAATTAAAGGCTATACACTTTTAAAATCATGGAATACACTAATAAATATATTTGTACATTGCTTATGATTTAAGTAAAATCCAAAAAATTGAAAATTCAGAGTGGCACTTTAATAAGAGAGCTTTGAAATAGAATTACTGGAATGGGAAAAAAGACTGTTTCTTTTAGACTCTTTATCTTGTAATTGCAAATTTCAAAGTAGAAGTCTTCAATTCATTTTGCTGGTTGAAATGCATTCCTACTAATTAAGATGATTCTTCATTGGGTGCTGGGTAACCTGATTACCTTTTTGGATTTTACACAGACCATAATCAGAGATTGTAATTTGTATTTATTTCTGCCACAATTTTCTGCTATTATTGTTTCTAAGGTCCTTTCATGTTGAGTTTGTTTCTAAGTAATTTAAACTTCTCAAGATGTTCAAAGCATTATTCAGTCAGAGGAATTGGGAACCTAATTTGCCATTCAGTATGAAATCCAAAGATTTCAGTCTCGTAAACTTTAAAGAAGGCACGTCCAAGCTTTCTTTTTGTTAACTGAAATAAAACTGTGTAAGTTTCTTTATAGTTATGAATTAGGAAAGCAAGAGGTAATTCAGTGAGCAAAAAGTACATGGAGAAATTCTCAGGGTTGACGTTTTACAATTACCATATATCTTTGTTTTAAGAAAAAAGGTAATATTAAATGTATGCTTATTTTGATGATATACATAAGAACTAAAGTAAAATATCAGTTACAATTTTATGACTCATAAATAACTATATTTGAAGTGTTTCTAATTGCTTTATTTTTACATTTTTAAAAATACATGAAACTGCATTATAAAGAAAACCCATACTACAAATGGCTACCTACTTTTTTATTGTATAAATATATCCTAATTTATGTAATAATTATTTTATGCCAAGTTTCCTTTATGAAGCTTTTAGGTTTCTGATGTTTTATATTGCAGATAATCCTGTAATTAACATAATTGTTTGTAAACCTCTCTTCACATTTCAGATTATTTTCTTATGGCAAATCCTAAGGAAATTACAATGACATAAGCATTTTGAAGCCTCTTAATAAAAATTATAGAATTATTTTTTAGAAATGTCATATGGTTTACTTGCCCAAGAGCGGCATATAGAGTTCCTGGATGAGAAGTGATTTACTAGACAGAGTTCCTGGGGCCGGCTGTGACTGTGGTGGTGGGGGCGGTGGGAGCCCTGCAAGGCGTCGAGGGTCGCTGAAGGCCAGCCAGCTGCATTCCAGGTGGCACGAGGGACCGCCCTTGTGCTCAGAGAAGTGATTTAAATACCCAACAGATGTTGAAAATGTGTTAATGGATAGAGACATAAATGATGGTTAAATATTATACTTGATGGAACAGGAAAGAGAATAAACTTCCGTCCCTGGAAGGAAATAAAGGAATTATATATGTTTTATACAGATAAAATTCTGGAACAGACAATTATGTCCTTACAAACAACAACATTTGAGAGTAAGGATAAGTTTAATTTTATTGTTACCGTTTTGTCTTTTTTTAAAAGAAGTTAAATGTGTTTTTTTGCCTATTTTAATGGGCTGCTTATCTTTTATTGTTGAAATAGAAGAGATATATTCTGGATACAAGTCTTCTGACAGATTTATTTATTAAAAATATATTCTTTTTGTTTATACTTTTCCTTTTTATGTTTTTAGGGTTTGTTTTGATGAGCATGTTTTAAACATCCAATTTTATGAAAAAGGCTTAATTTGTATTAGAGCTTTTTGTGTGCTTCCTAAGAAATCTTTGATTACTCCCAGAAAGATTGGGAGGCCATTCTTCTATATTTTCTTCTTGAAGATTTATAATTTTGGCTTTTATACATAAGTATATGATTCAGCTTAAATTAATTTTTGTGTATTGTGTAAGATACGTATTCATTCATAAAAAATGCATTTATCCAGTTTTTTCCACCACTATTGGTTGAATAAACTTTCCTTTTCTGTAAAATTGCTTTGGTGCTTTTGCTTGGTGCCTAGATTCTATTCTGTTCCATTGATTTGTTTATCCTCATTGCCAATACCACACTGTCTTAATTAGCTGTATGGTAACCCTTGAATCTGGTAATATGAATCACTTCGTTGTTCTAACAGTGTTTTCCTTATTCTAGATATTTTGGCATTTGCATATAAATTTTAGAATCTGTTATTATCTGCAAAAAATTAGGATTTTAATTGGAATTGCATTTAAGTTTTAGATAATTTTAGGAGGAATTGGAATATTAACAATATGAATGTTCCAATCCATGAACATGGTATATTTGTCCATTTATTTAGGTGTTTAATATCCATCAACAATGTTTTGTAGCTTTAGTGCAATTTTCAGGTTTTTGCACACCTTTTGTTAAATTTATTTCTAAGTATTTTTTAATGCTATTTTAAACAGTAATTTAAGTTTTACATTTAATTATTATTGCTAGTATATAGAAATAACCATATGTGTGTCTACACACATACACATACATATTTGTTTATTGGCCTTGTCTCATAACTTTGCTAAATTCACTTATTAGATCCATTATTTTTTTTTATAGATTCCTTAGGTTTTTCTGCAAGCACAATTATATTATTTGAAATAGAGTTTTACTGTTTCCTTACATGCCTTTCCTTTTTTATTTTTTATTTAAAAAATTTTTATGCCACTCTAGAAAATTCTTTAAAATGTTCTTTTCTTGCATGTTCACTGAGATGTTGAATAAAAATGATAAGAATGCACATGTTTGTATCGTTCCTGATTACATGGGGAAGCATTCCATATTTTTCATAAAATATGCTTAATTGTAGTATTTTTTTATTAGTGTCCTTTATATGATTAAGGAATTTCCATTTCATTCCTACTTTCCTGAGAGCTTTTGATCACAAATGAGTGGTGTATTTTATCAAAGGTTTTTTGTATCTGTGAAATTGACATACAATTTTCCCTTTTCTTTTGTTTATATCACTAATTTCATTAATTTTTAAAAATCTTATACTGATCTTGCATTTCTAGGATAAGCCCCTCTTGGTCTTGATTTATTATCATTTTTATATTGCTGGATACAGTTTACTAATATTTATTAAGCATTTTTGTGACTATGATTGTGAGGGAGAGTGATAAATAAATTTCTTTTCTTGCATATTATGATTGGGTTTTGATATAAAGGTTCTACTGGCCTTGGCATCTGAGACAGGAAATGACATTCTCTTCTATTTCCTGAAAGAATTTGTGAAGACTGGTACTATGATTTTTTTCCTTATATATTTCATAGAATTTCCTAATATACTATTTGGCTTTGAGATTTCTTTAAGGCAAGTATAGATATAGAATTATTCATATTTTATATTTCTTCTTGAGTCAACTTCATTAAGTTAAATATTTCATGAAACTTGTCCATTATTTCGTCTAAATTGTTGAGTCTATATTTACAATGCTATTAACATTTGACTGTCTGTAGGATCCCCCCTCCATTCTGGATACAAGTAATTTTATCAATTTACCTATCTTTTTCTCATAATCCTTTTTCTCTTTCTTACCTTATGCTCTTTTTTGTTTTTTGATATGGAGTTTCACTCTTGTTGCCCAGACTGGAGTGCAGTGGCATGATCTTGGCCACTGCAACCTCTGTCTCCTAGGTTCAAGTGATTCTCCTGCCTCAGCCTCCTGAATAGCTGGGATTATAGGTGCCCGTCACAAGGGCCAACTAATTTTTGTATTTTTAGGAGAGGCGAGGTTTCACCATGTTGGCCAGGCTGGTCTCAAACTCCTGACCTCAGGTGATCTGCCCACCTTTGCCTCCCAAACTGTTGGGATTACAGGCATGAGCCACTGTGCCCAGCATTACTTTATACTCTTATTTCCATACATCTTTACATTCCATATGAGCTCCACAAATCAACATTAATATATTTGCTTTGAACAATTGTTACTTTTAAAGAAATTAAGAGGTGAAAGACAGATAGAAAGTTCTTTGTTACCCACCTGTCTCCCTTTCCAGTGCTATTCACTCCTTCCTGTTGATCTGAGTTTCCATCTGGCATCATTTTGCTTTAATTTCAATGATTTCCTCTAACATTTCTTATAGTGAAGTTCTGTTGGCAACAAATAGTTTTAAATTTTATTTTTCTGAAAATGTCTTTATTTTATCCTCATTCTTTGAATTATGTTTTTGTAGATATAGAATTCTGAATTCTGGACTGACAGATTTGTTTTTGTTTGTCTTGCTTTAGCTCTTTAAATAGTTGCTTTGTTTTCTTCTGGCCTCTATATTTTATAATGAAAAGTCAGCTGTCATTTACATCATTATTCCCTTGTATATAGTTTGTCTTTTTTTCTCTGTTCTTGAGATTTTCTCTTTATTTGTTGTTTTTTAAAAATCAAAATTTTAATTTACGAGTAGTAATTGTGCATATTCATGGAATACATAATGATGCTTCAATACATATAATGTACAGTGATGAAATCAGGATAATTAGGATATCAATCATCTCAAACATTTGTCATTTCTTTGTGTTGGGAACATTTAATATCCTCCTTCTAGTTTTTTGAAACTAGATATTTCTGTCAACGATAGTCATCCTACAGTGGTATAGAACACTAAAATGTATTTCTTCTATCTTGTTTTAATTTTGTATCCTTTAACAAGTTTCTTCCTATCCCTCCCTTTCCTTCACCCTTTCTAGCCTCTAGTATCCTCTGTTCTACTTTTTCCTTCTGTGAGATCAACTTTTTCTAGCTTCCACAAATTAAGGAGATTGTGTGGTGGTTTATGTTCTGTTCCTTTCTTATTTTATTTAGCATAATGTTCTCCAGTTTCATCCATGTTGCCACAAGATTTCATTCTTCCTAATGGCTGAATAATATTCGATCGTGTATACATGCTACATTTTTTTAAATTTTTTGTTGTTGGACACCTAGGCAGTTTCCATATCTTGGCTATTGGAGCAGTGCTGCAATAAACATGGGGGTACAGATGTCTCTTCAATATACTGGTTTCCTTTCTATTAGATAAATGCCCAGTAGTGCAATTGCTGGATCATATGATACTTCCATTTGTTGTTTTTTGAGGAACCTCCATATTGCTCTCCATGGTGATTGTACTAGTTTATCTTTAGTTTTAAACCTCTTTGTAGCTGTATTACTTTCTTATTGCTGCTGAGAACAAATGACCACAACAGTGGCTTAAGACAACATACATTTAGTATTTTAAATTCGTGGAGATCAGAAGTCTAAAATGGGTTTGTAAGGCTGTGTTCCCTCTGGAGATTCTATGGAAGAATTAGTTTCCTTGTCTTTTTCAGCTACTGGAGGCTGCCCACATTCTTTGGCTTACAGTCCTGTATCACTCCAGCCTCTGTTTCTATTCTTGCATTGTCCTCTCTGACTTTCATTCTCTAGACCCTAATTTTTCTTTATAAGGACCACTGAGACTACATTGGGTCCACTAAGATAATCCAGAATAATCCTCCTATCTCAACAACCTTAGTTTACTTACACCTGAAAAGGCCCTTTTGCTCCATGAGGTGTGTGTGGTTCCTGGGAGTTAGAACATGGGCATCTTTTTTGGTGGTTGTAGTGGTGAGCACTGTTCTGCCCACCACAGTGGTTTTCTTTGCATTTATCCTGTTTTAGGTTCACTGGTCTCCTTGGACCTAAAGGTTTATTTTTTTTTTCCCCGACAAACTAGGATTATTTTTATTCATGTATTTTCTGCTCCATTCTCCCTTTCTCTCCTTCTGGGATTTAATTAAATGTATTTTAGATTGCTTGTTATTGTCTCATAGGGCATGAAATAAAATAAAACATTTCTGTCTCTGTTTTTCAGATCTGGTAATTTCTATTCATCTGTTTTTATCTTCACTGGCCTTTTTTCTGCAGCTTTCAGTTTGCTCTTAAGTTCACCCAGCAATAATTTTGTTTTTTTTTCCCCCTTTATTATGGATGATGTTTTCTTGCTTCTTTGCCTGTCTTGTCCTAGTTGATGATACATCGTATGTGGGTCTGGATTGTGTTTTGTTGTGACTTAGTGTGTACTGTCTTAGCATTACATTCTACTTAGTTCTCCACTTCCTGCTTCACAAGATAAAAATTCAGTCTTATATAAGGGACGAATTCTACTGGACCAGTATTAAAAGATAGATAGGGTATATTTCTTTTGTTCCAGAATTATACAAATGTATTTTATTCCATTGCTCCAGTATATTTTGTTGATTCTGTCACTATACCGTCAGGATATTGCAGATTTTAGATGAATGATTGTCCATATAGCTACCTTTAAAGCATACAAATGATTTTTTTTCCAAACCGCATCATGAATACGAGTCTAAATCTCACTAAGAGCTATAAAACTGGACAGGTCCACAAAAGTGGCTTTATTTTTTCCTGCTTCTCATGAACTCACTTTGGTAGTGACTAGAATCTACTTCCATTAAACAAAAATGAAAAAGACACATGTATACAAGCAATCCCAATGAGAGTATTGAGATTTTTACAAGACTTTTTCATAGAAAAATTTTTGACTTATAGATAAGTATGCAATAATTGCTATTATTTTTTTAAATTTGCAGAAGGGAGGTTTTTCAAATGCAGTTCTTTCCTTTTTACTCTCTAGCAGTTTAGAGTGGCTGGACAATATCACATCGCTTATACAGTCAAGGAAAGAAACAGGGCTCTAGATGGGAGGAGGTAGAATTTGAGAAGATGATTATAGAACTGTAGGTACAACCCAGAATCATAAAATGCTAGTTCTGAAAGTGATTGTAGCTGCATACTGTAATCACTTTACGTATGAGGAAACTGAATTTATGGAATTATTTTTGCTATAAATATTTATTCGTGTGGACAATAATTAATACCACCACTACTAATAGTATTTAGGTTCCCTACAGAATGTTTTTACCATGGAGCTTTAAAACACACCAGTGGGCTGGGCGCAGTGGCTCACGCCTATAATCCCAGCACTTTGGGAGGCCAAGGCGGGTGGATCACCTGAGGTCAGGAGTTTGAGACCAGCCTGGCCAACATGGCTAAACCCTGTCTCTACTGAAAATACAAAACAAAATTAGCTGCACATGGTGGCGTGCACCTGTAGTCCCAGCTACTCAGGAGGCTGAGGCAGGAGAATTGCTTTGGAGGCAGAGGTTGCAGTCAGCTGAGATCGTGCCACTGCACGCCAGCCTGGGCAACAGAGTGAGACTCCATCTCAAACATAAATAAATAAATAAATAAATAAATAAATAAATAAAATAAAATAAAAAAAAACAGTGCCTAGAAATCTTAATTCTAGAGGTTTGATAAAATGAAAAAAATCTTAATGATAGAGGTTCCTGACAGTAAAATAGCTTGTAAAATGTTGTGTCAAAAACTATGAATTAGCTGATATTGGTGCCACTGCACATTATGTAAGTAAAATTTCTCATTTTGGTGACTAGCTGAGTATATCAAAGAGGAAAATAATTCAATAGGAGATAGATCCATTGAGGCTATTTGGTACAGGAGGCTAGTTATGGGATGTTAGAAGAACTGAAAAGAGGTCAACCCGTAGATTAGCAATTCATAAATCGACAACTACAGGAAGTCTCTGTCACCTCTAGGGCTAGAGGGACAGCGAGAGAAGATGGTGTTATTAGCATCAAGGAGCTCAGGCTATAAAACAGAGTTGGAACCTGGGAGAAGTGGCCACCTGAGAGGCCTGTTGATGGGCATGCTGGGAGGGTCACATGGCAGAACTAGAACTCTGAAGAAGGGAATCGCTCCAGGAGAGTTGGAGCCTCAGTGAGGACTGCCTGTCTGAGTTGGAGCCACAGGGACGGGTTTGCCTGGAGAGAGTGCTTCTCAGTGAGAAATGGAAGCTCAAAGGAATTATTAGCTATTGCTAGACACTGATTGAGAAAAAGAGATGGGAAGAAATACTCTCTCCTCTCTTTCAGCCCACTAATATTTATATTTGTATTTTTATTTCTTGTTCCTTTGTGTATGACGTGAGGTAGAATACTGATTTTATTTTTCTCTTTATAGTGAGAAATATTCCCAGCCTCTTTGGCTAAATTATCCATCATTTCTTCAATAATTTATAATGCCATATCACCATAGTTCATGTACTCATATCTTTGAGTCTATTCTGTTCTATTATTCATTTCCACTGGCTTTCACTATTTTAATGACTGCATCTTTAAATATTATATATTTCGGATTCTAACAGGGGCAGTCTGCTATCCATTGCCCCTGTTCTTTCCAACTATCCTTAGTAATTTGTGGATCTTTATCCTTGAAAATTAATTATTGAATCATTTTTACAAGTATATTAGTCAAGATTCTCCAAAGAAACAGAACAAAAGGGAGTGTGTGAGTGGGGGAGAGATTGAGATTTATTTTAATCTCACGTGAATTGTGAATTGGAGGCTGGCAAGTCCCAATTTGCACCAATTTGCAGGGTAGGCTGACAGGCTGGAGACCCAGGGAGCAGTTGATGTTGAAGCTCAAGTCCAAAGGCAGTCTGATGGTCAAATTCCTCCTGTTCTGGGAATGTTCTTCTTTTTTCTTTTTAGAGTCTTCAGCAAGTTGGATGAGGCCCACTCATGTTTGCTTTACTCAGAGTCTACTGAGTTAAGTGTTAATCTCATTAAAAAAAAAATACTTTCATAGAAGCATCTAGAATGTTTGACCAAATATCTGGTTACTGTGGCTTAGATAAGTTGACATGAAATTAACATGACAACAAGATTCCTCAAAATAATATTTCTTTTATTTTAATTTGAATTACATTGAATTGGTACATTAATTTTGGAAAATTAACATTATTAGATAATTGAATTATTCTATCCGTGAATAGAACATGCCTCTCCATTTACTTAAGTCTTCCCTTACATCCTTCAATAAAGTTTTAAAGTTTTCTGCATAAAAGTCGGCATGTATTGTTTTTGTTGATATTGTAAATGGTGTTTTATATCCTGTTGTATTTCTGTTTATTTAATGCTAGAGTAGTAGAATACTGTTGATTTTTTAATTCGACAGTGTATCAGCCATCTTTCTTATGAGTTTTAACACTTGGCCTGTGAATTTTCTTGGAATTTTTATGTATGGGATGATATCAGTAGAAATATTAGTAAGTTTGCATTTTTCTTTTACTTCTTTTTTTTCTAATTTTATTTCTTTGGCTCATTGTTTGGTCAGTACTTTCAATATTATGTTGAAAACTTTCGTTGCTAATGGATAACTTTGTTTCTTGAAAGGAATGCTTCTAAATTTTTTTTTATTGTGAATAATATTTTTTTCTATGTATCTTGATAGGTGATCTTTATCAGTTACAAAAGCTACTTTCTATTCTTAGTTTTCTATGAAATTCATTTTTATCATAAAAGGCATTGAACATCTTTTTTTGCTTAATCTTTTGAGATGATAGTGTGGTTTTTCTCGTTTAAACAATTAATGTACTGAAATTACAATGATGTATTTTCCGATGTTGAGTAATTCGTAATTTCTTGATTCTTAACAATAAGCCATAATAACTTTAACTTCTATAAAAGAGACCATTGGCAGCAATTACATTTTTTTAAGTGATTTTGGCATTTATGATTATGAATATAATTTAGGCTAAAATTTTTTGTTGTACTGCTTTTATCTAGTTTTGTTACCTTAAAAGCTATAGCATCATATTTTCTAAAGCAACTTGTACTAAATAGACACTGTCTTTCCTTAACATTTAGGTAGGACTGACTTGTAAAACATCTAGCCTTTGACATTTTTGGGGAGGGGGTAGTGGGGAAGGTAAAATGAGGAACATTTTTTGATAACTCTTTCAATTTTTAAAATACCCCTAATCTATTTAATTTCTGTATTTGTTACACCAAATATTGTAAATTATATTTTTCCCAGAAATTTCTTTCTTATCTAGGTTTTTTGATTTATTGTTTTCATAAAATTCTTGCATGATTTTCAAAACTCTCTATTATCTCTTTAGCTATCTCTTTATTTAATTTTATTTCTTAGATACAGGGTCTTGCTCTATTGCCAGGCTGGAGTGCAGTGGCATGATCATAGCTCACTGCGGCCTTGTACTCCTGGGCTCAGAAGATCCTCCTCCCTAAGCCTCCCAAGTAGCTGGGACTACAGGCGTGCGCCACCATCCTTAGCTGATTTTTAAGTTTTTTGTAGAGATGGAGTCTATGTTGCCCTAGCTGGTCTTGAACTTCTGGCCTCATGCAATCCTCCCACTTTGGCCTCTCAAAGTGCTGGGATACAGGTGTGAGACCCTGCACCTGGCCCTTTCTTATTTTTAATAAAGAAAATAATTTTGGCCAGGCACAGTGGCTCACACCTGTAATCCCAGCACTTTGGGAGGCTGAGGCGGGAGGATCATGAAATCAGAAGATTGAGACTATCCTGGCCAACATGGTGAAACCCGTCTCTACTAAAACACAAAAAATTAGCCAGGTGTGGTGGTGCGTGCCTGTAGTCCCAGCTACTCAGGAGTCTGAGGCAGGGGAATCGCTTGAACCTGGGAGGTGGAGGTTGCAGTGAGCTGAGATTGCACCACTGCATTCCAGCCTGGCGACAGAGTGAGACTCCATCTCAAAAAAAAAAAAAGAGAGAGAAAATAGTTTTATGTTTTCTGTTCTTTTCTGTTTAGTCTTACAAGAGGTTTGTTTACCTTGTTAGTCTGTAAAACACAAGCAGATGATCTCTTGCGCTTGATCTCCATGTCACAGATTTTTTTCCTTTGGGTACTTTGTTCCAGGAATGAGGCTGGGCTGATAGTGGCAGTGAGGAAGGAAAGGAGAGTAAGGTTTGCTCTTGCTTCACCCCTGCCCCAACCCAGGATTGCCTGTTCTTTCCATCTGACAGCAAGTAGAATGACTTGGGCAGTAAGGAGGAGGATACGCTTTGAGAGGGGTTGAGGGAAAATATTCCAAGGAAGAGTATAGTGTGAAAAGATAGAAAATCTCAAGACATAGCTGCAGCGCAAAGGAGAGCTATGGTCTTGGGGCAATAAATGGCAGCGGATGCATTAGGTCAGGGACGGTCTCAGTTTTCCTCTCAAGTCACAGAAAAGCAATATGTGAAGTTCTCACAAGACTAACACATGCTAGGTTAAATAGAGAGCGATTGTCATGAATAAATCAAAATATTACTAATAGTAAATGATTCATTCTAGAAAGTCTTGGGGCTTCCTATTAGGGCTCTTAAGGCCTATGTCTCATAAGATGCTAAGCCTAGACCAATCTGAGACATGAAAAATATGTATTTCTAATAAGTTTTAAAAAATACTTATACTCTAATTTGTTCCAAAAATAATTTAATATGACTGTGCTAACAATAACAGAAATGTCTCTACCCTGAAAAGCTAATTATAGTAGTTCCTCTTGTGTCTGTGCAATCATCTTGGATTGATTGTGAAATGCCAGTAGGGTGGCATTGACAGTTGTTAACTCTACCTGTTTGTAATATTTGCTGTTGTTTTATTTTTGAGTCTGAGAAGATGGCTGAAAAGTGGTCTAGACTGTGTATGACTTCCAATACCAAGAGGTTGGAAGGTATTCAAGCCATTTTCAGTCCGGTTAAACTCAGAGGAATACCTTCTTACCAGGCAGGTCTTACATTTTATCTGTCATTAGGCCTACTCAAGACTACAAAATAAAAAGAGTAAAATCATATCAGATAATAAGGCAAAAAGAACTTCAGTAACTTCTCACAGCATTCTCCTCTGCTTTCTTGCTCAGCAGTCGGTTGGCAGGAAGAGTGTAATAGACTAGGAAGGGGTATGTAGGAACCTTTTGGGTGTTATACATTTTCCAAAATTTGGTCTCGATGGAGGTTCACATGTGTGTATAAAATATTTATTAAACTGTATAATAAAATTTGTGTGCTCTATGCATGTTATACAACAAAAATGTATGATTTTTCTTTTATTTCCTAAAAGGATAAATAATAATAAATACATTTCTTTTTTTACTAAGTCAGAAGAGGTTACACAAATGTGTTGCTCCTTAACAACAGACTTTTAATATCATCTTGAAACTCCATTCTGTGGCTACCATGACGAACTGAATTCTTACTGTCTTTCATTTTGATCCTCAAAGCTGCTTTACTTTCCAGAATGTTTTAAATTAAGTAATTTAAGTTATTTTGCATTTTGTTGATCTTATACAGGTAGAAATAGCTTGAGGAAGTTTAGATAAAAAGCAACCACCTACCTAAACTTGAAAAGTAATCAACAATGTGCTGCATATTTAAGTAGTAGGTAAATACAGTTTAGAGGTTAATAAACTACCTGCTTTGTCTCCTTCATATTGGTTTTGTTCTACTTTCATTGGTTGTTTAATGAGAATAGATAACACAAAAGAAAAACCTTTGTATTAAACTAATATGCTTAAATTTAGATTTGAAACACATAAGAGCAAAAAGTGGTAGTTAATAGGAATTTATGGTAAAGCTCATCAAAATTGTGAATATTCAGTTTATTTGTATTAATGGTTTATCCAGGTTTCCTACTATGGTGGTGGTTAATTTTATAAATTTAATGCTAATTTTACTTATGTTTATCACAGACTCCTTGGTTATGTACAATGGACTTGGGGTTTCCAGCTTTCTTTTTCTTCTTCTTTTTGAGACAGAGTCTCGCTCTATTGCCCATGCTGGAGTGCAGTGCGTGACCACGGCTCACTGCAACCTCCGCCTCCCAGGTTCAAGTGATTCTCCAGCCTCAGCCTTCTAAGTAGCTGCGACTAGAGGCGCCTGCCACCATGCCCAGTTATTTTTTTGTATTTTTAGTAGAGACGGGGTCTCACCATGTTGGCCAGGCTTCTCTCGAACTCCTGACCTCAGGTGATCCACCTTCCTCGGCCTCCCAAAGTGCTGGGATTACAGGCATGAGCCACCGCGCCTGGCCTCCAGCTTTCTGAAATAATGAGAACTAACTCCTTGCTCCCCTTTGACTCTTGTTTTTATAGGCAGCCCTGCAAGTTGGGGGCCATGGAGAGAGGCTACACCAGTGTCGAGAAGTCATGCTTCTAACTTACAAATCCATCCCCATGCAAGTGGATGGGGAACCCTGTAGGTTGGCCCCAGCTATGATTCGGATCTCCCTGAGGAATCAGGCCAACATGGTACAGAAGAGCAAGAGGAGAACATCCATGCCTTTACTCAATGAGTGAGTCTGCTCATGGCCTACCTTGCTTAACACGAAGACCTTGGAGAGGAGAGTGCAGAGCATGTGCATGGTCTGGGGACCTCACTGTGTTGGGAAGAGGAAAAAAGTCCAGGAGACTCCGCAGTTCCTTGGTTTCTCTCATGGGAACATATAGATTTTTTTTCTCCTTGTTTATTGTACAGTTCCATGCCCTTCTTTTAGTAGTTACTACTGTACATGAGATAGATGATGATTCTTCACTGACCACTTGAGAATATATTTACTAGGACTAGCAGAAAATCATTGAGAGGGATTCTAGGATTTAGAATTCTAGGATTTAGGTAAATGTGTTTTTGTTTGTTTTGTTTTAGGGAAGCACATAGTTAGCCTGCTCTTTACCCAGGTCACTTGGAGAGTGTTGGTTTCTCCAGTCGCGGGTGGTTGGCAGAGCTGGTCAGTGGCTTGCCTCTATCCACATTGCATCTCTTTCTGCCTGCCAGTGAATTGTTCCCTTCCTGATGTTCCCATTTGGGGATCCTCCATACTCTGGTGCTTCAACTCAGCGTTGGCTTTCTGGGCAGCATCCTATTGTCCAGACATAGCCTAACCCACTCTTTCTACCCCTAAACACATGGTATCCTGCCTGGAGTTTTCCTTTCTTAGGCATTTTAATAAACTGACGAGGTAAGGTAATGTTGACTAGATATTTAGAATTCATATTCATTTTATAGTGTGTCTCACTCCAACTAGTGAATAAGTGTCTGTGGTGTTGGAGAAGGGGATGGAAAATGAACAGAATTTTTGGCATCTTTTGAGTATTTCCTCTATATCATGCTATGTGCTTAAGGCCATTTCAGGGCTTAGCCTTTTGTCATTCTCTGTCACAGTGAGGGACTCTCAAAGGTGCTCCTCCCGTTTGTGGCCTGTAATGCATGGTTACCTATTTGCACTGAGTGGCTGGCTTCCTTGTGGTGCCTGTAAAGCAAGGGCGTGCTTTGCCATGCATTTATTGAGTCAGTATAACGGTATGCAGAAGTCCCTAGAATAGCCAGCAACACAGGTGCCCTCACTCACTACCAGCACTTACTGCTCTCTCTCTGTGGTGGCACTTGTTGGTTGAGGAACAGGATTAGACAGTGCTGTCAGAGTGTTCCAGCTTTTGGCATCTGGGTCTCAGTTTGAAGCTGGGGTAAAAAATCCTCTCTGTCCTCTCCTTCCTTCTCTCCCAGAATCCGGACTTCCCCCAGAATTTTTCCTAGATCATTTTCCAGAGGTGTTTTTTAGTTACATGTCTTTCTTTGTTTAGATTTTGCATTTAGTGAAACTCCTCGCTCATTCCTCCTGCCCTCCCTGCCTTTACCTTCTGTTGGGTTAAATACACAATCGCTGAGGTTATACGTTAAAAAACGTGGCATGCCAGTAGTTGTATATGGTTCATCCAATTCCCCCCAGAACTGTTAGAGTTAAATGGACCATGGGTTTGCCGGAAATCTATGAACTACTAAGTGAAAAACCATCTCTGAAACTGTACTGTAGCCTATGTTGTTGGGTCACTTGTAGATAGTTTGTTAAGAAGATACGCAGAAGCTAAAAGTTTTTACTATATATAGGCAGAGAGCTCACAGTCTTAGGCCTGCTGCTTCTGTATTTCATAACCTTATCAGAAATGACTGGTTTTCAGGTATTTAGTTTTAAACAGCTTTACCTTTGTGTTGAGAATTCGTATTTGCTCAGCAACCATCTGTTAAGAGTTCATTTGACTTTCTGCACCTATAGAAGCACATAAAAAGAATTGTTTTCTCTTTGTACTCATGGCACACGTGATATATGATGGCATTTCTTGTAGCACTTAGCTCTGCAGGTGTTCAAGAAGCAGCCTCAACTTAAAAATACTGTTACTGGCCGGATACGGTGACTCACACCTGTAATCCCAGCCCTTTGGGAGGCCAAGGTAGCCAGATCACTTGAGACCAGGAGTTCAAGATCAGCCTGGTCAACATGGCAAAACCCTTTCTCTCCTATAAATACAAAAATTAGACAGGTGTGGTGGCACGTGCCTGTAATCCCAGCTACTCAGGAGGCTGAGGCACGAGAATCTCTAGGACCACAGGGCAGAGGTTGCATGGAGCCAAGATCACACCACTGCACTCCAGCCTGGGCAACAGAGCGAGACTCTGTCTGGAAAAAAAAAAAAAACCCAAACAACAACAACAATGACAACAACAACAACAACAAAACAACCCAAAACTGTTACTTACTTTCTACCAGAGGCAGTGGTGCCTGCATCCAAGCCACCCCATGCCCTCTGAAAGACTTATGAGAAATAGGAATAATAGTATAATTTTCATTTTATTAATGAATATTTATAAGACTTAAAAATAACAAAAATCCTTGTTAGTACTTGTGAAAAATTATCATTCAACACTATATTTTGAGAAAATCAGTACAGATAGCACATTTTCAAAAGAAAGCAAAAAAACCTAGTCATCATGTAGTATTTGCTTACTAAACCTTAATTGCTCTCATTCTGATCTTATTTACCTTCTAACCTTCTATGATTAAATTTTTCTTTCGATTTTACCAGAAAACCTCGTTTTGAAATCTAAGGTCTTCCACTGGATTTCCAAGTGGAGTTTCAAGTTCAAGGTCAGCTTTTCGTTTAAGACCGTTCTATAAGTATTCTTCCACCTTCTGAGTCCTTCAAGCCTTTGTCTGCTTTGGCCATCAATTGTGTGAAGTGCACCATTCAAACAATGAAGAAAGAGAAACTTGAAAGACGTTTTCTTTATTTCCTGCCTTCCTTTCTTTGCCTGTCTTCTGTTTTCTTTACTTGAGGAGAACTAGTCGAAAATATCTTTAGCATTTTTAGCTTAAAAACCTCTGTGTGTGTATGTGTGTTCCCAGTAAGAAGAAGGTGGTTGTTTAATTCAGCTTTAAAAATTAGGCTTCTTTCACACAGCATGCTGATTGGATATTGAGCGTAAGTGCTGTGGCTCCCTTGACAACAGTTCCCTTTCCACTTAGATGCCAGTGCTCCTTGCAGTTCTGCCCTTTCTCTGGGAGACTGTATCTCTGATCTGGGTCTTCAGCCCAGAATTTTCTTCTAAAAATTGAAGACTCATACCCAAATATCTCAGTTGACATTTTTCCCTTATTGTCTCATAGTAACCTCAAACTGCATGCTAGAAACTGGACTCGTTAACTTTATTTCCTTGGCTTTTCCACCCCACCATCCAGTTAGCCTATTCCGTTCACAGCTGTACTCATGAAACTACCATCCACTCATTTGTCCTGTTCCTGGCCTCTGGGGTTCTCTCAGTCGCTTTTACTTCTATACACCTGTGTCAGTCCATTTTTGCATTGCTGTAAAGAAATACCTGAGGCTGGATAATTTATTTATTTATATATATTTATTTATTGAGACAAGAGTTTCACTCTCTTGCCCAGGCTGGAGTGCCATGGTGCCCTCTCGGTTCACTGCAACCTCTGCCTCCCGGGTTCAAGTGATTCTCCTGCCTCAGCTTCACGAGTAGCTGGGACTACAGGTGTGTGCCACCATGCCCAGATGTATTTTTGGTAGAGACAGGGTTTCCCCATGTTGCTCAGGCTGGTCTCGAAGTCCTGGGCTCAAGTGGTCTGCCCGCCTCAGCCTCCCAAAGTGGTGGGATTACAGGCGTGAGTCACTGTGCCCAGCTAAGGCTGGGTAATTTATAAAGAAAAGAGTTTTATTTGGCTCACAGTTCTGTAGGCTGTACAAGCATGGGACCAGCATCTGCTCTGCTTCTGGTGAGGCTTCAGGAAGTTTAGAGTCAGGACAGAAGGTGAATGGGGAGCTGGCATATCACATGGTGAGAGAGAGAGCAAGAGAGAGGGGGGAGGCACCATACTCATTTAAACAACTGATTCTCACATGAACTCAGAGTGAGAACTCACTCACTATCTCAAGGAGGGCACCAAATGTTTATGAGGGATCTGCCCCCATGACCCAAACACCTCTGACCAGGCCCCACATACAACATCAGGGATTCTATTTCAACATGAGATTTGGATGGGACACACATCCAAACCATATCAACATCCATCAGGGTAGCTACCACATTCTTTGAACTCTATCTTCTATTTATTTCCCAAGTCTTTGACTGTCATCCCCTCTATCCTCTCTACTGGTAAAGCAGCCAGAGTTCAAAGGTCATGCGAGCTACATCTCAGCAGCATTACTAAAATATCCTTCTGACTATTTTCTTGTTCCCACCCTTGCTGCCTTCACATAATCTGTCTCTTCTGATATACCAGTTAGATCGATCTAAGAATCCCAAGCCTGTGTTCCTTAGCTTTGCAGACCTTTTCAATCACTCCCTTCTTCATTCTCTTTGTTCTTTGTTCCAGGGAAGATTGCTGTTCCTGGAACAGTAGCCTGTCTCCTACATCATCCTGGTTTTGCTCTCAGGTTCTCTTCTTGCAGTGCCCTCTGCACCTCTTTATCTTCTGCTAACTCCTCGCTCACAGCTTAGGACCCCATTGAAATGCTACTATTCCTAATAAGTCTTTTCTGTCTACTTCTAGCTGTTAGATGTACCTTTGTGTGCTTCAGTGGTGCTCTTGGTTATTTCCATTATACCACTTATTAAAAATAGTGTAATCATTGATTTACTCCTCCCTTCTCTGCTCTGTGGGGATGCCCTAGGATTTTCCTCTTAGGATCCCCAGTGTCTGTCATAGCTCCTGAGACAGTCACATTTTGCATCAGCGACTCACACATGAATCCATTCTATAATGCTATCTCTGCTGTGTTTCTCAGAAATTGCTTTCTAAGATAACAGAAATCTAAAATTTTGTGAATATGAAACTAATATCAAATGTGTTTTGATCACATTGTCTTATAAGTGAAAGATACATATTTAATAATTTCAAGCCATGGCCCACATGGATAGAAGGAATTTCCATGAGAAATAGTTAACTAATAGGGCTTCATGATGCCACTAGATCTTCATTTATGCAAAAGGAAAAATTAATGTTTTCTAAAAAATATTTCTTGGCTTATAATCCTATTTGCTATTACTATACACAAACTAAAAAGCTAGGTCCCACTGTGTTCAGAAGCTCCTCATTTATATGGGAACATATGTCATTTATCATAGCATAGGAATCTACACAGAGTATGAACTACAGTAAATACCTTCCCCACAAAAAGTAATAAGCAGATTTATCTAGGTTCATATTCATGTGCTAGTAATGTGATAGCCAGTATGCTGGATTATGTTCTTTATGTGAAAGGTGCCATTGAAGGAGAATAGAAACAAAATTACCCAGGTGTTTTGGGAGATCTTCAATGAACTATTAATAAATAGATAATATTATCCTTAGTTCACTGGTAATTAAGGCTACATTATTAAAGATGATCATTTTATCCAATGACCAGGTTTCTAGTCAGCAAACTTTGAATTGAGCAATCGAATTCCATCATCCTAGGCTGCTGAGAAGTATTATTGGTTGGAAATGATAGTACTTGGAAGATAACACAGACAGAGAGAGGCTTGGGCTGGAGTTAACTCATGGGTGACTTTGTATGAGAAGTTATGTATCCTGCAGAACAGAGAGATCGGGGAACTAGGTCTAATGTAGTTACAATGAAACTCTTTAAATAAGAGAGTGGAGAGAATAATTATGTAAAGTCAACAAAACATTTTGGATTTAGTTTCTTAAGTTCTACATTTTGTCTTTTCTAGCAGCTGCTGTAGACTCCAATATAAAAGAAGGGAGAAAAGGGAGAAATCCGTGGTTTCATTTTTCTACCCAGAATGTGGGTGAAATGATAGCAATACAGTGATACAATTAGACTTTCTTGGTATTACCTTTGGAGTTTTTAAAAAGCCTTTGTTGTTTAACTGAAGGAAGTTGAAGTTTTGGTTGAGAAACTCTTGTTAAGATGATTGTCTTTTGATGAGTGTTCCTATAAAGCCTGGGGAAACCTGATGGCTGTGTGATGAAAGGGTTAAATTGACCTTGAATCTTTTCAAAGATGAGTTTACCATGCCAGCCTACCACTCAATATGTAAGTGTGTGCCTTCTCTCCTTGGGTGTCCTGATGGGCCTGAGCAAGGGAGGCCATGGTCATCCCCCTGCACCCCCCGACCTGCCGTCCTGCATCGACCCCAGCCTGGCCCCGCCCTGGTCTGTGACTTGCCTAGAACCAGCGCCTTCTGTGTGTCCTGTTGGCTTCGTTGCTATCACCGGCTTTTTTTGGATTATTTCCGTGGCTGGCTTGGTTTTCCTTTTCCTTTCCTTCGCTGTTTGGTGATGCGCTCATTTAATTTCTGTTTAAATTTTGTGTGTCTCTCTTTCTCTCCCCTGGCTTGTTCCTTGTCTGTCCACGCTGTCGCTGACTCTGTCTTCGCTGCTCATTCCCTGCTGCCTCTAGTATTCATCAGGTGCAAACTGCGGACCTGCGGCGAGTGTCTGCTCCCCCCGGCTCCTTCACCATGTGAGTACAGTGCCGTTCTGTTTCTACATTTTCTCCCCAGCCTCGTCTCCTCCGGGTTGGACTACCTGTGTCCCTTGCCTTCACAGGTCTGTTCCTCAGTTAAGGAAGCCACGTCACCAGAATTGCTTTCTGTTGCCCTCTTTGATTTGAAATGGAGCTGTGAAGTTTTTTATGTTCTATGTGCTTCCATCCTCTAAGTTAACAGTTCAATTTTTGGATGAGATACTTTAGGGCCCATGGTTGCCTGGGGTTGTATAGAATTCCATACTAAGCATTGGTTTTTATGGAAAGTGCATAATACCATTAGACTATGTCATTACTTACGGCTCAGAGATAAGCTCAAGGAAGTGCCTACAGCCCTCAATTTCTGGATGAAACCTTAGGATTATGCATGGAGTTTTGAGTGTGTGTATGTGTGTATTTCTGTTTTGGAAGATCCATAGTTACAGTAAAAGTTCAATGACTGCAAACTGTCACTGAGTTAGCAAAATGCATTTTTATGTATATTTAGGAGTTTTTGCTTAATGTAGTCCAGGGTATTATTTTTTTCTAGTGAAAACAAAAAATGTTTTTTAGCATTTCAGCTCAGAATTATTTTGTGCTGTGGACTCTGCTTTGTCCTTTGTTTTCTCCATATCACATATGCTTCTCTAGCATTTATTATGTTTCAGGGACTGTTACAGATACTTTACATATTAATTAATTTACTCTCCCAACAACCCTTGGCCATATGTGGTATAATTATCTCCCTTCTATGCATGAGGAATCTGATAGACAGAGAGGTTAAGTAACTTGCCCAAGGTCACAGAGTTAATAAATCATACAGTGGGATTCAAACTCAGGCAGTCTGGCTTCAAAGTTCATGTTGTTAACAATTTGTAGCCTGCTGCCTTTCGTCTGTCAGGATCCTGTATATTTCTCAAGGCCCACTTGAATGATCACCTTTCCAAAGAATTCTTCTTTGATTCTTGCTGTCAGAGTTAATTACACCCTCACTGGAGTTTATCATTCATGTATCTGTTGCAGTTCTCAAGGTTTAATTTGGTGTTAATTAAATTAACTCTGTCTGTGTATTTTACACAGTAGACTTAGGCTATTTGAGATGATTGGCAATATCTTAATATGAATCTTGTGTTCCCAGCCGTGTTCACAGATTTTAATATGAAGTATTCTGAAGCCAAACGATGATTGATTGGTTGTCTTGGTGGAATGAGTGAATAAAAGAATACATGTCTCAATAGAATTGTACAATATCTAACATCTGGTGATATGTATGACAAAGCAATTCCTAAAGTTCCATTATATAATCCTGCTTTCAACCCTCGTCTTATGGATACTAATTTATTTATTCATTAAAATACGTATTTATTCAAAAACCTTTATTTTGCACTTGCTCTGTGCCAGACACTATTTTATGCTGTGTGTCTAGTGGTAAGCACAACAGAGTACTACCTTCCTGGAGCTTATACTTGAGCAGTCAAAGAATCAATAAGAAAATGACATTCAATTGCCAATTTGAATGTTGTGGCTGGAGTAAAATTCTATATTCTATATAGGCCAGTTCAATAAATTTGAGTTTAAGGAGTGGCTGCACGTGATCATTATTTTTAGTGGCTCTGTTGATTGTGACCAAAGAATTGAGAATGTTAACAGCAGAAGCGCATATGCTAGTCATCCTGTTTCTATCATGGGTTAAATTTTGGTTGTATTTACACTTTAGTTGTGTATCTTAAATTGGACTGTTTATCTCTTATTCCACGAGTGTGTTTGCTACATACAGTAAAGTAAATTGTCCATACTTGTTTCTGTAGAGTGCAGCAGGCACTAAGTTGTGGTTACTTTAAAACTTGAATGTTAATTTGAAAATATTTTATATCTACATAGGATATATATTGAATATTACATGTCATAGATTTTCTACCTATAGATAAAACATCTATATAATAAACATTAAATCAGGATATTATTTTAAAAATCAGATAATAAAACTATATGGAATACAGCAAGGAATGTGGAGAAAAGTTTAAGCACAACATGTGCATTTTGTCTTTTTATGTCACGGCAGTGAGGATAGCCTTGATTTACTCACACACTAGTGTTTGCTAATTTCAGCAATGTTGAAAAAACCATGGTAACATTGCTTTGGTCCTGTAGAAGTTAGGAGCCTCAGTATCGTGAAGTGAGATTTTATATGTTTTTGGCGGGGAGGGGAAGGGGGTTGCTATCTAATCAGCCATTCTCCGCTCAGAACAACTCTTTTTTACAGATGATCTTTTCTTTGGGTGAACCCTCTCTTTATGCTGCTCTTGAAGCAATTGTTGCTTCCTTGAAGAAGCTTGAAGTAATCTTCTTTTTTCTCTCTAGCTTTCAGAAGACTTTTTCTCCAGGGATGGAGTACATGGTGGTAACATGCAATGTATGAATTATTAGGAATTGCAACATACTACTAATGTCTGTGTATATGCAAAATTTCCAGTTTATTCAAAGAAAAATCATGAAATTTTATGTTTTGATCATATATGACAACATATGAATTGATGAATTTTAATCAATGGTATTTAGTGGTCTCATCCAATAGGACAAAACAAAGCAAATAGAATATTTCTCCATAAATCTGGTACAGAGCAACTTAATGAATTAATAAATTCTTTATAATTGATTGGCTTCATAATGAAGTAAAGTCCTCATTGGAAGACACATGTACACACTACATTTCATAAATCATGACTAGTCATGCTAAATGCTGTAACTGCCAACTCATATTCAGCTAATGCCAAAAAAGTATGAAACTGCAAAATGTGTCTTTCTAGAACTCTCTTAGCCTTTAGTAGCTACCTCTCATTAGGTTCTGTTTCCCTCCTGCTCTTCCCCCATCAAAATGAAATAATGTGTTCCATTTACACCTAATTTATTCATTGCTTTCATCTTTCAACAAACATTGAGTGTTTACTTCAGTTACTCGATACTCTGTGGGATATTGGAGAAGCAGAGACAAGAACACTAAGGTTTCTGCCCTGGAGAAATGAACACCCTAGGAACAGACCCAGTTGTGTTGCCTATGACAGAATTACGAAGCAATGTGACAAGCATCCAAGTAGAGGTTCTGGTTGTTCTTCCATATGAATGACTTTGTATTGAATGTTTATAATATTTGCTTTTATTTTTAATATTTAAAGTTAACATACTGTAAAACTGACTTTTCTGGTGTACAGTTCCATAAAGTTTAAGACATATAAAGATGCATATAACCACCACCATAGTCAGGATATAGATCAGTCTGTCACCCTAAAAGAGCTGCCTCATGATGTATCCCACTGTAGTCAAACCCTCCCGTCTCCCAACCTCTAGCAACCACTAATCATTATAGTTTTGTGTTTTCAGGAATGCCATATAAATGGAAGTATACAATGTGTAGTCCATTGTAGATGGCTGCTTTGACTGAACACTACACCTTTGAGATTTATCCAAGTTGTTGCATGTATCAATTATTTGTTCCTTTTTATTGCCCATCTGTATGTCATTGTATGGATGTTTTAGCTAGCTTACTCACTCTCGCATTGAAGGATATCTGGGTTATTCTTCCAGTTTGGGGCAATAATGAGTAGAGTTCCTATAAACATTGATGAACAGGTTTTATGTAAATATAAGCTTCATGTCTCTAGGTTAAACACGTAGGAATGGGATTGCTGGGTCATATGGTAAGTGTATGTTCACCTTTGTAAGAAACTGACAAACCGTTTTCCAGAGTGCTTGCACCATTTTGCATTTCTACCAGCAATGTATGATCATTCCTGTTGCTCCACATCCCTGTCAGCACTTGGTATTGTTAGCATGTGGGAAGAATATGTCCAAGTCTTTTGATCATTTTTTAATTGGGCTATTTGTCTTCCTGTGAGTTTTGAGAGTTCGTCATGTATTCTGCACCCAAGGCCTTTGTGTGCTTTGCAGATGTTCTCTCCCACTATATATCCCGTCTTTTTATTCTCTTGATGATATCTTTTGTGGAGTAAAACCTTTTGACAGAATCCAGATGATCATTTTTTTTTCTTCATAGAGTTGTGGTTTTGGTATTATGTTAAAGTACTCTTTGCCTAATTCCAGGTGAATATTTTCTCCTTTGCTTTCTCCCAAAAGTTTTATAGGTTTTCTATTTTGCATGTAGTTCTGTGATCTGTTTTGAGTTTTTTCTGTAAGATGTGCTGTTTAGCTTGAGGTTAATGTTTTCGCATATGGATGTCCAATGCTTTCAACATCATTTGTAAAAGGATTATCTTTTTCTATTGAATTGCCTTTAGAACTCTATCAAAAATCAGTTGGATATACAAAAAGTCATCCCTTAGTATCCATAGGGGATTTTTTCTTAGATTCTTAGATGCTCAAGTCCCGCATATAAAACAGATATTTGCATATAACCTATGTACATACTTTCATGTATTTTAAATCATCTCTAGATTACATATAACATCCAGTACAGTACAAATGCTATGTAAATATTTGTTATACTATATTGTTTGGAGAATTGTGATGAGATAAGTAGTCTGTACGTGTTCACTGTAGACAAAACCGTCCTTTTTTTCTGAATATTTTCAATCTGTGGTTGGTTGAATCTGCAGATGTAAAATCCACAGAAATGGAGAAATGATTGTACACACACACTTATACACACACACAGACACACAGATCCAATGTAGACTCTATTCTGTGCCATTGACCTATGGTTTATGCCTTTGCCAGTGCCATATTCTTTCTATTATTGTACCTTTATAATAATTCTTAAAATCTGGTTTCATTATTCCTCCAAATTTATTCTTCATTGTCAACACTGTCATGGCTATTTGAGTTCCTTTGTCTTCCCATACACATTTTTAGAATCAGCTTGCCTATGTCTCCAAAAATTCTACTAGAAATTGGATGACTGGAATTATATTGAGTCTATAGGGGAATGTTGGGGAATGTTGATATCTTTACTGTGTTGAGACTCTCAGTTCATAAATTCTCTATGTCTCTTCATTTATTTTATTTGTCCATCATTGCTTGGTAGTTTTCTGCATAAAGATTTTATACCTATTTTGTTAGATTTGTGCCTAAGTAGTTCATGTTTTTGGAGCCATTGTAAATGGTATTTTTTTTGGTGTGTTTTTAAAATGTTTGTTTCCAATTGCTGATTGCTAATATACAGAAATACTATGGATTTTTTTTTCTTTTGATACAGGATCTCACTCTGTCACCCAGGCTGGAGTGCAGTGGTGTGATTTCAGCTCACTGCAACCTCTGCCTCCTGGGTTCAAGTGATCTTCCCACCTCAGCATCCTGAGTAGCTGGGGACTACAGGCACATGGTACCATGCCTAGCTAACTTTTGAGGTAGTGTGGATTTTTATATGTTGATTTTGTATCGTATTGGCCTTCCTAAATTCATTTTTTAGTTCTAGGAGTTTGGTAGCATCCTCAGGATTTTCTATATAGTCCAGCATGTCTGTGAATAAGGATAGTTTTATTCCTTTCTCTCTAATCCATTTTCCTTTTCTTTCTTTTGCATTGTTGTCCTGGCTAGGATTTAGAGTACAGTGTTGAACAACAGTGATGAGAGTTTCCCTCCTTGCTTTGCTTCTGATATTAGGGAGAAATCATTCTGTCTTTCACCATCAGATTGATTATTAGTTGTAGAATTTCTGTTGAAGTATTTTGTCAGCATATCTGGGAAAGATTAGGGTATTATTTGTTCTTTATATGTTTGTTAGAATTTACCAATGAAACTTTCTGGGCCGCAAGATTTTTTCCTCTTTCTTAAGCTATAAATTCAATCCCTTTAGGAGTTGTAGACTACTCAGGTTATCTATTTCACCATGAATGAGTTTTAGTTGTCTTACAGTTGCTCCGAGTGTTTGAGGAATTCGTTCATTTCATCTAAATTGTTGACTAATGTATGTAGAGTTGTATTTCCTTCTGTCTTTCATGTCTGTGAGGTCTGCAGTACAAGTCCCCTTTTATTCCTGATATTAGTAACCTGTATCTTTTTTCTTCTTTGTCAATCTTGGTAGAGATCTATTGATTTTATTGGCTTTTTTGAAGAATTGGCTTTTGTTTTACTAACTTTCTTGATTGTTTTTCAGTTTGCAATTTTATTGATTTCTGCCCTTTATTGTTTCCTTCCTTCTGCTTGATTTGGGTTTATTTTGCTCTTTTTTTCCCCATTTTTTTCTAAAGTGGAATCTTTTATTTGTTTGCTTCAGTATGCAATTGACTCAAGTTCAGGCCACAAGTTTTGACTAATCTTCTAAGGGTTGTGGTTACAATGTTAGTTTTGTTTCCAAAGTCTTTGCATTGCTATTCCTATCTGTCTGGCTTATGAAGGACTAAGTTGCCAATATGGGATCTGGGTGGAGGTCTACCCTATAGCTGAGTTCCCAAAGTCTATGGTCTGGTGTTTAGGGCTAGATCCATGTATTTGCAGCCCAGAGATAAACCCCCGAGAGTTCGTGAACATCTTTATGGAGTTGTTTTCTGAGTTCCTTCCTTTCTGCTGTCATCCCTGGTACTTTCTGGTTTCTTGGGTCTTCCTTTGTTTGGTCCTTGTGCCAGAAAGCTAAGGCTTTAGTTACCTCACTCTGCTGCATACTGCCTGCAACTGTGTTCATGTCCAGGGCCAACCAATGATAACAGAAAAAGAAGCAATGATAGTTTCTGCCACTCTCTTGGCATCATAGCTCTTGTGATTAGAGAGGAAGCCCCACTTCCCTCCTAATTTTAGGTGCCGGAAGGCTTTGTCATTGCTGCTGCCAGAAATAGTGAAATGGCCTGAGTAGTGGTGTAGTGGGAGAAAATTTAGGGGAGGGGGAAGATAGGGAGATCCTTTTCCATTTCTTTCAGGATTCAGAGTCCCTTCTTTTCTTAGAGCTGGAGCACAAGCGTTTTGTTAGAGCTCTTTCTCTCTGCTCCTGGTGTCCCCTTTTGGGCTTTATGCTGCCTGGAGTCCAGGCTGGGGCTTATTGGAGGGAGAGGGATTTGGGGAGTTTACTACCAATTTGATAGTATCTTAAATTCTGGTGTTCTTCTTCAATCTACTGCTATCGTTTACTTTTCAAAGTTCTCAAATAGCTGCTTTGTGAAACCTCTCCACATTGTATAGCTGCATTCATTGGGGAAGAAATAATGCTGTGTGCTGACCCACCTTCACCAGGATAAGATCTCCCCTGTTTTTTGAAGCAGAGAACTATCCGACTGCTTTCCTTCTTGCCCACTGCAGTGACTCAGCGAGTGCCATAACTAAACTCAGCAAAACAACTCTGCAGAGAGACCAGTGTATTTTGAATTACAACTAACATATGTTAAGTGTAATACACCATCTTGCACAGCAGTTGCAATTTAAACATAAACAGGATATATCCCACTGCTAAATTGTGTGGGTCTGCTTATTACCTTGAGAAAAGCAAAGTTAGAAACCGATCCACGAAAAAAGTATGAATTGTCATATTTGACCACTGAATATGACTCAGCATTCCAAAATTGTTTGTGATAAATGAAGACTTCTTGGTAAGGATGAAAGTAAATTGATTTTTGTTCCGGGACGAAAGGGAGTTTTATTAAAAGAAAGGGAAATATTTTTGATATGTTAAAATTTTTTATGGTTCTGTTTTAGGTTGAGTTTAAGAATTTTATTTTTATAAAACTACCAAGACAGAGCAAAGAACCTTTGGTCTTCACAATTGAAGAAAACAGAAATTAGCCATAGGTAGTTAAATGTTTGCATGCCTCTGGCCAGAGAAGTAAACTAGAAGATCCTTTGAAAAGCTTTCTAAACTTCTATAATTCTATTCTACAACTAGTCACAACAAAACTTTTGTTCTAACATTTACTTGAGTTTGTATAATTATATTATGAAAGGTCTCTTTATTCTGTTTACTTAGTTGTGGCCCTTTAATTAGAAAATAAGACTTGATTTGTGTTATTCAGAACACTTTTTCCTTTCCTTTCCTCTCTTTATAAACTCTGCCACACCTTAACTCTTTAAGGAAGTAACAAAAATGATGCCAAAGTGGAAATTTACATGCATGCCTTTGTAAACTGTAAGGCTTACCTCTAAAGCAGCTGAGATGATCCATCAGATATGGTTCACCTCAATGAATTAAGCTGCTGGTGGCTAATACACAACCTTCCTGAGAGTCTGAGAATGAATCACACTCATGGGCCAGTGGAGCCTCCAGAAATGTGCTTCATGTCTGGGCCAGAAATCTGTCCGGATTCTGATTCATGGATTATAATTTTTGAGTCATAGCTCCTGGACCCAAAAACCAATTTTGAGGGTACCAAAACAGCCTAAATACTTCAACTTGTGTGATTAGGTTTGTTGGTTATGCTTTTGTTATTATTGTATTCCTAGGTGATTATCTCTGAATTGTAGGATTATCCATAATGTTTTTTGGATTTCTGTATTTTCTGATGGATTTCCATGAATGGGTAGTACTTCTAAAAAGGGAAAAAAAGCAAAACACTTCATATTTTTGAAAGAACAGGAGAAAATTGCTACATTCGTAGAATTGAAAGGCATGCCATTTGCTGAATCTTAAGGTCAGATAGTGAAGTGTAAGATTTAGCTTCAGGCTACCTGGAAAGCAAAGCTATTTGCTCTCTAAACTTCTGAGCAAAGGAAGATGCTAAACTTTGCCCATCGTCACTTCTTCCTTCCTCTCTCTCCCTTGGCTCCCGATTTTCTTGGGTAATCTTACTAGTAATTTCACTTCAGTCTTTGCACAGTTTCTTGACTTTCAGTCATACCATCATGTCATCCCTTCTTTCCTCTTGTTATGCCACTCTTCTTTACTAGTTCCATAAAATAGACATCTGCAATGGACAATTCCAAAGAAAAGAAATTAATGGTTATTTGGACTTCAGCTTATGCCAGTGTCCACACTTTATCTCTCAGTTTCCATGAGAGCCCAGGCTGCAACTCAGATAATTTTTTTTAAAATTTTTTTTTTGAATTTTTTAAATGAATTTCTCCCATGAGTTCCCTCACTCTGCCTGGGCTTCCCTTCCACTCTGAGAGGTCTAGTGACACAAAGAAAAGGGGCAGTGGAAGCAGTCCATGGGTCTGTAGCCAGAGTGTCTTCCTCCTTATTCTGCAACCCCTGTTTTCTTATGGTAACATCCTTCTGATTTGAGTATCTGGGGGCACCCTGCATTTGTCTGTGTAACATCGGCCATGTATTAACCTTTTGCATTTCAGTTTTTCAGATATTTAAAAACTGCAGTTTGTCCTTCGAATTCCTATCAGCTTTGAAGTTCTGTTATGGTAGAATTCAAAGCATGATCTTAGAATCATAAGAAAATCTGCCCCCCAAAAATCTGTAGCATGAAGTGGATGAGATTTGCTATGGGACAAGACAGCATTGTCCTGGGTTCTGAGTACTGGGCAGGGGAGCCAGGCCCTGTTCTGCCTTGGTAAGCATAGTTCATGTCTCACCTTCCTGTCAGCAGGAACCAAAGTGGATTTTTACATTTAGCTAGAGACATAATATGTACCTAAGCACCTTGCTCTGTGATCAAATTTAACACTCTACTAACTTCTAAGGTCACGATTGCTACCAGTCTCATTCCCTAGATGAGAAGACAGAGAACAAGAAATGGTAGGAAACTTACCTATGATTGCATGCTATACGTTGATAAAGTTGACATCATGGCATTTAAGGCGTTGACTGTCAATATCACTTCTGGTCATTTTCTTGTATGTGCATATATGTATGTATATTTATCTATATTATTGATATATTTTAATCCAATCATATTATATAAACTTTTAAAGGAAACTTGGTTATGTAGAATAACAATTCAATTCTGTGTGTCACAAATGTGTGAATCTTTGGTGTCATAGGTTTATAGTTCAAGTGTTGTTATAATAAAATTTCAGAATGACAAATTCCAGGTAAAAATAGCACCGCTAAGTAATTTGAAGTCTTTTAGATTTGTAAGGAGTGGCATTTGAACTGAGAAACAGGCTTATCAGGAAACGTCATGGTGACATCCACAGTGGAGGAATCGTTCCTATGTTCTTATATTAGTAACAGTCAACCCAGAGCTTGGCAATCAGTCCACTTACGTAAAGGCACAATACACTTAAGGCCCCTTCCACATTTAACATTCTATCTTGCTGCTTTCAAATTTGTTTTTAGAGATGAATTATTTATGTCCTCATAGGTGTAGAAATAGTCTTACCACTCAGCATTTTTCATATAGTAAAAAGTTACTTCAAAAGTGCAGCGGATATTTACTGCAGGTTTTGTTGCCTTGAGTGTGCAGGGAATAAGGGAGCTCTTGCAGAAGTCAGACTTGGGGGTAAAGGAGAAAGTTTGCAGGAAGGTTTGGGGATAATACATGTGCCAGGTATGTTTGGCAGGGAAAAGGAGGGGGAAACATTTATGAAATTTTTAAAAAATAAAAATAAATTTCACAAATAGAAATCTGACTTTAGAGATACAATTAGTCCAACAAATACAACACTTGTTTTTTAGATTTTTCTATGTTTTTAATAAGTGAAAATTAGGGTCTGAATAGCCAGGGCAGGGATATCAAACTGGCAGAGATTCCCAAGCCAGATTGGAATTTTTGAAAATTAAAAATTAGATTTCTCTCATTCTTCCATTATATATCTTTTTATAAACACTAGTTGTAGGATTAGAACAAAATGAGTTAGTTCTTTTTGTGCATCTTTTTAGTAGATATCTGTATGAGTTTGCTAGGACTGCCATAACAAAGTACCACAGAATGGGTGGCTAAAACAACAGAAATTTATTTCCTTACAGTTCTGGAGGCTGGAAGTCTGAATGAAGGTGTCAGCAGGGTTGGTTTCTTCTGAAGCCTGTCTCGTCTTGTAGATGCTGTCTTCTCATGTCTTCATATGGTCTTCCCTCTTCGTATGTCTGTGTCCAAATTCCCTCTTTATATAAAAGACACTAGTCATGTTGGACTAGGCTCCACTCTAACGACTTCATTTAAACTTAATTACTTCTGTAAAGACCCTGTTTCCAAATACAGTCACATTCTGAAGAGCTAGGGTTTAGAACTTCAACTTACCAGTTTGGGGGACAGATAACTTAGTACATAACAGCATCATACTGGATAAATTTGATTGAATTTTAGTTATATTTCTGTGTCACCCTCTGAAGACTAAACTTTGTGTATATTATTTATATAAATATTTTACTTGTTTAAAATTTTTTTTATCAAAGGGTATAAAGAGAGCTGAAGAACATTACCCTATTATTTATAACAAATTTTCCATATTAATTATAT
The DNA here is from genome assembly GCF_006542625.1 of Nomascus leucogenys. Lineage (NCBI taxonomy): Eukaryota > Metazoa > Chordata > Mammalia > Primates > Hylobatidae > Nomascus > Nomascus leucogenys. Next base: position 86,532,164 of record NC_044393.1, on the reverse strand, counting down.
AGATACAATAAGGTGATTGACATCTCTGGACCCAAATTCACTTTCTGTAAAATGAAGTGGTTGAACAATATGTACTTTAAATTTTTGTTCAAATCTGAATTCCTAAAGCATGATTATAATAAAAAAAATCTACAGAAATATGTACAGACTATAAACGGGAAGGAAAAGGAATACTTTTGTTAGTCTTTGTGAGTAAAATATTTATTTAAAAATGGACTCCCCACCCAGAAAACAAAGCAAAACAAAAAACCTAAATATTTTTGGACCGACCATTATAAGTGCAATGTTATTAATGGATTTACTGCATTCAGGAAGGAAAAAGAGACGTTTCAATTTTTACTCCAGTACTAGAATAAGAACTGACATCATCCTCTGACATATCAACAAAGAAACCTAGATGTTTGTTTTGAGCATTCCAAACAAATAATCCAAATAATCCAATTATTTTGGATTACTTTGCTGAAGTGGTAATGAAGTGTGAGGTGCATTTCATTTGTAGGAGGGCTTCAATTTAATTATACCAATTCGACTGAGTTTTGCTGGTCTGTCATAACACCCTGAAACACTTACATGAAATGAAAAGATGTACATTTTAAAAGGCATAAAAAGAAAGTACTCATTGATGCTACATTTAATTAATCCCTAGAACTCATCACATTTTGTGTCAGAAAATGAAATTCTATAAATGATTCACCAAGTTCCAAAGTTATAGCTCAGGTATTTGACTGAAATAAAAATACTTTTCATCTTGGGCCATTATAAAAATTAAGAAAACAGATAAATAAAATAAAATGAAAGTGCCATTGGAAGAATTACAAATGGAACGAAAAGGCCAAAGCCTTTCAGCCTTATAATATATTATAAAGACCTATAGTTATATTTATTTTGAAAAAGTAATCACTTAGACCTTACTGCTCTTAAGAAAGGTGGTTTATGTCCTCTAATTGGGACGTGATTATGTCATTTGGCTTGATGTTATTTTGTTGTCCAGGAAAAGTAAAACAAGTATGTTTTATTGAGTAAAGGCTCTTGTCTTATTAAATACATTGGTTTGCTGCCTTTAATAGAGACTTGACTTACTTTAATGTGGTAAGTGAAAGGAGAGAAAGAAGTGGAACAAGCAAAGGCACTCCAAATTATTTTCACATTCTATTATGATATTATCAATAAAACCATTATTTTCTTTCTTTTTCATTGTTTTCTTTTTAGTATTTGTAGCATCAAAATATCTAACTAGTTATTTTGTGTTTGTTTCTCCTTCATCCAAGTAATTTATTTTATATATTTACTTTCATTATTATTTTTTTCTGAGACAGGGTCTCACTCCGTGGCTAGGCTGAAGTGTAGTGGCACTATTATAGTTGACTGCGATCTTGAACTCCTGAGTTCAAGTGATCCTCCCACCTCAGCCTCCTGAGTAGCTGGGACAACAGGTGCATGCCACCGAGCTTATTTATTTATTTAAAAAAAAGTTTTTAGAGATGATCTCACTGTGTTTTCAGGCTAGTCTCAAACTCCTGAGTTCAAGTGATCCTCCCAAAATGCTGAAATTACAGGTGCCACTGCACCTGGCCCCAACTGACCCATTAGTCCACCCATAAAAGTATATTCTAGGGAACTCTTTTTCTCAACCTTACTATTGAATTTTGTAAAAGTTATTTTTGTTGATGAATAATTGTTATATTGATATAATTATTGTGTAATTCTTGTAAGTTCTGTTCTAGAAATGTCTTTATTCTGTCATTTTTACAAAGACAAGAAGAATGTTTCCAAGAAATAAGAGCAGTTTATAAAATCCCTCAGTCATTGGATCAGGAATTAGAGAAGCGTAATGAAAGGTTTCCTCCCAGTTGGCTAAATGGGCTGAATTGGGAAAGAGGGAGGGTCAGGTTTAGAGAACTCTCAATTATTCCTTCTTGGATTTCCGACAAGAAAACTTGGGCTGGTGGGAACACATCTGAGCTACTAATAGGAGCTGAAGTTCCCACCAGCTGTAGATTGATGAATAGAAATATGGGGCCATCTATATCTCTTTCCAGAGCCAAATATAGCTCCTCACTCAGGATTCAGGAACTTGGCAAGCAATTGTCAACCTGTCCAGGTAAAATATTAATTACCTACTAATGAAGAAAAAAAGGCAATTCTGTAATAACTTTTTCTCTGATACTCAGATTTTAGGAAAGTATATACATTGTTTCATAAAATGTTTTATGTGAAAGGCTAAAACCATTTAAGGAAATGCCTTTTATGTAATGTTGCTTATTGTCAGATCAATCTTTACTTTTTATTTTCTTTATAAAAACAAAACATACTCTTCCCTTGACTAAGCCTGTTTCCTAGAAATGCCAATCTACTACCACACAATCTGTAGAGTAGCTTTTCAGTAGTAATGCGCCCTGTAGCTCATACATTCCATTCTTTCTATACATAATTGGATTACGTGATTTCCCCATTTTAAGATAGCAATATCTGTTTTCACTTCATCATTGCTTCATGAATTTTGGCTACTGTTTTTTTGGATATTTTTATTTATAACACATTCTGAATCTTTGATTTTTTTTTCTATTGGTTTGTAGATGAAATGTGTTCAATATTTAAAGATTATGTGTAGTCTATTTTGGTTAAAATGCTGTTTTAAAGTTACACGTAGACACTCAAATACCACCACTTAATTTGTTAAAGTGCTTAGAGTTACTAGAAGGTTAGCAACTATACCGGTAGTTAGAAGCCTAGTTTCAGTGTTCTTCATGGTTGGTATGAAAGATCACAAGTGTTCTCTTCTGTGAAATGACATTTTTAAAATACACAAATCATAACACTTCATCCACACCCTTTTTTAGCAATGAAAGTGAATTTATCGGTTGCCAATAAGAACAGGAAAATACAACCGTTTGTGATTGCAAATCCTGGGGAAGATTTTTAGCATTTTAAATAACAATTAAGTTTAAGAGATCCCTCTGATATATAGAAACTGAAAGCTGAAGCAGAAAATGTCTGTCTTCCTGAGCACATGAGATCTAAATCCATTTTGATGGCTTAGGAGTAACATTGTCCTCTTACGTCTCATTGGTTCAAGCCCAACTGCTCCTTGCTCCACTAAGTATAGTGATGAATGGTCCTCCCTCCAATTGGCAGTAAAAGAATTCTCCATGCTGTGAGAATTCCATTTAGTACCATTGATTGCAGGCTATGGTATTAAAAGTAACTCATGTTAGTGTTTTGTGATAGAATCTTTAATCATTTTTAATAATCAGGAAATCTTCATTACATGGATTTACTTCTTAAAGTGGAAATGATTTTGGTCTGATGTGATGAAAGACAGGGCTTGAGTTTTACTTGTTCTCATTCCAACTGTTCTTAATTTTTCTTCGTCTCAACAGTTGGAATTCGCAGAATTCTTCTGTGAGAGTGCACGCTACCTCTATGTCTAATTTCCATTTGTTTCTATTTCCTGTGGTACTTCTCCTTTGCCTTTTATTAGGATATTTGTCCAACTTTTATACTCCTTAAGCATGAAAGAATGTAAAAAGAGTATATGTGGGAACTTAAAGTCTAAAACTTCTACCTTAAAAGACTTTTTTAAAGGTTGTCATCTCTAGTTGCCAGTTCACCAAATATCAGGGCAGAAGACATCATCTTCATGAGACTTAAATTTGCAATAATATCTAATAATGAGTAGAAATTCTTCTCTTTTGTATTAAACAGGGGCAAGCCAGAGGCTCAACTCGATACCTGAAGGTGGTACAGCAATAATGTAATGCATAATCAGTGATATTATTTCTTGTTTGTTGGTTTTATTTATGGGAGTAGGTTTTTCCTTTGAACCAAATTCTTTTGAGTGGTCCCCATTCTGGCCAATGATTCTGCCCTAATCACACATGATTAGGTGTGATGAAGAATGTAGTCAGTTGTCAGGAAAAAGATTTTTTTTCTCATTGCAAATTTAGGAAGTCCATATGGGGATCAGCAATTTAACACATATTGAAAGCCTCATATTAAACATATGTAGTGGAAGATTTAAAGATAAATATAGTTGGGCATGCTGTCCTTGAAGAGCTCATGATTTAATGGGGAGAGCAAAATCATCATATCATGATTACATTTATGTTTTAAACAGTGTGCGGTGTGATGAAATTTTTGGATTCAGGGGGCCCAATAAGCCTAGGTGCAAGATGATATTAGCTTGGTCTAAAGGGGTTTTAGTGGAAGGAGCAAAGAAGCATATGTATTTGAAAGATTTAGAGGAGGATAAATTGCAGCAGAGAGAAAGAAGGAGCTTCTGGTAACTTAGTTGGGAAACCAGAAGAGTGTTTTGAACTGAATTCCAAAAGTAAAGAGCTTCAGGAAGCAGGGAGTTAACCACAGTGTGGAAGGCTACTGAAAAGTGAAGTCAGATGAATTTAATATGTATGAATAAAGGAAAAGAGAAAGTAACAATATTGTAAAGTCTTATGGAGAGGGAAATTTGAGTTTCTGGGACAATGAGTTGTTCAGTGGCTTAAAAAATAAATCTGTGACTCTGGTAATAAAAAGTTATAACATGGCCAGGTGCAGTGGCTCACACCTGTAATCCCAGCACTTTGGGAGGCCGAGGTGGGTGGATCACCTGAGGAGGTCAGGAGTTTGAGACCAGCCTGATCAACATGGTGAAACCCCATCTCTACTAAAAATACAAAATTAACCAGGTGTAGTGGCACACTCCTGTAATCCAAGCTACTCGGGAGGCTGAGGCAGGACAATCGCTTGAACCCAGCATGCGGAGGTTGCAGTGAGCCGAGATCGTGCCATTGCATTCCAGCCTGGGTGGGCGACAAGAGCAAAAAGTCATAACACAAGTATATAGGGATGGCTCCACATAAAATTCCAGAATTGGATCAACGAGCCAGTAACAGTGATGGCATTGCCTACCACAAAAGGAAACAGGTGGCCAGAAGAATTTGAAATATCATTCAAGGTTGTAGTCTGCTTATTTTCCTTTAAAACAAAAATGATGAAACTGCTATACTTGTTAACCTGCTCTGCAGTGCCACTGAGGGAAGCCACTGCTTGCTTGTTCTGCAACTTTGCTTCCCTTTAAATACCATGAACACGACACTGAACAGAAAACACACTCTAGAATAACCACGTGGTAAGTTAGTTATGGGAGTAAGTTTTTCCTTTGAACAAAATTCTATTGAGTGGTCCCTATTCTGGCCAATGATTCTGGCCTAATCACACATGAAAAATCTATGCTCAAAAGCATAGATTTTTTTTTCATTTTAAAAAGTTTTGTAAGTCTGTGGAGTACAAGTGTAATTTTGTTATATGCATAGATTACATAGTGGTGAATCAGGCCTTTTAGGGTATCTATCACCAAAATAGCATATGTTGTACCCATTAAGTAATTTTTCATCATTCACGCCCCCCTAAGCATAGAAATTTATTACAAATTTCCATGGATGCTTTAAAATTTTAATTACAATGTGACTTTGAAGATCTCCAGAAAATTTAAAAAATAATTTCTGTTTCAGCCAATGTCATAAAAATTTATTGACATTTGATTCTTATAGTCTGTTTGCAATATGTTAGCCATCAAGGCAGCAAATATTTCTTTGATATGCATCTAGCTTTGGTGGTTAACATTTGCACTCTTTTGACATTAGTCCGTGTGACTGATTATTTTTGTAACTTAAAAGCCAATTCCCTAAAAATGGTGGTAGTTGGGCTAATAAACAGAGACTATGGAGAGGAAGATTTAGACTGCAGGGAGAATTTGCAAATGATTAAGGTAGCCTGAACAAAGACTAAGCCACTTCCATTAGCATCTTACTGCTTGGTGAGGATCAAGCAGAGACTTAGAATAGCCATTTGAAGATGCAGTCATAGGGGCGTGTAGAATTAGATGGAATAGCAAATACCGAATTAGATGAGATCAAAGATTGCTTTTGACTCTATAATGCTTCCATGATGATCTTATAAGAAGGGCTGGAAGAATAGCTGCCTCAAATAATTTGTAAGCTGTAACATATCCTATTACCTCCTCACAAATGGATGTCTTAGAGACCGAGGACTTACTCAACTTCCATCAAAAAAGAATTAATAACCTCTGAAGGTACTTTCTCCAGGAAAACATGCTGGGCAGTGGGAGTGCATGACTGATTGCTGCTAATGTGATTTTGGTTTATGCTTGGTTTAAGTATCAGAAACTTCTGTACAATTTATTTCAGATTTCTGAGGCATTGTTTCCTACTCCAGGCAGAGGACAACTGAATTATTAAGATTCTATCTGAACTTGGCAGGTGTCAGAAATTTATTTTAAATCTCTGTTCAGAAGGCTTGATTCAATTTGGTTTTATTGTTCAATGTAAAGAGGTCTTCTTAGATACATTTTTGGAAAGGTTATTGTCAGTGACACTTCAAAATGTATCAGGATATGTTTCACCATTTTAGCAGCACGTTGCCAAAGGAAGCCACTGAGTCTAATAATATTTAAATAAGGCTCAGCTTCAAGGATGTGGAGAAAAGGGAACCCTCTTAGACTGTTGATGGGAACGTAAGTTAGTACAACCACTATGGAGACCAGTTTAGAGGTTCTTCAAAAAACCAAAAATAGAACTACCATATGTTCCAGCAATCCCACTGCTGGGATATATACCAGAAATAAAGGAAATCAGTATATTGAAGTCAGTATATTGAAGAGATATCTGCACACTCATGTTTGTTGCAGCACCGTTTGCAATCACTAAGATTTGGAAGCAACTTAAGTGTCCATCAACAGATGAATGGATAAAGAAAATGTGGTACAGATGAACAATGGAATACTATTTGGTAATAAAAAGAATGAAATCCTGTCATTTGCAACAGCACAGATAGAACTGGAGATCATTATGTTAAGTGAAATCAGCTAGGCACAAAAAGACAAGCATTGCATGTTACCTATTTGTGGGATCTAAAAATCAAAACGATTAAACTCATGGACATAGAGTATAGAGGGGTGGTTGCCAGAGGCTGGGAAGAGTTGTGGGGGGATATGGGGATGCTTCATGGGTAAAAATAAAAAATAGAAACAATGAATAAGGTCTACTATTTGATGGCACAACAGGGTGGCTATAGTCAATAACTTAATCGTACATTTTGAAATAACTAAAAAGTGTAATTGGATTGTTTATAACACAAAGGATAGATGCTTGAGGGGATGGATAACTCATTCTCCACGATATGATTATTATGCATTGCATGGCTGTATCAAAATACCTCATCTACCTCATAAATATATACACCTACTATGTACCCAGAAAAATTTAAAATAAAAAATAAGGCCCATGGGACGTTGAGGCAGGAGAATGGCGTGAACCCCGGAGGTGGAGCTTGCAGTGAGCCGAGATCACATCACTGCACTCCAGCCTGGGCGACAGAGCAAGACTCTGTCTCAAAAAAATAAAATAAAATAAAAAAATAAGGCCCAGCTTGTTAGCTGATAGAAGGATGTGATGATAGATGTTTGTGGTTCACCATTATTTAATTGAAGAACAGGTAGTTCTGAAATGATTTACTTACTTTTTTGATGGGGACATCTACCATTTGTAGGTTCTTTTGTCTTTTTATTTGTGTAGATTCTACTGGAGATAGAAAGTGGGAGCATAATTCAACATGGATTTATTTCCTGATCCAGAGATCAAAGGACAGAAATGGACGACCAAATCAGTTATGCCTTTTTCACAAAGGTAAAAGCTGCTAGAAAGCAGCTCAGAAATGCTCCAATGCCAAGCTGTGCTATAGCATCAGAACCATGCATAGTTGCAGAGGAATTTGATTTCCTTGCATTCATTTACTCATTTGTTCAAAAACATTTATTGTAAGCAACATGGACCAGGCATTGTTCTAGGTGCTGGAGCTGCAAAGAGGAGGAAGAGATTCATAGTGTGAATTCATAGCCTTTCACACTGTGAATTCACACTATAAATTCATATTTTAATAAAACTCTATAAAACAAGAGCCAGTTCAAATGAATTCTATTAGATTAGTTAGAAACAAACTTCATTATATCTAGATTATGATCAGGTAGAATTGCTTGAAAGAAATTAAGGCAATTCATTATTACTATTAAATCAGGGCTAAAGGGTGAAAGGCAGACAGAGTTATGCTTTTCTGTCTCATAAAAAAAAGCAACTCTATATGAGTAGCAAATGCCTGGTTAAATTACAATTATTTATAAAAATCAATGTTTCTACATAGTGAGTGTTACAAGGGGCAAGCGTTACACTGAACTAAGAAATGTTAATGAAAACAGGATATTTATAAGGTACAAAATGTAGAATGATTACATAACTTTAAGGATCTTGTCTCAACGTGAGTTAAGATTTATATTCATAATATCTTTAAAAAGTAAAAAAACTTGCAAACATTCACCATCCCTACTTGCATTATTGTCCAAAAGACCATGGATAGCGACATTCCACTGAATCTTGTATCCCTACTGATGTTGACGGATGCCCATTCTGCTAAGGTTTCCTGTCTACTAAGTGCTAATTAGAGCTGCGATTCTGGCTTCAGCTATGATGTTATTATCTAGGACTGAATACACAGTATAAGGCTTGTGGAAATTGTAGAAGCGCTAGGCCGATAATAATAGTAACAACAACTATTATTATTTCTGACCACTTATTATTTGCCAGGAAGTTGCTAACTGCCTTATATATGTCTCATTTAGTGCTCACTACATTTCTATTATCAGTCCCATTTTCAGGTCACAAAATGGCTTAAAGAAGGTAACTTTAGCGTTCTGACCATTTAGATTGGAACTAAATTTTTTGACCATACATCTTGCTTTATCCACTTGCTATCATGTCTTAATATTAAAGGATATCACTCCTATATAATTCATGTTTCCAGTGACAGAATGAGTTAATGGAGTCTGTGGTTTAAAAGTGACCCTGGAGAACCAAAACACTCATTCCATCCACTTTATCCATAAAGAGATTAGGCCTGGGTGGGAGATTGTATGAGAGGCATCTCTTATCAGTCTGAGAGGAATAGTGTGTACTAAAGAAATTGATCAAAAGGAAGAAGACATTTGAGGGCACTAGGGAGGAATATGACTCTGATGGATTGAAATTCTACATGGGAACAATTGAAAAAGAAGCTATTGGCAACATCTACAGGAGAGCAGAGAATAGCAAGATTAAGTGTAAATTGAATAGCAGTGAGTGTTCAGGGAGTTGTCTTGATGGAAAGTCAGTCTACCTCCCTTCCAACATCTCAGGGTAAAAGGTGTGTATAACATGGATAAGGGAAGCTGTGGCATGGAGGTTACTGGAAAGCCATCTGAGTGACTCAACAAGTGCTCTTATTATGGTTCTTGAGAAAGTGTTCATGGGAGACATTTGGGAATTAAGTCTAGAGCCATGAACTTCCATTCTGCATAAGGATCTCAATCACTGTGTTGCAGAGAATTGGGGTAGTGACCTAAACCTGATGCCTTAGTGAGAAGGCGACAGGTTTAGGTCACTACCCCAATATGAAAGGGAATTCACAGACTGCTAAATCCCTTCTAGGGAGTTTGAGATGTTCCATGGGAGCCAGGTTTAGAACCCCTGATCCAGAGCCTAATAGTATGGCAGTATCTTGTGGCAGATGTTGGCAGGAAGGCGAATTTATTTTTACCCAGGATGTTTGTCTCTTCTTTGCTCTACTAACTTCCCAGACAAAATTTAAATTTAGCAAACTAATGGCAATGCTATTCTCCAGACTCCAAAGAACAGCTTTGTCATCCTCTACCTTCAGTCAGCCATTTAATGGGACACTAATATATTTTGACATAAAGGTACTAAATTGAATTACTTGGCTTTCATTTAATCTCTATGCACTTCCCCTGACTCCCCCATGTTTTAGCTGTCTGTTTTCATGTTTTTAGTTGGCCTTTTAAAATACTAGGTGGGAGAGCACCCAGAAGTGCAAAATGTCATGCCACCAGCCAAGCTAGACAATCTCCCTCCAGAGGTAGCCCAGCACCTTGTCAGAAATATTTAGGGAGTTTCCTTTATGTGCTCTAAACATCTTCCAATATCTGGCAGAAGCAGCAAATGCTGTTGACTATTAGGTAGAACCTTATCTAGGAGAACAATTTGCAGAATAATTATTATAATGATAATAGCTAAAACCTATTGAGCACTGACAATGTGCCAGACATTTTTCTAAGCCTATCACACGCATCGGCTCATTTAATTCTCTTAATATGTCTATGAGGTGGATACTGTTATCATCTCCACTTTACCTATGAGGAAACTGAAGCATAGAGTTTCCTGATTAGATAGGAACTGGAAGAACTTTACTTCAAATCTAGGCAATCTGATTTGGAGCCTGAGCTCCCCACCACTTTGCTGTGTTGCCTCCCATACCTGCTGTTTACTCCAGGGTTGCAAATGATTCAAGAAGGTTTTCCATTATTGACCCTGGGGTCTAATGCCCTAAAATTTGGTGATGAGTCTCAACTGGGACATCTTTTGATAGCAGTTTAAAAAAGAAAACAGATACCCTGCCCAGAAGACTAGGTTTAAGTAAGCTGCTGCTAGTGGGAAAGTGGGAAGTGTTGTAAGTTGTTGGGAAAAGATGGGAGCTGAGAGCAAGAGAGCGAAAGTGTAGGAAAGTGGATGGGAGAAAGTGTTAAGCGATGGTTCGAGAGAGTCTCTGTTTTCTTCGTCTTGCTTAGCTGATCATTCTGGAGATAAACTGAGATATGTGAATTCATTTGGGATCTATAAAGTTTGATTCAAATAATAGTGTCTGTTTTATGCCATGGTGTGCCCCCTGGAAGTTAGGGTAGAGTAGTGGGTGGCCAGGGATTTGGGAGACAATAGTGCATGGGTTGGAATCGGAGGGCATAGATGAGAACCTGGGAGGTAGATGCATGTGGACAGGGAGAAACCACTTTATGGGTTTTGAGAAAGGTGATAGACACTCATAAGCCCCAAATCGGGGAGCTCCAGGAAGCGGGGTCCAGGAACTGGTCAGCAGTCATTCTCCAAATCTCGTTTCCCATTTGCAACTACTGCTCAAGTGAGGTCTTAGTCCTGATACCTCCAGCCCAGTAGAGAAGAGTGAAGCCCACTGCCATTAGATTCACTGTTATCTCAAAAAATTGCTTAGGTAGAGTTCATTCAACCTCTGCCCCCTCTCAGCTTCTCCTATTAGGGTCTGAAAGGCCACTTCATTCTATGGTTCCAGCTTCCTCTTACCTGCTGTGTGTGCAGGAAAATATTTTCTAATTACAATCTTTGCAGATCGGCTGAGTGAACTTGGAAATAAAGGGATTATCAGACCCCTTTAATTTGGGGATAAAAATCTAACGTGAACACTGTGTGGTCACTCTGTTAATTGCATAAATTTTTTCCTCCCTACTTGCGTCTAATTCCTAACACTCTTTGCTATAGGCCTTATTTTTATTCTTGTCCTGCTTTATTGTTTATTTACATATGGACATGCTTTTAAAATAACTATATTAATTCCTTAAAAATTATACTTGATATAAAATAATGCCCAAGTTTCACCATACAGAGATAACAACTTGCAACAGCTTGTTGGATGTGTCTCCATGCACTTCTCTTGCATATACAAACTCCTGAAGTCCACAATTTATATGAAGGAGCTTATGCCATGTATAATTATTCATGACTTTTTTTCACTTCACAGCATGTTGTAGCCACACTTCCCTCTAAATGAATAAAGACCTACACATTCATTTGTACTCTCTGCCCAGTGTTCTCTGGTTTACTTAACCACCCCGCCTGATGATTGTTTTTTGATAAAGAAATAAATCTGAGCAGCACACAGAGATCATCAGACTCTGCTAATCCAGAATTTATAGTTTTGCTGTCATATCCATGGGATTCTTGGTATTTATCCATTGACAAGAGAGTCTGAACTCCTCAGAGGAGCAGAGAAAGAACACGAAACTGATGAGCGAAGGGTCCAAGGCTTTGCGTTTAGCACTGCTACTTAGTGGCTATGTGACCTTAAAATCACTTCACCTTTCTGAACCTCAGTTTCCCTACCTGTAAATGATGTTGTGAGTTTTCATTATATTCAAGGTCTGTTGTACTAACTGAAGGTCTGTATCTACAAATATACTGCCAAGCTGTATCTCCAATCACAACTTAAATGCTTCGGCTTTATTCGTCAATACCTTTTTGATGTCCAGCACGATGGTAATACAAAGTAAATACCCAACAAACACAATTTGAGTGATGGATCAATATAGCTGTTGAATCTGTCTTTTCAAATTTCCCCCAGAATTATCCATCTCTGTAGTTTTATACTGATTTTTTTAAGCCAGTGAACCTCAGACATTTTTACCTGTCTACCATCTCTCTTTAGAATTTGTGCACGTATATCTACACTTTTAAATAGCCACAGTTTAAATCTCTCTCTCAGTCTCTGTATGTGTGTGTGTGTGTGTGTGTGTGTGTGTGTGTGTGTGTGAGAGAGAGAGAGAGAGAGAGAGAGACAGAATGCACCATGTGTGAGTGTGCACATAGGTATCTATAGTTTGATATGTATGTGCTATTTTGGGTGAGTAAAGTGGGATTCCATATGGAGGGAGTTACTATACTTTGCACTAAAATGAGGCTTTAGACAAGAGAATGAGATTTTTTTTTTACTCCCTCTTTCAGAGTTTTACTGAAATTAAATGGGTGTGTGTCTGTGTTTCTGTGTGTGTGTGTTTGAAGTGAAGGTAGAGAGGGGTGTCCTAATATTGTAGACACAGTATTCCCTCCTTTCATCTATTCTTTCTTATCTTTCCGGTTTTCCTTCCCTCCCTCATTCTCTCCCTTCCTCTCTCCCTCCCTCTTTCTCTTTCTTTGTTTCTTTATTTCTGTTTCCTTCTTTCCTTTTCCTCCTTTACAGGAACAAATTAAAGAATAATGCCATTCTTTCTACTTTAGTCAATCACTTTAGTCAGTGGTGACTTTTATCACCATTTAATATAAAAAAAAGAGAAACAAGCATTGGTATGAGAAAATTCTCTCAACCAATGAAATCCCAGTATAAGGTAGTATTGAAAGACAAGTGGGCATTGTGTTATATTAATATATTGAAGAAATGTATTGATCCATCGTGGTGGTGATGAAAACCAAGTTATTCCACTCAACTAATGCCCAAGATTAAAGCACTTTCAAAATATCGCTTAAGAAAATCAAGGAGTCGAGTTACAGACATTTGGGGAGTGAATAGATGTTCAGAAAGTTTGGTACTGCCCATTTTATTGCTTAATATGTGTCTGGAGTCAGTATGCATTGAATTCTATCAAAGTGAGTTACGCACTTCATTCTCTTCCTAAAGAAAGGACACTGTACATATTTAAACATTTTTCTTCATTTTGGAATGCTCAGAGCCACCATTACAAGCAGTGTTTATTGCAATACGCTTTGACTGAGAGGTGCTGTCAAAAGAGGCCATTGAGCTGTGTAGAGCTACTTCAGTCTCAGCCCTGTGGCTTCTGGACTCTTGGTCTGCTTTTTAAAGATAGTTTTTCCATCTCTCTGAGGGTCAGGCTGCCCCTGACCATGTCTTACTGTGATGTGCATATCTGCCTGTGGTTCTTAAAGCTCCATTCCACTTCCCACTATTTCAGATTCGCCGAATCTAATTTATTATGTAACAAGCACATGATCTTATTAAATGTTTTTAAAAACCAATAGAAATACGATATAAAAGTGGGCTCCAAAGGCTCTTTCTGCATATTTCCATATTCTTACCGAAATTCCAGAAACTTTTGGTTTCTGGAGAAGTGTTCTCCAGATCACTGTTCAATTCTGATAAGGAACCCGCCTTTCTGGTTTGAATGTGAACTCTTCCTTCTAAACGTGAAGAGACAATATTGCCCTTGGTCCTTCAGGTGCATGGCTACCAATTCCGCTCTCTCATTTGTATCTGACCACTCGGTTCTTGTTTTGCAGTCCCCAGTCTGTCCCAGACCGTCTGAGGATCCGGGTGAACAAAATCAGTTTACAAGATTATGAAGGATTCCACTATGACAAGGAGAAACTCCGAGAAGCTTGTAAGTTGGAAGTGCCTCATTGATTTCATGCGATCAGCCTATCTTCAGCTTCTTGATCCTCCTTGGTTTGATGGGTAGATCCATTTATCCTTGTGCCTGAAAATCATGGTTAGAGAAGTGAAGTGAAACACAGTAACAAGTGAGCTCCAAGTGATAATGTATGGGCTACAGAAAAAGGAACTGGAAAAGGAAAGCAGCTGAATAAAATCATTCTGCTGTGGATGCCAAGTCAGGATCTCTTGGCTTATTCACCACTTTAGTCTCAGATTTGCCTAAAATGAGGAAAGCAAAAAGTTGGTGATACCAATGGTATAGCACCATCCAGAAAACTCTTGAGACAACACAAATCTCTTCTTGGAGGCTGCGTTATCAAACACTGCCGTCATTCGTCACAGAGGTGTAGCAAAGAGGCACATTCAGCACTTCTAGATATTATGCTATTATATAATGTCAGAGAAGGGCCCATGGGAACGTTGTGATATTAAAGTGATTTGTTGATGATGAGGTGCCATTATTTTTGAAACCTGCACTTGAGTCAGTGTATGAATTACTTCTCAAAGTGTGTATTTTCTGTATGCTTCTTTGAATACATAGCTAATTGTTTGTTCATCTCACTAGTCAATCAGTATGTATTGGACACTTCTTACATTCTGGTACATTCTGATCACTGCATTAAATCTCTGTCTATATAATAAATTATGAGGTGATTGGTTAAAATAAGCCAGAAGAAGTTAAGGCCATGAGAGTGTTAGATATTAGGGTTCTCGGCTCCTTCCTAATTGTGGGGGCCAATAGTCAACTGCAGTAAAGTCAAAGAAGATAAGGAAAACTGGTGTCCAAGGGAATAGGCAATGATGCTGATATAAAGAAATGACTTTTATATGGAACCAAAGACTTATGAACCCAGTCCCCAAATGGCCTCTAAGTGTAGACCTGGCTACCTGTGTAAAAGAGGAAAATAGTTAGAACTGGCAGGATTAATAGTAGGAAAGCCTTCCTGGGATGGTCTTTTCTGAGCTCTTGTTTCTGAGACTCATCTGAAGTAAGCTTTAGTGGATGGAAATTCTGAGGTCCAAGGATAATCCTAGGGGTGGGTACAGAGGGTTCTACAATCTGGAGTTGGCACGAGGCGAAGAGCCATATCCCTGGTAGCCTAATCACTGAATCTACTAGAGAATTTGCTGTGAATTTTCTTTCTGAATTCTCTCAGCTGCTTCAGCTTCTTCAACCCTTTATGTCATTTTCCTTAGACATCAGTATCTTTTAGTTTCTCCCCAGCCTTCTCATTTCCATACTTTACCCTCATTTCCTTTTATAGGAAAGTCTGAGCTGGAGAAGGAGCAATTCCCCAAACCTCTGAATTTCTTCCTCCTGTAAACAACATATTACATTTTCTAATATAAATGAGCTTATAAGTGACAGACTGGCATATAATCTATTTGATCCATAAAGTGATAGACATACATTTTTGTGATGGGAAGTATAGCTACAATGTAAATTAAATTGAGTTCTAAAGGTTACTAATCATAAAGAACAGTGTTTTATGTTCTTTCTTGTTTTAAGCTTCCAAACAAATAGCTGACAATTCTTAAAAGAAGATAACAGATCTCAAGTAGTATTTTGCAGCTTACCATCAACTCTGAAGAAATTCAATTTGGAGTGGGGACACATTTGAAATTTTTAGCTGAAATGAGATTTGAAGCTTATCTGTAGCTTTCATTTATCTGTTTTATCTTTTCTGTGGCATTATCTGTCTACCATTGCTGGAGGTAATTGTGGTTTGAATTTTTCCAACAAGATGACATTTTCTGGCAAGAGCTTTACTCAGCATACGTGATAAAATTTCTATGTGAAGAAACTTCTTAAGTCAAATATGGCATAAATGTAAGCCAAATAAATTGAACAGTGTCTTTGGGACCCCAAAGAACGAATAAACTCTCAAAAAGGGGATAAAGGAGTTATTCTAAAGATTTAAAAACTCATTCCAATGATTTGGATTTGAAGAAAACAATAAAAGAATAGGAAGTAAAAGTGACTAACTCAATCATTTTACTTTTAATATGCGGTGATGGTGCTTCTAATTGTGGTTTTTCAGGAAAGTTTATCCTTTGAGGTTCTGGATTCACTCCTACTAACCTTTGCTCTTTTGCCTGGTTCCAACTTGAAACAGAATACAGATTCATGGGAAGGCTGACAGGGCTCAAACTGAGTATAAAGACAAAAACAAGCTTAAGTCCATATATGAGGTGCATGCCAAAATAAATGTTATTTCAGAAGCATTAATTAAGTGAAATTTGCACAACACATCTAGATAAAAGGGACTCTAGGAATGTACTCTGACCTGCATCCCAGAACAAAGAGAGTGAATCCTCTTACGTCATTCATTTATTGTCTTCAAAGACTGAACTAGAGCAGTAGCGTGGTACTGTGTTTGAAGTTAGTTCCATTTCTTGATGGTGTGCCAAGTGATATCTTCAGGCAGCATGTGGTTCTTTTCCATCACTGTTTAGCAGAATCTTGCTCATTGTTCACGTTAGATAATAAGCTCGCATATTTGTCACCTAACAAAGCCCGTCTTCCGTCCGTAATGCAGGGCTCCCTGATAATAATGGATGGCAGCCCTTTAAATTGCTTTGCTTATTTTAGCACAGAGAAAGAGGACTATACTCTTTCAGATTATTTCCCATTCCTCTTCCATTTAGCCCCATCTCACTGGGGGGGCCATCCTTCTAAAATAATATTCTGGAAAAATTTAGTCCTTGTCAATCTTTCCCTCAGCTCTTGCTGGTAAATTTCAGACTTATGTAAGACACTGAAAGTCTTCCTCACTCTATAGGATTTATCAACCCTCAGATAATAGTTGTGGTTTGCAAGAGGGGACAGTCTATTCAACTTAAGAGGTAGAACATAAAGAGAAAGTGGCCATATAAAAAAAATTAAAGCAAATCCGTAATAATGATATCAGAAAATCACTCTCATAAACAGAAGTATACAAGT
This sequence comes from Nomascus leucogenys, assembly GCF_006542625.1. NCBI lineage: Eukaryota > Metazoa > Chordata > Mammalia > Primates > Hylobatidae > Nomascus > Nomascus leucogenys. The sequence goes on along the minus strand of NC_044393.1, from coordinate 86,515,132 downwards.
GGGTCCTTAATAAAGCTTATAATCATATAATCTAGGCAAAGGATAATCTGCTTTTAAAAATCTGTTATATTTCTAACCCCAGAAGAGATTCATTGACATATGATATATTTTTTAAAAATCTGAGATAACTTGATATTCCCCAAAACTTAACTCTATTCCCATGCAAACTGGTTAAACTTCACTTGGGCACCAGTTTATTCTGCACTTTTAAATTGCCATGATAATTTATACAAATCTAGGGTTTAAAACACAAGCAGTAGAAACCAGCTTGAAGCCAATTGAAAACAGATGTAGTCTATAAGGATAGGGAGTTAACATTTGTTGCATATCAAATACAGTGTTTGACAATGCTTTCACATACATGATCTCAGTATAATTCAGTATTATCTAGATGTTTATAACATATAATGCATAATATATCAATAAATAGGGTACAATCCTAGTATCATTAGTGTTAACCAAACTAGGTATTTAGTTAAGCATTTGCCCTAATGGAATTTCCTTGTTTGGTGATTTAGTAGAAAAGTCAGAAATTTTGGTGTTTGAATCTCAGTTGCAACCTTGACAAAGTCATTTAATTTCTCTGATGATCAAATCTCTCATCTGTAAAATGAAAATATAATTATAACCCCATTCAGTGCTGAGGTTTAAATGTAATGCTGTATATGGAACCCATGGTGTGAAGTCTGGCACATTAGCGTGCTCTCCAAAAATGGTAGCTATGATGCTTGTGGTGGTGGTTGTTGGAGAGGCCCTGCTCATCAGTCTTCAAGCCTATAAAACCAGACTCAAAGTAGGTCATAGAGGCTGACTTTCTCTATGTAGAACTCTTCCTGGCTTGAGGCAGCTCACTTCAAACTGCACACACCACCACCCTCCAACTCACTTTCTTACTTTCAAAAATAGAATTGAAAATACTAGTAAATATCACAGAAAGATTATGGGAAGAAAGTGTAACTAAATCATTCAATTTACTTTTATTGTGTCTACTTGTATAAACGTCTGCTGTAATGACAATATACTTAAATCTATGAGGCATGTAAATACTGAATGCCCATATAGGATGATCTGAATGTTTACCTGCAAATTTCCTTCCTTAAGTCCTAATACATTCTCTTAAGTGTGTCATCTGTTATCCACCACTGAATTTTTTGAAACAAATTTTTATTTTGGAATAATTTTAGATTTACAAAAAAGTTACAAAGGTAATACAGGGCATTCCTGTACATTCCTCCCACAGTTTTTCTTATCGTTAAACACTTTACATTGCCATGGTGCGTTTGTCAAGGAAACCAATATTGCTACATTACTATTAACTAAACTTTTGGAATTTCTATCCCAGGATCAAATCTAGGATGCCATATTGCATTGAGTTGTCATAGCTTCCTAGTCTCTTCTGATCTGTAACCATTTCTCAGCGTTTTCTTTCTTTCTGTCTGTCTGTCTGTCTGTCTTTCTCTCTCTCTCTCTCTCTCTCTCTTTCTTTTATAACCTTGATGGTTTTGGGGGAATACTGCTTCCTGTAGAATATCTTCCCATCTGGCTTTGTCTGTTGTTTTACTCATAATTACACTGGATTTATGGGTTTTTGGAAAGAATACTATGGATGTGAAGTAGGCTTTTTGTCCCATCATGTCAAGACTTATGTGATATCCACATGACATCCCTGGTGATGTTAACCTGATCATTTGGTAAAGGTGGTATTTGCCAAGTTCCTTCATCATAGACTTACAATTTTTTTCCCCTTCCCTACTCTATTCTTTAGGAATAAGTCACTAAGTCTAACCCACTTTCAAAATGATCAGAGGAGGTGGATGAAGATTTTTAAAATTGTTTCCAGTTTGCATATTTGAGCTCAACTGAATTTGTTAACTATGCCAAGATGGTAGAGCCATTCAACCATTCATGCATTCATACTTTCAATAATTACATGTTTGCATCAGTTATATGTCAGATACCACACTAGATGTTAGTCATTGAAAGATGAAATTAGAAAATCCAACATTACAACCTAATTTATTCAATGCACATTTATTGAGTCCTTACTGTGAGCAGGGGTTGGAAGAAAAAAAAACAGAATTCGTTCCTGATTTTCGCGAGCTTTTTTTCTTTTTTTAAAAAATGTGATAATAACTGTGACGGGGCTATGGAAACATTCTGTACCTATTTTTCTAGCAAACATCATTTAAATAATGAAAGAATGATAAAATATATAAGCAAGAATGAGAGAACCCAGTCTAACCACTAATTAGGTATGTGACCTTGGGCAATGCATTTGTCTTCTTCAGCCTTCTGTTTCCTTATCTGCTAAATGCAGTGGTTAAACTAGACATTTCTTAAGAACAGATTATAATATAATGTTTAGTTTTATAGAAATTACATAGGATTAAAAAATTTTTCATCAGCATATTTCCTTAGTAGAGTTTTTAAAGCTCCAACATCATTCATAATGAGTATAAGCATTAGAAACCATGTAAGTACATTGTGCTTCAAGAGTTTGCTAAAAACACTGATTTTTTTTTCTCTATCGATAGCTTCATCTAAAATTGAATCTTTCCCCCTCATTTAACAAGTTGACAACAGGACTGTTCAGTAGAGATTAGGCCTCCATTTGGTGGAGGTAGGCTTTCCAAGTTGAAATCTGTCTGAGGAGTTAAATGATGTCAATTTGTCCTCTGAAGGGCATTGTCCTTCCTTTTTGCAAGTATGTTTATGTTTATTCCTATTTTCATGATTTGACATTTACCCAGAGTTTTGTGCTTAGTTTCTTTTATTGTCTTTTCCTATCTCTTATCTGTATCTTATATTTATCATTTTATTAAAAATATAATAATAATAATGGTTAACACACATTGTACTATTGCTGTGAGCTAGGAAATGCCTTTTCTACATATATTGTATAAATTAATCTACCCAACATCTCAGTGTGATAGATAGTATTGTTATTCTCATTTCACATATAAAGCAATTGTGGCACAGAAAACTCAAACTGTCTAAGGGGCTGACATTTTGAGTACTTATTTAATCACTGTGTTTTCTGTTTCCTTCAAATAGTACTTCCTATTTTTCATATAAATATATTTAATAACATAAGTAAAAATTTACATTTCAGTCTTTCACGATTCCATTTCAAATGTCTTCTTACATTTAAACTGACTTTGACTTAGTTTGTCACACTCAGGTTTGTTGGACAAGTTTCTGTTTTTAGATCTTCCTCCAACCTCAAATCAGCCATTTATAAATTCAACAAATATTAATTGACAGCTTACCTTATTTCTAGTACTATTTCAAGTATTTCTAGTACTATTTCAAGATATGGAAAAGTGCTTGCCCTGGAACTTATGTTCCAGTGGAGAGACAGACAAATAAATAAATAATACAATACAGCAGCAAGTGCTATAAAGGAAAGTAAAGCAGAACGGTGACAGAGGATCCTGTTTTTGATAAGGTGGTCAGCAAGAGACTTTCTGAAGAAGTGACATTTAAAGAGAGACCAGAACAAAAAGAGTGCATGTATATGTGGATTTCTAGAAGAGTATCCCTGGGCAGAGGACATGGCAAGTTCCAAGGCCAAGCATCCTTAGTATATTTAATGAATGGCAGGGATGTCCATGTGACTGGAACCTGCTTAGTTGAATGGAGATAGTCAGGAAGTTATTTTAAAGGGTCAGCACATGGAGGGGACTTATAGGCCATGGAGAAGGCTTTGGATTTTATTCAGAGTGTGATGAGAAGGTGTTGGAACTACTTGAGGAGTGTATCACGCCTGAATTTATTCTAGATAAATTTGGCTACTAGGTAGAACATTTTCAGGTTGCAATGATGGAAATAGGACAGCAGGTACCAGGCTAATGTGATACTCCAGGTGATATGCAATAGGAATGAGGGAGTTAAAGTAGTAGAGTTGGAGAGAATCAGTTGGATTCTGGCTACATTTTGGAGGTAATGCTGGTAGGATGAGATGATGGATTCGCTGTATTGCATAAGAGTGCAGAATTCAGTTGCCTCTGATGTTTTGACCTTGGCAACTTGGTAAATAGAGGTAGGGAAGATGCGGAGGATTCAGCAAAGGAGACCAGGAAGGAGCAAGACCAAGGAGGAGCCTATGGTTAGGTACAAAAACAGCAGGAGAGCTTGTTCATTGGAATCCGAGAGAAGAAAAATATCTCATAAAAGCTGTCTAGCTGTCAGTGTTTCAGAGAGGTTGAGTAAGACGCACACTAAGAATTGGTAGTTGGATTGGGGTAGAGGGTAGTTAGTGGTAGCCTCACGAGATTGTGGAGTGAAAAATGTGAAGGTGCATAGAGAGGATTCATGTGCAAATAGGGTCAAGTGAAGGTCAGATGTGTGCTGCCTAATGACATCTTGATCAATGATGGACTGCATATACAACAGTGGTCCCATAAGATTTTAATACCGTAGTTTTGCTGCACCTTTTCTATGTTTAGGTATTTTAGATACCCAAATGCCATTGTTTTACATATGCCTGCAGTATTCAGTACAGTAACATGCCGTACAGGTTTGTAGCCTAGGAGCTACAGGTTATACCGTATAGCCTAGGTGTGTAGTAGGTGATTCCATCTAGGTTTGTGTAAGTACACTCTATGATGTTCACACAATGCAGAAATCACCTAACAACATGTTTCTTAAAACACATCCCTTTCGTTAAATGACATATGACTATAATTCACCACAGATTGCTCTTTTAAGGTATTTAACTGTAAAACAAAGGAAAGAAATGGGATGATAACTGTAAAAGAATATAGTAGAATTAAAGGAGGATTTTTTTTTTTTAATTCGTAAGATAGTACAGCAAGTGTGTATGCTGGTGGGACCAATTCACTAGAGAGAGAACTTGATTCAGAAGAGGGCCAACTGCAGGAGCGATGCCTTTGAGTAGGTGGTAAGATGGAACCTGGTGAGCAGCGGAAGGTTGTGGGCAGGAATGTGGGGCAGATTCTCCCGAGTACAGTGAGAGAAGGTAGAGGAGGGAGTACAGATACAGATAGCTTGGTGTACTTGGTGCTAGGGAGAAACAGAGGTTCTATTCTGATTGCTTTTATTTTCTCAGTAAAAGAAGAAGCAAGCTTACTAGTTGAAAGTTGGAAATGGATAGTATCAGTGTTCTGGAAAAAAAGAGAAAGGTTTGAAATAGCTTGAGGAGAGAGACAGTGGCAGGGTTGGGCAGAATTGCTGACCTTTACTTTGGAAGTGGATCATTGAATTCATTGTTTTTTGTAAGCACATAGAGCCTGACTTGCCAGTTTCTGGCTGTCTTGGTTTATAGATGAGCCTACTCTATGTCTTTCTAATTTCAAAGGACTCTGATACCAGGGGAATATTGGGCCGAAATATGATCTTATTATTAATATAAACTTCTTTGCCATCTAATTCTGTTTATGACCTAAAGGCTTTCTTTATTTATAAGAAAATAAAATATGCTCTGGTGCTGTGCTGTATTAGAAGTTAATAATGTTAGATTTCAGACAAAGAACTGGGTGTAAAGTGTTGATGATGATATTTGATCCTTCCTTCACTGTTAAAACTTAGCCTTTGGCAATGAGAGCAATCAATTGCAGGTAGATCCTTAAGTCTCTGCCCAAAAGAATATTTTCCCTTTTCATTGGTTTATTTTATGTAACACATACTCAAAATTATGGCCAGCTCTTACTACTTATAGACCAGCCTAGTCCATTTGGTAGCTGTCTCACCAGGTTGACAACTCTGGAATGTAAGCTCAGATGGTAGACTTCCTTTTGAAGACTTTCTTCTAAGATCTTTTTAGAAAATTATTACTTTCATTCATCTTGCTAAGGTTTGAGTAGTGCAGTGTTGGCCATTGCAGAGTCACAACTATCCTGTTTAATAATAAATGATAGCATCCAATAATTGCATAGGGCTTCATGGTTTACAGAGGGCTGTTGTATACACTGGCCACATGCATCATTACAAGGACACTTAAGATTGCCTCGCACAGGGTTACATTGCTGCGATGGGATTTTAATAAGAAATTATGTATTTTCTCTCTTAATCCAGGGCACTTTCTAGTATACGGCCTACTTCTTTATAGAGACAAATTTAAAATAATTTGCGGTCATAGTTCTTTTCGTCAGTTGGGTTTCTGGGGAAACAGACTGTGAGACTGAGTTTTGTGTGCAAGGGTTTTCTTGGGGATTTCCCAAGACGGAACCACAGCTGTGCAGGGCAAGAAAAGCGGGACCAGGAAGAGGGAGACGTTGAACTTTGCTGTAGTCACAACTGAGGACTCCCGCAGGGACCTTTGGACCTGGGACAGCCATTTTGAGTTTTCTAAATTGAGGCAAGGGTTATTGGATACAGATCAGGCTCTGCCCTGGGAGGGGATAAACCTTGAGTGAGGTAGCATCCTTTCTGGAGAAGGACTCAACTGTGCACTATCAGCAAACTTTCAGCCTCTGGGAAAATGAGTGCCTCAATCCTAACACGAATGCAGTGCTTCAGTTCCGAAAGCAGAATCTTGCTATGTATTAATAACTCAGCACCTGATTTTTGAACTAAGGCCAGGAAGGAGCCACCCACATACCAAAATCCTTGAGTTCATTCATTCAACTCTTCATTTAACAACGGTCTATTGAACACCTACTATGTATCAAAGACTGTTCTAGGTACTGGAAATTCAGCTTAAATGAGTGCTAGCCCTCAAGTTTTTCTCTTGTTATATCTTTTAACCTGATTTCCCTGCTATCCCAAATTCGGGGAATTGGAATACACGTTGATTATTCAGAAATGTCTGAATTAGCAAAGTAAAATGGAAACCTAGAAGGTGAATGCTGACCTTTCCTTAAAAGTTCTTTCTGATGAATTATTGCCAAGCCAAATATTCTCCATTTGGAATTTGAGTAATTAAAAGTGGAAACCTGAATATAAAGCCATCTCAATTTCTGGCTGTCACTTCTAGTCTGACATTATAGTCAGCAGAGGAAACTTCAGAGTTTGATTCTCAATGGGATGTGTATTTTTTATATATTCATTTCTTCCTTCACTGTTAAAATGTAGCCTTTGCTAATAAGAGCAATCCATTGATTGAACTAAACAGAATCAAGGGCGGAAGTGTAAGCTAATCTGAAAATAACATCTTTGCAGATTGACTCAGAACCACAATTTTATGCACTAGTTACATGGATAAAAACTGCAGGCTTTCCCTAGTTCACACTGGTGGAAAACAGTCTTAGTACCGAGTGGGTTTCCTGAATCACTGGTCCACTGCCAGTCTCCTGGAGTCATCTATAAGCAGAATTAGAGATGTCCCCAGGCTGTCAGCTGCTAGGGATGTCTTTGTTTGAGACCGCCCTATTTCACATCTCCTCATAGAAGCTGTCCATGTATAATTTGTTTATTCATTTTGCTTCCCAAAAGAGGCTTGGGGCCCCTTCAGCTGATTTTAGAAAATCTTTCTGTCATGAATTCTCCACATGTATCTAATCAACTCAGAAATTCCAGGCTGCATGACTGAATGTGTCCCCAGCATCTAGTTGTTGGTGACCTTGACCATCACCCTGCAATGTAACAGACAGCATGATGTAGAAATTATGAAAGAGATTTGGACCAGTGTATCTAATAATCATTTCAAGTGTTGAAGTTTTAGGTATGGTTATGAATCTTTCCTTTCTGACATGTAATATTTCATCTTGATTTTTGGATATATTTGGCTAGCCTGGCCATGTAGCCAAGATTCCAATGTCACAGTCAAGCCTTTGTTATCTCCCTCCCAAGTACTTGAGCACTGGTAGTAAACATCAGTAGTGATTCTTTCTGTTCTAAGAATTTTACGAATATTCATTTCCATTGTCAAGGGCATGCTAGGACCTCACAGTTAAAAGCTTATATCACATTTAACACCAGGAATAATTGCCAAGAGATTATATACATCATCTTGTTGTACTAGTACTTTATTGCATGCAACATTAGGAACCTTCCTTGAAATGGAATAATCTTCATCAAAAGTAGGCATTTACATATTCAGTTGGACAAGGATGACATTTCATAGCACTGTTTGGTCTGGACCTTTGGTTCCTACTATGTATTAGAAGAGAGGTATTTGGGCCTTCTGCCCACACTTGCTCCTGGATAACCACAGTCAATGCATGAACCGCAGTCATCAGAAGTAGGAAAAAGGCCATTATAAACAGCATCCGTGATTGGGTATCATGTTCCACCTGACAACTTTTGTCTTTGTTCAGAAGACCAGGCTTTAACATCTCCTTTTTTTTTTTTGCTGGGATTTTCTTTCTCATTTCTGCTTTTCCATTTATCATGTCACGAATGCCAAGGATTTGGAAAGAGAAAAAGAAAAGGATCTGTTACTAACTCCTGAGGGATTGTGGGCTGGGCTTCGGTGGGCACCTGGGGAGTGTAGTGTTCCCTTTCATTCTCTTTCTTCTATTCTTTGTTCTCCAGCCTTCAGAATTTTCTTTCCCCAATTCTGTCTATAACACATTCTAACTCAGAAACCATTTTCTTGTATTTTAGGTGTTATCAAACTGCCTTTGAGGCATTGACAAGTGGTCTTTGTCCTCCATCATCACAGTTTTCACTAATTTTACATTATTTTCACAGTCTCTCTCTGCTGCCTTCTTTGCTCTTTTTCACTCTCTCCAGCTCAGCAGGCCACAAGTCCATGGTGTTAGGTAAGTGTATCAGAAGGTTGTAACCCCCACAGCTATGCAAAACTACTTCACTGTCACTCTTGCTCCTTTTCCCTCTTCCCATCCAATTGGCCACAGAGGAGTTGCTTCCTTGGCCTTCGTGTCTTTCTCATATGCCCTTTCCTTCTTGTCTTTCTGCCACTCCTCTATTCCAGACCTCACCATTGCTCAGCTCACTGACTGTATTAGCTTCCTCACTCATCCTCCAGTCACTCACCTAATTTTTCATCAATTTGTCTTCCGTATTACTCCCAATGATTTTTCTAACATTTTGTCCAAGAAAAAGGTGGGAGATTTTTAGGCACTGGGATGAGCGAGTGGAAAAGTACTGGAGGATGTTGTGGGGAGGCTGGTCAATTGCCAACCCATTGTATCTAATTATTATCATCCATCAAGTAAGAATTGTAGTTTTTTGATAACCTTGGCACATTTGAAACTAACAAAATAAAAGGAAAGATTCCACTTGTCTTTACATCCTTCCTTAGGAATTTGTTTCTTTTCTCTAGTCCCCTGCCTCTCCTGCTTGAGTTCCTTATTTCCACCATCCTTTTGACTTCCTGAGTAATGTGAATGCTATGAGTAACGAAATAGGTACTGATAATTGTTCTATGTCAGGATGATCTCATGAGCAAAATATCTGTCCATAGCAAACTCAGAACAGTTTCTTTTTCTTTTCCCTTTCTCTTGATTTTTCTGTAACTAGGCATCTGTGTTTGCTAATTGTCTCTTATTACCAATAATTATTTAGGCTCTTACCCACCCACAGAGCCTGAGAGAGAGGGACTCTGTCTTTCATGATGTTTACATTTCAAAAAATGACTTCTAGCTCCTGGAGAAAGACATTCCTAGGTTGTAAAATTTGGCATGAGTCTGGGAGCAGATTTACACACATCTCAAAGGGGCAGAGAAAGGATTTACAATGGAAAGTTTGCTAAAGTAAATGATCTAAGAAACAAGTGTTCAGGGCCATATAGTCAAGAAGAAACCTGTCAGCCGGGCGCGGTGGCTCACGCCTGTAATCCCATCACTTTGGGAGGCCGAGGCGGACGGATCACGAGGTCAGGAGATCAAGACCATCCTGGCTAACACGGTGAAACTCCGCCTCTTCTAAAAATGCAAAAAATTAGCCGGGCATGGTGGTGGGCGCCTGTAGTCCCAGCTACTCAGGAGGCTGAGGCAGGAGAATGGAGTAACCCGGGAGGCAGAGCTTGCAGTGAGCCGAGATTGCGCCACTGCACTCCAGCCTGGGCGACAGAGCGAGACTCTGTCTCAAAAAAAAAAAAATAAAAGAAACCCGTCTAAGGTTCCATCATGCTAAGGGAAACATGAAGGCTGTTTTGGTCAGTATACATCTGGAACCTTCACCTTCTGTTGGAAACCTGTTAGTATCTACCCATCCTTTTGAGAATAAAGTCTCAACTTCTTAGTAGAAAAATCAAACCTCTGGCCTTAGTCTCAACCTACTCTACTCTGTACCTACCTGCCTTCCTAATTCCTGAACATTTCCTTTTCTTGTTTTCATGCTGTGGTTCCTTACAGCCTAAGGGTATTCTGAGATAATTTCCTTTTGTCTCAAAAACTCTTGTTCCTTTTGTCAAACCACCTTATTTTCTTCATAACTCCTCATGGAAGAGTGTCTGGTCTTGGGGAATGTGTAGCTCTTCTGGATTCTAAACATGTGGAGTACATGCCTATCTGATTCCCGTCACAAAGATATCATCGATAGGATGTTTTCATGTACTCCCCTCCTCCTCCAATTCTGTAAACTCCTTGAGGGCAGGTACCATGTCTTTACTGAGCATTCTGTGACCAACTCCTACACTAGAGTTGTCCCCAGCACCAGAAAGTCCTTAAAACCCATTTGCTAAAATGATTAAGTGAATGACTTATAGACGTGAAACATATTGTGGCGTAATTCTTTGTATATACAATATATATTTACCAAATTAATGAAAATAGAAACCATGAGTTACTATTCAAGATTATGAATGCCATAAGCATTTAGGAGGATTTTTTTTAAGTGAGTTGCATGTTCCTTATGTTGCCCACTTAGGTAGTATACTATCACGATAAAAGCAGAATTGGATCTGTACTTGGAAACCCAAATTTCTAGAGAACCTGTTAGTTTCTGGAAAGCACTCAGAAATCTTACCCTTGAATAGAATCCAATGAAAACTATATAATTTACTTTTATCTTGTGGATGACATTTTTAATGGACTATGGACAGGACCTGGGTTAGCTCAAGCTGGGGAATCCAAACTCTATAATTACTTTTAATTGTAAGGACTAGGGGTTGTGAAACTGCTGACAGGTCCCAGGCATGGCATGGCAAGGTATAAAGTTCTTGGGATGTTATGTTTCCTTTTGAATGCTAATATGCCCATTAGTTGCTCTCCATTGGTTCCAGGTGAGCAGTGGGAAATTAATGATGACCAGGTGGTTGTAAACGGACCTGTGACCCACAGCAGGGAAAAACTGGATTGAAATACTGTATTGCAAACCCATTCTATCTAATTATTATCAGCCATCAAGTAAGAATTGTAGTTCTGTGATAACCTTGGCACATTTGGAACTAATGAGGTAAAAAGAAAGATTCCACTTGTCTTTACATCCTTCCATATTATATTTCCTATAGACAAAGTATCTGTCTATAGGAAACTCAGAACAATTTCTTTTTCTTTTCTCTTGATTTTTCTGTTTCTTTTTAACTAAGACTATTTTTCAGAGCAGTTTTAAGTTTACAGGAAAAGTAAGTAGAAAGTACAGAGAATTCCATATATCCTCTCAACCCTCCCCTACCCCAGCCTATCCACACACAGTTCTCCCCTTTATTAACATCTTGCATTAATGTGGTTCATTTGTTACTATTGATGAGCCAATACTGATACATTATTATTACCTGAATCCCATAGTGTACATTAGGATTCACTCTTTTGTCATATAATTCTATGGGCTTTCACAAATGTGTAATGACGTGCAGTCATTATTACCATGTCATACAGAATATTTCACAAGGAATACTTTTGGTATGTCTTTTCATTTCTCCCTTCCTCTCCCAAGCCCTTGGCAACCACTGATTATTTTATTGTCACCATAGTTTTTGCCCTTTCCAGAATTTCACATTATTGGAATTATACATCATGTAGCCTTTCAAATTGGCATCTTTCACTTAGCAATCTTCATTTAAAATACCCCCATGTCTTGTCTTTGCTTTATAGCTCATTTCTTTTTATTGTTGAATAATATTCCATTGTCTGGGCATACCACAATTTATCTGTTCATCTACCAAAGGACATATTAGTTGCTTACAAGTTTTGGCAATTATGAATAAAGGTGCTATAAACATTCATGTGCAGATATTTATGTGGACATAATTTTCAACACCATTGGGTAAATACCAAGGAGCTGATGCTCGATTGCGTGGTAAGAGTATATTTAGTTTTGTGAGAAACTGCCAAGCTGTCTTCCAAAGTGGCTGTGCCGTTTTGTATTTCCACCAGCAATGAATGAATGTTCCTATTGCTCCACATCCCCACCAGCATTTGGTGGTGGTAGTTTTTTTTAATTTTAGCCATTCTATTAGGTGTGTAGTGGTATCTTTGTTGTTTAATTTGCAATTCTCTGATGACAGAAGATGTTGACCATCTTTTGATGAGCATATTTGCTATCTGTATTTTCTTTTCGTCAGATTTTGTTTAGATCTTTTGCCCAGTTTTTTAATTGGCTCTCTTACTGTTGGGTTTTAAGAATTCTATGTATTTTTTGGGTACCAGTCTTTTTTTTTTTTTTTGCATCTCTTATGGATTCTTTATTATAGGCTCCTAGATGTGGATTTCAGAGTTACAGAACATTTAGGAATACTAGTACCTACTGTCAAAATGCACAAATTTACACTCTGAAACAATTGATTTCATGGCACCCTGGCCAGCATTGAACATTATTTTTTAATCTTATTTTAAAAGAAGTGAATATTCTAATTTGCATTTATTTACTAAGCTTTCCCCCTGTATTCACTCACAATTTGTATCTAGGGTAATTCTCCTGTTTCAAGACAGAATGAATTAGATATGGCATGAAACAACTACAACAGCATAAATGAGATGGTTTCTCTGAGTATTTTCCATTGCTCAGATCTGGTTATTGATTTGGTGAGCCTTGCTGAGACCAAGGCTGAGCTTCTCAATGCACATTCTCTCCAAGAGGTAGGAGAGTATCATGAGGAGAAGGCATCATTATGTCCACATGGGACAACCAGCTTCCTTCTGTCCTGTGGCCTCAGTCTTTTTTTTTTTTTTTTTTTTTTTTTTCAGAAATTTGTGCAAAATTTAAGATCAGTTTTCTTTTTGTTTTTTCTTCTATCCCTCCCCCATCCCCCTACCCCCTGAAAGGCCCCGGTGTGCGATGTTCCCTGCCCTTTGTCTATGTGTTCTCATTGTTCAGCTCCCACCTATGAGTGAGAACATGCGGTGTTTGGTTTTTTTGTCCTTGTGATAGTTTGCTTAGAATGATGGGATGCCAGTCTTTTATCAGATACGTGTTTTGCAAAGATTTTCACCCAGTCTGTGGCTAATTTTTCATTTTCTTAACACTGTCTTTTCAGAGTGGAAGTTTTCATTTTAATGAAGTCTGACTTAACCATTTTTTCATGGATCATGCTTTTGGTGTTGTATCTAAAATGTCATTGCCGTACCAAGCTTATCTAGCTTTCCTCCTACGTTATTTCTATGTTATTTTCTAGGGAATGGGTTTTTTTTTAAGAGGCTGTTGGTTTCTTAATACTATGTATAGGTTGATTAAATGATACCAAGTACTTGCATAAACTCTATTGATTATGTCAGTAAATCTAAAATTGATGCTTAAGGAAGTGTCAAGTTTTTAAAATGTGTATATACATAGTGTTAAAAGTTTATTCTAAGATTACTATCTATATTTTGATGGTTTACCATATTGTTCAATACCTTTTCCTATTTTCTGACTTTTTAATTCTGTGATTATATTTATTGTTCTTTTCAGAAGGTGATAACCTTTTTTAGAAAGCCTCCACAATTCATATATGTATTGAAAACTCAAAGCCCAATCTTTGCAAACACTGTGGTTTCTCAGAAGCTTTTCTCTAAGGTATCACACCTTCTTATAATGATCCTGTTGAAGGTAGTTTGTTTGTGCTTTGAATAGGTAAACGGCTTCATATAGCTGCAATTCTATTTTAATAGTAATTGCACTGTAACAGCAATATCACATAATTAAATCTTTTTAAAAAAATGCTGAGCTCTCAGCTCTTTATTTCCACAATGACATCTTGTTGATTACATCACGGTACCTTGCACAGAATGAATTAACTGCTGTGAGTTTTCTCCCTTTTTATAAATCCCATTATCACTTTCACGTGGACTTGGTGTGAAAGGTGGCTCTTTCTGCTTTGGCTCTTAGGACCTTGGCTTGTGTCATCAAGCAGGTAGCTGTGATTCCCCTCGTCTCCTTGTAGGTTTGGTTGATTCTTTTATTTACACACTTTAGTTTAGACTCTACCCTTTAGAGACTTTGGCGCAACACATTATATGCTATAAAAAGTTCTCACATATAGTCTGCTGAAATTGGTTTGGGAATTTATGAAAGGGCAGTACATGTTGATAATAGAATTAAGGGTAAAAGTGATGAATTAAATAAGGCTTAGAGGAGTGAATATAGGATGTTTTTTATAGGTAGGATTTAATCTTTACAATAACCCAGTGGGGTAGATAATATGATCTTTCTCAGTACATTGGGCCTTTACATACTATACTGTAAAAGAACCAAGGGCAAGCTAAGCTCATTGAGAAATCAAAATAATCAAAAGTATCTGGAATTGTAATTGTCCTGAATGTAGTTATTTACCAAGGATAATTAAACATTAAAATGATTGGTATGAGAATATGTACTATAGCAAAACTACCAAATTGATAATATCACAGGCCAGCCAGCCTGAAAACTGATACTGTTAAGTAAATACAATATCAAAAATCCTTGGGAAACCCCTTTGAATAGCTTGTGCCTCTGATGTCATGAACTTTTCACACCTCAAGTGAGAACGTGGGTTTTGTTTTCTGTTTAGTTTGTGTTAACTGTCATTGAGGTCTTCAGTTCAGTATTGGAAATTCTATTATAAGGATTTTAATAGCAAAACAAGTCAGTGATTTTCTGTAATAATCTTGATTAAATTCTAGGTACTCTTGTTATCTCTACTGTCCCAATAATAATTAGCATCTGCTCACAATTGTATAGTTGCATTTCTTTGTAAAGTAAGCAATACTTACTTTAATTCTGTGACCCCTAAATTACAGACAAGGTTATATAGCAAGGCTGTCAACAGTTTTGATA
The DNA here is from genome assembly GCF_006542625.1 of Nomascus leucogenys. Taxonomy (NCBI): domain Eukaryota; kingdom Metazoa; phylum Chordata; class Mammalia; order Primates; family Hylobatidae; genus Nomascus; species Nomascus leucogenys. The sequence goes on along the minus strand of NC_044393.1, from coordinate 86,500,090 downwards.
AGCTTGAGTCGTGGTCTGTAAGCTCACCTGAATCTGGACTATTGCTACCATAATTTCTGACATAGCTTTAAGCCACACAGATCATCCATGGACTATGCTCCTTCACTTCTCTGAGCTCAGTGTTGAAAGCTAGTAGAAACTCCATCCTTCTATGCGGCCCAAGTTCAATGGAAAGTAGGAATAGTTCAGAACAGGGGCTCTTGAGTAAGAGAAACCTAGGATGAAAGCTGTTGTTCCGTTTTAGTGGTTGTAATATTTAGGGCATGTTATCTATCTGAGACTCAGTTTCCTCTTTTTAAAAATAGAAATAATGACATCCACCTCTCAGGATTGTGGCAAAGATTAAATAATACAGTAAAACTGGTACATTATTGATGTGAATGTAGGTAATTTTTTCTCCTTCCTCCATGCCCTCCCTTCCCCTTTCTCCTCCTCTCCTTCCTTGTTGTTCTTCCTCCTCCTCCATCCTCCTTTTCTTTTTCCTCCTTTTTTTCTTCCTTCTCCTCCTTTTTCATATCATGTAATCAGTATTATCATTTTCTTGTTCATCCATATTTATTCCAACCCTCCCAAAATTTATCATATGACACAATGCTATCATAAAATTAGACAAATAGATAACCAGATCACAAAATGGTACAAAGATACATCATTAAAATAATGCTAGTTCCTCCAATGCTACTTGCTTGGACCCCCAGGCTTAGGCCCTGTATTAGTCCGTTTTCACACCGCTGATAAAGACATACCTGAGACTGGGGAATTTACAAAGAAAGAGGTTTAATGGAGAACCAACAGTTCCACATGGCTGGAAAGCCTCACAGTCATGCGGGGAGGCAAGGGGGAGCAAGTCACATCTTATGTGAATGGCGTCAGGCTAAGAGAGAGCTTGTGCAAGCAAACTCCCATTTTTAAAACCATCAGATCTTGTGAGAACCATTCACTATCATGAGAACAGCATGGGAAAGACCCACCCCCATGATTCATTTGTGGGGGACCCACAATGATTCAATGATTCGTTGTGGGGGTCCCTCCCACAACATGTGGGAATTATGGGAGCTACAATATGAGATTTGGGTGGGGACACAGAGCCAAACCATATCAGGCTCCAAGCAGCTGTGCCTAGGAAAAGTGATCCTAGCTCAGTTTGGCATCTGCGAGCTCATGTAGTTGGCATGTGCATTAACCTCAGATTCCCAACTATTGTGAATTTTCATTGGCCTCTAGGCAATTCAGCACAAAGATACTATGCTGAAGGTTGTGCCAGAATAAAATTTGCTTTAGACATCCCTGGGTAGGGCAGTTTACCTCAGAGTTGGTCTACAAGGGTCTTTTGGCTTTCCTCAACAAATAATTAATTCACTTGAGGAAATTATTTGACTGTCTTTTGCATCATACCAACTGATTCAAGTTTTCTTAAAACTCTACACTGTTGATGGGAGTGTAAATTAGTACAGCCACCATGGACAACATAATGGAGGCTCCTCAAAAAAACTAAAAATCGATTGACCATATGATCCAGCAGTCCCACTGCTGGGTATGTGTTGGTACAAAAGAAAGGAATCAGTATACGGAAGAGATATTTGGATGCCTGAGTTTATTGCAGCAGTATTCATGATAGCCAAGATATGGAAGCAACCTAAGTGTCTGTCAATGGATGAATGGGTAAAGACAATGTGGTATATATACACAATAAGTTATTGTTATGCCATAAAAAGAATAAAATTTTGTCATTTGCAGTAACATGGATGGAACTGGGGGACAGTATGTTAAGTGAAATAATCCAGACACAGAAAAACAAGTAGGGCATGTTCTCTCTCATATCTAGGGGCTAAAAAAGTCAGTCTCCTGAAGGTAGAGAGTAGAATAGTGATTACCAGAGACTCAGAAGGGTGAGGGTAAGGGGAAGTGATGAGAGTTTGGTCAATGGGTGTGCAAATACAGATAGATAGAAGAAATAACCCTTATGGTTCTATAGCACAGTAGGTGATAGTAGTTAATGATGATTTATCGTATATTTCAAAATACTAGAAGAGAAGATTGAGACTGCTTCCAACATAATGAAGTGATAAATGCTTGAGGTGATAGATTGCTTAATTACCCTGGTTTGATCATTGTACATTGTATACATGTATCAAAATATCACATGTACCCAGTAAACATGTAAAATTGTTATGTATCAATAAAAAATTAACTTAAGAAACAACTCTAGACACCTTTCATTGTAACCTTTAACAACATTGGTTTTTAAAGCTTTGGGCAATTCAGTCTCATGTATAGGGTACCTGAGCCTGATTTATTACCTGGTTGTTTACAATTTGTGGTGAAATATATATTTTAGAAATTATATTTTGTTATGTTTTATCTTGGTGTATATAGACTTTAAAAGTTTTTTTATGGATATAAGAGTATAATTGTGGATTGGTTGCTGGAAGATTTTGAATTTGCTGAGGATGAATAGTTTTAATTTATGCATTATTTGGCATAAATTTGCATAACAAGTTCAAGTAGTCTAACTTCAAGTATAGAAGACAAAATTAATTAGTAAGACCTGTGGGCATTTTACTTCAAACATAAAATCCAGAGCATGCACATGTAAAATGTATAATGGGTTTCTCAACTAATTAATTTAATCACATTCTGGATTATGAGACATTTAAACAAACAGGAAATAGGGAAAGAGGGTTAATGGAGGTCAGGGTGAAGCCATAGAAGGGTGCTAGGGCAGGACTTATATTTTGGCTGGAAAGGGGTAATTGGTAGTATAATTTTCTCAGGGCTTAATATCACCAGTAAGTTCCACAGTGTAGTTCCTATTACCTGAATTTGTCAAAGCTTCCTCATTGTTTTAGTCTGCTCTGGCTGCCATAACAAAATACTATACACTGGGTGACTTAAATAACAGACATTTATTTCTCACAGATCTGTAGGCAGGAAGTCCAAGCTCAGGATGCCGGCATGGTTGGGTCTGGTGCGGGCTCTCTTTCTTGCTTACAGATGGCTGCCTTCTTGCTATGTCCTCAAATTTGTGTGTATTAGTCCAGGTTCTCTGGAGAAATAGAACCAACTGGGTATATAGATATGTAACAGGACATCTATTATGGGAATTGGCTCATGCAATTATAGTGGCCAAGAAGTCCCACAGGATACCATCTGAAAGTTGGAGGACCAGGAAAGCCAGTGGTGTAAATCAGTGCAAGCCCAAAGACCTGAGAACCAAGGGAGCTGGTGGTATATCCTCCAGTCTGAGAGCCTGATAACTGGAGTGCAGGAGTGGGTATCACTAGTGTAAGTCCTGGAAAGAGAACCAGGAGCCGTGATGTCAGAGGGCAGGAGAAGATGGGTGTCCAAGCTCAAGAAGAAATAATTCACTTTTATTCCACCTTTTTGTTCTATCCAGGCCCCAGATTGGATGACACGATGACACTTGCCCACATTGCCAAGGGTGGGTCTTCTTTACTCGCTCCACTGATACAAATGCTGATCTCTTCTGGAAACACTCTCACAGACACAGCCAGAAATTGTGTTTTACTAGCTATCTGAGTGTCCCTTAGCCAAGTCAAGTTGACACATAAAATTAGTCATCACAGTGTATATGTACAATACAGAGGTTTAAAGATTAGTAGTAAAATAGGCACCAGTGTACCTGCCACTTAGATTAAGAAACAGAACAAGTACCACCCCTCACTGTTCTACTGGGATAACTACTTTTCTTGTTGTATTTGCCATTCTCTTGATAGGTATATATTTACCACCAATGTTTGCATCCCTAAACCAGATATTGAGTGGTTTTGAAAAACTAAGTAGCAAATCTAAATCCCCTGTGTAAAGAAAAGATGATGCTTTCACTTTAGCTTAAGTTTCCCAAGAAAGCTGAAAAGAGTCTCTAGTTCATTGTTGGGCTTCAGTTTTTCTGAGCGTGCACATGGACTCATTCTAAGAGAACTTAGTGGGCAAGGTAATGACTGACTCCTGGGCAGCCCTTGGCAGGTGTTAAGTTGAGTTTTAGCTATCAAATGAATATATCATCACAGGGAATAGACTTCTTTGAATTTTTCTGCTTCACTATGAACCAACTCTTGCTGTCAGGAATAGGTTCAGGCAGAGCATGTCAGGGGGTGATATAGTGTCAATATATTTTATATAACACCCATTCTTATAGCAAATTCAACTTTATTGGGGCAGATAACCCAGTAGCTTCTTGATAGATCATGGGTCCTTCATTCAACTCTTGCACTTGTTTGATTATTTGGGTTATGTGTAAAAGTCTTAGAACTTTGAAGGTCTTGTTTCATTGTCTTCCTTACTGTATGGTTGCCTTTGAGAAGTTCAAAAACATTCCAAATTTTAATCCTTTGTATATAATCTGGTTTTTCCTTTCTATAAACTTGTAGATTCTTCCGTTTGTACCCAGTACTCTTCAATTTCAAAACAAGATGATGTTATATTGTTCTGTAGTTATCGTGCTTGGCATTTGGTGAATCATTTCAGTTTGGAAACTAATGTTTTAGGAAATATTCTTCATTTTGTTTTTTATATTCTCTATTTTCTTTTGTTTTTTGAAACTCCTATTATGGGGATGTTTTTTGAAACTCCTATTATTGGGACCTCCTGGACTAGGTTTCTAATTTTTTTTAGTTTTTCCCTCCTACTTTCTATCTCTTTTTATTTTTGCTCTACTTTCTTAGAGATTTTCTCAACTTCATCTTTTAACTTTTCTAATGAGGTCCCTATTTATTTTATCAAATTTTTATTTTCAAAGGGTTTTGTGCTCTTTTATTCTCTAAATGAGTTTCCTCTTTTTTTCTTCACATTCTTTATATAATTTAATATTATAATTTTTCCATTTCATGTGTGGACCATTTTCTCTCAACTCTCTGAGGATATTAAATATATCAAGTTTAAAATGTTTTTCTCTGCACAAGTTCATTTTCTATTTTAAAAAAACTTTTAGATTCAGGGGTATATGTGCAGGTTTATTATATAGGTAAATTTTGTGTCACAGGTGTTTAGTGTGCAGATTATTTCACCACCTAAGTAATAAGCATAGTACCAGATAGGCAGTTTTTTGATCCTCACGTTCCTTCTCTCTACCATCAAGGAGACCCTGGTGTCTAGTGTTCCCTTCTTTGTGTCCATGGGTACACAAAGGTGGGAAATATTTGTGTCCTACTTATAAGTGATAATATGTGATATTTATTAAATAAATTTCTGTTCCTGAATTAGTTCGTTTAGGGTAATGGCCTCCAGCTCCATCCATGTTGCTGCAAAGGACATGACTGCATTTTTTTTAATGGCTAGGTAGTATTGCATGATGTATATGTACCACATTTTCTTTATCCACTCTACCCTTGATGGGCATTTAGACTGATTCCATGTCTTTGCTATGGTGAATAGTACTGCAGTGAACATACACGTGCATGTGTCTTTATGTTAGAGTGATTTATGTTCCTTTAGGTATATACCCAATAGTGAGATTGCTGGGTCAAGTGCTAATTCTGTTTGAGTTCTTTGAGTATTTGCCAAACTGCTTTCCACAATGGCTGCAATAATTTACATTCCCACTAGCAATGTATAAGCACTCCCTTTTCTCCGCAACCTCACCAGCATCTGTCATGTTTTGACTTTTAAATAATAGCGATTTGACTGGTGCAATATGGCATCTCATTGTGGTTTTGACTTGCATTTCTCTAATGATCAGTGATGTTGAACTTTGTTTTTTGTGATTGATTGCTGGATATATGTCTTCTTTTGAAATTGTCTGTTCATGTCTTTTGCCCACTTTTTTTTTGTGAATTTGTTCAAGTTCTTTATAGGTGCTGGATATTACACCTTTGTCAGATGCATTATTTGCAAATATTTTCTTCCATTCTGTAGGTTGTCTGTTTATTTTGTTGATAGTTTCTCTTGCTCTGCAGAAGCTCTTCAGTTTAATAGGTCTTATTTGTCAGTTTTTGTTGTTTTTGTTGTTGTTACAATGGCATTTGGCATCTTTGTCATGAAAACTTTGCCAAGTCTTGTGTCCAGAATGATATTTCCTAGGTCATCATTCAGGGTTTTTATAGGTCCAGGTTTCACATTTAAGTCTTTAATCCATATTGAGATGATTTTTGTATATAGTGTAAGGGAGGGGTCAGTTTCAGTCTCTGCATTTTTTTTTTTTTTTTTTTTTTTTTTTTTTTTTTTTTTTTTTTTTTTTTTTTGGTCTTTCAGTCTCTGCATATGGCTAGTCAGTTATTCCAGCACCATTTATTGAATAGGGAGTCCTCTTCCCATTACTTGTTTTTATCGACTTTGTTGAAGATCAGATGGCTGTAGGTGTGTGGCACTATTTCTGGGCTCTCTATTCTGTTTGATTTGTCTGTATGTCTGTTTTTGTACCAGTATCATGTTGTTTTGGTTACTGTAGCCTTGTAGTATAGTTTTGAGTATTGTGATGCCTCCAGCTTTTTTTTTTTATTATAATTGCCTTGGCTATTTGGGTTTTTGCTTTTGGTTCATATGATTTTTAAAATAGTTTTTTCTAATTCTGTGAAGAATATCATTGGTAGTTTGATAGGAATAGCATTGAGTCTGTGAATTGCTTTGGGAGGTATGGCCATTTTGGTGATATTGATTCTTCCTATTCATGAGCATGGAATGTTTTTCTATTTGTTTGTGTCATCTCTAATTTCTGTGAGCAGTGTTTTGTAATTGTCATTATAGAAATCTTTCACCTCCCTGGTTAGCTATATTCCTGGGTATTTTATTTTGTTTGTGGCTATTGTGAATAGGATTGTGTTTTTTATTTTGTTCTCAGCTTGGATGTTGTTGGTGTATAGGAATGCAACTGATTTTTGTACATTTATTTTGTATCCTGAATCTTTGCTGAAGTTGTTTATCAGAAAAAGGAGATTTTGGGCAGAGACTCTAGGGTTTTTTATGTATAGAATCTTATTGCCTGCAAACAGAGATAGTTTGATTTCCTCTCTTCCTATTTGGGTGCCTTTTATTTCTTTCTCTTGCCTGATTGCTCTGGCTACAAATTCCAGTACTATGTTGAATAGAAGTGGTGAGAGTGAGCATCTTTGTCTTGTTCTGATTTTTAAGGGGAATGCTTCCAGATTTTACTCATTCAGTATGATGTTGGCTATAGGTTTATCATAGATGACTCTTATTATTTTGAAGCATGTTCCTTCAGTGCTTAGTTTGTTGAGGGTTTTTAACATGAAGAGATGTTGAATTTTGTCAAAAGCCCTTTCTACATCTGTTGAGATGATCATGTAGTTTTTATCTTTAGTTCTATTTATATGATGTATCGCATTTATTGATTCATGTACGTTGAACCACCTTGCATCCCAGGGATAAAGCCTACTTGACCATGGTGGATTAGCTTTCTGATATGTTGCTGGATTTGGTTTGCTAGTATTTTGTTGAGGATTTTTGCATTTATGTTAATGAAGGATTTTTTTTGTTGTTGTGTCTCTGCAAGGTTTTGGTATCAGGATGGTGCTGGCCTCACCGAATGAGTTAGGAATGAGCCCCTCCTCCTCAGGGTTTTCTTTCTTTTTTTTGTTGAATAGTTTTAGTAGGAGTCATACCAGCTCTTCTTTATACATCTGCTAGAATTTGGCTGTGCGTTTGTCTAGTCCTGGGCTTTTTCTGGTTAGTAGGCTTTTTATTACTGATTCTGTTTTGGAACTCATTATTGGACTATTCAAGGATTTAATTTCTTCCTGGTTCAATCTTGGGAGGATGTATGTTTCCAGGAATTTACCAACTTTTTCCTGTTTTTCTAGCTTGTGTGCAGAGAGATATTCACAGTAGTCTTTAAGGGTGTTTTATATTTCTGTGGAGTCAGAAGTGTCACTTCTGATTGTGTTTATTTGGATCTTCTCTCTGTTTTTCTACCATTATGTAATGCTGTTCTTTGTCTTTTTTGATCTGTGTTGGTTTAAAGTCTATTTTGTCTGAAATTATGGTAGCAACCCTGCTTTTTTCTGTTTTCTATCAGCTTGGTAGATTTTTTGTGTGTCATCGCGTGTGACCTGGGTCTCTTAAAGACAGCATACCATTGGGTCCTCTGTCATTATCTAACTTGCCACTCTGTGCCTTTGAAATGGGGCATTTAACACATTTACATTCAAAGTTAGTATTAATATGTGTGAATTTGATCCTGTCATTGTGTTGTTAGCTCATTATTGTGCAGATTTGTTTGTGTGATTGCTTTATAGTATCACTGGTCTGTGTATTTAGGTGTGTTTTTGTAGTGGCCAATAATGGCCTTTCCTTTCCATATTTAGCACTCCCTTCAGGACCTCTTATAAGGCAGGTCTGGTGGTAATGAATTCTCTTAGCATTTGCTTTTCTGAAAAGGATCTTATTTCTCTTTTGCTTTTGAAGTGTAGTTTGGCTAAATGTAGAATTCTTGGTTTGAAATTCTTTTCTTTAAGAATGCTGAATATAGGTCCCTAATCTCTTCTGTCTTGTAGGGTTTCTGTTCTAAGGTCAGCTGTTAGCCTGATGGGGTTTCCTTTGTAGGTGACCTGCCCCTTCTTTCTAGCTTCCTTAAACTTTTTTTTTTTTTATTATTATACTTTAGATTTTAGGGTACATGTGCACAATGTGCAGGTTTGTTACATATGTATCCATGTGCCATGTTGGTTTGCTGCACCCATTAACTCGTCATTTAGCGTTAGGTATATCTCCTAATGCTGTCCCTCCCCACTCCCCCAACCCCACAACAGTCCCTGGAGTGTGATGTTCCCCTTCCTGTGTCCATGAGTTCTCACTGTTATATTCCCACCTATGAGTGAGAACATGCGGTGTTTGGTTTTTTGTCCTTGCGATAGTTTACTGAGAATGATGGTTTCCAGTTTCATCCATGTCCCTACAAAGGACATGAACTCATCATTTTTTATGGCTGTATAGTATTCCATGGTGTATATATGCCACATTTTCTTAATCCAGTCTATCATTGTTGGACATTTGGGTTGGTTCCAAGTCTTTGCTATTGAGAATAGTGCCGCAATAAACATACATGTGCATGTGTCTTTATAGCAGCATGATTTATAGTCCTTTGGGTATATATCCAGTAATGGGATGGCTGGGTCAAATGGTATTTCTAGTTCTAGATCCCTGAGGAATCGCCACACTGACTTCCACAATGGTTGAACTAGTTTACAGTCCCACCAACAGTGTAAAAGTGTTCCTATTTCTCCACATCCTCTCCAGCACCTGTTGTTTCCTAATTTTTTAATGATGGCCATTCTAACTGGTGTGAGATGGTATCTCATTGTGGTTTTGATTTGCATTTCTCTGATGGCCAGTGATGATGAGCATTTTTTCATGTGTTTTTTGGCTGCATAAATGTCTTCTTTTGAGAAGTGTCTGTTCATGTTCTTTTCCCACTTTTTGATGGGGTTGTTTGTTTTTTTCTTGTAAATTTGTTTGAGTTCATTGTAGATTCTGGATGTTAGCCCTTTGTCAGATAAGTAGGTTGCAAAAATTTTCTCCCATTCTGTAGGTTGCCTGTTCACTCTGATTGTAGTTTCTTTTGCTGTGCAGAAGCTCTTTAGTTTAGTTAGATCCCATTTGTCAATTTTGGCTTTTGCTGCCATTGCTTTTGCTGTTTTAGACATGAAGTCCTTGCCCACACCCATGTCCTGAATGGTATTGCCTAGGTTTTCTTCTAGGGTTTTTATGGTTTTAGGTCTAACATGTAAGTCTTTAATCCATCTTGAATTAATTTTTGTATAAGGTGTAAGGAAGGTATCCAGTTTTAGCTTTCTACATATGGCTAGCCAGTTTTCCCAGAACCATTTATTAAATAGGAATCCTTTCCCCATTTCTTGTTTTTGTCAGGTTTGTCAAAGATCAGATAGTTGTAGATATGCGGCATTATTTCTGAGGGCTCTGTTCTGTTCCATTGATCTGTCTCTGTTGTGGTACCAGTACCATGCTGTTTTGGTTACTGTAGCCTTGTAGTATAGTTTGAAGTCAGGTAAGGTGATGCGTCCAGCTTTGTTCTTTTGGCTTAGGATTGACTTGGCGATGCAGGCTCTTTTTTGGTTCCATATGAACTTTAAAGTAGTTTTTTCCAATTCTGTGAAGAAGGTCATTGGTAGCTTGATGGGGATGGCATTGAATCTATAAATTACCTTGGGCAGTATGGCCATTTTTACGATATTGATTCTTCCAACCCATGAGCATGTAATGTTCTTCCATTTGTTTGTATCCTCTTTTATTTCATTGAGCAGTGGTTTGTAGTTCTCCTTGAGAGGTCCTTCACATCCCTTGTAAGTTGGATTCCTAGGTATTTTATTCTCTTTGAAGCAATTGTGAATGGGAGTTCACTCATGATTTGGCTCTCTGTTTGTCTGTGATTGGTGTACAAGAATGCTTGTGATTTTTGTACATTGATTTTGTATCCTGAGACTTTGCTGAAGTTGCTTATCAGCTTAAGGAGATTTTGGGCTGAGACAATGGGGTTTTCTAGATATACAATCATGTCATCTGCAAACAGGGACAATTTGACTTCCTCTTTTCATAATTGAATACCCTTTATTTCCTTCTCCTGCCTGATTGCCCTGGCCAGAACTTCCATCACTATGTTGAATAGGAGTGGTGAGAGAGGGCATCCCTGTCTTGTGCCAGTTTTCAAAGGGAATGCTTCCAGTTTTTGCCCATTCAGTATGATATTGGCTGTGGGTTAGTCATAGATAGCTCTTATTATTTTGAGATATGTCCCATCAGTATCTAATTTATTGAGAGTATTTAGCATGAAGCGTTGTTGAATTTTGTCAAAGGCCTTTTCTGCATCTATTGAGATAATCATGTGGTTTTTGTCTTTGGTTCTGTTTATATGCTGGATTACATTTATTGATTTGCATATGTTGAACCAGCCTTGCATCCCAGGGATGAAGCCCACTCGATCATGGTGGATAAGCTTTTTGATGTGCTGCTGGATTCGGTTTGCCAGTATTTTATTGAGGATTTTTGCATCAATGTTCATCAAGGATATTGGTCTGAAATTCTCTTTTTTGGTTGTGTCTCTGCCAGGCTTTGGTATCAGGACGATGCTGGCTTCATAAAATGTGTTAGGGAGGATTCCCTCTTTTTCTATCAATTGGAATAGTTTCAGAAGGAATGGTACCAGTTCCTCCTTGTACCTCTGGTAGAATTTGGCTGTGAATCCATCAGGTCCTGGACTCTTTTTGGTTGGTAAGCTATTGATTATTGCCACAATTTCAGAGCCTGTTGTTGGTCTATTCAGAGATTCAACTTCTTCCTGGTTTAGTCTTGGGAGGGTGTATTTGTCGAGGAATTTATCCATTTCTTCTAGATTTTCTGGTTTATTTGCATAGAGCTGTTTGTAGTATTCTCTGATGGTAGATTGTATTTCTGTGGGATCGGTGGTGATATCCCCTTTTTCATTTTTTATTGCATCTATTTGATTCTTCTCTCTTTTCTTCTTTATTAGTCTTGCTAGCGGTCTATCAATTTTGTTGATCTTTTCAAAAAACCAGCTCCTGGATTCATTAATTTTTTGAAGGGTTTGTTCTGTCTCTATTTCCTTCAGTTCTGCTCTGATTTCAGTTATTTCTCGCCTTCTGCTAGCTTTTGAATGTGTTTGCTCTTGCTTTTCTAGTTCTTTTAATTGTGATGTTAGGGTGTCAATTTTGGATCTTTCCTGCTTTCTCTTGTGGGCATTTAGTGCTATAAATTTCCCTGTACACACTGCTTTGAATGTGTCCCAGAGATTCTGGTATGTTGTGTCTTTGTTCTCGTTGGTTTCAAAGAACATCTTTGTTTCTGCCTTCATTTCATTATGTACCCAGTAGTCATTCAGGAGCAGGTTGTTCAGTTTCCATGTAGTTGAGAGCTTTTGAGTGAGTTTCTTAATCCTGAGTTCTAGTTTGATTGCACTGTGGTCTGAGAGACAGTTTGTTATGATTTCTGTTCTTTTACATTTGCTGAGGAGAGCTTTACTTCCAACTATGTGGTCAATTTTGGAATAGGTGTGGTGTGGTGCTGAAAAAAATGTATATTCTGTTGATTTGGGGTGGAGAGTTCTGTAGATGTCTATTAGGTCCACTTTGTGCAGAGCTGAGTTCAATTCCTGGATATCCTTGTTAACTTTCTGTCTCATTGATCTGTCTAATGTTGACAGTGGGGTGTTAAAATCTCCCATTATTATTGTGTGGGAGTTTAAGTCCCTTTGTAGGTCACTCAGGACTTGCTTTATGAATCTGGGTGCTCCTGTGTTGGGTGCATATATATTTAGGATAGTTAGCTCTTCTTGTTGAATTGATCCCTTTACCATTATGTAATGGCCTTCTTTGTCTCTTTTGATCTTTGTTGGTTTAAAGTCTATTTTATCAGAGACTAGGATTGCAACCCTGCCTTTTTTTGTTTTCCATTTGCTTGATAGATCTTCCTCCATCCCTTTATTTTGAGTCTATGTGTGTCTCTGCACATGAGATGGGTTTCCTGAATACAGCACACTGATGGGTCTTGACTCCTTTTCCAATTTGCCAGTCTGTGTCTTTTAATTGGAGCATTTAGCCCATTTACATTTAAAGTTAATATTGTTATGTGTGAATTTGGTCCTGTCATTATGATGTTAGCTGGTTATTTTGCTCATTAGTTGATGAAGTTTCTTCCTAGCCTCGATGGTCTTTACAATTTAGCATGTTTTTGCAGTGGCTGGTACTGGTTGTTCCTTTCCACGTTTAGTGCTTCCTTCAGGAGCTCTTTTAGGGCAGGCCTGGTGGTGACAAAATCACTCAGCATTTGCTTTTCTGTAAAGTATTTTATTTTTCCTTCACTTATGAAGTTTAGTTTGGCTGGATATGAAATTCTGGGTTGAAAATTCTTTTCTTTAAGAATGTTGAATATCGGCCCCCACTCTCTTCTGGCTTGTAGAGTTTCTGCCGAGAGATCAGCTGTTAGTCTGATGGGCTTCCCTTTGTGGGTAACCCAACCTTTCTCTCTGGCTGCCCTTAACATTTTTTCCTTCATTTCAACTTTAGTGAATCTGAAAATTATGTGTCTTGGAGTTGCTCTTCTCGAGGAGTATCTTTGTGGAGTTCTCTGTATTTCCTGAATATGAATGTTGGCCTGCCTTGCTAGATTGGGGAAGTTCTCCTGGGTAATATCTTACAGAGTGTTTTCCAACTTGGTTCCATTCTCCCCGTCACTTTCAGGTACACCAATCAGACGTAGGTTTGGTCTTTTCACATAGTCCCATATTTCTTGGAGGCTTTGTTCATTTCTTTTTATTCTTTTTTCTCTAAACTTCCCTTCTCGCTTCATTTCATTCATTTCATGTTCCGTCACTGATACTCTTTCTTCCAGTTGATTGCATCGGCTACTGAGGCTTCTGCAATCTTCTCGTAGTTCTCGAAACTTGGCTTTCAGCTCCATCAGCTCCTTTAAGCCCTTCTCTGCATTGGTTATTCTAGTTATCCATTCGTCTAATTTTTTTTTCAAAGTTTTTAACTTCTTTGCTATTGTTTTGAATTTCCTCCCGTAGCTCAGAGTAGTTTGATCGTCTGAAGCCTTCTTCTCTCAACTTGTCAAAGTCATTCTCCATCCAGCTTTGTTCCGTTGCTGGAGAGGAACTGCGTTCCTTTGGAGAAGGAGAGGTGCTCTGCTTTTTAGAGTTTCCAGTTTTTCTGCTCTGTTTTTCCCCCATCTTTGTGGTTTTATCTACTTTTGGTCTTTGATGATGGTGATGTACAGATGGGTTTTTGGTGTGGATGTCCTTTCTGTTTGTTAGTTTTCCTTCTACCAGACAGGACCCTCAGCTGCAGGTCTGTTGGAGTTTGCTAGAGGTCCACTCCAGAGCCTGTTTGGCTGGGTGTCGGCAGCGGTGGCTGCAGAACAGTGGATTTTCATGAGACCACAAATTCAGCTGTCTGATCATTCCTCTAGAAGTTTTGTCTCAGAGGAGTACCTGGCCGAGTGAGGTGTCAGTCTGTCCCTACTGGGGGGTGCCTCCCAGTTAGGCTGCTCGGGGGTCAGGGACCCACTTTAGGAGGCAGTCTGCCCGTTCTCAGATCGCCAGCTGCATGCTGGGAGAACCACTACTCTCTTCAAAGCTGTCAGACAGGGACATCTAAGTCTGTAGAGGTTCCTGCTGACTTTTTGTTTGTCTGTGCCCTGCCCCCAGAGGTGGAGCCTACAGAGGCAGGCAGGCCTCCTTGAGCTGTGGTGGGCTCCACCCAGTTCGAGCTTCCTGGCTGTTTTGTTTACCTAAGCAAGCCTGGGCAATGGCAGGTGCCCGTCCCCCAGCCCGGCTGTCACCTTGCAGTTTGATCTCAGACTGCTGTGCTAGCAATCAGCAAGACTCCGTTGGCATAGGACCCTCCAAGCCAGGTGTGGGACACAATCTCCTGGTGTGCTGTTTTCCAAGCCTGTTGGAAAAGCGCAGTATTAGGGTGGGAGTGACCCAATTTTCCAGGTGCCGTCTGTTACCCCTTTCTTTGACTAGGAAAGGGAACTCCCTGACCCCTTGCACTTCCCAAGTGAGGCAATGCCTTGCCCTGCTTTGGCTCGCGCATGGTGCGCTGCACTGACTGTCCTGCACCCACTGTTTGGCACTCCCTAGTGAGATGAACCCGGTACCTCAAATAGAAATGCAGAAATCACCCGTCTTCTGTGTCGCTCACGCTGGGAGCTGTAGACCGGAGCTGTTCCTATTCGGCCATCTTGCTTCGTTAAACTTTCTTCCTTTCATTTTTTCCTTGGAGAATCTGATGACTGTCTGTCTTGGTAATGATCTTCTTGTGTAATATTTCACAGGGTTTCTCTTCATTTCCTGAATTTGAATGTTGGCCTCTTTACCAAGGTTGGGGAAATTTTCATGGATGGTATCTGAAATGTGTTTTCCAAGTTGCTTGCTTTCTCTTTTTCTCTTTCAGTGATGCTGATAAGTCATAGACTTGGTCTCTTTAAATAATCCCATATTTCTCAGACATTTTGTTCATTTATCTTCATTACTTTTTCTTCATATTTGTCTGAGTTATTCTGGAGGACTGGTCTTCATGCTCTGAGATTCTTCAGCTGGTCAATTCTGCTGTTAATAACTTGCAGTTGTATTCTGAAATTCTTGAGTTTTTCAGCTCTAGCATCTCAATTTAGTTATTTCTTAAAATGGTCATTTCATCTTTCATCTGCTGTATCCTTTTATTGTATTCTTTAGAATTTTTGGATTGGGTTTTAACTTTCTCCTGAATCTCGATGATCTTCATTTCTGTCCATATTCTGATTCTATTTCTGTCATTTCAGCTATTTCAGACTGGTTAAGAACCATTGCTGGGGAACTAGTGCAGTCATTTGGAGGTAAGAAGACTCTCTGGCTTTTTGAGTTGCCAGAGTTCTTGCGCTGGTTCTTTTTCATCTTTGTGGGCTGATTTTCCTACAGTCTTTGAAGTTGCTATCTTTCAGATGTTTTTTGGTTTTTGTTTGCCTTTATTTTCTTTGGTGGTGTTGGGTGTTTGGTTATGGTATAAGGTGGGTTTGGTCAACTGGCTTCATTTCTGGAATATTTTAGGGAGCAAATGCTCAGCCCAACACTCCTGAGCTGTGTGCTTTAACTCTGGTGGGCTCCTTTTGGGTCCCCTGCTTTCGTCTCTGGCTCCTCAGGGTTAGGAACCTGTTGTCCTGATGGGCAGTGACAGCCAAAGAGTTCCACTGGGTGGTGGATGTGAGATCTGTGCTCATTTGTACATGCCAGAAGCAGCAGCAGTGTGATGAGATGCATACTCATCAGCTGGAGTGGGGCACTGGTGGGCCAGGGGCTTCCAGCCTCTGTGCAGGCTTTTGCAGGTGGCAGTAATAGTGGGTGCGGTGGGGCACTGGGGGGGGTGGGGCTGGTGGTCTCCATGTGTGCATTCACACTGGAGGCAATGGCAGCATAGGGCAGGGAGTGGGGCTACTGATCTTCATTTGTGTACTGGTACTAACAGTGGTGGTACAGCTGGGTGAATGGAGGCAGGTTGCTCTCATGCTGGCAACAGTGGCACAGTGGGTTGTAGATACATTTCAGCAGGGAAGGGTAGGCAAGGTCTGCTGGCACACACACACTGGCAAAATGATATGGGGGTGGCCTTGGATGAGTTCATGCCAGCAAAGCGGTACAAAGGATGCTGCAGTGGTGGGAGGGTGCAGGTGGGCTGACGTGCCTTGGCAGAGGCCACTGTGCTGGAGCTATTTGATTGTCAGGCACAGTCAGCCAGCACAGGAGCTATTATGCATGTCCCTGGGAGACATCCCAGTTGGGCATCTGCGGCTGCACTGCAAGCAGGAGACGCCAGTATACAGGGATCACTCAGGTCAGACTGGCCCTGCTCTGTTCAGGTCTGACAGTTTGCCTAAGGCTAAAGTTTCCTAGGGGAGCATGGGACACCTTGGGGATGGGTATCCCTGGTCATGCTTCACTGCGGACATTGCTGCACCAAACCCTCTGGGCTCCACACTGGCTGGAGCCCTGCCCCTACCACCTTTCTAAGCAACTGTGCCTTCTAGCTTAAGTTTCTGTGGGGGTTGTGTGGTCTCCTGCTGCCAGGATTCTATAAGTCCATGGTGAGAGTATGTCGTTCCTTCCCTGCTCAACTCACCACTACCCCAGGGGTCACTGAGGGCCAGGAACTGATGTATGGTAGCCCCTGCACGGTTTCCAGCTTCCTCCCCCTTAAGCCCAGCATCTGTGTCCTCCCTCTAGCCATTCTCAATACCTTCCTTCTGAAGATCTGCTTAGAGTGTGCCAGTCTTCCTGATGTCCTGGTCCCTCGATGGCAGATGTTCCTTCTGGCTGTGTCTGTTCAGCTATCTTCCCTGGAGGATCCTGTTAATTTTGATCTTTGGCTTCTGCATTAGAAATATTTCTCAATTTTCTGATCACTTTTGCCTTTCTCTTCATTATTAAAAGTGGGAAACATAAAAGCTGCCTGGAAGTTCTGAGCTCATGCATAAAGC
This sequence comes from Nomascus leucogenys, assembly GCF_006542625.1. Taxonomy (NCBI): domain Eukaryota; kingdom Metazoa; phylum Chordata; class Mammalia; order Primates; family Hylobatidae; genus Nomascus; species Nomascus leucogenys. Next base: position 86,483,131 of record NC_044393.1, on the reverse strand, counting down.
TTATTGACTTCAAGCTTCAATGTGGGGGAACTGGGTGAACTGTTTCTTGGGAATGATGAATCAGTGCTGTCTTTAGACCTATGGGAGAGGTGCTTCAGCTTTAGATGTCCCAGATATGTCCCATTTCTGGCTTTGCTCTGCTTCATGGGATGATATGTCAAAAGTGCTAAGGAAAAGGGCTCGTCTAGGGATTTCTCTACCCTTTTCTAGACTGTGCGTTGGATTCTTAGAATTCCTGCCCCAACAGCTCCAGACCTGTTTCTAGGATCTGCTTAGGCCTCTTCTTCTGGTCTAGTCTCACAGGAGTCATGTAGGGTGGGCATAGGACTAAGGAAGGCCCTTTGGGGCAGCAGTTTACATGGGCTTTGGAGAAAGCTTGGGGGTGTGGTCTGTCTTTCATGTTTTGAACATCCATGGAGTGGAAAGAGAAGGAGGTCTGACTATGGACCACAAACACTATGTTTTGTTCTAATACTCCTTAGAGTACAACAATTATGAGTTTCAGCATCTCATTTAGGTAACTACAAAGGAATATTTATCAGGATAGGAAGATAGAACATATTTCATTTAACAGTTTTGGGAATTCACATTAAACTTATAAATATATAGAAATATGGAATGCAGGTCTTTATGTTCTTGCCTTGAGCCTTAGAAATGTTGGTAGTGGGCCTGTTCTCATGTTAATATATTTCCTCATGGTTTTGTCAGATTCCATTGAGATGAGTTTTCCAGTATTTTTCCAAGAAAGTAAGGTTTTGGCTGCCAGCTTTTGGGGAATTCAGTGTGGGAAGAAAGCTGGGGATCACTGCAGTCTTCAGATGATCAATTAATCTTCATTTTTTGTTAAGTAACTGCACCTTTCCACAATGGGTGGTGGATATCTGGTGATCTAACATCCATTGCTTTTATCTTAACCACCTCCTTTAACCTCGCTCCTGAGGCACCTGGTACTGCCAGTTTGCAAGCCTTTTGAGGGTTTTGCAGTACAAATTGTTTTGGTTCATGTCTATCCCCACCAGGGGTTTAGGATTTGACTCTCTAAGGGCTCTGAGTCAGTTACCAATTTTTCATCTGCTTCATCTGTTATTTTCTCCTTATTTTTGTTCGTTTCTTTTAAAAATCTATTTACTGTAGGTTAGTAGTATTTCTGGTGAGAGATTAATATGTGCATTAAATCTGCCATCTTATTCTAGAACACAGCTTGTTCTTTTCACTTAGTTAGAACTTGTGAATTCCATTTGATCCCTGCAATAAAAGTTCCATTATGAAGGTTGAGTATTGACTCATGCTTCCTGGACTTAAAGTCTCTGCTACCAAAATAAGATGAATTGTTGGCCTCAGGGATAGTGACACTAGTGCTCAGGTGGTGAGTGCTCTCAGTACTCCTGAGTAAAATAGAGGAAATGTCAAGGAAGCTTGGCAGTTGGTTAACAATGGTGTAGAAGGAAGGTGGTAATTTTTGAAAAGTTTCTGCTTTCTCTTCGCCATGTAAAGGCCCAAATGGAAATGTCAGATTACAATATTTTTCTACTACAGTTGTTTTTTTACATGGCAGAAAGAGTAGAAGTTAGTTTTTAGAAAACTGGAATATAACTTATGAAACTACTGCTAGCTAATCCTTGTAGTACTACGTTAAATTAAAAGATACATGATTGGGTACATCTATTTTCTGGCTACAGATGCTCAAAAGATAGTGAAAAGAGTAAGGGAGAATAAAAATTGATGTTTTGATAATTTGTTTTTAAATATAGTGTTGTATTGAATCTTCACAAAATCCTATATGACATCTATTCTAAACACCATAGGCTTTAAACCAAGGCTCAGAAGAATGGACTAAGTAGCTAAGTTGAGTAATTTGCAAGACCAAAGCAATACTGGGATTTGAACCCAGCTGTGGATGACTGCAGATCCTTTCTACTGCATATTGCTACCTTCTTGGAATAGATTTGACAGTTGTTGGTAATCATGCTATAAAATGGTGGTAGAGAACGCCCTTTTTTTCTTTCTTTTTTCCTCGCAATTAACAGCTAAGTATTGTTCAATCAAAAGCAGTTGCTCTTACTTTGCTCCTTGAAGAACAGGCAAAGTTGTTGATTTTATACCCATATTAGAGATGAATGACACGTGTTTGAAAACTTCTTTTTAGTTATTCCTCTTGATTTCATATCTTGAGGAATTCATATCTCTAATTGTAGTTTGAAATGTCTGCTACCAAGTACATTGAATATATACTTGGACCAGACTAACTCCAAACACTGGTAATAGAAGGAAATCAGAGGTGTTGACGGGATTCCTGCGTATCTATAAAATATATCTCCTAACTTAGGCAAATGGATAAACATTGATTAAAATCTGTTTTCTATTTTTGCACATTTAATATTAAAAGGAAATATCATTAAGCAAGATTCCAATGTGGATGCTCATGTTAATGATAGCTATATTCCACTTCCAGATTTATTATCTATGTCAAAATTCCAACTTTTTCTCATCATTCCTCAAATATTAGAAATTCTATTCTGCTATTATCTTGGTGGATCAACTTATTTCAGTCTTTATAGTAGGTCTAGCTGAAGATGATTACTCTAATCACTATTTTTAAGAGATCTCCTTATTGAATTTCCCTTCCATTTTCTGCAAAGATGCATGATTGCCATGCTGAAAACTTTTTGATGCTTCTGTTTATCTTTTAAATGAAGGAGAAATATTCTTTTAGAATGATTATTACTTCCCCAAAGATATGACACTTACGAGTGCTCCTTATCCTCTACTGACTGCCTCTTGCTTACCTTGCTTCTTGTCTACCCTGGACAGGTGACTTGCACCTGAAAGACAGACTTTCTCTTTTGCATCCAAACAGTCGTTAAGCCCATCTTCCTCCCTCTTTTTATACTCATTTATTGAATATCTACCATTTCTTTACTAGGCATTGGGAAGTGAAGGTAAACAATCCACACTCACTCACAGGCTTCCATAGTTCCACAAAATCATGGATGACTTAAAGATTTATGTATGCAGGACTTTAGAAACATAAAGGGATGGGGTGGTAGGATCGATTAGGTCTCCCTAGCAGAAACCAATCTAGGAGGTAACATTGAGATACAAACTCTATTTCTTTTTCTCTAGACCACCTTTGCTCATCTAGCTAAAACATCAAATGAGGCTTCATCTTCTTCAGAGAGCCTAAAATCTACCCCTCCGCCCAGGCAAGAATTAGCCCCTCTTTCCTACAGTTTTCAAATGACAAAGTTCATACATTTAATATGGCCTATGTTATACTTATCATTTTTTTGTTTACATATATGCCTTCTCTACTACTTGGAGATTCTTCAAGGTTTTTTATGCATTTTAAATGTATCTTCTTCTGTGTATTGAATTTTTAAGGCCCTAGTACTTTGTATTTTCAGACACATTTATTGATGATGGCTTTAAATATACATTCAATGAGTGAATGATTGTAAAAAATTCTTAGAGAATACCACTGTCTTATCATTTGCTTGCTACTTTCCAGTTGGTTAATTCAAAATTTTGAAGGTTTTACGTTAAATCATGGATTTAATAGTGTAACTGTACTTTTAAAATGAGAAATTTGTAGATTTTTTTTTTAAGTTTTGGAAACAAGACTATTTTTCAGTATTTCAGGACTCTTGTGATTCTATCTGAAGTAGGTTCTGTATACTAAAGCCGCTGTGTGTGTTTGACACTACCTAAGTAGGATATTTTATAAGGTGCATAACTTAGTCTTGTCTTATTTTCTGAGGTCCTGCTGTTACCACTCTTACACTGGCCATCCTTAAAATTAGTTGGATTTTTAAGCTTTGCCTCTTCTAGAAGCTGTTTTTTGTTCTTTTCTAACATTTTATGCCTTTAGTTCTGATGTTGGCCACCAGGTAGCAACAGTGCTTTGAGTAGCTCAAGTCTCATAAATAGGAAACTGTTGTAGACAGACAAAAAGATGAAGTTCTCTGCATTCAGGAAGGAAAGGAGTAAATGTCCAGAATCCTTAATTTTTAATTCCTCCCTGGCACTGCATCCTCATGTTGTCTATTGCAAATACAAGCATAAATCTATGCATAAGCATAAAAAATGCAAGCATAATTATCAACTGGCCACGAGCAGCCTCCCTGTTCTGCCAATCCATCGTTACTGTGACAATTCACTTCATCTCAGGGCCAGTGAAATACAATGAGATGAGGGGCAGGTGGCAAGGGGCAACATGGATCATGCTAGGAAAGTGTGTGACAACTGCAAACAAGAAGAGACTGAAATAATAAAAAAGGTATAGAGAGAAAGTACTTCTTTCTTTTTATGGACATATCTAAAAAACCCATAATATTTATGAGATTGTTTTTTAACCATGAGAAACACATTTATGCTGATATAGAAAAATCAAATATGTTATTTTAGATTTTTCTTCTTCCTTCACCCTTAGCGATACCTCTGGGTATTCTAGTTGTGCGTGGAGACTGTGATTTGGAGACTTGCCGTATGTACATAGACCGCCTACAGGAGGTGAGTTTATTTAGCCAATTTTTTATTCTCCTCAACTTTCCATTTTTGTAAACAATTACCAGCCATATATATTTGCTTCTGAAATGATGTATTTGGAGAGGAAATGGAAATGTGGTGGCTTTGTCCTTGAAGCATACGCTGTATGTCACCCTCTCCCACCGTCTCTGTTGTTCACTCCTCAGATGGTTGAAATGGGAAAGCATTGACTGGGTTAACTACGGGGTGCTGTTGCCCTGGTGTGTTCCATAACTATAGCTTGGAACTTGTCATCTTACCAGACACATACCTGTATATTTGAGATGTTCAGAATTTCAACAGGGACTGATAAATAATGAAAGAAAACAGTGATATGTAATGTTTTGTGTCTGACACTTATGTCAGAGACAGCTAGATTTTGTAAACAAAAAAATAAATAAAACTTCTACGGGAAAGAAAAATCCTCTACATTTCATAGGAATTTGTCAGAATACAAAAGAATAATCAATTTTTTTTTCTCAATCTGGTCTTGCTTTAGAGAAACAGAAAGGAAGTGACCCCGTATATGGCACTCCCATAAATGCGAACTGCACCAGCAAAGCCAGGAGACCCAAACTCATCATTACAATTGTTGTTGGTTGTTTTTGCAAAAATTTGAGGGGGAGTCTTAACCATCTCCATTCCACAAATTGCAAAAAGCATAAATGACGATTTCTTTATCATTTTTTTTGATGAAAGATGTATATTAGAGTCAGTTTTTTTGGGTGTGGCCTAGACATTTGTATTTTTAAAGCTGTTGGGTGGTCTGATACCCCTTGATAAGCAACTCTGTCCCAGACAACATGTTATACATAGGTAAATATTGTAAATAAAGTAGATACATACTGTTTAAAATCCCTCTGAGTTGTAACCACTTAGCCCTGAATATTTGATTCTGTTTCTCTTGGTAGAAATAAATTCAGGTGGGAGGCACATAGTGATGTGAAAAATTACTGATTTTGAGAAATAGAAGACAAATATTGAATGCTGATATGGATGAGAGAAAGACGGTCAACAAATTTTACACTTACGGCTTCATTAAGCTATTTTGACTGAGGATAGCTGCTTAAACAAGTTAAAATATATGAATTTTTAGTGACTCAAGTCCAATTCTGTTAATATGTTCCCAAACTTCTAGTATCTCATTTCCCAAAATAATGTTTGTATTTTGATGCAGAATCTCACTCCAGAAACCTGTAATGAAAAAAATGAATCATAATTGGTACCAAACCTTTTTACCTTTTTTTAAAATTAACACATGTAGAGCTTTGTTAACAAGACTTCACAGTAGAATAATGTTAATACATGATTGATGAATTGACGTTGTTAAAAACCAACTTAACTAACTTAATAGCATGCTTATTGCACCAATATTCAACTAAAAGCAGGATTTTTAAAAAAGAGGCAACTCGACAGATAAAGAGGAAAAGTTTTTAAAACTAATGGAAAGTAATGTGATGAAACCCTGTGGGAAACAGATGTAAGGACAAAGGTACCCAGGATTGCTGACATCTGTAAATAGAATCACTACACTCATTAGCAAGGAAGCCTGGGAGGCATGACAATGGTGACAAGTTCGTTATAAAACTTTATGAAAGGAGTCAGGCTTTCACAATCTGCCAGTAAAACCTCATTAATTTCAACCCTGTTAATTTGCACTTTGTGATAATGTGGAGGTGGTTGGTGATTTTCTCTTTGTAGTCTATTAAAACCCCTATTTGCTAAGCGACTTATCAGTATAAACAGTTACCATGACAGTACGTATCTGGTCTAAGGTAAAGAAAAGCTTTCTAAGTGTTTAAAGGGATTTCCAAAACCTTCTTCACAAGCCAAAAGTTTATATGCACATTAAATATAATCCCCATTTATTAGAACAAAATTGCCTGTCTTTTACTTCTGGTCTCCTCTATAGGAGATTGAAATAATAATATATCACTTACCTCTAAATGCTATGTAGGACTTATAGGCTTCAACAGCTTAATGACCTTCTCTCAGTCCAACTTGGTTTGCTTTTATTATTTCTGGCATTACCTTCTTTATTTAACCTTTATGAATTTGGGTGTGTTAGATACTTTCCAGATGAGCATAGTAATATTAAATTGGGAGTTCATCTGAGATCGAGTTGTGAGGCAGCTTGTTCAAACTAATTTTAAGGTATGGATTTTTTTTTTTTCATTTTCTCATTAGGACCTACAGTCAGTTTCTTCTGGCTCCCAGAGAGTTCATTACCAGGTAACAAATAATTGACTCTCCTTGTTTCTTACCTTCCGGCCAAATGAAGTCCATCTTTCAATTAATGTCTTATTTTGATTTAGAGTTCACATCTTCCCTAGGGATAGAGTTCATTCTAAGAACCTAGTGAAAATGGTATTCTGATTCTTTTGCATTTTCCTGATTTTGGACCACCCTAGTCTAGCACAAATTTAGACTGTGGATTTTCTCCTAGATCATTTAGAAAAGATTATAAAATTGAGTGCTTTCAGTAACAAATACCAGAAAACTCAGCTGAAACTAGCTTAGCAGGGAAAGGGTCTCTTGGTTGACATAAGCAAAAAGTCCAGATCAAGGTGGATTTCTCATCCCATTTGGTCATGGCTCACACTCCACTTTCCTGCTGGTCCTTCTGCTTTGTTCTCCTCTTCCTGTCAGTTTTACCTCTGGGCTAGATGACTTTGTGGTCCAAGATGACTGCCATTAGCAACCAGGACTGTTTTTTTCCGTCACCTCCAGAAAAAGAGAATTCCCTGCTTCCTACAACGATGAAGCAACAGTTTTAAAATGTAATCTGAGTGGTTCATCCTGGGTCTTTTGGACAATCTAGTAAACCTAGTCTGCCTCTCTCTATGGCCCATGTAAAGTCTGTAGGAGAACACTCAGTTATTCTTTATCCCAGCAGAGTTTGGGGGTGCAGTTTCTTTCCAACTTCCTCATCCCACTTGTGATGCACAGATCTCTTCAGCCATCCTCTTACCCATTAGATTTCTCAGACATGATGTAGACCCTAGTACACAGTATTACTCCTGACTGCAAGGAACCCAAACGAAGCTCTTTGACTGGTCTCATTAAAGCCCTTTTATCTGAGAGGCTCCTTACCCTGCCCTGTTAAGAGGAGAGATACGTGGGAATCACAGCATGCCAATTCTCTCCAAATAAATCTCTTCAAACCCTTTATACTTCCATGTGGGGAGGAATATAACTATGCCTAAATTTATAAATGTGTAAATCCTGGTTTAGCACTTCACTTTGGATTTTTGTGTCTATTTTCCTATGCCTGAAATTTCCAATTTAACATCCTTTAACATAAATAGAAAACACAACAATTTAAAGAAAAACCTATACCTTGTAGCCTTCTAGGTATTCCCCCTACCAATGATACCCTCTGCCCTTGGCTGAAGCAGCATATCTTCAGGCTTAATGACAGGAATGGCCTTTGTGTTCTTATTTGTATATTTATTTCTCAGACAACGTATCCCACAATTCTAGAGTTCTTTCTTCCATCTGTCTGGCCTTGAAAGGAAGAAAAGTCACTTAGGATATGTTTACATTAAAAACAAAACCAAATGAACTTCTTCTAGACTGTTTTTACCAACCACTAGAAGACAAATTTCCACCTAATTTTTTAGATAGAGCACAACTTTCATCAGAGTGACTATTTGCATATTTACCCAGAGCCACTATCTAGGTGTAAATTTTATTTTAAAAAGCATGGTGCTTTCACAATAGCAAAGACATGGAATCAACCCAAATGCCCATCAACGATAGACTGGATAAAGAAAATGTGGTACATATACACCATGGAATACTATGCAGCCATAAAAAGGAATGAGATCATGTTCTTTGCACTGACATGGATGGAGCTGGAAGCCATTATCCTCAACAAACTTATGCAAGAACAGACAACCAAACACCACATGTTGTCACTTATAAGTGGTAGATAAACAATGAGAACACATGGACACAGAGGGGGGAACAACACACACTAGGGCCTGTTGTAAGGGTGGGAGGAAGGAGAGCATTAGGAATAATAGCTAATACATGCTGGGTTTAATACCTACGGTATGGGTTGATGGGTGCAGCAAACCACCATGGCACACGTTTACCTATGTAACAAACCTGCACATCCTGCACATGTACCCAATAACTTAAAATAAAAATTAAAACAAAAAAAGCATAGTGCTTTTAAAGGTAAGAGCTGATCTCTAACAATTGGCAATAGTAGTTATAAGACTATGAGGATGTTGTCTTTAAGAGTTTATACTTTTTCCTCTTGGACATTTGGAACCTTTACAACTTCATCAAAATATGTTAGATTTATCCTAGCTAGGTTTACGAAACTACTTTTATTTATTATTCCTGGCTTATATGATGTAGTCATTTTTGGTGTGAGAGTTAAAATTGTGGGCATTTTGTAGCATATTTTTTATGCCCTATCTGTAACTATTCATGGAGATCAATGGATGGATAAGATACTACAATATGAGTGAGTTATGTATTGCGTGTATTGTTTGGTAATAACACTCAGAAGGATTAATGATATTTTTCTATGTCAAAATATTACGGCATTATTTTGTTTACGTATACACCAAGTCAAATCTTGGTGTCAAAACTGCTGCATTATAAATGCCACATCAAAAGGTTTTGTGCGCTGAACATCTAGGATAACGAATGCAGTGATCAGGGATGAGTGTCAGGAGTGTCATCTTTTCCCATATCCTTCCTTAGGACAATGAAGGAGCGAGCAGAGTGATAAAAAGCAGGGGCCTTTGAGCATGAAGGAATGGTTGGAACAAAAAAGATCCAAGAAGCCCAGAATTTGCTCATTAAACAGGAAAGAAAAAGAGACTGTGTTAGAATTAACGTGGCCAGAGCATAGGGAGAAGCTAATGAGGAATTTCCTGAGCAGGGCAAGGAGAGCTGGTTGAAGCACGAAGCTGGGAGAGATAAACTTTCATGTTTGGCTAAGATCATCAAAGGAGGAATGAGTTGGAGGCATAGGAAATAGAGTTCTGTGTTAGCTGTATTAGTTTTGATATGCCTATTAGATCCAAGAGGGTTGGTGAGTAGGCAGTTGGGTATATGAATAGTAAACCTCATTGAAAAAATTCAGGCCCAGAGATAGAAATTTTGGAGTCATCAGCAAATGGATGGATGGTGCTTAAAACTACAAGGCCGGAGGAGATCACTTAGGGAGGAGTTCAGTTAAAGAGGAGGGCCCAATGTTCTATCTATGTTTATTCATGAGTCAAGAAGAGTGCAGGTTCAAGACAGCAATCGGTCAAGAAGAATCATGGAAACTGAGATGAGCAGCAGGGAAGCTGGAAATCAAGGAGAAGGTGGTATCACGAAAGCCAAGAGTGAAATGTATTTCAGAGAGGAAGGAATAATGGACAGTGTCAAATGCCACTGAGAGGCTGAAAAGATATGGATTGATTTCTATATATTTTTTTCTAGGTGTGTGTATTATAAAACACATGGGATATAGATGCTATTAATTTTTATGTAGAAAGTGACTGGCAGGAAATTTAATACTAAATCTTTCATTTCTAAGTGCAGAAACTGATTATATCGGAATTCCCTAGTTTGTCCTGGTGGGAGTAAGGAGTGTTACAGGTGAAAAAGAAACATGAACAACAAAATGCCTTAAATGCCTTTTAATGAAATTTCTTGTCTATGAGATGGCATTAAATATGCTTGGAGGATTAACTGTGAAGAGAAAAAATTAATACCAGTATGTTTGAAAACTTGAGAAATTCCTGTCAGCTCACTAATTTGCAGCTAGGATTTTAGCTGACTGTTTTCTAAGACCAGAAAAATCTCAAGAGAAAAGTGGCATTTAGAAAGGTGTACACATGCCCAAGACACCTTATTAGTGAGACATATGGCAGTTTCTTGCCACTTAAGCATTTCATTGCTTTGGTTGCTTCCTTTTCCAAATGCGTAGTGAATTGCCAACAAAGCACTGAAGCTCAAAAATGACACCTCATGTTAACCTAACAAGGTATTATGGGTTATACAAGAATGTGTTAGATATTTATAGCCTGCTGAAAATTCCTGCCTACACCATCTCTGAGGTCAAAATTCAAAGGCCCCTCCATCCTAATAGCATCGATGTAACCCATAACTAATAACGTTTTACAAGCAAAATGTATTGCACTTGCAGATTTAGTACATTCTTGAGGTTGCCAAATGAACAATAATTAACATAAGAATTGGACTCCACCTGCTTATTTGATAAGGATGCTTTCTGAGGCCACCGACTTTGAGATAATTCCTTCTCTGCTTTCTCCCTCGAAATCATGATATCCCTTCTTAACCCCAAATCACAAAGGTACTAAGGAATAGAGGCAGATATGCCATTCTAGTGATTTCCAGCTGGGAAGAATTTGCTTCCTGTGGGGGACATTTGGCAAGGTCTGAAGACTTTGAAATCTATTGTATAAAGGCCAAGCATGCTGTTAAACATCTTATCGTGTGCACAGAGAAGCCTGCTACCATGAAGAATTATCCAGCCCCAAATTTCAATAGTGTAGAGCTTGAGGAACCCTGAGTCACTCTGACGGTTCTCAGTACATAAATGAGAACCCCAGATAGGTATAAGACCTAGATGAGGAAAGGGAAAGGAGAAATAAAGAAGAGGAACAAAAGAAAAAATAGGGATGGAGAATAGAAGGAGGCATTTATAGATGTAGTAGGGTAGAATAAAGAGAGAACTAGGAGCAATTAGAGGGTTTTTTTTGTAGACACCCTGGGTTTCCCCATTTCCCCAGGGTGATGCTTCATGGGGCATTAAATGGTAGGAATTATAACTTGAGATTTTAGTGAATACCATAGGATTCATCTGTAGGTGCAAAAATAGATTCAGCCAGGTGATTACTTTCTCTAAGAATTAATTCATTTAAAAATAGTACCAGAATGGTTGGAATATCTAAAAATAGAGAAAACATTATTGAAAAGCCTTTTCATTCTTCAGGGTGGTACAGATGTCTTTCACTTTCATAAGAAAAAAAAAAAACCTCTTGGTCAGATCGGAGTCTACATTAGTTGTTCCTCCTCTGATCTCCTTTGTTCCTACATGCCTGCTCTTCTGGAGGACCAGTCTGTGTTGTATTCCATCCAAGTTGTGTCTAGTTCTAGGCAAACAGCATTTTCCTATAAACATTTCATTCATCCCCTTTCTCTTTATTCTGGCTGTCCTTATTTATCTCTCTCCTTTCTCTGAAATCTCTCTTTGTCCTCCATCTGTTTTCTGGAGTCTAGAAGAGTCCTTCAATAGATAGAGTGAAACAAGATTTAGAGAGTCTTCCTGGGAATTGATTTATCTTGTCTGATAGAGAAGAACAGTACCAGCTAGAAGCTTTGGAGAACGCCATTCCTTTGGACTAGATTGAAGCTATCAGAAATGGGTCAAATGAGGGATTAAATAAGACTTGCCTAGGGTCAGGTCTGTTGTCTGTTACGGGTGAAGGCAGTACTGGAGTTGTCATTATTGCTAATGGAGAACTTTCTCACACAAAGGGACTCCTGAAAGCGTTAGAATATTGCTTATTTCTATCTTCTACCCCACTGTCACTATTTCTTCATCTTCCAAATCTGGGTTGAAGAATGGCCATGCCATTTCTGTATTCCTCCACTGTAGGAGTCATGGGTGGTAAAATAGGTTCGAGATGAAGGGGTTTTAAGATATTAAAATAAATAGTAGCAAGTCTATTTGGGGCTGTAGTTAGACAGAGACACATACATACATATTTGTATGCAACATTATGTTAAAAAAATGGATAGATGGCTTATGTGTGGGAGATGTTGGGGCAGACAGATGAGAAGTTTGAATGGGTAACGAGAGAAATTTAAAAGTAAGGTAATTATTCATTGGCCATTATTAAATGAAGCAGGGATTTCCAAGCCGTAGAACTTTTGTTTTGTTTCTGTTTATGTCTTTTCTCAATTTTATGAAAGAAAAAGAATTTCATTCATATTGAAGGCGTAGTTCAACACTAGGTGAATATTGCTTAATTGGAAAACTTACTAGTGTGTGATGGGGCTGCTGTGCCTTCATTAAATTATGTGTGCATCAGCTATGAACAATTGCATGTAAATTAAGGGTAACTTTGGCATATGCATGCCAAATAGTGGTTCAGATGATTTTCTCATCAATTTTATATAATTTATGCCAGTTGGCTTTCAGAAATATATATATATGAGGAATGTCAGTTTTGTGTTTGTGCATGTGCCTATATTTTTAGCACAAGAAACATATTTTCCATTAACATATATCATAAGAGAAGATTCACATATCAGGGATTTTTGAAATGAGCAGTTTTTGCTAATATTATTCATTTAAGGAGCATGTAATTTTAGAAGATTATTATATTTAAAATAGAAAGGATCATGGTATATCTAAGGTTATGTCATTTGGCCTACATTACAGAGCAATGACAGTTGCATTCATCTAAATCACACCATTTATATGAATAAAAATAACAGATCCAAAATGGGCAAGTCAAGTATCTTATCTCTTTGATGAATCATTGATTTGATCATGCAATTTGAGAGGACTGGAGAGACTAGAGACCCTAAATTACCATTGAAAGCTATGGATATGATCGTTAGAGGCACAGCTCAGGGAAATATAGCTGCATTCATACAATCATATTTCTTCAGTATCTACTGTCAGATGCTTTTGAAAGACGCATATTTTTAAGATTGTATTTTTTTCTCTCTATTGGAAAATAGGTCGCTGTACATTTATTTAATGTGCAGCATTAACAAATCAAACATACTCTGACCATTTGTGTTCTTGTGTAGTGATGAGAACATTGCCAGGTCCAACCTAGAGCTTCCATGAAGCTAAGGTCTGTCCTGGAACCAATATTCACCCCCTTTCAAGGAGCCGTTTGTTTTTCTTACTTCCTGTTTCCTTCAAGTCTAATTCACAGTCCACATTGCACTGCTTTTCACCCTTCTGCAGAGACCAGAGGATGCCCTTGAAACCAGGAATCCTTAATGCCAGGGCTACCCACTCAACCAGTCTTCCAGGCCCTCTGAGAACAGAGAAAGTGTTTACCTGATGTGAGCTGTATGGATTAGTAACGAGAGTTACTTTAAACACGAATTAGAGATAATTCAGTAAAACCTCTCTATTAACATCACTATCACTCACTTACACTCTGATTATTATTTTTTTTTTAGTACAAGAGAGAGGTGTGTAGATAGGCATGATGCAGGAATTATTTGTACCCTGTGTATGTAAGAACCTATTCATCTGTGTGGTCATGATAGGTTAAGAATGTGTGAGCATAAAAAGTTTACGGACTATTGCAGTAAATTGTGAATTCCTGTCTGATATTCTGCTTCTCTTTATTCCTGCTCCATTTTTAACCCATACAATATGCATTTCTCTCTCATATCAAGGTCCTCATGGTATATCTCTTGACTTTTATAAGCTATGTGTGTTCTTCAATCTGCCAGGTTTTATAATCTTGGTTTACCTTAGTTTTGATATTTGTACATAATTCTAGGCTTCTGCTTGGTTTTTAACTCTCCACCCAGTGTAGACCTTTATGGTGTGCAATTTTTGTTTTCCCACATTTATACAAAGTTACACACATAGACATACATGAATACATATGTGGGGATTGTTGCTTAAAAATACACAAATGTAGCTGGGCACAGTGGCTCATGCCTCTAATCTCAGCACTTTGGGAGGCCATCATGGGCAGATCGCTTGAGCCCAGCAGTTTGACACCAGCCTGGGTAACATGGCGAAACCCCATCTGTACAAAAAACAACCGCAAAATTAGCCGGGCTCTGTAGCATGTGCCTGTAGTCCCAGCTACTTGGGCAGCTGAGGTGGGAGGATTGTTTGAGTCCAGGAGGCAGAGGTTGCAGTGAGCTGAGATTGCACCACTGCACTCCCACCTGGGTGACAGGGTGGGACCCTGTCTCAATAAAAATAAAAATTATAATAAAAATAAAAATGTATTTACAATTTGCATGTGCACACTATACATATTAGATCACAATTTATTTTTAACGGTTATGTACCGTGGAAATTACATCTTGCTAATAGGTGAAACTCTATTTCAGTCTTTAAAAATTATTACTCTATTGCATGGTATATATTTAACCCTGTTTCTATGGATAGACATTTTTAGGTTGTGTAGTATTGTTACCATTGTTTGCAAACAATGTTGCAATAAACTTTATGGTACTTCAAAAATAAAATCATAACAGAAATGAAAACCATGTCACATGCTAAAAACATATTAAGATTGGCTGTGTTTGTGTGAAGTTTATAAGTTACATAACGTATACAGCAAAGTTACCCAAAATCTGTAATTGGGTTTTTATTCACATGGTTGTAGTCTTGGTTCCTGTGTCTGGGTTTGGGTTGCCTATCGTTCCCACTGATTACCATATTTCTGTGGAATTCTTAGGCAGCAGGGAACGCAGTGGTGGGAAGTGGGAAGACAGCAAGACTGCAGAATGTGTGGGGGCAGGAACTCTGAGCTACCAGGAGCAAACTGTCTGGTAAGAAAGAGGAAGCTTAGTTTGACATCTGTGGAAGATCCTTGACTAGAGTAGAATGAGGTCTTCATAGCCATTTAGATCATTCTAGGTTTGCTTTCTTCCTGCTTTTGTTTGAGATGAGTCTAGAAAATTCTGAGCTCTCAAACTTGATCTATACCAAACCTCACTCTTCCTTCAAAACCTGAAATCATAATTCCTCTAGAAGCTGTAAAACCCTGTGCGTAAGGTCATGAGCTCTGAAGTAAAAGAAGTCTGTACTCCCCACCACTGAATAGCTTGGGGCTTCTGGGTAGTTTACTTAAATTCTCACCACTGCCGTTCTTTATTGTGGTCAGCTCTTAGATGCAGGAGAAGAGGTTCAGGAAGAATAGTGGGGAGGATTGCAGGAGAGGTAGGTAGGAGCTAGATTATGCAGCCTTCTTAATAACAGAATGAAAAAAGCCTGCACATACATGGATGATTATGGGTTAAAATTAACCTATTATTGAGACTGTAACCTAATATTTCTAAATTATCTCTATGGCAGTGTCCAGGTAACCCTAAAACTAAGGGAGATGATTATGTGAGACTTGAACACTCCAATTGTGAATTCTGATAGTAACATATATGGCTGAGAGAAATTTTATCAAGTATAAAATATTCAGTAGATGAAATAAAAAATGGAATAGTCTAAACTTTATTTAATCTATAGCCACCATTAATACAGAAGTAGAGCCATGTTTATGGGAAATTCTCAGAAGCAAAAAATGAGCATACCGTAAAAAGAAAAAAAAAAAGGAAAATTACCATCACCAAAATGTGGTTCAGTGATTTTTTGACAGCTTGTCCAGATTAGTGTTTCTTATCCTTCACTGCCAGACAGTGGAGATGAGTCAGGGCAGAAGCTGTAGGTGGAAGACTAAGAGTAGGAAGGAATGAAGGAGAGCCAGAGTCAAGAGCTACCTGTTCTGCTTGACGTCGTGACAGCTGGTGTCTATGAAACTGGGTTGGATGACTCAGGATTGTATCTACTGGCACTTCTTGGCCGTACATCAGCACCAGGACTATTTGAAAACTACTGCTCCAGAACAAAGGTTTTTAGCCCCAAATTTGAGACTTTGAAAGGAAAGGGCTTTCTTAAATGTGAACTGAGCCTTCCATTTGCTTTGCCAACAATGAATTTCTTCTGCTGTCTTCTATTTCTTTTTTTTTTTAATTACCAAGCTCTGATTCTTTTGGCAGCTGGCTCAAAATCCTTCTTCCAAAATTGGTGGCTGTTGGCAGCAGCCAGGAAATAAATTGAAATCATAATTAAAATAGTCGTCCCTTGGGAAAAGAAGTTGAAACTTGGTAAATCAGACTTACAGTAACTCCAAGAATTGGAGCCAGAAAGAAAGCATGCAGAGCACCTAAACTGGTTCCTAGTGTAGTGGCCACCCTTTAAAGACATGGTCCATGCTTCGTTTTTTGTGACCTTCCAGTCACATGCCTTGCATTTCATTGGCTTTAATAAATACACATTAAAAAGGCTGATCACAATTGTATCACAGGAAAAAGAATAATGTATAGTTTTGTGACAACTGACAGCCCAAATCAGCAAGTGACAAGTTAATTTTGGTGAAACTAAGGAAATAGCAAGTAGGCAGTTACTATTGAATGGGGAAGGGAGACATCAGTGAAGTAAAATGTTCTGAAATGTATGCCTGTTGGTGATAGAAGACATTCAGCCTTGAAGACAATATCCTGTATTTAAGACAATTATATAACATCTAATATTGTGAACAGAGGCCCTGGATTGCTGATTAAGACAAGCCCTATAAGCACCAGACCAACAAATGGCATGATTTCAGCCTTTGTTTAAAGCCACTTTGTTTTGTGTTCACTCATACAAATTTGTCCTATTTCTTTCTTTTCTCTAAAACTCAGAATCTGAGTGCAAATGTATTTATGGATAAATAGTGTTGTGTTAGGGGTAGCACCATCTAAATGATCTGGTCTGAAATGTGGCCTGTGTCCCATGAGACCCTCATGTGACAGGGCAGAATTGTTTTAGGTAAAATAATGTCTCAGCTGCCTAGCATGAGATATAATTATCTCTCGGATAATTATATCTGCACATAAACATGTTTCAGCCAATGGGTTAAGCACTTTATGTGTTATTAATTCCTCAAAAGAACGCTTTATGATAGATATTATTGTAGCCATTTTAAAATGAGGTATTCAAGGAACTGGATAAGAAACTATCCTAAACTCTCACAGCGAGTAGCGGGTAGGGCGCCAGGATTGTCGTGCCTCTCAAAGCTGGTGCGCTTCCTATCAGCCTTCCGCCGCCTCTGGGCTTGCTGCTTAATTGGGGCTGGATCCCATACAATCTCTCGCCTTGTTTTTCCATCTCATTCATCAGATCTGTCTCCCCTACAATATTTTAACACCTCAAGGACAGGAACATTTTTTGGCATCTCAATTCTTAGCTTGTCTGTGATAATGGTGATCACATCCTACAAAAATTTCAGTTTTGTGAAGCAGACTTTCTCACTATCTTTTTGCTCTGTTTTTCAACTCAAGTGAAATCCAGCATCCACCACCGCCACCTCAACCACCACCAACTTTTCTGTCCCTAGCCTGCTCTTCACCTCCTATTCTCTCTCGGATCTTTGAGATATATTTTCAGCACCCATTTATGCTTCGTACCTGGATTTTCTTGTTTCTTATTTTACCGATTATTGGCATATTTTGTGGGTATATTTTGCATATTGTCAGTCTGCTATGTTGGAACGTCATTTTAACATTGACTTCAAAAAAATCTCCAATTTTTTGTGTCCCAATGTAGGTGAAGCATTTTCATCTGCTTAGATATGTACATGGACTAGATTCAAGGGCAATTTTTTTTTTGAGACTTGACGCTTTTGTACATTTTATATATGTAGAATTTTTAAATAAGTAGTTTAGTGGCATTATGAATCTACCCAGATAGTAATTACAGTTTTTCGTTGGAATTTAAATGACTTTTAACATAGGACCTATTATGTGAGTAGCTGTTTCTTTAAGAACTCACTTTTTTTTAACTGAACAAGGTGGAAAGAGCTTCACAAAAGTTGGAAGAGGATGCAAATCTATTTCAGGGAAGCATTTCAGAGAAGTTAGAACTCTACTTTTGCTTTTCTAACAACTCCCAAAATTGCAGTTTAATCTTCAGGTCACCAGGAAAGTATCCAATTATTAAAATCAGATTCCTGTGCCTTTAATTAATGATGTATTATTTAACTTCAATTATTAATACCATACAATGGTAAATATAAATACATTTTTCCTTTGTTTATAGAAATGAACACAAGTAGAAGAACTTAAGGCACTGAAAACAAACACTTGGGAGAGACTATGGATGGAAATAAGCAAAAAGTTGAGTCCTTCCATGTAAAAGTTGACCTGGTTTCAGTCTGCTACTAGGAGAATAGCCACAAGCTCAGAGAGCTTTTGTTGTTTAGTGTTTTGGTATTACAATTACCAGTAACTTTGCATCGGTGATTCCTATTCTCATAAGGCATTTTACTGATCAGAATCTTCTTATTTTGTTGAATTCTCTCTGACATAAATTTTTGATTCTTTAAGTTAATAGCTTTTTTAGCATCTTGGAAATCTCAGATCACTTTGATAATCTAGAAAGAAGTGGTTTTTCTGTCCGGGAAAATGAACATACACATAGACATACCAAATCTAGCATACAATTTTGGAGAGTTCAAGAATTGTTGAACCTATTTGAGGACCCATTAAAGTATTTTAAAGAGCTTTATGGCGACCAATGTGTTTTCACCAAACAAAATTGTAATGTTATCTTTAGACAAAACCTCTTTAAGAACATGTAGTTATATCAGATGTTTCTGTAGATCAAACATTTTTGCAATTTCCATCCATGGATCAAAATGTAGAGTAAATAAGTGAACAAAAGCAAACTACATTAAAAAAGTCAGGCATGGGCATAAAACTCTCCAGACACACAGCCACTTGCACATAAAAAGATATATACCATCTATATTTCCTTACCAACCTGTGGTAGTCATGTTGCTGAGGCAGTGCCTCAATCTAGATTTTACTAACCTAGACTAAATAACATCCAATTTTCTGTAATCAGAATAGCCTAGAGATAGTGTGATGGATCCTTAGGTTTTTAAAATGGTAAATCAAGCATTCCTGTATTCTTTCCCTTGATTTTTACCTACAGAAATTAGGATATGTTTTTATTGTGTCATCTGCAGCATGTTCAACATCAAAAGGCAGAAAGTGTCCTTGATGTTTTAGTCCCTTTATTCATAGAGAAGATAATCCTGTTTCTGTTTAATCTCTTTATTTATTAGCTTTCATAGTTGCCACTAAATATTTTGAATCACTTCCAAATTTCTTGTTCTATAATTACATTTGTCACCCAACTGAGAGATGTCAGTAGCTTTATCTGTTTTTCAAAAATGCATTAAGTACCTTAAGTTCCTTTAAAACAAGTTGTCACATGTGTCAAAATATAATTCTCAAAATGTTACACATAATTCTCGTATAAATAGTTACTAAGCACATGTCAAGATTTCACTTAGCTCAACAATCAGGATGAAAATCTAGTTCAAAAAAGAGGAACATATATACACATGTACAAGTGTATATATATTATATAGTGTATATATAATGTATATATTATATATGCGTATGTATGTTATATATACATATATAATATATAATATATATATACATATTTATATATTATATATGTATATATTACATATATTATATATAGAATATATATAAAATATATTTATATATATAAATATATTTTGTATTATATATATATTTATATACAGAATATATATAAATATATATAATATAATGTATATATACACACATGTATATATGATATATATGATATATATACAATATATGTATATATAATATATACATGTATATATAATATATATACATATGTAGAGAGCACAAGAGACTATATGTAACATATATTTTTTCTCTATTATATAGTATCTCTGTATCCATAGCTATATGGATATATTTATAAATATAAATTATATACATATTTTATATTTATAAATATAGATTTTGGTGGCATTCCTGAATGAGACCAGTTTTTCCTCTATCAATTATTTAATTCACAGAATTCATTTAGAGTAAAACTCCATACACTGAAGGTTTCTAGTTTACTAAGATGCATCCCTTTTGTTCGGTAACTTTAGGTTCTTTCACATACATCCTCAGACCTATCTGAAAGGCTTGTTAAAACACATTGCTGGGTTCCACCCATAGTGCTTCTGCAGACCTGGGGTGGGCCCTGGAAATTTGTGTTTCTGACAAGTTTCTAGCTGATGCACACTTTGAGAACAAGTGATTTAAGCCCAGGCTTTATTTGAGGATCAAGTAGGGCAGCAGGGAGTGTTGATTAACTCCCAAGAAAGTCAGTACAACCTCTGATTGGGTCCTCATTACTTCTTCTATGTTATTCCTGTTTTATTCTCCTGTCCCCTCTGTACACACGAGATCATCCACACCTGCGGCTTCAGCCGCCAAGTCTTTATTGCTGTCTGCACAGCCGCACCCCAGTGCTGCTCCCTACATTTGAACATTTCAAATCCCTAATAAGGGCCAGACTCCCAGTGTCTTCCCCACAGAGACCTGGCCTCCCCCACTTGTCCCATTTCTGTCAGTGATTTCAATTCCACTGCAAACCAGGGCTAGAATGCTCCAAATCACATGTTGTAAACTGGAAGGTGCTCTCCTCCCTCCCCAGTTATCATTGGCAGGCTTCTCTTAGTAGAGAAAATGTTTAATTTTTAAAAGTTTGGAATCTTAAAGAGAAAATCCTTTCAGTTTTCAATCTGCCAGTTCTCTCTTCTGTTTCGTGGATGTAGCCTTAATTCTTTATAATAAATAAAAGCTTCTGAGACTTCAAGGAAGTTTGGGAACTGAGAATTGTGGTAAATCAGGGAAGCAAGCTAGTCCTGGCAATCTCTTGGAAGGGCAGCTTTGGAAGGCTGGGAGGTCAGAGGCCAGACTTCTAGAGGTCATGTCTGAGGTGTGTAAGTGAGACTTGCAGCAGGAGATAATAAACATAAGCTTCAGGAGTTTGGAAGGGCAAGAAAGGAGAGTTTAAGAAGATTATCAAAAGATATATCCACTTCAGTTTCAGCTACTCGGGAGGCTGAGGCTAGAGGATCACCTGAGCCCAGGAAACTGAGGCTGTGGTGAGCCATGATCACACCACTGCACTCCAGCCTGGAAGACAGAGTGAGACCCTGTCTCAAAAAATAAAATATAAATGAAATAAAAATTAACAAAATAGATGTAACAAGATGAGCTGAGGGGAATTTATTTTGGAAGAGAGGGAACTATTGAGAGCAGAAGAATTAATGAGTGGATTTTAATAATGCTACAGAAATAAAGTTCAAAGGAGAAAGAAAGATAGTCCAGAGTCTAAATTAAGTGATTGGCTTTGGAGAGAAGAGAACTATTTTTATCCAAACCCAGAGGAAAGAATGATGGCAGTTATGTCAGGCAGACTTGATGTTAAATAGGAGAGGGGAAATTGGGAGGTCATAGAAGTGAGACGCCTAGAAAATGCTCAGGTGAATGAGCACATTGCTGTCTGGATGAGTGTTGGACAGAGTGATTTTGTCATGGGTTAACCTGGTGCTACTTTTCTTCCTTGTCTACTCCTCTGTAATTGGGTTCAGTGGAGAAGGCTGAGGTTAGAGATGACCTCAGTATGTGAGGTTGATTTTCGTTGTTTCCATGTATATGAACAGTCCCTGTGTATGGATGGCTGCTGCTTTTTCTCACGTACCATATGTCCCATGTGGCCAGTAGATAACGTTTGATACATTCCCATTCTGTGCCAGTGCCTTAGACCTATGTGTCAATGACAGCCATTTGTCACTCATTCCTTGGCTTCACAAAGGGAAATAAAGAAATTCTCATAAGGAAGTAAATGTCCTAAATTAGATTATTTATGTTTAATGGAATAATTGAAAATATTTAATGGAATAATTGAAAACCTCCTGGTAATTTTATGAGGGAGTCATTTTCAAAAGTTCTATGTGAACGAATTTCAAAGCAGAGCCCTTCTATCTGTTCCTAGAGAAAAAAAAATTGTGATTTGCTCTTCTCACCAGTGCTTTGTGTAGGAAAGGATGGCAGAATGCTGAGTGAGGGAAGCCCATCAGGTTATTGAAATGCAGCCACGAGAATGTGTGTGTCTCTTTCCAGGACCATGAAACCTCCTTCCCCAGGGCTCTCTCAGCACAGAGGCTTTCCCCTCGGTGGTGCTTCCTAGATGGTGAGTTCTGCATTTCTTGCGGGTATTGTGGGAGTTGGGGAACTTGAAGAGCAAGGCATCAATTGATAGGGTGGGCTCTAGTTTTCCAAAAGATTATTCAGAAAGCCTTCATGTGACTTCACATGGCTGGTATTGGCATGCGGAACAATGTGAGCCTGCTGATATTGCACTGTCCTTTCCTGAAGTCATTTCCCTCAACACAGCTTGGTTAACTGTGGCTGAACTCAGCATCAAGTTGCTCATGCCGATGTTTTCATCAGCCCTCTTTTCTTAAAGCTTGACCGCCTGCCTTAAATTAATTCAGACCGGTAGCTGCATTCTATATGCATAGGATGGATACTAATTTCTATGTTATTTGCATCTTATGGAACATTCATATTATTTTTATGAGACCATTATTGCAGTATGATGTATACATTTCTGGAAAAAGGTGGAAAAATTCAGTTGCATTCAAATCTGCTCAGATTAGCATGACATATTGCATGCATAATAGGTTAGTTATCTTACGATTGTTTAATGAGTCCATTTTTTATCTCAAATATCTCTCTCCTAGATGCTGCCTAATACTACATTTCTATCCAATTACCCATATTGCAGTACCTTCTCACTTCTGTATATTCATGCTTACATACTACCGAATGTATCTACTACCCATTCTCTCTTTTGTTCATATGGATACATGATTTTCATTGTAGACCCGTTTTTTGTTTATCTAGGTGAGCATCCGAGAGGATATAAACGTGAATATGAGTATGACAGGATTTGTGAGTGTATGAGCAGGCATTAGGATGGCAGCAGCAGAGATCTATTAAGATTTAAGGACTGTCCAGTAGCCTAGCATGACTGGAATGTAAGGGTTTTAACTGGCATAGTGGAAGAGAAGGTTATAACTTTGGTGCCAGATCACAGGACACTTTGAATGCCATATGCATATTTTTCTAATGTTACGAAGATGGGCACTTGTGTCTATATGAGATCTAACCCACATAAATCATGATGCAGGTTTTTGTTAATGTCTCATCAGCTGCCTCGGAGAATTTTCCTCCAGCTTCTTTATTCCATGGCAATGAGAAACATAATAATTTGTCATTCCTGAATTTGCAGAGGAACAACTTATATTTCAGAAAATTATGAAAATATTTATGTTGTCATGTTCCATCTAAAGTCTTAGATAAAACTACAACTATTGTGGCTAACAGTCTTAGCCCAGATAGTAGTTTTACTCCATATTTTTATTAAAAAATCCTTTAAAAGGTAACTGCAGTCATGGTTTAAAAGAACAAAGTAAAGTGAATTTCTCCAAGGCAGATTTTATTCTATTCTTAGGTTTTAGAGAGTAGGGACGATGATTGGCTGGTTTCTTAGTTCTGTCCCCTTTGGAGAGAAACTACTCATTAAATGTTTGTGAATTTTAAATAAGTACTTGCATTTTGAGTTTTTCTTTCTTGTGCTTTTGTTTTGTAGAAAGTCTATTTATAATATTTGGGCTTTGTTAGATGGATTTAAGGGAGAAGCACATAATTCTTTTTTTTTTTTTTGAGACGGGGTCTTGCTGTGTTGCCCAGGCTGGAGTGCAGTGGCACGATCTCAGCTCACTGCAAACTCCGCCTCCCAGGTTTGCACCATTCTCCTGCCTCAGCCTCCCCAGTAGCTGGGACTACAGGCGCCCGCCACTGCGCCCTGCTAAGTTTTTGTACTTTTAGTAGAGATGGGGTTTCACTGTGTTAGCCAGGATGGTCTTGATATCCCGACCTCGTGACCCACCCACCTCGGCCTCCCAAAGTGCTGGGATTACAGGCGTGAGCCACCTCGCCCAGCCCATAATCCTTTTTTGGTTTGCTTTTTTTTTTTCTCTCTCTCTTTTGAGATGGGAGTCTGACTCTGTTGCCCAGGCTGCAGTGCAGTGGCATGATCATGGTTCACTGCAGCCTTGAATTCCTGGGTTCAGGCAATCCTCCCACCTCAGCCTCCCGAGTAGCTGGGACCACAGGGGCACACCACTATCCCCAGCTAATTAAAAAAATTGTTTTTGTAGAGATGAAGTCTTGCTTTGTTGCCCAGGCTGGTCTCAGACTCCTGGCTTCAAGCAGTTCTCCCACCTGAGCTTCCCAAAATGCAGCTGATAATTCATTCTAATATTAAGAATATTTAAAATAATTTCTAGAAACCCAAAATTTCTAATTTAGGTTTTTTTTTTCTCATGCCATAGATGCAGCTCAATCTATTTTAGAGAATGCTTAAATAATTTTTTTGCTGTTTTGGCTTCCTTCAGACATGGCTCAAAGGATGCAGGTTGAAAGTGAAATGATTCATTTAAGACCACATATGGTCCCCGGCCTGAATCTTCAAGCCATTTTCCAAAGTGGGAAGTCACTTCCCTGAGAAGTCTGTGTAACTGTAGCTTCCTGTAGCTTTATTTACTTAATAAATACATACCAATTCCTGACTTTAAGATCCTGTGCTAATTTCAGGAGGCAAAGAAGATTAAATGAAACAGATTTTTAAAGAGGCAGGTCTCTTAGTCTCATAGTTATCTGTGAAGATAGTCTGTATAAGAAGTTTTAAAAAATGTAAATGTGCATGGAGGCAGGGTCAATACGTTCTGTCTGGGGTTGGGAGGTTGGGACTGAGAAAGGTTTCACAGAAGCAGAAGCACTTGAGCTGGTTCTTTAAAGACAAGTAGGATTTAGATGGCAGAGGCAATGGGAAGGGCTTTCCAAGCCTTAGAATAGCAGTGGCAGAGGCATGGACATGCTGAGGTTTTCTTAATAGATTTAGGGTCTGGCGGCCGGGCGCGGTGGCTCACGCCTGTAATCCCAGCACTTTGGGAGGCCGAGGCAGGGGGATCACAAGGTCAGGAGATCGAGACCACAGTGAAACCCCTTCTCTACTAAAAATACGAAAAAATTAGCCAGGCGTGGTGGCGGGCACCTGTAGTCCCAGCTACTCGGAGAGGCTGAGGCAGGAGAATGGCGTGAACCTGGGAGGCGGAGCTTGCAGTGAGCCGAGACCGCGCCACTGCACTCCAGCCTGGGTGACAGAGCGAGACTCTGTCTCAAAAAAAAAAAAAAAAAAAAAAAAGGTTTAGGGTCTGGCCAGGAGACTAGCACGACTGCCATGTAGGGGTTTGACCGGCATAGTCGAAGAGAAGGTTATAAATGTGGTGCCAGATTACAGAACATTCTGAGTGCCATCTGCATTTTTTTTTTTCCCTTAGCAACTTCTGCTGATCGCTTTTATCGAATAGACAGATCTCAGGTAAGTTTTTTTCCAGCCTGCTTGTGAAAGTGAAAAATTCCCAAGTTAATGTACTTTATTGGTAGCTAATCTCATAAATTTTTCTTAACGAAAAACACGGAGACACAAATTTTGGAATGGTGTTCATAACCTAAGCTATGAACCTTTTATTTATCTTGACATGTTTTATGATTTATGGACTCAAGATGATGTGGCTTGATCTTGCAAATGAGCACAGAAAATAATGTAGACATTATCCCCAGCCTGTACTCCAAATTTTCATTCACAAATATATTTTTACTCCTTCTTAGCCGAATTTCATGTCTTTTTAAGCTCATTTCTGTTTAGCAAGTTTGAGACCCCAAGTGTATAACCAGATGTTCGCCGATCCCTAGAGGTCAGTGATGAGAAAAAAAAATGGTTTTGCCCAAGTTAAGAATTCCTCCCATTATGTGAATTCTCCTAGGAAAAAAATGTACAGTATTGAACCTAATGATAAAGTTGTTAACCAGGCTGCTTAGCTTTGACCAGATGATGGGGTAGAAGTCCACTTATCATACACTCCTGCTGGGCCAATGGTATGTGGGTGTCACTTCTCTAATAGTATTTGGGAAGGAGATGAGGCAAGACCATTTCTAGATATACCTAAAAATAAAATGCTGGTTAAGTGGAAATCCTGAACCAAGGGGATTCATCTCTCCCTGTCTCCCCCTGCCTGCCATAGTGCAGCTTTCAGGAGGATCACCAACTGATCAAGCTTCTGACAACACAGTGTGATCCTTTGACACGTTGCAGAATTTCATTATTCCTCGAGACCAAGAATAATTGTTTTGTTATTCTTCATGCAACAGACTTCTTGTTCTTCCTCAGGAACATTTGCACTTTGTGATGGAGATTTCCCAAGATGAGATTTTTATTCTGGACCCAGATATGGTGGTGTCACAGCCAGCGGGGACACCTCCGGGCATGCCTGACCTGGTGGTGGAGCAAGCCTCGGGGTGAGTGTGCTTTTCCTTGCCTGTGAGGCTGGCCTCAGGGTGACATCCATGTCTGGTTCGCCTTTGAACTTGACATTGTTCTAATGACATCAAATGATTTTGAAATATAGATTTTCTTGTTGTGTTTCCTTAGAGTGGTTATTATAAGTCTGTCTTATGAATGGCCCCGTAGAAACACAAAACCAGATTTGCACCATGTCCAAGCCTTCTTTCCCCATCACAGCAACACTTCCTAACAAACCTAGAAAGCACTAGTACTTGTGTTTGTGCTTATACATTTGTAGTAACTCTGTTATCTACATTAACAATTGGCACAGGTTGATTTGACAAATTTTCTCCTCTTCCTCTTCTTTGCTATTTCCAGGCTGCTGGAGACATGTAGATTATATAATAATAACTATGACATACCAAGCCCTTTTTAAGAGCTCTGTCCTGTGTCTCTCTTCTATTTCTACCACCGCTTCATAGTGACTTAATCATCTTAAGTGCTCTGTGCTTATTTTCTCATCTGTAAAATACAAATAACAATAATCCTCACTCAGAGAATTGTTTGGCGATTAAAAGAATTGATACAGGTAAAGCACTTAAAGTCATTCCTGGCATTTTTAAAACATGCATTAAATAGAATGTTATTACAATAATAATAATAATCATCATCATCATTCTAGTGACCTTGAAAATTTGGTACAATTATCCTTAATTCATAGATTAAAAAATTGAGACCTAAAGGGTTATGTTACTTGCCTAATATTTCACAGAAAATCAGTAGAAAAAATGAGATACAGTCCTGGGCTACCTGACGCCAGAGCCCATGCATTTGACTACCACCTTCCACCACCAAAATGTAATTAATATTTCTAAGTTATTTCAATAATTCAAAACTATTTAGAGAATTTTGTGTGCCAGGTCCTAGTGTAAGCACTTGGGGAATAACAGTACAAAAATAAAAACAGATAAGAATCTTTGTCCTTGTGAAATTTAGTGTTTTACTGGTCTCTGGGGCCTGCATTATTGAAATAAGAATTGCTCTAGAAACCATACACAATGTGCCCAAATAGTAAATGCACATCGTGTACACATACTCATACAGTATGAATAAACAGGCCACTAGGCTAGCACAACTGCAATGTCATCTTCATTCCTGTTTTCCCATTGTCACTTGATTTACTTTTCTTCACTTCTTTGGGTCACTGCTGCTATTTGTGAGTGGTTTCCCACTCTGCCAGGGGCAGTTGATGTTCAATATGTACCAAGTCTATGGGGAGACAAGAGAGGACTCCAGTGGCTGCATGGAACTGATAGAAAGCTGTTCTCAGGAAGCCAGAGCTGCGATGTCAGAGCATGGGGGAAGGCCGACAGGCACAAGGGGTAGCCTGATGCACCCCTGGGAGCCCCAAAAGTGGTGGGGAAGGCCACCTTCGCAGGGCACATCCATGCATCAGACCCATCAGTAGTGGGGAAAGCAGGTAGGATGTTTTGTCCTACTGCAGAAGCAGCAGGTGCTAGAGTCTGGGTGTCCTCCTACCCCACCTAACCTGAGCTCTGACTCTTGATCTAGCAAGGAAAAAGTCCATTCTGCCAAGTTTCCCTGGTCTTTGTTCACTTGGTCATTTTCTTTTTCTTTTCCTGTTTTTTTTTTTTTTTTTTTTTTTTTTTTTTGAGATGGAGTCTTGCTCTGTTGCCCAGGCTGGAGTGCAGTGGTGCGATCTTGGCTCACTGCAAGCTCCGCCTCCCAGGTTCACACCATTCTCCTGCCTCAGCCTCCCAGGTAGCTGGGACTACAGGTGCCCACCACCACGCCCAGCCAATTTTTTGTATGGTCGTTTTCTTCATGTCAAATAATGGCCAAAACGAATTGCTTTGGCCTGGCTAGACCTCTGTTAGCTCTGTCTCCAAAAATAAAGTAGCCTGAAAATCCACCAGGGCTTGAATCAGTGCCTTTCTTATTTCTCACCAGTTGCTTCCCCTGAACTAAACCAGGAACAGGGAAGCAGTGAAACAGGATGGGCTTTGTTATTTTCTAATCTGCACTTCTGCACTAGGTCTGTTACTTCTTATTCATGTCACATTTAAAATGACTTACTCTTGAAAATCAGTTTTCTCATCTGTAAAGGGAACAGAATCATGCAGATAGTTCATGATTGTTGAGATAAATGAATGAAATAATAAATGTGTAGTATCTGGTAAACACTCCATAAAGATGAATTTTGCTTCTCACATTTACTGGCAAGATTCATCTTCAGAAAGTGGAAACGAAGTCACATGGCTGACTTTGAATGCTTAACTGTCTGGTGCCCTTCTTTCTCTCAGGATCTCAGACTGGTGGAATCCTGCCCTGCGGAAACGCATGCTGAGTGACAGTGGGCTGGGGATGATAGCTCCCTATTATGAGGACTCAGATCTGAAAGATCTCAGCCACTCCCGCGTGCTACAGTAAGAGTTCTCTCGCTGTTCTTTTCCTCTGCGCTACTGTGATTGCTGGGAGAGGATGTACTGTGGGCTGTGCACCAGTGGGCAGGATTCCCTTTTTTTTTTTTTTTTATTATACTTTAGGTTTTAGGGTACATGTGCACAATGTGCAGGTTTGTTACATATGTATCCATGTGCCATGTTGATTTCCTGCACCCATTAACTCGTCATTTAGCATTAGGTATATCTCCTAATGCTGTCCCTCCCCCCTCCCCCAACCCCACAACAGTCCCCGGAGTGTGATGTTCCCCTTCCTGTGTCCATGAGTTCTCATTGTTCAATTCCCACCTATGAGTGAGAACATGCAGTGTTTGGTTTTTTGTCCTTGCAATAGTTTACTGAGAATGATGTTTTCCAGTTTCATTCATGTCCCTACAAAGGACATGAACTCATCATTTTTTATGGCTGCATGGTATTCCATGGTGTATATGTGCCACATTTTCTTAATCCAGTCTATCGTTGTTGGACATTTGGGTTGGTTCCAACTCTTTGCTATTGTGAATAGTGCTGCAATAAACATACGTGTGCATGTGTCTTTATAGCAGCATGATTTATAGTCCTTTGGGTATATACCCAGTAATGGGATGGCTGGGTCAAATGGTATTTCTACTTCTAGATCCCTGAGGAATCGCCACACTGACTTCCACAATGGTTGAACTAGTTTACAGTCCCACCAACAGTGTAAAAGTGTTCCTATTTCTCCACATCCTCTCCAGCACCTGTTGTTTCCTGATTTTTTTAATGATGGCCATTCTAACTGGTGTGAGATGGTATCTCACTGTGGCTTTGATTTGCATTTCTCTGATGGCCAGTGATGATGAGCATTTCTTCATGTGTTTTTTGGCTGCATAAATGTCTTTTGAGAAGTGTCTGTTCATGTCCTTTGCCCACTTTTTGATGGGGTTGTTTGCTTTTTTCTTGTAAATTTGTTTGAGCTCATTGTAGATTCTGGATATTAGCCCTTTGTCAGATGAGTAGGTTGCAAAAATTTTCTCCCATTTTGTAGGTTGCCTGTTCACTCTGATGGTAGTTTCTTTTGCTGTGCAGAAGCTCTTTAGTTTAATTAGATTCCATTTGTCAATTTTGGCTTTTGTTGCCATTGCTTTTGGTGTTTTAGACATGAAGTCCTTGACAAAAACAAGAAATGGAGAAAGGATTCCCTATTTAATAAATGGTGCTGGGAAAACTGGCTAGCCATATGTAGAAAGCTGAAACTGGATCCCTTCCTTACATCTTATACAAAAATTAATTCAAGATGGATTAAAGACTTAAATGTTAGACCTAAAACCATTAAAATCCTACAAGAAAACCTAGGCAATACCATTCAGGACATAGGCGTGGGCAAGGATTCTCTTTTCAATGGTACTCAGGCTGTCTCATGCAGGTGCTACTCTGTGTTTTTATTCCATGCACCTTGCTCACTTTTATCTACCCCAAACCATTCATGGAGCTCCACCTTCCATTTCTCTTGCTCCTGAGCCACCTTGAGCCCCTTGCACGTGGACCTCCACATACTTTAAACCTCATCAGTGTCTTCTTTACTGGAGTTTAGTGTTTATCAGACATCCCTGTTTGCCACATCATGAAGACATGCATGAGAGTGATCATGAGTAGCTTGAAAGTGACACGTGGTTTTTCATTTGTGAACACGTTACCTTGCTGTTTCATTGGTCCTCAGTCCTGAGCCTGTGCATGTGTGCTCTACCCAATATTGCCACGTGGGTTTGTTGGCTAAAGCTGGGTGCTGCCCATGTTGTGGTTGCAGTCTCTGTGGGTAAGCAGTACAGCATTTGTTTGTAGATCAGAACAGTACGTGTGCCTTCTTCTGAGGTCTGATCATGGTGAGAGTGTAGGATGCATGCTGAAGTTCCACAGCAGTGTTGATACCTTTGTGCTCGTGAATTCACCTTCCTATCATTTCCTCTGGTGACAGATACACTCACACGCACCTACTCTTTAATTTCAGGCCACTCAATCCCATCTCAGAGGTTATGCAAATCCAGTGTGTTCATGAAATTAGGCTGGTTTCCAGTTTACCTGGGGTCTTAATCAAATAGTGACAATGGCCTTGTAACCACACAGTCTTAGCCTTTTGATAGAATAACAAGATTACTAAAGATTCTTAGAAGCCTAGGGTTAACTAAAGAGGCAAAGAAAGTGCTTTGTTTCTGGAGGAAGACCAGAAGCAATTTCAATATTACAAAAGGGAAAAAAATGCGAAATTTGGAGCTAATTATTTCATTGGCAAAGTTTCGAGGCACACCCCCTGAGGGCAAAAGGAGACTTCATTTTAATTGCTTCTCTGTATTACCTCTTATTTTCTTGTGTGAAGAGGGGAAAGGAACAAAAATGAATTACTATAGAGTTTTCTTTTTAATTAAACTGTGTTGTTAGTTTCTGATGGCATTTTGATTGCTTACAATTCAGGATGTTTTTCCATTTCCTTTTTATACAGAATTGAGGCTTGCGAACCAGGGTGAGTCAGCCACCCAAGAATAGCTAAAAAAGTGGCCATTTATCTGTGGGCAGACTTATTGGAAAATTAGAGTTTTAATTAGCTACAGAAATAGAAATTAAGCCTAGACAAACCAGATGAGTATTTTAGTTGTACATGTATATAGTCTGTTTCCACAAAGCAGAATATGAGCTCAATCTAGTTTTCTAGGTCCTGATTTTTCTATATATAACATACTGATGTATGTATCATGATAAATAAAATAATTGAATATAAGATAGTAAATATTCTTCCCAAGGATCACAAATAAATTTACCACTTTATATAATAGCCAAGTTCTTAAAAGCAGATGTGAAAATCAACTCTTTCTGTTTGTTTGGGTTATATTATCCTTTTAGGGATGTCTCTTAATTTTTGGTTGATCTTCAATTTACAGCTATAAGTTTTTGCAGTCATTTATACTACTTTAGTTCTAAAATGCCCTGGAGTAGTAGACACTTTTGAAAAAAACCTGAAAAATTACTTTGAAAACAAGCAAACATTCACTCCCAACCTTTCAGCTTCTCCAGCTGAATCTCCAGACATTGTGGAACAAAGGCAAGTCATCTCTACTAGGCTCAGTCTGAATTCCTGTCTCATAAAAGACACAGCATAATAAAATTGTTGTGTTAAATCACTTAAAACAAAACTAAACTAGATGCCTTACCTCAACTTTTTAATTAATTCTTTAACTTTTAAAATTATTATGTCCATTTATTTCTTAGAATATCTTTTTATTGCCTTCAGACATCATCTCTGATACAAATAGGTATAATTGCAGTTGTGGAAATGTCTAATAATATTAGTAATAACTACTATTGATGGACTACTTCCCACTTGCTTTGTATCATAATTAAATGATCTTCTTTCAATAATTTTTAAATTTAGCTGTTGCTTAACAGATAAGTAAACTGAGGCTCCTAGAGGGTAAAATATTTCTCTTAGGTCACTTCAAATGGCAGGTGTGGTTTGACCTGAGGTCGGTTTGACTTCTGACTCTATGGTTTTTCCATTGTCCTACACTGTCTTCCCAAAGGGACCATACGAAGTTAGCACACCAGAGCCACAGAGGTTTACTCTGGTTTCTATTTCTTTTTTTTCTTTTTTTTTGAGATGGAGTCTCGCTCTGTCCCCCAGGCTAGAATGCAGTGGTGCGATCTCGGGTCACTGCAAGCTCCGCCTCCCAGGTTCACGCCATTCTCCTGCCTCAGCCTCTCCGAGTAGCTGGGACTACAGGCGCCCGCCACCACGCCCGGCTAATTTTTTGTATTTTTAGTAGAGACGGGGTTTCACCGTGGTCTCGATCTCCTGACCTCGTGATCCGCTCGCCTTGGCCTCCCAAAGTGCTGGGATTACAGGCTTGAGCCACCGCGCCCGGCCTCTATTTCTTTTTTACATTTGTAAAGTGAAAAATCCTACAATATAGGGGTACTATGCATGCACATTAAATATACAACTGCAAACTTACCCAGAAGTAAATATGGCTGAGAATTAATTTTTAAGCATTTTTTCTTTAAAAGAAGAGATTGAAACAAAATATAATGGTGGTAAACTTCAGTTTAAAATTATTAAATATATATAAACTATTCTAATCAAAATAAGCGTAAAAATTATATAGAAGGCCATCATGTACCAACCACCTTGATTTATTTATGTCATTGTTTTTCTATATTTGCATTATGTCTTTCTTTCAAGCCATAAACAACATAGAGTAGTGTAAAAAATATAGTTTTATGGTTTTGTTTTGTATCGTACAAGTTGGAGTCTCTCTAATTGGAAAATCTGTAATCTGAAATGCTCCAAAATCCAAAACTTAAAGTGCTGACATGATGCTCAAAGGAAGTGCTTATTGGAACATTTTGGATTTCAGATATTTGGATTTGGGATGCTCAGCTGGTAAGTATAATGCAAATATTCCAAAATCCTAAGAAAATAAAAAATCTGAGGCACTTCTGGTCCCAAGCATTTTGGCTAAGGGATACTCAACTTGTATTTTTGTTTTTGCCTATGTTATATAATGCATATATTTTGGAACTTGCCATTTCACTCGGCATTGTATTTTTGAAATTCATTCATATTGATATATGGGTTTTAAATAATTTTTGGTATAGAATATTGCATCATACATATGCTATAAATTATTTCTCTATTTCGATATTGATTTCTAATATTCTATTATTTTTTAAAATGCCACAAACATCCTGTGCCCTTCTGTGTTGCAGAATATATATGCAGTTTCAGCTTACTCGATATTGCAGAATTTACCTTCCCAGTTAGAGTATTGATGAATCAGTAACTGAAAAGGCCCTGAACACTTATTGTAATAATCTAGGTATGATCATCATCTGTTTCTTTAAGCTTTAAAGCCCCAGTCAACTTGGGGGATAGGAAGTGTTCAATTTTAAAATCCTGTTGACAGTGCTAAATAACTCACTGTATAAAAAGAAATCAAAAGAGAAAGTTTCAATTCTTAGAACTGAAAATACTACTTACCAGAGTTTTTGAGACACTGCTAACATGGTATTCATAGAACGATTTAGGACTGCAAATTCATTTATCAAGGGAAAAATGAGTGCGTGCAAATAAGCAAAGCATTCAATTTGATAAATTGGAAAAAGATTCCCAGTGTAAAGAAATGAGAGGGGAGAAAAATAATAAAGATAACAAGAGAAATCAATGACAGGGAGAAGAAAACAGACAGATGATGAACAGAAAATAAAATTTTTGGCTGGGCCCGGTGGCTCACGCCTGTAATCCCAGCACATTGGGAGGCTGAGGCAGGTGGATCACGAGGTCAGGAGATCGAGACCATCCTGGCTAACACGGTGAAACCCCGTCTCTACTAAAAATGCAAAAAATTAGCCGGGTGTGGTGGCGGGCGCCTGTAGTCCCAGCTACTCGGGATGCTGAGGCGGGAGAATGGCATGAACCCGGGAGGCAGAGCTTGCAGTGAGCCGAGATCGGGCCACTGCACTCCAGCCTGGGTGAGAGAGAGAGACTCCATCTCAAAAAAATAAAAAATAAAAATAAATAAAAAATTCTTTGAAAAGATAAATAAGACAAAATTCTGAGAAGTCTGATTTAAAAGAAAAAAGTACTGAAAATAGAAAGAAATATACCCCCAAGGCTTTCCCCATATCATTCTTCCTCCAAGGCACCCAGGGCATTTTTGTGCCAAGCGGCCCTTTCCCCTCCAAATTGCAACTGACCCGGCTCTGTTGGATCTTCTCAGCATTTTCCCATGGTTTTAAACTTTGAAGTAGTCCCTTAGATCCATCAACCTCCCTTTTTCTCAGGCAGCATGAGAGGCAATTAATATAAAGAGGATGAATTAGATTTCTATCATTACTGGAACTGGTTGCAATTATATTAAATGTTTCCATTTAGAAACATTATAATTTTAAAGGAAGATATACACATGCCTACTTATATGCAGGTCCTATAGGAAAGACTATAATTCCAAAGTAGGATACACAACGTGTATAGTGTTCAAAACCTGTGAACATAATAACAAATATTTAAGAACCAATTTTGAAATGAATTGGTGAGAAGTGGTTGACTGACATTTTTACTGCTGGGACCATAATGATTTTGTCTTTAAGTTAAAAAAAAAAGGTTTTCAATGCCCAAGGAAGTTCTATTTAAAATGACATGATTCTCGAAATGTATTTGCTCTTATCATTAATTGTACCACCACGATTGGTGACAAGACTATATTTCATCTGGCAGAAGATTAATAAGGAGGGAATTTACTTAAATTTTAGCAGACCAAATCTATTTGAGTTGTAAGGAAGAATTTTGCCACTTAAGGATCTATGAGATAAGAAAATAGGCATGGAATGAAAACTCTGATATATTCTTGTTAAGTTTTCTTTGAGAAAAGGACTGACTCACCTCTGAGTCAGATGGGTTAAGAGCAAGCAGGTAAAGGGGCTAGGAGACACTGCTTTTGTCTCTGAATCAGAGTAACCTTTTTCCGGCTCTTAGATTTTGTAGTTCGTAAGAAACCCCCAAATGACTGAAAGAGATGTTCTTTTTCTCAATGTCCCCAAGTCCTAGGCCTGAAAGAACTAAAATGGACTGTCACACAAATAGTATCTTGCCACTAGACTAAGACACAGGGGAAACAGTGTAGTGAACCACACTGAGGGCAGATATTCAATCCAGATAACTGTGTCTAGGCAGGTATCTGGTACCCGATCAGCTACACAGGGCTAATGGGTTTTTATGGTTGGCAGAGGATTTCTGTCGACAAGGAAAGATAATGCTATCAAATGCTTATCTACAATGTGTGAGGTCTGATTTGTGATTTCATTTGAATCCTAAGAAATAAGGTAAACGATTCAGTCAATCATGTATTGAACAAATCAATATTGGGCACCTTCAGTGACTGAAGTCAGGCACTGAAGATATACAACTAAAGAAGAAATAATTATTGCCCTTGAAGAGCTTATATTTAAAGGGGGAAATATTAGACCAATTATTACAGTTCCTACTAATAAGTGCTGTGCGGCATAAGAGTGTTCTGGAAACAAGAGGAAATATAATTTGCTGCTTTTTTTTAGATTTAACTTTTTTGACCCTAGAAAGGATGAATATTTAAAGAATTAATGAAAATGTCAGCCTCACAGAAAAAAAATAGGCTTATTAAGCGTTCTATGTGTATTTTCTTCATCTTTTACATATGAATAAGTATTTGTCCTTCCTCATTGTGTAAACCAGAAATGTCTCTCAAATAATGGAAAACAGTCAATGGTAGTTCAACATCTCCATATGCTATGTGTGCTTAAGGAAATTTGGACAACTGATAAATTATTTGGAGATATCAAGATATCTAATAATACTTTAAACTGAAAAACTGGCCTTTTTAGTATAGTCTGCAATTGCAATTCTGAATCACTATATCGAGAAGATAAAACCCAGAGACCTCCTGTGTTCTGAAAACTCAGATGTTCCAGGCTGATTATGGGAGAAATAACTTCATTCCCCTCTGGTCCTCAACTATTTTCTTTATTCAGTTTCTTCTGGGAACATTAGGTTATGGCCTGAGCCTAATAAAAAGGGTAATTGTGCTTATCGTGAAAGCTTCAGGTTCTCAACAGGAAGACAGACTATTGGACAGCGATTTTGATTTTGGAAATATTCTTTGAGCTTCACAATCAGATAAGTGGAGGAAAATTAATCTTCTTAGTGGGGCACAGGTTTTGCTGAAATATATCTTAGAGATGAAATCAGTGCTGTCAGGATAAAGATGGCTCCTGGCATCTGTTTCACTGAGATAGTTGGGTCCCGTTTCTACCTACCTTTGACATCCCCGATTACCTTCGTCTGGTCTCAATCTTGCTCACCCCGGATACTCATTCCAGCTGGAAAAATACAGGATAGCTGACATATGTCTTCCTTCTTTTTCTTCTTGACTTACCTCGAGTTTGAAATGAATTGGTGAATTACTCTATTTGGCAAGCACATAATAACACTCTATTCCTATGGGTGTGTGAAATATTTAATAAGAGATTTTCCTTTGTTATTTTTAGAATTGTTCCTCAATCATTTATGCATATGGAGGCCCTAAACCACTCGGAGGAAATGAATTTAAATTTACCTTTCCAAGTTCAGTTAGTGGAAGAGTTAGAACAGAATTCCCTGTGTACCACATCTTATTTTGACTGACATTGAAAGAAAAACAAACAAACAAACTTACTTTAATGTTAAATATCCATTTTATTTGAAATGATCCCAGGAAATTCTTGCCTTTCATTGCCATGAGTTCCAAGTTTTGCCAATGATTACAGCATGAGGAAGTATTAGTGTTAAGTGGCTCTCTTTTTACATTTGTAAAAGCTGGCAGCCATATTTATTCACACTTCAGGAATACTGTGAATGTGAGGCAGTATTGATTGGATCCCTCTTTAAAGCATGTGAGTTCCTTGGATGACCAAACTGTGCATTTCTCCCTCTGTCTCCATAGCACTTTGCACCATACCTAGAATGGTAGGCATTCAACAAGGCAGGCTTTTCGGATGAATAGAAGGATGTTCCATTCATAGAACATCCCATGATAGAAAAGGTGCTCTGTCAGACCAAAATAGATACATGTCTATTTATATTGCTCTACTAAACCCAGTACTTATCAAATTATAACAAAATAATAATGATAACAAAATAATATGTAAAATGTTGACCATTTTTGTTAGGCTGTGGATTCCATTTATATATTTCAAATTTGAATATAAGTATGCTTGATCCAGGGAATTCACAGATCAAAATAATAAAGACGCACTTGAATGCCTGACTTGGAGAAATGTTGGTATTTCACAAGCGAGAAAGTAAAAGGTAAGTGTGCGTGGGTATAGGAAGTTGTAGGCACTGTTGGTGAGCACAGTGGTAGGTAGAGTGGCAAGGAAGAATTGTTTCCCAGGCATTCACCTCCAAAATAACCTGTTAGTCCATTTGCTGCATTCTCCAACTTCCACCAACACTCTTGTTTTCTCAATGTATCTGCCTTAGGTGAATAATTTGATTAAACAGATCTAGAGTATGAAAGAGTGATCATTTTGAAATATTTTCAAAAAACTACTTGCCTGCGAATCTCAAGTTGCTGGGATGTGGAGCAATAGTCACTTACCATATTCAGCGTGGAGTTGAGGAATGTGAGAGGGATGTCATATTATCACTGGAAATGGTGGTGGTTAGGGAGTTATATCGGGCATGGGACTTCTTTGTGGTACTTCTGGGGCCCTCTGAACCCCCAACTCTAAGAAGATGAGAACAAGAGATATCTCAACACCATGCTAGCACTACTTATTTGGAATTCGGGGAGATAGAGACCACATTCTCGCCCCCCCCCTTTTTTTTTTAACTTTTCTGGATGATTGTGCCAGGCATCACCCATAAAAACAACAGTCCTCTAACAGTTTTCTCCAATACTCTGTGAGATGCTGGTCTTACTCCATGACTGCCTTAGAATCTCCTTAAAGGTGGGAATGAAATGTTATAAGTACCTCCCACGGCTCTTGGAATAGAGTTAAGTACATAGCAGTTCTTAATATCTAACACTGGAGTCACCGAATTATTCTCACAGTCTGTCGAGCCCATTTTAATTTCTTGCTTTCAATATTACTATGATTTATCTGCATTCATTATATTTTTTTCACAGAGCTCCTTGAACTGATCTATAACTGAGAAACTCTCTTGTCCTTAGACACATTAGAGTCAGGAGGAAGCAGACACTGTTTAGATTCTGTTCCCACCCTCTCCTGAGAAGGGTGGGGTGGGAGGAGATGTTGTCGGAAAGCTTCTGGGGTATGTTACAGTTATCTTCAGAGGTGCCAAATCAGCTTCCAACCCCGCCTAGTTTTGTCTTCCATTTTCTAAAACTGGGATCAGAAGTCCTTATTTGGATTTCCTAAAAATAAGTAGCTGTGGCTGAGCCCTTACTCAATTACCACAGGGAGATATTGCATATCCGGGATCACGAGAGAAGTGAGGTGCCTTGCTTATAAGCCCCACGTGCTAAGACTAAACGTGGCTCTCTTGTGACTTGCCTTCACAATCCAGAGCTCCCTCATGTTTCAACTTATGCTTAAAAAGAAAAAAAGAAGTCCACATTCACAAAATCCAGATGGATTATGTCTCAACAGAAGCTGTTGGCCAGGGTTCCCAGAGTCACTAGGATAAAGCCGGCAACTCGGCTTTTTCTAAAGGGTCCTTCCTCCTGGCTCCCCGGGTATGTCTCCATTGGCTAGATTTTAGAATAATGTGCCTTTTCTATTTCTTCACGCTTTTTTTTAGAAAGTGGGCTGGCAACTATATTGCAGAGACTGATTTCTAAAGGCAAGCCACCCATCCTTTATTGCTTCACAACTGTGCTGGGTTTAATTATTTCTTTTTTCATTTTGTCTACAGAATGCTAAAATGTGATGGCTACATCATCAGGATGAATAAGCTTGTGAAGTATTATTTTCTCCAACTTCATCTCTTTATTTTATCTATTTCTTTTCTGTGTCCACTGTCCACTTTTGCCCATTCTTCCTCAGTCTCTCTACTCGTAGTTTTCAAACTCCTTTGCCCTCATTTTGTTGCAGTTCTTGAAAGTTAACAGTAGGTGGCAGTAAAATTTTAAACTCGAAAGACATTCAGGCGACTCAGCAAACTGAGGAGGGTATATAGAAAGTATGGAATTGTAAATGCTGAAGGTAAAACTGTTTTTTTTTT
Organism: Nomascus leucogenys; assembly: GCF_006542625.1. Lineage (NCBI taxonomy): Eukaryota > Metazoa > Chordata > Mammalia > Primates > Hylobatidae > Nomascus > Nomascus leucogenys. The sequence goes on along the minus strand of NC_044393.1, from coordinate 86,443,365 downwards.
AAATTAGTTTTTAAACTTTTTAATTGACTAATTGCATGTATTTATTGTGTACAACATGATTTTTTGAAGTACATATACATTGCTGAATGGCTAAACCTGGCTAATCAATGAATGCATTACATCACACAGTTATTTTTGTGGTGAGGACACTTAATATGCATTCTCTGTGCATTTTTTAAGAATATGTTATATCATCATTAACCAAAGTCACCATGTTGTACAATGGATCTCTTGAACTTAGTCTGCTGAACTGTAATTGTATGGCCTTTGACCAATATCTCCCCAACCTCAACAGTGCTATTTTCTAAAAGCCAAATATATCTAAATATAGGAATCTGTTTAAAAAAAACAACAAGATATTTCAAGCACAGCTCACATGGGGGTCATCAAGGCATGTATTTGGGTAGGCGAGTCTTAAAGACTGGGAAATTATGATAATAAAGGGAATTGGTAGAAATTTGTATCAAATGAGGAACTCACCAAGCAGCCTTTATTATTTACATGCTGGAAATTATTTCCTTCCCTCCACACAAATGCTCATCTCTGTCTTCTTCTATTTTGCTCTTTCTGCACCCCTTCCCTCTGTTGGTCGTGAATGTTACCTTTGAGGCTGCTTGGCATTCCCTGAATGGGTTTGTGACCACTTGAATAGAGAATGTGTTTGTCTTTCTCTCATTTCAATGCCACTCTGTGTGTTTGCTGTAACTTTCATCTCTCACTCTCATTCTCGCCTGCTCTCTTTTACTGTCTGTGCTTTGTTCACTGTTTTAAGAGAAATATTCATAATTAGAAGGACCAAAAGCAAACAAAGAGAGGATTATGTAGTCGATGGAGATTTGCAGTGCTGTGGGATTTCGGGTCCTATTTTACCTAATTAGAGATGCTTCGGGGCTAGAGTGATAATGGTGAAGATGTCACATAGATCCATGGTCTCGTTCTTTCTCCCTTGGGTCCTCCAAATGATGTCATAGGCCTGGCAAACTAGTTCTCCAGGATAGGCAATGCACCCTTGAGAGCTGCTAATCTGCAGCCATGCTTTCACAGCACAGTAAATCATACCTTTGCTCACTTGATTTGAATGAAGATTCTTGTCTACCAACGGTTTTAGGAAATAGATGGAATTTGTGTAGCATCACCACTTCACGGTAAAACAGAAGAAAAACAAAGATGATGATTCTGCAGTTGTGATGCAGACCCTTGAAATGTGCCTGGAGAGAAATCAGTTTTCATTTGAGACGACATAGGAGTGTAACAGAGGACAAGCATCATGGCTCAAGAAGCAGGGAGGAAAGTCGAACCTGGGGAATGCTGACCAGGCGTGAACATTCTTACATGTTCACCATAGGAAAAAGGTGTGAGCACATGATGGGAGGCTGTTCTATCCAGGAAAGGCTGGATTCCACCCAACTGTGACAAAGGTAAATGAGAAAGTCCAGGAAACTCTCAGGGCTGTGGTCAGGAGGGGGGGAAAGAAATACAAGTAAATGACTGAAACGAGAGAGACAGAACATTCAGAGCTGATATAAAGAGCTTCTCTTTCTCTTCCTGAGTAGGATGGATGATCACCTGATGTTTACAGAAAGTGGTCTTTTTGCTGTGGTTCTCATCCCCAAAGCTAGACAGTAAAGAGGAAAGACAGGCATGAAAGGGAAATTGAATGAAATACGCATATAGTGAGTTGTTTTCACTGTGTGGACATATGTGTGCTGCTTTGTTCCCCAACAAGAACTTCACAATAAGGAGTGGTGTTCTTATTTGTAGCGTGCTGTGTAGGGTGTAGAAGGAGCACGATGTCTAGCTTGCCCAGCATTCCCGCTTTGTTTCCTATCGTTACTGCAGGATGGTAACCGGAAAATGAACAGGCCTTGGCTATTTCAGTCAGGCCTGTGAATTGGATGAGTATCTCCCACCTCTTCTACTCCATCCACAGTCTGTGGTCCTGGGGAATCCCACTGCTGAGTGTTTTCAGAATATGAATCTATGCTCTTGTGCCTATTTAAACTCCGCTGTCACACCTGTCCTGCATGTTTGTCTTAAGCCCATCTCTATGTGGTGGACCCATCCCTTGGCCAACTCCCTACCAGGTGATGTTTAGCAGCGCTGAGTAGAAGATATATATGTTGGGGACACTGGGAATAGAGATAGACATTCATTTGTAGATGTTTCTTTACAGAAAGTAAGAGTTCCATGTAGATACATCCCCAATAGTTATCTAATCTATCCTCTGTTCTTTAGGTAAGACTAATGGATAATCTATTGACATCCTATCTCCAAAGAAGGAAATGATGTAGCCATTCTGAGGAAGGGCCAAGTAGGGAGGCCATGGGCGCTTTTGAGTTAAAGCCATGAGATGGAAAAAAAAAAAAAAGCAAAATATGCACAGAGTCTAAAAAAAATAAAAAGAAAGAAAACTGGGCAGTGTTATTCAAACAAAAAGGATATTGTGTTAGGATCAGCTTGTAAGTTTTGATCATTTCATGGAGCTTACCAAGAAAATGCATATATCTAAAACCTATTGTAAAGTATATTATACCAGATATAAAGACTGAAATAGTCGTGACACCCATTATTTCATTTCCAGGTTTATTGACTAAAAACGATAAAACATCATAAGAGGTGCAATACTTTATAAAGACCTTTGCCTTCCCAAATATAATACTCATTTGCTTTTATGTATTGCTCTTTGCTGGTAGAAAACTGGGCACATTTTTCAGTGCCCTTAAGCCTTGTAATCGATCTACTAGAAAGATAAAAGGCTTTGAAGGAAAATTTTTGGATTGAAGGCAATCTAAAAAAAGTATCTTTGAGTTTCTTAGAGATGCTGGAGTTTAGATAGAGTGCTGTCTATAATGCAGCAGCCACTAGCCAATATGTGCTGAATGTCTTGTTCCCTGATTTGTGATATCTCTATATATTAATCTAATAAAATGATTCATTCCAAGATAGTGTAGCTGTGTTTAGTTGGGTAATTTCATATATTCAGACTGCCATGACAACACCCCTTTCCAGAGAAACAAACTTACTTCTTTGGGAACCTGGAGACATGTCTGAAGCTGACTGCCTCAACACAGATTTCTGTTTTGTCTTGTTTTGTTTTTTGTTTGTTTGTTTGTTTTTTTGAAGTTTGTGACTTTAAAAATTCAAGGGACTTTTGCTTTTGGATCCACAATATGACTGTGCTGGTTTCAGTATGAAAATATTTTAATTTTTACCAGTTAAATTACATAATATTCTATCTAAAATAGCATTTCATTTTCCCAGAGCTTCCCTTTTTTTCAAGTTTCTCTGTGTATCCTAGTTTGAAAAGTTGTCTTTATTTTAGAGACAATATGGATATTCTCATAAGTAGGGTTAATATTAGGAAGGGTACTTTCACCAGCAAATATTCAGATCAAGATTCATGGAAGAGTAAATTCAAAGTAAAAAAAATATATATATGCATATATATAAAGATATGTATATAATTAAAAATATGTAACTATATATTATTTTAATTTTTGATTTTCTCGAGACAGAGTTTCACTCTTGTTGTCCAGGCAGGAGTGCAATGGTGCAATCTTGGCTTACTGCAACCTCCGCCTCCTGGGTTCAAGTGATTCTCCTGCCTTAGCCTCCAAGTAGCTGGGATTACAGGCGTGAGCCACCATGCCCAGCTAATTTTTGTATTTTTTTTTTAGTAGAGACAGGGTTTCACCATGTTGGCCAGGCTGGTGTCAAACTCCTGATCTCAGGTGATCCGCCCACCTTGGCCTGCCAAAGTGCTGGGATTACAGGGGTGAGCCATCGTGCCCAGGTATTATTCTAGTTCTTTAAAAATAATTTTAAAATTGACATAAAATTATTATGTATTATATACAACATGATGTTGGGAAGTATATGTAACCGTTACTTATGTAGCCAATTAACATGTGCATTACCACACATAGTTATAAATTTTGTTGTGAGAGTACTTAGCATCTACTCTCTTAGCATTTTTTAAGAATGCAGTGTATCATCCTTAACTATAGTCAGCATGCTGTACAATAGATCTCCTGAACTTATTCTTCCTAACTGTAACTTTGTCTACTTTGATGAGCATCTCTCCCATCTCCCTCACCCCCAAATGCCCCAGCCTCTGGTAACCTCTGTTCTACTCTCTACTACTGTGAAATCAACATTTTAGATTCCACATAAGTGAGATCATGCAGTATTTGTCTTTCTCTACCTGGCTTATTTAGCTTAACATAATATCCTTCAGGTTCATTCATGTTGTTGCGAATGACAGGATTTCCTTTTTTTATGGCTGACTAGTATTTCATTGTGTATATATACCACATTTTCTTTATCCATTTGTACGTTGATGGACACTTAGGTTGATTCCATATCTTGGCTATTGGTAATTGTGCTGTAATAAATGTGGGAATGCAGCTATTTTTTCAGCATGCTGGTTTCACATTCTTTTAATACTTACTTTTAATATTTACCTTATGATTGCTGAATCATATGGTAGTTCTATTTTTGTTTTGTTTTTTGAGGAAACTTCATTTTATGTAGGTTGTTTCTTTGCTCTGGTGATTGTTTCCATTGCTGTGTAGAAGCTTTTGAATTTGAGGCAATCCCGTTTCTCTATTTTTGCTTTCGTTGCCTGTACTTTTGAGGTCATGTCCAAAATAATCATTGCCCAGACCGATGTCTTGGAGCTTTTCTGTTTTCTTCTAGCAGTTTCATGGTTTGGGGACTTATATTTTATAAGTCTTTAATCCACTTTGAGTTGATTTTTGCACATGGTGTGTGGTAAGAGTCCAATTATATTCTTCTGCATTTAGATATCTGCTTTTCCCAACACTATTTATTGAAAGGACTGTCCTTTCCTTATTATGTATTCTTGGAGCTTTTGTTGAAAATCTGTTGGCTGTAAACATGTAGATTTATTTTCCGGCTCTCTGTCCCGTTCCATTGTTCTATTTGTCTGTTTTTATGCCAGTGTTGTGCTGATTTGGTTACTATAGCTTTGTAAAATATTTTGAAGTTAGGTAGTGTGATGGCTCCAGCTTTGTTCTTTTGCTCTAGATTGCTTTGGCTATTCAGGGTCTTTTGTGGTTTCATACACATTTTAGGATTGTTTCTACTAATCTGTGAAGAATGTCTTTGGTATTTTGATAGGAATTACATAGAATCTCTAGATTGCTTAAAATATGAATATTTTAGCAATATTAATTATTTTAATTCATGAGAAAGAGATGCCTTTCCCTTTATTTGTATCATTTTCATTTATTTGTGTCTTTCCATTTATATCTCTCTTCCTCCCTCCCTTCCTCCCTCCCTCCCTCCCTTCCTTCCCTCCCTCCCCCTTCTCTCCCTCCCTTCTTCCTTTCCCCTTCCCTCCCTCCCTCACTCCTTCCCTCCCTCTCTCTCTCCTTCCCTCCTTCCTTCCCTCCATTTCTAAATTACACGAAGATTTATTAATCATTTTTATCTGCTTTATGCCATCATCTTTTTTAGTGTGTTCTTTGCCTATGTTTTGTGTTCTCCTCTGGTATTTTTGCATAGATGTCATGCTGGTTCTTTTCCATTATTACTCGTAATATTTGCATTGGGTGAGTTTTTTTTTTTTTCTTTTTTTGGAGCTTCTAGTTTTGGATGGATAATTGGGCTTAGTGATTTGGTGTGTTGCTCTTAAGTTTGACTTTGTCTCTGTTGTCTTCAAACTTTTGCTTAGCAGCACCCTCTTGTAGGTTTGGGTCTGCTTCTGGCTAGCAGAACACCCTGCCTCAAAGTGGAAGGCTTTCTGCTGTAGGTTTTGTTGTGTATAAAGTAGTTTGTATCTCTTTAGCTGACTAAAATCAAAATTATCTATTTCCCTAAAACTTAGCTCTATTTTACTGTACTTGGTAGCTCTTCTTCATGTATGATGGTTTGGGCTTATAAATGTCTAGTTTAATCAAAGAGGGTATTTCCTTTACTGTTTCTCATCCTCCCTATCATTTTCCATGGGTTTCAAAAAAATTGAAGGACAGAGGAATTTTTTTTTCTGCGTTACTAACATGGAAGTTTTTCAGTCATAGTCTTTTACTTGACCTCTGCCTTTTAATTTGTCTTCTTGTTCGTTTATGGTTCACTCTCCACTGCCTGAGCATTCCAGAATGTGTGACTTCACTGCCTCACAATCTTGCTCCATTTAGCTTAGAAGGTAAATTGCAAGCACTTCATAGGGGCCCCACACGCCATGTATGAAATGGCCCCTGCCACTTATTTCTCAAGTCCTTGCTTTTGTTACTCCTTTACATTCTAGCAATACTGAGTTACTTGTATATCTGATAGGGTTCTACGCAATTTCCTATCTGTACTCCTTTTCACACGCCTGTTGCTATTCTGCCTGGAGTTCTTCTCCTTCCTAACTTACCTAATAAGCTCCTCTTTATTCTTCAAAGCCAAGTTCAGATGATTCTTGCTTTTCTAAGCCTTCTTTCACACTTTTCATACTGAATCAATCTCTCTGTCTTCTGTGCAACCTCTTTGCCTCATATATATTTTGATCATTATATATTTTTTACATTATAATCATTTGTTTACGTATTTTTCTTTTTCACTGGATTATGAGTTCCCTGAAATTGTTCTTTGTGTCTCCTTCCCTTGGCACATGGCCTGGTAATAATAGGGTCTCAAGTAATAAATTGAATCAACATGAATGGAGAGAGTCAAACCTGAATAATAATGATTTAGGCTTAATAGGAGAAATATTTTTAAATGCATGGCCTTGAATTTTTGTTTTGTATTATTTTGCTGCATTTAAGCAAAATAAAGTGTAAAAAGTACCAAAATAAATAAAAACAAAGCAGAAACAAATATGAATATTGTGTAGCTAAAGGACTCATGATCAGGAAAGAAGTGAAGAGGACAGCTATAAGAACGCTAGTAATAGTTTACACTGTAAGGGCAGGTGCTTGCTCCAAGATAAAGTATACATGGAGGAAAAATAAACAATCTGGGATACAAGCACATGTCTTTCAGGTGTGGTGAAAAGAATAACCAGGGGGCTTTCCTGCATGCCTTAGTTGTCAGGTTTAAGATAATTATCTGTTTCTGGGATTCAACCTCTGTTGTTAAAATAAATACTTATATTGCTGATTTCAGAATATTTCTTCTCTCCTGAGCTAACTTCTTTCCCCTCCCTCTCTCTCTCTCTCTTTCTTTCTTTTTTGAGACAGAGTTTTACTCTTGTCACCCAGGCTGGAGTGCAATGGTGCGGTCTCGGCTCACTGCAACCTCTGCCTCCCGGGTTCAAGTGATTCTCCTGCCTCAGTCTCCTGAGTAGCTGGGATTACAGGCACCTGCCACCATGCCCAGCTACTTTTTGTATTTTCAGTAGAGACGGGGTTTCACCATGTTGGCCAGGCTGGTCTCGAAATCCTGACTTCAGGTGATCCACACGTGAGCTAACTTTTTATGCCGATTTCCAGCAATAATGGATGGTGTGCATGTCTCAGTAGTACAGTGCAGTAACTTGTTTTAGTGAAAGGTGAAATACTGAGTGAGGATGGAAATACTCCATATGTCTTAAAATTCCACAAAGCCAGGCATATGGGAGACATTCAACATGGAAACTCAACATGACTAATTTTCACAAAACACTCTGAAATTGATATTTTATCCACTGCCTGGACATACTGCAGAATGCATCCCCTTAGGACTCTAACAGAGCCATCTGGAATTTTTCAGATTTAATATCAGGGCTTTGCTTTTGCAGAAAGCCAGCAAAGACCTTGCTTCATAAGTTCTCCACCTGAGACATTCAGTTGTCCTTTGGCATGAATTTTGCTTTGTTCCTGTAGCTCTGTGACAAATTAATTGCAGACAATCCAAGACACGTTTTTTACTTACTTCTCATCAGCAAACACCAGGAGGAAAGATATTTCCTTGTGGCTGACTGTGTTATGACCTAAACACTTGAGGAAATTAGCTCATCTTATTTAAAATATAGGTTCTCTTTTAGATTCAACTTCTAATTTCATTTCACTTCTCATTCAATACTCCCCCCCAACTTTATTTTTTCTAATAATTAAGGCAGAATATGGGTGCCTCTGTTTCTGGGTGCTTTTGATGTCCTTTGGCTCTGAGAGTGTCCACATTATAACCAATTGGAGCTTCAGGCACTTCAAGTCTCTAGGACTTTTCCTTGCAGCTGGCCTAGGAGCAGGCAAACTTGTCTTAAAGATGGTTTGACAGTAACATGATGACTTTTTGGGAAGCTCCAGAATGTGTCAGTCTGAATATCAGTGTGACAGAACTGAGATTAATTCAACTCAACACATTTTAATTAAGGGCTCATTTGTTCTAAATAAGATACAGCCTTAGTTTTCAAGGGGGTTACAACCCGGTGAGAAAGGCTGGTATGTGGATGATAAAAAGTAAGGGAATCCAATGGGAGGATGAATCAGCCCTACCCAGGGAGGCCAAGTGGTGTTTCTCGGGCAGCGTTGACAGGGATTGTGGCAGGTTTCTGCTCACCACTCCCCATGTCCGTCTCCCAGAAGCTAATTTTCTTCCCACCAAATCTTGGCACTCTGTAGTTTTCATGAAAAAGTCTACTTTAAGAGATTTGCACAGTTGAAATAAATTGATACTTTGCCACTCATTGAGGTTCAAGGCCTTTTCTCCATTACCACTGTGTCTTTATTCTTTACTGTACACACATATAATAAACAATAATCTTACTAACCAGTAGATAAAATCATATCAAGCATCCCAAAGTAGCTAAAAATTATTTTCAACCATTTTTGTATCAACTGAATGATTCTTGCCCTGAGGTTTATCTTCATGTCTCATAAATATTAGTTATAGTAATTGGCAGCTTTATTGCCAAACTCCTGAGTTTGTCTTTGGTCATTTCCCTGCTATGGACTTGAGTGAGCTAGTCATTCAGAGAAGATGACTTCTTCAAAATAGGGGAAGTATGTGATGTCTTGCCTTTCCCTTCAAAATTTCAGCAACTCTGAATATAATGTTATATGTCTCTCTCTTTCTCCCCAGAAAAGAATAAGCGTGAGTCAAAGCCATAGTCTTCAAGCTGGAGGTGAATTCATCTCCAAACTTAGGTCTATACTACTCAAAGTATTTCAACTAGTAGTCACCTGAGGGGAAGCAAGCCTTTTAGGGTTGATATGATTTTTCATCTGAGATCTGATTACCATAATTAGAGCAGAACTCACATATAGTTTGCAAAAGTTGTTGATAAAGTTCTGAGGAACCTCAGTGATTGCCTTCTTGCCTCATGCTGTTTCTCCCGGGTTCTGAGACATAATGCAGCAAGTAGAGGGTCAGCTCACTCAAACATCAAATTCCATGAAGAGTGAAAACAAAAACTGGTAATGATAAGGGTGCATGCTATTTCTTTTACCTCTGTCTCAATTTATACTGTTCAAGTAGATCTCTTTGTATCTACAGACACCCAATCTAGTGCTTTTTTATATCCCTGGCTGGAGCCCTGTCCTTGGGCAATACACATCACAGGATTTCATCTGTACTACGTTTCTATGAGCTCTCTTTTTTTGTATGGTAAATCTAGACTTAGCTAAGTTTTTTGCAGTCCTAGGACACCATGCATAGACTGACATTTTAGTAACCTGTAACATCCAACCAATCCAGGTAAGAGTTGGGAATTGTTGATTGAAATATACCATGCAATCAACACATTAATTACACAGTCTACTAGTCTACTATATTGACTTTCCATTTAATTCAATTTGAGGGTATAATTACTATGAAATTATTCTTGATTATTGTTATAATTGTCATATAAAATATTGATCATGCTTATTATTTCCTTTTAGGTCCCCAGTCTCCTCAGAAGATCACGGTAAGAATCATCTGTCTTATTTATACCAATTCAGGATTGATACTTGACCCCTGGTCTTTGCAGTTCATTGTCAGAGCAAATAATTGTTTAAGCAAATGTCTCTTAAGATGTTGGCTTTGTGGTTTTTGAATGTAAAATGTCAAACACTTTTAAAAACTTAAATCACCCTAGCTGAATTTGATATCTTTCAAATCTGTTCCAACCTGTCTGGTTGACAAATATTGTGAAGGCTTAATTTATTCTGCCTGATTTCAGTCCCATCAGCAGAAACTTTTTGTGGTTTTGGGCTATTCCTGTAATTTTTATGACTCAGATTTTTATCCTTAAAAATGAGAGTTTATGGTAGATATTCCCTACAGCCCCTTCCAGACTGGACATTGGGATAATCTTCCAATCACTCATTTGCGAAGAGCACTCTAAGTCTGAAAGGAAGGCAAGCAGTCAGTGGTATTTGTTGTTACCCAATTGAGATGAATTGTTTGAATTTTAAGAGACAGCTAATTCACTCAAAAGAGAAAATATCTCATTTTGTTCCATCTCACCTTTGGAGTTGTTCATTTATCCAATCAGTCACAAAACTGTTAAGTGGCTACAATGAGTCAGTTATGCTATATAGTTATGTTTTACAAATATGCTATATGGAACTTTGGTTTGAGGCCCCTTTGTATCTTACCTGGACTTTGGAAATTCTCTCATAATTGGTATCCATACCTCTAGATTTCTTTCCCCTAGTTCACTGTATACCGGGCTAGCACCAAAATGATTGTTCTGTAGTAAAAATCTACTCCTATTGCCTCTAGAATGAAATCTTTCCAGCCGACCAATAATTGTGTTCAGCTTTTCAATATTGTATTTTAACATGGACTAGTAAGCACTAAATGATGGAACCTTTGTGTTCCTCCACTGCTTATTGCTTCATTTACCATCTTTTCCCTTCTCCTACCCATGATCTGTTTTCCAGCCGTGTGACAATACATCTAATTCTACATCTAATTTCTGGAGCTCACCATCTTTTCTGCACCTCCCTGCTTTTATCCATTCTGTTCTGTCTGACAGGAGGCTACTTCTTTTGCCATATAGACGGTTTCTACGCACCTCACCTCATCTTCTGTGAGGGCTTTCTGATCTGCTTATCATTGTGCCAAATATTTTTCTGCACTCTAGGGCTTAATGCACAAATTTCATGCTTTATTTACCCGTTTTCCCTATTAGACTATGAGTTCTTTGATATAGTTTCCAACGAAGAGCAAACAAGGAAAAAGTGTTTGTTAAATGAGTGAATTAAGAAAAGAGAGGCCGGGCGCGGTGACTCACGCTTGTAATCCCAGCACTTTGGGAGGCCGAGGCGGGGGGATCACGAGGTCAGGAGATCGAGACCACAGTGAAACCCCGTCTCTACTAAAAATACAAAAAATTAGCCGGGCGTGGTGGCGGGCGCCTGTAGTCCCAGCTACTCGGAGAGGCTGAGGCAGGAGAATGGCGTGAACCTGGGAGGCGGAGCTTGCAGTGAGCCGAGATTGCGCCACTGCACTCCAGCCTGGGCGACAGAGTGAGACTTTGTCTCAAAAAAAAAAAAAAGAAAAGAAAAGAGAGAAGGAGTTTTAGGCTGGCCTCTTCTACTGCCACATTGTGAAATCTGACTTAGTACTGGAATGAAGTTGTATTATTCTCTATGAAGAATCATAGGGAAAATTATGTTCAGGCCCATTAAGTCAGAATTAGGCAATTGACCACCTAATGGTAGCCTGCTATTATGTGCTATTTTGCTGATTGCTGTTGGTATTACTAGGTGTTTGCCCATTTATATAGGCCCTTGGGCTTCCATGTTCACATTATAAACTAGAAGCTTGTGTTTGGTTTTTATTTTGAACTAGGATTTCCTTTAATGACTTTTGGTTGTCTTTGCCTTCCTGTCTATAAGAATTTATTCCCCATTCAGACAAAAATGGTGGGTGAGGGAAACTTGTGAATTATAATTCGATAATCCACTAGGACTTCTTAAGTGGTTATGAAATAATAGGGGGCATATGTCAGGGTCTTTCGAAGTCCTAAAGGGTGACTACTGCCAGAAAGACTTGCTTGGAAGATTAAGAGCACTTCAGAATTGATTATTTTAAGAACCTTATATGTGATTAGTTGAAGAAACATTATTGAAATTAGAAGGCCATTATAATTTCATGGCTTCAAAAAATTTCTTACATGTTCATACCTGTTAGTTTGTTTCTGTGACTTCCAAAAATAGTTCAGGTACATAATGCAAAATTATAGTGATGATTTACCTAATCTTATGTAATTGTTCATCATTTTCTAGCCCATATATTCTTGAAAAAAAAACTTTTTTCTTTATTACCAGAATTTTCTATCCACCACTCGAAATATATTTCCTTCTGTTTATACATTTTTAAGAGCTCATATGTACTATGGCTAGTATAAAACCTCTTGAATGTCATAGCATCAATCTTACATAATATTTGTACACAATAATGGCATTGCAATACACTTGTAGGAGAGGTGAGAAGTAGCAATTTTTCTTTCTCAAATTTATTGGTAGAAAATTTAAGGCATGTTGGGCACATGGATTGTGAAATTGGAATATAAAACCTTATGTCTCTTGATTTTCTATTTTGTTTGCTTTCCTCAAATAGTCCTCCCTCTGTAATAACTAGTCACTTTGGCTCTACGACAAGAACTTATTCTTGGAAAAATCTAATTTTGCAATGTCCAATAACTGTGGTATTTTTCATTCCCGTGATACTCTTGCATAGAGAGCTTGAATACAGTGGCTTTGTCCTTTACCTTATCTTGTTTGTTTTCTTTTCCTTGTCTGTAAAATGCGGCTAATCGTAGACTGTGTACCTCATGGGATTGTAGCAAGTTCAGCTGAGAAATCATTTGTGAAATCACTTTCTGATTTTCTTTTTTTTTTTTTTGAGATGGAGTCTTGCTCTGTCACCCAGGCTGGAGTGCAGTGGGGTGATCTCGGCTCACTGCAAGCTCCACCTCCCGGGTTCACGCCATTCTCCTTCCTTAGCCTCCCAAGTAGCTAGGACTACAGGTGGCCGCCACCACGCCCGGCTAATTTTTTGTATTTTTTAGTAGAGATGGGGTTTCACCATGTTAGCCAGGATGGTCTCAATGTCCTGACCTTGTGATTCTCCCGCCTTGGCCTCCCAAAGTGCTGGGATTACAGGCGTGAGCCACCACGCCTGGCCCACTTTCTGATTTGTTAAAAGCACCCCAAACATAGTATTATTTGCTAGCATCCAGGCAGTAGAAGAGGAAGCACAGGTTTATCTGTGATGTTTGCTCGGGATTATGTTCCGCCCTTGAAAAGTTAAAAGAGGACGGGAGAGAATAACCGTTTTTTTCATTATCATTAAATTTTCTCCAGAAACCTTTTATTACATCAGGGTGAGGAGGAGTAAAATGTTTAATACACCATTTAGCTTATAGTGCCAGAGTAAAGGCTCAGTTGATGATTAGATGTGTGGTCATATAGAATTGGCAACACAAGGTCTAAATGACACATGAAGTGTTTCTATATTTATATAATAGCGCATCAGGGTCACTAAGAATAAAGGCTAAATTGTATTGAGTGCTTATTATGCAGAAGCACTGTGCTTGCGTGCTCCAACCGCCTTATGGCCTTTCATCTTTCACAAATAACACTCTGTAGTGGATGCATCACCCCCAGTTTCACAGCTGCAAAAGCAGGCTCAGAGTACTTAAATAACTTGCTTAAGGTCACGTAGCTAGTAGGTGAGAGAGTTAATTTTCAGACCCAGTTCTAACAACCAAACTCTTAACTCTCTTTATTGGCCATGTCCCTGAAAACCAAAGACATAATCGAACGGTTAGAACTATGGAGATAATTCTTCCCCCCTCTAACAAGAGTATATTTACTACCGTGTAAGTTAATTTCTTTTTAATGACAAAACAAAGCAGAACAAAAATAACAACTTCTCCCTCCTGCTGGGAATGATTTGTCCCTGTAGAAAAAGTAAATACCAATGTCACATTTTCTCATAATTAGTTAACTGAGTAAAACTGAAGTTTCAGGGAAACCTGCCATGCGAAACCCCAGTGGAAACATTGTTTTAATGTTACATCTGGAAGCTGGAACCCTACTCCTTGTCAGAAGATAAGCTTGGCAGTGATTGATTGCACTGTCCTCTGCGTTTCCTCTGTATTGAATGCCTATCACTTCATCATTTAAATTGCTCCTGGAGCCATCTCCTGGGCCCAGGCTGCTTCCCTGGCTCTGAGAACTCATCTTCCGTTGTCACCTTAGCCTGCTTATTTTACAGGCTCCTTGGAATGCTGCACTTACCACTGCTACCTGTGCCAGCACAGTCAGGGCAGGTCATCTTCCAACTAATGTCCATTCATTTACAAAATAAAAGACATTAGTTGCCTCTCAAAAGAAAGTGCCAACAATCTGCTGCATGCCCCACTGGAACATCTGAGGCAGGCATCCCTCTCCTGTCCTACCTCTTAGACCTGTTGTCAACTATGGCTGTCACATTCTAAGGCAGCTTTTTTGTTGCAACAGTAACATAGTGGACATGAATTGCAGTAATGGCTATTTGGAAATAAAATCGGCACAACCACAATCACTAGTGTAAAGTGTTTAAGAATGAATCCACTGTCAGGCTTGGAGACGGCTGTACTTGGCAGTAGGTTACTGATATGGTTTGGCTGTGTCCCCACCTAAATCTCACCTTGAATTGTAATAATCCCCATGTGTCAAGGATGGGGCCAGGTGGAGATAATTGAATCATGGGGCAGTTTCCCCCATACCGTTTTAGTGATAGTGAATAAGTCTCATGAGATCTGATGGTTTTGTAAATGGGAGTTCCCCTGCACAAGCTCTCTCTTGCCTGCCACCATGTAAGACGTCCCTTTGTTCTTCCTTCATCTTCCGCCATGATTGTGAGGCCTCCCCAGCCATATGGAACTGTGAGTCCATTAAACCTCTTTCCTTTATAAAATTATGCAGTCTTGAGTATGTCTTTATTAGCGACATGAGAATGGATTAATACAGTTATGCAGTGAAACACACTGTGGTGTGGCCCAAACTCTTTGAGGCATCAATGGCTATACCTCATCAATTCACTTTTCTTTCATGTATGTTACTGAAATGTATACTATTCATAAAATATATAAAATGTTATCTGCTCAGTTTAAATAATAAGCAAAAGGAACTACTGTGTACTTGGCCCTCAGACTAAGAAGTAAAACATTTGTAGGAATTTGGGAGCTTCATGTCATTTGCTTTCCTAATTATGTCCCCTTCCTTCTCCTTCAGAAATAACTACTATTCTGCCTTTTTGTTAATCATGTCCTTGTTTATTCTTATTGTTATACTACATATATGCACATCTTACATATGAATGTATACGTGGATATATAACTCATATATGTATTCCTGTATGTGTGTATATATAGTTTTACATATTTCGAATTTGTACAAATTGAATCATGTTGTGATTTGTTTCTTTTGTTCAAAAGAATATTTTTTGTGATTCATCCTTATGGATGAGTGCCATATGCATTTCATCAATAGTTCATGTTGTATACTACTCTATTATATGAGTATATAACAATTTATATATCCAATCTGCTAATGAATATTTACATAAATAACAGGTTTCTTGGGGGGTTGTTTTTGTTTTGCTGTTGCAAACAATATTACTATGAACATTGTCTTTTTGGTAACTCTTTCTGGTATCCATGTGCTTAAACCTGGGAATAGCTTAAGTTAGGTGGCAGATTATACACATATTTAACTTATAGCATTATAACACATTGTTTTCCAAAGTGATCATTTTAATATACACTCCCAACTCCAGTGGATAAGAGTTCCCATTGATCTACATCCTAACCAACACTTGATATTAACTAATTTAAAAATGTTTGCTGGTCTTGTGAAGGTATGAAATGGCATCTCAATGTGATTTTAATTTGTAATCAATGATTACACATGAGATCAAGCATCTTTTCATTTACTTATGGGCCATTTGTGTTTACTCTTCTATGAAAGTTCTTTTTATTTCTTTTACTCACTTTTCCCCACCTAATTGGTTGTGTTCTTCTTAATGATTTATGAAATTTTTAATGTATTCTAGGTAAAAATTGTTTTGTTGCCTATGTGTGTTGCAAATTTTCTCCAGTTTGTGGTTTATCTGCAAGCTCCTTTTGATGTCATCTGATGAATAGATGGATATTCTTTATTTTACTGTAGTAAAATCATTAATGTTTTCTCTATGGTTTATGCCTTTGGTATTTTTTAAAGAAATCTTTCAAAGCATAATCATAAAGATATTGTCTCATAAAATTTTTAGAGTGCTTTCTTTAATATTTGATAACTTGGAATTGATTTTTGTGGTTTGGTAAGAGGTGAAGGTCAAATTTAATTTTGATTGTGTTCATATACATAACCAGCTATTTCATTTTCATTTATTTTCTTCACTGACTTGCAAAGTCTGTTGTCTCCCTGTAAATGTGAGTCTCTAGGTTCTGTTTTCTGTTATATTGATGAATATATCTATCCCTGTACTATTGTTTTAGTTGTTATAACTTTGGTAAGAGTCCAGATATCTGTACTCTAGCCTGGGCTACAGAGCAAGACTCCGTCTCAAAAAAGTAAACTTGACTGATGTTATAGATGGAAATATGTGCAGATCTTTAATTGCATTGCTAGGTATAGCTTACTATATTGACCGTCACAGTACGTCACTTTGCAATGACTTTGGGTTATCATTAATGTAAAGTTGCTGGAGTGTCCTTTTTTTGCCCCATATCAGACTTTTCCTATAGAATCTCCCTTGGCTTTCTAATTAGATTCAAACTTTTTAGTGCTCATTTTTGAGGCTCTTTCTCTTCCTGGTTTAGCTCATGTTGCTTTAGAGCTTTAGAGAGTTACTTCTACTCTGCTTGTGGGACCCTCTCTAGACCTCGCCTTTCTTGTCTTTATTTAGCCATAAGTTCTCTATCACCTCCTACCATCTCTCTGGCAGGCACCTTCATTGTCCTTCATTCAGGTCTCACCTCAATGCTCATTAATTTCCGTGTCTTGGAACCACCTCCATAGATGCTAAGGACAAAGAAAGATGAATTTTCCTGACAACTTAAATGCCCATGATTTGTCCTTCCTTGTTGCCTACTGTTTTGTTTTTTGAGTGTGTTCCAATTTTCTTTCCTCATGGGTAATGTTGCTCTTCTTATTTGACTATAAACTCAGTGAATAGAGACATTGCCCTATTCTGTGCCGTGCCTTGGCACAGAACTGATTCTCTCTATATAAGTCTTACTGTTAAATTTGCTGCAGTATGTGGTGTTGGCAGACAGAAACTTTCATTACACATCTTTGAATCCCATTGCAGCCTCATTAATATTGTTCACTGTTGTAGAAGATAGGTCACTCCTGGTCTTTTTCCAAAGAGATTCAGTTACTATGTGCTGAAAAGATGGCCTTTTGTGGTAGTCTCACTGGGTGTTCCCTATAGACTGTGTTTTGAAAGGAAAAGAATAAAAATGATAGCGTATTTTTTCTTAGTCTTCTTTCACAAATCCTAGGAAAATAGATAATTCACTGCTGATTAAAAAGCAAAACAAAACAAAACAAAACAAAACAAACCCCCCTGGGCTTTCCAAAATCTGGTTATATTGCTTTCTATGTGTCCTGACCTTACTATTATCTGTCATTTCCCTTTACTAAATCTCACTTTCGATTGTAGCCGTATAATCCTTTTGATTGTTTTGGTTTTTTTGGAATGCTAGTTGTCTTTTGAAGGTTGATTGTAAGTGGTCGGAGGAGATGAGGGAATACTCTTTTTTGTTTGTTTTTGTTTTGTTTTGAGATGAAGTCTTGCTCTGTCGCCCAGGCTGGAGTGCAGTGGCACAATCTCGGCTCACTGCAACCTCCGTCTCCCAGGTTCAAGGGATTCTCCTGTCTCAGCCTTCCGAGTAGCTGGGATTACAGGCGTGCACCACAACGCCCAGGTAATATTTTGTCTTTTTAGTGGAGTCAGGGTTTCACCATGTTGATCAGCCTGGTCTCAAACTCCTGACCTCAAGCAATCCGCCTGCCTTGGCCTCCCAAAGTGCTGGGATTACAGGCATGAGCCACCATGCCAAGCTGAGGGAATACTCTTTATTAAAATTTACCTACAACATTGCATTGGGTTGCTTTTGGGGTTATAGAATACTTAAGTTGAAATATTAACACATTGTAAAATAAAAAAGTAATGTGGAAAGAAAGGAGTTACAAAAAGGAAGAAAGCTGGTGTCCTAGTCCTAGTTTACTTTTTTTTTTTTGAGGTGGAGTTTCACTGTGCCACCCAAGCTGGAGTGCAGTGGCATGATCTCAGCTCACTGCAACCTCTGCCTCCCAGGTTCAAGTGCTTCTCCTGCCTCAGCCTACAGAGCAGCTGGAATTACAGGCGTGTGCTACCACGCCTGGCTAATTTTTGTATTTTTTTTACCAGAGATGAGGTTTCACCATGTTGGCCAGGCTGGTCTCGAACTCCTGACCTCATGTGATCTACCCACCTCAGCCTCCCAAAGTTCTGGCATTACAGGCGTGAGCCACCACGCCTGGCCCCTAGTTTGCTTTTAAGTGGAAAGACGAGAAGGGGCCATCAGACAAGGTGATGTGTCTGGCAACAAGTGAAGCTATCATAGATTTTGTTTCCACAGATAAGTCAATACAGTATTTAGGAATTGAGAAATCTCTCACTCTGGTCTTTGTGTAATATTCTGTGATAGCAGAAACAAAAAATTGAATTGTGCCTATTGTTAAAAGTTTACTGTGTTTATGATTTCTACTGTATGAACTTATATGATCTGAGTTATATTAACACCCAGTGAAACCAAGGGGCTGGGTTGGTACACTGAAACTTATCGTAATATAATTCTCACGTGAGGCTGTTACTATATTTGTTTTTAATTTGACTAGAAATCCTAATATTTAATCAAAAGTCTTCTCCTCTACCTAGAGCTTGTTTTATCATTTTGGTGGCCTCCTCTTGCAAAGAACTGGCTGGTGACTAGTTTCCCTGAATTACGGACTTAGCCTAAACATATCTTACCATCATTACAAGTTGCAAAATATTAGAATGTGTTGTCACTGTTTCAGTTGGTTCCTAGAAGGTTAGTCTTAGATATGTTACTTTAACCTGTATGCTGTAGTACTTTGAATGTATTTTTTGTTTGCATTTTTGTTTGCCCAACCTGTCAATTACAGCTGCTTAGGCCTGGACTGTCCTGGATAAAGCTGTTAAAATATTCACCAGTCCAGCCATCTTATAAGCTAATTAAGTCAACTAAATGCTTCCTTGTTTTGCCAGACTTGTTATGTCAATCCTCAGTTTCTGGGTTCACTTTGGGTGCCCTAAATATTAGGGTGTGACTTTCTTAGCATCCTGTAACATCCATTCCCCAGCAAGCACAACTTCACATAATACTTACCAGAAGTTCGTTGCTGAAGCCTTTTCTTCGTCCAGCAGAGCAATTTGATTTTCTACAACTTCCCTCTTCAGAGCCAGAAAAGTATGGATATGGAGACCACTAAAACTGCATCCCTTTGGCCTGATCAGGCAAATATTGGGAAGGAAGGACCTCGTATTACTACCTAATGACCCCATAGTATTGTTTGACAGTTTATACAACCAGATAAGCAGGCAATGTAGTACCCTGCTAAAGAGACAGGCTTTCTCATATCTCATAAATATTTCACTTCCTGGGTCTACATGCTGGTTTTATTCCATATTAGCCATGTGGTCTTCAGCAAATTACTTAATGTCATTAAACCTCAATTTCTTCATCCTGAAAATGAGGATGATAATAAGAGTATGTATCTAATAGGCTTATTGTGAGGATTAAATTAGATAATATAGACAAAGACATAGCATACAGTTTGCTTAGAAACATCAACAAATGAAAGAGACAGGGGGAGAGGAAGTGTGCAAGAGAAAGTGAGAGCAACCATGAATGTCAGACAGCCAAAAAATGGGCATATAGTTTTTTTATAAATAGACCACATATGTCTCATTTGCATGGGCTTTTGGGATGATTAAAGCCTATTGTTCTCTAGGATTACTTGAAATACACATTTCCTGCAGGTTACAGCCCAATGGACACAGAATGACTTGTGTATTAGTCCATCCATTCTCACATTGCTATATAGAATTGGCTGAGACTGGGTAATTTATAAAGAAAAGATGTTTCATTGGCTCATGGTTCCACAGGCTATACAGGACGCATCGATGGGGAGGCCTCAGGAAACTTACAATCATGGCAGAAGGTGAAGGGGAAGCAGGCACATCCTACATGGCTGGAGCAGGAGGAAGAGAAAGCAAAGGGGGAGGTGCCCCACATAGTTTTAAACAACCAGATCTCGTGAAGACTCACTCACTATCATGAGAACACTGAGGGGGAAATCCACACCCATGGTCCAATCACCTCCCATCAGAACCCTCCTCCAACACTGGGGATTACAATTCAACATGAGATTTGGTGGGGACACGGATCCAAACTGCATCAACTTGTATCATTCTAAGTAATTGCCACTTTTGAATGGGTGGTAGGGTTGGCAATTGCAAAAGCCATGGTTTGGAGTCGCTTGCATCAGGCCTGGGTTTCCCCCTGGAGCAGGCTGAGCTTGGCTGCCTTCTAAGGCCTCTTCTGCTTTGGAGACACTTACAGGCTTCTGAGTCAGGACAGAACACTGAGCAATGAAACACAGGAGGAAAAATTAAAAACATCACCTTTAATTTTTGGAAAGTATTTTGGAGATACCTGTGCCCTGCTCTCTAAGGAGTTCTTGTAGGGATTTCTGCTTATGAATTCCAGTATATTGTTTCTGTTTGGGATGACAAATGGGGTTTCTATTGACACACCTTGCCACAGACCCACTTTTTGAAAAACACTAAAATCCACTTTGCAAGTGTATAAATATTGCAGGCAGGCAGCTTCTACATTCTTTGGCAAGGGAACAAAATACTATTTAATAATGCAGGTTCCAGCTTTTCTCCTGACAATGCAAAGTCCCAATGATTATTGAAAAGGGAATTTGAAATCTGCCAGAATCCACTCAGTTTTCCTTGTCTGGTGACATTTCCATCCTGTCACCCTCACTAGTGAAGACAATTGTTTCAGCCATTGAGAAAAAAAAAAAGGTATTTTATAAGACTGCAAGAAAGCGATTTAAACCATGACTATTTCTGTTAACTGTTTGCTTTGTTTCTCTGACCGTGTGCCTCTCTAGTCACCCTATCTTCTTTAACTATCTTGTGGGCTTTTTCCTGTTGTCAAAAAGCAAAGGGCTACTATCCAGAATCTACAATGAACTCAAACAAATTTACAAGAAAAAAACAAACAACCCCATCAAAAAGTGGGCGAAGAACATGAACAGACACTTCTCAAAAGAAGACATATATGCAGCCAAAAAACACATGAAAAATGCTCATCATCACTGGCCATCAGAGAAATGCAAATCAAAACCACAATGAGATACCATCTCACACCAGTTAGAATGGCCATCATTAAAAAGTCAGGAAACAACAGGTGCTGGAGAGGATGTGGAGAAATAGGAACACTTTTACACTGTTGGTGGGACTATAAACTAGTTCAACCATTGTGGAAGTCAGTGTGGCAATTCCTCAGGGATCTAGAAGTAGAAATACCATTTGACCCAGCCATCCCATTACTGGGTATATACCCAAAGGACTATAAATCATGCTGCTATAAAGACACATGCACACATATGTTTATTGTGGCACTATTCACAATAGCAAAGACTTGGAACCAACCCAAATGTCCAACAACGATAGACTGGATTAAGAAAATGTGGCACATATACACCATGGAATACTATGCAGCCATAAAAAATGATGAGTTCATGTCCTTTGTAGGGTCACGGATGAAACTGGAAAACATCATTCTCAGTAAACTATCGCAAGGACAAAAAACCAAACACCGCACGTTCTCACTCATAGGTGGGAATTGAACAATGAGAACTCATGGACACAGGAAGGGGAACATAGCACTCCAGGGACTGTTGTGGGGTGGGGGGAGCGGGGAGGGACAGCATTAGGAGATATACCTAATGCTAAATGACGAGTTAATGGGTGCAGCAAACCAACATGGCACATGGATACATATGTAACAAACCTGCACATTGTGCACATGTACCCTAAAACCTAAAGTACAAAAAAAAGCATGGTCTACCCAAAGCCATTCTTCAAGCATCTGATTTCCCAGCTGTCTTTCTGCTATATATTTAAACTCCTAGTTATCTTTGGGGAAGAGGGTGGTGGACTTGTGTGAGGATATAGTCTGAATGAAGTCTCCGAGTGATTTTTGTTCATGTTATAGGGGTGGGAGTTAGGGGAGAGGAGGGAGAGTCTTTGGCCTCACACTACCCTCTGAGTCCTGAATGGGGTTCTCTCAGCATCTCGTTTTCACGCTATTCCTGACACACTCCTCCCTGACCCTATTTCAGAGGTCCCTGTTATCAAATGGAAGTGCTTCTTATGTCTTCCTTCATTCTGCTAAGCTGCCTGTTCTCTATAGAAATCTCTACCCCCAGCTTTTCTACCAGTGCAAATCTTCGTTTTTGGAAAATTTCTTATACCTCCTCAAGGAAATCATTCTCTACATCACTCTATTTCTTTAGCAATCAGGGACTACATTTGGATGTATAAGTATATACATATTAAGTTTCTGGATATTCTTTCTTTTTCTTAAGAATACATGAATTCCTATGAAGAATGAAGGTTTAGTCTTGATTTCATTTCCCTCCCTATCAACTGGACAATAAAAATCTGATTTTTAATAAATATAATTGAAGACTTACTGATACGCTGAAGCCTATTCTATTTCAAATTAATATTTTATGTCTTGAGCATGCTTCAGAAGTAACCATTTACATAATAATTCTTCTAAGGCATAATGTTGCTTAATCAATTTAGCATGATATAGTGAAAATTAAGATTTATTTTTACTTTTCTGAAATAAAATGCTTAATTTTTATATTCTTCCAAGTAATAACTGTCATATGCTTATATGGGGAAGATTCAAAATTAGTGTTTTATTATAACCTGGTAGGGGTGGGTCTAGGGGAGGGATAGCATTAGGAGAAATACCTAATGTAGATGATGGGTTGGTGGGTGCAGCAAACCACCACGGCATGTGTATACCTGTGTAAACCTGCACATTCTGCACGTGTATCCCAGAACTTAAAGTATAATAAAAAATTAATAATGCAAATAATCTATATTTACAATAATAAGTGAGGGTATGCCCTTGACATTTTATTTATTTTTTAATTGTACACTTTTGCCATATGTGCATTTTACTGGTATGTCTCTGAACATGACCTTTGCTAAATTAACTCCTTCCTGACTTTACTTTTGTTCCAATGAGGGATGTTTAGCTATTCTTCTTTTTGGTTTAAAAGGCCTTTATATTACAGAGTGGTCAGTTTGCTGCTAGTCACTGAGAAGAAATGTAATGTGCATGCTGATGACTGGATGACTTATAAGCTTATAATCTTTCTGAGCTCTAGTATGTACTCAACTGTACTTGGCTTCTGACCTTAAACATCATTTTCCAAGCAGTCTTGATGTTTGGTAAAACCAGTAACCATCCATTACTCTCAGGCCACATCAGACCTGCAGATATCACTGGGTGAAACATAAGTACACTTGTTCACCCTAAGTTCCTTTCAGAGGCCTTGAAGGACACTGCTAAAACACATCCAGTGAATTCAGGAACCCTGATCTCAGGCAGAATGCCTGCCTGATGTTGGAGGAAGGGGCAAACCAAGGCCTGAAGCTATCTCTGTACTTCTCTGTAAAAGTCACCAGAGCTACAGGCCAGCAGCACTTCTCTTTTACGTGGCACCTTCCTCTCATCTGTGGGGATAATAAGGACTTCATTAGTTCTTCCATTTCTCTTATCCTCTCAGCATTATAGCTTTATCATCCAAATGCCAGGAAAGTAAAACGAAACAAAATTAGACAATCTAAATTAAACTCTCTCAATATTGTAGGGATGAAGGACCTTCAGAGTACTAGAACTTCTTAAAAAAAATCTCTTGCATTGCTACATCAGTTTCCAACACACATATTATTTCATTCAAATGTTAAGAAGGGGAAAAGAGTGTTACTGTGTACTGTAATTATTTTAGGTTCATGATGAAAATGCTTTACAAGGGTGGGCATGGTGGCTCACGCCTGTAATCCCAGCACTTTGTGAGGCTGAGGCGGGCGGATCACTAGGTCAGGAGATAGAGACTGTCCTGGTTAACATGGTGAAACCCCGTCTCTACTAAAAATACAAAAAATTAGCCAGATGTGGTGGCGGGTGCCTGTAGTCCCAGCTACTCAGGAGGCTGAGGCAGGAGAATGGCGTGAACCTGGAAGGCAGAGCTTGCAGTGAGCTGAGATGACGCCACTGCACTCCAGCCTGGGTGAGAATGCGAGACTCCATCTTAAAAAAAAAAAAAAAAAAAAGAAAAGGAAAGAAAATGCTTTACAAATATGAAAACTCCTCCCTGGATTTTTTTGCAAGCTTAATGTTTGCCTAACAAAATAGTTAATAGGATTCTATAATATTGATGTTAGAAATGGATTTATATTTTTCTAGTTTTAAGGGAATAGCTGTATATTACTTTAGATGGTGGTACTATATAAAAATATGTTTTCCCATTACATACAAAGATGACGATATTAATTTATTGCTAGAGAAAGAATTGATATTGAGTTATAGAGATTTTCCAGAAGGTATTTTAAGACCCTTTGCTGGTCCTTTGTGACTAGCAGCATGTATGTTACATGGCAGGCTGAAAGTGACATGCTGTGATTCTGGAAGAGCGTGAGCCTATTGGCCCTGTAACCCATGAGCTTGTTTTCACTAACCCAGTGCTCAAAGCAAATTAATTCACCCACGAAGTTTGTTTTAACACTTATCTAAGGGTTACTATCAATGTTCCAGGAAGTAACAAGTATCATTGCTGATATACAGCTCTGATTTGACTCATAAACATTTCTGATCTCATGAGATAGTTGCAGTGGTGTTTTGCTGTGTTTACTAGATGCATCTAATAAACACCATGAGATTTACGAAGAGATTTGAAGATATTTGTGACTCCAAAACTGATTGCAAGGTATAGCAGGGGCCAGTAAAGTGATCTTTCTTCCACTCCCTAGAATGTCTTCCTCAATCCAGAGTTTAAAGTGTATTGAAATGATAGCTGGCTGATTCACCAGGTCGAAAAGATCAACCAACTATTTATTAAGCACTTCATGCATTTTCTGTCCCACGGAGATTTCAGTGAAAGATACAGTGTGGATAAAACACAGAGAAAAAAATGTCCTCATGCTTATGACTTAATTGCAGAAGTGGAACTTAGACATGTGAAACAATTAAACAGTTCCACAACAGATAAGCAAATGGGATACTTCGGAGAGACATCTGGTCCCTGTGCTGTTTATAGCCAATTCCAGTGGTGAATAAAAGAAGTGGAACGGACTGCTTTTGAAGGGAGCGCATCCTGATCCTCTGGCAGTAAGGTAGAGGTTTTCTGCCAGGAGGGAACACTAGACAGAGGCTGTTTGTTTTTTCTCCAAACAGAAATCTCTTCCATGCTAATAGGAGCTTCAAAAGGATTGCCACAGCAGATGGAAAGAACCAATATATAAATGCATTTAATTAGCAGGAATTAATGGAATTGGGGGATTAATTCTGTCATTAGAGAGAAACAAAACCTATTTTTGTCTCCTATCTGTGGTTACACACTCTAAGATGGATTTGGCACAGGTGGTGTTTGAATATAAGGCCACTGTAGTATCTAATGGCCTTTTGATGCCACTGTTGGATTAATCCCAGGGATAATGAGAAGGTAGCCCTGTGAGATGTGTGCTCTGCACCATGTTTCAGCGATGGAGGAGAAGCTGGTAGGTGGAGTGTGAGGGGTATAAACCTAGAATCCAGTGAGTGTTTGAAGGAGGAAAAAGGGGAGGAGATTGAGAGAGTCTCTCCTCTCGCATCTGATTTTTTTTTCTTTTTCTTTTTCTTTTTTATTGAGACGGAGTCTCACTGCGTCACTCAGGCTGGAGTGCAGTGGTGTGATCTCGGCTCACTGCAACCTCCGCTTCCTGGGTTCAAGCAATTCTCTTGTCTTAGCCTCCGAAGTAGCTGGGACTACAGGCGTCCGCAGTCACGTCCAGCTAATTTTTGTATTTTTAGCAGAGACAGGGTTGTACCATGTTGGCCAGGCTGGTCTCAAACTCCTGACCTCAGGTGATTCACCCGCCTCGGCCTCCCAAAGTGCTGGGATTACAGGCGTGGGCTACAATGCCTGGCCACATCTGATTATTAATGAGAGATTAGGGACAGACTCACCTAAGACAGAATTTTTAATTCAATCTAGCAAGCACCCATTGCCTAGTCTTCCCCCTGCTTTTTTTTTCTTTTCCAAAAAGCTGTTCCTCCAGAAAAGCAGTTTTCAGTGTTTTTAATTTTTAGGCCAAGATACTCATGACATAAACCAGATGACATTGTATGCATAACACATTCCCGCAAGTGACATAGGTAAAAAGACTGTTGATTATACCCCTTTCCCAACACTGACAAGTCAACACCAGCCCTCCGACTCAAAGCACATCACAATTCAAGTATATGATGTGACAGTTTGTACTTTTCAAAAATAGCCATGGCATTTTCTCCCACCTACACATTCATCTTGCAATGTGACTTTGATGCTCTTTCCATTGAAATGTGGGATCTACGCTCTCTTTCCTTGTATATGCGCAAACGTGGACTTCAGCAGGAATGGTACCTTGGGATTTCCAAGGCGAGGTGAGTTGATCACTGGGCTCTCTTGGGATTGTTGCTTTTGGAACCCAGCCACCATCTTATAAGAAAGCCCAAGAAGCGCACGGGAAGCCCAGGAATCCCATGTGAGAGGATCCAAGGCTCCTAGCCTTGAGCCGCTTCCCATTTATGCCTCATTAGCATAATTCACAGTGGTCATCCATACCAGTGAATGCGTGTTAGATTACCTTTGCTGTGTTTGATGATTATACTAAATTTCATTTTTTTGTGAGCTAAGCCTTCACAGTTTGTTGCTCATGTACCATGGCTGGCTGCTCACAAAGCAGAAAAATTGGATAGAATGTTTCTGATAAGGTAAATACAGGAAAGGCTATGCAGAAATATGTATCTCAGAGAGTGAGCTATTGGGCAACTATGGTATAAGTTATCTGGTAGCCACACAAGAAGTAACAGATTGAATAAAGGCAAACTATGAAGACTTCAGTCATGATAAGATCAAGAGAATTATTTGTGTCACATTTGCCATGGATTGTGTCTCTGTTGGCACACACAAAAAGTTGGGACTTAAAACTGCAAATTTACTTTAACTTCATTTTGCATGTCATGCATTCATGAAACTTTTTCTGGGGGTTATTTATTTTCATTTTTGGCTGTCCTGTTTCAAGTTAAACAAAGGAGAAACAGCATCATATAGTGGAAGAAACTCAGACCTGGGGAAGGGAGGCAGCAAGTAAATGAAACAAGAGTCCTTTGTCTCTCAGCTGGATTGCTAACTAATCTGTGTGATCCTGCAAAGGTCAGCGCAGATCTCAAGCCCTACTTTCCTCATCTATGAAATGAAAGGTTAGACTAAGACCAAATACAGCTCTAGAAAGTAGAGTATTATTACTCTTCAAGAAATAGTTTAGGGTTGTGCCTCTTGCTTTGCACATGAAAATATTTAGGAGTAGAAGTTCACAGAACTTGGCAAAGCTAGATGCATTTATGATTCCCAGTGAATCAACTGATGTTTTTCCCTACATCTCTACAAGCCATTCTTTGTTTAGCAGTTTTTATATTTACTTTTATTTTTTTCTTCTATAATTTTGGAAAAAAAGAGTTAGCTGACTGCTACTATGGGCAGGCAACAATTTGGTAATAGGATATTATTTTTAAAACTAAAAAATAACTGAATATGAAAGATTAAACTTTTAAAAAATAGACATAAGTGCTCAGAGTTGTGATTCTATTTTGCATGTAACAATGTAGTTATTTCAGTTACTTTATTGAGAATCACAAATATATATATGGCTTTGCCAAGTTCTGTATACTTTTTATTCCCCAATATTGTCTTCTGTACAGCAATAATTACAACCTTAAGCCGTCCCTTCAGAAGTAGTCATATGCCAAATTCTACCTTAGTCTAAAATAATTCTTTTTCTGTGTGATGGGGCTAAAAACATCAGTTCTCCCTGCTGCTCTCCGCAGATGTCCAGGTACCTTAATGGTTAGGTTCTCTGTACCTTGAGCTTATTTGCAAGGCAGAGCTTCAAAAGAACTGCTTTTTAAATTTTTCCACTGATAGAACTGGAGCTTGGTAAACTAACTTGCCCAAGGTCATAGCAGTTAGTGATACTCACAGGACTTAAACCCAGGAGGTCTGAATGTAGACTCAATTATGGCATATCCCTTCCTAATAATAAGCCAGATTTTGTTTTGTACTTCTTGCCAAAATGTAACTCCATGATGACATTTGTTTTGTACATTGCTGCCTTCTTACTGCCTCAAACAGGGCCTGGCATGGTGGGAACAGGTGGGGATCTTAGTCTGTTCCTGCTGCTAGGACAAAATATCTTAGACTGGATCATGTTTAAATAATAGAAATATATTTCTCATGGTTCTGGATTCTGGGAAGACCAAGATCAAGGTGCTAGCAAATTGCTCTCTGCTTCAAAGGTGGCAAGCTCTTGCTGCATCCTCACATAATGGGAAGGCAAAAAGAAATGAAAACTGTGTCCTCACATGGTGGAAAAGATAGAAAGGACAGGCAGCTTTCTCAAGGCTCTTTTAGAAGGGCATTGATTTCCTTCATGAGGGTGGAGCCTTCATGACTTAATCACTTCCTAAAAGGCCCCACCTCTTAAAACCATACTGGGGATTAAGTTTCAACATGAATTTTGGAGGGATACAAACATTCAAATCACAGCAGCTGTCTTCTCCCTTTCCTGATGCCACATGACAGAAGCCATCTCTTCCTTCCGCACATGGATGTTTGAGCACATCCAGACTCTTGAGAGCCCAGGCTTAAGAGAGAGAGGCTGTGAGAAGGAAGATGGCAGTTCCCTCCTGGAAGTCTTGACTTCTCAGTCCCAGCTTTCTGTCTTGGTATGTGTACTGAACAACAATGTATATGAAGATACAGTATAGAAGGAAAAATAAACCATTTCCTATGAAGTAATGATTCAACTTCTAACCTGTAAAAATGAAAAATTTCTCAGTTCCCTACCCCCTTGCATTCCTGTCTTCATAAGTTTCTGTGATTTAATTTTCCAATAAACTTAATATTCATATACTTAACAACTTTTATATCCATTAACAACTTGACTTTCCCTGCTTCTTTGAATTTTGGAGCATTCTTTCCTTAGTATGAAGGAGTTTTGAGAAAGGCAAGAAGACAAGCTCAGAGCTCAAGAAACTATGAAGAATAATATTGTAATCATAACACCTCATTATTTGTTTTTAAGCTCAATCCTTCAGAAGGTTATTATCTGGAGTTGAATAATAATAGATTCAGGCTCTTTTTATGTGGAGGAAATCTTAAACAACAGTGTTCATAGGGAAGGACATTAATCAGGAGAGAGAAGTGAGCCTTGTTTCTAATAATGTTTGCATAATAGCTACCCTTGGGTATATTGCTTGACTTAAAATAAATATTCATGCTTTCCACATCCAGTACAATTGGAAATTATTCATGGTTATGATTCTGTCATATGATCTTCTACCTATTCAAGGGGACTTCAAACTGAGAGCCTGTTGGAAACCAACAAACATAAATAACAATGCTTGTGAGTGATACGGGGTAGAAGTTGGAAGAGGCTGTGATGTTGGCTATGGGGAGAAAAGGAGCAAAGAGTAGGAACTTAACTGTTTCCAGAGGGGGAGAAGCAGACTCACGTTGACATGCTTAAGGACATTTATATGCTCTCCTGGTTTGCTTTTAGCTCTTCAATAGCTTCTCATCACCAGGAGAATAAAATTTAAATGCCTTATCTTGGTGTCAGACTCACTCCCTGGAGTGGTTCCTGTGAAACTTTGGATCACATTACCTGAGACTACTCTCCACCTCAGATGTGACAACACAAAGCTCTTTGCAGATTCCCTCAGACACCATGACTTACCTTTATCTCTTTGTTCACATCCTTCCTTCATCTTGCTAGGATTTTTCAAAGCTTCTTTGTTAATTAATCTATGTATCATAGAAGAGTCAGCTTAAACTTCACCTGCTTCAGGAAGCCTTCTATGAACTCCACACCTAGTCAAGAGTTTTACCCAGACTGTCCTATTTTTATTAACTTATATATTTAGTGGTCCTTAAATAGCCTTTGTCCTGGGGAGTTTTTTCATCATCTTGCTTTATTGCTTACATGTACTGAATTTTATTACATAAATGCTTTCAGTTAATTAATTCATTTTTCTTTCCTTTTCTGTCTCCTTTCTCCTTTCTCTGTTTCTCTCTCTCTTTTTATTAACTTTTAAATTCTGAGAAATGTTACAATACAGTCTTGAGAACATAGGCTATTTTGTTGTTTCTTTTGTTTGTTGGTTGGTTTTGAGATGGAGTCTCGCTCTGTGGCTCAGGCTGGAGTGCAGTGGCATGATCTCGACTCACTGCAACCTCTGCCTCCCGAGGGTTCAAGCAATGTTCTGCCTCAGCCTCCTGAGTAGCTGGGATTATGGGTGCCCACCACCACACCTGGCCAATTTATTTTATTTTTTTATTTTTAGTAGAGACAGGGTTTCACCATCTTGGCCAGGCTGGTCTTGAACTCCTGACCTCGTGATACACCCGCCTTGGCCTCCCAAAGTGCTGGGATTACAGATGTGAGCCACCATGCCTGGCAGAGAACACAGGCTATGTTTTGAACTTCTGTGTGTGTTACAAGGCTTTGCATTAACTGCTCCCTCATGCAACTTTCCTAACCTTGTTTCTTTCCTATTAGGGACATTCTACTTCAGTCAGGAGAACATCTTAGAGTCCAAACTGATTTGTTCTCTTGGAGCTGTTACTCGATATCTGTGGAGGATTAGTTCCAGGACCCCTTGCAGTTACCAAAATCTACAGATGTTCAAGTCCCTGATCTAAAACAGCTCAGTATTTGCATATAACCTTTGCACATCCTCCTGTACACTTCAAGTCATCTTCAGATTACTTATAATACCCAATATAATGCAAATGCTATATAAATAGTTGTTATGCTATATTTTTAAAATTTATAGTATTTTTTACTGTTGTATCATTATTATTATTTTTTGAATGTTTTTGATGTGAGGTTGGTTGAATCTGCAGATGTGGAACCTACAGATATGGAGGGCTGGCTTTACTTTCTCCAGCCTCTCCTTCCTTGTCCTTCGATGCAGGATTTTTGTTAAACACCATATCGTTGGCTCATTTATCTGTGCTTCTAATCTGATGGGTTCTATATTAACAGAGATATGTCTGCCCAGCTTCACATGCCAATTTTACCCTTATTGGTAGGCTCCTTCCGAAGGTCCATATGTCTTTTTCAGGTACTTATGTGCAGTCACAAAATACCGAAAACTGTGCCTTCTGTTTATATAACATATCTATTTCTAAAACACTTTAAAAAATTTATCCTAACTACTGAGAGGTGAGCAGTGCAGCTGTTAACCTCATTTGCAAGTGGAGAATTGGTTCAAAACGATTGAATAACCTCCAAAATGTATGTGTCCAATAAATTGTAGCGATTAGAATTAGACTCCAGTTGAGAGCCTTTTTCACATTACAAACCTGACAACAGTGTTTTTTTCACTGTCTATAGGCCTTGCAGAGCCTAGTAGAGTTCTGTGCATGATGAACTCAATGAGGGCACTGGACACAGGCTCACACAGGGTCTGTATTATGGTGCTGATTTGGGCCACTATACCTCGAGAGAATTAACTTACTTTAAACTCCACTATGGACATTTATAAAATGAAGAGTGAGACACCATATTTTCATAGGGTTTTTTTTTTACACGTAACACTTTATTAATTCCCTTTCTCTTATTTTCATCTCTCTTTTCTCCCTTTGTTTTCTTTTCAGTCAGTTCAACAATTAATTGGTGTGCACCTACAATGTGCAAAGCATTATGCTAGGGTTCACAGGGGAATGCAAAGAGGATGCTGCTCGTAGCTTGTTATGGCGAGGAACTTTTCTTCTCTCTTTTACGTTCTCTGTTTTTCTCCATTCTTCTCTTCTTCCTACCTTCTTTTTCCTCTGATGTTCAAGTAGCCCTCATCATTTCTATAAATTTCCAAGGCTTCAGCTTTGGTCAAAGGGAAGGCACTCAGCCCAGGGCCAGTGAGTGAGTTTAACATTCTTACGGTCCTTTGCATCTGCTCACCCAGGAATCATACATACTCAATATAAAAGCTTTGGGGGTTTTGCTCAGTGACAGCTGGGGACTCCATGTAATTTAATGCATGATACAGCACTTTTGGCTAACTCTGTATGAGAGTCTACTCAAATAGGAATAAAATATCACTTTGCAAAATACATTTAAATTATTTTTCTTCCAAAACTTTGTGACTTTAAAGCCTTAAAATCTATTTTTTGAAAGTCAAAAAATAACAGATGTTGGTTAGGCTGTGGAGAAAAGGGAATGCTTATACACTGTTGTTAGAAATTTAAATTAGTTTAGCCACTGTGGAAAGCAGTTTGGAGATTTCTCAAAGAACTTAAAGCAGAACTACCATTCTAACCAGCAATCCCATTACTGGGCATATACCTAAAGGAAAAGTAATCATCCTACCAAAAACACATATGTACTCACTGTTTATCTTAGTACTATTTACAATAGTAAAGACATGGAATCAACATAGGTGCCTATCAGCAGTGGAGCAGATAAAGAAAATGTGGTATATATATACCATGGAATACTACAGTCATAAAAAAGAATGAAATCATGTCCTTTGAAACAACGTGGGTGCAGCTGAAGACCATTATCCTAAGTGAATTAATGCAGAAACAGAAAACCAAATATTGCATGTTCTTACTTGTAAGTGGGAGCTAAATCTTAGATACTCATGGACACAAAGATGGGAACAATAGACACTGGGAACTCTAGAAGGAGACAGGGAGGGGGACAAAGGCTGAAAAACCTCTTGTTGAGTACTATGTTCACCGTCTGGGTGACAGGATCAATAGAAGCTCTAACCTCAGCTTCTTGCAATATATCCTTGTAACAAACCTGCACATGCATCCCCCGAATCTAAAACAAAAATGATTTTTTTTTTTTTTTGAGATGGAGTCTCACTCTGTCGCCTGGGCAGGAGGGCAGTGGTGCGATCTCGCCTCACTGCAACTCCACCTCTCGAATTCAAGCAATTCTCCTGCCTCAGCCTCCCGAGTAGCTGGGATTACAGGTGTGCCACCACGCTGGCTAATTTTTGTATTTTTGGTAGAGACGGGGTCTCACCGTGTTG
This sequence comes from Nomascus leucogenys, assembly GCF_006542625.1. NCBI lineage: Eukaryota > Metazoa > Chordata > Mammalia > Primates > Hylobatidae > Nomascus > Nomascus leucogenys. Next base: position 86,410,004 of record NC_044393.1, on the reverse strand, counting down.
GCCAAGCTGGTCTTGAACTCCTGACCTCAAATGATCCACCCACCTTGGCTTCCCAAAGTACTGGGATTACAGGCATGAGCCACCATGCTTAGCCTCTCATTCCTCTTCTACACCCCACGTAAGATGCCTGAATCATTAGACACATCTATTTTTTTTTCCCTAAGGCTACATATTCTTAAAAGTAGTTACCTGTTATCTCTAGGCTTTTTTTTCCATAAGAATCATCAATAAATTAAATGCCAAACACATGGTTGTTTTCTCAAGCACACAATTAAAATAGACTTGATTCCTCTTTACTGTCTCCAGTCCTCTTAATATTCATAGCAATAGGTATTTATCTATCATCACAAAACACACAAAAAGACTGGTGATTGCTTAAGCCCCAAGAGGGCAAAGTAGAAGGAACTAGAAAGAAGGAAGCAAGTGCAATCATGATTAGGCACTTACTCTGCATCCATGGCTGCGTTAGGAACATTCATAGGACTTCATGAACCCTACTAAGTTTCAACCTGCTCTTTTACAAATGTGGAAACTGAGGCTCAGCAGGGTTAAATGATTTGCCCAGTGTCCTACTGCTTAAAGTATCAGAGTTGAGATTTGAACCCAATTTGTGTGACTCCAGTTTTTAAAATATTTACTGTACCAAGGCTGGAGGGGGCACGCATGGGCCCTAGAAGGGTGCGTGGAATGGGTACCTGGGTGGGGAAGGGTTAAAGAAGGGGCCTCGGTCTGCTTGACCAAGATATTTTCCTTCCCTGATTCCTGCCCCAAATGTAGACTACTTATCCAAAATATGGATCCAACTTTGTGTAATATTTTAATAAGAGGGTCTTCTACTAATGGCACATCTCTCTTTTGTCTTTCACAGCAATTTTGCAGGCAGTAATAGCTGGTGATCTTATGAAGGTAAGATATCTTCCTACCAAATCTTTGGCGATGCTTTAAGAACTTTAAATCAACATCGTTCCTCATCAAATTTCTATTTTCCCATCTACCATTTATCATCCCCTGCTTGCACTGGCTGAGTAGAAGAGGCAGGATGTTCTTTTGAGAACTGAGCAGAGATGGTGTTCAAGAGCACCGGGGTACTTGTCTCAGTTACTTAAAATGAACTGCATGTCCCCAGGATGCAATGTGCACAGTGTGCCTGCCCTCTAGAAGCTGACATTTGAAGAATTTAAAGATTTCCTTTCAGGCAGGTATTGAAATGAAGGTATCTGTAAGAATTACCTGGACAACACTCAGAAACGCATCCTTCAGGACAGAGATTAATCTTCCCTTGTCATGGTTTTATACTTTGGGGATCATAGTTAGTCAAGCAAGGACCCTCCTAGTTAGTCAAACAAGAACGCTGATCCACTTGGAATAGTTTAATTTGTGCTTCCTTGTGTTTTCTGGTGAGTTTTGTTCAGAAGGAAGGAAGCAGTCACCACTGCCCTGAGGGTGAATGTAAAATCTGAAGTCAGACTTTCTGAGTTTGGATCTTGGCTCTGCCATTCACTGTCTGTGTGATTTCGCGTAATTATCTAATTCTCTCTGTGCCTTAGTTTTTTCATCAGTAAAATGGAATAATATTACCTCTGTCTTTGGCTTGTCATGAGGAATTAATGTAATAATACATATAAAGCTCTCAAGACTGTTCCTATTACATGGAAGGGGCTCTAAAATGTTAGCTATTTTATTAATATTCTGATAGTATAGATCTGTGTTTTTTAATAGCTAAACATGGTGGAAATACAAATATTTGTTATATAATACAACATCATCTATGAATATTCTAAAGCTATATTTGGTCCCACGTCATTTTCAGGCATCAGGCTCATGACTGCCCATATGCCCCTGCAAACCCCCTGCTGGAACTGATCTGCTCTGTATTAATGACAGCAGCCTGAAGGCAGAGGCTACGCCTGACTCCTCAGCCTGAGGAGTAAGGTGCCATTACAGATCAAGGAACCAATAGCCCTAAGAGAAAGCTGAAAAGTCCTACCCTCAGACATAACTTTTTAGGCACATCTGTTGGACAAACTGAAGGACACCTGTGCTACATTTTGAACAGGTTACTAGAAGAAAACAAATGGTGAAAATGTTGCAAACATCTTGATCAACTGCCCCCTTTAGGCACATAATCCTGAAAATGGTGCCTGTGCCACTGCACAGATCATAGGGTCAATAGAAATTGTTACCCAGAAGAGAAGAGTGCTCTCCAAGCAGTATATTGATGAGTTCAGGGCCGTTTCTTACCAGTGCATTAAGCCCATACCATCCTATACTCTGTGCAAGGCCTTCCATTGGGTTTTGTGGGAAACAAAGGCATGAATAAAATTGATTCCTGCCCTTGGTGGATTTCTACAACAGAAAATTTTGCAAAGCACTGTACATTTGAAACCCTTCCATTTTATTTTCTATATGCTTTTAGTTTAGGCAACTGATTTCCCAAGATCCTGAGCTTATTATCACACTTTTTCTTGTACTTTTAAATAGAGAATCATTTGCAATGTGGGAAATCACTATATCCAGCTGGTTGTCTTATTATAGGTTGGTGCAAAAGTAATTCGGTTTTTGTCATTTCAGTGACAAAACCTGCAATTATTTTTGCACCAACCTAATGCATTATCTGTTATAATTCTTTCCTAAATGACTAAAACATGACTTAATAACACCTTTTTTGTTTTTGTTTTTGGAGATGGAGTCTCGCTCTGTCACCCAGGCTGGAGTGCAGTGGCGCGATCTTGGCTCACTGCAAGCTCCGCCTCCTGGGTTCATGCCATTCTCCTGTCTTAGCCTCCTGAGTAGCTGGGACTACAGGCACCCACTACCATGCCTGGCTGATTTTTTGTATTTTTAGTTCTGATGGGGTTTCACCGTGTTAGCCAGGATGATCTCGATCTCCTGACCTCGTGATCCGCTTGGCTAGGTCTTCCAAAGTGCTGGGATTACAGACGTGAGCCACTGCGCCCGGCCAATAACACCTTATTTACTGAGAGGTGGAATATTTACTGAGAGCTTGAGGTTTTGCTTTTTCTCTCTTACATATTTTCTTTATTTTCCTTCTCAAATATTCATGCCCTCTTTCTCTTCTCCGATTTCTTTTGTTCCTTTCCTCTGAGCAGAAAGTGCAATATATATAAAATATTAAATTGGGTACATGTGTATGTGTTTGTATGAGAGAGAGGGAGAGAAAGAGAGAGAGAGAGACAAAGAGAGTGAGAGATAGAGACTAGTGAACAGAACATCTCTGGAGCCACCCCCGTGTGAAGGCTGTCACAAATACCTCCTGGACAACTGGGCTGCAGAAAGTGCCCATGGACTAACTGAATATTCATGGTGTCTAGAAACAGCACAGGAAGGCAGGATCAAGGCAGTTGACCCTGAACAGGTCTGGTTGGGTCCATGCTGCTATCCTTTGTCGATCTCCCCACAAAGAAGGGGAGTGTCATTTTAAGACAATGCAGTTGAACAGAACAGGATATCCTTTTAGACTTTTGTGGAAAATTGCTAGCTACTCCTTCCTGCCCTCTTGCCCCCCAGTTTAGGGATGGAAGTCCCATATGTTCCTTACCTCCTTTCAGCTACTGCTTTTGATCCATGTCCTGGGAGGTCTTCCGTGGCTCTTTCCATCCCCTGCTTCATGCTTCCCTAGTGCTTCTTTGAGACCTTTGTGATGTTCCCGTCCATTACTGTGTGATTCTTTACCTATCCGTCTCCCCCATGGGCTGTGAGGGCTTTGAGCACAGTGACTGAATTGTATTCACATTTATCTTCCTGGCATCTAGTACATGACAATTCTATGGATGTATTTGAGTGAAGACGTGAACTCTGAATTTAGGTTCTTTTTTTAAGAAAGTATTTTTAATTGACAAATGATGATACATATTAATAGAGTACATAGTGATGTTTTGATACATATACAGTGATCAAATCAGGGTAATTAGCATATCCAGCCCCTCACACATTTATCATTTCTTTATGTTGGGAATGTTCAACATCCTCCTTCTAGCTATTTAAAACTATTTAATATAGTATTAACTATAGTCATCCTACAATGGTATAGAACACTAGGACTTATTCTTTGCATTTATGTCATTTATGCTCTTTTACCTTATGGGATGTTTGATTATCTATAATGTGTGCCATCTAACTTCTTGAAAGATAGTATGTTCCTTTTGCTTATTACCTGCTGGGTTATTTAATTCTTATTTTTCCTAAAATTACCTATTAGAAGCTTCACGCAGGCACTCTTGTCCTGAAATACTGTAGTTTGGAGATGAGGGACTCATTCACATTTTCTGTAATGTTCAATATTTTATAAACTTAAACCATATCCTCATGTAGCCACCTTATCCTCAGGCTACAAAATCCTGTTTTTTTTTTTTTTTTTTCCAGTCTTCTCTCATATAGAAAGTACTACATTTTCTGAATCATTTTGGGTCTCTCTCTGTAGATCATCTCTAGCCTATTAGGTATGTGTTGGATGATTAACAGAAGGTTTGCAGGCTGGGCTGCATATCTGGATGAAGAAGGAAGCCAGATGTGTGTTTGTGTGTGTGCATGCATGCCTGCGTGTGTATGTGTCTATACTTGTATTCAGTGATCTTACACGGGAGAAACAGAAGCAGCTTTGATATTTGGTATATTTGGTATCTTTGATATTTGATATTTGGTATCTTTGGTTCATAAGACTGAAGAAAAACTGAAGGACACAGGCAAGAAGCTTAGCTACAGTCACCAAGCTATTCTTGCTTATAGCCATAATTACTCTTTCACTCAAGAGAATGCTAAGCCAACATAGAGATGCTTTTGTTCTCCACTCCACCCCTCACTACTCCTTTGAGAGACCATAGAGACCAGTGCTCAGAAAATAAATGAAAAAAGTAATTCAGCGTGATTTAGTTTCTCTAGCCTGTTCAATACCCACAGGCTCTCTCCAGAGTTAGAAGAGACACTGGTCATCTCTGTGAGTGATAACACAGTCCAGGAATGTTACTTCATCTTTTTGACTTTTCTCTATGTCCTCTAAGGCTGAAAACATTGTGGTTTGCTACATGACTCTTATTTTATTACCAGTTAGCTGTTATCCTTGTTCCGGCTTCTGCCTGAGCTTCTTTTTGTATGTCTCTCTTGCAGCTAATAGAAAGCTATAAAAATGGAGGCAGTCTGCTAATTCAGGGACCAGACCACTGTTCACTCCTTCACTACGCAGCTAAAACCGGCAACGGGGAGATTGTGAAATACATCCTTGACCACGGTGAGTAGGCATAGTGAACTTACCAAGGATCACTTATCTGTGAAATCCATTGCATTTTGCATTTTCTAAGATACCCTTCATCCAGGCAGTCTTCAGAATGGCAGAAATACTCTCGAACTTTTAGCAGACTCTGCCCCTGCTTATTTGAGGCAGTTGTGGTTGCAGGCCACTGACACATATGGGCCATCCTAACCAAGCAATTAATAGAAACAGTGTTCATACCAAGCTCTTTACAGGCTATTTTTCAGACTAATTAGTTTTTTTTAAATATAGGACAAAAATAAATGCAGCCTGGCATCGTGCACTTTATTATTTTCTAGAGCTCTTCTGTAAATTAATGGGTTGGGATCCCCTACCTAATCCATATTTGTGGTTCATCACTGTGAAGGTTCATGAGGATAATTCTTTTACATCTTTCTAGTTTCTCATTTTTTTTTCTGTTTGATCTCATTTATCTTTTCCACCCAAGTTACGCTTCATTCTCTTTGAAAATGTCTGATACTATTGTGTTGTCTGTGGCAGATCATACTAACCTTCCAGACTGCTTTCTAACTGGATTTCTAATTTGGTGCCAGATCATTTGCAGGAAGTAGCATGCACTATAGAATCTGCCTCTAAAAACCCTTTGGAAGCATAAACATATTTAATGAATACCAAATCTAAACTGTTACATTCAATTTATCATGTTTCGTAGTATTTCTAGGAATAAAGAATAGGAATAAAGGGGAAAAATACTGCCTAGCTAGTCTGTTTTAAATGAGAAGGAATGGAAGAGTCTAATTCTGCTGGATCTTGGTATACAGAGAGATTGGAAAAGTTTCTTTGAGCCCTGACAGTCAGCCTGTGGCTGACTCCTTTTGTACCCAAATTCAGCCTGTAGATAGTAAGCATACTCATAAACTCGTAAATGTTCACGTCCTTTTTGCTCCTTTTTTTTTTTTTTGCAATTCAGCAAGTATGTGTTATTCCATTCATTGATTCATTCATTTAACAAATATTTGTGTAGTGCCTAACAGGAGCTGCCTGTTATAGATGGTACACAGACAAAAATAAAATACAGTCACTGTTTTCAAGCAATTGCAGGCTAAAGAAAAAAATAAGATCGTGTGTATAATTAAATTTAAAACAGATATATGGAGCTGTTTTAAGTCCTATGGTCAAGCCACAAATAGATAACATAGCTACCATTTATCAAGCACATATTTGCCAATTGTTTATAGTAAACGCATCCCATCATTTGACAGGGTCCTTGCAAGGTAGGTACTAAACTATCGATCACGTTAGACACCCCTTGCTTTGTCTTCAGCACCTTCTCACTGTGAAGATTCTGCTTGAACCCTTGGTCTGAAATACGGTAGAAAGGGTGGGTTAGAAAAAGGAAAGACCATGAAAACAGGAGGGCTGTGATGACAGGATTTCTTTACTCCTTGTAGGCTGGGTTGGATAATCCCAAACCTGTCTGCCCTGGAAAGCCTAGGTAGGTAGGATGCATTTTTGGTGCTAAGTCTGGGGCTTGTATCATTCCATCTCCTATTTCCCTGGCTATTCAGTCTCTTTCAGTTAAAAGCGTTCCTTTCTGGGCAAGAGTGAAGCCACACTAATATCTCAGGATTTCTACTGCACAAAGCTCAGGTGAGGGTTAGATGTATACTGTCACTGTATTTTTCTTTAGCTCAGGTTTAAAGTTCTCCTATTTGCTGTCTTCTTGATCACTTCCAATCTACTCTCTTTAGTTTACCCTTTACCCAAGAGATTGAATGCTTGCTTGGATACCTTAAGCCATTTGGTGCCCACCTACCCTCTCTCTGGAGTTAGGTGAGACACTGGCCATCTGTTTGAGTGACAACACAATCCAGGAATCTCTCTCTCCACAGCCCCCCACCCATCTTTTCACCTTTCCTGGAGAAGCAGTATTTCCTCCCCTAGTCCTAGGATCCTCTCTGTATCCACTGTCTCACTTGGTCTCATTTAGGAGGCTGCAGTCAGCTCCTTTTTTTGATGAGGCTTTATTGAAGATGGACTCTCACATGTTTGGGGCTTTCAGGTGGGAGGGCTGTGGAAGGCCAGGACACCTAAGCCTTTCTCAACACCTGGTCTTTTTTTCCCAAGATCCTTCACAGTATGATAGTGCTGGGGTTCCCAGGGGTGAGAGTGGAAGCTGCCAGATGTTCTGAAGCTAAGCTGGAAAGTTCTGGATGATCTCTACTGCATTCTATTGGCTAAAACAAGTCACAGGGCCAGCCCAGACTTAAAAGGTTGGGAAACAGATTCCACTGTTTCCCAACAGTGGCATGAGCCATGAATAATTCATGGAGATATTTAATCTACCACACTCCCTTATGTCCCGGTCTCGGCAGTTTAAAGTGAGCAATGTCCTGAGCTTCTGACTCACCTGGAATCCCTTAGAGCTTCGTTTTTCTATTTGACTTTGGTTCTGGGTCCTAAGAACCCAAGTTTCACAAATAAAAATACAAGATGGCCAAGCATGGTGGGCCCATAGTCCCAGCTACTTGAGGCTGAGGCAGAAAGATTGCTTGAGCCCAGGAGGTGGACGCTGAGTGAGCTAGAATTGCACCACTGCACTCCAGCCTGGGCAGCTGAGCCAGACCCTGTCTCTTGAAGAGAAAAAAATGATGACAATAATGAAGGTTTTAACATAAGTATAGCCCGTGCAATATTTGAAATATGATTATACTAAAAATGAAAACAGCAGAACTCCTCATCTGAGCTGCCCCAGGGACATGAATGATGAGTCCTGGGATGATATCACCCTAACACAGTAGCTTTTCACTTCCTCTACTTCCTCTCTTTCCCCTGCCTCCAAAAATAGGGCCTTTAAAAGCACCGTTCATCCAAGCTCACAGGCCTTGGAGTTTCTATCCCCAAATGTAGATCAGTACACACCTACTTTGCCTGGCATCAATTCATCCGGCACATTAGTCTCTGAGGGCTTCGATCGAAACCTAACATTCCAACACAAATCAGTTTCTCATCAACCCGCAGTGACTCTTGCACAGACTGAGTCACACAACACCACTCCGCCCAAATGGAAGGACACGAAGGAATTCAATCTTTTTTAGGGGGGTGGGGGTGCTTATTTTTCCAATGCTTTGGTTAGATGTTATAAATTAATCAGCTTAATATTTATGCTCACGAGAAGAAACCCAACGTTCACAGTAATCGTCCTAACTTCGCTTCCAGGCAAACAATTTCTGAGGTCTCAGAAGGCATCCTATGCCTTTCCTGCCTCACCAGGATCTCTAATAGCACAGGAAGAAAGACTGTGGAGATGGGAGAGCACAATCCATCTCTTTTGTTTGTAAATAAAATGTTATTATGATGTTCAGTCCAAGGATCACTGCATTTTTGATGGATGGCAATTTTTAACACTTTACTACTATAGCTGAATATGGAGACTGAAACGCAATTGATTCTTATTGAAATTAGTTTTTATCAACCTTGATAGACATTGTCAATTTCATTCTTGATGTCTATCTTATCTTTTTTATTTATTCAGAAATATGGATGTAAAATCATTTGATATAGCCTAATTCACCTCATTCCACAAGAGCTAAACACTTCAGCTCAACTGTCGTTTTGTTTGTTTTTTAATATCTTTAGTTGCTGATTCAGTTTATATTAACCTTTGCATTTTACTGAAAACTATCATAGCAAAACCATTCCTCTCTTTTAGATGATAGAAACTCCTTTAAATTACAGTGTTCTTGAAGTCAGGGACAAGTACACAGAAACCATTACCCTTTTTCAATACTGTAATCACCTTCTTAAGGTGATCTCTGTTGATTGAAATGGTCTCTCCTAACTTAGTAATGATGATAACTCTGGAATACCCTGACCTGACAAAGAAAATAGCCTTTCCAAGAGGCCTCAGTAAGTCTGGGATTTAGGGATGTACACCAGACTATGGCATTGTATTTTTAAATTAGCATCAGATTTGCAGTAGGTAGGTCTGATCAGTTTGAATTCACGTAAATGAAAACAAAAAATAACAAATAAAAATTTTACGCTATGCCAAAGATCAAGAAAGACATTCCTCCTGGTTATTGAATATTGCAAATATCTTAAAGCCTTTGTTGTTTATTTACTTATTTTTTACAATTTGGTTTATGTCTGTCCCATGGTTTCATATGACGTAAATCTGAAAAATTGTTCAAACACCTGACTGTAATGATGCCTTTAGTAATAGCAGTTCTGAAGGATTCACAGGCTCTTTTCCAGGTGCACAGCTGATGTTGTTTGTGGCTCTTGAGTTGACACTTCGTTTGCTTCCTGCAGCCTTACTCCTGAGCCCCTCTCCCCTCTGCTCTGCCCTCTTCTTCATTGGCTCTGGTCAGGAGTGTGGGCCGCCACCATCAAGAGGACACCTGAACAAGAGTCCTGAGATTAGTTATTCTCCCAGACACAACAAGCAGCAACTGATTTCTCTTCTATGGGCTCTTTTAAAGCAGGCTGGGGGCTGTGCCACATGAGATGTGCGGTATGTTCTGAAAGCGCCATGGGAGGCTTGAATTTTTTTCAGCTTGCATCTTCTTCCTTTGGATGTCTTCTCTCATCTATACAGCATGCTGCTTTCCTTTACGAAAAACTGGAATTTGGACATTTAGAGAGTTGAAAAGAGACTCAGGGAGGAAGAGTTAACAATTCCACAGAGACTGGGAGAGAGACTAAGGATGCAGGGATTCCAGCTGAGATTCCTCAGTGCTTCCCGCTTTTCAGCTCCTTTCAACCATATTTTCTGCCCGCTCCCTCCCCCCTTGTTTGCCCCTCCAAGGGACTTTTGTGTTGTTTCTTTCCTTCGCCACCCTGCACACTCTGCTCTTTTGTTTTTATTCTCCCCACGCCTACCCCATTGCCTCCTACTGGTTTTCCTGATAGAAATCTCACTCATGCATTTCCTTTTTGATTTCAATGGGTTATTTTGTCTTCCCTCTTTTTCTGTCTTCAGTCTTTCTTTTCTCTTTTTTTAACCCCCCTTTTTCTGCCTCTGGTCCCAGAGAGAACAGACCACCATCCTGCTGGGACAGGATGACAGTACTGTTAGCATTCCCAGTGCCAGCTCTCCCCACATCTGTGCAGCTTTTGTCCTGTGGCAGGGGAGGATTTGGAATGGTCTGCTGGCAGCGTCAGGGAGACTAATGGGAAATGAGGGCCCAGAGAGAGGCCATGGGAAGTGGAAGGAATAGCAAAGGGGATTTGGAGGCATTGGTGTGGGAAGCAAATTAAAGGGTGCATGTGACAAAAGGCACGTAATATATAATACAAATATAATATTGATGACAAAGTCACATCAGCGGGAGCTGGGGTATCCAACAGAAGAGCCTATGGAATGAGTACTGGGCAGCAACATTGTAATTTGGAAGGCCTGGCTACTTAACACGATGTTCACTTTCTCATTTTGAAAGATTTGTGAAGTTTTGCTTCCTTTCGCATTCCCTGGGCGTCTCCTGAATACTGATGTGTATGTCCACTTAACAGAATTTTCTTTCCCTTAATTTTCAGACCATTTCCCATATAGCACAGTCTTTTGAATCCGTGTTTCAATTGTGAATCTTTATCTTAAAGTGATATTGTCTGGGATCCAAAATAATTTTAAAATGTCTTTTATTCATTCATTCATTAAAACATTTTAATTCGGTCCCAGGCACTTTTGAGGAAAAAAAAGTTTCTGTAACAATCACTGCTAACCTCTATTGTTCTAAATGTTCTAAATGCATTATCATATTTAATTTTTACAGCCCTATACAGTAAGCTCTCATCTCCATTTGACAGGTGTTGAAAACTGAAGTATGGTGAAGTTAGGTTACTTGCCAAATCTCATTCATACGTGAGAGATGGTCTGTGTCCTCCATATTCCTAATACCGGCAAGGGAAATGAAACATGGATAAATAACCACAATGCAGGGTAGCACCATGTGAATGTCATAAGCAGAGTTCAAATGACAACTGATCTAGGGTTCTGGAAGAGCAGAGGCCGTTTTCATCTGAAATTTTCATGGAGAAATCTGCACCCATATCTCCTCAATAGGGATTTTACCGTATTTTTTCTGGTTCAGGTAAGCCAAAGGATGAAGGGTGGACATTTCAGTAAACCCTGGAAGAGACAGAGACCTGAGATTTCCTTTTCTATTGAGGAAACAACAGTGAATTCTCTGCTGACAATTTGATGATCTCCCTTGAAATTCCTTAGGGGAGATGGCATAGTGTCCGCAATCAGAATGTATGTGTATATAAAACAAGCCTCAAACTTAAATGTTACCCATTCATATACGTTGAAGGAATTCAATTGTCTTTATTTTTATTTTTTTGAGACAGAATCTCACTCTGTCACCCAGGCTGGAATGCGATCATGGCTCACTGTAACTTTGATCTCTTGGGCTCAAGCAATCTTCCCTCCTTAGCCTCCCAAGTAGCTGGGACTACAGGCATGTACTACCACGCCCAGCTAATTTTTTTTTTTTTTTTTTTGTAGAGTTGGGGTCTCGTTATGTTACCCAGCCTGGTCTTGAATTCCTGGGCTCAAACAGTCCTCCCACCTGGCTGTCCCAAAGTGCTGGGATTACAGACATGAACCACCGTGCCTGACTAGTCTTTATTTTTTTCTCTCTTGTTTTTCTCCTTTTGTCTCCTTTCCTTTATTAGTGAGACTCAAATTAACTTTTCAAGAATCACAGGTGTTATTGTTTCTGCACTAAAAGTCACAGGGTACAGTTAAACTCCACAGTGTACAGTTAAAGCATAGCTCCCCATTGGGCAGTGCAGGTTCAAATAAGGAGAAGAACAGCCTTGTCTTAGGCTTCTCCTGGCATCCACTCTCTGTAACTCCTTCCTTGCTAGCATTATGCAAACAGTTATCTTAAAGCAAGCCAAAAATGATTAGAAAATGTACCTGTGCTGTTAAAAATAGCTGCCCATTCCCATCTGTAGTCAGCTGGCTGCTACTTTTGCCTCTTCTTGGCCAGTGTTCAAAATGTTCTGCTATTTTGTGATTATCTATGTTGATGGGAGAATAAGGAAAGTTGAAGTTAATTAAATTGGTTATTTCAGAGCCATTCCCCAAACCTTTTAATGGGCATTTTTTTTAGATATTAATTATGAGCAAAAGTTTCTTGCCTTGTTATTAGTGCCTCTGCCTCTCACCTCTGTCAGCTGCAGAGGATGAAAGGGCACGGAGGGAGGGAGAGTGATGGGTAGCCGCGGGCATGCCTGACTCACAGACTGGATAATCAGCTCTGGAATAATTCTGGGTTGGCTGCATTTGTAGTGATTCTGGTCAGAAATTGTGAAGGACAGCTTTTTTCCTTGTCCCCACCTTCATATTGTCAAATTATTGCTATGCTAGCCCAATTAAAAGGCTTGAGGATCCCGTCACTTGCATAGAGGCTTAGACCCTGGATGACTGTGGACTCACCGTGGCATGGCTCTGAGAGCACTGAATGACAGTGCTGAATGAAGGAGAAAAGTAAACGAGGCCTCTGTTGCCTAAATAGTTGTGCAATTAGCAGTACCAATGGGAACAGAGCTACTAATGAGTCTGGGCTGCTCATGTTCATGGAATTTTTTTCGAAAGGAGTGGCTTAGAATGTTCGCTGAAGGTGACAGGCACTCTTTAAGAGGACCATTGGGTGCTTAAGCCCCTTGCTGACGTTGTGAAGAGTGCCCTGTTGACAGCTAAATAGGCCTCAGGTGCTTGGTTCTCAGGACATAGAATTTGAGTCAACAAGTGGCTTCACATGTAAGTGGAAGTAAAGCGACCCTTCCATACCACATTCCTTCACTGATGATCCCATATCTTGATGTAGTGTGACCTGCTGTATCAGGACAGAGAATAGGACACTTCATGCTATCTAAAGTTGAAGCAGTGTGGTGTGCCAGGCACTCTTTTAAGCACACTATGTGTATTGACTCTTTTCTTTCTTTTTTTTTTTTTTTTTTTTTTTTGAGATGAAGTCTTGCTCTGTCACCCAGGCTGGAGTGCAGTGGTACGATATCAGCTCACTGCAATCTCCGCCTCCTGGATTCAAGCGATTTTCCTGCCTCAGCCTCCTGAGTAGCTGGGATTACAGGCACGCACCATCACGCCGGGCTAATTATTGTATTTTTAGTAGAGGCGGGGCTCCACTATGTTGGTCAGGCTGGTCTCGAACTCCTGACCTCAAATGATCCACCCGCCTTGGCCTCCCAAAGTGCTGGGATAACAGGCATGGGCCAACATGCCCAGCCTTCTTGAACTCTCACAACAACCCTGTGAGATAAATATTATTATTAATTTGACTTTACATGTGTGATAACCAAGGGGCTGAGAGATTGATTAGACTTGGCCAAGACCTAGTCTGTAGCAGAGCTGGGATTTTTAATCAAGAAGGGATGGCTTCAGAAACCTCACCCCTGATCACTGTCCTGTGCTGCTCTGCAGTTTTGGTATGTGTGTGGGAGGATGAGGATCATTATTCATGTTTTCAAGGAACAAAGAGGTATGTGTTAAATCTTTGTTGTTTCCTTAATATAGGGTAGGTGCTAGAAGGATACAAAAAATAACTGAGGTGTTCTTATATTCAACAAATATAGAATAATTTATTCATGGAAGGCATGCATTCAAAAAGTGAATACATAGTATGAGGGTAGAACCAAATAAGTGCTTTGAGAGTTGAGAGAAAGAATACATTCCTTCTGTCAAAGGTCATCTTTTGAGAGGACCTTGTCACAGACTAACCTTTGAAGAACATGTCAGATTTACATAGGTGGCGGTTCTGGATAGGGAGAGCTGGGAAAGCCTGAGAAATAAATGGTTGAGTGTGCAGTTACCACTTTAGCTTTTGTGAAAAAAAAAAAAAAAAAAAAAAAATGGAACCCTGGGAACAAATTGAGGAAATGTAGTTCCAGATGAAAGACTGTGAGCTCCAGTGTTTAAATACTTGGAAGTAAGCAGTAGATATAATGTATTGGAAACCTAGAAATCTAGATGATATAAGACCTTCTTATCTTTCGTGGTAACTACTTCTGCATGCTAATAATGTTCCAGGCAGATACCAGTTAGGAAGTCTATTTGTCAAATAGGACAAACAGAAAAGACAAATAGGAGAGACTTTGCAAGAGAAGATTCACCTGGTCCCAGTGAATGGCGGGTGTGAAAGAGAAGAGGTCAAGATGATTTGGATTACCAGGAGAATTATGAAATCCCATAACATCTCTGTTATGTTGTCCTTGGCCAATGACTTTCATGGTAAGAGTGATAACCTCTTCCACCCCTTCTTACTATGCACAATAAGTTAATTTTTAATAATAATGATATCTACCAATAAAGACAGCAAATCCCCAGGATCGTCTTTCTAAAGACTAAAATACTCAATACCTTGACTGTGTTTGGCACTTAAAAGCATATTTATTCATCCATTCAAGCAAATATTTAAGCATCTACTTATCTCCAGGCTCTATACTAGGCACCAAGGAATGATACAATGCTACACAAAGCATGGGCCAAAACTTTCAGGGGTTTTCTGGAGTCTAGTTATAGGGAGAGATAAATCAGTAGGTTATTTTAAAACAGTTTGTTAAGTGTCATGATCAGTATCATGATCATATATTCCCCCTTGCCTGGGGTGGTCCCAACTTGGATGATAAATCCCATTACCCATTCAACTATAGGAAACAGGGTCAGTACATAAAGTGAGGGATTGTATAGGCAGGTGTTTAATAAGCTGTTTGAAGTGGGATAATAAAGGGTTTTATGGGGAAAAAAAGTCTCAGCTGATATCCACAGGCTGAAGAGGGCAAGAGATGGCAGGGAGAGAAGCAGTGGTACAGAGCTAGAAAGGTGGACATTCCAAGCAGTGTTTGTAGACTGAATGGATTAATTCGTGAACACATGAAACATTGTGAAAGGGAAAATTCACAGAATATTTCCATTCCTAAGGATGCATCTATAGTCATTTGATGTATATGCATAGTATTTCTTTCTGGTATGAGGAGGGAAATTTTATAAAAAGTGGAATTGTACCCTAGATGATACGTATAGTATCTTACAGCCTTAATATTATGCTTCATAAGACGCCATCCCAAGCAACTCGTTTGAGAATGAGAAATTGCCCTGATTCCTAAAGCCCACCTGATCTGCCCCTTTCTCCCTAGCTAGCCACTTAATTATTTTTCAGTTATTTTATTCCAGTTTTATTTCATAAACTTGATTGAAAGCTTCTTGACAGCAGAGACCATACCATTCTTTTGTATCTACCATTCTGTACATATTGGTTCATGGAGATTGGGAGTTTGGTGATGAGGAGGTAGAGGGATCCTTTTATTTTTCTTTTTGTCTTATTATTCCTATCCCCAAATTTAGCTTTCCAAGGCATTTTAATTCTGTGACTATAGAGATTTTCTGTTAATGTTTAGTTTTTGAGCTTATTTTTGATTGTCATCTTGCTTTCTTCTTATTTAGGACCTTCCGAGTTATTGGATATGGCAGACAGTGAAACGTGAGTGTTGCCTTTTATTACATAGTCTGGGTTATTTTCTTCAGAACATATCTGGGAGAAGAATGTAATCTATAGAGCATATCATAGGTAATTTTAACCTAATTAATTCAAAGTCCACTTTCAACTTTGTGCATAAATGTGCAGGGCTAATAGCCTAAATAAAAAATTACACAATAGAAATTGATGACCATTGTCATAATGCTTGCCTCCATAGTCAGTGCTAATCATCATTTAGAGCTTGCTTCAAGCAATGTACTTCTGCACTGGTGCATCTTGGAATGCTGAGAAGTCTAAATAATTACACTTACCTTTTAATATACCCATCACATTTATTCTTTCTCAACTGGAGTTTCTGAGAAAATGGGGCCCTACTGCCCTAAGGCATTATTCACATGTAATGACATAACTTCTCTCGGTTAGTCTAGAACAGGACAAGTTATGTACCACCACTGAAGAACTAAGAACATAGTCACTCTATTTTCTGTCTTCTGTGGTTCAGAGAAGGGATCCTGATTGAAAAAGTCATCAGCTCTGGGATGGTGCCTAGACTGATGATAATGTTTGTTTTCAACCTTATTTCTAAAGTAGCGAAATAGCTACTGCTCCCCAAACAGGAACAAAGATAGGCTGTACAACTAATCCTGAAAGCCATATTTGAAAAGGTATAAAGATGAGTTGGTGTGGAGAGGAATGAGGTGGTGAGTAGCTAAGCATGTAGGGAGGAGAAGAAGTAGAAATGAATAGAATGGAGGATGAAGAGAAGCAGTAGAGCTGTGGAAGAAGCTATCGCTCCATAGAGCTGGTCCACATGCCAGCACATCCTATTGGCAAGATTATAAGTGGTGCCATCACTTACCCCATTTTGCCTTCTCTAAAGGTTGCTATTGATTTTTCCTGAAACACTTTGGCATTAAGCATCTTGGTGCCTTTGGGCTCAGGATAGGAATACCCTCCTCCTTATAGAGCCTGTCAGTGATGGGGAAATGGCCAGTTTCCCTTGCCACTTCCCACACTGAGTGGCTGGCCTCAAGCCTGCTGCCTCCTGGGGAGAGCCCTGGCTCTCAAACTCTCCCAGAGTCTCACTGTGCCTCTCAGATATCCTCTGTGGCTGCCCCCTCCTTTCACCTGCCACTCACACAGAATCTAAAGTGGATAGAGCAGAGTGGGTGTTGGCCTGGCTCTTTGAACTTGGGTTCTCAGGAGATACTCCACTGCAGGCCAAGTGGCCATCAACCAAGGGCTGCGTGCTGCACCTGGAGGGCCAGAGGCACTCTACGCTGCCCCCTGTTCTTTCACCCAGTGCCTTTCTCGCTCTGCTCAAATGTATGCACAGAGAGAATGGCTTCAGTGTTCAGATATATCTAAACAATTAGTCTGTTTAATACTGCATTGACTATCACCTAAATCAGATAGTAGTAGTTTTTTTAAAAAAGTTACTAAACCTAGTTAATCAACACTGTTTGGAAAAGGGGCTGGAGTCAGATATTATGATCAGGTGGTGACTAGCTCAAAGAATTTTTAGAAATACCCTTCCCTACCTCCCCAGAATGTACCCTACAGTCAAGGTCTCAGCAGCCTATAGGGAAGGAGGCTGAGGAGCACCCAACATCAGCTCCCCTCACCCCATTCCCTGCTGCCTCCAACCCCTTTATGGGTGGTTTCCCATTTCGTCTTTGATTTAGGGGTGAGACTGCACTGCACAAGGCTGCCTGCCAGCGGAACCGGGCTGTGTGCCAGCTTCTGGTGGATGCAGGAGCATCTCTGAGAAAGACGGACTCCAAGGTAACTCGATGAGTGAGTGCAAACATCCTCCCGCTGGGCGAGATCGCAGGCACTGTTGCCTTTGCTTGTGACCATAGCACGGACATCCTTTCTGTGCTTATGGAAGTGCCTGGGGCTTTGGAAAAAGGAGGAAAAAATAGAGTGCTTCATTTAGAGCAACTGTGATTTAAATGTATAAGCACAAAGGGAGGGCGTGTGCTTGCCTATGGGGCTTTATACACCTCTGAACACATTGACCTTGGGACCTTGGGGTTGTTCTGCTGAACGCTAGCAGCCAAGTCGTGGGAGTTGAGGTCCGAAGCCCAAGGAGAGGGGTCAGGACCATGTTCAAAGACTTTGGCCTGACTACTGAGAAGCCCCTTTGGGATTTTCCTTCAGTACTTACTCCAACGTGGTTTAAATTCTGTGATTTATATGGCCCCTTATATGGATGCCAGAGGGATTCTTTTCCAGCTCCCAGGATGGTAGGATCTGGCTTTGAGATGGTTACAGTCTTAAATCTGGTGTGTTTATGTAGTTCTTCATTTTTAAAAAATTCTTTCTATTTATTTTCTAATATTATTCTCTAAAAGTTAACCTCAGATACTAGATAGCATGGGAATTACTGTCATTTGTAGGTATAGGAGCTAAAAGCCTAGAGAAGGTTATACATACCCTTGGACCAGTAGCTGAGCCTTAAATTAAATTGAGCTCTTTTGACGTCCAGCCCAGTGTTGTATCAGCAGGTTGGTGGTTCTCATTTGGTGCCAGAACACCCCAGCCACATAACAAAATTGGTTTGTTTATGGAATCTGTTTTGTTGAGGTACAGTGATACCTGTGGCACGTGGCTTGAAATGTGGTTGGTTTCTTCACAGAAAAAGTTATGTAAATCTGAACTTAAAGTGTCCACTTTCTTAGAACTATCTTAATAAGAGGGCAGTGAGGCCAGAAATTGTAGTGTGACATGTGCGCCAACCTTGATAGCATCAGCTGGCAGAGGTGAGGCCTTGGGGAAACTGTTTAGGAGAGCTGAGAACAAGCTGCACCATGAGTTGTTTAAGTTTACAGAGAGCACCCAAGAGAAAGGGTTGAAAGATAGAGGGAAGGAGGAGCTGTAGCTTAGTAGAGTTGACCCAGGGCTCAGCCTATAAGAAAGAAGAGAGAGAAAGAGGAGTTAGTTTACATAGAAAATCAACACCGTAGAGCAGGGGTGTCCAATCTTTTGGCTTCCCTGGGCCACATTGGAAGAAGAAGAATTGTCTTGGGCCACAGATGAAATACACTAACACTAACAACAGCTGATGAACTGAAAAAATAAAAATCACACACACACACACAAATCTTACGACGTTTTAAGAAAGTTTACGAATTTGTGTTGAGCCTCATTTGCAGCCATCCTGAGTCGCGTATGGCTTGCGGGCTGTGGGTTGGACAAGCTTGCCGTAGAGGATTCTGATAAGCTCTGAGAGTTTTAGAACACTCCCGGTAGACTCCAGGAAAGAATGAACCACTTAACTGTAGACATTTCCATAGAAGGATCTTAATATACAGTTGAGGCCTTCATTAAGCAGGTACCGAGTAGCTCAGGTTTTGGGCCAATGGTTGTAACCATGACACCCACTAGATAGATTACTTAGAAGCCTAATTAATGGCTTAAGCTCCATTAGATTTATTTAAGTGATAAGAATCTGCCTATGTGCAATTTTTTCCCTGGGGCCTCCTCAAACTGCAGTCCACTTTATGAAATAACTTTGCCTTCCAAGTGAACTTCTTTCCTTTCTGAGCCAGTTGTATTACAAAGAACTCTCCACTTCCCTGGCAACCCATGAGCACCCTTGCTCTCTGAAGTCCCTGGCTGCCTAGGTATATCAAACACACTTGAGCTGTGTCCTGATTTCTAGTGGTCTGTTACCTGTCTGGCTAGCTAATTGGGTACACTATTTCAAATGGCAGATGATTAGGTTAATGTAAAAGTAATTGCGGTTTTTGCCATTAAAAGTAATAATTTCTCAATGCGATGTTCTTCCCGGATGTTATTTGCACTCAGATGTTTTGATGTTTAGCCTGATCGAGAAACACACAACTTATAGTCAGGATTAATGGAGCCAGGTTATGGGGTAGGGTTGGTCTTGCCAGGGCCACTCGGACCACAGCAGTGCAACTGCCTCTTTACCACACAAAGGCTGGTCCTACACTCAACTCAGATCATTTTAAAAACAGAGAGAAGCCATGAAGAAGAGGGACAAACCAAACAGGAATCAGGAGACCTGGCACTTGAGCAGGTCTGCTTTTTTATCTTTCTACGTTTCTGAATCAGATAAAGGGCTCAATGTTCACGGACACTTCTTTCTATTTTGTGTTGTGTATGTGTCTGCTTTTTTTTTAAAAAAAATGGAAATAGCTTGTTCTTATAATTATAAACCCCTCACATAGAAAACTAGTAATGTAGGAAGATATGCTCCAAAAAGCAAAAAATTGCTGGAAACCTCACAACCTAGACCTAGATATCATTAAACTTTTAATGATCCCCCTTCACATGTAGATATGCCTGTTTTTCTCTCATTGTTTTTAACTAGATAAAGTCATACATACATGATATCGTATAACTTTTCACTCAATGTTATATTCTAGAGATCTTAGCACATGAAATAATATAGCTATATTTCATTACGTTTTAAGGATTTTTAAATTTTGCCGTTCTGTAACTTGATGCTAGTTTAAAGTTGAATGTGATAATTACAACTGAATCTTCTCCTGGAATTTTTTGGAGAGAAGCAGCATCCTGAGAATTTCTCCTATTAGAGATCAGTTCCTCAGAAATCAACTCAAAGGCCCACCTCCGCAAACTCTCTGAATATTTGGAACCTGGAAATTCCAACCTCATTATTGTGGAAGTAAAGACACAATTATCTACTAAGGCTGCAAACAAGTTGAATAACAATTATTATAGGAACTTGAAACTGGTGGTTAATGGCTAAATCCCAAGTAAATAAGTAAAATTTTAGAAAGACTCTAGAGCCATCGTTACTTCCCTTTTGTCCTCTCCTCAGTAGGCTATGTAGAGCAGGTTGGATTGAGGTCTCCAGTATCTGTTGGGATAGCCGAGACGAAAGCTGAGAAGTCTCTGATAATATTTATAAAACTTGTGTGCATTTGTACATGGAGCTATTTGTTTGGTACAATGATCATGTCTCTACCCTTCCTTTGGAACTTAACATAACTTTTTAAACAGTTAAAACTTTATCACTGAACAAAAATTAGAAATTTTGAGCGATATCAAGTAATATCTACAGGCATTCAAAAGAATGGACACTCTTTCTCCCTTTACCGCTGACTTCTTGTTCAATGGCCTCATTTAAAAAATAGCAATATATATATACAAATATATGTGTATATGTGTGTATGCAAATGTACAAAAGGCATTATCGTAGTCTGTAAGAAATTGTATGATCATTTAAAATGTTGATGTAAAAGATTAATGACACAACTTTATGATATATTACTAAGAAAGGTAAAACAGTATGTAAATGAATTGTGGTTTTGTTTTTATAAAAATATGTATAGAGGCATATAAAAGACAAAATCTAGTTATCAGTGGAAGGTTAGTAGTGGGTATCTTAGTTTGGTGGAATGATTGGGGATATTCCTTTTCTTCTTTCTGCTTTTCAAGCTTTCCAAGATTCCTTTAATCAATATCTACCACTTTTGTATTGAGAAACTAGCTTAGTTTTTAGAGAGATGAAATAGCTATAAATTGGGGAGAACTTAACTGAAGTCTGAAACCAATAAAGAAAACCTTTCAATTTTTTTATGACCATCCCTTCCTTTTAGTTTCTGTATGTTGATTTCTCAAGTTTAGAATAATAGAGTCCTAAACTAGAAATCTAAATGCCTGCCTCCCTATTTTTTAAATTCAGTAATTTCTACCTCCCCATCTTCCAGAAAGGCTCTGGGTTTCAAAACTCACTTTATCCCACTGTTTCCTCCTGTATACTGATAACCTCTGTGAACTTCTGTTTCCCTAGTATAAACCCCACCTGTCAAAAGTAATAAACTCTTTCCCTTTCATTCACCAATCGCACATGTTCAATTTAACGCTCATATGAGACAGTAGATTTGAAAGTGTCTTGTAAACTCTAAAACACCAAATGTGAAAGGATCCTTACTAGCAAGTATCTTTGGGTAGTTCTATTTCTGTGATTTTTGTTTTGTTTTGTTTTGTTTTTTTGTTTTTGTATTTCACAACTAGCGCTTTTGTCTCTCTCTCTCTCTCTCTCTTTTTTTCTTTTTCACGATTTTCATATAGGGTAAGACACCTCAAGAAAGAGCACAGCAGGCTGGGGACCCAGACTTGGCTGCTTACCTAGAAAGCCGTCAGAACTATAAGGTCATTGGCCATGAGGACCTGGAAACTGCTGTTTGACCCTGGTATTCGGGCAAAGAGAACGTGAGCAAGCGTATCACATCTGCCCTCCCTGCGATTGGGCAGCTCCCCTGGAAGAAGCTGATGGAATTCATATATCTGTCTCTCTCCTGCAAGAATCTACCTGAGACCATGCCACTAGCTTTTAAGGGCTACCAAGATGTAAAACAGAACATGATAGCCCATTGAGAAGGAGGCAGGATACCTGGAGATTTGTGGAATACAGTGCGAGTTCCACAAAATTTGATCCTTATTGCTTCCAGCAAGTAGCATGAACTTCTGTGTTCACCTGTATAATTAATTTTAAAGATTCAAAGGATGTTTGTATAAATGGCACTGCTCCATCCTGCCCCTATGCATTGATTTTTTTTCCCTGTACCATACAATTCTACTGTAACTACCCATCAACTTAAAAAAAAAATTATCTCTTCTCTTTACATTCAGTCTTGGAAGACCACAAGATTGTCTGAAGGCCTTCTAAAACCCTCTGAATGTCCTGCAGAAATATAACTGTAAAACCACTTCCATTTCTAAGACTAAATATATCAAGACTATTTAGTGACTCTCTCTGCATGTCCCCCCCACCCCTCAACCCTCCGTTTCATTATATAGGAGCTGGGAAGTGCCACATGGATAATGTCAACTTGTGTGCTATATCTCTGAGGAATGGTGAGGTGGCATGGGAGATGTCTGTGCTTGGAGGTGCCTCAGAGAGGTAACCCAGGGGTCAGCCCAGGCTGCTGGGCTGTAGCCAATAGCCATGCAGGACTGGTTCAGCTTGGGCTGTCTGTACAGCTCCGTACTGCCTATGTGTAGCCATCTTTGCCTTTTGCTGCAATAGAAGATGAGCAAAGGATTAAACAGAGGCCCACAGCTAGTTTGCAGAACCACTCAATTTTAAGTGCTGTTTAAATTGCAGAGCAAATAATCCTGTGTGGGAACTGTGGTTACAGGAAATGGAGCACTCTAACAATGTTTACTTCTAAACTTTGTTGAGTGATAATAGAAAGCACCCTAATTGACTTGAAAAAAAAAACAGCAAAAGCAAAAGTAGCAACATATGTCAACATATGTCACTGAAGTAGAAAACAGTCACTGGAATGTTACACAGAGGCTAGTAACTATAGACTATTGGATACAGTGGTGAGAGGGGCCCCATTTTAGATCTTTCTTTTAGGTTTTTGGTTTTCATTACTCCAAGTAATCCTTGACCCAAGGCCAAGGCTTGTTGTATGAGTTCCACTGCCAGATTTATGGGATGCCCGGATCATTCAGAAGGATGCTTCAACTATTATTTGTCAGGTCCAAAGGTTGTACTTGATAACCCCATTTTCTATGTATGGGGTAGTCTACTATATTATTTTATCTACTTTATTTTCCCCTTTCAGAAAGTCCTTAGTGCAAACCACCATAGGAATCTAGCCAGAAATGTCTGTTGGATAGTTAGAATTGTAACATCTAAACCTGCCACGGATCGAATGGTACTTACAGGTACCTCTCTTAGGGACTCTGTGATATCAGAAGAAAATGTCTGTCTTTCTGTCCAAATATCTACTTGACTTGGGGGTAAGTCAAAAATAAAAGTGGGTGTCCAAGGATTTTTCTTTTGGTGAAATCTGACGTCTCCTGAGCTTATTTTCATTTTTTCCTTGGACACAGCATAGTGCTTCCCTAATGTTTCTACATATGACCATGAATGATAGTGTCTCTACATTTAATTTAAAAGTCTAATGGTGACATTTTGCTTATCTGAGTCACATTTCGGTAACATATCATTTTGAAAGTGCGGCTATGACGTGCTGTATTGAACAGGAACAGCCTTTCAGTGGATGGGGATTTTATTACCACAGTCTCTCCATAGTCATTTCAAAATCAAATTGTTGGTGGGAGGATGGATTGGGTTGTGAGTAATCTACTTCCATATATCAGCCTCAGAAATGGAACTATCCTTTGGATATTACAGGAGACAGTAGAGCAGATTGTTTCCAGAAGCTGGAAAAATATGCTCCAGGAGAATTTAATCACTGGGCTTTTGCTGGGGGATTTTTAGTTGGTGGGACTGTCAAGGAAATGTGATGGCAGAAATATAATCCTTAACACAAACTGGAATCTGGCTTTGAATGGCATCTTCCATTCCCTGGATTGAGCCAAATGTTTGGCCAAGCAGTCAGTTATCTAGCTGTTACTGCTGGGATGAAGAACTCTGTTTTCATCAACTACCGTCTCACATTTCTCTGTAAATACTTCCAAGCAGCCCAGAGAAAATTTAGGGTACAGGTGGCTATGGGCCAATTTCTAAATCGCTCCAATTGAGGACATAAATCTGTGGTATGAAAAATGATGAGTTGGTACTATAAGATTCCTGATGCATGTGGAAATTGTTTCAAACCAAAAAAAAAGGCATTAGAGTCCTATGTTATTCATGGAGACCAATATTTGATATACTGCTTTGAAAAAAGCAAGTACCACTAGGACTTGGGATTTCCAAAATAAAGTGAGCAGAATAACCACATGTTTAATGGCTTCAACATTAAACCACCTCCTGTAGCATGTTTTAAAAATTGGTTCTGGGCTTTGGAAAGAGCTAAGGCCTTATGGTCTAGGAGTTTCCATCTCAGCTTAACTATATCGTATCCCTACTATTAGGCCATCAGGAAAGCAAGTGATCTAGTCATGGTCTGAAGAGCCACATAACTTTAACAGACACAAAAATATGTACCTATAGAAATATCATTTCTACAAAGCCTACTGAGACAGCCCTGAAGAGGCAGCTAGCTTGGCTGACTCCTCTGTGTTTGTTTCTTTGTGTCATGGCACTGACTGCTTTGCGATTCCATTTTTAGGTGAGGTTGATGGAGGAATGCAAAATGAAGAGTTATTAAAAGACAACATTCTGTAACCTGAAAGGTAGCCATTTTTGCAAGCTCGTATTTTAATATTGTGCATTTAACAAAATAGAACACAGTTAAACTGTGCTTTATCATATTCAAGGACTTCATAAATAATAAGAGAGAAGATTAGTAAGCCAAGAATGGAATAAATACCATGATTAGGAATTTTGCTTTCAGAGTTTATGTTTCCTCTGTAGATGTGATAACCAAAAACCAATGCAAGTTTGGAAACATAATTTAGCTGGCAAATGCACAGTGATGGAAATTAGTAATGACTGATGGAAAGCCGTACATACCTGTTGCTCCTTATCCTTTCAGAATGGCTGCTTTGGCAGATCTGCCTGTGCTAGGAGCTACTCAGCATCACTTCATTTTCATTTGGACCTATTGAGAGTCCCTTTGCCTAATGAATTTCTGAAATTTATTTATTTACTAGAACCCTCATAATATTCCATAATATTCATGGCTTAAAAAATGACACAGCATCTTTATTTTATTACATGTCAATTTTATTAATAATATTGAGGGTTTTTTTAGTTATAAAAATGGCACATGCTTTTTATAAAATGTTTTAATACCACAGATGAGTATCACATCCACAGTCAAGGCATCCCTTTGTTCTGGTGTTGTGTCCCACTTCCCAAAATAAATACTATTAACACTGATGAACACTGTTGCTTGTATGTGATGTCAGAAATACTCCATCCATTCATACACAAGTATGTATGTATATACGCGTATACATTTACACACATATATAGACATTTATTTATATACACATACAAGTATGTATACTATATTCATGTATATTGCATAGGTTTAGAAAACAGCAAACATTTTAAAAGCATGCTGATCATTTGTATATGTGTAGTGAACACCAATAGGCAAAGACAGGTTAAACAGAGAATTTCCATTTATTTTTTTGTTTCCACCATTGCTAGGCTTAGATCTGTCATGGCATTACTACAGTTGCACTTGCCATTTTCTATTACCTGTGTCATAAAATTCATGACCAAGAGTTCCTGTAATTGTTTATGTTGCCTTCCACGAAGCATGAAACCTGCCATAGCCCCAAGACTTATCTGTGCTATGTTTGTATTTCAAGTAAAGGAGAGTTCTTTCCTCTGTGATGCTTACACCACTTTACAAGGCTGTTTGTAACGCTAACACTCAGTAGGTTGCCTAATGATATTTAATTAGGGCAGGCTACTGCCGGGAAGGGGTAGTAACTTCAGTGTAGTATGGGGTCTGAGCAGCTTGTCTTCCTTCCAGAAGGAGCAGCTAATGAAATCACTGAGAACAGCATGATATTTTATTCAATTATGCTATTTAAAAATGGGACTTTGTTAAAATGGCTCATCATAACCGTCAAAACTACTAATTGCTCTATTTAAATGAATTGTATTCATTTTAGGAAAAAAAGTAGAAAAACCTCTAATAAATTAGCTTTCTGATCAATCTTTAACACTTATTTAATATAAAATGGCTTCTGCCTGCATCTTAATTGAACCACCTTTGAATCTCTCAACTCCTTTCACTCTGAATCTCATACTCAGCTGATTAGAAGTCCTACAGGCCCTTCTCTGCCAGGTCTGTCAGATGGACTTGGACCTTACCTTTTTCTGTGTCCCAGTCATCCTTCATCTCTTGTCTCTCTAATTTTTGGGCCATAGCAACAGTCCTGTCCCTGGACTTTCTGCCTCCTACTGTCAGTAATTTTGTCACACAGCTGCAAAAATCTTCCCCAGATATTATGCTCAATCTAGATCAAAATGAAATTACCCTCTGGGACAAGTATACCTTTTACTCAAAGGACACATGGATGTCCACTGACCTCGATCATCTTATAGAATTATGGCAAGCATGATTCTGAAAATCGACCAGGTTTAGCAAATATCTGTCTTAGTCCCATGAGGGTACACAATCATGGCTGCTGCTTCCACATTCAACAATGTAAGCCACATGCCTCTTTGACGGCACCTGGAGGAATAGGTTATAGATTTTACACTCCTGAGGGCCATCTTTGGTTTTACATTGTCTCCTCACAGCTTAATGAGAAACCTGAAAATAAGAATCACGAAAAGAGTCATGCCCTTGGACAACCTCCTCTCCCAGGACACTGAGATTTACTGACCAGGTCCCAGAAAGAAAGCAGAAAAAAATAATTCTTAGGCTCTTGTAGCATAGATTTTAAAGTAGAAACGTGAAAATTGAATGGTATCTTCATAATGCGTAGACTCCAGAGTCTATTTACATATGTATTCAGTTATGCATGTAATCATATGTCCATGAATCAATCAAACGTGCATGTATTTAATCATTATCTGAAAAATATTTGTCACTCTGAGGCAGGCATCATACTAAGGATATAACAATGAATGTAATAGACAAAACTCTTGATTTCATTAAGCTGTCATCTAGAAGAAAAGACAAATTCCAATGTGATAAGTGCAGTGCAGGAGAACCCCAGGGTGTCCAGCATGGGCTGGAAATTCAACCAAGGCTTTATTGTACCAGCCACTCATTAGCCAGCAATGTTTTAGTTCAATGAAAACATAAGGAAGAGAATAATATTTTGTATTTCCATTTTACTGGAGTCATAGTAGATTTCTAAAAATGTATCTGAAACTAAGATTTTAAAACGACTTAGAAACACTACTGAAATGAAAGCTAAGACTCATTTATTCTAGCTCTCAGGATAGAACTAGGAAAAATAAGCAGATTTTTCAGTGGGTTTTGACTAAATATAAAGAAGATGAAGTATAAATAATATGTAATAGTGGAGTGGATATCACAGAGTTATAAACTTTCAGCCTCTGGTAGCATTTAAACAGAGGATACCTGACCACTCTGAAGGGTGTTGTGATAAGGAATATGTGATTTGAGGGGGCTGAAATTAGATGCTGTGATTTTTCAAAAGACATTTTTTAATGGCTTTGTTGAATGGCAGGATTTTATTTTTAAAACTCATGAAAATCTTGATTTTTGATTTGTTAAACTTTGCTTTATAACTGAGAATTTTAAAAATATCTAGGGGAATGGCCGTTAGTTATCATTTTAAAAATTTTAAACTAGGCATGAATTTAAGAGCTAGTGAAAAGAAAACATACTAAAAGGTGTAATTTAATTAAAAATACTTCTGGAAGCTTATAAATTTTGATCAGTATTCTTAGTCATTGTCAAGTAAAATTCTATTAGAAATCTGTCTTACTGTCCATCCAATATGAAAAAGTGCTGTGGTTTGATATTCTAAGAGTTAAGTGTAATCTAATATAACCACAGAAGAAAATTCTGCCTGTAAGATATTTGCGAGCCAAGTAAATGTACATGAAAGGCAATCATGGAAAACTCCTTGACTTCTGCCACCAGCGTGGCAACCACAAGGGAGGTCCTACGCATGGAAATAAGAAAATAGTGATCCAAGTTTTCACCTAACTTTTGAAATTTCAGTATTTTGAGCCAAATGCCTTCTGAAATGGGAGGCTTTGATAGTGGGAAATACTGAAATTATCTTTTCCCTCAGTCCTTCAGTGAAACACACATATAGTTTTCACTCTATGACAGTTTAAACAACTCAAATCTATACTGTTAAGAACAATTTCAAGAATTAAAAAGTGCTTTAGCATTATTATGTATTGGCATGTTTGAGCTTCAATTGGGGTTCAAAACAACCCCAATGAGGTGAATAATGCATATAATACATTTTAGATGAATACACTGAATCTCAGAGCAGTGAATTCAGCCTGTGCAGATTCATATAGCAAATGATAGTGCTGCAGCCAGAACTGGGTCTTTAGAAATTACATAGTAACATGTTTTCTAAGTAAGTCATTTTCCGTCATTGCCTTCAAGGATGTTTTACATCAATTGTTCAGATTTCCATAATATAGAAGATGCCTCCATGAAAAAAAAATATTTACCTAAGTTTCCACGGAAAGAATGAGTTAGAAATAAGGGAGAATGTGAAATAAAAAAGTCAGAGTTTTTGCTATCGGAGAGAGGCTTGTCAGCTTGTACCTAGTTCAAGGAAAGAAAAGTCTGATGTTTGCATACCAGGGTGGATTTCAAGAGAAGAAATTAACAGTGAGCGTTAATGGCTTCTTTAACTTATTTGTGATTCTCAGCATTTACAAAATGTTAGTCCTATTTTTCTTCCTTGGAAGTCACTATTAGGATGATACAATTTCAGAATGCTGCAACAAAAAATGTTAAAAATGGCCCCGACATCCAAGACTCTATTGCTCTAAGTTTATGGGTGGGTATGCAGTTCAGAATCTCATACTTTACAAGGGACATTTATGGGCAGATTGGTGAATATGTAGAAGGAGGATGTTTAATCTGGAAAGAAGACAAAATTGGATTAGGAATAAATATGTAGAGGAGATAGGTCAAGTAGGACTGTTAGTTTCAAGTTCTGCAGGGAAGATGGTTTGTAGAATAAAATAAGGAAAGAAAGGAGCAATAACACATGAAAAGGGGTTAGCTTTATTACTTATAAGGATTTATTTTCCCTAAACATTGCATCCAGATAAACAGTTTGGGCTTTCTGAAAAACACTGAAGTTGTTATCACTGTTTCTTCTAGTAGTTAAGTGAAGATTGAACAACTAACTCAGAGATCAAAAGCAAATCTTTAATTGTGAGAGATCTTGGACTAGAAAAACTCTGCGAGATTTTCTTGGTTTAAATGTCTATAATTTTAGACTGGAACAGAACTCAATTTGAGCCTATTTTTTCCCCCAGGTTCCTGCCAAATAGATAGCAATGAAGGCATTTTTTAAAAAAGCTTCCATCATTGCAAATATATCCCAAATCATTTAGGAGCAGGGATTTCATGACCCTAAAAAGTTGCCTTGCTTACACAGACACACCTTGCTTTAGTAGAAACATAATCTTTTTTAGGAGATTTGCGAATTGGCTAGCATTTTTGCCAATTGTTAGCCAATTTAGGAGATTTGGGAATTGGCTAGTTAGCCAGTTCCCAAGCCAGTTCCCAAATCTCCTAAATAAGATATGTTTCTACCAAAGCAAAAAGGTCACAGATTCAGGAGTTGAAGTGAAAATAAAGGATTTAGTGTTCTTTCCCCTACTTACTACCCATTTGTTGTTTGGGATGTAGAGTCAGGACTGGAGAAGAGGGTGGGAAATTCTATATCCTCTACTAATACAGAGGCATGGAGGCACTTTCTATAACTTTTTGTCATGAAACAAGACTTAACCCCGTATCAGTAGACTAATGTTTCTGTCATATTTCTGTCTAGGTGGATTACAGTTTTAATTGCCCATCATCCCTTAATTCTATAATACAGCTTGAGTTCCTAGATTTCAGGTTGACTGGGTGAGGGAGGAAGTCACTTGAGATAATTTTAAGAAACGAGTCCATATCCAGAGTCTTGCAGAAAAGACCTGCTTCTACTCCACCTTCTTTCTTGTTCTACTTCTTGCCTCTGGTTTGGGGGCATAAAAGAGGGGCAGAGTTATGAAGAAAGGAAAAAAGATTCTCAAAAGTAGTACAATAAGAAGACTCTAGTAGTAACACAAATTCTCATGGTAATCTCAAACAACTGATAGTGTTAGCAGATATTGAAAATCAAACTCAGGAAACATACGGAAAGATTAAACTTGTTCAAAGTGGCTTCAAGGGGTATTAGTTGTGAAAATTTCAGTTTATGCAGCATAGAAGAATTAGTTTGTGTGTGGAACTTGGGGGAAGTAGGGTCAGCTAATCGAAGAACTTTTTAATGTAGCTTTCCAAAGGACAAGGTGGTTTTTGGAAGGAGTTTGTCCAACCTCTTATAATACGTTATACCTGTCCACAAACTTGTTCTGGTCCCTGATAAAGTTTGAAAAAAATAAGGAATATTTAGGGTTTTTTTCCCACAAATCTAAATATATTCACTTAAAAATTTAGAGACTGTGACCTTGTTATTTGGGGTTTAAACATACATTTTCCTCTTAAAAATGGTAGATATATGTTTACAAATTGTCTTTACTCTTATAAAACATACACATACAGATAGTCCTGTCAGTTTACCATATTTTTTGTTTCAAATTTATGGGTAATTCTCACAAATGCGTTGGTGAGATTTATCACTTTTAAGATACCATCTAGCCTTGATATTTATTGTACCTTCTATGTACAATCAAATGGTTCCTGATCTCCTGATCTTCTGGAGATCAAAGAATTTTTATTTGCCACTCTCCCCACCCATCATTGGTTGGATTGAGACTCTAATTACATACAAGCATAATTTCCAATGCAAGAGAACTTTGATGCTCTCCCTGACTTACTGATTATAAGTTGGGAAAGTTTGGATTCTTGCCATCCTGGGGAAGAAGATTTAGAACTCTCATAGACAAAATATTCTAACACAACAGAATATTTTGCAAAACACATCTTTGAAAAGTTAGGGGCCAAAATAGTCTCGGCAAAGGTTAGCTTGGCTGTTTTTTTTTTTTTTAATTACCAATAGTTAAGTGGGCAACCATGAATCTGAATATTATACAGACCACAACTGATTGAAAGTGAGGAAAACCATTCTTGTGAAAAATTAAGGAATAGGGGACAATCTCAGTTCTAAAAGAATGAATATATTTGATTTAATTTGATTTCTGAGTGGGAAAACGGTCCCAGGCATCCAGGGTACCCTTGGCTATGGGTGTTCCACTCGCAAAGGCTACATCTGTATGAAGAGTTGCAGTCACATTATAAAGGGCTTTTTCATGATTTCTGATTCTGCCCTATCACATCCCAGAGCCATGCTTTTGCAAAGCTGCCAGCTGGCAGGTGGAATCCATAAACAAGTAGCAGCTGTGGCAGTAGAAAGATGAAGTTTTATTTCCAGGTAAAGTAGGATTCAGATAATATGAAATGGAGGGAGGGTGGGTGGGGGGGGTGGGGGGGTGGGATGGGAAAGGGAAGAATGAAGTTTTTTGTAACAAAGTCATAAAGTATTTTTCCCTAATTTTCTTGCATTTCCTATTTATATAAAGTATCTTGATCACTGTGTTGCTCTACAGAGATTTTCAATGGAGTTAATTTGGGAGACTGAACTAATCTCTGAAAAAGAAATTGACTAGTTACAGTTACTTTTTGGACACTTTTTCTGTATTGTGAATTGTGTGGAAATGTACAGAATAAAAATGAAGAAATATAGTTCATTTGTTTAT
Source organism: Nomascus leucogenys (assembly GCF_006542625.1). NCBI lineage: Eukaryota > Metazoa > Chordata > Mammalia > Primates > Hylobatidae > Nomascus > Nomascus leucogenys. The sequence goes on along the minus strand of NC_044393.1, from coordinate 86,378,023 downwards.
TTTTTCTGGATCCTGTAAGTAGGTGGTGCAAATGCTATTTTTAACTGTGGTTAAGTTAGACTTTTAAAATTGGGAGGTAAAGAAAGAGTTGACTATTAGAGCAGGCAGAGACTAAATGGGGTCCCTGATAAGGCAGGAATTTTTTTTTTTTTTAATTAAGACTTCTGCTTCCAAAGTGGACTAACAGGCCAGATTTGCCCTCCCACCAGATTTTTTTTAAAAAACCTGTGGGGAAAAGAAAAAGAGATCAGACCATTACTGTGTGTATGTAGAAAGAAGTAGACATAAGAGACTCCATTTTGTTCTGTACTAAGAAAAATTCTTCTGCCTTGAGATGCTGTTAATCTGTAACCCTACCCGCAACCCTGTGCTCGCAGAAACATGTGCTGTGTAGACTCAAGGTTTAATGGATTTAGGGCTATGCAGGATGTACTTTGTTAAACAAATGCTTGAAGGCAGTATGCTTGTTAAAAGTCATCACCACTTCCTAATCTCAAGTACCCAGGGACACAAAACACTGCGGAAGGCCGCAGGGATCTCTGCCTAGGAAAGCTAGGTATTGTCCAAGGTTTCTCCCCATGTGATACTCTGAAATATGGCCTCGTAGGAAGGGAAAGACTTGACCATCCCCCAGCCCGACACCCGTAAGTGGTCTGTATTGAGGAGGATTAGTAAAAGAGGAAGGCCTCTTTGCAGTTGAGATAAGAGGAAGGCATCTGTCTCCTGCTCGTCCCTGGGCAATAGAATGTCTCAGTGTAAAACCCGATTATATGTTCCATCTACTGAGATAGGAGAAAACCACCTTAAGGCTGGAGGTGAGACATGCTGGCGGCAATACTGCTCTTTAATGCACCAGATATGTTTATGTATGTGCACATCAAAGCACAGCACATTTCTAACCTTGTTTATGACACAGAGACATTTGTTCACATGTTTTCCTGCTGACCCTCTCCCCACTATTAGGACCCTATTGTCCTGCCACATCCGCCTCTCTGAGATGGTAGAAATAATGATCAATAAATACTGAGGGAACTCAGAGACTGGTGCTGGCGTGGGTCCTCCGTATGCTGAGCGTTGGTCCCCTGGGCCCACTTTTCTTTCTCTATACTTTGTCTCTGTGTCTTTTTCTTTTCTCAGTCTCTTGTCCCACCCGATGAGAAACACCCACAGGTGTGGAGTGGTAGGCCACCCCTTTAAAACCCAAAACATGTATATATAAAACGATGATTGTTGAGACACAGGACCTCGGGGGGAAAAAAAAGGCAGTGATTCCTGACAGATGGAAAGCAAATGACATAAGCCCTTTGATCACCTCATTTTATAGACTTCAGAGAGTTTCCAGATAGTGATTCAGGGAGTGCTAATTTAGGAATTCCTAAGAAGTTCCTGAGTTGAGACAGAGCTGAAAGTTTGGAAAATAGAGGCAGCTAGAGCTTTTAAGAGATGAGTATCACAGAGGGGAGAACCATACAGAAAAGTAACCCCACAGATCTGCAGCTACTTCCTCTTAAGTATTCAGTAAAGTGCTGATCAGTTTATGTATGTGAAGAAACTACTTGAGACTGGAGAAAGAGCCATCCAAAATGATCTAAGGGACAATGTCCAGTGCTCACAAAGGACTGAGAATCGTGCCTGTTACCACTTGTCACACTGGAAAACCTCATAATTCGTGAGGCACTGAATTGGGTCTTGACTCACCAATGAGGAATAATTAACCGTAGACTAAATGTTGCCCTAAGACTGCCTAATCACAAAAGCAAGAGCTGAAAAGACAAAATTGTTTCCAAATAATTGAATCTTATCTCTAAACAAAGCCCAAGGACATAGAGGAGTATAAATTCACCTAGCATGCAAAAAGAAACATTCACAACATTTGACATCCAATGTATAGGCATCCAAAGAAGCAGGAAAATATGACAAGAGGAGAAAATTAGCCAACTGAAACTAACCCGGAATTGACATAGATGTTAGCATTAGCAAAAATGTTCAAATAGTTATGTTCCAGATGTTCAAAGAGTTAAAGACACGAAAAACATAAAAGAGACCCAAATGAAATTTCTAGACATAATTACGATATCTGAGATTTAAAATACACTCCTAAAGATTAAGAGCAGATTTGGACACTACAGAAGAAAAGATCAGTGAACAAAGATGTACCAATAGAAAATATCCAAAATGAAACATGGAAAAGGAAAGGGTTTTTAACTATGAAAAAAAAATGCATTAGTAGAATGCGGGACAACTTCAATTATTTTAATATACAAGTAATGGGAGTCCTAAAAGGAAAGAAGAGAGAGGGAGGATATAAAAACAACTTGAAAAAATAATTTCCGGGAATTTTAGCACTTTTACTTTAAAAAAGCTATACAAATTGAATAAGCTCAACAAACTCAAAACACAAGAAACATGAAGAAAACTAGATAAAAATACCCTGTAATTGACCAAAACCACTGCAAAAAAAAAATCTTATTAAAAACCAGAGGAAAAAAACACATAAATAAAAATGAGAATACCAGTAGATTCCTTATCACAAATAACGAAAGTAAAAAGAAAATGGGGCAACATCTTTAAGGTACTAAAAGAAAAATAATACCATAAAGCTATAATTCTTTAGCAACAAAACTATCTAGAAAAATAAATTGGAAATAAAAACCTTTACAGATATATAAAAGCTGAAAGAGTTTAACATCCACAGACCTGAACTATAAGAAATGTTAATGAAAGTCCTTCAGACAGAAGAAAACTGTTACCATATGAAAATACGTATCTACATAAAGGAATGAGGAGCAATGAACATTGTAAGTATTTGAATAAATATATATATATTTTCTTATTATATTTTTAATAAATGACTTAAAATATTGATGATATGTGGAATTTTAAAGTAAAATATATGACAATAGTAGCATAAGAGAATGGAGGGGAGAAATAGAAGTATGTAACTGTAAGATTCTTATACTATTCATGAAGTGGCATAATATTACTTGAAGGTAGACTATGATAAGTTGAAGATATATCCTATAGCTCTGCAAGTGGAGCAGCTGAGAGGTCCCATTGATTAAGGGACAGTTCCCAAGAAAAATCCAGCCACCAGTGCAAAGGTTGTTAAAAAAAACACTGACTGATGGAATGTGTCTTCATGGAAAATGGCCAAGTGGAATCCTCCAGGGTTTCATTTCTCTACTGAAACAACCTGTAACCTGGGGGACAAATTACAAGAATTAGCTATTCCAAAACTCTGGGACCTAATCAGACACAGCAACTAGGGGAGTGATTGAGGAGGAGAGAGCCTACTGAAATTTGGGATATGCAGGAACCTCTTTCAGACCACAGGCTGATTGCAGAGACAAAGGACAATGGGACTTCAGTTACCACACACTAAGGAATACAGACTTTGCAAAAATAGTTTGGAAAGTTCATCATACAAACAGATTAATACAGCTTGCAACAAGCAAAAAAATAGCTTCTGAGGATGAGGAAAATCTGATTTCCGGAGTTACCACTTTACATTACTGAAAATGTCCAGTTTTCAACAACAATAAAATCGAAAAGCATAAAAAGAAACAAACTTTCACTTCTTCACTTAATTAGCCTTAAAAAGAAGAGAAAATGGTAAATTTTAAAAAATAAGAAAATGTGGATTATTCACAGGGAAAAAAAGAATTTGACACTATCCCTGAGGAAGTTCAGATATTAAAATTTATTAGTGATAGATGTCAGCTGTCTTAAATATGCTCAATGACTAAAGAAAACCATCAACAAAAGAAGTAAAGGAAATTGTCAGAACAATGTATGAACAATTAAGGGATGTCAATAAAGAAAAATAACTTTTAAAAAGGAACCAAGTAGAAATTCTGAAGCAGAAAAGCACAATAGCTGAAATGAAAATTTCACTACAGGGGTGCAATGGAAGATTTTGGCAGGAAGGCAGAGGAAGTAATCAGCAAACTTGAAGATGAGACAATGGAAGTTATCCAGTCTGAGCAGCAGAAAGAGAAAAGTGAACAAAATCTGAGGAACCAGTGAGATGGCATCAAACTTACCAAAATTTGCATTGTGAGAGTCCCAGAAGGAGAATAGAGGGAGAGAAAAGAGCAGAAAAATATATTTGAAGATGTAATGGCTCAAATTTGATGAAAGACATGAACATATACATCAAAATAGCTCAACAAACATCAAGCAAGATTAACTCAAAGAGATTGACACCAAGGCATATTATAGTCAAATTGTGTCGACAGTCTTGAAAACAACAACAACAAAAATGACTTGTCATATACAAAGGATCTTTAATGAGATTAACAGCTGATTTCTCATCAGAAATCATGGAGTCCAGAAGGCAGCAGGATGATAAAGTGCTGGGGAAACAACAACCAAAAGCCTGTCAACCAAGAAATTTATATCTGGCAAAATTACTGTATCCTTTAAGAATGAGGGAGATATTAAGACAGTACCAGATGCACAAAAGCTAAGAGGTTTTGTTACCAGTACACTTACCTTACAAGAAATCCTAAAGGCAGTCCTACAGGCTGAACCAACAGTAATTCAAAGCTGTATGAAGAAACAAAGAACACTAGTAAAAGTAAATACATAGATACGTACAAAAGCTAATATCATTGTACTTTGGGTTTATAACTCCTCTTTTTTTCTATATGATTTAAAAGGCAAAGGCATAAAACAATAATTATAAATCTGTAATGACCACACAATGTATAAATACGTAATATGTGACAATAACAGTATAAAGGGAGAAGGACACAGATGATAGAAGCAGAGTGTTTGAATACTATTGAAATTAAGTTGTTATTACTCATTATGCTAATTTTGATGACAGTTTCATGGGTTATAAATATATATAAACTAATTAATTTTACCTTTATTATGTGCAGATTTTTTGAATGTCAATTATACCTCCATAAACTTGTTTTAAAAAATCAATAGACTTTGTATTAAAACACAATAAATTTATTGCCATTACCCACTTTAGAGATGGCTTTGGTTTATGAAACAGAAACATCTTTTCTTGATAAGATTGTAAACCACAGTCTGCCTTAACAGCAATCCTAGAACAGGTTGTCAACCCTCATACAAGCAAGCAGCAAAGTTCAAATAAGGAATAAGTGTTATCCCACATCAAACCATAATGCAACTCAGATTTGAGAAGAACACCTGGCCATCACATTTCTAGATTTAAATACCAGAAAATAAATAAAACTGTCCATTTATGAAGAGTACAGAGAAGTTTGGGATCTGTTTCTTCATTTAAAAATAACTCATGAAAAGTTTAATTCTAGGATCAAAATCAAAGGACAAAATCATCTTTAAAAAACTCTTACAAGAAGAAGAATGTTTCTCTTTAAATGGACCTTCATATAGTTAAGGATTTTTCTTGGATTATAGCAAAATTCATGCTTCGTGAGATTTTCCTTTGTATCCATATGGTCAGGATTTGAAATCAGTGATGCACTATTATCCTCAAAAATCATACAGAAAGTCTTATTCGGATATCTTCAAGGATTCTGTTAGGGAAATGACTTGAGAATGTAAAATATGCAATAAATTACCTCTCTCAAAATGCAGACCCAAACTTCGGATTGTGGGTGCTTAGAGAAAGAACAGTAATTTTAGGGCCCCCACCTAAAATTAAAAAGTATATGTCCTTAGCTAAAGTTTCTAAAGCTACCAAAAGGAAGTAAAAATTATTTAGGTAGAATAATGACTTTTCTCATATTTTCTTCTCAAGAACATTTAGATCACATTTTTACAAAGTCTTGAGCTTTTTAAGTTGCAAAGGAATAAAGAATAGATCAGCAAAAACAAACGTATATTTATATAGTGTATGTGTGCACATACACATTTATACATTATTTATGTTCATGTATCTATAAGTATATACCCATATGGGCGCATACGTACATGCACACACACACAGAGAAATGCAACCAAATATGAAAGGTCATCAACTGTACTCAGTGCTACTGGATTTCTCCATGAAACCTAACTGCCCAACAGTTATTGAAGGGCTATGGAAACTTGAAGCTTGAAGAATTTTTCTCTCTTAAATGTCAGAGTCATATCAGGATTTAAATTTTAAACTGGTTTATTTTAGGTTAATGTAGCCCAGTCTTTTAGAGACAAGAATCATCCAGAAACTTCCATTTAGCAGAATGTGATTAAGCCACCCAGGCATTCCCTGGGTCAGAGATTTTAAAATGGGGTCCTGGGAGCAGCAATATCAGCTCTTCTGGGAATTATTAGAAATGTAGATTCTCTGGTCCTATTCTAGACATGCTGAATTAGATTCTCTGGAAGTGCGCCCCAGCAATCTGTGTTTTAACAAGTCTTCCAGGTGATTCTGATGCACTCTGAAGTTTGAGAACCACTGCCCTAAAACAAAGAAATGCAAATGAAATGGTTCAGTAGATCATTTAAAAGTGTTAGCCTACTTCTAGTAAAAAAAAAAAAAATCTGATTTTATGATCAGTATAATTCAAAATATTTTTGGTAAAGACTTGGAAAAAAAAAGAGGGAAGAGAAACCTATGAATGAAGCCTTGCACATACTCACGTCTCCCTACTTTGATATTATGTGATGCCGGCTTACTCCTGTTTGTTTCTTCATTATTTAATTCCTTTTGTGCTACTTCGTTTACAGCCCTACAATCTGCGAGCACTCACAGACTTTTACTTATTAAGCAGTCATTACAATTTCTGCGTCACACTTCCTCCTGACTCTGTTCACAGAAGCAATCACTATAAAGGTTTTATGTGACTCTTACTCTTAGAGTTAAAAAAAAGTAGGGCTGGGTGCAGTGGCTCACACCTGTAATCCCAGTACTTTGGGAGGCCAAGGCGGGTGGATCACCTGAGGTCAGGAGTTGGAGAGCAGCCTGGCCAACATGGTGAAAACCCGTCTCTACTAAAAATACAAAAATTAACCGGGCGTGGTGGTGGGCGCCTGTAATCCCAGCTACTTGGGAGGCTTAGGCAGGAGAATCACTTGAACCCAGGAGGCATACGTTGCAGTGAGCCAAGTTTGTGCCACTGCCCTCCAGCCTGGGCAACAACAATGAAACTCCGTCAAAAAAAAAAAAAAATTTAAAAAAGTGACAACATGTAGAACTTTTAATATTGCTACCAAATAGATTAAAATTTTACAACTGTAACAAATAATATAGTTAATAGAAACTGTGCAGAAGGGAGAAGAGAAGATGAGGAAATGCTAAGAGTTGAAAATCAAGAACATGTAATTTCATTAGCATGGTATGTTAATAATATATGCTGCAGAGCTAAGTAATGTGCTAAGATTACATCTTTTTTTCCTGAAATATTTAAAGGCCATGATCCCAATGCAAAGGACATGCAATGTTCCTATCTTCCAGGTCAAATAATTTCTCTTACATTTTTTTAATTGCTCTAAGTTATACCACATTTTAGTTTGCTTTATATTTGAACTCTTTGATAATGTTTTTATGAATTTTTTCCTCTGGGTATTTGTTATTGTCTCTTTGTTCTTGTTACATGATAAAAAACCATATATGCAAACTTTTTTTCAACATGCGACTAGTATCATTTAGCTTCCTGTTTATTTTTGGAATTGATTCCATTCTTCTGAAAGCACTGGCTTGTTCTAATTTTGATGAATTGTTTCATAGACTTGCTATATACTTATCACCCTAGGATTTTCTTATCACTTCTTGACTCACATATTTCTTAGCTTCTTGATTTGCTGGAGTATAGCCATAAATTACTTCTTAAAACTAGGCACTAGGGAAATAAATTTTCTGAGTTCTTACATGTCTGAAAATGTCTATTTTGTCCTTAGAGTTTGTCTGGTTTCAACATCGTTTTTATTAGCAATCCAGAGAATTTTAATGAAGGAAAAGAGGGCCCATGTGCTTTGTGAAAAGTAGAAGTTAACTCACAAATACAACAGATTAAAATCAAAGAGTCACATGTTATGAAGCAAAATGATTATAAAAATCATGTTGAACAACTTCACTTTACAGAGGAGAAGACTGTGATTTAAAAAGATTAAAACATTTCCCAAGACTACTCAGCCAGCTAGTGATAGGGAGACTTTACCAAAGCCCAGAGACTCCTCGTCTGCAACTTGTATCATAATGCCATTTTCAAACGCTTTGCAAAGCCCAGGGACTCCTCATCTGCAACTTCTATCATAATGCCATGTTCAAATGCTTTGAATTCCACCCAAAGGCACTATTAAGATAAATGAAAGAGATATTTCTGGTAAAAGAGAATACGCTGAGCCAGAGGAGACCTGAATTCCAATCCCAGCTCTGCTTCTGAGAAGCTGGACCTGTTTCTTCCTTTGCTTGGGCCCAAATTGCCTTATGTGCACAATAAGAATGTAGGATTAATTGTCTCAGGAACTCTCCCTTCTCTCAAGTGGTGGAATTCTTTGAAGGGGATCTTTTAATAGACGACTCATTATAAAGAAGGAAAAAGCTCCAAAATTATCTATATTCAAGGACTTCACATTGGAAATCTCCACTAACACCACCCCTCAAAGTGTACTGTTTGAATGATATTTGTCATAGCATTCATAATTGGTTGGTATTAAAAAATGCAAAATTAAAAAATAATATATCCACAGTCTACAAGGGTTAAAGCCCACAGCCCTTGTAGACTGCAATCTTCTTGAGAATTTTTTTGTGTGTGCTCATTTCCAGAGATCATCAGAGTCAGCCCCGTGTTGCTAGTTCATTGATTCTATAGGTGATCACTTCAAAGGCTTAAAAATAATGAGCTCAGTTTCATACACATGGAAAGGACCAGAATTTACATGGAACACAGATGCTTAATAACTGTTAAGTGTTACAACTACATTGAGGATATGATAATGATAGGAGGAAAGGGGTTTCCCCTTCTCTGATCATTCTAATTAGGTAGTGGGGTTTCTTTTCTGCTTGGCATTTTCTGAATCAGTTTGGACCGACCTACACTGCTATTACAAACTGGGTGACCTTGGTCTTGAAACATTCTTTTTCTTTCTGAGCTTCAGTTTCCTCATCTGGAATAGAGAAAACAATAAAACCAACCAAATGAAGTTGTTGTGGACATGAAATGAAATATTAGCTGGAAAAATACTGAGAACAAAGCTGAGCTCATAGTAAATGTCTGATAAATTGTAGCTGTGGAAATATGCTGGAGATGACTACGTTGTTGAAAGCCTTATGATATTTCTAGAGCACTGTTCTTTATGCTGTGGAAGCGGACGGGTGAAAGAAGAGGAGCCTGAATGCTTTGGTCTTGGATGTCTTAGTCAGTTAACCTAATTCTTTTTATTCTGACTATGAAATCCTAACCTACAGTTTGCCTCAATCCTTTCTTTCCCCTCTATCTTGTAAAATGCCTTCAAAATGAAAGATGTATAGATTTTGACAGTAATAAGGTACAATCCTGAAAACTTACATTGAGAGAAAATGTGGAATAAATATACCCAAAAGTTTGAAATGAAAATAGAAGAAAAAAACATCAGCTTGTCCTAAACCTAGTTTCATATTATGTCAGTCTGTGGACTTCATTGCTTTAAAAAGAAACCACTGTGCTGTCTCTTTCAAAATGCAGGGACACACATCCCATATTGACTATTTAGTTTTCAAGTCTTTGAATAGCTTTCTTATTCTAAATTTGCCTGTTTTAAAACTATCTTCATTCTTCTGAGAATCATCAGATTTCCAAACCCAGATGGCCTAGAGCCAAACTTTTGAAGATTGTTTTATAACATTAAAGCCTCTGACAATATTCAAGTTGTAGTGATATTCTATAGGTACTCCAGATATCCCATAGGGCTCAGTTTCAGTTTCTGTCTTGTCACAGTACTGGAAACCTATCTTTCCATTTCCTCTATCCATAACTTTTCATCTCAGCTCTGGAATTGCATTTGGCCCATCTCATCTGAATTTAGTTTCCTTGTACTTCTGCAAAAAGAAAAATGCCTCCTTAGCTCCAAGCTGAAGTTTTAAATGAGGACTATAATATATTTACATGGACAAAGGCCTTTTCATTGTCACAGATGATGGGTATGAAATACAGGCTCTTATGGCAGTTTTCAATTACCTGTACAGAAAAATCAATGGCAGCAGCCTGTGCTGGCTCAGTGAGCTGTTGGCTGAGTGTAGGGAGAGGTTTCAGCTGTTCTGTCTGCCAATGACATCATCATTCCTCCAACAGAGGCCATTAAGAGTGAGATTCTCAACTCCTTTGGCAGTTGCCCCTGTTAAAAAGTATACAATCGCCAAATGTGAAATGATTGTTTAGGTTGTCAAGAGAATGCTTATACTGAAAGAATGAAATCCTCTAACCATAAACCAAATTCAACTCATATCTTTCATTCTATTTATCTTGTATAAAAAGAAGTAGGGAGTTAAGGTTGAATGAACAATACTAAATTTCATCAGAGTGTTCTACAGTAGTGCTAGTCATTCGATTTAAGAAGTCCACTCAAGAAAAATTGATTTCTCAGAGATTTATTAGCGGTATTGTAATTTTTATTTTCAAAGGACTAAACAGGCTGTAGTTGCCTGGGTCATAAGCTGGTTTAGTGTACTCAATGATATAAATTGTTTGAACTAGAAACCCCAAACGGGTGTCTCTGGTTGACGCTTATTTTATGCCTCCTGTGAATTCTGCCCCTTGATATTTTATTTTTTTTTTTATTATACTTTAGGTATTAGGGTACATGTGCACAATGTGCAGGCTTGTTACATATGTATCCATGTGCCATGTTGATTTCCTCCACCCATCAACTCGTCATCTAGCATTAGGTATATCTCCTAATGCTGTCCCTCCCCCCTCCCCCCACCCCACAACAGTCCCTGGAATGTGATGTTCCCCTTCCTGTGTCCATGAGTTCTCATTGTTCAATTCCCACCTATGAGTGAGAACATGCGGTGTTTGGTTTTTTTGTCCTTGCGATACTTTACTGAGAATGATGTTTTCCAGTTCCATCCATGTCCCTACAAAGGACACGAACTCATCATTTTTTATGGCTGCATAGTATTCCATGGTGTATATGTGCCACATTTTCTTAATTCAGTCTATCGTTGTTGGACATTTGGGTTGGTTCCAACTCTTTGCTATTGTGAATAGTGCCGCAATAAACATACGTGTGCATGTGTCTTTATAGCAGCATGATTTATAGTCCTTTGGGTATATACCCAGTAATGGGATGGCTGGGTAAAATGGTATTTCTAGTTCTAGATCCCTGAGGAATCGCCACACTGACTTCCACAATGGTTGAACTAGTTTACAGTCCCACCAACAGTGTAAAAGTGTTCCTATTTCTCCACATCCTCTCCAGCACCTGTTGTTTCCTGTTTTTTTAATGATGGCCATTCTAACTGGTGTGAGATGGTATCTCACTGTGGTTTTGATTTGCATTTCTCTTATGGCCAGTGATGATGAGCATTTCTTCATGTGTTTTTTGGCTATGTAAATGTCTTCTTTTGAGAAGTGTCTGTTCATGTCCTTTGCCCACCTTTTGATGGGGTTGTTTATTTTTTTCTTGTAAATTTGTTTGAGTTCATTGTAGATTCTGGATATTAGCCCTTTGTCAAATGAGTAGATTGCAAAAATTTTCTCCTATTCTGTAGGTTGCCTGTTCACTCTGATGGTAGTTTGTTTTGCTGTGCAGAAGCTCTTTAGTTTAATTAGATTCCATTTGTCAATTTTGGCTTTTGTTGCCATTGCTTTTGGTGTTTTAGACATGAAGCCCTTGCCCACGCCTATGTCCTGAATGGTATTGCCTAGGTTTTCTTGTAGGATTTTAATGGTTTTAGGTCTAACATTTAAGTCTTTAATCCATTTTGAATTAATTTTTGTATAAGGTGTAAGGAAGGGATCCAGTTTCAGCTTTCTACATATGGCTAGCCAGTTTTCCCAGCACCATTGATTAAATAGGGAATCCTTTCCCCATTTCTTGTTTTTGTCAGGTTTGTCAAAGATCAGATAGTTGTAGATATGCGGCATTATTTCTGAGGGCTCTGTTCTGTTCCATTGATCTATATCTCTGTTATGGTACCAGTACCATGCTGTTTTGGTTACTGTAGCCTTGTAGTATAGTTTGAAGTCAGGTAGCGTGATGCCTCCAGCTTTGTTCTTTTGGCTTAGGATTGACTTGGCGATGCAGGCTCTTTTTTGGTTCCATATGAACTTTAAAGTAGTTTTTTCCAATTCTGTGAAGAAAGTCATTGGTAGCTTGATGCGGATGGCATTGAATCTATAAATTACTTTGGGCAGTATGGCCATTTTCACGATATTGATTCTTCCAACCCATGAGCATGGAATGTTCTTCCATTTGTTTGTATCCTCTTTTATTTCATTGAGCAGTGGTTTGTAGTTCTCCTTGAAGAGGTCCTTCACATCCCTTGTAAGTTGGATTCCTAGGTATTTTATTCTCTTTGAAGCAATTGTGAATGGGAGTTCACTCATGATTTGGCTCTCTGTTTGTCTGTGATTGGTGTACAAGAATGCTTGTGATTTTTGTACATTGATTTTGTATCCTGAGACTTTGCTGAAGTTGCTAATCAGCTTAAGGAGATTTTGGGCTGAGACAATGGGATTTTCTAGATATACAATCATGTCATCTGCAAACAGGGACAGTTTGACTTCCTCTTTTCCTAATTGAATACCCTTTATTTCCTTCTCCTGCCTGATTGCTCTGGCCAGAACTTCCAGCACTATGTTGAATAGGAGCGGTGAGAGAGGGCATCCCTGTCTTGTGCCAGTTTTCGGAGGGAATGCTTCCAGTTTTTGCCCATTCAGTATGATATTGGCTGTGGGTTTGTCGTATATAGCTCTTATTATTTTGAGATACGTCCCATCAATACCTAACTTATTGAGAGTTTTTAGCATGAAGGGTTGTTGAATTTTATCAAAGGCCTTTTCTGCATCTATTGAGATAATCATGTGGTTTTTGTCTTTGGTTCTGTTTATATGCTGGATTACATTTATTGATTTGCATATGTTGAACCAGCCTTGCATCCCAGGGATGAAGCCGACTTGATCATGTTGTATAAGCTTTTTGATGTGCTGCTGGATTCGGTTTGCCAGTATTTTACTGAGGATTTTTGCATCAATGTTCATCAAGGATATTGGTCTAAAATTCTCTTTTTTGGTTGTGTCTCTGCCTGGCTTTGGTATCAGGACGATGCTGGCTTCATAAAATGTGTTAGGGAGGATTCCCTCTTTTTCTATCGATTGGAATAGTTTCAGAAGGAATGGTACCAGTTCCTCCTTGTACCTCTGGTAGAATTCCGCTGTGAATCCATCAGGTCCTGGACTCTTTTTGGTTGGTAAGCTATTGATTATTGCCACAATTTCAGAACCTGTTATTGGTCTATTCAGAGATTCAACTTCTTCCTGATTTAGTCTTGGGAGAGTGTATTTGTCAAGGAATTTATCCGTCTCTTCTAGATTTTCTAGTTTATTTGCATAGAGGTGTTTGTAGTATTCTCTGATGGTAGATTGTATTTCTGTGGGATCGGTGGTGATATCCCCTTTTTCATTTTTTATTGCATCTATTTGATTCTTCTCTCTTTTCTTCTTTATTAGTCTTGCTAGCAGTCTATCAATTTTGTTGATCTTCTCAAAAAACCAGCTCCTGGATACATTAATTTTTTGAAGGGTTTTTTGTGTCTCTATTCCTTCAGTTCTGCTCTGATTTTAGTTATTTCTAGCCTTCTGCTAGCTTTTGAATGTGTTTGCTCTTGCTTTTCTAGTTCTTTTAATTGTGACGTTAGGGTGTCAATTTTGGATCTTTCCTGCTTTCTCTTGTGGGCATTTAGTGCTATAAATTTCCCTCTACACACTGCTTTGAATGTGTCCCAGAGATTCTGGTATGTTGTGTCTTTGTTCTCGTTGGTTTCAAAGAACATCTTTATTTCTGCCTTCATTTCATTATGTACCCAATAGTCATTCAGGAGCAGGTTGTTCAGTTTCCATGTAGTTGAGTGGTTTTGAGTGAGTTTCTTAATCCTGAGTTCTAGTTTGATTGCACTGTGGTCTGAGAGACAGTTTGTTATAATTTCTGTTCTTTTACATTTGCTGAGGAGAGCTTTACTTCCAACTATGTGGTCAATTTTGGAATAGGTGTGGTGTGGTGCTGAAAAAAATGTATATTCTGTTGATTTGGGGTGGAGAGTTCTGTAGATGTCTATTAGGTCCACTTTGTTTAGAGCTGAGTTCAATTCCTGGATATCCTTGTTAACTTTCTGTCTCGATGATCTGTCTAATGTTGACAGTGGGGTGTTAAAATCTCCCATTATTATTGTGTGGGAGTTTAAGTCCCTTTGTAGGTCACTCAGGACTTGCTTTATGAATCTGGGTGCTCCTGTGTTGGTGCATATATATTTAGGATAGTTAGCTCTTCTTGTTGAATTGATCCCTTTACCATTATGTAATGGCCTTCTTTGTCTCTTTTTATCTTTGTTGGTTTAAAGTCTATTTTATCAGAGACTAGGATTGCAACCCCTGCCTTTTTTTGTTTTCCATTTGCTTGATAGATCTTCCTCCATCCCTTTATTTTGAGTCTATGTGTGTCTCTGCATGTGAGATGGGTTTCCTGAATACAGCACACTGATGGGTCCTGACTCCTTATCCAGTTTGCCAGTCTGTGTCTTTTAATTGGAGCATTTAGCCCATTTACATTTAACGTTAATATTGTTATGTGTGAATCTGATCCTGTCATTATGATGTTAGTTGGTTATTTTGCTCGTTAGTTGATGCAGTTTCCTCCTAGCCTCGATGGTCTTTACAATTTGGCATGTTTTTGCAGTGGCTGGTACCGGTTGTTCCTTTCCATGTTTAGTGTTTCCTTCAGGAGCTCTTTTAGGGCAGGCCTGGTGGTGACAAAATCACTCAGCGTTTGCTTGTCTGTAAAGTATTTTATTTCTCCTTCACTTATGAAGCTTAGTTTGGCTGGATAGGAAATTCTGGGTTGAAAATTCTTTTCTTTAAGAATGTTGAATATCGGCGCCCACTCTCTTCTGGCTTGTAGAGTTTCTGCCGAGAGATCAGCCGTTAGTCTGATGGGCTTCCCTTTGTGGGTAACCCGACCTTTCTCTCTGGCTGCCTTTAACATTTTTTCCTTCATTTCAACCTTGGTGAATCTGACAATTATGTGTCTTGGAGTTGCTCTTCTCGAGGAGTATCTTTGTGGCGTTCTCTGTATTTCCTGAATCTGAATGTTGGCCTGCCTTGCTAGATTGGGGAAGTTCTCCTGGATAATATCTTGCAGAGTGTTTTCCAACTTGGTTCCATTCTCCCCGTCATTTTCAGGTACACCAATCAGACGTAGGTTTGGTCTTTTCACGTAGTCCCAAATTTCTTGGAGGCTTTGTTCATTTCTTTTTATTCTTTTTTCTCTAGACTTCCCTTCTCGCTTCATTTCATTCATTTCATCTTCCATCAGCGATACCCTTTCCTCCAGTTGATCGCATCTGCTACTGAGGCTTTTGCAATCTTCGCGTAGTTCTCGAAACTTGGCTTTCAGCTCCATCATCTCCTTTAAGCCCTTCTCTCCATTGGTTATTCTAGTTATCCATTCTTCTAATTTTTTTTCAAAGTTTTTAACTTCCTTGCTATTGTTTTGAATTTCCTCCCATAGTTCAGAGTAGTTTGATCGTCTGACGCCTTCTTCTCTCAACTCGTCAAAGTCATCCTCCATCCAGCTTTGTTCCATTGCTGGTGAGGAACTGCGTTCCTTTGGAGGAGGAGAGGTGCTCTGCTTTTTAGAGTTTCCAGTTTTTCTGCTCTGTTTTTTCCCCATCTTTGCGGTTTTATCTACTTTTGGTCTTTGATGATGGTGATGTACAGATGGGTTTTTGGTGTGGATGTCCTTTCTGTTTGTTAGTTTTCCTTCCACCAGACAGGACCCTCAGCTGCAGGTCTGTTGGAGTTTACTAGAGGTCCACTCCAGACCCTGTTTGGCTGGGTGTCAGCAGCGGTGGCTGCAGAACAGCGGATTTTCGTGAGAACACAAATTCAGCTGTCTGATAGTTCCTCTGGAAGTTTTGTCTCAGAGGAGTACCCGGCCGAGTGAGGTGTCAGTCTGTCCCTACTGGGGGGGTGCCTCCCAGTTAGGCTGCTCAGGGGTGAGGGACCCACTTTAGGAGGCAGTCTGTCTGTTCTCAGATCTCCAGCTGCGTGCTGGGAGAACCACTACTCTCTTCAAGGCTGTCAGTCCGACAGGGACATTTAAGTCTCTGGAATTTCCTGCTGACTTTTTGTTTGTCTCTGCCCTGCCCCCAGAGGTGGAGCCTACAGAGGCAGACAGGCCTCTTTGAGCTGTGGTGGGCTCCACCCAGTTGGAGCTTCCTGGCTGCTTTGTTTACCTAAGCAAGCCTGGGCAATGGCGGGCGCCCCTCCCCCAGCCTCGCTGCCGCCTTGCAGCTTGATCTCAGACTGCCGTCCTAGCAATCAGCGAGACTCCGTGGGCGTAGGACCCTCCGAGCCAGGTGCGGGACACAATCTCCTAGTGTGCCGTTTTCCAGGCCCGTTGGGAAAGTGCAGTATGAGGGTGGGACTGACCCGATTATCCAGGTGCCGTCTGTTACCCCTTTCCTTGACTAGGAAAGGGAACTCCCCGACCCCTTGCACTTCCCGAGTGAGGCAGTGCCTCGCCCTGCTTCGGCTCGCGCACGGTGCGCTTCACCGACTGTCCTGCACCCACTGTTTGGCACTCCCTAGTGAGATGAAACTGGTACCTCAAGCAGAAATGCAGAAATCACCAGTCTTCTGTGTCGCTCGGGGTGGGAGCTGGAGACCAGAGCTGTTTCTATTCGGCCATCTTGGCTCCACCCCCTCTGCCCCTTGATATTAATGTCCTGTATAGTCCCCTCAGACTGACTTTAGTTTGTCCCTTTTGCTAGTCATTGGGGCCTGTCCTTTGGGTATGCGCCTTCTTATAACCCAGCACCATGATGAGAAAGCCCAAGCTAGCCACAAGGGGAGACATGCAGGAAAAGATGCCCAGCTAGCCCTCATCTGTTTTAGCCATCCTAGTGATGACATCATCAGATAGGTGGTTGAAGAAGCCATCTTGAATATCCCAGTCCTAGCATGTAGTAGAGTAGAACTGCCCTGACAAGCCCTGTCTGAACTGCAGAATCATGAACAAATAAATACCGAATTCTAAAGCCACCAAATTTCGGGTGATCTGTAATAGCCATAGATAATTGAATCAGATTCTCAATATCTGAAAAGAGACAGCCCAATAGACTTGACTACTTGTGATGCCTTCATTTATGTTAGTCGGTCAATTTGTTCTGCATTGCCAAAGTCCCCATTTTGAAAATTAAAAGAAAAAAAAACAAACAAAAGAAAACAACTGGAGTCCAGAAAAGTTAAGGTAGAAATAGAATTTAAGTCTAATAGTTCCTCCCAGTATCTGCTTTATGTTGACTCTAGCAGTCTCTAACACTTTCATGGAAGTAGATCATGATGAACAACATCTGGAACATAGTAAATGCTAAGTTAGTGTGAATTAATTTATTAATTTATTATCTAGGACAATTTTTATTCGTGCTTTCTTCTGTTTCCTGCCCTAAAATCCAAAATGCTTCATCCTGTCACTGCATTTTCCCTTTTCCTTCTATGTTTTGGTTAATGAAAATACTTATTTTGCCATATTTCATGAAGAACACAGTAGTATCCTACTTCCCACTCATATTTCATAATCCACTTTCTTAATGCTTTGTTATCTGTATTTACACCTTCTCTGCAGGAAGTGGGAATTTGAAATGAAAAATGATGAGAGCTCATTTAGTTTTCCTCTCGTTAGGCTTAAAAACTTCTGTGTCTAGTAGAGATGCTTGTCAGACAAAGAAACAACAGTGAACATCCTGAAGGACCCACCACTAGGGTGCCTTA
Organism: Nomascus leucogenys; assembly: GCF_006542625.1. Taxonomy (NCBI): domain Eukaryota; kingdom Metazoa; phylum Chordata; class Mammalia; order Primates; family Hylobatidae; genus Nomascus; species Nomascus leucogenys. The sequence continues at coordinate 86,360,132 of NC_044393.1, read as the reverse complement.
TAGACAACTGGAGCAAATTTAAATTAAAAGGTGATATGGTTTGCTCTTTGTCCCCACCAAAATTTCACCTTGAATTATAATAATCCCCAGGTGTCAAGGGCAAGACCAGGTAGAGATAATTGAATCACAGGGGTAGTTTCCCACATACTGTTCTCAAGATAGTGAGTGAGTTCTCATGAGATCTGATGGTTTTATAAGGGGTTTCCCCTTTTGCTTAGCTTTCATTCCTCTCTTGCCTGCTGCCATGTAAGATGTGCCTTCTCTCCTTCTTTGCCTTCAACCATAATTGTGAGGCCTCCCCAGCCATGTGGAACTGTGAGTCCTTTAAATCTCCTTTTCTTTATAAATTACTCAGTCTCGGATATGTCTTCATTAGCAGCCTGAAAAGAGACTAATGCATCACCCATATCTCATCTTGAATTGTAGTTCCCATAATCCCCACATGTCATGGAAGGGACCTGGTGGGAAGTAATTGAATCATGGGGGTGGTTACCTCCATGCTGTTCTCATGATAGTGAGAGAGTTCTCACGAGATCCGATGGTTTTATAAGGGGCTTTTCCCCTTCTGTTCAACACTTCTCCTTCCTGCCATCATGTGAAGAAGGACGTGTTTCCTTTTTTTGCCATGATTGTAAGTTTCCTGAGGCCTCCTTAGCCATGCGGAATTGTAAGTCAATTAAAGCTCTTTCCTTTATAAATTACCCAGTCTCAGACATTTCTTTATAGCAACATGAGAATGGACCAATACAGAAGGATTAAAAGAAAACAAACTCATTTTCTACTGTGACACCATTTGGGTCCAATACACATTGGGAAACCAAGAAATTAGATCCAAAAATGGCTCTTTATGTCATAACACTATTTTACAATTGGACTTATTATATAAAAAGGAAGGAAAATGGGGAGGGATCCCTTATGTAATGGCTTTTATGGCCCTTTACCAGACAACTGTAGGATGTGTTTGACTCATGTTACTTTCAGACACCAAGAAGCTGCACCTAGGTGACCCTTCCTAGTTATTCCCCCTAGATGTCCCATGCTCCCCTGGAGCCTCCTTAGTCTCCCAATTCTAAGGGGAGGCCCACCAGTTCTCTAGTGCAGGATTCCACCACAAGGTCATCAGGCACCTCTCCCCCTTATCCAACTAGCCCCAGCCTATACCTCTCACTGCCTGAGGAAGTAAGCCCTACCAGTACCATCAGGAGGGGACCCCTATATCAGCCCCTAAAATCAAACCTGTGTCCATTGTGGGAGGTAGCTGATGGGGATGGGAGGGACAATCAATCAGAGTACATGTGTCTTTTTCTATGCGTGATTTGGCTTTATGCAAGGAGAAATTTGGCCAGTTTTTGGAGGATCCAGGGAAGTTCATTGAGGAGTTTGTTGAGTTGGCTATGTCTTCTGACTTAATTTCACATGATTTGCAAAAATTATTGTACATCTGCTGTACTACAGATAAGAAACAGATGGATCTGAGTACTGTCCAAAAATATGCAGATGGAGTGGCCACACATAACCTAGACCATGCTAGTTATCATGTGGAAGGAGATTCAGTTCCAGATATGGACCCTCAGTGGAATTACCAGAGGGCTTTCCAAGATCTCAAATGCAAAAATCACATGGTAACTTGCTTAATAAAAGATGTGAAAAAGCATGTAGTTAAGCCAGTTAATCATGACAAGATGAAAGAAGTATCTCAGAGAAAGGCTAAAATTCCTGCTATATTTCAAGGCCATTTGGTTGAGGCGTTCAGGAAATATACTAATACAGAAACAGACTCCCAAGAATGGCAAACTCTCCTGTGTATGCATTTTATACTCAATCTGCCTCTGACATTAGGAAGAAGACATAAAAGGCAAAAATGGGACCTCAAATTCCTATAAGCCAACTCTTAAACATGGGCATTAGAATTTACAATAAGAGCAGAGCAGAGGAAGAGGAGAAAATCAAAAGAAATAGCCAAAAGCACAGTTGTCAGTGACTGTTTTAGGCCCCCTGACAGCTGAAGATTACTCAATCCAAGTAAATGTCCCAAGATAGATGTCTAGAATGTTCAGATAAGAACCCCTAATCCATCAGCCCTTGAGCCAGAATCAATATGTCTTCAGTAAACAAGAGGGCCATTGGAAAAGGGACTGCCCCAGTTTCCAAAGGGAGCCTTGGCTACCCAAACCCATCATTTGCAAGAGAGCAGAGGATTTAAACAGCCCAATATCCTCCATGACTCCCATTAGACACCTTACCATCTCTACAGAGGAACCTTGGGCAACCCTTAGTGTGGCAGGTAAAAATACTAAGTTACAATGTGCTTTTTTTTTTGTGAAAGACTGTTTTTGCCCAATTTAAAAGTACTTAAAGGTTAATTAAAATTATGGACATAAGAAGGTGACTTATGAAATAAGGTAGGAATTAACTAGTAAGTAGGCGAGAGAGATATATGAAGAAAGATAAGGATATGAAGGTGTATTTTTGGTAAAGGATGATATAAATGTAAAATAATTTTGTATGAGAAAGGATCTTGTAAGATAAATTATTGTCCTGCAATAAAGTGACTGGTTATTTATAAAAGAGGTGGTATAGGACTAGTCAGAAAGTTCAAGCATGTTGTAGATAGTCTGTGTAAGTTATGATGAGGTTCATGAAGGGGGATTTATGAAGGAATTTTGTGTATGATTAAGTTGGCTGTCATTCAAAGGCAATTGTTTAAAATAATCTTTCTAGAAGATGGTCTCCTATGTTAAAATAAGGTTTTCTTAAGGTATAGATTTGCTGTTAATAAAATTTCAAGAAATTTTGCTTTTCAATACTATAACCTATTCTTTTTTTCACATTTCTCAGATTCATATCTCAGAAATTAAACTGTCATGTCTCACTATTTTTAGCATTTTTTCCGTTTGTGAAGGCCTAAAACAACTGTCTTCAGCTTTTTCATCAGCCTTTGTCATTTATTCTTCTCCAGTTCCAATGGTTGTTATGGCCTGATGCTAAAATATTTTGTTTTGGAGGTCTATAAAAGCAAAGTTTTTCTCCAGTATAAATTGATTCTGTACTCTTGTTTTTTCATAATGTGTAACTTTAGTTTTGGCTGTTGGTTTTTTACTTATATTGCTTAAAACTGTTTTAAGGGTAAATTAGTGCCTGCATGCCTCCATTCCTGTCTGGCCTAAAACATTTAATTGGCTATAAGAAACCTGAAAAATTAATTCAGGCTATGGCAGGAAACAGGGTTGGGCATTCCTAACTATGCCTCCCATTGGAATTTAGGCCAAGTTCAAAAGCCCTTCCAAGAGTATGGAAATTGAGGTGCCCTTTGCCACAAAGGAAAAGATTAGCTCCCCTGCTCAACCAGAAGATCTAGTCCCAATAAAAACCTGGAAAGAAAAGAAGGATTTCCTGAGGATCAATTACAACTAAAATGGAATAGCCTATGTTAGGTATTGTTAAACACCCCTAATGCTGTTAAACTTCAGAGAATCACTAGCTAGGTACACCTGTTCAGGATTAAGCCTGTTTCTTATGAGTCCCCCCAAATTCAAGAGAAGGACCATGACCTATATTAATAACTCTGAACAAATGGAGATTAACATTCAAAAATGATGAACAAGCTACCTGGATACATAGATATAACCAGGGCACTGATCCCAACTATATCTGGTCAACTATCAAAATTGCCTTTCCAAGTCTTACCTGGTTTTGACCTTTCCTAGGACCTTCGTTATCTGTTGTGTTGCCACTAATTTTTGGCCCTTGCTTGTTTAACCTCTTTGTAAAGTTGGTGTCTTCCAGGTTACAACAATTCCATGTAAAGACAAAGCTGGCAAAATGTTTCAAACCCATCCCATCTTCTGACCTGGAAAATGAAAACATTATGCTTTTGGACCCCTTAGATCAGGTATCCAGGAATTGTTGCTCCTCCAACCTAGGAGGGCCTATGCCCATGAAATCAGCAAGAAGCAGTTACAGAAGATGGACCTCTGTCTTTCTGAAACCTCCTAAAGATTAAGGAAGAGTGTGTAATTTCTAAGGGGAGGGAAGAGATAGAAGGCTAGCAGGACTTGTTTTCCAGTCAATACCCTGCTGATTGAAGCAAATTCTGGTCAAAACAGATGCAGTGAAGAACCCAGCCAAAACCAGCAAATGGCAATGAAGGCAACCTCTAGTTGCCCCACTGGTCGTTAGCATAAAGATACTCTTACAGGCACCATGACAGTGTACAAATGCCATGGCTGTGGACCATGGCAATGGCCTGGAAGTTATCTTATATGGTTCTGGAAACTCTCTGTCCCTTTTCCAGAAAGTTCTGAATAATCTGCACCTTAATTAACATTTGATTAAAAGTGGGGATACTATAGCCAATATCATACTGAATGGGCAAAAGCTGGAAGAATTCTGCTTTGAAACGGGCACAAGACAAGCATGCCCTCTCTCACCACTCCTATTCAACATAGTATTGGAACTTCTGGCAGAGGCAATCAGAGAAGAGAAAGAAAGAAAGGTATTCAAACAAGAAGAGAGGAAATCAAACTGTCTCTGCTTGCAGATGACATGATCCTATATCTAGAAAACCACATTGTCTCAGCCCAAAAGCTCCTTAAGCTGATAAGTAACTTCAGCAAAGTAATCAATGTGCAAAAATCACATGCATTCCTACACACCAACAATTGATGAGCAGAGAGCCAAATCACGAATAAACTCCTAATCACAATTGCTACAAAAAGAAAATACCTAGGAATACAGCTAACAAGGGATGCGAAGGACCTCTTCAAGAACTACAAACCACTGCTCAAAGAAGTAAGAGAGGAGAAAAACAAATGGAAAAACATAACATGCTCATGGATAGGAAGAATTAATATCATGGAAATGGCCATACTGCCAAAGTAATTTATGGAATCAATACTATTCCCATTAAACTACCATTGTTATTCTTCACAGAATTAGAAAAAAACTACTTTAAAATTAATACGGAACCAAAAAAGAGCCTGTATAGCCAAGACAATCCTAAGCAAAAAGAACAAAGCTGGGGGCATCATGCTGCCTGACTTCAAACTATACTACAAGGTTTCAGTAACCAAAACAACAAGGTACTGGTACCAAAACAGACACATAGACCAATGGAACAGAATAGGGATCTCAGAAATAAGACCAAACATCTACACCATCTGATCTTTGGCAAACCTGACCAAAGCAAGCAATGGAGAAATGATTCCCTATTTAATAAATGATGCTGTGAAAACTGGCTAGCCATATGCAGAAAATTGAATTCCTTACACCTTATACAAAAATTAACTCAAGATGCATTAAAGACTTAAATGTAAAACCCCAAAAGACAAAAACCCTAGAAGAAAATCTAGGCAATACCATTCAGTACATAGGCATGGGCAAAGATTTCATGACAAAAACATCAAAAGCAATTGCAACAAAAGCAAAGATTGAGAAATGGGATCTAAGTAAACTAAAGAGCTTCTGCACAGCAAAACAAACTATCATCAGAGTCAACAAACAACCTATGGAATGGGAGAAAATTTTTGCGATCTATACATCTGACAAAGGTCTAATATCCAGAATCTACAAGAAACTTAAACAAATTTACAAGAAAAAACCCAAACAACCAAAGTGAGCAAAGAACATGAACAGACACTTCTCAAAAGAAGACGTTTATGTGGCCAACAAACATGAAAAAATCCTCAACATCACTGATCATTAGAGAAATGCAAATCAAAACCACAATGAGAAACCATCTCACACCAGTCAGAATGGTGACTATTAAAATGTCAAGAAATAAAACATGCTGGTGAGGCTGTGGAGAAATAGGAATGCTTTTACACTGTTAGTGGGAATGAAAATTAGCTCAACCATTGCAGGAGAGAGTGTGGTGATTCCTCAAAGATCTAGAAACAGAAATACCATTTGACCCAGCAATCCTATTACTGGGTATATCCCCAAAGAAATATAAATCATTCAATTATAAAGATACACGCACACATATGTTCATTACAGCACTATTCACAATAGCAAAGACGTGGAATCAACCCAAATGGCCATCAATGATAGACTGAATAAAGAAAATATGGTACATATATACCATGTAATACTAAGCAGCCATAAAAAGGAATGAGATTATGTCCTTTGGAGAGAAATGGATGGAGCTGAAAGCCATTATCCTCAGCAAACTAACACAGGAACAGAAAACCAAGCACCACATGTTCTCACTTATAAGTGGGAACTGAGCAATGAGAACACCTGGATGCGGGGAGGGAAACAACACACACTGGGGGCCTGTCCAGGTGGTGGGGGCAGGGGGAGCATCAAGATAAATAGCTAATGCATGTGGGGCTTAATACCTAGGGGATGGGTTGATAGGTGTGACAAACCACCATGGCACACACTTACCTATGTAACAAACCTGCATGTCCTGCACATGCATCCTGAAACAAATAAAATAAAATAATATAAAATAATAAAATAAAATAAAGTACAATAAAATAAAGTGGGTATAAATAGAGCCGCCAATGGCCCATATGCTGTAGACTCTGGGCACACTGCCTATGGGTTATCCCTGCTCCACAAGGAGCAGCACTGGTTCAATAGGAGTTGCTTTCTCTCACCAGTGGCTAGCCCCTGAGTTTTTTCCTGGGTGAAGCCAAGAACCCTCTCAGGCTAAGCCCCAATTTTGGGGCTCACTTGCTCTGCTTCATCCAGGCTTCATCTTTTCCTTCTACTCTATCTACACAATGCAGCCAGAATGCGACATTTTACAAATGCAAATCTGATATATAGTATTCTCTGGCTTAAAGATATCAAAGCATTCCTATAAACATAAAATTAAGGCAACTACTGGCAAGGTTGTCCATACTTATCTTTTCAGATTCATTCCCTACAATCTCTTGCTATGCATATTATATAATGAAAAAAATGGCAAATCTATAAGAAGGAGTTAGTTGTTTTGTTTCAGTTTTGATTACTTTTTCACGCATATGCTAAGATATAAAGGAACATATATGCATATATATATTATATATATATATATAGACTTTTAATTCATCCTTTCATTTTCTTATCTAGATTTCCACTGTAATCTCTATCAGTGTCAGTTGAAGATGTCAATCCATTCAATATAAACCAATTAGTCAGCAAGGTAATATGAGTGCTAAGAATTTAACTTCTTATAACAATTATTATTCATTTGCAGTTTGAAAAAAATGCAAAAATCTGAAAATTATATGCCAGAATATATTATGACAAGATTTAGACATGAGAACAGGTTGTAATTAAATGAGGTATTTACAATACTTTTAATTTTCAATATACTGAGCCTCACATTGCATATTGGATATGTACTATATTCACCTCAATTCTTGGAAAGCTTTTTTCAAACTATTCAGAATTAAAATAAACAAGTTGCAAATTGTGCATGCTCTGTTTTCAAGAGAAGAAAGCCTCAATACAAACTGAATGTGAATGGACACTGAAAGGTAACCACTCAGAAAGCAGCTGATTGGGGCACTCAATTACCACTAAATAATTCAGCATCTCTAATGGAAATCAGATCCAATGTTTCCCCAGTGAAGGAACAGCCTTGCTTGGTTACCCAATACTTAGCTAGCTACTCAAGAGCTTTAGAGAAAAACAATAAAGTAAAAGGTAAGAAATATTTTAATGGTGTTCACATTCTCTTGGGTGCTTTCCTGGCATGAAATTCCCAACTTCCTAGCAGCTGCTGCCATTATGGAGAGACGTGGAGAGTGAGATAAAGAAATCAATATTTAAATCTGAAACAGCCAGAAAGTTCAGGGAGGGGTGCCAGTATTAACTGATTTGTGTATGTGTTTGGCCTTTCAAAAAAAACCCAGTCTTAAGAGGAGAGAAGACATTTTAAGTAAACAACTCATTAGGAATCACACAGCAAGGTTTGGTTAGCTCGTTACAAATACATTTAATTTAAGGAAGAATATTCATGTGAGACTTTTGTCTAGAAACTTCAATAATAGAATGAACTGTTGCATAAAGTAATGTGCTTTTTTTTCTCTCTCTCTCAAAACAGGAAGAGAATATTGATTTCCCAGTCTTGGCCACCAGCCCCACCTCGTCTTACTATAAGTATTGAGATGAATGAATTTATGTCTCTAAAAGCACTAAGCAATCTTCAAGAGAATACTGCTTTATAAATAAAAAAGCTTTATTATTATTGGGTAGAAATGTTAGTGAGAAAGTTGGAACTCTTATCAAAGGGTGTTGGTGCCCCGACATTTGCTGTCAGCTCTGAAAAGGTGGCTGTGAAACTCATTGTATCCAATTCTGGTTGGCTTGGGGCCCAGCATACAGTGGGATTTCTGGCCAATGGCCCCGTACAGGATGGCTGGCGCCTGGCCCAAGGATTAGAGTGCTTTCATTTCTTTGTCTCATTGATATTAGTCACAGAATCTCCCTTTTCATTTACAACCCAACACCCACCCCCACCCTGCACTGCCCCATGCAGGCGGGGGACAAGGGGGTACAGAAGCAGAAGTTGCTGCAAACTCTGAGCTCTTGTACCCCAAGAGAAAGAAGAAAATGTCCGTTTCCAACTCAGCTATCGAACATCTGTATGTATTTTGTTATGCACATTTACCAGGAAGTGGATAGTCTGTTATGTCCTTGAAAGGAGAAGTGCCCTAAAGATATAAGATACTGCAAGTTAACCTTGGATAAACAAGGTATTCAGTATCTTACACTTCTTTTTATTTCTCCCTCTCTCTTCCTTTCTCCTCTTTCACCCTCCCTAATGAACTAGTGACTATTTTGAAATTTCATCTCAAAGAACCGTTTGGTGAACGTAATTTGTGGGCACATTTTCTTCAATTCTTAGATATGTGTGTGTGTGTTTATGTGTGTGGGTGTGTGTGTGTATGTACTCTTTGGAAAAAGCCATATATATCATTTGTTGATAACTTTCCTTCGTGTCTTTCCTTTACATGTGCATGTGTAATTGTGTATTTGTGTGCATGTATGTGGTGTATGCTTTGCAAAATTCATCAGTAATAATATGCCCTAGAGCCACATTCTGCTTGAGTCTTAGAAAATGCTCTGCTGAGTTCCATAGGATAAACTTTGGTCTTGAATAATAATAATCTTGTCTGAGATATTTATGCTCAGAAACTGAAAGTAATTTCCAAAATAAAACCAAGAACATGAATTCCTAAATAGCAACTGATCTAAAAATAAACCACAGAGCTCCAATGCATCATAACACAGTGACCAAGCTTTCATCTCTTTGCCTAATTCCCTTAAAAATCAATTTATATAAAAATAGAAATATTAATGCCTTAAATAAGATCTAAATTGAATACATGTAGATAAACTTGCTCCTTTTCACTATATTACAGAATTGCCATTAGTGAGAAATCAGTTAATTCCAGGTACAAAATACTCCCATTTTCTGGAACCAGCTGAGAGGTAGCAGGAAAGAGGGAGAGAAGAACTCTTAGGTAACACATAAATGCCCTGATGAAAAGTTGTCACCCTCTTCATTATAGGATTAAACTTCAGCTTCAATATCTAACCTTACAGAGTTCATGATATTCATTAAATGATAAAATGCATGTGAAAGACTTTGTAAAATTTACATTATTCAGAGAAGGCAGTGTTGTTGTAGTACTTGAAGGTGTCAATATTTAAGGGGGTGTGTTCCTGTGACTATATCTTTAAGGGCTTCTACGTTCCTAAAATTGTAATAAAATGTCTAGTTTCATACTTAGAACAGCAGGAATTTTAAATATTGCCAGTCTTATATTTTAGAGGTAAGAAAATGAAGGTCAAGAGCCATTAGTGATTTATCCAAAGTCAGAAAACAACTCAACAGCAGATGAAGGGAATCCTACTTCAGCTCAAGTTTGACTCCAGATTCTTGTATCTGCATGCCTTTCAAAGGACAACTCACTGTTTGTTTTTTTAAATAAAGAGTGAGCTCTGAGACAGGTAGTGCCATACTGGGCAGCTCAGTGTGGCCAAGTAATCCTAGAAAGGCTTTATAGTTTAGGGAGAACTTGACTAAAGGGTAGCATTTAGGTACATGTAGCAGACCAGGAAAGCCCTTATAGGTATGGAAAATAGTAAGAACCTATGAGGCCTGAAAAAGCATGTTGTGTACAGAGGCCACTGGGGAGAGTTACCTGGCTATGAGAAATAATGCACTGGAGATTGTACAAAAAACATGTGCATTAGTAAAGGCCAAATTTTAGATAATGCCTTTCAAGTAAATTTTGCCTAATGCTATAAATATTTATATTTTTGAAAGAAAGACTGACAGGTTCTTAATAGATTTCTTTTCTTTTAGGCTGACTCTATGCTTTATACATCTGCCAAATTAATCTTCCTAAATAGAACCTGCATTGTGTCCGTCTGTACTGGAACACTCCCAAGTCACTGTAATGTCTATAATAAAAGAAAACTCAAGATCTGCTGCAAGGTAAACTTCATCCCACCTCAGGTTTGCTTCTTGATCTTTTCTGTTTGCTTCAGCCAAAATGTTCTATGAACCATTTCTAGAACTCCTCCTGGACTTCTAGGGCTTCCTAGTCTAGAATAATAGACATCCCTGACTCTACTCATCACATTTTTTCTAAACCCATTTTTCAAAACCCAGTATAAACTCTTCCATTTCTATTGAGTCTTCTTTCATTTTCCTTAATCTTTACTTGGAAGCTTTTTCTTTTGGACCAAGAAAGCAACCTATCACTGTAAACTCATATGCATTTGTCAGTAGAGCCATGTATGTAGTCTCTTTGAGGACAGAGCACATGCTGTCCTGAATGAGCTAGTCCTGAAGCAGAATCTCAGAGGGCTGACTGGCCAGGCACTTACACACTGCAGACATCCCTCCTGATTGATACCAATAGAATATCTGTTAATAATAGGAGTTCAGAATCTACTTTGAGAAACAAACAAATAAAATCGATTTCTTAAAATGAAGAAACTACTTTTGAAAGGATGCAAACTACTTTTGAAAGGATACAACTTTTCCTTAACAGAATGTATGTTTAAAGGATTTGTTACTTCACAACATACTTTTTTTTTTTTTCTCACATGAATGAAGTTCCAACTTAATGCAGTATCTGGCCCAGAATTTAATGTGGTATTTTTAAAGATTCTTTTTAATTTGATAAGTGATAATACAGTGTTTATTAATTACCAAACAGCATTATAAACATGTTAAATGTTTAATTTTTAGCAAACTTATGGGACAAGGAATGTTATTATCCTTACTTTACAAATGTTAACCCAAGGCACAGAGGGGTTAAGTAACATAACAAAAGTCACACAGATAGTGTGGGTAAAAGGCATAGGCTTTGAAATCAGCCAATCTGACTACACAGTCAATTTTATTTTATTTTTTTTTAGAGACAGGGTCTTGCTATGTTGCCCAGGCTGGCCTTGAACACCCGGACTCAAGCAATCCTACCTCGGCATCCCCAGTGGCTGGGACTACAGTCTTGGGCCATAGTGCCCAGCTTATTTTATTTCTTAAATTAATTTTATTGAGATACAGTCAGGAATTTTAGTTATACATAATAAAATGCACACATTTTAAGTATACAGTTTGATGACTTTTGACAAGTGTATATTCCATGTAGTCACCACATTAGTAGAATATTTAGTAGTTCTATCAATTTCTCTCCGCCTTCCCAGCTTACAGTCCCAGCCAACCACTGATCTATGTTTTGCCAGTGCAAACCCTCAGGTTTGCTTTCTCTAGAAATTCATATAATGAAATCAGCATATACAATATATGCTCATAAGTGTCTGGCTTGTTTTTCTCTGTGCAGTCTTTTTGAAGTTAATCCATATTTTTTCGTTTATCAGTAGGTTATTCTTTTATTGATGAATAATATCTCATTGAATGGCTCTAAATTTTAATAATATATTCATCAATTGATGGATTTCTAATTTGGAACTATTATGAATAAAGATGCTATGGGCATCTATGTACAAACTTTTGTTTGGGACACATATTTCTCTAGAGCAAATACCTAAGAGTGAATAGTCTAATATGTCTAGGGAAGTCTAATCATATGGTAGGTGCATGTTTAATTTATAAGAAGCTGTCAAATGGTTTTCCAAAGTGGTTGTACTATTTTACATTCCTACCAACACTTGGGATTTCCAGTCCTTTTAATTTTAGCTCTTTGAGTAGGTGTGTAGGTGGCAGCTCATTGAGGTTTTAGTTTGCTTTTCTTTGACAGGGCAAATGAAGGAATGCATTTCTCCTATGCTTATTGGCATTTACATATTTTCTTTTGCAAAGTGTCTATTGAAATCTTTTGCCTATTTTTTGTTGGATTGATTGGTTTCTGATTATTGGGTTATCTTTGTCAGCCACGTATTATGAGAATATTTGCATTCTCTGGATTGCCTTATTATGATTATTAATTAATTAATGTATTTCTTTCTTCCTTTTTTTTTTGACACGAGATTTTGCTTTGTCCCCCAGATTGGAGTGCAGCGGTGTGATCATAGCTCACTACAGCTTCGAACTCATTGGCTCAACTGACCCTCCCACCTCACCCTGCCTAGCAGCTTGGACTACAGGCATGTACCACAACACCCAGCTAATTTTTTCAAAAAATTGTTTTTTTGTAGAGATGAGGTCTTACTGTGTTGCCCAGGCTGGTCTCCAATTCTCAGCCTCAAGTGATCTTCCTGCCTTGGACTCCCAGAGTGCTGGGATTACAGGTGTGAACCATTGTGCCTGGCCTATTATGTTTAATGATGGCTTTCAAAGAGCAAAATTTTAATTTATCAATATCTTACTAACAGTTTGTACTTTTTACATGCTAGCTAAGAAATCTTTGCCTACCCCAAAAATAACAAAGATTTTCTCTTATTATATTGTAGAAATGTTATAGCATTTGCTTTTATGTTTAGGCCTTTAATTCATTTTGAGTTAATTTTTTCTATGATCTCAGAGTTTGTCTTTCCATATGGATATCCAGTTCTTTCAGCATCATTTGCTGGACAACCTATCCTTTCCCCATTGAAAAATGTTTGATTCTATTTGTGAACTGACCATTGTTTCCTATTGTTCTATAAGTCTATCTTTATGCCAGTACTGTACAATAATCTTGATTATTGTAGGTTTACAGGGAGACCAAGTAGAGTACTCTGGCTTTTTTATTTCAAAAATGGTTTGCCTAGTCTATGTCCTTTGCACTTCCATATAAATTTTGGTTTTAGGTTGTCAATTTCTATAAAGGCACTTATTGGAATTTGGCTTTAATGATATTTATCTATAGATAAATATACAAAGAATGTACGTCATAGCAATCTTAAATTTTCAAATTGCTGAACATGACGAATCTATTTAGGTGTTCTATAAGTTATCTCAGAAATGTTCCGTGGCTTTCAATGAATAAGGCTTGAAAATATTTTGCTGAAGAAGTTATCCCTAAGTATTTCTTTCTTTCTTTTCTTTTCTTTTCTTTTTTTTTTTTTTGAGACAGAGCCTCACTCTGTCACCAGGCTGGAGTGCAGTGGCACGATCTTGGCTCACTGCAACCTCCGCCTCCCAGGTTCAACCGATTCTCCTGCCTCAGCTTCCCGAGTAGCTGGGACTACAGGCAGGTGCCACCACACCCAGCTAATTTTTGTATTTTTAGTAGAGACGGGGTTTCACCATGTTGGCCAGGCTGGTCTCGATCTCTTGATCTCGTGATCTGCCCACCTCGGCCTCCCAAAGTGCTGGGATTACAGGCATAAGCCACCAAATATTTCATATTTTTGATAATTGTTCATCGTTAGAAATAGAAATAAAATTGATCTTTATAATATTAACTTGTATCCACGTAGAGTCATAAATTAGTTCTAGAAGCTTTTCTGTGCATTTTTGATCAATGTCTATGTATATACTCAAGTTATCTGAAAATAAAGCCAACTGTGCCCCTCCTCTCCATTTTTTTTCTTTTTCTGGACTTATTTTATTGGCTAAGATTTCTCATGCAATATAGAATAAAAGTGGTAAGAGTGGCCATTCTTGGGTTTTCTTGATTTTAGGTGGAAAGTATTCACTTTTCCTATTAAGTATCCTTTAGCTTTCTGTGGATATCTCTTATCGGAACAAGAGTAGTCATTCATATTCTTAAGTTGATGAGTTTTAAATTATGAATGGATGTTGAATTCTGTCAGATGCTTTTCCTATATATATTAATGTATTCCCTTTTCCGCTGCTTAATCTGTAAATATGAATTTTATTTTTTACATGTAAAACCTAACTTGCATTCCTGAAATAAATATCTAATATGATGCACAGCATTATACTTTTTATACATTAATCGCATTGATACGATATTTGTTAAAGACTTTTGCATCTGTGTTCATTTTATATTTTGCTCTGTATATTTTGTTTTCTTGTAATGTGTGATCAAACTTCTTTTGATATTTCAGGTCTAATTTTCTGTGTAAGTCTGAGTGAGGTCATTGTCCAAGACATGCTCTTTCAGAACCTTGATTTTAGCAGTTCTCGACAAAAAATACAAGATTGAGGGTCTTAAGTCAAGCTGCTTAGATGCATAAGACACTGATAAAGTCAAAATTTATAACTTTTTGGGGATAAATTGTAGCAGGCATTGTTTGCTTCCGAAATTCTGTTTGCCTCTTCCTCGTGCTGACATAGTCTGTATGGCTATGTGACTAGAGAAGCTGACCTATTCTGCGCTAGAATTTGGGTCTATTTTAAACCTTTAAAGCCAAGTATGATTGGAGCTCCTTGAAACCATATTGAAGAGCATTGGGCTGCAAATTTGAAAATGCAGAGTCAAAAGATAGAAAGACTTCAGTTGTTGAAGACTTGGAAGCATTGACTTTATCAACTTGTGTTGTTTGTGAGATAAATTCCTAAAATTTCTAAGCCATTTTTATTTGCTTTATGTTTTTTAATAAAAAATCATAATTATTATAAAATATATCTAATATAGAAGTAAATTTTGTAATCTTGTCACAGCAGTAAAAAACAAAGTAGAAAGTTTGTTTTTATTACCTTTCAAATATTTCAGAGAGAGGGAGAGAGATGTATTAATGGGGCTTCTAGAACGCTGTGAAAGTTTGATGAATTGTCCTTTTACATTCTAGGGATATTGAAGAACCTGGAGTGGTAATCAAGACTCTAAACATCCTGTCAAGTAGGCAATCCAAGAGACAAGCTGACAAATTTTTCATCAGGTTCCTTCACCTTTTTAAACTTCATGCTGATCACACTTCTCCTTGCATTTGCCACTGCAAAATCAGCAGCCTCATTTTCAAAATACCCTTAGGAGATGTTATAATTTCTGTGATTTCAAATCACCTTGCATTAGTTATATTTTGGCCTGGTAACACTCATGCAAGGGGCATGTTCATTACACCTGGAGAAGCTGAGAACTGACATTAGCAAGCCAAAGTCACTGCTGACAGGAGCTTGGGTGGGCAGAGAAAGTGCTAAAGGGCAAGTTTGGAGTTAATTACTTTGCACAAGAAACAGGAACAAGGGGAAGACTTTTGGGGAGTGGGTTAGTACAGTAGCCTCCTATTGGGCTCTCTGCTTCCACCCTCATCCTCCTGTGCTCTATTCAACACAGCAGAGAGGACGTTTTAAACCAGAGTCAGGTTTAGTCACTCTTCATGGCTTCCCACTTCATTCAGAGCAAAAATGAAATTCCTTACAGTGGACTTAGGTGATCTGGCCCATTATTTCCCTTAATGCCTGCCTCCTCTCACTGAGTTCCTGCCACGGTGACCTCCTTTTCTTCCCCAAAAAACTTGGGGCAAGGTCAGACCTCAGAGTCTTTGCCTTTGTTGATGCCTTTGCCTACAGGCTCTTCCCCCAAATATTTACTTGGCCAGTATCCTCAATTCTTTTAAGTCTTCTGTCAACTATCATCCCAAGGAGACTTTTCTCTCCCAGATTGACACTTTATCTTCCATCATTGCCTTATTTTTTCATGTTACTTATCACATCTATTAAAAAATTTTAATGGACTCATTAAGAACAACAACTTAGGGCTGGACGTGGCGGCTCACGCCTGTAATCCCAGCAGTTTGCGAGGCCGAGGTGGGTGGATCACCTGAGGTCGGGAGTTTGAGACCAGCCAAACTAACATGGAGAAACCCCATCTCTACTAAAAATACAAAACTAGCCAGGCGTGGCAGTGCATGCCTGTAATCCCAGCTACTCGGGAGGCTGTAGCAGGAGAATTGCTTGAACCTGGGTGAGCCGAGATAGCGCCATTGCACTCTAGCCTGGGCAACAAGAGTGAAACTCCATCTCAAAAAAAGGAAAGAAAGAACAACAACATAGGGTATCTGAGAGTAGGGATTGTCAACAGTTTTTCTTCATGGCTCTATTAAGCTAAAGACTTAAGTGCTTAAAGAATATTAGCCTAATGAATGAAATAACTTGGACTCTGGAATCAACAGACCCTTGACTATGCCGTAGGATGAAGTTTGGATTTGAAATTGCGTATTTCACTGTGTATTAGAAAACATATTCTACTTCAGCTTTGATGAAAATGCTGGATTGAATTAAATTATGACTAATCTCAATCTCATAAATTTCTATTGATTAAAAAAAACTCTCTTTAATCTGTCTTTTCATTTTTAAAATACCATGGTGAATAACATTAGGTTTTCTTAACCTCAGCCCTGTTAACATTTTGGGCCAGATAATTCTTTGTTGTGGAGGTGTCAGAGGCAGTTAAACCAGAGTGACTCTATCTTGAATAGGGGCTGGGTAAAATAAGGCTGAGACCTACCGGGCTTCATTCCCAGGAGGTTAGGCATTCTAAGTCACAGGATGAGATAGGAGATTGGCACAAGACACAGGTCGTAAGGAACTTACTGATAAAACAGCTTGTTGTAAAGAAGGCGGCCAAAACCCACCAAAACAAAGATGGCCAGGAGAGTGATCTCTGGTCGTCCTCACTGCTCATCATATGCTAATTATAACACATTAGCATGCCAAGAGTCACTCCTACAAGCACCAGGACAGTTTACAAATGCCATGGCAATGTCAGGAAGTTACCATATATGGTCTAAAAAGGGGAAGAACCCTCAGTTCTGGGAGCTGCCAACCGCTTTCCAGGAAAATGCATGAATAACCTACCCCTTGTTTAGCATACAACCAGGAAATGACCATAAAGATCGACTGGGGCTGCTTTGCCTATGGAGTAGCTAGCTATTCTTTATTCCTTTAGTTCTCTAATAAATTTGCTTTCGCTTTACTGTATGGACTTGCCCTGAATTCTTTCTTGCAACTGAGATCCAAGAACCTTCTCTTGGGGTCTGGACCGGGACCCCTTTCTGGTAACAAAGGCTGTCCTATGCATTGTATGATGTTTTACAGCATCCCCGGCTTCTACCCACTAGATCCAGAGCAACCCCTTCCCCTAGGCTGCAACAACCAAGACTATCTCCAGACATTATTCACTTTTCCTGGAGGGCAAAATTGCTCCCAACTGATAATCACTGATGTATGCAATTTTAGTATATACCCATCTGAATAAAGGGTGATATTTTTGATGTAACATATGTAATTGAGTAGAAATCATGGGAATCTCATGCTTACTTTATCAACCCTATGGAGAACACCTCAATCAAGCCAGCATTGTTCACCTAACTGGTAGCTAGCTGTATGTTACATTTGTATATGTTAAGATAAAGCTGAAGAACAGAAAGAAAATGGATAGCTCTTTGTTCAATGCCTTAGAAACTTTGCCCCTATGGAGTGTTAATAGAATGCTGAGATATCTTTTTCAGTAAAGGGACTGGGAAAAATGTTAATAGTGGAAGTCAGTGTGGTGATTCCTCAGGGATCTAGAACTAGAAATACCATTTGACCCAGCCATCCCATTACTGGGTATATACCCAAAGGATTATAAATCATGCTGCTATAAAGACATATGCACATGTATGTTTATTGTGGCACTATTCACAATAGCAAAGACTAGGAACCAACCCAAATGTCCAACAATGATAGACTGGATTAAGAAAATGTGGCATATATACACCATGGAATACTATGCAGCCATAAAAAATGATGAGTTCATGTCCTTTGTAGGGACGTGGATGAAGCTGGAAACCATCATTCTCAGCAAACTATCGCAAGGACAAAAAACCAAACACTGCATGTTCTCACTTATAGGTGGGAATTGAACAATGAGAACTCATGGACACAGGAAGGGGAACATCACACACCGAGGCCTGTTGTGGGGTAGGGGAGGGGGGAGGGATAGCATTAGGAGATATACCTGATGCTAAATGACGAGTTAATGGGTGCAGCACACCAATGTGGCACATGTATACATCTGTAACTAACCTGCACGTTGTGCACATGTACCGTGAAACTTAAAGTATAATAAAAATCTTAAAGTATAATAAAAAAAATGTGCATTCCTCCACACTTTATACAGGTGAAATCCGATTAAAACAAACACTGCTTGCTTCATACGGAAGTGGAATCAAAAAAGGAAAACAGGTAACCTGAAGCCTGTGTGTAGGAGAAAGGAACACAGCTTCCTTATTTAGTTATTTCATTTGAGAATTGTATGTGGTATGTGTATGAAGAGTTTGGGAGGGGGGATAAACTGTAGGTATGTAAGTGCATCTCTGATTCCCTTCCTTTTGAAAAGCTTGATTGACTGCTTGATCCAGTTTGTAGAGCCACGTCTTTGGTTCCAGCTAACTTCTCCAAGGGACATTTCTACAGGTAGTAGTTAATACAAGAGCCCCAGGTCCCTAAAAACTACTTGCCACAAGACAATGCTTCTAATTTGGGGGTTTAAGGATAGTTCTAAGTAAACAAGTTGCTTAATAAATATTTGTCAAATTGAAATGAAGGGATGTAACCTTAGAACTATGAAAAATGCCAGTCTATTTTACAACCAATTTGGGATGGACGCCATCAAATGATAAGCTGACCAGTAAAAGTAGGTAAAAGGAACTAGCTAAGGAGCAGGAAAAGCTGTTAAGTGGCAGAAAATCTCGAAATTTACATTTTGAAAATGTTTGGGTGAATTTGTGTAATACATCTTAATCCTTTTACACAATACTTTTATCTCATCTATATCATAAATATTTACCTATGCATTGCCTTAGCATCTTTCCTCTACTGAATGAGATGAAAATTCCAGAGACGCAAAGCCCAGCCTCCAAGTTCTACAAACCTAAGAGTCTGAGCTACACTGACGAATCTTCTAAATTCTTGGGTGTCAAAGGCATGATACTAAATAGGTTGCTAAAGGCACCAAG
Source organism: Nomascus leucogenys (assembly GCF_006542625.1). Classification (NCBI taxonomy): domain Eukaryota; kingdom Metazoa; phylum Chordata; class Mammalia; order Primates; family Hylobatidae; genus Nomascus; species Nomascus leucogenys. Next base: position 86,340,881 of record NC_044393.1, on the reverse strand, counting down.
GAAACCAAAAAAGGAAAGGTAAGTAGCACTTAATTGGGAACTTTGAGACGTCTGTCACTCTTCGTGACAATTGAGAAAAAGTGCTTTGTACGTTTTGTGCTTTGCAGGTGAGATGTGACTGACAGCTGGGTAACTGCCTCTGTGTATAGGGAGGGCTTTCGTGGGTGGAAGAAGAGGCTGGTGTGAAGAGAGTGCTTTTTCATCCTGAATATCATTAAAGGATTGTGGGGGGCCCAAACTGTAACCTAAAATGCCATCAATTGTCCATTTAAAATATCCTATTTGGCAAAGTGGCTTTGCACTCATCTGAAGAATAAATCATGGGTGGAGTTTGGAAAAGAAATGTTGTATTTCGTCTCTGCTAAAAACAAAACAAGGTACCATCTCATGGCCTCTTGGTTCAAATCCGTTTTCTTGCTCCGCGGGGAGAGACTGCCCCTGGAGTATTTCAGCTTTTAATAAGCTTCCCAATCAGCTCTCGAGTGCAAAGCGCTCTCCCTCCCTCGCCCAGCCTGCGTCCTCCTGGCCCGCTCCTCTTATCCCTCCCATTCTCCATTTCTCTTCCGTTCCCTCCCTGTCAGGGCGTAATTGAGTCAAAGGCAGAATCAGGTTCCCCGCCTTCCAGTCCAAAAATCCCGCCAAGAGAGCCCCAGAGCAGAGGAAAATCCAAAGTGGAGAGAGGGAAAGAAAGAGACCAGTGAGTCATCCGTCCAGAAGGCGGGGAGAGCAGCAGCCGCCCAAGCAGAAGCTGCAGCGAGCCGGGTACCTGGACTCAGCAGTAGCAACCTCGCCCCTCGCAACAAAGGCAGACTGAGCGCCAGAGAGGACGTTTGCAACTCAAAGTAAGTGAGAGGAATGTACGATTTCTCGGAGGGCTCTTCGATCGAGTTTGCCTTCACCCTGTGCCACTTTTCTGGGTGCCAGCAGATGATGGTGGTAGGAGTGAGAGAGGCTGCCTGGTGTCTTTGCTGATAGGACTGCTTTCAAAACTGACTTGCTCCAGAGGCCAAGGGAGGCATATTTTTGGGGTTTCAGGTTAGGTTAGTTCGGGTGTGCTTAGGTAAGTGAAAGGAAAGAAGTTTTTGTGATGTTAAGCATGCATTTGGACCGTGTTCCAGCTACCAGCTGGAGAGCAAGACAGGGTGGCCTGGAGAGTGCATCTTTGCTTTTTGTAAAACCTGGAGCTTTAGTAGGTGTGTCTCTGGCTGGGTAGGTGGAGAGAAAGTAAGGCAGCCTGAACAAGCAGCTCTCTTTTTCCCAATCTCTCTCTGATTCTCTGATTGCCCCAGAGCCCGCCAGCCCATGACTCTTAGCTGGCATTTCTAGGTAAGCTGTGGGGGCTTGTTCCTCCCAGTGCTAGCTGACATGGAACGTCTCTCACAGAACTACTGGTACCCCTCTTCCCTCCTGACAACCCAGGAATGGTTCCAGAAGTGGTTAGGTCCAAAGTTTAGAAGACACACCTGGAGTCCCATCTCTCATTTGAATGCAAATTTAAAGAACTGCCCTGTACATAGACCCTTAAAGTTTTAATTTGACCCACATAAATTTAGGATATATTTGTTACTAATTTACTAGATATTTAGAATTTCTGAGTTGTTGTTCCTAAGAAGTTAAGAAAATTTTTTTGAGAGGAATATATTCAACTCCTTTCTTACTTAATAGTTGGAAAATGAAACCTCCTCTCTCCTCTCCATACACACACACCCCTTTTTCCATGACATAACATGACACAACACACACACACTTATAGGAACACACACATGCAGTTTATATACACTCTAGTGTTAACTCACGCTTGTGTCTGTTAAGAGCTGCTTTGGAAGTTTGGGACACATTCAGAAAATAGGAGGGGTAGGGGTCCTAAGAGGAGAAAATATTAAAGCTCTAGTCCTTGGGCATCTCTCATTTTAAGAGTTATCAGGCATTTTGCTTTAGCAGCTTGAGAAAGGGGTGATGTATGTGTGTGTGTGCGTGTGTGTGTGTGTGTGAGTGTGTGTGTGTGTGTGTGTGTGCTGGAGAGAGGGGTCTGGGAGGAGATTCAGGAGTTACCAAAAAGAGCTTTTGAACTAATAACATAATGAAACAATTTTATGATCCTAGGCAAATGTGGAATTGATGAAACAGCAGGGCCCATTTTAGCCCCTTAATTATCTGGGAATGCATTGATAAGTAGAAATATTGCAAGTTAATAACAATGAAACAAAAGAGAAGTCTCCTAACACAGAGAATAAAGCTGTATTTTCCATCTTCATTATGTTTCCTTTTAAGTAAATTATGCACTTGAAAGGCCAAGTCATTTAAAAAATATAGTCCAGTTAAATTCAGAGGAAATTAGAATGAATATTTTTTTCTTCCACTGGGACATGAGTTATTTCAGACTGGCAATATTTGTACTTTTTCATTTAAATTAGAAGATGAGATTTTAAAAAATTATATTATTTAAAAAAAAAAACTCTAATGCCATTCTTTTGTGCCTTAAGAAACTTGGGCCTTAAGTTCTCTAATTGCACTTTAAATAAATAGAAGGTGATCTTTTTTCTGCCACTGCTCACTTGCTCCCTTTAGGACATCTTTTTCTGCATTTAATGAAAAGCCACTATAAGGAACTCCCACCTGAAGCCACATATAACATCATTAGGTGCTGTGTTCCAGCTGTTTGCTTCTCGATGCAAATGCATTATGTTCTCAAAGCTAGAGCTTGAGATAAATAAAAGTACTATTAGATACATGACTTTTTAATTACCTGACTTTAAATGAGATATTATAGAGAATTAGAGTAATAAGGTATACCTAACTATATTTATACGCTAATGTATTATATATATAGTATATAATTCTCTGTTTTTTTAGACCTCTTTCCATGAGATCATGAGATTTGGAATAATAAACGTATTAATTTATTGATATTTTCCATGTGCCTTATTTGGGCTTCACATATAGCAACACATAACAAGAGCTACATTCTTTTTAATGAGCATTTTAATTTTTTTAAAAAAATTTCAGTCAAGTCAAGGGCCTGGTTTAAAATTTCATAAAAAACTAGTTGTTGAAAACAACAGAGAGAAATAAGATCCCCAGATAGTTGAATCACTTTTTTAAATAAAATCAATCTTAGATATCAAATATTTTAACTTTAAATATTTTATTTTTCCTTTGAAGATATTTTGCTTTCTCACTGACATGGCATTCTCACATGAATTCTGATCATATTCCTATTTGTGATGTGGCGTTTTTAATTACTATTCAAAAATTTCCCACAAAACTGAGTTTACCTGGCTCATTGAAAATGGTGTGATAAATTAACAACAGATTGAGGGCCTGAAGTCAGAATTCAGAATGCAAATTCCAGTTCTCTAAAAATTATGCTTTTTAATATGGCGGCCTAACGATATGGGGAGTTGTTCTTGACTTCTCTCCTGAAGGAGGTGTCCAGACTGAGATCACCCAACGTGATGAGTGCAAACGTCCTCCACACCTGAGTGCACCTCAGCCCAATTTGAGATGTGCTTTTCTCTGGAGCATGAGGCTGAGTGGGAGCCCTCCAATGGCATTTGTTCCATGGCTTTGCTAGTGACATTGAGTTGGGCTTCTCCATAAGGGTGAGGAGTGCTTTTTCCTCTGGCTTCTGTTCTAAATGAATAATCGAAGAGTTTTTGTCTCCTTCTGGCACAAGGTCATGTCACTGCTGTGGGAGGGGAGGCAAAATGATACTCAGATATGAACCTTCTTTTTATGAGCTAGGCTTGCTTTTTTCCATCCAGAGTCAATTGGCTTAAGTGGAATTTGGGCCATGACCTCATGGAAAGTTGTTTTTCCTTTTGATGTTTATGGACAATTCAAGTTTCCACCCACTGGGCTATTTTTCCATCGACTTCAAGCCAGTCTAGTGTGCGGCATAGTTTTCACGGTGTCATTACAATATTTCTAGATTGTAAAATATAGCAAGCCTCTTTTTCTTTCTATTTTGGCATTTAGTAAATAAGAAATTAAAACAGTAGCTTAAAAGGGTAGCTATGATGAAACATTATCAGAGGGTATTGTAAATATGGTAATATTGTGGACTTAATTATGTAGATCACATTCACCACAAATCCCTATTTCTTCAGGGTGGACAAGGAATACAATGACTCCTTCATGTTTGAGATATTTTTAGAAATGAAATTTAATTCATTTTTCTAGGGTTTATTTATTGAACCATTTTTTCATAGTAGATTTAGATAAAGTGATATCAAATAGAAAAAAATCATATCCAGTTTTCTAAAAATAGAATTCTTAGATTTTTTTTTAACGTCACACATGGTGTAACAAAAATCAAGTGCTGCATATTAATCTTGAAAAAAGTGAGTCATAGTAACTGATAATTGGGCTCTTAATTCTAAGAATTGCTCTTAGCAAAAGCTAAAATGTCATTTTAAAACACAAATAGCATTCTGTGTCTCTAACCCTTTGCTCCCTTTTCTTCCTGCTTTTACATTTACCTATTTCTCCCTCTTTTCTCTCATTTCTCCATTAGTTCGGTTGCCACTATTTCCCACTCAACAGGTCCCAGAACGTCTTGCCCAGTTCCCTCTTGCTATGATGGCATACATTTCTCTATGTACGGATGTACCAGGAATGCCTGCCCATGTGTTGGCATTCGTGGAAGCTTGGACCTTCCTAGCTGATGTTTTCAACACCAGTGCCCTCTCTACTGATTCAATGGCATTTTTCCCCCATTTTTTTTTTTTTGATTCAAGACCCTGGCTAAGGGTCAGGCAACATTTTCATCACTGCAATGTTGACCTCATTCTCTTCTCAGTTTCCCAACATCAATGTAGCAGTGCAGCTGGAGTTACTCATCTCCATCACATCCTCCCGGGGTCCTACTCCAACAATACAATTTTTCTTGCTCATGTGGCCAATTTAACAATATTTATTGTACGTATGTTGGATGCCTGATACTACATTGTGCTGGACAAGGTAGTGTGTTTAAGAAATAGAACATGGTGTCTGTCTCTATGGTTTCACAATATCTAATACTGTGTGTTTGGTAAGTGGTGTGAACTTGTGAAATTCTTTATTAGAAATGCATTTAAAGGAGATCTCAATTAAAATCCATTATACCCTCACCCATCTCTGGAAAAGATGCTTTAAAAGTCACAGGTTGCTAATCCCAACGTTTTATGATTGTCTCGTACTGTAACCTCCTTGATATATTATTGTCTTAATGTTTTCCTAGTCTCTTTGGGCACTCCTTTCTTCACCTTTTGTTTTGCTTTTTTTTTCTCGTCTTCCAAATGTGTACATTTATTTCCAAATATTTCAGTTCCCCGTCTTCCTCTCTCCTCTCCAAATGCTTTAGCATTGTCACAATTCTTCTTTGAGCTTTAACTCCTTCACAAGGGAAGTTCTCAAATCTGAAGAGAATTGAAGGAAGATTCTCTCTAATGAGCTCTAGACTCACATTTTTAATATTTTTTCAATGAATACTGGAGGAAATCATTCGGGCACAATTCTATTTGGAGGAGGAGATTGAAGTAAAGGACTTCTTGTTATTTTATTTTTATCCCTACCAGACTTTTATGGATAGTGACTGCCATACTATATGGTAGGTAGTGTGATGAGGGACACAGGACAAATAAATATGTCTTCGAGCAGCTAATGATCTACTCAATATATACGTAAGAACATTAAAACACTAATTACTACAACACAGGTTAGAGGAGGATATGTACAACTGTTGCCCTAAGCAGTTCCAATGACAAAGGGATCACATCTTTGTGAGAAAAAGGAAAGTGGAGCTCACAAAAGGCTAAATGGTACTTAACATCTATTTCAAAAGCATTATGTCTGTTTGTTCCTTTAATGCTGTTTATCCTGGAAGAGAAATTGAACTCCTAATTCCTTCATGTTTTCATTTCACATTTGCCACATAACGTAGTAGAAACAAATTATTAGAAGTGACATCTTAAGAATTCAGATTGAGTTTATTTAGAATCAATATAATTTTTAAGACATGGCACTCACTGTAGATATCCTTTTTAGGAAAATTTATACCAGAAGAGAAGAGTGTCCTTTAATGAAAACATATACATGAAGGGAAAGAAGGCAAATCCTTGCACTTCAACTGCGGAATTTGGGTAAAATCCTGAGTCAGAAACTGAAGGCACCAAAGGCTTTCCAAGACAAATGCCCCCTCTAGGTGGAGCTGTATTTCTTCCCTTCTCTTTTCTTCGAGGTCTCCCCATCACCCCTTATAGTGACTTCAGCTCCTCCTTTCTCACTATTTGACACCAGCCCCACCCCATCCAACCTGTGCACCCTATTAAGGCAGGGGCTGTCTTTCATTCTCTCAAGAACCCTAGCATATTTAGCATAGAACCATTGAAGATGTCAAATGAGTGAGAAAATAAATAGGCAACTCTAAATGCCTATTTAATTTGTTCCACCCACCTTGACCATCTGTGTTCTATGCCTAATCCCCTTGCCTTACCAAACAACCTGGTGCCAATTTCCTGTTTGAGCCCAAGCATTCCCATTCTCAACTTCGAACCTCCAGAAACTTCTCCCACTCTCTTTCCTTCACTCCCTTCATTCCAAATGTCATATAGGCTTGCCAGTTCTCTAGAGTGTCTTCCTAATCATAGTTCACCTTGATAATTTTAAACTTTTCATAGTTTCTGATTCAAGACTACCTCCAGAATGGAGAAAACCTTACTTACCTCTTCTTTAACAAACCATATTATTCAAAGTGACAAAGTTAGTCATTTGGAGCATTATTTTCATTATAACTTCTATGTAGCTATAAGGCCTTTTTTTCAGAATGTTGCACATTTATTTTTTCATCATATTTTTGTAACTCTACTCAGGTAGATTGAGTGGGATTTTAAAAAAATTGATACAGAAATGCAGGCTTAGAGAAGTTAAGGGGGCCATATTCAATGACATACAGATAAGAAAACAAAAGTCTTAAAATTCCTAGTTTGAGTTTATTCCTCTGTAATATAATGCCGTCTCTTTCTTAGGTTAATAAATAGATTTTATCTCCCATTTGTCTCTCATGTCAAACCCCAAATCCAATGTATGTACAGTTAGAGGTCAAATAACCTACAGCAGCAGTTCCCTCTCTTCAGTGTTTATCAGATTAACTAGCGTCATGTGTAGGTTCCAGCTGCCTGGAGCCCATCTTCAGTGGTTCTGATTTAAGAGGTGGAATCAAGGAGCCTGGACATATGACAGGGCATGTGGATACAGATGATACATTAGAAACAGTAGCCCTAATGGCTCAATATTTGAGCTCCAAGGTCCAAAATATTGAGGTATAAACCACTACACTTCTTAGTAGCTCTGCGACCATGAGCAAATATTGTGGTCTTCCTTACTTCAGTGTTTTCATCTCTAACATGGGAGCACATACTCACCTTCCAGGATTGACGTCTGAGTAGTAATTGCGAAAATCAGTGTGAAGTACTGAACATAGAGTCTGATTGCTGGGAGTGTTTGAGCAGGATGGTGAAAATGACGATCATGGTGAAGCAGCACCAGATGCAAGTCTTCACTTCTTCCCCCTCCTGAATTGCTTTTCTTTCTCATGCCCACTTGGCATCTGCAACAAACATACAAGCAAAATCCTAGGTGGAATTCCATGCTTCTTGAAAGGCCTCGCCCCTCCACATGCTCATACCATTTTCTTCCTTTTCTCTAAATGCAGATTGAAAATCCTTTCTTCTGGAAGGAAACATATGGAGCATGTGATCGTGCTCAAGGCCTGGGGGTTGGGCAGGCAAAGTCTCCAATACAGACTCTTTGACCTCATCCCTTCCCATAAGGTCTAGGAGAGCATTTTGCGTACAGGAGACTCCAAATCCAAGAGATAGGCATCTTATTGCTGACCTTAGTGATGCTCATAATCACATTCTCTCTGACCCCTGCTGATAGAGGCTTCAGTACAGGGAAGGAGTTAAGGTTTGGAGTCAGGAACCAGCAACTCACCACAGTCCGCCTGTTGTTTGGTATGGGCTGCTGAATGTGTCACTGAATCTCCTGGAATCTTAGGTTTTTTAGCTCTAAGTGGGAAATGATGATGATGTTACTTGTTTTGCCAACCTCATAGGTTGGTGGTAAAGGTCAGTGGTCACGACGCAACATCTGTAAGCTCTAAACTGTTATACTGAACATGAACTGAACTTAACAAAGTCAGTGGGGCAAGTTCTTCCTTTCTGGTTCCCCAATCCTGCTATTGTCATTGTCATTTTCTCAGGACACCCAGAGATTGCCTAAGTTGCTTGAAGGTAAGTTTGACTGACAAAGTGAGGAGGAGGTAAGATGTGTGACAGGAATGAAGAAAAAGAAATGAGTCATACTAAAAAAAAAAAAGTGAGAAGACATCTTAAATGAGGCTAAACTGAAACAGGCATGCTTTCTTTTACCTCAGATTATGTTATAGTTCCTTCTAAAATGTCTTAAAAGCTACATGTCACTTTTTTTTAATTGGTTATTCTCACTAAATACAAGCCTTAGTAATTGGCTAGCAGCAGTTCATTTACATGATAGTTGGATAACTGTGCTTCTCAAACTTTCGTGTGCATACCAGTCACCCAGGGTTCTTGCCAAAATTCAGTAGATCTCCAGTGAAATCTCAGAGTATGCTTTTCTGCCAAGCTCCCAGGTGACTGCAGTACTACTAGTTTGGCAATCTCTCTTTGAGTAGCAAGCCGCAACAGTTTAATTCAACAAACTTGAGGGAACAGGAGACAAATCAGAACGCTCCAGTCATGATGTCCATAGCTTAATAAAAATGATGAGGATCATTGTCAGTATGTTATATGCAAAACTTCTAAAACTTACATCTTTGTGACCAAATAATATTTACAATGTATGATTATTTATGAAAGAAAATTGTGGACACCACCTGATTTGCTATTGACTTCACTGAAGTTCCCTTAAGTGTAAAAAGCCCCTGGCCAGATGTTGCGCTTGGGCCTCCTTACCAGTGCTTCCGCCGGGGTCTTTCTTGGAGAGGGTGTAAGTGATCCAAATGTTGCCTTCTTCATTTGCTTTAAAAGCTAATGAAAAGTGTTTAGAAAATTTCATTCTTAATATGAAAAAGATATATGTGATATGTTTACTTAGGGTTAGAGTCTTCCCTTCTTTCACATTTTAACATCTATAACTGCATTAGACTCTTTCCTTCCATACCATAATGGAACTAGACCAGAAATCATCCATCTTTGTGACTTCCTTGAAGACACTGGGCTGCCCAGAGAAAGAGCCAGGGCTTTTTGCTTCAGAGTCCAGATTTAATTAATAAGGAACATATTGTGTTAACAGTCTTAGGTAACAAAGAAAATCTTCACTCATGCTAAAACAAATAGAAGCTCTCTTAGTCTGTTTTGTGTTGCTATAAAGGAATACCTGAGGCTGGGTTATGTATAAAGAAAAAAGGTTTATTTGGCTTATGATTCTGCTGGCTGAAAGTTTCCAGATTGGGCATCTAGTGAAGGCCTCAGATGGCATCCGCTCATGGTGGAAGGTGAAAGGGGGCAGGCATCACACAGAAAGAGAGGAAGCAAGAAAGACAGGAAGGTACCAGACTCTTTTTAACAATCAGCTCCCAGGGGAACTAAGAGTGGGAACTCACTTACCCACCCTCCCAAACCCCACCAGGGAGGGCATTAATCTACTCATGAGGGAATCTACTCCCATGACCCAAACTCTTCCCATCTGGCACCACCTCCAACATTGGGAAATCAAATTTCAACATGAGGTTTGGTGGGGACAAACAGCCAAACTATAGCAGAAGCCATATAAAACTTTAGAACAGTGTTTTCATAATGGCTTTCTTACTTGATGTGAATATGGCTTTTTTCAAGACCTAGCCGTGGGATCATTGTGCCCAGTAGCAGAATTATCTCTGAGGTTTTAACATATGGTGGCCTTCATTTGTGAGCTTATGAACATCAGATTGTTGGCTTAAAAAACATACTTTGCGTCTTGAAAGAACTGGATTTCAAGGGTCAAGTCAGCTCCTCAAAAAATATTTATTACAAAAAAAATTGCCCTCTCTGTGCAATGCATTTCTTTAGATATGTTTCAGGGAATTCAAATGAGCAAGCCAGAAGCTGCTAGAGGAGAGAAAACAGGTAGTTTATTAGATTATTTTTAACAGGTGTCTGTGCTTAAATCTTGAAACAATAAAATAAAGCCTTTCTTCCTATTATCTTTTCTTATTTACAGTATACATTTCATTATTGAATAATGTTTCTGGGAATATGCAGAATCTCAAATATAGCTCAATGCAGGTCAAATGTGTGAAAAGTTTGATTAATTTTAACCATGTGAAAAATAATGAAATATTGTTTTTTTCCATTATGATATTTCTTATTAGGAAAACACAAATGTACCTGAAGAAACATATTATTTTTCCCGTTCTAGAAAAATACATGTTTGAGGTACAAGATATTCAAATTTTATAAAAAAGAAAACTTACTTACAATTCTTAAAATAGGCACCACTGTTAGCACCCTGATATACCTTTACAGTTTTTCTGATGTAACTTTTAAAAATAGTTAGATGCATAATTGGGTGTCCTGCTTTTTAACAGTGTTAGTGATGCATGCAATATGTTTTAACAGCTATGCACATGTTAACATGTGCACTTGATTCTACCAAATGAGCCAATTAAGATGGAAATTCAATTTATTTAGCTTGGTATGGGTAAATTAGAATCATAAAAAATGCTAAGTAAATTAATGTTATGAATGCTTATAAAAGAGCCAGCACTGGAAAAATGCAAGCAAACAAACATCTCATAAAGCAAACAAACAAATAAAAATCTTTGTCCCTGCAGATGTGCTGTTTAGATGGGAACAAATAATCCTGGAGAACTCGGTGTGTGCCAATTAAAGGTCAAGCTGAGTACACAAGGTCTTTCTTTCTTACCCTAAAGGACCCTTCCATATATCCAAGGGTAAAAGTCTCCCCAGGGAAGACACAGCTGCCTGGTCCCACCCAGGTTGGATCTAACCACTTAGCTCCTCTCAAGAGCCTGAGAAACTTTGGAGTTGCTGTGGGGCCCAAGGGAGTGGGCCTGATGCACTGCAGGTGGGTAAACTGCAAGATCAGCAAACCTCTTTGATGCGTGTCGCTCCAGGGCTTGGCATCCTTCAGGGAGTTATTTGCTCTGTTATTATTTGGAATGACTAGTGAACAATTGGCTCGAGTTTAAAGTGAGTGAGATCAAATTTGGGTTTGACCATCACATTCCCTATCGCAGAGGAGGAGTGAAAGTCAAATGCGTTTAGTATCTGTGCCAGTATTGGGATTTCCACCAACTTTGGCCTGAAGTGATTTTTAGCCTTTTTAAATTGCGGCTTTAGTCTGATGGTTAGGGAATTACAGTTTGCCTTCTGATATGTGATATCTGGGGATTTGAAGATGTACTTCAAGGCTGTAATAAATGAATTTGGTTTGGAGAAGCAGATTAGAAGCAATTCAGTGGGAACAAGTGGGTAGATGTGGATTTCTACCAATTTCTCTCTAAACAGACAGATCCACATTTCCTAAAAGCAGGCTGACTCTGTGGGTTTCTAACGTCTCATCCAGTGACGTTCTTTCACAAGATGTTAAATGGAAGCCCTTTATGTCAAAGGCAGAAAGACCAATAAGACAAAAGAGACAGCATTGGACTTGAACTGAGGCTTTAGAGAAAACACCCAAGAATCCCATAGATAGAAGCCCCATTCCTGGACAGAGGAACTTCAGACCTCACAGAAAATTCTATTAGATAGGATTGAGGCTTCTGCCACTAAAGAGGAAGTATTGAGCATGCCATAGGGTCCTTATGGCCCATCTAGCTGTCATGGTGTATCCTAAGGAGATTCCTCTAGGGTGGATTTGCCTTCTTTGTTTTCCACATCTCCTCGGCTCCAGGCGCCTCTTGCCATAAAAGTCCCATGAAATCACACCAGCTCCGTGGAGCAAACCTGGTCCTCTTCTTGATTTTCTCAGAGGGAGTGTTTCAAGACAAAGCATTATCTGCTGTTCTAGTGAAGAGTTCCTTCCCAAAACAGGGCCTGAGGAATCTTGGGTGCAGAGCCCAGAGTTGGACAATCTGGTGCCTGAAGCCAACTCTTCCATAAACCTTTCTACCGTCTAATGCATTGTTTTCATTCATGTCCTCCCCACCTTTAGTGGTGGATCATAAAAGCAGGAGACTGAAATGTGCTTTTTGTGGGCTGGAGCACATCAGGGTTCCTTCAGCCAGGGCTTTGCTGCTCATGTGCCTTCTAGATTTGGGGGCTGGTTTTCTGCCTTGATTGCTATTTGCTATAATATGTGATGTTCAACATTCTGTTTCAGTTCAGAAAAAAGTTTAGGTTGGGTATTTCTCTTCTTCTTTTCCTTCTCCTTCTCCCCCTCCTCCTCCTCCTCCTCCTCCTCCTCCTCCTCCTCCTACTTTTTCTCTTTCTCCTTCTCCTTCTTCTTCTTCTTCTTCTTCTTCATCTTTTTTGAAACAGGGTCTTGCTGTGTTGCCCAGGCTGGAGTGCAGTGGTGCGATCTCAGCTCACTGCAACCTCCACCTCCTGAGTTCAACAATTCTCTTGCCTCAGTCTCCCAAGCAGCTGGGATTACAGGTGCATGTTACCACACCTAGCTAATTTTTGTATTTTTAGTAGAGACAGGGTTTTACCATGTTGGCCAGGCTGGTCTCGAACTCCTGAGCTCAGGTGATCCACCCACCTCAGCCTCCCAAAATGCTGGGATTACAGGTGTGAGCCACCGCACCTGATCAACTGGCATTATTTTCATTTGGAGGTTCCCATAAGAAACTACTTCAATTGCTAATCTTGCATCACTGTCTTTTATATTTAAAGGAAGCCATTGTATTAATTTTGAGTTTCACTGGCTATGTTTCTTGTTGCTGAACCTCATTGTTTGTTCCTATGGTTGTGTCTAGGTCTTTCATTTAACCACTTCCTGAATATGCATTGAGTATGGATATTCCTGAAAATGATTGAGTACCCACTATATGCCAGTTGCATTTAGTACTCAATCCATGCTTATTGTTGCATAGAATTGGAGTAACTTTTTACTACTTTCTATTCCTCTTTTGTCCCATGTCTGGACCTCCAGAAACTCTGGCAAGAATTAATATTAACTGGCTGCCATAGTGCAAAATTGTGACATGAGTAATCATTTTCTTTGGCATCTCCAGCTTTTTTCTTCTGCTCTGTCCTTTGTACTTAGATGATGGTTCCATCATCAGTGCTCAGGTACCTGGAGCCAAGCTCCTGCTGTTGTCTGAAGGCATACCTTGTCCTCTACCTTCACCCTGGACAGTGGCGTCCCTAACTTCCCTTGCTGAGGACCCATGGCAATAAGTCAAAGTCAAGACCTGCCAGCACCTCTAAGACATTTTTCCTAGGAACTGCCAAGACCAAGGAGACTTGCTCCCTTATCACCAACTAGTTCTAGGAGCTGAAGGCCTTGCTTTCTGTTCTTATTATTTCTCATCATTTAAACTTTCTGAGCACAATTCACCAGCATTAATAATACTGTCATAATAGCTAATACTTATTGGAGTGCTTTCTATACAGTGGACAGTTCAATACTAGAACTTTACATTCAGTGCTAGGTTAAATGCTCCCAACAGCCCTATGGGGTGAAGACTATTTTTCTTCCTAAATGGGGGAACTGTGTCACAGAAGTAACTTGTCCAAGATCAAAAACTAGTAAAAAATAGAACTGAGGGTGTAGTCCAGATATTTCTAACCATAAAATTCTTAAACGTCATACTTTTCTACATCCATTCCCCTGTTCAATGTCAAGGGTTCAGTGAGTATTTGAAGATATTTTGGTTCACGATTCCTTTCTTCCCTCTAGCCAGTATCCAGGAATATTTCTTCACACTATGTTACTTATTTCTACCTCCTTATGATCAAGAGGTTACCATGTCTTGGATAAGGAATGCTGCTGTTAGATTACCCTCCTTGATTGCATATGATTGCCCATTGTTTTCTCAAACACCAGTTGGCCTGGCGTGGTGTTTCAACATGCCTGCGCTGAGGAAAGGGACCGCTGGGAGTACAAGCAGGAGGGTGTCTAGGAGCTGCTCAGTCTGTTTCTCCAGCCTGCCATCACCTGACTAAATTGTTTGTTGAATTGCTGTGTTCTATCCCTGGGGGAGGCCACAATGCCGGGTTTGTTTGTGTTGAGAGTCTCTGGCTTTGATTAGCAGCTAGCTCCAGTGCAGCTGAACATACAATAGGGACCAAAGGATGGGAAAAAAAATCCTGCTACAGTTTCCCATTGGAAAGCATTCACTGTCAAGCTTGGACATCCAACAGTGGGACACAGATGAACAGAGGCTGGGAAAGGTTAGGTGATGGATTCTCCATGCCCTGCAGCCTGTTGTGTGTGATAGGTCGTTCCTTTACATGAGCCTTGAGCCTCTATTTCTCTAAAATGTCTTTTATGATTCAGGTTTGAGACTGGTATTGATGTAGTTTGACAAGGGGCAAAGCCTAAAAAGTTGCAAAGCATGAAGGAACTTCAGGATTACAAGAGCTAGGGTAAAAGCAGTGATCTATCTTAAAGGGCTAGTCACACAGTAAAAATTTTTAAAAGGGTGTTTCATCTGGCAGCATGGAAGAAGTTAAAATAACTATAGCTATAATTCTACAGCTGAAACAGGGAAGTAAGACATTTTTATTTTATAATATGGTTAGTGATTTCCTTACCAAACTGATAATATAATTTTTATTTCTTCTCACTGAATTAAATGTTAAATCTACTGCAAGTACCCACACCCATCATCCAGTAGCTGAATAACAAGGTGTCCACCTGAAGTCAAGAGCCTCTCATATATCCTTAGAGGGCTGCTTCAGTTGTCAAGGATTTTTAATTAATAGAATATGAGACACTGGGCATGTTCCAACAGGACGCTGTCCATGATCCTGGCCTGTAGGCATCTTAGTTTCATCCTCATAAAAGGGACAAAGCAGACTTAGAGCTAGAAAATCGAATATCAAATGAAATGATTAAAGAGTGGTTTGGTGTTTTTTTTCAGAGAAGGAAGACATTCTGGTCTGGAGTGGAAAAGCATGGCTGCATGTAAAGGATAGGATTTTCTTTTCTTTTTCTTTTAGAGATGGGGTCTTGCTATATTGCCCAGGCTGGTCTTGAACTCCTGGCTTCAAGCGATCCTCCCCCTGTTGCATGCCAATGTTCTGGGAAAGGGTAGGATTTTCAAAGACACGGTTGCATTGTGTATGGCAGAAAGACATGGGGAAAGCATCCCAGGCAACGCATGAAGAAAGAGGAAAGCCAAAGAGATGATCCAAGGCAAGACCTCAGAGACAGAAAACAGAGGGGCCTGATTTGTGCAGAGAGTGAGTGGCCAAGAGTGGAAGCAAGGGTTAGAAAAAAAAATGTTAGGAATGACAGCAAGACGCTTCAAGTGAAAGCTAAGCTGCCTGAATTACATCGAGTTAGATAGTAAGGAATCACTGAAGGTTCTCCACAACAGAGAAGAAAAGAATGGGTAAAAGTAAGGCATAAAAAGATTATTTTTAAAGAAGTAACAGATCAGAGGTGGAGAGAATCAGTTAGGTTTTTAAAAGTAATGCTTTGTGTACCACCCCTTACCCTACCCCTTGATCCTTTTACATTCTGGAAATCCTGTGCGTACTTCAATGGTTTGCTTAAATACCGTCACCTCCGTGAAAATTTTACCTTTATTCCCCTAGTTAAAATGATTACTTACCCCTTTCTCTGTTTCACAGCTTTCTATGGTTTCCTTTTATAATCATTCATTCATTCATGTGTTCATTTAAAAATATGCAATGAACACAATGAGCTGGGCTCTTTGTTAAGTATCAGGAATACAGAGATGAATATGACACAGTCCCTGTTTTTGAATAGGACAGTCTAACTGGGGGGAGCAGGCAGGCACATGACCAGCTAATCAGTGCAATTTCAGTGCAATGAACTAGATATGATACACTTGTGAAAGCCATTGGCGAGACATTTTAGTCAGCTGAGGGTGGATTCAGGGGAGGCTTCCAGGAGGTAGTGTCTCCTGACTTGTGTTTAAAGATTGAAAAATATAAGGAAGAAAGTGTGAGTTCTGGTAGAGGCTATGGTGTGAATGATTACTCATTCTTATATAACAGTTACTTTAAGTGACTATCTCTCCCCACTTCACTATACATCTCTTAGCCAATACTTTATACAATAACAAATGAATGAATAAGTAAATGAATTGCTGATGCCTTGGTGTAAGTAGGTAGTGAAGACGGATTCTTTCTGGACACACCATGAGGTAAAATAAAGGCTATCTGTAGTCTAGACGTTATAATGGGAGGCGAGTACACGAAGCATGAGTAAAAAATGAGATGTTGAAATTGATCTATTTGGGAGAATTCTAGTGCTATTGATAGAAGGGGGAAATCTAGGGGAAGAACTGATTTGGGGCAAGAGAGTGTTGCAAGCCTGAAGGAATTGTGGAAAGACAGGATTATCCTAAGAACTGAGCATGAACTAGGTGCAGGCTTCTGAGGTCTCTCTGAACTGTGGACACCCTCGATGCCTGGGAGGCCTTTTAATGAGAAGTAGCCTCAGGCTTGTAGCACTTGGTAATTGGTGACTGGGCTCCCATCTAAGCTGTAAATTTCTAGTCTCATTACTGTACCTTCTTCCTCCTAAGCATTCACAACATACTTTCACCAGAAAATGTGGTAAGACCATATTAACAATTTTTATTTTCTGAGAAACGTTTTTTATTACTTTGCTTCTTACTTTAAATGTTCCTTGGATGCATCAGCTCTCAAGAAAACTCTATAATCAAGTCTAGACATTTCACTGCACATGGAATGGTTTGAGGCCATGTCTTCCAAAAGAGGCCAATTGGCCGAGGAGAGGCTTCTGTAATTTCAGTAACTGCATTTTAGATTTGTACTGATTCACCCATGCAGAGATGCCAGCTCTTTTCTTGAAACTGCTTATTTTCCTGTGCTCAAATGAATGACCTTCTGCCAATCATGTATGGAGTCATTATTTCTGCAGCCAGTGGAAAAGGTAGTTACTCATGAAACTCAACCCCAGGGTGACAGTGAAAGCCAGATTGTTATTGCTTGGTAAATATTGATTAAAATATGTGGAGAAAAACAAAATGCTGGGCTTCTATCGGGGGCAGAAACAGTCTCTTACGCTCCTTGCTGAAAGGGCGCCTGCCCTGGGTGGGTGTTTTGTGTTGGGGATGTTGCTTCTTGCTGTCCATAGTCAGCACCTCCTCCTCCTCCTCCACGTGCCCTGCTGGGATGTGAAGACACTCCCTTCCTTTTCTATATTTTCTTTATCCCACTCCAGGGATCCTTCTTCCTAGGGAGGGCAGAATCAGTGGTAAATGGATCTTTTTCAGTTTTCTTCCTTTAAAATTATTTTTTCAGCTTTGCTAAAAGAAAAGAATGCTCAGGAAGTAAATATTGTCTGGTTTCCAATCCCCAATTTAATTATCAGTCAGAAGAGACAGGAAATGTCCTGGAGACAGAGATCAGACAAGATCTTTTCTAAGAAAGCCATTTAACACAGGGCATATTATATTTAATGTTGTTCCAGATTCAGATTCAGTCAGCAATTCCTGGTCCAGATAATTTGGGGCCTGGGAGGGTAAAATCTTGCAATTTCACTGAAGCTTTGCCTTATCTGTTTCCTTTGACCAATCAGGAAGCTACTGTAGGATGAGCCTATTACAGTACAATTAAAACTCTTTTATCTGCAGATAACCCAATTGATATTTCATACTCTGTTTCATACTCTGAAACAATTCATACTCTGTTTTGGCTTTCCATTAACACCTAACATCCATGTAATATTTTACTATTCACAAATTGCCTTCCTATATCTCATCTCATTTTATCCTCTAAACAATTCTGTGAGATCCATTTTAGTATTATTACCCTCTCCATAGATGAGAAGGAGGAGCTTCCTGGAATGGAGACTTCTCCAAGATTTCTTCAAAAAGGGAGCGTGACAGTTGCCTCACTGACCTTACAGGATCTTTGGAGGGAATTATCATAGCCTGTGAAAGTGTTTTGCAAAAAAAATTTTTTTAAAGTTGGCGTTTTGTTATTTTCTGTGTGTAGATTATTTGGCTTAAAACATCAGCTTCGTAGAACATTGTCTCTTAAAGAACAGTTTACCTGTTCTTTAGAATCTCATGGGCTGTGGTCTCAAAGTGCCCCATACTTTATCTATGAATCAGAATTTTTAGATGAGAGCTTAGGAAGGTTAATTTTTATTTCTTTTTTTTTTTTTTTTTTTTTTTTAGAGACAGGGTCTCACTGTGCTGCCCAGGCTGGAGTGCAGTTGCTATTCACAGGCATAATCATTGCGCACTACAGCTTGAGCCCAGGAATTCACTCCTGGGCTCAGGCGATCCTTCTTTCTCCACGTTCCGAGTAGCTGAGACTATAGGCATGCACCACAGTGCCCAGCTTAAGAATGTTAATTTTTAGCAAGGCCACAGGACTACTTTCAGACACACTAAAGTTTGAGAACCATTTTGTGTGTGTGTAATATATTTGGCATATATCTATTGAAAATATGACCTACAATGGCACTAGCAGTCTTCCAGAATTTGTTGGAATATAATAGATTCTATGTTCTAGACCAGCCTCTACAACTGGCTAATTTTGTACTAAATCACCTGAATTTTTCAGGCTTCTATTTCTTCATTTGTAAAACGAGGGACCTACGCTAAAAGATCTCTAAGATCCTGCTAATTTCCTTGATTCAGTGTCTATGCTTTTCCTAGATTACGATCTGTGGATTCTCTTCTCTCTCCCCATGGAATACTCTTCCGATTGTGTTTAAGTTGGTGGCTCTGCAGCATCAGCTTCACCTAAGAACTCATTAGACATGCAAATTCTCAGCTAGTACCCCAGACTCTGAGGGTAGGGCCAGCAATCTGGCCCTTTAATAAGCCCTCATGGTGATTCTAATACATGATCAAGTTTGAGACCATTGAGATAATCCTGATTTGTAAATTCAAGCATATAACTACACAATTATAACATTTTGTTTTCTTAAACTTAGGCTATGGCTATGATTAAATATCTACTGCTGTCTGTCTCACAGGGAAAGACGTTAAGGAAGCAAAATCCCTCTTTGTTTTTCATATGTGACTTCTGAGGGTAAAAACTCAACTTTCCATGTTTTGAAAGTAGCTTCTCTCATACATTAAGGTATTCAGACATCATTTGAAAGTCTGGCAAAGAAATGAAGTTTTAAATTACTGACAGTCTTCACTTTACCATAGTAAAATTAATTCACACCAGTCCCCCAACAACATAATTTATTAATATATTAACTAAAAGTATATAAAATACTTAAACTGCATAAATACAAATTTCACTGCTAGCTGCTCAATCTACAAATCATGACATACATAACAAATTTGCTTTATAGTTGGTTACACATCACATCCCTTCATTCATAGTCTGTCTGTAATTGGTCACTGTGAATCTGTTATTCTCTTTAGGCAAAGGCAGCAAACCATGTACTTTTGTTTTCTCCTTGTCTCACAATGATAAATTCACAAGACATTTTTCAAAAATTGGTAATTCAAAGAAGAAATTGGCCAACAAAGATGAAAGTGCAGGCAAGAAATGAGAAATAATTTAACACTGGAAGTGAAACTCAAATCAAACATAAGTGGAGTTACAGAAGTAACTGAAGGTGGGAACATTGACGCTGCTGCCACTTGAGTGCCACTTGAGAGACTCTCCATGTGTGGCCAAAGGCACTTAGTAAAGGCAAATTAATAGCTATAAATAAGGAAATCAGATATGACTAAGGATGAAGGTGTCCTGAGGGAATTGATGCTGTCAGTAACTCACTTTAATGGATTCTTGGATTTATTTTATGACACTGAAAGAGTGAAGAATAAGTGAAGATTTGGAAGCTAATCCAAATCTAGAAAGGTGTATGATGATTTGCCAAGGCACGGAAAAATGCTTATTCTTTATTGTAATGTGTACTATGAAAAAAGAAAAGCAAGCTGTTCTAATGACTCTTGATAAATACTTTGCAAAACCAAACACTTTACATCTCAATATTTCTAATGTTTTATGTGGCAGTATACTAAATATATATCAATTTTACTATATTTTAATTTTTCTATACATTTATGAATAACAGACTTTTTAATGATAGGTCATAGGAAAAAACATAATTTTCCTATTGATAATTAAGGTTGATCTTAAAACAAGGTGAGTTTTATGGTCCTAAACTACTATGCATAGCAAGAACTGCCTGTGTATCTCAAGTTTCAAATATAAACACTTTGAAAGCAAGTGTATTACTCCAGAACTCATATGTCACTCCTAAAAAATAACTATATGAACTGATATGTTTTTTATTTTTAAAATGGGCTATAGATGTCACCAGTTGAAAACATCCATCCATTGCTTCCCTCAATCAAATATTTATTGAATGCCCACATGTTATTCTTCTAAGCCCTGATAGCACGGGAGTAAACACCTATTAGTTACCTGCTTTCATTGAGCTTTCATTCTCAATTAAGGAAAATCAAATAAGTAGGCAAAATTTCAGCAAGTAGTAAGGAAGAAAATAAAAGAGGATAATGAGTTAGAAAATGAGTCTATGTACAAGGGAAGGAGGGGTGGTTTAGGAAGGAGAGTGCCAGGGAAGGCCTCTAAGCTTCAACTAAACATGTTTCTGTTCCTGGGCTGAGATAAAATAACTGTTTCAGTGGTTAAGTCCAAAGTTCTTACTTTGTAACTTATAGTACAATGTATTTTTGAAAATTAAATATCAATATTAAACATATTTTTTTACTTATCCTTGTCACATACGGCCTATTTTAAGTAAAATAAATTTTCAAAGCCAATACTTAATTTATAAATAGAACATTAATTCTAGGCTGTGGTAACTTTCCATAATTTAAGCATTAAACAATATTTCATTTTTGCTGATTACATATGTTTAAATCTAGAGTCACATATTTGAATTCCAAAGGCTGTGGCCATAGCGCTACTGAGAAATGATTATTAAATAGTGTTGTGACGAGAAGAAGAAATTATTTCTGGTAGTGATTAAACAGAAGAAAAGCCACCCAATCTTT
This sequence comes from Nomascus leucogenys, assembly GCF_006542625.1. Classification (NCBI taxonomy): domain Eukaryota; kingdom Metazoa; phylum Chordata; class Mammalia; order Primates; family Hylobatidae; genus Nomascus; species Nomascus leucogenys. The sequence goes on along the minus strand of NC_044393.1, from coordinate 86,319,751 downwards.
ATATCAAGCAAAAATCACTTCGTCCTGGAGAAATTATAAACCTATATATAAAATATCTTTAGCATCTACCGTCTAAGAACTCGGCATCAATGATAAACACTATTAGTGCCAGAAGAAATATTGCCACTAATTTTGCAATTAACACATGAGCATGAATAAGGACATTGGATTACCTTTTTTAGGTGATGAAATATGAACTGTGAGAGGGAGAAGTCAATGTAAAAGATGTGGTTAAAAACGGTATTAAAGCCAAAGAAAGATGCAAACCATATTTGGTGTAAAGGATTTTACTCTTTCAAAACAAATATCTCTGATTCTTAGCCAGGCTGTGAGCAGGTATAATGCCTTCTCATAAGCCAGTTTGACAACTGGTATTAACCTCAGAGTTTAGAGGAGAGAGAATGTGGTGAACATGCAGGGTCTTTGCTTGTTTAGCTGTGCATGTGTTGTATAATTCAGTACCACTCGGAGCATGAAAACAAGCTTGGCAATAGCAAGGGAGCCTTAATAGCTGTTGGGTCGTTTCCTTAACTGTCCATTAGCCTGGATGCTCTGAGTGGGACACCTGTGGACATAAAGTACATTGTTGAACATTCATTATAGAGCCACAGCACAGTTGACCTCAAAGCTTACTTTGAGTCTGTGAAAAATAAAGCCAGAAGTTATAACACAGAGGGTTCTTCCAATCCCAGCTTGCTCGGCAAGATGAATAACCACCATATCAAGATGTGTGAAGAGGAATGACAAGGTATCCTGTGGGGCAGGTTGACAATGACCTGCAGGACTAGAGAAGGCAGAGCAGGTTTCCATAAGGCAACTGCTGTTAGGAATAAAATTCAATTGATGAGCCAGTGTCAGAAAATCACGAGAAAGCGTATAATGCAAACTTGGAAAAAAATCCCCAAACCTATTATGTTATAAAAGTTCGTTTTTCTCTATTCTGTATTTGGAGTCCTTTTTAAAAAAAAATTCTAAATTTTGCTTTAGTTCTCTTTCTCCTATCTAAACACCTTCCCAGGAAATTTTTCCCGTTTTTATTTCTGTCAACAATAGCTTTAAGTTTGCCATGGAGCAAAAGGGCTCCAAATCTCTATAATAAATGCAAGTCACTGCATACTTGATTGTGCAAGGAAGAGTATTAAACTCTAAGAGGAAAACACAGTGCTAAATTTCCTAGAAGTGAGAAATGATCCAGTTATAGTTGCACTACAGTAGATAAGCTAGTTAGAAAATGGAGTCTTCATTTTAAAGTCGACACTAAAATGTTCTGCTTTAGAGAAAGATTTTACAGTCCTATGTGTGGGTCTTACTCTTTCCATCAGGAAGGTAAGAAGTAAGTATGAGCATTGGGAAGAGAGAGTGCCTGTGAGTGTGTGGGCGAATTATGGTGAAAGAAGAGTAGAAACAGAAAATATCAGAAGGCTGTTTTATTCTCCCACGGTATAAAGGTATAAAATAATAATCACACAATTGAGGATGCTCAATGAATGTCATTTAAATATGAATGCACATATTTATGTCTTCCAAACTAGCAGATACATATCATGCAAGGGAATTTTGGAGCTAGAAAGAGAGAGAGATTGATTTTCTGCCTTTTTGAATATCCTGGGAACACGGACATACAGACATGTGGCCTCTTAATTAGCAGAATACACATGGAGGGGATTACCTAGGAGTATTGAGTATGGACTGAAAAACTGACCTAGACCACGTAAGACTCCCTTTGGCCCTTGGATGTTACACTATAAGCTACTTGAATGCTATCCTAAATGTACACGACCATAATGTCAAGGAGTCCCAGCAAAGCTATATGAAGCTGGAGTGCAGGTACCCGCCCAGCCCATTCCGGCAAAAGTACTCAGGTCTTGCCCCCAGCTTCTGGGTCTCCAAGCCTTGGCAGTTTGTCCGGCTTCTCATCTGTACAGGTTTGAATACCCTTTGTGGACACACAGAGACATTCTGAGATCCTGATAAAATGGAAAACAAAACCCCACAGGGGAGACATCCTGAGTTTTCCATTTCAATGACTATAGAGGAAGCTGAATGGCCAAAACATGATCTGCCAGCTGAATGAGGAGGACTGTGGTCTTGGTGACATGACAAAGAGATGTTCGCTTTCAGCCCCTTGGAGTGCCTTGATTCAATGTCAAGTTTTAAGGAACGACTCCCCAAAAAACTCTCGGATTGTGGGTATTGAAGTAATGCCCCCTTTGGAGACTTAAGCTTTCTGAGAACAAATGGAAGAAAGTAAAATATTACCCTTTGTAATATCTCACATTTACCAAGCCAGAGACTGATAAATGCTTTATCTTTATGACTCAATTAGTTCTCACAAGAATTCTGTGAAGTGTGGAAACTAATTAATCCCATTTTACAGATGAGGAATTCGAGGCTGAGGGATGTTAAGTAAACTGCAGAAGGTCTTTGGGTTTCAAATACAAACACTTTGAAAGCAATTATCTCTTATTACTCCAGAACTCCAGTAGTCAGCGATGATGTGGTGTCTGTTGAACTAGAGAGCTTAGGTCTTTTTAGGTGGACAAAAACTAGAGAGTGGTGGATAAAGTAAAGAGAAAGATAGATGGATCAGAAAAAAGTATCCCTACAGTAATTTAAAAAGGAAGGGACACGACAGCAGTCACTAAAATTCCAGAAAGCAGACAAAGAATTTTGGTGTTGGTGATGGTGGTGGGGACGGAGAGTTTATTCTACTTATTGAGGGCAATGCTTACTGCTTTTACATACCTTATCTCACTTGAGGCACTACTATTCCATTTACAAATAAGGAAACTGAGCTCTCAGGCAGGTTAAGTAGATTTCTCAATGATTTCAGCCAGTAATTAGCAAAGGCTAGATTTGAACTTAGTTTGTCTGACTCCAAAATCAATGTTGTGTTTACAACTTCATGGTGAATGAAGGCAAACACCCAGAAAGATGGGGAAGGAGGATCATATCATTCAGATAATGCCTGTAGTCATTTGTTCATTCACGTATTCATTCGCAGCACACACATTTACTTGTCTCATCTTTCAAAGTCCTGGAAATAGAAAGTTAAATGAAACTTAGAGCCAACCATTTATTTTCTTAAAATTATATACAATGACCGCAAATATATATATATAAAAAGTTAATACTTAATGTGGAGCCACAGATGATAAAATGCTGTATGAAAAAATCTGTAGGATTCTACCTAGCTTGTCTGCTCTTCGAAGTCTCTGGAATTGCTGGAGTTACAATTAGGGCCAGCATGAGAGAGATGAAGTGCTGAAATACCTGGTTCATTCACAGCCTTTTCTTCAATGTGCTCTCGGCCACTAGATTACTCTTTTATTGATCTATTTTCAAGACGAGTCTCACACTGTTGCCCAGGCTGGAGTGCACTGGCATGATCTCAGCTCACTGCAACCTCTGCCACCTAGGTTCAAGCAATTCTCCTGCCTCAGTCTCCCAAGTAGCTGGGATTACAGGCATGTGCCACCATGCCCGGCTGATTTTTTTTATTTTCAGTAGAGATGAGGTTTCACTATATTGGTCGGGCTGGTCTCAAACTCCTGGCTTCAAGTGATCCACCCGCCTTGGCCTCCCAAAGTGCTGACATTGTAGGCCTCAACCACTGTGCCTGGCCATGATTACTCTTGTGAAGAAAGGGTCAAGTCTATCTTGTCTAGAAAATTTTCTTTCAGCCCTGTTGCCTACCTGGCCACCCAGTCCTTGAACTCCCAGGGTACTTACTCATCCTGAACCTTGCTCACCTGTCTTCGGTCACTCATGCCTCAGTTGACACATCTTCCTGCAAAGACTATAAACTATAATATTTGAGAGAGGGACGACGCCTTCCCCCACCTCCTGAAAAAGAAAACCAGAGTTCTCTACAATGCAGTATTGTTTACATATTGAATGCCCCACATATAATTATCATTTAAGTACAGGATTCTTTCCAGAAGGCCCTATACAATTCAGAGACAGAAAGAAAATAAACACATGATCAAAATAAATACAACAAATGCTGTAGGATGAGAACATTTTACAGTTTCTGGGATGAAAAGGAACTCAGTAAAGTTCCAAAGTCTATAGAATTTCCCAAAGATGGCACTTGCAGGTATGTGGTCAGGAGATGTGAAGTATAGGGGTTGCCACATGGGGGATCTCTGGGCTTCCTCCCACACTCTTTACCCACATACACTCACTTCTTGGTTAGAAAATTTAAAGAAGTCATTATGATTTTGGAGGTGCTTGGGCATTTATAAAATTCTTGATATTAAAATTTGACTTTCACTAACCACATAGGAAAAAAACCTAAAAATCATATTCTGATTTCTGCACTGAGCGTACCCAAAGGTGGAATGAAGAAAGCCCCCCATGGCTGGAGGCAACTCCCAGCAGAGAAAGCAGAGCCTCAATCTGAATGGCCAGCCTCTGCTCTCCCTGACTCACCCAGGCCGATTTTCATCCAGCCTGATATATGGAGTAATAGATTCACAAACACAGCCTCAGAAACACTCTAGGTGACTAATGTAATTTCTGATTAAGATTGCATGCGTTTGTGGAAATGAGAGAGAGGGGGAGAGAAAGAGAGAGACCACCAACCTGAGAGAACCCCACCTCCAATGGAGAGGCCGGGCTTGGGGACAGACAAAGCAGTTAATTGTGAGCAGTTCCACTAAGGGGCCTGGGAAACTCCAGCACTGAGGGGTGGCTGTGGCACAGGCACCACTGCCTTGCGTATTTCCACATCCTAGACGGTCAAACACCTGGGTTACCTCATGAGTGCAGCCCTGTTCTTAGAGATTTATGATGTTCACCAAACCCGGCAGCTGGCTAATTTGCTGGAAAGGTAATGCTCTGGCAGCCCAGTCTGCAACCCAATGCTCCCCAGGAGGGCTTTCCTCTCCTGCTTACGCTCTTGCTGAATTGCCTGGCCATTTTCTGCAGAAAGGAAAGTAATCTCCACTCTCTTTTGGGACAGCTCAATCCTCTGGTATCTGGCATGGGTCATTTTCGAAATCTGCCCCCTCCTGTTTGAAAGGCATGAGGCCCCTGTTATTAATGAAAGGTGACCTTGGCCTGCCTTTATAAAGTTCTCTTCCATTACACCACTTGACAGATGCAATCATGAAAAATGCTTCAGTCTGAATTTCTCAGGAACACTTGTTAGGCCTCCAAAGAGACTTTCTTGTAAGACTTATGTTCCCTAAATATGGACGATGCCCTCAAGATCAAAATTCTTGGGGTGGAAAATGAGGTGTAGGATTTGCCGCTTGCTCCAAGTTTGCACAGAAATGAATGGAGAGACTGAGAATGGAGCTGAGGCAGTTTGAGTTCAGGGTCCTCAGAATTTTGATTTCTAACAAGTTCCCAGGTGACAGTGATACTGATCGCCTGGGAAAAGTATTTCAGACCTGAAGAGAGAATCTTGGAATGAGCTGCCTCGAGAGCAACAACGGCCTTAAGAGATGATTCTATTCAGAGGTTTACTGACTATATTCAGTGGAGCCTGAGGATTCTGAGGAGGTGCCTCAGGGTAGATGCAGGAGACAAGAGGAGATCACCCAGTTAGCACAAGAAATGATCAGAGCAGATATTTCTATCAGTTATGTATTTTGGAGTTTTAGACATGGTTTTATTTGATAGGAGGTTTTTGCTACTTAAAATAAAAGTGAAGCTACCAATCTAGTAGGGTGCATTTTATTTTCAATATGCAAATGCAGAGGCAGAGGCAGAGACTTAGGATCACAGAACTGCATACCTAGGCCATCCCAGCATGTAATGCCACCTCCCATCAGCTAAACCATGGGATACTTTTACTACATTCTAGTGTCCCAGCTCCAAAGCTGCCCTCCTATACTCTACCCTGGAGTGCTGGGGATGTGACCCTGCCAGAGCACATTTCTGTTTCTCAGTTGGCTCCACAGCAGGCTGTCAGTAAGGGGTGTGAGATGGAAGCCCAGAGTCACTAGGTGGTTTAAGATCCTGGGTGTTCGAATCTGTCTAGATCTCCCCTTTCCACATTTCAGGAACTCCCTTTCCAAACAATGTCCCAACTTGCCCATGAAAGAATTGATGAAACTGTGACGTCAACTTAATTTGTAATTCTGCAACACACACACTTAAATGCTGTGCTTGCTGTTCAATAATATCAGCCCAGAGGTTACAAGAGATGAGATTCCTTTAAGGCTACCATGTAAGTCCTCATCTGTGGTTTGTGATAAGAATTTGGACTTGAGCTTGCACTTTTTTTTTTTCTGTAAGTGTTCTGGGACATTCAGGAGAATCCATCCTACATCACAGTCCTCATAGTCATCATTACTTTCATAATGGTCAAGGACAGCAGCCATCTGGGCTCTTAAGGCACTTTCTTCCATAGGTAATTTATCACAATCAACCACAGGTGTTCATTTGATTAATGGTGATACCATTGCATGGCATAATTATTAACATCCTATTTTGCATTGGCAAGGAGCCCATCACTGTTCAAGCCCAAGAACACAGCCAAACCAATCCCTCCATCCTATCTATGAGCGTCTGATTCCTGACCTTGTGCTGGCTACCAATTTCTATGTGTCAGGATCAGCCAAGGAATACACCACATCAATTACTTTAACAGAGAGCATGAACATGAATAATAGTTAACAATGTCTAAAGTTATTAATTATGTAACTGAAATAAAACATGGAGGAGTCATCTAGTATTACAAAGCAACATGGGCCGGGTGTGGTGGCTCACACCTGTAATCCCAGCACTTTGGGAGGCCAAGGCAGGCGGATCATGGGGTCAGGAGTTTGAGACCAGCCTGGCCAACATGTTGAAAGCCCGTCTATACTAAAAATACAAAAATTAGCTGAGTGTGGTGGTGGGCACCTGTAATCCCAGCTACTTGGGAAGCTGAGGCAGTAAAATTGTTTGAACTGGGGAGTCGGAGGTTGCCGTGAGTCGAGATCACACCATTGCTTACACTTCAGCATGGGTGAGAGGGCGAGACTCTGTCTTAAAAAAAAAAAAAAAAAAGCATCATGTAAAAGGCTGGGTTTGGACCTGAGAGATAATACCATAAAAATAGGCATAATGTATATGGCACATCTGTATATACAATTTCCCTTGACTTCTAAGCCCATCCAATCTCCTGGGAGTCTGTTCTTGCGGCACTTTTCACCTGCTTCTGCCATGTAAACTTTGCATTGTGCTACACATATTTTTATATATGTCTACCTTCCATCAATTGCTGGTACTTCCTTGGTGATCTTATTCGTCTTTGCCATGTGCTGTAGTACGTGGAACAAAGTTAATACATGCAGAAAAGAACAATGATCCATGATACTGCTAAGGCCACTTTAACGAATGAAGTACTCAATGTATGCCCTATTCTGGAAAGCCTGTCTTGGGGCTGTGTCTTTTAGGGTACTATAGAGCCTTCTGGAAATTTTAGCGATGCTTCGTAGTTTAACACTGAGCCACAATGACTGTAAAAATAGATATTTTCTTCTGCCTTTCTAATGAGATTTTCTAGTCCCGCTCATTACTCAGTAGCTGAATAATAGAATTATAGATGAAAATACAATAAATAATACATACAATAAAATAGGTGAGATTATCTTCTGCTTTCCAAATGTGATTTCTCAGACCCTTCTCAGAAACCAGCACTTGATGAAAAAGGTTGAATAATAAACCTATGTCTGGCCCAGTCTAGTTGGTCTGTGCATGGTGAACATCCAATTCTGAGGAGATATTAAATTCCAAGAAGGTATTCATTCTTTTGAATTTCTAAGTGGATTAAATGAAGCTTATCAGTACAACAGATAGGATATCTGTAGTACATTAGCTCTTATAACCTTGTAGAAGAGAAGAGAGGACCTTGCCTCATGATTTTCAGATTAGTTACTCGTGTGAGTTGAAATTTTAAAATCTTAGTGTGAATTTATTTAATCCTTTGATAGTTACGAAAGTGTTGGCTGGGAGCAGAATTTGATAATGAGGGAAAGAGTGAGTATAGGTCAATTTTTTGAAGTTGCAAACAACAACATTTCCTCCAGCGATTATAGTTTAAACAGTGAGAGATCGATTAAGGGGGAGAGCTAGCTCCCACAATTACTGGGATAGCTGAATGAATAAATTCAAAGCTGGACTTCTGGGAATAGCTCCTAAAAACACACTGCAGAGCCACAGTCCTCACCTGCAAGCCAGATGCCACACACCGTGTCTGTGTCCCCTCATGACTCAGTTCCCCTATGAACGCATCTGAACGGCAGTTCCCTAAGTCATCTGCAAAACAGTTGTGAGTAAGGCTGGGAAATGTAGTTGTTACTTCTTTTTAAAAGTTTGTTTCATTTTGTTTTCTGCTTTTTGCTTTTCCCTTTCTGCTTGCTGGAAGAGAGTTGGAGTGGATATTGAGCAAGCCGAGACACGATATATACTTGGAGGTGGGGAAATCAGAAGGCCCTCAGTGAAATGTCTCTCTGGAGACACATGTGGGGAGTGAGGGCTGCCAGGAGGGCTCAGTTTCAACAAGATGGATGAAAGAGGGGGGCACCAGAAGGGAGATAAAGGAATCTACTAAAAAACCTGCAGGAAGTACCTAGAAGTATTTTGTAACAATACCACGTTGTAAATAACACCTGGCAGGTATATAAAATATTAAATATCACCGTATAAAATTATTTTACAGTTTTTGTTGTATTTAGTCTTTTTTCTTTTTCGTTTGATTATCACAAGAATACTGTGTGGCAGGTAAAGGGTAGTAAATTAGTTTGAATTAGTTTTAATATCACCTAATTCATTCACTACCCAATTTATACGTTTTATACATTTGTTGTATAGGTAGTTATTTTAAACTGGAGTGTAACTTGATTGAAAATTTAAGAGTTTTCTATTTTTTTATTTTAAAAAGTGGCATTTTCTAGCCTTTTTCTTACTTTTTTGTCTGGTTTTGGACCAGGTGTTGAAAATCTCTCCAGTGGTGAATAGCTTCACATTTTTCAATAAATATGAGAGAGTGGTGGAGGAATGGTAAAAAAAAAAAAAAAAAAAAAAAAAAATTAAATGGCAACAATTTTCCAAAAGATAAATATTTAAGCTGAATTGGAAAGCTGAGAAAGTGTAGCTTAGAACCTGTGGAGATTGCAAGTATGCATCAGGTGAAAGGGCAGAATAAACCACTCAGGCAAATTGTCAACAGGCATAGTGTGTCTTTGAACTTCTTCTATTTCTCATTTTAGTAGGCTCCCGCTGCTTAGTTCCTTGTCTCATTTACCTCCTCTCTGTCACTGGTAGAAAAGCAAGTAAAGCACCATTAAGCAAAGCTGTTCTAAGAAATGTGCATCGCGGATGGATTCATTTGAATGCCTTGTTGCTGCACAGTCTAATTTATATTCATTTTCACTGGAAAATGATTACAACTGTATAATTAAAAAATTGGCTTTGCTATTGGCACTCAAAATTGGCAACAATTAATATCTTGTCCTTTAAATGTGGAGACATCACAGTTCTCTCATTGGCAATGTTAGGTAGGTTTTATGGATTCATTAGGGATTAGGAGTTGCCACCTGTGTCTTAAAACCAAGTCCATCAACTTTGTATGACATGGTCCATTGATGATATACGGGCATACCTCATTCTGTTGGGCTTTGCTTAATTGTGCTTCTCAGAGATTGCATATTTTACAAATGGAAGATCTGTGGTAACCCTGCATTGAGCAAGTCTATCAGCACCATTTTCCAATAGCATGTGCTCGCTTTGTGTCTCTGTGTCATATTTTAGTAATTTATACCATATTTCAAAATTTTTATTACTATTATGTCCTTATGGTGATCTGTGATCAGTGATCTTGATGTTACTTTTGTAATTGTTTTGGGGTATCATGAACTACACCTGTATAAGATGGCGAACTTAAAATAGATAAATGTTGTGTGTGTTCTGAATATTCCATTGATAGGTCATTTCCCTGTCTGTCTTCCTCTTATTGAGCCTCCTTATTTGCTGAGACAAAATAATATTGAAATTAGGCCAACTAGTAACCCAACGATGGGACAATGACCTCTAAGTGTTCAAATAAAAGGAAGAGTTGAACATCTCTAATTTTAAATTAAAAGCTAGAAATGACTACTTTTAGTAGGGGAGGGCATATCAAAAGCCAAGACAGGCTGAAAGCAAGGCCTTTCATGCCAGACAGTTAGCCAAATAGTGAATGCGAAGGAAAGGTGCTTGAAGAAGATTAAAAATGCTACTCCAGTAAACACACGAATGAAAGCAAAATAGCCTCATTGTTGATATGGAGAAAGTTTGAGTGGTCTGGATATGAGATCAAACCAATCACAACATTTTTTCAATCCAAAGCCTAATTCAGAGAAAGGCCTTAACTCTCTTCAATTCTTTTTTTTTTTTTGAAATGGAGTCTCCCTCTGTCGCCCAGGCTGGTGTGTGGTGGTGCGATCTCAGCTCACTGTAACCTCCGCATCCCAGGGTCAAGCAATTCTCATGCCTCAGCCTCCTGAGTAGCTGGGGTTACAGGTGTGTACCACCATGCCCAGCTAATTTTTGTATTCTTAGTAGAGAGGAGGTTTTGCCATGTTGACCAGTTTGGTTTCGAACTTCTGACCTCAAGTGATCTGCTCACCTTGGCCTCCCAAGGTGCTAGGATTACAGGCTTGAGACACCGTGGCCAGCCGTTCAGTTCTATGAAGGCAGAGAGAAGAGAGGAAGCTGCAGAAGAAAAGTTTTAAGCCAGCAGAGATTGGTTCATGAGGTTTAAGGAAAGTAATCATCTCCGTAATATAAAAGTGCAAGTGAAGCAGCAAATGCTGATGTAGAAGCTGCAGCAAGTTATCCAGAAGATCCAGCTAAGATCATTGATAAAGGTGACTATACTAAATAACACATTTTCAATGTAAATGGAACAGACTTCTATTAGATGGCCTGCGGTGGTGGCTCATGCCTATAATCCCAGCACTTTGGGAGGCTGAGACAGGTGGATCACGAGGTTAGGAGATTGAGACCATCCTGGCCAACATGGTGAAACCCCATCTTTACTAAAAATACAAAAAAAAGAAAAATTAGCTGGGCATGGTGGCACATGCCTGTAATCCCAGCTACTCAGGAGGCTGAGGCAGGAGAATCACTTGAACCAGGGAGTCAGAGGTTGCAGTGAGCTGAGATCGCGCCACTGCACTCCAGCCTGGTGACAGAGTGAGACTGTCTCAAAAAAAAAAAAAAAAAGAAGCTGTCATCTAGCACTTTTATAGCTGGAGAGAAGTCAATGCCTGGCTTTAAAGCTTTGAAGGACAGGCTGACTCTCTCGTTAGGGGCTAATGCAGCTGGTAACTTGAAGTTGAAGCCACTGCTCACTGACCATTCTGAAAATACTAGGGCCTTTAAGAATTATGCTGCCTGTGCTCTATCAGAGGGACAACAAAGCCTGGATGACGGCACATCTGTTTATGGCATGGTTTACTGAATATTTTAAACTCATTGTTGAGACCCACTACTGAGAAAAACTATCCCTATCAAAATTATTATTGCTCATTGACAATGCACCTGGTCACCCAAGAGCTCTGATGGATATGTATCAGGATTTTATTAATGTTTCCATGCCTGCTAATACAACATTCATTCTGAAGCCTATGGATAAAAGGGTCATTTCAGCTTTCAAGTTATATGTAAGAAATACATTTTGCAAGGCTATAGCTGCCATAGATGGTGATTCCTCTGATGGATCTGAGCAAAGCAAATTTAAAACCTTCTGGAAAGGATTCATCATTCTAGATGCCATTAAAAACATTCCTGATTCATGGGAGGAGGTCAAAATAACATTAGCAAAAGTTTGAAAGAAGTGGATTCTAGCCCTCAAGAATAAATTTAAGAGGCTCACGAATTCAGTGCAGGAAGCAACTGCAGATGTGGAAATAACAAGAGAACTAGAATTAGAAGTGGAGCCTGAAAATATTGCTGAGTTGCTGCAATCTCATGATCAAACTTGAACAGATGAGGAGTTGCTTCTTATGGGTGAGCAAAGAATGTGGTTTCTTGAGATGGAATCTTCTCTTGGCGGAGATGTGAGCATTGTTGAAATGACAACAAAGTATTTAGAATATTAATAAACCTAAGTGATAAAGCAGTGGGAAGGTTTGAGAGGAGTCGCTTCGATTTTGAAGGAAGTTCTCCTGTGGGTAAAATGTTATCAAACACCATCACATGAGACAGAGAAATCATTCATGAAAGAGTGAACTGATGTGACAAACTTCATTGTTTTCTTATTTTAAGAAATTGCCACAGCCACCCCAGACTTCAGCAACCAACTGCCCTGATCACTCAGCAGCCATCAACATCTAGGCAAGACCCTCTGCTAGCAAAATGATCATGTCTCATTGAAAGCTCAGATGCTCATTAGCATATGTTAGCAATACAATATTTTAAAATTAAGATAAATACTTTTTAAAGACATACTGCTATTGCACACTTAATAGGCTACAGTGTAGTATAAACATAAATTTTGTATGCACTGGGGAACCAAAAAAATTGTATGACTTGCTTTATTGTGATGTTCATTTTAATTGCAGTGGTCTAGAACCCAACGTGCAGTATCTCCAAGGTATGGCTGTAAATCAGTTTCCTCGGCCATTCCAATCCTCCAGGTCACAGAGAAATTGTATCTAACCCTCACTCTTTACTGTGCTCTAGGATCTATTTCAGTATGTACTTTGCATCCTTTCTTTCTTATTTTTTCTTGCAGTCCCAGCATCAAATGGTCATTTGAACTGGTAGAATAAGTGAACCTCTTAGGTTTAGAGGTAACTTAATTTTCATCCGCACCTGTCAGGGGTCAAAATGTCGATCTCAGACAATTTAGGGAAACCAAGTAAGTTTAGGGTTATCTGATTGATTCAAATCTTCCTGTCCCTGCTTAATATTTACAATCCCTAGAATAGTGTTTATGCCCCGGGGTACTTACTGAGAGCCAGTGTGCTGGGGGGAGATGGAGACATGAAGACTGGATCAGGAGCATCTTGTCCTTGGTCATCATCTGCCTGCCATAAAGGTTTAATCCTCACCACCTCTTAGGATATAGACTGTGATTATTACCAGATCACCCTACCATGATATTAATATCTGTCACAAAAATTCACCTTACCAAGCTCTGAACCCCAACACCCAATAGCAGCCTGGCAGAATCTACCACGAAAAAGAAAGAAAGTAGACGGATAATCCCTCTAGTGGTTTCAAAAGGTTTTAGTCATCCAAATTGAGAAACTAGTCACCACTGTAGTTTGTATATATGTATGTATGTACATTTGTATTTCTGTGACATAGTGATGTTACATAGCAGGATTCATTCTGTACTGATTTTTCTTTTCCTATTGGTAAGTCCAGTTTTCCTATAACCTTTCTTCCTTTGGATGGCTAGACAAAACCATAATTTAGTTCTCAAGAGAGGGTGGAGCACAGGAAAAGAGAATAAAATTCACGACTTTTGAGTAACAATTCATGACTTTTCAGGGCATAAAATTTAAAAAGATAATAAACAATGAATTGGCTCAGTGAGAAGTAGTTCTTCCTCTCTCTGGGCTAGACAAAGATTCAGGCTGTAAGAAAAGCAAGTCAGAAAGAGTAAGATTGCAAAGACATAGGTGTGTCTCTCAGTAGGGATCCTGTACCCTTCCCTTTAAATAAAAGAGGACAGAAAATAGAATCCTAGGTGCTTTAGAGATTTCATGAACAGATGAAACTGTTTCTCCCTTCCAAAGAACAAAGAAAATCTTGTAATATCCTTTCCCTCTAACTCATGGCATTTAGCATGGAACAAGGACAGGAGTAGAAGCAGCTGTGGAGGGGGTTGGAAACGGAGTACAAGGGTACATTCTGCCTCTGGCTCTGCCCTACATCAGTGACTTTGGGCAAATTACTTCGTCTGTCTATCTTTCTGTTGGGCAGGGTAGTTGGTATTGGTTTGTGTTTGTTAAAGCACACTATCAACTTGATTCTGAGAATCATGAGCCACAGAAAACAACAAAATGGATTACTCACATTAAATATATATATGTGTATACATATCTGTGGATGTAAGGTATATTTATTAAATACATACCTATATATAGTCGTAGACATTTAGTTTGAGTTCTTAATTATGGACTGAATTTTAATGAGCTGTTTGTGGTCAGAAATAAAAATTTAAAAAATGAATTGTTGGAATAGAAATCAATGTGACTAAGCCAGCTCTTCATCCAACTAGAGGCATTCTTAAATCAAGTTTAGGTGGCCTTTTCATTAAAAAATTTGTGTAATGATTTCTTCTATTATAGCAAACATATATTGAATTACTCCCAGGTACCAGGTTTGGAAACTCAATGGTAACTTTACTAGAACAATATGAATAGGTACCTTTCTGAGTTGCCCGAAAAAGAAACTTAGATTGTCAGGAACCGAACAGCTGTCAGATGCTATGGTTCAGTAGGCCCAGCATGATGAAGAGTCAATGAGGAGGGACAAGAATAAGAATAAACTTTCATGGAGGCTGAAACTATCCATAGGGAAGATAAAATGTCAACATGAACCAAAGCCCAAACTTTAAATTTGATATTCAAAGTAGCTGCCACATATGCCACTGATACCTGGTTGAATTTCAGTTTCTCTGCTGAGCATTGACTGCTTCTGGCATGTATGGAAAATTCGCACTCTTCAAAGGGTTGCTAGTGGACCTCAAACCCATTATTTTCATATGAGGAATGCGAGGCACCAGCAGGTGAAGTAACCACCCAAGATTGTGTGCCAGGGAATAGTAAAGCCAGCACTAAAGGTGGATATCCCTGTTTCTAGTGCAGTGATTTTCCCACCACATTTGGTCCTGGCTACCTAATAATAGGTTGCTCTCATGACATACTAACATGAATGTGATCTTTCCAAAACAGTAAGTCAGATTTTATTTTGAAGATATATTTAGCTCAAGGGTTGTCATATTTAGTGATGTAAAGATAAATTCTAGCAAGGAGGTAAATAAATTGTGAATACATTTCCAAATCTGCTGGAAGATGAAAACTCAGCTATTTTTGTTATCCTTGGTTCAGATTTTTCTGTTTCTACAAAAAAAATTTGGTTAGTTGAGCTGTATTGGCTTTGGCATTTTTTCAAAGGGTTTCTTTCATTTTGCAGAAGACCTCATTTATTCCTAGCTCTCCCTGCTCCCAGGGGGTTGGAAACTCAGCCAGGGCATTTGATTTATATAATTAGCCTTTCGTGAGTATGGATGGCCTCTCACTCCAGCATGAAGTGAGGTGAATTTGAGGAAAAACACTCTTCCTTTATCCTTCTTTCTACCCTCTCTCCCAACTCTCATTCTCATTTGTAACCCGATTTACCAGGGAAAGCAATGATTCTGCAATCCAATGTGATCTCACCCTGTCAGAGCTTTCAGCCAGAGAGACTTAGAGCCCATCAATTTCATAATAATGGGTGAATAATGACAGTCCCCTTGGTATTGCTGTCACCCAAATCCCCATTTAAAGAGGGCGACTGGAAGGACAAAGGCTAGTGTTTCAGGAAGGGCAGATTTAGGATAGATCAGCCATGGAAATCAGCATTGGCTCACATGTCCAGGACCTAATGAGAATCTGGCAGTGGCCCAAAATGAGTTGAATCCACTTTGCCTCTGCATTCTAGTCCCTTTTTGGGTTCTTTTCATGAGAATCTGTAGAATTATAAGGGGAGGAGATGAGGAAGCAGTGCAGGGAGTGGGCACTCCCAAGAGTGTTTGCTATAGATTCATCTCCAGTTTCCTTCTTATTACAGTGACAATGGATAGAATCTCTGATTATTCTATGAGGAATTCTTCCACACTTATTTCTATGTCCTATTTTGTAATTTTTGGAGATGCTCAAGTTCCCTGCTCCACGTAGTGATAACTCTGTGTACTTGAAGTCCATAAGGTTGCCACTTGATTTGAGCTCATTTCAGTTTGCCAATTTGACTGTCAGACTCTTTATCTTTTTCCAATGGTAATACATCATCTTCTTCATGCATATTCTTATATTCTCGAAATCTGACAGTCCTAGAAAATATTGTCAGAGAGTGTCAGTAGAGATGAAATAAGAGGAAGAATGCAAAAAGTTATTTAGGACTAATGCCACATATCCTGATGAAATAATTTAAAAATCTATTTGAAGGTAGCTGGAATATGTCAGTGAGGAAGTAGGGGAACTTTATTTTCTGCAAGAACAATCTTTATGCAGCCCTAATGGTGTAGATGTGTCCTTTTGGTAAAAGGAGAATAGTCTGAAAGGTGATAGAAACAGCTTCTTGCCCCGCCATATTTGATCTGAAGCATATGGTGGTTACTCTGATTCATACAGAATGAAAATGCTTTGGTGTACTAATCTCAGAGCCAGCATTCATATGATAAAAACAAAACAGGTTTTCAGATATGATTAATAGGTTAAAGAAAGTTTACATCTTGTGGAGGGGGAAGATGGTGAATGTTATAGAATTCTTGAGCTCTACTTAGTTTTGAGGTTGATCTGAATTTAGTGCTGATTTTTATATTTTAATCGCTAACATTCTCAAACTGAGAGGATATACTCCGTGTGTGTCAGCTTCTGTGCTGTTATCAAGTTGGTTGAACATGAGGACATTGGCTAGTCTGATTTGCGTCACTTTCTTATGTTGTGGTTTGGTTCTGAGCACATCGAATTACTCAGCCATGCTTGTTAAAATACAGACTAACTGCATGAGTAGTCTAAATAATATAGCCACTATAACATTCTCTCTGCTATGTAAAATAATTTCCTTTAGATGAGTGTTGGACTTTATGGGAGTCTTCAGTTCCCAACTCTTAGCAAATGTCTTTTTTCTGTCAGCTCCCAAACAGCGCCACCAGGATGCTTAAAGAAGACAAGCTCAGAGGTTCTGTGGCTTTTCCTTTTGCTTCTCCTCTAGGTGCATGCCTTTGTTTTAAGAAGGTGTAAAACAGGTAGTAGGCATTCATTTTTGAAACTATTAGCTCTTCGTATATAACTCAGTTTGGAGAGATGTGCTCTGCTGCTTTTCATCTTCTGAGTTTTTATTTTTGAGAACTTGCAGCTTGCATTCCACATGAACTTCCTTACTTCTCTCCATTTCTTTCCTTGGCATTCCTTCTCTTTTGCCCTCCCTGTTTTTTAGTTCTCTTTTTAGGCAATAAAGCTTTCTTCTTCATCTCCTGCTTATTGATGAATGAGTTTCATTCATCTTTTTCTCTCTCTTTTTTTGATGGGGAAGGGGAGCGGGGTGGTCTATGAATAGCTATAGACTTTGCCTGCTCCCATTTTTCCACTTAGCTATTCAGTTCCATGGAGACAGAAAGTGGAAGAGAGCAGCAGGGTGGGAGGCACCAGGGTCAGAGGTCAAGAGTGGCCATCTTTTGAATTAAAGCTTCTGATTTCCACTGTGGATAACATATTGTAACCCAAAGTAACTGTGCAAGTACTTGGCTCTCAGGAGGCTCAAAGCAAAGGGAAGGAGGAGAAAAAAGAGGGGAAAGATCAGAGGAAAGGAGAATAATGCAAATCTTGGGGTCAGTTAACAATATTTGCAGTGTTTCTTAAGATAGTGTTTGGTAACTGCATATGGGAGTCATTATTCTTTGAACCACGCTGCGTATCTTCCCAAGGGTTGGACTTGAAGTACATTGTGCAGTCTAGGTACAGAAGATTGCAGCTTTCCCACCTTATATACGACTTTTATTTAAAACAATTTAATTATGTGGCAAACTATTGTGCAACATCAAATCTTTTTTTGTGTTGGGGGGAAAGCAACATATGCAATTTATTGTCACTTCTTACAGACTTTGCAAGACCAGCACTGAAGAGGCTATTAGTATCCTTTTGGGCATTATATATGAACTTAAACTTAGCTGGTTTAGTTTCTTAGTGGTTGTCTCTTAGTTAAACTGCAAGAAATTCTATAGAAATAGTCAACGAATTAAATTTGTTTGCTTTTTCAAGTTTAACACCCTAAATATAATTTTGATGAGAATTGGATTAACATCAGACTCAAATTATGATTTTCCTACTGACTTTTTAAGGGGTTACTTTCCATTTTATTTGTCTTTATGCCAATAACACAGACATCTACAGTGTTTAAAAACTGTGTGTAGAAATGGTAAATGATGAACAGAAAAAATTTATGAATTTTTTTATGTCTTAAGCGTTTTTATATGCTAGGATAGTACTTGGTTTATATCAAATAATCCTAATGCAAATTGAGAGTCATACTAAGAGAAATCTCATGTGATTAGCCTTCTAGTTTTGTCTGGGGGAAAGGATTCCATTATAATAATAATTATAATCTGACTGAATCCCAAAATACAATGGTTCAACCTGAGTCTACAATAAAATAAAAGGATATTACATAGAAGAGTTCTTTCCAAATTGTATAGCTCATCAGAATTACCTGAGAAATAAAATTTTTTCTTGCTGGGTCTCATAACTGGTGATTCAGATGTGGAACTTATTTGTAAACTACTGTCACAGGTAATAAATCTTGCAAGTAAACTCTTCAAGTCTGAAACACATAGTGGAATTCAGAGCCATATACAATAAAATTCCATTATGACAGCAACAATGAAAAATACAGTGAGAATGTTGTAAAACAAAACATTTTCATGTCTCATGCAGCTGGCCCATAGAAACAGTGCCTTATTGATATGATTACAATAAATACTATACAATGAATAAACATGAACATCAAGTGCTTTCTTTTTGAGACCATACAAGCAATAGTTATTTTTTGATGAAGGAACTAAATTGCATACAGTTTACATTGAGAATAGGGAAAGCAGAGCTGAACTGATAGACTTTTGAGTTATTTTGAGCTATTTACGCAACTGCGTCCTACCATTAAATGGCACATCCTATATGTTCCAATTACCTCCCCACACAAGAAAATGAGACAGTTCAAATGTAAATGCCTTAAAATTATAAAAGCAGCAGATAAGTATAAGATGGAGTCCACTATTACATTGTTCTTAACAAAATTTCACTACAATAACAGCACTAACAATATTGGACAACTTCTGACATTCCTTGTCAATAATATTAACCTGGAAAACATACGCAGAGAGTGGAAGGTAGAGGAGGGCACTGATAGTTCCGTAAAAGTCTTTGTGATATTTGGTATAAGTTGGCAATAAACCCAATTCTTTTGCACCCATTTCTGAGTTCCTTTCTTCATTGCTTTGTCTAATCTATCCTTCTGATTTTTTTTCGTTGAATTTTGGCTGATTGCTAGAACTGCTTATTTTTATTTTAAAAGCAACCACACTCTTCCTTTTACCAGTAGTTAAATATTATGTTACCATACTGACAAGGCTCATGCAACTTGGAAACTAGAACTTAGAGGACATGGTGCATTGTCTCTGTTTTGTTTCTTACTAGCTGTGTCAAATTCTTGATGGCATTTAGCTTCTCTGAGGATTAGGTTTCATGTGTGGAAGATGGGGATAATATAAGCTGTCCTGTGTGCTTCACAAAATGGTTGGGATCAAATATGATAATATGCACAACATCTTTTTAAGCCATAAATTACTATATAAATAAAGTGACCTATTAGAATTTACTTTCTTTACTCAACTGATTTCTTTTAAATTTCCAGATAATTTTTAACTTTATACAGAAATAACTGTTAATGCTATTGATTTCCTGAATGTTTTTAAGATTTAATGTTGAAAAAACAGTAATAGAAATAGTCAGTTACTAGAAGTCTTAAGGAACATATACTAACATTTTAATTACTATCCTGAATTTTTGACACACAAGAGTAAAGGGGTTCATGGTTACCTCTACCTAGCTAGATCTTAGTTTTCAAATGCCAAGATACATTTTAAAATTTTTACATTAATCAAAGAGCAAACAAAACAGGATAAAACATGCTTTTTCTACTGAGTTCAAAGAACAAGCAAACTGTTAGCATGTTTGATTTTTTGTTTGTTTGTTTTAATCTGAGTTCCCAGAGTCCTGCTCATTCTGTGTCTATAAAGGAGCTCATTGGTACTTTCCATGGGAATCCAACATTTAAGCTTCTGTTCTGCATGGTGTTTTGCACTGGATAGGCTTGCTATACATTTTTTTACTTAATATACACAATTTCTCATCTTGTCTTGGCATCCTAGGGCAAAGCTATGGACCCTTTGAGTTGTTACTACACTATCTGAATTGACCAATATAGCTCATTGATCCTCTCTCTTAAAACATCTAGTCCAATCTTTACATGAGCTGGTTCACCTGTCATAGTTGTTCACGATGATAACTCTCACAGCTGTCTCCTTCCTGTTGGATTTGTGAGCATTTACGGTACAGGTGCTATGAACAGCCTACTCTGTCTACCATCTCTGGTGGTCTTTACACTGCCCTTGGGTTGCATGTGGTCACTTAGGGCCCTCTCTTTCCTGCATTCTCCCCATATCAGTCTTTCCCTATAGTCCTGCTTTAGTTTCTTATGCAACTCTATTCCCCACATTGACTATTTGATTTTTCACTCTGACACATATTGCAAATTGTTTAGGAGACTCTAGCCATGTAAGGATGTTGTTAGCAGAAGCTACGTTTTACTAAATACTGTATTATACTCTTTATACATTTTATCTCTAGAACCTAGGCCTGACTTCTTTGTAATTACCCAAACTATCCTTTAAGAGGCTGTTTGGACAGCATTAAGAATGGGGAATGAATGAGAATTCAGCTTAAGGTAGAGGTGGAAGGATGAAAACATGAAAGAGCTGATACCCAATAAGATGGCAGGAGTAGGTCAAATGAACTTTGTACCATATTCAGAATGAGATTTTGAAAATGGAAACTTCAGCTGGGCAAGGTAATACTCAGAAATTGGAGTTAATGATTCTTTTGGGCTGAAGCAGTGTGGAGTCAGGGGAAAATCAAAGCTCCGTGAAGAGAATTTGAGACATAGGGAAGATATGCCTTTGTGTTGTTACTAGGGGAGTTTGTTCTGCAAACCCCTATGTTGTTTGGGAGACCCGCTGTGCTGAGTAGTCTGCCAGTTCCAAGCACCTCTTTGTCTCTGCTATCAAATTAGCTAATATCTGCTCATGTCTTCCAGGTTTGGCAGGCTTTACTGTGTCTGAAAAACTTCCTAACTCACCCCTGCCTCCCAAGGCAGAGTTAGGTTCTTGCTTCTGTCTCTTTCCACAATGCCCCAATATCCTCTCTGTTACTGTCAGCTTGTTTGTCAGTTTCTTCTACCAGGCTGTGATCTTTGAGGGCAGGTACTGCACTGTGTTTTGCTCTGTCTCTGGTCCCTAGCACCTGGGCTACCACCTACAAAGCACTTGATAAATATCCATAAGAATGAATGCATGAAGAACTAAGAGAAAATTAAGTTCATTTGAAATAGCTGATGAATTTTTATGCTTCTCAAATTATGCTGCTAGAATCAACCACCTGTGCCTTAGGCCCTAAGGCCACTCTGACGGTCACAAAATTCTGAGTCAAATGGGGTAAAAGATATAAAAATGTTTAAATTGTGAATTTTAATGTGATAGCAATGTTCTATCCATCTATCTGTTCATCTATTTATCTTCTATCTACCCACCGAGAAAGAAAGATTAGCATTGTAAAGAGAGAAGTGACATTGCTCCCATGGCAGACAGCCACTTCATCTTGGGCTTTTCTTCCTCATGTGCTTAGCCCAAAGACTTGGGATGAAAGGCCATAGGCTTTCCATGAAAGAATTTTAAACCTAGACCCAATGAAGGGGACTTTTGAGTATTTGGCATGTATGAGGATTTGGGTCTTCCCTGGCCTTTTAAATGAGTAATGCCTCTTACCTGGGGGCTACCATGATTCTAGGGTCAGGACAAGATCTCTGGCAAAAGAGTCAGATCTTAATTCTTTAGGGCTGATTCTCAAGCACAGAAACAAAAACCAGGAGTGTACAATCAGAAGAGACAAAGATGTTTGTCTCTTTCACAAGGGCAGGCATAGGGGTGAGGAGTCAAGAAACGGTCTCTCTTGAAGATTAAAGCTTATACATTTGATGGAAGTGTGTCTTTCATACCAGAGCATGGTTTTTAGCACTTTCTACCTTCTCTTTGGAAATAACTGCCCCTCATATATGGTGGTGTCATGAGGAAGGCTTCTTTTTGTTGTGCACTGTGCAATTAAACGGTCTCAGAGGGGCGTACCATGGGGACCCTATGGGGAGTAGTGCAGCACTGCCTACTTCAAGCCCTAGCTCTGTTCCTTATGAACCTGGCCTAATGACTGGATCTTTCTAAAACTCAGTTTCCCCATTTGTAAAATGGGGACTAACAGTCATCCCCTAATGGAGTTATAGTAAAATTAACTGAGATACAAGCATATAAAA
This sequence comes from Nomascus leucogenys, assembly GCF_006542625.1. Lineage (NCBI taxonomy): Eukaryota > Metazoa > Chordata > Mammalia > Primates > Hylobatidae > Nomascus > Nomascus leucogenys. Next base: position 86,297,419 of record NC_044393.1, on the reverse strand, counting down.
CATTTAGTATTATGCCTAGAGCCAAAAAGAAATAACCAGCACCATCGACAACAACAAAATCCAGTTAATGTTAGCTATGATAGTTGAGAGTTTTGCTGTAGTTAGACAACATTCATTTTAGGCACCGGATGCCTAAAGGATGTGACCTTGGGAACTACCAAAGGCTGGAGGTAGGGCTGGGCATATTAGTGATGAACAGTATTCTGGCTGTGAATACAATGTGCCCATGGAGACGTAGCATGGGTCCATAGAGGAAGTATGTAGGAATGCTCAGTGCAATTTTTCATTAAACCCCAGGGGTAACGAATATTTTCTTTGCTATCGGTACTTAATAAAACACTCTTCAGAGTGTTCAATTGCTTCCAATTACTCCAAAGCTCACCAAGTCTTACCTGGAACTGATTCTCACAATGACTCTAGCCCCAGCTTGGTGCTATTAACCAGGCCTAAAGCCAAGTAATTTCTCCGAATCCCTGGCTATATTATAGATCTTGCTCCATTTCTTTGCTCGCAAGCTGAATTTTGGATAAGAAACCAAAACAGTTACTTTTTTTGAAATTCCTGGCAGGAAACCCTAACCCCTGCAGAGAGGTGATGCCAAGAGCAAAGGGAGTTGACAGAGTTGGATGGTTCCTGCTATTTTGGGCAGGAAGGCAGGAAATAGTCCTGCTTTACAATAATTATAGGCAACAGAGCTAGGAATAAAGTAGAGCCTCTGTGGAAACAATCTGCTCTCAATACGGTGTGCTGAGCCACCAAGAGTGTGCACAGAATTTTGACCAGATCTCACTGTGTCTTAGTGACTAGCCACCCAGTGCCCATGCATTTTTTAACATGAATTATAAGAGGTTTATAACTCTTTAGTTATTTTTATGTTAAAACCTGTGGAAGTATCCGAAAATTTGAAAAAAAAATAAGTTTCCACATTAGAGAAACTACTATACTAAATAGCTTGGAGTGATTTTTCTGTTTAATATTTAATCAGAAACTCAGTAAACTTTTGGACAGTTTCAGGTCAATATTTGGCTAAGTTAAAAGAAAAAGAAAATCTAAAGCATATTTACTGAACTAATGAATACAGAGTTGAGGATTAGTTCAATCAAAATTTAACCAAAATTTGGATTAACACAAACCTCAGGACTGTCAAAAATTCAAGATTAGAAACAATAATGTTTTTATACTTAACATATCCTTACAGGCTCTTAAAGTTGGGTGTGGATCTATGTTTTATCAATTCTTGCTCCTTAATCCTTGACCCAGGTACTTTATGTTGGAACTCAGTAGGACAGCTTCTGGTCTCTGTTCTTGCAGAGTGAGCTATTTCTGACAAGTGAACAATAAGAGATAGATGTGGAACAAGCTTGTGACAGGGTTAGTGGGCGCAGACAGTAAACGACACCTGGAAACATTTCCCATTCCTGCCCACCATGGGAAAGCTTCCAGCCCCTTGGATATCCTCTTGATCTAACTTATCAGTTCTTCTGGATATCTTCTATTTGAACCTCCAGCTCTACTCTCCTACCACCTTTATTCTGCTCTCTCAGGAGGCTGACCTTCTTGGAAAAATCAGTAGATTCATTTGACATCTGCTTTCTGCTTTGCTTTGGCCAATGGAGGAACTGTCGGGAATTCAAAGTGTTGGATAAGAATGTGCCTGGGCTATTTATTTCTCTCCCTCATTGCCTGTTTTGTTGTTGTTGTTGTGTATATTTAGAGGTTGTTCCTCAGGTGGCTCTCTCCTTCTCTCTGTAAATTCTGACAATGACCCCTTCTAGTTTCCACCTCAGATCTAAAGGAGGTAAATCTTTTTTTGTTGCTCATATCAGTATGTTTCAGCATCTCTCCTTGGTGTTCCTTAACTCAGCTCATGCAATTTTAAATAATGCATTCATGAAATTATCCTCAGTGCGTCCACTTGAGTATGCCATCTGCCTCTTGCTGGGACTCTTCTTCCAGTGCTGCTATGTAAAACTTCCATTCTGTTTAGACAGGTTTACTCACAGTGTCTTAGATATCCACGGTGGCTTCCCCACCTCCACATGTGTAATGGCCTATGCCCCTTTATCCCACAGACTATACCCAAACCAAATTTAACTATGCTTATGTGAGTGAAATGATGGCACAGATATTTTGGAAAAAGAATGATCACGTACTATTTTATAAAATGTCTTACTTTTGAAAGTATTTTAGTCAACATTATTTTATCTGTCCATATCTTATGCAAGCTTCTTTGGGCAAAGTCTGTTTCTTTCCATTTTATGAATTTCCCTGTGGCATCAACCTCTTTGCCATGCACATTGGAAAATGTATTTGCTGATTTAAATTAGCTCTGATTTAGAATACTTTTTGAATCTTTTGTGCATTCAAGTAAGCATAAAATAGCTCAAATTTCCACACTATAACAAACTTCCAAGACAACTACAAGCATAACCTACATCTACATAGGACTTCTTAGGCCATCCAATCTGCTTCGATTTGGGGGTTTGGTGGAGAGCCAGGAATGTTAGGATCAGCTCCGATCCTCAGAAAAATAATGGAGCCTCTGTGTTTCACTAGTGTGCAATTATGGGCTAAGTGGTGTGGTGCCTGGTATTGCTAAGCCAGAAATTGTACAGAGTCCCCTCTGTTTCAACAAGCTTCAACTTATGCTGTGTGAAATCAGAGTTCTACTCTCCACCCCCTGCCACCACAGAAATCCCCAAACAATTGGCTGCAATGTAAATAGGGTGAGGGTTTTATTTTTAATCAGTAGTTTTTTAATAGAGCCTAGAAGGGAATACTTATTGGAAAGGCAGATAACATCAAAATGATCTCCTGGCATCTGGCAATTGGTAGAGATGTGAGCTCCAAAACCAAGTTGTCTCTACTCTTTCTCCTGCCTTCACTCTTGTTCCCCATTCCCTTAACTCTCTTCTTCCTTTGTCAACCTTTCTATTTATACATTAGTGTTTTAATATGTCTACTTGAATTTTTCTTGGCTTTGGAATTTCTCCAGGAGTATGGTATTTTAGTCTTTTACCTCTCACAATTTTTCTTGATTGCTTACAGAAATATTTATTATCATGATTACTATAAATGATGATAACGGCAATATGGTTTACAGCTTATCAGATAATTTCACATACGTTTATCTCACTTGCTACAATTCTATTTGAAATAGAGGACAGATTCTTTTAATACTTAAAGAGATGGAGATTCAGCAAGATCTGATGATTTGCTTTGGATTTTTCATTAAGTAAGTGAGAAAGAACTCTGAGACCAAAGGAATGAGATTTTCCAATTAAACTCTACTGGTTCTCCACAGCTTCATGCTACCCAGGCTTTTGAATCTTGTTCACTAATCACTCAAGGTACTAGTGACCCTTCAAGTGACCCTTCTTTTCTGCTTCTTTTCAAGCAGAAAAAGAGGTGGGAGCAGGGGCTGAGGCAGCTGACAGTTCCCTAGCTAGGTTCAAGTTTCTTCATCCATTTGCTCCAGAGCTTTCTGGAGGGCAAAGTTCCATTTAACATACTTATTGGCACTGGTGAAGTGGAAAAAATTAGTATATGAAGTACCGGCCAATACAAATATAAAGTGAGCCACATATGCAATCTTAACTTTTTTAAAACCACGTGAAAAAAAGGAAAAATAAACAGATGAAATTAATTCTAATAATATATTTTATTTAATCCAATATATACAAAATATTTTTACCATCTAAATCAATATAAACTTGTGAATGATATACTTTATATTCATTTTTTTCATACTGCTTTTGAAATTCAGTGTGTATTTTACACTTACACCACGTCTCCATTCGGACTAGCCACATTTTAAGTATTCACCAGTCACATGGGACTAGTGCCTATTTGATTTAAAAATGAGGCTCTAGAACAGATGAGAAATTTCATCTTGGCCAGGCAGCAATTGGTAAGGTACTCCTAGCTCACATCCCAGTCCTCGATATTTCAGCAGAGCTACAATGGTGTCTGCTTTGAGCATATCAGATATATAATCAAAATATTCATGTGAAAGTCCAAGCAATAAAAAAGAACATTTTGAATAATATCTACTATACTTCGAGCTCCACAAAGGCCAGGACTGAGCCTGTGTTACTCATTGTTCTATGTGTAATGACTGATTGAATGAATAAGTATATTTGAGATATTTTTACATTCTTTTTCTGTTCATAGAGTCTCTAAAATCTGATGTGTATTTCACACTTATAGTACATTTCCAGTCTGACTACTTACATTTCGTGGGCTTAATAGCCACAAGTGGCTAGTGACTACTGTGTTAGACAGGAGAGATCTAGATTGTTGGGATACAAGATTGACTCTGTCATCAACATAAGTCACCAGATGGGTGACCCAGGGCAAGTTATTTTATTTCTTTTTTATTGTTTGCCAAACTCTCTGAAAGCATGAGTTCCAACTAAAAATTCTGTGAGTCACTTTATATAAAAAAAGAAAAACAAAACAGCAGTGATATCTGATGCCCATACCTAATCCCGCACCCACTTAAAACAGCCATCTTTATTACTATTTCAAATAATTTGGCTAATGGGAATGGCATACGTCTTTATTTGTCTTCCATGTGTTTCTCCAAATGTACAAATACAAAGGCCACAAGGATATGTAGCTAGAAGCACTGAGGGGAGTTCAAGACACAATATATACTGGGCTTTTCAGTAACTGCAGCTTGGCCTGTTTTCTGGTGGCTGAGGTGGATGGCAGAGAAACTTGCTAACAGGCCAGACTCTCTTGGTGGGGCATGAGATGGCCTGGTAGGGAGTGGGTGATTCTAATTTGGCTTCTGACTAGATACTTGACTGATAAGCAAAACAGACAGAGTCTAAATTTTAAAAGGAAACTTAAATGTCAGGACCAAGGCTGTTGTCAGCCGTGATGCAAATTGTGCTCTGCACAAGGTTGCCCAAGCCAGAGAGATAGTCAGGAGAACTTCTCTGTATGATGCCCAGTGTACTCCTGTGTGAGCTTGTGTTCACCTGGAAGAAGAGGTGCCTTCTGAAATTTTGTTCAAGGGCACTTCATGAGCCGTCACCAGCCCTACTAAGGACCTAAGCAGACTGTATTCAACACCCGAGCTATGGCTAGAATGAAGAACTCCCCGTCCAGCTAAGCTGCAAAAAGTAACAACAACAATAATAAAAAGAAATCAGCTTGCAACTAAGGTCTAAAATATGGAAGCCTTTATATATCTAAATTTTTGCCTAAATGAGTATTATTCCTTTCTAGGAAGTAAAATAAAAGGGGAAAAAGACGGTGAAACTCTGTAAATACATGTGTAAGAACAGACTCAAGATATACTTGTAATACTCTCTGTCAACATTTTTTGCTTGCATGATATATCAAAACTTTTTTTCCTTCAATTTTAAATAATTCCATTTAAAAAGGGAGGTCATAGCACAGAGAGTCTTTAGGGCAGTGGAACGTCTCTGTATGATGCTATAATGGTGGATACATTCTACATTTGTGCAAATCCATAGAATGTACGACACCAAGAATGAACCCTAATGTAAATATGGACTTTGAGTGACGATGTGTCAACGAAAGTTCGTTAATTATAACATATGTACCACTCTGGTGGGAGATGCTGATCATGGGGGAGGTTATGCATGTGCGGCGGCAGGGAGTATACAGGAAATCTCTATTTCCCACTCTGTTTTGCAGTGAACCTAAAACTGTGCTAGAAATAAAGTCTATTTTTAAAAAAAGTAAAGTCAGGACATGAGTTTGCCATCTTTATGATGCTGAGTATGGTAGAATCATCCACAGCTTCACATTCCAAGATAAAATATTTCTGTCTTCCTCAGCACCCTGCACAAGTAACTCCACTCTAATTACTAGCATTTCAAGTATGCTAGCCCAGAAACTTTATCAATCATATGAGGAATAACTTCTAAAGGTATTTAGGGGTGTTTGCTTTTTAAATTCTTCCTCAGTATAGTTATACTGCTTGGGAGGTGGAAGGATGGCTGCTCCCTATGTGCACACACTGGCTTCAGTCACCTGTGTCTCATCCCGTCAGTCAGAAGTAGGAGCTAGTTTCACTCCATCTATTTATGGATTCTACCTTTTCTCTTTTATCTCTCAACTTCACTGTTGAGCAGTTTTAGGCCTAAGCCAATTCAAGTGTTCAGCTCCATCACAAGATCCAACTTATGTTAACCAATTTAGAAGACCAGGAGTGGTTTGAGGAAAGGAAAGCCTTGTGGCTTGTTACATTTTGATAAGAATGCAAAATGGTAAGTGTCATGAGATGGAAACTATGTAAAAATGAATGAATATGCATGTGGGTAAAGGATAGAAGGTAATTAGAAATTAAAACAATGCTGATAGGGTGTTAGGACTAAAGATTCAGTTATTTTCTTTTTCAAGTTTCTAAAATACTGTGTCATTTCACATTTTGATTACTTTTTTTTTTCCTTTTGGAAAATGACCCCACCAACATGCCAAAACTCACCCACCCACTTGACCCTAAATGGAATACAGTCAGCCCTCCCTTTCTGTGGGTTCCACATGTGTGGAATTCAGCCAACCCTGAACTGAAAATATTCAGGAGAGAAAAATAGATGGTTGCGTCTGTACTGAACGTGTACAGACTTTTGTTCTTGTCATTATTTCCTAAACAATACAGTATAGCAGCCATTTACATGGCATTCACATTGTGTGAGGCATTTGAATTAGTCTGTTCTCATGCTGCTAATAAAGACTTACCTGAGCCTGGGTAATTTATAAAGGAAAGAGGTTTAATGGACTCACAGTTCCACATGGCTGGAGAGGCCTCACAATTATGGCAGAAGACAAAGCAAAAGCAAAGGGATGTCTTACGTGGTGGCAGGCAAGAGGGCGTATGCAGGGGAACTCTCCTTTATAAAACTATCAGATCTCCTGAGACTTATTCACTACCATGAGAACAGCACAGGAAAAACCCGCCCCCATGATTCACTTACCTCCCACCGGGTCTCTCCCATGACATGGGAATTGCTACAATTCAAGGTGAGATTTGTGTGGGGACACAGAGCCAAATCCTATCAGTATCATAAATAATCTAGAAATGATTAAAGTATGCAGACGATGTGTGTGGGTTATATGCAAATACTATACTGGTTTATATCAGGGACTTGAACATTCATGGATTTTGGTTTCCACGGGGGTCCTGGAACCAATCCCCCACCAGTAACAAGGTATGGCCATATTTTACATCAGTGGCAATGAACATAAAGTAGCAAAATTCACGTGCATTTTTCTTGGTTCAGGGCAGGCAAAGACTGACGGTTTCTCATACTTTATCAGAATCCTAGTTTTATTCTGCAGACACAAGGGAACACAGAGACTGAATGCCACTGAGTTACTAGAGGAGGATGCCAAAGGATCTAATTCCAATAAAGGTGAGTGGTTGGAACCCTAGCCAAGTTACATCTACTTCTCAAGTATGTCGAAAGAACCCACAGTCATTCTAATTTCACTGCCTCTGACTAGAAATTTATGTTTCAGCAATTCAGATGGGATACTCAATTCAGAGTATGGCATTTTCATAGTATACAAAGGAGAAAATAAAGTTAAGACAATTTCCCTCAACTTACTTCAGTAGGAGCTTTGAAAAAATGGAGTCAGCACTTACGTCAGAGGACATAAGTGTTGCCTCAGGCTCTCTTGGGTACTCTGAGTGTCTGACCACATCTGGGATGCATTTGGGGATGTCAACTGGCACTTGATACTGAAGTCAAAACTGGTGGTCAAGGACAATGAGAGACCCGTAGGCAGTGGTCAGTAAAGCTGTAGATGCCCAGCCTTTGAGGTACAGGTGCCCAGCTGCCTTCATGTGAACAAAGAGTGATTTGATGAAGATGTGAGTCTTGCTCTACATTTAATTCTCAGCTTTCATAAGGACTCTTGGATATTTAATAACAATAGTGTTGCTTTGATACAACCAGGCTGAGGCACAGTTTCAATCAAATTATTTTGTGAAAAGAAAATTACTTTAGTGCTATTTTTCTGATAATAAACATGTAGTATAAAATATAGTATTTATAAAATGTAGAAAATTTTGAAAAGTAATTTTTAAATGCCCCACATTCCACAGGTAACTTCTTTCAAAAAATGAAAGAATATTGCATATGTGTGTGTGTGGGTGTGAATGTGTATGTATACATATGTACTTTTTTTTAAACAAAATGGCTTTGTAGTATACAGACAGAATAAACAACTTCTCATGGGAATAAATATATATCACAATTTTTGTGCATAACTATAAGTCACATTTTATAGATGTATTTAATGAATCCCATATTGCTTATTGACAATTTTTCATCATTCAGCTTCAATCATTTTGAAACCATAGTAGTTCAAACTTTTACAAACCCAATTTGAATAGTGCTTAAAAAATACCTTTCAAATGTTCCACATTGTGTGATGAAGATAAATGGTTGATGTGGGTGAAAAAACACTTATTTCAAGTAAAAATTTCTGTTAGTTTTTATTTTTTTTAAATTGGAAGAGAATAGGAAAGGGGAACATAACCCCATGTTTTGCCAAAACATTTTAAGTCAGCCCTGAAAATGAAATGTGGTTTTGAGGGAAGTCAAAAGCCCTTGAATGTCATCTACTGGCCACCCCAGCTCACCTCCAAATTCTAGAAGTTGGTTTTGAGTCAGTCACTTGTCCTATGTATTTATTTCTTGCACTATAAGAAGAGATAATAATAATAACTTGTCTACTCAACTTGGTTATAATAAGGTTCAGGTGATATAATGAATATGGTAATACACTGGACACTCTAAAGCATTACTTACATATTATTAATATAACCATTATTTATTTATAATTTCATATGATCAGATGACCAGAGGAATTTGATGAACCTACTACTATTGATATTTTCTTGCAAATGTGTGTGTAGGAAATTGATTATATTTTTTACAGATAAAGCAAGCTTGTTTTCAAGTTAACCAGAAGTACCCGTTAAAGTCTTAATCACAGGTTAACCCTTGTTTCCTATTTAGAACACCATTTGTTTTTATTGCCATATGATATGATTTGGCTGTGTCCCCACCTAAATCTCATCTTGAATTCCCACATATTGTGGGAGGGACCTGGTGGGAGGTGATTGAATCATGGGGGCAGGTCTTTCCCATGCTGTTCTCATGATAGTGAATAAGCCTCACGAGATCTGACAGTTTTAAAAGGGGGAGTTTCCCTGCAGGAGCATTCTCTTTTTGGCTGCTGCCATCCATGTAAGATGTGACTTGCTCCTCCTTGCCTTCCACCATGATGGTAAGTCTTCCCCAGCCATGTGGAACTATAAGTCCAATTAAACCTCCTTGTTTTGTAAATTGCCTGGTCTCCAGTTTGTCTTTATCAGTAGCATGAAAATGGACTAATACACCATATAACAAATTATTATAAACGTAATGACTTAAAACAATTCCCATTGATTTACTCATAGTTATGTAAATCAGAAGTTCAGGTATGATGTGATTGAGTTCTCTGTTCAGGGTCGTGAAACTGAAATCAAGATGGTGGTTGAACTGTGCTTCTTTCTGGAAATTTTGCAGAAGAGCAAACTTACAGGTTGATTCAGATCATCAGCCATATTTCGTTTGTTGCAGTTGTAGGAATGAGGTCCCTCTTTCTTTGCTGTCAGCTGTCGGCCACTTAGCTCATAGAGACCATCCTTGCCAAGTGATTTGTCCATTTCAAAGCCAGCAGGAGAATTTCCTTGGGCCAGCTCCCTCTCACACTTGAAATTTCTGACTTTCTCTGTCTCTGACCACAAGACCCAGATTTAATGGCCTCATGCACTTAGGTCAGGGCCACCTAGATAATATCCCTATTTTAAGGTTGACTGATTTGGAACCTTAATGTCATCTGTGAAATCCCTTTACAGCAACACTTGGATTCGTGGTTGCTCGATTCATAAGATAAGTCATGTGTTCTTGGGAGTGTCTTTTAATTCTGCCTAACACACACCTGAAAGCCAAAGTTCTCTTCCAATGATTCACAGGACTGCTGTTTCCCTTTGATAAAAAAGAAACCCTCCAGTGTAAAAGTCATTCGAAAGATAAACTGCTAGAGTGCTGAGAGATCCCATTTCAATACCAAGGCTCTAATTTCATGACAATAGCTATGTTCCCTTCTTTTATCAATCTTGAGAATATGTTTAGAAGTCAAATATACCAAGTTTGAATCTTGCTTTTACCACTTCTCCTGAGTTGAGTGACATGCTGAACCTGTTTGATTCTCTTTTCCATCTGTAAATGGTAATAATACTACCTACTTCGCAAGGTGATTGCGACTATTAAATAAGACTATGTGTGCATATAAACACATCTTACCATAGCACCTGCATATAGGTGCAAAATAAATAGTAATCTTAACATTATTTCAGTGGGGAGGTTTATATTATTATCGTGTGGAGGCTTTCGTTATTATCTGATTTGAAGTAATCTCTTGGCGTTTTAAAATTAAATCCACCATCCAGCAGAAGATATGATTTTGCCCCTGTTGTACTTTTACTGAAAGTCTTTTCCCCTAATAATATCATTATTAATGAATACGTTATGTATAACTTTAGTTTTCTTGAGGAATAATAGGTCTAAAGTTTTCAAACTTCAGATAAAAGGTTTCTTCCTCTCAAATAAATGTTTATTTCCATCTCTACACTTGATCTTAGCCAAAAGGCTGAGAAGCAATTGTTTTCTTTCCATCTCTATGCAAATATTTATTCTTTGATTTTAAGGTCCCAATACGGAATTTAAAAAACACAATTAGCTTTAGATAAAATTCAGTAAATACATCTGATGATAAAAATCTGTGCTGTTTTCATTGGAGGCCCCTGGAATGTGGTCAGATATCCTTTAAAGCATAAATAATAATTACAAATCGCATTTAACATATTAGAAAACTTGGTGGGCAAGGTGTGTTTCATGTCTCCTGAGAACTGAAGGACAAAATTGAGATGAAAACCAGGCAAAGGTCCTGAGTTACTCTCATTATTTTAGCAAATGTTTGGCCAGGAAAGTGAGGCAGTATAACCAATTCATAACTTTGTTGTATCATAAAATTTTTGAAAGCCAATATATCCAAACAATTAACTCATCTGAGCAAATTATTCGGGGCAACAGCTTATTAAACAACTCATTTATTAAGACTCATTTTGAGACCTTCATCTCACTAAACCATTATAATATGAACTTTGCTGAATCCTAATCAATTCCCTGCTTTGAAAGATTCAACTTATACCACTTGAGACCTGACCCCAAAGCCCTGGAAATATCCTCTTTTACCTATTCCTTCTGAGACACTAAGATGTAGTTAAGGTTATCCTCTTTGCTGCTGTGGTAGGTTTAATAAAATCAGCTTTGCTTAGTCAGTAGATTTTTCTGGTTGGTTTTCTAGAGGAACTCAACTGTTGAAAGTAATTATCATATATATCTTTTATAATCTGGAAAAAACATTATTAAAGAAAATAAGTCATCTAATAGCACCGCCCCGGCTTCAGAATGAACTGTACTATAGACATTTTGGAGCACATACAATGCAAGCCCTTTTTTTTCTTTATTCTTTCTTGACATAGTATCAGATCTTTCATTGTCATCAAGTAATCAGTGAGAGAGTTCAAACTGAGGTGAGATCATCAGGTATTTGTAAGACTTTTAATTATATGGAACATTTTGTCATATTGAATACAGGCACTGTCACACATTCATGAAAACCTTCAGGTTTTAGTTTAGGTTCTTTATGGATGAGGGTCATATAGTACGTTTTCTATGTCCACAGACTCTTGTAAATAACAGAACTAAACAAATTCTGGTTGTTGGATTAGGAGTTTAAGGACCAATTTAAGGTCACTCCCTTTTTAAAATTATCTGAAAAAAATGCATATTTTGTCTTACTTATTTCACATCCTGGGTGTCCCTAAGCAGAAAGGAACTCCGTGTCATACCAACAACAGCCAACAAGCTTTAAATATACATAGTGATCAGGTTTGGGCCACTTAAATTACTTTTTACAAGTCCTCCGGAAATCGAAGTTATTTGAAAGAAGCACTATAAGTAGAGGTGACATCAAATTGTTCATAAATTGTGCATGTGAAATTCCAAAGGAGGCAGCAGAAACATTTTTACTAACCAAACAGCAAGTATCACATCATTTGGGGGAACAAGCCGTGTTTATTCAATGTGCTGCTTTGTAAACATAGCACAGAGATTTCAGTCTATGAAATGGGATAGCTGATGATTACTTTCATGAAACACGAATGAGAGTTTTTACATAATAAATAGAATAATTAGGACTCAAATCAAGTTTTTTTTTAATCTATGTAAACATTTATTTATTTTTTATTTTTTCTTCTCTCTTGCCTTTTTTTATTATTATACTTTAAGTTTTAGGGTACATGTGCACAATGTGCAGGTTTGTTACATATGTATCCATGTGCCATGTTGGTGGAGGGACAGCATTAGGAGATATACCTAATGCTAGATGGCGAGTTGATGGGTGCAGCACACCAACATGGCATATGGATACATATGTAAGTTAAGTTCTTATCTGGCTTCGGTATTAACTATCTGTGTGGTTGGGAGTAAGTTACGCAATCTATTAAATCTTCAATTTTATAGTCTAGTAACTACAAATTAACAATGCCTGCCATGTTTATCTCACAGTGATTTTGTAGAATTGAGCAAGATAGAATCATAGCAGTTGGGGGCTGAAAATTAGTTAAGGCTTATTTAGTCCAACTAAGTATGGAAACATGCTTTGAAGAAGAAAGTTTAGTGCCATATATATGGTAACTTCTGATTTTTAACTCATTCTGAAACTATTCTTCCAAATATTTATGTATTTTCCCAGTTGAGGTGCTTATCTCTACATTTGCATCACTCGGCTTGGTACCTGGTATTTATTATGCATTCACACTATAAATTTGTTCAGTCTAAATGAATGATTAAGTAAAAAAGAAATTATTTATCTTCAATGGATAGACTGGCTCACTTTTCTCCTGTTTTACTTTTATGTGTGTTGATTTGGTTTACATATTCGTAAGTTGGATATGATGTTCTTATTCTACCCCTCTGGGGTATTATGATAATTGAGGTGAAAATAGGAATTGATCATAAGAAAGATCCTTTGCTGGAAGCTGGTAACATGAGTTGCTATTGAGATTTTCTGAAGGTGTAATGAAACAGTAGGCCAGAGGGAGCAAGTAACCATGAATACTGGGGTTTGTTTAGAGAGCTAAGGGTTCATGCCTTTATGTACTAATTTTTCCAACTATCAAACCTTGTAGGTATAGTCTTATAAAAGGTATTTCAATACTTTCCCATATTGCTGATTACATAATGCCTTATAAATATACCTCAATGACTTTGTCTATCTTAATATCAATATTGTGAAGTCTGTGGGTGCTTCTATTAGGGTAAACTGAGTTATTGGGAGTTATTTGACTCCACCCTAAATGACTCTAAACTAGGTGCATATGAGTTTTAAAAAATAATTTCCCCATGTTTTCCTTTATTTTGATTGGATACCAAAATACTTGGCTGTAGCATTTATTTTCCTTCCATTTCCTACATATGTGAAAACCAGATAACCAAGACTGTAGAATATACATAAAATTCAAAAGATAATGATTGGTATTCTAAGAGTATCAGCCACATGCTATTGTTTCATTGGGTTTGGCTGCTCAGTCTTTTAAAATTCATTCACTTATTCACCATTTGCCATGTGCCTAGGCACTTTACTGGAGACAGGGGTAGAAAGATGATATAGGACACATATTTCTAGATAATGAAGTTGCTGGATTTACACTCCAATTAAACAAAGATGTTATTATATGGTCTAAAGGAAATACTGTGATTTAGGTTAGCAATTACTTTATTTTTATTTTTATTTTTGAGATGGAGTCTCACTCTGTTGCCTAGGCTGGAGTCCAATGGTGCCATCTCGGTTCACTGCAATCTCCACCTCCAAGGTTCAAGTGATTCTCCTGCCTCAGCCTCTTGAGTAGCTGGGACTACAGGCACACTCCACCATGTCTGGCTAATTTTTGTATTTTTAGTAGAGATGGGGTTTTACCATGTTGGCCAGGCTGATCTTGAACTCCTGACCTAAGGTGATCTGCCCACCTTGGCCTCTCAAAGTGCTGGGATTACAGGCGTGGGCTACCGCGCCTGGCCTAGGTTAGCAACTACTTTAAATTCAGTTAAAATTTGCAACTGCAAGGTAATAGTCTCTAATCTGTTTGAGTGTTAGTTCCTGCTTCATAGTCACATCAGGTACATTATATTATAATCAGAGTTAATTCTGTATCCTATTATCTATGTATGAGTTGCTAGGAATTCAACCTCATTTCTCACTGAGAAAAATTAAATGAAATTTAGTGTATAGAATCCAGCTCAATATAAGGAAGAACTTTCTAACAATTTCAGCTTCTCAGAAATGGAATGTACTGATTTGCTCATTAGCTTTGCTTTTTTATGTATACTCACCATTTATATATATATATATATATATATATATATATTAAACTTGTAGTCAAGTAATACCTTCAGTGTATCCTATGAACCAATGTGAAACAAATTACCTTCTAATATTTATTTAAGTTGTTGACTTAAATGTAATCAAATGCAGGATTTTAAAGTTATTCTTAGATGTTAATTTATTTCAAGTCAGTATTTACTTCATTGAGAATATAGTTAATATTGATTCTCTCACCAATGTAATTCCACAATTATTCCAATTTTATGTTCCTGCTTGAACTAGAATCCTTTTGATGTTTTTATTCTAATTATTAAGTCTTTACAGAACAGGTGAAGGAGGGAATCTTCTATCAATTTCTTGTAGCCACCTCTTCAAGTTGACTTCTCCAGAATGTAGTCATCTAACAGTGTATGTACCTCATACTATTATTGTCTAACGAAAACACCATTATCTTAGTGGTATATTTTCAGGGTATTTGTCAAATGATTTCCTGAAGCCAAGATACTCAAGATACTCTATGGCAATAAAATCACTATTATTAACCACTTTCTGAAGAACTAAATGAGGCTTATTTGGCATGAACAAACCATTTTGATCTTTTAGTTACTCTTTGATAAATTTCCATGGTAGTTTTAGCCTTTAGGCTAATTATTTCTGAGAAGGAGAGAGGTCAGTGAGTGGGAGCATTTGATGCTTCCAAGGAAAGAAAGTTAAAAAAAAAAAAATAAAAGACCTCTTCCTTTTTGACATGGTAACTGTGCAGAACTTCAGAAGACCGGGAAGGGTCTTCCTGAAAGGGTCAGGAAGCAATCGATTCGTACATACCATTATAAAATCTGATGCTCATTTTCACATTCATTTATCAACACTGCATGCATTAAATCATTAGGTAGAAGGAGATTGAGTAGGACTATGTGTATGAGGGAGGATGGTGAAAATGAGGTCCAAATGACCATGTTAGAAGGAAAGAAAAGTGGGCTTTTAGAGGTTACAGTGAGTGATCAGAATCACCGTCCCTGATTTTAGCATTTCTAATTTCTAATAAGTCACATTTCTTTCTTTCTTTTGGCATATTTTTAAGTAGCAAATCTTTCACCATTGCGAAAATTATGGTGAAGAATGCAAATAATGTAGCAGAGTGGATGAGGATGGGTATCCTTATCAAACTATAAGGCCACTTGAAGTTTTAAACTAACCTCATGTAATGTTCTAGTTTTGGAAGATGTCACTAGGTCTCTAATGAAATAAGTTTGCCAGGCTTCTAACAAGATTTTTCTCTTTCCCAAAGCAACACTCTGAATAATCAATGAAGCCTTTCCTTGATTTCTTTTCTCGTTTTTTTTCTTTTTTTCAGTTCTTCTTTATTTTTTTAGTCAATGAGCTCAGCCCTAAATGAAAGCTGGAGTTGTATGAACTGAATTGGCTGGAAATAGTAGCTGAAAGGCGTGCAAATCAAAGCTGGCAAGTTCAGCTCTTCCGTTCTTGAAGGAGTAGCTAACTTCAATCCAAATGGCTTCCTGGGCAATTGTTTGATTATTCTAGGGTTTTGTTCCTTGTATGGAACCAGGCATTAATAACCTATTTTTTGCCAGCTAAACCAAGAAAATACACATCTCATCTTTACCTTGCTGTGCCTTAGTACCCATGTGTACACTTCCTAGCAGTGTGGGAACTGTGTGGGATGGGATTTTACATCATTTGTGGAGTGGAGGTGGGAGTGGAGGGGATAGGCTTCAGGCTCTTTGATATTTTCTGCTCCACTCTAGCCTAGCACACGACCTAAATTACAGACAGCAGAGAAACTAGGAGCTCTGGAAATCAAGTAGCCTCATCCTCATTCACTTTGGTACCTATGGTAAGGGCCAGGACTTCTAATATTTTTGAGGGAGATACATATGTCTCCACACACACATACAAACCTACATTTTCTGGAGTAGAAATTATTTGCAATTTTGCTTTTGGAAATTATTTGCCTCCAATTAATTTATTTTTAGATCATCACTAAGTATATTGAAAAATCCTTGCAAAGAGAGAAAATCTAATCTAAAGATGACTTTTAAATATAGCAAACTTTCTGATTGTTAAATGTCATACTTTATTAATGTAATGTTTTGTTATGTAGCCATTTTTAATCATATTATTAATTCAACTGTTGGTATTTTCTTGTTTTAGTTACATCATTTTTTTCTTTATATCTCAAATATTTTTAATGGCCTCCAAAAAGCCTAAGGTGCTGGCTGCTCTGACTATCATGGCTGATGGACATGATGAGGGAGCAAGTTCCTGACTCTCTGTTCTGCTTCTCTGCTACTGCTTGTACACCTACCTCCTCATTTTCTAGTTCAGAATAATAAATTATCAGTCATCTATTTAAAAATAATAAAGTCATCTATTGTATAAGATTATGCTACAATATTAAAAACTCTCTGGATATATTTTATATACACATTAGCTAAGAAACAGGACCTTACTGTCATGGTATGAAGTTCATTCTGTTGAGGTTTTACATAGCTCATACTTTTGTAAGAATACATATCTTCTGTAAAAACAAAAGTGACAGCTCTCTTCTACCACACAGTTAATGTTATGACAGGCAGAAAATTGAATACAGACTTTCTGAATGTTGTAATCACTGATATTTTCTATTCACATGAGCTTCTAGAATGTTTAAAGCCAAATGTAGAGTAAGTCATTATAAATAGATTTGAGTAAGTACACACAGGTTTTATATTTTGACCTTGCTGTTTAATTTTGTGATTGAGAGCACAGGTATAGTTTGGTGTTAAGCAGGCCTGAGTTCAAACCCTGTTTCTAACACTTTGTAATCTTAGGCAAGTTACTTAAATTCTCTAACTCACATTTTCCTCACCTGTAAAATTGAAATAATATCGATTACTTTCTAAAGTTATTGTGAAAATAAAAGATATAAAGCTCTTAGCACAGGCAAAGTCTTTCATACATATTGGTTATTAAATGTTCCTATTCTTATTTCCCTTGATCTTTATTTTTTTATTTTTTTACTTTTAAATTGTTCTAGAGTGCATATATATCTTTAAAAGTGTCTTAAACACTTATTTGAAGAAGTTGGGCTATAAATAGATCAAATAAGTCAACAAGCAAATAATTACCAAATATTGAAATTTTTTATTCTTAAAGAAATTGTGGTTTAGAAGAATTTCTCAAACTTTCATGTGCAGAAATTAGAGTTCAGCTGGGGATCTTAATCTCGTCAAAATGGAAATTCTCATTCAAAAGTGCTGGAGTAAGGCTTGAGGGTCTGCATTTCTAACAAGCACCTGGGTGAGGTCCAAGCTACTGGCTCTGAGAGTAGCCTTGCACAGCAACGGGTTCTGAAGAGAGGTGTAGATATCATCCTTAGAGCTTTATAAAAGCACTCAGTAGCTGGTTTTGTTCCTTGAACTCCTTGAATCATAAATGAAAGCAGTGAGATGGTCTCTTATTTCTTACTCTTTTATGAGTAAAAGCTTTATCGCTTTAACCAAAATCTGAAAGAATCACATAGGATTCAATTTCTAAGTTTTTTTTGAGTGATACCAGCCCCCTTAGTCGGCACTTGGTCCCTTGACACTGGACAGTCTTTTCCCTTATATTCTATGAGCTCTTGAAGACTTTCATTAGGTCACGTGGCATATTTATTAGGCTGTTCTAACATAACTTGGCTGAATCACACAGGCTATCCAGTAGTCAAGAAATAGTCTCTAAACCAATGTTATCTTAAATGAATGATTATTTCTGAGACAGCTATATGATCTTTTAATTTCACAATTTTATTAAAACTCCTCTCATTAAGGTTATTAGTGACTTTTTATTGCTAATTCCTATGGAGCACCTCCCTGAAGAATTTGGCCTTGGTCTTCATTCTTTTTTTTTTTTTGAAAATTTCCTTTTTTCTTTTTTTTTTTGAGACAAAGTCTTGCTCTGTTGCCCAGGCTGGAGTACAGTGGCATGATCTTGGCTCACTGCAGCCTCTGCCTCCCGGGTTTAACTGATTCTTGGGCCTCAGCCTCTCAAGTAGTCGGCATTACAGGCGCATGCCACCACACTCAGGTTTTTTTTTTCGTATTTTTAGTAGAGACAGGGTTTTGCCATGTTGGCCAGGCTGGTCTTGAGCTCCTGGCCTCAAGTGATCCACCTGCCTTGGCCTCCCAAGTTGCTGGGATTATAGGCATGAGCCACCACGCACAGCCCCAGTTTGCATGGTTTCTGTTTGCTCTCTTTGCTTGTGTCTTATTACTCTTCTGGCTAAGTCCCCTAATTCACTTATATAAGAACTAGAATTCTCTCCTCTTGCTTCCTTCTTCAGTCCTTACTCTATGTCTTCTTATTCTGTGGTCTCTTTGGGCAATACCAAATCCTCCTACTGACTCAAATATATTTTGACAATGCTTTAATTTCTATCTTCAGACTAGAGCTCTCTTTCAGATCCATATCTACCAACTATTTCAACCCAGATGTCCTACTGGCACCTTAAATTAAATGTATCCAAACAGAACTTTACTACCTTTCCTTAACTTTACCTACTTATTTAAGCCATAATTATTAATATTAAAAGTAGAGAGAGTAAAAGAACATAAGTAATTAGATTTTCTAAGAATTAAATCGCATTTAACATATGTCAGATGCTTACACTATTTTCCTTAGTATAGCTCATAGCATACATTACTTAGGGAACTGTTTATGAACCCATGTTTTATATGTTGACAATTTATCTCTGGATTGAGGATCAGAAATCTGGGAGATATCCTAGATTTCTCCTTTCATCAAATATTCAATTAATTTGATAAGTCCAATAAATTTATCTCCTAAAAAATTTATTTTCTTCTCAGCAACTTTTTTCAAAGTCACAGTTTAAGTTTGTAATATTTGACCTGTGCTGTGTCTAGTGGCCCTCTGTAAGCCTCTCTGGCTTTAGCCTCATCAGCCTCCACTCACTCTGCTTATTGCCTGCTGAGTGTTTTTTCAGAAATTCACATCTAATAGTGGCTTTTCTTTGTTCAAAATTCTTCATGGATCCATATTTCTTAAAATAATAGCGTCACTGAATTTTTTACATAACCCTTGTATATGACAAGCAAGAAACATAAGCTTAGTCTTTTCTATCTCTATAGTTTATTTCTTATTTCACGTTTTTCTCATGGATGCTCCAGCAATATTTAACTAATTGTTGACTTCTGAAATAGATCACACTTATTCAAATCTACATCTTTTCCTGAAGGTCCTTCCTCTTCTAACTTAATCTGCTATATTAGACTAAACTCAAAATTGTGCTCCTCTGGAGGCTTTTCTTAAATTCTATGAACATACTTAAGTAATTATTAAATTCCAATTTAAAAGAAAATTTTAATACAGCAGTTTTCTAATTTTAGTGCATCTTAATTCATCAGGAAATAATATTGAGTTTGATCAAATATTTTTCCTCTAACTGATTAGATGACCATGCAATTTTTCTCCATTATTTCAGTATTGTATTAAAGTGGTAAAATATGTGGACATTCAATTGTTAAATCAACCTTGCATCCTAGAGTAAACATCACTAGTTATGATTTATTAGCTTTAGTTTTGTATTTGTTGGACTTGGTTTAATAATATTTTTTAAAGATTTTAATGTTTATGTTTATTAAGATATTGGTATACAATTTCTTGTAATATGTTTTCAGGTCTTGGTATCAGGTCAGGTTCATTCATACCGAGTTTTTTCTACTCATGTGAATTTCTCAGTTTGTTTTTAAACTTCAGATTATGATTCTGGATTGGTCTGTTTCTTTATTTCATTTTTATTATTACTGTTTGGAGTCTCACTTTGTCACCCAGGCTGGAGTGCAATGGTGTGATCTGAGGTCACTGCAACCTCTGCCTCCCAGGTTCAAGCAATTCTCCTGCCTCAGCCTCCCGAGTAGCTGGGATTACAGGTGTATGCCACCATGCCCGGCTAAGTTTTTGTAATTTTAGTAGAGATGGGGTGTCACCATGTTGGCTAGGTTGGTTTCAAGCTCCGACCTCAAGTGATCCACCTGCTTTGGCCTCCCAAAGTGCTGGGATTACAGGTGTGAGCCACCCTGCCCCGCCAAGTTAATCCTTGTATTTTGAAAGTTTGTTGTTTGCAAATCCATTTGGTATTGTTATGTTTTTCAGATCAATGTAAACCTCTCTAATTATAAAATAACCCTCTTTATTTTGTTAATTCTATTTTGAAGTCTAAATTGACTAATACTGTTAGAGCCACACTATCTTTCTCATGACTATTTCTGTGAAATAACTTCTCCCATCCTTTCAGATTCAACCTTTTAGAAAATATATATATTTAAAATAGATCTCTTCTAGATAGTATACAATTAGTTCTTGGTTGTTTATCTAATTTGACAATCTGGCTTTCTGATTAGTAGTCATTTTTTAAAAAATAAATTTGTGTTTAACATTTTAGTTTAGATCATGCAACATGCTGTTGCATCTATCTGTCTATCTATCTATCTAGATATATATTTTTTGGCTGGGCATGGTGGCTCATGCTTGTAATCCAAGCACTTTGGGAGGCGTAGCCAGAAGGATCACTTGAACCCAGGAATTTGAGACCAGCTTCAGCAGCATAGTGGTACCTTATCTATATGAAAAATAGAAAAATTAGCCAAGTGTGGTGACATGTGCCTGTAGTCCCAGCTACTTGAGAGGCTGAGGTGGCAGGATTGTTTGAACCTGGGAGGTGAAGGCTGCAGTGAGCCATGATCATGTCACTGTACTCCATCCTGGGTGGCAGAGTGAGACCTTGTCTCAAAAAAATTTTTTTTTCTTGCTTGGGATAACATTGTTTGACTATACTACAATTTATTCATCAGTTTACCTGTTGATAGACATTTTGGTTATTACCATTTTTGGCTATTACAAATAAAGCAAGCTGCTATAAACATTTGTGTATGCCTTAGTGCAGACCTAAATTTTCGTTTTTCTTGGGAAAAGTGGCTGGGTTGTATGATAGGTGTATTTTAATATTCTTAAGGAAAGTCTAAAATGTGTTCAACAGTGGTTGCAATGATTTTATAGTCCTACTAGTAAAGTATGAGAGTTAAAGTTCCGCATTTTTGCCAACACTTGGTTTGGTCAGTCTGTAAAGTTTGGTTAGTTGAGTGGGCTACATAACGGTATCATATTGAAGAGTTTTCCTAATAGTGCTGGGCATCTTTTCATGTGCTCATTTGCCATCTGTGTATCTTCTTTGATAAAGTGTCCAGTTTTTTTGCCCATAATGTTTATTAAGTGTTCTTATGACTATTGAGTTGTAAATATTCTTTATGTGTTATAGATAAAATTCATTTGACAGATACATATTTTATAAACATTTAGTTTATAATTTATATATGTGTACTCACCTTGAATCCTGTAACATTACTAAACTCACTTATCAAGTCTGGTAGTTTCTTTGAGTGATTCCATTGAATTGTAAATAGAATACTATTTCATTAAGGCTCTGATATTTCTAAGTATCAAATTGAGAAAACTGGTACAGCTTTTCAGACACAATCAAACTTTACTGAGTAAATATTTTTTGTGATTTTTTTTTTCTGTTAAAAGCAATAGTTGTGAAGCAAGTTCACTGTGCACTGGTATACATCCTAGGAGAGGACTCTAAAGCCTTCACCAATACCATGCACCAGTATCAGTCAACTTGTATGAGTCTGGTGAAACAAAACACTCACACAAGTGAAGCAAAGCAACTATATTACCCACAGATAGGCAGCAAGGGACAATAGAAGCCTGGAATCAATGGCAAGCCAGGTCCCTAACCTCATGAAAACTGCCCAAGGCAGATGAAGTCTTGTGTACATGTGCCCTATATCACACTGCAGCTGAGGGGCCCTCAAAACCCATTTCACCCTGGTTTTATATCCAGGGGTAACCGGAATTTCCTAGTTAAAGCATTGCAGGACATCCTCTTCTAAGAGGGATGAGAACAGAGCCTGGACTGTTATAATAGTTTCTCTTTATCTCAGGATGCTGCATTCCCAGCATATTCTGCAGTTGCCCTTGAACTACATTAGAGAAAGGAGGAAGAGCTGGGTCTCTAGGGTCGTTCAGGGACTTGTCTTGCAATAATCAATTCCTTTTCTGGCACAAATTTAATAGTCTGTAACAGATGAATTAACAAATTTGATCCGTCTTCAAAATTCTCACTTCCCAGATGGACACTTTCATTAGGTGTTTGACCTTTGTAGGAGAGGTTTTTCTTTGAGTTGGGGCTTGATGCTGACCTGTGACATTTCTGCCTCACAAACATAACCAAGATCAGCCATACAATAGTTATTTGTTACTTCCTCCCAAATACATAATAATGTGGGACACTCTTCATTTGCTTAGTTGTATGGCAGTGAATTTGAAAATCTGCATGCTGTTTTGTTAATTATGTTTTTAATTGAGTCACTTCATCTGAACAAATAAAGCCACCAGTTATTAGAAATGCCATCTGAAGTCAGTAGCTAATAAAGCTATATTGAGTTGTTTCAGAAGTATACGAAAATGTAGTAGAATCATAACAGAAATACCTTTTAATTTGAAGCTGACATCTATACATTTTTAAATGTGGTTTCTTACTGAGTTAGGTTGAATTATTATGGATTTGTGTTTTTAGTCAACATGGGGCATTTATTTGCAACTTGCCAATGCTAGAGAGTCTTGCCTTCAGAACCTAATTCAGTTTGCCAATACAATTTTTTCTAAAAAAAAAGATTTACTGCCAAAAGTTGAGAAGTGTCCTTTTGATTTCCCACAAGAGATTTTGGCAAGAATATTATCATAAACACTTTGCTTTTAGTTACAGCACTTTTATATCTCGCACAATGACGCGGTATATAATCTTATTGTCTGATTCCTCTTAATGAGCCTGTAATCTTGTAGAGTTTCTAATATCACATATAATTCCCATCTGTATCTCCCTCATAACTTGGGACATTATCTTTCATACAGTAGGTGGTCTACGAAATAGTTGCTGATACTAATGATAATTCTGGGGCTTCAGCTCATCTATGCCATACTTTCTTCTTTTATTACTAAAACTGACCTATATACTTCACACTGGTCTCTTGATTTCTCACCTGAAACTTTGGATTATTCTATTTCTTCCATTGGAAATGCTTTCCATTCTAGATTTACTTATCAAAGTCTAAACCATCTTAAAAGGCTGCATTATCACCCTCTGTGCGAAGCTGCCTCTGACGTTTTTTGGGGGAGATATACACTTCTTCACCTCCCCTCTCTTCCTCAAAGAACCACAAGGGCTACCATTGATGGAGAACCGAATACATGTCTCACAGGATGCCAGGCATTTTATACGTTGTCTCACTGTACTCTTCAAACAAATTATAAGTGTACATATGAAAACTCTGTGTTTCCATAGATGAGGATACTGACAGTAAAAGAAATCGACTACTTTGCCTACATATAAGAAGTGATGAAGCCAGTGTGAAAAATTCTGACTTCAAAACCTTTTCTCTTTCCACCATATTAAAATAGGCCTCTAAGGCCTTATGATTTTCTGTCATAAATTCTTCATGATTATAATCGTACTTGTTAGGCTGTGTGTTTGATCTTTGATGACAAGATGAAATCATTTCAGACTTTATAAAGTATAGAATAGTTAACTATAAAATTTCTATTTTTAAATATAATTTCACAAATATTTTTGAGTACCTAATGTGAGCAAGGCATCTTTCATACTAATAATAGATTTCATATTTAAATCACCATCTGTGAGGCATTTTTCCTATTCTATCTTTTAAAAAAATACGTTCTGATGAGAACACATGGACACAGGGAGGGGAACATCACACACCAGGGCCTGTCAGGGGGTGGGGGCCTAGGGGAGGGACAACATTAAGAGAAATACCTAATGTAGGTGACGGGTTGATGGGTGCAGCAAAGCAGCATGGCACATGTGTACCTATGTAAAAAAAAACCGCATGTTCTGCACATGTACCCCAGAACTTAAAGTATATAAAAAAAAATTGTTCTGTGTCACTATTGTATCTGCTAACTAGATAGACCTTGGTATTGGGTAGACCAGTGGCCTTTAAATGTATTTTCTTTTTTTGACAAATGGACTTTTACAAGGAAGTCAGTGAGTAGTGAAGGAGGAGCTGCTCTAGGCACAGCTGGGGTAAGGAGGGGGCGCTATTGGGTGTGGCGGGGAGGTCAGGGCACCTTCTCAGGCCCCTCTTAATGCCTTGCTGCAGCTCTTAGTGCTTCCTTGTGGAAACACCAGTGCTTTGTTGATAAAAATAATGAAGTGAAAATAAGAAAATAGAGGCTATTTGTGTGTGTGTGTGTGTGTGTGTGCTTCTGAAATTTTGAGGCCTTAGTGCTTATTCTGGACTCCTAATTATAGTAATTTTGTAATAAACAAATAAGCAAAAGTGAGCTGAAGTACCTAAAACACCCACAAAACTGATAAAAATAAAGACAAACCAGGACAATAACCACAGAACTATGCAAAGGATATCTTGATGAACTCTTGAATATGGCGGCTGACCCCTTGGTGGTAACTTAGGGTTTTAGTCATGTTCATACAACTCACAGCCTTTAACCCTCTCCGTGGTCTTTCCTTGTCTCTTCTCCAGACTACTTAATGACTCTCTCTCTCTTCCTCTCGCCCTCACAGCTCCTAGGATTAACTCATTTCCACTGTCTTCTTTTGAGGTCCATCCACTGTTCCTTGTTACTGTGTGCTCTAGACTCTACACATTTGTAGAGTCTACAATGAATATTTTATAAATGCCACCTCCACACATTTGCTTACGTGGTCCTTCTACTTGAGTTTTCATGAAATCCGATGGTTTCATAAGTATTTGGTAGTTCCTCCTGCGTTCATTCTCCTTCCTGCTGCCTTGTCCCTTCGACTTCCGCCATGTTGGTAAATTTCCTGCAGCTTCCCCAGTCATGCTGAACTGCGAGTGAGTTAAACCGTTTTCCTTTGTAAATTACCCAGTCTCAGGCAGTTCTTTATAGCAGTGTGAAAACAGGCTAATACAACATCCAACATTAATTCATGCTAAGGAAAAAGTAAAGCCCAGTAAGGGAACAGAGATGTGTAGGTGGGTGTTATTTTAGATACCATAGTCAGTTATTATATTGGCTACCAAGGCCATTTTTCTTCTTTATTTTATTCATTTATTTAACAAATATATAAATGAAATCTCTGTCAACACTGTTCTAAACCTTACAAATGAATAACAGAGAGATAATGTTCTCTCCCTTAAAGGATGTATTGATTACTGAGGGAAGATGAATACAAGTGTTTGTGTATACACACACACACTATTATATATACACATATGCAAACACAATCACAATCACACATGCACACACAGAAAATTACATTATTATCCAAAGGCTTTTGATAGAACTTCATCAGTAGACAGTATTCTAAATGTCAGTTATTCTAATAGGACCTTAAGCGTCCATGACTTGTGTTACTGGTAGTTTTCTCAGATGAGGATTTACTTATTGGCTAGTGTATGTGAACCAGTCAAACAGCTGGTAAGGAACTATAGTGGACTTTCAGTATCTACCTTTCAGGACAGCTTTGTTATTCTCTACTTCCTTAATGTATTAAATTATAATGTGGGACTTTATTTTATTTTATTTCTAGTTTGGTTTTTTAATAGAGAAATAACTCCTTAAAAGAAAGTCAATTGCTAGCATTGGTAATCAAAGAAAAGAAATTGAAGAGATTTAAAGACATGATAGTTGCTAAATAGAATGGCCTAGATGGCTCATGTCATTTCCTTTTCAGTTTTATATGCCACATTTTATGGAATCAATAATATGCCATGTGCACATTCAGGGTTGTGAATGAGGAGGGTCCGTGGAATGGATGTGGCACAATGTGCTCCAGAGATAGAGATACTGTTATCTTGCCAAAGGCTTTGTTGAGGGCGAAAGCCTTGAGCTAAACCTTGGACAGTGATAAGGATTTGCCAGGAAAGGGGATTGGGAAAGAATTTCTAATCACACAGGATAGATCAAAATGTTTCTGGGTTTAAATAATTATAAGTACTTCTTTCTGGCTAAAGATACATAGATCGGGTGCAGGAGTGGAAAAGACAGACTGAAAGGTGCCTCCAAGAAGGAAAGCTTTTAGACAGTCTAGACATCTTGGTCTCAGCAGATTGTGGTTTAGAAGGAAATAAGAAAGACAACAGGAAGATGAATTAGGAAGATAGTAAAATAATCTGGTAAAAAGAAGAATTGGATTGCTATTTTTACCCAAGGAACATTCAGTGTTTCGCATGCTGGTATAGGGAAATTATATCCACTGTGTCCATTTATTGACTTTGTATAATTAAAGATGAAGGGGCAAGAGGGCTGCAACTGAAGTTAGAAAAGCTTATTGAGAAAAGATATTATGAGTCTGCTCTGTGCCAGGAACTGTGTTGCTTAATTTTCATACGTAATCTCTAATCCCAAAACTTTGTGGGGAAGATATTATACCCACGTCTATTGCTAAGAAAAATAAGTTTCAGAGAAAGTAAATGTTTTGCTTCACATTCCCTAGCCAGAGTTGTGATTCTCACTCAGCTCTGACTTGGTCTAAAACTCTTATTTGCTCCCCTATACCATGTTGCAGCAGATAGACAATGAAAAGGATTAGGAGGAAACTAAACAATTCTATGATTCTCAAAGTCAGTCTCCAGCTCTTTTCAATTATAATAAATTAAAGCAGTAAAGGAATAATACAAACCACTGAGTCCTCTTTGAACTCATTTGGCTCCCTAGAATAATTGAACAAACATACCTTTACTATCACAGTTACATTATGAAGAGAAAACCCAGTGTATTTCCTTCGAATACTTGTTTTGGTTGATTTATTTTCTTTCTTACGCCTGTGTGCTTCTGTGTAATTAGAGACGAATTTAAAGTAGAAGACAGTTTTCATGAAACCTACTCATCCTTGTAAAGATTAATAGGGAGCGGAGGTGATAACGCTCCATGCTTTTAGTCAAAACAGATTTTCTATTATATTACCAAGTCAGAACACATGGGAAAAGAACACTTTGTGATATCATGTTTAAATTTAAAAAGGGTCATTATTTTTCTTGGAAAACGTAAACATTTCTTGATTTGTTTGTTTTTAATTCTGAAATTATATGACATTGGATATTAATACAGATTATGAATTGGTACGATTTCAGGTTTGATCACATTGCCTGCTAGTGAGCCAATAAGAGTGAGAAATTGTTTGATGTTGGTCAAAGCTAGGAAGATTATGTGGATGCAGAGCCTGCAGTAGAGTGGGGATCAGGAGAAATGGATGGCTAACTACTGAATTCTAGAAGAATGTTAAAAGCTTGGAGGCCTTCTAGTCTTAGAAGAGAATAACAAGGAAGGAAAAGTGATAATTTGGAGTCCATGATGCAAAATATTTTCAGTAGAGATACCATACCTCACTTGCTCTTTCTTAGCCATCGGATGAAGCCACCCATAACCCCCTACCTAAATAGTCCTCCTTGGGTCACTCTTTATGATATCATTTTTAATTTTCTTGTCACAAATTTACCACAATCAGAAATTACCTTGTGTATGAATCTCTTTACTCGTCTATTTTTTTCCGTGTTATTTTCTAGCTTGCCCACTAAATATAAGCATTGTGTGGTCAGGGATCTTGTCTGTGTTGTTCAACTCCTTATTTTTATTGCCTAGTATAATGTATGCCACAAAGGCTGCAACTCTTACAAAGTTTTTGAATAATTTAGTAAATGGATAAACTATTTGTAATGATCCAAATATCGTTTAATATTACCATGAGTCAATATTTGTAAAGGGCTTAAAACAGATACTTGAATATGGTAAGTACTATAAATAAATTTGTTAACTAAATGAATACTGTACTTTCTTAACTAAAATAAAATTATTTCTGGTGAATAAGAAAAGACAAGCATTTGACTGTATGACTAAAATAATCAGGACATTTATTAATAGCTAATACCTTATAAAAGAACTTCTAGCTATAAGTGGTTTTGTTCACTTTATAGGGAACTTCAGGGAAATTAAATCTTTGGCATTAACTGAATACCTGTCTTAAAATTAATTCACAATCAAAAAAGGGAAATACAAAATAATTGCCCTTCCCTTGTACTTCGTGACATTCTATACTTCTTATGAGAGGACAGTGAATTATAATTGGCTATTTACTTGTCACTGATGCTTTATTGGAGTACAAGCTTCATGAGAACAAGCCAAAACATCTGTCTTATCACTTGTCACTGTTGTGTCTTGAGAATGCCACCCAGTGGCTGGCATAGGGTAGGTGCCTCCAAAACGTTTAATGAAATAATGTGTTAATTTGGGGTGGAAAGAGGTGTCAAGATAGTTTTGGAAACTTCCTGAATCTTCACATAAAAATAGATGGAGCAGGCTGGGCGCAGTGGCTCACGCCTGTAATTCCAGCACTTTGGGAGGCAGAGGCGGGAGGATCACGAGGTCAGGAGATTGAGAACACCCTGGTCAACATGGTGAAACCCCATGTCTACTAAGAATACAAAAATTAGCTGGGCAGGGTGGCACACACTTGTAATCCCAACTACTTGGGAGGCCGAGGCAGGAGAATCGCTTGAACTCAAGAGGTGGAGGTTGCGGTGAGCAGAGGTCATGCCACTGGACTCCAGCCTGGTGACAGAGCAAGATTCCATCTCAAAAAAAAAAGAAAAAGCCGGGCGCGGTGGCTCACGCCTGTAATCCCAGCACTTTGGGGGGCCGAGAAGGGCGGATCACGAGGTCAGGAGATCGAGACCATCCTGGCTAACACGGTGAAACCCCATCTCTACTAAAAATACAAAAAATTAGCTGGGCGCGGTGGCGGGCGCCTGTAGTCCCAGCTACTCAGGGGGCTGAGGCAGAAGAATGGCATGAACCCGGGAGGCGGAGCTTGCAGTGAGCCGAGATTGTGCCACTGCATTCCAGCCTGGGTGACAGAGCGAGACTCTGTCTCAAAAAAAAAAAAAAAAAAAAAAAAAGATGAAGCAGCTTGACAGATAGCAAGACCAAAACCCATGGTCAAGATTTAAAGCAAAAATCAGGATAAATTTTTCTCTCACAAACCTGAAAGCAAAAGTGAATGGGAGCAAACCGCTAGTAACCACAAGACTTGCATGCTATTGGTATTTGAACAAAACAAGATAGGGAGAAGCAACAAACCATCAGACAGATCTGATGGGGGGGAACCCAAAACAGCCCACACAAGTGCACTGTAGATCATGGTGAGCCAATGTGAGAATAAAAGCTGACCCACCAGGACTCCCTTCTGGGGCAGGAACCCACTGTAAGGATGAACTGCCGTGAACAAAATCAAAATTCATCAAGAGAGCAACAATAGAAACAAAAGAGAAAGAGAAAGAGAAAGACTAGATAAAAGTAAGAAGAGAACAGAACCTGAAAAACTCAGAAAGATAGATACCATGTTTTCACGATTATAGGAAAGAACAGAATAACAGATTTTGTGAAATTAGAAAAGCTATCTGAACATAAATATTAACAACAGAAATGTATTGAGGTCAAATCTCATAAAAGTAACTTAAAAGGAGAGAATGAACAGAAAAAGGGGAAGACCATTATTTATATGGCCAATTCAAGAATTTCTGAATATGCTCAAGAAACAGAACAACAAAAATCTTTGTAACTTACTGTTTCAAAATGAGTTAGAAAACAATATAAAATGTAAATGAGCATCGCAAATTATAATTAGAAAACACAGCAATGAGATGACAGAACTAGGAAAGAAGGGGAAATATGGGACAAGAGAGACCCTCTCATACTGTTTTATATTGTTTTATCCTCAGAAAAGGAAAGAGAAGCGAAACAAAAGGCAGGTGGCCCAGCGCCTAGGAACCAGACCCAAAACCAAGGAACCAGATCTGAAACCAGGCCTGGGCCTGCCTGACCTAAGCCTGGTAGTTAAAATTCCACCCCTGCCCCAGCAACTGTTGTTATCTATAGATTCCAGACATTGTATGGAAGGACATTGTGAAACCTCTCGTTCTGTTCTGTTTCACTCTGACCATCGGTGCTCACAGCCCCTGTCACGTACCCCCTGGCTTGCTCAGTCGATCATGACCCTCTCACGTGGACCCCCTTAGAGTCGTTAGCCCTTAAAAGAGACAGAAGTTGAGCACCTGAGGAGCTCGGATTTTAAGACGCTAGGCTGCTGATGCTCCCAGCTGATTAAAGCCACTCCCTTCACTATCTCGGTGTCTGAAGGGTTTTGTCCGTGGCTCGTCCTGCTACATTTCTTGGTTCCCTGACCGGCAAGCGAGGTGAGTAATGGACGGTCCACGCAGCTCCTTAGGCGGCTTTAGCCTGCCCTGTGGAACATCCCTGTGGGGGACTTCAACCAGCCGGAGCGACGCAGATCCTGAGAGAGCTCCCGGGTAGGCATTTGCCCCGGTGGGACGCCTCGCCAGAGCAGTGTGTGGCAGGCCCCCGTGGAGGATCAACGCAGTGGCTGAACACCGGGAAGGAACTGGCACTTGGAGTCTGGACGTCTAAAACTTGTAAGACTAGTCTTTGGAACTTGCCCACTCATTCGAGTGGAAGCGTGGCCTGATCACCCCACGGCGTGCCTTTATCGGGCTCTGGTTTGGTTTTTCGGTCCTTGGCTGATCGCTCTTTGGTTTTTGTTTTTGTTTTGACTTGGTTTGAATTGCTTGACAGGATTGATCTTGGGAACTTGCCTACTCCATTCGAGTGGCAGCGTGGCCTGATCACCCACGGTGTGCCTGTGTCGGCGCTTTGGTTTTTGTTTTTGACTTGAGTTAGATTGCTTGATACTTTGGTTTTGACCTGGCTTGGATTTCTTGATACTCCGATTTTGGTTTTGATTCTGGTTTGGGGTAAACTGTAAAAGTGTGTGTGTGCCCTTTTTACCCGTTCTTTGTTTTGTAGTGTGTGTGTGGTGCGAGCGTGGTGTTTTGTCTCGAGGAGACACGGGTCAGGCACAAAATAAGCCCACCCCGCTAGGAACTATGTTGAAAAATTTCAAGAAAGGATTTAAGGGAGATTACGGTGTTACTGTGCTACCAGGAAAACTTAGAACTTTGTGTGAAATTGACTGGCCAGCATCTGAGGTGGGTTGGCCATCAGAAGGAAGCCTAGACAGGTCCCTTGTTTCAGAGGTATGGCACAAGGTAACCTGTAAGCCAAGGCATGCAGACCAGTTTCCATACATAGACAGTTACAGCTGGTTTTAAATCCCCTTCTCCCGCACAGTAGTTAAGAGAACAGCAGCATAAGTGGCTGGCAGAGGCAAGGAAAGACCAGCAGAGGAAAGAGAGAGAAAAAGAGGCAAAGAGAGAGAGAGGAAAAGACAGAGAGGAAGAGACAGAGAGACAAAGAAGGAGTCAAGAAAAGAGAGAGACAGAGAAAGATAGAGGCAGAAAGAGAGGAAGAGACAGATGCAAAAGGAAAGTCAGAGAGAGAGAGACAGAAAGTCAAAGAGAGAAAGAGAATGAGAGAAATATACAAGTAGTTAAGAAAAAAACAATATACCCGATTCCTTTAAAAGCCAAGGCAAATTTAAAACCTATGATTGATAATTAAAGGTATTCTCAGTAACCCTGTAACACTGTAATACCACTTTGTTGTCAGTGTAAACAAGGGCGTATCTGGAAAGCACTGAGGCCTTCCTATCAAAAATCCTTAACCCAGTAACCTGCGGATAGCCCAGATGTGTTCAACCTGTAGCGGCAGCTGCTTTGCTAACAGAAAAAAAATAAAAAATAAAAAAAGGCCATCTATACCAATTCTAAGTTAATTTAGACTAAACAAGATCTTATTAATAGCAAAGAATAATTGAAATCCCAAACTTACAAGGTTTTCAACAAAAGTAAAGTTTGCTAAAAGTTAACAGTGTAACGTGTATTATAGTAACTTCTAATCTTGTGGCCTTAGTCTAGTCCACAGACATAAAGTTCGCTTTAAAAAAAAAAAAATGGTTATCTTCAAAAGGAAAAAAAAGAGGGGAGGCAGAATTTATGTAAAAAGAGTGTTATATGGTAAATTCTTGTCCTGAAATAAATTAACTGGTTGTTTTAAAAGAAAATGTTTGTAATAAGTCAGAAAGTTGAGACATGTCGAAGAATTGTCTGCGAAAGTCGTGAAAGAAAAAAGGTTATAAAAAAATTTATGCAAAAAATGTTGTATAATTTAAAAGTAATAAGGCCTCCTGAGTACTATTGAAGAAACAGTTTACGTGCAAGGTGTATAAGGAAAGTAAAATATACCTTTGGTAAAAGGATTATAAGGAGGCATAAGAATGTGGATTTTTACCGACATTAAAAAGTTTAAAAAAATCATTGTTTTGAAAGTTTAAGCAAGTTTTTATTTTATTTTGTTTTATTTTATTTTATTTTATTTTATTTTATTTTATTTTATTTTATTATACTTTAAGTTTTAGGGTACATGTGCACAATGTGCAGGTTTGTTACATATGTATAAATGTGCCATGTTGTTGTGCTGCACCCATTAACTCGTCATTTAGCATTAGGTATATCTCCTAATGCTATCCCTCCCCCCTCCCCCAACCCCACAACAGTCCCTGGAGTGTGATGTTCCCCTTCCTGTGTCCATGTGTTCTCATTGTTCAATTCCCACCTATGAGTGAGAACATGCGGTGTTTGGTTTTTTGTCCTTGCGATAGTTTACTGAGAATGATGATTTCCATGGATAAGCAAGTTTTGAAACGTTAATTGTAAAGAAAATTCTGTGTGTAAACATATTAGCTAAAGTTAAAAAGGTATCATCCAGTTTTTCTGTGAACTGGACGTTAAAGTAAAAACATAACAGGTTTTTCTTAAAGCACCAATCTCCTCTTTAACAAAAATTATAAAAGGTTAAAAAGAGTCTATAAAATCCTTCTTATGATCAAACATGAAAAATTAGATGAATATGTCTACAAGATTTTATTAAAATTAAGTTTAACATTAATAACACTAATATAAAGGTAAATTTGGCTTATCTAGTATAAAAATCATACAAAAAGCACTGTTAAATGTAAAATGGTATTTGGCTTTCTTTGGTCTAAAAACTAATAAAAATAGGTGCTAAAGGAAACATTCATTTTACAAGAAGATCATAAAGGTTAAAAACTTAAAACAAACTTTGGCAATTAAGACAGCATACCAAGATGCAAATGCCTGGTTGGAATGGATCAAATATTCCATCTGCAAACAAAAGCAACTGTTAAACAAAAGCAATTGTTATGCTTGTGCACAAGGCAGGCCAGAGGCCCTGACTGTCCCCCTTCCACTAAGGTGGTCCTCCAGTCGGCCAGGCACGGGCTGCATGGTAGCTCTTTTCCAGGATTCTACAGCCTGGATTAATAAGTCATGCCAAGCTCTCTCTGCTATATCCCAAAGTCTGGCACCTTGCGGGTCAGCCCCCGAGGGCCATCCAGCCTCCGTCTCCCAACACTAAGTTCACTTCGTTGTCTCTCACGACAGGGAGGAAACTTAACATTCCCTGGAGACCTGAAGGGGTGTGATGAGCTTAAGAACTTTCAAGAGCTTATCAGTCAGTCAGCCATTGTTCATCCCCAAGCGGATGTGTGGTGGTATTGTGGTGGACCTTTACTGGGCACCCTGCCGAATAACTGGAGTGGCACTTGTGCTTTAGTCCAATTGGCTATCCCTTTCACTCTGGCATTTCATCAACCGGAAGGAAAAAAATAAGACATTGTAAAGCAAGAGAAGCCCCTTATAGTTCTTTCGACTCTCATGTCCTTTTAGACGCAGTTGGAGTCCCATGAGGAATACCAGATCAATTTAAAGCTTGAAATCAAATAGCTACAGGATTTAAGTCAATATTTTAGTAGGTGACAGTTAATAAAAATATAAATTAGATAAACTACATCTATTACAACCAACAGCAGCAAGCTTTTAATGAGTTAAAAGAAAAACTCAGGTCAGCCCCAGCCCTGGGGCTACCTGACATGACAAAACTTTTTACACTCTATGTGTCAAAAAAAATAAAAAATAAAAAAATAAAAAAATGGCAGTTGGAGTTTTAACCCAGACTGTAAGGTCCTGGCCAAGGCCAGTGGCCTATCTCTCAAAACACTAGATAGGGTTTCCAAAGGCTGGCCCCCATGTCTAAGGGCCCTGGCAGCAACGACCCTGTTAGCACAAGAAACAGATAAGCTAACTCTTAGGCAAAACCTAAACATAAAGTCCCCCCATGCTGTGGTGACTTTAATAAATACCAAAGGACGTCATTAGCTAATGAATGCTAGACTAACTTGATACCAAAGCTTGCTCTGTGAAAATCCCTGCATAACCATTGAAGTTTGCAAAACCCTAAATCCCGCCACCTTACTCCTGGTATCAGAGAGCCCAGTTGAACATAACTGTGTAGAGGTATTGGACTCAGTTTATTCTAGTGGGCCCAACCTCCAAGACCATCCTTAAACATCAGTAGACTGGTAGCTGTACGTGAATGGGAGCAGCTTCACCAACTCCTGCACAGTGACTCTGAAGAAGACGATAAGCCCTGCTCCAGTCACACCTGGAAGCTGACTGGTCCACGCATGGCTGAAGCATAAGGAAACTCATCGCGGGACTCATTTTCCTTAAAATTTGGACTTGTACAGTAAGGACTTCAACTGACCTTCCTCAGACTGAGGACTATTCCCAGTATATACATCAAGTCACTGAGGTAGGATAAAAGATTGCTACAGTCCTATTATTTTATAGTTATTATAAGTGTACCGGGACTCTAAAAGAAACTTGTTTGCATAATGCTATTCTATCCAAGGTATGTAGCGCAGTCTCTAAATGTTACGTTTGTGGAGGAACTGTAATAGGAGATCAATGGCCATAAGATGCCTGAGAATTAGTGCCTACGGACCCAGTTCCTGATGAATTCCCAGCCCTAAAGAATCACCCTGATCATTTCTAGGTTCTAAAAGTCTCAATTATTGGACAATATTGCATAGCTAGAAAAAGGAAAGAATTCACTCATTCTGTAGGATGACTTAGTTGCCTAGGACAAAAACTGTGTAATAGTACCACAAAAACAGTTACATGGTGGAGTTCAAACCACACAGATAAAAATCCATTCAGTAAATTTCCAAAGTTGCAGACCGTTTAAGCCCACCCAGAATCCCACTGGGACTGGACGGCCCCCACTAGGCTATACTGGATATGTGGACATAGAACCTATGCTAAGCTGCCTGACCAGTGGTCAGGTAGTTGTGTTATTGGCACTATTAAACCATCTTTCTTCCTACTACCCATAAAAACAGGTGAACTCCTGGGCTTCCCTGTGTATGCTTCCTGCAAAAAGAAAAGCATAGCTATAAAAAAATTGAAAAATAATGAATAGCCCCGTAAGCAAATCATACAATATTATAGGCCTGGTACTTAGGCACAAGATGGCTCATGGGGATACCAGACCCCCATTTACATGCTCAACTGAATCATACGGTTGCAAGCTGTTTTAGAAATCATCACTAATAAAACCGGTCAAGCCTTGACTATTCTGGCCCAGCAAGAAACTCAGATAAGAAATGCTATCTATCAAAATAGATTGGCTCTCAACTACTTGCTAGCAGCTGAAAGAGAGGTCTATAAGAAATTTAACCTTACTACTTACTGTCTACACATAGATAATCAAAGGCAAGTAGTTAAAGACATAGTTAAAAATATGACAAAACTGGCACATGTGCCCATACAAGTGTAGCATGGATTCGACCCTGAAGCCATGTTTAGAAGGTGGTTCCCAGCACTAAGAAACTTTAAAACTCTTACAATAAGAGTTATAATAGTAATAGGAACCTGCTTACTGCTCCCTTGTTTGCTACCTGTACTTCTTCAAATGATAAAAATCTTCATCGCTACCTTGGTTCACCAAAATGCTTCAGCACAAGTGTACTATATGAATCACTATCAATCTATTGCACAAAAAGACATAAGTAGCAAAAATAAGAGTGAGAACTCCAACTAATAAAAAGTGAGAGTCTTGAAGAGGGGAAATGAGGGACAAGAGAGACCCTCTCATATTGTTTTGTACTCAGAAAAGGAAGGAGAAGTGAAACAAAAGGCAGGTAGCCCAGCGCCTAGGCACCAGACCTGAAACCAAGGAACCAGATCTGAAACCAGGCCTGGGCCTGCCTGACCTAAGCCTGGTAGTTAAAATTCCACCCCTGACCTAGCAACTGTTGTTATCTATAGATTCCAGACATTGTATGGAAGGACATTGTGAAACCTCTCGTTCTGTTCTGTTTCACTCTGACCATCAGTGCTCACAGCCCCTGTCACATACCCCGTGGCTTGCACAATCGATCACGACCCTCTCACGTGGACCCCCTTAGAGTTGTTAGCCCTTAAAAGGGACAGAAGTTGAGCACCTGAGGAGCTCGGATTTTAAGATGCTAGGCCACTGATGCTCCCAGCTGATTAAAGCCACTCCCTTCACTATCTCGGTGTCTGAAGGGTTTTGTCCGTGGCTTGTCCTGCTACAGTAACCTACTCTTTCAAAATGAGTTAGAAAGCACTAAGAAAACAATATGAAATGTAAAAGAGCATCACAAATTATAATTAGAAAACTCAGCAATGAGGTGAGAAAACTAGGAAAGAATTAGAATTATAAGAAATGTATTTTAGAAATGAAGACTAAACTAGAAGGGACACAAGATTGAATAAACACAAGTAATACCTTAAGATAAATTGAAGATAAAAAAGCAATTGCTTTTAAATAAAAAATATAAAAAGGATTTGAGATAAAATGACAAATATTGAAAATAGGCAAAGCAAAGATCTCATTACTGTCTGAAAATATTTAACCAAAATGAAAAACACCTAGTTATTTTTCAGGAAAATTGTTGTACTTTAAAGAAAAAAATCCCTTGGGCATCTCAGCTAAAATAATACTATATTTATAAAGGAAAGTAAAATAGATTGTCAATAGTCACAGAAACTTCCACAAGGCATGTCATAGAAACCAGAACTATTTTTCCCCAAAACCAGCCATAGAACCTAAAGATATTACTCTAACTTCCCTACACCTTTCTGTGTAAAAACTGGCCATAAAGAAATTATCTGACCTACTTTGAGTATAAATCATAAGACCTCCATTCCAGAAAGGGCCCTGCCCCACATGCAGAGAAAGCAAAGGTACACAGAGAGAGACTAAGAAGACTCTAAACAGGCAGGCTTTGCTGGGTTTCGTCATTCAGCCTGTTGTTAGCACTAGATTATACCTTTGCCTAATCATACTTTTACACAGCTGTCCATATTTTGTTGAGCCTAGGCATAAAAATAGATAGTTTTTCTCCTGAATCTTTGGGTCTTTGTTCTGAATGCTCCCATGTCACATAAAAATATGATCAAATAAATTTATATGCCATTTCTCCTGTTTATTTACCTTTTCTCAGTGA
The DNA here is from genome assembly GCF_006542625.1 of Nomascus leucogenys. Classification (NCBI taxonomy): domain Eukaryota; kingdom Metazoa; phylum Chordata; class Mammalia; order Primates; family Hylobatidae; genus Nomascus; species Nomascus leucogenys. Next base: position 86,259,507 of record NC_044393.1, on the reverse strand, counting down.
TTTTTAGGTAATCTTCACAGGGCAAAGGGGAAATTTTCCCTTGGCCCCTGTAAGTGTGTAATGACTAAAATGTCTGATTACATAGATGTCAAGCAACTATAAAAATGAGAGCCAAAAGGAGATCACCTATGTAAAATCATTTTAACTGCTTTTAAAATTCATAATTGGTGGGTTTAGTATTATCATGAGACTAATGTTTATGTAATGTAAGATAATCAAATCATTAATTTTATATTTAGTTCTATCATTTCCTTTGTCCTTTCCTCACTCTGCTCACAGAAAATGGGCTGGAAATAAAGACAAACTCATTGAAGCTGAGCATCCCTAGTGCCCAGATTTTGGTCTTAAAATATCATTTATTATTATCAAAGCGAACAAACAAAGATTCTTGAAGGATAGACCTGGAAAATCTTGATATACCAGAGAGCATGGAACTTACAAAAGATTATAAGGCTAGTGTTAAAATAATTCACAAGACAACTTAATTTAGTGAAGCTTACATGGGCCAAAGATGGGACAATTAGAGCTTCAATAAAGATAAAAAGAATGTGATGGCTTAAAACCTATCAAATATGAATAAATGCATGAATTTATAATAACATTAAAAAAAGAAAAAGTCATTGGCTGTATTTTAATGATAGTAGAGAGCAAATTCATAATCTTGAAAACTAGATAAATAAAAGGAAAGAATCAAGCATTTATCCCATATATCTTTATGAACTTTAAACAGCTGAACAAAATATTAGATGAAGGAAAACATTTCTTTATGGAATTAAGTATTGTATGAAAATGAAGGACTAGAATGAGAATATCACCATTTTGCAACCCCCCTCCATACTCATTAAGTACCAATGGCTGTTAACATCACAAAAGAGCAAAACCCAAATATTTTGTAGCTCCTGGTGAAAGAATGCAATGTTATTTACATTCTTACCAAAGGGATAGCACCTGAGTCTGATTAAGCCTCTGCATCCAGCTGCCAATTTACAACTGAAGAGAATATTGAATTGCACCATGAATTTGCAATCATCAAAATCTAGAATATGGGATACTAATGATTAAATGGTCTGGGTTTTGTAAAAGTAAAAAGCAAGAAAAAGAAAGTGATGGAGGGTAATCCTGTATGGTAAAAGCAAATTGAAAGATGTATCAGTTTAAAAATAAAATAAAATAAAATAAAATTAGACAAGTCAAGGGAAGCACCCTTGAATAAAACCTTCAAATAATACAAATAAATAATTACTATATGAGTTACTTTTGGAGGGATGAGACTGTCATTGGGATGGGAAACATGTAAAGCCTTCTCGCATGACTGGAAAAATCTTACAATAATTTGCTAAGCTCTTTAGTGGGTTTGTGTGGTTTTTCTATAACTTGTGTTTTGTTTTACAGTAAAGAGGTCAGAAAATTACTATTTCATGCGAGTTTATGCAACTGAATCACACAATATCTAGAACAATCTGGCAATGTGAAACAAATAATGCAGAAGCATCACAAATCATTTACTGTCATATGAGGCTACTCTCAAAACTGATTGTTTCCAGCACTTCTTTGGTAAATTACACATCCCCAGGTATTGACAAAGGGCAGAGACAATCTTTTATTATGACTATTCATTCCTCTGTTTAATGCTATGTTTTGCTGATATTTTTCACTAGCAAAAAGTGTAATGAGTGGTAGCTATTTTAAAATCTTAGGTACTTTAAATAAAAAGTGGGAGGTGTAATAGTTTTATCACATGAAGGGTATAATATGTAGTTGCAAAGTGAGATGTTTTTTCTCATTTCATACGAGTTAAATTGCATTTACATATTTCCTAATTATCAACATTGCAACATTGGACCTCTTGACTTCAGCGAACTCAAAAGAAATACTGGGGATGAAGGTCCTTGAGTTCTTATTAAGCTTCCAGGAAGTAAAGGAGATTTAATTTGTGTCCTGATAAGGCTGAACACAACTTTAGTTGGTCTCAATTAAATCATATCTCTCTCTCTGTTCCTTTTTGTTTGTTTTGTTTTGCTTTTGGATAATACTAGATAAAACAAAGTATAATGCTTTTTTTTTAAAAAATAAAAAAGCACTTCTTTGTAGTAAGTAATAAGAGTAAAGGGGTACACTAATTTTATTCAGCAACTAATATTATATTTCTTAATATTCTGGTTATCTCGATGTCTGTATCTTGCAGTCTTCATGACAAGTCTCTCAAGTAATTGTTACAACCACCCCCATTTTGCAGATGTCAAAACAGCTCAATCCGTTGTGATTTGGTAATTTGTTCAAGGACACTCAAAAAGTAAGTGGTATAGCTGAAGTTTGGGCCAAAGCTTTTGCCTCCAGATCCTGTGTTAATCCCCCAAATAGGTCGCTAAAGTAGTTTCCAGCATCCTTTCTCTGTATTTACTTTAGATATTACCATCTTGAAAATTCTAGATCTCCTTAAAATACTAAGGCAAAGGGGAGCTGTCTTTTCCTAATCAGCTATTTATCCAGAAAAGAGATTGAGATTTAATAAACACATTCCCCTAAAGTTGGTTTCTTTAATGTCTTTTAATCATTGAGTTTCAGATTTCATTGAGATAACTTAACAATAATTTCCAGGCACCAGAACCCAAATATGGTAGTCTTCAACTTAATTGTTAATATGCAATTAAGTCTATTAGGGCAAGTACAAGAATGATGGCAGTAGAAAAAGGGGGTGAGAAATAAGTAAATTATTCAGAAGAATGGAGTCAATTTAGTAAGGCTTCATTCTTGCACTATTTTATTTTCCCCAGATTAAAAAAATATGCCACGATCCTGATCACTTCCTTAGAATCAATGTTTTTGCCTTGGCTCTCTTTTGGCACTCAGTCTGTTGGAGAACAGGTAGGGTTAAACTTCATACAGGAAGAGCTTTTGCCCTCACTTGGTGCTAAGGACAAATAAACAATCACCTATGCAAATATCACAAGCAAGGGGAACTGTTATCTACCCATATACTAATTACTCAAGTATTTATTACAACAGCAAGGCACCAGCAGGCTAGTTGGATATTGTTTTGGGCATACTTGAATTTTTGGATAAACTCAATCATTGCATTTTTAAAACTCCTTACTCTCTTCTTTTAAATAACCTTTATTCATTTTCTCTACCCAGAAAAATCTAAGCTCTCAAAATATAGGCTTAAGTAGAATGATGAGCAAGATAGAAGGAAGGGGAGAAGAGGTTGAGAAGAACGATGTCCTTCAATTCAAAGCTGTTGTTGAACATGTATTGTGCACAGGTGACCCATTGTACACATGGACTTGGGTGCATTTTTTTATAGAAGATTTAAGTGCTGAAATCCACCATTTACTCAATTCTTAATATTCTTAATTATTCTAAATTAACATTAGAGGCAGATAGAGTGTATTTCCATTCTACTCTCTCTCCAACTCCCATCCAGTACTTATCTTTCCTTCTTTCCAGTCAGCTCATATTTCAGTTATAATGACTTGTTTAGTAGACCATTCTATACTAAAAATTTTATTTGATTTGGAAATTCTGGCCTGTGTGTTTTTTTCCTTGAAATCAGTGAATAGAACTGGATTAAGAGAAATCTTTTTGAAAATAATGATGAAAACAAGAGTTTAACAATATATAACTAGCAATGCTGAGGTTAAAACTTGCCAGTGATAGCACCTTCCCATGAATAACTCTGTGTGTGCGTGTGTGTGTATTTGCGTGTTATTGTATTATTTATGGAAGGTAGAGTCTTTCTATTTCTGCCAAGTTATCATATTTCCCCAGTGGGCTATGAGGTGCTTCTGGCCTCTCTTCCTGCTGTAGGTATCATAGGACTATGGAAGCGCATCCCATGGCTTGGGCAGAAAGTTATCTCAAGAGTTCTGCGTTCTCCATGGGAATTTCCAAATTCTCACAGTAATCTAATTCTAAAAAACCTAAATACTTCTGATATTTGTAAGTAATTGTTGAAAATGCAGGTAAATTTTAACTTGGAAAGAAATATATTGTAATTTAAAAGTTCTGAATCAAAAAAGTAATTTGCCCTTTTAAACAATTGAAATGAAAAGTTTCTGCCAAAGTGGCAGAAAGAAGGCTTTCAGACAGCCTCTGGGGAAAGCTCAAAGACTTCCACTTTGGTTTACTTTACACCTAATAATTTTAAATGACATTTGAATACATTATGAAAAGATATAGTAGTACTGATGTGCCAGTGCCCACCTCAAAGAACTCTGAAAAGACTTGCAAACCAGTGACTCTAGATTGGCTTCTTTTATCATTCACACCCAATTAAAAGCACAGGAAAAGCCTCAGAATGAGTAGAAACTTTTCTGCGTGACCATTCATGAGGTATTAGGTTGGTGCAAAAGTAACTGCGATTTTTACTTTAAGGGCGAAAACCATGATTACTTTTGCACCAATCTGATAAATAAGAATTTAACCTCAGGAGGAAGAACAAATCACCTTATCTTATAGAAAGTGCTGGAGATGGTGAGTAACTAATCTAGGCTTGTGATTCAGGGAAAAAACTAAAGGTTCAAAATATTAATTTTACTTGATAAGTGAAGTATGCTTCATCCATACATTGGAATCCAAAGTCATCAATTTTAAAAAACAACACTAATTTACATTCCCACCAACAGTGTAAAAGCGTTCTTATTTCTCCACAGTCTTGCTAGCATCTATTGTTTCTTGACTTTTTAATAATTGCCATTCTGACTGGCGTGAGATGGTATCTCATTGTGGTTTTGACTTGCATTTCTCTAATGATCAGTGATGTTGAACTTTTTTTCATGTTTGTTGGCTGCATAAATGTCTTCTTAAAAAAGTGTCTGTTCATATCCTTTGCCCACTTTTTGATTTTTTTTAAAATAAATTTGTTTAAGTTCCTTGTAAATTCTGGAAATTAGTTCAACCATTGTGGAAGACAGTATGGTGATTCCTCAAGGATCTAGAACCAGAAATACCATTTGATCCAGCCATCCCATTACTGAGTATATACCCAAAGGAATATAAACTATTTTACTATAAAGACACATGCACAGTATGTTTATTGCAGCACTATTTACTATAGCAAAGTCATTGAACCAACCCAAATGCCATCAGTGATAGACTGGATAAAGAAAATTTGGTACGTATATACCATGGAATACTAGGTAACCATAACAAGGAATGAGATCATGTCCTTTGCAGGGACATGGGTGAAGCTGGAAGCCATCGTCCACAGCAAAGTAACACAAGAACAGGAAACCAAACACCACATGTTTTCACTCATAACTGGGAGCTGAGCATTGAGAAGACATGGACACAGGGAGGGGAACATCACACACCAGGACCTGTTGAGGGGTGCAGGGTGAGGGGAGGGAACTTAGAGGACTGGTCAATAGGTGCAGCAAACCACATTGGCACGTGTATGCCTATGTAACAAACCTGCACATTCTGCACATGTATCCTGTAACTTAAAGTAAAATTAAAAATAAATAAATAAATAAAAATAACACTAATAAGAGACAGCATATCCAATGCCACAGAAAAGGAGAAAAATTCACTGGCAAGGATATCATCTCATAGATATTTTTGAATGAGGAAAATAAATTAGAGAACAGAATAATCTCAATCCCTTATATACATGAAACGTTTTATTGTTCACACTAAAGAGAATGTTAAAACACCTAAACTAATCTATTACTACCTCTGGAAAAAAAATTATCAGCCTATGATCATAGGTCATTACAACCATTTTTACATGAAGTATAACACACCACTAACACAGCAGATGGAGCTCAATAACTGCCAGGCAAGTTGCTGCAGCCATATGGTGTAGCCATTGGGAAGTGGGTCGTCCTGGAGCTTGGACTGAGACTTTCTCAAGGGTGTTTTGGCCAAGTGACCATATTGACACTAGGCTGTCACAGGTGGCTTCTAGTTCTAGGAGAGTCTTTCTAATGATATCTTGGGATTTTTGATTCACATCAAATGTGAGCATTTCCTATTATGAGTGAGTGTAAAGACTTCATATCCTAAGATTAGAGGATTTTTAGCACATGTGAGTTTATCATTGTGTTTGATATGTATCACAGGTGTGCTAGCTCTACTTCTGGGATTCACTCTTTGTTAGATCAATAAATAATGGAATAATGATAAGATGATAGTGATGATTATGACTGATTTTAAAAAGGTCAGAGATGTCGGTTGTTGTGTATGCATCTAAATAGAAACAGTAAACATATACTTGTATAGGTAATTCATTCATCATGTCTACTCAGATTGGTCTTGTTACAGCAATACCATTAGCTGTGGTTGTTTCTAATATTGTCAGAAATTTTGAAGATGGCTGTAGTTGTCGATATTACCAAGTGATGCTATCAGCAAGACAGTAGGACTATGTTCAAATGCATGCCTTCAAAGTTCTTTTGCTTCCATAATTTCTGAGTCATACTTAGCAAATGGTCGTGAAGTCTTAAGTGAAGAACTGTTGCGTTTTGTCAGTGAATACGTGATTGATTGCAGAAGAGCACTTATTTCAATGGCTGTTGGTGAGAATAGATAAAATTCTACCCAAGATAGTTGATATGACTCTTCCTGAAATCTAACATTCCAGAAATGGAAAGTGGAGCCTTTTCATCAAGGGGTTCAATGAGTCTTCCTCTCTGACTTAGGTTAATGCCACCTTCCTCTCTTTCTCTGTTTATTCCTAGAATGCAGGCTCAACAGTACCAGCAGCAGCGTCGAAAATTTGCAGCTGCCTTCTTGGCATTCATTTTCATACTGGCAGCTGTGGATATTGCTGAAGCAGGGAAGAAAGAGAAACCAGGTAAGCAGTAGGGTTCTGAAGGCAAGATACTTCATTGATTAATGTCCATCTAGCCTAATTACCTGCTTTTCCTTCCTGTCTTCTACTCTGCCTCTCTCCCTTCCTATTCCTCTATTCCTTCAATCTTCCCTTTTTAAAAATAATTACTTAGAGGAACCTAAGAAATATCCTGTCTTATTTTTCTCCCATTGTAAGTCCTGGATTGCATGACAATGATGATCATTAATATGATGATCAAATTAGCAGCTACTATGTATAGAACATTGAACAGTAATCAGGTACTTTATTATTTATCTCTCTACCTCAAAAAAAAATGCACTGCAACTTGTTTTTCTCCTTAATATCAGACTTACAGAGGAGGAAACTGAGGCGCAGAGAAGATAAAGCACCTTCTCTATGCCACTCCCAAAGTCATAAGTAGGCTGTAGAACTGACAGTCTGTTTAAATCTGTGATCCACCATATTTGTATGTCATTCCTTCTACAAGACAGAGAAAGGAACAACAACTTGCTTTGAAATGGCTCATTTGACAACTGTTATTTCTTTTTTTTTTTTTTTTTTTTTTTTTTTGAGTTGGAGTCTTGCTCTGTCACCAGGCTGGAGTGCAGTGGTGCGACCTCAACTCACTGTATCCTCTGTCTCCCGGTTCAGGCGATTCTCCTGCCTCAGCTTCCCGAGTAGCTGGGGATATAGGCACGCACCACCATGCCCAGCTAATTTTTGTATTTTTAGTAGAGTTGGGGTTTCACCATGTTAGCCAGGATGGTCTCGATCTTTTGACCTTGTGATCTGCCTGCTTTGACCTCCCAAAGTGCTGGGATTACAGGCGTGAGCCACTTTGCCCGGCTGACAACTGTTATTTCTAATAGAATATTTTCTCCATTTTTAGGAAAACTATTTTTGACCATTTCTTCTTTTATAGAAATGTTTGCTTCTAAAAGCAGATGCCACTAAATCACTTAGCACAGTCTCCGGCACATAGTAAGAGGGAGTTAAATTAATATTAGTTTTAGCTCTTAGTTTTCTTTCTCTCTTCTCCTGATCATTCACTGGTTCAATAATTTGGGTAATATTCATCATGTTTCTATTATTCACTAGACAATAAAGATACAGACAAAAAAAACACAGATCCTGCAATTAAGGTGCTCAGGAATGAACTTGGTTATATCTGGAAGTTAAGGAGTTTTCTGTATGTTGATTAGGGTTTCTTCCTTTCATTCAGAAAAAAAAGTGAAGAAGTCTGACTGTGGAGAATGGCAGTGGAGTGTGTGTGTGCCCACCAGTGGAGACTGTGGGCTAGGCACGCGGGAGGGCACTCGGACTGGAGCTGAGTGCAAGCAAACCATGAAGACCCAGAGATGTAAGATCCCCTGCAACTGGAAGAAGCAATTTGGAGGTAAGCCTCATGCTACTGAGTTAATCTCCTACTCTGAGATAATTCTCAAATTTTTCCACCAAATGTCTTTTTAAGGATGAGTACTTTTCATTTTAAATAACTTTATCTTATCAGACACAAAGTAACCAGACATCTTTCCCAGCCCCAGTGTTTCTCAACTTTGACACTGGTCCCATTTCAGGCCAGGCAATTCTTTGTTGTGGAGGCTGTCTTGTGCATTTTAGGGTATTCAGCAGCATCCCTGGCTTCTACTCACTAGTTTCCGGTAGCATTCCTCACCCACTCCAGATGTGAAAATTAAAAATGTCTCCAAATATCTATGGCCAAATGTCCCGTGGTGGTCAAAATCATCCCTGGTTGGGAACCACTGCTTTTCCAAAGGAACATAAAATATATCCTTGATTCCTCTTAATAATGTTAATTGATCTGTCTTCTCTCTCCTTTCTTCTATTTCTAAGTTCCTTTGGTTTTTCCTTTCCCCTTTTCTTATTTATTCTCCTCCTTCTCCATGTTTCTCCCTGTCACTTTCAGACCTTCTCTCTCATTTGATCCCACCCCTCCCTCCACACAGGTTCACAGATTCACTTACTGAGTTCAGCCGGGCTGCTCACAGCCACTTTTCATAAATCTTTCTCCCACTGACTAGAGTCAGTCTTATGCTGGCCTGATCTATCTATCTGAGACAGGATCTCTCAACACTTTCAACTTTATATCCAGTATTGAACCCTCAAATAACCTCTTTCTTCCACAATCCAGACTTTTTGTCTTTCTTAGCCATGGTGGGACATGATGCCTAGAATGTCCTATCTATGTTCTATGGAAATGCACTGTGGCCCATAGACAAGTGAGGAAGGATAATGGATGTATACATGTATATCTTTTTCTCCCTCTGTAATCTTTGGGGTATTTTTTATTTGAATGGAGATAGATAAGTTCTGTAAAAGTGTGATGGAGAACAGGTATATTTGGTCTTAAATTATATATGGGCACGTTAAAACCCCACTTACAAAAAAGTTTAAAAGGTCTATCTTAAAGACTTACATTGAGAATATTAAATAACTCTCAAACTCAACAGTAAACAACAAAACAACAACAAAAACAAAACAACAAAACAAAACAAACAGAACCTAACAGTTCAATAAGAAAGTGGGGGAAAAAACATTAACAGACATTTTACCAAAGAGGATATATAGGCAACAAATGAACTCCTGAAAATATATTCAACATCTTTTCCTTATTAGGGAACTAGAAATTGAAGCCATAATGAGATATCACTCTACATCTATCAAAGTGGCTAGAATAAAAAATACTGAGAAGACGAAATGCTAGTGAGGGTGCAGGGAAACCAGATCCCTCATATGTTGCCAGTGGAAATTGTAAGGTGGTACAGCCACGGTGGAAAAAGAGTATTGCAGTTTTTTACAAAATGAAACATGCATTTACCATGTAACACAGCAGTTTCTTGGTCATTTATCCCAGATAAATGAAAACTTCTGTTTCCACAAAAACCTATACATGAATTTATACAGCAGTTTTATTTGTAATAACCCAAAGCTGGAAACAACTCAGGTGTCCTTCAATTGATAAGTGGTTAAACAAACCGGGGTACATTGGTACTTTAGAATACTACTGAGGCATAGGAAGAAACAGACTATTGATGCACCCAACTTGGATAGATCTTCAGGAAATTATGCCAAGTAAAAAAGAAAGCCAATCTCAAAAGTTTACATATTGTAGAATTCCATTTATGCAACATTTTTAGGCTAGAAAAATGATAGAGCTAGAGAACAGATAAGGAGTTGCCAGGGATTAGGGAGGTGAGGAAGGAGGAAGGTGGCTAGGCCATGACTATAAAGAATGACCCACTGTTGTATTGGGACTGTATATTAATAGTGTATATGAATGTATATTAATGGTGTGTATTGATGGTGATTGTATGCATCTACACATGTGATAGAATTGAACAGAACTCAATACACACGCATACACTCTGTATTATTTCTTATAGCTGCACGTGGATCTATAATTATTTCAATAAAAAAAGTTACAAACAAAAGTGTGCCTTTATTATCCTGGAAGTACAATAGGATCTTTCAAGGATTTCTGTTTGGTTCTACCCTGCCTTTAGCGGAGTGCAAATACCAGTTCCAGGCCTGGGGAGAATGTGACCTGAACACGGCCCTGAAGACCAGAACTGGAAGTCTGAAGCGAGCCCTGCACAATGCTGAATGCCAGAAAACTGTCACCATCTCCAAGCCCTGTGGCAAACTGACCAAGCCCAAACCTCAAGGTAAGTCCTTGCCATTATACCACAATTTTAATGGACTGACGGACTCAGGCAAGATCTGGAAAACCCACATTTTCCAGAAGGAAATATTAGGTGAATTACCTGAAGAAAGTGACCGAAAAACTCCCCTACACTGAGAATCACAAAAATACTTTAAAAATACTTTGAAGCAGGCAGTCTGTGAGTGCAAATTGAGGTCCTCTGCATAGATGACGGGATTGGTACAGTCTCCTAACCCAAATAAATAACATAGCAAAAGAAGCCAGCAAAGACAGTTGTATGATGACCATATATTCCAAACTCTTAATTGGAACTGTATCCTGACAAGAAAAACAAACTCAGAATTCTGTTTATGAAGGAGACAATTTTAAATCAAACTTCTCCCAGATATCCGAAATGTAGTTTTCACAAAATCAGGAAAATTATTTTACATTTTCCCTTTATTCACTGCGTAAGTTAATGGGTTCTGCATTTCTTTTCAGAGCCTTTGTATTTTTTGAGTTCAATTTGATCACCAACTACATTCATCACAGAATTTTTAAATGACAGGGATCTGTATCTCCCAGAAAGTCGGGCTCTGCTCTCTTGCTGGAGAAGGTAAAAACAGTCATTATGGCCATGAGTTCATACATACAAGGATCCCAACTGAGGGAAATAAACTCTTTAATCATGGATGTTATGGTCTGAATTGTGTTTTCCCAAATTCATATGCTGAAGTTTTAACCCCCAGTACCTCACAATGTCACTGTATTGGAGACAGGGTCTTTAAAGAGGTAATTGAGATAAAATGCAGTCACAAGGGTAGGCCCTAATCCAGTGTGGCTGGTGTCTTTATAAGAAGGGAGATTAGGACACAGAAATACATAGAGTGGAGACTGTGTGAAGACAGAGGGAGAAGAATGCCATCTACGAGCCACAGGGAGAACCTTCAGAAGAAATCAGCCCTACAGATGCCTTGATCTTAGGCTTGTAGCTTCCAGAACTGCAAGACAATAAATAAATACATTTCTGTTGTTTAAGCCACCATGAACTCTAAATTCAAATACCTTCTTGGCCTCTACTCATATATTTTAACTCTAAGGTGGTCCTGAAAATTTACACTGCCAGAGAAATTGTAAGGAGAGATTCAGAAAAATGACCATGTAAGAAATGCTCATAATAAATAAAAATAGAAAAAAAATCTGCAGAAGCTGAGGGAGATTGGCTGGTTTCCTGCTGGTGGCCAGAAAGGACTTTATTTTTCACAGGCCTGGCTTTTTGGCCTCTGCTGGAGTTGTCCATAGAAATGGTTATCTCCAACTTCAGGATGGCCAGGTACAGGCTGGACCTGTAGGTGGTGAATCTAGGGTTCAGGCTGCCCTTTCCAGATCATGGAAATCTCTGCCTGTTGTCATATGGTTTTTGGAAGGCATGAAGCAGGGCTGGAGTGACTGCAGTGAGTGCTTATGCCGACTTCCCAAATGTCATTTGTCCAGAGACAACCACACAAATCTAAGCAAAATCAGTGCCATATCTACTAAGTGAAACATTTCCAAAAATGGCAGAACTCAGAGTTACTGTCGTCAAAATAATTTATTTTTAATCCAGCTGTAGAACCAAAATATTCAGCATAAATACAGAATTGAAAGGAAAAGAAATTAAAGAAGCTTCCACATTCCAGCACAGTGATGCTCAACCTGGGCTGCACATTAGAATATTCTGTGGGAACTTGCAAAACTCCCAGTGCCCAAGTATAGCACAGAGCAACCCAATCAGCATCAGCAGTTTAAAAATTGTAAATGCATCTCAGAAGGTTTCACGATGCCGCCAAAATTGAGAACTACTGCTCTAGTATGGAATCCATTGACAAGAGACCACACACACATGCATACACATGTAACACACACACACACACACACACAGGTGCACTGTCCTGTTCTTTCCTATGGGAAAGAGAAAATTCAACTTAATAATAGGGGAGAAAAAGTGGGGACATGATTAGCTGGAAGACAGTGGGGCTGGGTGAACACATAAAATGTTGAAAAGTTTGGGATAAATGGGACACAGCAGGGAACATGATTAAGAGAGAACCCTAAAGGATATTTAGGAAATAAGAGAAGTCTTCCTTTTACCTGAACTGGCCTATATTTCACCTTTATACAGTGTCTCATCTAATAACATATAATGAAGGTTAAGTTTGTTTCAGGCTTTCAGCTTGAAAAAATGACACTAAAAATATTTCAAGTGGGTAGACATTCTGTAATATTCATATATAAATCAATTATGGTATATAATTAATTGATATAATTAATTGAAAATGTGATTACTCTGAGTGATTCTATGTTTCAAACTACCAGTTACGCAATTTACACGTCATTAAAATTCATCCTTCCCTTTGTGTATAACATACCTTTGTTAAAACTAACCAATCTTTTACATCTCAGCAGTGGATAGTTTTATAAATGCTGTTTTGGCACTGAGACACTTTGCAAAAAGAATTTTTTTTTTTTTGATACAGAGTCTCACTCTGTCACCCATGCTGGAGGGCAGTGACACGATCTCGGTTCACTGCGACCTCCGCCTCCTGGGTTCAAGTGATTCTCCGGCCTCAGCCTCCTGAGTAGCTGGGATTACAGGCATGTGCCACCACGCCCGGCTAATTTTTTTGTCTTTTAATAGAGACAAAGTTTCATCATGTTGGTCAGGCTGGTCTTGAACTCCAGACCTCAAATGATCCACCCGCCTCAGCCTCCCAAAGTGCTGGGATTACAGGCGTGAGCCACCGTGCCTGGAAAAAAGAATATTCTTATTGTAGTTGAACCAGGGAGATGTGTCAGATATAAAATCTTTGCAGGGGACACAGACACACTCACACACACGTACACATTCCATGGCATATTTTTCCTAGTTTAAACCAAAATGTAACGAGTGGCATATGTAAGTTGTATTTATTTTTGTACTATTTTTCTCAAATAAACTTGGATAGATATTATAGCTTTTCCTTTGCACGTCTCTAACTTTAAGATAGCTCGCATTCTACTAATCAATGGGAAAGCAAATGGAATGAATGGAATCTATACTATCATTATCATTATTCAGTTTCTGCTGCTATATATTGTTCCAGGTGTTTCCCATATAGTAACTTATAAAGTCCTGTATATCCTTGCAGGTGGGTATTATTATAAAGGAAACTGAGGAACACTGGTTAATTTATTTGACCAGGGGTATATCTCTAATAAATGACAGTGCCAAGATTCATCTAACTCTAAATTCATGTTATCTTTTGTATTCTGCTGATTTCTCACCTAAATCACAAAGGGGTATGAACTAACCTCCATGGGTTTTAATTTCCTTTGAAATAGGAGAAGGTGAACTTTGTCTTTTTTCTTTTTAATTTTTGTGGTTATATGGTAGGTGTATATATTTATGGGGTACATGAGATGTTTTGATACAGGCCTGCAATATGAAATAAGCATATTATGGAGAATGCAGTGTCCATCCCCTCCAGCATTTATCTTTGGAGTAGCAAACAACCTAATCACACTCTTTGCATTATTTTAAAATGTACACTTATTATTGACTATATAGTCACCCTGTTGTGCTATCAAATAGTAGGTCTTATCCAGTCTTTCTATTTTTTTGTACCCATTAGCCATCCCAACCACCCATCACTACCCTTCCTAGCCTCTGATAACCATCCTTCTACTCTCTGTGTCCTTGAATTTGTTTTGATTTTAGATCCCACAAATAAGTGAGGACATGCAATGTTTCTCTTTCTGTGCCTGTCGTATTTTACTTAACCTAATGATCTCCGTTTCTATCCATGTTGTTGCAAATGATTGAATCTCATTCATTTTAATGGCTGAATTGTACTCCATTATGTATATGTACCACGTCTCTTTATCTGTTCATCCGTTGATGGCCACTTAGGTTGCTTCCAAATCTTAGCTATCATAAACGGTGCTGCAACAAACATAGGGGTAAAGACATCTTTTCAATATACTGATTTCCTTTATTTTGGGTGGAAGCTGCAGTAGTCATTTAACTAAAATTTTCTCAAAATGATGCATTTATAAATTATTTTCTTCCTTCAGGAAAGAGTACATCGTCAACATTTTTTCTTATATTAATTCAATATGTGAAGGAGATAAAGAGAAGTAGGGAACTCACTAATTTTGAATTGGACACTGGGGTAGGAGCTCCTAGTTATTTAATTTAAGCCTTAAAGCAACTTTAAGCATACATTTTATTTATCCTACTTTATATATGGAAAAGCATAGGCTCAGAAATGTTAAGCAACTCACTTGAGGTTTCACAGCTTGCAAGCGGTGCAACCAGATTCAAATTTAAAGTCAGACTGATACCAAAGACCCACTGCCTTTTCAATTGCACAGTGCTGCTTCTTGGTATTATAAACCCATGCAACACTGGTCGTATTTATTAGATAAGTCTTTATGCCTAGAAGCTTTAAAGGGTAGAGCTTCTGGGGACCTTGCCTAATGTCTGATCTAATACCCACATAACAAATGAGGACAGAGAAAATCAATGACTTATCCATGTCCATTCTGTTTTCTGGTAGTGGAGTCAGTTCCAGGTTTTGTTCTCTTTAGATGTCATTTTTTCTGCCTTATTTCAAACATCAGAATTATAGGAAAGGGAATTTTATAGTGATCAGTAAAGGGCATTGCAGTCACGAGGAAAATCAGTAGTTTTCAAAATATGAGTTTAATTACAGTCATGTGTCACTTAACAACAGGGATATGTTCTGAGAAATGTGTCCTTAGGTGATTTCATTCTCGTGTGAACATCATAGGGTGCACTTATACAAGTGTAGATGTGTAGCCTACTGTGCCCCTAGGCTGTAAGTTATAGCCAATTGCTCCTGGCGGCAAATCTATACAGCATGTTACTGTACTGAATACTGTAGGTTATTGTAACACAATGATAGGTATTTGTGTATCTAAACGTGTCTAATTATTGAAAAGATATAGTAAAAATATGGTATAAAAGAAAAAAATGGTGCATCTTTGTAGGGCACTTACCATGAATGGAGCTTGCAGGACTGTAAGTTGCTCTGGGTGAGCCACTGAATGAACAGTGAGTGAATGTGAAGGCGTAGGACATTAGTGTACAATACCATAGACTCTATAAACACTGTACACTTAAGCTACACTAAATTTATGAGAAGATATTTTTCTTTCTCCAACAATAAGTGAACCTTAGCTTATGGTAACTATTTTAGTCTACAAACTTTAAAATTTTTTTTTAACTTTTGACTCTTTTATAATAACACTTAAAGTTCAAACACATTGCATAGCTATAACAAATATATTCTTTCCTTATATCTTTATTCCATAAGCGTTTTTAATTTTTTTTTTTTTTGAAACGGAGTCTCGCTCTGTCGCCCAGGCTGGAGTGCAGTGGTGCAATCTCGGCTCACTGCAGGCTCCGCCTCCCGAGTTCACGCCATTCTCCTGCCTCAGCCTCTCCGAGTAGCTGGGTCTACAGGCGCCCGCCACCGCGCCCGGTTAATTTTTTTGTATTTTTAGTAGAGACGGGGTTTCACCGTGGTCTCGATCTCCTGATCTCGTGATCCGCCCGCCTTGGCCTCCCAAAGTGCTGGGATTACAAGCGTGAGCCACCGCGCCCGGCCAGTGTTTTTAATTTTTTAAAACTTTTTGTTAAAACGAAGACACACACACATTAGCCTAGCTCTACACAGGGTCAGGTTCATCATCACTGTCTTCCACCTCCACATCTTGTCCCACTGGAAGGTCTTCAGGGACAGTAACACATGGTCTCCTATGATAACGATGCCTCCTCCTGGAATACCTCCAGAAGGACTTGCCTGAAGCTGTTTTACAGTTAACTTTATTTTTTTAGTAAGAAGAAGGAATACACTCTAAAATAATGATTAAAAGTATTGTATGGTAAATACATAAACTAGTAACATAGTCATTTATTATCACTGTCAAGTATTATGACTATACATAATTGTCTGTGTTACATTTTTATAAGACTAGCAGTGCAGTAAGTTTATTTACATCCGCATCACCATGGACATGTGAGTAATGTGCCGCCTTCCAATGTTAAGCAGTGATAGGAATTCCTCAGCTCCACTGTACCCTAATGGGAACACAGTTCAATATGTGGTCCGTCATTGGTTGAAACATTGCTATGTGGTGTGTAACTATATTACGTATAATCTAGTCACTCAGCTCATCGTCAGAAAGTGCCTTCTTCTCCTGTCTTTATCATTCTAATCAAACATATGATCAGGATCTGCTTTGTTTGTTTGATTTTTGTTTGTTTTTCATTTTAGAGAACTTCTTTGCTTAGTTCCTGACCACTTTTGTTTTGGGAAATGGCCATGGATTAATATGCAAACTACTTGGTTTCAGTGCGAAAATCATACTCTTTACATTTTAGAATGAAACATAAAGATGTTGGCAAGTCTGTGAATACCCAACATTAAATTGAGGAAAGGCTGGAGAATATCTTTGCTATTTGATTGGTAGTAATAAGGCTAAAAGATTAAGTGACTTGGTTAGGAGGCTTAATATCGAGAGTTGCTATCCAAACACCAGGGAATTACTAAATATCCCCCAGACATTGGTTAAAAATTGCCTTAAAATTCATCATAGTCCATTCTAACATCATTACTTCTTGAGGTATAGAAGCAATTCTTCCTATTGCTATGTCAATGTTGTACAGATTCCACACTCTAGCCTCGGTCTGCAATTTTGATAACACTAGATGTGAAGTTGGAAAGCCTTGTTTGAAGATTCTCTTGGGTTGGAATCCCACTTAATCTGAAGAGACCATTCTCAGCAAACTATCGCAAGGACAAAAAAAACAAACATCACATGCTCTCACTCATAGGTGGGAATTGAACAATGAGAACACTCGGACACAGGAAGGGGGACATCACACACTGGGGCCTGTTGTGGGGTTGGGGGAGGGGGGAGGGATAGCATTAGAAGATATACCTAATGTAAATGAGGAGTTAATGGGTGCAGCACACCAACATGGCACATGTATACGTATGTAACAAACCTGCATGCTGTGCACATGTACCCTAGAACTTAAAGTATAATAATAAAAAAAAATCTGAAGAGACCTTTTAGCTATCCACTTTGATATTGTATACTAAGAAGCAATAATAATAATAATAATAATAATAATAATAAGAATTGAAAACTGCACATCTGGAATTTAGCTTTCCCAGAGATGGAGGCGGTATTACTCTTGGAAAGGTTCATTGCTTGACTGAAAGATTGTAGCTGGAATTTGCTTAATGATTACCAGAGTCTGGCAGGGATAAATTGGTGAACAATTGTGTTGGACACTTGAGATTTTAATTTCTTAAGAAAAGAGATTGAGTTTAATTAATATAGATGAATTACATTAGTTAAAACATTGTATCTGTCAAAAGCTTTTAGATACAGCAAGATCTACTCTTGCTCGTTAAGCAAAAGAGGTCTATTCAAGGGTATTATATAGTTCAAAGAATCTCCGGGAGGGCCAAAGATCTGGCTTGGATGCTGCAAGACCAGGAATAATGCAGCCAAAGTCAACAGATCCGGGAGAAATATCTACTCACACCACATGTCACTGATCTAGCAGAAACCTTTCTGCTGCAGTTACTGTCTGTTCAGCACATATACTGCTTAGAACTGATCACTGGAAGGTCCACCACAGGTGACCCTCCAAAACCAGTCACTTCTGCCCCCTTTCTTGAGGGACTATCCAATCTCCCCACATTTGGCCCCTGCTTCTAGTTGGTCACTTCTGCCTCCACATCTCATTTAAGCATGTCTGCTTAATAGAAATTTGGTCACATGGAAAATCCTGCTATGAAGGAGCCTGGAAAATGAGTATTTAACTTTCTAGATTCTACCTCTAAACACAAGAAGGGAAGCTTCAAGGGTCTTGCATGGCATGTAGTGAGCAAATCTACTACAGTGTGCAAGAATGTCAGAATGTGGTGGGGTATATCATTAGACTTACCTCTCTCTCCTGTGGGGCTAGATGATGCATTGATGCTACTCCATGGGGAAAACATTGCCAAGGGTAATCTTACATTAGAACTGTTGAGTACACCTTGTACAGAGAGTTGGGTCTCTCCGCATTGGAATTACCAGTCACTTTTTATTTTCTGCGGGAATAATTGATCTGCAAACAAGGAAGAAAGTTGGAAAACATAGTCTGTCTCTGCTAACGGCTTTGTATAAACTGTCAGAGCAGGCCGGGCACAGTGGCTCACACCTGTAATCCCAGCACTTTGGGAGGCTGAGGTAAGCGGATCACGAGGTCAAGAGATCCAGACCATCCTGGCCAACATGGTGAAACCCCATCTCTACTAAAAATACAAAAATTAGATGGATGTGGTGGTACACGCCTGTAGTCCCAGCTACTTGGGAGGCTGAGGCAGGAGAATCGCTTGAACCCAGGAGGCAGAGGTTGTTGCAGTGAGCCAAGATCGTGCCACTGAACTCTAGCCTGGCGACCGAGAACTCTTCAGAGGTCAAGTAACTCTTCTCCAAGGCACACGTGTTTTTCAGTGGTCCCCTTAGATGATGGCTCACTATGGAATTAGAAGATGGCAAGAACAAGCATCCCTGCCCGGATGGACCCGTCTGTGGGGGTGCTGTGGCTCTATAGGCAGTCCTGTCTGTGTGGGTCGGGGATGGTGCAGCCCATGGAGCAGGCTTCTGGTATTTGTCACTGGAGTGCAGAGCCAAGCTGAAGCAGGGGCTGGGGCTTGTGTGGGAGGCTCCAGTGAGAGCTGAGAGGTTCCTTCAGGCCACAGGTGATATTGATATTGCCTAATGATCATCTTGGAACATTCTAGTATCTTGGGTTATTGTTCACTTGACAATTATTAGTTGTTGCTTTTTAAATCATATGCATAAATGAAGGGCGTTGTGAAGCCCTTTTTAGTACAGATAAGCCAGCCACCAAGTTTATCTGGAAAAGGGGAATTCTCAGATTGTTTCTGGGACAGGCAGAGATGGGAACACAGGGAGAGATGTCTATGCTACAGGTGAGTCAGGGAATGAATGTCAGTCCCTCCTGCTGTCCATACCAAGCCACATGCTGCTGTTACCAGATCCTTGTTCAATTTTCCTGCTCTCGATAACCTCAATTCTTTTTCTCTCTTCCCAGCTATTTCTAAAAGTTTTGCCATCTTGCTGCTCTTTTTTGGAAAGCCGCCTAGCCCTCTCTTATGTTTGACAATTCATCTTTAAAGATCAAAAGAACAGAAACTGTTTAAGTGCAAGACTCAACTGTGTGCAGGACACAGCTTTTGGCAGCTGATTATTAAATGGGAAAAAAGGGGTCAGGAAAGTGATATTCTCAGCATTCTCAATTCTCTCCCCAGCTAAATAGATTCTTTTGTTAGTTCTTTTAAAGATAAAAGAAGTTCCCCCCGACATTTCTGTCTGTGTTCTGGGCTCTGACATCCCTCAGGAGTGAGCATGGCAACACTGTATGGATGGGCTTTGCTAGGCTGGGAGACTTTTAACTGTGTTGAGAGAGGTGAGGGGGCAGAATCCCACCACAGGCTGGCCTGGGACTGGCTCCCTCCCCTCAAAGGCCCCCTGAAGAGGTTGATGATTACTGCCCTTGTACTTGGCCAGAAGAGGCAGCATGGGGTACCCTGTGGGAATTCTGTTCCTCTTGATCAGAGGAAAACACTTGTACTCCGTTGGGTCTCAAGTTTTTATTTCTTTTTTATTCTGCTTGTGAAAACATCTTTCAACACCTATGTTTTATTTTCCATCCATGATACCGTACTGGAAGTGGGGAGATCTAATTCTGTCCTTTTCTTAGTAGAATGATACCTATTTTGTCTTCTCTAAATTAGAGTCGACAGTGAATATACCATAGGATTGTTATAAAGATAAAATGAAGCACTGTAAGTAAGAATGCTTGGTAAACATTCAGTATTTTAAAGACTATTTCCTTTCTTCCAAATGAATTTCCTGAAGTACTGGTTTTTCCCTTAGCACCTTTTCAGGCAAAAGGAGAATTATGATGATTTCAACAATAGTGATTATAGTTTATATTTATGGAGAGCTTAGTGTGTTTTGAGTAAAGTTTAGTGCATTGCTCACACAGGGTGTCATTTAATATTCACAAAACTCTGTGAAATAGTTACTGTTATATTTATTTTTACATACAAGGAAACTGAGGCTATAGAGAATTTAGATAATGATATGGCTCTGTTTCCCAACACAAATCTCATCTCCAGTTGTAACCTCTAGGTGTTGAAGGAGGGACCTGGTGGGAGGTGATTGTATCATGGGGGTGGTTTCCCTCTTGCTGTTCTCCTGATAGTGAGTGAGGTCTCGCGAGAGTTGATGGTTTTAAAGTGTGTGGCGTTTCCTTGCTCTTGCTGTCTCTCCTGCTGCCATGTAAAATGTACCTTGTTTTCCCTTCGCCTTCAGCCATGATTGTAAGTTTCCTGAGACCTCTCCAGCCATGCAGAACTGTGAGTCAATTAAACCTCTTTTGTTTATATATTGCCCAGTCTCAGGTAATGTCTTTATAGCAGTGTGAAAATGAACTAATACATATACCTAGCACAAGGTTATGGCACTAATATGCAGAGGACTTAAATGCAAGGCAGTCGATCTAAAGCTCCTGCAGCATGCACGGCTCCTTCCTCTGTGTCAATTTTATACAGGTATCTAAGTTTCTTACCTAAGAAAGTGAATGAATTTTAGACCCACCCTGACTCCTTAGTGGGCTGTCTTGCTCATGTATCTTCCTGGCTGGGCACTTGCCTGATCCTTTCTCTAGACATTGCTTACAAGCTCTGCCCCAGCCACGCCAAACTCCCAAACTCCAGGAGACAGCAGACTGGGCCATGATTTCTTATGTGTCCATTTCTTTGCATCTGTAGTTCTCCAAACCTGGAACTGTTTTCCTTCTTCTATTCTTTCATACATTTCTACTGTTCTTTCAGCAAATATTTTAGCGAGCAAGTGCTATGTGCTGTACTTAGCACCAGGGATAAATTAATGACCTTACTGGTCTTACTGTGTAGTAGGAGAAACAGAGGGATAAATTCCAAAGTACCACATAGAGTGGCAAATGCTATGAGACAGAGAAGTGGAGAGTCCTTTAGCATTGTTTCTGATGTATTCATGTTTTTATAAAATCTGTTAAGAGCCTGCAATGGAGCACACAGTATGTTAAGTGCTAGTGATATTAGACAAACACGGTTCCTTCCCTCTGACTGCTGTGTTCTACTGGTGGTGGTGGTGGGTAGACAATGAAGGAAAAAGAGAAATAAATAATAACTAAATCAGTAAATACCTCTTGGTGTAAGTGACCTTAAAAACTAAACAGAGCCAAGTGATAGAGTGATGGGAAAGGAGTACGTGAGATAGAGTAATCGGGGAAAGCCTCTTGGACAAGGTAACTTTTGAACTTGGTTTGGAAGAGAGAGAAGGGGCTAGCCATATTGGTGTTCTAAATGAAACAAGGGGAAGTTCAAAGTCCTTCAGGTCAAAAAGAGCTTGTTTCGCTCAATGACTAGAAAAGGGATCAGTGTTAAAACTTGCCAGACTTCCCAAATATTAAGTCACGGTCTCCTCTGAGAGGACGTGTCACTCCTGTGATAAGGCATCCATTATGCTGTACCGAGGGCATGTTTGCATCTCCTAACAGGCAAACTCTTTGTATACTACATCTTATTCACCTTTGAAAATTACATCTCATAGTCCCTAGCCCATGAGAAAACTCAGGGAAGAATACTGACTTGAATGAATGAATGAATGAATGAATGATGTATCCAACTAAATTGTCCTGGTCTAGCTCACTAGGCTACATCATTCACACTGGCTTCAAAAATGTGTAGAGAAATCACTGTGAAGGCACAATGAGCTCACTTGGAATCGGAGTCATTTGTGTGTTTTACTCCCCTCCTTATTAAAGAATTTTTGGTCCTAATTGCTGGGGCAGCTGTGAGAACTAGGAGCTATAAATATTTGTAGGTTTACTTCAAACTGTGTCTCTGCTTTCATCTCCCTGGGCACATTCCATGCTCAGAGGGTCATTAGCTGTGTACTCACAAAACAGCTATAGAGTAATTAGTACTAAGGAAAGCTGCATATTAGTTGTTGGGTTTCGGGACCTCCTTTTTCCTTCCTGAAGCTTTTGCATTTTTCCCTCCTAACTTCCGAATTGAGGCTTTCTACTTGTGTTTTAAGTTGTGCCTGTTGTTATTTATTGAGTATTGTAAAAATGTATCCTATTTATCGAGTATTTATGATATGACAGGCATTATACTAAGCTGTTAGCCTGCATTGTCTCACTCAAGCCGCATGGCAGCCTAAAGTATTTTTATTTGTATTTTACAAAATAACACCCTAAGGTTGCAACTTGCACAAAGTTACCCAGACAGTGAATGATCAGACTTGAACTTGAAGTCAGGACAGTCTGTTTCCACAGTTCTTTTCCATTGTACCACTGCTTCCCAAACCAAGTGATCACTGCTGGATCTCTTTAGGTATTCTAAAATAAATTAATAATTTGTTTTTTGTTTCCATGATAATCCTAAACATTCATATAAGCATATTCAGAGTTATTTATGACTGATTGAGACCTGTTGGATAATTTCTGGCTTGAGCTTGTCTTTGTATAAAAATTACTCTGAAAACAAATGATCACTCTTAGTGCTGCATTTTCAATCTAGGGTTCTTTAAAGCAGCTATGTTCCTTGAGAGTGAGGGCGAACAGCAAGGTGACTTGTTAACCCAGAGCTCTCCCAGGCTGGGCCCTGGCCTGGATTCATGATTGTCTTCCCTCCGTTATGAGATTCCTAGCAATTCTGGTGCTTCACCACAATTTGAGGGATGGCTGTCCTGGTAACTGGAACTGCTGGTGGGGACACTTGGCACACTCCCAGTCCGCTCTGCTTCTCACTGATGCAAACCTACAGGGAAATCAGAGCAGGCTTGTTGCTCAGTGCACAGAGGCCATGAAAATAAAATAATAAAGACTTTTTCTAGAGAAGTAAACAGTATTTGTAGAAGAACTCATCAGGAATCCAAAGAGCAAGAAGGAAGTAAAATTGTTCTAGCGTCCTAGTGTTCATGCATGCAGGTGGCAAGGCCCACAGATATTGATGGCAAGTTAACACATTCATGGCCCTCTCTCTTGCTAGGCTTTCAAAAATTATTTTTACTGTTACATAAAATAGAAAACAATATTTTCAGATCTTCACCTAGATGTACAAGAGTAATAAATTAAGCTGCTCTGAAGGCTGCTGTCTAAAAACATGTAAAGTATAGAGAAAGATCTTCAGATCTACCTTTTGCTGCTGCTGCTATAGACAGATTGCTGGGTCTTTTGGGGCAGAAGAAATCACGTGGTGGGGAATAGCTCACCTGCTTACAGCTGGGAGGACATGTTTGAAGGGGGGTGAAAGAATTAATGCAGTACGATTTGTGAAATCACCGGTGAGCATAAAACCTTATATTGCTTAGCATCTAAGTTACATATTTAAATGACTTAAAATTTAAAAATTAATTTAATTCTGGAGGACAAATTTGAAGATAACAATAAACTAACATCCTATTTTGCACCTCTACAGCTAATGAGGATGCTCTGAAGGACATACAAAAATGAAATATAGTCTGAAATCGAATTCACGGATGCATTAGTCTGCTAGGGCTGTCATGACAAAGTACCACAGACTCAGTAGATTAAATATAACTTTATTTTCGCATAGTTCTGGAGTCTGAAAGTCTGAGATCAAGGTATTGTCAGGGTTGGTGCCCTATGAGGCCCTTCTCCCTGGTTTATAGACAGCTGTCTTTTCCTTGTGTCCTCACTATATGTGTCTGTGTTCAAATTTCCTCTTCTTGTAAATGCACCAGTCATATTGGATTAGGGTCTATCTGAATGCCCTCATTTTAATTTAATTGCCTCTGTAAAGACTCTATCTCTAAAATATGTTCTCACTCTGAGATACAAGGGATAGGAGTTCAGTATGAATTTTCAGGAGGGATGCAAGTCAGGCCATAATAACTGATTCTATTTAACTATATCTATATCTATAACTTTTTGAACCAAAAGACAGATTTATTTGGTAATGAATAGGAAAAACATTTATGGGACTGTACCTACTAAAATTTTAAATATACTGGAATTCAAACTTTGCCCTTTTTTCACAGATTATAAGGATTTCCTAGTGGTACTGGCTATATTATATTAAAGTAAACATTAGAGATGATCGTAGAAAATAATGATTAGCTAAGTGTGAACTACTTATTACTGTTTATAATACTACATTTCATTTCTAATTTACAATAGTTTATAATAAGGCAAATTTTCTACCTCTGCCCTCATTGTTGCAGAAATAAGCTCTTAAATATTTAAATGTCATATTAGAGATAAATCGTTCTTTTGTGTTTGGGTATAGAGGTCAGTGAATCTGTGGTGTGGGATGGTCACTGTCAAGAAGTGTAAAATCTTAAGAGTGGTCTACAGATTGAGGGAGGACAGAGGTTTTTGCTAAACAAAAGAAACTCGGCATTAATTCCACATCTGTGGTTTTCTTTCTCTCTCTCTCTCTGTGTATGTGTATGTGTGTCTGTAAATAACAAATAAGGATGGTATACATGTTTTGAGCTAAAAATAGGAGTTTAATTGACAATTTTCTACTTGGTATAGATGTGTGTATGGGTCAGATCAGGGACTGATCCCAACACACTCGTGTGTGGCTAATTCCCCCACCCCTGACTCTACTGTATAAAGAAAGTGCATCCTAAACGGGCCCTTTATGATTTGGAGAAGCTATAGATATCTCAATTCCTTCTTATACAGAATGGGAAATGGAGAGACAGGAGTGGGGAGAGTTTGAAAAGATGGTAGAGAGGAGCGTTTGGGTGAAGGGAGTTGGATTCGTCTACTGATGCAACTGGTGAGTTGATTTGAAAAATAACTGACATGTTGGGGACTTTTGTTAATTTTGTTCTGCATGGTTGATGAAGTAATTTCATCTTCACTAAACCTTCTATTAAATCTACTTTATTCACTAAAGTGCTTTCATAGCTAAACTTTCTATTTTGAGGAGATGCAGTTAAATGCTGAGCCACCTCCCAAAATGAGTGGGGACAAAACAGGTTCCTGAAATTGTCTAGATGTATTTAGTCTGCATCTAGACACAAATATATGTACTATCTTTTATTCACATATACTTGATATCAGAAAGCAAATGAGTGCAGAAGAGCAGATAGTTGAGCAGGAGTAGAAGGTATTGCTACGAAATAGAGTTGATGAATGAAGAGGAAGGTGGATAGTGAGGGAAAGAAGAGGTGTGGATGAAGCAAAGTATCAGCATGTGGGTAGCACTGCGGGGCAGTATGCATGTACACATGTTTTCCACACATATCATAGAAGTAAATGCATTGAGTCCATAAAAGAGGAAATGAAGCAAGTGATACTACAAAATAGGAAATCAAAGAAGAAACAACAAAATTATTGCATAGGCATTGGACTGAACTATATCTGTGAATAATACATTAAGCAAATGTTTAAAAGATTATACTTTTGATTTTTAACAGAAATATGTTTCTGTATTTTGCCACTTAATTTATGCTACTCCAATTTAAACTGAAATATTTGGAAATTGAATGAATAGTGCCATGTTAGGCAGCCTAGCCAACCAGTACCTGGATTTTAGTTCCTGAATCACTGAGCTGTATGTTCACAATTCGACAAGCCTTGTTATCAGTTCTGAGGCATAGCTGGCATGGGGCGAGGGTTTAGGTAGTTCTAGATGACTAGGCAGTTAATTCTTAAGCACAGGTGAGTTACTTTAAATAGGTTCACAAAGCATTAAAAGGATCTTGGTGATATCCAGGCTTTTGAACATATTTACATTGTGATAGTACTGTTTGACAGGGATATGATCCTTTTTCTGTAATAAGTCCTTGTGATTTATTGAACAAGTCTCCAAAAGTGAACTTTCAGTTCTTGATGGTATGCCTCCAGCTGTTCCTTTTCAGCTGTCTCTCTTGACCTCTGCAATGTGCATTTCTGAATGATTTTAGCTTCTTTTAGCTAAAGTGAATTCTGTCTCTTAGAAGGTGCACATTTTGTATTTCTATTCTAATCAATACTTACTCCTACTGCTTTAATGACCCAAAGACACTTTATTTAAGTCAGCGGCAAACAGGGCCTGAGTCACTTTAGTTAAAATCTGGGCTCCGCTCAATCTGAAATCATTTCATCTCCTAATTTCCTTTTTAGTTTTTCTGTATACACAGCAGGCCATCTGAAAATAAGTAATCAAAGCAAGACCTTTTACTGAGAAAATGAGATAAGCTTATTTCAGAATTCTCAACTTTCTTACTTCTTGAAAAACATCTCCCCTTAAGGTCTTTGAAAAATCTTTAAATAGATGTCTTTCTCTTAAGGCCCACTTCCAGTCTGATTTCTCCCAGATTTTCTTAATATTGAAAGTGGGGAGTTGATGTTTACTTACACCAACTACATGGCAATCCTATTTCCAAAGGGCCTGTGAAAAGATGGAAAACAGATGATGCTTGTTGTTTGATTATTTGCCTTTCAAGGGTCACTTTGCTGTGATAGACTCATATAAATTGCTGATAAGAATTTAAATTACTACTTCCTTTCAAAAACAAATTTCCCAACACATATCTAGAGTTTTTAAAATGTCCTGCCCTTGGATCCAGTACATCCTGTTCTAATAATCTATACTAAGGCGAAATTTAAGCATTCAATGATTTGTGAACAAAATCAGCATTGCATCATTATTTATAATA
Source organism: Nomascus leucogenys (assembly GCF_006542625.1). NCBI lineage: Eukaryota > Metazoa > Chordata > Mammalia > Primates > Hylobatidae > Nomascus > Nomascus leucogenys. The sequence continues at coordinate 86,232,241 of NC_044393.1, read as the reverse complement.
ACAAGAGGTCAGAACTATCCAACTGATGTACAAAAGATGAAAGGTTACAGAATATATGGAGTAGGATAATATAAAGGAATATTACTTGGTCACGTTTCAAAGTATATGCAATGGCATGGAAAATAGATACAATTGAATTTTTAGCATAAAATACTATATCAACTGTCAATATATTCCTAAGTAAAGTCATAGAAAGAAAACATAAATAGAACTCATTGTTAAAAGTGTTGTTTCTACATTGTGAAGTTATGAGTAATCTCTCTCTCTCTATGTATGTATGTGTGTGTGTGTGTGTGTGTGTGTGTATATATATATATATATCCGTAGGTGTGTGTGTTTCTTTGTTTTTTATATGAGTCTGTAATACTTTTTAAATGAGACAAGTAATTAATATTTTTTAAGAAGAATGAAATAACCCCGAGAGGAGAAACCCTCCTTTTCCTTCAGGGTAAATCTACTGTAGGTATACTCTTTCTTTCTAGTAATTCATTCTCCTTGTGGCTGCTCTGTTTTTCACAACACATGTCTCTGGATTGTAGTAGTAAATTAGCAACAAGAACACTAGATCTCAAAACCATAAAAATAGCTGCCACATAACCATGATCTTTAATATAAATATGTACTTTAAAGCACTTTACAATTTTGAAAGACTCTCCCATAAAGCCACCTTGAAAGTGTTATTTGTAATGTCAGCTGTGTGAAGGCAGAGTTTTGTCTTGTTCACCTTTATACCCTAGCATCTAAAACAGTGGAGATAGAGTGCATATTTGCTGAATCAATAAATTAATGTGTTTTGAACATTAGTGATAAGATTAGATTGCAGAGGACATAATCTCACATGATACTAACACTGGCCCTCTGAGGAGGATATAGGTTTTATTATCCCCAGTTTATAGGAAACAGAGGCAGAATGATTGATCTGCACAAGATCACAGAGCTGGTAAGTGGCAAACATCTATTTGAACCAATTCTCTAGATTAGGGCTTAGTTCGTAGTATGATTCTAACAAAACTTCATGATTTTTTCATTGTCTCACTGTACCTAAAGGCCATGGTGTCACTTAATACATTAGCATTTATCAAGATTTTGTTTTCTATTCAGCATAGAAAAAAACACATGGGCTCAGAACTTATTGTAACATGGCTCATATTAATTTCTACTCATTCTTCTCACTGCATTTACTGTATTAGCTCATTCTCGTGCTGCTATGAAGAAATACCCAGAACTGGGTAGTTTATAAAGAAAAGAGGTTTAATTCCCTCACAGTTCCACATAGCTGGGGAGACCTCAGGAAGCACAATCATGGCGGAAGGCACCTCTTCACAGGGTGGCAGGAAAGAGAATGAGTACAAGCAGGGGAGATGCCAGACACTTATAAAACCATCAACTCTCATAAGACTCACTCACTATCACAGAATAGCATGGGGGAGACTGCTGCCATGATCCAATTACCTCCACCTGGTCCTGCCCTTGACACATGGGGATTATGGGGATTACAATTCAAGGTGAGATTTGGGTGGGGACACAGAGTCAAACCATATCACCGCCTGTCTTCTTTCTTATCAGGAGTTGTTATGCATTGAAATAATTTCCTTGGATAAATTCTGAGTTTTCTAGATTGAATATGGTGAACATGGCCCTTTGGATCCTATGATTCATAGCAATATAAGAAGCCTGAATCCTTTCTAGAGTACTTAGTAAAGCCTTAGGACTTTCTGAACACTTTCAAACATATTTTAAAACAATGTATTTATATTTAAAAAAAACCCACAAAGTTACAAAAATACACACCTACTATTTTTTCTCATCTCTGTATCCCAATTATTATGAGTACTAGCCTCTATCAACTCAAAAACTGGCCAAAGAAAGGATGAAAGTTTGAAAACCCAGGAAGTTAAAATCTACCCAGGGCACTGCTGTGAGATTCCAGTGCAGTGATGTCCTGGTAGGAACAGAACAAGTCACCTTTCAGGCAGGTGCCCTTTACTCTCACATGTTGACAATGGCTCATTCTCTGTTTACATCCATTTCTGCTTTGCAGCCTCAGTCCAGGCAGGGACAAGGGACATGTGGCCCGGCGTGTTATTTGATGTGTGGTGTATATGTACTTCCTTCTCTTGATTTGGCTCTGTTCGATGTGAACTAAAGTGCCCTGCTGTTCACATCAGGGTAGGAATCCTATTGGCTCCCAGAACCTTCTAGAGTAGCCGCTATATGACTTCAATAAAAAGCACTTGGCTTTAACTAATTATAGCCCTGCTCCAGGTTAATTTGTGACCCACATCTCATAGTAAACATTTCTCTCACTCTAACCTTGAAAGGCGACTAAACTGGGACAGTTTTACCCACAGAGTTTAATCAGGTCTCTATTCTAAAGACAAAGTGTTAAGAAACCTGGAAAAATTTCATATACGTATGTTTGTAAATTTTCTTGTTCATAAAATATTTGTCTTTAAAGATAGACTGAAATTTGACAAGATTCTTATTGGATTTACACTCCTTACTTTCCTTGAGAAACACTCTTTTCTATATAGTAATGGGTTGAACTATTTCCCTTTCAAGTATTCATTTATCCACTCTGCACGCAACAAGTATTTCGTGAGTGCTTGTTATGTCCCAGGCACAGACTATACAGATGCAAAATACAGATAGGGTCTCTATTGTCATAGGAAAGGAAAACACATACTAAATAATTAGAGACAAAATTAATAGTTCAATTCTAATTTTGGAAAAATCAATGAGAGGCACAATGAGAGTGTCTGTGCATGGAATCTGCTTATCTGAGAGCTCTTGGAGGGCTTCCCTGAGAAAATGCAGCTGAGGCTAAGATTTTAAGGATGACTAGGTGCTGACTGTGCAAATTGGGGTAGTAGGAGAAGGAACACTCAGGCCAGGAGGAAATAATATGAAAAGGATAAAATGGAAAGAAGCAAAGAAAATTCAAAGAACCTTCATAAGGAAGATGGGTGGATCCATGTTATGGATCCATTTATTTTCACTAAAGCTTTACTAGTCAGCTTTTATACCCAAGGCCCTCTGCCATGGGCTGGAGGTACAACAGAGGGTAGAAACTGCACCCTCTCGCAGCTTGTATTTTGGTGGCAATTACAATGCTAGAGAGATAGGTGCTCTAACAAAAGCAAGAAAGAGAAATGACTTCTAACTCAGACTGAGAGGTCAGCAAACTAGAAGTGATGTCAATGCTGGTACCTGAAGAATGGGAGGCATTAATGAGACAAATGTCATAGTGGAAGTGTGGGGTTGATGAAACGAAGAGTGAATTTGAAGGCCAGAGACTAGAGAGAAAAACAGACAAACAGAAAAGATGTATTTGGGGAACTAAAATAAGCGTAAGTATGAAGACGGAAGTAAAGAGGGGCAATGTGAATGTTTCAGTTTCTTCATCTATTACATAAGGGAGTTGGACCACATTCTGTCTAGGCCATAGATTTTGTGATACTATTTTAAACCCCTCATGTATACTAGGTAAAGATTGAGAGATTGTTAATAAGTTTTTGAGGCCACAGAGATAAGCAGTGACAAAGCTCATTTAGTCTGTCAGTTGAATGTACATAAAAGTCACAAAAAACTGCTTTTGATTGGAAGCAATAGTACTGACCTGATTTTTTTTCACAAAAATTTGAACACTTTGTTATGTAAAAAACTAAACTGACCTTATTGCAAATATGAATTCTTCCCTCCTTCCACTACTTTTTACTGAAGATTCTTCATTTTTCTCTTTAGATTGAGCCCAGAGTGGACTCAAGTTCTGCAGGGTGTCCGGACAGTGCCACGATGACTTGCCACTTGTGTCAGAAGAATAAGTTGATTGACATTGTGCAGATTTCATAAGCAAATGGTTGATTTCCTGGTATTTAGCAAGTTGTCAATTAACGAATAAAACACCAATGTCAGGTTCAGGGTTACCTAAGAATGTGCTCTTGCCTTTACCAAGAAGAATTTGGTGACGGATTCCTATTCCCAAAGTGTTCTTTAAAATGGACAACCTTACATTAACGGATAAAAAAGTGTCCAATGTTCAGAATAATTTTAAGTTTTATGAAACTTTTATACGAAAACCTGATTAGTAGGTCATCTGCTCAGACTTATGTATGAAATAGGAACATGTTAGCCAAAATATGAAAATTGCTACTTAGATATCCACTCTACTGGAGACCTAGAAGATAACAAGTTCCTGAGGGTTTTCCAGGAAGGGACATGAAGAAACAGACAGGGAAAACCAGAGTTAGGTCTCAGTTGAAATCCTGCATCGTTCTCTGAAGACACCATCCTAATATATAGCTGTTGCCTAAAATGTTGACCAAAAATTGGGAATTATTACATTTTCAGACACTGAATAATTTTTCAGAAATTACACATAATGTCTCCTTTGACCTAAAAGGTATCTTTCACTTGCAAATTCTAGTCATTACACCTCTCATAGGGTGAAAGAAAGATATTTGAGAAAACGAACAAAACTAGAGAGAGTGAAAGGTTAAATTTCTTTAGTATAGAAGTGGGGCAAACTTAGGAAGGCATGAATGGAATGAATACAATTATGGACAACAATTTATCCTGGGTTTAGAAACTGCTGACCCAATTGCATATGGTGTACCCTTGAAGTTTGAGTAAAGGAAGATTAGGACAATTACATTGAACAGAAATACTACTAGTGTGTAATGGACTTTGGAACCTACTTGAAGAGGTCATGAAGATAGTACATAGAAATGGAAAAGTTTCCAGCTCTACTTAAGTATGAGCTGAGAAATACACAATATTTCTGGTTGGCATCATATCATATCTTCTGTCATCATAAGTCTTACGGTCCTCTTGGACACAGGCCGTATGCTCCAGTGAACAATAAGCTCATCCTTGTTTGTCATTGTTTTTGTCCCAGTGACCCTATATTGCTTAGCACATTCATTGACCTGCTCAATTAATATGTGTTGATGATGATTAAGGATTTTAATTAATTATAGGGTAATGATTTCTTGTTCTTGCTCGATTATCACACTAATGATAAATGCTAACCTTAATTGAGTACATGCTATTGTATCATGTATTGTTCTCAGTAGATTTTATAGAACAAGTTTAATTCGGATATAAACTCTGGTTCCTATCATATGCTATGGTACTTTTCATATGCCTATTTAAAGATGAGTAATCTAAGAAATCTCAGTGTCTCACACTAACTTAATGATATGGCCAGGATTTAAACTTCAGCAGTCTGACTCCAGAGCCTGTACTTAACCAGTCTATTTCTGCCACTACTAGGGACCAAATTGGAGAAGTGGCTCAGAAATATTTAGCAATGTCTCCTCACTTGCTAACCTAGCGATTCTGACCATTTTTGTCTTTGGAGCCAAATTAGATGTGTTCTGTTCTATATTGCATTCCCCTGTTAGGAAAAGAGAAGTGGAAAGATGATTGAATGGAAAAGAATGGAGTCTTTTGATTGAAATCCTCAATGTTTTACTTTCCTACGGCCTATGTTGACACATTCCATTTGTTTTACCCCAAACTAGGAGTTCCTGTAGGCAAAGCTCCAGAGAGACTACATATGGTTTATAGCTGGTTCTTTCTATATAGATAGCTGGCCAAATATATAAGCAAAGGGCCGACCCAGAGTGGAACCATTTTGGAATTGTTTGCTCATAAAATATACTGCTAAAGAGTCCCACGGAAAGGGAATGGGGGAAGTGAGGTGCCAAGCAGAGCTCTCGTAGCTTTCCACTGAGCAGTGACCTGGGTAATTTACTAAGAGATGTCTGCTGTATTTCTATATTCTAAGCAGGACCCCAAGTCAATATCTTGCCTATCAAACAAAGGCAACCAGTAAGATAACAGGCATTTATAGAATTAATACGGAAGCAGGCTATGTTCCTCCCGCCCACTCTCACAGGCACTCTTTTGGCAAAAGTAGACAGACAGACAGATACACACACACACACACACACGTAGTGTTTTCTCAATTTACCAAGAGAACTACCAAGAGCAAACAACTTGTGTATCAATCTGGTCAATTATAAGAAATGTGGCTATTTCTTCCCTGCAATTTAGTAACTTGACATTTTTCTCTTTCTTTCTTTCTCTTTTTTGTAATCACAGCAGAATCTAAGAAGAAGAAAAAGGAAGGCAAGAAACAGGAGAAGATGCTGGATTAAAAGATGTCACCTGTGGAACATAAAAAGGACATCAGCAAACATGATCAGTTAACTATTGCATTTATATGTACCGTAGGCTTTGTATTCAAAAATTATCTATAGCTAAGTACACAATAAGCAAAAACAAAAGAAAATTTTTGTAGTAGCGTTTTTTAAATGTATACTATAGTACCACTAGGGGCTTATAATAAAGGACTGTAATCTTATTTAGGAAGTTGACTTATAGTACATGATAAATGATAGACAATTGAGGTAAGTTTTTTGAAGTTATGTGACATTTTACATCAAATTTTTTTTTACATTTTTTGGGCATCAATTTAAATGTTATGACTATGTAAACTACTTCTCTTGTTAGGTAATTTTTTTCACCTAGACTTTTTTCCCAATTGAGAAAAATATATACTAAACAAAATAGCAATAAAACATAATCAATCTATTTGAAGAAAATATCTTGTTTTCTGCCAATAGATTTTTTAAAAATGTAGTCAGCAAAATGGGGGTGGGGAAGCACAGCATGTCCTAGTTCGATGTTGACTTTTTTTTTTTTTAAAGAAAATCATTAAAACATAAAATTCTTTCACTTTGGCAGAAGCATTTGTTTTCTTGATGAAATTATTTTTCCATCTGAGGAAAAAAATACTAGGAAAATAAATCAAGGTGATGCTGAAAAAAAGTTGTTTTTGTGTTCAATAATGTGATTTTGTAACCCTACTCCTTTAGTCATTTATACTCCCCCAGTCAACTTATTAGCACAGAGAAATTGTCATACAAACTAGCTAAGTCACTCTTGGGCACAAAGGTCACACAGTTTTTTTTTTTTTTTGTATTTTCTATCAGTAATTAATAGGTTAAATTGGTACTACTGAATTCAACAAAAATTTCACAATAGTCTAGGGTTTAGTGGAGCAGGAAAATGCTTTTATAGTGGATATATGTGGGATAGCACCAGTCCAAATCAGGATCACTATAATGATGGGCAAAATGGTAGTTTGGGCTTAGTTTCCATAAACCAAAAATTTTCACTTTGTTACATGCCATGAGTGCCAAAGGCTACCTGTACAACTTCCTTATCTGTTGGCCTCTAAGCACAATTTTTAAGTAAACAAGTCTGTTCTCCTATTATTCAGAGAATAATAGAAAATTCTCTGGGATTATCTTTAAAGTATTTCTCTTGACATATGCTTTAATTCTAAAGTGATAAGACTCAATAAACAAACACCTATCTACTAAGATAATTGCTAAGTCCGTTTTGGGAAATGATGATTTCAGCCTACCCTGGGCTACCTATAAAATATATAATTACATGCTGGTCTAATGATGCAGCCAAAGGGTCTTGGCAGCTAAACTACTTTTGCCATCTAGCTTAAGACTCTACTTGAGCTAGGAATGTTGAGCAGATCCATTTCTCTCCTCTACATCAAAGCCAACTGTCAGTGGGGAATAGAAAAAAAGGATGAACTTCTAGGCATTTTATGGACTGGTGCTTAATAAAAAGAGTGCCTCGTAAAGTGCAAATGATAGAAACATGAATAGGAAATGTAGTCCTTTTACGAGCTGACCTTAATTGGAAAAAGTACTCATGGGGATGGATGGAAGAGAAAAAAGAAAGGCAGCATCTTGAGTGGATTTTTTGACAGCAGAGTTCCAAAGGGATGGGATGATGGAAGAGCCTGTTGCAAATTTTGATAGCCTCTCAGCTAACATTGCTCCTCTAACACATTTAGCCAAAAACAGCAGCCCATGAATCAGTAATCAGTTAAGGTGAACTAGAACTAAATCTCCCAAGGGAAAAACAGTCCTGTAAGTAACTGGCATACTCCTTTATTCACAGGGCATGGCAAGAAGCCAAAAGTGAAAGATTTCTCTGCTGTGTCAACTATGATACTTAGCAAACCCTAGAATAGCTCCCTGATTCTCCCCTAAAGCAAAGATTGGTATGCTAAGCTCCCTTATATAGAGTGTGAAATTCAACATCCCTTAAGTCTCAAGAATTATTCTACGCCAGTCTCAGCTTTAAACATCTTTTTAAGTCACACTGAAGTGTTGAAACATAAATGCGAAAGGACAAGCTCTCCAAATCTTGGATTCTCACAAATAGGAAAAAATAGATCGTCATTGGGCACTTCTCAGTGTTCTTGAGCAAGCTGTCTGTTCTGGGCTTTATGAACTTCACCCTAAAGTTCATTAAGCCTTGAAGAAGGGAAGGAAAATGTAAAGAAGTCATCTGTGTTCCTTTAAATGGCCTTAGGGGGAAGACAAACTTTCCATTCAATAATTGAGAGGGTAAAAAGCAACTTTACCAAGACGCAGGCAAAAACAAATCTTCCCTGATGAGAAACTGTCCTTATTCAACTCAGAGTTGGTATCCCTCACACTTGTTCTCTGATAGACTTTCTAATTTATTCAGGATATATGAATGCTGTCATATTCTCCTATATATATAGGTTGTGAAGAAGAGGATCTTGGATAGACATTTTGACTTCATACATTCCTGGAATGACATATTAACATCTTGTTAACTTAGTAGAAGTGGAACTCAACCAGAGTTTAAAGCTCTAAATATTTTTAAAGAGAATTTCTCCTAAATTGGGTGGATGGGAAGATGTGGATATGAAAAAAATTGAGTAATTATACTTGACCGTGAGAAATCTTATTGAGAAAGAAAAGGCTATCGTTCTCTTCCACTGAGGAGACAGATACTTCTTTAAGAATAAGAGATACAGATTCTGTAACATCTATTGGCTCCATAATTCTGAAAGTCTTAATTATTCTACAATTTCCTTAAGTGAAGAACAGAGGTAAATAGGCTATAGAAAGCACTGAAAAAGGAAACAGGAAATACTGTCTTTTGCAAATTGAATTATTTAAAAATAGTTTCCAAATATAAAAATCAGAACTTTATCTACATTGAGTCATGGGGTTTTCTAATAGAGTGAAGCAAAGGGACTTTCTTTTCATTAACCTCTCCAAAAATAATAAGGCAGATCAATATCCTTGGATATAGAATATCAAAGCATTCAAGCTACTTTTTAAACAGTGATAAGAGCCTTGGAATACATTAATATAAGAAGAAAAGGGCATAATGTTATTCTAAGCATCCAGCAAGGAATGCCTGCTTCGAAATTTGCAGACTCTAATTCTACCAGAAGTAAAAGATATGGAGCATTCTTAATCAGAGGAAAACATGTCTTACCCTTAGAAACTCACCTGTCCTTTACTGTTTCTGTTCTTCCCAATCCTTTGTTCTTCTAAGGAGAGAAACAAAAGGAAAGTAAAAAAGCTTCATCCTGTTAGGGTCACGAGTAAAACAATGTAATTCGTAAGCATTTCAGTACGAATGAGAAAAGCAGACCTACTTTAAAAACTATTATTATTTAAAAAGTAAAATAAAGAATTAGCTCCCAACATTTAATTTTTGTAAAGCGATTTTTTAAAAAAAGAACAAAACCATAACAGGCAGAACATTGATGTATTTCTTACCCACGGGTCTATTACAATGATTGTATTAAGTTACTCATGGTGTTGGCTAAAGAGGTTTATATGTAGATTATCACTTCATATTTTCTTTTGTTCTTTGAAAATGTGCATGGAAGCCATATTATACCTTATCAGAGAATGAAAACATGAAAAATCTTGACCATCATATCCCTCAACTCCTGGGATGACTTACCGAACATATAGAGATTGTATCCACACATTCGACTTGCTCTTAGTGGAGATACAGATGTTACATAAGATAAATAATCACAGAGAATAATTTTTTCCCTTTTTTGATTGTTTGTCAGATCCATCAAACATAGGGCAAAGCTTCAAGTATCTTTGTTTATGAGATTCTTGGATAACTACATGAACGCATCCCTTACTGTGAATAATCAACAGATTGAAATATTTGCAACGAATGACATGAATTTTAGACTTCTAAATCCTAAAAGTTGCATGCTTTTAAGGCAGTCATTTTTGCCTGATAATCTTTCTGTTAATAAAAAAAGGTACCACACTATTTTTTAAAGAACATGATAAATGTAAATTAAGCTGCTCTTGAAGACTTATTCCTGTCACCGTGAATATCAGGTTATTATTTTTTGTTATCATGGCAGTTGTAGTTGTAAATATTTTCTCCTATGTTCCTCACGGATCGTAGAATTGAATGAATGCTGCACCAGGATATAATCCTGAACTCAATTTGAGGGAGAACAAAACTAGCAACAAGACCCTTCGGCAACATACAAAAAAAGAATATATCTTCTTTTAAATTTTGTCTCTTCATGAAGATGGAATAAAGTATATACTACTCTCTGAGCTATTGGGTAGTATCACGTGGTGACTTTTATAAAGAAATATACAATTAAATTTCAGGATTAAGCAAACATTTTTTCCTGGCCTTTTAGAAAAAATAATCTTTGCTGTCCTTATCCTTGGACTTATCAGATATACTCAAGCATTATCTATTATTTCTACATCAGCAACCACTGGTATTATGAGCAATCTCTGCCTTTTTCAACCTACATTTTATCTCACTTGTATTTCACATGTTGAATCGATATGAAGGAGCACTACTAAGCATTGATCATTTTGAGAACAAATAGAAATTATTATTAGTTATCATAATAAAATTTCTCTAGTAGAAAAATGTACCATCATTGTTTGTAAATTAGCGTTTTTGCTTTAATGCCATACCATTGAAAAATGAACATTTTTTAATATCATAGGGATAGAAGGTCCATATGTAACCTACAAAATGGAGAAACTTCCCTATGAAATTATTTTGTAATAATACACCCTATTTTGAAAAATACCTTTCTATAAGGCTAGATACATTATAATATTATAACATTAAAAAGTAAGATAAAGTTAACAGCACTAAAAGGGCCTGACTGGTCCTTCTGTTTATTAATTATTTCAGTGATACAATCAACATATTCAATTAATTACAATTATCTTCCTAATGTGATGTTAGGCACTCTGGGAAGAAAACCAATAAAATTTAGAATTCCTAGCTCCCAAACTCATTTATTGGTAGATCCTGAATATACAAAGATTTTTTTAAATTAAAAGAAAGCGTTTGTAATGTAAAATAATAGAAATATAAGGTCAGTAATTATTAAGTTTGGACAAGACCCAAGAATTTCAAAGAAATCGCTGGATTGGAGTAGTTAGAGAATTCATAAAGAATTCAGGGTCGATATTTCCCTTGAAGGACGGACTGGGTTTGGTGGAGGATAAAAGGGGCATTTTAAGAGTAAAGATATGAAAAAGATGCAGTTATAAATGTTAGCAGCATACAGCATTTATTTAGTATAGCTAAGCTGATTTACTTAAAGTTTAAGGTAGTTTCTTTACAACATTTTCTACCATCATGTAAAATTGAATTTGGCATTGACAGGCAGCATCCCTACAGCATACACATGCAGACACACAGACACACACACACACACACACACACATAAATAATGAAATACAAGTTTTGGAAAATAATATTTCTCAATACTGTGTACTATGTACACTGACATTTTTCCTCTCTTGTATTTGATTTTCTTAAAGTTGGTTACAATCCATTAAATTTAATTTATGACCTACATATGGATCAAAATCTATACTTGAGTTTTTTCTTACAGATATTTGACATTTAGTCAGACTTTATCTCTTGTGCAAGAATTGGTGTAGATACTGATTTCAGGACACCTTTCCTTTAGGGAAAGAAATATACTGGTACAACCTCTGCCCACTGGAAGGACTTTTGTTTTCCACTGCTTTACAGAATCATCCCTAGTGAGACCAAGTTATGTGGGCGAGAACCTAGAGTTTTTCTTTCCTTGTCCACTGGGCAGAAGGAATCCCCAAAGGGGCCATAGAAGTGGGAGAGAGGAGAACCGCAGTCCAGCAGAAATTGATCATTCCTCTTACTAAACCTTCTAAGTCTGCTTGTGACCAGATATAAATATGTTATTTATTTCTTCTAGTGGATGGGTGTTGCTAGACATACCCTAAATATGGCCAGAGGGCTCATAATATGCCAAAATCATGCTGGCCAAGTCAGATCACATGGTTATCTGATGTCCTGTGGATAGTAATTCAGTTTCTAGACTTAAAAGCAATCTGGAGATATTCATCAAAAAGAGAATAGTTATTAGAGAGGTCATATTAAATGCCTTCCATCTGCCCATACAGGTCCACTCTGCACCATCTACATTCTGCTCCATGTCCCCTGACCCAGGTGAATTTCATCAAGGGCCCCCTTGCCCTCTATTTCCAGTTGGCTGTAGCAAATGAAGAGTATCACAAGGGAACAGAAGAAAGGAGGGAAGAGAACTTTCGTTCCATAGCTGTATCTCTTAATTAAGTTCTTGGTACCTATCAGGAAGAATCTCTCTTCTTCTCTTCTCTTCTCTTCCCTCCTCTCCTCTCCCCTCCCCTCCCCTCCCCTCCCCTCCCCTCTTCTTCTCTCTCTCTCTCTCCCCCTCTCATCCTGATTGTATTTCTAGTATCTTCTCCCTCCTTACACTTCTTTGTGCACAGAAGAAGTAAATAGCACTCCTGATTACTGCAGTTTCTGGGCATCACATTTATAAATAGCCCTTTGATTAAACTCTTTATTTGAGCATGCCATCTATTACCTGCTGGGACTGTGACTGACATAGGAGTGTGATTTACTTTCAAACTCTAAAATATTCCGCTAATTATCTTTTTTGGGGGCTTTCCAGTAAAAGTGAAGTACCATGCCTACCAAGGAAAAGAAATCCTTCCTCATGTGGTGTGCTTTTAAGATTAGCAAGCCCACATCAACTCAGAGTTAATTGCCCCCTCCTGGCCTGATTTAGCAGAGTTTCTCCACTTCCTGCTAGGATAAAAGGGCTTATTTTGACGGCAACTTCAGTTGAACTTCTAGCATTCTAGATTCCAAGCTTTCCAGAATCATTGGATCTGCCAGGTCACACAAGACAGGAGGAAAATCTGCTTTTACCAACTGGAGTGCCTGCTTCTGATCTGGGACTCATTCAAATGTGTAGCTTTTCAGATACAGGTAAGTAGGGCGATTAAGACCCCAGATACTGCATATGTTCCCTTCAAAATCCAAGGGGGCCTATGAGATAATGTACTTTCTTTCCATTGTTAGGGTTTGTAAAGTCCGTAATTTGTTCTTCATTTTGAAGGGTATATCTTCACATGTCCCCACTCATTGTACCCAGGAAAATTTACTATGGTGACTGGTATTGTGAGTGATAGCACAAACTTTGAATATACAATGAAACTTTTCCATTTAAAGGAACTGAATTGCAGGAAGATACTTCTTTAACAGCCAGTCCTACAAACTTTATATTACATCCGAGTATAATACCTGATATACTCCTAGATTTACCTTATGGTCAGCAAGGGGATGAAGATCCTCATGACAGTTAAGGAAGATTAAATGAGGAAGACGCATAATCATAAATTAGCATACTTCAAAAATGCTCTTTGAAAGGGTAGCCATAAGTATATGAGAAAAGACCTACTAGCAAAATATTTAGAATTTATACAGAGGTTTCAGTATTCATCTAGGGGAAGAAAGCATCAAAGATCTATAACAGAATCATAATGTTTGTCCTGGAGAGAAAATTACTATGACTCTTCACTTTGGGCATGTTACTTTTGCCGTTACTTAAAAAAGAAATATCAAAACCCGCAATTGCTTTTGCACCAACCAAATAAATATGAAGTTCTGCTGACTATTGTGAAGCAGTCTTCATTTGTAACACGCTTCTTTATTTTTGCAAGATTTAACTCCTGCCATTTGCACATTATCTTACCAATCCATCTAGAATATTTATTCTTTCCAACTTAAGTCATAGCAGCATGCTGCTGTAAATGCTGTAAAACTTTATAATATCTGGAGGCATGCTGAGGGAGCCGATGAATTAGATTGCGACATGGAGTCAAAACATTGGTGTTTTCTGTGTCTAGGGTAAAAGTGAAGTACCATGCCCACCAAGCAAAAGAAATCCTTCCTCATGTGGTGTGCTTTTAAGATTAGCAAGCCCGCATCAACTCAGAGTTAATTGCCTCCTCCTGGCCTGATTAGCAGAGTTTCTCCAATTCCAGCCAGGATAAAAGAGTTTATTTTGATGGAAACTTCAGCTGAATTTCTAGCATTCTAGATTTCAAGCTTTCCAGACCAAAAGAGAATAACCAATAATGGAAATTCTGATTTATTTAGAGAATCATCACTCTATTGTCTCATAGCAGAGATAAGGGAGAGGTTCTGAGGTGTACTCAAGAGAAGAATGGGCAAGATGTGAATAATTGCTCTTACCTAGCATGCCTGAAATCTTTGACTGCCTTCCCTTTATATTAAGGTTAAATCTCTCTGGCCATCTAAGGTACTTTTTTTTTTTTTTAGCAATATTTGGGTGCAGTTTTCATTAATTAAATGAGGAAACTTGACTAGAGATGGAAAATTGAATTCAGACTTTCTGGTGAATTCATCCTTATCAAGAAATTATAACATATCCCAAATAAGATTCCATCCTCTTAGAAATTTCATTCTCCAAAATTTACTTGAACAAACACAATTCTATGTTAATTATATAGATTATGGTGATTAATTCCTGAAACTCTCTTTGGGTATGTTTCCTTTTCCAAATTCTGATTATGCATTTCACCCCATAGACTATTACTAGTTTAAATTCATTAATTAATCAATGCTTTCCTTTAGTCAACATGTTTATTAAATGCTCAGCACTTTATAGATTCTGGGAATGCAGCAAAGAACAAAATTGACGAAAATCCGTGTTCATGGAATTTACATTTCTGTGGGGGACACAGAAGACAGTAATGTTTTGTTTATCTACTGCTGCATAACAAACCACCTAATGGTTTAAAACAACAATCATCTTATTACTCCGTGATTCTCCCAGTGGTTTGACCATACTTCTTGTGGCGGTTCTTTGCTCTATGAAATGTCAGCTTGAGGGGCTGGGATGTCTCCACCACATGTCTAACTTCTTCATGGAAATAGCTGAAAATTGGACTCGGGTGGGATACTGAATGGCTAGGTCTCTTTCTTTCTCCATGTAGTCTCAAGGCTTCACTCTTCCCACATGGCATCATCTCTCTCCATGGTCTATCTGTCAGGGTAACCAACCATTTTATGTGGCAGCATAGAACTCTCCAAAGCACACAATTGGAAGCCACCAAGCCTTCTTCAGGTTTAGGCCAGGAACTGACCCTACACTATTTCTGCCACATTTTAATAATTAAATTGAGTCCCAGGTCCAGCCTAGATTTTAGGAGAGGTGACTACACAAGAAAGTGAATCTTGGGAGGTATAGTTAATCAGAGGACAAGTTTTGGAACAAAGTATACAAAAAAGTAAAATGTATGTTGGATGGTGGTAAATACAATAGAAAGAAAGCAGTGAAGAGTAATGCATAGTGTTGGGCAAGGGTTGGAATTTTAAATGCAGTAACCAGGCAAGGCCTCCTGAAGCAGGCAAATGCCAGTGATCAAAAGCCTGGGGCAGGCAAGGGAGCAACTCATGCGGTTACCTGGGGAAAAGAACATTTCAAGCAGAGAGAGCCATGAGGGCAGTGAGTGCAAAAGTGGTGAGATGGAAGTTTCTAGCAAATTCCAGGAATAACAAGGAGCCAGTGAATGAAGTAAAGACAGCAAAGGAGAAAAGAGGAAGAGATCATCAGAGCAATGAGAAATGAGGCCTCATTGAGGTTTGGGTGCTAGAGGAATCATTTTAGTTTTCTTGGGAGAGACACTCCTTCCTCATGCAAGGGACGCAAAGTAGGAACGTTGATGAGAGGTTTGGTGATTCAGGTTTTCTGGTTCCTAAAATCCTTACTAATAAAACTCCTAAACAGCTGATATCCCATTATTATCCTCAAGATTCATGTGAGATATGTGTCAGTTCACCTTATCAAATTTAACAAGCAACATGATTCATTTCTGAGTTTGGTTTTCATCAACCTCCATCCTATGACAGCTGTCAAAAGAGAGGCATAGGGCATGGTGACAGGAAGGCTCTAGATTTTAGTCCCTGCCTCAGGTTGAAAATTTTAACATTGAGCACATCATTTTCTCAGTTTAATTTATCCATCTATTGCAACAACTACTAGTTCAGAAGAATTTCATCCTTAGTATCCCAGGCAGTCCAGTCAATAATGTTATTTACCGGCTCTCCACTATATATCAATAGCCTCTTAATTTCTCATCTTAAAACATTAATATCAGTCCTATGGCTTTTTTATGACATATTAGCTCAATAATTAATTCCATTCTCCACCCTTATGCTTTTGCATTCAGCATTTTTTGACTGCAAGCAATAGAAACTGTTATTCTCAAACTGAAGTTGCGTGTGTGTGTGTGTTTGTGTGTGTGTGTATAAAGAATTTTCCTAAAAGGATATTAGGTTGCTCACAGAATTGAGTAGAGAGCCGAAGGAGGGATAGAAGATCAGGAACATTGAGAAAGATAAAAGACACATGTACTCTGAGCATCTCAGCATCTCAAGAATTTCTCACATGACTCAGTTCCAATCAATTTTGGTCCCTGTGTGTCTTTGCATTCTTGGGATATTCCTCCTGAGAAAGCAACTCTGGTTGGCCTGACTTGGACTGTGTGGCACCCCTGTTGTCCAAACTTGATGGTCTTCAGATTGCCAGCTGTATTAGACTGTTTCTCACGCTGCTAATAAAGACATACCAGAGACTGGGTAATTCATAAAGGAAAGACGTTTAATGGACTTGCACCACATGGCTAGGGAGGCCTCACAATCATGGCAGAAGGCAAAGGAGAAGCAAAGGCACATGTTACATGGCAGAAGGCAAGAGAGCATGTGCAGGGGAACTCCCTTTTATGAAACCATCGAGTCTCATGAGACTTATTGACTATCATGAGAACAGCACGGGAAAACCCACCCCCATGATTCAATTACCTCCCACCAGGTCCCTCCCACAATACGTGGGGTTATTACAATAAAGGCAATATTTGGGTGGGGACACAGAGCCAAACCAATCAGCAGCCCACCAGAATCAGACAGGAATGGATTAAGTAGGGCAGTTATTCAAAGAAAGGCACACTTATAGAAATAAAAATGAAATATTAAAAATGAAGTATTAACATATTAAAAAATTATTTTAAATATTCAATATTAAAATATTGACCAATAAGAAATAGTGGGAAGTGCACTTTGACATGAGTCAATGTCTGTCCTGTACAGAAATGTGAATGCAAAGAAAAGGAGCTTATTAGGCAATGAAGAGTTATTAGTATTTCTACTAAGACTGAAGTTAGTGACAATGTTTACACTTGAAGAATTTTAGTCTGTCACCTGGAAGTGGCTTATAATATAAATTTGAATAGTGAAGCACTTAAGATGGGAAGGCAATTTAGGAAGTTATTGGAATTTTCCAACTGAGAAGTAATGAAGGCCATTTGGATCTGTCATAGATTTTGCCTCTGGCCACCCAATTATTTTCTCACTCGATTATTGCT
Source organism: Nomascus leucogenys (assembly GCF_006542625.1). Lineage (NCBI taxonomy): Eukaryota > Metazoa > Chordata > Mammalia > Primates > Hylobatidae > Nomascus > Nomascus leucogenys. The sequence continues at coordinate 86,214,596 of NC_044393.1, read as the reverse complement.
TTTTCTCTGCTTCCATCACTGTTGCCATACTATTTTCTTTGTGATCCAAGGAGATCTGACTTAATAACACATTTTGCTTCATGCATTGGGGGCCTAATGTCGTACAAAGTGGATACTGCTCAGAGAGTAAAGCTGATTTTGAGAGCTGATAAGTTGTCATAAACTTCCTGGTGTCCTGCTTCCATATCCCTCCATTCCCATTAACATAAATGAGGTCACCCAGACTAGAAGACTCAGTCACAGTGTAAGCTTTGTGAACCATCCTCTCCTCAGTTATTTAAAATGATCTGATTTAATGGAAAATTCAGCATCAAGCCAGTCTTCTGTCATGCTCACATTGTGCCCCAGGTATAAGAATTAGGGTCATGTGTTATACCTGAGAGAGATTCCAGCTTATTACCCTTTTCTACTCTGTCTTTAATTAACTTTCTTATATTCTGCCCAGTATTTTTTTTTTTTTTTTTTTTTTTTTTTGAGATGGAGTTTTGCTGTGTCGCCAGGCTAGAGTGCAGAGGCACGATCTCGACTCACTGCAACCTCCTACTCCCTGGTTCAAACTCAGCCCAGTATTCTAATCCTTATAAGACTGGACTCTGTTCCTTCTTTTAATTTCCCTCCCCTCAGGTACTTTCACCAACTCAGGGGCAGGTTTGTTCTGAATCCCTTACCAGCTCTGGACAGACTTGTGTGATGTAAATTTTATCTCCAGGTTTTAAGGTATATCTCTGCTGTATTTTTGCCTGATCTTAGAATACCTGCTGCCATGTCCTCTGGGTTACATTTTACTTCTTGTTGGACTTCCTTGATATCAGCTTCTGGGCAACCTCTGGCTACTCCTCCTCTATCTTCTAGCTGCTGGGTTCTGGGTTCTGTCTGCTCTGCTGGTCTTTCCTCCTACAGTACTGTCTGAAACTCCGTCTCCTCCCTCCTAATCTACCTTTCTTTTCCTTCCTTTTGGCAACTTTCATTCCTTTGTGGAGCTCCCTACTTCCAGATATAAGCTGTTCTGAATCTTCCCTAACTACTTGAATTTATCTCCTTCATCTTCAGTTGTGTGCTGAGATAGGAAATTTATTTTAATGGAATGAAAATGGACAAAAGAGAGAGTAAAGAAAAACAGAAAAAGGGGATGTAAAAATTATTAATCTTGTCCACACATACAACAATAGGAACCATTTACCTAAGAATCCTAGAGATACATAATACTAATTAATAGCTGGAGCTCAGTGGAGACTTTTGGAGAACTAATTTGATAGAGAGAGGGGTGGGAGTTGCTAAAACCAAACTGCTAGTTGTAACGTATGAGTTCTGAGCAGTTTTTGCTCCATGACCCGCTTTGGCAGTCTGGAGAAACCTACGTACTCCTTCACAGAACAGTGTTTTTAAATGCTAGAGATAAATTATATTGGATTATAAATTATTTCAATGACATTGAAATAGAGTTGTCACCATATTAAGAAAACAAATTTTTGATAAGGAAATATTTTGCTTCACTATTAACACATGAAATGACAGGGCCTAGAATTACTGAAAGTAGTGATACGTACAGATGGTACTTTTATATATATTTGTGAAAACTGTAACAAGATAATCTACAACTTCTAGGTATGAAAAAAATAAAAAATACCATCATGGTTTATTATCCACATTTGCAATGGAAGAAAATGTGGAATCTCAGTTTAGTTAGAGATGAGTGAAAATAAGCATGTTTTTCCCCCCTGCTTAAGTCATGTGCCCCAAATTCACTTTAGGTACCCATTAATTAAGAGCCCTGTTCTAACGAAGGCCACAAGCATAGGCAAGACTAGAGAGGTGTAATGCATCTATGTCAATTGCATACTGTAGTGGTCCTATTCACTACGTTTTCAGACAGGGGCCTGCCTTTTTTTCCCCAAACACTGGCCTGTCTTCCATGCCAGGCCCCAAATATACGACTTTCTTTTCTCCTTAGTGCCATTGGTTCTTCTGTCCTCTTTGCACTAGATTAACCATAGTGTTTTTTTCCAATTCTTTTTTTTTTTTTTTTTTTTTTTTTTTTTTTTTTTGAGATGGGGTTTCCCTCTGTCACCCAGATTGGAGTACAAAGGCACAATCTCAGCTCACTGCAACCTCTGCCTCCAGAGTTCAGGCAATTATCCTGTCTCAGCCTCCTGAGTAGCTGGGATTACAGGTGTGTGCCACCATACCTGGCTAAGCTTTGTACTTTTAGTAGAGATGGAGTTTTGCCATGTTGGCCAGGCTGGTCTTGAACTCCTGACCTCAAGTGATCCACCTGCCTCGGCCTCCAAAAGTGCTGGGATTACAGGCTCTTCCAATTCTTTAGCCAGCTTCCTTTATACTCATTATTCTGTGTTATATATTGATTTAGTTGTCAACAATTTTGTGCTCTAAAAGGGTATGTTAAAATCTCTGTTCAGGCTAGATTTCATAATCCAATCCCCATCTGACAATTCTTACACTTTACCATCTAATTGGTTAATTCTCAATTCTTAATTCTCAGTTGAACATTTCTCATGTTCAACCTTTTTAATATATAGAAAGTTAGTTACAATTATATATTATGTACATTTGCAGATGTGACAACTTCTGGTGGGTGGACATTAATAATAGTAAATAATAATATTTAAAAATACTTTTCCTTTCCTATAAATCAAATTCTATAATAAATTTCAAAAATGTAGAACGCTTTGAAAACAATAATAATAATAACTTTATTGAGTGCCTACTAGGTTCAAAATTCTGTTATAAGTACTTATTGTGGATTATCTCTTTAATTCTAATAACAATTCTGAGATATGAAGGCTAATAAAACCTTCATTTTATATTTAAGAAAACTAACATGCAGAGAGGTTAAGTAACATGTCCGAAGACACTCACAACAGAAGAACATAGGAATTGTATCAATAATAACATCTTAGTTGCTTTTCCACCCACCATTATGTGAAATAAAAGTTGTATAAACTCAAAGCTATACAAATATATACTATAGTAATTAGCCATATTTAAATCAAGACCATTGGACTCCATTCTGTTAGTCACATATAAATTATTAGGTTGAATCACAGCTATAAAACACAGAATAAGAAAATGAATCTTCCAATGACCTTAAATAGGTAATATGTACAAATATCAACCTTCAATTGTATCTGTGCAGTAACTTCCAAATTAATATGCCTTACTGCATACACTAATAGCTATGAATTTTGCCATATTGTATTTTCTGTTGTACTTTTTGTTTGTACTTTGTTATAAACGTGTTTATGTTCTAGTTTTTAAATATAAAGGAATTGTCTTCAATGATAAGGCAAAAATCATGAATTATTTTACAATAAAATAACAATGATTATTTGTTTTATCAGGTTAATTCAAGGATTGTAGACTAGGGAAACAAGATAAAGAAAAACTACCTACAAATTATAAATGAGAATTAGATTCTTAGTGGAAGTTCTGTCCTTGTTTCTTTCTCTTTTTTTATTCATTTCTTTTTAATGGATCTATCAAAATGAAAGTATATTAGGAAAAAGCTAATAACTCCTCAATATTTTCTTGAGGTAATGTTAACATTTTTATGCATATTCTTCCAAAATATTCCCCTTGTACACATATATTCAGTGGCCCTGAAGTATGCAGCCAACTCGGATTGGAACGGGACATTCTGCGAGATCCAGCCAAGTCATCCCTGTTCACACTGACTCACATCTTAAATATGAATTTATCTTCTCTGCTACCCTCATTATTCAAGGGCTCATAGAATTCCTGGTTTATTGACAATGCTTATAATGTTGCCTCAAAAAACGGACACAATTCTTAGCAAAAAACAACAGGCACTACAATGGGTGAATCACCACAGGATTCAATGGTCCTAAAATATATACCATTGTCTGAAGCTGTTCATCCAATAGAAGCTTGTAATCACTTTTTAAAAGCTTAGTTAAGGTGTACAATTAGGGAATATACCTGTGGAGTTTTAGCACAGAATTCTAGGACATGTAAGGTGCCAGGTTTAGCAAATAAAATACAAGATGCCTAGTTGAATTTCAATGTGAGATAAATAACGAATGGATGTTTTAGTATAAGTATGTCCTCGTTGTATGGAACATATTTATACTAAAAAATTATTCATTGACTACCTAAAATGTAAACTTAACTGTGCATCCTGCATTTTGCCTGGCAACCATGGGATATAGTGTATAAATTGAAACCACGGTCTTTCTATGGTGCTGTGCCTCTGTGGTGGCTGAGAAAATGTACTGCTCAGATACTCTAAGGGGAACGTGATGTAATACTGGATAAGCAAGATTTCAATAACTGCGGGAACTTTCTTGGGACAAAGAATATAACATCCTAGCAAGAATCCCAGGAACCAAACTCACTGTTAGAATGGCTCTTAGAACCCTGTAGAAAGCAAGGATTCAGTTCACAATGAGTGAAGCAAAAATGTCAGAGTTTTCAAGACAGATAAAAAAGAAAAATATTGAGAAGCTTAGAGAAGTATGAAGCTGAAGTTAATATGATATGTGAGACCAGACAAGCCACAGAGGATCATGTTATGCTTTGGGCCCGTGGGACATGCCATTCACCAAGGCCATCATGAATGCACTGGTAAGAGGAACCAGCTTCACTGCAAAATTCAGTGACTGCTCATGCTTAAAAGCCAATAGCCAGGAGGATGCAATTACCTAATGACGAGAGAAGCCCAAGGGGAAACCAATTGGACTCTACCTTCAGAGAATTTAGGAAATGGTTAATGGAACCTGGTGTGCTTAGCAGCAAAATTGTAAGGTAAGCCAGGTGATATCAGAGACACTGAATGTCTACAACCAGGAAAAGTTATGAATAGAAGAGCTGGGGATGCTTGTCCCTCAAAATAGTTATGATTCCTGGTTCATTTCCTGAATCTCAGCTAATTTTTCTATTTGGAACCCAATAACTGAAAACATGTTCAGGCCACTCGACTCACTTGAAGGAAATACTTTGCAACACTGTGGCAAGAAAAGACCAGGATGATCCCTTTAGTTTTTCCTCCATTGGATCTATGGGCACTTAAAAGGGTGACCATCATTATGGCCCCTTGCTTGAGTTGGGGCTTACAGGAACAAGTAAAAACTGGTGCCCTGGATAAAGTCTGGGTCACAGAAGGACCATTGCATCTGCAGACCCACCCAGTGGTCATTTTCTGAGTCCCAGAGTAGAGAGTTAAAATGGATATCCTTAGCAGCTGAAGTAATCCCTACATTGAATTCTTGGGCTCAGGTAAACACTATCTGAAACTGCCCTCCCACCACCATCAATACAGCTGATCAAAACCAGAGTTACATTCTCAAAGGGAATCATAAAGAGTATTGCCACCACTGTAATCCTGAAGGACGTGGTACTGGTTCCTACTTCTCTTTATTTTGACAGTCTGCACCACTCTCTGCTGCAAAATAAAAGGACTTTGAACAATTATTGTAGAAGACTGCAAGAAGTCCAAATTGAAGCTGCAGTGCCAGACCTAGGGTCATTGTAGAGCAGATGAACGAGGCCACATGTACATTGCAGGCAGCCATTGATTGGACAAAAGTGTTCTTTTTGATTCCAATTAGGAAACAAATTAGAAAGAGTTTGGATTTGTGGAACACATACTATTCATTTATAGTTTTGCCACAGGACTGTATAAATTCTTCCATTCTCTGTCATAGTCTGAAGGAGATTTGGACTCCCTGGACATCCCATAGAATATCAAGCCAATCTTTTATATCAGTACTATTGAGGAAACTAGGCAGGATGAATAGGAGGTGGCTAGCATGTGGGAAACCTGCTAAGACACTTATATTCCAGAAAGTTGGAGATATACCTTATGAAAATTCAAGGAACTGCAACTTCAGTGAAGTTTTTAAAGATCCAATAGTAAGGGGCTTGTCAGGATATCCATCATTCTAAAGTGAAACAAATTATTTCATCTTGCATCTGCTACCACACGCACACAAACACACACACACAAAAAGAGAAAGAGACATGGTAGGCCTCTTGGGTTATGGAAAATACGCATATTCCACCTAGCAGTTACTGTTCAGGTCCATATATCTAAGCCCTATTTATTAGAAAAGGGCTTAGTAACAGGTCCAGGGTGTAATGCACATGGCCCTGAAGCTTGGGCATTATAATCTTGTGGATGCTATGGCAGTGCAAACGTATGTCTAGAGTGAGAAAAGATGTAGTAAGCACCTGTGGAAAACTCTAAGGAAAGAATTACAAGACAGGCCCTTGAGATTCTGAAGCAAGGAAATTCTTGCAAATTTGTCATATAAAATTTACATCCTCATTGATAAAGTATGGAAGTTTCCATTACTCCTTTATTTTGTCAATGCTTGGTATTGTCAAACTTTTAAATTTTCTTAAGTTATGAATATAAACTAGACTTTAAAAAATATTATACTATTCACATAGAAAAATAGAAAATAAACTTATTATCCAAACATCTTTGTCTCTTGTAGATGGCAGTCTTTTATTAGATTGAGGAAAAGTAGCTAAGGTCCAAGATTCCTTCCACTAAAATAATAGTTGTTTTAATGAGGGGAATAACTTTTTAATATGGAAGGAAAGAAACTTCAGAAGTTTTTATAACCTTTACACTAATTGATACTTTATAATTGTTTATTTTCCTATAGTGTATGATTATTCCTACCCCAGATTCCTTGAAATATACAATATCCCAATTCTTGAGATTAGTTGCTAGGTAGTAAAATGGAAAAAAAGAAAATAAAAGAAGAAAAAGAAAATAAAAGAAAGAGGGAGAGGAAGGAAGGAAGCAAGGAGAGAGCAAAGAAAGAAATAGAAAAAGAAAGAAAAGAAAGACAAAAAAGGAAGAAAGGAAGGAGGAAAGAAAGAAAAAGAAGAAAGAAAAGACAAAAAAGGAAGAAAGGAAGGAGAGAGGAAAGAAATAAAAAGAGAAAGGAAGAAGAAAGAGAAAAAAGAAGGAAGGAAAAGAAAGAAAGAAAAAGGAAGAAAAAGAAAGAGAAAGAAAGAAAAGGAAAGAAAGGAAGGGAGAAAAAGAGAAAAAAAAAGGAAGGAAGGAAGGAAAGCAAGCAAGAAAGAAACAGGAAACTGAGTTGTTTGGCATTCAAGACATTCAGGCCTATTGAGGATTACTTGCCCCTTGCCCCAAGTATTTGGTTATGTCTATGAGATATGTAAGTCTAGAGGATGGTAGAACATCTGAAAAAAGTAAAAATTATATTCACATATTAAATGAGACAATAGATAAATGACCATATTCTTTACCTTTCCTTTTAATGCCTGTTTTTATATTGAACAACCGTTTTTGTGGCTGAGATTCTTCCACTTTGCAGGAATCTCTCTTCTCTAAAGCAGAAGTCCTAGACATTCCCCCAGGCTCTCACGGACCATGTTAACAATGACACTTTAATTAAGGAGCACACAGATTCTTTCTATGTGTGGGATAAGGTTAGTTTAGTCTGAGGAAGTAGATATTAATCTCTACATAAGACAGAAAATTAATTTCACATCAAAGTGATTATTCTTGCTTGCAATATCATTATTTTTTCATTACAAAATAACACCAGTTTGGGAAAATTGTTTATAACATGTATTTATCACTTTTTATAGTCTACTGTCTACTGTTTAGTGTTGGTAATATGTCTATGGTTCTCAAAAGGAAATCATGTCATTCACAAGAGTCATAAAAATGTTTTCTTTGACATCCACCTTAAACTCAGCTCCTTTACTGGTGATCATGAACTCTGCTTTATAATTCATAAATGTTTCTCTTTTCAGGCTTATTTTAAGTTCCCACATTTCAGTTTCTATCTCAATATCTGTTCAATTAGGTACATTTGTTTATTACCTATTGTCAGTAGTTGGATTCTGAAGAGATATTTTCCAAGAACTGGAAAGTATATTTTAAAAAGAAATAGATTACTTTCTGAAAGTTAACCTACAAAGTCCGTGCTCAGTAAGTCACATGTAAATGCAATTGACAAGGAAGAACGGCTGTTAGATCAAGGAATTGAGTGGCATAAGATTGATGTCACAATGTTGTCCAACAGGGGTGTTCCAGTTAGAACTAGGAGCAAGGAGGATGTGAGAGGGAGGTGAGAAAGATGGCTATGACAGAGAAACAGGAGTTGCAGTAGTCCACACTGCAGTGCAAGCGTGAGGAGGCACAGGAGAGGGAGACACTTAAGTCAAACACCTACCACGTTCATATCTACTGACATGCCAGCACCGGTTTCAAGGAGAATATATCCATACCGCATACAGGAAGAAAATCAATACCATGTCAAAGTTAGTATTACAGCCCAAGACGCAGTTATTTTCATAATGAATACATGGAAATCATTATTTTCTTAAGTCAGCTCTATAACATGGTAATTGTGAGCCCACACTGCCATATGTGGTCAATATGAATATGCTGATAATTCAGTCTTTGAGCTAGCCAGGGTCAGTTCTTGAGCCATGGAATATGAGCCAATGTAATGCTACCCCAGAGGTTAATTTCTCATGTGCAGACTGCTTTTTCCAAGTAATAATGATATGTCATGTAACTGTTTTTGAAATTTCTACAGTTGATATAGGTCATTAAAATTAACAGACTAGAAAGTGCTTTATATTAAATCATTTAAGATATCATCAGCTTTATGGTAATACAGTACATATTCATAGAAATATTTCCATCTTTATTCTGATATCTGTTGAGATGAATAGAATTACACGCAAGTGAGGAAACATATCAAATTTAAATCACAAGGAAATCTCATTCCCAGTAAGTGGCCTATGAAACAAACTTCAATAATCTGCTGAAAGAAGCCTCTTCTCATATTTTATGGGAATAGAGAGAAAAGAGAGACTTCAAGATAATTAGGGAGAGAAGAGTTCTTACATATCAAGAAAAACCTTCAAGACTGAAATGGCACTTCTCACAGTACTCATATGAACTGCATAAAGGTTCATAGAAAACGTGTGAATGGATTGTGTCATTATCATCACAGTATGAGGCTATGTTCTGGCTACTTAAGAGATCAGTTTGAGAAAGCAAATTCAATAAGGGAGAGATAGGGAACGTGTAGCAAAGGATGTTTTCCTTCTGCCATCCTGTTGCGTAATGGGTTCATTTTTAGGGATCCCCAATACAAACTAAGCACAGTAAGTATTATTAAGGAATAAAATATCTGGGTAACATGAAAAAATATGACACATGTTATTTCTATCAATATCTTGACTAGTTGGATAAAATCCACAGCAATTTTTATTAGCCCTCTGGGCTTTCCAGAAAAATCTCTTACATATTTTTCTTATCCAAGAACACAAATCAAACTGTCCTATTTTATTGATGTAAATTATTATTTATTTAAATAATATTTCAATGTATTGCCAAATGAGTGTCTATACACACACACACACACACACACACACACACACACACACACACATTTGGCTGCCTCAAAGAACAAAGCATGACCTATATTGCTGTCTTAGTCAGCTCAGGCTGTTAGAACAAATTATCATAGACTGAATGGCTTAAACAACAAATATTTATTTCTGATTGTTCTGGAGGCAGGAAAGTGCAAGATAAAGATTCTGGCAGACTTTTGCTATATCACTAATATCGCTCTTCTGCAATCGCTTTTTAAGGTTAATTGCAGGTTGTTTTGAACCCCATAATATCATTACTGCAAGAGGTACCCCCTTACCTGAAGTAGTTGAGAATGGTGTCTGTGCAACCGTGGTTCAGTTAAACTCTCAGCTTCATTTGGTAATTGTAGTGATTGTAGTCAGTGTCTTTTCACCAGACCTGGTTTTCTATTTACACAAATTAAGTAAAACTTTAGTAGGATGTCCATGTATATCAGTTCTAGGGATATCAGGATCAACTAGCCAGTACCAAAATTTTCTGCCAAGAAAACTCTTCCTGTTACTGATGTTGCCTCTGCTTCTCATCCCAGGATTCATATATTTCTTGTTTTGGGTAAATTAGTGCCTCCATATGGCTCATGACACCCAGGAACCACATTGTCCTCATTGAAATCAGACTACCCAGTCTGATAGCAACAATTCTCACCACCAAACTTGGCCTGTAGAGAATAGTCACAACAATATGCCAAGACTCCTCTCCCTAATGTATTTTATACACCCCTAAGGTGGCTTATGATTTGACCAAATCCAAACATGTATTAATGGTGAGGTCCAATTCTAAAAAGAATCAAGTTTTCAAGGATCAATTTGATTAATTAATTTGCCCATTTGTTATTTTCGTGTGTTTACACCTACCACATACTAGGCACTTTTCTAGGTCCTGAGGATAAAGCACTGAACAAAACAGATAAAATACCCAGGTAAAATTTATTCTAGGGGATTCTAATACATAGTGGATCTTAGGGTGTAATGTGGTTTCTGGGGTAGAAAGAAGAGACTGTGGCAGTCAGGTAACATCAGGATTCTTTTAAATGGTGATAATTAGTGTTAAGTTATTGAAGTAGAAATCTAGATCCCAGTAATTCATTCAGAAGACCAATCATTTATATAGAAGATATTTGCAGAGTCTAGAATGATAAAATCTGCATTTTCCCAACTGAAATCTTCACACCTCAAAATCAGAATCATGCTTAGTTGAAATTTAGACCTCTCTCTTCATTTTCTTTTTTAGGCTATTTAAAAGAAAAAAAATAACTCATAACATGATTTTTGTTACAAAACAGAAGGTACTTCACACAACAAAATGTATTCATGTTCTCTTCTCCCTGCTGATCTCGGTATATAGAAATCCCATTTATAATCAGTCGTAGTCACAATATTTTTTTTCTCCAGAGTTAAGAGTGTTCATATTTGTGTCTTTTCAGCTTCTACTAAAAATTCACTTTTTTCCCCAAATCCATTTGTCCTAATATTAATTTCTGTTATTCTCCTCTCATTGCATCATTGCCAAAACATGAAATTGGGGAAACTAGAGTGTTAAAAATACTTTTCTATCTTTTGATGTGCTTCAGCCCCAAATAACTAAACAAATAATTTAGTTCCATGAAGTGTAGAACAGAATAGGTAGGGGAAAAGAGTAATTATTAAGTGGTCCTGGGAAACTCGATTTACTATTTTGAAAAAAAAAAGGGACTGTTAAAGTTATGTCCCCATCTCATATCTTAAATTATAATAAATATTAGATTAATGAAAATCTTAAACCAGAATGATGTAGAGGGGATGGGGATAAATAAAAGTGTATTTACTAGAAAGGTGATATCCGAGGATTTCCTCACTATTGCTTATTCTGCTAGTGTAAATCTCTTCTGCTTCTACTTTATAAAGTAGTATTCAGCAAATTATACTGCCAATATTATACTGCCAGCAAATTATACTGCCAGTATTCAGTATTCAGTATCAGCAAATTATAAGCCCAGTATTCAACAAATTATACTGCCATTATGAATACTTTGACTGGGTAGATACATATATGCATAGATTTGTAGGGGTATAGGTATGTACTATGAATATAGATGACAAAATGTGGCTGAGGTTACATTCTAAATTCTAACGCTATGGAGCAGGAAGTATATACAGAGGCAGGAGCTGGAGACAGAAGGAACCACACAACTATGTGCGTCAGAAATAATTCTTGATAAAGGTTTTCTCGTTTGTATTAGATTCCCATGATGGCTGCAGCAAATTCCCACAAAACTGGTGGCTTAAAACAACACATTTATTCACTTGGAGTTCCAGAGGTCCCAAATCAGTCTTACTGATTTTAAATCACAGTGTCACCAGTGCTGTGTCCCTTCTGGAGTATCTTAGTTGGCTTGTAAAGAATTGAAATTTGGGCCGGGCACAGTGGCTCATACCTGTAATCCCACCACTTTGGGAGGCCGAGGCAGGGGGATCACCTGAGGTCAGGAGTTTGAGACCAGCCTGGCCCCCGTGGTGAAACCCCATCTCTACTAAAAATACAAAAATTAGCCAGGCACAGTGGCAGGCGCCTGTAATCCCAGCTACTCAGGAGGCTGAGTCAGGAGAATTGCTTGAACCCAGGAGATGGAGGTTGCAGTGAGCCAAGATCATGCCACTGCACTCCACCCTGGGTGACAGAGTGAGACCTTGTCTCAAAACAAACAAACCAAAAAAAAAATAGAAATTTATTTTCTCACAATTCTGAAGGCTGAGACATCCAAAAACAAGGCACTGGCAGATTCAGTGTCTGGCGAGGGCTGCTCTCTGCTTCCACGGTGATGCCTCTTGCCTCTTGTTGTGTTTTCACGTGGTGGAAGGGAGAAAGACAAAAGGACTCAAGGGAACTATCTAGTCATGGAGCCCTCATGAGTTAATCACCTCCTAAGGGACCTACCTCTTAAAACTATGTCATTGGGTCTCAGGTTCCAACATAGGAATTTTGAGGGGACACATGCATTCAACCATGCAGTGGAGGCTCTATAGGACTATCTGTTCCTTGCCTTTTCTGGCTTCGAGGTGATGCCTGCAGCCCTTGGCTTATGGCCATTTTCCTGCAAGTGCTTTACCAGCTTCTGCATTCATTGTCACATCTCCTGTCCTGACTCTGATGCTGCTGCCTCCCTCTTTCACTTACAAGAACCTTTGTCATTAACCTGAACCACCCAATTAATCTAGAATAACCTCACAGTCTCAAGAACCTTGACTTAATCAAGTTTGCAAAGTCCCTTTTTGCCATGTAAGGGAGCATGTATACAGGTTCTGAGGATTAGGATGCTAACCTCTTTGAGGGGGCAATTATTTTGCCAACAGCACAAATTAAATACAGAAAGAAACATAGTAAATATAACACAATGCACCCATCGATCATAGCATAAGATAATATGACAAAATTTAGATCAAATTTACCAGAAATTTCAATAAAAATAAATGGTTTTTATAACCCAATTCTAGAATTGGCATGCAAATCAAAACACAACTCTGTTCTATATAAGAGATACACTTAAATTATAGCATTTCCAAAATGTTAGTACTAAAGGACTGAACAAAGATTTGATAGAAACGGGGAAATAATAAGTGTTTTCAATCTTGATAACAAAGTATAATTTACATTAAAAAGTATTACAAAGACAAAGTCTGACACATTTTAAATGCTAAAAAACCGCACTCCACAATATATATTCAATGCTAAAAGTCACTTTTCAAAACACCCCAGACATAATGGTTATGAATACTGGTGTGCCAAATAATAGAACAACTGCAATATCAAACTGACACAACATGAGACCAAAAGGATTTCTAAAAACCCATTAATAATATGGGATTTAACACACCATTGTCAATATAAAAGAAGCCAAGTAGACAAAGATTAATGTGGATATAAAAATGATCTAAATAACACAGTAAAGTAGAATTTTTCAGACATTTAACAAACATTATATTCTGACGATAGAGAATGTCTTCTCGAACACACCTGAAACATTTCTAAAAATCGACCATGTATCAAGAATCACCATTAGTTTTCACAAAGTGGAAATACTTTGTGTGATTGCAATGCAACTCAAATAGAAGTCAAATATAAAATCAATAATCAAAAAAATCTGTCTACTTGGAAATTCAACTGTTTTTCATAATAGAAATGTTTAATACTTGGAACTGAATAATTGTTATAACACTAACACTTATAATTTACTTATGTTACAACAATAACATTTATATTGTTGTAGCAATCACACTTATAACAATAAATGTGAGAAGTAGCTATAGTATTCTTTTTAAATTTTATTTTAACAGACAGGGGATACAAGTGCAGTTTTATTACATGGATAATTTGCATAATGGTGAACTCTGGGCTTTTAGTGTAAACATCACTCAAATAATGTATGTTGTACCCACTAGGTAAGAAATTCAACTTTTTATTAAATAACTCTTGAGTGAAAGAATACGGATGTCATAAATTTAATTTATTTACAAAAATAATGATAATGAGAATCCTATATATCAGAAGCTACAGAAACTTGTAAAGCAGTAACCAAATGAAAATGCGTAACATTGTAGAATTATAGCAATAAAAGTAAAAATAAATGAAGCATCAATATTTAATAAACAAAAGGAAATCAAAAGAAAGCACAAGGAAGAAAAATGAGAGAATAAAAGTAGAGAACAGAAAAACTTTAAATCAAATTAATATTCTATTAAAAATAATCAAAATAGACAAATCACTAGCTAACAACCTAACTTTAAAAAAAGGAGAAAACAGATTTGCAAAATGAGAAATGGCATGGGGAGGAAATCCACCTCTGTCATGGCTGAACAAGCCTGTACAGGACTAACCCTACATGAGATAACAACTACAAGCCATGAACAGATGACAAAACAATTATTTGAAGGCATTTGAGAGTCAACACAGAGGTTTGGGAGGAAAGTCAACGCTTCAATATTTGAAAGAAAAACAAGGCACAGGTTAGTTCTTCATTTCTTATGCTTTTCAGCTTTTGGATATATCAGTCTTCACCATGCAGAATGACATAATCTCTGTTGGAAAAGCTGCAGTTGTTTAAAACTAGGAAATTCAGAGAAACCACAGCCAATGGATAATAATGGTAGAAAGCTAGAAAGGAGAGAACCAAAGACAGTGATTCCCAAGATTTGTATAAATGCCTCCCCAGATATCTGACGGACACTTGCCTCTCACATGTATTGGTAGACTCAAAACAGCCCATCAAAAATGTCAAATAACTGTACTAAGATGTCAAATGGCATGCAAGACTTGGCAGTTTGGGTCTGATCAAGATAATTGGCTTCTAAAGTTTATGAACAAAAAGCTACTCATTGGGAGAATATTACAGAATATAGTCATAACCCTTATAGTGCCCAGAAAAAGATAGTTTAAATTGTTTAATATTCAAAGAAGGAAAAAAATTACTCATTCACAAAAGATCATCAACAGACAAGAATATTCAAATATTGGAATTAGCACTACACAGATTTGAAAGCAATTAAAACTAAACTCATGGTTATAAAGGAAAACATGGTTAACAATGAAATGGACTTTAGAAAATGTAATTTTAAAATGCTATTATTAACATAAAAATTTTACTCTATGGGATTAACAAAAAAGTGAAGATAGAGCAACGAGTATACTAGACCAATAGCAATTAACTAAGCTGAAAATATAAAGGAAAAACATGGTTGAAAACAACCTCAAAACCTGTAGGATAACAACAAAAGTCTAACATATATGTAATTGAAGTTCTAGGAAGAGAAGAGAGAAAAAAGACTGAAGGGAAAATGTTTCAATTGCTGTAAAATTTTGCTATTTAGTGTAAAACATATTTTTTGTGTGATTTATTGTTCTAATTTTAGAAGGTTAGTAAACCCAAACAAGATACAGATGAATTAAATCACTAAGTACATGACAGTAAAACTAGTGAAACCCAATACAAAAAGAACACCTTGATACCAGCCAAAGGAAAATAACACGTTACATCCAGGGAATAACTATTCAAATAGCCAGTGGATTCTCATCTGACTTTATGGAGGCCAAAAAATAGTGGAAAACATTTTCAATATGCTGACAGAAAAAAAGACTCAGAATATTATTATGAGCAAAAACATTCTTCAAGAATTAAAATTAAACATTTCCAAGTGGTGGGTAGAGAGAAAGAAACAGAGAAAGACATACACACACACACACACACACACACACACACACACACACAGACATAGAAACACAGAATGAATTTGTCTCCCACAGAATTTCATCATAAGATATGCTAAAGAAAAGACTTTGGGATGAAGTAGAATGATATCAGATAAAAATCTGGACCTTCAGGAAGAAATAAAAAGCACTGGAAATGATAAATATTGGAGGGAATATAAAAGACTATTATTCTTCATATTTTAAAAGCTTGTTCTGTTTAAAACAACAAAAATTATTGTCTATTTAGTCTGTAATATATGTATATGTAATGCATATGAAAACTATAGCATGAAGTAGGATTGATACTTGCTTTCTATAAAGGAAAAAATGGTAAACATTTTGGCATTTCAGAGCACGTGGTCTCTGTCACTCTTGGTGAACTCTGCCATTGTACTGTGAAAAGTCATAGGAGATACACAAATGAATGAGCAGTGTTCTAAAAAAGCTTTATATGTTACAGCCAATTCAGGGAATACGGATTAGATATACTTTTCCCTAATCCTCCTGCTAAGTAAACTGAACAAATCTGAACATGATACATAGAACAAATGTAAAAATACCCTGAAAAGTGGAGAGAAGCCAAATTTCAGGACTTGAAGAACAACACAGTGGTGAGATCTGTGGGTTTTCTATTTTTCTTTTTTTCATATATCCCAGACTTGAAGCTGAAGAAGCCAACAACCAGGATAGGTACAGACAAAAAAGGGAAAGAAGGAAAGGACAGGAAAGGAAAGGAAAGGAAGAGAGCAAAAGCATGCTTTATATAGCCAAAGCACCAGGAGCAGGACAGCCTAATGAAACAGAAAACATTTAGACAATAGCTGGTTTACTCCAGCCAAACATCACTGAAAACACTCTAATCCCACCCCTGACCCACACCAGCAAATGTGGACTGAGAAGCCCAGACTTGTGTGCTTGCAAGGCTATAACAAAGCACCCCAACCTGTCCCATAAGTGTTCTAGAACCAATAAGTGGGTCCAGGAATGTCCCAGGATACAAGATAAATATACACAAATTTATTATATCTATATAGTAGCAGCAAACTTATATAATGTATATATACAGATACACCATACATATGTACACAAATAAAAAATATGATATTGTTTGCAATGACTCAGCAAATCTTTATTCCATGGATATCTTTATTATGCAAATAATAAAGCAAATCTTTATTAGATTGATTCAGCAAATCTTTATTAGATTCATTTCATTCTTAGGTGTGAATCTAATAAGGAATATACAAGACATATGCTGCAAACTATAAAATAATGATGAAAAAATAAAAGATCTAAATAAATAGAAAAACATACTGTGTTCATGGAATATAGAACTGAATAAATTAAAAATATTAATCCTTTTTGAATTGATATACAGGTTTAATGAAATTTCTATCAAACCCCCTGCAAGAGTTTTTGTAGATATATGCAAGATTATCTTCATACTTACATGGAAAGGCAAAAAAACTAGAATAGCTATTTTTTTTTTCCTGGAAAAGATAATAAAATGAGAAGAATCACTCTACCCAATTTCAAGATGTATTATTTATCTACAATAATCAGGACTGTACCGTATTGGTAGATAGACATATAGATCAATGGAACAGAAAATCCAGAAATAAACTCACAAATACATGCCCAATTTGTTTTATATATATATATATATATATATATATATATATATATATATGACCTTCATTAAAATATAAGTAAAATTGTACAGTTTATTCATTTAAAGTGTATAATTCAATATTGTGGGTTTTTTTTTAAATATTCACAGGGTTGTGAAATTGCTAATACAACACATTTTAGAACATTTTCAACTGCCAGGAGCGGTGGCTCATGCCTGTGATCCTAGCACTTTAAGAGGCCGAGGCAGGTAGATCATCTGAGATCAGGAGTTCGAGAGCAGCCTGGTCAGCATAGTGAAAGCCTGTTTCTACCAAAAATACTAGCCAGGCCTGGTGGTGGGCGCTTATAATCCCAGCTGCTCGGGAGGTTGAGGCAGGAGAATCGCTTGAACCCGGGGGCAGAGGTTGCAGTGAGACGAGATCACGCCACTTCACTCTAGCCTAGGTGACAGAGTGAGACTCTGTCTCAAAGAAACCAACAAACAAAAAGAAACCCCATTTTCATCACCCCAAAATAATGAAACCACATACCTATTAGCAGTCATTCCTCAATTACCCCAAATATCCCTCCCCTCCCCACCATGAATAATCACTAATCTAATTTACTATCTGTAGATTTGCCTAGTCAGGATATTTTATATAAATGGAATCCTATAATATAGAAATTAACATATAGAAAATGTGATTTTTAAAAGATATAGGTGTGGATATTTTAAATTTCCCTCCAAGCCCTGCTTTTGCTCTATCCCATAAGTTTTGATATGACGTGTTTTCATTTTCATTCTTTCAAGAGTATTTTCTAATTTTCCTTGTAATTTATTTGACTCATTGGTTATTCAGGAGTGTTATTTAAGTTTCACATATTTGTAAATTCTCTGAATTTCTTTCTGATATTGATTTCTTATTTAATTCCATCGAGTGAAGAGAACATATTTTGTATGATTTCAGTGCTCTTAAACTTACTGAGGCTTGCTTTATGGCCTAATAGAAGGCCTATCTTGGAGAAGGTCTACCTTATGTTCGCAGAAGATGATGTTCTGCTGTTGTTGAATGAAATATTCTATAGATCTTGTTTACAGTTAGTTGGTACGTAGTGTTATTCAGTCTTCTATTTCCTTATTCATTTTCTGTCTAGTTTTTCTATCCATTATTGAAAGTAGGGTATTGAAATTTCTGATTATTTATTTTTCCCTCCAGTCCTGTCAGTTTTGCTTCATATATTTGGAAGCTCTGTTGGGCAGCATGTATGTGTTCATAGTTGTTTTATCTTCCTGATGGATGATCCTTTTATTGCTATACACAGTATCTCTTTTCTCTAATAACATTTTGCTTTTGAAAATCTATTTTTTTCTGATATTGGTATAGTCTCTTCAGGGTTGCTATGATTGGTCTTTGTATGGTTATACTATATGCATTTTCATCCTTTTGCTTTCAAATCTTTGTATCTTTGGATAGAAAGTGTGTTTCCTGCAGGCAATGTATAGTTAGGTTTTGTTTGTTGTTGTTGTTTTTGAGACAGAGTCTCGCTCTGTCGCCCAGGCTGCAGTGTAGTGGCGTGATCTCTGCTCACTGCAAGCTCCGCCTCCCGGGTTCGCGCCATTCTCCTGCCTCAGCCTCCCGAGTAGCTGGGACTACAGGCGCCCGCAACCACGCCTGGCTAATTTTTTTTTTTTTTGTATTTTTAGTAGAGATAGGGTTTCACCGTGTTAGCCAGGATGGTCTCGATTTCCTGACCTCGTGATCTGCCCGCCTCGGCCTCCCAAAGTGCTGGGATTACAGGCGTGAGCCACCGCGCCTGGCCGGGTTTTATGTTTTCAATCAGACATATGCATTATCATTGGATTGTTTAATCTATTCACATTTAATGTTATTGATAAAGTTGTATTTATGTCTCTCATTTTACTTTTTGTTTTCTATGTGTCTTATTTTTTCTTCCTCTATCCCTCCTTCCCTGCTTTCTTTCACACTAAGGGAATATTTATTGTGTAATTTTTAAATTTATTTAATGATCTTTAAGCTACATTTTAAAAGTTATTTTCTTTATTGTTACTTTAGGGCTTATCACGTACATCTTAGCTTCTCAGAATTTACTCTCAGATTTATAGTATCTTAATTCCAATTAGATGTATAAACATTACTCCTATATAGCTCTATTGCCTTTTCACAATTTTTGTGATATTATTGTTATGTACAGCATACCTTTATAGTTTACAAATCCCAAAGTATATTGCTTTAACTATTACTTTGTACGATTTTATATCATTTAAGAAAGGTAAAAGAAGGAAGAAGAGCAAGTATATATGTATAAGCCTTTTACTACCAGCCTTCTTACTTACTATTTGTTGTTTTATTTATTTGGTCTTGTGGATTCAAATTACCATTTGGTTTTATTAGTTTCTTCCATAGAGCTTTGTTCTTGCACACTAATTCTGCGCTATTGTCAAATACATTACATTTCTATTTGTAATATTCTCCACAATACAAATATACATATGTACTTCTATGCAATTGCTTTTTAAATCAGTAAAGAGAAATAAAAAGAGACCTCTGCATTTATGTTGCCTTTTAAGTTACATAATCATCTTTACCAGTGCTGTTTTTTTTCTGTATATTTGAATTACTGTCTGGTGTCATGTGCTTTCAGCTTGAGGAATTTCCATTAATATTTCTTAAAAGATACGTCTGCTAGAAACCAGTTCTCTCGGTTGTTTATCCAGGATTATCTTTATTTTGCTTTCATTTGTGATAGTTTTGCTAGCTATAAGACTGTTAGTTGACAATTTTTTATTTCAGTACTTTGTATCTGTTTTCCTGCTGCCTTTTGCTCTCCGTTGTTTCTGATGTTAATTTTATTGGGGTTCCTTGTATGTAACAAGTCATTTTTCTTTTGTTGCTTGCAAGATTTTCTCTTTGACTTTTGACAATTTTGTTATAATATGTCTGGGTCTGAATTTCTTTGTGTTTATCCTATTTCTAATATCTAGAATATATAAAGAACTTTCAAAAGTAAACACTCAAAAAGCAAACTATCTGATTAGCAACGGGCAAAAGAAATGAATGGGCCAGGCTTGGTGGCTCACGCCTGTAATCCCAGCACTTTGGGAGGCCGAGGCGGGCGGATCATGAGGTCAGGAGATCGAGACCATCCTGACTAACAGTGAAACCCCGTCTCTACTAAAAATAAAAAAATTAGGAGGCGTGGTTGTGGGCGCCTGTAGTCCCAGCTACTCTGGAGGCTGAGGCAGGAGAATGGCGTGAATCCGGGAGGTGGAGCTTGCAGTGAGCTGAGATCTCACCACTGCACTCCAGCCTGGGCAACAGAGCGAGACTCTGTCCCCGCCCGCCCCCCAAGAAAAGAAAGAAATGAACGAATGGACATTTCACTTAAAAGGATGGGACATAAGCATATAAAAATATTCAACATCACTAGCCATTAGAGAAATCTGAATTAAAAACACAATGACATATCACTCTGCACATATCAGAATGGCTAAAATAAAAATAGTTGTAATCCTAAATGCTAGTAAGAATGCAGAGAAACTGGGTCACTCATATGTCGTTGATGAAAATTTAAAATATTACAGCCACTCTGGAAAACAATTGGCAGCTGGTTAAAAAACTGGACACGCAGCTACCATTCAATCCAGCAATTGTATTTCTAGGTATTTATTATACAGAAATGAAGATTTAGGTCCACACAAAAACCTGTATGTAAATGCTCATAGGTGCTTCATTTGTAACTGGAAACAATTCAGATGTCCTTCAACGGGTGAATGGTTAAACAAATCGTTGTACCCACAGCACAAAATACTGTTCAGCAATAAGGAATAATGAACTATTTTTACCTGCAACAACCTGCATGAATCTCCAGAGAGTTATGCTGGGGGAAAATGTCCAGTGGCAAAAGTTTACATACCGTATAAGTGTATTTATATATCATTCTAGAAAAGACAAAAATTATAGAAAAAGAAAGCAGATTATAGCACGAATGGATATGGAAAGGATAGCAGCATATGGGAACTGGGCAAGATTATAGAAGGGCAACATGAGGGATCTTTGCTGTGATAGAAATATTCTCCATTTTGACTGTTAATGTCAATATGTTGTTTGTTCTATTCTACTATGGATTTGCAACATGTTACCCTTGGGTAAACCACGGTAAATCGTGCATGGGACTTCCTTGGATAATTTCGTAAAACTTCATATGAACCTAAAATTATATAAAAATAAAAGTTATATTTAATAGAAAGCAAAATTATTGATGAACATGTAAACAAAAAAAACTTTTATGTGTAGAAATAATTCAGTCTACAAAATAGAGAGAAACTAGCTTGAACAGCTATATAAAAATAAATAATTAAAACCCTAGGGATTTTTATTTTTTTCAAAAATAGAAGGTGGGCCAGTTATATGGAGGAAAACGAAGAAGTAAATACAGAAATTTAACAATAGCTAAATCTGGGTTAAGTGTTATATCAGTGCTCTTAGTACTCTTTCAACTTTTCTAAGGTTTTACAATTATTTCTCAATATAAGAATTAAAAATAGCCGAAAAAAATATAGAAGAGCAAAGAGGTGTTGATAAAGCAAAAAAACTAGCTCCATATACAAGCTCATTGTCAGGAACACAGAATTATGCAGAGAAGAGATGGAAAATAGCATTAGAAAATATTTTGATAGATTGTGCAGTGTTTTGACTTGTAGACTGAGGAGGCTTGGATATCATGCACTAAACAGTAGAATGTTATTAAATACTTTTAAGCATGTGAATGACATGATCAAAGTGGAACTTTGAGAAACATTGATCTAGCAGTGGTGTGCAAAGGAAGAGATATCAGGGCAGAGAATAAGGCAGGTGGGAATGAAAACTGCCTATCAGTGTAGTCAGAGGCAAGAAATTATGTGAGTGAACACTGTAAACAAATAGAAAAACTTTTATGGTGTGTAGAAATCAATTTCATGTCTACAAAATAGGAGAGAAACTAGCTTGAACAGCTACTGATATAAAAATAAATAATTAAAACCCTAGGGATTTTAAATTAAAACAAGTTCAATATGAACCAGGAATATCAAAAGACTCCTAAAAAATCCAATACTAGAATCTTCGTTGATTCTAGTAGAAATGCATCGTCTGTATAAGAATGATAAAATTCCACCATATTTTACCTTTATCAGACAAAAACCTAAATAAAGTGCAAAGTTCTTGCAGCCCATTTTAAATCAGTATTTTGTTGCTTTTACTTTGTCTGTAGTTTTGAGTTTATAAAAGAAACATAGGGTATTGGGAAATCATGACCTGACTTTTAACAAGCATTGTAAACATGACTTTCACATTCTGAGATCAAAGAGAGGGGAGACAGAAAGAGAAGCCTGATTGGTACTAACAAGAGATTGAATTTACTTCGGATTTCAGTATGTGTTAAGGAAGCTCTGAGGTAAGGCTGACAGATGAGGAAGACGTCTTACGTATTTTCACGATGAAATTATTCCTGCAGGTACCTCCACAGGGAAGTTATTTGCTTGAAAAATTTTATCCACTTTGGGAAGCCACTTGCTTAGACAGTCATCCCAGCTCTTGGTCTCTCAATCTATTTTGGGAGACACAACTCCCATGTACGCGTGATGGGCTGTCCTACTCATCTTTTTTTGTTTTCTGTCTTCCTCAACTGATTTGACAAATGGTCCTGTTTATCAGTTGAGATAACTTTCTTCTGGCAATAGCTTTGCCAGCCACTGATATTTTAACCTCCAAACATTCCTGGTTAATGTCTTCTCTGCTACCATCTTAAGTTATGTATAATATATACCTACTGAATGATATGATTAATTTATAGTTATAATATTTACATGAAATTCTCTGTTTTCATAGAAATCATAAACCGAAGTGTGTCATTATACAATTTAGTGCCTATAAGGAGAGAACCATTAATGGTGGTTTTTATCAAAACAACGTACATTTCTGTGATCATTGTACCAATATACCCCAGGGATTCAGGCTCAAATTTCAATGTCAGGTATCATTCATCCTTTTCCCTCATCATTGTTATCCATTTTTCATGAACTTTTTGGTAATAATGTAATTTCTATAAGATTTAAAATATACAATGTCTCTCATCATCAAAAATGTGATTTTGGGGAGCTTTCTTACTTAAGGTAAACTTACCTGCTTATAATAAATATAAAATTTTCTTAATTTGTGGTTTACAACTTTAAAAACTGGCATAAAAGTGATGAACAATACAGTCTGGGTTCTTCAGTGGTTGGATGGTTGACACGACTGGAAGAGTCAGCAAAAGAAATTAGTTGGAAACAAAGATGAATAGGAAAATTTGAATTCTAGTCAGATGGTTAGCAAAAACCATGATGAAGGCCGCACGTGGTGGCTCACTGCTGTAATCCCAGCACGTTGGGAGGCCGAGGCTGGCGGATCACCTCAGGTCAGGAGTTTGATACCAGCCTGGTGAACATGACAAAACACGGTCTCTAACCAAAAATACAAAAATTAGCCAGGTGTAGTGGTGTGCGCCTGTAATCCCAGCTACTCGGGAGACTGAGGCAGGAGAATCACTTGAACCCAGGAGGTGGAGGTTGCAGTGAGCCAAATTGTGCCAGTGTACTCCAGCCTGAGCAACAGAGCGAGACTCTGTCTCCAAAAACAAAAACAAAAGAAAACCCATGATGAAATGTCTTAGTGAGATCACTTGAGTCAGCATTTCAAGACATAATTAAAAATAGCTTCTCACTTCAACCTCAAACCTCCATTATCCTCATGTTCATGGTTGACTCAAGAATAGGGATCTCACAGAATATTTCTGCATTCTAACTCTAATGAAATTGCATTAGTGTGCTTCTCTTAAAATTCCTATTTGCTCCTCTAGTAAAATTTTCCCGTGTTACTTTGTAACATCACTATCATAGGACTTACATATTAACCCACATACATTGGTTCATGTGTTTATCTTTCTCCTAATTCAGGCGTCTCTTAAGTGGAGCATATTTTTATTACTCAAGTGTTTGTAACATATTTTGTAATTTGGGTCAATAAAATACTGAAAGAGAAAATATTTCTAAATAAATAGCAAAAAACAATTTTATATAAGTTATTTAATTACATAAACATCATATCTCAGAACTATTCATTTGTTTACATATTCTCTAAAAGAAATACACATATTGTGGGTATTAGTGTTTCCCTATGTTTTTTTTGTTTCTTTTTATTTTGGCTTATAGAAATTGATAAGAACAATATGATAAACTCCCATGTATCTTTTATACAGATTCACTCATGATTTAAATGCTGCCTCGTTTGTTTCATCATTATCTATCTATCTATCTATCTGTCTATCTATCTATCTATCTCTCATCTACCGTTATCTGTTCTTAAGGTCTTTTTCTTCATCTCAGGGATATTTTAAAAAACAAAACAAAACAACTTTTGAATTTTTTCCTCCTGAGATTGAATCAGTGTTCTTCTCTGGGAATTCCCAATGGTTAACTTCTGAGTGGTATAGTTCATATCTTTTCACTTTTCTCTCATATTTCCATCTTTTAGTTCTAATTTCATCTCTATATTCTAGAAAATGTCAAGGACTATGATATTAATGGATTTCTTAACGTTGTGCCAAACTTGCATTCCTGGAACAAATCCGATTTGGTTTTCTTCATGTAGTGCTGAATCTGTAAATATTTTATTTTATATGTTTGCATTGAAATTCATAAATTAATCTGTATTTTCTTTACTTTTATTCTCTTTACTAGATTGACTTCATAACTTCATTAAAAAGTTGAGAAAATGTCTTCATTTTCAGTAGTCTGGAAAAATTTATATAGAGTATTGAAAGCTTTAGTAGAATTTCTATGTGAATTCATCTGAACAAGGTGCTAAAATGCCTACAAAGTTGAGTAGTTTTCCAAGAATTTTATTGATTTCTTCTATATACTTTGGTCTGTTTAATTTTCCTCTATCTGATGGAGTCAATTTTTGTGCTCACTTCGTTCACACATACTCTAATGGAGTCAATTTTGTAAATATATATTTATTTAGGAAATTATCCATTTCATCTGAGATTCAAAATATTTGCATAGAATAGGCCCTTGTAATTTTTAAAATTAATATTATTTTTAATTGGCAAATCATATGTATATACATTCGTGAGGTACAATGTGATGCTTAGATATATGTGCACACTGTGGGATGATTAAATCAAATTAATTAACATGGTCAATAATAATGTATTATATATTTTAAAAGAACTAAGACACTTAATTTTAAATGTCTGACCATAAAAATGATAGGTAAACAAGGTGATAAGCATGTTAATTGCACTGTGGTAATTTTTAAATTACCTCATGTTAATGCTTTAATTAAAATAGATTTTTGTGGTAATTTTTAATTTCTTGTTTCACTGGATATTTCCTCCTTATAATTTCTTAATTTGTTCATTTGTGCTCTTTCCTCATTTCTTCTTGATCAAGTTAGCTAATAAATTGCTGATATTTGTATTTATTTTTTTAAAAATAACTTGTATGACTTGGCTTACTTTTTTACTATCACAATAATTTTTGCTTTTAATTTTTTTTAATTTTTTTATTTTTATTTTTATTTTTTGGGTTCAATTTTCTTTTTATTTTATTTTATTTATTTATTATTATTATACTTTAAGTTTTAGTGTACATGTGCACAATGTGCAGGTTTGTTACATATGTATCCATGTGCCATGTTGCTGTGCTGCACCCACTAACTCATCATTTAGCATTAGGTATATCTCCTAATGCTGTCCCTCCCCCCTACCCCTACCCCGCAACAGTCCCCAGAGTGTGATGTTCCCCTTCCTGTGTCCATGAGTTCTCATTGTTCAATTCCCACCTATGAGTGAGAACATGCGGTGTTTGATTTGTTGTCCTTGTGATAGTTTACTGTGAATGATGTTTTCCAGTTTCATCCATGTCCCTACAAAGGACATGAACTCATTTTTTATGGCTGCATAGTATTCCATGGTGTATATGTGCCACATTTTCTTACCTTGTTTCTCGTGTTTTCTTCTGATTTAATTTGTTGTTAGTTTACTAGATTATTGAGCTGCTATTTAACTTTACTAGATTATTATTATTATTATTTATATATATTTTTATTATACTTTAAGTTGTGGCATACATGTGCACAACATGCAGGTTTGTTACATATGTATACATGTGCCAAGTTGGTGTGCTGCTTTACTAGATTATTGAGCTGCTATTTATTTATACATATTCTTTCATTTTTACTAATAAAAGTGTTTTATGTATTTAATTTTCTTCTGATCATTTCTTAAAATATATTCAATAAATTCTGATAGGTAGTGTTTCTCTTGTCATTTATTTTTTAAAGAAATCCTGTACTTTTTGTTTTCCCTTGTCACTAAAGAGTTAATAGGAGACTAAAGTTTTTTGTTAATAATTTTTGATTTTATTGAATTGTGATAGGAGAGTACTGTATCTCTACTTTACAAAATTTTCTGACTTTTTATTGTGAACTTTGAACTTTGTTTGATCATTTTTGTGAATTCGTGTATTTTAGGGTGTACATTTTGATACATACCCATATGTAGGTTGTTTATGTTCTTTAGTTTTTCTTCTTTTTATTTATTGACCAATTGCTCTGTTTTGTACTGAGAATGGTACACTAACCTCTCACTATTTTATTTCTAATTATGTCATATTGAATATCCTATAGTTTTTGCTTCACGAAAGTGGTTGATATGTTCTTTAGTGCCTAGAGATTTGTAGGCATTATACTTTCATTGTGACTTGTGGTGTTTAGCATTAAAAAGTACTCTCTCTGTCACAACTGATGTACATTGGCTAAAATTCTACACTTTCTGATTTCAGCATTGCACCCCTTATTTTCTCATTGTTACTGCTATTATATCACTCATCTTTGGTCTTTCTAAATCATTTTGTTTAACGTATACAGCATACAGTTAATTCTTGCTTTGTGTAATAAATTGAAAAATTTTTTACTAGGTGAGTTAAGCCATCCACATTTATTAGTATGATTAATATGATTTGACTCAGTGTGCCATACATTTTATAATTGTATTATACTTGCTGTCTTCCTTTTTCTACAAGATATATATTCTTTCCTCTTTGATTTGAAAGAAAAATAAGGTATCTAGGAAGATTTGCATTTTTTTTCTAGTGGTTACTTTTGTACTTATTTTTGTTTCTTAAATTTTTTATTTTTAATTTTTGTGGGTACATAGTGGGTGTATATTTATGGGGTACATGAAATGTTTTGATTCACCCATGCAACGTGAAATAATCACATCATGGAGAATGGGGTATCATCCATCCCCTCAAGCATTTATCCTTCATGTTACAAACAATCCAATTACACTCTTTTGTTATTTAAAAATGTACAATTAAGTTATTAATGTATTAATGTAACAATTAAGTTATTATTGACTATAGTCACCCTGTAGTGCTATCAGATAATGGGTCGTATTCATTCCTTTGAACTATTTTTGTTTTTTACCCATTAGCCATCCTTACTTCCCCATCATACCCTCACTACCTTTCCCAGCCTCTGGTATCCATCCCTCTACTCTCTATATCCATGAGTTCAATCGTTTTGATTCCTAGATCCCAGAAATAGGTGAGTACATGTGATGTTTGTCTTTCTGTGCCTGGCCTATTTCACTTAATATAATGACCTCCAGTTCCCATCCATGTTGTTGCAAATGACAGGATCTCATTCATTTTTATGGCTGATTAACACTCCATCGTGTATATGTATCACATTTTCCTTATCCATTCATCTGTTAATGGAACGTAGGTTGCTTCCAAATTGGAGCTGTTGTGGACAGTGCTACAACAAACATGGGAGGGCAGATATTTGTGATATACTGATTTCCTTTCTTTCGCGTATGTACCCAGCAGTGAGATTGCTAGATCATATGGTACCTCTATTTTTAGTTTTTTGAGGAACCTCCAAACTGTTCTCCATAGTTGTACTAATCTATATTCTCACCAACAGTGTACAAGGGTTCTCTTTTATCCACACCCTTGCCAATATTTGTTATTGCTTGTGTTTTGGATATAAACCATTTTAACTGGGGTGAGATGATATCTCATTGTAGTTTTGATGCGCATTTCTGCAAATCAGTGATTAATAATTGTGATGGTCAATAATTATTGGTGTGATGATCAATAATTTTGAATATCTTTCCATATGTCTGTTTGCCATTTGTATATTTTCTTTTGAGAAGTGTCTATTCAAATCTTTTGCCCATTTTCTAAAACGGGATTATTAGATTTTTTTTTTTTTTGCTATAACGTTATCTAAGCACCTTATATATTCTGGTTATTAGCCCTTGTCAGATGAGTAGTTTGCAAATATTTTCTCCTATTCCGTGTGTTGTCTCTTCATTTTGTTGATTGTATACTTTGGTGTACAATCTTTTTAACTTGATGTGATCACATTTGTTCATTTGTGCTTTGATTGCCTGTGCTCGTGGGGTATTACTCAAGAATTTTTTTGCCCAGACCAATGTCTTAGAGTGTTTTCCCAATGTTTTCTTTCTCTCTCTCTCTCTCTCTCTTTCTTTCTTTCTTTCTTTCTTTCTTTCTTTCTTTCTTTCTTTCTCCCCCCGTCCCTTCCTTCCTTCCTTCCTTCCTTCCTTCCTTCCTTCCTTCTTTCCTTCTTTCCTTCTTTCCTAATTTTAGACAGAGTCTCGCTCTGTCACCCAGGCTGGAGGGCTGGAGTGCGGTGGCTCGATCTCAGTTCACTGCAACCTCTGCCTCCCGAGTTCAAGCAATCCTCCTGCCTCAGCCTCCTGAGTAGCTGGGATTACAGGTGCCCATCACCAGGCCTGGCTAATTTTTATGTTTTTAGTAGAGACAGGGTTTCACCATGTTGGCCAGGCTGGTCTCGAACTCCTGACCTCAGGTGATCCAGCTGCCTCGGCCTCCCAAAGTGCTGGGATTACAGGCATGAGCCACTGCACCCTGCTGGCTCCCCAATATTTTCTTGTAGTAGTTTCATAGTTTGAGATCTTAGATATAAGTCTTTAACCGATTTTCAAATATGGTGAATGATAGGCTTATAGTTTCATTCTTCTGCATATAGATATCCAGTTTTCCCAGCATAATTTTTAATATATTTTTATATGGTAACTCTGTTTTTTTTTCTTTATTCCTTCTTAAAAAGAAAAAAACCAGGATATGTATGCAGAACGTGCAGGTTTGTTACAGAGGATACGTGTGCCATGGTGGCTTGCTGAACCTATTGACCTGTCCTCTAAGTTCCCTCCCCTCACTCCCTACGCCTCAACAGGCCCTGGTGTGTGTTGTTCCCCTCTCTGTGTCCATGTCTTCTCAATGTTCAACTCCCACTTATGAGTGAGAACATGAGTTGTTTGGTTTTCTGTTTCTGTGTTAGTTTGCTGAGGATGATGGCTTCCAGCTTCATCCATGTCCCTGCAAAGAACATAGTCTCATTCCTTTTTATGTCTGCATAGTATTCTATGGTGTATATGTACCACATTTTCTTTATCCAGTCTATCAGTGATGGGCATTTGGTTTGGTTCCCTGTCTTTGCTATTGTAAATAGTGCTGCAATTAACATATGCCTAGCAGCATTAATTGAAGAGACTATCTTTTCCTCAGTGTATGTTCTTGACACCTTTGTCAAAAGTGAGCTCACTGTAAGTGTGTGGATTTATTTTGGGGTTCTTTATTCTGTTCCAATGGTCTATACGTTCATTTATATGCCAGTATCATGGTGTCTGGGTTACTATAGCTCCATAGTATAATTTGAAGTCAGGAAATGTGATTCCTCCAGTTTTGCTTTTGTGCTTAGGATAGCTGTGGCTATTCTGAGTCCCTTTTCATTCCATAAAATTTTAAGATTTTTTTCTATTTCTGTGAAGAATGTCATATTTTGATAGGGACTGCATTGAATCTGTAGATTGCTTTGGGTAGTATGGACATTTTAACAATGTTTATTCTTCCAATCCATGAACATGAAATATCTTTCCATTTCTTGTGTCCTCTTCAATTTATTTCATTAGTGTTTTGTAGTTTTTATTGTAGAGATCTTTTACTTCTTTGGTCACGTTACTTGTTAGATATTTAATCTCATGCGTGGCTATTGTAAATAAGATTACTTTTTAATTCTTTTTCATATTGTTTACTGTTGGCATATAGAAATGCTACTGATTGTTCTATGTTAATTTTATATTCTTCAACATTGCTAAATTTTTTTATCAGTTCAAATAGTTTTTTTTTTGAAGTCTTTAGGTTTTTTCAAATATAAGATTTCATAGTCTGCAAACAAGGATAATTTGACTTCTTCCGTTTCTATTTGGATACTCTTTCTTTCTTTCTCTTGCCTTATTGCTTCAGCTGGGACTTCGAGTACTATGTTGAATAACAGTAGTGACAGTGGTTATCCTTGTTGTGTTGCAGATCTTAAAGGAAAGACTTTCAATTTTTTTCCCTACTCAGTATGATACTATCTGTGGCTCTGACATGTATGGCTTTTATTATGTTGAAGTATATTCCTTCTATATCTGTTTTTTAGGGTTTTTATGGTGAAAGAAAGTTGTATTTTATCAAATGCTTTTTCAGCATTAATTGAAATAATCGTATGGTTTTTATCCTTCATTCTGTGGATATGATGTATCATATTGCTTGATTTGTGCATGTTGAACCATACTTGCATCCCAGGGATAAATTCCACTCGGTCATGATGAATGATCTTTCTGATTTATTGTTGAATTTGGTTTGCTCATATTTTGTTGAGGATCTTTGCATCAATATTCTTCAGATATCTTGGCCTGGATTTTTTCTTTTTTTGATGTATATTTGTCTGGTTTGGGTATCAAGGTAATACTGACCTTGCAGAATGAGTTTGGAAAGTATTACCTTCTCTATTTTTCAGAGTAGTTTGGGTAGGAATGGTTTTAGTTCTTCTTTAAATATTTGGTAGAATTCAGCAGCAAAGCCATCAGGTCCTGGGCTTTTCTTTACTGGGAGACTTTTTATTACGGCTTCAATTCACTTACTTGTTATTTATCTGTTCAGGTTTTGGATTTCTTCCCGGTTCAATCTTGGTAGGCTGTATGTGTTTAGTAATTTGTCTATTTCTCCTAGATTTTCCAATTTATTGGCAAATTGTTGCTCATAGTAGCTACTAATGATCCTTTGAATTCTCCAGTATTAGTTGTAATGTCTCTTTTTGCATTTATGATCTTATTTATTTGGATTTTCTCTCTTTTTTGTCTTAGCAAGTCTGGTTAAAGTTTTGTCAATTGTGTTTAACTTTTCAAAAAACAGCTTTTTGTTTCCTTGATCTTTTGCATTGTTTTCCTTACTTTCATGTCATTTATTTCTACTCTCATCTTTATTATTTATTTTCTTCCACTAATTCTGGATTTGGTTTGTTCTTGCTTTTCTAGTTCTTTAAGATGCATTGTTATATTTTTATCTGAAGTTTCTCCTCTTTTTTAATGTAGGCACTTATAGCTATAAACTTCATTCTTAGAACTGCTTTTGTTGTATCCCACTAGTTTTGGTGTGTTACGTTTTCATTATAATTTATTTCAAGAAATTTTTCAATTTCCTTCTTAATGTCTTCATTGGTCCACTAGTCATTCAGAAGCATATTGTCTAATTTCCATTTCAGGGTAGTGGGCTCCCTTCTGGCCCAAGGCAAGTCCAGAAATGCCATCCAAGAGTCAAGTCCTAGAATCAGTTACCTCAAAGACCTGCTTGGTGCTCTATCCACTGTGATGGACCTAGTACTTGAAGCCAGCAAGTCTTAGAGGGGCACCTAAGACCCTGGTGTAGAACCTGGATACTGCTGCTTTTAATTCAAGGTCCAAGGGCTCTTCAGTTAGCAGGTGATGGATATTGCCAAGACTGTGTCCTTCCCTTCAAGGTGGTAGGTTTTCTTCTGGCCCAGGATGTATCTAGAAATGTCATCTTGGAGCTAGGGCTTAGAACGGGAGCCTCACAGCTCTGGCTGGTGTCCTATTCTGCTGTGGCTAATCTGGTACCCAAAATGCTAGAAAAAGTCCTCACCACTCTTCCTTCTCTTCTTCTAAAGCAGAAGAATGGGGTATCTTTGGAGCCACAAGTTGTGCAGCTAGGGTTAGGGGAGGGGTGACATCAGAATGCCCTTAGTTGCCCTAGCTAGTGTCTCAGTAGGTTGTATGCCCCCACCCCCCACCCCCAGTCCACTGTCTCTGGGCCCAGTTTAGACCTAGGACTCACCTAAGAGTTGCAGTCTTTGTGACCTGTACTGCCTTTTAAGTTTACTTAGAGACCCAGAGCCCTTTCACCCTTGGTGGCAAGGTTTGTGGTAACTCAAGTTTGGACCCCTGGGATCAGCAATTCCCCTCTAGCTAAGGCTGATTTAAATGTGCCCTCCAGGGGAGGGCGTCAGCTGAATTTGATCCAGTTTTCCTTTTTGCTCCAATATTAATAGGATAGCACTGAGTTCAATGCCTCATATTGCTGTGCTCTCCCTCCCCCAGCACCCAGGGACACTCTGGGCACCACCCGCGATTGCCAGGGGTTGTGGTAGAGTGGTGTCAGCGATTCATGGCTGTTTTTTCTACCTCTTCAGTGCCTTTTTCAGTGATACAAAGTTAAAAGCAGATATTGCTTTCAATTTGATTTTTGATTCTTATGAAGGTGCTTTGCTTATTTGGATAACTGTTAAATTCGTGTCCTTTTAGGTGGGACAATGGGTGGAGCCTTCTGTTCCACTATCTTTACTCCATCTCTCCAAGTTTGAGCATAATCTTGATCAAATTATGCTGAGGAATGCTATTGTGTAGTTTTCTTCCTTCTTTTAAAATATTATTTATCCATTAAATAGGAAACTGAAGTAGCCTCCAACATAATCTTAGATGTGTTTTTAAAAATATAATTATCTGTTATATTTTAAAAAACTTGGATTTCTATAGAGAGATGCATGCAGTCAATTCTTATTATTTGTGGTATTTATGTGCTGTAAAGTGCCATGGACACTGACCATTGCTCCCAGAATAATTATAGAGACACATTATTGTGAGCCTCTGTTCACAACATTTTCATCAATCAATCTATAAATAACCTTGTTTTATGTTTGTTTCTGTTTAAAGACACCTTCTTCAATATGGATTGTGATTCATTAACGTTGAACTCAGATTCAATGATTGCTACAGCTCACGCTTGAATAAAGAATATCTAACACACATATTTTCTCCAGAAGGCACATCAAAACTTCTTGTGCTTAAGAACACTAGACAGCAGTTCAGCACTATACTAGGGGACCATTTAAACAGTGAATTCACCAAGAAAAAACTCAATCAGGTGAAAAATGTAGCTCTAAATATGCTGTGAAAAAGGACATGTTTTTATTAGAAGAGAGAAAACAGGAAAGCAAAGCGTCACCTTTTTCTACCACAGTTGGGAACTTTATGTTGGGCCACTCAAACTTTTCACTGCATTGAGCATGCACATCTATGAATGACTGTGAAAGTGCTGCAATTATTTATTTTTGGGTTACAAATAAATTTTAGGGAGTAGACAAATTCACACATACAGAATTTGTGAATGAGGATCGACCATATATGTGGTCAGTTTGCCCTGTAAACTGTAGATCCTCAAGCAATAGAAAATTAGTTTTTATCCCAAGGCGGGCAGATCACGAGATCAGGAGATTGAGACCATCCTGGCTAACATGGTGAAACCCCATCTCCACTAAAAATACAAAAAATTAGCTGGGCGTGGTTGCAGGCATCTGTAGTCCCAGCTACTCGGGAGGCTGAGGCAGGAGAATAGCACGAACCTTGGGAGGCATAGCTTGCAGTGAGCCGAGATCACGCCACTGTACTCCAGCCTGGGCGACAGTGAGACTCCGTCTCAAAAACAACAACAACAAAAACAAAAACCAAAAGAAAAAAGAAAATTAGTTTTTACCTAAATAACTTTAAAATATATTTTTCTTTATTGTCTTAACCTGAGGTCTTTAAACAGAATAGAACATTGTGATTACCTAGAGAACAAAAACAAGCAAACATTTCAAACAAAAAAGTAATGATGTCAGGACATATCTTTGAACAACTGAACTAGAACAATGTGGCTTTGGGCCAGGAATTAGTAGCTGTAAATGCAATTTTGTTACTTACAATATTGGTTTAGAACAAATGGGGTTTTGTGTCATTCAGGGATGTTGGGCGGGCATACTGGTTGAGCAAACATCTGACTATACAAGTACACATTGCAATTAGTAAAGTAGATATAAGCCCAGCACTATAGTCAAAGAATATCAGCCTGTCCATATCTATTGTATACTGAAAATAAAAAGTGTAATTCCCTTGGGGAACATCTGTCTTCCATGCAATTGCTTTGTTCTATCCCAGTTTATGAAGCAGAGTTTGAAGAATATACATTATGCAATGAATTATGCCTGGAATAACCAATGTCCTCCCAATCGAGTGCACTCTTACAGTCTTAGACAGTATAGTCACTTTAGCTTGGAGATTGTTATGATTAAACTTGTTCTAGAATGTTCTACTGTTGTCTGTTTACCAGGATTCAGTACTGAATACGTTTGCCTTTCTTGCCAAGGTTCCTGAACCAGCCTGCATTGTATGATTTTCCCTTCTTGAAAGAGAAAATAATACTGACACCAGAATAGAGGTGCAGAAAGGGAAGAGTGAAATAATAAAAACTTTGCTGTTGAGTTCACATTCTTGTCTTTAAAGTTGTGGAACACATATATATTGTAAAGTTGTATTTGGTTCTGTGACCTATAATTTGGAAGTAACTCAACTCCTGAAAAATACATGCAAAAAATGACAATAATTTCTTTTTTTTTCATTCTTTGTGATGTCAATCCCATTACTTCACAAGGTAAGGAAACTTTTGCTCTGATCCATGTTGGATGATTAGTATGTCTTCTTTTTATAAAGCCAAGCAAATGTATTTTCTTTGTACAGTCTTCAATGGATTTGGGAATAGTGCCACAAGAAAACTTGCATTAACATCCAAGCTGTTGTAATTCTTGTGTGACTTTGAACTTAACCTCAATGAACCTAAGTTTTTCTATAAGCAAAAATAGTGACAATAATATTACCTCTCCTAAGCAATTCCCGAGAAATAATCTATGAAAAGCAGTTAGCTCTACTTGTGATAGCTGGTAGGTGTTTAAAAAGTATTAGTTAGCATAGTTATTATTAGATTTTTATATTATATTGTTTTCTGGATTTAAAACTATGTATTTCAACAGTGAAGACAGTATTCTAAATGTCCTTCATCTGATAATCTTCTGGCAAAAGAGCATTTTTTGTGTGAGAGACCTTGCTCATCTATGGAGGCAGAGACCGTTTTAATTATTTTTTGCTTTATCCTTAACATCTGACACATATGTAGGCACCCATATTGTGAATGGCCAGGTAAGGTAATGACTGGATCAATATATAAATCAATATAAATCAATTGAATTGAATATAAATCAATTTATAGAGGTTTAATAGAAAAGTATAATATTTAGCAGAATTTCAATTTAGTTCTGCTAAATATTTATACTTTCCCATTAAACTCTGCTTTTTTCTAATGAATTCCAGCACCTCTTCTTCAGGTGATACTTAGAAGTGCCCCAACTACCCCATCAAGTCTGTTGGCTGCTTCAAATTCATGCATTTTACTTCTTCAGGAGCCTCTTTCCTAAGAAAACATGTTAAATGAAGATTTATCAGCTTCAAAATATAGACAAGATGTATTTAAGTAATGGAGGGAAAGGCTTGATGGCTCTCCAATCTAAAGTCTGTCCAATGTATGTAATTTTTAATTATGGGATAATAAAATATTAAGAAATTCCATGTAATTTTCATAGTTATATATCAACCTCTCACACCATAGGGTGAATTGATTCATTTTTCATTTACGTTCATGTTCTGATTAAATAATTGAACATGCCCTACTCTGAAACACCGGAACAACTCTGGAATACAGCTGAAGGTGCCAACCTTCATTCCACTCTTGTTCAACCCATATGTCTTGGTAGCCCCCTAATAATCATGTTCCTTTCACATCAGTTTCTTCAGGCAACAGAGTATTTCCCTACATGGATATCACTCCTACTTTATTGGTAAAGATATAGGAGAGGAAGGAAAAGAGAAAGAAAAACACAGTGCAAAATATCAACAACCCACATTTATTGAATCAACATATCTGTAGAGGGAATAATAAATAAATTATAATGCTTTCTCCACACAATTCTGATGATCAGTTATAATCATGAAGCTTTCTTTGGGCACCTTCTAAAATGTATCCATTCCAGAGCCACATCAAGGCCTCCAACAATTCCTCCAGATTCTGGGGTACATCTGATAACTACACTGAGGAATGGAGAGATTTCATGAGAAAAATACTGCGAAGGAATACAAGAACTCTCATTATTTAGTAAACATCATCAAGGCTTCTAGACAAGCTTGGTTCAACAGAAATATAATGTGAGCCAACAAAGCAAGTAACCTATAATGTAAAAATTTCTAGTAGCCACTTAAAAAAAAAGTAACAAGTAACAGGAGAAATAAATTTTAGTAATATATTTAACCCAATATACCCAGAGTATTATTTTTTCATATTAAAGTATAAGTTTTACATAATCATTTTCATATTTAATCTTTGAAATTTCATGTGTATTTTACACTTACTGCTGATCTCAATTCAGACTAGATCTTAAGTATTCAGGAGCAACATGTGGCTTGTTGGCTGTATTGGAAAGCACAGCTCTAGAGACAGGTAAATGATTAGAAGTAAAGCCCAATAAGCAAAGTATAGAACACAGCATTATTTAAATTTTCACTATGCACCTCAATCCTCCATCCTCAACGTTTGAATTGTGTTAGGAAAATATTCTACAGAAAAGTAAAACTCAAAACCAAACGTGCTTGAGTAAATTAGAATTTGAGAATGTTCAGACAGTCCCACTGCTCTTCGGCAAGCGTCCTCTCTCTCACAATCCCTGTATCTTAGCCACAGGTGTTGGATGTAGCCCAAGTTGAGAATCCCAGCTGTTTCACAGGGGCTCTGGCAAGTTGACAGCTGCTTTATTACCAGAGCTTGAAATTGAGGCCAACAAACTTAGCACACAGGGACCTGAAGTCCGGTTTGCGGAGACAAGGCCACCATCATGTGGAACCTGACGGAACTGCAGTAAGATTCACGTTCCCATTGCATGGCGAAGACTCAAATGACCTAAGTCATCAGTGCAGCCCCACTGGGACAACACTTCAAGAATGCCTAATTAACATACCTAAGAAATGTGCAAAACCTTGGAGATCCAGAGAAGGTTCAGAGAAGGCCAATTCCTATTTCAAAAGAAACAAAAGACTGAAATAGCTAAATCATGCAAGGTCAAAATCAATAAAAATCATAAAATGTAAAATGAGGACTTACACACATCTGCCTGCTGAAACCAAGGCTCACTGAATAAGAGTTCAAATATAATATTGGGTTAAATCTAAGATTTTGATTGGAAAACTTTTTAAAAAATCCTTATTGTAAGAGGAGATAGATTTTAAAATAAACTACTATAGGATGATGAGTTTATCTTTTTGACCAATAGGCCAGTATAGTAAATTATTAGGAAGGTTTGAAATGACAAGATGTATTTTGAATGGCAAATTGCTTTGGCAATATTAAGGAATTTAGACTGTTTCTATGACAGTTCTAAATAGTCTGACTTCTGGTTTCATAACACCCTCACATTGTACATGTGTAACACAATGAGAAAGTTTCAAAATATTCAAACATATAAAAGATAGGCACATATTATTGTGAAGTTGATAAAATTGTCAGGGTGTGTCTGCTGACGAAAATGAAAGACCATCATGTAATACTAAAAAACATGGTACCGGCCAGGCGCGGTGGCTCACGCCTGTAATCCCAGCACTTTGGGAGGCTGAGGCGGGCAGATCACGAGGTCAAGAGATCGAGACCATCCTGGCTAACACGGTGAAACCCCGTCTCTACTAAAAATACAAAAAATTAGCTGGGCGTGGTGGTGGGCGCCTGTAGTCCCAGCAACTCGGGAGGCTGAGGCAGGAGAATGGTGTGAACCCGGGAGGTGGAGCTTGCAGTGAGCCGAGATTGTGCCTCTGCACTCCAGCCTGGGCGACAGAGCGAGACTCCGTTTCAAAACAACAATGACAACAAACAAACAAAAAAACGTGGAACCACAAAGAATATTAGCGTGTTTTCACTGTATCTTCCACTGAAAGACCTGTGTTTTCCTTTCCCAGAAACAAGATCCCCAAGCACACGATATTTGCTCCCTGAAAACTTCAGGGTGTATTATTAATCCTATGTTTTCTGAGCCTGTAGAAAAGATGATGTGAGCAGGAGCCAATATGGGTTTATTAATTAAGAATATGTCAGAACAAATTATTCTGTTTTGAAAGGGTTGACATGTAGGGTATGATGATTTCTACACAGCATTTAACTAAAGGTTACTCTTGTTTCTTGGTTAATAATATGGCGGAGTATTGTCTGGATTACTGTCCTACAAATTTGAGCAATTTTTCCAGAGAAGTTTAGTTCTTTTTGTACTCAGGGGCATTTCTAATAGAATATTTGTAACCTCTCTGATTTATTTTGTCTTTTTAATATCATAGCAATGACATGACTTAATGCTTAGAAAACATGTTTATCAAATTTGCAGATGACATAAAATTCGGAGACTAGCTAATATGATAGATGTCACAATCAAATTTTAAAATTATTGTGCAGGCTTAATACAAAATGATGACATTTAACAAAGATAAATGTCTTGCATTTTAGTTAAAACAATAAACTTTATAACTAGATTGGGAAGACCTTTCTTTGAAGAAATTTATATAAAAATAATCTGAAACTTTTGTTTATCACAAAATACAAGTTTGGTAACACCCATACAATTTTAGTTTACTAAGATGGATTTCTGGGGTCCAAACAAAATTTGGTGATAATCCCCCTGAACTCTGTCTTTAACTGGCAACATTGTGTTAATTTCAGGGCCACATTTTGAGAGAGAAACTGACAAATTAAATGGTATATGGAGAAAGAATTTTGAGATTTATAGTGCTGTAGAAGCCACTTATAAAAAGATGCTTTTAAAGAAAATGTAGTTATTTTCAGGACAGCATAGTGTTTACGTTCATAAATTATGAAATAAAAGAGATCTGAGTTTAAGTCCCAGAATAGCCATTAACCCTGGCAATCTGACTTTGGGTGAGGTGTTTAATGTTTTTCAGCCTCAGTTTCTGCATCTGTAAATTGTTTATAATAATGATAACAAAGAGGATATATGCTAGCAGAAGTTAGATTTTAAAGAGACACTGCAAAGTAGATATATTCCATTTAGCTTTGTGTGATAAAACCACTGGAAGAAAGGGAATTTTGTTTAGTATATTGTGATAATTTGAATTAACCAATTGAGTAGTTGAGTTAATCCATTAAATCACCCAAATTGTCTGTATAGGTAATGAGCTCTTGGCCACTTGAATAGCCACTGAAGCTACTCAAAGGTGTCTCAGTTAAGAGCTTACAGGGAATTTCTGCTGTTAGTTGGAGGTTTGAGGGTACATATGACAATATTTATGACCAGTAATTTTCATGAGGAAGTTGCACAACCAAGAGACAAGCAGGTGACCTGCCTCTGAGTCTCTGAGTCTAATGAAAATATACACACACCTTCAAAC
The DNA here is from genome assembly GCF_006542625.1 of Nomascus leucogenys. Taxonomy (NCBI): domain Eukaryota; kingdom Metazoa; phylum Chordata; class Mammalia; order Primates; family Hylobatidae; genus Nomascus; species Nomascus leucogenys. The sequence goes on along the minus strand of NC_044393.1, from coordinate 86,174,614 downwards.
AATTACATTACAATGTGTTAAGGAATAAGCGTGGAGCACTAAAACAGAAGAAACGAAGAGCACCTGCGATAGCCACAGTTTACCTGTCTGGTAGGCTTTCTTTAGCTCCATTGCTCATTTTTGTTCTTATTTGGAATGTCACCCTTTAGAATGAAAACAACAGAAAACCTTCAAAGTATTTATTGTCCTGCAACACATTCTCTTCTCCCAAATCTTCTCCTGGTATTCCGTACATTTCTTTCTCCCCTAAACCCTTCCTGGGCTCTTCCTCTTTAAGTTTCCCCATCTCGTATTCGTAAAGAAGTAGAAGGAACAACAAAAATGCAAAAATTCTTCCCTACATCCTGTTTTCTTTCAAGGCCTTCATTTTTTCTTAACAGACCAAATGTCATTGTTTGCTTAGGAGTAGGAAACAGCCACTTTGGGCCTATAATGGAGATCTAAAGTCTTCTCTTTTGCCAACAGTTTTTTTCTAGTTATGTGACGTTAATATAGTTTTATTTTCCCGGCTGATTTCTGTTCTACAGCTGCTTTGCTTCTTTGGAAAAAACACGACCAGTTTTCTAGCTTTATTCCCCGGTTGTATGAGTATCCAGTCCTACCCTGTCTCTCAGACTGCTACTCCTCTAGGTGTTCAGTCATAGGGGCCACACCATAATATTCCATTTTGGAAGGGACAGAGGGAAATTATCTGTTTCTCTTAACGTAACCATTTAATTTATTGTTTTGGGGGGGACATTTGTGAAGAGGGGTGACTTGGCTGCTGCTATCTCTCTCTGTAAAAAACATATTTCTAGCATTTGAGAGTACTCTGCATTTGTCTGCAAAACAAGAGAAGCTCACCTCTTTGTACAGCCAAATGGGATTGCTATAGACTTAGGATGCTGCTGCTTAAAACGGATTTTTACCTAAGCCGTATCATATCTTGTTTTTCCACTTCTTCCTTTGACTGCTGAATCCATTCCACATTCAGTGTACAGATTGACTTGGTAATAAAGATAGATAATCAATCACTAAGCTGGCAGAAAGACAAGGAAGGCATCCCGGCAGAGCCATCTGATCCCTGAGGAGAGAAGGATGTATGGAAGTTGGTGGCTGGCCAGAAGGAAACATTCCCTTGAGCATGAAACAGTTAGGGACATTTTTCTCTTTGTACAGTTCATATTATCAGTTTACATTTGAATCCTTGAAGTATTACAAGAGTTCCTGAGCAGTAATTTACCTTCCAGATGTTTTTGGTTATTTTTGTTTCAATCTTGGTTTAATTTCTAGGTTTATTTTCTAAGTTATCAAAGCTTATTGCATGATAATGTCTGCATTTTGCAATTTATCAAAGCTTTTTTTATTTTTTGAGCAAAAGAGGTGTGGTTTTTTTTTTGTATGATCGGTCTTTGCCAACATACCAAGGACTCGTAAATAAATGTTCCTTAATTTTCATTACTTAATATGACTAAAGGAGATGGGTAGTGCGAAGAGGAATTGGATAATTTTAAGCCGTGGCTAACACAAAAACCATAGCCAAATTGAATGATCCTGTAGGTGCACTAACCAGTTTACAGAATAATGTAACTAAAACAACATAAACCTGGGGAAGACATCCTACAGCCCTTTTAGTTTCTGAATTCTCCTTGTTTCTCTAGTAAATTTTCTGTTAATTCACCTGAGGTTTCCGAATACACAGTTTTACTGCATTCAAATGGCTAATGAGTTTGCTTCGTTGTTTCCTGACACTATAGCATTAGTGCAAGTAGAATCAGATGTTGTTGTTTTGAACATAGGTAGATTTTCTATTTTTAACATTTTCTTTTTCTTTTCTTTTCTTTTTTTTTTCATCATCCAAAATCTTTAATAAGAGGATAGGATCTAGAGTTAGTTTTTGTAGCCTTGGCTGGCCAGTAGGCCTCTGGTGCGCTCGAACTTCCAGCCCTTGGAGTGGATGTATGATTTGGTGTGGCTGTGCGGGGTTCCCGGTGCCTTGCCAAAATGCCGGTACACCTCTCGGCCCCTGCGAGGACCAGAGAGCAGGACGGTGCCACAGCCTTTGGGGGCGTCAGCGGCCAGCTGGTCAAAAGTGAGGATCTTGCCCCCGGCCGCGAGGATGCCGCTGCGGGCCCGGCTGGTCATGCGCAGTGCACACACCTTCGGTTTGGGCACTTCCTGAACCCGTACGTCATCCGTTATGGTCCCCATGTGTCCGGAAGTGGTGGGTTCTTGGTCTCACTGACTTCAAGAATGAAGCCGCAGACCCTCACTCTGAGTGTTACAGCTCTTAAGGGAGCGCGTCTGGAGTTGTTCGTTCCTCCCTGTGGGCTCGCCGTCTCGCTGGCTTCAGGAGTGAAGCTGCAGACCTTCGCGGTGAGTGTTAAAGCTCTTAAGGCAGCGCGTCTGGAGTTTGTTTCTTCTGATGTTCGGATATGTTCGGAGTTTCTTCCTTCTGGTGGGTTTGTGGTCCGCTGGCTTCAGGAGTGAAGCTGCAGACCTTCGCGGTGAGTGTTATAGCTCTTAAGGCAGCGTGGACCCAAAGAGTGAGCAGTAGCAAGATTTATTGCAAAGAGCAAAAGAACAAAGCTTCCACAGTGTGGAAGGGGACCCGAGCGGGTTGCCACCGCTGGCTCGGGCAGCCTGCTTTTATTCTCTTATCTGGCCCCACCAACATCCTTGCTGATTAGTAGAGCCCAGTGGTCTGTTTTGACAGGGTGCTGATTGGTGCGTTTACAATCCCTGAGCTAGACACAGAGGTTCTCCACGTCCCCACTAGATTAACTAGATACAGAGTGTGGACACAAAGATTCTCCAAGGCCCCACCAGAGTAGCCAGATACAGAGTGTCGACTGGTGCATTCACAAACCCTGAGCTAGACACAGGGTGCTGACTGGTGTGTTTACAAACCTTGAGCTAGATACAGAGTGCCGATTGGTGTATTTACAATCTCTGAGCTACACATAAAGGTTCTCCAAGGCCCCACCAGAGTAGCTAGATACAGAGTGTTGATTGGTGCATTCACAGACCCTGAGCTAGACACAGGGTACTGATTGGTGTATTTATAATCCCTGAGCTAGACATAAAGGTTCTCCACATCTCCACCAGATTCAGGAGCCCAGCTGGCTTCATGCAGTGGATCCTGCACTGGGGCTGCAGGTGGAGCTGCCTGCCAGTCACAGGCCGTGCGGTGCGCTCGCACTCCTCAGCCCTTGGGTGGTTGATGGGACTGGGCACCATGGAGCAGGTGGTGGTGCTCGTCAGGGACACTAGGGCTGCATAGGAGCCCATGGAGGGGGTGGGAGGCTCAGGCGTGGCAGGCTGCAGGTCCCGAGCCTCGCCCTGCGGGAAGGCAGCTAAGGCCTGGTGAGAAATCGAGCGCAGTGCCGATGGGCTGGCATTGCTGGGGGACCCAGTACACCCTCCACAGCCACTGGCCCGGGTGCTAAACCCCTCATTGCCTGGGGCTGGCAGGGCCGGCTGGCTGCTCCGAGTGCAGGGCCCACCAAGCCCATGCCCACCCGGAACTCCAGCTGGCCCACAAGCACTGGAGGCAGCCCCGGTTCCCGCTGGCGCCTCTCCCTCCACACCTCCCTGCAAGCTGAGGGAGCCGGTTCTGGCCTTGGCCAGCCCAGAGAAGGGCTCCCACAGTGCAGCGGTGGGCTGAAGGGCTCCTCAAGTGCTGCCAAAGTGGGAGCCCAGGCAGAGGAGACTCCAAGAGCGAGCGAAGGCTGTGAGGACTGGCAGCACGCTGTCACCTCTCACCCACAGCCACAGCCTTTCTGTTTTCCCGGTCAGAAAGCTTTATCTTCTGGATCATCCGTGAAAGGGACACAGGTGGTCGGTTGGTGCGACTCATAAACAGCCTCTTCAGCACAACCTGGTTGAATGTGGAGTTGTTCCATCTGAACAGAAACATGTACAGTTTGACCAACAGCCTCAGGTAGACCATTATCCTGGCTCTTGAGCTCCTTGTGCTGAACCTATGGGTCCTTGTTGTGGCAGATGTCAACTCCCATGATGGCGCCTTCTGTTTTGTGTGTTGTTATTTTTTCTCTTGAGCACAGATAGGAGTTTCTCTTTTGCCCTGTAACTAAAAGAAAAAAGTTACATAGATTTAAGTGTGGATTTCTTTTCACTGAGTTCATCAGGCATGTGATGATCCCACCTCATTTTTACATTTTTTTAATGTTTTGTTTTTAATTATTATGTGTACATAGTAGGTATATATATTTACGTGGTACATGTGATGTTTTGATATAGGCATACAGTGTGTAAAAATCACATCAGGGTAATTGGGGCAACCATCACCTCAAGTATTTATCATTTCTTTGTGATAGGAACATTACAGTTCTACTCTTTTAGGTATTTATAAATATGTAGTAAATTACTGTTGACTGTAGTCACTCAATTGTGCTACCAAATACTATCTAACTATATTTTTGCACCCAGTAATCATCCCCACTCCCCCAGTCCTTTCCCCTTACTACCCTTCCCAGCCTTTGGTAACTATCATTCTACTTTCTATCTCCATGAGTTCAATTGTTTTAATTTTTAGCTCCCACAAATAAGTGAGAACATGTGAAGTTTGTGTTTCTGTGCCTGGCTTTTTTTCACTTCACACAATAACCTCTAGCCTCATCCATGTTGTTGCAAATAACAGGATTTTATTCTTTTTATTGCTGAACAATAGTCCATTGTGGATAAATACTACATGTTGTTTATCCATTCATCTGTCGATGGACACTTAAGTTGATTCCAAATCTTGGCTATTGTGAAGAGTGCTGCAATGAACATGAGAGTGCAGATATCTCTTATATATATTGATTTTATTTTTGGGGGATATATACCTAGAAGTGAGAATCCTGGATCACATGATAGTTCTGTTTTTAGTTGTTTTGAGGAACCTCCATAGTGTTCTCCACAGAGAACATTTATGTTTTTCTTTTCTTTTCTTTTTTTTTTTTTTTTTGAAAGGGAGTTTCACTCTTTCACCCAGGCTGGAGTGCAGTGGTGTGAGCTCGGCTTACTGCAACCTCTGCCCCCCCGGGTTCAAGCGATTCTCCCGCCTCAGCCTCCAGAGTAGCTGGGATTATAGGTGCCTGCTGCCACGCCCTGCTAACTTTTATATTTTTAGTAGAGATGGAGTTTCACCATGTTGCCCAGGCTGGTCTCAAACTCCTAACCTCAGGTGATCTACCCACTTCTGCCTCCCAAAGTGCTAGGATTACAGGCGTGAGCCACCACACCCAGCCACATGTATGTTTTTCTAATTGTTTGTTTGATTTTTAGCTAAGGAAATAGCAATTGTGTTTTTTTATTATTGTGTTAGATTCCATTCTTTTTTGCATATTGAGGAACAACTGTTATCCTTAGTTTGCATCTTTCTTATTTCTTCTCATTATCTATTGTGTTCCTCACTGTTTTCTCATTCCCTCTAGAAACTTGTCAAGTTTGACCAGTATGTACCAACTCAATATTCTACAATGCCAATTCTGCTTCTTATTGCTGCCAAAGAAGATTGATATTTGTCTTTTCAGCTGTGTTTTCAATTTTTATGAAATTATTTCTTATCCCACCTGTCTCTTATCCATTGTACCTCGTTATATCCTTGAACTAGCCTTTGCTCTCTTTTTGGTTTTCTTACTTGTTTCATAAAAGTATTTTTATTTAATTTCAGAGAAGTAGACTGCTTTGTAGTTGTGTGTGTGTGTGTTTCAGGATGCACGTAAATTTGTAGAAGTTACTCTTTCTATAAAATTCTTTAAGTTGAAATCCATTTTAAAAAACCTCAATATTTTTATAGACTCCATGCAATAGTACATGTTTAAATTTTCCATTCCTTCATCTAGAAATAAGAGTTGTTTTCCAGACACAGTTTTTTCCAGGTATAAAATGCCTTCTCTCTATCCTATCTCCAAAAGGCATTTTTTTTTTTTTTTGCTTCATAGTTGGAAGCCTGAAGTTTCAAACTCTGTTTCAAGTGCCTAGCAGAATTTTATAATATTAATAGCTAACATATACATAGCATTCACCATATTCTAGGCATTGTTCCAAGAGCTTTACATATTTTCATTCATTTGATCCTCCCAAAAGCCCTATTAGGTAGATACTAATATTTTCCCTATTTTACAGATAAGAAAATTTAGGAATAAGGAGTCCAAATAACCTTTGGATACCACATGGCTGGAAAGTGGGAGAGCCAGTATCATAACCCAGGATGTTTTGACCTTAGACTCTACCTCCTTATCTTACTACCTCCTTATCTTAGACTTTACCTCCTTATCTTACTACCTCCTTACTATCTTACTATAACTTGTCTACTGTAGCTTATGTTCTTGTGTGTGTTTGTTTTCCATACTAGAGGTTCATAACCTTTTTGTATCTCAGTTATCTCAATGAAATAAAACTTAAAGTATAATAATAATAAAAAAGAGATAATACAAAAAAAAAACCAAATGAAGTATTCACTAATATGCATTCAAAATTTTGCATACAGTCTTACATGATCTTGTATACTATAGATCTCTGGTTCCCCTGGGTTTAGATTCTCTGCTCTAATGGATCAAGTACACTCTGAACACCCCAGTGCCAGGGCTGTTCCTGAGGCTCTTGAAGATTCCTCAAAATATGTCATCCATATTCTCCTGACATCCAGATTAATTGTTTTCTGGAAATTGTATCCCACTAGCTGAAAGAGAGATCTTGGCCAGATAAGATGGGGAATGACAGTCAAATAGCCTGGAAACAAAGTACTCATGAGATAAGGAAATTTTTGACTCACTTTCTGGGGATTATTGATTCAAGGGGGTAAACAAGGTGACAGCATATTAATGTTCTCCCAGATTACTCAGAAAATCTTGTATTCTTTCTAGTAATTTTGTGGCAGTTTGTAACAAGTCATATGTTTCATTAACTACAAGAACAGTGGAAAAAATCTGTGGTTTCAGTTTTACTGTGTTGTGAATGTGTACACTGTTTCTCATGATCTCATAAACATATTAGTAGAAATGAAGGCAATCACTGCTCACGAGGAAGAATCCAGGTTTTAAGGGGCCTAGAGCTTTTGCAATCTTAAGGATCATTTTAAGTTTGAATACTAAATTTTGAGTATCAATTAGGTATAAAAGTGAATATTTATTTAGAAAGAGAAAGGAATCACAGTAATTAAGCATTAAAAAGCTGACAATAATTGATTAAATAATCATGATTTTTCATTGTGGAGGTTGATGTCAGCCTTCTGCTTGTCAATTTTTGACATTTCTGGTTAAGCGAGTCATACAACATCTATGTTTACTGCTCATTCATCTTGCAAGTAGAAACATTGTGGATAGACATTTGTGTATGTACCATGTATCAGCTAGGCACTCACAGGGTATAAATGTTATAATGCAAGTTATATTTTTTCTTTTTACACTGAGCAAAGAACCATATGTAGCAATAAAGCCATTTGTTCAATAGAACTATATGATCATAAAATTTTAGAGCAAAGATGGATAGAGTGGATATGACTGTATCAGTGATGTTTTTCATTTCAGTATGAGTGAAAGAGTGTTAAACACTGTCATCAAAAGAAAAAGTGGATTGTTTAGTATTACAACTAGGCTAAGTTAGATATCAAGTAATCCAGATACAAGTTTATTGCTATAAGATGAACTTTTTAGTTTTTTTATGTTTTGAAAGTAATTTTAACATTTGCATTATGATGAGAATTTTTGCTTATTTAAAGCTATGACCTTACTTGATTTATATTTTAAAATACACTACCATCAAAATATTTGAAGATGTTATTTCTTTTAATTATAAATAATAGAACTAAATATCAGAATTTCAAGATAAAACTTTAAAAGACAGATGTTTTACAGGGTACAAATATATTTCTGATTTGTAGAACTAGTGACTTTTACAGCCGTCCTTCAGCCTTTTTCCATTTAAAAGTTGTCAGGCAAACAAGTTTAAATTGTAAAAAAAAAGAAAAAGTAATAAAAGACAGGCAAACCCCAAGCCTTTATTTTGGCTTTGTTTCTGTATATTCTTCCATATTAATACTTTCTTTCATCTATTTTTTATAAAATAAATGAAAAATCTGGTGTATGGACAAAGCAGAAGCCAAGCATCCAATACTACAAGAAAATTCAGCTCCATCATTCTTCTATCAGTTAAATTTCTTCTTGTCCCCATTTTCAAAGCACTGACAGTAAGTAGAGGACAAAGAACTATGGTAGTTCAGGCACTTTAGAAAAAGTTCTTGTTATTTCACTATCTCTTCCCATTAAAGCTACTGTAATTCTCAACTATTCTACAGCTAAATGACAGAAGGTAGCGGTAGTTTAAAGCAGTTTTAGAAGATTTAGTAGCAGTTAGTGTTTAGCAATTGGTCTCACACTGGTCTTTGAAATGCCAAAAGTAAAGCTCCAAGAAAATAAATAATTCCTTCTGTTTTTTAACTGAATAAATATTTATTGTGAATCTTAGTGATGTTGTGGGAGATTCAAAAGAAATATTACAGGTGTTTAGAGGCTTGTTAGAAAAAAAAAAGACACATAGGAAACCAAAGTTAACAATTCAAGATTTCAGTCGGGTGCAGTGGCTTACTCCTTTAATTCCAGTGCTTTGGGAGGCCAAGGCAGGTGGATCGCTTGAGTTCAGGAGTTCAAGACCAGCCTGGCCAACATGGTGAAATTCTGTCTCTACTAAAAATACAAAAAGTAGCCGGGCATGGTGGTGCATGCCTGTAGTATCAGCTACTCGGGAGGCTGAGGCAGGAGAATCACTTGAGCCCAGGAGGTGGAGGTTGTAATAAGCCGAGATTGCACCACTGCAATCCAGCCTGGGCAACAGAGGGAGACTCCGTCTAAAAAAAAAAAAAAAAAAAAAAATCCAAAATTTCATTCATCAAATGTGTATTTCATGAAGGACAGGGTACAAGGTTGGGAATACAATGATGGAAAGAGACAGATCGCCAGCCCTTGAGTCTCATGGTCTGATGGAGATTAATAAAGAGCCTGACCTCAAGGTGGGGCTGGTTGTGAGAAGGGATGGGTCAAGAGCGCTATTCACATTTGGTTACTTGGGAGTGAAAATGGGTGTGCACCAGGAGTGATAAGAATGAGGTCTTCAAAGCAGGAATTTCTGCTGAGACTTTGAAAGGTCTAAGTGACATGTTTGGTATAGCTTGATGATGGAACTTTCAATGCCAGAATAGAGTCTGGATTTGAGCTGGTAATGAGGACCTTTTCCAGTTTTGAGTAGAGGAAAATAACATGAAGATATTGAGGACATACATTTTGATACTCCAAAATCCATTAAAACACATTAGGTGCATATGGAAAGTCAGGTCATCAATAACATTCTTTTTCAGTTTCTTTTGATAGGAGAATTACACTTGACAAAGGGAAAAGGCTTAAAAGCTTACAAAATGGAATTCACGACTTTAAGGTCAATAATTCTACATTCAGCAGTCAACTAAAATTTGAGACAGTACTATCATATGCCAGGCAGTTGCCAGTACACAGTAGTAAACAAAATAAAGGGGGGGTCTTCTCTCATGGAGCTCAAGAGTCTAGTAGAGTTAACCACTATTTGTGTGCTATGCTAAGCAACTGATAATGCATTTTAATTACCATTGAGGGTAAAGCACCCTTATTTCTGTTTTACACAAGAGGTTAAGAAGCTTACCTATGGTCTTACAGCTACAGACAAAGGTAGAGATTTTTAATATTATAGTATGCTGTCTACAGCAAAGCTGTGGCTTCAGAAATTTACTAGTACACATTTAGTTCCCTTTAACTGGGTTATTTTTAAAGGCTATTTAAAAGCAGAAAATTGTTAACCATGGCTTCTCTTCCAGCAGTGGCATGGGAAGGAGCAGCAGGGTTTATGGAGGAGTCTTTGTATATATTACATATACATATACATACACACACACATATATATGTATATATATGAATAAATTTCAAAACTCTGTCTTTTGAGAATTTGATTATGTCTAGGTGAACATATCTTTAATATATTTGGGGTTCTCTGGGCCTCATGGAATCAGATATGAATTTCTCCAGATTTGGAAAGTTTTCTTTAGATACACTTTCCGCCTCTTTCTATGTTCTTTCTGAAATACCCAAAACATGTATATAGGTTCTCTTGACAGTGTCTTATAGTTCCCATTTCTTCATTATTTTTTATTTTTAGTTTTTGTTCCTCTTACTGGGTAATTTCAAATGACCTATCTCAAGTTCATTGATTCTTTCTTTTTGAGAGTCTACTGTTGAAGCTCTTAATGGAATTTTTACTGTACCTATTGTGTTCTCTAGCTCCAGAATTTAATGATTTCTATCTCTTTGTTTTACTTCTCATTTTGTTTATGTATTGTTTTTCTGATTTCATGTAGTTCTCTATATTTATTCTCTTGCAGGTCATTGAGCTTTTTCAGTAGGATTATTTTGAATTATTTGTCAGGCAGTCCATACATCTCCATTTTTAGAGTTGATTACTGATGCTTTGTTATGTTTCTTTGATGGTGTTACATTTCGTTGATCATTCATGATTCTTATGGTCATGCATTACTGTCTGTACATCTGAAAAAGTGGGTACTTATTCCAGCCTTTACAGATTGCCTTCAGTAGAGAAAACCCTTCATCAGTCAGCTTATTCAGAGATTCTGTTCACACAATATGGTGTGATCAATGGCCAGGCTAGCCTGTCACCTGGTTTGTAGCAGTGGACTTAGAGCCTATATGTTAAGAGCCAGCCTGAAGTGAAGATTTACAGGTGCTTGAGCCTGACCTGGATGGATTCTAAGTCTTCAGATACCAGCCTGGAGTATGAGGCTGTGGGGACTTGCCTATTACTGAGTTTTACTGAGGTGAGGCTTGTGTTGGGGTAAGAGGAAAATCTGGTTCTCATTTCATTCTCCTTTCCCATACAATAGGTATCTGAGCCATGCTGTCTGGGATGAGTGAAAGAATAATGTGGGTAATGAGAAACTGTTTTTATTCCCTTCAATCAGTCTTTTCTTATTTATTTGTTACACCCAGATGCTGTAATCTTTCACTTGGTTTTCTTAGCTCTTGTGAAGGTATTATTTTGTGTTGATAGTTGTTCAAATTGATATTTTTGTAAAGTGCTGAGCACTGGACTATCCTATTCTACCACCTTGCTGACGTCATTGCTTATCTTGGTGTCACATAGCTCTGTCAGACATCTGAGGTCCTGTTAGAGACAGGTTTCTCATTCAGGTGAAGGTATCTGAAAAACCCTTATGCAGACTGTTGTGTGCCACTATTTTCTCTCTTCAGATGGGTTAAGGATGCCCTACTTTCATGGCATCCTGGAGAAGCATCTGCCACAGCTGGCCCCTTCACACATGTTCCGTGCTCCACAGGGTACACCAGCCTAGGCAGAGGCCACAGGGGAAAAGCCAAACTGCTCCTGGAAGAAGTACTTGGTAGCTTTAATTCTGGAACTGTCCTCTATCTATTTATCTATCTAAATACGTGGTAGCTTAATTCTGGAACTGTCCTCTACCGATTTATCTATCTATCCATCCATCATATATCTCTTTACTAAATATTAGTAATAAGGTTAACTTTTATTGAATTTAATAAGCCTCTGTGCCTTTTCATAAAAATAATATTTTATATTGAAACTAAATGTATTTTAACTTGAAGAGTTTACTTTAATATCTAGTGGGCACAAAGAAATTTGTTTAACTTACTATTTTTTTAATATTATCTGATTTACCAGATATCTGCATGTTCATGACCTGCTTTTCTTCTTAAATGAAAACAGCTTCATTGTATTTATTATGACATATGTTTATTGTAAAAGTTCAAACTATAAAAATATGAATAATAAACTACCTGAAGCCCACCAATCAGTTATTAATTTATGATAGTAATAAATATCTAATAGATGAGTGTGCATACACATTTATACATATTTAAAACTATAGTAGTTATATTTTGTAACCTGTTTTATACACTTTTTAATTCAAAACTATGTTACGTAAGACATTTAATGTCAGATGATAGAGATTTACATTGTCATTTTCAATGACCATAGAGAAATGTATTGTTTAAAATATTTAAATAAACTGATCTTATACTTTAATTTTCAAAATGAAACAACTTGAGAGTGAAAGGGAACTCTGTTTACAATCATCATGAAACAAGAGCCATGAACTGGAATTGTCCTAGGAAAACCAGGATACATGACTGCACTCTATTTAACCAATTCCGTAATGCTGGACATTCAAATTGTTTCTAATTCTTGAAACAATTTGAATGTGATGAATTATCTGCATATTATCTGCATATTTGCATGCTTATCTGATCAGCAATTTAGGAAATGTTCCTGTATATAACTTCTGAGTCAAAGGATATATACAACTAAAATATTGGTAAATGTTTCCAAAATACTTTTCAAAAGCTTATGCGTATTTATACTCCCATTAAAAGTACCAGGGAGGATATTTCCCTCACTTTATCTTCAAAGTAGATAAATCACTTTTCTTAATCTTTGCCAAATTGATAGGTAAAAAGTCATATCTTGTTTCTAATTTTTATGTTTTGTTTTTGATTAGTAAATGTTTTCTTTGTTTTTACTATTTAGTGCCAATTTTTATGTATATGGCAATATATGAGTAATAAGGGGTTAAAAGAGAGAGAGAAGGTGTCATCTGTTCTTATACTTCACCCATGTTTCTCTGTAACATACTTTTTTTTGGTTTTCATTGATTGTAGGCATTTTTGTGTTAATGGATATTTATCCTTTTATGATTTAGTATTATAATTTTTAAGTATATAGGCTTTGGAATCAATCCAAGCTTAGTGCAAACTGTAGTGCAAGAATTACTAGCTCTAGGACTTTCAACAAGCTCACTGAGATTTATATATCTTTCATTTGTAAGATAGGAATACAGAGTTATTGAAATGATTAAATGATGCCTATAAATGATAAAAAACATAAAATAATAATAATAATAAAGGTAACTACTAAATTCATTGTTATCAGAATTATGTTGCAGGTATATATTTCCATTTTGTCAATAGCACCTTAAGTTTTTTAAGCTACTTATATCATTCAAAATTTCTTGCTCTTCTTTTAAAAGTCGGCAGGATGTTCAACATTTTTCTTTATATTTTCTTACCTTAGATGTCATGTCTTATAGAGGACACCACTAATAAGAAAATGATTATCTATATTTTCTTCTAAAGACTTTATGGTATGATTTTTGCATTTTGAGTCACCTGAAATTTAATTTGCTGTTGTAAGTAAGATAGAGCTACAGTTTTTTCTTTTCTTTTTTTTATTTTTTTGCTCTAGATGACTACCCAGTTGCCCCAGCCACTATTGAAAAGTCAGTTGCCTTTCTCATATTTGAACTAACAGTTTTGTCATATACTAAGTTATATTTGAGTCTATTTCTGAACTCTTTGCCCATCAGTTTATTTACTTCTGTTCAATTGCCATACGTTCTTCATCTCATTCTACTGCTCGTATTGCAATCTCCCTCCACACTTCTGTATACTTTCCAACTGTACCAGACTCTAATTTCCCAAATATGTCTTCCTATATTTCACACTTTCATACCTAGTACTGTCATTCAATTTGCCTTAAGAGTGTTCTACTCCCTTCCAACACATACTTATCATGTAGCTTTTTGGCATCTTCGAAGCTTCAGTACAAGCATCACTTCTACTAAGCAGTCTTTCCTTAGAATCTAGTCATGTTTTGTTATTCTTTTTCTGTACTCTCATGGAACCATATCAATATTTCTACCAGGATAGTTTTCACATGGTAATCCATATTTACACACATTGACTGTATGTCTTCTCCCCTAGAAAGTGTCCAGAGACTGTCCCTTATTCAACTTGTATCCCCAGTGCCTGAAGCATAGGAGATGTCCAATAAATATATTTCTGTGAATGAGTAATTTTGGTTTACTAAATGTTGTAAAATGTTCAGTTAAAGGAAAACATGTTGTTCCCTTTAATAATTCAAAGCAGTTTCAACCAAAGGCCTGAACCGCATAGTAAATTATAGAAACAAGAGAAGTGAGCAAAAGTTCCACTTTTGTTAATTTTGCTACAATTGGAAGAAGAAGTGGGTGATTTCATGGACAAAAGTAACATCTTTCTAGTAAGGAACAAGCAAACACACACACACACACGCACATATATACATATATATGTATGTGTATCTATAATTCATATATATGTATATATATGAATGATATATGCTCAGGGGAATATATATATTCATATATACATGAATGAGATATGCTCGGGGAAAGGAGTAGGAACAAGGTTCATCTGTATATTTTACTTTTTTGTTTTTGTTATTGGCCCTGAAAACAAAATTTAGATATTGGAGCAAAGAATATGAATTTGATGAAAAATTTTATACTATTTTAATGGGGAACAAATGGAAAAATTTGTTCCCCATTAGGGAACACGGAGGGATATTTGACTTCAGAGGCATATGGCATTGTGGAGTAGAAAAAGCTCTTCTATGTCCCTGGTGATGGAATGAAGTAGACAAGACATGAAGGATTTTTGCGCCATAATCACTTCTTGGAATAGTGAAGCTTTCACAGCCAAACAGAACAGAACAAAAATAAAAAAATTGTGTCTAAGTCAAAGAAGTTATAACCCAAAATTATTTCTGATTCTGAGTACATAATTATTTTGTTCAAATATTTAAATTCATATTACATGCCCCAAACTGAAAATACAGCAAAGAGTGCAGCAAGGTCCCTACTCTCACTGAGAATACAGAGTTCCCTGTGTTTAGTCTGGTGAGGAGAAACGTGTCAATCATGGTCTAAACTAAAAGTGAGAGTAGATAGAGGATAAATAATGTGTATATTTATATTTTCCCTTGGTATTTCTATACTATAATTAACAAGTTATTAAATGACTTGTACTTTCATGATTACTTATTTTCCAACAGCATTTATTACTGTTTTCTTCCCATTTTATATCTCCATCCTGCACTGTACATGTCCATTCCCTAGTAATGGCTACTGATATTATAGATCTGGCTGCTCAGAGAGATCAGGAGTCTTCTCTAAAGTGGTTCTCAAACCCTGGTATAGATAAGAATATGTTATGGGGTTTTGAAAATGGGCTTCTCCTCTGAGTGTTCTGATGCAGTAGGTCTGAAATGGAATTCTGTCTTCTAAGGGTATCCCGAGTTGAGAACCACCACTCTGTGGAATTGAACAAGTATACTTAGTGATTGTAGATGACATCATTACTTAGAAAATGAGGTGGTGGTGTTTGAAGAAAAGTAATTTTTTATTACCTCTGCATTTTATATACAATATATATAATTTTGACCATCAACAGCTAGTAATAGCTATCATCCCCAGGTAGTCAGACCTAGAAATGGCTGGCGTCTAGTTCAATAGCTATATTTTAAGGTCTGATCCATCAGGGTGTAAGTGGTATGCTGAGTTTTATATATGTTCCACTCTCCAACCTATTTAAAGAGCCATTAAATCATTAACAACCAAATGAATCATGCCAATGATGTCATGCCTTTTCCCGCATGTGTGTATACCTTTACTCTTGCCTGACTGGCAAATCTCTCTCTCTCTCTCTAACACACACACACACACACACACACACACACACACACACACACCAATATGCTCATGCATACTCACACAGGCACAAAATTATCCTATCTTTAGATTTTTGTTGGACTCTTCTCTTTTGTAAAACAATCAGCATAACAACTGAAAAAAGAATTTGAAAGAAAGAAATATTTTTCTTCCTCTTCTCCTCTCTGGCTACCTCCCAGCAAACTAAGCTATGCAGTTCTGGATTCTGTCTGACACATCTTAACTACTGACATTTAGCAGATGCTTCTCCAAGAAATGGGGGAGGGTGAAGGTGAAGCAGGGGTGTGATATAAGTAATTAGACTAACGATGTCTCAATTATCAAGATGTTCCCACAGTGTCCCCTTCTGTTAGCAAATCTGGAGCAGGAAGCCTGTCTTTCGGAAAGGAAAGGTTGAGTAAAAAGATACATTAATTTGAAAGTTAGAAGTTCTAAATTTAGTATTTATACCCCCCAAAAGGGCAGATAATTGCAAGCTTTAATCTATACAAGATCACTAAACTGGTAAAAATAAAGTTAGTTTATAATAGCCCCCTCACCTCCAGCCCTTTGCCATGGCTGAGAGGATAATGTGATTGTCTCCATTGATGTTAACTGATTCACCTCCTTCTTTCTCTGCGGGCCTCACTAAGTAGTTATTCTTTGGTAGAGCACAAAGAATTCCAGATTATGCTGCTCAGGTCAAAAATTTAGTGTATTCTGTTCATTTAAGAGTAATTGTACCCTCAGGGTTGGGTTGCATCACTGTAATGTAGAAATTGGAAATGTTGGCTGGCCTTTTCAACATATCACATATAAACTTGAGAGTAATTAGTTCCTTACCATTATCCACTATTTGCATTTGGAAAGAGAGAAAATAAGTACTCAGCAAGAGAGAGCAAGCATGTAAAAAGCCAAAGTGGAGGCAAAATATATTTTAAGTTCAATAATGCATGCCAGTCCAGGTCTGTTCCTGGAGTCTTGCTGAATCCTTTACTTGTGGTCTAGGAAATCTTTCTGTGTACATGGGCAAGATTTTGAAATGGGCAAAAGAGATTGCTGGATATCATTTCAGTGAAATGCTGAAACTTCCAAGGATTGTCTGGTCCTATGGAGGTGTCTGCCTTCATTTTATTCTGTTTTTAACTAGGCTATTTCACAATGCTGACAAGAAGTTAACCTGTAGAAATCCAAAAGCAATGCAAATGATTCCTGTCCATAGAAATCCAAATTATGTCTGGTGGAGTGCAATTGATTATCAATCAGTGGATATTAGATATGAAACAGTTTTATTAGTTTTTGCATCCATTGTAAATGTTTCAGCATTTCTAATAAGACTACGAGTGTGTGATACTTTGAGTGCCTTTTTGAAATAGTTACAGCATCTATGATTTCTTTTATTAATTAATGAGTTAAATAAAATCTTCCATGTGTTTAAATCTGTATGTCATGTTTATATGTCTTTTTAAGAATTGTCCTTTGTCATCCTTTTAGTGAATGCCACTTTAATTTAGTTAGAAGAAATTTGTTTGTTGCAGCACCAAAGGGTTGTAACTATTGCATAGAGTACCTTTCTTGCTTGCTCTTTTTGTTTGTCTGGTTTTTTTTAACTAAGACAATCTACTTGACAAAACAAACCATCATGAGAAGGTGGTTTTGACACTTTAAGCTTAGAATAAATTGAAGTGTGTCTATAAAAACATGAAATATTCTTTTTGAAAGTACCATATAAATGTTAGTGCCTATTGCTAATGAACAGAATTGAATGGTATTAAGAGAAAAGTTATTAAGCTTCAGTGATACTCTTTCATATTGTATGTAACCACCACAGGTATTGCTTTCTTTTTTTAAGTCAATGATTTTGAGTTTCATTGTATTTAAATAGTACTGGAGACTGCAAAATTCTAATTTTTGATGACTTATTCTCTAGCATTTTTTATCCATGTTCAAACCTCCTGTTATAACATTACCTAGTGACAGAACTATTATGATTTCTAAGATTGCAGTTTATTTCATTTTATCTTGGTTTTTGGTGCCTTAGTTTCCAAAGTAAATTATCTAAAAGACTTCACTCCAAGAAGTGTTACAGATGCTGTCATGCATTGTGCTATGTGTCCATTTTGTTAGTTTCAAAGTCTGACTTCTCCTGACTTCATCCTAAGATTATGTGCCCTATTCCATTTACAGTCCCATAGTCCCATAACTACTGGGCATAATGAGTATAATTCCAGCAATCTGGCAGTGCCACAGTAGCAAACATTGATGAATCTGAATTTGATGCATGAAGGCTCTACAGACTGTTGTTTTGGCATTTTAAGATCAAAACACCTCTGAAGAGAGATGATTCTTCCTTCTCTGAAATTGAGGGCAGAGTCCGGAATGGAATCACTGAAGTTCAACATAAATGAAATGTAACACATTTTAATTAATAGTATTACCAGGCTAACTTTTTAAAGAGAGTAGCAAGACAAGTCCATAGAGCAATGCATTTTCCTTGTGTCTTTTATCAAGTGTTGACCTCTGTGGTAGTGAGAATTCTAAAATGCACCCTAAATTCTCATCTGAACATACATGCCAGGTGTAATCTTCTCGGCTTCACTGTTGTTGGGACCAATGAACATAACAGGATACCAGGCCATTGATTAGGCTATTAATCAGTTGGCTTTGAGCTAATCAAAAGGGAGATTGTCCTGGGTGGGCCTAACCTGATCAGGTAACCCTTTTAAAAGAAGGGCACACACTGGAATCTCTCTCCCGCTCCTTTGGAAGAAAACAAATGTGGTGAACTGCCTCTGGTGAGCTCCATGTGGCTAAGACCTGAGGCAGCTTCTAGGAGCTGTGGGCACCTCTTGGCTGACAGCAAGAAAATAGGAGCTTCTGTCCTACAACCACAAGAAATTGAATTCTGCCAGCAACATACCTGAGTTGGAAGAGCACCTTGAACTCCAGATGAAAACGCAGTTCTACCAACATGTTGATTTCAACCTGGTGAGGCCTTGAGCAGAGGACTCAGTTATGTGTGCCCTGCCTTCTGACCTGCAAAAACTGTGAGATAATAGATAGGTGTTGTTTTAAGCCAGTGAGTTTGGGCTAACTTTTTACACAGCAAGAGAAAACTAATGCAACCACTCTTCAGAAGTGGTCATTACAGACCTTGAAGGATATGTTGGTGTAAACTCAGGTTTCCTCAGAAAATGATATGTAGGGGCTCTTCAGAGAGAATCCACGGGAAACCAATTCAATGGAGTGGAACACAGCTTGTTAAGGATGCCCTGAGGAATTTGAACACAGATGCACTCTCTAGCTTGGCAAGGTGAGTCTCCCCTGCAGTAGAGCTTCTCATGCACTCAAAACTGGGAGAGGAACCATTTTCTTCCCACAATTTGTTGTGGGCTGCTCCTTTTGTAAAATGCAATAAACATAAATGAATACAAAATGTAAAACTTTTTAAAAAGGACATTCAAAATATAAACTCCAATTTTTTGTCATTCAACAGATACAGATTTACTCTGTGAAGTTGCCATGCCACATTCCAAATGCTTACTTTCCATGTTGGCACTTATCTCCTTTGAGACCAGTTACGAACAGCAGACCAACCCAATATGTGAATCGCATTCTAAGGCGCACTGCTCGGAGAGGCACCAAATTCCACCAATGCCCTCTCTGCTTCTATGCCTGGAATGTACATCTAGTGTTCAGCAAAGATAACTTGCTATGCTCAGAGAGGACCATGCCTAATTATAGGTATTTTCTATTTTGGAGCTAGCTGGTCATTTTTTAGTTCAGTGTAGGTACTCCCCCACACTTGCAATAAAAAATATAAATGGTAGCTCCAACTCCACTTTTTAATAGCCATGTGATCCTGTAAAGTTATTTATGCTTCCCAAACCTCCTTTTTTTTCTTCTTTGTAAAATGGCAATAATATCAGTAACATATCTCTTATGGTTGTGAAGATTAATGAGGTAGCAGGTATGCATGTGTTTTGCAAGCTGTTAAGCACTTTACACATGCATGAATTAATGGTATTTCTATTCTTAGAGTTTCCCTCAATAACTCATTCCAGCATGCTCTGCACAGAGGTTGGGAAATGAGAAAAAATCTGGCCATGCGCTCTAAACAACTTGATTTTACTGTTACTAACCATTTCTGGGAATCACTGAGAACCATGTGTGTGTAAATGGCAGATACTGAAAAGATCTCTTTGTTACATTAATAACAGGCTCCTCTGAAACTCTTGTTTATGTGTAGAATGTTTCTAATTAATAACATAAGCAGGAACAATCGTCATTGAATTCTGTCCTCTAATCATGGCCTCCATTCTGCAGCTATTCTCATGGGTATGTGAGGCAGGCAGGACTTGTTGTATTCAAGGAACATCTGCAATACTCTGTCTTGTACCATCAGCAGGCATTGTGGCATCTTAACATTACAACTTCTAGAAATGGAACAGGGAGAGGGAGACAGCCACATCAGGCTCACAACAGGAATCCCAGCTCTGCCCGTCAGTAACAGGAATTTGCGTGGTCAGATTGCTCCGGCAATGCATTTATTTTACACACAAATACAAAAACCATTTTAGATTATTACTCATAAGGTTAAAATACTTTCTTCTCTGTGGTTACCTTCAACTTTTTACCTTTAAAAGAATCACTTTAAAGTAGATTTATTACATGATAGTCTCGTTTCACTTAGAGAATTAAAATTAAATATTATGACGTCGTAGCTGTTTTTTTTTTTTTTTTTTGCCACTGGATAGAAATCGAATTCTCTCTTCAAATATATTTTCCAGTTCACTATCCCATTGCCTATTTCTTTTAATCTTTACGAGTGAACCTACAAAAACAAAATCCCTCAGAGAGGAGGCAAATCCCTGTGGCTAACACTCCATGAGTCACTTTGAATATTTGTTATGACCTCAGTATCATACTATATCTGTGCCTTCTGTATTATCTAAACTTTGTCTTACAGAGTCATTAAGAAAATTGAGTATGTTTTGAGTGTGGGGGAGGCCTAGAAATAATATATTTTGTTTAATGAGAAAGCACATTCCTTAGACACAGTGGCTGCAATTTGTGAGACCTACAATTCATTAAACAGTCCAAGTGGGCACATTCTTGTGCAAAGACCAACGGAATGTTTCTTATTGGTCAGGACAGCTGAATTTCTGCTGTTGATGGTGACATCTTCCCGAATATATCTGCAAGGAAATGTCCTTCTAAATTATAACCTAGTAGCCAATAAATTCTGTAGTAAGACTAAATATAAACAGAATTCAGGAAAATGGTGAAATGGGAAAAAAATATTAATAAGAAAAAAGTGAGAGATGAAATTTTAAGGGTAAATTTCTGTGTGTATTGTGTGGTGACAGGGAAGAACAAAGAACCCAGAGATTCTCTAGATTCTCTCAGCTTTTCTGAACTCTGTGTATCTTTCTGAAATCAGAACTTCTCTTCCTGACCTAACTCAAATTATTTTATTTTGCTCAGAATTTCATTTCATTCAAGTGATAATTCTATTAAGAACAAACGGGACAATGATGACTAGAGATACAGTTCAACAAGCCCAGTTGGACAAGAACTCTTAAATTTGTTGCCTAAAATACATTCATTGGAATCCTGGAATACTCTTTAAACACTATTGCTGTATTAATAATGATATTATAATCCAAGACATACTTCTAGCGAGCACTTTCTGTAAGTCTTAGAAAAGTCTTCTAAACAATACATCTTGTCAATATGTGATTGCTGCTACTGTAAAATAAAGACTGGGCAGAGTGAGAAGCCAAGGATATGCAAAATTATAGCCACATTCTTATGTAGGCTACAACTCTAGTCTGCTATCCATGGAGCTAAATCAGGGGATGAGAAAGGAGAAACCAGTAACAGGGCTTTTCAAGGTGATACCAAGAACACATCAAAATGGCAAGAAAAGCCAAAGCATAGATAGAAACAAAAATTTCAAGTAAGAAAGCTATCTGGGGCTGGGCGTGGTGGCTCATGCCTGTAATCCCAGCACTTTGGGAGGCCAAGGAGAGTGGATCACTTGAGGTCACAAGTTCAAGACCATATTGGCCAACATGGTGAAACCCTGTCTCTATTAAAAATACAAAAAAAAAAAAAAAATTAGCTGGCCATGGTGGCACATGCCTATAATCCCAGCTACTCAGGAGGCTACAAGAATCACTTGAACTGGGAAGGCAGAGGCTGCAATGAGCTGAAATCATGCCACTGTCCTCCAGCCTGGGTGACAGAGTGAGACTCTGTCTAAAAAAAAAAAAAAAAAAAGGAAAGAAAGAAAAAAAAGAGAAAGAGAGAAAGATATCTGGTTTAGATGTTTAGATGTAAATGCCTTGAGAATTCAGCTAAAAATGTTATTTTAATTACACTGTTTGTTCTGATTCTCCTCCCTTCATTGCATCAGTCCGTTTTCTGGTCCAAAGTATTCCAGGGCCAGAAGAGCAAGGCCTATGTGAGTATGGGCATATCGGAGGAGCATTTGATTAAAGTTAGTGATGGTAGACAAAAACTTGGGGGTAATTATCTGCAAATAGGTGCTTTGATCCAGGCATACTTTTTCAAGTTTAAACCTTGTGAATGCTTCCTATTTCATTTTTGTTTTGATTCTGAAGATCCCAGTAATTCGCTGATGTATTAGTCCCAAATTCCTCTACCTTTGTTGACATTGCTCTCAAGTCTCTGATTCTTGGTTTGCAGTTATCTGCAACCCTTAATTGTCAATTTTGTTCTGACACTGGGTTTTCTATCACCTGCTCTAATTTTCTTGTTTTTATTTTTTTGGTACGCTGGGACTACATTCTTGACTCTTTTCATCTATGTTGCATTAAGAAGCCCAAATAGCTTCAGCTCTTTATGCTAACCTCTCTCTATTGTCTTACCTGGAACTGTATAAAAATATCAATACCTTTTGCCAGCTTTTAGTTTCAGCAAGACTTCGGGTTCTGCCTGGGGACGCTTTAATGTAATAATGATAAGATATTCTTGCTAATCATTTTGGTGAGGCAGTGTAAATAAAGTGTATAAAACTCTCCAGGGGAAAAGCAAATTGTAATAAACGGGTGTTTGTTTATTAAATGGAAGAAATAAAATAATTAGGAGGAAAGATTTGACACATACGTAGAAATGGGTTGTTATAATATTTTTGATGCATAAAATTTATATCATTGTGAAAGGTCTGAAAACAAAATATGACGAATTGTTGGCAGGAAGATATCACTGAAGAAAATAGATTACAACACGGGAATAAATTACATAGACACCATTTTTCTTGATGAAAGGAATAATTTGTCATGATTTGTGTTTTAAAATGGAGTAGTTTGTGTGTGGAGGAGGGGATGAGAAGCCCCTTTCAATAAAAATTTATAGGCGATGTTCTGATAATGATTAGTAGCGTGCAAGGTAAAATAACATTCTACATGAGAGATTTTATAATGTAACTTTTCACCAGATTCACTGAAATATCACTTATATAAAACAAAATTTACTGATTTTAGGCATGCAGTTAGATGGATTTTGTAATGGAATACAGGCCTGTAATCAGATCCAAAGTCATAACGTAGAACTATTAATTGTAAGTTTTTCACACATGCCCTTCATTAAGTTACAGAAGTTCTCTTCTAATTCTAGTTTGCTGAAAGTTTAAAATTTTATTTTTAATTTTTTCCGGGTACTCAGTAGGTTTATATATTTATGGAGTACGTGAGATATTTTGGTAGAGGCATGCAATGTATAATAATCACATGGAAAACTGGCTATCCATCCCCTCACGCATTTATCCTTTGTGTTACAAACAATCCAATTATACTCTTAGTTATTTTTAAATGTACAATTAAATTATCACTTAATTTAACACGTTGTGTTATCAAATAATACTTAAGAAATGGATGTTGATTTGGTAGGCTGAGGCAGGAGGATAGTGTGAACCCCAGAAGTTGAGACTTCAGTGAGCTGTGTTCACACTACTGCACTCCAGCCTGGGTGACAGAGTGAGACACTGTCTCAAAATAAAAAAAAAAAAAAAAAAAAGAAATGGAAGTTGAATTTAGTCAAAAGTATTTCTGCATGGAAATTATTATATGTAACTTGGTTTTTTGTTTGTTTTGTTGGCTTATTAATATGGTGATTTGCATTGACAGATCCTCTGATAAACCAGTCTTGCGTTCCCAGGATAAATTCCACTTGATCATGATGTATGGTCTTTTTAAAAATATGTCATTGAGCTCAATTTTCTTTATTTAGATTTTTAGTATTTACACTCATGAGAGATATTGGTCTGTGCTTTTCCTGTAATGTCTTAAACTAGTTTTAGAATCAGGGTAATGTTATTTTTATAGAATGAGTTGGAAAGTGATATGAATTGAACTTTTGTGTTCTCACAAAATTTATTTGTTGAAGTCCTAACTCCCAGTGTGATGGTATTTAGAGATGGGGCTGTAGGGAGGTAATTAAGGTTAGAGTGAGGTCAGAAGGATTAGAATCCTCATGATAGGATTAGTGCCCTTATAAGAAAACACATGGGGGAATTTGCTTTCTTTCTTTCCCTTCCTCTCTGCATGTCCAGAGGTCTTGTGGGCACACAGAGATGGCAACTACTTACAACTCAAGAGAAGAGAACTCAGAATGAATCCTATATTACTCACATCTTAACCTTAGACTATCCAGCTTTCAGAACTCTGAGAAATAAATTTCTGTTGTTTAAGCCATGCAGTCTTGGTATTTTGATATGGCAATCAAAGCAGACTAAGGCAGGAAGCATTTCTTTTATTTAAATTTTCTTCAAGAGTTGGTGTATAATGGGTATTATTTATTTGAAATGTTTGGTTTTCTTCTCCAGTGAAGCTGTCTGTATCTGGAGTTTTTCTTGTGAGAAGTTTTTTTTTTTTTCCTACAAATCTAACTTAATAAATTGATATCAATATATTAACATTATTTATTTATGTATTCACTTATCAGTGAGCACTTATACTTTGTGACTTTCAAGAAATTTATTTGTTCATTTTATCTAGATAACTGAATGTATGGTGTTAAGGTTGTAAAAATATATTTTCTTATCATTCTTTTAATGTCTGTAGACTCTTCAATGATGTCACTTCTAATTCATGATATTTCTAACTTATGTTTTCTCCCATTTTTTCCCTAATAAGTATGACTGAATGTTTATCACATTTATTACTCATTCTAAGAACGAATTTTTGGCTTCATTTATTTTTTGCTTTTGTCTTTTTGATTGTCACTCCAGTACTTATTCTTTCCTTTCTACCACAAATTCGAGTTTAATTTGCTCTTCTTTTTCTAGTTTCTTAAAATAATGGTGAAGTCATTAATTTGGTACCTTTATAGTATTTAATGCCCTAAATTCTCCTCTCATTAGTAAGTACTGCTTTAGTGGCATCTTATAAATTTTGGTACATTGTATTTTAATTTTTATTTTATTAAATATTTTTGACCCTCTCTCAATTTCTTCTTTTATCTATGAATTATTTAGTTTCCAAAATTTGAGGATTTTTCAAATATCTGACTGTTATTGATTTCTAATTTAATTTTCTTGTTATCAGATGTCATTGTATACATTAACCCTTTAAACTTTATGGATAGAATATAGTCCATCTTTGTCTGTGCTTTCAGAAAGAATGTGTATTCTTCCGTTTCTGGTAGTGTGTTTTATAACTCAATTACGTTAAGTCGGTTGGTAGGACTGTTCAAGTTCTGTAGATCCTTAATAATTTTCTGTGTGCATTTAATGTCGATTATAGGGGGATACTGAAATATCTGACGGTACTTCTAGATTTGTCTATTTCTTCCTGTTTGATCAGTTTTTATATTATATACTTTAAAGCTGCATTATTAGGTACAGGAATATTTGGGATTGCAAGGTCCAATTCATAAAATTATACCTTTAACATTATGTAAACCCTTCTTTTCCTCTTCTTCCCTGGTAATATTCTTTGATCTGAAATATACTTTCTATATTTATATAACCAGTGTAACTTTCATTTCATTAGAGTTAGCATGGCATAGCCTTTACATTCATTTACTTATTTTATTTTTGTCTTTTATTTGAAGTGCATTTTTTTTTTTGTGGAAAGAATATAATTGGGTCTTGCTTTTTGTTCCATTCGAAAGTTACTGCCTTTGAATTGGCAGAGTTACACCATTTATATTTAATGTAATTATTTATAAGATTAGATTTTTAAAGACTATTCTTACTATTTGTTTTCTATTTATTCCATCTGATCTTTGTTTAGTTTTCATTTTTTCTTGACTTTGAGTAGATTGTATGAATATTTGTATTATTCCATTTTATCTCTTTAATTGGTTTATTAGCTATAATTTATTTTGCATTTTTAGTGTCCATAGTTTGTGATTTAACACAATCTGTTTTCAAATAATATTCATGTGTTGTGTAAGAATATTACAGTAATACGTTCCAATTTCTTCCTTCCTAATGTTTGTGCTCTTCTAGTCATATACTAAACCAAACACTGCATTGTCATTCTTTTTTTCCCCATTTTTTGACTGTTATTTTAGGCTTAGGAGATACGTGTTCAGATTTGTTACATGGGTAAATTGCTTGATGCTGTTACAAATTATCCCATCACCAAGGTAGTGAGCACAGTACTTGATAGGTAGTTTTTCAACCCATGCCCCTCTCCTACCCCCTCCTCAAGTCATTTCCAGTGTCTCTCATACCCATCTTTATGTCCATTTGCACTCAATGTTTAGCTCCTGCTGGTAAGTGAAAACATGTAGCATTTGCTTTTCGTTCTGGCATTAGTTTACTGTGGACAATAGCTTCCAGCTGCAGCCATGTTGCTGCAAAGGAGGTGATTTTTTTTTTAATGACTGTGTAGTATTGCACGGTGTATGCACCACATTTTATTTATCCAGTTCACTCTTGATGGGCATCTAGGTGGATTCCATGTCTTTGCTATTGTGAACAGTGTTGCAAGGAACATATGAGTGCATATGTCTTTTTGGTAGAACAATTTATTTTCCTTTGAGTATATACTCAGTGGTGGTATTGCTGGGTCAATTGGTAGTTCTGTTTTAAGTTCTTTGAGAAATCTCCACACTGCTTTTCACAGTGGCTGAACTAATTTACATCCTAATCAGCAGTATATAAGTATTCCCTTTTCTCCACAACCCCACCAGCATCTGCTATTTTTTTACTTTTTTATAGTAGCCATTCTGACTTATATGTGAGATGGTATTTCACTGTGGTTTTGATTTGCATTTCTCCAATGATTAGTGATGTTGAGCATTTTTTTTCATACTTGTTGGCTGCATGTATGTCTTCTTTTGAGATATGTCTGTTCATGTACTTTGCCCATTTTTAAAATATTGTTTTTCTTGTTGAATTATTTAAGTTCCCTATAGTTTCTAGATATTAGACCTTTGTCAAATACATAGTTTGTGAATATTTTCTCTCATTCTGTAGGTTGTTTACTCCTGATAGTTTCTTTTGCTGTGGAAGAAGCTCTTTAGGCTGCATTTGCCAATTTTTGTTTTTGTTACAATTGCTTTTGAGGACTTAGTCATAAATTGTTTCCCAAGGCTTATGTTCAGAATGGTATTTCCTAGACTTTTTTATTGGGTTTTTTGTAGTTTTAGGTTTTAGGTTTTACATCTAAGTCTTTAATGCATCTTGAGTTAATTTTTGTATATGGTGAAAGGAAGGGGTCTAGTTTCAATCTTCTGTATATGGTTTGTCAGTTATCCTAGAAACATTTATTGAATAAAGTCCTTTCCCCGTTGCTTGTTTTTGTGAGCTTTGTTGAAGATCAGATGGTTGTAGGTATGTGGCCTTATTTTTGGTCTCTCTATTCTGTTACACTCGTCTGTGTTTGTACCAGTACCATACTGTAGCCTCGTAGCATAGTTTGAAGTTGGGTAACATGATGACTCCAGATTTGTTCTTTTTGCTTAGTATTGCTTTGATTATTCAGGCTCTTTTTTTTGGTTCTATATGAATTTTAAAATATGTTTTTCTAGTTCTGTGAAGAATATCATTGGTAGTTTGAGAGGAATGGCATTGAATCTGTGAATTGCTTTGGTCAGTATAGCCATTTTAATGATATTGATTCTTCTGATCCATAAGAATGGAATGCTTTTCCATTTGTTTGTGTCACCTCTGATTATTTTGAGCAGTGCTTTGGAATTCTCATTGTAGAGATCTTTTACCTCCCTGATTACTCATATTTCTAGAAATTTTATTCTTTTTGTGGCAATTCTGAATAGGACTGTGTTCCTGATTAGGCTCTTGGTTTGGCTGTTGTTGGTGTACAGGGATGCTACTGATTTGAGAATGTTGATTTTGTATCCTGAAACTTTGCTGCAGTTGTTTATCAGCTGAAGGAGCTCTTGGGTGAACACTATGAGATTTTCAAAATATAGAATCATGTCATCTGCAAACAGGGATAGTTTGAATTTCTCTCTTTCTTTTTGGATGTCCTTTATTTTTTTCTCTTGCCTGATTGTTCTGGCCAGGACTTACTATATGGAATAGAAGTAGTGAGAGAAGGCATCCTTCTCTTGTGCCAGTTTTCAAGGGGAATATTTCCAGCTTTTGCCCATTCAGCATGATGTTGGCTGTGGATTTGTCACAGATGGCTCTTATTATTTTGAGGTATGTTCATTCGATACCTAGATTATCGAGAGTTTGTAAAATGAAGGAATGTTGAATTTTATCAAAAGCCTTTTTTGCATCTCTTGAGATAATCATGTAGTCTTTGTCTTTAGTTCTGTTTATGTGATAGCTCACATTTATTGATTTTCATATGTTGAACCAACCTTCTATCACAGGGATAAAGCCTACTTGATTGTGGTGGATTAGCTTTTTGATATGCTACTGGATTCAGTTTGCCAGCATTTTGTTGAGTCTTTTTGCATCAATGTTCCTAAAAAATATTGGCCTGAAAATTTCTTTTTGTTGTGTCTCTGCCAGGTGTTGGTTTCAGGATGAGGCTGGCCTCATAGAATGAGTTGGAGAGGAGTCCCTCCTCCTCAATTTTTGGAATAGTTTCAGTAGGAATGGTACCAGTTCTTCTTTGTGTATCTGGTAGAATTTAGCTGTGAATATATCTTTTACTGGGCTTTTTTTTTTCATTGTTAGGTATTTATTACTGATTTAATTTCAGAGCTCATTATTGGTATGTTCAGGGAGTCAATTTCTTCTTGGTTCAGTCTTGGGAGGGTTTATGTGTCTAGGAACTTAACCATCTCTTCTAAGTTTTCTAGTTTGTGTGTATAGATGTGTTCATAGCATTATCTGTTTGTATCTCTGTGGTATCAGTGGTAACATCCCCTTTGTCATTTATTCGGATCTTATTTCTTATTTATTAGTCTAGCTAGCACCCTATCTATCTGATTAATATTTTTAAAAAATAACTCCTGGATTCATTTGAATGGTTTTTCATATCTCGAGCTCCTTCAGTTCAGCTCGGATTTTGGTTATTTCTTGTCTTCTGCTAGCTTTGGAGTTGACTTGCTCTAGTTGTGATGTTAGGTTGTTAATTTGAGATCTTTCTAACTTTTTGATGTGAGCATTTAGTGCTATAATTTTTTCTCTTAACACTGCGTTATCTGTGTCCCAGAGATTCTGGTATGTTATATCTTTGTTCTCATTAGTTTCTAAGAACTTGTTGATTTTGGGCTCAATTTTATTATTTACACAAAAGTCATTCAGGAGCACGTTGTTTAATTTCCATGTAGTTGCATGGTTTTGAGCAATTTTTAAGTCTTGATTTTGATTTTTATTGTGTTGTGGTCCAAGAGTGTGTTTGGTATGATTTCAGTTATTTTGCATTGGCTCAGGGTTGTTTTATGTCTGATTGTGTGGTTGATTTCAGAGTATGTGCCATGTGAGGATGGAAAGAAAGCATAATCTTTTTTTTTTTTTTTTTTTTTTTTTTTTTTGGTAGAGGGTTCTGCAGTAGTCTATCAGATCCATTTTGTCCAATGTTGAGTTCAGGTACTAAATATCTTTGTTAATTTTCTGCCTCTGATCTGTTTAATACTGGCAATGGAGTGTTGAAGTCTCCCACTATTACCGTGTGGGCATCTAATTATATTTGTAGGTCTCTAAGAGCTTGCTCTATGAATCTGGTTGCTCCTTTGTTGGGTGCATGTATATTTAGGATAGTTAGATCTTCTCATTGAATTGAATCCTTTACCATTATGTAATGTTCTTTTTTGTCTTTTTTTTTAATCTTTGCTGGTTTAAAGTCTATTTTGTCTGAAATTAGGATTGAAACTCCTGCTTTTGCTGATTTCCATTTGCGTGGTAGATTTTCCTCCATCCCCTTATTTTGAGCCTATGAGTGTCATTGAATGTGAGGATGGATCTCTTGAAGACAGAATACCACTGGGTCTTGTTTTTTTTTTTTTTGTCTAGCTTGCCACTCTGTGCCTTTTAAATGGGCCATTTAGCATGTTTAATTTCTTTTTTTTTGATATTTATAAGAATAGCAGATGTTTATTGAAAGAATTATCACTATTTCCTGCGAAACAATTTCATGACTCCAGTTTTATAACATCAGAGGCTATTAAAGACAGTCTGGTGACTAAAAACAACCTGACAATATGGGCATCTTTTAAATTTTATATTAAATGGAAAAAACAATCAAGAAAGGAAGTCTCGCTGAGGGTACAGAGCTGCGATGAAATTTAGTCTTAAGGGATTTAGATTCAACAGCTACTAATTAATCCTAATTACTCAGCTACTTAAAGATGTTTTTTACTTCAATTTTCTTCCAAGTAAGACCTAACACAGGACACATCATCTATGAAAAAAGATTTCTAAGTCCAGGGTGACACTTTCTTCTCTAACAGAATTCTTTGTCTTACATATTGCCCTCTAATCAAGGCTATATAAAATGAGATTTTCATATTTTCCTCTCAACTAAAAAAAGCATATATATTTTTATTCTACACAGGAGCAATTCTATATAACCAAGATGTCTGTGGCTAAAATTATTGCCTATTTATGTTCCTCAGGAATATTCAGGGTACTAAAACTGTAAGTGAATAAATATGATTAGACAAGAAACCAAATAACAAGAATGAACAATACACAGTAGTTTAGTGATGTAGATTTCAAAAGCACTGGGTTGGGTTTTTGTGGGTTTTTTGTTTTGTTTTGTTTTTGAGACAGAATCTTGCTCCATGGCCTAGGCTGCAGTGCAGAGTTGTGATCATAGCTCACTGTAACAGTGAACTCCTGGGCTCAAGTGATCCTCCCACCTCAGCCTCCTGAGTACCTAGGACTACATGTGTATGCAACTATGACTGATTAGAGCTGAGTTTCCGATGGAGAAGAGAGAAGAAATGGCAGTACAGAGAGGTACATGAGTTGAGAGACACATAAGCTAGCAATTGAGGAATGCAGAGTAAGCACTGCCCTTGGGGAACAGCCAGGTTTCCATTGGAGCAAGAATGTGAAGAAAACACATTCATTCAAGACCAGCCTGACCAACATGGCGAAACCCCGTCTCTACTAAAAATACAAAAAATTAGCTGGGTGTGGTGGCAGGCACCTGTAATCCCAACTACTTGGGAGGCTGAGGCGGGAGAATCGCTTGAACCCAGGAGGCAGAGGTTGCAGTGATCCGATATCGCACCATTGCGCTCCAGCCTGGGCGACAAGAGCAAAACTCCATCTCATAAATAAATAAATACATACATACATACATAAAGCCAGGTACGGTGGCTCATGCCTGTAATCCCAGCACTTTGGGAGGCTGAGGCAGACAGATCTCCTGAGGTCAGGAGTTCGAGATCAGCCTGGCCAACTTTCAAGGTTAATACTGATATATATCGATTTGATCCTGTCATTGTGTTGTTTGTGTGGTTGCTTTATAGTGTCAATGGTCTGTGTACTTAAGTGTGTTTTTGTATTGGTTAATAACTATCTTTCCTTTCCATTTTGCTGCCCAGTGAGGGTACTGGATGGGTATCCCACATAACAGTCTGGTCATTTTCTTAGGGGTGCTACAGTATGCTGGGGGTCCATTCCACTTTGTAGTCACCTTGGATTTTCCAACACCTGAAGGTATCAACAGTGAAGGCTGCAAAAGAGCAAAGATGGTGTCCCACCCCTCCCTCTGGAGCTTCATCCCAGGGAAGTCTGAAACTGCTGCCAGCTGGAAAACACCAGTGTGGGTGGCTAGATATCCTGGATGGGAGTTCCCACTGAGTGTGGAGGAATAGCTAGGGGACCTGTGTAACAAGGCAGTCTGGCCACTTTTTCCATAGTGTGGCTGCACCAGAAGCAACAATGGTTATGGATAGGAGCTCCATCTCAGGGAAGTGTAATGCTGCCACACCAGTAGCTGGCTGGAGTTGCATGTCAGTGGGTCTTATCCTGTGAAATGTTGTGAAAGCAGGACCTGTAGATCCTCGCCGCTCAACCCCCTGGATTCAACCCCTTGCCTAAGGGTAAGCACAGGGGTCTAACCCTGCTTTGCTGGAGTTGCATCTACTTTTGTTGGGAAGCCTGAATATATACAGCTTCTGGGGCTCTGCATGTGTTTGATTAGCTGCTCAGCCAAAACTCCACGTAGCTCTGTGTGTCACATTGCAGGTCCGGTGGAGTGGGTTCGTGAGGGGATCTCCTGACCCAAGGGTTGCAAAAATCCATGGGAGAAGTGTGTGTCCCTGGGATTGCTCACTCACTCACCATTTCCCTAGGCAGGGAGACTCTCCTGGCTCCATGTTACTTCTGGGTAGGTGGTCATTTTGCCTTGCTTTTCTTTGTTCTTTGTGGGTAGAGTTGTTTGCTTGATGCATTCCAGTGCATGTACCTGGATGTTTCAGTTGAAAGTACTATATTTACTCACCCCTTCTATTTCTCTCTATGAGAATGGTGCATACCAGCTGCTTGTAGTCAGCCATTTTGGCCCATCCCCATGTCTAATATTTTAATCTTACCCAGTGTGTTTTTCACTCATACATTGTAGTTTTCATCTTTAAGCGTTTGATTTGGGGTTTTTGCTATCTTGTATGTCTGAAATTTTGTGAACACATTGTAGTTTTTATCTCTAATAAGTAGTTTAATAATAGTGCTAGTAGTAGTGATAATAACTCTTTTAATGTACTGGTCTGTTAATTCTAACATCTGCTTGAGCTCTGTTTTTGTTTCAATTAATTGATTTATATCCTTGCTCTATGTCATATTTCCTAGTTTTTTTGCATGCCTGGTATTTTTTGGTTGGAGGAAAACATTGAGAATTTTACCTTATTGGGTGCTAGGTATTTTCGTGTCTTCATAAATATTATTAATATTTAACTTTGTTCTGGAATGCAGTTAAGTTGCTTGGAGATAGTTTGATCCTTTTGGTTATAACCTTTATTTTTTTTTTTATTTTTTTTTTTGACGGAGACTCGCTCTGTCGCCCAGGCTGGACTGCAGTGGCGTGATCTCGGCTCACTGCAACCTCTGCCTCCCGGGTTCAAGCAATTCTCCTGCCTTAGCCTCTCAAGTAGCTGGGACTACAGGCACGTGCCACCATGCCCAGCTAATTTCTGTATTTTTAGTAGAGACAGGTTTCCCCATGTTGGCTGGGATGGTCTTGATCTCTTGACCTCATGATCCACCTGCCTCAACCTCCCAAAGTGCTGGGATTACAGGCGTGAGCCACCGCGCCTACCCAAACTTTACAATTTTTTAAATGAGACCAGAGTAATGCTCAAACTACTTTTCCGTAATGAGAAAAGTACCTTCATGTATGCTACACAATGGCTTATAAATAATAATTTTTCAGCCTGTCTGGAAGGAACAAGCACTATTCTCTGCCCTGTATGAACACTGAACACTCTCACCTCTTATGCTTTTAAGTGCTTTACAGTGGTTCTTTCCTTGGTCTCAGTTATTTTATAAAATGCATGTGTTGATCAGTATTCAGTTGAATAGTCCAGGGGGACCCTCTGTAGATTTCCAGTGTTACCTCTGTGCAACTCTCTTTTCTCTGTTACTCTGTCCTGAAAAATCTTCCTAGATTCTGAGTTCTGTTTTTTCAACTCAGCAAGTCTGTTAGGATTTTTCTGTGTTCCTCCTCTCTGTGCCAAAGCCTGGGAATTCTTTCAAGGTAGTAATATGTGCAATCACTGGGTTCGCAATATTTGTTCCATAAACTGTCTGATGTCTAGTTTTTTTCAAAACACCATTTTGTGTATTTTATCCATTCTTTTGCTTGCTGCCAGTGGGAGATTAGAATCAAATCTTTTTACTACATTTTGACCAGGTACGGATATGCTAAACTTCCTGTAATCTCTGACTGGATAGTCCTTCTGGCTCAGATTGGTAAGATTTCCTAGATGAGCCAGAATATGAAGTTGGAGAGAGGAAAAGGACAGGAGAGGGTCAAGAATTCCACGCATTTAAAGTAGTAAAACAGAAGAACATAAGAGGTAGAGATACGTGGTATAATACCACAAATCAACAGAACTCGAGGTGTTTTGCTGATGTGTACATAATTTAATTTAGCACTTGACAGCATTGTTTTCCAGACAGAAAGAATCACAAATGTGATTTGTAATTTGAATCTGGAAAATAATTTCTTGGATAAGTGATGAGAAAAAGCACCAAGGTATTTCCAAAGTGAAGATAGTACAAAATAAGAAACTGATATACTTGATTTCTGAGATACCAATCTTTTGAAAAGCCCTTCATAGAGTAGGGCACTTAGTTTATCCAGCTCTAAATTTAAGGCGGAGTGGGTGGAAGGGATGAACTTCATGATTGATTATCAAATAGCCTGTATATCTCAGTTTTCTATAACTCTAAGATAAGTTACACTTTATATACAGTGAGATTGAAAATAAATATTTATTTTTATTAATTATGCCAATAATGTACATATTTTAAAATATTTTCACTGTTTGATTATGAGTTGGAATGGCTAAAATAGTTTTATTGGAGCCCTAATTGACATAATCAGCAGAGTTGGAACTAAGCCACCTGTGAGCTTGTGTAAGCAATGTGATGGGCCTTTTACTCTTCATATTTTAGGTTCGAGTCAATGTAAATATGCAAAGGAGAAGCCATACCTGGAAAATCCTTCTGATTATAGAAATGCCCTACTATGGCAATTCGCTGCTATTACACATCCCAGGGTCCAAATTAACCATGCTCACTCTGTCTTTAATCAGAATTATTGTTGACTCACGTCTAAAGATCATGGCTATTAGGAGCCCAACTTCAATTTTTGCAAAACACAAACTTGCATTTAAATGCCCAGTTAAAGTATGACACATTTTAAATAATAAGTTGTACTTTAAAATTTTATAATTATCTTCTATTTCTTAGGTAATTGAAGATTATTTGGATTAAATCTTAAGCCTGTATATTCACAGTATTACATAGCATAACAAAAAAGAAAATTAAATATTTTTGAGCTTATCAGCACTTGATTTGACTCTTGCATGTGGTGTGAGTCCATTTGTACATTTTTCTATAAGTAAAATTCTTGAGAATATAACGTGTTTAAGCTTTTTAAAATGTACCATTATAATTGATCATTATATTTTAAGGTTATATATTGTTTTGTTTCCCATACTGTTGTATACTGTTGCAGCTCTTTGTGATGTAATTTTTCATGAATAAGATATCAACTGGTTGAAATACTACTCTCAGTTACATGATCATCTGCCTATATTTAGCACTGACTTATTTTTCAACTTTTCACTGTTGCATAAAACATTACGAATAACATTATGTGAGTATCTTTATGTCATTTAATTATTTCCTTGAGATTAGTTTAGTGCACTTCCTGTCCTTTGTCCAGTAACATAGTATAACCTCAACAACATTACTTTTCCTTATACATGTGACCTTTACAAAATGTCCCTAGTTGACTTTACCAGCCTTGTCTTACAGATTTCTCTCCCTTGACCTTATTTTTCTGTCACATCAAACTCTTCCCCGCTCCAAGATTATAGCTCTGCAGCTGGTGAAAGCACACTATGTGATACCATGCAGTAGTATAAAACAAGATCGATCTGTCATCTATCTATCCATCTAATGCAAAAGAAAGATAATGTTGAAAGGAAAAAATAAATGATTTCAAACATTTATATTTTAATACCATTTATATAAATTAAACACCACTTAGAGATTGCTTTTTAATCATTAGGAAGGACTGTTAAGAAAAATTATTGTAAACTGAGAAATAAGGAAAAAGGATGACAGCATGACCTTCATTGTCATGCTATGCTAATAAACTTGCTTAAGAATCTACTTGCTCTGAGGACATATGCTTTTGCTGGACTTACCACTGATTAGCAGCAAACAAATTACAACTCTTCAGAGTTAGATGTTAATTTGTAGGAAGCTAATTACATGGCAATGATTTTTTCCATAAAAGAAGATAAATCTAAAGGTTTTACATTTTCTGTTGGTAAGATGAACTAGTTTGGGATTTAGCTGCATAATCTTATTTCAGCATTATTTATTTTTGCTTTCCCTGAATGTATATGATATATATTCTGTTTTTATGTTTCTTTGAGTCAGGTTTGTCATCCTCCTAGTTTCCTCATTAAATGATTAATGAGTTAAATACAATTTTAGCATATGTTCATCTTAACATACAAAAATGTACATAAACTATACGCAAAAATAGCATCACCAATAAATGTATTAAATATGCATTTGACTTTAGAATATGCATATTTATAAAGTATACAAAATATTAGAGTATGGTTCTCTTAGGGGATGGAAATAGAAAACATTTTTAAAAATATTATTCTACAGGCTATTAATTCCACAAAAAGATTTCCATAGAATAATAATCCCAAAAGGTAAAATACCAAGTTACCAAAGTCAGAAATGATTGCTATTTTATAGCACTTGCTTGAGTTTATAAAACAATTTTTATGTCAAAGGAATAACTGTAAGGAAAATAATTGTATTAAAGCAGCTGTTTAATTTTGTGTCACAGGACACTTTTTAAACAATTTAGTTCAAGACTTTTTTGTTTGTTTTAATTTAACATTCCTTTACATATCTTATTTTAGGGATCATATGTTGAGAAAAGATGCAGTAATAAATCATTTAATCATTTTAGCTTGATAGTAACATGATATTTATTTTTTAAATGTAAATTTTTAATATGTATTAGACATTCTATTTCCAATAATGAGGAAGTAGCTTAAATCATACTAATACACCTGCAGGAAACAAGTGTAAGTTCTTGACAAAATATTTTATCTAGCTATTAAAAGGCAAGCATAGCATAAAAGCAGGCAGGAACAAGAGAGGTGTCAACCGTGAAAAAAAAATGTACTGTACTGAGTGATATTCACAGGTAAATGGCTTTTTGTCTGAGGGCAATTCCAGCTGCCTTAGAAGAAGGTAACAAGAACTCAGAGCAAACCGTAGCCTTACTAGCTTGAAGATTTGGGAGGCATAGTTTGTGACTTCCAGAGCCACTGGAAAATTAGGAGGAAAGTCTGGAAAAGGAGAGATCACATTAAATCCGTGTAAATATTCCACCTTTTTTTTTTTTTTTTTTTTTTTTTAGTGCATGCATTAGGGAGACACCAACAGTAAACAGCAACAGCTAGAAGTGTGAAGAACTGGATAGAGATTTCAGCCACCACTTACCATGGAGGAAACACACCAAGGGGTCTGAGTTTAGCTAAGTTAACTGGCTGCTAAACTAAAACAAAAGTCAACACTTTTCAAAGAAAACAAACTCAAATCCAGAGTTTCTACAATGTATTATCCATAATACGCAGTAGCCAGTAAAAAATTACTAAATATTTAAAGAAGCAGAAGAAAAAATATAACCTATATTACAAAGAAAACATAGTTGGTAGTAATCAAGGATGAGACAACACAGGTAATAGAATAGCAGGCAAGGATTTTAATGCAACTGTTATAAAGGTTATGAGGACTTAAAATTTAAAAAGATCTTAACAAAAATATATTGTATATTTCAAAATAACTAGCAGCAGAATTGGAATGTTCCTAACACAAAGAAATGATACATGCTTGAGGTGATGCATACCCCAATTACCGTGACTTGATCATTACGCATTGTGTGCTTTTATCAAACTATCACGTGTACTCCATAAATAATACAGGTACAATGTATGCATAGTAACGCAAATAAAAAACTTTCAAAAGGAGGCCGGGCACGGTGGCTCACACCTGTAATCCCAGCACTTTGGGATGCCGAGGCGGGTGGATCACAAGGTCAGGAGTTCCAGAACAGCCTGGCTACAATGGTGAAACCCCGTCTCTACAAAAAAAAAAAAAAAAAAAAAAAAAAAATTGCAAAAATTAGCCGGGTGTGTTGGTGGGCACCTGTAATCCCAGCTACTCGGGAGGCTGAGACAGAGAATTGCTTGAACCCAGGAGACTGAGGTTGCAGTGAGCTGAGATGGTGCCACTGAACTCCAGCCTGGGCAACAGAGCGAGACTCAGTCTCAAAAAAAAACTTAAAAATAAAAATGAT
Organism: Nomascus leucogenys; assembly: GCF_006542625.1. Lineage (NCBI taxonomy): Eukaryota > Metazoa > Chordata > Mammalia > Primates > Hylobatidae > Nomascus > Nomascus leucogenys. The sequence goes on along the minus strand of NC_044393.1, from coordinate 86,136,556 downwards.
CTTAATGAATAAAAAATGGGAAACTCAGCAATGAAACTAAAACCATATGAAACAAACAGATGGAAATTACAGATCTTAAAATTATAATAATATCTAAAATAAATCTTTATTATATATGGCTTAAAGCAGATTAGAGATTTCAGATGTCTCTCTTGCTAATTGGTAACTGGTAAGAAATTATATGTGGTATCTTAAGAGGAAGAAAAGAAGAGGAGAAATAGGTTTTGGAGCACATATTATAATTTGATTCTGCATATTCAGGAGAAATTGCTAATAGAAAATCTGAATTATGAGGTCAGAAGCTCAGGAAGAAGCCCAGCATTTGAATTACAGGTTGACTAGCTCATCATTTAGTATGCAGATTGTATTTGAATTCATATAACTGAATACAATCACCTAAAGAATATTTGTCATCTAAATATAAAAAAGATAGGAGATAATCAGTTGAATAACACCAAATGTGTGTATGTGTATACATATATATGTATGTGTATATATATACTTCTTAAAGCATATATATATACTTCTTAAAATGTTATGCATATGTGTACTAAAAATAATTTGTTGTAAATCCATTGACTTATATTCAAAGTGACAAGATTTCTTTTTGCCATATATTTCTATATTATCATAATTTATAATATTTGTTTTTTGTTCTTGTAACAAATTTCTCTGCAATTTTAGCTTTGATTTTACATTTAAATGTGTTCAGTGTCCACCAACAATTACTTCTTAGTAATTAGAAACCATAGTTTCTATATTCATTGTTTGATTGTCTGGAATTTCTTCTTTTTTTTTTGTATTATACATTTTATTTTTTTATTTTTTTAAAAATTTTATTATTATACTTTAGGTTTTAGGGTACATGTGCACAATGTGCAGGATTGTTACATATGTATCCATGTGCCACGTTGGTTTGCTTCACCCATTAACTCGTCATTTAGCATTAGGTATATCTCCTAATGCTGTCCCTCCCCCGTCCCCCCACCCCGCAACAGTTCCTGGAGTGTGATGTTCCCCTTCCTGTGTTCATGAGTTCTCATTGTTCAGTTCCCACCTATGAGTGAGAACATGCGGTGTTTGGTTTTTTGTCCTTGCGGTACTTTACTGAGAATAATGGTTTCCAGTTTCATTCATGTCCCTACAAAGGACATGCACTCATCATTTTTTATGGCTGCATAGTATTCCATGGTGTATATGTGCCACATTTTCTTAATCCAGTCTATCGTTGTTGGACATTTGGGTTGGTTCCAAGTCTTTGCTATTGTGAATAGTGCCGCAATAAACATACGTGTGCATGTGTCTTTATAGCAGCATGATTTATAGTCCTTTGGGTATATACCCAGTAATGGGATGGCTGGGTCAAATGGTATTTCTACTTCTAGATCCCTGAGGAATCGCCACACTGACTTCCACAATGGTTGAACTGGTTTACAGTCCCACCAACAGTGTAAAAGTGTTCCTATTTCTCCACATCCTCTCCAGCACCTGTTGTTTCCTGACTTTTTAATGATGGCCATTCTAACTGGTGTGAGATGGTATCTCATTGTGGTTTTGATTTGCATTTCTTTGATGGCCATTGATGATGAGCATTTTTTCATGTGTTTTTTGGCTGCATAAATGTCTTCTTTTGAGAAGTGTCTGTTCATGTCCTTTGCCTGCTTTTTGATGGGGTTGTTTGTTTTTTTCTTGTAAATTTGTTTGAGTTCATTGTAGATTCTGGATATTAGCCCTTTGTCAGATGAGTCGGTTGCGAAAATTTTCTCCCATTTTCTATGTTGCCTGTTCACTTGATGGTAATTTCTTTTGCTGTGCAGAAGCTCTTTAGTTTAATTAGATCCCATTTGTCAATATTGGCTTTTGTTGCCATTGCTTTTGTTGTTTTAGACATGAAGTCCTTGTCCATGCCTATGTCCTGAATGATATTGCCCAGGTTTTCTTCTAGGGTTTTTATGGTTTTAGGTCTAACATTTAAGTCTTTAATCCATCTTGAATTAATTTTTATATAAGGTGTAAGGAAGGGATCCAGTTTCAGCTTTCTACCTATGGCTAGCCAGTTTTCCCATCACCATTTATTAAATAGGGAATCCTTTCCCCATTGCTCGTTTTTGTCAGGTTTGTCAAAGATCAGATAGTTGTAGATATGTGGCATTATTTCTGAGGGCTCTGTTCTGTTCCATTGATCTATGTCTCTGTTGTGGTACCAGTACTATGCTGTTTTGGTTACTGTAGCCTCGTAGTATAGTTTGAAGTCAGGTAGCGTGATGCCTCCAGCTTTGTTCTTTTGGCTTAGGATTGACTTGGTGATGCGGGCTCTTTTTTGGTTCCATATGAACTTTAAAGTAGTTTTTTCCAATTCTGTGAAGAAAGTCATTGGTAGCTTGATGGGGATGGCATTGAATCTATAAATTACCTTGGGCAGTATGGCCATTTTCACGATATTGATTCTTCCAACCCATGAGCATGGAATGTTCTTCCATTTGTTTGTATCCTCTTTTACTTCATTGAGCAGTGGTTTGTAGTTCTCCTTGAAGAGGTCCTTCACATCCCTTGTAAGTTGGATTCCTAGGTATTTTATTCTCTTTGAAGCAATTGTGAATGGACTTCACTCATGATTTGGCTCTCTGTTTGTCTGTGATTGGTGTACAAGAATGCTTGTGATTTTTGTACATTGATTTTGTATCCTGAGACTTCGCTGAAGTTGCTAATCAGCTTAAGGAGATTTTGGGCTGAGACGATGGGGTTTTCTAGATATACAATCATATCATCTGCAAACAGGGACAATTTGACTTCCTCTTTTCCTAATTGAATACCCTTTATTTCCTTCTCCTGCCTGATTGCCCTGGCCAGAACTTCCAGCACTATGTTGAATAGGAGTGGTGAGAGAGGGCATCCCTGTCTTGTGCCAGTTTTCAAAGGGAATGCTTCCAGTTTTTGCCCATTGAGTATGATATTGGCTGTGGGTTTGTCATAGATAGCTCTTATTATTTTGAACTACGTCCCATCAATACCTAATTTATTGAGAGTTTTTAGCATGAAGGGTTGTTGAATTTTGTCAAAGGCCTTTTCTGCATCTATTGAGATAATCATGTGATTTTTGTCTTTGGTTCTGTTTATATGCTGGATTACATTTATTGATTTGTGTATGTTGAACCAGCCTTGCATCCCAGGGATGAAGCCCACTTGATCATGGTGGATAAGCTTTTTGATGTGCTGCTGGATTTGGTTTGCCAGTATTTTATTGAGGATTTTTGCATCAATGTTCATCAAGGATATTGGTCTGAAATTCTCTTTTTTTGGTTGTGTCTCTGCCAGGCTTTGGTATCAGGACGATGCTGGCCCCATAAAACGTGTTAGGGAGGATTCCCTCTTTTTCTATTCATTGGAATAGTTTCAGAAGGAATGGTACCAGTTCCTCCTTGTACCTCTGGTAGAATTCAGCTGTGAATCCATCAGGTCCTGGACTCTTTTTGGTTGGTAAGCTATTGATTATTGCCACAATTTCAGAGCCTGTGATTGGTCTATTCAGAGATTCAACTTCTTCCTGGTTTAGTCTTGGGAGGGTGTATTTGTCGAGGAATTTATCCATTTCTTCTAGATTTTCTAGTTTATTTGTGTAGAGGTGTTTGTATTATTCTCTGATGGTAGATTGTATTTCTGTGGGATGGGTGGTTATATCCCCTTTTTCATTTTTTATTGCATCTATTTGATTCTTCTCTCTTTTCTTCTTTATTAGTCTTGCTAGCGGTCTATCAATTTTGTTGATCTTTTCAAAAAACCAGCTCCTGGATTCATTAATTTTTTGAAGGGTTTTTTGTGTCTCTATTTCCTTCAGTTCTGCTCTGATTGTAGTTATTTCTAGCCTTCTGCTAGCTTTTGGATGTGTTTGCTGTTGCTTTTCTAGTTCTTTTAATTGTGATGTTAGGGTGTCAATTTTGGATCTTTCCTGCTTTCTCTTGTGGGCATTTAGTGCTATAAATTTCCCTCTACACACTGCTTTGAATGTGTCCCAGAGATTCTGGTATGTTGTGTCTTTGTTCTCGTTGGTTTCAAAGAACATCTCTCAGACCACAGTGCAATCAAGCTAGAATTCAGGATTAAGAAACTCCCTCAAAACCGCTCAACTACATGGAAACTGAACAACCTGCTCCTGAATGACTACTGGGTACATAATGAAATGAAGGCAGAAATAAAGATGTTCTTTGATTGCCTGGAATTTATTCTTAAATCATTCTAGAGGGTATTTTTGTTTCTTTGTTTTCTATTGATGTATGTTGCATTCTATGGCTTGAATTGTCCTGCAAATTTCTTGTGTTGCTACTTAATCTGCAGTATGGCAGTATTTAAAGATGGTGCTTTAAGAGGTGATTGAATCATGAAGACTGCTCTCATGGATAGATTAATACACTCATGGATTAATGAATTAATGGATTGATGGATTAATGGTTTACGGGAATGGAACTGGGGAAGAGGATAGGAGACCTGAGCTAGGACACTCAGCCCCCTTTCCATGTGATGCTCTGCACCACCTCAAGACTCTGCAGTCTCCACCAGTAAGAAGGCTTTCACTAGATGAGATCCCTCAATCTTGGACTTCTCAGCCTCCATCACTGTAAGAAATAAATTCTTTTTCTTTACGCATTACCCAGTTTGAGCTACTGTGTTATTAACAACAGAAAACAAACTGAGATATTGAATTTCTTTAGTCCCTGTATTTTTTAGACAGTCTGCTTAATGCTTTTCTACTTTAATGATAGCTTGGATGGAGATCAAACAGTTGGATCCAGTGTTTTGATGTTGAGAGGCACGTGTTGCCCTGTATTTTCTGTCTTTGGAAATTATTTGAAATTTTGCCAGAAAACCTATTAATATCTTTCCATCTTTTAGGAACTAAATATTATTTCCAGTCTGTCTTCTTAAGGATCTTTCTCTATTAAAGTTTTCCTGGCACTTCTTGGGATCATTCATTGGTAGAGCAAGCTTTATTTCAAGAAATTAATCATTAATTATACTATTTTTTTCCTTTTTACTAGTTCTGTTATCTTCATGGACACTGGATATATTTTATGTTGTCCCTTCTTCTTGTACTTCCCTTATGTTCCTGCTTTTTAATTTATCTCCTTTCCTTTTTATTTTCCCGTTATTTTCTTCATGCTGTTTTCTATATGTTCTTGATTGTGGTTTCAGTAATGCCTTTTTTTTTCTCTCCTAATGTAATTCCATTTCTATAACAAGTACAGTTTATCTCTTTTATTTCCCAAGCCCCCTGAGCTTTGGAAACTAAATGTTTATCTCCTTTTTGCATTTCTTATTTAAGAGCCTGCATGAGTGACTTGAGTCCTTTTTTTCCTTAGTCAATGGATTCGTTCGTTTCTTACTTTTTAACTTTTTTAAAAAAGTCATTATTTTAAACATTTTTTTTTCAATTTACAAAAAACCAGTGGTACTTTTCTGACCACTAGAAATGTACTTCATTTGGGGGATATATTTCTTTTTTTCTTTTTACCTGGAGTATGACAGGCCCATAATCATCTATTTTTGGTTTTTACTCATCTCTCAATGGAGACTGTTCTTGATGGAGAATAGATACAGTAATTCAGTGGTGGAGAACAGAAAGACATAGGCATCTTAGATCTTCCTTGATTGCCTTTGAACATACTTTCATTCATGTTGTTGCAGATGAAGTCCTGCCCCAGGCTAGAAAGAAGTCACTGCAGTGAAGCCTTTCATATAATAGGTATTTTTCGTGGTTATATAGCACTGATTTGTCATTGACTGACCAAGACTGGAAACCTCAGAACTTCCTGACTCTCACTTATTGTCCTACATATTGTCACAGTTGTTAGCCTACTTTTTACAAAGATATTATGTCTGCAGGTTTAGTGTTTGTTTCTCTGCTTCTTCTTCCAGTGTGGAATGAAGAACTGGTCTGCTCTTTTAATAGAAGAATAAATGGCTTAGCATTTATTCCCATAGCATTCATTCAATAAATATTTATTAATCATAGGATATCACTTTCATGGTACAAAAATGGCACAGCGACTTGCTGGCACAGTCAGAATTTTCTCACTCTGGACCCCCAAATCCCCATCTCCTGCTCAGCTTTGTAATTATGCTGAAGGATTTGGTGAGAATGCACTCCATGCAGATGTCATAATCAATTCGAAATCTATGAGACTGAGCTTGTTGTGTATAAAAATCAGCAAAAAGTCCAACAAAACAGGGATAATTGAGTGTGTTCTACACTAGTTGAAATCGGCTGAGGCCTGCTCTGTGTACTGTCTTGGTTTCTTCCAACAACCAGGTCTGATTTTCACTGTCCTCAGCAACTCTGCACCGTGGTTTATACTAGCATTTGTTTTCTGACTTCCTTTTCTGTTAAAAGCTGTAGGCTCTGATCTGGTGCCCAGCTTTTCCCCCGCAAGCAGGTGCTGCTACCTGATTCTGATCCAAACACAATATGAAGCTTCTTTCTTCCACAATTCCTTTTTCACTCTACATCTTTTGAAGAAAAGAAGAAATACAAGATTTCATTGTTGTTGTTTGTTCATTTTTGTTTTTTCAAAAAAACTGTTTCATGTGGTTCCCAGGAAAGCATAAAATGTCAAGTTGATCCCTGCCTCTAGATTTTCTAGCAGGAATTTACCTTGGAATTTATCACGTTTCTGAGTTTGATCGTGTCAGTGTAGCAAAGCTGGTCAGGTTTGGTGATGCTGACTCATGCTCACAAATTTCACACAAAATACAAAAGTTGAATGCTGATTTACTAAATTTCACTGGAAATTATGGCAATAAAGAGACAGAATGTTTATATCTCCCTAGTTGGTGCATTTTTTTTTCCTTGTGAGCAGGCTGCATATAAAGACAACTTATTAGAAGATAACTTGGTGAGCATGAATCAGAATAAAATTATTCAGTATGATGTCAAGAATGTTTAGTGGTGTCAGACCTAATGCCTTGGTGCTTCCATCTCTAGCATAGGACACCATCTATCAGGAAGACAGAATGCCTGTAATATCCTGAGTCTTCCAACACTGGCAGAGCTGAAACAATCTTAGCCAACAATTGCATCCAATTCTTTTTCCCCACGCTTCTTCAATAGGAAAAAGAACAAAAACTGTTTTAATTTGGTTCATGCATCATTATAATTTCTCATATTCTTTGTTTTCCTTCCTCCAGTCATGTGGCATGATTGCACATCCTCATCTTGTCGAAGTTAAGTATTATCATGTGATTTGCTTTGGCCAGTTAGTTGAGAGTGGAAGCCATTAAGAGCCAGCATGTGGTTTGCAACATTCTCTTTATCTTGCCAAAGTGATTAGTGAAGATTCCATTAACCTGTTTCTCTAAATGAGGATGAGCAGGAGAAGAGCCATCATCAACCCAAAATTATAAGCAAAATATAAAACTTTGTATTTTTAAATCACTAACATTTGGGGACTGTTTGCTACCATGGCAAAATCTGGTTCATGCCGACTGATAGAGCTCCTAGTACAGTGAAATAGGGAGTGCTATGAAACAATTTCAATATGTGGTATTGACTTAATGGGTTAAATGGTAGATAGCAAGGACAATTTATTACAGACTAAAAGGGTAAGAGTCCTTGTTATGGAATGGCTAAATACTTGGTAGTAGGGGCAACTACAGAAACTTAGCAGGCAGTATGAGACATTCATATATGCTCTAGGCCCATAGTTAAGTTGAGAAAGAGAGGCAAGGGGAAGAGAAAGCAAAAAATATTCAAAGTGAGAATTGTGACTCAAAAGAAACGGGTGTGGTCATTGCTCATAGAGCCAACTGCAATAAAATAGAGAAGCCAAAAATATGTTTGAGAGAATGGTGCTGTCAAAAGAATCAACATTCGAAACTAAAATAGACCATGACTGAGACTTAAAAAGATCCTGGGGCTCCCAACTATCTACAGGCAAGAAGTGAGCTGAGGGAATTGCTCAGGTTCCAAGAAGAACATCTTGCTGGTGTCCGATTCAGATATAGCCAAGGAGGCTTATGTAAAAAGAGAAGAATCACATAGCATGTGGATCCAGGGAGAAAATCCAACAAGTTAATGATTCCCAAAGAGGAGAATCAAGGACTATTCAAAAATCATATCCTACCAACTTATGGGGGAATCCTCAAAATGTCTTTTCGGAAGCTTTTCAGGATTTCTAGAGATAAGTCTCTGTTATGTGGGACCAGTGTATGCTATGTGGCTCCCATTCTTCTTCTAGAATATTTACTGCAATTGTCTGTCATGGCTTCCTTATTATATTTAGGATTTTGGAAGAGTCCATAGGTTTTAAAATCAAGAAGATTCACATCTAGAACTAATATCAAGATATTATACAAGTCTATCCTCATTCTTTTATCCTGGGTTGTAAAGTTGATGCCATGACTGGGTTGTAAAGTTGATGGCAAAGACTTTTGGATTGTTTCCCTTGGTGGAGGTGGAGGACATATTTTATATATGGGAAAAATAGAGAGCTAAATGTTTTCTTACCAGAAGTCTAGACTGTGGAAGTCATTAGAACTGTTTGCAGATCTTTTAGTTCTCCCCCTTCTGCAAACCTGAGAGGATTGGAATCCTTCTATCTTTGATGATAGCCATGGCCATTAGGCTTGGCTTTGGTTAATGAATTACGAGTAGACATAATTTGTGTGACTTCCAGAAAAAAATTATTTAATAGCAAGTACATGTTTTGTTATGTTCCTCTCTCCTTGGTGACTGGCAAAGTCCCAGATGGTGGAAGCTTGGCCATCTTGAGTTCCTGTGTGACTGAGGTGAGATGAGCATGTTGCATGAGCAGTAAGTAAAACAAGCAATGTTTTAGCCACTTGAATTTTGGAAGTGTTTTTACTGTGGCACATCGTAATACAGCCTGAATTTTCTAACTTCAGAATAGATAGAATCAAATAGAAGAAATATTGTAGCACATTTTCCTCAAGATTTCTGGAATCCCAAACAAAATATTAGCAAAGGAAACTCAATATTTACCAAAAATGCACTATAAAAAAGTTAGATGCATCTCAGGAATGCAATGATGTTTTAATATAAGAAAATGTGTAAATTTAATTCACTGAATTAATAGATAACTGGAAATAGCCATCTCCTCATCTCAATAGACACAGAATAAGTAAGTGATAAAATTCAAGAGCCATTCACAGTAAAACTCTCAATAAACTAGAAACAGAAGGAAACTAACTTAATCTGATACAAGAAAACAACAAAAAATTCTTCAACAGGCACAATTATACATGGGAAACACAAATTATTTTCTTTAGATTTAGAAATAAGGCATTCCCACTTTTACTACTTCTATTTAATCCTATATTAAAAGTCCTAGAATTTGGAGTGAGATATTTATCCAAAATATTTATCTAAGCTATTTAGCCTAAAATAAGGGCATAAGAAGAAAGGAAGAAATAAAAGTGTTATTTGCATATAAACTTGTTTTCATAGAAAATTTAAAATACCTAGAGATGAGTCAATAGAATTTAAGCAGGATTGCTAAATTTAAGCAAGATTGATATTTGTTTGTGAGATAAACACACAAAAATATCAATTCATATCCAGTCACCAGCAACAAATAATTAGAAAGCATAACAACAAATATAAAAGATACCACAATTTATAACAACAATAAAAATTACAAGAATAAATCCACCAAATGATGTTCAAGATGTGCACATTAAAATTGTATAACTTGATGGAAGAGCATTAAAATTACTTAAATGGAAGGGGTGATATTATATGTTAATGAATAATGAAACCTAGTATTGTAGTAATGGTAGCTCCCTCACAGTGATCTATAGATTAAATACATCTTCAATGAAAATCCCAACAAAGACATTTTATGAAAATTGCCCATTTGATTATAAAATGTTTATGGTGCACAGGGGACCTCAGTAGTTAAGATAATCTAAAAAAGTGTGAAGAGAGGAAAATTGCCCTAACAGATATAAAGACATAAAACAATAGGGAACAAGAGATTGAAGTATTAGAAATGGATAGGCATGTTGATGAATATAAGTGAAAAAGCAATAACCAACCCAACCACAACTGGAAATGAGGTATATCTCAGAGATACATTGCCAGCCAAAGGAGAAATGTAGGCTTAGTTAATACGTGTGGTATCTATACACATGGAAAAAAGTGAAAATAGATACTGCAGTATGGCATACTGAAACATCAACCCCAAAGGGACAAAACCATTTAATATCAAAACCATAAAACATCTAAAAGAAAATGCATGAAGTAAGAACAGATAAGTATATTAAATAAAATATAAGAAGTATTAGCTTTAAGTGAAACAAAATTGATAATTTAGACTGTATTAAAATTAAGGGATTATCTTTATGAAAAGGCATCTTAAAGAAAGGTGGAAATGTAAGCTGTAAGTTAAGAAAAGCTATTGCTATATATGAAGTTGATACAAAATTAGTATTGTTATCATTACTGATAATAACAATAAGATATTCAGAATAAAGAGAAGAAAATGAGTAACACTAGAAATACTGACCATGGCTATGAGTAAATATATAATACAAAGAAAAACTTGTATAATCAATAAATTGAGAAGTTTATCATCTCTGGAAGTCCAGTAATCTAGAAATACAAATCACAATCTCAATATAATAGTATTTTACAACTATTTTTTTGTCAAAAATCAAGATATCTGAAAATCCCACATATTCAAAAGGATATGAGCGAATGAAATCTTAGACATTAGGGTGAGAGTGTCAATTGTTATGACCCAGTTTGAAGGACTAGTTTGCATTACCATTGGAAGTTGAACATTTGCATATTCTGTGATGCAGAACTTCTACTCCTCTGTGTTGCCAAGAGAATTTTAGGATATATGGTCCAGGATGTGTGCATAAGAATTCATAATTTCCATGTTCATAATAACAAAACTGGTAAAAGAAGTGTTCATTGAGATAAATGAGTATAAATTCATATAGTCACCAAATGGAATGTTACACAGTATTTGAAATGAATGAACTCCAATTACATATAACAACACAGAAATTTTAGTTCTATAATGCTAGGTGAATAAAAGCAAGCATTAAGAACATATAACATGTTTATGTAAAGTTCCAAGACTAGCAATAAAACAAGATATATATGTAAATTATGATGTTTAGAAAAGGCCAAAATATAATAAACTTAAAATTTAGGATGAGGGCAATATGAGATGTGTTATGGGAGGAATACACAGGTAGATAGATATGATACTGATAACACTTTAGCTTTTAGTTTGGGCAGTGTATTTATAGGTATTCACTATTAATAAGTAAAAATTTTAAAAATCCAAATAAAATCAAGAGATCTATGAATGGACCGTTAACAATAAACATGGAACAAGGACTATATTTACTATATTTGACCTAATTCTGTACATCTGTTTGTGTATTTATCTTTAAAAAATAATTAGAAATATATTATACACACATGCACACACACACATAATATTCAATTCCTACAAAGATTAAAAGAGTAACGTCTTGGCGAACTCTCCTGACTCTTCTTTCAGCCACCCACCTCCCCAAAAGCGATACGCAGTTTTCTTTTTTGAAAAGTCTTTTCCTCATTATTCATCTTCTTTACTGCTTTCAAAATTGTGTTGCAGTCTCCTCTATTGTTTACCTCATCTTCCATTCCCTTTATCCTGTGGGTTAACACTGAAAAAACTAAAAAAACTCCTTCTACTATTCTTCTATTGGGATTTTCAGAAGATGACATACTTTCTATTTCTATTCAGTGATTTTTAACCATGTAAGTCTAAAACATGTTCAGGTGACTCGAAGCCAGTCCCTGCTTTAGGGGAGCTTGGAATATGTTCTTCATAGACATTTCTTATCCTATGTGAGTGTGTGTGTGTGTGTGTGTGTGTGTGTGTGTGTGTAGGTAGGTAGGTAGAATAATAAAATAAATACAATAAAATATAAATGATGGCATAAATGAGCAAGTAATGTTTATTTTATAAGGTGAAAAAGAAAACTGATGGATTATCTAATATATTTTGGACACATTGAGGTTTACACTTCTGTCTGACTTTGAGGTTGCATTAAAAATATGTACACAAATGTGAAATAAATGGGGAATATAAATCTATACAATAAAATATGAAAGAAATAATAAACCACCTGACTTAACTATGAAAAACATTAGCATGCTTATAATGTTATTAATGTGAAATGACTATAAATGAGTAGTTAGATTAAAAACATTTTTTGAAATAGAGTCACTGTGAATGCGGGTTTAGTGGCTGATATAAAAGAAATAAGTTCTCATTTTCTATTGTAGGAGACAAATGGAAAATCAGATATAATAATGTGGCTTATTTGAAAATAAGGCTATAAATACTAGAAGGTCCTATAAGCTCCCTCAAGAAGCAGAATATTTGAGCATGTGGGGAAAGCAGGAGAAAGCTGGAATTCATTTTAATGTCTCATATATTTTTAGGTTTATTTTATTAAAATATTTGCTTATGTCTTGCAATGGCCAGAGTCCCTTGTAGAGGTATTTTTAGCTCTCAGAAAGTTCCTCTTTCCCATGGTTTGGAAAACTTTGTCACCCAGCATAAGGCCTATAGTGCTCATACCTTTACTTCTTGAATACATACAAACAATTTCAAAAGTTATTTATTAATCAACTAGGAAGAGGCAATGGCACAAGGTATACATTTTGAAATATGGATATAAAATTGATATGAGATATGGAACTATGGGTATAAGTACACTCCAAATAAATCCAGACATAATCAACTGGCCATGGATTCACAGGAAAAAATGCACAACAAAGTACAGTGTAAACAGTTAAATGTTATAAGTGTTATAAAACATAAAGTCTCTTTACTTTTTATGTACAACTGTATATTACTTATACAAGGGTACAAAGAATGTAAAGAGAAGCTTTAAAAACCATAAAGAACTTAAATACATATATATATATATATATTTACACAAACATGCACACATATACAGGGTAAGAAAGAACCATTCCTAGTCACAAACATTCACATCCATATGTGTGTGTATATATGTATATGCATGTTTTGTGTGCATTGATACTCAAATACAATGGAGAAAACAGAATTATTTCATAGTACATATAAATGTATTGTTATTGTTAAACTCAGACTTGTAGACAGATGAACAGAAACTCATTTTAAATCCCACATACGGCTTGAATATATTTATAAATATCACAGGCTAACACACACACACATAGGTACAGGAATAAAAAAAGTGGTCTTCCCTTAAAACTATTAAAATACTAATACTTATGAATATGCGATGATAACTAGACATGAGTGACTTGATCAATAGATGGAATGAGGAAATAGCTACACATAAAAGCAGTAGGGTAGGAGAGAATGAAATTAGAAAGATTTACAAATAATAACAGTGACATTAAAATGTTTAAGGTGCCATCAGAAATTAGAAGTGTTCTGTGTACAAACTAATTAATCTTACATCTCTAGATATATGGAAGTGTTTTATTTTAATGTCTGTTTACTTTTTCTAGCTTATAAAAATGTGTGAGCCCCAATCTGAGAAGCTGTGAAATAACAATCAAGAATGATATTTGGTGTCAGAATGGTGTTATCCAGCACTGGGATTTCCTTTAAGGAATTAACCTAACAGTGTAGAACTTAGCAAAACCAAAGTGTGAATTTTCAGTATCAGAAGATTGAAGATTTAAGGCGGGTCTAGGATTGAAGATTTAAGGCAGAAATAATCAGAAATCGCCAGGGAACACTTTTTGTTGTTGTTATTTTCAGCACATTTTCACTGATTTTATCAACATATTGCTCCTTTGTCCTTTCTGCTCTTTTGACAGAGAATATCTGCAATTGCTTGTAATATAGGTATTTTCCAGTACACAAGATGTAACTTAAAAACACATGCACACTGAGGAATAAGAGTTTTGTATCCATCGTCCTGTCGTGTGGTCTCAAAATAACAATTTTGCCCTGTTTCTTAATCCGTAATACTGAGGACCTTAAAAAGTGCCTTTTAAACTCAGTGTTAAAAATTTCACAAGGTATTTGTTATCTGAAGTATCTAGATTACTTTCTTTCTGAAATTCCTTGAGAGGGAAGGCAGATAGATGGGAGCTTAATATCCATGCTATGAATCATGATGCATTCCCAGCAGGAACAATATTGCAGCTGTAGTTGAAAGTTGTTTACATGAAGCTCATATGTGGACTTCAGATTAATCAGCAGTTTTCAATGGGGATAACATCAATTCTTAAAAGATACTTTGTTGCAGTAATCATGATTGTCACAAAATTTTAGGTGCTACTGGCATTTGGAAGGGCTTAGGAGTATTAGACTGTTAGACATTTAAATGGTTAAAAAAAGAAAACTTGCTGATAGCAGAAGCCAACTCATGTAAATAGAAAAAATTTACAAGATTGTTCACTATTTTAGAATATTACTGACAGAAATATCACTTATAATATTTGGTTCACTAATACACACCCCTGTATCACTCAACAATTTTAACCACATAATTCAGTGACTTGACATAGAACTTCAAATCTCTGACTACTTGATTATGTTTTTCTGTGTAGTTCATCGTAATTTTATATCATGAAATACAAATTGTTTTATTATAAATTACTTTGGCTAGACTCCAATTATTCAAGTACTTTAAAACAATTTAAATTTATTAAAACTCATCAAATACGTTTAAATCCAAAATCAAAAGCCCTGAACTTCCAAAAGCATTGTTAAGAATTTGAAAAGGCAAACCACAGACTGAAAGAAAATATCCATAATATGTATATCTGATTTGTATCCAGAATAAAGAACTTTTACTGCTCAATAAGGCGAATACATACACCGATGAAAATTTTAAAATCCAACAAAGATATGCACAGATACTTCACTAAAGAGGATACAAATAGCCAACAGGCAAAATATGTTTAATATATTTAGTCATTAGATAAATAAAAGTTAAAATCACGACAAAGTAATATGACACAGTAAAATGGCTATCATCGAAAAGACAGACAAGGTCAAGTGTTAGTGATGAACTAGTGCTCCTGAAGCTTTTACCAATTGGTGGGAATGCAAAATGGCACAGCCATTATGGAAAACTGTTTGGCAATTTCTTATAAAGTTAAACCTATTCTTTTCATACGAACTAGAAATCTTACACCTAAACATTTTTTCCAAGTGAAATACATCATGTGTCCCCACAACGACTTGTACACAAACATTCATAGCAGCTTTAATAATAGTAACTCCAAAGTGGGGAAAAAACAAACCCAACTTCCCATAACAGGTAAATTATACATAAATTGAAAGATATCCATGTAATTTAATATTATTCAACAATGGATGGTATTTGAACCAAGAAAATGGAACACATTACTGAAACAATCACTTGGATGAATTTCAAAACATGCTTTGTTAAAGAAGCTAGACACAAAACAGTTCAAATTACTTGTGTGTATATGAAATAATTGAAAATACAAAACTCATTTACAGTGATAGAAAGCGGGTTAGTGGTTGCCTCCGGCTGTTTATGGGAATGGTAATGAGCTTAAGGGAGCAAGAAGGAATGTTTTAAGCATCAATATATTTGATTCTAAAATAGTTTAACTTTAAAACTATTAAAGCAGGATATAGTTCAGCTTTTTTTCTAGATGTCACAAATAAGTTGTAACCCGACAGTACCAATAGCTTGCTCTTGCTGACTTGCATGTTTGTCCTTATATATACCATGTGCTTATTATCATCAACGTTACCTCGAAGTTTATGGCTTTATTTTTTGTTGCACACATTATTTCCAAATATTGACATGGTCTCTGCCTTCACAATTACCAACACATGGCCAACCATAGAGCTCTGAAATCTGACTTGAAACTCATCTCCTTTCAAAAGATTTCTTCAATTAACCTCTCCTTTCTGGAGCCTTTATTCAACATGACTCAGGATTTAAGAAATAATCCTTAATTTACGCTGCAGGATTTTAACATACCTACTGATTTTTTTTTATGTTACATCTAGGACTTGTGTTGCCTTTTGTCACTATTATCTATACTATTAGGACTCAATAAATAATTATCTACTCAATCATTGAAAAAAATGTATCTCTATCTACCAGAAATAGTGTGTGCATATATACATATATATATATACACACACACCATTTCTGTAATATATATGTACATATGTATATAGTATTTCTGATATATACACATACAATTTCTGTAATATTTATACATATATATACTACTTCTGTTGCATGTATATTTGTGTGTATATACATATGTAGTTTGAAACTATATATATCTTTCTTGGAAAGAGTTAGTGTACTTTTTTTATCTTGTATGTCCTTGAAAATGTGTGCTATTAAACTGTATGTTTTGCCAAACTCAGATAGATTTCTTCTGGAATATTGTCTAATTTTCTTTTTTCTCTTTGTCATCTCTTGGTCAGTGATAGATGGCTGAGTTTTGCTTCCTTAAATCCCAAATCCCAACTGAAGGTATTGCTTCACTACACTGTCAAATGCCTCAATGTCTCAATGCCATTATACATATTTCATAACTTCCTAGTTTTACACATACTTCTATTCCTTGTCTTATATTTAGTAACCTCTAAAGTATCTGCATGATTCTCTTTGGGGCAGTTTCTCTCCCATTTTCAATTTTCTTTCTACTGTCTACCTAGGTACTATGAGAATTCCCCCCCGCCATCCTCCACCCAGAAAATTGCTTCTGTGTAGAAGATCCTGCTATCTTGGGTAAAATGGTCAGAAAGTACAAACTGCAATCTAGTCCTTTCTAAACGGAGATCTAATTACCCAGCTGGCTCCAGAGAATACAAACATTTTCACTCTGGACAGTACTTATCTGTTTTTTGCAAGTACATCACTTTGGAAAGCTACTTGCTCAGCTAATCTGTAACTGTCATGAAAATGTAATTTTTCCCTCCTTCAAACCAATAACAGGCACCTGGTAAGACTGCCTTATGCACCCATGCGTTCAAGTCTAACTGTTCCCATGGAAACCGTTAAAATCCCATGCAAGGTTCCCAGCATCTTGCCATATTTCCCTTTTCTTTATGCTACTCTCTCTATCCATTTCTTTAGTGTCCTTGCATGCGATTACAGCACTCTGCCACTACTCTGTAATAGATTTCTTTTCCATTCTTGCCCTTGTCAGTGATTCATTCTTGCCGCATTAGAGGGCAGAGACTAGGGCTTATTCACATGTGTAGCCTCTTCAGTACTTAGTCCAGCATCTTAGACTTAATGGGCATGCAAAGCATATTTGTTGAGCTGCATTAGATTAAGGGCTTATTGTCTTAATCAGTTTTACTGATTAAAACATGCTCATTAAGAACTTCTTCAGCAGAATGATTGGAAAGATAAAATGAGCCTGCCGACTGAATATAGTGTTCAAACCACCAATTTAGATATTTCCAAACTAAATTTAAATTTTCAGTCCGTTCTCCCTCAAATTTTAAAGTCTGTACAATTTAGAAATGAAGGAAAGCAAATTAATATTGATTGAGAAGCTATTAAATAATATTTTAATTTCCATTTCTCTGTGAATTAAGTATTGTTACCCACAACTTACAGATAATAAACTCAAGGTCTCAGTATTGAATAACTTTTCAGAGAGACCACACAACCAGTGAATGATGGAGTGCTTTTTCATCCAACATATTGGGTGTTCCCCTTGTTTCCATTTAGGCTTACTTTTATGAATTTAAACATACGGATCTTCAATCTGAAAATAATGCAGACCAATTATAATAACATAGCACCTCCCTGTGAGCCATACAGTGAGAACTCACAATTACGCAAAACATTGTCCAAGAAGCATAATTTAAAGGCAAGGCAAACAATTAAAAGAAAACTAAAACCATTAGTCACAACAAAAAAGGCAGTTCTGATGTTGGTAAGGATATGGAGAAAAGGGAACTTTTATACACTATTTGTGGGTAGGTAAATGAGTACAACCTGTGTGGAAAACAGTATGGACATCTCTCAAAGAATTGAAAACAGAACTACCATTTGACCCAGCACTCCCACCACTGGGTGTTCACCTAAAGGAAAATAAATTACTATATTTTAAAAAAGCACCTACACTCATACGTTTATTGCAACACTTATTCACAATGGTAAAGTCATGGAATCAGCCTAAATGTCCATCAACAGATTACTGGATAAAGAAAATGTGGTGTACATATATACACCATGGAATACTACTCAGCCATAAAAAAGGATGAAATCATGTCTTTTACAGTGACATGGATGGAACTGGAGGCCATTATCCTAGGTGAAATAACTCAAAAACAGAAAGCAGAAAGTCAAATACTGTATGATCTCACTTACAATTGGAAACTAAGCAATGTACACAACGACATACAGAGGGAAAAATAGACATCAGAGCCCCCCAAAATAGGAAGGTGGGAGGGGGTGAAGGATGAGAAATTACCTGTAGAGCACAATGTAACAAAGTACACTACTTGTACATTGTGCCCATAGTGTACTCCTCACACTAAAAGCCTAGACTTCAGCACTATGCAATATATATGTAACAAAACTGTACTTGTACCCCCTAAATCCATAAAAATAATAATAAAATAAAAATAAACAAGTCCTGGAAAAAAGCAGTTGTTGAAAATTCTACACTTTACCTGTGTTGAGGTGGGTGTGAATGCTTGGGATCATTGGTTTAGACATTTGATCCAATAAGGAAACCAATGGCACACAGAGAGGATGCTGAAAATGAGGAGATACGCAGGCAGCTAAAAGTAGAGAAATCAGGAGGTATAATAAAAGCTGACTGAAGAATTAGGAATGTATACTATCCTAGACATGTTAGATCAGGGAAGAAGAGCTTTAAATGGTTCAAAAGTCTTGAAAGTCATATTCTCACTACAATAAAGTATATGTAATATTTATAATAATTATTCTGAATTATTTAAAAAATGGACATCCTAATTAGCAAAAATGATTAATAAAGTATTGAGGGAAAATAAAGTTTTTTAAAATTATACTTTAAGTTCTGGGATACATGTACAGAACATGCAGGTTTGTTACGTAGGTATACACATGCCATAGTGGTTTGCTGCACCCATCAACCCGTCATCTACAGTAGGTATTTCTCCTAATGCTATTCCTCCCCTAGCCCCCCTACCTCCCGACAGGCCCCAGTGTGTGATGTTCCCTTCTCTGTGTCCATGTGTTCTCATTGTTCAACTCCCACTTATGAGTGAGAACATGTGGGGTTTGGTTTTCTGTTCTCATGTTAGTTTGCTGAGAATGGTGGTTTCCAGCTTATCCATGTCCCTGCAAAGGACATGAACTCATCCTTTTTTATGGCTGCATAGTATTCCATGGTGTATGTGTGCCACATTTTCTTTATTCAGTCTATCATTGATGGGCATTTGGGTTGGTTCCAAGTCTTTGGTATTGTGAATAGTGCTGCAATAAACATATGTTTGCATGTGTCTTTATAGTAGGATGATTTATAATCCTTTGGGCATATACCCAGTAATGGGATTGCTCAGTCAAATGGTATTTCTGGTTCTAGATCCTTGAGGAATCACCATACTGTCTTCCACAATGGTTGAACTAATTTACACTCCCAGCAATAGTGTAAAAGTGTTCCTGTTTCTCCACATCCTCTCCAGCATCTGTTGTTTCCTGACTTTTTAATGATCGCCATTTTAACTGGAGTGAGATGGTATCTTATTGTGGTTTTGATTTGCATTTCTGTAATGACCAGTGATGATGAGCTTTTTTTCATGTTTGTTGGCCACATAAATGACTTTTTTGAGAAGTTTCTGTTCATATCCTTTGCCCACTTTTTGATGGGGTTGTTTTTTTCTTGTAAATTTATTTAAGTTCCTTGTAGATTCTGGATATTAGCCCTTTGTCAGATCAGTAGATTGCAAAAATTTTCTCCCATTCTGTAGGTTGCCTGTTCATTCTGATAATAGTTTATTTTGCTATGCAGAAGCTCTTTAGTTTAATTAGATTCCATTTGTCAATTTTGGCTTCTGTTGCCCTTGCTTTTGGTGTTTTAGTCATGAAGTCCTTGCCCATGCCTATGTCCTGAATGGTATTGCCTAGGTTTTCTTCTAGGGTTTTTATGGTTTTAGGTCTAACATGTAAGTCTTTAATCCATCTTGAGTTAATTTTTGTATAAGTTGTAAGGAGGGGTTCCAGTTTCAGTTTTCTGCATATGGCTAGCCAGTTTTCCCAACACCATTTATTAAATAGGTAATCCTTTCCCCATTGCTTGTTTTTGTCAGGTTTGCCAAAGATCAGATGGTTGCAAATGCGTGGTGTTATTTCTGGGGCCTCTGTTCTGTTCCATTGGTCTATATATCTGTTTTGGTGCAAGTACCATGCTGTTTTGGTTACTGTAGCCTTGTAGTATAGTTTAAAGTCAGGTAATGTGATGCCTCCAGCTTTGTTCTTTTTGCTTAGGATTGTCTTGGCTATATGGGCTCTTTTTTGGTTCCATATGAAATCTGAAGTAGTTTTTTCGAATTCTATGAAGAAAGTCAGTGGTAGCTTGATGGGATTAGCATTGAATCTATAAATTATTTTGGACAGTATGGCCATTTTCATGATATTGATTCTTCCTATCCACAAGCATGGAATATTTTACCATTTGTTTGTGTCCTCTCTTATTTCCTTGAGAAGTGGTTTGCAGTTCTCCTTGAAGAGGTCCTTCACATCCCTTGTAAGTTGTATTCCTAGGTATTTTAATCTCTTTGTAGCAATTGTGAATGGGAGTTCACTCATGATTTGGCTCTCTGTTTGTCTATTATTGGTGTATAGGAATGCTTGTGATTTTTGCTCATTGATTTTGTGTCCTTAGACTTTGCTGAAGTTACTTATCAACTTAAGGAGATTTTGGGCTGAGGCAATGGGGTTTTCTAAATATACAATCATGCCATCTGCAAACAGAGACGATTTGACTTCCTCCCTTTCTATCTGAATACATATTATTTATTCATCTTGCCTGATTGCCCTGGCCAGAACTTCCAATACTATGTTGAACAGGAGTGGTGAGAGAGGGCATCCTTGTCTTCTGCTGGTTTTCAAAGGGAATGCTTCCAGATTTTGCCCATTCAGTATGATATTGGCTGTGGGTTTGTCATAAATAGCTCTTAATATTTTGAGATACATTCTATCAATACCTAGTTTATTGAGAGTTATTAGCATGAAGGGGTGTTGAATTTTATTGAAGGCCTTTTCTGCATCTATTGAGATAATTGTCATTCGTTCTGTTTATGTGATAGATTACGTTTATTGATTTGTGTATGTTGAACCAGCCTTGCATCCCAGAGGTGAAGCCGGCTTGGTCGTGGTGGATAAGCTTTTTGATGTGCTGCTGGATTGGGTTTGTCAGTATTTTATTGAGGATTTTTGCATCGATGTTCATCAGGGATATTGGCCTGAAATTTTCTTTTTTGTTGTGTCTATGCCAGGTTTTGGTATCAGGATGATGCTGGCTTTATAAAATGAGTTAGGGAGAAGTGTCTCTTTTCCTGTTGTTTGCAATAGTTTCAGGAGGAATGGTACCAGCTCCTCCTTGTACCTCTGGTAGAATTTGGCTGTGAAGACATCTCTTCCTGGGCTTTTTTTTTGGTTGGTAGGCTATTAATTACTGCTTCAATTTCAGAACTTGTTATTGGTCTATTCAGGGATTCGACTTCTTCCTGATTTAGTCTTGGGAGGGTGTATGTTTCCAGGAATTTGTCCATTTCTTCTAGATGTTCTGGTTTATTTGTATAGAGGTGTTTATAGTATTCTCTGATGTTAGTTTTTATTTCTGTGGGATCAGTGGTGATCTCCCTTTTATCATTTTTATTGTGTCTATTTGATTCTTCACTCTTTTCTTTAGCAGTCTGGCTAGCAGTCTATCTATTTTGTTAATCTTTTCAAAAATCCGGCTCCTGGATTCATTGATTTTTTGAAGGGTTTTTCATGTCTCTATCTCCTTCTGTTCTGCTCTTATCTTAGTTATTTCTTGTCTTTTAGCTTTTAAATATATTTGCTCTTGCTTGTCTAGTTTTTCTAATTGTGATGTTAGGGTGAAGCTTAGTTTGGCTGGATATGAAATTCTGGGTTGAAAATTCTTTAAAAATGTTGAATATTGGCCCCCACTCCCTTCTGGCTTGTAAGGTTTCTGCAGAGAGATACATTGTTAGTCTGATGGGCTTTCCTTTGTGGGTAACCCGACCTTTCTCTCTGGCTGCCGTTAACATTTTTTCTTTCATTTCAACCTTGGTGAATCTGACGATTATGTTTCTTGGGATTGCTCTTCTCAAGGATTATCTTTGTGGTGTTCTCTGTATCTCTTGAATTTGAATGTTGGCCTGTCTTCCTAGGTTGGGAAAGTTCTCCTGGATAATATCTTGAAGAGTGTTTTCAACTTGGTTCCATTCTCCTCATCACTTTCTGGTACAACGATCAAACATAGGTTTGGTCTTTTCACATAGTTCCATATTTCTTGGAAGCTTTGCTTGTTTCTTTTCATTCTTTTTTTTCTCTGATTTTGTCTTCACACTTTATTTCATTAAGTTGGTCTTCAATCTCTGATATCCTTTCTTCCACTTGATCTATTCGGCTTGTGTATGCTTCATCAAGTTCTCATGCTGTGTTTTTCAGCTCCATCAGATCATTTATGTTCTTCTCTAAATTGGTTATTCTAGTGAGCAGTTCCTCTAACCTTTTATCAAGGTTCTTAGCATCCTTGCATTGGGTTAGAACATGCTCCTTTAGCTTGGAGGACTTTGTGATTACCTGCCTTCTGAAGCCTACTTCTGTCAGTTCGTCAAACTCATTCTTCATCCAGTTTTGTTCCCTTGCTGGTGAGGAATTGTGATCCTTTGGAGGAGAAGAGGTGTCCTGGTTTTTGGAATATTCAGCCTTTCTGCGCTGGTTTTTCCTCATCTTCGTGGATTTATCTACCTTTGGTCTTTGATGTTGATGACTTTCAGATGGGGTTTTTGTGTTGAAGTCTTTTTCGTCGGTGTTAATTCTATTCCTTTCTGTTGTTAGTTTTCCTTTCAACAGTCAGGTCCCTCTACTGCAGGTCTGCTGGAGTTTGCTGGAGGTCCACTCCAGACCCTGTTTGCCTGGGTATCACCACCAGAGGCTGCAGAACTGCAAAGATTGCTGCCTTTTCCTTCCTCTGGAAGCTTCTTCCCAGAGGGGCATTTGTCAGATGCCAGCCAGAACTGTCCTGTATGAGGAGTCTGTCGACCTCTGCTGGGAGGTGTCTCCCAATCAGGAGGCACAGGTGTCAGGGGCCAACCTGAGGAGGCAGTCTGTCTCTTAGCAGAGCTCGAGCACTGTGCTGGGAGATCCACTGCTCTCTTTAGAGCCAGCAGGTAGGAACATTTAACTCTGCTGAAGCTGCACGCACAGCTGCCCCTTCCCCCAGGTACTCTGTCCTAGGGAGATGGGAGTTTTATCTATAAGCCCCTGACTGGGTTGGCTGCCTTTCTTTCAGAGATGCCCTGCCCAGAGAGGAGGAAGCTAGAGAGGCAGTCTGGCTACAGTGGCTTTGTTTACACTGTGAGGGGAAAACTGCCTACTTAAGCCTCAGTAATGGTGGATGCCCACCCCCCACCAAGCTTGAGCATCCCAGGTCAACTTCAAACTGCTATGCTGGCAGCAAGAATTTCAAGCCAGTGTATCTTAGCTTGCTGGGCTCTGTGGAGGTTTGGTCCGCTGAGCTAGACCACTTGGCTCCCTGGCTTCAGCCCCCTTTCCAGGGGAGTGAACGGTTCTGTCTCGCTGGTGTTCCAGGTGCCACTGGGGTATGAAAAAAAAGCTCCTGCAGCTAGCTCGGTGTCAGCCCAAATGGCTGCCCAGTTTCGTGCTTGAAACCCAGGGCCCTGGTGGTGTAGGCACCCAAGGGAATCTCCTGGTCTGTAGGTTATGAAGACCATGGGAAAAGCTTAGTATCTGGGCCGGAATGCACCATTTCTCACGGTACAGTCCCTTATAGCTTCCCTTGGCTAGGGGAGTGAGTTCCTTGACCCCTTGCCCTTCCTGGGTAAGGCAACACCCCACCCTACTTCTGCTTGCTCTCTGTGGGCTGCACACACTGTCTACCCAGTCCCAATGAGATGAGTCAGGTACCTCAGTTAGAAATGCAGAAATCACCCGTGTTCTGCGTTGATTTGGCTGGGGGCTGCTCACCGGAGCTGTTCCTAACCAGCCCTCTTGCCCAGGTCCCCTGGAAAATAAAGTTTTCAATAGCTTGTTCCTTCCTTCATTTTGTGTCAACTAATCATTGTGTCCATATTGAAGGTCAGCACTTGGGGCAGGCACTGGGAACATAACAGTGAATGCATAGAGGTTAGTCTTCTAATGGAGAAAACAGATATTGTAGAATACATCACTAAAATAAATAAGAAATTACAATAGCTTCCATGAAGGGAAAATGGAGGATATTGTAACAGACAATACATTAGTTTGGGAGCTTGGAAAATTTAACTGAGACTTTAAGGACATGTACGATTTAATGAAGCACGCACCATGAAGAAAGACTTCTAGGCAGAAGGAACAGCTTGTGTAAAGTCTCTGAGTTTGGAAAGAGGAATGAAAAGATAGATATATGAAGACAAAGTGATGTGAAATAATTTACTTTCCCCTTCTTTTTGGAAAAAAATGAGATGAGACTGTGAGTTGACTCTATTTTTGTATTGCCTAAACTTAAATCCATTTTAATTAAGTCAAATACTTAATTTAGGATTAGTGATGTGAGTCTAATCTAGAAAAATAAACACAATTGAAGGGGAGATTGTCTCTGCAGTACAAACTGGTATTCCCCTCCCTTGAGTTAGGAAGTGCGGTGTAAATGCATGTGTTTCAAAGACTGAATATCAGCAATATTATCTTCAAGTGAAAGGTGACATATGTTTATCCACCAACACTTTTATAGTTTCTTTCATTTCCATTCTACCTAAAATCTTTTCAATGTTTGTCCTAGAAAATCATTAATTAATCTCTCTTTCTTTTTCTCATACAAACACGCAGACTCTCCATTGGCAACGATTTGCCAGGCAGTATAGGAAAGTTTCCTTCTCCCACCTTCACAGGCAGCTTTTCTATTTATTTGTTTTGTCTTCTACCAAACACGATACGGGCATTAAAACCTTAGTGGGTGCAGCACAGGTAATCATGTAATTTGGGTTATAATTTGCTTAACTTTAGAACCTCCTTAAATATTTCATATTGTCATAGATTTTGTAATAGCACATTTATGAATGGTTGGAGTTAAGAAATATAGAAGAAAATAGTAATTATAAAATTTAGAGCTTTATTGTATAAAGGGATGAAACAAACTGAAAAGATATTCCTAAAAACATTTTCAAAAATTCATGGATTGCAGAAGCTGTAAAGAATAAACTGGAATATTTAGAAGAGATTACTTTGAATTTGAGGTATGCCATCATACAAGAATAACAATTACTACTAGAAAGTGTGAAACAATACTACACAAGAATACACATATATTGGTAGGATGATCTGGATTAAAGCATTCTAAATGACAGTATTTATGAGAGAAGACAGAAAGTAACCATATTGATTTTGAAAAGGGGTCATAATTTGAGAAATTACAAAAATACGAAAAGTAAAATGCAAACTTATGAACATATTTCTGCCAATAAACTAAAAGTCTTTGAAAAGATGGACAGTTCATGGGATCTGTTTTTCATTAAACCAATTCAGTAATTTAACTAATTGATCAATACTCTTTTTTTTTTAGACGGAGTCTCTCTCTGTCACCCAGGCTGGAGTGCAATGGTGTGATCTCGGCTCACTGCAAGCTCCACCTCCCGGGTTCACGCCATTCTCCTGCCTCAGCCTCCCCAGTAGCTGGGACTACAGGTGCCCACCACCACACCTGGCTAATTTTGTTGTATTTTTAGTAGAGATGGGATTTCACTGTGTTAGCCAGGATGGTCTCGATCTCCTGACCTTGTGATCCGCCCGCCTCGGCCTCCCAAAGTGCTGGGATTACAGGCATGAGCCACTGCGTCTGGCCGATCAATACCCTTAATACTTGCTACCAAGAGACTGCAGAAACTGTAGTGAAAATGAATGCAAAAATTCTTGTCAGTGGAGTAGAAAATATTTTATCCCTGAAAACTCATAACCATGCAGATTTTCATCTAGAATTCCCACTATCTGTGGTGTTGGAAAAATTGTGGTTCTTGAAGTCAAGAGTTTAGTTTAGATAAAAATTTTCTCTGAATGAAGTTACCTGAACTTCAAAGTATTCCTCAAAATAAATTCTGAAAAATGTGTTCATATAAGAACAACAACAAAAAACACTTAAGGAAGTCATAGCATAAGCAAAAGCCAGCAGAAACAATAGACTGAGAAGTCAGGCTTGCAAATTGGAATATTCAGACATAAAATGTCACATACATATGCTTAAAGTACTTAAATGTAAAGGGTTTCAAAAGAATTGCTTGAACTCAGGAGGCGGAGGCCGGAGTGAGCTGAGATCACACCATTGCACTCCAGCCTGGGTGACAGAGCGAGACTCCGACTCAAAAAAAAAAAAAAAAAAAAAAAAAAAAATACTGGTTAAGAACAAAATTCCTAGAACTAAAAATAAAGCATAATCATTAAAAGTGAAACAAACAAGCAAAAAAAAAATAAGTTTTAATAACATAATAGATACAACTAAAGAAAGAAGTAGTAGAATGGAAGATAGGTATAAAGACATGATCTATAATGGAGCCCAGAGAGAAAACAAGATGGAAAATAAGAATTGAAAATAATAAGGTGACATTAGAGATAGAGTGAGGTCTAATATGTTTTTTAATCAGAGTTCAGGAAAAGAAGACAAATAATGTGCTGAGGCAACATTTGAAGATCAAACATTTTCTGGAACTTATGAAAGACGCTAAACTACATATTTAAGATACAAAGTAAATCTCAGGCCACATAAATTAAAAAATAATTCTTAACCTATAAAGTACGGTAAAATGAAAATCATTGATAACCACTCTCAAAAACAGTCATAAGTAGATAACTTTTTAAAGAATAGCAATCAGTTTAATAGCTAAGAGCAGTGGAAGTCAGAAGAGAGTATGATAAAGTAGTATCTATGAAATTACTACCTATGAATATTTCTAGTAAGAAAAATAACTTTATTCCTGGAATCATGTACTAACTGAAGACAAGAAAATGTTAGTCAAGCAAACTGTGAATGTGCTAATAGAAGATAAATACTGAAGGCAAGAAAGAAACAGAAACAGAAAACAAAACAAAAAATCAAACACACACAGAAAGCGAGGTGATAGAAAGAAATCCTAATATACCAGTTATTTACAATAAATACGGGTGGACTAAATTCCTTTTCTTCATTTCACTTTACACATTACATTTCTGTAAAGAGTGGGGATTATGGGAGCTACAACTCAAGATGAGATTTGGGTGGGGAAACAGCCAAACCATATCAATATTGAAAAACAAAAAGTAAAAAATACCTCTATTCCCAGCCGACATAATTTTTTTCTTTCCAATTTGTATTTTAGATTCAGCGGTACATGTGCAGTTTGTTACAGGAATAAATTGCAAGTCGCAGGGCTTGCAAGTACAGATTATTTCATTACCCAGGTGATTAACATAATACCTGATAGGTAGTTTTTCATTCCTCACCGTTCTCCTATCATCTACCCTCAAGTAGGTCCTAGTGGTTTTTGTTCCCTTTTTTGTGTCTGTGTACTCAATGTTTAGCTCTCATTAATAAGTGACAATGTGTAGTATTAGATTTTCTGTTCCTGTGTTAATTCACTTAGGATAATAGACTCCAGTTCCACCCATGCTTCTGCAAAGGACATGATTTTATTCTTTTTTATTGCTGTGTAGTAATGCATGTTGTGTATGCACCACAGTGTTTTTATCCTCTCCACTGTTATTGAATATTTAGATTGATTCCATGTCTTTGCTGTTGTGAATAGTGCTGTAATAAACATAGGAGTGCATGTGACTTTATGATAAAATGACTTGTATTCCTTTGGGCATATACCCAGTATACCGTATTGCTGGGTCAAATGATAGTCTTACTTTAATTCTTTGAGCTGTCTCTACACTAAAACTTTCCACAGTGGCTGAACTAATTTACATTCTGACCAGTAGTGTATAAGTATTCCCTTTTCTCTGCAACACCACCAGCGTCTGTTATTTTTTGACATTTTAATAATAGACATTGTGAATGGTGTGAGATGATATCTTATTTTGGTTTTGATTTGCATTTCTCTAGTGATTAGTGTTGTTGAGCATTTTTCATATGCTTGTTTGTTTTGTGTATGTCTTCTTTTGGGAAGTGTCCATTCATGTTCTTTGCCCATATTTTAATGGGGTTATTATTTTTTGCTTGTTGATTTGTTTAAGATCCTTATATCTGGATATTAGACCCTTGTCAGATGCATAGTTTGCAAATATTTTTTCCCATTCTATAGGTTCTGTTTACTATTAATAGTTTCTTTTGCTGTGCAGAAGCCCGTGGGTTTAATTAGTTTCCATTTGTGAGTTTTTTTGTTGCAATTGCTTTTTGACTCTTTATCACAAAATCTTTGCCATAGCCTATGTCCAGAATGATTACTGATAAGTTTTCTTCTAAGGTTTGTATAGTTTTAGGTTTTATATCTGATTCTTTTTCTTTTCTTTTTTTTTTTTTTTGAGATGGAGTCTCGCTCTGTCGCCCAGGCTGGAGTGCAGTGGCACAATCTCGGCTCACTGCAAGCTCCGCCTCCCGGGTTCACGCCATTCTCCTGCCTCAGCCTCTCGTTATATCTGATTATTTAATCCATCTTTAGTTAATTGTGTATATGGTGCAAGGGAGGAGTCCAGTTTTGATCTTCTACATATGGCTAGCCAGTTATCCCAGCACCATTTATTATATAGACAGTCCTTTCCCCATTACATTTTTTCTCGATTTTGTTGAAGATAAAAAGATCATTAAGTGTGTAGCATTATTTCTGGGTTCTCTAACCTGTTTTTGTACCAGTTCAATGCTTTTTTTTTTTTTACTGGAGCCTTGTAGTATAGTTTGAAGTCAGGTAATATGATGCTTCCAGCTTTGTTCTTTTTCACTTAGGATTGCTTTGACTATTCAGGCTACTTTTTGGTTTCATATAAATTTTAGAATTTTTTTTCTAATTCTGTGAAGAATACCATTGGTAGTTAGATAGAACTAGCATTGTATTTTTAAATTGCTTTGGACATTGTGGCCATTTTAACAACATTGGTTCTTCCTATCATGGATTTGTTTTTACATTTGTTTGTTTTGTTTCTCTCTCATTATAAAGATCTTTCACAAGCCTGGTTAACTGTATTCCTAGGTATTTTATTTTTGTGTGTGTGGCTATTGTGAATATAATTGCATTCTTGATTTGGTTCTCAGTTTGGATGCTGTTGGTGTACAGAAATGCTGCTGATTTTGTACATTCATTTTGTATCCTGAAACATTGCTGAAGTTGTTTATCAGATGTAGGAGCCTTTGGGAAGAGACTATGGGGTTTTCTAAATATAAAATCATATCAGTAAAGAGAGAGAGTTTTATTTCCTCTTTTTAAAATTTGGATGCATTTCCTTTCTTTCTCTTGACTGACTGCTCTGGCTACAACTTCCAGTACAATGTTGAGTAAGAGTGGTGAGAGTGGGCATTCTTGTCTTGTTCTGGTTATCAAAGGGAATGCTTCCAGATTTAGCTCACTCAGTATAATATTGGCTGTGGTTTTGTCATAGATGTCTCCTACGAGTTTGAGGCATGTTCCTTCAAGGCCTAGTTTGTTGAGGGTTTTTAATCTGATAGGAAGTTAAATTTTATCAAAAGCCTTTTCACCATTTATTTAGATAATCATGGAGTTTTTGTTTTTAGTTCTGTTTATGTGATAAATTGAATTTATTGATTTGCATATGGTGAACCAACCTTGCATCCCAGGAATAAAGCCTACTTGATCATGGTGGATTAGCTTTTTGATGTGCTGCTAGATTTGGTTTGCTAGTATTTTGTCAAGGATTTCTGCATCTGTGTTCATCAAGGATGTTGGCCGGAATATTTTTTGTTGTCATTGCTGTGTCTTTGCCAGGTTTTGATATCAGGATGATGCTGGCCTCATAGAGTGAGTTAGGGAGGAATCCTTCCTCCTCATTTTTTTGGAATAGTTTGAGTAGGAGTGGTACCAGCACTTATTTATACAGCTGTGAATCCATCTGGTGCTGGAGTTTTTCTAGCTAATGGCCTTTTTATTATTGATTCAATTTTGGAACTTGCCATTGGTCTGTTTTGGGTTTCCATTTCTTCCTAGTTCAATTTTGGGAGGTGGTGTGTTTCCAGGAATTTACTCATTTTTCTAGGTTTTCTAGTTTTTGTGCATAGAGGTTTTCGTAATAATCTTGGAGGTTTATTTTATTTCTGTGAGGTCAGTGATAATGTTCCCTTTGTCATTTATGATTGTATTTATTTGGATCTTCTCTCTTTTTTTCTTTATTAGTCTAGGTAGCAGTCTATCAATCTTATTTATTCTTTAAGTGAATCTTTTTTTGTCTCATTGATCTTTGGTACTGCTTTTTGCATCTCTATTTCTTTCAGTTAGACTCTGATTTTGGTTATCCCTTTCTTCTGCTAGCTTTGTGGTTGGTTTGCTCTTGTTTTTCCAGTTTTCATAGATGTAGTATTAGGTTGGGAATTTGAGATCTTTGTAACTTTTTGATGTGTGTGTTTAGTGCTGTAAAATCTCCTCTCAACACTGCTGTAGCTGTATCTCTGAGATTCTTGTATGTTGTATCTTCGTTTTCATTAGTTTCCATAAATTTCTTGATTTCTGCCTTAATTTCATTGTTTACCCAAAATTCATTCAGAGGCAGCTTGTTTAATTTCCACATAACTGTATGATTTTGAGAGATCTTCTTAGTATTGATTTCTATTTTCCTTGCACTATGGTCCTAGAGTGTGGTTGGTCTGATTTGGATTTTTGTTTTTAATTTGTTAAGAATTGTTTTACGGCCAAGCATATGGTCAGTTTTAGAGTATGTTCTATGTGCAGATGAGAAGAATGTATATTCTGTCTTTGTTGGGTAGAGTGTTCTGTAGATATGTGTTAGGTTCATTTGGCCAAGTTTCAAGTTTAGCTCTCTAATATCTTTGTTGGCTTTCTGCCTTAATGACCCGCCTAATACAGTTAAGGGGTGATGAAGTTCATTATTATTGTGTGGTTATCTAGGTCTCTTTGTAGATCTTTAAAAACTTGTTTTATGAAACTGGGTGCTCCATTGTTGAGTGTATATATATTTATGATAGTTATGTCTTCTTGTTTAATTGAACTCTTTATCATGCCCTCCTTTTGCTTGTTTGATTGTTGTCAGTTTAAAGTCTGTTTTGACTGAAATTAGACTAGCAAACCCTACTCTTTTTTATTTTCCATTTTCTTGGTAGATATTTCTCCCTTCCTTTACTTTGAACCTATGAGTGTCATTGCATGTGAGATGGGTCTCTTCAAGACAGCAGAGAGTTGGCTCTTGCTTCTTTACCAAGTTGCCACTCTGTGCCTTTTAAGTGGAGGCACTTAGCTCATTTATGTTCAAGGTTAATATTGATATGTGTAGATTTTATCTTGTTATTGTGTTGTTAGCTGGTTGTTATGAAGACTTGATTGTGTAATTGCTTTATAGTGTCAATGGCCTATGTATTTAAGTGTATTTTTGTGGTGGCTGCTAATGGTCTTTCATTTCCATGTTTAACACTCCCTTAAGAACCTCTGTAAGGCAGGTCTTGTGGTAACAAATTCCTTTAGCATCTGCTTGTCTGAAAAGAATTTTATTTCTCCTTCACTTATGAAGCATAGTTTGGCTGGATATGAAATTCTTAGATGGAATTTTTTTTTTCTTTAAGAATGCTGAATATACACTGCCAATATCTTCTGACTTGTAGGGTTCCTGCTGAAAGGTCTGCTGTTAGCCTGATGGAGTCCCTTTGTAAGTGACTTGTCCCCTCTCTTTAGCCACTTTTAATATTTTTTTCTTTCACATTGACCTTGGAGAATCTGATAAATATGTTGTCTTGGGGATGGTCATCTTGTATAGTATCTCATAGGGGTTCTCTGAATTTCCTGAATTTGAATGATGACCTCTCTATTGATGTTGGGATAATTTTCATGGACAGTATCTTCAAATCGGTTTTCTGTGTCACTTATTCTCTCTTCTTCTCTTTCACAGACACCAAGGAGTCATAGGTTTGATCTCTTTACATAATCCCATATTTCTTGGAGGTTTTGGTCTTTTTTTTCTTTATTTTTGTCTGAGTTGATTCAAAGAACTAGTCTTTGAACTCTGAGGTTCTTACCTCAGTTTGGTCTATTCTGCTGTTAGTACTTCCAATTGTATTATGAAATTCTTATTTAGTGAGTTTTTCAGCTCTATTAGATAGGTTTTTTTTTCTTTAAGTGGCTATTTTGCCTTTCAGCTCTTGTATTGTTTAATTGGATTCCTTAGCTTCCTTGGATTGGGTTTCAACTTTCCGCCAAATCTCAATGATCTTCATTGCTATTCAGATTCTGAATTCTTTGTCTGTCATTTCAGTCGTTTAAATCTGGTTAACAACCATTGCAGGGGAGCTTGTGTGGTCATTTGGAGGTAAGGAGACACTCTGGTTTTTTGAGTTGCCAGAGTTCTTGCACTGCTTCTTTCTCATCTTCGTGGGCTAATGTTCCTTTAATGTTTGACATTGCAGTCCTTTGGATGGGGCTTTTTGCTTTTATATTATTTGATCATCTTGAGGGTTTGACTGTGGTATAATTTGGGTTCTGTCACCTGGCTTTATTAATGAATAATTTCATGGGGCCAAGACTCAGCTTAGCATTCCTGAGCTGCATGTTGTAACACTGGATGGCTGGAACAATACCCATGGCTTTGTTCTCTGGCACTTTAAGATGTGCTAAAGAGGTAGAGGTGTTCCTGGTCTCCGGGCAATAACACTCCAGTGGTGAGTGCCAGCAAAAGCACTTTGGTCAGGGCAGTGGCAATGGGGCCTGCCTTTACATGCATGCTTGGTGGCAGGGTGGCAAGATGGTGGGTCTGCACTCATGCTGGTGGTGGCAGGGCAGTGGGGTGCACACACACCAATGAGGGTGGGGTGGTGACATCCACACATGTGCATGTGCTGGTGGCAGTGGGGTGGTGGCATGGCAGTGTCATACATGTGTACTGGTGATCGCAGGGCAGTGAGGTCTATGCACACAAGCAAAGCAGTATGGGGAGGCTGTTGGCAAGTGGGCACCAGCAAAGTGGTGGGGGGAGGCTGTGGCTGGGTGTGCATCAGTGGGGACCCATCTTTTGAAGCTCTCCAACAGTTAGATGGGATATACTGGCAAAGGAGCTATGGCGGTGGCTGCAAGGAAATGCTCCAGTTGGGCATCAGAAGCTGTGCTGCAAGCAAGTGTGGTCATGCAGGGACTCTGGGAGAGGCTAGCAGATGGGGGAGCTCAAATCAGACTGGCCCTAGAATACAGGCAAGACAGCTTGGCTCTGTCCAGGTCTGACAGTCAACAAAAGCTAAAACCACTTGGAGAAACGTGGCAAGCCTTGTGGGATGGGTGTCCCTGGCTGTGCTCCACTGCAACTGTTCCTGCACCAAAGTCTCTGTGCTCCATACAGGCTGGAGTCCTGTTCCTTCCACCTCTCCAGGCAGCTCTTCTTGTCAGCTCATACATCCATTGGGGTTACTGGGTCTCCTGCAGCTAGGATTCTGGAGGTCCATAGTGAGACTTGATCACTCCTTGCCTATTTAACTCATCACTTCCTCAGGAGCTGCTGGATTCCAGGAATGAGTCCTCGTGCAGGGTTCTCAGCTTCCTCCCCCATTATCCCTCCCTCTGTCCACTCTTCCTTCTGAAGATCTGCTTGGAGTGCCAGTCTTCTTGATGCTCTGGTCTCTCAGTGGGAGATGCTCTTCTTGGCTGTGCCTAGTTGGCCATTGTGGCTCTTTTTACATGATTGTTTACAGAGAAGTCTCTTGGAATATACAAAAGAAATCTACTACAACTAATAAGCAAGTTTAGCAAGGATACAGGATATAAATTTCATAAAATAAAATCAATAGCATTTATACATAATGTCAAAAAAATTGGAAATTGAATATAAAATAACTTTCAAAATAACAGCAAATATATGACATAAGAGCTAATCAAGCAAAAGATATTAAAGACCTGTATACAGAACAGTA
This sequence comes from Nomascus leucogenys, assembly GCF_006542625.1. Lineage (NCBI taxonomy): Eukaryota > Metazoa > Chordata > Mammalia > Primates > Hylobatidae > Nomascus > Nomascus leucogenys. The sequence continues at coordinate 86,102,307 of NC_044393.1, read as the reverse complement.
CAACACACTGCTGAGATATTTGAGAGAAGATCTTACAAAATGGAGAGATATACTGTGTTCATGAGTCAGAAGATTCAATTATTATTTACATAAATTATCTCCACATTGATCTATAGACTCAGTACAATACCAACCAACAAATTAGCAGACTTTTTTTCTTTGGTAGACATTAACAAACATTCTAAAATTACATGGAAATGTAAAATGTAAAATGTAAAATTACATGGAAGTGTAAAATGTAACCAAGACCTAGAATATTTTTAAAAACTTAAAAATTAGAACCAATTGGAGGGCTAACATTATGTGATTTAAAGACTTAAGCTTTAGTCAACAAGACCATGTGTTATTGGTGCAAACCGAAAAATGGAACAAAATAGAGAGCCAAGAAATATATGGAAGCACAAAGATGTCAAGATAACTCAGTAAAAAAGAATATTCTTTTCAACAAATGTTGCTAGAATAATTGGATACTTATAAAAAATTAACTCCTATTTATACCACTTACTATATACAAAAATAAACTCAAACTGGATCATGGACCTACATGTAAAATCTAAAACAATAAAACGTATAAACAAAGAACAGGAAAAAAAACCTTTATTTTAATTAGAAAACACTTTGTTAGACATAACTTCCAAAGCCCACCATGTAAAAGAACAAATTTAGCGAACTTCATACAATGTAAACACTGCTACCCTTCAAAGGACACTGTTAAGAGAATAAGAAGTACATTCACAAACTGGAAGAAAATAGTTGCAATCATACAACTGATAATGGACTTTTATTCAAGATATAGAAAAACTCCTCAAAAATAGACTTCTACTTTCAGGAAGATGGAGTAGGCATAATTTTCCCTATTCCTTGCATTATGTATAGCTAAAACCATAGACACACTTGTATAAAACAAGCATAATGACTCTGAAAGTTGGAGATAAATAGGCAACCCAGATAAAGACGTTGGAACCTGTGGAATTTCTTAGGTTTTCTTTTTACCTCCAGTAACCCTGACTGGTAGTGAAGAATGCTGTTTCTCTGCCTCTCCGCTGTATTTGTAAAGACCATGCGGTGGGGAGCCTGAACTTCCACCTGCACCCAGCAGTAAAAGGCACTTCATTCTCCTTATCAGTCTGTGTCAGAGGAGACCTAGTGGATAGTAAATACTTATGCCCCACTCAGCAGCAACAAGCCACATTCCCCAAGAGGGGTCAGCAGAGACCATACGAGGAGGCTGGACTCTTACCCCATCTGGGAGTAATGAGGAGTTTTTCCCCTTCCCTGTAGGAGGGTTATCAGAGGAGGCCTAGTAGATCATCAAGACTTTCAGTACTTCTCAGCAGTAATAAGGACATGCCCATAGTTTAGGAGGAGGCCAGGTGGGAAGAGTAATAAGGTATACCTTCCTAAGCAGATTGGTGTCAGTGGAAGTCTAGAGTGGAGCCTGAACTCCTACACCCACCCAGCAGTAACAAGGAGCCTCTCCCTCTTATATGCCAGCCTCCATTGGCACCTAGAGAGGAGAGGCTTCTTGTTACTGAGGAGAGAACTGGACTTCCATTCCTACCTGGAAGTAATGAGGTTGTGACCCCTTCCTTCAACCATGGAAGCAATGTTATGGGAGCCATCCTAAAACAGAACATTTAATAAAACCAGAGTCTTATAACATCCTACCCAAAATGATGGTATTAATTGAAATTGTTTGTTATTCCAAGAATCGGGACAACCTCTAATGAGAAAAGATAGTCAACAGGTACCAACACTGAAATGACAGATGTTAGATTTGTCTAATGGGGATTTTAAAGCACTGTCACAATAATATTTCAACAAGCAATTATGAACATATTTGAGACAGATGAAGAAAAAAGAGAAAGTCTCAGCAAGAAACTGGAAGGTACATTTTTTAAAACTAAGTGGGTATCTTATAACTAAAAATGTCTGAAATTAAAAACTGACCATACGCAGTGTTGGCAAGGAAGTAGTGAACTTGGAACTCCCACAGACTTCTTGTGGGAATATAAAATGATACAACCATTTTGCAAAATGATTTGTCAGTTTCTAAAAAAGTTAAACATACACCTACCATATGATCCAATGTTTCCCTTCCTAGGTATTTAGCAAGAGAAAAAGATTTGCACATGAATGTTCCTAGTGGCTTTACTTGTATCAGCCAATACTAGAAATAATGCAAATGCCCATCAACATGTGAATGGATAAACAGACTGTCCTAGTCCATACGGTGCAATGCTACTCAGAAATAAAAATGAATTATTGATATACACTATAACACAATAAAAACGTAGGTGATTATGTAAAGTGCAAGAAGCTATACAAAGATCAGTACATACTGTAGGTTTTTATTTATATAAAGTTTAGAAAATGCCACTTAATGTACAATGACAGAAAGCAGATCAAAGGTTATCTGCTTTGGAGGGATAGTGTAATTACAAAGTGGTACAAGGAAACTTGTGCAGATGACGGATATATTCAGTATCTTAATTGTGGTGGCAGTTTCATGGATATATACCTATACCAAAACATCAAATTATACACCTTAAATATGTGTAGCTTATTATATGTCTATTATACCTCAATAAAGCTGTTGATTTTCAAAAAATTATGTCTATTAAAATCCCTAATTTTAAAAAATTTTAATTTGATGATATAAATTTCTGTTTTCTTCATACAGCTTTAATAAAATGTCTCAAGAAACTTTAATATAGAATTATTCTGTTATTTAGACCTCTGTGTTCCAATCAAAGATAGGTAATTTCTTTTCATTCTGGGAATTATTTTTCATTTCTACTCTAAGGCTCCACTTGGATGTAACACTTTTGATTTATAACCATAATAAAATGTTCCTAAAAAGAGTCATTGAAAAAGAATATCATCTTTGATTTTGAAATTTTATTTTTGTAAATATTAAAAACTATTATGGCCATAATGAAAAAACTTTTTTTTTTAAAAAAAAGCTTAAGTTTGAGAAGGGAAAAAAGGGGAATCTCATCTTTAAAATTAGAGGAATCCACATTGGTGCAAACACAAAAATAAACACAGAGACTATTTATGAATGGAAGGACAAAATACTAATGACTTCTCACTCCCAAATTTCAAAAGTATCAGAAACATCAAGCTAACACAGAGACTACATTTTTACAAACCCAAATTCCTAATATCTGTCACCTGACAGAGACCAAATCTCTGTTGTCTGCTAGAAATCTCTAGATGGTCAAACTAAAAAATCAAAGGACAAAGGACAGATTACTTCACTTTTGCCATATGTAAGAACAAAAATTAGCTATGTACAAATCAGCATTATAACCAGAAACAAACGTTAACTAAAAGTATCTAGCATGTTAGAGTTGAAGTATTGAATTCCTACTACAAATGAAACTTATCAGAGGAACCAAGATAAATTCTCTCATAGTGTACAATTTAGACTTTAGAGTACACAAATTTATTGGCTACAATTGTAGAACTCAGTCCAACAATGATTCAGTGACAACTATAGAAATGAATTATCAAAAGGTAATTCAGAAATACTGAGTTAGTTACACCATGGTTATAATTTTTTTTTTGTTTAGTTTTTTTTTTTTTTTTTTTTTTTTTTAGATTGCTTTAGGTATGAGTGCCTCTCCTCACTCCCCCCCCTTCCCCCTCTCCTCAGCTCCGGTAGTACTACACCTCGCACGTCCCCTATTTTTTTTTTTTTTTAGTAGATTTACTGTTTAGATGTTCGACCCTGATCCCCCCCCCCCCCACCCCCCCCCCCGATAGACGGCCTTTAATCCAACTACAGAACTAAACAAAATCATTCCATAGTCCCAACAGCATCTTTTCTACTTGCTTCTCAGTCATGCCAAATGAGATAGGTAACCATGACTTTTTTGTTGTTGTTGATATTATTTGGAACAAAAATCAGAAATAATTTATAAACAAGAAAATAGGAGTTCAAAGTTGAATCATCATTAATTTATTCACATGTGCAGTAAATTCAGAATCCATTCCTGTGTATAGCTCTATAAAGTTAATTTTCAGTTCTTCTCTCCTTGTAAGAGTCAACAGATGAGGCAACACTCCTCATTCCTGAAAAGCATGTATGGCCACTAAAATATGAGTCCTTTCCAGTGTTGCTTGGTGACAAAGGGTCTCTTCCTATATTTATTTAAAATTTGAAAATAAAATTGTGGTATGTGTAGGGCTTTGTGGTATAGTTTATGTATGTAAGTTGCCTTGATTCATGCATTTCTGCAGGTTGTCCTTCCAGTGTTAAGGTGGGAACATGGAAACTTTCCCTTCTTTTTTTTTAAATTTTTTTTAATATATATATTTTTAATATTATTATTATACTTTAAGTTTTAGGGTACATGTGCACAATGTGCAGGTTTGTTACATATGTATCCATGTGCCATGTTGGTGTGCTGCACCCATTAACTCGTCATTTAGCATTAGGTATATCTCCTAATGCTGTCCCTCCCACCTCCCCCCACCCCACAACAGACCCCGGAGTGTGATGTTCCCCTTTCTGTGTCCATGTGTTCTCATTGTTCAATTCCCACCTATGAGTGAGAACATGCGGTGTTTGGTTTTTTGTCCTTGCGATAGTTTACTGAGAATGATGGTTTCTGGTTTCATCCATGTCCCTACAAAGGACATGAACTCATCATTTTTTATGGCTGCATAGTATTCCATGGTGTATATGTGCCACATTTTCTTAATCCAGTCTATTGTTGTTGGACATTTGGGTTGGTTCCAAGTCTTTGCTATTGTGAATATTGTCTCAATAAACATATGTGTGCATGTGTCTTTAAAGCAGCACGATTTATAGTCCTTTGGGTATATACCCAGTAATGGGATGGCTGGGTCAAATGGTATTTCTAGTTCTAGATCCCTGAGGAATCGCCACACTGACTTCCACAATGGTTGAACTAGTTTACAGTCCCACCAACAGTGTAAAAGTGTTTCTATTTCTCCACATCCTCTCCAGCACCTGTTGTTTCCTGACTTTTTAATGATGGCCATTCTAACTGGTGTGAGATGGTATCTCATTGTGGTTTTGATTTGCATTTCTCTGATGGCCAGTGATGATGAGCATTTTTTCATGTGTTTTTTGGCTGCATAAATGTCTTCTTTTGGAAGTGTCTGTTCATGTCCTCTGCCCACTTTTTGATGGGGTTGTTTGTTTTTTTCTTGTAAATTTGTTTGAGTTCATTATAGATTCTGGATATTAGCCCTTTGTCAGATGAGTAGGTTGCAAAAATTTTCTCCCATTTTGTAGGTTGCCTGTTCACTCTGATGGTAGTTTCTTTTGCTGTGCAGAAGCTCTTTAGTTTAATTAGATCCCATTTGTCAATTTTGGCTTTTGTTGCCATTGCTTTTGATGTTTTAGACATGAAGTCCTTGCCCATGCCTATGTCCTGAATGGTATTGCCTAGGTTTTCTTCTAGGGTTTTTATGGTTTTAGTTCTAACATTTAAGTCTTTAATCCATCTTGAATTAATTTTTGTATAAGGTGTAAGGAAGGGATCCAGTTTCAGCTTTCCACCTATGGCTAGCCAGTTTTCCCAGCACCATTTATTAAATAGGGAATCCTTTCCCCATTGCTTGTTTTTGTCAGGTTTGTCAAAGATCAGATAGTTATAGATATGTGGCATTATTTCTGAGGGCTCTGTTCTGTTCCATTGATCTATGTCTCTGTTGTGGTACCAGTACCATGCTGTTTTGGTTACTGTAGCCTTGTAGTATAGTTAGAAGTCAGGTAGCATGATGCCTCCAGCTTTGTTCTTTTGGCTTAGGATTGACTTGGTGATGCGGGCTCTTTTTTGGTTCCATATGAACATTAAAGTAGTTTTTTCCAATTCTGTGAAGAAAGTCATTGGTAGCTTGATGGGGATGACATTGAATCTATAAATTACCTTGGGCAGTATGGCCATTTTCATGATATTGATTCTTCCAACCCATGAGCATGGAATGTTCTTCCATTTGTTTGTATCCTCTTTTACTTCATTGAGCAGTGGTTTGTAGTTCTCCTTGAAGAGGTCCTTCACATCCCTTGTAAGTTGGATTCCTAGGTATTTTATTCTCTTTGAAGCAATTGTGAATGGGAATTCATTCATGATTTGGCTCTCTGTTTGTCCGTGATTGGTGTACAAGAATGCTTGTGATTTTTGTACATTGATTTTGTATCCTGAGACTTTGCTAAAGTTGCTAATCAGCTTAAGGAGATTTTGGGCTGAGACGATGGGGTTTTCTAGATATACAATCATGTCATCTGCAAACAGGGACAATTTGACTTCCTCTTTTCCTAATTGAATACCCTTTATTTCCTTCTCCTGCCTGATTGCCCTGGCCAGAACTTCCAGCACTATGTTGAATAGGAGTGGTGAGAGAGGGCATCCCTGTCTTGTGCCAGTTTTCAGAGGGAATGCTTCCAGTTTTTGCCCATTCAGTATGATATTGGCTGTGGGTTTGTCATAGAGAGCTCTTATTATTTTGAGATATGTCCCATCAATACCTAATTTATTGAGAGTTTTTAGCATGAAGGGTTGTTGAATTTTGTCAAAGGCCTTTTGTGCATCTATTGAGATAATCATGTGGTTTTTGTCTTTGTTTCTGTTTATATGCTGGATTACATTTATTGATTTGCGTATGTTGAACCAGCCTTGCATCCCAGGGATGAAGCCCACTTGATCATGGTGGATAAGCTTTTTGATGTGCTGCTGGATTTGGTTTGCCAGTATTTTATTGAGGATTTTTGCATCAATGTTCATCAAGGATATTGGTCTGAAATTCTCTTTTTTGGTCATGTCTCTGCCAGGCTTTGGTATCAGGATGATGCTGGCCTCATAAAATGTGTTAGGGAGGATTCCCTCTTTTTCTATGGATTGGAATAGTTTCAGAAGGAATGGTACCAGTTCCTCCTTGTACCTCTGGTAGAATTTGGCTGTGAATCCATCAGGTCCTGGACTCTTTTTGGTTGGTAAGCTATTGATTATTGCCACAATTTCAGAGCCTGTGATTGGTCTATTCAGAGATTCAACTTCTTCCTGATTTAGTCTTGGGAGGGTGTATTTGTTGAGGAATTTATCCATTTCTTTTAATTTTCTAGTTTATTTGCGTAGAGGTGTTTGTAGTATTCTCTGATGGTAGATTGTATTTCTGTGGGATCGGTGGTTGATATCCCCTTTATCCTTTTTTATTGCATCTAATTGATTCTTCTCTCTTTTCTTCTTTATTAGTCTTGCTAGTGGTTTATCAATTTTGTTGATCTTTTCAAAAAACCAGCTCCTGGATTCATTAATTTTTTGAAGGGTTTTTTGTGTCTCTATTTCCTTCAGTTCTGCTCTGATTTTAGTTATTTCTTGCCTTCTGCTAGCTTTTGAATGTGTTTGCTCTTGCTTTTCTAGTTCTTTTAATTGTGATGTTAGGGTGTCAATTTTGGATCTTTCCTGCTTTCTCTTGTGGGCATTTAGTGCTATAAATTTCCCCTACACACTGCTTCGAATGTGTCCCAGAGATTCTGGTATGTTGTGTCTTGGTCCTCGTTGGTTTCAAAGAACATCTTTATTTCTGCCTTCATTTCGTTATGTACCCAGTAGTCATTCAGGAGCAGGTTGTTCAGTTTCCATGTAGTTGAGTGGTTTTGAGTGAGTTTCTTAATCCTGAGTTCTAGTTTGATTGCACGGTGGTCTGAGAGACAGTTTGTTATAATTTCTGTTCTTTTACATTTGCTGAGGAGAGCTTTACTTCCAACTATGTGGTCAATTTTGGAATAGGTGTGGTGTGGTGCTGAAAAAAATGTATATTCTGTTGATTTGGGGTGGAGAGTTCTGTAGATGTCTATTATGTCTGCTTGGTGCAGAGCTGAGTTCAATTCCTGGGTATCCTTGTTAACTTTCTGTCTCGTTGATCTGTCTAATGTTGACAGTGGGGTGTTAAAATCTCCCATTATTATTGTGTGGGAGTTTAAGTCCCTTTGTAGGTCACTCAGGACTTGCTTTATGAATCTGGATGCTCCTGTGTTGGGTGCATATATATTTAGGATAGTTAGCTCTTCTCGTTGAATTGATCCCTTTACCACTATGTAATGGCCTTCTTTGTCTCTTTTGATCTTTGTTGGTTTAAAGTCTATTTTATCAGAGACTAGGATTGCAACCCCTGCCTTTTTTTCGTTTTCTATTTGCTTGATAGATCTTCCTCCATCCCTTTATTTTGAGTCTATGTGTGTCTCTGCACGTGAGATGGGTTTCCTGAATACAGCACACTGATGGGTCTTGACTCCGTATCCAATTTGCCAGTCTGTGTCTTTTAATTGCAGCATTTAGCCCATTTACATTTAAAGTTAATATTCTTATGTGTGAATTTGATCCTGTCATTATGATGTTAGCTGGTTATTTTGCTCCTTAGTTGATGCAGTTTCTTCCTAGCCTTGATGGTCTTTACAATTTGGCATGTTTTTGCAGTGGCTGGTACCAGTTGTTCCTTTCCATTTTTAGTGCTTCCTTTAGGAGCTCTTTTAGGGCAGGCCTGGCGGTGACAAAATCACTCAGCATTTGCTTGTCTGTAAAGTATTTCTCCTTCACTTATGAAGCTTAGTTTGGCTGGATATGAAATTCTGGGTTGAAAATTCTTTTCTTTAAGACTGTTGAATATTGGCCCCCAATCTCTTCTGGCTTGTATAGTTTCTGCCGAGGGATCAGCTTTTAGTCTGATGGGCTTCCCTTTGTGGGTAACTGGACCTTTCTCTCTGGCCACCCTTATCATTTTTTCCTTCATTTCAACTTTGGTGAATCTGACAATTATGTGTCTTGGAGTTGCTCTTCTTGAGGAGTATCTTTGTGGCGTTCTCTGTATTTCCTGAATCTGAATGTTGGCCTGCCTTGCTAGATTGGGGAAGTTCTCCTGGATAATATCTTGCAGAGTGTTTTCCAACTTGGTTCCATTCTCCCCATCACTTTCAGGTACACCAATCAGATGTAGGTTGGGTCTTTTCACATAATCCCATATTTCTTGGAGGCTTTGTTTGTTTCTTTTTATTCCTTTTTCTCTAAACTTCCCTTCTCACTTCATTTCATTCATTTCATCTTCCATCACTGATACCCTTTCTTCCAGTTGATTGCATTGGCTACCGAGGCTTCCGCAGTCTTCACGTAGTTCTCAAAACTTGGCTTTCAGCTCCATCAGCTCCTTTAACCCCTTCTCTGCATTGGTTATCTTAGTTATACATTCATCTATTTTTTTTTCAAAGTTTTTAACTTCTTTGCCATTGGTTTGAATTTCCTCCCGTAGCTCGGAGTAGTTTGATCATCTGAAGCCTTCTTCTCTCAACTCGTCAAAGTCATTCTCCATCCAGCTTTGTTCCGTTGCTGGTGAGGAACTGCGTTTCTTTGGAGGAGGAGAGGTGCTCTGCTTTTTAGAGTTTCCAGTTTTTCTGCTCTGTTTTCTCCTCACCTTTGTAGGTTTTTCTACTTTTGGTCTTTGATGATGGTGATGTACAGATGGGTTTTTGGTGTGGGTGTCCTTTCTGTTTGTTAGTTTTCCTTCTACCAGGCAGGACCCTCAGCTGCAGGTATCTTGGAGTTTGCTAGAGGTCCACTCCAGACCCTGTTTGGCTGGGTGTCAGCAGCGGTGGCTGCAGAACAGTGGATTTTCATGAGACCACAAATTCAGCTGTGTGATCATTCTTCTGGAAGTTTTGTCTCAGAGGAGTACCTGGCCGAGTGAGGTGTCAGTCTGTCCCTACTGGGGAGTGCCTCCCAGTTAGGCTGCTCGGGGGTCAGGGACCCACTTTAGGAGGCAGTCTGCCCTTTCTCGGATCTCCAGCTGCGTGCTGGGAGAACCACTACTCTCTTCAAAGTTGTCAGACAGTGACATTTAAGTCTGCAGAGGTTCCTGCTGACTTTTTGTTTGTCTGTGCCCTGCCCCCAGAGGAGGAGCCTACAGAGGCAGGCAGGCCTCCTTGAGCTGTGGTGGGCTCCACCCAGTTCAAGCTTCCTGGCTGCTTTGTTTACCTAAGCAAGCCTGGGCAATGGCGGGCACCCATCCCCCAGCCTGGCTGTCGCCTTGCAGTTTGATCTCAGACTGCTGTGCTAGCAATCAGCGAGACTCCGTGGGTGTAGGACCCTCTGAGCCAGGTACGGGACACAATCTCCTGGTGTGCCATTTTCCAGGCCCGTTGGAAAAGTGCAGTATTAGGGTGGGAGTGACTCAATTTTCCAGGTGTCGTCTGTTACCCTTTTCCTTGACTAGGAAAGGGAACTCCCTGACCCCTTGCATTTCCCGAGCGAGGCAATGCCTCGCCCTGCTTTGGCTCGCGCAAGGTGTGCTGCACCAATTGTCCTGCACCCACTGTTTGGCACTCCCGAGTGAGATGAACCGGGTACCTCAGATGGAAATGCAGAAATCACCTGTCTTCTGCGTCGCACACGCTGGGAGCTGTAGACCGGAGCTGTACCTATTCGGGCATCTTGGCTCCACTCCACACCATGGTAATAATTTATCTACATTTATGAAGAACATTTAGCTGCTGTCAATAAACAAATACAAGAACAGACTACTAAGAGAAAGTGGAAAGAGGGGAGAGAAAGTTTGGAAGAGTGAATTTTGTTGTTATAAATTTGTAACTAGGAAAAAAGCCAGCTGTGGTAGGGTATCTTGAGGGTGAAAAGGAGGCAGTTTTGTTTCTTCATGAATTCTTCAGAAAGGCTTGAGAGTTTATCTGGCATACACAGAAGATGGGCAAAGATACATTTGTATCTCTATCTTTAGTGGTTGGAAGATGAGAACCATTTTCTTCCTACTAAATTTTAATTGCTTAATGAAAAGTAGGACAGGATTGTCAGCTGAAAGTTGGGTTATCAGGTGAATGCTATGAGTGCAGCATAGTAAGATATTTGAAGAAATTTGGTTAGAAAAAGGAAGGCATGTAATGATCATCTTATAAAGCTGAAAAGCATGCTAGCTTCAGAAATATGGTAGGATTCAAGAAAATTTCCAAATGAAGAAAAGTATTTTTTTTTAAATCCAATCCAAGTAACATTTTTTAACCCCTGATTTGACTATGAAATCTGTATTTCCCCCAAGTTAGGTTAAATTCAGAAGTCATTTTTTTAAAATCCCAAATACGTATATTATGCAATTTTCACTATTCAGGATGTTTTATTTCACATGGTACCAATTTCCTCTTAGGCTTTATCCCTTCATCTCATAAATCCTTTTTTGTGTGGTTCTTATTTTGTCATCCTCCTACTTTTAGTGTCTGTGGTCATCCTGGGTATTTCTCCCTCTGCCTCCTTTATAATGATCTTTTTATTTATCTTTATTTTATTTATTACTATTATTATTATTTTGAGACAAATTCTCACTCTGTTGCTCAGGCTGGAGTGCAGTGGTATGATCTTGGCTCACTGTAATCTCCTCCTCCAGAGTTCAAGCAATGCCTCAGCCTCCTGAGTAACTAGGATTACAGGCATGTGCCACCATGGCTGGCTAATTTTTTAATTTTTAGTAGAGATGAGGTTTCACCATGTTGCCCAGGCTGGTCTCGAACTCCTGACTTCAAGTGATCTGCTGGCCTAGACCTCCCAAATTGCTGGAATTACAAGTGTAATCCACTGCACTCAGCCATATTGACCCTTTTAAATAAATATATAATATTATCATGACAGCAGATGAGTAGCAACATATATGATCTACAGTTGCACTTGATGCTGTACACTGACCCACTGTGGCCTAGGACAATAGAGGGATGCAAATTCCAGGTAACATAATTCCAACTTAGGTTAGTTGACAGTGCAAAACTGCCATAGACATTCAGAGAGACACAATAAAAACAAAAATCATTAGATCCTGAAACAAAAACACAATGAAAAGAATATTGAAATAAATCTTTATATTAAGTCTTCAAAATTGTTGTGTACTGTACTTATACTTAATAGTATGTCTGAATTTGGCCTAATCACATTTCAATGCTCAGTAGCCACATATGGCTAGTGGGAACCATAATGGCCCACAAAAGTATTTATTTTAAAGATTTTAGACAAATAAAAATCTTATGGCATATTTTTATAATACAATGGAATATTTATATATTTTAGATGTAAAACTCTTCAACAGTATGCAACCAAAAGACAAAGTAAAGAAAAATAAGGGCAAAAATAAGACATTTATAGAATCAAGGTAAGATATCCAAACAATAGAATTTCAAGAGAAAAAAGAAAGAGAATTGACAAAGGAAATTCTTTGGTCTTCAGAGAAAAGAGCCACTGAATATATACTGACTACATTGATGTTCAGAGCTTTAATTCCCGTGCAGACACAGGGAGATTTGAGTATAAGAAATCTGAGAAATTATAGAAATGCAGCATATATTCTCATTTAGTGTAACCTCATAAAAGTTATGAGTCCTAACTTTTGTCAGCTTCTTCCTTGACCTGGAAGATATACTCATCTAGTGTGAATACTTCCCTTCAAGAATGCAGGCAGCATAATAGTTAATTAAAATGTTGGAGTCATGATATGTGTGGTAGCAGCGATTAAACTCAGAAATAGAGAAAACCACAGACATGCAGAGTCATTTGCATAAACCCATTAGGCCCCTTTGCTTCAGACCACTTATGAACCACTACTCTGCACTAGTCTCAGCAACTGTTAGGATTCCTGCCACCTGCTACATTCCATGCATTTCACAGCAAGCACCTAGTTTTGGTTCCAGTGTTCTTAAAGTATACTCATTGTAGGTGGTATTTTTCCAGGCTAACTTCGCAATCTGTATCCTCCTGCAGGCTCCTTACAGCCCTACCACTATGCCAGTGAAGCAAGCCTCTCTCAGTTCTCAGAGCATGTAAGGACAGGTTCACTTCAGGAACTGACCCCTTGACTCATTATTAGAATTTTATGTGACCTGTTGGTACTGAGAGTTACCTGTCAGAATTTAGGATATGTAACTCATCAATTCCATGCCAGAATTCTTATAGTTTGTCATATATGTTAATGACTACTAAATACTGGTCTGTTGGTCAATGAAGAAGATATCAAGGGTTTCAAGGGAAATTGAAACAAGGATATTTAATTAATTCATTTTTTATAAAACTAAGTTTATAATTTTAAACTTATAAATTTAAGTTCAATACTTAAAAAATTCTGAAATAATACTGATATGGTTTGGATGTGTCCCCACCCAAATCTCATCTTGTAGTTCCCATAATTCCCACATGTGGTGAAAGGGACCCAGTGGGAAGTAATTGAGTCATAGGGGTGGCTACCCCCACTAGTCTCATGAGAGTAAGTAAGTTCCCACAAGATCTGATGGTTTATAAGGGGCTTTACCTCTTGCTCTGCTCTCATTCTTTGCCTTCCTGCTGCCATATGAAGAAGGACATGTTTGCTTTCCCCCTCTGCCGTGATTGTAAGTTTCCTGAGGCCTCCCCAGCCCTGCAGAACCGTGAGTCAATTAAACCTCTTTCCTTTATAATTTACCCAATCTCAGGCAGTTCTTTATAGCAGCATGAGAATTAACTAATACAAATACCATTCCCAATCTTGTTGTAAAATTATCCTTCATTTTATGAAATGATAGAAGTGGTAATTGGCTATTTTATTTGAAATTACCTTATTTGGCCAAATAAAAATTTGACTGCCAAGGAAAAAAAAATTAGCCACTATGTATTGTTCTTCAAATATTGAATTGAAAATCCTAGTGACATTTGATCTAACTCACCATGACAGGAATAGCCATCTCTGTCAGTATACATTGCAAAGCTGACCATTTATTTTCAAAATTACATTAATTCTAAATGTAAATCAAAATCTGAAATGTAATTGATTGGAAAAGTATATGTAAAACAACCAGGATTTTGATAGAACTTCTCACTTTTAGCTTAAAAAATCTTTAAACATTTTTATCTGAATTAACAGGTTATATTTTGTCTCATGGGTTACATGCCTGAAAGGTAAGGATAGCCACACAGAAATTCAGCTGTTAAGATCTAGCTCTGCTCTTCATTGGCCTTATTTCATGACAATATTTCCAATACTAAAGAAGAAACAATGACATGGGATTCTTTTCAGTGTTCTTGAATATACCAATATCTGTCCCACTCTAGGATCTTCACAATTTTCAAAATTGTACTCACCCTTTTAAGCAGCTTGCCTGTTTCATGGTAGTCACAAATATTTCTTAAATGATAAATTAATTTGTGGTATATGTCAATATAAAAGGGAGGCAACTGATAAGAGGAAAAGTAAGAATTGCATTTCGACAGTGTAAAATAGCACGAGATAAAACATAGAATTCTTTTTCTGTGTAAATAAGCATACAAGGTATTATTTATTCTTGACTAATATAGCTATTACTATATTTAGGTAATTGGGAGATATCCCAGCAGATGGACTATTTCCTCCATATTTACATATTCTGCCCAGAACCCTTTTAGCTTGTTAGAATTTCTTTTAAGAATTCCAGTTTTCCAGCAGTGATTTTCCAAGCCCACAGTTTCTACTCACACACGTTATAAATACTTTTAATGCCAAGTTCCAACTCCAGAGCTGGATGACAATTTTACATCGCTAATTCTGAGTCAGATGGAGGCATTTCACACTCCTGTGTGGCAGCAGTGGGTGTCCAAGCTGTTTAGCTTGCTGATCCTTCAGCATTTATTTTCTTATGGAAATTTTGAAAAGCATAAAAAATGCTGAAAAAGCTAACCTTTAGGCCTAGCATGGTGATTTATAATCCAATATCTGACAATCATTCATAGGAAAGATTATGGTATGAATTGCTAGAGGCTTTAAAGAGACCCAAAACTTGATGAGTCCCTCAAGCTTTTTCCTGGTTTCATGATGAGAAAGACAAGAGGGCGTGTTTCCAGGAGAAATTTCACAGCACCCCTAAAGAGCCGACGCTTTAATTAGAACAATATTTCAAGTGTCAGTGGATAAGGCTACTAAATAAAACTGGGGGATAAGCTGGTGGAGGTGAGAAAGTCCTTGAAAACCCTTTAAGCTCTCCGGAGAATACAGCAATGTGTAATATATATCCTAGAAGAGAACAATAATTAAATATGATTTATGCCTCCAGATCTCAGTATAATCAAATGTCCTCTTATTTTTCTCACTAATATACTTATGTTTTGTTTTCAATGATTATGTTGATGATGCATTACATTTCTTTACAGACAGTGAAATGTTTAGCTTCTCTTTTTCACATTACCACTGTCTCTACTGTATTTATGCTGAATTTAGATCTAGTCTATAGGCATGGTAGAAATATGCTGTTTGCTCTATCTGGGATACCCTTTCCTCTTTCCTCACTGCTGTTTCAGAAGAGTAAGTCTTGTATATTCTTTGGGACTTGGCTGAAATTTCCTTCACGAAGTCCTTTTATAATCTAAGAATACTGGAATTGCTGTCCTGCCTCAAAATACTTTTACCCCTCTGTTTCTTCATGTCCTACCACTTACGCATTGTACCTCTCTATTTGTTCCTGGGTTTATACCAGGAAGCAATAAACCTCTATATTGTTGTAGTTAAAAACCTGGACTCCCGAATCACAATATACCTGCACTGCTAACTTTGCAGCTAACTAGCTTTGTAGCCTTGGGAAAGTTATTTAGTGTCTCTGGGCATTAATTTTTTTATATGTGAAGTGGAAATGATCCCAGGTAGTTTCATAGGGCTGCCATGATGATAGTATGAGGTGATGCATATAAAGAACTTAGCATGGTGCCTGGCTGAGTAAACTGTTCAAAATTGTTTTCATTATTTTTAATATTATTGTTTTCTATGATGACAAGAAATTGTGGTTCATAGTAGAGACTGAAGAATATTTAATCAATAATTAAGAAACATTTCTTGTTTCTCTGTCTTCAGGAATCAAGAAAGTCATTTTATTTATTTTTTAAGGAGGTTATTTTAAATTTAAAACTAAACTATTAATAAACTAAAAGTGTCAAAACAAAACTCTTCTGTTCTGTCCCTCATAAATGGGAGAGCAAAATAGATAATATCTTTAGAGAGGGAAGATACTAGAGCTAGATAGATGTATTTTGGGTTAACCTCAATGTAACAAAGAGCATTTTCAGTAGGAAGTTGTAACAAAAGACTTTGATAGCAGAGGTCTGTTTTTATGTCATTACATGCAGTATCTGTCTTTGGTTTGAATTACTTGTGCTTTCTAAAATATTACATATACCCACATTCAAATACGCAAATAACGTTTTAAATTATTTGATATTTTACATTTTTCATGTTGTGTTTTTGTTGCATGAATAAATCATCTCTCCCTACTATGAGAATCTGCCTGTCTACGATAGGCAGGAAATCCAGTAAGTTCTGAGAGTCATTACCTTAGAGGAGGTTTGTATTTGGTTGGTGCAAAAATAATTGTGGTTTTGCCATTAAAAGTAATGGCAAAATCCGGCTGGGAGTGGTGGCTCATGCCTGTAATCCCAGCACTTTGGGAGGCCGAGGCGGGTGGATCACCTTAGGTCAGGAGTTCAAGACCAGCCTGACAACATGGAATTAACCCCATCTCTACTAAAAATAAAAAATTAGCCAGGCATGGTGGCTCATGCCTGTAATCCCAGCCACTCGGGAGGCTGAGGCAGGAGAATTGCTTGAACCTGGGAGGTGGAGGTTGTGGTGAGCCGAGATCATGCCATTGCACTCCAGCCTGGGCAATAAGAGCAAAACCCTGTCTCAGAAAAAAAAAAAAAAAAAAAAAAAAAGATGGCAAAATCCGCAATTACTTTTCCACAAATTGAGCAATCACTGATTGATCTCCCAGTTTAGATACTAATGTGGAACTGTCATACCTATTTGAAAGGAAATGGTTAACCAGCAAAACAGAAACAAAAGGAAGATAGGATTTCTTATACTTGTCTTCTTTGTTGTTAGTATTTTCAGTTTCCTATTGGGGATTACCTTAAGTGTCAAGTTCATCACCTGGCTTTCAAAGTCAAAAGGATAATGAAAATTATTATACCTTGCATTTACATACTGCTCTGCAATTTATAAAATGCTTTAACAGCAACCAATTCATTATTCCTTGTACTTGCCATTCTGGATGAAGACAAATCAGTAGAGAGCTGTGAACCTTGTGTGGATTATTGAATCTTCCAGGATGGCTTTGAATGTATCACAATATGGCATAGTTGGGCTCTGAAAATGTTACTAAGTTGTTGAGAAGGATATGTTGTTCACTGTAATAGACAGTGTTCTATTTTGGAAGACCCACAAAATAAACTTCCTACTACCATAATCTAGGGAATACCTGTCCTTCTCTTGAGCAATTTAATCATATGGACATTGGCACTATGGAACTGATTTGAAATCTTCATATACTGACGGATAAAATGATCAAATCTGATTTTGCCAAAAAGCAAGAGCAAGGATGCAGGACTTACATTAGCCTCATTCTTGGCTACCTTAAATGGCTCTGTGCTTTTTTCTTCTTTATCTATTTCAAATTTATGGTATCTTGCCATATTTATGTGTCACTGTAAACTACTTCAAGTCTTTTTTTAAAATGAAGAAAGGCATACATTATTAAAGTGTTTTGCATGTAATATTCTATTTGAATCTCACATGAGCCCTCTATAAAAGGCATATTACTAACCCAATTTTAACTATCCACCCATATTTCTCACTCTTTTCCCCAAAAACAGTTAGACATTTTCTCCAAAGTTTGAGGCTGGCAAAGATCTGTGACTGGGATTCTGTGCTCTGTAATCCTGGATCCTGCTTTGTATAATAGATCCCAAGTGCAGGCTTATGCAAGCAGACAGCCTGGAATCCATGCCAGCACTGTGTCTCTCCAGCACTGATTAATTTCTGTGCCTAAAAGCCATGTGTTCATCGTGGATGATAAGCTTGTTGCACAAACACAAGCTAACCACATTGAGTAAGTTTGGCATTAGTTCTGCATGAACCCCAGGGAGAAGGATATTTGCCAAAAGGAAGAAAAAAATTCCTGCCAATTTAGGCATGAATGAAATGTTTTAAGGCATCTGTAGACTTCTACATACTAATAAGAAAAAAAACATATGTTTTATAAAGCTGATTTGCAATTCATTTAACCAAACAGGTTGCACTGAGGAATTCCAGATTCTAGACTTTGAAAGTGTCTAGACATGTCCTTAGCAATGGAGGCACATGAATACAAATAAATATAAAATCACTAATAATCAAAACATGCTATCTATTGCACTAACTTTGATGGAAATACTTATATACAAAGAAAGTCATGACACTATTTTGTGGTGTACCAAAATGTGTTTTCTATGCATGTAATTACAGAAGCTTGAAATTTCCAGATCGGTCTTCTTTTCCTCCTCCTCCTCCTCCTCCATAAAAAAAAAAAAGGCAAGCAAAGAATAAAGGAAAGAAAAAGGGGAAAATAAAATCTGTGAAGGAGCACAACCGTGTGAACAATGCCATCATAGATTGGATCACCTTGAGAATCATGCTCTGTTTTCGTTTTCCTTTTTGTGTTAACATAGAAACAAAGTTCCACCTTTATATTGTTCTAAAAGAATTTTTTCATATTTGTGGGAGAGAAAGGTGAAGGGAGGCCATGTGTATGTGGTCCAATTAGAAACATAGGCTTTTAGAGCTGGCAGGAAACCTGGGGATCATTTACTGGATTCTCCCACCTGGTGCAGGAAGTCTTTCTGCTGCATCTCTGACAGATGGTCAGCGAGTCTTTGCTGGGAAACCCCAGCCGTGAGAAACTTAGCACACGCCCACTGCCACCACCACTGTGGGGAAGAAGGCTTGTTCAACCCTACAGGCATCCTTGCTAACTTCTTTTTTGTGTGTTCTTGCTTTTTGGAGCCTTAAAAGACAGGCACTTCCTTTCTACTATATGACAACCCTTCAAATCAATGAAAGAGCTTTTCTGATTGTCCTATTATGATCCTAAGTTAAACCCATGAGTTTTCCTCATCCGCTCAACTGTGGCATTGCCTTCAGAATCTTCAGTAGTCTGGTCACTCTACTCTTGATATAATCAACCTGTTCATGATTGCCCTAAAATGTGATTACCCAGGGAGGGATCACTTAGTTTGGGCTGCAGTGGGACTATGACTCCTGTGTTGAGATTACAAACTACTTTTGTTGGCCTGGCCTAAGATTGCATTACTTTTTAATGGCTGCATCAACATCATTTGCCTTTTGTAAGGATTAGAGTTACATAAGCTCTCTAAACATCTAAATTTTTCCATTTAACATGATTTTAGCCCATAATAGTTTTTTTAACCACATACTTAATGGTAAGATTATATGCTAAATCTAATAAAATTAATCAAAATTTATAAATTTATATCAGAATTCATGAATTTATCAGAATTCACAAATTCTGATAAATTTATCAGTTTAACAAATTTGGATGTGGTGGCTCATGCCTATAGTCCCAGTACTTTGGGAGGTCTAGGTGGGGGAATCACTTAATCCCAGAAGTTTGAGACCAGCTTGGTCAACATAGTGAGACCCCCATCTACAAAAAATGTAAAAAAGAAAAACTTGGTCAGGTATGGTAGCTTATGCCTGTAATCTCAGCTACTCAGGAGGCTGAGGCAGGAGAATCACTTGAGCCTAGGAAGCAGAGGTTGCGGTGTGCCACGATGGTGCCATTGCACTCCAGTCTGGGCCACAGAGTGAGACCCTGTCTCGAAACAAAACAAAAAACAAAACAAAGAAAAGAAAAGCACATTTTGTCATGGTGGCACACACCTGTAATCCCAGTTGCTCTGGAGGCTAAAGTGAGATGATTTCTAGAGCCTGGGAAGTTGAGGCTGCAGTGAGCCATAATCTTGCTACTGCACTCTAGCCTGGGCAGCAGAGAAAGACCCTGTTTCAAAACCAAAAATCAGAATTGCATGTAAACCAACTCCCTCCAAAATTCTTGATTTTTGTGCTACAGATACATTATCCAAACTTTCTTGTAGGTAAGTCTTATTTTGAATCATCTTTGTATGTAACCTAAATATTTTTTTTCTTTTTAAGACAGGGTGTTGCTCTGTCACCTATGCTGGAGTGCAGTGGCAAGATCACAGCTCACTGCAGCCTCAACCTCCTGGGTTCAAGTGATCCTCCAGCCTCAGCCTCCTGAGTATCTGGGGCTACAGACCTAAATATTTCTATGGAACTGGTATCTTAGTCATATGTAGTAGAAATAGTCATGTCTGACTATATTATGTGCATAACCGGGATATTGAGCAAGTATGCTAATACGAAGAAGTATTCTTTATATTTTTCCTCTTTTTTTTTAAACTTATTTTAATGAATAATTTTTTTCTGTCCTTAACAACCCACTGGCAGCTTCTGTGGCTTTTCCTGCCAGTTTCAATTAATGTAAATTCAGTTTAAAACACCTTTCACACTCCCACTTAAATGTCATCTTCCTTTCTCCCACTAGTACCAGGTAGGCCTTGGCTTGAGATACTTGGAGTGGGCAGGATGCTCTTTCACTCTCCTTCAATCCCTGGGAGGGGAAAGGGCAGGAAGGCAGGGCTCAAGGAGGTTTGCTCTGTCTTGGGACCCAGATTATCTTCCTGTATCAATGTACAACTCCTCTAGTGTTGAGGGTTGTGATTGGCAAGAGTGGAGAAGTGATGCCACTTGCATGGTTTCTCATAGTTCCCATCCCTCTCCCTGACACTGAGTGCCACTTCGTGGTCTTAGGAAGCAAGTGTCAACATGCTGAATCTTGAATGGAACACTGCACAGTTCTCTCACGTCCTGTGGGAGGTCTCTGTCTGGCTGAACCTATAGCACCATTTCTTCCTCATAGATCTCAACACTGGCAGAATGTCCCAGGCCCTCTTAGCAATTGGCAATTGAGTCTTGTAGTCTTGCACTTGTAGTCTTGACAAGTGATATTTTTGAAATCTCTTTTCTTTGGTTTGGGGAAGGGAAAAGACCCCTCCATTTCCTTATTTGAAAGGGAGAGAATTAATGTCCTAGCACAAGCACTGGACCTGTCCTAAGGACTGTGATCTCATGGTTCTCTCTTTTGCTTCTCACATGTTGTCTACATGTAGAATGAAGGCAATTGATGGGGGTAATGGAGGTTCTTCTAATTCTTAGTGGGGTGTGTATGTGTGTGTGTGTGCATGCACACATGTAGAGTGGTCTTCTTTAATAATAAGAGTTTCTGTTGAGGTTGTAGGGAATACCTCTTGATCTTCATCTGTTAGTTCCCTTGATAATTTCAGGGGAATAGAAACAGGAAAACAAGAGTCAACCAAATCTGCCTGGTTTCCTTTTTCAGTTTGGATGGATCATAAGATTCTCTCATTGTACTTTGTTAAGAAACATATATTTCCAGTGATTCTGATTTCATGGTTTTGTGTGGGTCCCAGGAATATATACAGACTCTTGATTGCACTCTCAACATCATATTGGTTGTGGGGTAATCTGAGGAAGTGTCTTAAGACCAACCGTTTCCACTCTACATCTTAGGGTTCTTGTTAGATGCAGGGCTGTTCTACTGCCTTCAATCTCCTTTGCTACATTCTGAGAATCCAGACGAATATATTTTTTGCTGTAGAAGCCCCTCACTCTTTCTTGGAGTATTATTAGCGTCCCACTCGTATCTCTCTTCTTGGACTCCTAGAGGAACAGGGCCAGTTTCACAGGTTGAGATACCTTGAGGGCAGTTAATGTTGAAAGCCCATTCAGCTGCATGCTCTTTTGGTGAGACAAAATTGAAAAATTAAAGTCAGGTGAGCAGTAATAATAACAATGGCAATAAGAAATTAATAAACGTATTAATAATGAAAATGTATTACAAATGAAAATTTGTAAATAATGAAAACTTCCCCAGTGCTGTCCAACCTCTTCCACCATGATGGCCCCTCACTCTCTCCATATATATGTGCATCTCAAATATGTATAGGATTAAATAGATGCTTATTGTGAGCATTCATATAGAAGAGAGTTTTCCTAATTCAATTAATGCAGGCATCTAGAATCTTATTATTCCTGCTTTTACTAGCAGCTTTTTCTTCTCTTTGAAGTCTTTTTACAGGAAGACACATGCTTTGATAAGAGTGGCAATGAGTAATTTTATTAATTCTAAATTATCAAGTAGACTTATCAAGCATAAAACCAGGAGTGGGATGGGGTGTTAGGGTAAAAACGGGTTTGACAGTATAAACTTACGAACTTGTTCTCATCTACTTTGTATAAATACTTCACTTTTAAAGCTGATTCTTTGGGAAGTAAAAAGATGTCACATCATACAAAATACTTGGCTGAGAGAAGACTAAGTCAAAGAGAAGCATACACAAGTCAGGGAAGAAAATTGTATTTTGAACCAGGAATGCACAGTCTTATAGAGTGTAACTATATTTAGCAACACCTTGAAGGGCACTTCTTGGTTTCATCTGGTCTGTTTTGTGTAGAGTTAGGTTCTCAACAAGTCAGACACTTAGGTAGAATTGTTTTTTTCCTAACTCTTCAATTATATAGTTGGTATATCATGAACTTGTTTTTGATCCTTTATGTTTGTTTAAAACACTACTAGATGTGAAGCTTTGTGTAGGGTTTGGCTTTTTACAAATGGATCTTTTCACAAGTGGATCTTCAGGTATTGTGCCCGAAGTTTCAGGTAATAGAAATAACAAGGCATAATTGGACAGACGAAAGCCAGTCTTATGATATGATTATCTAAAGGATTCAGATGTGGGTGCAATTTATTTAAGTGAGACTGTTCATGGAGATTATAAATAAAGGTGCAAGAAAGAGGCTCAAAACACTTGCTTTTAGATTCAGGATGTAAAGAAATGTTTGTTGGCAAAGATAGCAGAATTGCCTGATGCCCACTGGTAGACATGAGAGAAACAGACTTGGCTGTACCATCAGATGGGGGATATAATTTCCTTTTATATTAGGTGTTCTATGCTAGTTTCTTTGTCTATTTGATTCTCTTCCACCGGAACAGAAACTGTTCTTTGACCAGCACTCTCTCACCAGCAGAACCAGGGAGCAGTACACTCCCCTTCAGGAAGAGAAGTCTCCTCTGGTAACTGCAATGTACACATGAGGTGCCCTACATTGACCTCTAAGTGTCTTCTTTGCTCTTATCCTTTCCATTTATTTATTTATTTATTTATTTATTTGTTTAGTAGTCCTTCCTTGTCTTGGCTTGAGTCTAAGGTCCTTGGTTTGAATCTAGGCATTGATTTTTGATATTCTAATCATTCCAGGATGCTATCACCTTCCTTCTAGCTGAATAAGATGCCTTTTTTTCCCCTCTCTCTCTCTCTCTCTCTAGAGAAGAATTCCGAACTCTCAGGAAGATGGTAAATTTCCATTAGAGTGAATGATCATTTCCTCCAGAACCTCACAACTTTGAAACACATTTACTCTTTGAGGAAAACTAGCTTGAAGAAACTCAGAAATTGCTGAGACATTTAGGTAGAATGTTTTTTAACTCTTCAGTTACATAGTTCTTATGAGCTTCTTTTTGATCTTTTAGTTTGTTTTAAAATACTACTAGATCCAAAGCTTTGGCTCTAACAGTATCATATAATTAAGTTTATGTTTGTTGCCTTTTAAGAAAATAAGTGTAAAAAGTAATAACTTTTAATTTGAGCCCCAAACTACCTTTGTTTTAAGGTAAGTCCAAGACTCTGTTGAAATACAACTAAAATGTATTCTGAATGTAATGTTCAGACTGCTTAACGTATATAAACAGAACACCATAAAATCACAACATTGGCATTGGAGCTAGAGCTTCCTAATTTTTAAAAAGTATTGATCATGAAATATAAGGGAATTTAAACTTAACAAATATTTAAAATAAATAATCAGTTTATTTTATTGCTTAGAAGAAGGTGTTATTTAGTGAAGGTCAGTCGGAGAGTTGATTGTTACTTTAGCTTGGGGCTCGAGTTCACACAGACAAATACTAAATAATGTCGGGTATCAGCTTATTCATACAAAGAATTCATTTCATTGTCTAATTGAAGCAAATTTTATCCAAGAAAGGTCAACATTCCATATGTGATGGGGATTATTATTATTTTTTTATTTCATTGAATATATGGTGTCCCTTCAAAGTAACTTCATTTTTCCCCATCCATCCTTGGTGAGTGAAGGGGAAGGCAGTTCACCTCTATTCTTTTCTGAATCTATAATCATTTAAAAAGGCAAAAAGTGATGTTTCTAATTAATTGTATAATAAATGCAATTCCTGTATTTGCCAGCATGGCCTAGGGTGCTATGGATAATTGACTGAACAATAATTCTCTACTCCTGCCCACTTTCTCAGAAATGTGCAATTAGAAATGCCCTTTCAGTAATTCAACTATCACCATCAGTTGTTATGAGGACCCTACCCTATCATCTCTTTGCATTTAGTCATTTTAGAAGGAGAAGAAGCTTATTCTTACTGGTAAGAGTCCAGAGTCCTGGGCCTTGCACATCTCATCTATTCCTGAGTACTTAGCAGGTCTGTTATTCTGTGTGAATACCTTGTATTCCAGTCTTGATTTCCTGAGAGAAACTTAGAGGAACTTATAAGATAGGCCACACTCTCCAGTATTCTTCAGTTCACCTGTTCTGGGAAATAGGGATGATGATTGGAAGGGTCAATATGCCCTATTTCCTTGAGTCTAGAACCAGTGGTAAGCAGCTTGAACTCTGACTCCAGGATCTTTGCCTTGATCTTTCTTAGCCCTCCAGAACCAAAGCTTCTAGGAAAATAAAGAAAAATCTCCCAGTCTCATTTCCCTAAGGGGCTCCAAAGATGTTTATAAAAATGTACAAGGCACAAATGTCACATACTTTCTATAATCCTTTGCTTCATACTTCCAATTAAGATCCTGCCCCAGGCTTGTGATGTTGTAATCCCTGGCAAGAAGGAAAAGAATGAAAGCTAGTCTTGGTACCATTGCCACTCTCTCTTCCTCTTTTGACTCTTTCCATCCTTCTTTGCTGGGGTTTAGATGGCGTAAAGGTGGCCCCAGTGTATGTACACAGTACTTATCATCTGATGTCTAATAAAGAGAAATTGAGGAGTCGTTTGCGACCACTTGCTGAGTTTCTACTGGATAATCTTATCTAGTATGAAGTAAATACTGAATTTTAAAAAATGAGTAAAGTAAACTTTGTTTTAATGACTCAGACATCAAAATCTGTAACATTTATAAGCTATGAGCCACCAGCAACACTTTATCTCTCAAGAATTCTGTCTTTATTAGGAACACACAAACTACACAGTGGAATGATGTTGTTCTTAACCTTGAAAGTAAATAGAACACTTCTAATTTTTTTTTTAATTTCTTGTTCAGATCTGCCACAAATAGCATATTTGTAAAAAATCACAATGATGATTTATAATTTCTTAATTTTCATCAAGAAAACAAACAGGAAAAGAAACAAACAAACAAAAAGCTTTGCAATCTTTTGTGTTCTCTTCTCACTTGTTTGCATATAATTGCCCCTTGTCATAGACAGCTAAAGTTGTACGATGGCAGCCCGATACTCACTACCTGAAAAACGATTTTTGACCCAAAAAACTTGCTAAAGTCAAAAGTAGTTGTAACCTCATGCTTTAGTTGATTTGTAAACAGATAAAAACCGAAGTTTTCTGTAGAAATACCAATCAATGACTCATAGGCCATTTTGCATGTGTGGAGTTTAACTCTCTAATTAGTGTTTTTGAGAACAAATACTACCATTTAATAAACATTCAAAAATGATTAGGTAAGGCCATTGTGTTAAGTGGAAAGGCCTTTGAAGAAAATACATTTTCCACCCCTTCACATTCACGTGCTTCTTTTACCTAATGCTTCCTGATTCAGATGGGAGTAAGCATAACACTCCATGGATTTGTCCTCCTCTCCTTTTAAGTTTGTAAAATGAGGCCCACATGTATTGTCTGGCATTCACTGAGGGACCCAGATTGAACTGAGGAGTTCACTGAAACCCATAGGTCTTGGGACAGAATGAGGCATTACCTCATTGAACCTTAGTTGACTGCATGAGTCCTCTGTCCTCAAGCCTTTCCCAGATCATTTCTCAAGCTGGCTCCCAGCTTAGGGCAAAGAGAATCTCCACGATGTGCTGACTTCTAGCTTGCCACAGACACAATTCTACTCCAGAGTCAGCCTGGCATAGTAACATTGATGTCAGGGAAGACATATCAGTTTGAGGCCATACAAAAGAAGAAAAATACCAGACACCATTTCAGGATCACTACAGTAGCAAGTAACCAACCTGGTAGGGGGCTCAGTAATGGCAACAGTGCCAGAAAGTAAGAGATTCATAGGAAATACTTCCTGAAACTGTCCTTTTGTCCATTTTATTTCAGCTGAAATCCAACACTTTTTCCTCAGTGAAGTATAGGAAGTGGGAGAGTGTAGGAAGTGGGAGAGTGTAGGAAGTGGGAGGAGTGGGAGAAAGACATTGTATTAGTCACCTTAAGTCAATATAACAAAATACCACAGAGTGGGTGGGTTGAGCAACAGAAATTTATTTTCTCACACTTCTGGGGGCTGGAGGTCTGAGATGAGGGTGCCAGCATGGCCAGGCCCTGGTGAGGGCTCTCTTTCTGGTTTGCAGATAGCTGCCTTCTTGCTGTGTCTCACATGGCCTTTGCCCAGTGTGTGTGGGGTGTGTGTGTGTGTGTGTGTGTGTGTGTGTGTGTGTGGTGGTGGGGCTCGGTGGGGGGTGCAGGGGGCAGGAGTGAGGAGAGAGACGGAGACAGAAAGAGAGATCTTCCTCTCCTTATAAGCCACCAATCCTATCAATTAGGGACCCTCCCTTATGACTTCATTTAACCTTAATTATCCCCTAAAGACCCTATCTCCAAATACAGTCACAGAGTCCAATTATGGTCCTAAAGACCCTATTATCCAAATACAGGATTAAAGCTTTACATATAAATTTTGGGGGGGATAAAATTCAATCCATAGCAGATATAAAGATTGTGTTATATGAAAGTGGTGGAAGAAAATCTTACCTATCCAGTGGAGAATAAGAATAAGGAAATAAAATCAATTGAATGAAGTAAGAAATAAGACCTACTCTAACAATCTGAAGTCACAATATTGATCTCTGACAAAATAAAGATTTAATTCAGCAAATATCTTGTGTGACAAAGGAGATGTTATATGTTCACAGAGCAATCAGAAAATAATTGTATTCATTAAAAATGAATATTAACATATCCATCTAACAGTATAGCTTCAAAATATATAAAGCAATGATCAACCCACCTGAGAATTTCATTTTTATGAAAAATTTTATTTTATGCTAAGTCTATAAAATTCCTTAACTTCTACTGATATAATCATTTATTTTTTCACATGTATTTTTTTTTGAATTTTTGAAATTCACTATCATTTTTCAAGTTGGTACTCTTTGTTGTTTGTGGCTTATTATAATTTTTACTTGTGCTGAATTCTTTCTGCTAATATCATAAGTAGATTTTATGCATATGTATTTGTACATAAGATTTTTCTGAAAAACACTTTATACCATCTTTATCAAGTTTTAATTAGAAATGTGATGCCCTCATAACATAAATTAATAAAGACTGTCATCTTTTCCTATTGTCTATTTTATTAGAATTATCTGATTACCAATAGCTTAGTTGTGGAGCCCTTTATTTGTGATGCTTCCTCGTTAGATATCTATGTCTTATAACCCTTCTATGGTATTAATATCTTTTTGTTTTCTTGCTGCTTCTGTTTTTTTTTTTTTTTTTTTTTTTTTTTTTTTTTTAAGACATAGTCTTGCTCTGTCACCCAGGCTGGAGTGCAGTGGTGCAATCGCTCAGCTCACTACAACCTCTGCTTCCTGGGTTGAAGTGATTCTCCTGCCTCAACCTACCCAGTAGCTGGGATTACAGGCCACACAACCACACCCAGCTAATTTTTGTATTTTTAGTAGAGACAGTGTTTCACCATGTTGGCCAGGCTGGTCTTGAACTCCTGACCTCAGGTGATTCACCAGCCTTGGCCTCTCAAAATGCTGAGATTACAGGTGTGAGCCACCATACCCAGCCTCTTGCTTCATTTTGAGTCAGATTTAGAAATATCTATGTATCTATATATAGATATATATATATATATAAGATATATATAGATATATATAAGATATATAGATATATAAGATATATAGATATATAAGATATATAGATAGATATATAAGATATATAGATACAGCTAACAAATTATTCATTTCCTTTAATTTACAGCCTATTTGCCAAGAAGCTTGCATATAGTATTTTTTACACTTTTAAAATTTCTTCTGTATTTCATGTGGCTCTCCGTTCCTATACCTAGTCTTTAATTAAATTTTGCACTCTCCCTCTCTCTCTTTCTTTTTCTTTTCCCTCTCCTCTTTCCTCATCATTTAGATGTGCTGCATTGTCGGGATAGTGGCACTGGTTTAGAAAGTTTCCTGCCTGGCCTGAAGGCGCCTTGGTATTAGCTTTTCTTCCTCCTGGTACTTGTCTATGAGGGAATCACAGGGATGGGGCACAGGAGCATCTGGGGCTGCGTGGGGTTCAGCATATCAGATATCAATGCTTATGGCCTTTGGACACATGCTTAAAGTTATAGACCTATTTAGTCTTTCTAGTTCAACCTTATTCATATTGACCTTTCTATACAGTGGATTCCTCATTGCATCATTATTTGTTTTCATTCAGTATTTGGCAGGTTTCATTCCTGCTTCTGACTGCCTCCTTTCCCACATACAGGAATATGGGAGGAGGACATGTCTGTGAACATCTTTTTGGGCTGTGCCACATGAATAACAATTCGGCAGTGTAGAGAATTCTTGTACACCCTAAAAAGTGTGTAGACTGCCTCATTTTTCTCTGACACCTAGTGGTCTGATCCTCCGAGATGTCTAGTATTTCTCCTCTGGCAAGGGAGCCCTTCTCCGTTTAGATTCTAACAAGTCTAACCAAAAATAGAAGGCACCAAAATATTGGCTCTTAGTAATAAGAAAAGATACATAGCCTTATATACCGAAGTTGTATGTTTAATTGCTAATAAGAATACTATATGCAACTCTGTTGCAACAGTTATGAAAACTGAAAGGAAATAACACTTTCCTAAGAAAATATCATTTACCAAATTGATCCAGGTAGAAATAGAAAGCTTAAATAGATCTATTTCAGACAAGAGATTAGAAAGAAGATTATGATTTAGATATTCACACAAAATAGATTTCCTGCCAGGACTATCTTCCAGAAAGTGGAAATTATTTATACAGAATCTTGATGCAGTAAAACTCAAGGCTTTTGTACACTGAAGATTTTTGTATTGGAACATCTAGGACTTCAGAATCCTGGTGGCCTTCTGTGTACATTAGCCACGGAGATATTTAAACAAAGAGAGAAATTGATAAAACCAATATTTAGGGGCTTTTAGTTCCCAAATTTAAGTAAAAAAAGCAAGAAAAAAGCTCAATATTTCCTTTTTTGAAATTTTCAAGGAAAAAGAAAATTAAGAGTATTTACAGTTTGGGACTAGTGAGAAATTGTTACTTGATATTATTCACCTCTAAGAGCTTTTTCAATTTTTTTTGTTTTTTAATAAAGCCTACTGACATTAAATTTAATCATTTTAATAAATATTAAAGAATAAAGTTCAATGATTTTACATATTCCCCAAAGTAGTAATTTCCTTTGGACAGACTATACCACTTTGCTTCAAAGGGTTGCACAGAAGGATAAAAAACAGAGTATGTGAGTTTGTAGAGCTATAATTTTCCACACTAAGCTAAGTGTGTGAAGTAGGTTCACTGTGCACTAGTTACCAATTTGTCTGAATCTGGTGAGACCGAACACCCATGCCTACAACAAGTTACATGAAGCGGGCATGTTACTTACAGATATGCAGCAAGGAACAACTGAAGCCTAGGATTAACTGCCAGCTAATCCCCTAAGGCTCAGAAAAACTGCCCAAGATGGGTGGAGTCACAACTACCCATGCCTCCCTTGCACCTGCTGAGGGACCCATAAAAGCAGCCCATTCTGGGTTTTATATCTCGGGGTCACATGACATGTTGGACTGAAGACTCAAAGGACATCTTGTTTCCAGAAGGAACTGGAACAGGGCCTAGGCTGTTTCAGCCAACCCCCTCTCCCAATCCCATTTCAGGTTGTTGCATTCCCAGCACATTCTACAATTATTCTTGAGAACTATAAGCAGGCAAAGGTGAGAGACCTAGGTCGGTGCCAGGCCACCTAGAGAATAGTCTGCAAAATGAAAGTTACTTAGTAGAAAAGCTTAGAGCACCTTTCAATTGTCCTTCAGTGGGAAGCTCATCTTATCTCAGTGGCTACTTTTGCAATCTGAACTCTAAGTCAATTGTGAAATGTTTGACATTATCACAACCAGGCTACTAAATCATCTCTGCCTGGAAACTCCTCCAGAAACACAGCAGGATGGAGCCACTTGGGACCTCAAAACGAATCTAGACCGGATCTGCACTCTACCTGGGCAGGTCAACTTTAACGCTAGTTTGCTCAAGGAGCAACCAAACAACAGGGTTGTTTGCAGCTTTGCCCTTGTGGATTTCCTCTGTTTTTATCACAAATCTGTGTGTGAGGTAAGGTGCTGATACAGAAAACGTAATGGAAAACATACCACTTGTCATAGCAAAAAAATTTTATAAAATGCCTGTAAATTAACCTGGCAAAAATTTGAGAACTCATTTATACATCAATACTCAAAATAGTACAAAATACAAAAGATGACTTATTTGCATGTAATAAAATAAATATCTCTGAATGAGAAAACTCAATATTCTAAAGATAAAATTTAGACTCGGATTTATATATACATACATGCAATCCTAATCAAAATATACATAGGCTTTGGGGGAGAGTACCTATTGCAAAATGATACTAAATATTATGATTAGGTGTAAATAAATAAAAAGAACCAAGAAAAATCTGAACAAGAAGAATGAAGTGGTACGTGCCATGCTAAGCATTAACATATGTTATGTTGGCAGAATAAATAAAATCACATGATGTAAGAGAGGTTAGGTTAATGGAGCAAATATAGAGGAAAATCAATGTGTATTATTCCAGGTCCTTTTCATCTAGAAATACATTTTTCAACCCAGGGGAATTTTCTCGAATTATTTTGTTAATAATTTTATCTCCTCCATTTTTTTTCTACTGAGTTTGGAAGCCCATTTAGTAATGCGTTAGATTGTATGGACTCTTTATTTAACTTTCTTATATTTTCTCTCTTGTTTTCCTACACAGTTGTTTTCTCCTTCTGCTATCTGGGTGATCACCTTAACTTTGTTTTTCACACTTTCTACTGCTATGATGCATTTACATTCAAGAGTTATTATCTACTATTATGCCTTTCATTCAAGAGTAATTATCTAATCTTTTTCAAGAATCCTTAATGTTTATAAAAATATTCTCTCTTTATTTCACAGTTACAAAGTCTTTTCTTATCTCTTTGATGTTGCTACTAATAGCTTCTTTTCTTAATGTTTCCCCTCTTAGATCTCATGCATAAAACCTTAACCAAGTGACCAAATTGAGTATCATTAATTATTCTTTTTTTTTTTTATTTTTTTTATTATACTTTAGGGTTTTAGGGTACATGTGCACAATGTGCAGGTTTGTTACATATGTATCCATGTGCCATGTTGATTTCCTGCACCCATTAACTCGTCATTTAGCATTAGGTGTATCTCCTAATGCTGTCCCTCCCCCCTCCCCCCACCCCACAACAGTCCCCGGAGTGTGATGTTCCCCTTCCTGTGTCCATGAGTTCTCATTGTTCAATTCCCACCTATGAGAGAGAACATGCGGTGTTTGGTTTTTTGTCCTTGCGATAGTTTACTGAGAATGATGTTTTCCAGTTTCATCCATGTCCCTACAAAGGACACGAACTCATCATTTTTTATGCCTGCATAGTATTCCATGGTGTATATGTGCCACATTTTCTTAATCCAGTCTATCATTGTTGGACATTTGGGTTGGTTCCAACTCTTTGCTATTGTGAATAGTGCCGCAATAAACATACGTGTGCATGTGTCTTTATAGCAGCATGATTTATAGTCCTTTGGGTATATACCCAGTAATGGGATGGCTGGGTCAAATGGTATTTCTAGTTCGAGATCCCTGAGGAATCGCCACACTGACTTCCACAATGGTTGAACTAGTTTACAGTCCCACCAACAGTGTAAAAGTGTTCCTATTTCTCCACATCCTCTCCAGCACCTGTTGTTTCCTGATTTTTTAATGATGGCCATTCTAACTGGTGTGAGATGGTATCTCACTGTGGTTTTGATTTGCATTTCTCTGATGGCCAGTGATGATGAGCATTTCTTCATGTGTTTTCTGGCTGCATAAGTGTCTTCTTTTGAGAAGTGTCTGTTCATGTCCTCTGCCCACTTTTTGATGGGGTTGTTTGTTTTTTTCTTGTAAATTTGTTTGAGTTCATTGTAGATTCTGGATATTAGCCCTTTGTCAGATGAGTAGGTTGCAAAAATTTTCTCCCATTCTGTAGGTTGTCTGTTCATTCTGATGATAGTTTCTTTTGCTGTGCAGAAGCTCTTTAGTTTAATGAGATCCCATTTGTCGATTTTGGCTTTTGTTGCCATTGCTTTTGTTGTTTTAGACATGAAGTCCTTGCCCACGCCTATGTCCTGAATGGTATTGCCTAGGTTTTCTTGTAGGATTTTCATGGTTTTAGGTCTAACATATAAGTCTTTAATCCATCTTGAATTAATTTTTGTATAAGGTGTAAGGAAGGGATCCAGTTTCAGCTTTCTACATATGGCTAGCCAGTTTTCCCAGCACCATTTATTAAATAGGTAATCCTTTCCCCATTTCTTGTTTTTGTCAGGTTTGTCAAAGATCAGATAGTTGTAGATATGCCGCATCATTTCTGAGGGCTCTGTTCTGTTCCATTGATCTATGTCTCTGTTGTGGTACCAGTACCATGCTGTTTTGGTTACTGTAGCCTTGTAGTATAGTTTGAAGTCAGGTAGCGTGATGCCTCCAGCTTTGTTCTTTTGGCTTAGGATTGACTTGGTGATGCGGGCTCTTTTTTGGTTCCATATGAACTTTAAAGTAGTTTTTTCCAATTCTGTGAAGAAAGTCATTGGTAGCTTGATGGGGATGGCATTGAATCTATAAGTTACCTTGGGCAGTATGGCCATTTTCACGATACTGATTCTTCCAACCCATGAGCATGGAATGTTCTTCCATTTGTTTGTATCCTCTTTTATTTCATTGAGCAGTGGTTTGTAGTTCTCCTTGAAGAGGTCCTTCACATCCCTTGTAAGTTGGATTCCTAGGTATTTTATTCTCTTTGAAGCAATTGTGAATGGGAGTTCACTCATGATTTGGCTCTCTGTTTGTCTGTGATTGGTGTACAAGAATGCTTGTGATTTTTGTACATTAATTTTGTATCCTGAGACTTCGCTGAAGTTGCTAATCAGCTTAAGGAGATTTTGGGCTGAGACAATGGGGTTTTCTAGATATACAATCATGTCATCTGCAAACAGGGACAATTTTACTTCCTCTTTTCCTAATTGAATACCTTTTATTTCCTTCTCCTGCCTGATTGCTCTGGCCAGAACTTCCAGCACTATGTTGAATAGGAGCGGTGAGAGAGGGCATCCCTGTCTTGTGCCAGTTTTCAGAGGGAATGCTTCCAGTTTTTGCCCATTCAGCATGATATTGGCTGTGGGTTTGTCGTAGATAGCTCTTATTATTTTGAGATACGTCCCATCAATACCTAATTTATTGAGAGTTTTTAGCATGAAGGGTTGTTGAATTTTGTCAAAGGCCTTTCCTGCATCTATTGAGATAATCATGTGGTTTTTGTCTTTGGTTCTGTTTATATGCTGGATTACATTTATTGATTTGCGTATGTTGAACCAGCCTTGCATCCCAGGGATGAAGCCCACTTGATCATGGTGGATAAGCTTTTTGATGTGCTGCTGGATTCGGTTTGCCAGTATTTTATTGAGGATTTTTGCATCAATGTTCATCAAGGATATTGGTCTGAAATTCTCTTTTTTGGTTATGTCTCTGCCAGGTTTTGGTATCAGGACGATGCTGGCTTCATAAAATGTGTTAGGGAGGATTCCCTCTTTTTCTATCGATTGGAATAGTTTCAGAAGGAATGGTACCAGTTCCTCCTTGTACCTCTGGTAGAATTCAGCTGTGAATCCATCAGGTCCTGGACTCTTTTTGGTTGGTAAGCTATTGATTATTGCCACAATTTCAGAACCTGTTATTGGTCTATTCAGAGATTCAACTTCTTCCTGGTTTAGTCTTGGGAGGGTGTATTTGTCGAGGAATTTATCCATTTCTTCTAGATTTTCTAGTTTATTTGCATAGAGGTGTTTGTAGTATTCTCTGATGGTAGATTGTATTTCTGTGGGATCGGTGGTGATCCCCTTTTTCGTTTTTTATTGCATCTATTTGATTCTTCTCTCTTTTCTTCTTTATTAGTCTTGCTAGCGGCCCATCAATTTTGTTGATCTTTTCAAAAAACCAGCTCCTGGATTCATTAATTTTTTGAAGGGTTTTTTGTGTCTCTATTTCCTTCAGTTCTGCTCTGATTTTAGTTATTTCTAGCCTTCTGCTAGCTTTTGAATGTGTTTGCTCTTGCTTTTCTAGTTCTTTTAATTGTGATGTTAGGGAGTCAATTTTGGATCTTTCCTGCTTTCTCTTGTGGGCATTTAGTGCTATAAGTTTCCCTCTACACACTGCTTTGAATGTGTCCCAGAGATTCTGGTATGTTGTGTCTTGGTCCTCGTTGGTTTCGAAGAAAATCTTTATTTCTGCCTTCATTTCATTATGTACCCAATAGTCATTCAGGAGCAGGTTGTTCAGTTTCCATGTAGTAGAGCGGTTTTGAGTGAGTTTCTTAATCCTGAGTTCTAGTTTGATTGCACTGTGGTCTGAGAGACAGTTTGTTATAATTTCTGTTCTTTTACATTTGCTGAGGAGAGCTTTACTTCCAACTATGTGGTCAATTTTGGAATAGGTGTGGTGTGGTGCTGAAAAAAATGTATATTCTGTTGACTTGGGGTGGAGAGTTCTGTAGATGTCTATTAGGTCCACTTTATGTAGAGCTGAGTTCAATTCCTGGATATCCTTGTTAACCTTCTGTCTCGTTGATCTGTCTAATGCTGACAGTGGGGTGTTAAAATCTCCCATTATTATTGTGTGGGAGTTTAAGTCCCTTTGTAGGTCACTCAGGACTTGCTTTATGAATCTGGGTGCTCCTGTGTTGGGTGCATATATATTTAGGATAGTTAGCTCTTCTTGTTGAATTGATCCCTTTACCATTATGTAATGGCCTTCTTTGTCTCTTTTGATCTTTGTTGGTTTAAAGTCTATTTTATCAGAGACTAGGATTGCAACCCCTGCCTTTTTTTGTTTTCCATTTGCTTGATAGATCTTCCTCCATCCCTTTATTTTGAGTCTATGTGTGTCTCTGCACGTGAGATGGGTTTCCTGAATACAGCACATGATGGGTCCTGACTCCTTATCCAGTTTGCCAGTCTGTGTCTTTTGATTGGAGCATTTAGCCCATTTACATTTAACGTTAATATTGTTATGTGTGAATCTGATCCTGTCATTATGATGTTAGTTGGTTATTTTGCTCGTTAGTTGCTATAGTTTCTTCCTAGTCTCGATGGTCTTTACAATTTGGCATGTTTTTGCAGTGGCTGGTACCGGTTGTTCCTTTCCATGTTTAGTGCTTCCTTCAGGAGCTCTTTTAGGGCAGGCCTGGTGGTGACAAATCACTCAGCGTTTGCTTGTCTGTAAAGTGTTTTATTTCTCCTTCACTTATGAAGCTTAGTTTGGCGGGATAGGAGATTCTGGGTTGAAAATTCTTTTCTTTAAGAATGTTGAATATCGGCCCCCACTCTCTTCTGGCTTGTAGAGTTTCTGCTGAGAGATCAGCTGTTAGTCTGATGGGCTTCCCTTTGTGGGTAACCCGACCTTTCTCTCTGGCTGCCCTTAACATTTTTTCTTTCATTTCAACTTTGGTGAATCTGACAATAATGTGTCTTGGAGTTGCCCTTCTCGAGGAGTATCTTTGTGGCGTTCTCTGTATTTCCTGAATCTGAATGCTGGCCTGCCTTGCTAGATTGGGGAAGTTCTCCTGGATAATATCTTGCAGAGTGTTTTCCAACTTGGTTCCATTCTCCCCATCATTTTCAGGTACACCAATCAGACGTAGGTTTGGTCTTTTCACATAGTCCCAAATTTCTTGGAGGCTTTGTTCATTTCTTTTTATCCTTTTTTCTCTAAACTTCCCTTCTCGCTTCATTTCATTCATTTCATCTTCCATCAGCGATACCCTTTCTTCCAGTTGATCGCATCTGCTACTGAGGCTTCTGCAATCTTCGCGTAGTTCTCGAAACTTGGCTTTCAGCTCCATCAGCTCCTTGAAGCCCTTCTCTCCATTGGTTATTCTAGTTATCCATTCTTCTAATTTTTTTTCAAAGTTTTTAACTTCTTTGCTGTTGTTTTGAATTTCCTCTTGTAGCTCAGAGTAGTTTGATCGTCTTTAGCCTTCTTCTCTCAACTCATCAAAGTCATCCTCCATCCAGCTTTGTTCCGTTGCTGGTGAGGAACTGCGTTCCTTTGGAGGAGGAGAGGTGCTCTGTTTTTTAGTTTCCAGTTTTTTTGGTCTGTTTTTTCCCCATCTTTGTGGTTTTATCTACTTTTTGTCTTTGATGATGGTGATGTACAGATGGGTTTTTGGTGTGGATGTCCTTTCTGTTTGTTAGTTTTCCTTCTACCAGACAGG
Organism: Nomascus leucogenys; assembly: GCF_006542625.1. Classification (NCBI taxonomy): domain Eukaryota; kingdom Metazoa; phylum Chordata; class Mammalia; order Primates; family Hylobatidae; genus Nomascus; species Nomascus leucogenys. Next base: position 86,065,531 of record NC_044393.1, on the reverse strand, counting down.
ACCCTCAGCTGCAGGTCTGTTGGAGTTTACTAGAGGTGCACTCCAGACCCTGTTTGGCTGGGTGTCAGCAGCGGTGGCTGCAGAACAGCAGATTTTCGTGAGACCACAAATTCAGCTGTCTGATAGTTCCTCTGAAAGTTTTGTCTCAGAGGAGTACCGGGTTGAATGAGGTGTCAGTCTGTCCCTACTGGGGGGGTGCCTCCCAGTTAGGCTGCTCAGGCGTGAGGGACCCACTTTAGGAGGCAGTCTGACAGTTCTCAGATCTCCAGCTGCGTGCTGGGAGAACCACTACTCTCTTCAAAGCTGTCAGTCATACAGGGACATTTAAGTCTGTGGAAGTTCTTGCAGAGTTTTTGTTTGTCTGTGCCCTGCCCCCAGAGGTGGAGCCTACAGAGGCAGGCAGGCCTCCTTGAGCTGTGGTGGGCTCCACCCAGTTCGAGCTTCCTGGCTGCTTTGTTTACCTAAGCAAGCCTGGGCAATGGCGGGCGCCCCTCCCCCAGCCTCGCTGCTGCCTTGCAGCTTGATCTCAGACTGCTGTGCTAGCAATCAGTGAGACTCCGTGGACATAGGACCCTCCGAGCCAGGTGCGGGACACAATCTCCTAGTGTGCCGTTTTCCAGGCCCGTTGGAAAAGCGCAGTATTAGGATGGGACTGACCCGATATTCCAGGTGCCGTCTGCTTCCCCTTTCTTTGACTAGGAAAGGGAACTCCCTGACCCCTTGCGCTTCCCGAGTGAGGCAATGCCTCGCCCTGCTTCGGCTCGCGCACAGTGCGCTTCACCGACTGTCCTGCACCCACTGTTAGGCACTCCCTAGTGAGATGAAACCGGTACCTCAAGCAGAAATGCAGAAATCACCCGTCTTCTGTGTCGCTGGGGCTGGGAGCTGGAGACCGGAGCTGTTCCTATTCGGCCATCTTGGCTCCACCCCCTCATTAATTATTCTTAATGGTGGGCCAGTCGAAACGTATGTGTCCTTTTAATGTGATATAATAAGAATAAAAATAGCATCATCTATTGAGTAGATCTATGTTGAGAAATATGGAAATAAGTTAAATGACATCACGATAAAACAGTTGGTCAAATCCAGAATGTAGGATGTTATATCTACAAGACAACTTGACTGGGCTCCTTAAAATACAAATGTCATGAAAACAAAACGCAGAAGGACTGCTTTATGTTAAAGGGTCTAAAGAGACAGAGAAACAAAATGCAATTCATAAAAATCTAATTGTATTATATAATAAAAATGAAGCATTAATAAAAATCACTTGTGGGAAAATTAAGTATGTAAGGGAAATGATATTATAGAATTATTAATTTTATTAGATATGAAAATGACATTATATAGAAAAATCCCTTATTAGGAGATAAATGCTGAATTATATAGCAGTGATGTTTCATGATTCAGCACTTCAGAAAGAGAGAACACACAAATGTGGTAGGTAAAATGTTCTCTGCACTGTTCATTCATCTTTTCTTTAAGATTGACACTTTTCAAAATAAAAGTTGAGAAAAGAGGTTCTCTTCCTTAAGAATCTGTTTCTTTTAAGTTACCTCTTTTTTATGTCTTTTTTTGTTTTTACGTTCATGTTTACAGGATATCCTCAGATGGCAAGGTAATCTCGGTTGTTATCTGGAGGGTTTAAGGCTGAGTGCTTGGGTGCTAGTAGGAAGAGAAAGTCAGGAATTTGGAATTTCAACATTTATTTTATAAACCTACGCTTAGTTCTCCATTTTCACTTTAGCTCGCTCCCCAACTGCAGCTATTCCTCCAGCCCCCTAGTGTAGAGACCCTATAATTTATCCTACTGTAAGCATCAACTTCAAGTAAGAAAGAGACAGTTAAGTAGTTAGGTAATGGAGGATGAAGATCAAGAGGGTGTAACAGACTTTGATGTGAGCCTCTGCCTTTCGTTCCACCCTCACTTCTACTCAGAGGTACCTGGCACTGTCAATCCCTGTCGCTATTTGGGATTCCCCACGGCCGCCTAGGATTCAGCTTTCTTGTTTTTGCTAAATCAGTTACAACTCATCCACTTGCTTTCATCTTCTGAAAGTCTGCTATATTTGTCTCTTTCTCAGCTATTTTAGTTCTTATAGATTTCTGACTGCTGCTTTTAAAAAATCCCTTCACTCTTAACTTAGTAGAATTTCAGAGATAAGCAAGGATATATATCTGTCTATAGTTCATCATATGTAACCAACTTTCCCAGGACAATAGATGGATAAAGAAAACATTGAAGATATGTTGCTAAAAAGCACAATATATCTTTTTCTTTTTAAAAGCTAATATTCAATAATCCTAGTTTTATAATTTTATTATTCTGTTATCATGCTGCTAATAAAAACATACCAGAAACTGGGTAATTTACAAAGGAAAGAAGTTTAATGGACTCACAGGTCCACATGGCTGGGGAGGCCTCACAATCATGGTGGAAGGTGAAGGAAGAGCAACGGCACGTCTTACATGGCGGCAGGCAAGAGGGCTTGTGCAGGGGAACTTCCATTTATAAAACCGTCAGATCTCGTGAGACTTACCCTCTACCACCACAAGAACAGGGGGAATCTACCCTTATGATTGAGTTATCTCCACCTGGCCTCGACCTTGACACATGGGGATTATTAAAATTCAAGGTGAGATTTGGGTGGGGACACAGCCAAACCATATCATATAATGTTAACTTATATATGCACAGAAAGGGTATTGAGATGTCATACCTCCAAATTGTATTTATAAAAATTGCTAGGATAAAACTTCAGGTGAATTTTTATTTTCTTGTTTATCTCTAGTGCTAAATTTTTATAGTAACAAATGTTAATTCCATAAAATGAAAAACATGTAAAAGCTGCCCCCCCCAAAAAAGCACATAACCTGTACATTTTGTCTGTTTCTTTATAGGAAAAGAATAGCAGAATTTAAAACAATACTAGGAATATGAAGTGGAATTCATATGATTTCAAATAATGTTCCCAGTTTTAACTATTAGCATGCCTTTCTTCAATGGCAAGTCTCTTTCTGCTAAACACTATATGGTATGACTGCAATAGAGAACCATATTGTTCAAAGAATGGATTTTGCTATCTCCCTTCATGATCATATTTTAAAGGCCTAGTCTTAATAGAAAGGTAGACTTACTCTTTTTCTTTAGCTGGCAATAAGGGTTTTTTTCTCCTATGCAAACCAGAGCTTCCAAACTATGGCTTCCAGGTAGATGAGATGAAAGCAGTGTCAGCTTAAGTCCATCAGGCATAGCTAAATCTGATTTTGAATAAGTATCCATCCATAAAGAATTCAGTAACACACTTGGAAGAAGGAAAACAATCATAAGATCTTTATATAAAAGCTTTCAGAGGAAATGATGGCACCCAGTTCTGCTCTCTGATTGTCTTTCACAAAGAAGCCAGTCCCAGGACACCATGGATTCACGTTCGTTTGCCTTCTTGCCTCTTCTTTTTCCAGTAAGCTGAGCAGAAGTAGACAGATAGGGCACACACTTTAAAGAATTCGTTTTCACATTTTATTATTTCAAGTCTAAATCAAAATTGGAGAATGATACATTACTTGATGAATTGCAAATTTCTAAGGAAAGGGTGCTAGTAAATTGATCTTTCAGGTAGCCAGGAAACATAGATCAATAGACCAGTGTCATGAATTTCCTTGCTTTCTATTCTGCTGCCCTTAACATTTAAGTCCATATATATCTCTGTATCTCCACCTTTAGACAATATGATCTTGGAATCAAGAGGAGAGCTCTAATTCACAGACTTTGTAGCTTAGCATCAATTTCCATTTTTTCCTATTCATGCCCTGCATTTACCACTGAAGTCTCTTAACTAGCAGCTGACCTGTTCTTGCACCAGATTTTTTTTTCTAGGTTACTTTTAGTTTCCATTCTCCTACTGTGGTTCCCATTCCAGGCTACCAAATTCTTGTACTCTGAAACTCTGGCAGACTTAAATCTATTGCTTCTACCTGCTACTCTCCCGTAGCTGCTTTCTGCAATTATGATCCCAAAGTGGCTTTGCTTACAGAATCACTGCTAAAAGTGCACTCCCTGTCAACCACTTTCTTTTTTCACTTCTTTTTATTTTAAAAAAATTATTGACAAATAAAAATTGTATATATTTATGGTGTGCAATGTAATCGTTGAATATATGTATACATTGTAGAATGGCTGAATAAAGCCAATTGACATATGTATAATCACACATACTTATGTTTTAGTAGTAAGAACATTTAAAATTTACTTACTTAGCAATTTTCAAGTATATAATATACATATATTTTTATTAATTATAGTCATAATTATGGACAGTAGATCTATGGATCTTATTCTTCCTGTCTAACTTAATTTTGTATGCTTTGACCAGCATCTCCCGAGTCCCTCCACCCTCTGGCCACTGATAACCACTATTGTACTCTCTGTTTCTATGAGTTTGACTCATTTAGAATCTATATGTACATGAGATCATGTGGTATTTGTCTCTCTGTTCCTGGCTTATTTTATGTAACAACCATGTTGTCACAAATGACAGGATTTCCATCTTTTTTAAGGTTGAAGAGTATTTCCTTCCATATATGCCATATTTTCTCTGTCAATTCAACTACTGATAAATACTTAGGTTCTTAGAATATCTTGGCTGTTGTGAATAAGCTACAATGAACATTGCAGTGCCGTTGTCTCTTGGACACACTGATTTCAATTTTTTAACTTTTATTTTAAGTTCAGAAGTACATGTGCATGTTTTATGTGCATGCAAATTGTGTCATGGTGGTTTGTTGTTCAGATTATTTCATTACCCAGGTATTAAGCTTAGTGCTTATTTATTATTTTTCCTGATCCTCTTTCTCCTCCTACTCTCCACCCTCCTAAAAACCCCAGTGTGTGTTGTTCCCCTCTATGTGTCTATGTGTTCTCGTGATTTAGCTCCCACTTATAAGTGAGAACATGTGGTATTTTTTGTTTGTTTCTGCATTAGTTTGCTAAGAATAATGGCCTCCAGCTCCAGGGACATGACCTCATTCTTTTTTATGACTGCATTGTATTCCATGGTGTATATGTATCATATTTTCTTTATCCAGTCTATCACTGATGAGCATTTAGGTTGATTCCATGTCTTTGTTATTGTGATTCGTGCTGCAATGAACATACACATGCACATGTCTTCACAATAGAATGATTTCATTTCTTTAGGATACATACACACAAGTGTGATTGCTGGATCATATAGTAGTTCTATTTTAACTTTTTGAGAACCCTCCATACGGTTTTCCTTATGGTTGCATAAATTTACATTCTCACAACAATGTATAAGGGTTCCCTCACCTCCAGTATTTGATAGTAGCAATCCTAACACGTGTGATGTAATATCTCATTGTGGCTTTCATTTGTATTTCCTTCATAACTAATAATATTGAACACCTTTTCATATACCTGTTGGCTACTTATATGTCTTCTTTTGAGAAATGTCTGTTCAAGTCTTTTGCCCATTTTTTGACCGGATTATTTGTTTCCTTTGCCACTGGGTTAAGTTCCTTATGTATTTTGGATACTAACTCCTTGTCAGTTGTATGGTTTGCAAATATATTCTCTTATTCTCTAGGTTGTCTCTTCACTCTAGCTATTGTTTCCTTTGCTATGCAGAAGCTGTTTAGTTGGATTCAATCCTATTTTTATATTTATGTGTTTGTTATCCATGCTTTCACAGTCATATAAAAAATCTTTGCCCAAACCAATGTCATAGAACTTTTCCCCTATATGCTCTTCTAGTAGTTATATATAGTAGCTTCAGGTCTTATATTTGAGTCTTTAATTTTTTTGTGTATGTTGATTTTTGGGTACAGTATGAAATGAGGGTCTCATTTCATTCTTCTATGTGTGGATTTTTAGTTTTTGAAAAATAATTTATTAAATTATTTTTCCCACTGTGTGATCTTGGCATCTGTGTTGAATAATAATTGACCATAAATGCATAGGTTTATTTCTGGGTTCTCTATTCAGTCCCATTACTCCATGTGTATGTTTCTTTGATTACTATAGCTTTGTAGTAGGTTTTGAAATCAGGTATTGTGATGCCTCCAGCTTTGTTCTTTTTGCACAAGATTTCTTTTGCTGTTCAGGGTTTATCATGGTTTCAAATAAGTTTTAAGATTTTTTTTCTCTTTCTGTAAAAAATGTCATTGGAATTTGGGTAGGAAATTATTGAATTTGTAGATCTCTGCCAACTACTTTCTAATCAAGTCTAGAGTCCTAGTTCTCTTAGTATCTTCCATGTAATATTCTATATGTGTAAAGTCAGAAGGTTTAAAGCTGGTATCTCTTTGCTTAGTGAAAATAATCAGGAGCATTTCTTCTTCTTGTATGTGGATTTCACTCGATTATAGGAATCAAGAGTTTTGAATCACTCAGCTCCTAGCTGGTGGTCTTTATAGACTGCATCTAATCTCTTTTGAATTTGGAGCAGGATGAAAACCACTAGCTGTACCTGCTGGAGAAGTATTCTCTGCAGATATTTGGGACTCCAACTCTATCAAATTTTCAGATGAGCTTTTCCCTACAGCTTGTCTTATGCAGGCTGTAGCTCAGGGATCCATGGTCTTAGTTTATCTGGAACAAACCTAGTTTATATCGATATTCCCAATATTCTATTTGGTTAATCATACACCTTACTCCCCTCTCTTGCCGTGACCAGCTACTTTTATTCTCAAAAGTGTCCTGGTTTGAATGGTAAATTATCTGACCACTCTTGTTATACAATCTTATTTTAATTCCTCCATGTAAATATCTAAAGACAATGATCTTTGATCATTAAATTGCAACTCTGTTGTATTAGTATCCTTGCTATGTTCAAGAATAGAGAAATGTTCATTATTAAAATAAGTCAGAAGGTAAAATTAGTCTTTATAAACTGGTCTGGAGGATTTTGGTTAATCAACAATTCTAATTGAGAGATAATTATTAATGTATTACTCAAAGATTAATGTTTCTTTCAACATATATGTGAAGTTCTTCTAATCTTCAAAGTAGATTTTCTACGTGTTGAAGCATGCTATAAATATAACCTGGGCACATTAGTAAAGGGCTTATACTCAGAGTATTACTACATATTTATCATACTAAATCTTGTCTATTTTGGAACTGTGTATGTGAGTTCACCCATGGTTCTCTCTCATTTAATTCTATACAAATATATCTATACACATACAGTTTTGTTGTTGTTGTTGTTATGTGAAGGCTTATTTAACCAAAATAGACATCACATACTATTTTATGTATCTTGCTTTTCACACTCAAAAAATCTTATATAAATCACTGCAAAGCAAGTTGTGTTAGAATAATTCACTTTTAATTGCAATATAATATTTTATACATACTATACCAAAATATATCCCACTATTCTTCTGTTGATGGACATTTACATTGTATCTAGTAGTATGAACAATACTGTTATAATCATTCTTAAATAGATGCATTTAAAATTATTACTTTTATTTTTATGAACTAGATTCACAGAAATGATTTCCAAGCCCACATACCTGTGTGTTGTTAATTTTCATTGAAGTTTTCAGTTGGTCTACTGTATTAGGCCATTCTCACACTGCTATAAAGATACTACCCGAGACTGGGTAATTTATAAGCAAAGGAGGCTTAGTTGACTCACAGTTCTGCCTGGCCTGGGTGGGGGTCTCAGGAAAGTTAACTATCATGGGGAAAGTGGAAGCAAGGACCTTCTTCACATGGTGGCATGAGAGAGAAGTGCAAGCAGAGAAAATGCCAGATGCTTATAACTCACTCACTGTCATGAGGACAGCAGGGGGACACCGCCTCCATGATCCAATCACCTCCCACCAGGTCTCTCACTTAACACCTGGGGATTACAATTCAAGGTAAGATTTGGGTGGGGACACAAAGCCTAACCATATCAGTCTTCTGCATGAGCAGAGTATTTCTTCTTGGTATTTCTTTCATTAATGAATAAATATCATTCATCATGGCAATAAGTATTAAAGCATTTCATGTATATGTTTTGCTGGAATGGTTAAATGGTAAGTAATGGCATTGCTTCTTATATTTCTTTTTATATTTTAGAGTTTTATTTTTATATAAGTTAAATGACAAAACCACTCATTTTAAGACTACAGTTTGATGAGTTTGCTAAGTTAAAACAGGCATGAAATCACCACAAAAATGAAGTCTGGGACTGACTACCTAACATGCAGAGCACAGTGCAAAGTGAATGTGTGTCTCTTTGTTCAAATATTGTTAAGAATTTCAATACTAACTAGCCTGATTTGATTGTTATACAACGTCTACATGTATGGAAACATCAAACTGTACCACATAAATAGGTACAATTATAATGTGTCAATATAAAAAAGAAATGAAAAATAGTGACAGCAGAGCATTAAATAAAATGCAGAGTTCTGAGGACTTGTGTGACCGCACATGTCAAACACCCATGGAGCTGGCCTTGCTTCCATCAGCTCCCAAAAGTTCTCATTCCTTTTCAGTTAGTCTTTTGCATTGGGTAGCCATTCCTGTAAATTTTGTCCGTCAAGTTTTGCCTTTTCTAGAATTTCTTAAGAATTGAGTCACATACTATATTGTCTTTTATGTGCAGCTTTAAGTTTCATTGTTTTTCACTAGTATTTATTCATTTTCTCTTGCATAAATTTCCTTTATGGTATTTATTTCTCTTCTACTTACTCTACTAAACTATTTTCAGGTTTAATTTTTTATAGCTTCTTAAGGTTGACACTTAGATCTTTGTTTTTTTCTTTCTTGCCTTGTAGTATAAGTATTTATTATTCTAAATGTCCTTATAAACACTACTTTAGTTGCATTTCATAAATTATGATATGCCATATTTTCATTTTCACTCAGTTCAAAATATTTTCTAATTTCCATTGTGATTTCTTCTTTGACCTCTGGGCTATTTAGAAAATGTGCATATTAAAAAAACAAAACAAACAAAACCAAAACTACATATTTGTAAATTTTCCAGACCTCTTTTGTTATTGATTTTTTTGTTGTTGTTTGTTTGTTTGAGACGGAGTCTCACTCTGTCACCCAGGCTAGAGTTTAGTGGCACCATCTTGGGTCGCTGCAACTTTCACCTCCCGGGTTTAAGCAATTTTCCTGCCTCAGCTTCCTGAGTAGCTGGGACTACAAGTACACGCCACCACCCCCAGCTAATTTTTGTAGTTTTAGTAGAGGCAGGATTTCACCATGTTGGCAAGGCTGGTCTCAAACTCCCGACTTCAAGTAATTTTCCCCCCTCAGCCTCCCTAGTGCTGGGATTATAGGCATAAGCCACCACGCCTGGCTTTGTTATTGATTTCTAATTTAATTCTGTTGATTTTCAGAACATACTTCATATAAATTAAATCTGTTTTAATTTATTGGGACTCTTTTTCTGGTATAGTATGTTGTCTAGACGGAATATTCTGTGTGCACTTGAAAATAAATTTATTTCCTTGTTATTGAGCGTTTGGTAGATATCAATTAAAACAATTTGATTGTGCTGTTCAAGTCATCTATGACTTTACTGCTTTTCTGTATACTGGATATGTTTGCTAGGGAGAAATATTGCAATCTTCAGTGATATTTGTCCGTTTACAGTTTTTTCAATTATGTTAGGTTTTTTTTCAAGTATTTGTTAAATATACATAGATTTGTAATTGTTATATGATCCTGCTATAGTGACTCTTGTATCATTATGGAATAATATTTTTCTTTGTCCCTAGTAATATGAATTTTGTTAAAGTCTATTTTTCTCTATATTAATATAGTCACTCCAGGTCTCTTATGTTTACTGTTACTATGGTATATTTTTCCATTATTTTGTTTTCAACCTATATTGTCTTTGATTTTAAGTACATCTCTTATAAACAGCATATAGTTGACTTTGCCTTTTTTATTCAAATGAATGATCTCTCTTTTCATTAGAATGCTTAGACCCTTTACATTAATATTAGTTGAAGTATGATGCCTCTATTATTATTTTGGCCTGCCATTTTACTATTTGTGTTTGATTTAACATATTTCTTGTTGCTCCTTCCTTGCCTTGCTTTGTGTTAAACAAATACATATATTTAAATGCTTTATTGATGTTTTAGCTACATATCTTTGTGTGATTTTAAGGGTTGCTTTTGTGATTATAGTTCTTTAACTCTTTAAAATTTACTTCATTTTATTCTCATTTACTTCTGTTAAAGTATAGAAAATTTATACCAACAGAGATCCATTTTCCTGCTTTGTCATATATTAATATCTAAAGGCATTATTAACCTAACAATACATGGTTAATGCTTTTGCTTTAAAAAAGCATGTCTTTTAAATACATTGTTTAAGTTTTTGCAAGGCACATCTTTAAAATAAATTAATAAAATAAGATAAAATGTATATAATCTTTTTTCTACTTACCAACAATCACCAGCTCCTATGCTCTTCATTTCTTCTTTTGGATCTGAGTTACCATTTGATGTCATTTCCCCTCAGTCTTCGTTTAACATTTTTTGCAGCACACAAGTCATAGAACACAAGTTTGCTAGCAGTTGCATCTCATACTATTTGCTTGTGTAGAAATGTCTTTAATTTGCCTTTATTTTTGAAGGGTACTCTTACTAGATGTATAATTCTAAGTTAACAGGTATTTTTTTCTCTCAGGTCTTTGTATTATTTCAGTGCTTTCTGGTCTCCATTAAATCTATTAAACATATCATTCTGTCATTGGAGGTGATTGGTTACTGCTCCCTCTTGTTGCTTCCAAAATTTTCTCTTTATTCTTTGCGAAGCATTTTTAATGTTGTATTTGCAGAATGTTTTTCTTTGTGTTTATCTCACTTGTGGTTTGGTGTGTATTTTTATTCTGTAAATTAATGTTTTTCACCATATTTGGAAACTTTTGAGCTATTACTTCTAAAAGGTTTTTCTATCCTTTCTTGTTTCCCTTTGGGATACCAACTACATATATTGAAACACTTAATATTGATCCACAAATCTCTGAGTTTCTGTTCTTTTTTCCTCAAATTTTTTCCCTCTCCTATTAGGACTGAATCATCTGCATTGATTTGTCCTTAAATTCACTTATTCCTTCTTCTAACATCTTGAATCTGCTGTTGAGTCCTTTTAGCACAGTGTCCATTTTGGTTATTACACTTTTAAGGTCTAGAAATAATTTCTATTTGTTTCTTTTTTATATCGTTAATTTATTTGTGAAGATATCCCTGAGTGCTCTCTCATTATTAGTATTTTTTTCTAAATTATTTGACTTTTCTTCCATATGAGCCAAATTCTCTGTTTCTTTGGATGTCTAGTAAGCTTTGGTTGAAAACAAGTTAATATATATAATATATTGTACTGGCTCTAGGTATAGTTTTGTTTTCTGAGGGTTACTTTCTGTGTTGTGATAATGAACAATTAACTAACAACTCAATCTGTGAAATTTGTCTACTGCTCAGTGTGCAACAGAAATCTGTCTTCTTTTTTTCCCTTGTTCCCTGTGACTTTGTAACTCAGACAACTAAAGCCAGTAAAATTTCCATCTTCTCCTGTCTAAATAAGGAATAGATTCAAATAAATGAAAAGTTTGTAAGATTCCCTAGAGACTCAGTTTCTTTTTCTGGCTGCATGGTGTCTACTGCGTGTACCTGTAGTTTATCAGTTGGCCAGAAACGTGTAGTGTCTGTTATCCCAGCTTCCAAATCTCTCCCTTGAATTACTAGCTTCACTGACATCTGCCTTAAACTGTCTGACAACTTCAGCTCAAGGAAGAGTGAAGGGAGTATCCCTATGCAAAGAAGTCACAAAATCAAATTTTTACCAGATAACAGAAGTTCACTAATTTTTATAAATGAATAAACACTTCTCCTAGAGTTGTCTATAGTTAATGATTTCCAGTATCCTTTAATAGTTGTTTCTAATGATTTTGTTTGGTTTGTGCTTTTTATTTGCGGAAAGGAATTATACAACTTTGTCAAGCTACCAAAAGTCTTCACTTACATTTATATCTTCCTCACTACTATGGATTTAAATGGCTCTACGTAATTATGATCATTTCCTTTGGCTCTTCCGTAAATTATCTTTTCATAATCTTGTAATTTTTTCTATTGAGCTACTTGCTTTTTTCTTGAAAATATTTAAAAACTTTTAAGATACTTTAGAAATTAACAATTTGCCATCTCCATTACAAATTTGTGTTTAGATTTATCATTTGTCTATGAACTTTGCTTCTGCATTGTTTTGCTAAAGGGAAAATTAAAAATCATTGATTTTTACCTGTGTCAATATGCTGTTTCTTTTATGATCTGGCTTTCTAGTCTTGTTTATGTTTAAAAAATTCTCCCAATGCAATGATAGTACTGTTAGTTTTTGATATTTTCCCTAAAATATTAATTTTTAATTTTCTTTAGAGGATTTTTTGTTTTATTTTATTGTGGTTCAGAGAAGATAGAGGTTCACAACGTTTCACAGGAATACACGAGAGAGAAAATTAATAGCACTGACCATTACTCTATATTTGTATCTCTAGAGAAGGCTGCATATCTGATCATCAAATTCATTAGCGTATCTGTTGTGGAAAATGGTGATTAATCTGACTAAAGGCATTTTTGTTTTCTTTTTTTTTCTTTTTTATTATTATTATTATACTTTAAGTTTTAGGGTACATGTGCACAATGTGCAGGTTTGTTACATATGTATCCATGTGCCATGTTGGTGTGCTGCACCCATTAACTCGTCATTTAGCATTAGGTATATCTCCTAATGCTGTCCTTCCCCCCTCCCCCCACCCCACAACAGTCCCCGGAGTGTGATGTTCCTCTTCCTGTGTCCATGTGTTCTCATTGTTCAATTCCCACCTATGAGTGAGAACATGCGGTGTTTGGTTTTTTTGTCCTTGCGATAGTTTACTGAGAATGATGGTTTCCGGTTTCATCCATGTGCCTACAAAGGACATGAACTCATCATTTTTTATGGCTGCATAGTATTCCATGGTGTATATTTGCCACATTTTCTTAATCCAGTCTATCATTGTTGGACATTTGGGTTGGTTCCAAGTCTTTGCTATTGTGAATAGTGCCACAATAAACATACGTGTGCATGTGTCTTTATAGCAGCATGATTTATAGTCCTTTGGGTATATACCCAGTAATGGGATGGCTGGGTCAAATGGTATTTCTAGTTCTAGATCCCTGAGGAATCGCCACACTGACTTCCACAATGGTTGAACTAGTTTACAGTCCCACCAACAGTGTAAAAGTGTTCCTATTTCTCCACATCCTCTCCAGCACCTGTTGTTTCCTGACTTTTTAATGATGGCCATTCTAACTGGTGTGAGATGGTATCTCATTGTGGTTTTGATTTGCATTTCTCTGATGGCCAGTGATGATGAGCATTTTTTCATGTGTTTTTTGGCTGCATAAATGTCTTTTTTTGTGAAGTGTCTGTTCATGTTCTTTGCCCACTTTTTGATGGGGTTGTTTGTTTTTTTCTTGTAAATTTGTTTGAGTTCATTGTAGATTCTGGATATTAGCCCTTTGTCAGATGAGTAGGTTGCGAAAATTTTCTCCCATTTTGTAGGTTGCTTGTTCACTCTGATGGTAGTTTCTTTTGCTGTGCAGAAGCTCTTTAGTTTAATTAGATCCCATTTGTCAATTTTGGCTTTTGTTGCCATTGCTTTTGTTGTTTTAGACATGAAGTCCTTGCCCATGCCTCTGTCCTGAATGGTATTGCCTAGGTTTTCTTCTAGGGTTTTTATGGTTTTAGGTCTAACATGTAAGTCTTTAATCCATCTTGAATTAATTTTTGTATAAGGTGTAAGGAAGGGATCCAGTTTCAGCTTTCTACATATGGCTAGCTAGTTTTCCCAGCACCATTTATTAAATAGGGAATCCTTGTCCCATTGCTTGTTTTTGTCAGGTTTGTCAAAGATCAGATAGTTGTAGATATGTGGCATTATTTCTGAGGGCTCTGTTCTGTTCCATTGATCTATGTCTCTGTTGTGGTACCAGTACCATGCTGTTTTGGTTACTGTAGCCTTGTAGTATAGTTTGAAGTCAGGTAGCGTGATGCCTCCAGCTTTGTTCGTTTGGCTTATGATTGACTTGGTGATGCGGGCTCTTTTTTGGTTCCATATGAACTTTAAAGTAGTTTTTTCCAATTCTGTGAAAATTAAATTTGTTAATGCATTTATTTCTTTAAATAGGCATAAGTTAGTGGTCCATTTAATGTTTTTAAATGGTTAGCTATTATATTAGCTCAATTTATATAACATCAGTGCTTTCCCTACTGAACTACATTTAACATATATTAACTTTTCATATACATCAAGATGTAATTATCGATCTGCTATTCTGTTCTATTAATATTTTGTTTTTTTATTTTTCTAGTAAGAAGTGAAGCAAATCTCCTTACTACTTTTTATTGTTTCATTGGATATTCTCAGCCTTTTGGATAAATAAAAACCATAGGTACATACTAACTGATTAGTATTCCAATTTATATTACATTAAATACGTTTAAATAAAATTAACATTTTAAGATTTTAATATTTCTAATAACAAATTATGCATTGGCATTAATTCAAATTTTAGTTTATGTTTTGTATTCATGTTTGGCTTATTCTTTTCTTAATTTGTTTCTTCATCATGCATATTCACTTTATTCCTACATAATGTACAGATTTTTTTGTGAAAATAAAGTTGGTGTTGTCCTGTCCATTTTAAGTGCTTACTGTTTTGTAATACAAAGATGTTAATTTTCTACATTTGTGTTGCTACCAGACTCCTTAACAGATCATTTAATTCTAACAGATGTTGTATTAGAGCTTTTGAATTGGCTGGAATTTCAATCTCATCAATCAGAAGGAATTTTATCACTCAGAAGTATTTTTGACATTTATTCTTACTTATAAGTTTTCTTACTTTAATGCATTTTATTTGCAAAAACAGCCAAAATAATATGAAGTGATAAAGATGACAGTAAGGATCCCTGTGTAGTCACTAATCTTATTTGAAATGTGCTTCAAATAAGTATTTTTAAAAGTATTAAAATATTATTTACTTTAGGTGTCAGATAAACTTTATAATATTTAATTAATTTTCTTTCATTGATTCTTTAGAGTGTTTATTCAGAACTAATATAGAAATTTATTAAATGTTTTTAAAGCATTGATTAATGTAATCATATTTATTTTTCTACTTAAGTATATTGATATAAAAGATTATGGTGAATGCCTCCTGATGATGAATTATTTTTACAATGCTTGAATAAACCTTACCGGATCATACTGCATTACTCTTCTGACACCCGATTAAATTCTATATGCTAAGGCTTTATTTAAGCCTCTTGAATTATTATACATAAATAAAGAAGATCTGAATAAATGGAAACAGT
The DNA here is from genome assembly GCF_006542625.1 of Nomascus leucogenys. Classification (NCBI taxonomy): domain Eukaryota; kingdom Metazoa; phylum Chordata; class Mammalia; order Primates; family Hylobatidae; genus Nomascus; species Nomascus leucogenys. The sequence goes on along the minus strand of NC_044393.1, from coordinate 86,050,131 downwards.
TCATCCACATAGATTAAAACACTCAATATTTTATACATGACAATCTTTGCAAAATGGGCCTCTATATTCAATGCACTCCCTATCTAAATTTTAGCAGATTTTTGTTGTTGTTGTTGCAGAAATTGACAAAGAAGTCCTAAAATGTATATGAGAAGGCAACACACAAAGCAGCTAGAAAAATATGTGAAAAGGAATAACAAAGTTTCAAGACTTTCACTTCTTTATTTCAAAATTTATTTAAAGCTACAGTTATTAAGACAGAATGCTACTGGCATAAGGATACTCATATGAATCAACATAACAATATTGAAAGTCCAGAAATAAATCCTTATATTTGTAGCAAATTGACTTTTGACAAATGTCCCAAGGCAATTCAATAGATATTTTGTTAAGTAAGTTGTTCTGGAACCACAGTATATCCGCAAGCCAATATATGCACTTCAACTTGTACCATACACAGACATGAACTCAAAATGGATCATAGACTTAAATGTAAGAATGAAAACAATGAAACTTTTAGAAGAAAACAAGAAAAATCTTTGAGACCTAGAATTAGGCAAAGATTTCTTATATATGACATCAAAGCATGGTCCATGAAAGAGAAAATTGTTACATTTTATCTCATCAACATTAAAAACTTTTGTACTTTAAAAGAAACCACTAAGAATGAAAAGACAAACCACAGACTGGGATAAAATATTTATAAAACATATAAATGTAAAAAGACATTATTTTATACAAAATAGAATACTTAAAATTAATGTAAGAGAACAATAAATGTTGGTGAGGATGTAGACAAAATAGAAACCCTCATACATTAATGATGATAATGTAAAATGGTGCAATACTTTGGAAGACAGTTTGGTAGTTTCTTAAAAAATTAAACATAAAACTACCATAAGCCCTGACAATTTGATTCTAGGTACTTACCTAAGATAAATAAACCCCTATGTCTACACAAAGCTTTGCATATAAGGCTACACACTGTGAATATTACATGCATATAGTATATTACATGCATGTAATATTTATAATAGAATTTAGAAACAAATGTTCATCAACTTGTGAATGGATAGACAACATGGGGTATTCCATGCATTAAAATATTATCCAGCAATTAAAGAGGAAATAACTATTGATACCTTCTCCATCATAGATGAACCATGAAAAAATTTTGCTAAGTGAAAGAAGTAAGACACAACAGACTGGATATTATATTAGTACATTTATAGGGAATGTCCAGAAAAGTTTAATTTATAAAGAGAGAAAGTAGGCCAGGCATGGTGGCTCATGCCTATAATTCCAGCGCTTTGGGAGGCCAAGGTGGGCAGATCACTTGCGGTCAGGAGTTTGAGATCAGCCTGGCTAACATGGCAAAACCCCATTTCTACTAAAAATACAAAAAAAAAAAAAAAAAAAAAATTAGCTGGGCGTCATGGTACCTGCCTGTAATACAGCTACTCAGGAGGCTGAGGCAGAATCACTGGAACCCAGGAAGTGAAGGTTATGGTGAGCTGAGATCCCACCACTGCACTCCAGCCTGGGTAACATAGTGAGACTCCATCCCAAAAAAACAAAAAACCAAAAAACAAAAGATAGAAAGTTAATTCATGGCTTACTGTGCAGTGGGAGTGGGAACAAGAATTAACTGTAAATGAAAATGAACTATCTTTTTTTCTCTCTCTCTGTTTGGTGGAATGGGGAATGAAAATGTTCTAAAACTGATTTGTGGTGGTGGTTACATCTTTTAGTACACTTAAAATGGGTAAATATTATGATATATAAAATATGACACAACAAAGTTGTTCCAAATCTATTGGTCAGACATTGGTGCCAATTTCTGAATTCTCTATTCTTTCCCATAAATCCAAATGTCTATCTTACTCCCAATTTTGTTTTAGTTGTTTAACATTGCTTTGCTATTCTAGATCATTTGCCTGTATATATTAAATTTAGAATCAGTTTGACAATTTCTAAAAAAGAATGCCTACTGGGATTTTGATTTGGCTTGCATTAAATCTATAATATTAATTAGGAAGGAAGGGACAATTCAACAATATTGAGTACAGGTTGAGTATCCCTACTTCAAAAATCTGAAATCCAAAAGGCTGCAAAATTAAAAACTTTTGAATATCAACACGACACAAGTGAAAACACATATGACAGATCACAGTCAAAACTTTGTTTTATGGACAAAATTATTTAAATACCTTTAATATTTAAAATAATAATTATTTAATTATTTAAAATACTGTATAAAATTACCTTTGGTCTATGTGTATGAGGTATTCATAAAACAATCATAAATTTTGTGGTTAAGCTTGGCTTCCACCTTTGAGATATATCACTATGTATATGAAAATAGTCCAAAATCTGAACAAATCTGAAAACTGAAATACTTCTGGTCCCAAGCATTTGAATAACAGATGGTCAACCTGTGTTCCCAAATAATTCTATGAGGCAGTTACTCTGACATCCAAACTGTATTAATTTGTTCTCATACTGCTAATAAAGACATACCCAAGACTGGATAATTTATAAAGGAAAGACGTTTAATTGACTCACAGTCCCACATGGCTGGGGAGGCCTCGCAATCATGGCTGAAGGCAAATGAGGAGCAAAGTCACATCTTACATGGTGGCAGGCAAGAGAGTCTGTGCAAGCGAACTGCACTTTTATAAAACCATCAGATCTTATGAGACTTATTCACTATCACAAGAACAACATGGAAAAAAACCCGCCCCCATGATTCACTTACCTCCCATCAGGTCCCTCCCACAATGCAGGGGGATTATGGGAGCTATAACTGAAGAGAAGATTTGGGTGGGGACATAGCCAAACCATATCACAAACCAAACAAAGATATCACAAAATAAACTATAGAGGAATACCCTTTATGACCATAATAGATGCAACGATTTTGTTTAAATTCGGTAAATGTAATTAATTAACATGAAAAAAATATAGCACATCATGTTCAACTGGAGTATATTCAAGGAATACTAGGTTAGCTTAATATTTCAATATCAATATGTAATTTATCATATTAACTGGTTAAAAATATCTCATTAAATATCTCTACATATGATATTTATTTTTAAAAAATGCCCATTTTCCGTTTGCTGTAGTATATAGAAATACAATTAATTTTTTAAATATTGATTTTGTGTCTTGTGACTATTATGTAACTGATTTAGGATTTTCTACATAAACACCATGTTGTCTGTGAAGAAAGACAGTTTTACTTCTTCCTTTTCAATGTCTGCCTTTTCTTTCTCCCTTTCTTTAATGCACTGACTGGCACCCGCAACACAGTGTTGATCGAGGAGATGACAGGAGACATACTTGCCTTGAACATCTTAAGGGGAAAAGCACTTACTCTTTCATCTTACCTATGATGTTTACCAAGAGATTTTCTACCTATCCTTCATCACTTTGAGGAAGTTTCCTTCTAGTCCAGGTTTGCTGAGAGCTATTACTGTGACAAGTGTTGAATTTTGTCAACTATTTTTCTGAATATTTTGAGTCATTTGAGTCATTCTCACCCACTCAGGTCTAGGAAAGTCCTTGGTAATATTGGCTGGCCCAATAGCCCTAACTATTGTACACTAGACCTCCCAGAAATTCTGTGAGCCATCTTGTATCTCTGTAATAAATTAATTGACTGCTTCAAGCAGAGTTTTTCTTATGAGAATTATAAAACCTCACAGACACAATCGTCTATATTTTATATAAAATCTCAGCCATTTTGTTGTAATTCCTAAAACATTTTCTGATTTTTAGCTTCCAGTTATTTATCTATTTATTTATTCATTGGAAGAGTGTAATTATATTTTGGGTTTTCAGACTTCTTCCCTCTCCTCCACATACAATTGTTCTTTTTTCCTTCTTAATAGCATTTGTTTTCTCTTATGGGCATAGGAATTTCTTCTAAGGAAAATATTAAGTAGCAATGTTCTTCTTACCTGGGTTCTGAGCAAATGGAAATTAAAACGACAAAACAGAAGTAAATGACAGTCCACATATCGTGTATATTAATGATAGGGTGAAGTTGGGGACATGGTGTATGTATGAGGAAGTGCACTTCCTAACACAGGGCACCAGAGGCTGAGACCATAATGCACCAGAATAAAATGCAAAATGGAATATACAATACATCATTTTTAACTGTGGTCACCATGCAGTGCCATAGATTACTAAAACTTACTCCTCCCATCTAACTGAGACTTCACACCTTTTCATTAGCATCTTCCCTTTCCCCATCTCTTCCTTCCTCCCTAGCCTCTAATAGTCACCTTTCTACTCTGTTTCTATGATATTGACTTTTTTAGATTCCACTTATCTAAGATCATACAGTGTTTGTCTCTTTGTGCCTGCTTATTTCACTTAACATAATGTCTTCCAGTTCTATCCATGTTGTTGCTAATGACGGAATCTCCTTATTTTTAATTCTGTACAGTATTTTACTGCATATATGCTGTATACCACAATTCCTTTATCCATTCACCTGCTGGTGGACACTTAGGTTGCTTCCGTATTTTGGTTATTGTGAATAATGCTGAAATAAACGTGGGAGTGCCGACATCTCTTTGACATATTGATTCCTTTGGCTATACACCCATAAGTGGGATTGCTGGATCATATGGTATTATATTTTTTAAAACTGCTAAAAGAATTTTTTTAACATTCTCACCATAGAAAAAGATAAGTTGGTGAGGTGATGTATATTTTAATTAGTTTCAATTTTTTACAATGTAGACATAGGTCAAGACATTGCATTATACCTTCTGAATATGCACAATTAGTATTTGTCAATTAAAAATAAATAAATACATATTTTTTAAAAAACAGTGAAAGAAAAACCTTTCAAATGAAGAAACAGCAGGTGACACTTGCAGGTAGCTAGCTCTTGCAGAGAAGGGTTAAGGTGAGCTGAGCAAGGCCCTACTCCCTTCACTCACAGAATGAGACGGGGCCAGGGCCAAGTGTGTCATTTGCACCCTTTGGAAGGAAAAATCAGATTCAAAGACACACTATTTCTCCTAACATAGGAAGCAATATCTTTTTTAATTACTTGAAAGGAAGTAATTAATTGTGTATTTTTGAGTTCTCCTTTGTTCCCTAATTATCTCTGATTCCTCCAAGTAATTTTGTGAGGTTTCTTGCGTGCTTTGCTCAATCTTGCTATTCCATGTTTCTGGCTTTACTCCAGCATTGGACTTGCTGTGATCATCAATTCATGTTAAAAAATGAGTCAATGAAACACTGAGCATGGGCTCTTGAATGAAGATGTTCTTCTTTCCACTGTACCTCTCTGATCTTTATTTATTTATTGACACATAAGTCAATAAGGGTCTTCCTGGGCTTCAGGCTGAGGATTATAACAGTCAGGTTATACTCAAATGGTGAGCAGAGCTGGGAATTATTTTTCTTAGACTCAGATAACAGAGAGATTGCAGTGTTAAAGACCGTGGACTCTGCAGCCTAAAATAGATCATCAGAGACAATTTTGTAATCATCCTAAAACTTCCAGGCAGATTCATAGTTTTACAGTTTTAGGAAGATAAAAATCTATTGTCTTTTGAAAGATACTCAATTGAAGAATTACTGGGGATAAATAGATATTGCCTATAAGAGTTTACTTTTTAAATGGCCAAACTAAAACAATATGAGGTATTTAGACAATTTAGAGCTTATCAATATTGAAAAATAATTCTATTTTTCACTAAATAAATGAGTAAAATTTTTTGAATGTATCCAATCAACCTTTCCTGTGGGGCATTCATATGCATTTAATATAGTAACACTTTCAAAATGGAGTAAATATCTAGGCAAGTGATTCTCTAAAGTCTTTGTAGAATAGTAATCCCAGAAGATAACCCTTAAAATCCCTAAGCAATTTACTTAGTTTTCCTTTTGGGACTCACACTGCATGCTCACACATTCTTAGAAGCCATCAGTAAACAAACTTGTATCATTTTTCCCAAATAGTTTGCCCTAATCATCATTTTCACATTAAAACTCATGAATATATCTTAGGACTTCAAGGCTAAATGGAGCATACTTTAGAAAATGCGGATCTAAGTTCATACTCTGTCCTAGTAAGCCAAAATGTATGGAAAGATAATAAAAAGCACAGTTATTATAGTACATTTTTGCCAAAGAGAAATATGCAAAGTTTGTGCTGTTTTAGTCAAATCATGTGGGAAACAGCTATCAAATGCTTCAGCCAAAGATTTTTGCACTCAGACACTTAATGACTGAGGTCCCTACTTGCATCATTGATGATGATAGGAACTTTTTAAGGAATATTTGAGAATCTTCAAAAGAAAACAATTTCTTGGAGAAAAATATGAGCAGGTGAACCTTGATTTAGGAGATAAATGTTTTGCTGTCAAAATATTTGTCTAAAATTCTGCTGTCTTTTAGATTATAGACACTTTTTGTTAAAACACGTATCTAGGTAAACATGACTAAAAATGATAAAAGCATAAAATGCTAAATGTGCTGGTAAAGCCAATGACATTCAAAAGACAGTTTGAAGAACTTCTTATCAAAATGGATTCTAGCAATTCTAGTTTTAGAATATGAAGATAGCATCTAGAATGGAATGGAATTAAAATCATCATGTCCACTGATGGTCACACTTATTTTTAAGCAGCAACACCATTATTTTAAAAAGAAATCTTACTCCGAATTATAATATTAAAAACTGATCAAAGTTGTATTGAACTGATTAGAATCAAGTGGCCACCAGGTTCCCTCATCGTCTGACATCATCTGCTTTACCCTAAGTAATGATTCAAAAACAGCATCATCTAAACGACCTTTTGACAAAGAGATTCCTATACCTCTACCTCCTGGGAGACAGCTCTGTGGGTCTCAGGGAAAACACTGATTTGGTGTAATATGATCACATTTCAGAAGTCTCCTTGTGTTCAAACGTTTCAGTATCTGGAAACCTACCTTCTTAAATAGTAACATTCTAAGGTGTGGCTTCTAGTGCTTTCTTCTAACTTGCATAGTTGTGGATTTCACTGTTAATTTTCCTTGCAGTATCTTCTGGGAGGTTCTGTGACTTCATGGTGTCATTATGGATTTCATTTGCAATTCACTAAAAAAAAAAGTGGATAATGACTGTACTCAGCACTACTGGATTATAGCCATCACCTTAAAGAAGTCTTTTGTGAGTCTCTCTGCCAGAGTAAAGTTTAATCTTTCCTCTTTATTTTTCCTGTTACAACTTATGAGCTCCATTTTTTTAATGCTAATGTGTATGAAAGGCTTGGTATTCCCATTGGTCTGGGGTAATCTTGAATATGGAACATGACTCTCCATTTCTTCTACGTCTTTCTTAGCACAGAATAGAAAAATAACAGCAATGCTGACTAACTCATGGAGTCACTGTAATTAATTCACTATTGTAAGTGGTTCCATAAAAAGAAAGAGGATCACATAATGGGAACCAAAGGAGTAAAATGGCTTAAGATCCAAGGCAATAATATTTTAAATTGAAATGATCTTGAAAAGGTTACTGTTGATTAATTTTGAACGTCAAATTCTATTTGAAGAGCAACGGGAAATTCAACTCAACAAAGGAGGCTCCTAGAGAATCCTTGGGAAAAGTAACAAGCTCCTTCGTTTTATCTTGATGGTTTTCTGTTTTTACTTATCAGGTTTTTGTAAGACAAAGCTCTTCTCATCATGGCAATGTGGAGAGAAACAGAAAAAGAAAGCACTAGGAATTGTTCTTTCTGATAATAGTATAATGAGGTTACAGGTGTCTTCTTCATCCTCTTCTCTTTCTCTTGCTTTTTCTTCCCCTTCTTCTCTTCCTCCTTTCCCCTCCTCCTTCTTCTGTGTTTAATGAGGTCATTCTTATCTAGGCTAAAAGATTGTTCATGTTTCTCATTATCAACTCAGCAGGAGAAGATGAATCACTTTCATAACAAGGTCTGTGTGTGTGTGTGTGTGTGTGTGTGTGTGTGTGTCTGTAAACTGTTCCTGGTCGTCATGCCATAGTAAAGACTTTAAACCACAGACAAAAACCTGTAAGCAATTCCATTAAAGAGTTAGAAAGTGCTCATGTTTACCATTCATGGAACAGGTATACCCAGGGGACCTGCCAGACCCAAGTTGAATTGAAATTGGAAACGAAAACAAAAACAAAAACAAAACAAAAAACACCTTTGTTGTTTGTTTGTTTGTTTTTGGAGACAGAGTCTTGCTGTGGCATGATCTCAGGTCACTGCAACTTCTGCCTACAGGTTCAAGTGATTCTCCTGCCTCAGCCTCCCAAGTAGATGGGATTAAAGGCACGCATCACTAGCCCTGATAATTTTTGTATTTTCGTGGAGACAGTGTTTTACCATGTTGGCCAGGCTGGTCTCGAACTCCTGGTCTCAAGTAATCTGCCTGCCTTAGCCTCCCAATTGGAAAAAAAAAAAATGAATTAAATAAAACCTGAAAACAAAACAAAATGTTTTATCACTTTCAGAGTTTATACCCCAGAATAAAGTTATTTCCTTTTGGGGAATAAGTAAGCACTTATGTTCTCTCCAATTTGTTTTGTTTTCTTTGAATTGTTCATTCACTTTTTAAAATTCAGGTTTGTTGCTTACAGTCTTCTGTGAGTTTTCTAGGTAGACTTACACATCCCCACCTCCCAGCTTTGAAGATCTGTGCAAGTGATTTTAATAGATCATTTCACATCATATTGTAGTAATTTGGTTTTCTCTGAATAACTGAAATGACCAAAAACAAAGATCCCTGATTAACTTATAAGCTGTTCGTGGCAGATGCTATTTATCATACAAGGAAAATGGTATTTTATTTTTGAATATCTTGCCTTCCTAAGAGATTTTACTTCACATTCCTACTTAACACGTTTTCCAAATGATGTCATCTGGAGAGGGAAAGTGGGCACAGGGGATCCAGAGCAAAGGTTATTCGCCCCCGCTTTGCGTGATTCTTATCTTTGAATTGCTACAGAAATTTAATGAAATTCTCTTACGGCACAATTGCACTGGACCATGATGCTTCGTTCACAAGGCTTTAGTTTTCTTTTTCCACAAAGTACATACTATTACTATGTTATAATGTAATGGTCAGGATTGAATTCTTATATTGAATCCTACTCACTGTTTACATGACAACTCCAAATGCTACTATAATTAAATCAGCCCATATTCAAGCCCATCAAGGCTCTTCTGAAAGCCTTAAGTAGAAACAACTACCATTTGTTGAATAGCTTTAGGCTTTTGAAACCAGAAGAGAAATAAATGATTTAAAAAACAAAAAACAAATCACCAGAATGTGGTGCTTTTGAAAGTAAATGTCAGCGTTGGGATAACTCAGCTAAACTGTGAGCTCTTAGCTGCTCCAGATATTTGACTATGTCCTTCAACTTTAAAAACTACTAAAGAGCTAAAAAAAGGCACTCATATATAGAATATTTTTCTGGGAATATATGGTTGACTATCATTTTCAAGCAAAGATTGTAAATGCATTATATGTCTGGCAAGAATCTTGGATTTAAGAAAACCACAGAGGTCACAATATCTTCAGTAAACCATAGTAAAAATATCTGGAAAAAGAAAGCCAGGATCTTAAAAATGCCTAAGGACCTAATACCAGTTCAAGAAACAAAATTTATGTCACTCAATTATAGTGGATCTTATTTTTACCTTAATATTTAGATTCTGATGATTTCTATAGTTCTTTAAGAAGCATGATTTGGATACGAATGCTGAGTATGAAAGAAAACAATTTTTGAAACCTTACCGCAGTGACACCCTAGTAGTAATGAACACACTCAATGTCCAGATCTTGGCTTCTCTTTCCCATTCTCCAATAAATGAACTCAGGGATCCCTGGAGAAATGGCTGATTCTGGGGCTGGGATGGTGTAAGTACAAGTTGAACCTGGAACTACTTGTGGTCTCAAAAGTTAAAAACATGTTCAAACAAAACAAAACAAACAACAAAACAAAGGGTGGGACAAGTCAAATTGACACAGGAACCAACTTCAAAGAGCTTCCAATTATCAAAGCTAAAACAATTTTTACAGTAAAATAATGATAGTATTGGATTATATCACAATGAATAAACAAATATCAATGAGTGCTGACAGATGTGAATAAATAATTGAGTAAATAAATAAAAGGTGGAGAAAGAGCAAATCATTGTTAGAGAAGAATTCCAAATAATTGTCAATTTTCCTCCCCTTAAGTATGGATTGGACTTAGTGATTCACTTATAAGGAACAGAATATGAAAAGGGGGAAAATAGTAACTCTGTAGCAGAGAAACCTGCTAGATACAACCTTAACCAAGTGATCAAGGTTAACATCGTCAGTGATCAGTCATGTTGATATCATATAACCTCTGATTTGATGCAATGAAAGGACACTTCACCTCTGTGGTATAATTCTCCAAAACTCAGAACCCTAATTACTATGATCTGAACATGTGTGTCCCCCTCAAATCCCTATGTTCAAACCTTAACCCCTAAGGTGATGGTTTTAGGAGGTGGTCTTTGGTAGTAGAGCCTTCATGGATGGGATTAGCTCTTTTATAAAAGATACCCCCAGAGATCTGCTTAAGCCCTTCCACCATGCAAGGACTGCAAAAGATGCCATCTGTAAACCAGTTAAGGGGCCCTCACCAGACAACAGATCTGATGGTGCCTAGATCTTGGACTTTTCAGCCTCTAGCACTGCAAGAAATAAACTTATAGGGCTTGTAAGCACTCGGCTTATGATATTTTGCCATGTCAGCCCAAGACACTTGTCTAATCACAAGAAAACATCAAGCAAAGCCAAATTGAGGACTATTCTACAAAAAACCTTCTTTATGAGTAATATTCAAAAGTGTCAAAGTCATGAAAAACAAGACAGAAATTGTCACAGACTAAAAGAGACGAAGGAGACATGATGACTAAATGTGGCATGTAATCTTGGATTTGATCCTGGAACAGAAAAAGAATACTAGTAGAAAAATTGGAGAAGTCTAAATTAAGTCTGTAGTTTAGTTAATAGTATTGTTAACAAAGTTAAGATTTTAGTTTTGACAAATGTATTATAGTTAAATAAAATGCTAACATTAGGGAAAGCTGGTTGAAGGGCATATGGGAGCTCTGCATTATCTTTAAAACTTTCTTTTAATCTAAAATTATTTCAGAGTAAAAAGTTAAGATAGGATCTTTACACAAAATTGATACTTTTAGAATAAGTGCTTTCCATGTATAATGGGAAACATTTACTTCATCCAGGAACTTTTATTCCTATTCTCTCCATGTGCTAGAAAACACATATTTCAAGGACAAGACTGATATTTATGATCCTTAAAAAGATCACTAAAATACATGGGTCTACAAGGACTGAACCTGTAACCAGAGCCAGTGGTTCTCAGTTCTCACTGTGCATCAAGCATGTAGGGTGCTTAATAAAATACAGAGGCTAGGGCCATATCCCGAGGCTCAGGTTTCATTGATCTTAGGTAAAGCCAAGACATAAGTATTACTTTAAGATTGTTACAGTTGATTCTATTATGTAGCTAGGCTTGAGACCTACTGTATTAAATCTATTGAGACATGTAGGAACTGAGATTCCAAAAAAAGGATGAAAAAATAAAAAGAGGCAGGAACTAAATGTTATCATAAATCCCCAACAGAGCCATTAGTTAATTTTCAAGGGGGAAAAAGCCAAATATGATTGTTCTAGTAATAGACTAATTATTCATATATCACAATTATAGGACAGATATGGGAAGTGTCAGGAATACCAGAATTGAATATAGAATTGTCTTCATAAATAAGTGTTGATTTTTCTACATTGAATGGAATGTAAAGAAAGGGAGAGTCAAAGCAGTGTGGGAGAAATGCATGAAAATGAGGATCTGTCACTTATTTTGCCCAAGGCTGTCTTATTAGCCTTATCCAATCAGAGTGGCAGTTTTTCTTTATGGCTGGTATCCCTTCAGATTAGTATTCATAGATTGCATTGTTATTGGTAAGTGACTTTCATAACATATTAGCTACTATGCATACTAATTCAGAATGATAGAAGAGTACTAATATGAGAATAAATTTGTACTTGATTTCCATCTGACTTCATGGTGCCTCTGAATGTCAAGAACTGAAAAGAGAGAGAGAAAGAGAGAGCGAAAACAAGTTAGAGCAATTGGGAATGAGAGAGGGAAGAGGGAAGAGAGAAATGGTGGTTGGAGGTTGGGGCAGAGCTGAATTCTTATCTCTAATAACCCCTAATCCTACACACATCTAAATCAGCCTTAATGGGCTTTTTAAATAACAAGGACGGCTTTGCTGTCCCTGTATTTTACAGTTTAGAATTTACTCATTTTTTTTTCAAGAAGGATTAGGAATCCTCACAGCTCAAAAAGTGCCCTGAAAAAAGAATGAAATCATGTTTTTTGCAGCAACATGATTGGAAGTGGAAGCCATTACTTAAATGAAATAACTCAGAAAAAGAAAGTCAAATACCACATGTTCTCCTTTATAGGAGGGAGCTTAAAAATGCTTACACATGGACATATGGAGTGGAATAATAGACATTGGAGACTCCAAAAGATGGGAGGTGGGAACAGGGTGAGGGATGAGAAATTACCTATCGGCTATAATTTACATATTTGAGTGAAGGTTACACTGAAAGTCCAGATTTCATTATGCAATATATGCATGTAACAAAACTGTACATGTACCCCACAAATCTATATATTTTTGTAAAAATAAAAGTAACTTGGATTATACCACTGATTTTGATGACTTGACCTTAGAGCTTGATGTTAGGGTATTTTTTAAAAATATACTTTGGTTTAATTTTTTCACGTGTATTTTACCACTATTTGCTATAGATTGGCTGTTTGGGCCTTGCAAAATTCCTGTTTAAATTCCAATCCCCAATGTGATGGCATTAGGTGGAGAGCCTTTGGTAGGTGTTTAGATCATGAGGATGGACTCCTCATAAGCGGAATTAGGGACCTTATAAGAAAAGACCCCAGAGAGCTCCCTCTCCACCCCTTCTGCCACATGAAGAAGCAGCAAGAAAATGGCAGTCTATGAAGCAGGAAGTAGACCCTCAACAGACACAGAATCTGCTGGTCCTTTGGTCTGGGATTTCCCAGCCTCCAGAACCGTGAGAAATAAACTTCTGTTGTATATAAGCCCTCCAGTCTGTGGTAGTTTGTTTTATCAGCCCAAACAGGCTAAGACACTATTGAAAACACATTTATTGAACATTTGCTATGTGGCAAGTTTTATTCTGAGTTTAAGGAGTCCTACTACGTGCTGCATAGACAAATTGTTATTGTCACAGGAAAGGGGTCCCAATCCAGACACCAAGAGAGGGTTCTCGGATCTTGTGCAAGAAAGAATTCAGGGCGAGTCCACAGTGCAAAGTGAAAGCAAGTTTATTAAGAAAGTAAAGGAATAAACAAAATGGCTACTCCATAGACAGAGCAGCCCCGAGGGCTGCTGGTTGCCCATTTTTATTTCTTGATGATATGCTAAACAAGGGGTAGAGTATTTGTGCCTCCCCTTTTTAGACCATATAGGGTAACTTCCTGACATTAACCTCCTGACATTGTAAGCTGTCATGGCACTGGTGGGAGTGTAGCAGTGAGGACAACCAGAGGTTACTCTCGTTGTCATTTTGGTTTTGGTGGATTTCGGCTGGCTCATTTACTGCAACATGTTTTATCAGCAAGGTCTTTATGACGTGTATTTTGTGCTGATATCTTATCTCATACTGTGACGTAGAATGCCTTAACCATCTGGGAAGGCAGCCCAGTAGGTTTCAGCTTCATTTTACCCAGCTCCTGTTTAAGATAGAGTTGCTCTGGTTTACACGCCTCTGATATTATCACTGATTCTGATAACCACTAGCTATTTACATTTATAACCCAAATCAAGTAACACTGAGACATTCTACTTACATACTGGTTATCAGTAATCTCAAAGTACTGCCTAATTTTTTTCTTGAAGATGACGGTTTCAGTCATCACTTTCAGTAAACGATTTCTAGTCATCAACTTACTCATTCACTTATTCATTCATTCCTTCATGTATAACTTGTGTGCATCAAATATTTATGGAGCATCTACCAGAAGAATGAGAGTTTCGTGAGAGTGTGCAGTATGCTATATTGTTCTTTCCATCCCAGTGCCTGGCACAATCCCCTGTATATTACTAGATGCTAAATAAATAGAAAGAGTTTGAACATTTGCTATATACAGCATTAATAAGTATTAAGGCAGGATCTTAATCTTCTCTATCAGCAGTTGGGGCTTCTTGTCTTAGCTAATATTTTTTGTTTTTTTTTTTTTGAACCACATCCCCTATGGGTATCTTTATTACCCCCTGACAATTCCAAATATATATATATATGTTTCTGCAGAAGTATCTCCAAATTCTCCTCCAGGGAATTGTTTCAAGTCCTGTGAATGACAAACATCATTGTCATTGCCTTAGGGGAAATTTTAAAAACAAATTATTTAGTCTTATGAGTCTGATAAACTTTAATTTTAATTTTGATTTATTTAACATTGTGGTTATTTTTTCTCTGAGATTTTATTTAAAAAATTCTGTCATCTGCATTGAAATGAACAATTCTCATATATGCTTTCAGAAAGAAAATATGAAAAGTCCTGTGCTATAAGAAGCTACCATTTCAATGACTGTCTTTTTCCAGAATTTAAAAATACGAAACAATGTCATTGGCCCTTGATGATGAGATAAAGGGAAGCAGACATTTAACCAAATTTTAAATTATAATCTTATTGTCTGGTTTTGTTTCTTAAAGAGTAAAGCCATTCATAAATTTCATAATTAACTTTTAGCTGTAGCTGAGAAGTTTCATCAGACTCTAAATAAAATGCTAAAAATGCAGAGATTTCCCTGTTATTTCTGGGGGCATTTATTTGAAACTGTGAGCTGAGTTGTCATCCAGAGAACACTGAAATCTATAGAAAAAGGAGCTTTCTTTCATAGATTGTACAAACCCATGTCTACATTTTGTCTATGTTTTTAGAGTGTGGAGGACATAGAAAATTTGATATTTTTTAGATTCTTACTACATCTCATAGTAAAATTCTGAAAGGGGCATTTAACTGTACTTTTCACTTTTCTATTTGAAGTAAATGTCTTCTGATTAAAGTCACAGTGTCTTTGAGGAGCAAACCTACTCAATAAAGTTGTTGAGGGATATTTATAGTTAAACCCAAATATAACTGAAATTTTCATGTTAAATTATTTGATTCTTTTTCCAGAGGAGTATGCTTATGAATTATTGTAAAGACTGAGCATTTGAGATTATTTGAATAAAATTATATTCTGTATTCCTTATCAAAGTGGTAGAGAGGATTTTAACATGAATGATGCATCTCAAACTCTGCAGTATCACTGAAAATGGTGGGTTCTAACTAGCTGAAGTTATAAAATTAACTTATGGGACAACATGCCTTGAGAGTTATGAAGTAGTGAAATACAGGGAAAGATAGCACTTGAAAATGCCATTGAACATCTCTCCAGGTAGACATTGCATCCCTTTTGTGTTTCCTAAATGTTTTTGATCTGGTACATTTGACCAATCCCCACTTAATAGTCATAAAAGGAAGAAGTCCAAGAGTAAGGCAACTAGGTACATCCCTGGATTCAGAGCTTAAATTCTAGGGTGCCATTTCTGTGGAGTAGTTTATGTAGTGAATAACTTTGAGGGAAACTATGGTTCATAAGAAACAGATACAAGCCCTGAGGCTATCTCATAAAACCCCTTCCTCCCTCCCAGGAATGCAATTAATACAGAACAGTGATCATGTTTTCTGAAGGAAGCAAGGAAAATGACAACATCATATTTTTATTCCAGGATCTTATGGTCTTGAAATAACTTAGTAATATTTCTTTTTAATTTTGTAAAGAGAAATAACCAATAATTAACCGTGATATTTAATCTGTGTTCCTTCTGTCTTTGCTTCTATCCTTTTTTTCTTTCTCTAGTTCACTTTTTGCATAAATGGCTATATGAATAATATATAAATTATTAACAAAGGAATAATTGACAAGAACATTTACCAATCTTTCCTTTCTCCTATTTCTGTGTTATTTCTTTTTTCTCTATTTTTATGTGAATGAAATAAAGAAAGACAGAAAGGCAATGGCTGCTTTGATTGCTCCTAAGCTTCATGATGCTCTTCTCTGTCTCCCACAAGGCTTGCATTGGCTTCTTGACTATGTCTATAACATTTGAGTTCTTATAATAAATTCTCTATCACTTAAGCTAGCTTGAGGGGGTGTCTGTTGCTTGAAAATAAGTAATACCCTATAACTAAGAAAATATTCTATTCTGTAACCTGTAATACTCTATAACTAAGATAAATAATACTTTATAACTAAGATAATGTGTGACCTTCTTTCCATGTCAAAGAAAACCATATGGACTTTGATGGGATAGTATCCTCTTTTATGCAGCACCATGATTTATTTTCATTAAAAAGTTTCATATGATTTAAAGTTTAAATATGAAAATGTGTGTATGAATCCATTTCCACAGTCCTATAAAGAACTGCTTGAGACTGGGTCATTTATAAAGAAAAGAGTTTTAATGTACTCACAGTTCTGCATGGCTGGGGAGGCCTCAGGAAACTTACAATTTTGGTCGAAGGTGAAGGAAAAGCAAGTACCTTCTTCACAAAGCGGCAGGAAAAAGAGAGAAAGAGATCAGGGGAAACTGTCCCTTTTGAACTGTCAGATCTTATGAGAACTCCCTTACTATCACAAGAACAGCATGGGGGAAACCACCCCCGTGATCCAGTCACATCCCACCAGGTCCCTCCCTCGACACATGGGGATTAAAATGCAAGATGAAATTTGGGTAGGACACAAAGCCAAACCATATCAATGTGTTTCTGAGAAACCCAAGAGAAATACCATTTGGAGCAAATAAAATAAAATGCAGCTACAATTCAACCACCCAGTGTCCATTATTAATATGTTAATGCATTTCCACTCCAGTTGTTATTGTTGTTAATATTTGCTTCATTTGTTAAATCCCCACAGGTAATATTTTTTTCTTTGCCTAAAAATTAAAACATTACTAAAAATATTAGCCTCCTGTGACAACCACTCCCACTTCTAATTTTCCAGTCATTGGAAAAAGACTGTTTAATTTGTTCTATAACTTTCTAAAATGTTTCCCATGCATTTACATATACATAAATGAAACTGTAAGATATCATTTTTCTGTGTGACTGCAAACTTATATTTATAAATATGCTTTATTATGTGCATATTATTCTACAACTTGCTTTTCCCTGCTATATTTATTAAGTTCATTTCTTTAAAATACTTTCACAGTATTGTTTACTTACATAGTGAATTAGGCCTTTGCTCTTATTAGATATGTAGGTTTTTTTTAACAGTTTTTACAGTTACAAACAACACAGTAATGACATTTATTGTATGTTCCTCTCCATGTGCATATACAAATGTTTGTCCTGATATGCAAGGTAAACATGATTTTACTTTTAATAACCACTCTCATTGTATAATAAACCTTGATATTAGCTAGAGCAGGTGTGAAAGGGAATGGCCAGCTACACATCAATCTGAATCCTGTTTCTCGAAACACTGAAAGCTAAATTTTCAAGTTCCTCTTGGAATGAGATCAAGGCCATGTAATGGAATGTAGGGATTTTCCCTTAGAGTAGAATCTAGGAACTTTCCTCTCTCCAGAACGGGAAGACTTTATGCTGCCCAAGAGGACGGCAGCATTGCTCTGGACCAGTGACTGTGAGCATTTCATTCTCCTCCATTTTTGCTCAGAAGGTTTATTATGGTTATCCTGTCCCTGTTCCTCCATTGCACATGTGGTGCATGTGGCAGATATGGCAAGTAAATTAGTGTAGATGCAGGTAATTTACTTTTTATTTCAAAGGTTGCCAGACAAAGAAGGAAGGACTGTCTGTCACATTGAGATCTTTGTCAATGAACTGGTTCCATTGAAGGGATGGTTGTCCTGGAAGCTGGCAGATTTTAAGGAAGAAAAGGAAAGTTAAATGGATATTTGGTAATAAAATGGTCAGAATGATGGACTGTGGAGGAAACATCTAGATACCTACTACTGACTCCCCTCTTACTGAGAGAAAACGAGTTTTATCTGCTTACATTTGTGGAATTACAGATATATTTGTATGTATGTGTGTATCTCTCTGTGTATAATATCGTATATATTAAATTAACCTTTTAATTTTGAAAGATTTTAGATTGTTATTCTGTTTTGGGAGATAATACAGAAGACTCCATGTATCTTTTACCTAGTTTCCCTCAATGATGATATCTTATAAAACTATAGCACAATATAACAACCACACTATTGACATTGATACAGTGACAGTGAAACATTTACAGGTTCACAAGGATCCCTCATGTTGTCCCAGTTTAGATGTAGTCATTTCTTTCCCTCTTTCATCTCCTTAATCCCTGACAGCACTAATCTTGTCTCCATTTCTATAGTTTTAGCAATGTTATGTATATAACCTTTTGGGATTGAATTTTTTTCATTCACTATAATTCCCTGGGGAATCATCCAAGCTGTTGTATGTTTCAGTAGTTTATTATTTTTACTGCTAAATAGTACACCATGATATGACATACCAGAGTTTGTTCAACCGTTCACTTGTTCATCTGAGTTGTTTCCAATTTGGGGCTATTACAAACAAAACTGGTATAAACATTCATGGATGAGATTTTGTGTGAACATAAGTCTTCATTTCCCTGGGATAAACTCAGGAGTACAAATTGCTGGATTGGATAGTAAATACATGGTTTGTTTTTAAGGCACTGCCGATCTGTTTTCCAGAGTGACTGTACTGTTTTGCATTCCTGTTAATAATGTATGAGTGATCTAATTTCTCCACATCCTGGCCAGCATTTGATGTTGTTTATGTATGTATTAGCCATTGTCATTAGTGTGTTGTGATATTTCACCATGGTTCTCATTTTTATTTCCCTGATGGCTAATACTTATTTGATGTCAGTGTATCTTCTCTTGTGAAATGTCTGTTCATGTCTTAGGCTCATTTTCTAATTAGATTGCTTGTTTTTTTTTTTTATTGTGGACGTTTGAAAGTTCTTCAAATATTCTGTATACTATTTTTGCAAATATTTTCTCACTGTCCATATCTTGTCTTTTCATCTGGTCCATGGTCTTGTGGAGAGCAACGGTTTTTAATTTTTATGAAATCTCATTTATCAGTTTTTCCTTTTATGGCTTATGCTTTTGATGTCAAATCTAAGGACACTTTTTCTAGCCTTAGAAATCAAGTATTTTTTCCTGTGCTTTCTTTTTCCCTAAATGTTTTGTAACTTTATACTTGCTTTTAACTTTATAATGCATTTGAATTATATTTTGTATAAGGTATGAGGCTTAGGTTGAAGTTCACATTTTTGTTGTAGATGTCTAATTGCTCTAGCATCATTTGGTGAAAAGGCTATTTTCCTTCTTTTTTAAATGTTTGGTAGAATTTTCCAGTGAAACCATCTGGCCTGGTGACTTTTAGGGGGGCTATTAGTTTTAAATTATAAATTCAATTTTCTTAATTGTTATGGAGCTATTCAAATTATTTACTTCACATTGGATGAGTTGTGGTTATTTGTGTTTTCAAGGAGGTGACCCGTTTTATCAAAGTTGTCCATTTTACACATGTATAATTTTTTGTAGCATTCTGTAATCATCCTTTGGGTTATTTGCAGTATAGTGATATATGCTGTTTAACTTCTGAGATTAGTAATGAGTATCTTTGCTCTTTATATTCCTTTGTTCATCTTTCTAAAGGTTTGCCAATTTTATTGGTGTTTTTGTGCAAGCAGCTCTGTTTCATGGTTTTTTTTGAGAGTAATTTTCGCTTTTATCATTTTATTGCAAATTTTCAAATTTCTCATGAAAACAGAAATACAAACAAGTTCATCAGCAGTCTGGAAATAACTCATACTTGTAGTGAAATTACAAATTGTCCTTTTAAAGAAATGTAATAATTATCCATATAAAATGGAATATCTTTATTGCCTTAAATTGCATTTTATTAATAATAAGAATATAAACTTTTCTATATCAAATAGTCTTTAATTTATATTTTTGTTTTTGGAGGGCCACCATTTCATATATTCTGCCAATTTTTTATGAAGTTTATCTCTTTGCTATTGATCTGCAAAAGCTGTTTATATATTAAGGACATTAATATTTTTCATTGCGTACATTGCAAATAATTTCTAGTTTGGCTTTATCATTTTTGAAGGAAGTTTTGTAACAAATTTTTTTAAAAGTTTTCAAAAACAAACTTGAAAATCTTTTTTTTTTCTTTATGATTTCTGCTTTGGATATCAAGGCCTCTTTTTTTTTTTTTTTTTTTTTTTTTTTTTTTTTTTTTTTTTTTTTTTTTGACTGAGTCTTGCTCTGTCACCCAGGCTGGATGCAGTGGCACGATCTTGGCCCACTGCAACGTCCGCCTCCCAGGTTCAAGTGATTCTCCTGCCTCAGCTTCCCAAGTAGCTGGGACTACAGGCATTCACTGCCACACCTGGCTAATTTTTATATTTTTAGTAGAGAGAGGGTTTCACCATGTTGGCCAGGATGATCTTGATCTCTTGACCTCATGATCCTCCTGCGTTTGCCTCCCACAGTGCTGGGATTACAGGCATGAGCTGCTGCATCCAGCCATTTTTTTTTTTTTTTTTTTTTTAAAAACCTCATCTCTTTAAAAAGCAATTTCCCTTTTTATGTGATCTATCATTTGTGTCTGACCCTTTCCCAAAGAATAACTTTCTTTTTTGTTTTTAACTTTTATTTTAGGTTCAGGGGTACATGTGCAGGTTTGCTATATAGGTAAATTGTATGTCATGGGGGTTTGGTGAACAGATATTTCATCACCCAGGTAATAAGCATAGTACCTGATAGGTAGTTTTTTAATCCTCACATTCCTCCCACACTCCACCCTCAAGTAGGCCCTAGTGTCTATTTTTCCCTTCTTTGTGTCCATGTTTCCTTAATGTTTGTCTCCCACTTATAAGTGAAAACATTCAGTATTTGATTTTCTCTTCCTGCATTAGTTTGCCTAGGATAATGGCCTCCAGCTGCATTCATGTTGCTGCAAAGGATATGATGTCATTCTTTTTTATGACCACATAGTGTTGCAAGGTGTATACGTTGTACCTCATTTTCTTTATCCAATCCACCATTGATGGGCATCTAAGTTGATTCCATGTCTGTGCTATCGTGAATAGTGCTGCAATGAACATACAAGTACACGTGTCTTTTTGGTAGAACAATTTACTTTCCTCTGTGTGCTTACCCAGTAATGGGATTGCTGAGTTGAATGGTAGTTCTATTTTAAGTTCTTTTTTTTTTTTTTTGACAGGGTGTTGGTGTCCCTCTGTTGCCCAGGCTGGAGTGCAAGTGGCAAGATTGGCTCACTGCAACCTCCACCTCCTGAGCTCAAGCGATCCTCCCACCTCATCCTCCAGGAGCTGGGACTACAGGTACATGCCACCATGCCCCACTGATTCTTTGAGAAATCTCCATACTGCTTTCCACAGTAGCTGAACTAATTTACATTCACACGAGCAGTGTATAAACATTCTTTATTCTCTGCAACCCCACGAGCATCTGTATTTTTTGACTTTTTAATAGCCATTCTGACTGATGTGAGATGGTATTTCATTGTGGTTTTGATTTGGATGTCTCCAGTGATTAGTGATGTTGAGCATTTTTCATATGCTTGCTGGCTGCGCGTATGTCTTCTTTAAAAACTATCTATTTGTGTCCTTTGCCCACCTTTTAATGAGGTTATTTTTTGCTTGCTAATGTGTTTAAGTTCCTTATAGATTCTGGCTATTAGACCTTTGCCAAATGCATGGTTTGCAAATATTTTCTCCCATTCTGATGGTTGTCTGTTTACTCTGTTGATAGTTTATTTTGCAGTTCAGAAACTCTTTAGTTTAATTAGGTCCCATTTGTGAATTTTTGTTGCAATGGTTTTTGTGGTCTTCTTCATGAAATCTTTGCCATGGCCTATGCCCAGAATGGTATTTCCAAGATTATCTTCCAGAGTTTCTATACATTTAGATTTTACATGTAAAAGGCTTAAGTTTCTAAAGTGTTTTTCTCAGATGTATGATATTAAAAAGGGAGGCAGATAATAATAGTCACTCAATTAGTGAGATATTCTGTAATTGGTAGTGTCTGTAAAGATCTTTATCTCTTCTTGATTTAAGTGGACATTTTAATGTGTTTTTAAGCCTCTAAACTTTGAGCATTTCTGACCAAATGAAATAACATACAAAATGAAACACATTATTATATTTGATTCAGTAAGAAACTTATTATTCACACTTTTGTTGATGAGGAGGCCAGAACAGAAGAAGCAAGAGGTAGGGATGATCAAAATATCAGAATACTTAAGTTTGTTTCACAGATAACTGGCATCCAAATAATGTAAGAGTCTTCCCCAAACTTATGAAATATTTCCAAATGTTCCAAAAGAGTAAGATGATCTTACTTGCCTTCAGATAAAGAGAATAAATATGCCCCTTCCTAGTACAAGAACTAGTTCTGTTGCTTATGTAATGCAATAACTTCAAATTCTCAAAATCTGAATTTCTTAGTGATTCTAATGATTTTGATAGTTATGTTTATCTTTCCAATCAAAAGAGCTCAATTTTAGAACAGTGGTAAATATTTTAGAGAATTGGAGTGTTGATTCATGTTTTCTTTCATTTTGTTCATTGCTACTTATTATTTATGTAGAGCAAATGTGTTCTTTGTCTTCTGTTTTGAGAAGATACGTTAATCTTGAGTTCATATTATAATAATGAGTAAATATTTCAAAACCGTCTTCTAAATAACCACTATGACACTTTGTTTAAAATCATCTTTATGTATATCCACTTGGCTTCAGCTATACAGGCTATGTGATGGAAAGAACTTTTGGATCTTCCCTGTGCGGTACTGGATCTCAAAACCCCAGAATAGAGCCAGACAAATCACTTTCACTCCATAAATATTTTTTGAATAAATGATTTTATGAACAAATGCAAGAATTTGTAGTAACTGGCTCCTGGTTGGTTTGGTCAAACCATCAAATTAAGTCATAACTCTAAAATAGATGTCTAATTTTCTATTGTCCTCTGAATTCTTAGTCCTTGTGCTCATCCTGATAGTCTGGCTTTTGAATCCGTCGCTTCAGAATTGGAGTCCTAAATTCCTTTTTAAACATTTCATGGAAATTAAAGAATCTTATGCTTTCTACTTTCATAAACAATACTTGTTTATTACCTAAGGACATAGTAGGTAACTATCCATTCAGAATCAATGCATTGAGGAAAGTTTAATAAAGGCACTATGTACAGAGGAGAGGATGGTGTTTAGGAAATCCATACAAAAGAGAACAGTGCAAGATGCTGGGGCTAGTAACAGAGAAGTGCCATTACCACCCTTCAGCCTGAAAGGCCAAGGGAGGGGGAAGTTACTGGACCCAGATTGCAGGCCACTTGGTTGGCCTCTTGTAGGAGGACACAGCCAAGTTGTAGTGGGTGACCTCAACTAAAAACTAGAAGGTAAGTTTTAGTTATGGCTAAGAAGTACATTAATGCAATGCATACAGGTCAGCTTCCCAGAATCCACAGAGCAGGATGGAGAATGTAGTGGACCAGGAAGGGCTGGAGAAAGATACTCAGCATGCCTTGATACCTAATGTTGGAATCCAGGTGTAAGGACTCTGCCTAATGACCGATGATTAAATATTTTATTGTGCTTCCTACACTAAGCCAACTGCTTACCTGAGCAGATCTCTCTCTATTGCTCCCTTCAACTGTCTGTTCTAGCTCTGTGTCATTCATTAATGGGAACTCCGTAATTTGCTACAGTCCTTAGTTCTAGCCTATCTCTTCAATCTGATTTTTTCTTGCAGGTCTGATTTTCCTTTGAATCAAAAAATTGTTACTGACTCTTGAGACAGTTCGTGTAAGAAATATGATTAGAGCTCTTGGGAGTGAATAAGGAAAATGGAAAACACTGCTTTTCTATAGGAAACATCAGCTTTCATATTCAGTAATTTAATTTGAAAACCTCAAGCAGCTTCATCAGAATTTATCCTCAAATATTTCTAAAGATGACTTTGATGTGCTCACCCTCCTCCCTCCACCACATACACAAAATAGAAGGAAAGAATTTAATTTGGAAAGAGTTCAAGTTGGATTCTATCTAACATATCAGATCTTGATGAGTCATAAATTATTTTGAAAAGTGAATATAGTAGCCATTTGAATGGGCATGCTATTTTGAAGTAAATAAAAAAACTAAAACCACTGGATCTCATGGCTGGCCTCAACCAACCCCATGGGAAAAATGTAGCCAACTAGTCTGGACTGACATGACCCCAAGTAGCATTTGTTTACCTTGGAACAATATTCTGAAATTATCTGAGAGTAACCCTGGAAAGACTTGCCTTATAAACTCCACCTCATTAGGGTTGGAAGATACAATAACCTCTACTATAAGCACATATCAACTCTATTTTTGGTCCTTTAATTTTCTACTGCCTGAGTGTGCGCTTTTAAATGTGAGAGAACAAGCCAGGCATAGTGGCATGTGCCTATAGTCTCAGCTACTTGGGAGGCTGAGGCAGGAGGATCACTTGAGCCCAAGAGTTTGAGACCAGTCTGGGCAACATAGTGAGACAATGTCTCTAAAATTAAAATTAAAAAAAATATGAGAGAACAATTTGTTTCCTTATGTGCAGGAAATCAAAGTGATATAGGCCAAGGCATTTAACTTCTAAATCAAATATCCCTTATCTGAAAAAGGTGATAATAGTGTCCACCTTATAGGGTAGGTGTAAGGATTAGCTTGGGTGAAATGTCTGATGTTCACTGTATAAATTGATAGGCACTTTATGAAGGGGCATTTTGTTCCTCTAACAATGGTTTCTATGGTTTTGCTTGAGATTAATAAGAATATTTCTGTTTAAAGACTAATGTCAAAGTATCTGACAATCTAATAGAAATTTCAAAAACTCTATAACTGTAAGAGGCTCAGGAGGGTTTAAAGAGGGGGGAAACTCAGGCCTAGACTTAAGTTGCCTCTGTGTGCCCAAGAAGCAGAGCTCCCTGGTCATGTCTCCAAAGTGGAAGTTTCCTTTAATGTAGAATTGAGAGCTGGGCAAACACTTCTCACTGGGGACTGCAGGTCTTGGGGATAAAGGACAAGGCATTGGTGGAAAAGAAAGGGCTGGGAGAAGAGACCCTTTTTGCTGTGTCCCCAAGCTGGCCTTGCCCTCGAATTCTGCAGGCCCCGAGCTCTCTCAGACACCTGTTATATTTATGGACCAGACACTGGGGGAGCGTCAAGCATAGCCTCTCTGGCTGCACCATAGAAACTATTTGTTCACCAAAGTCTCAGGCATTTCAGGAGGCATCACTTGGGTTACCCTGAAAAGCCCCTCGGTCGTTGCAATCCTGGAAAATATTTCAACTAGCTGCTTGAGCTGGATGTACAAATAAATTAGCAATAAAATAATGCTGTAATGTTGTATGATACTTCAACTGTACAATGATATTGTCACTTATCATAAATGTACCATGGTTTTATTAACAGTAATGCCATAAATAGAAATAACAATGAAATCTATTAATGAGGTATTAATATAGGAATATACACTGTACATATCTATTGCATGATGTAAGTATATTATAGATTATATATGTAAATATACATTACATATACATATATATTATACGTATATAGATATATACATATTCCCCAGAGGTTTAGACCGAGGAAACCAGGTCAAGCTGCTCCTCAGGTGCTTCCTGTATAATTAACTACTGTTAGATTTGAGTCTTGGCTATTCCACATGCATCTGTGACCTTGGACAATTACTTGATCTCAGAGAGCTTCCAGTTCCTCATCTATAAAATGAGTAGAAAAATTTCTCATATGATTAACATCAGATCTAAAAAAATACCTGGAATGTAAAATGAGCTAGAACTGTTTAAAATATCAGTAACCTTATTACTGTAATTTACGTGACTATTTAAGCAAAACGCTAAAATGATTTGAACAATGTCTCAAAAGAAAAGAATAATTATATTCTATCTGGAGTGTTTCATAGTTAATTCCCTTTACTGAGGAAATGGTCTCAAGTTTCCAGAAGTGTCACTTATTTCAGAAAAGCACCGGCTGGGTTTATAGGATACTTAGGACTTTGCAAAGTGAAGGCTAAAAGCTCTGGAATCTTTAGTCTCTATTACAGTTTTCCACGACAGTAAGTGTTATACATATACAACCTTGAGTACTCCTGTTTGTCAGGCACTGTGCTAGGAGCTTTTCAAACTCTAATTACTTCTAATCCTCAAATTAGTGCATGTATAAATATATATATAATTTATAGCAATGCTATGTATATATAAATATGGACTATCTTTACATATGAAGAAATTAAATAACTTTCTCAAATTTAGATATCTAGAAAGTAAAGAAAAAATGTTAGTGAGAGAAGAGTGATCATGTATAAAGCACTGTCTTAGGTGAACAAATGTAGATGTGGTCTTTGTACTTTCAAAGTGTATATTCTATAGGTGGAGACAAAAATTTAGTCAAATAATCTCTCATGCATAAATAAAATTTCAGCTATGAAAATTGCCATGGGAGCTATAGTGGGGGATTTGATGTAGTTAGAACACTCAGGGAGATGCACCAGAAAGTCATCCTGGATCTGAGATGCAAAGGGTACTTAGGAGTTATCCAGGTAATGATGGGTGAGGAGAGCTTTCCAGGCAAAGTATGATTAAGTGCATGTGCAAAGGTCCTTTAGCAGGGGGTGCCTGATGAGGATGGGTGTGGCTTGTGCCAATGTGACAAGCGCTATGCAATCACATGGGAGTGTGGTGAGAGGTGAGGATGGAGAGGAAGGAGGGGCTATGCCATGAAGTGCTCCTAGGCCAGATAAAGGATTCTGGACTTTGGCAAAGGAGGGAATCACCCACAGATTTGAAGCAGATTTGCCTTCTGAAAAGACTGCTCTGGTTTCAGTATAGAAGACCTGTGGGATGGGGTCAGAGCTGATGTGGTAAAATCAGTTAGGCTACCTGTGCTGTGTAGAGGTATTAGTGGAAATGGGAGAAGTTCATAGATTTGATAGATGTGATATTTGTGAGGTAAAATTGGGAGGACTGGAGGTATAATTAGAGGCGAAAGTCAAAGGTAGTGCTTTGGTTCCCATTTTGTGCAACTGAGTAGAAGATGGGTTAGGAAATAGCAGAATGGGGCCAATTTTGAGGGTGAAACCAGGAAGGTAGCCTTGAACATGTTGAGGTTGGGAAAGGTGTGAGAAATCCACAAGGGGTGCTCAGGTGGGTAGACAATAGTCTATGCAGTGCTGGTGTTCAATGGAGAAGCCTGGGATGGAGGTAAGATTTATGTTCTCTCACATTTAAAATGATAATAAAAGCTGAGGTTATAGATAAGATCACATCAGGAGAGAATAATGAAATGAGACAGAGGCCAGCATGAAGCATCAAGGAAGTTGAACTGCTGATTTCCAGGGAGGCTGAAGCAAAGTCTTTATGACCATCACAGAGTCTACAGAGAGCATCTGCTCTTGAAAGTGGGGATAAGTGATAAATAAGGTTGTAACCAACCTCAAGACTCAAAGAATCTAAGTTTATATCATAAACTTGAGTGCATGAATACTTCTGAATGAATTCCTCCTAGGGCTGGAATTGCCACCACCTCATTGACAAGAACACAGTCAGCTCCAGGCCAAGTCACCATGATACTTCTTGACCTGTGTACAGTTGAGAACATTTGATATGAGTTTTTGTGGGTGTTGACTTGCTTCTTGTTTGGAGAGAGAAAAACAATATTGGATAGATGTCTTAAAATCAATTCTTTGTGGAAAGTATACAAACAAAAACAGGAATGCTTCCTGACACATCTAGTCCACTACTGATCTGGAAACCAGGCAAACCTGGAGTCCATCTATCCAACACTTTAGGAATGCCAGAAATGTAGAACAGTTGGTAGAAAGGGTACTCCTGAGCAATTTTCATCTGGTAGATAGTGAAAGCAAAATGAAAAGTCTCTAAGGGCAGAGCCAGAGCTCCCGGTAATTTGCATTGAAATTAGTACTTAAGTGAGGAATTTGCACTAATTGGCATTCTTTCTTAAAGAGTAGTCAGGAGTACAGAGTCTGGTTTCCAAGATACTCACACAGATATTCTAAACATGACGAATCATTTGATAAGGGGAGTTAACAGTGGTTTTTTGTTTGTCTTTTTTTTCCTTTTTGTGGAGAACAGGGTCTCACCATGTTGCCCAGGCAGGTCTCCATCTCCTGGGTTCAAGCTATCTTCTCGCCTCTGCCTCCCTAAGTGGTGGGCTTACAGGCGTGAGCCACAGTGTCTGGTCATGATGAATCACTGTCCTTTTTAAAAAAGCAAAATATTTCATTGTTGTATTTGTTGTATTTTCTGACTGGCGCAAGGATTCATTTAGGGATATAGTTTGGCAAAAACACATCCAAGGACACGGCATGTAAATATTATTCTTCAACTCTTTCTGAGACTTGGCATCACTGTTTCCTCAGCACTGAATTTGGAAGTTGAAATGTCTTTGTATATATGCATCATCAACACTTGAGCCAATACTCCTTTGGTATGCTGAGTATTTTCCATTGGTACATACCTCATTCCCTGCATTTGCAAGTCATTTTCCATTAAATTCCTAGTACTGTTTCTTTAAACATGTTCTTTCTCTTTTATAAATAAAGCATATAATATGTATATAATTATACACACTTGTATAAGTACATGAACTTGATAGTAAAACTAAATATATGTATATAGTTATATATAATCTCTAATCCAACTTATATATAAATTTGGATTATCTTTAAAGATCCTGTCAAAAATTATCCCTATGCCATTTGTAGAATATAAAACATATCTTTTTTAACGAATACTAACATTCTTCAATTTTTCTAGTATATAAATTTTCAATCTTAAATAACCTGTGTGATTTGGAATTCACATACATTTAAATAGTTGTCTTTTATTACAGAATTTTTTAAGACTAGGGTTCTATACTATGTGTGCATTTCTCTCAAGTGAATGCTATATATCTTACTCATAAAAAAGTAAAGCAGTGGAAACAAACAAGAAAGAGATCACGTTCCTTTGTCATTCAAATTTTTAGAAATCATTATAGCTAACAGTATAATCCTAATTTGTCATTTACATAAAGTATTTCACCTGCACATGGCCAGGAAATACTGTTTGTTAAAATTTGCCTCCAAATAGGTATGCATACATGAAACAAACTTTAGATCCCATTTTCATCATGTCTGAAATTTTAATAATTTTATTTTAATTCATTTCTCCCAAGTTTGTGATAGTGTAGACTTCCTCATACACTCTGTACCCAACGGGGGCTCGATAGACTTTAATTTCCTGATTTAGGACTAATAACTAATGCTGACTCATTCCCAGCTGCTGATTGTGCATGCCGAGATCTGCATTAAAACAGCACAGTCTAGATTACTTCACAGGGTGGCCATGGGACAGTGTCCACCACTTTGTGAACAGACTTTTAGAGCCCATGAGACCACAGTGGCAATTGCTGCATATTGTTCAGAAATAATTACAAATGGCAGTCATTAAGTACATAGAATTGCTTTTTCATTGTATGCTATATTTTTGCACTTTGCCCATATTTTTCTGGTTTTTTTTTTTTTTGGTATTTAGTGTATGTGTCATTATTAGCAGTTTTCTTATACAGCCATGTACCACTTAACAATGTTTGGTCAAGGACAAACTGCATCTAAGATGGTGTCCACATATGAGTAGTCCATTCCATAAGATTATAATACTGTAATTTTACTGTACTTTTTGTATGTTTTTATGTATTTAGATACACAAATGCCACTGTTTTTGCAACTACCTACAGTATTCAGTACAGTTACTTGCTGTACAGCTTTGTAGTCCAGGCTACAATATACAATAGGCTATACCATATAGCCTAGGTGTGTAGTAGTCTGTGATGGTTAATCTTGTGTGTCAACTTGACTGGATTGAAGAATTCAAAATATTAATTCTGGGCATGTCTGTGAGGGTGTTGCCAAAAGAGATTAACATTGAGTCAGTGGGCTGGGAAAGACAGATCCACCCTTAATCTGGTGAGTACAATCTAATCAGCTGCCAGTGAATATAAAGCAGGCAGAAAAATGTGAAAAAGTGAGGTGGGCCTAGCCTCCCAGCCTACATCTTTCTCCCCTGCCGGATGCTTCCTGCCCTCAAACATTGGACTCCAAGTTCTTCAGTTTTGGGACTTAGACTGGCTCTCCTTGCTGCTCAGCTTGCAGACAGCTTACTGTAAGACCTTATAATCAATGTAAGTTAAGACTTAATAAACTCCCATTTTTATATATATATAAATACCTATATATATCTTTATATATATATGTATGTATGTATGTATGTATCTATCATCTATCTATCTATCTATCTATCTATCTATCTATCTATCTATCTATCTATCTATCTATCTATCTAGTTCTGTCCCTATAAGAGAACACTGACTAATACGTAGACTATACCATATAGATTTGTGTATGTACACCCTAGGATGCTCACACAACAACAAAATTGCCTAAAGAAACATTTCTCAGCATGCATCCCTGTTGTTAAAATATGCATGACTGTATTTTTTAAAAATTGGTTTTGCTTTCTGAAGTAGCAGTGTCAACTACAACACAAATTAAAAGCAATCCTCAGAAAAATAGCAATTTTTGTGTTTGCCTCTCAAAACATTTATAAAAATTACCTTTAAAACATTTTAAAAGATAAAAAAATACTAAAAAGAGATGAAATAAGTAGACATAAGAAAAAACATAATGGACATAAGAAAACATTACAAAAATTTATTTTTCCAAAATAATAAATAATAATAATGGCTTAATAAAAGAAATTCTGTTAAACGTTTATTATTCATTTGAGAGAGTTGAGGGATAATTTATTTTCTTTTCTCACTGGGACTTCATATTTTATCATTCCTGTTTCATTCTAAATTTCATTCCTTATGGATTTTTTTCTGCTTAAACACAAACTTGTTCAGGTTATATTTTCCATGCAGGTTAAGTTATCCAGTAGGACTGAGAAAAGAGGAAATTATATTGTTCAACCACTTAATATTTGATGTTTAAATTACTTTCATTTACTTCTTTATTAATAATTTTTAAATGTGAGATACCAAGAAAATAAAAATAATCAGATTGTTAATCTTACTTTTCCTGCAAGATGGAAGATGCATACATGGCTTTCTTGTTTATTAACTCAGGACACAAGACATTTTGACCATTTGATCATCTGTTGCATATTAACCGTAAGCTTCATTTCTAAATTTCTATACGTTCCATAAGTACAAAGAGCTATATGCCTAAAAAAAAGTCTGAGAGGGATTTTTGGAAGAAATGTGCAGAGAAGGTATCACTGTTTCCTCAGCACTCTAGATAGTTATGCTGACATTTAAAGCACCATCTTATATAGTAGCGTAGTGCTTGAGGACACCCATTGTGAAGATATGAATTTATAGATATGTTTTGTATGTGTTATGACATATTTCTCTGATATAAACATGTTTTCTCACCATGACCCCATGTAATCACTGGTATGTGATGAAGAGATGGCCTGCAGACAACTGGAAGGCTGTTGGTGGCAGATAGAGAGCTAAAACTCACTCATGTGATTCTAACAGATTTAGAAAACTGTGCAGGGAACTGACTATCGAGCAAAGAGGAGCAAATAGAATTTTTTCTTCAACACCACTCAGCTGAACTCTAGAGTTCAATGGCCTACTCTAGTAACATTCCAAATGCTTTTAGAAGTAGTAGAAAGGTTATGCATCTGGGCACTGTCAAGATAGACAGGATGAGACCTGTGTGTGTTTGTATGCATGTATGTGTGTGTATTTGTATGGGCATATGTGTGTTTCTGTACCTGAGTATGTATGGTTGTGTATGTTTCTTTGTGTGTGTATGTGTGTGTTAAGGAGGGAGAGGTTGATGGATTACTTCTTAAATGCAAATTTTTTTACTTGCCGTTAATTCTAAACAACATTATAGCAGAATGATTCTTTCTTAATACTCATATGAAAGGAAAAAGAATGTGTTTAAATGCAGTCTCTGGAAAAATACATGATGTAGGTGATGATAGAAAAATATATGCTTAAAACATATATTTTAGTGGAGATATCACAGACAGAAGTCAAGCATCTATTGTATTTGTCTTTAAACTTTGATATGTGCTATGGCTTGAGTATGGTTTGTCTCCACCAAAACTCATATTGAGACTTGGTCCCAAGTGTAACAGTGTTGAGAGGTGGTGGGACCTTTAAGAGATATTTATGTCATCAGGGGTGCCCCTTTCTGAAGGAATTAATGCCCTTTTGCTAGAGAGAGTGCATTCTTGCTGGTCTAGGTTAGTTACCACAAAAGTAGGTCATTATAAAGTGAGATTGTCCCTTGTATTTTGCCTCTTTTGCACAGGCTTCCACCATGTAACTGCATCCACCATGTTAGAGTGCAGCATGAGGCCCTAACCAGGTACAGCAGCCCTATTTTGAACTTTCCAGCCTCCAGAACCATGAGCCAAATAAACCTCTTTTCCTTATAAATTGCCCAGTCTCAAGTATTCTGTTATATCAACAGAAAACAAATTAAGACATTATTCTAATGATGATTCAAGTAAATTTATCATTATGGTTAGTTTTAATCCCTGGTGTTAAGAGCATGGCACTAAAAGCTTCCCAAGAGAGAAAATTATTGGAAACATGTTATGAGGTAGAAAATTCTTCCTTAATGATGGCAAGATGTTTTTGCTGTTTCAATATTTGCAATCATCTAGTCAGGAATAGCATTTGGCATTTCATCGATACAGAATTCAATTCAATTCTCAAAAATGAAATGAGAACACTTCACTGGAACAATATAAAACTAATAGGAATTGATAAAAAACTCAAATATTTTTCTTTTTCTAGAAATGGCTTTGGTATAGACAAAGACATCAATTCACAGTGTGAATTGTCATAGGTAAAATTTAGAAAGTAAATAGACATAGAATTATGCCTTAAAATTTGAAGAGAACTCAAATTAATTAAAAAATGACTACCACTGCATGACTTGGTATCTAAAAGCTGTAATAGTAATCCTTTAAATGTTCAGTATTTACACTTTTTATATTAAAATGTAAACATCTCCTGGAATTGCACGTCCAATGTCAACTAATATTATAACTGTATTAGCTAACTACAGGTTTGTGCTAATGGATCAATGCAAATGTTCTCAGAAATGTGGGTAGTCGAGAGGAAAACAAGGAAAGGAAGAGGATTGCTATTGAGAAAATACAGGCCACTTAGAAAAAAAACAACCCACTTAAAATTTCATGGGGAAACTTCTAATATTATCCTATACCTTATTAAACATTTTTGGAATTTAATGTATGGGATGTTGTATTGGACCCAAATTGAAAAGAGTGGTTTATTAAAATATGATGCTTATACAAATTTTACCTTGTTTGTCAGAATGAAAAACATTCTGAAGGTCATCCTTTTCTCCCAGTATGATTATTTTTTATTCCACTAAAATCAGTTAATTTGGAAGAGAGTGAAACTGTATGAGAAAGGGTTGGTTGCAACCTCATCAAGTAATCAGACACTAGATCAACACAGCTGTTGGAACAGTACCAGCTGGGAAGATTCTAGTCAGAAGAGGCATGTCAGGGGCACAGGCGAATAAAGCACTGTTGTCACATGGAGTGATACCAGAACAAATTATTAATTCATTCCTGTAAGAGATATTTAAAATCTGCCCTGCTCGTGAAGATCATAAAATAGTTTAATCTTAATATGGGATTTTGACTGTTCTTAAATCTCTTCTTTCAAATGCAAATACTATTTTCTTTGAAAATTGGGCATATAAAATCAACTTTTTTTACTCAGAAGCAACATATACCATATTGCATATTAAGAGTTTGTGTATAATATATTTATTTGCATACAGAAATATGTATTTCTATTGTACATTTTATTATTTTATTTATAGAATATATATATATATATATTTAGCACATAGCATATTCCAGGAAGATACATTAAATATGCACACATTTCATGCTACAGCGTGCACCCTTTAAGAGAAGCATTTTTAAGAGGCATGATATTGAATATACATGCTGAGAATACACTTTGCACAATTTCATCCAGCTTTGGGTGCTTTCCTAAACTATTTGCAACACCGGTACTATGGTTGTTGAAAGGGATATTATCAAACTGGGGCGAGGGAGGAAACCATCAATGAACTAAGTAGGAGAAAATAAAAACAGACTGCATTGTGGCGTAATTGTTGCCATCATTTTGAATTCCCATCTCTCCCAATGTCAGATCTTCAGGATCAAAAAAAGCAGTGGATGAACAAAGAGCAGGAGTATGTTGGACATCTAGCTTGTACATTTCAAATCAGAAAGCTTACCCCTTGTGGCTTCTCATATTGATTACTCTGCCCTAATACTTGGGAGCTGGCATTAAATTAATGATGAACTGGTAAAAGGAAAATCATTTCTTGTTTCGAAGAAATGAACAGACTTTTTCCATATTCTTAATCTCCTCTTCTTATAAGATCACTCTGGGATAGCTACATTATTGCTATGAGGAGAGAAAAAATAAAGATCTTACAGATTCAACTTTCCAGTAAATGCAAAGAAGATAAATGATATTGTTCCTGAAAGAGGCTCTTAATATTTTTTGAAAGGAAAAATTGCAGCTCCAGTAGAAACTGATCATATCAACTGCCAATATTTTGATGGCCAACTACTGCAACCTCAATTGACTAGATTTGTGGCAATCATAATTGAACATTAAGATGCTGGAAAAAAGATGTGCGATATGCATAGTCTGGTGATTTTTGATATGTAGATGTGGCCTGAGTTCCCAATCTGTGACTGAAACATACACCAGACTCAAGAGAAAGTGTTTCTGATACATGATTGGTGAGTATTACCTTTTTCTAACAGGTGAGCAATTTGCATTGATATTCTACAAATAATGCAGGATTATTTTCCCACTAATAAGAGGCAAGCTTTAGAAATCCCTTAAAGTAGACAAGAATTTCTCAACCTTGGCACTATTGACATTTTGAGCCAAATAATATTTGTTTAAAGGGGTTGGGGGAAAATGTCCTGAGCATTATAGGCTATTTAGCAGCATTCCCAGCCTCTATGCACTAGATACCAATAGCATTCCTCCCAGTGTGGCAACCAAAAATATCTTTACACATTGCTAAGTGTCCCCTATCAGGGAGAGGGGAATTGTCTCTGTTTGAGAGCCACTGAAATAGACAAATCCAGCAGTGGTTAATAAAAATCCTTGAATATAATCTCCATATCTCTCCAATCATCTATCATTTTCAGTATTCCTTCCATTTTTCTGATCTGTCTGACAAAGTTTCCGTGGTGTCAGTCTATCTTCGATTTCTTTCTTTAACATGACAGTTTCTCTTTCAATGAGGTTGCGGTGGCTGTGGCAAGGATCAATAACAGAGGGAGGAAAAGGAAGGATACAATGGCAGCAGAGACTAAAAGACAGCTTGACTCATGGTGCGTTGGATTGTTAGAGCAAACAAAAAAAGACCCTGAATCCTGAATCCTTGATGCCAAAGGGTTCTTCCCAACTGAAGCCAAATCTACATAATAATAATACAATAAATTAAAAGGGAAATACTTGGCTAGTCAATTCCCTGGTTTTCAGAAACTCGAGGAGCCCACTGGCTTGATGTTATTTCCATTCAATTGATTCTTTCATTTGAATAAACAATATGAAAATAAATATGAATTTAAAATGTAAAAGTGCATGTTGAAGTAACTGTAGGTAAGGGAATCTCTATAAATGAATGCTTTAAATATGGAAGATTACTTTGGGGGGAGTGTAATGACTGAAGTTATTTAAACAGGAAATTGTTTTTACGAAGGATAAGTCAAATATAAATACTGCTGGCAATTTGCTTCTTACTAACTTACAACTTTTTTGGTTTTTTTTTTGTTCCTCATGCTTTTTTTCCTCCTTAACTCTCCAAATTGTTGAGGTGGCATCAATGAGGCTAATCATACAAAATCACTCTTTTAAGTGCTGGGGTCTAATATTGACAAATTTACCATGTAACTAACATTATTATTACTGGACAATATATCATAAATCTAAAATCCAAAATATGAAATTTGCAAATGCATTTATAATTTGATTTCCATTGATTGAGCCATTTTTAGAAAATCTCATTGGAAAACTACAGCAAATAGTGTAAGAAAAATATAAAGGATAAAAATAACTAGTTATATGTGAATCCGTATAATCCTAATCCTAAATTTATTTAGACGACCAAATAAAAAATCTCTATGTGGCAAGATTCTATATAATGCCACCACTTAGATAATAGTTCCTGACATGATTATTATGGTCTGGAATTAGATGGTGAGATGTGGCATGGCAACAGCCACCTACATCCTTCTGTCAGATTCTGTGAGCTCGTTTGGCCTCTATTTAGTTAGCCACTACATTTCTGTCACAAGGATTACTATAATTCTATTGATAAGAGAATTTTGAAGTTAAATAATGTTAGGGAGAATTGACAATTTGAGGAATATGGAATATGTAATTGTTTCCGTAATAGTTTTAAAAATATCGCTTTTTCCCCTTTCACTGGGTCATAGGATAATTGCAGACAACCTCACTTGATTATAATTTGAATATCATCCTTTAGCAGGCATTGGATAGAAGGTCCTATCCTCTAGGGACTGGCCCAGAAATCACTGGTGCTACGTGAGTATGTTAATCCTGTTTAGGATTCTAAATAAGTAAAACAGCATTCCTTTCTGCTGACAAAGTCAGGAGTTCATTTTCTATAAGTTAACATTTCATACATGGGTCAGGCAAATTCAGGTTGAAATAGAATGTCCTAAACTTCTATTTTTTAATCTTAAAATTCACCTGACTTTAATAAACTTGGTCCAACTAGATCGTCCATTATTTAATTTGATGAAACCTCAACTTTACAAGGACATTGGTTTCTTAAACAGGTTTATGTTTTAGGTAGGATATTCTGTTGAAATAAAAGGCTATTTAGGAGAAAATCAGATTGGTTTAAACATTTCGCATATAGGATCATAAGTGCACTAAATCCTTATAGGCCTTGATATCCCCAACGAATGCAAAGGACACAGTGAGGAGGGGTGAAACGTCCATTTTCATGGCTGTCTCTGGCTAGATTTAGTGCAAGTCCTGTAGATTTTGCTTATAAACAATATAGAACAGGGATGTACAAAATAATGGCATAAAAAGAAGAAAAATGGTGTGACTTAGTTGGGGTTTTTGTTTACTCGCTTTCTCTTCATGGTGGGAAAAAGAAAGGCAAAAAATAAGCATTTATGACATTGCAATCCTCTAAATAGGACTGTAACAAAAGAATAAAATATGCTTAACACTCCGGAGGCGATTTCTGCATCCTTCTTTGATTTTCTTTCTTTACGTCCCCATTGTATAGTGCCTATTTCTTTATGTTTAAGTCTCCATGTTTACCTTGTAACTGTGGCATTTCCTTCTCTTAAGGACACATGAGAACAACAACAACAAAAGTAACAAAAAAGGAACAAGGTTATTCCTCTTGTGCAGA
Organism: Nomascus leucogenys; assembly: GCF_006542625.1. NCBI lineage: Eukaryota > Metazoa > Chordata > Mammalia > Primates > Hylobatidae > Nomascus > Nomascus leucogenys. Next base: position 86,012,357 of record NC_044393.1, on the reverse strand, counting down.
GACTGATAAAATTGTAGATTCAGAAGCCCTTCTTCAAGAGAGTATGAGAAAGAGTGTATCATTTCTTAAATCCACAATCCCAACATGTTTCTTTCATTGTCTCATTGCTCCTAATACTGACAGTTTATAAGGTGCAATTTTTGCAAACTGGAGCCTAGTGGTGATAAGTGTGTCACTGCTGGGCTCCTGAATTGCACGTTTTGTAATCAGACTATAAAGTGCAATGGCAGAGATTTTAAAACTAGGAGCTCGTTTATCCCTTTTATTCTTCTCAAGCTCCCCTTGCCCTCCTTCTATCTTTTTCAAAGATGTTTTACCTTGTAGCGCCTATGTTCTTATAATGACACATGAGAAGGTGTTTAAAGGTCTTCTTGAAGGTGGCATTACAAAGTGCATAGCAGGCAGGGTTGATAGTGCTATTGATGTAACAAAGCCAGTAACCAATTGTCCACACAGTGTTGGGGATGCAAGGTGCACAAAAGGTGTTAATGAGCACCATGACATTGTATGGGGCCCAAGTGATGATGAAAGCCAACAGAATAGCCAAGATTGTTCTGGTGACTTTCTTTTCCCGGGAAGGAGGAGGCTTCTTTTTTGCAGGCTGCTTAGTCATCTTCACAATCTTGCGGGCTACAATGTTCTGCTTTTCATCACCATTCTGACCTGAAGACCCCACTACCTCTACGGTGGTATTAGTTGGGGTACATGAGTCACTTTTTGGGGTCTTGCTGCCAATTCTGATGCATGTTTGCTTAGAGTTCTCATCTTTGGAATGCCCCAGGGAAGTGGAAACTGTGTTTTCATCCTGGGTTATTTCGTCATCTCTCATATTAGAGGCAACAGCACTGACTGAGGTGGAGTCATTGGAGCTCTCCTTCTCCTCTCCCTGAACACAGTTTTCAGTCACAGGATCTCTGGGGGCTTTGCCATTCTGGATTTTGTTGTGCTCCAGGCCATCGTCACTGCTGGGCATGTTGTTATTGTTTGGCTTCACTATCCTTCCTTGCACCAGACTTGGAGAAACGGGGTCTTGGTTGGCAACAGGCTCCTTCTTGTCCTTCTTTATCCTGCTCTTGCTGGCTCGGGATATGTGCCAATATAGCACAGTCATGATGATCACTGGCAAATAGAAGGCTGCAATGGCCGTACCAAAGGTGACAGCAGCATTGGAAAAAAACTGAATGTAGCACTCCCCATCCTCCACAGTTCTCACCCCTACAATGAACTGCCAGAAGAGAATGGCTGGAGCCCAGAGGATGAAAGAGAGGACCCAGGCAGCTGCAATCATCATACCTGCCATTTTTGTGGTCCGCTTGACTGGGTAGGTCAGAGGTTTTGTGACACAGAAGTACCTGTCAAAGCTGATGATGAGCAGATTCATAACTGAGGCATTGCTGACCACATAGTCCAGGGCTAGCCAAAGGTCACACACCACAGGCCCCAAAGGCCAGTAGCCAATCACAGTGTAGAGGGTGTACAAGTTCATGGAGAAAACACCTATGATAAGGTCAGCACAGGCCAAGCTGAACAAAAAGTAATTGTTGACGGTCTGGAGGTGGCGGTTGACTTTAATGGAAACCATGACTAGGATGTTCCCGATAATGGTCACCAAACTGAGGGATCCAGCCACCAGGACAATAAACACCACTTCAAATGTCTTATAAGGACTGGTAAGAGCCAGGCTATTGTTAGAGGAGTTTGTTGAGTTATTCATTTTGTGTTCTCTAATCAGTAGCCAAGTAGCAAATAAACATTTAAACCTGCAAGGAAATAGAATAAAATTAACAAACATAATATAAACATTGCTTTAAAATACATAATGTTTTTTCCTTTTAAACCACATTATTTTCTCCCAAATCTCCCTTCCCCTGCATGATTACTGTGTCTACCTGCCTCAATTCCCCACGTAAAAAGCAAGACCTTTAAATGGAGGATTCAGAAGGACTTTCAGGCTAGCAGTGAACTTGAAGTCCAGTAATGTTTTGAATATGTCCTTATCCAGATATGAGTATCTATCTACTTACCTATCTACCTATATGTCTCATCAATCAATGAAACTTAGCATAATACTGATAAATTGAATTAAATAAACCAAAATTACAAACAACACTTTCTAAAACATCAAGAGATTCCTGGAATAGACATAAAAATTAGTAAACTAGTGAGAGGACACAATTATAGAAGAAAGCATAGAATGTGTAATATTGAATGTGTGACTTTTATAGTTAACAGTGCCTTTCCTCATGGAAGCTCTAAGCCTTTTTCACAATAATACTGAGGATGGTGAAAATAAAGATAATATAATAATATTTTATTAGCCAATATACTCTCCCTAGATGAGAATTATTTTCCTCTGGCCTCTATTTTATTTCATACTTGTAATCAGTATTACATAGTCAGCATTTCTAATATTCCAAATCTTACAAAAGAATATTTGCTTATTAAATGCATATTGAACTGAATAAGCCAAAATTATGCATAAGACTTTCCAAAGCATAAAGAGATTTCTGGAATAGACATACAAATTAATACATCAATAAGAAGACAAAATTATGGGAGAAAATACCACTTTTCTGAATGTTTTATTTTTCCAACCACTATCAAATCTATTATCTTACTATTCTTTCTGCCAAACTTTTTGTTTTGTAGAAGGAACTAAGTCTCAGAAAGATGAAATCCCAGTTTGTTCAATCATTCATTCTTTCACTTTGTGCTCACATATCTATTGAGCAGCTTCTCTTAGTTAGGGGTTCTGGACGTTCAATGATGATTAAAACAAGGTCTCTGCCTGGTGGCAGACATGGGTTGATGAAAAAGCAATTATTAAACCTGAATGCACTTCTTGTTTCCCTATCCTGTTGTGTGTAAGTAAACACATAGTCATCATTTTTGAGATAATATCATCAAAGTCTGATGACAATTGAGTGATCTTTCATAAGGGAAAATGTATATTGGGGATTTAGAGAAGAAAGTTAAGAATTCATCAAAGAGATATGACACATTTCTGGAGAAACAGCATCTGAAGGAGAAACTAGCCCAAGTTCCACCTCTTTCTGAAAAAATTGCTGCGAGCTGTCAGAAAATAATCATTGTTGAGAAATTAAAATTTGGGAATATTGATTAGTTTGGATGCTATTAATTACAAAGAAATGGGCAGTGGTTTGCCCTTGAAATCCATGTAGAAAATAATTTGGTAAGCAACTTCATAACACAAATAACATTTAAACAAATAATTTATTCTGCTTTGGAAAGTCAGTTGTTTTCCAGTATTTTATTTGACAAAACCCAATTAATGGGATTTGGCCTTAATATAATAAGACCCAAAATTCAGAAGCCAGAAAGGAAAATATATGTAACCATTGCATATTCCTTTAAAATTTTTGCATAGAGCAAAAAAGTCAAAATAACAATTGAGAAACAGTATTTGTAAATATATATATATTTACAAAAATATATATAATAGAGTTTTGGCAAAAAAGGAAAGATGAAAGATGAATAATCTAAAACATTGATGTAGTAGTTCAATCAAAGAAAAATTAAACATTAATGACTTTTAAACATATGAAATGATACTCAACCCCACAGTTTAAAGATGCAAATCCAAACAGTGTAAAACATTTTTCCATCCATAGTATTAATGGTAGTGTTGAATACTTTCGGTGGGACTAGTGGGATAACCACCACGAAGGACAGTTTATCTTTATCTATAGAACTTTAAATCTATATCTATAAAAATTTATTAAGAAACACTTGTCTCAGGAATGCCACATCTAGGAATGTGTCTTTCAGATATAGTCATAAAAATGTACAAAGAGGTCTACTCAAGTATGTTCACTCAGAAATGTTGTTATAGCAAAAAATCCCTAGAAATATTAAAACTATTCATTGACAAGGGATTGGTTAAATATATCATGAAATACTTTTACAATGGAATATTATGCAGCTGTTAAAACAGGTAGATATTTGTGTCCTGGCATTGCTGTGGAAAGTTATATAGTTAGAAGATGACATAATCATAGTGAGACATAGATCATTACAGAATATAATTTTATTTAAGCAAAAAGGTGATTATATGTAATATTACATGTGCATGCCTGCAGCTCATTGGGAAATATTGAAGAGTTTAATCAGGGAAAGGATGTTAATGGAATGCAACTTAGATCAGTTGAATTATTTTAATCAGATTTCTCTTTGACAATCCTTTTTTGCAATTAATCATACAGTTGTGTATTCATGGTAATTTATTTGAACAAAAACATTTTATTATCCCAGTTCTTATTCCAACAATTTCTTAATAGCTCAGCTAACTATGAGATCAGAATTGTGACTTGCTTATAAGCAGCATTTTCTCTGTTTATTAGATAAATTCATGGACAGTTTGGAGTTGAGCTGTATGTGTACCTGTTTCATGAAATGTTAATATTAATTCACTTAGTTTGAAAAATACAAAAAATGAAAGTATTGGCTCTGCATTTTAATTATTCATAATTTTGATAAAGCGTAGGACTTATATTCTAGTTTTTAGTGCACATGTACCCTAAAACCTAAAGTATAATAATAAAAAAAGAAGATTTTTGATAATTTCCTCTGGAGAATAATGAATAACACTTATGTTGAAAAGTAGGGATTCAAAATCAACTAGTTTGATGATCTAAATTGCTAAGGTCCAAAATCCCCAAAATTACAATCCTGAAAGATTAAAATTCTGAATGTTGAAATCCTGAAAGCTGAATTCTGGAAGAGGGATTGGCATTTCACTTGTATGCAGGATAGTCGCATCACGTTGCCTGCATCATGTTAGGTGGAACTATCACCTTGTTACTGTTTTTATTTGGAAATAACATATAGTTTGAGGAGATGTATATGAGCACTAGGCTGACAAGTGGCGGACTTGTGAACTTAATTTTAGGTGTCAACTTGGCAGAATTAAGGAATACCTAGGAACCTGATGAAATATTAATTCAGATGTGTTTGTGAGGGTGTTTCCAGAGGGAATTCGTGTTTGAGTGTGAGTGGACTAGATGGGGAATTTTGCCCTCAGTGTTGGAGTGCAGCATCCAATTGGCCAGAGCCCAGTGAGAACAATTTCAGAAGGTGACTTGATCTCTCTCGGAAACTGTGATAGACTTTTCTTCTGTGGTCTTGGACATCAGAATTCCAGGCAGACCGGGCTTTGAACTCCAGGACTTACACCAGGAGCCCTAGGGTGCTGAGGGTTTCAGCCCCATTCTAAGAGTTACACCATCCACTTCCCTAGTTCCGAGGCCTTTGGACTTAGCCTGAGCCATGCATCCTGGGGTCTCAGGCTTGTGGATGGCTTGTCATGGGACTTCTCAGCCACCATAAACCATAAACACGTGAACCAATTCTCCTAATAAATCCATATATATATATATATGTGTATATATATATATGTGTGTGTATATATATATATATATATATATATATATATATATATATACACGTGTACACACATATCCTATTGGTTCTGTCTTTCTGGAGATTCCTAACTAATACAGATTTGGTATTAGAGAAGCTGAATATCATGCCTCAAATATATATTATCTCACTTGACATTAACAACTATGTAAAATTTGTGGAACAGGTTCTATCATCCCCTTTATGTGATAAAGAAAACTGAGGTTGCACAAGTGGTTAAAGCAACTTATTCTTGATCACAATCACAAAGCTAATGAGTAAATAATCTACAACTAAAACCAACATCCTTACCTTGCAGTTATATACACTTGCTCTGTTTCCCTTGCCCTTTGAAGAATTATACTCTATCCAGTAATGTGTGGAATTGTTAGGCAGCAGGACAGTGATGAACTACACTCAGGGGTTGCTAGTTTAAGACATTTGGTTTCTGGTAAACTGGAATTCTTACTCAGGTAGAACACAATACATTTATGTAATGTTAACAGACTTATTTGCTGTTACAGTCTCTGAGTTTTTAGAGTTATAATATTTGCTTGATTATACTAATACTGTATGTAAAAGCAGAAAACATTTTTCTTAGAAGCAATCGCAATCAGTGGAAGGCTGTCATTTCTTTCTCTCAGCATGATGCACAGGCCATGTAGAATTGTTCCTCTTCCTCTAAACAAAGCAGTTTCCTCCTGCAAACTGCATGCCGATTCTGCTCTTTAAATTTCTGTAGAAGTTTTTAGTTCTGATGTGGCATCGTAGGGTGGTATTAAAGCAATAAAAGTTGATGAAATAACATAATCACAAGAGACTACACAATGAAGATGACCTTCAAGAACTCAGCATCTTAAGACAGCAAGTGTATAGCAATAGCCCATTTGGTATTTTACTGCCTAATTTATGACTAAGGCCTGGAAGTACTATGGAAACTTGTAAGACAATGTTTCTGCCCTCAGTTTCTTCACTACTTGACTTCCCATACATGGCAGGGAAGACAGAACCACAGTTTAACATCTTCCTTGAAAAGGTGTGGGTGCTAATCTTTGTTCTTAATTATTAGCTGTGTGACTCTGAGCATGTCATTTAAATTTCATGAACCTCGATTTTCTTTTTTCTCAAAGAGGCATAATAATAACCCTCTTTTCTTTCAGAGTTGTAGTAAGGATGAAAGTGAGATAATGTCTCTGGACTATAACCTGTTAGTATTAAGTATTAAGTGCTGTTAATGTTAAAATTTGACAAGTGAGTATAGAATTATCACCTTTCTTAAGAGTGAACAGAAAATTATGTGTATGTGTATGTGTGTGTATCAGCTATCTTAAGAGTGGGAAGGTGTGGGGCGCAGGGTTAGAGGTAACACTAAATTGTCATTATCAATGATATTAAATTATCGATAATATTAAATTATCAATACTAGTACTGGTAATGATAATTAACATGTCTTGAGCATAATTACTCTCCAAAACAACTCCTGAAGTGTTAGGATGTTTATGATACTCCTTTTATAAATGTTGAACTAAATATCAAATAATTAAGCTACTTGAGATTCAAACCGAGGGCACCCAACTCCAGACTCTACTATGAATACTCAGTCTTTGGCAGAGGAACAGTCTCATGTAGCTGCTACTGCTCACTCACACATTTCTCCTTCTGACCTGATATGACTAAGTCCTACACCCTGACATCAAGTTAGGACCTTGGTTTAGATAACAGAGTGAGAATCATTGTGTCCAGGACAATACTGGGGCTTTGGGCAGGAGACATTCACAATAAGCTAAGTAGTCAGTAAGTAGGGTTCTGCACATGAAAATATGTGACATTTAAGATTCAAAAAATTGTCTTAAAATTAATCATCATAAAACCTATCGCCATGTGAATTAATGAATAGATTCCCATATAAGTATTCACATCAAAGGACAAAAAAAGTTCTAAATATTGACAATGACAGATTTTTTTGAATTGTTACAGAGAGAATTAATATAATTAAAAAATAAACTCTGATATACATTTAGATACAAGTGGAGAATTAAATAAAAAACAAATGGAATTTTCTTCACACACTGCTAAGTCAGGCAGGATGCCTGATGTATGATGAATGCTTTTGTAGGTGAATTTCTAATGTAATAAGCTAATAATGAATTATCAATACATAAGTAATCTGAGTTTTGGGATTTTTGCGTGTTATTTTATTTAATTCTCACAATAGCCCTGAAAAGAATGACTATTATCTTTTCCAATTGTACAGATGATAATGATAACAGACCTAGCAAGTGCTGTGATTCAAATTTAGGTCTATCTGACTCCTGGACCATGTTATTTCCACTATATTACACAATGGCACAAAACCTGCCCCATTAAAAACGTTTTCTAGAAGAAATAGAAAAGTCAAGAAAAAAATGAAATCCATGGTTGATAACAGCCGAAATCCAGTGACAGAGAAGACATGTAATTGTATAAAAAAATTTCAGAACAAGAAGGAAGTTTGGAGAAGAGTTCACATAATGTCTAATTTATAATTGTTTCTATTTCTTTAATTTTTGTTTTAAAAATGTAATCTTAGTATACATGCTTCCTATAGATTTTTTAATTCTGCTGCTATTTGAACACCTTATCAAAAAATGGCAGAGTTCTTTGGGAATTTCTTGCCCATCCTTCAACCATTAAGATCTTAAAAGTAGCATATTCACTTAGCAAGTAACAGTGACAAGATAATGAGCCTTATCAATGTTGGCTCAAATGACCAAAACTGATAGAATAGTGATAAGGCCCATGTTAGCCTTCAAATTTTGTATATGAGGGCTAAACACCATAGAATGTCTTTAGAGAATTACAAGTTTACTTCAACAATATTATGTTTAGATACATAGCTTTCAGTACAAATTATTACTAAAGAAAACATAAAAAATATAATGATCATGCAAATATGGCAGCAATTCTGGGAAATATCAGAGTATCATTGGAAGCAAGGGTTCACCTACTGAAGAGCCAGTGGATGGTAGTAAAGAATACTTAAGTATTATCTCTTCCCCACCTTAAGAAGGAGATGTGGTTATCATTGATGAGAAAGCAAATGAAGCTTATTCATTTTTAATTTTATATATTTGCAAATAAATATGTTGTCTAATAATCCAATGAATGACATTCCAGCTATATTTTTTTTCTGACATAGGAGAGATGACAATTCAGGTATATAATCCATATCCTATTGTAGGTCTTTTAATATTCAGTTAATCCCACTAATTTATAAACTGCATTGGTGAATGTGTTAAATAGGCTTTGAGATTATGTTATCAATAATCAATTACTCCTTCCATTAATGATGCCAGAGAGAAAGACAAGAAAAAGAAAAAGAGAGAACTGGGGAGAGACTTATTTAAGGATAGTCTTGGGGAGCAAAGTCCCCTTTCTCTAAAGAAAGGTTTGATGGTATACAGTTTTGATATTGATGCAGGTGATGATAACATAGTTTGCTTACATTATAATGACCCTTACCAAACTTGAACATCCTTAAATTTTGCTTACAGATGGAAGAGAGTCCTGGCCTGGGGCTTGGGAGATAGTCCAGCCCTGCTAGCTAGCAATATTGACATTCCACAGTCTGAGTGCTTTGACAACATCACACAAAATGAAGTAGATTTCCACTTTTTGTTTTTTCTTTTAATCTGGTTTTCCTTTGAGCCATGCAACACATTATGAGTCATTGTACATATTTAGAGCTTTTTTATGAGCTCCTGAATCTCACTACAACAGCAGTTATGGTGGGGGTGGTGGCCGCAAGGAGTAGTGGGGGCCCTGCTAAGAAATCATGGCTCGCTTGCTTTCTTTATTTCAAAATATCTTACTGAATTACTCTTCTGAGGAGATCCACACATGCCCTCAAGGGCTGTGGGGGATAGAAGTTGAAGTAGGAATGGGTGACCAACAAAACAGAACACATTGTTGTCAACAAGGAATTTGCAGTCTAGAGGAGACACAAATTGCTGGTGAAATTTCCAATTTTCTGAAACAACAATGGCCCAATATCATGCCAAGAAACAAGGCTGAGAAACCATGGAGCAAGGCTGGTCAGATGTGGTGAAATAAATACAGAAAGCTCCCTGGAATCCTTTCCTAAATCTGTATCTCTCTTTCCCTTTCTCTTTTTCTCCTTTCCCGTGCCACTGGCTTGTGTCTGACATTTTCGGTTTTTGTTTGTTTGATTGATTTTTTACTATTCTCAAGATTCTGCATAATAGCTTCTTCTAAAGAAAGTACAAAATACTGATGGTGGGTTTCTGCTTCAGTACATTGAGCCTAACAACCTGTGGGTTCAAAAACACACAGAATAAGACAGCCATGTCCTCACCTACACTGAGTTTTTATATTTTATCTGAAAAGATGTGTTGAAAGTATTCTAGAGGGATGTATAAGTTGTCCTTCTTTAGGAAATTACAGCATAGGACGGCATATTTTACCAGATATGCATTATGTACAGTGTTTGGGGGAAAAAAAAAGCCACACCAAACACATACTGCATTTTATCAAGCTGTGCCCTTAAGGTTTGTGTGCAGTGCTAGATGTGAGTTGCACTTTTGTGAAAAAGAAAAAAAATGTAAAAGAAAATTATAGAACAGAATGAAAGTAGCTGATAAAGCAAACTGATCCTCACATCAGTACAAATAGAAGAGAATTCATGACTTTTTCCAATGTAAAAAAGATCAGGATTATGCAAGGCCTTATTACAGTGTAAACATGCTTGCCGTTTTGGCTGCCTCTCAAACATAATACTATTCTTAGTGATGCTGGGACAAACTTCCACTCCATGTCAGCCAAGCTATCTTTTCTCCTCTTCAAAACACATCCTAAACACCACTTACCCGAAAACAGTGTCATGACTAAGGGGGAAACAGGTGTAAAAGCGACTTAACTGGGACCTTTGTCCTTGTCACTACATCCATGGCACCTTTTCGTTAATTCGTTCACACAATATACACCTCCTGCCAAAAAGGAAGAGGTCTGGACAATTCTAAATAGAATGAAACCTGAAAATACCCAACCCTTAGACTTTTAAAAATGAAATTCCATCTGAGAGAGGACTTCAGCATCCACCTTTTTCTGTACCAAGGATTTGACAGAACTCAAATATTGATGATGAATGTAATGTAGTAAATGGTGCTGAATAAACAATGTGCTCTAAAGCAAACAGCAGTAAAAGTAGAGAAAGCCCTCTGTCTAAAGGTTGTTTTGTTCCTGCAAGTAAGAAGAGTGAAAGGAAAATGGAAGCAATTCTTGGAGAGCTACAGACTGTCTATGATTAGGCAGCTGTATTTGAATCAATCCGTCTCTCTTATCGTCTTGAGAAACTGGAAATTTGTATAGTCGGCTTTTAGAATTTTGTTTTGTTTTTTCCTAAAGTCGGCAGGCTGCTGGTTTAATAACACTAAATTAGTTAATTCATTGCTTTGAATTAAAAATGTGAATAAAATTTGCAGAGAATTGAGGCTTTTTAGGACTATGATAGAAAATTCTAGAATAAAAGCAGTTGTTCTAGAGAAGCTGAGCAGCTCCAAACAAAACATCCTTTTAGGGATCCTTTTCAATGGTCTGTGTGCCCATTGGAAGCTGAGACAGAGCACATGGCAATGTGGAGCTTTGGATAGTAGGTCAAGGACAACTTTAAAGAGAGGAGCGAAAGTCAGTTTGGGAGAAGAGAGAAGATAAAGAGGAAGTTAGTACTTTTCCTCTGAAGAATAGACCAGGATAGTTGGGATAAGAATAAGTGAGATTAGAGGCTGTGAAAATATTAGGAGGTGCACATAGAAGTGAAATTTTTTTCTGAGTATATAGAAAACAAATATTCAGATAGCATATCTTATAACAGTTAAGTAGAGACAAGGACACTTAGTTATACTTAGGAATATATATTTATTTTAAGCATGTCTCTACTTAAGGCTGCATTACTTATGGAGAGAAAGAGAAAGTTGCTCTTTTCATTAAAATGTCTATTTATATGAAAAGTAAAGCAAGTGGATTGTGTTTTATAGACATGCTATTATTGGTCATCACCTCTTAAAACACATGCACTGATAAGTATGAGCTTAATGGACACCATAGCTCTTCTAGTAGCCATCCTAGAATGTAGGTATAGGGTACAGAGAAACCAATTCACCCCCATATAGCTAAATCTTGGTTCTTCTAACTTTTCAATGACAGTAATGACACAGGCCTCATATAATTAAGATTCATACCAGATTCAACGAAGCTGTAAAAATAAAATAGTAATGAAGTGTAGAAAGTAATGGGAAGCAACTATTTTTATTGTTTCCAGTCGAAAGACAAAATGATTGTTTCCCCAGAGTTTGATTGCAGACTATTTCTAGAACTGAGCCAAATGACCGCAGTGTTATCCCATGAAAACTTGAAAAAATGAGAGCAAGGAGAAGATTAAAGTCTTTACTAAATGATCTAATGGCAATTGAGATGAAGAAACATAAAAAGCTGCATCAACTCAGCAAAGATTTTTGTATCTAAAGCACTAATTTAGAATTAAAATAAAGCCAGTTGGTCAGAGAGAATGAAGAGGTTTATGTGGTAAATCAGGGCAGTCAACTCTCCAGACTGCTTGAAATGAAACCACTTTTTGGTTTATGACCTCAGGGGAATCACAACATAATTGAATATATGTAAGATAAGTCATCACATGCTATGCCCACCCTCTCTTCCAAAGACCTCAGCCCCTTCCCTCTTCCAACACCCTTAGTGTGAGACTATATCACTATTTAAATACCCTGACTCCTCTTTACCTCCAGACTCTCCAAATACCTGTCTCCCTGAGATATAATTACCAAACCATAATCTTTACCTCTATCAGGGAGTAGGTTCCATGTGGAATATGCCCAGTGTGAAAGCTAGGATAAAAAAGTGACATTTCCCTTCTTGAAATAAACCATCTTGACTTGGAAATGTCCCCAGTACATTTTTTCTGCCCCCATCTGTACCGTGTCATCTGATAAAAAGTAGCTAAATTGTGAGTAGTTCACATACAGAAGTATTTAAATACAATTTCCATTCCTAAATAATGCCTGAGAATGGAAGATCTTCCAGTAGACAGCAAATGGTTTGGGACTTGTTCATAAATCTTCTAGGCAGTGTGGTTTCTCCTTGAAGCACAATTGTGTTAGTCCATTCTCACAGTGCTATGAAGAAATACCCAAGACCACGTAATTTATAAAGGAATGAGGTTTAATTGACCCACAGTTTCGCAGGACTGGAAAGACCTCAGGAAACTTACAAGCATGGCAGAAGGGGAAGCAAAGGCGGCAGGCGAGAGAAGTGCCAAGCAAAAGGGGAAAAGCCCCTTATCAAATCATCAGATCTCATGAGAACTCACTGGCTATCACAAGAACAGCACGAGGGTAACCACCCCAGGATTGTTACCTCCCACTGGGTTCCTCCCACAACATGCGAGGATTATGGGAACTACAATTCAAAATGAGATTTGGGTGGGGACACATCCAAACCATATCAACAATTATACTACCATCAGCAAAGTTGGTTTAGCATGCATTGTCTGCTGGGTTAGGAGTATACACACCTGGACTTCTAACATAACGTGTTAGAGCAGGATTCTGTGAGTAGTCACTAACCCCAGAATACCCCAAGATGGAAGGAAATAGGAAGCTGAGAGGTTTTGGCCTGGGCCTGGATTTCTTCACCCTAACTAGTGTGTGTGTGTGTGTGTGTGTGTGTGTGTGTGTGTGTGTGTGTGTGTGCATGCATGCATGCATATGCATACACACCAAGTATGTTAGTTGAGGAGGAAAGGGTAATAACATATAAGAAGAAAAAAAAAAAGACTGTCTCTGTTCTTCTAAAGGTTAAAGAAAATTTCTCATAAAGCATCAGTGGAATGTGACAACATGCTGTACAAGAAGAACTTGCAATTCACAAAACAAGACTCTTGTAAGCAATTATGGAAGTTTGAAGAATGGCATTTGATTCTCAGATTCCTCCTTTTGAGGGAGACAGCAGCAAGCCCTACTAGGCTGCATATCTTTCTAAGAGATTTGCTGGCAGAAATGCTGGCTTCATGCTTTATGGGGGATGCAACTGTTCCTTCCGTAACTTCGTACCCAGATAACTGTGATGCATCCGTGAACACAGTAGACAAGACTTTGGAGTTAAACCTGAAACAGAAGCCTATCTCTGTTATTTTCTCATTGTGTGAGCTTAAATTTTTTGACCCCCTTTCCACATCTAGAAGATCTAGAATATGTGGAAAATAAAATCTACCATTCACAATATTTTTAAAAAGGCACATAATATAACAGCCTCTTAGCATAATACACCATGATAATAGTGACTGTTAAATAGTCACTATTACTAAGTTCATTATAATTTAACAGTTGATTCTAATCAACAAGTAGAGCATTTAAAAAGGAACAAAAACAGAAACAAAGCATGTACTCTCTATTTCTCTCAAGAAAATAAGTAATGTGAAATAATTTTTATATTATAGGAGTCTACTCTATGTCAATTTTATTATTTACTTTCACTTATTTTAAGGATTCCAGAAATCTCACTATTGTTCTATGGTATCCTGATTCTTATGCTGAAATGATATCTTCAATCTAAACTTCAAGAAATGTCAATTTAAAACTTAGTAAACTAATCCTCTTCCAAACCCAACGGTCAAAATGTCACAGACAAGTGAACCTCTATTTAAAATTCTTGCTGTCGATCTATGAAAGATTACTTAGTAAATGTAAACTTACTTTTGCTGAAAACAGTTTATTTTGGAGAAAAAGATGATCTTTCTGAGGGACTAAAGAAAAATTTCTGGTCCTCCACAAATTTAGAACAAATCATAAAACTAAGACAGAGATGTATTGCTGAAAAATATAAAAATAACAAAATTTCATTATGTCAAATTTGAGTGCTTAGAGCATGATCTATGAATATGCATAAAGTTAATTTGTAAATTGCATTTACCATATCACTCTAAATGCTATTTTCAAGTAAACAGCTTTTTAAAAAATTTCATTTAAACTTTTTTGCTAATTGAAATAAAACACCTTGTGATTAAAAAAAAAAAAGCATTCTTTCTTCTAAATGCGTCTTCTTGACCAGCTTTTCTCATATTTTTTCTTTCTTACTCTTAATTATTTATCTTGACAACTTCATTCTTTTTAGCAAGATTCTTCTCTTCTACATATGTATTCATTCTTTCCTTCAACCATTCTATGTTCAGCGCGTGTCGGATGTAGGAGATGGCATAGGTTGTCTGAAGAACCCCACAGAAGGACAGTTTCCCAATCTCTCATGTCATGTTACTCTTCTGCTGAGACTGGCTAGGATAAAAGACTTAACTTTGTTTATGATATGGTGACTACTACAAAACATTTATCTGGAAATATTATTCCACAGATGAGACACAGCCTTGTCATCCTAGAATTCAGGGGCCTAACCAGGTTAGAGCTGACCTCCCATAGCAAGAGAAGGGATACAGACCTTTTGTATTGCTAGTCCTTTGGTGATGAGATAGCCCGCCACAACTTGCTGAGAAGGCCCTCTCCAGTGTGCCACGGCCAAATCTCATCCTAGCCCTAAATGAAAGGTCTGTGCATCCCCCAACCAGACTTCTCTCTGGTTCATATTTGGCTGTTGGGAAGGAAATACTTGGCTCAGGTGTTCCAAGGACAGAATCATTCTCATTCATAGGCCACCTCTTAGTCCCTGTTCTTCATGAAAAAGCATCCTCAGCTCTGTGTCTGCATTTAGGAATGTAACTTATGAACAGCCTGCCTCTGGCTCTTCCTTGTTTGGTTGCTTTCAAAGCC
Source organism: Nomascus leucogenys (assembly GCF_006542625.1). Classification (NCBI taxonomy): domain Eukaryota; kingdom Metazoa; phylum Chordata; class Mammalia; order Primates; family Hylobatidae; genus Nomascus; species Nomascus leucogenys. The sequence continues at coordinate 85,997,112 of NC_044393.1, read as the reverse complement.
CACTGTAAAGCTCAAAGGTGACAGCTTGACCCGTTTTGCTCAATATATATTTTTTCTTTTTTGTATTGTTATTAAAATAACAAATGACTGTGCATAAAGCGGACCTCTTTAAACAAGTGCTAAACTAGTAAGTCACAGTGGGAACAACCCTGTCTGAGGGGGGAGGAGGAAGTAGCTAGACTACAGAAAGACCAAAAACAAGCACTGAAGGGGGCAGGGATGAAGATGTGGGGTGGGGAGTTTTCATTATGTTTGGCACAATGCCCAGTACATCCTCAGATTTCCAAGCTGTGCTTTAAAATGTAGATTGGAAGCCTCTTGAATAAAGTTTAATTTCTATTTATATATGATCTCAAGTTTTATAACCAAGTTTTTAACACTCACCCTATAGCTGGCTTCTTTATTCTAAGTATGAACCACACATTCCTTCTCAAACAAAACAAACCCTTAAATGGTTAAAGGCTCAATGGAGTTATAGAACTCAAACAATAATTTCATATGTTGGGGTTAAGCGAATTGGAAAAGTATGAATCACTCAATAAAGTACACAAGGATATAAAAGTCAAAGGATAAGAAATCGTGACAGGTGGTTTTGATTACATGCATTGTAGTGCTTGTGTTGGGATGGATAAAAAACAAAAAGGTGGACAGACAGACCCCTATTTTATAATCTGATGGTAAAGCAAAATAGAAAAAAGAAGTGATTTAAAGGAAAGGTAGGTTAAGGAAAGCCTTTAAAAATATTTGGTTTACTTGCTATTTTCCCTCCCTCCCTCCCTCCCTTCCTTTCTTTCCTTCCTTCCTTCCTTCCTTCCTTCCTTCCTTCCTTCCTTCCTTCCTTCCCTCCCTCCTCCCTCCTTCCCTCCCTCCCTCCCTCCCTCCCTCCCTCCCTCCTTCCTTCCTTCCTTCCTTCCTTCCTTCCTTCCTTCCTTCCTTCCTTCCTTCTTTCTTTTCTTTCTTTTTTTTTATAATAATGAATTATGAGACTAGGTACGGTGGCTCACACCTGTAATCCCAGCACTTTGGGAGACCGAGGTGGGCAGATCACCTGAGGTCAGGAGTTTGAGACCAGCCTGGCCAACATGGCAAAACCTCATCTCTACTAAAAAAAAAAACAAAAAATAGCTGGGCATAGTGGCAGGCACCTATAATCCCAGCTACTCTGGTGGGTGAGGCAGGAGAATCACTTGAACCCAGGAGGTGGAGGTTGCAGTGAGCCGAGATTATGCCACCGCACTCCAGCCTGGGTGACAGAGACTGTGTCTGAAAAAAAAAAAAAAAAGAATTATGAAAGACAAGCTGAACAAAAGAAAATACTGATGAGTGAGGGTCTAAAGGTTTAAAAGCAATAGTTGACTCTGGCTAGGTTGGGAGTAGTAGAAAAATAATTACCTTTACAATTTGTAAAATTGTCATCTGTGCAATAGGTCTGTTTGAGATGTTGTTTTAGTGCTTTCTGTTATTTAGAAAACATATTCATGAATTTCTTAAGCTCAGGTGAATTGCATAGCTTTGCTCTACTTATTCCATATAATAACAATTTTCATGAAGTCATATCCTTTTACATTCATCACCATTTATTACTGGACTCTATAAGTTTGTAATACATAAATTTGCTAAGAGTTGTTTCCTGTTCACCAACATTTCCAGGAATTGAACCTTGGTTGCAGACTGTGGCAGCATTTATGTAGTATCGGGAAACAATTGGGAACAGAAGTATCTGTTCTATTTTCTTATCCTGTATGTAGAACAAACCGCAGCAGATTATGGATATCCAGAGCAAGAATGTGTCATGTGTGACTTCTGTTTAACTATTTGTAGTTTTAAAAATATTTTATTTTATTTAAAGTTCCAGGATACATGTGGAGGATGTGCAAGCTTGTTACATAAATAAACGTGTGCCATGGTGGTTTGCTGCATCTGTCAACCCATCACCTAGGTATTAAGCCCCATGTGCATTAGCTATTTATCCTGATGCTCTCCCTCCCCCTCCCTGATGGTACATTTTTGAAGGATAATGAACAATAATAAACATTGTTAATCAGGACTCAACTGATTTCCATTTTTAGGCTAAATAAACAGGGTGGGGAAAGAAGTACACGAATTAGCAATAGTGTTCATGAGCGAATTTCATGACTAAATTAAATAAACCTACTATGTGAAATAAGCCCCAATCCCAAATTATCAATGTATCTAAGTGAAGGCTTTTTCTATAATTTTAAAATTTGATACTGCCTTTACTTTCCTGCAAACTACCTGTTTGGCATGATTAACTAACTGGTAGCTGCTTCTATTGTTTTCTCCTCCTGAGTCACTATGTGCACGTTTTCTTTTTTAATTTACTACTTTGGGGTGTAATCTGAGAGGCATTCTTATTTAGAATATGTTTCATCTCAAAAATAAAATATTTAATTATGCAAGATGATGCATTTTTCAAGAACTCAAGCAGATTGACAGTAGACACATTGTCCACCCAAACCACCTCTCCATTTCTCACATTGATCTGTTTGTTTTTAAACAGCAATGTTGATCTAAACTCATGGAAAGGGCAGGGGTCTGTGATATTAAAATATGTGCATTGTCATTCCAGAGATGCTATTTCATTTCTCTGAGTTTGATTTTTGTCCCTGTGGCAATGAAGACATTTGACTCTAACATCTCTTTCAGCTCTAAAAGAGTCTTAGGATTCTAATTTTACTGGAATTCTCTTAGGATCCATATGATGCTGACTGAGAGGTCAGAGATGATGTCACTCACTTCTCCCTTAGATCTGCATTTTCCTAAAAACTGTATCCTGTGTATCTACAAAAAGAAAACAGCTCAATCTCTCTTGAATTTATGCTAATTCAGCCTTGTTGGCCTTATGGAAGAGGTCTCAGCTTTGTGTCAGCTGGTACATCTCAGCTTCCTTCTGTGACCCTTCATCCATGCAGGCTTGAAAATTAGATTCAAATTGCTATCTGTATCTTCATTTCACTCTCAATATTGAAACGTCCGAGCATGAACTAATTCTCTCAATCTAGCTCCATATGTACCTACTAACTCATTAAAAGCTAGCTGTAGCACTGCAGCAAGAGATCATATATTAGAGAAGGAAAGCAATTTACTTGGCAGGTTCATTTGTGTATTCTCTTCAATGTCATAGCAAAGGTTTGTCCTTGGGATAAGGGTGTTTTCTCACCCAGTCTCTCTCTCCAGCTGTCTGATTCCTCAATTAACTGACACCTCTGTGGCAGTGATTTCATCCTGGACTTATTTAGTGTACAAACTAAATAGTAATCCAATGACTTACATACTTATTTCACAGCATTACTGTAATTGCTGCCTATGTAGCCCTGCGAGAAGGGAGGGAAATTAAGGAAAGTCTTCTGGAGAGGGCGTTTCAAGACATGCTACAACTATTTGCCAAGGGTAAGGAAGAGTATTCTGACAATTTCCATTGGCAACCTGAAATCTAAACAAAATTCCAAAGATCAGACGAGAATAAATTCTTTCTTGTACAGTATTATGTTTTGTGTTGCAGAGCAGAATTCATTGCCAATGACAGGTGCATTGAGTCTCAAAGGTGCTGTATCTTTCTTTTTAATTTAAAAAACACATGAGATTGATCTTCCATATGTATTTGCTCTGCTTTGAAACCTTCATCTGCGTTTGGACATAAAAAAGTAAAAATTATTTCTTTTTCTGATTTTCAAATTAGAACATTTAGAGAAGTAAACCAAAGAAAAAATACTCTCGATCATTTATATTTGACTCACAAGGGCCATCCACTTTACTTGATTATTCAAGAGATAAGTTTCTTCTAGCCAACTTCAGGGGATAAAACAGTCAACAGTATCAATATGTTTTCCATTGTCAAAGACCGTATAGCATGGTTGGAAGCAACTGTGAACTTTTACTGCTTTTGAAATCTTGTTTATCTTCCTACACACATACATGAGCATGCAATACACTCATACACATACACACGTACTATTTAAAAGTTTTAGATTACATTGTATATATCAATGCATTATTTCACCGGGGCCAGGCAAGGGATTGAAGAGCAAAGGAAGGAAGCTGGCATAAGTTAACATATGCACACTGTACAGCTGGTAGGCCTTGGAGGGGGAAGAATCAGAAGAGCTGTCAACTACTCCACTGTTGAGATACAGCTGGGTGAGAATGTGGACACAGAGTTGTCACATATTTAGAATTATAAAGAAACACTGAAAATCTGGATTTTTATACTTACTCTTTGACTTTTTAAATCTTGGCTCAAAGTCATAAAATACTGAGAAGCCAGCAAAACATGTTTGTGGACAGCTTTGGCCTGTAGGTTCACACTCTATGGCCTTTGGTGTTAGTACTGGGTAATAACGTTTTCAAATAAAGATAATCACAGACATTTTTCTATGACATTTGAAAACATCTAATGCATCATTTTTATGGGTACATGATATTTAGTTTTGTGGCATACTGTAATTTCATTAAATAATTCTCTATTGGTACATTTATTTCTAATTTTTTACTCTAGCATATAATAGTGTAGCAAACTTCCTTGTACCTGATTTTTTTTTAATAGATCTATGATTGCTTTCTTAGGATAAATTTCTATAAATGAGATCATTGGCCAAAGTTATATACATTTGCTACTTTGGATAGCAAAATCCCAATCGTAATTCATGAGAATGATATTTTCCTATAGCTAGTAACAAAAATAAGAATAATTACTAAAAAGCTTTGTGAATCAGATAAATAAAATATTCTGTTTGAAGTTTTAGCTATCATTTTATTGATCTGTGAAGTTTTACACTGTTCATGTGTTTGACAATTGGCGTTTAAATTTACCCTTTGTCTTTTTATAGAAGATGTTTTTACGCGTGTTATATCTATTGATACTTACTTTTATGATATCATTTAAAAAGACTTTCTCCATCCCAAAGAAGTTAATATTTAATGATAATTTCCTTTAGCTAATTTATATATTTTATACTTTAAACTGTAATTTATATAAACTATATTTAGAATAAGGTATAAAAAGATCTAATATCTATTTTAAAAAATAATTTAAAAATCACTCCAGAAACATTTATCAGGCAGTTTACACTTTCTCCACAAATTTGAAAGCTGGTTCTACCATTTATTGAATAATTCCATGCACTGAGTTCTATTTCTGGGCTTTCCATTCTATTCCATTGCTTTATCTGTCTATTCTTACACCCTCAGCAATATTTTTATTGTAAATTTTATATTATATTAAAAAGCTCTAATTATAAGTACAACTTATTAGTGTTTTATTTATAATTATTTTTATTATATTTTCATGCTATTTTATATGACTTTAGAATAATCTGTGAATCCCTTTATCCTTATGAAATTATTATTTTTAAAAATTTTATTTATTTATTTAGAGATAGGTTCTTGCTGTGTTGCAAAGGCTGGAGTGTGCAGCAGTGCAATCTTGGCTTATTGCAACCTCTGCCTTCCAGGACCGTGAAATCCTCCCACCTCAGCCTCCAGAGTAACTGGGACCACAGGTGTGCACCACCACACCTGGGTAATGTTTTTTAATTTTTGTAGAGACAGGGTCTTCCTATATTGTCCAGGCGGGTCCTGAACTCCTGGGCTCAAGTGATTCTCTCACTTTGGCCTCCTAAAGTGCTGGAATTATGGGCATGAGCCACCACACCCAGCCCATTGAGGAATTGTTATTGGTCTGTTATAAATAATTAATTTTTATAATGTTGAGTATTCATATCAAGAAATATTTTTTACTTATTCAAGTTTTTTCTCTTGTCCCTTTCTGATGTGTTGTAATTTTTCAGTATACAAATATTGGACATAAAATTTTTATAGACCTGTGTTTGTGTATGTATATTTGTGTATATCTTGCTAAGCTCGACCTTGCTTATTTTTAGTTGCACAGTGAATGGAATCTTTTTGCCACTGTATTTCTAATTGTCATGTATGTATATGTAGACAATTCACATAGACTATAGGGAATATGTTAATAAGATAAAATTATTAATTTTGTACTTGACTACTTCTACACAATGTGTATAGGCTATATTAATATATAAAAGCTATTATTTTACATTTGGCCACTTTCTCTGTATAAATAATTGATATGTTAATAAGAAATTATGCTTATACAAAATTATGCTTCTGTATTTATTAAAGTTAATTGTATTCCACAGCCTTCTCACCTCTGAATAAGGATTGTTGTAATAACCTGGTGGCTATTGCAACAAAGTTATGGATAAGAACAGAGAGTTTTCCAAAACAATGAATACAGTATATAAATCTGCTTATCCCCTCTTCCCTTTAAACTAAGCTGAGATCATATAGGATCTAGTCCTACTCATAAGTTAGTATTTACCAAATAATTTAAGATACTTTTAAATTAAAAAATAAATATCTAAAAAATTTAATATGTTTGATTTTATTGTGTATAACTTGAAAAATAACCTCATGGTTATGACAATTATTTGAATAAAGACAATAGTGCTAAACGTCTTTCTTTGTTGAAAAAGGGAGAATCGCTTGGACCCAGGAGGCGGAGGTTGCGGTGAGCTGAGATTGCGCCATTGCACTTCAGCCTAGGCAACAAAAGCGAAACTCCGTCTCAAAAAAAAAAAAAAAAAAAAGCAGAAAGCACTGTAGAAAATGAATATTATATAACCAAATAAGTACCTCTCTATCAAATAAGAAATTGATGTGGCTTATGTAGTGTGGCTCAGCAAATAAAATACGAGTTTATTTTTTAAGGCAAAGACATAATATTGATGATTATATTACAATGCAAGAGCAACTCAAAAATAACTTTCATACGGAATAACCACTAATGATGACATCTGCAGTAAGCATGGATACAAAATACATTACTGACTCTTCTGAAACACCATTGATGTTTGAGCTCTGACACTTTTGACTATAAAAATGACAGATTTATTTTTGCTTTAAAATGTCCCCTCATTTTCCCCAAGTTCTGTCAGTTTGTGATGTGGAGGTCAGGAAAGGGGTTGGAGCATGAGAGCAGGTACAATCAGAGAGCTAGAGAGAGCATTTGGAGCGGCAAGGTCTTGATTTCACCTTTCACAATTAGTATTCTGCATTTATGTGGCTTTGCAACCATCATGCGCAAGCAAGCAACCTTTAAACAAATCAGTGGAAACATAGTCACATCAGTTTATTTTCTTATTTATTTATCATTGTATGTACGAGGTAATTGGCTGGATTTTTTTAAGACTTTTAAGTTGATGGTTATAACCTCTATGCAGGCTGAATTTGTGAGTGCTTTTTTTCTTTTGAAACAAAAATTATCAGGTATGGAAAGCATTTAGGATCTGTATTTTTCCTCATTTTACTTTGTCACTTTGGGGTTGGATTTCTTTGATCATAGAACTTTGGAATGGGTTCTGAGGCTAATGTATGTAAAAGCTTTTCTTTACTAAAGAGATAGGGTCAGAAATATGCACCTAACCCCATTATCGTGTTCTTCCTAGCTTGAGCTTATTTTAGTGACAGGCAGAAAGCCACTGGGCTAGAGTTGTTTGCTTTCCCATCTATGGACATCTCTGGCCATCTCTGGCATTTCTCCGTATGCCTGTCAAGGGGCTGTGGCTTCATTTTCAAGGGAATGTGTGAACATGAACTGCATTGTATCTCTCTCCCCTGACCTCAGGGAGCTAATACTGGGAAAAACTAACAATTTTTGATTATCTAAAAACAATTGGCCCAATGTCAAAGGTGGTACTATTTTTATAGATAAGAAAACTAAGGCACATTAAATGAGTAAGTTATGTGCCAGCTAGTAAGAGATGGTGCCCAGACTTGAAATCAAAGGAGTCTCATAGCTAAGCTTTTGCTCCTGATCTTGCAAATGTCTCACTTGCTGAAGCAAGAGCATGTTATATCTGTGCTCTCTTCCTCTCTTTCTCTTTCTCTCTCTCTCACTGTATGTGTCTGTGTGAAGATACAGCCATAACTCACTTCTATGAATAAAAATACCACTCAGTGAGCCAGGATTACTACAAGCTCATCAATATGTATCATGACCGTATGACTGTGAAAGTTAATTTTATGTGTCAATTTGATTGTGACATAGTACCTAGTTATTTAATCAAGCACAAATCTAGGTGTTGCTGTGAAGGTATTTTGTATATATTGTTAACATGTACAATCAGTTGAATTTAAGTAAATGAGATTTTTCTTAATAATGCAGGGCCTCATCCATCAGTTGAAACCTTGAGAGTAAAATCTAAGGTTTCTTGGAGAATAAATTCTACCTCAAGATTGCAACACTAACTCCTGTGTGAGTTTCTAGCCTGCTGGCCTGCCTTAATGATTTCAGAATTGTCAGTTCTCGTAGTTTCATGATTCAATTCCTTAAAACAAATCTCTTTAGATAGAGAGAAAGACAGAGGGAGAGAGAGAGTCAGTCAGTCCTTGTTATTGATGGTAGTTACGTTCTATAAAATCAATGTGAACACTGAATTTGCAAATACTAAAATATTGCTTCTAGAGGAAATTCATCGTTAAGGTCAGAAGATTTTGAAAATTAAAAAAACTCAGGAAATTTTGACGTATTAAGTCATTGCTTATGGTAGGGTGTAGAACTTTTTCCTGGCAAATTGAATCAACTTATTTGGAATAACAAATAGTTCTTAGTGAACAGTTTGTCCCTGGTCTATGGGTTGTTCTGTTTAAGTGGAAGTTAATAGAAATATCCTAACACGACAACCCAGATTATCTCATAAGAGTAACTGATGTTTAATTTTACTTGACATATTTACCTTTCCAAAGGATTATTGTGACTTCACAACAACTTAATGTTTTGTCTATAAATGTATTAATTTATTCATTAAAAATTTATTGAGCACTTACTATATGCCAGGCATTGGGTGCTGGGAATACACTCTTGAATGGGTAAGATCCAGACCCTGTACTCATGTTGCTAACAACCTGGTAGAAAAGAGAAACTAAACATGTGTGGGAAACAGTAAAAATAATTACAACAAACAGAAAAATGGAGTATATTAGTCTTTATAAGGACAGATCCTAAACTGGAATTCTTGAGAGAAAAGTCTGTTGTGACTCAAGTTAGACATCAACATCTGAAGTACATGCACCTCTCAGGGCAAAGGTTTACTCCTCCAGGAACATGGAAGACTGGCATCTCACTTAGGCCTGAGAATAGAATCACATGTACTCAAAGAGAAGTGACTCTGAGAAACATGGTCTGAGTAAAGGCCTGCAGCTTAAAATAAGTGTGATAATAGTAAGTATTGTAACCCTAACTCTCATTAAAAAATGGTAATCAGCTACCATGGTTTGCCTCTATGACAAAGAGTATATTTGCTAAGTTTGGTCATACAGAATCATTGAAAATTGATTATGCATATAATTTTATCAGACAGACATGGCAGAGGAAGTATTTTCATCAAAGAAAAATAAAATCAAGAGAAGATTGTCAATCTGTGTAAATATCTATGAAAAAGTGCACCTCCCTCCTCACCTCCAATGGTAGCTAAGTTAATCCAAGCCTGGCAGTGTTCTCCAATGGAACAATATGGTACCTATCTCAACAATGTATTGTAAAAATATGTGTAAAGATGTAGTAATCAAAACAGCGCGGTATTGGCAAAATAATAGACAAATATATCAAGGGAACATAATAGACAGCTCAGAAATAGACCCACATGAATATAGTCAACTCATTTTTGACAAAGGAACATAGGCAATACAATGGAGCAAAGATCGTCTTTTCAACAAATTATGCTGAAATACCTGGACATCTACATGCAAAAAAACAATGAATCTAGGCACAGACCTTACTCCCTTCACAAAAATTAACTCAAAGTGGATCAAAGACCTAATTGTAAAATGCAAAGCTATAAAAATCCTAGAAGGTAACATATGAGAAAAACCTACATGACTTTGGGTATGGTGATGACTTTTAAAATACAACACCAAAGGCAATCCATGAAATAAATAATCGATAAACTGAACTTCATTAATATTGTAAACGTCTCTGTGAATGACAATGTGAAGACAATGAGCAAAGAAGCCACAGACTGAGAGAAATGAAAAGACAAACCCACCGTTATCTTAATGGATAACTCACCAAAAAACATATACAGATGGTAAATTAGCATATGGAAAGATACTTTATATCATATGCCATCAGGGAAATGCAAATAAAAACAATGAGATAACTACTACACATTTATTAGAATGGCCATAATCTGGATCACTGACAACACTAAATCCTGGAGAGGATGTGGGGCAAGAGAAGCATTCATCTACTGCTGGTGGAATTGAAAAATGGCACAGCCACTTTGGAAGATAATTCAGTGGTTTCTTACAAAACTCAACATACTCTTACCATAAGATCCAGCAAATAATTATATGCTTCTTGATATTTACCCAAATAAGTTAAAAACATATCCACACAAAAACCTGCACATAGCCATTTATAGCAGCTTTATTTATAATTGCCATAATGTGGAAGCAACAAAGGTATCCTTCAGTAGGTGAATGAATAAACTATGGTACATCCAGACAATGGAGTATTACATAGTGCTAAAAACAAGTAAGTTATCAAGCCATGAAAAGACATAAGGGAACATTAAATGCATATTGTTACATGAGAGACAGCAATATGAAAAGACCGCATACTGTATGAATCCAACTATATGACATCCTGGAAAAGACAAAAACTGTGAAGACAGTAAAAAGATCAATGGTTGGCAGAAGTGGCCAGGGGTGGAGTTCTGAATAGGTGGAGCACTGAGGACTTTTATGGCAGTGAAAAAACCACCATATAATATAATGATGGGTACATGTCATTATACATTTGTCTAAGCTCATAGAAAGTACAACACCAAGAGTGAACCCCAATATAAACTATGGACTTTGGGTGATAATGATGTGTTCAATGTATATTCATTGCAACAAATATGCCACTCTGATAGGGGATGTTGAAAATGGCAGAGGCTTAGCATGTGTGAGGGTAGGAGTTATATGAGAAATCTCTGCAATTTTGCTATGAACCTAAAACTGCTTTAAAAAATAAAGTCTTAAGAAATAAATATGATCATGATGATGCAGTAGAGAATAATCTGAGTAAATGTAACAAAGCCAGAAACTGCAGTACATGTAAGTTCAGTGGTGCTGGAAATGCAAAATTGAGTCTGGGAGAGGTGAAGGGAGGTGGCTGAGAGTCAGAAAGAAGTTGAACTGTTGATAACATACGCGCTCTACTTAAGAAACTCAGACTTCGTGCTATAGTGGATGGGGATCTGATGAAGGTTCTAAAAAAGGAAGTACTGTGCATAAATTTGTATTTTAAGTAAATTTCTGAAATAGTTGTGAAGGGGATGGATTTTGCGGGACAAAACCAGGAGCAGAGAGATTAATACCTAAGTTACAGCAATGATCCATGGCAAACAAAGGACCTAGGGCAGAAATAAGTGAAAGGCATAGAGAAGACATGCTAGGTTTTAAAATGTGAAATTGAATTTCGGGAATGAGGGAGGGGAAGAAGTCAATAATGACATACATATTCCTATCACTAGTGGGAACTCCAAAAAGCAGGGGGATTTGAACTTCCTACAAAAGGCTAATGAGTCTACAGTGGGTATCACTGATGCACATCTTTAGCAATTAGCTTTCAAGACAAGATAGGTTTTATTCTCTTTATATAAACTACTTCTCAATTAAACATCTGAATTTCCATAAGTTTGGGTTTATCATGCATCATACTAAGATAAATTTGAGTCCTACTCCAGTCATTAATCACTGTGTGACTTTGAGTTAGTTACTTAACTATTTTAACTTTCATCCCTTTAAATATCAAATAAAAATAAGGAAGATCTATTAAATGAAAGGAGATATATGAAGGAAAGATGCAAAAAGCTAAAACTATAAAAACAAAAATCTTTACCTTAGCATGGATTTTTCCCAAACATATAGAAATGCATATATTAAATATGGATCAATATATCATTGTGGTCAAGAGAATTAGTACTAAAATCAGACTAATAAGGAACAGACCCTGGTTCTGTAACTTTTGATGTGACTTTTAGCAAGTTATAAAACCTCTAAAGCTTTAATTTCCTCTTTTATAAAATGAGGAAAATAATGGCACCAACCTCATAGGTTTGGTGGGAAGACTGTAAAATTCTAAAAGTATTTAAAATATTTTCTTAAATTTGAATATACTAAATAAGCATTGATTATCATTATGAATTCATAAATTTATGTGTATAAATATATAAAATATATGTATACATATAGGTATACTTATTAGACTCAATTGTATAAAATTGCCAATATTCAACCATTTTGACTCACAAAAATGGCAACAGCCTATAATCAGGACAAAAACACAAGATAATCAGGTCACCATCTAGATGCACTTGGTGACTTTATTATCTCATTTTTGCTGATTTTCTTAGGCAAGCATTGGCTGCAGGACACAGTTGAACATATTATCCAGTAAATTATTATTCATCCACTCTATTTGTTAACAGTCATGAGAGAAGAAATAAAGAGTACAGATTGAAGCTGACAGTACCATTGGATCCCAGTGCAGAGCTGTGTAACCTTGGGCAAGTTACTTAACCTTTCTAAGCCTCAGTCACCTTCTCTCTACAATGAAAAAAATCCATAAAATTGTTATAAGTATTAAATGAGATAATGTATGTACAGCACATAACATATAGGCCAGCAGATAATGAGCACTCAATAATGTTACCTATTAGTACACAAATTAGTAATTACTCACTCAAATTTGATTTTCTACAGATTACATTGTATTTTCTGTCCTGCAGCTTTTTCCTTTCCCTCTCCTTCCCTCACCTCCTCTTCCCACTCCTTTTTTCCTCTTCTCTTCCCTGACCTCCTTTCTCTTTCCTTTTGTCTTCCCTTTCTTTTCCTTTCCTTTTTAATGAGGAACCACTGGGACTAATTATGATCTGTATCTGAATTATTCTGGATATATGTATCTATTAAAGAACGCTTCCTGGAAAATGATGCGTTGTTTTCTATATACCTAAATATACATGTATTTACATATATAAATTTATATATATATAAATAAATATATATTATACATAAAATTCTACTGTTTTTAGGGATGAAATATCTGTGAATTTATTTTTGTAAGTATGATTTACATGCACTATGTTCCTTCTCATTTTAGAAAGGGAAAATACTAATATTATACTAATCTGCACCCTATCTATTTGCTTATAAAAATATGTAATAAAATAAGAAAATTTGGAACTTTTGGGATCAATAAAGATTGTTATACACAATCCCTGAAGAGAGATGGACTTAATTGAAGTCTGAATGTGTTTAAGAGAATATGTAAGTGGCCCCAGAGAGGGCAATATGATTGAATAAGGAGGGATGCATATTTAAAAGGCTAATCTTTTGGAAATAGTCCCTGGTAGCTCCGACTGATGCATCCTTGCCTCTGTATAGTTCACCCATCTGTCATTTGCCCTACCCTGATCCATTGGCACAGCTATGGCCAGTGTGAAGCACAGTGGCAGATGAACTCACTTGAGCGGCTTTGAGGGTTTGTATCTGCAACTGTGAGGACCACGTTAAGTAAACACTGGGTGTACAATACGTGACGTTAAGTTAATCAAATGACTAGCAGGGAGACTGGGCATAGCTTTGACAGAAATTTTCTCTGGATCTGTCTTTTGACCTCTGATTTTAATGGTGAGAGGTTGTTCATGGTTTCAGAATGTGCAAATGTAGAAAACAGTGGATAAGCCCCAAGGGCAGTCCCCACATGTGGAGAAGGAAGCCCAGTGACATAGAGCTGGGATGTGTCTGAAGCAACAGAGGGTGCCTCTAAATGATTGTCTGCAACAAAAGAAGGAACTTTTGACTGTGGGCTGCTGCTCCTGTGCTATGTGCTGGAGCAGGGCCACAGAGGAAAGGGACCTGTGAACCTGAACTTTAAGGAAAGGAAAAATAGAGAAAGAAGGAAGAGAAAAAGAAAGAGAAATAAAAAAGACAGGATACCTGGAGGCAGTAAGAAACTGTTGACATTAGAGTTGCATTTTCTCAAGCAGAAGACAAAATCAGTTTTTCTTTGGTTCGTTCAGGTTTTGCCTGTTTGTTTCTGTTTTGCCTGGTACAAAAAGGTGAGATGTTTTGCATCAGATGCAGGTAGAAAAATAAGTTAATAAGTGAATGAATGAATGCATGTACTAATAAATAAATTGAGTCCATTATGAAAAGAGTGTTTTTCATATACAATAAGAATGAGTTTGAGCAAACCTAAAACTTCTGTTCAATCTGGAACAAAACAGGGTCCCTATAGACAAGGAAGCCTGGGTAACTTATATGTTTTGCAGGTGCTCCTGATTGAATCTGCTTAGGAATACGGCTTGCCCCAGGGTTGAACAAACCATTGTTTGACATTTCTTAGCTCGTTGTAAGAGACATTTAGATCAAATTTTTAACAAGATAAATATTATCAAATTATGATCAGGCAAATTATAGAAGAACAAAAATGGTTGATGCTAATTGCCCAAATGTATCTTAATTGATGAACCCAAGATGTGAGAAATAAGGAGGCCAGTGTTTGGAAAGCTATTGAGTGGTCTACAATAGATTTAACTAACTGTGATCAGGACCTTGCAGATTCAGTTTACACATCCTGCTTTCCTTTGCTCTTATATTGAAATGAGAGTTTGTAGCTCAGAATATATTGTTAATGAGATTGGGCTTATAAGCATATTACTTGGATTTTTAAAATAATTAGGGTATAGGAAAGTACTAATATAGATAATTTAATCTTTGAGGGGGAAAATTCTGTATCTAAAGAAGGAAAGGGAGTAAGATGATTAATACTTATTTAAAAAAAACAAACTGCCAAAATAAGGAAATGCTTTGGTGCTTCCTCAGTCATGGGTTCAACTTTAAAGATAGTTATGGGGTGGGTTCAGGGCCTGCTGAAAAGAACGATCCTCTCCATTTCCATCACTGTCCAAATGAGTCATAAATCAGCTGATTGGGTTCTCTTCTATTTCTAGGATGAGAGAGGGATGATGATAGGTTGGATCACTTGGTGTAGTTATTGAGAATCCATTCACTTATATAAAAAAGAACAACGAAGAGTGTCATTATCCTTAAGATCCCCCTCTTCTCTGTTTTTAACATTTTAAGTAATGGAAAGCTATTAGAAGATTTTATTTGCCTCATCCACTGGTTGAAAAATCACCTCAAGGTGGAAGCTGATCTTTGCCAAATGAATATGGAAAATACCAAAGTTATTATAAATTCTGTTTACTTAGAGGTCTTGTCAGTGAGTGAACTCCATATAACCCGGAAAATATACCTTAATATTGGTCCTCTGTAGTGGAATACTACCTAGGGAACTTAAGGAAATGCTCAAGTAACATTATGTTCTAAATAAAAGACAAGTAGATTTAGGCTATGCTGGAATTGATCGTAAGATGCTAATCGAGGTCCTTTCTTATAAACAATCCTGGAGGATTGAAATGTAATCCTGTCTTAGATTGATACCAACTCCATTGCTTTCTTCAATGCCATGACCTAGGATATTTCAGATATTAGAGGTGTTTTTTTTTTTTTTTGGAGTCTCACTCTGTCACCCAGGCTGGAGTGCAGTGGCATGATCTCAGCTCACTGCAACCTTTGCCTGCCGGGTTCAAGTGATTCTCCTACCGCAGCCTCCTGAGTAGCTGGGATTACAGGCATGTGCCACCACACCCAGCTAATTTTTGTATTTTTAGTAGAGACGGGGTTTCACCATGTTGGTGAGGCGGGTCTTGAACTCCTGGCCTCATGATCTACCCGCCTTGGCCTCACAAAGTGCTGGAATTACAGGTGTAAGCCAAGGTGGTTTTTAAAATTCACTCGAGTAATCTTTAAAATCCTAGTAGCTGGTCAAAATAATATGGCTGGAATGCATATGTACTCACATGTGTAGCTTTTACCTCAGGGCTGCTCACATGTGTAGCTTTTACCTCAGGGCTGCTCACATGTGTAGCTTTTACCTCAGGTCTGTGTGTTGCAACATTGGCATTAGGGTTTCCAAAACCTTACCATGATACTAGAACAGCAATGACAAAGTTTATTCTATAGAACACTAACTAGTTCCACAAATTGTTAAACAAACTTTCTGTAGAATAAACCACTCTACTGTCAAATAAGTCTGGGAGAACTCTTACCCTCAGTTCTTCATTTGTTGTGCCATAATGCACACTGATGTATTAAAGATGCTCTAGGATTCCTGAGCAAGATAGCTGAATAGGAACAGCTCTGGTCTGCAGCTCCTAAGGAGACCAACGCAGAAGGCAGGTGATTTCTGCCTTTCCAACTGAGGTACCAGGTTCATTTCATTGAGATTGTTAGACAACGGATGCAGCCCATGGAGGGCAAGCAGAAGCAGGGTGGGGCATTGCCTCACCCAGGAAGTGCAAGGGGTCAGGGAACTCCCTCCTCTAGCCAAGGGAAGCCGTGAAGGACTGTGCTGTGAGGAACAGTGCTCTCTGACCTATATACTACATTTTTTTATGGTCTTCACAACCCACAGACCGGGGGGAGATTCCCTCGGGTGCTTACACCACATGGGCTCTGGGTTTCAAGCACAAAACTGGGCAGTCCTTTGGGCAGACACTGGGCTGGTTTCAGAAGTTTTTTTTTCTTACCCCAGTGGTGCCTGGAACACCAGCAAGACAGAACTGTTCACTTCCCTGGAATGGGGGCTGAAGCCAGGGAGCCAAGTGGTCTTGCTTAGCAAATCCCACCCCCACGGAGCCCAGCAAGCTAAGATCCACTGGCTTGAAATTCTCACTGCTGGCACAGTTAGCAAATCCCACCCCCACCTGGGATGCTCCAGCTTGGTGGGGGGAGAGGCATCCACCATTACTGAGGCTTGAGTAGGTGGCTTTCCCCTCACAGTGCAAACAAAGCCTCTGGGAAGTTTGGACTGGGTGGAGCCCACTGCATCACTACCAAACCACTGTAGCCAGACTGCCTCTCTAGATTCCTCCTCTCTGGACATGGCATCTCTGAAAGAAAGGCAGCAGCCCCAGTCAGGGGGTTATAGATAAAATTCCCATCTCCCTGGGACAGAGCACCTTGGGGGAGGAGCAGCTGTGAGTGCAGCTTCAGCAAACTTAAACATTTCTGCCTGCCAGCTCTGAAGAGAGCAGCGGATCTCCCAGCACAGTGCCCAAGCTCTGCCAAGGGACAGACTGCCTCCTCAAGGGTCAAGTCCCTGACCCCTGGGCCTCTTGATGGGGAGACACCTCCCAGCAGGGATTGACAAACACCTCATACAGAAGAGCTCTGGCTGGCATCTGGCAGGTGCTCCTCTGGGACGAAGCTTCCAGAGGAAGGAGCAGGCAGCAATCTTTGCTGTTTTGCAGCCTCTGCTGGTGATACTCAGGCAAACAGGGTCTGAAGTGGACCCCCAGCAAACTCCAGCAGACATTCAGAAGAGGGACTTGACTGTTAGAAGGAAAATTCACAAAGAGAAAGCAATAGCATCAACATAAACAAAAAGTACGTCCACGCAAAACCTCCATCTGAAGGTAACCAACAGCAAAAACCAAAGGTAGATAAATCCATGAAGATGAGGAAAAACCAGTGCAAAAACGCTGAAAATTCCAAAAACCAGAACACCTCTTCTCCTCCAAAGGATCACAACTCCTCACCAGCAAGGGAACAAAACTGGACAGAGAATGAGTTTGATGAATAGACAGAAGTAGACTTCAGAAGGTGGGTAATAACAAAGTCCTTCGAGCTAAAGGAGCATGTTCTAACCCCATGCAACGAAGCTAAGAAACTTGATAAAATTGCTAACTGGAATCACCAGTTTAGAGAATAACATAAATGATCTGATGGAGATGAAGAACACAGCATGAGAACTTCGTGAAGCATACACAAGTATCAATAGCTGAATTGATCAAGTGGAAGAAAGAATAACAGAGATTGAAGATCAACTTAATAAAATTAAGCATGAAGACAAGATTAGAGTAAAAAGAATGAAAAGGAATGAATAAAGCCTCCAAGAAATATGAGACTATGTGAAAAGACCAAACCCACGTTTGATTGGTGTACCTAAAAGTGATGGGGAGAATGGAACCAAGTTGGAAAACACTCTTCAGGATATTATCCAAGAGAATTTCCCCAACCTGGTAAGACAGGCCATCATTCAAATTCAGAAAATACAGAGAATATCACAAAGATACTCCTCAAGAAGAGCAATCCCAAGACACATAATTGTCAGATTCACCAAGGTTGAAATGAAGGAAAAAATGTTAAGGGCAGCAGAGAGAAAGGTCGCATTACCCACAAAGGGAAGCCCATCAGACTAACAACAGATCTCTCTGCAGAAACCCTACAAGCCAGAAGAGAGTGGGGGCCAATATTCAATATCCTTAAAGAAAAGAATTTTCAACCCAGAAGTTCATATCCAGCCAAAATAAGCTTCATAAGTGAAGGAGAAATAAAATCCTTTACATACAAGCAAATGCAAAGGGATTTTGTCACCCCCAGGCCTGCCTTACAAGAGCTCCTGAAGGAAGCATTAAATATGGAAAGGAAAAACCGGTACCAGCCACTGCAAAAGCAAACTAAGATGTAAAGACCATTGACTATGAACAAACAGCACCAACTAATGGGCAACATAACCAGCTAGCATCATAATGACAGGATCGAATTTATACATAACAATGTAAATAGGATAAATGCCCCAATTATAATGCACAGACTGGCAAATTGGATAAAGAGTCAACATCCGTTGATGTGCTGTATTCAGGAGACCCATCTCACAGGCAAAGACACACATAGGCTCAAAATAAAAGGATGGAGGAAGGTTTACCAAGCAAATGAAAAGCAAAATAAGTAGGGGTTGCAATCCTAGTCTCTGATAAAACAGACTTTAAACCAACAAAGATCAAAAAAGACAAAGAAGTGTATTACATAATGGTAAAGGGATCAATGCAAGAAGGAGAGCTAACTATCCTAAATATATATACACCCAATACAGGAGCACCAGGATTCAAAAAGCAAGTTCTTAGAGACCTACAAAGAGACTTAGACTCCCAAACAATAATAGTGGGAGACTTTAACATCCCACTGTCAATATTAGATCAATGCGACAGAAAATTAACAAGGATATTCAAGACTTGAACTCAGCTCTGGACCAAGTCGACCTAATAGACATCTACAGAACTCTCCACCCCAAATCAACAGAATATACATTCTTCTCTGCACCACATCACACCTATTTTGGAATTGACCACATAACTGAAAGTAAAACACTCCTCAGCAAATGCAAAAGAATGGAAATCGTAACAAACTCTCTCAGACCACAGTGCAATCAAATTAGAACTCAGGATTAAGAAACTCACTCAAAACCATACTACTACATGGAAACTGAACAACCTGCTCCTGAAAAACTACTGGGTAAATAGCGAAATTAAGATAGAAATAAATACGTTCTTTGAAACCAATGAGAACAAAGACACAACATACCAGAATCTCTGGGACACACCAAAGCTGTGTTTAGAGGGAAATTTATAGCACTAAATGCCCATAGGAGAAAGCAGGAAAGATCTAAAATTGACACTCTAACATCACAATTAAAAGAAGTAGAGAAACAAGAGCAAGCAAATTCAAAAGCTAGCAGAAGACAAGAAATAACTAAGATCAGAGCAGATCTCCTTCAGTGAAGGAGATAGAGGCATGAAAAACCCTTCAAAAATTCATTGAATCCAGGAGCTGGTTTTTGAAAAGATTAACAAAATAGATAAACTGCTAGCCAGACTAATAAAGAAGAATCAGATAGACACAATGAAAAATGATAAATGGGATATTACCACTGATCCCACAGCAATACAAACTACCATCAGAGAATCCTATAAACACCTCTGTGCAAATAAATTAAAAAATCTAGAAGAAATGGATAAATTCCTGGACAGATACAACCTCCCAAGACTAAACCAGGAAGAAGTTGAATCCCTGAATAGACCAGTAACAAGTTCTGAAATTGAGGCAGTAATTAATACCCTACCAACCAAAGAAAGCCTAGGAACAGACGGATTCACAGCTGAATTCTACCAGAGTTACAAACAGGAGCTGATACCATTCCTCCTGAAACTATTCCAAACAACATTAAAAAAGGAAGTCCTCCGTAACTCATTTTATGAGGCCAGCATCATCCTGATACCAAAAGCTGGCAGACACACAAAAGAAAGAAAATTTCAAGCCAACATCCCTGATGAACATCGATGCGAAAATCCTCAATAAAATACTGGCAAATTGAATCCAGCAGCACATTAAAGGGCTTATCCACTATGAACAAGTCAGCTTCATCCCTGGGATGCAAGGCTGGTTCAACACATACAAATCAATAAACGTAATCCATCACATAAACAGAACCAAAGACAAAACCACATTATTATCTCAATAGATGCAGAAAAGGCATTCCATAAAATTCAACACCTCTTCTTGCTAAAAATACTCAGAAACTAGGTATTGATGGAATGTATCTCAAAATGATAAGAGCTATTTATGACAAACCCACAGCTAATATCATACTGAATGGGAAAATGCTGGAAGCATTTCCTTTGAAAACTGGCACAAGACAAGGATTCCCTCTCTCACCACTCCTATTTAACAAAGTATTGGAAGTTCTGACCAGGGCAATCAGGCAAGAGAAATAAATAAAGGATATTCAAATAGGAAGAGAGGAAGTCAAATTATATTTGTTTGCAGATGACATGATTGTATATTTAGAAAACCCCATTGTCTCAACCCAAATCTCCTTAAGCTGATAAGCAACTTCAGCAAAGTCTCAGGATATAAAATCAATGTGCAAAAATCACAAGGATTCCTATACACAAATAATAGACAAACAGAGAGCCAAATCATGAGTGAACTCCCATTCACAACTGCTACAAAGAGAATAAAATACCTAGGAATACAACTTACAAAAGATGTGAAGAACCTCTTCAAGGAGAACTACAAACCACAGCTCAAGTAGATAAGAGAGGACACAAACAAATGGAAAAACATTTCATGCGCATGGATAGGAAGAATCAATATCATGAAAATGGCCATACTGACCAAAGAAATTTATAGATTCAATGCTATTCCCCTCAAGCTACCATTGACTTTCTTCACAGAATTAGAAAAAAACTACTTTAAATTTTATGTGGAACCAAAAAAGAGCCCATATAGCCAAGACAATCCTAAACAAAAAGAACAAATCTGGAGGCATCATGCTACTTGACTTCAAACTATACTACAAGGCCACAGTAGCCAAACAGCATGGTAGTGGTACCAAAACAGATATGTAGACCAATGGAACAGAACAGAGGCCTCAGAAATAACACTACACATCTATAGTCATCTGACCTTTGACAAATCTGACAAAAACAAGCAATGGGGAAAGGATTCCCTATTTAATAAATGGTGTTGGGAAAACTGACTAGCCATATGCAGAAAACTGAAACTGGACCCCTTCTTTACACCTTACACAAAAATTAACTCAAGATGGATTAAAGATTTAAATGTAAGACATAAAACCATAAAAACTCTAGAAGAAAACCTAGGCAATACCATTATGGACATAGGCATGGGCAAAGACTTCATGACTGAAACACCAAAAGCAATTGCAACAAAAGCCAAAATTGACAAATGGGATCTAATTAAATTGAAGAGCTTCTACACAGCAAAAGAAACTATCATCAGAGTGAGCAGGCAACCTACAGAATAGGAGAAAATTTTTGCAATCTATCCATCTGACAAAGCACTAATATCCAGAATCTCCAAGGAACTTAAACAGATTTACAAGAAATAAACAATTCCATCAGAAAGTGGGCAAAGGATATCAACAGACACTTTTCAAAAGAAGACACTTATGCAGCCAACAAACATGAAAAACAGCTCATCATCACATGTCATTAGAGAAATGCAAATCAAAACCACAATGAGATACCCTCTCATGCCAGTTAGAATGGTGATCATTAAAAAGTCAGGAAACAACATATGCTGGAGAGGATGTGGAGAAATAGGAACGCTTTTACACTGTTTGTGGGAGTATAAATTAGTATAACCATTGTGGAGGACAGTGTGGCAATTTCTCAAGCATCTAGAACTGGAAATACCATTTGACCCAGCAATCCCATTATTGGGTATATACCCAAAAGATTATAAATCATTCTACTATACAGGCACATGCACACATATGTTTATTGCAGCACTATTCACAATAGCAAAGACTTGAAACCAACCCAAATGCCCATCAATGCTAGACTGGATAAAGAAAATGTGGCACATATACACCATGGAATACTATGCAGCCATAAAAAATAATAAGTTCATGTCCTTTGCAGGGACATGGATGAAGCTGGTAACCATCATTCTCAGCAAATTAACACAGAAACAGAAAACCAAACACTGCATGTTCTCACTCATAAGTGGGAGTTGAACAATGAGAACACATGGACACAGGGAGGGGACCATCACATACTGGGGCCTGTCAGGGGGTGTGGGTCAAGGGAACGGATAGCATTAGGAGAAATACTTCATGTAGATAATTGGTTGATGGGTGCAGCAAACCACCATGGCACATGTATACCTATGTAACAAACCTGCACGTTCTACCCATGTATCCCAAAACTTAAAGTATAATAAAAAAAGATGCTCTAATAAATCTCCTGTTTAAAATTCAGCCTTTTCAGTGTTTCTCAAAATTATTTGAGCAGAGAACATTTCCTCGCAAAGCATATGTATTAACATCTTGTAGAAAAAATACACTATAGAACACAGTTTGTGAATGCCATGCTAAATGAATCAAGTAATTGATTAGGCATGTGAATGGAAATAAAGTTTCTTAAACATTCCAATAATTCTTTTTAAAAATAATTGTAAGTTTGATTTTAGATTCAGGGGTTACAAGGAGAGATTTATTACGTAGGTATATTGTATGGCTCTATGGTTTGGCATACAGATGATCCCACCACCCAAGTAGTGAACCTATAGTACCCAGTGGGTAGTTTTCCAGCCTGTGTTCCCCCTCCTCTGCCCTCTCTCTAGTAGTTCCCAGTGTCTATTTATCTTATATTAAGTTTCAACAAAAATAAATAATGGGTAAAGGGCTCCCTAGGCAGTAAATGGTACTGCAATACCATAACTGATTAGCCATATGGAGAAGAATGAAACCAGACCCCTACCTTTCACAGTATATGAAAATTAACTTCAGATGGATTAAAGATTTAAATCCAAGTCCTCGAGCTATACAAATTCTGGAAGAAAACCTAGGAAATACTATTCTGGACATTGGCCTTGGTAAAAAATTTATGGCTAGGTCCCCAAAAGCAATTGCAACAAGAAAAAAGATTGACAAGTGGAACAAATTAAACCAATGATTCTTTTACCTCCTTGCATTTGTGCATGCCATTTCTTCTCCCTGAAATGATAGCCTACCGTTCACAACCCACCCTTGGCCTTGCCTCATCCTTATGTTGGATAAGACTATTCAAGTCGTAGCTTAAAAGTAATTTCTGTGAGAAACCTTTTCTGATACCTCAAGACTGCATTGAGTGTCCCTCCTCTGATCTTTTCTAAAACTGTGTACTAGCTTTCTATCAGCACTTGCAACTTACTCATTTCTTTTTACTTGAAGAAATTACAGTTCCCATTGTAAACCCACTGTCTATTATAAGACCTTGTTAATGGATGAGAGGGAAAAGAAAAAAGAAAAAAAAAGATTCAGGGAAGCATATCCTAAGGTAAGCTCTGCTGATCAGCAAAGGACATAAAATCCTAAGAAGAGAAGTTAGGAGAAATCAGAGAAACCCACAGCTTCCTGTGCCATTAGAAATCTGTCCCACAGAGAATAGATATCATGAAACCATTAAAATGACAGAATCAATTGTAGGGGACATTAAAATCTTAATCATGTGGGCAAGGAAGCTCTTGGGATAATTTATCCACAAGTTGCTTACTAATCTGCTTTAGAGGGAAGCCATGTGGAGAGCTTCTCTTGGATTCCAAAGCAAACAGATGTTCTTTCTTTCACAGTGGTGCCAAGTCACTTATATTTTCTTTCTTCTAAAAGCCAATAGTAGTACACACAGTACAATAGGAATGTTATGTGTTTTCATGGAAAAGCAACTACAATGTTTACATAGTCGATAGACTGCAACATTTCCAGAAACAAAACTCAGTGAGTAGAATTAAGAAAATGACTGTCCCTCAGGGAGAGCAAATATCACCAGAGAATTAGAGCACTGGGGACATTGTTCCATGGACCAAGTTGACTAAGGACTAGTGGTGAGATTAATCCCTGCAGCAGGGAGTAAGAGTTTATCTCTTTAAATGTTTAAATTTGACCCAAATAGACATCTTGCTCTGAGTAAAAGTAAAACCAAAGGGTCACCTATAGACCTCTCCTGTTGTCACTGATGTCTACTCCCTCAAAAGCTCGGACCTGATGCACGAGAATAGGCTCCTGTGTGGTTTCTCAGCAGGTTTTCCCTTTATTTTGTCCTACAAATAACAAACTCAATGCAGAACTTAAGAACCTAGGCTGTGCCCGGTTCAGAAGCCTGCTCTTTCATGTTCTACTTCTGTTACTTGTACAAGTACCTTAGCCACTTTATTTCTCGGTTTGCAAATCTGGAAAATTGGGATAATAATAATATTACATACATCATAGAGTATTGTCAGGACTGAATTAGTTATTAAGTGTCTAGCACTTACAATAAGTACCAACTTTTAGCTAATATTAATTTCATTAGTATTAATAATGTTAATATTTTATCACTACAAATCAGTAATGCCACTAACTCCATCTCCTACTCAAAATTTCCTAAGATTGTTTCATGTCTAAATTTCTGATTTGGAAGTCTTCTATCTCACGCAATACTTCATAGGCCACAATTCTTTAATATTCAGTTTAAAATCCAGCCTGGAGATCCCCTAAATATACCCCAGGCTTAGCCCTTAGCCCAACCTTGAGGCTTTGTATACATGGCTCATTTTTTATAATATACCATTTCTTCTTTCTAACTAGCCAATTTCTATCCATTCTTCAAGATCTGGTTATAATTTAACTTCTTTGGAAGTGTCCCTCTCCTGTCTCTGTAATCATAATACCTTATCTGAACTTAGCACTGTGTCACCCACTGACATTGATGTATATTTCACATAGACATATCTGACTACATTCTCCTTGAAAATATGAACAAGAACACCACCATCCTTGAGAGTATTGGAATTATCCTGATGTAGCCACAGTATGGGTGGAGAAGGTGATAAATTGCCCTACTCTTATTTTCTTGTTCGGTTTACGTCAGTTGGCTGTTTTATAATGGGCACAATCTTACTGGCTTTGTTCCAAATACTGCACCAACTTGCAAAAGTGAAGGCAATAGGAAGAGATAAAATAGATGGAAATCTTACAGCACTCTTTAATAAAGTGGCAAATATCTGTCCCTTGATATTATAAACTTTGTTTGAAAGCAGTAAAACATGTTTGAATATTTAAGAATGGCAATGTGATGATTTTATCATTGGGCTTTGTTATGTTTTATTGGGGAAATTGCAGATTAGTATTTCCAACCTAAAAAGTAAAATCTTATTCTATGAATTCTTCCCCATTTTCTGTGAAAATAATTACCAATTAATTCGTTTTCTTTCTTCTTTTTCCCTTCCCCTGTCCTCCTCTACTGGGGCCTGTGATAGAAAATTTATGTATTTCTCCAATTAGAAATATAACTTTATTTGGGAAAGGCTATGGACCATGTTTAAACCCATTTACCCCGTTTTTTTAGAGTTGATGAGGGGAGAAAAATGTCTTCCCTGTGTGTCAGTTGACTCCAGAACACAAATAGGAAATAAGAAAGTGAATTCTAAGACACTTAGGAAAATTGCTTTTTCTTGTAGACTGATGTATACCGTTTCTGTGATATCCCAGCTTACATCCTGACACTTTCTGCAAAGAGTTCTCTTCAATTATTGTCCACTCCTATGAGCTTTAAATTGCTTATTATTGAAATTGCATTACTTAGCAACTAATTATATACTGTCTTGCACTGTTCCATTCCATGTGGTAAGCCAGTAGCCTGGAAATCCTTGTTAAATCTTCCTATAATTTTTAAACTTTTTTATCCCATAACATACTGTTTCTTTTATATTCTATATATTAGTTGCCACCATTGCATTACTACCATCACTATATTAGTTATGAGTTCTCATCATTTCTCACTTTCAAAGGCCACCCAACAGGGCTCCCTGGCTTTAGTCACATTCGCTCACATTTATCTTGTACTCTGACCTGTCAGTGATGTTTGTAACTTACGGATTTAAATATACAATTCTTCTCTTGAAAATTACTTAACAGAGAATAAAATCCCAATGTAGAATGGCCTACAAGAACTTTCATGCAATGGCATCTTTCCAGCTGCCAAGCCTAGTCTCAAATCAGTACTGTATTCTCCCACACTACATTATTCCTTAAATAATATAATACAGCCCCACTGAACTAGCTGCAGCTATTGTAATGAGGTATATGCACTCGAGCCTCTGTGTTTTTGTGTATTCTGTTTCTTCTACTTGGAAAGCCTCACTACTTAAATTTTCCCTCCAAATCTTTGCTAAAATGCCCTCTTCCCAAGTAAAGCGTCCCCTGGCCACCCTGGAACTTAGATGCTATTTCCTCCAATTTTCCTATATTTTATGTATTTCCATTGTAACGAATTTCTTCTGGGCAATTGAGTTTGCAGTTCTGTGTTCTTAGTTAGCACCTGGGATAAGCACTGTGTCTCCTCTGCTTAGCACAGCATCTAGCACATAGAAGGCATTCAGTAAATATTTATGGTATAAATGAATATCAGATCTTCTCACTTAAACTGTACCAACCTGGAAACAATGGTCATGATATCCCTGTCTGTGCCCAAATCAGTATTGAGTACTTGGTAGAAGCATCGTAAGTACTTTCTGATAAAATTAATTAATTCAGGTGACATAAATCATAAGATACTCTCTAATTTTATTTCTTTTATTTATGATAGCTTCTCACATACAAGAAATACACAAAAAATATGAGACCACAGCCAAGGCAAAAAGTGTAAGTGACAATATTACAAAATGTTTTATTCTCAAGAAAGGCAATTTCACTATTATCCATTCTTAAGAATCAAGTAGTATAATTCTGGCTGTAAATTACTTGCTGTTATTTTAGACTATTAAATAATCATTACATTTTTCTTTATTATTCTGCAGTGGGATAAAATCATCCCAAGAACCATTTGGCTCTTTAAAAGAAAATGCATTCTGACCAACAAGTAGACACCCCTACCATCCCCACCACCATCAACTCCATTACCATCTTCACCACCATCACCATCATTACCGACAACAATTCCTACCATCATCCCTGCCATCATCACCATCATTACCTACCACCATCCCTAACACCATCACCATCATTACCTGCCACCATCCCTAACACCATCACCATCATTACCTACCACCATCCCTAACACCATCACCATCATTACCTACCACCATCCCTAACACCATCACCATCATTACCTGCCACCACCCCTAACACCATCACCATCATTACCTACCACCATCCCTAACACCATCACCATCATTACTTACCACTGCCATGACCACTATTACCACCTTCATCAACAATGCAGACATTGGTCGCAAGCATATTCCAAAATCCAGCCTAATTTATTCAAACCTGAGTTCTCATTTGACAGAACTATCAACCGTATTTTTTTTTCTTTCACAAGAAATTAAATCTGAGAAAATGCTAGAGGGAATGGAATCACTGGCCTGAAAAGTAGAGTTCTTGGCAAGCAGCAGACTATTGTGTCACTGACAGGAGGAGAGAATAAATAATGGAAGCACGACAGGTGATTGTTTCTGGAAACAAGATATATAAAGTAATATATGCTGCTATCCTCTAGGTTGGACAAAACAAGACAGAGATTCAAGGAAGGACAGATCAAACAGTCTTAAAATGAACCGAGATACCAGAAATTTCCTCAAGGTAGAAGGTCAAAGAGACTTTTAAGAAATAAATAAGGATTTTACTCTCAAATAAAGAAAAGAAATCCTTTAGTTTTTGTCTGTTGGTAGATTTATGTTATTCTGAAAGATGGCCTTTACTGAACTTTAGGAGAAAATCCAGGAAAAAAAAAAAGGCATGCTGACATTCCCCAAAACAGCTGCTTTTCTATTCCTCCAAGGCTCAGTATACGTAA
Organism: Nomascus leucogenys; assembly: GCF_006542625.1. NCBI lineage: Eukaryota > Metazoa > Chordata > Mammalia > Primates > Hylobatidae > Nomascus > Nomascus leucogenys. Next base: position 85,968,835 of record NC_044393.1, on the reverse strand, counting down.
TGTCCAAATATCAGATCAATCAGTAATAAGGCAGTCAGACAGTGAAACCATTTTGCCCTTTTTGGAATCAGGTAAACAAAGCAGTAGTTTTCAAATAGTTATTTCAGTTCAACCACAGAGAGTTCCGAGATTTTACTGCTGCCTACTGCCTTTAGAGATTAGCACCAAAAATACAAATAAGAGTAGTGAAGGTGAAAGAATAAAAATCAAAAGATTCTGTAACCTGGAAGGAACACAAGATGCTTTTTAATTTGTCTTTTAGTTCTCATGCAGATTTTTACCAAACTCTTGAAAGAAAGATCAGAATCACCATGTGCTTTTATTATTTTTTAAGTAAATCTATCATCTTTTCCTTAATGTATTTTTCTCCCCGACTGTTTTTATAACTATATTTTTCTGTTACATTTTCACTAAACTCCTCTAGCAAGTCTTTTTATTTTTTATTTTGATTTTTTATTTTTGTGAGACAGAGTCTTACTCTGTCACCCAGGCTGGAGTGCAGTGGCGCGATCTTGGCTCACTGCAACCTCCGCCTCCTGGGTTCAAGCCATTCTGCCACCTCAGTCTCCCAAGTAGCTTGGATTACAGGCACACACCACCACACCTGGCTAATTTTTTGTATTTTTAGTAGAGACAGGGTTTCACCATGTTGGTCAGGCTGGTCTCAAACTCCTTGACCTCAGGTGATCCCCCTGCCTCAGCCTCCCAAAGTGCTGGGATTGCAGGCCAGCAAGTCTTTAAACTTACCGAACTAGTGTGGTCTAAACTGTAGGATGGAGTTAAAAGACTGCAGAAATGGGTTACAGTGAAGCTGAGTTCTAGTCCAGGCTGACTGCTTTCTGTGTTACTTGAGGACAACTATTTTAGCTTCTATATGCTTTCATTCCATCACCTAGAAAATGAACAAAGTGATCTAGATGATCTCTGAGATCTGAATTCTGGTTCTAATTCTAATGTTTCCAAGTTTCTATGCTGCCAGATTTCAGCAATTGGCTTGAGAATTATTTCATTCAATGTTCAAACTATTTATTCAGTGTTTATTATTGCCAGACAATGGACTGAGAGGATGGAGAAGAGGAGTAATTAATTTATTTTGTTCAATTGTGTCAAGTATTTTCTTCAGATGTTTTGAAATTTGGAAAAGTTAAAAAGGACATTGATTCACCCCATCTCACTGTTTCTCAATGAAACTGAAGGAAAAATGGTGATCTTAGATTTGGGACCCAAGCAAAATCTCTGAGCCACTAGTGAGCCAGGTGAGTGAGACAGAGTTTAACTGTGTAAAGATACAAAAAGAAAGGTGAAAAGAGAAATGGTCTTTTTTCTCTAAGGTATTGACATATAAGTTTTAGGAAGAGTAAATAATTTTCAAAAACATTTTTTTCAGAAGTTTTATATTTAACCTGCTAGCACAAAGTAATTGCTCATTAAATGTTGTTGCATGAATGAACTGAAGGTGACTCAAGCAAGCAATTATCTTTTATAGACCTACGTGCTCAGTATAAAGAAGTCCAAGACATGGTCCCTACATTCAGAAAAATTACAATGTGGTTGTAAAAGAATTAACACAGCCACCACCACTTCATGCACTCCTGTGAAAACTTAAGTAAAATATGGGATTACAACAGTTTCAAAGAATAATAGAAGAAATGTAATAAGCTAAAGATGGGTAGTATTTGAATAAATTGGAGGGGTGTATCTTGGAAGGGAGTCATGAAAGCAAAAAGACTATCATGAATAAAGTGTGAATAAACAGATTTTGTTGAAGAAGAAGGATTAGGTAAGGGAGATAAAAGATAAAGAGATAGAGACAAAAAGAGATAAAGAGATAAAGACCAAGATATAAAGCTAGAAATACAGGTGGAACTAGATCATTATAAAGGCACATTTTCTTATGGACTGAATGTTTACATCCACCTCCCAAAGTTTTATGTTGAAGCCCTCACACATAAGAGATGATATTTGAGATGGGGCATTTGGAAGGTAATTAGGGTAGATGAGATCATGAGAGGGAAGCTTCATGATGGGATTAGTGCCCTTATAAGGAGAGACACCAAAGAACTCTTCCATGCAAGGATACAGTGAGAAGCCAGCCTTCTACAAGCCACGAAGAGCCCTCGCCAGCAACTGAATTGGCCTAAACCATGATCTTGGACTTCCCAGCTACCGGACTGTGAGAAAGTAAATATATGTTATTGAAACCACCCAGTCTATAGTATTTTGTTATGGCAGTCCCAGCTAACTAATCTGCACTTCATCCCATAGCTAGTGGGAAATATTGGTTTTGAAACAATGATGTTAAAATGATAAGCAATTATGAAAGCAGCATTTTTGGCAGACTAATATGCCGAGAGGGTATACGTTAACCCATGAAAAATGAGGAAGCCTAAAACAGAGGGACGTTGGAAAGGTGGCAGAACCCAGTTAGAAGGACCTTAGAATAAGGGAGTGTGATAATGAAACACTTGTTGGAATCAAGCATTGATCAGAAGACAAGAATGTGTGCAAGGCCCAGCCACAACAATACAGAACTTGGAAGGAGATTTGGAGGTGAAGTTTGGGAATTAGGTGGAAAATCCTGGGATGCTTTCAGGACCTAGAGGTAAGCAAGGTACAGGTGAAATTTGAATAAGCAGTCAAGAATTTGGAGACATAAAAATCAGAGATTAAGGCAAAGTAGTGGGTCAGATCAGGAAGATAACCGGGAATCAGGTGGATCCAAATTTTAAAAAGAGAAAACTTTAATCTAATGCCAGCTAGAATATATGGAACCCAAAGAAACAGAAAACTTGGGGTTGGAAATTTATTGGTACCATTATCATTCTAACTTTGTATAAGTCTAATTATTAAGAAGTTTTTTTTCCAATATAATTTCACCATATTGTCTTTTAAAAACATTAATCCTAGCTGTGTGTCCTGCAGCTATTTAAGATATGTTTAACTTCTACATAATGCCCCTCAAGTAATTGAAGATGACTATCCTTGCCTTTTTCCAAGTAAAATATCTCTACTTCCTTAAAGGATTCCTCACGTGATTTAGTTTCTATATTATTATGTATAGAACTGAATACAGTATTCACACAGGCTCTGATGAGTGAAACCATTACTGCTCTTTCCCTGAGCATACTCTTTCTTTTAATGCTCATATGATCACATAACACATTTGGTGTGAACTGATTTATGTTCATGGATATTGGGACAAGATAGTGCAGTGTTTGTGTTTTTGTGCCTGGCTTATTTCACTCCGCATAATGTCCTCCAGTTTTATCCATATTGTAGCACATGACAAAATGTATTTCTTTTTTAAGGCTAGATAGTGATTTATCGTCTGTATATATATGTATATTTATGATAATACAATATATACAAGGTATATCACATTTTATTTATCCATTCATCTGCCAATAGACATTTGGGTTGTTACCATATCTTGGCTATTGTGAATAGTACTAAAATGAACATCGCAGTGCAGATATCTCTTCAACATACTGATATTAGTTCCTTTGGATATACACCCAGAAGTGGGATTGCTGGATCATATGGTAATTGCATTTTTAGTTTTTTGAGGAACCTCCATACTGTTTTCTTGAGTGACTGTACTTATTTACATTCCCACCAACAGCATACAAGTGTTCCCTTTGTTCTACACCCTCAGCAATACTTGTTATCTTTTTTATTTTATAACAGACATTCTAGCAGGTATCAGGTGATATCTTATTGGGGTTTTAATTTGCATTTCCCTGCTGATTAACAATGTTGAGCATTTTTTTACATACTTATTAGCCATTTGAGAGGCTGTGGCAGTGGGATGGGGAACAGAGAGATGTTGGTCAAGGGTACAAATTTCCAGTTAGGAGGAATACTTTTGTAGATCTATTGCAGAAAAAATAAGTATATGAGGTGGTGAATACGCTAAGCATTTCACCATGTATACATACATCAAAACAACCCATTGTATATGCCATAAATACATACAATCATTGTTTTTCAATTAAAATTTAAGTGTTAAAAGATAAAGCAGTGAACACAATGTCCACTTTCTTATTCTCAAATTCCCATGATTTGACCTAATTGTGTGGTTTTGTGTATGAAGTGTGAATGAGTAAAAAAAAAAAAAAAATCAACACTGGAACTAGAAACCTAACAGTACTTCCAGAATTTTACAGAAATTCTAAAAAGATAGAAATATATGGAATCATATTATAAGATAAAGAATATTACAGAAGATTACTCAGACCCTAATCGTAGTTTCAGTGGAGATGAGAACTCATACCATGGACACAGGAATGAAAAGGTGCAAAGTCACAGAAAGGTAGAGGGCTAGAGCAAAAAGTCTAATAGTAATTACAGAAAGAGAGAACAGAAATAATATAAGGAAGGAAATAATAAAAGAAAAAAATGAAAACATTTCTAGATCCAAATAAAATTACAGTCCTCAAGTTGGAAGGGCCTAATGTGTGTTAAGAAGAGTGTATTTGCAATCAACTTAACAAAATACTCAACTTTTCTTTATGAGAATTATTAAGTCAGATCTACTTTACTTGGTTAGTCAATATTTTGGACTTCTTTAAGGCTAAATTTTGTTTTAATTTGTTTATTTTTCCATAATGTTAAGATCTTTTTGAATTTTGACTCAAATACAGTAACATTCATTTTTCTCTCCCCTATGTAGATTATTCACACATTTGAAAATCACACCCACTTTATCATCAATGTATTGATAAAATACTAATTGATAAGCCCTTGCAGCACTCTAATTGGATAGGGCAGCTTTTGAAGTTCCTCTGAGAAGTAACTAATTAATCTTCTCTGGATAAAATTGCTCAATCAGGTTTGAGCTGCCCTTTATCCTCCCTTTCTTCCGCAGTGCTGTCCATGCAGGAATCCTGAAACACATTATCAGATGGCTAGTTACAATCAAAATGTACAAGATCCATGACATTCTTTTATTATATTAGTTCAGAGAGCTTGATTAGGTTTGCATTGATTTTTTTTCTTATGAGTCATTATTGTTCCTAGATCATCACATCCTATTTTTCAATGTTCCTAAATGATCATTGTAAACAGTTTGCTTGGAATGACACCAAGCTCACCAGTATGCAAGTTTTAAAGCATTCTTTTCCTGCCTTGTAAATACAGTGTCAACATTTTCACCTTTCCCATATTATGACACCATTTTTATCCTACAGAATTTCTCAAGAATTTTTGACACTGATTCCATAGGCACATCAATACATTATTTTAATATCTAGATTTAATTTCAACTAAAAAGAAAGTTAAAGTAATGGTCCCCATGTCCTGGGATATATATAGTACCATGTAAAAAGAAAAAGGCAAGTTATAGACTCACTGTGTATTACCATTTGTATTAAAAACACAGATATTTTTAAGTAAATTTCAGAATTTTTATAGAATATTGTAAAAAATTATTTACAATGGTTGCCTTTCTGGAGAGAAACGGAGAGGACAAGAGGCTAGGAGACAAGGACAGGCAAAATACTGTGTGACTTTATGTACCTTTTCTATTTAGCATCATGTTTACCTGCTCCTTATTCAAAGTAATCTTAAAAATTGAAAAAGAAAACCTTAGTGACCCTCAGGATTTGGATTTTGTGAATCAATAAAACTTAAAAATGGGAACTAACATAACATCGTTGACTTTTAAGTTCACCATATAAAGATATTACAATTAATTTACATCTGCCATCACCACAATTTTATTAAAAATGAAGCAAATAAGACAAAGAATATGTGAAACCTATACAAACAAATGAATAAAACAATATCAGAATAAAAGGCATTCTTTTAAATTGAAAAGAGTTTTATAAAGTAAACTCACGAATTAAAATAAAAATTTTGCAGAAGACAAACATTTAGGAGCCAGTGATTGAAATCACCAAGACTCTTTTATGCTAGCTTTCCCTTTTTGGGCGTCAATTATTACTCTGCCTTTTCTAGTTTACAGTATTCTTCTTCATAGAAAAATGTAGAAGAAAAAAATATTATCAGAGTTCTGTCTCCCTCTGGTACTTGGTTAATATTATTGCATATTCTAAAGGGAAGGGCTCTAGGTTTTCCTTGTGCTCTTTCTTCAAATAAAGGCTTAAGGTTATTTCTGCCACACTCTTGGCTTTTTTTTTTTACGTCAACACATCGTGGCTCATTTAGGTGTGTTCCCTTCCAAATATTATTCTAATTATTGCAACATTCCATTCTTTTGTATTATTTTTGTCTGTGTTCTTCCCATCTTGATTTTTATGTGTATCTCTTTAATACATGAATGCATCATAATAATGGCTTTTGCAGCCAACCACTGGGAGGCTGATTTTAGAGGACTACACTGTGATATCAACTCAGATGAAGCTCTTTTCAAATTAATTTTTGTGTCTGTAGGAGCTTCTTTTTCTTCTTCGTCAAGATCGTTTTTAATTACAGTGTCATTTATTTCTAGACCATTCCATTTATTTTGAGTTATTTTCTCTCTTAGAGTATCTGGACCTGAAATTTTATGTGTGCCTTTTCTGTTTCAAAATTCCTTTGGCAAAATGTAATAATTAATGTGCAAAATAAAACAGGCTGCTCATTCTCTCTGACAATTTCTTTTGGCTTTAATTTCACCAATTAATTTGCTCTTGTCAATGAGAAATAAATCCATAATAGCAGTTCCATTCATTACTTCCTCAAATACTGAACTATGGAAGTCACAGTAAAACAAGACATTTCTTTCAGATTTTAGATTGTCTCTATTTAGGAAAAAAAAAATGGACTCCTAACCAATATGCAGATGTTTTAATCCTCTCACCATTAATATATGTTGTTTCTGCATCAGCTTGTATACCTGAATTAAGAGAGCATTTTGACAAGAAGGCTGTAAAAGTTACCATAAACACCATAATCTCTATTATTTTATCATAATTTTAAAGCTCACCACAATATACATGTCTGCATTAATTCATAGATATCTAGACTTTTATATAATTCTTGACATAGAAATTTCACTATTTGTACCTGTTTTATTTGATGAAGTATAATGTCCATGCCTTTATGTCAGTGATGAGTTCTCAACAAGATTTCCAGTATTTGTAAGACTTTATAATACCTAGAAGGTCCTTTGTTCAAATTATACTAAAAAGGTTCAGAAAGGAAGGGAAGGAAGCTTAATAACTTTTAAGGCAACTGGAGAGTTGTTAGTTTTGGACACTTTAAATAAACTGCTAGCAATTATTTTATTAGATATAGTTGTTGGACTGGTCACAAAGAATAGGTAAGAAAACTGAACAGATGTCACAGAGAGAAGAGAGAGTGAGTACTTTGCTTCCTCTGCTACATACTTTCACGGACTGAATACTCTGATGAACAGACTACGTAGGCAGACTACATAGGCAGGGAAATTCTGTCTTGAACTTTGCAGCTTCAGTTTTCCTGTGTACAAAGGAAAAAGAAGGAAGGAATCCAATATTTCCTTTGGGAGACTAGACAAAGAAAGAAGAAAGAATTTGGCAACGCTGACTGGTCTCGTAATATTTTCTGATATTTTGCAGGCAGGCAATTGAGAAATGTTTTTCTCCCAGCCCTTATACTGCCAAGGTCAACTGAGGACCAAAGACAAAAGTTCCAGGCAGCACTCAAAAGGCTTCCAGAGGTCATAGAAGTTTAAAATTTCAGCTGTATTTTTTATTGCCTACAAAATCTGCAGGAAGGTAAAAGTTATCTGCATGAGAACAAGCTGAAATAGTGATCCCCTAAATAGCAATAATATATGGATGTGTTGTATATAAAAGTTATTAATTTTCATTTAAAAACATACAGATATATTTAACCGTTTCTCAGGGCAAATAACTAATAACAAATTTTTTTGAAAATGGTATTCTAATGAAAATTTCCTACCATCAGAATTTACTTTTCTTTCACTAGATACACCTGGGAAAGAATTATTTGGCTGGAAACTTTTTGGTGAATTTATATGGACCAGCAGCAAATAGACAAACTTTCAAAACAGGAATGTTCTCCAAATAAATACAATTGATTTCATCAGTGACTAAATATCACAAGAACCCAGCCAAACAGTGCAGTGTGCAAATGAGAAGTATAAAGAGAGGACATCAGTGCCACCAAAAGAAAAGGATGTCTCAAACCTTTGAGAAACCTTTGCTACAGCAGTATTCAGTGGATCTCAACACTGGAAACACATTCGAATTGTCTAGAGAAATTTTTTTTAATTGATGCAATTGCCCAGGTTTCACATAAGTGATTTTGATGTAATTGCTCCACAGTGGGACCTGGGCATCATTTTTTTAAAAGTGATTCCAGTGTGAACCCAGGACTGAGACCCCTGGTTGGCTAACCCATGTCTCTAGATGGGAGCAGATGAGCTGAAATGTACTGGACTAAATTGTGGGGAAGTGTGCCTTGAATAGAGAATAATTAATTTCCAACATTAATTTCAGCATATTCTTCCTTCCGTTTTCATCCTTGAAAACAAATCATCTGAAACCCTAGAGCCCTTAAGTCTTGTCAGTGAATTACCTTCTTCCTGAACTCCTATGAACATCTTTTCTGGCAAAGCATCCTTGACCCACTGCAGTGCAATCAGTGCTTTACTGCTTTGATTTCCTTGAATTGTAAGTTCCTCAAGGGCGGAGATCATGTCTTCTTTAACTCTGTTTCTCCATTGCTCAGCACCATGTCTCGTGCTTATGAGATAAATGCTTTTAAAACAAATGTATTAATTAACAGAAAATAGAAAAGGAATGGACAAGCATTCAGGCACCCTGTTCTTATCTTTTATTTCTTTTTCTTTTCTAGTGTCTGCTTCCTGCTGTCTTACCTTCTGTTTCCTTTTTGTTTTGTTTCCCTTGAACTCTGGGACAATGTTTTGTTTCAAAAGTAATTTTCTCTCTCTTTTTTTCTTCTCTCAGTTCTCCTCTCACTCTTCCATGTAACATCACACATCCAGTTCATTAAATTTGATTTGTATTCTTTTTTTGTAAAAACTAATGTAAGCACTTAACCCTAACTGTATCAAACCTGTATTGCAATTTCATTTATTAATTTACCTACAAGTGGGTAAGTTCTTTGAAAGCAAGACTGTATCCACCATAATTCCTACTACAGTGTAGAACATATTTTAAGCTCTTAATAAATACTTGTTGACTTTCAGGGCCTTAATTATTTTTCTGCGAGTGAACTCTGAGTCACACTCGGGCGGTTTTTCAGTAGCACAGAGGGTACTTTGCATATTAGACCTTTTCTGGCTCTTTTAACAAGGATGCTGTTGCTTATTCCCAATACAATGTCATTCTCTGGCAGGTGAAGCTTATCTTGCAAGTTTGTACTGGGTTTTTGTTTTTTAAACTGATGCCAAGTAAATGAAACTTACTCCTTCAAAAAATTACATTTCTCCACTAACTTTCAATTAAGTGGACAGTTTCATATTTCAATATGGAAAGCTTAACAAATGCCCTCAGAGAACAGGGCATGACTACATGTTCTTATTTAGAGTCTACTTAATTCTCCCCTGCCACCGCTACCACTCACCCTCTACTATCCTTTCTGACCTTGGAAGCCACCAGTTGTGGCCGGGTGCGGTGGCTCACGCCTGTAATCCCAACACATTGGGAGGCTGAGGCAGGCTGATCACTTGAGGCCAGGAGTTCGAGACCAGCCTGGCCAACACGGCAAAACCCTGTCTCTACTAAAAATACAAAAATTAGCCCAGCATGGTGGCGCATGCCTGTAATCCCAGCTACTCGGGAGGCTGAGGCATGAGAATCACTTGAACTTCAGAGGCAGAGGTTACAGTGAGCCGAGATTGCACCACTGCACTCGTTTAGACAAAAGAGCAAGACTCTGTCTAAAAAAAAAAAAAAAAATTACCAGTTACCTATTCAGTTGACAGTCGTTACTGCAGAGTTATGAAAATGTGGTCATATCCCCCTCAGTATAGTCTGTCTGAGGCCATCCAGTCGTTCCTTTTCCCTTTACAGATTCTAGGAAAGGTTGCTGAGAAGCTATTTTTATGTTTGTGCCCTCAAAACACTGAACTCCTTCTGGAACCTGCGCTGATGTCATGTGAACCAAGCAATGCAAGCCATCCTGTCTTCCCTAGGATCCACACCCCTATCCTCCCCACGTCTCCTTCTCCTCTACTTTCTTCTCCACATATCCATGACCAGCTCTTCTCCTCTGAGTTCTTGTTTTCTTCCTTCTCTTTCCTTTCCTTCTCCCTTTCTCTCACCTTCCTTTTTTGGACCCCTTTTCCTACCTCTTTTCTCTAATAAAGTGTATCTAGATACATCTTCCAGTTTAAAAAATGTTTGAGAATTTACCTACCAGTAAACCTATATAACTCATATATAAATAAATATATACACCGACAATTGTCCTAATTTTTAGATTAAAATGTACCCCAAAGTCTACAGTTTAAAGAATGAAAAAAAAATAGAAATTTTTTATTTATTAATTGAACAGAAACTTTTTGCTTTCACTAAAAATAATTAAACTATTTTTAGTGGGAGAAAATTAGTTGAGTATGCATCATTTAAGAAGTATCTCAGTATAACGTTTTACAATATAGTACAGAGGCTCCTCAACTTATGATTACGTTACTTCCTGATAAACCTATTATCAGTTGAAAATATTGTGAGTCAAAAATGCATTTAGGCAACATACCGAGCATCATAGCTTAGCCTAGCCTACCTTAAACTTGCCCAGAACACTTACATTATTAGCTTCCGGTGGCAAAATCACCTAAAACAAGAAATATTTGATAAGAAAGTGCTGAATACCTCATGTAATTTACTGAATACTGTACTGGTAGTAAAAAACAGAATGGTTGTATGGGTCCTTAAAGTAGGTTTCTACTGAATGCATATGGTTTTTTATTATTATTATTATTATTTTTTATGAAGTCTAGCTCTGTCGCCCAGGCTGGAGTGCAGTGGCGCCATCTTGGCTCACTGCAGTCTCCACCTTCTGGGTTCATGCAGTTCTCCTGTCTCAGCCTCCAAGTAGCTGGGATTACAGGCACCCCCCCACCACACCTGGCTAATTTTTTTGTATTTTTAGTAGAGACGGGGTTTCACCCTGTTGGCCAGGCTGGTTTCAAACTCCTGACCTCAAGTGGTCTGCCCACCTCAGCCTCCCAAAGTGCTAGGATTACAGGCGTGAGTTACTGTGCCCTGCCAAATGCATACGGCTTTCATATCCATCACAAAATAATAATATTAAAAATCATTAAGTTGAACCATTGCAAGTGAAAGAGTTTATGTCTGTACTTATGAGATTGGTTTATTGAGTCTCAACACAATGAGCTATAGAATAGACAAAAAAGTGTGAATATTTTATTAACCATTGCCTTCAAGCATGTTTTGTCAAATCTCATGTTAGCAGTTACTCTACAAATTACAGTTAAGTTGTTCACTTTAGCAATTACTCTACAACTTATAGTTAAGCAGTTACTCTACAACTTATAGTTAACTTAGTCTACTCCAGTTTACCTCTGGTCTCTGAGTTGGGAGGTATCGTGATCTGTTTGACTCCTTCCTTGTCTATTGACTGGAAAACCTGGGAATGAGTGAATAGGATGTTCTGGCTTAGCAACATTTGTTTCTCTCCTTCCCCAGTGTCGAGCTCCTCTGGTGTTAGAAATGGGGAGAAGAAAGAGAGAAGCCAAACATCCTCTTGCAGTTTTTCACATCTATACTATGTGAAGGTAGTACTAGGTCCAAGCCCATTCCATTGGCTGCTAGCAGCCTCTGTTAACATGGAGGTCTTTGTATAGATGATGTGGATGGTTTTCTAGGGCAGCTTCATTCCAGAATTTCCTATCTCCTAAGACCCAGGTACAGAGAAATACATTTGCCTGCCACTGGCCACTGGTAAAGAGTTAATTCTTTTAGCCCCCTCTTAGTTTGGGGCACAGCTTGCTTGGTGCCCAGTTCTAGGACAGCTACACAGCTACTCCCTCCCTTGCTCTCCATACTCCCTCCCTCGCTCTCCGTTTTCCCTCACCCAGGGCCCCAGGAACCACAGGGATAGTACTTGCACTGTATGAGGCTGTACTATTTAGAATCAGGGATAGAGTAGCCCCCTACCCTTCACTTTTCCTTCTCTTTTTTTTGAAGGAGTTTTGCTCTTGCTGCCCAGGCTGGAGTGCAATGGCATGATCTCAGCTCACTGCAAACTCTGCCTCCCAGGTTCAAGCAATTCTCCTGCCTTAGCCTCCCGAGTAGCTGGGATTACAGGCATGCGCTACCAGGCCCAGCTAATTTTGTATTTTTAGTAGAGATGGTGCTTCTCCATGTTGGTCAGGGTGGTCTCGAACTCCCGACATCAGGTGATCTGCCGCCTCAGCCTCCCAAAGTATTGGGATTACAGGCGTGAGCCACCGCGGCCACCCCCTTTACTTCCTTCTTAACATATGCTTTGGTCTTCTGTCACCCACTTCAGAAATCACCAGAATGGAAAAATGTAGAGTTTGGTTTCTGTCTTCACATTCAAGCACATCCTCCACATTCTGTGGCTACTTTTAAACTCTACTAATAATTCTTTTACCAACCTCTACATTTACATTCTTATGGAGCCTAGAATGGGCCTAATGGATCTACAATACCGGAACCAGATGTCGGTATCCACGTGTCTCAGGCACTCCTATCTCAATAAACGCATTTCTTGTTAGTCCTCCACTCAAATCACTTTGCTTATCTTGGTCAGAAGGGCATAACCTCCTTTGAAACTCATACTCTGAGTTACATTTTAATGTAAAAATTACTATAGTAGAAGATATACATTCATTTGTAAGTATATAGATTTATTGGTGGGTAAATTCTCAAACTATTTTTACCTGAAGGATGTATCTAGAGAGCACTATTAGAGGACAGAAGCTAAGGAGAGGAAGGAGATAAGAGAAAGGTGAAGATGACTTGGGTCACCATTGTTCACATGATATTGGTGCCTATCCCAGAAGAGGTTCAGAGTCTCCAGGGCAGAAACATAAAAACAGCCTCTCAGCCATCTTTTCAGACATCTCTAAAAGCTAAGGAAGAGACAAACTGGTGGGCCTCAGAGAGACCACACTGAGGGGCATATGCTCAAATTTTTCGAACTTGGAATAGTAATATTACTGTCAACTGAAGAGGTAATCCATTGTATTGTGGACAGAGCTGGTGACCTATTTACTTACTACCGCCATTTAAAAACTATTTTGTGTAATTTGAAGTCTCATTCAATCTCCAGCACTTCCTTACCCATTCTTACCCTCAACAGATGATGCTGGCTAGACATGGTGGCTCACACCTGTAATCCCAGCACTGTGGGAGGCTGAGGCAGGTGGATGGCTTTAGCTCAGGAATTTGAGACTAGGCTGGGCAACATGGTGAAACTCCATCTCTACAGAAAATACAAAAATTACCTGGGCATGGTAGCACACTCCTCTATTCCCAGTTTCTCGGGGGTCTGAGGTGAGAGGATGGCTTTAGCCCCGAGAGGTAGAGGTGGCAGTGAGCTGTAATTGCCCCACTGCACTCCAGCCTGGACAACAGAATGAAACATTGTCTCAGAAAAAAAAAAAAAAAAGATGACACTATTTCTTCTTTTTACAATAGATGTAAGAATTACAATAGATGTTAAGAAGTACAATAGAAAATAGAAGTGAATAAAATAAAATGTCCACAGGCTCCCATTGTGGTATTCAAAGAGCTGCAAGTACCAGAGCCCAACCACTCTGCCCTCGCTGCTGCTAACATGGATGAAGTCATTGTGTCTGAGCTAAAGACAATGTCTCTTCTTGTTCACTGGATTCCTTCTTCTCTTACCAACTCTAAGATGTTGCCTTCTTATCTATTCCACCAGCTGTTCTCTTCCCTCTCAACTGGCTCATTTCCATTAGCATAAAAATGTACTGGTAATAATTCGCCAAATTCTCATTAGAAAAATAAAAATTTGAAAAATGGCACCAGTGTAATCAGTTTCAAACTATGTTTCCAAATGGAATAGATTCCATAATATCAAGCAGCCACTATGAGTCATTATTTTTCAAAATCAGATGATCAGATGGTAAATATTTAGTTTTTAAACTTCTAGCTTAATTTATAAAGTGTCAAATTTCAGTTTGATGTTCTTAGTGAATTGATTTAAAAACTTTTGAATTGATAAAATGTTTTGACTAATTATAGATGTGGCTTCAATAAAAATTTTTATATTTTATTCTACATATGAAGATTTTCTATGCAATAGTTACTGAGATGTCATAATATTTAAAATTTGTTTAGAGAACTCTACAGAACATTTAACATGTTCAGGAAAAATAACAACTTTTAAACTGCTGGGTGAATACACAATAGATATGTTTATACAATATAGAGACGCACAGTGCTGGTATGTACCTTGTGGCCTTGTCAGATACGTGTCATCCCATAAATACTCTGTTTGTCAGAGATCCCAACTCATCTCTTGGATATCACTGAGTAATAGTCAAAAAGAATAAGCTGGTATTTTTATAATCTTATGGATGTCATTGCACAGCAAATAAATAGGCTGTCATTATCTTTTGTGGGTTTATGTGTTTGTCAGCTTGTTTAACATTTCCAGTTGATTTGCACAAGCTTCAAACCAATAAGTCAACAACTTGAAAATCAGAATGCACTGAATATTTTGCCAATAGTTAACAGTTCCTTAGTTGGTTCCTAGTTTCTTCATTAATGGAGCTATTCTAGAAAACACACACATACACGCGTGCACGTGCACAAGCACACACACACACATATACACTGTGACACCTGTTGTGTTGATAGGAGTGGGCTGCCCCCAAAAGATGTACTGAACAAAGCACAGAAATTGCCATTCAAATCCTTGGCCTCCTGCCGCAGGTTAGTTCCTGACTTACTGTGCTGCCTTTCCAGCACAAAGCGAAGTGGGGTTTTGGCACTTGGTCTGTAGAGTCATCCAAGGGGATTGTCAATCCAGGCCAAAACACCTACTTCTTCCATTAGGCATCTCTGAGGGGCCTTGGAGTAGGGGGAGTCCCGCCAGCTTTCTTGAACAGCGAGTCCCAGGGCTAACCTCACATTACGTCACATGTAGCCTTCAAGTGTGTTTGCTAAGGAGTCAGTGGGAAGAGAGGTCCTCTCCCTATTGCTTTACACTTCCTCTGGTAAATGGGTGTAATAATAAGAGAGAGAGGAAAAAAAAAAAAAACCTTCATATGATCCCATTCCCCCTCCCTGTTCCCTGTCTGCATTGATTTGTTGCTTTAGTTGACACTAAACTATCTTCTTGGCAACTGACTATACAACTACAGACAAAGGGATTTGAGTTGAGGCTAATGTGTCAGCAGTCACCATTTATTTATTTAATAATGAAGGATAACATTTGAATGCTCTAACAATAAAAGAGTATACCAGTAATTTTCAAATCCTCTGGGTAGAGGAAGAGTGGAAATGTGGGTAGAGGCTTCCTGTATTCTTTTGCAACTGATGCCCCATTTATATCTGTTTTACATATTGATGTTCAGTAATGGAGGATTCAAAAACCAGGTCTATTTTCAATCCAGGCTTCCTGTTGCTATCTATACCCATTAATCTTAGGTCAGAGTGAAGCATTTTTTCTAGATGACTAAGAGTTGACATTTCCCCTTAAACAGTACATTTATATTAAGGCTCATCTAGAAAACAGTTCAAACAGAAAATAAATAGTACATTAAAAAGAATGTATAAAAACCAAGGAGGAATCAAAACAAAAAGACCGCTGACTAACAGTTCTTTCTCGCTCTCTCATAAAGTCCATATTTTATATTCCATGCCATTCCAAAGTCCTGAAATAACTCCATCCTTCCATGAGATCACCTTCTTTGTCTTATTCAAAATTATTTCTAAATTTTATTCTCTATGTTGTAATATGATACAATTATAGTATCTCTTTTTTCCCCCATTAAAAATATACATCAGAGTGAACTGGAATCTAATATTTTTCCTTCTGAGTTACTTCTAACTCTGGGAGTAGTGTAAGGATGAGGGAAGTTACTCAGTAAATATCAGTTGAAGCATTACTACCATTTATTCAAGTAGAATAAAATATATTAAAAAGAAATAAAATCACTCATTATATATGCAGACAACAAGTAGTTAATGAGCATATGGTGATTTATAACACTTTGCATAAATAATGTATGCTTAAGATGCCAAGTTGAAATTCAGGCATCAAGAGAACAGACCTTTATTACTTTTTATCAATTTCACTTTATGATAATATTTTTCAAAAATTAGTACTAAAGGGCATAGAGAGTTCTCCAGACTTTAATGTGTGAAGATAGTTATTCCAAAATTCTGCAAAACCAACTGCCTAGACCAATGACCATACGTCCTAGTATACTCCAACTGTTTGGAAGGGCAAAGGGTGCCTCCTTAAGCACAGAGAGACAAAGTCCAGGACATTCCTTTTGAAATGAATGGCCAAGCTGGACCATGTTCTGTCATGGCCATGGATACAGAGCTCATCCAACTCATGGCTGGAATTTGACGAATAATAGGTGACAGTGCATAAGGTTGAATGTATCCCATCTTATTCTACTATTAGAATTGACACTTTACCATTGGGAAATAATTAAGAGCCAGGTAGAATGTGAAAACCCGAGGACAAGAGTATTCCAAGAAAGTAAACCAATACTAAGTTGAAATCCCAAAGTAATAGTACTAAAGGTGCCATTTTCACTCATAACATTATTATTCAGATCAGCAGCGTACTTCATAAGAATTGAGTTATTTAATGCACTAATATGAATGGATTATAAAATATTTTGGCTACTAAAGGAAGCAGTCAGGATGTATTTCAGAATCATGAGAAATAAGGAGGAGAGGTGAATGTTTTACTCAAAAGGAGTTGCCCAATGTAAAAGTCAAACTCTTTTATGACTAAATGGAAATTGGAACTTCCAGAGCAATAAAGGAGAATGTGAAAAATGGTTTATCCTGGAGTTCCACTATCTGTGAAAATAATTAACATCCAACTGAATGAAAATTATTATAGAGATCAAGATCAGCCCCATTTAAATTAATGACTCATCAAGGGGGAAAAACAATTGAAGCAGCCATTGAAAAATGTTATTAGTGAAAAGGGAATCTAGCTGAAATGTTTCTGTCTGCATTCCTTTCTACAGAGCACATTCATAGCACAATTTAAAGAATTTATAATAAATCTTGCTATTATACAAATTCAAACATGCCATAACTTTTTGTTATATACAAAACCTTACAAAAAATTTTGTTTGTGTCTATTAATCACTTTTCTCATGGCCATCATTTAATCATTATGTATTCTTGAATGAAGGATATACTCAAAGGGAAGAGAAGAGGATAAAATGGCAAAGAAAGTAAGAGAAAGATTCCTTGGAGTATCCTATTAGTACTCCCTAGGCTTCTCTCTCCAGTCATTTTCTTTTTTTGTTCTGAACACTTCAACTACCAAATCTATACTTCTATTTTAGAACTTCTATTCTAAGCCTCAGGCTCATAAATCCTACCATCTACAACACTACTCTATGAGTATGTCCTTAAGAAACCAAGAAAGGAAAGTGCAGTGCTTAGGGTATAGTACTAGTAGGGGTATTAATACCATTAGGCCCAAAGTGGGAAGAGGAGAGGATTCCTGGAACCAGGAATATAGGTCTGTGTTGAGGAATGTCTGCCAAGAGCTGTGGTCTTTAGCAGAGGGAAGCAACAATCTATAGTGATCTCCCAGAAGGGGTGGTGAGGTCATGAGTATCTTAATCCAACTCTCCTCTTGTCTCTTGATCATCTTCTGATGCTTCCCGTTGGTTGAACCCAACTGGCAGCTATTAGGATGGAAGAATCCATGGATGTAGTGAAGATCATTCAGCTTCCTGGGCTCCAATCACGGTGAAAGAGTAGAGAATAAAATACATCCAGTGCACCTACCTTTTCAAAAGTCTTTCATAGTTTTTCTGTATTCTGATCTTTCTACGTTGTTTATAGTTCCATGAACTCACTGTTCATGGGGGAGAAATAAACAGGGAGTTCAGGTAGAGAATCCATTGAATATGAAGAGGAGACATGCAAGGTTTGTCAACAGAAATAAAATAAACTGTGTTATTAAGTTTAGAAGATAATCTACAATTTAGTGAGATCTTAGAGAAAGACAGGTAATATGGAGGAAGAAATCGACAGAATCTTGAAATAACTTGTATTCGTTTGACCCTAAAAATGAGATGAGGATAACATGTAAAAAAGAGAATGGTGGAAGTTTGAGATTTCACACAAAACTAAACACATGTGTGTACCTAGTTTATTTGCTCGGACAACAGACCACCAACTTTTTAAAATAATGGCATTGTGGAGGGGAAAAATACGCACATATATAAATGTATATGTATAGGTATATGCGTATGTATATATGATGCATATGTATGTGTATAAAGAATGAGGAGAGTAGAATCTAAATGGCTTTGGATCATTTCCTCTTCCCTTTTGGTAGCTTATCAAGGTGTCAGCTCACTGTCTGTTACCTCAAAGGAAGAACACAAAGTTCTTGACTGATATAAGCATCAGGGCTTCTCATAATAAACAGGCCATTCCTCTACCTAGATTCATAGTCCACCAGTCCAGCTCTGGCCCAAGATCTCCTCTCACCATGGTAAGAGGATGGATAGGAAAATGTCCCAATGCATGTGCCAGTCAGAGGCAGTGCTGTGCTGCTTGGATTAGTCTTCTTGCCTCCGCGGTCAGTGTTGATGGACCTTCTCTGAGGACAAGTGAGGTACAACTAGGAGCCAACAGATACTGCCTTTCTGATGCTGCATTGCCTTCTCCTGTTTTGCTTTGTCTGTCTGAAATATATTTGTTTTTTTTCTTCATTAAATTTTAAGGCATAGGATGCCTGCTCTACATAAGAAATTTTTGGTTTGCATGTCTGTTTCAGCCACTGTCTATGAGCTTTCTGAGGAAAAAGTCATATCCATCTTTTTCATTTTCACTGCCTGTCAGTAGAATGCACGTGACAGGCATTCAGTGAATGTTTGTTGAATGAGTAATTGGGCATGTGGCATAACTTAACGTCCCATGGATGTGAAATTTTACTAACTACGGGTTTCTAAGGATAGACAAAATAAATTAAAGCACTCGTATAACTTAAGATATTTGTGATTTTGGAAAATCATGGAAAACATAGACCAGAAAAATCTATCTATACACTTAATAGCATTTTGATAATTTATAGAGGATCAGGACTCTACTGAGGGTCTCCATTTGTCACTACCAGAAATTCAGTGTTATTAATATTCACAAGTAACATAGGGGTAGTGGGGCACTTAGATGCTCGGTCTCTAAACAGTCAGACTGCATTTTAATTTTACTGACGTGAAACAATACAAAGTGGAACAAAAAACAGAGCCAGTCTACAAGTCTAACAAAAGATGTCTGACAGTGTGGCGATTCCTCAAAGACCTAAAGACAGAAATATGATTCAACCCAACAATACCATTACTGGGTATATACCCAAAGGAATACAAATAGTTCTATTATAAAGACACATGCACATTTATGCTCATTACAAAACTATTCACCATAGTAAAGACATGGAATCAACCTAAATGCCCATAATGGTAGACTGAATAAAGAAAATGCAGTATATATAAACAGAATACTATGCAGCCATAAAAAACAATGAGATCATGTCCTTTGCAGGAACATGAATCCAACATGAAACTAGAGGCCATTATCCTTAGCAAACTAACACAGAAACAGAAAACCAAATACCTTATGTTATCACTTATAAGTGGGAGCTAAACGATAGGAACACACGAGCACATAGAGGGAGCAACATATATGGGGGCCTATTGGAGGGTTCTGGGTCAGAGGAAGAAGAAGATCAGGAAAAACAACTAATGGGTATTAGGCTTAATAACTGGGTGATGAAATAATCTGTACAACGAACCCCCATGACACAAGTTTATCTGTGCAAAAAACCTGCACCTGTACCCCTGAACTTAAAAAACAAGTTTTAAAAAAGATGTCTGAAAGGCAGTTTCCTAAAGCAGAAACTCAGTCATCATGGGTAGAGAATAGCAGTCTAGAAGTCAGATGACCAGAACTTCATGATTGAAGAACATAAACAATTTGAACAATGCCACTGGTTCTCAATTTCTCTTTTGCGAAACGACAGGGCTGGATAATAAGATCTTCGATATGCTTTAATTAAGTCTATAAGTCAATAAAGCAATTAGAAGAATAATAGAAGAAGAAAGGAGAAAAAATGAGGAAATAACAGGGAAATTAAAATACTGCTTTTAACAGAATGTTTTGCACTCTGTAGTGAGAAAACATGTCATAGTTATAAATATATTTTATGTCATCATATTAGAAATGCATAATTATTTGTCCTGTTCCAAGTTTTGGAAAGGTATTGTGGATATCTTCAAAGTTTCACTTATGGGTTGTCTGCTTTTTTCTCTCTCCACATACTCACAAGCCCTCGAATCTACTCCTGCCCTTGTCCAAGTGGGACCAATAAGTTGTGTTCTGCTCCCACCCTAAAGATCTGGAATTTCAGTTTAGCATTTGAGGGTCTAGGGCGACAAATCCTGTACATGTAACAGGGAAGTAATCTAAACCTGCTTGTAAATAAGAGATGCTCCAAAGGTACTATTTTCTCCTCGATCTGAAAATAACTGAAGAAAGAAGAGAGAGAAAAGAGCAGGAAGAAAATATGGGTGCCAGGACCTGGAAAACCTATAGCAGGAGGAAAGGCAAAGAATGCATGTAGATTAAAGGTTGCCATGTCAGTAGAAAAGTAGGTCTCTTCTCACTAGTCAATTCACCATACCATACAAGGAAAGTGATCCAGTGCTTACAATGATGAATGTGGAGGGTGGGAAGGAGCCAATGAAAGAATGAATAAATTTACTAAAATATTGTATTTGTGTAAGTTTCTTCTATCCCAGATCCCAAGTTATTCTTTCCGGATATCATTAGGAAAGGACAGCAAATCATCCCTTTTCATCCTCTTCTCATATGCCAACCCCTCACTCCCTCTTTTCTTATTTGCAATCACAGAGGGAAGAATGCAGATCTGCCAAGTGCGTTATAAATACTGTGAAACAAAAGGGACGTAAGCTGCAGTTATAGAACCTACAGCTGGTCAGCAAAGCCAGGCTCTCTAGCAAGTCATATTTTATTATTTTCTTTGCCAAGTGTCATTTCTCTAGTGCCTATTATATATCTTACACAAGGTTTCACAACAAATCTACATTCACCCACACCTTTCTCCAGACTGGGAGGTGCTGTGCTGGTGGTTGCTTTACAACAAATTCTGTGTATCTTCAAAGTTGACAGGGTTTCTTTGTCATCCACGTGCCTGGCACCTTTTGCCTCATTTCTATTAGAAGAATGAAGCTGAAGTAACAAGAACGATTCGAGCTGGATATTCCACATGGTCTTATGCAAATAGCTTCACCCAGGCCTCCTCCGTTTGAGAATGAGTAGTCTCAGGGAATGGAGGCCATGTCGGGCTGGCTCACATATGTATTCCCAGTGCTTTTGGAGACTGAGGCAGGAGGATCGCTTGAGGCCGGGAGTATAAGATCAGCCTGGACAACTTAGGCAATATGCAAAAAAATGAAAAAAAATTAGCCAGACATGGTGGCATGTGCCTGTAGTCCTAGATACTCCAGAGGCTGAGGCAGGAGGATCACATGAACCCAGGCTGCAGTGAGCCATGTTTTTGCCACTATATTGTAGCCTGAGATACAGAGCAAGATTCTCTTTCTCAAAAAAAAAAAAAAAAAAAAGGTTGGGGTGGTCATGCTATTCTGTAAAAGCACTGGACTTGTTCAGTCCTGGTTCAGAATCTTCTACCAATTTACTATGTTACTTTTTGCAACTTCTTCATCTATTTTTATTTTCTTTTTCTTTTTTTGTTGCTTTTAGCTTATGGACTGAAATCCAACTTTATTTATTCATTTACATTTTTCACCGGAATTTTTATTGCAATTTCAATTCCTACAGTGGATGGTTTTGAGATTGGGGACTTTCCACAGAATGCTAAATTCCTTCACAGATGTGGGAAAGCCTCAGGCACCATCCATTTCCTGGCAAATAACGCCCACTCCTCTGAACTGAAGACTGGTATCATGGAAGGTTCCATAGAAGCCTGTTGTAGTTGCCTCAACTACCCTGTTTCCCACCTCCATCCCCATCCCACAGGGACAGGAGTATCCTGGAGGGGGATCCACCCTCATTATGATTTGCATCTCTCTTGTCCTACAGGGACCTTTTGCTTCCCAGAATCCACACTTGTCCTGATGAGGGACGAGGGCGCTTCATCTTCGTGATGCAAACTCTACATTTAATGAGATGATCTTAATAAAACGAACAATCACCCCAATAGAAAAATGAGCAAAAATCCTCACAAGCAGGAGAGAAAACATTTATGACCAATAAAAAAGAGATGTTTAGTCTAATTAGTAATCAGATTATTAATCAGAAAAATGCAAGTAAAGACCACCATGAGGTATCATTTTACTCCCACTAGAGAGGCAATAACAACAAAATATTATAATATCAGATGATGGAAAGAATGTGAATAATTGTGATCCTGTCTACATTGCTGGAGAAATTTTCCCCTGTGGAAAACAGTTTGGTCCTATCTCATGAAGGTGAATAGTTATAATTTTGTACCTACTAATTCCTTAGAGCACAGGCTTATGCTATAATTTTGTACCTCTAATTCCTTAGAGCACAGGCTTATGTTTGAATCTAATAAATAAGTAAGGCAGAGCTTGCAGTGAGCCGAGATCACACCACTGCACTCCAGCCTGGGCAACACAGCGAGACTCTGTCTCAAAAAAAAAAAAAAAAAAAAGTCAAATAGTGTTTTAAAAAGTTGATGTTATTGCCACTTTTTCAAAATAAAGAAATATCAATTATTTGACTCATATAGAACAAATATACATCCAGAGCCAAATGGGAATTCTTTTCAATTGGTATAAAGAAGGGATATTCAGACAGACCTGGGTTTGGATTTTTTTTTTTTTATTCAATACAGGATCTTGTTCTGTCACCCAGGCTGGAATGCAGTGGCACAATCATAACATTTCATCCTTGAACTCCTAGGCTCCAGCAATCCTCCCACCTCAGCCTCCAAAGTAGCTAGGACTACAAGTGCACACACCATGCCTGGCTGATTTTTTTTTTTTTTAGTTTTGCAGAGACAGGGTCTTGTTATGTTGCCCAATCTGGTCTTGAACTCCTGGCCTCAAGTGATCCTCCCACCTCAGATTCCCAAAGTACTGGGATTACAGGTGTGAACCATGGTGCCCAGCTGGAGTTTTATATTAAGCACTTGCTGGCATTAATAATTATGGAAGAAATATTTTGCCTCTCTGAGTTTCTGTGTCTTCATCTTTTAAAAAATGAAGCTGCTTATCTCTACATTTTGGAGTTATTAATGAAGATTAAATAATTTGTAGTGTATTAAATATTAGTTTCTGATTCCTTTTCCTTCTATATTACAGGCCTCTTTGCAATGATCCACTAAGAAAAAAAGGCCATCTATCCAAGGACACCGCCTAGTGTCTTTGTGTGACTAGCACAGATACATCTTTGGTTTACTGTTCTAGATAGGTAATAACGTCTTGCTGTTTGTTCTTGATGTCCTTCTATCATGCCCCCTTCATTCCACCTTGATTGCCTTCCATAGCTGCACTCCCTTCCCTTCTTGTTCTGAAACGTCTGTAGATCCACTGTGAACTGACTTGATGCTACTTCCCATTCCCGAGGATGCTTCCCTCTCAGATGATCAACAGGAGATTGCTCATTGCCTCACTCTCTGTTCACCAGAGGAGCTGTGGTGGAAGAAAGGACTCATTTCTTTTTTATTATTCAAGCTATTTCCTCTTAACCAAATAAAAACAAACTTGACATTCATGCCTATTTAATCCTACCTCCTCTGCCACGTAGCCAAATCCGTGGTCACCCTGTCATTTTCACAACATTTTGCCTCTAGTCTCATGATACTCTTCCACACTTCTGATTCTACTAACTGCTTGGTTGACTTAAATGTCCCCATGAAATGTCCTAAACTAAGATTTTCATGACCTCTTCAACTTTGCCCTCACTTCCACTCATTTTCAGTGATCCGCTCTCATTGGTACAAGTTTGGCCTACTTCTTATAAATCAGAATTATTCTATCCTTGCAATCTTAAACTTTAATATTCTACTTTATGACTTCAATTTAGTTTTCCAGCTCAGCACCTTTCTTTCTTCCAATATATCAACCACTGTAGAAAGACCCCATAATAGGCCCTCTATCTTCCAGTTAATAATGTTTCTCTTAACTGCACTTTCTCATTTTCATGTCTATCTAGATGATAGTTACTCCATAGTCCATTACTTTAGGCATTGGTGGATGTGGGCCACTGGCTTTTTGCTGTTGTGTAGAATCTGTCCTGTGAACAGAACCATTCTAGATACTCCAGCAGCACAGTTAACTGTTGCCTACCGCTGCATAAAATCCCCCAGCCATGAGGACTGGAACCACAATGAAGAGAAGATCCAAGCCCCACCAGAAGTCATCTCTCCCTCCAAATTCCCTCAATAGCCATTTCAAACCTTCACTGCCATTCTCAAATTTCCCCAATTCTTGCAGTTGTCTTTTGTTGCCTATATTATTAGGAATTGAGGCTATTAAGAGAGAAAGGCCTAGTTACCCATCCTTGCCAACTATTGACTTCTCTCCAGTTGTACCCAAGATTTTCTCCTGACTCTGTGGAAGCCAGCCTCTCTTACCTGCACTGAATATCACTACCAGGTCCCATCAACACTAGCCTTCTCAAGGTCTTTAATCTCTATTTTTTGATCTGTAAATTATAAACATTAATAATAATAATATTAGGAGTAACCATTGTCTTTAAAGAAGCAGGCTTCTTAGCAGAAATCCAAGACAGGAAGAATTTCTAGCAGGTTAATAGGTCTACAACATAAAGAGGCCTCCTGGGCAGATGGCCAAACCAGCAATGTTGAAAGAGCTCTAATAAGCTTTCCAAGGAAAGATTGTGCTGTTAGTTAGATTGATAAAAATCCATAATAATTACTTTACTACATGTCTACATTAACCTTTGTCATCAAAGTAGAAAAACCTAAATACCTCAATTATCAATTACTGTATTGTTTTCCTTCAATTTAACATTTTATTTGTAACATTATTTCTATCTTTCTAATATTCCCCATCCCTAGATATTAAGAAAATGAGAAAACTTAAGGAAAAAAAGCATACATATTTTTTTCTAGATCAAATATCTGTCTTTTAATGTTTTTCCTTTCTCTGCTACTTTCCTATGTGAAATAAAATGAAAAAAAGAAAAACAAAAAAACGACAACAGCTTTCACAGTGTTCCAAACTATTTGCTGGCCTTGGACATAGGACCTGCCAAATCTTTCCTTAATCTGCTGAGATGGTGAAGCTTTGGTTGACGTTATCACTGAAGATGAGAAGTGAAAACTATTTGGCTAACATAAAATGAAGGATTTTATCTGGACAAATATTTCAATAGAATGAATCCAGTGACTAAACCTTTCGCTCCCGTATGCATACTATCTACCTGGCAAAGTAACTGCAATAATTCTTCTGATTGCCATTTCCCCAGGTCTGTAACTGGAGCCCTAGAAGCTGACAGTGACCCAGAAGGGCCCCACAGAGTCAGAAAGTGGCCTTTGAGATCCTGTTCTTCCTTCTTGGAGAAAAATTCTTCCATCATAAGTATTTCCATACCTCCCTGCCTTTAATTTGGAGACAGATGGTTATGTGAATATTTTTAAATTATGATGCCTCTGTAGATTCAAGTGATTTACAAATGTATTTACAAATGAGTAGCATTATTCTACTTGTAGGAAGTTTAAATAGAAAGAAGCACAGAAAATACAGGTATTAAGCTAAAGTATACATTCTGTATTGGGAGTGTATTAAAAATAGAACAAATAAACCCCCACAAAAACAAAAATATGAATTTTTCCCACTGGACTTTCAGTCACAAGAAATCTATGAAAAGGAGTACAGTTTATTGAGATACAAATGAGCATATGCTGGAAATAAAATTACACTTTTCTGATATACAGCAATAGCACCAGTGAAGTCTTTTTAGATTGTAAAAATGTTGAGGGAAAAGCCCTGTCATGTTTTATGTATCATTGTATCTCCTACTACTCGGCAGAGTGCCTAATTGGTAGGCATTAAATAAATGCTTTGCAAATTAATACACAAATAATTTAATATAATTTTATCAGCTCATATAACCTATTTTGATACTGTTTCCAACATCAAACACCTTGAAATTAGAATTTCTGATAATATATTCAAATACATTAGGGTAATACAATCCTTTTAATTTTCAGAACATTTTTACGTACATTATATAACTTAATTTATAGGATAATCCTGAGATAGATTGTTATTCCCTTTTGCCAGCTGCAGCAATTGAATCCAAGAATTGAATGATTTTCATGATGTGAATTTAGCTAGGAGCAAAGCTGGGACAAGAATCTCTGCCTGGCAGTTCCTAGTCTGGTTCTCTTTCCATTTCAACATACTGCCATTTTTCAATCTACATAACATAAAAATATTATACAGAATTTGCCTCTCCACTAACAAAGAATTGAAGTGTCTGCCTTACCGAGTGGTGCAGATTAACTGAGATTAAATAAGATAGGAAGTGCTTATTGTTTATCCAGGCACACAGTAAGTGCCCAGTAAATGATTGCTGAAATGTAATATGTCAATATTAGTACAAATAAAGAAACATATCTTAAAAATTGAGGTGAGAATGCCTCCAGGAAGATTTTTCATGCTATATATGACTGAACCAAAGAAGAGCCCGCATAGCCAAAGCAAGAGTTAGCAAAAAGAACAAATCTGTACACATTACATTACCCAACTTCAAATTATACTACAAGGCTATAGTTACCAAAACAGCATGGAACTAGTATAAAAACGGGCCGATGGAACAGAATAGAGAACGCAGAAATAAAGCCAAATACTTACAGTTAACTGATCTTCAAGAAAGCAAACACAAAGTGGGGAAAGGACACCCTAATCAATAAATGGTGCTGGGATAACTGGCAAGCCACATGCAGAAGAATGAAACTGGATCCTCATCTCTCGCCTTATACTAAAAGCAACTCAAGATGGATCAAAGACTTAAATCTAAGATCTGAAATCATAAAAATTATAGAAGATAACATTGGAAAAGCCCTTTTAGACATTGGCTTAGGCAAAGACTTCAAGAACCCAAGAACCCAAAAGCAAATGCAACAAAAACAAAGATAAATAGATTGGACTTAATTAAACTAAAAAGCTTCTGCACAGCAAAAGAAATAATCAGCTGAGTAAACAGACAACCCACAGAGGGGGAGAACATCTTTGCAATCTATGCATCTGAAAAAGGACTAACATCCAGAATCTATAAAGAACTCAAATCAACAAGAAAAAAAAAAAATCCCATCAAAAAGTGAGCTAAGGACAAGATACACAAATGGCCAACGAACATATGGGAAAATGCTCAACATCACTAATTATCAGGGAAATGCAAATCGAAATGATAATGCAATACCACCTTACTCCTGCAAGAATGGCCATAATCAAAAAATAAAAAAAAAAAGATGTTGGTGTGGATGTGGTGAAAAGAAAACTTTTACACTGCTGGTGGGAATGTAAACTATTAGGCTGATGCAAAAGCAATTGCGGTTTTTGCCATTAAAAGTCATGGCAAAAACTTCAATTGCTTTTGCACCAACCTAATAGTACAACCACTATGGAAAACAATGTGGTGATTCTTTAAAGAACTAAAAGTAGAACTACCATTTGATCCAGAATCCCACACCTGGGTGTCAACCAGAGGGAAAAAGTCATTTTATGAAAAAGATGCTTGCACACGAAATGTTTATAGCAGCACAATTTTCAATCGCAAAAATATGGAACCAGCCCAGATAAAGCAACTGTGATATATATATATATATATATACACACACACACACATATATATGTACACACACACATATATGTACACATATATATGTACACACACACATACATACATACATAGAATATGACTCAGCCATCAAAAGGAACAAAATAATGGCATTTGCAGCAACCTGGATAGAATTGGAGACCATTATTCTAAGTGAAATAACACGAGAATGAAAAAAGAAACATTGTATGTTCTCACTCAAGTGGGAGCTAAGCTATGAGGATGCAAAGGCATAAGAATAATACAATGGACTTTGGGGACTTGGGGGAAAGGATGGGAGGGGGTGAGGAATAAAAGACTACACATTGGGTACAGTGTACACTGCTTGGGTGTTGGGTGCATCAAAATCTTAGAAATCACCACTAAAGAAATTATTCATGTAACTGAACATGTTCCCCAAATGATCGGTTCCCCCAAAACCTACTGAAATAAAAAAAAGGAACGTGAACTTGAAAGGTCATTTTGGTCCTATTAGTGCAGCTGTGGTCAATAAGTACACATTCACATATCAGAGAGTCCTATCTGCTACAGAGTTGTGAACAATCTTTCAATTTGTTTCTGCATTAGTGCCTTAATGGGTACAGATATGGCCTGTTGTATACATGGGCAGGAAGTATCTATATGTATTAAACTCTCTGAAAGAAGTCTATTAGCCAGTGTTTTGCTTGTATTTATAAATATGCACATTCCCTTCTTTTGAGGTATTGATTTTGAGATACTTTGTGTCCTCCATAAGTGAGCTATGGACCATCTCAATCTCTGTTCTATTCTCCTGTTGAATTTCTGAGATAATCATTGATGCTGTATCAATTCGAAACATGATCCTGCCTTGAAAAACTTGTGAGTTCCTGTTCCCATTTTCTGGTCTTTGGAAGAAGTTCTTTAACTCTTTTCCTAAACCGTTCCCAGAATATAATACCAAATTAAAGAATCACTGATTCTGGAACAGACTTTTGATCAACAAAATATTAGCTTGGCGACTGTTACAAGCATAATAGGAACACCATGTATCATACATGCATAAATTAACATAATTGTATAACTCATATTATAATGCAAAGGGTCTTAGGCTGCATTAGTAAAAGAAACAAAAATGCTATTCCAGTGACAGAAAGTTATGTTCCTATTATTCTGTTTGTTTCCAACGTTTTGGGGGAAAACAACAGTTGTAAGCTAAGTTGTTTCCACCAGAGATTAAAGGCAAAGCAGGAAGCCATACAATATCAGAAATAGTTAAAGGCACAGAATAAAAAGAGCACATGAGAAGAGCTAACATGTCTAGGAGGTGATAGATTTATTCAGTACGGCTCCAGAGACATTACTGAGACAACCTTTCTAATGATTGGATGTCACCAGGAGGCAGATGACAGCTAAAAATGAGCAAGAATTCTGATGATGGTTGTGCTCTGATAATGAGATGGGCTGCACTGCAAAACAGGGAGCTTCCTGACACTGGAGGTATCCAAAGAAAGGCTAAGTGGCTCACTGTTATTTGAGCTGAAGACCGAGCCCCAGTGTGAGCTGGGCTTGTTGACCTCTAAATTCCCTTCCAACCCTCGGAAGCTGTGATTAAAATGGAAATGTGAGTCCATATGCAATTCCTAGCACAGAATGAAGACTCTGACAGTAAGGGGTTAGAAAATAATATGAAAGACAAAGAAAAATATTGAAGGGAAAAGAAAAGAGAGAAGAAAAGAACTAAATTAAAAAAAATTCTCCCGTGCATTGTCTGTGGCCACCCCAGTGAGTGTCTAGAAACCAGCAAAGCAAGGGAAAAATCAAAGAGGATAAAGAGATTTGGGAAAACTAAATTATTTCTCTGCATTCCTCTTCACCACAGAAGATGATGAGAAAGCGGCCTGCCCTGGGGTTATTCTTCCCCGACAGTGAAGGTGAGCCTCTGTCAAGGAGTGATGTGTTAAATGAAAGGGTAAAGGGACAAGAGGAGAACTAAAAATGCCAGTCATCACAGAAAAAGGATGCAAGCTCTGAAAGAATAAGAGAACAGCACTCTGGGCCTCCTAACAAAAATGTGTTTTATCTTTCAAAATAGGCACTCTAAAAATTGAGTCCCACAGGGGTGCCCTGCTTGTGATTGGGTTTTAGTAATAGAATGAACACTGGTCCTTGGGAACAGGTGGCCAGAAGCACTTCCTAAGGGAAGGAGGAGGGTGAGCTTCTGGAAGCTGCCAGGACACAGAATCTTGCTTTCTCCAGTACATAAA
Organism: Nomascus leucogenys; assembly: GCF_006542625.1. NCBI lineage: Eukaryota > Metazoa > Chordata > Mammalia > Primates > Hylobatidae > Nomascus > Nomascus leucogenys. Next base: position 85,938,582 of record NC_044393.1, on the reverse strand, counting down.
GAAGTTAAGAAAACATTTGCTGTGGTTTGCTTGACTGGGGGCGTTTTCTTGGAGCTTCACAGCTGCTGCAAAGGTTGGAGACCTTCAGAGAAGTGATAGCGGTTCCCAACGAAAGAAAAACAACAGACCTAAAATATTGCATTTTTCATGTCTTTATCCTACTCTGTTAATGTGCAAAGGCCTACATTGGGTGTTCGACTGTAAGGCTGCTACAAAAAATAGCTGGACTCCTTGTACCCCACTTCCTCTTGAGGTGTGGCTGTAACTCTAAAGGCTGAACAGGTGTTTCCAGTTCATTATTTTCATAAAACCTCACAAGCATCTAAAAGATAGAAAGTTCCTGTTGAGGCCTAGGAAACAGGGACTCAGAGAGGTGTACTTACTAGCCCCAGGTCATACAGCTAGAATTGGACAGAGCCAAGGTGTTGAAACTGAACTGTCTAACTCCAGACCCTACAATTGTCCCTCTAAAATATGAACCATGAAGATACCCTGGCAATTAAGCAGAAGCATCCACTACCACAAGGATACCTCTTCTCCCTTACAACAGTCTCAAAGTTAACAATGACAAATCATAAAACAAAAGCAAAAAGCAAAACAAGCTCAGTGACACTGATATTCTCAGTGGCACTTCACTAGACTTTGCCTGTAGTTACATATATGTGTTTCAGAAGATCAGTCCAGACATATTTATAGGTTCAAAGAAAAATATAGCAACACACTAACAACAGGTTGGGAAAAGATAAGCCTCTCTCTCGGCTGCATGAAAGAAACCCATGTGGGGAGAACACTGAGCTGTGCAGGACAACGCACTTTGCTTCGCTTCGGTTATTGTTGATTTGAATGTCTTGTTTATAATAATGATGTAGAGATCTAGCTATTCACCCATGTTCTTCTCTTAACTAGCTGTAGGTTCTTGATAAATCATGTGACATTTTGGAAATTTATTTTCTCATTTGATATTGATGGGATGGGACAGCATTATGTCTGAGGCACCTTTTGGTTCTAAAAGTAATGACTCTGGATTTGGGTTGCAACCAGATCATGAAAGATTTTGCATGCCAAGTTAAGGTATCTGGACTTTGTCCTGCATACCATGGAAGAAGCACTGAAGAGTTTTAAGCTAGAGGCTGATATAACAGTGGTAGTATTTTTGGAAAATTAATCTCATAACAGGATGCAGGATGAATTGTACTAAGAAAAGCTTAGTGGTATGAAGTTCAGATAAGAGGTTAATGCAGTAAACCCAGGCCTCAGCAGATAAGGGGATGAACTAGGACCCTGTTCTAGAATCTTTATGTAGGACTATATTATTAGCTGGGCAAGGTCAAACCCCTGTTGTACTTGACAGTCCTTCAAATGTTAGGAGACAGTATGCTTTTACTTGGTCACTGCTCTTCCAAGATAAATGTCCCCAGTTGTGACAGCTGATCCTCAAATAAGCATTACTTAATAGGTAAAGGTATTTCAAAGCCAAGAAAACACCTATACTTAATTGGTTTTGTTATATAACCTATCTAATTCACAGTTTCTTCATATGCAAAGGGAAAATAATAGTACCTAGCACCCAGAATTTTTGAAAGGATTAAATACAAATGCTTTCGTTCGTGGTTTGGAGCTTAATCAATGTTCAATAAACAGCAATATATTATTATTTTTATGCATCCTACTTACCTTGTCTGTTACTATTTCATGTTGGAAGTACTTTTTCTTAGTTTGTGATTCAGAATTAATATTGACAATTCTACTGGCCACCGACTTTGGGCCATGTCTCATTTTGAGCATTTGGCTATGCTCTTAAGTCTCAATAACTCAGTAAGTTATGTACTACCATTGACTCCATTCTACAGTCAAAGACATAAGGTACAAGATGATTGAGTAACTTTCCAAAGTCACACAACTAGAAGACAATCACAAAGCCAGCATTTAACAGGCAAGCAAATTCCAGAGTCTATGTCTTTAACCACTACAGAAGGTTTCCTCTCTGATCTGCTCAATGCGAGTATACTGTACTGCTTCAAATACAGGTAGCTGTCGAAGATTGTATGCATGGCTTTACAGCATCTGAATCACACCACTGATATATCAATTTTGCTGTAGCATGAAGTGCTTCTTTCACACAAACTGCTATATTCTTTTCTTGTTTAGTTTGTTGTTTGAAACTTAGCAGGTAATGTACTTATTAACTTAAATACCACTTAGTTTTGGCTCATTATTTAAACCTACTGATGTTGCTTACGTTTATGATTCTAAATTTTAAAACTATCCTGTTCAGCTCTTCTTATCTACCAAATATATTGCTTTTTTATTAGGATATCATCAGAATCATTAGGAAATGTATTACAAAGCTGAAGAACCCAGTACAGAATAAAATCATAACTAGTAAGCTGTTCCTAGACTAAAATTGTTATACAATCAATATTCACTGGATATAATTGTTTAACTGGCAATGAATTTATATAGATAAATCCTCTTGCATTTCACAATATTTAATTTTCATTACAAGCATACTTTCTCCTGTGAAGCTTCATCAAATGTCCATTTTTATATACTGAAATGTGTGCTTTATTCTTTCCACTCTATTAGTTATGTGACTTTTCCTTAATTTATTTAATTTTCATAAAGCTCTGTCTCTTCAGCTGAAAAACAGTAAGTCCCGCTATACTTATTTTAATCATTTTTTGTTAGAGCCAAATTAAAGAACATCTAAAATTATTAACTTGACATCCCAACCCAGAATCTTATTTTAAAGAGGAAAGTGTAATAACATTTACATAGAATGCTAACATATAAAAAGTTATTTTGTGAACTTTTTTAAATTCTTTACTCTTTGCAACCACCCATTAGTTGGGCAGAGCAAATAATATTATCCTTACTTTGCAGAAAAAGAAACACTGACGCTTAAGAGGTTGATTTCCCAAATCCCAACAGGGGTATTAGAACTGGAACTTGGGCTCAAGTCTGTTAATCTCAAGTGCATATAACTGCTGTTAAAACCAGTAAAGCCCTGAATGAAATTTCGAGTTAAATAGCTCCACACCTGTGGAAGCCTAGGAAAGGAGACATAAAATAGTAATTATTTCTAAATCAAAACAAAACTACTTCTCTTAGAGGGAAAAGAGGTGATTGATATTATCTTGGAAGGAGCATCTGTGGCAGTTTCCCTTCTGCTACTGCTTCCTCATGGGGACAAGTAGGTTGATGGCTGCATGGCCCAGTGGAACAGAAATTAGCAGATAACTTCTGAATGAAGTTGTGAAAGGAGACTAGCAAAGGTTTCCTACACTAAAGTAATCTCTAGTTATCCTGCCTCTTACAATTGGAATTATATAAATGTTTGATGTCTGCACAAGCACTTTTTCTTTTTTTTGGCAGAGTTAGTTGAGGTTTTATTTTGGACCAAAAAACAAACAAACAAAAAGCAATTGAATTGTTTTGTAGTTAGAGGCATGGGCAAGGGGGATCCCCAGGTAGTAAACTCCCCCTTGGGTGAGCTGAGGGCTAGGGCTGCGCTTCAGGTGGGTCTCCTGTTCCCAGTGCTACACCGCATAGCGGCCTCCCTCCCAGGCTCTGGAGCAGCGCAGGAGGGGTACAGTCCTACAAGGTGTCCACCTCTGGCCCCTGGGCCTTCAGCAGCCGCTCCTGCATGAGTGGGCCCGGTGCCCACATGAGCTCCTCGAGCTTCTCCCGAGTGGGCAGCAGCAGCTTTCGGGGTGGCCTGGGCGGCAGCTATGGTGGGGCCAGCGGCATGGGAGGCATCACCGCAGTCACGGTCAATCAACCAGAGCCTGCTGAGCCCCCTTATCCTGGAGGTGGACCCCAACATCCAGGCCATGCGCATCCAGGAGAAGGAGCAGATCAAGACCCTCAACAACAAGTTTGCCTCCTTCATAGACAAGGTACGGTTCCTGGAGCAGCAGAACAAGATGCTGGAGACCAAGTGGAGCCTCCTGCAGCAGCAGAAGACGGCTCGGAGCAACATGGAGGGCAACATGGTCGAGAACTACTTCAACAACCTTAGGCGGCGGCTGAAGCACTCTTCTTTTAAAAGTTTCTGAAGCCATTAGCTAAAGATTCAGTAACACAGGTACCCTGAATGAGAAGTAACCTGCTGTGCGATGGACTCTTCCAGAAGAGTGGGCAGAGATAGTATTCAGATCCTGACAAGAAGAGGGGAAAAGTGCCAGGTCACATAACTTCATCTCCCCTAGCTGACCAATTCCCGATTCCAGAAATGCCTGCCTTCTCTCATACACCATTAAGTTCAGTTACTTTCAGAGTCCTGTCTATACCAGGATGGTTGTGCTTGCTATCAGCAAAGCCATCAGGCTTCATTGCTTTTTTTTTCTGATACAAACCCTCAATTAGGACCAACCACAGGAGACCCTCTTCCACTAACTCATGCAAAAAATGTCATCATGGACTGTGTGTTTGGTGGTGAAAGAAAATTTGAGTTCTATTTCCCCTTTCTAAGTGATATGTGATGGTCACATTCGGTGTCAAAAGTGTGGAAATCTCAAGATTTGATTCTCTATTTTTTCAAGTCTATCTCATATATTTGTCAATCACAAGAAAATTCTTTATATTTCTCCAGTTGGATAAGTGCACAAGGCTTATTTTCTCATCAACTTACTTGAAAACCTAATTATACTGAACCAGATGTTGTGTTTAACACCAGTAGATGTGACAAGCAGTCGGTTTTTTACAGTGACACAAATATCAATTCAAACTGCTCTGACTCTACCGTGGGAGCTGGATTCTAATGTGATTACAGTCATTGCCTCATATCTTATTTTTAGTTTATTAAATAAAAAAGGGTGATCAAGTGTTAAATGTGCTATAATATACTGAATCTACATGCAATATAGATCTGAGAAAAATAATTAATATTCAAAAAAGTATTGAGGAAAATAATTTGCATATTAGAATCATTAAATTCTGAAATTGATTCTTACATTTAGTTTGACTTCTTGTTTAAATATAAGAATTAGAGTGAAAAAAAAGGAATTTTTGTCAGAGCCCAAATTCTAACTTTGGATGTTATTCTAACTCTCCTGACCTGTGTGTTTAAGTCACCAGGAAGGATAACTTAATTTATGTGGCTGTTGAAAGCTATGTCATTCTTCCTGTAGATCCCTGAGTAAATCAGAAAAATTATTGAAAACTACCTATTTTTATTCCAGTCAAAGTCTCTGTCTTTGAGGCTAGAGACACTCAGATACATTAGTATTCAGCATGTAATGAAGTACAATGTACTCCTAGTTTAAATCACTTTGCTTATAAGAAACTCTATTCATGTTGACTAGTTTGATAAAAATGGTTTGATCTTAAGATTTGAAGGCATGGATGACCTTGGTCTGTCTGAAATAGAGCAGATTATAGGAGAACAATAACACAAAGTCTCCAGCTATATCAAGACACCTTAATTTAGAGTCTTTTCAACTAGTGAAGAAAGCAAGTAGAAACATAGAAGGGTAATATAGAAGAAAATTCTAAATGTATTAGAACCTATGAAAATGTTGAAAATATTTGAAAATTATAATTGATTTTGTTTCTGATTACAAAGTAGCACAAGGTAATTATAGAAAATTTAGAAAATTGGGAGAAGCAAAAACAAAGAAAACGATACTTGTACTTAAGGTCTGTATTACTTTAGTTCTTTATTTCTAAGCATATACAAAACTCAGACACAGACGTACATGCACACAGACTGAAACATGGAGTTGGGTCTTAAACAATTTATCTATGACTGATCTGTAATCTGCTGTGATGGATTTATAGTTTGAATCATGTCATTCATTTTAAGACAATTTTTACGTTAGTCATTTAAGAGACCAATTAGGTGTCTATTAGTCATCTATTCTACCTAGCTACAGTACAATGTGTTGCGACATGTGTAGTTTTTACCCTTTGTTCCTGAATTTGGGAAATTCAGAGATCAAGGGGAATTTAAAATACTCCTTTTGCTCCACATGTCTTGATTTGAGTATTTATATATTTTAATCTAAAGTATATCAGAGGCAAAGGCTTTATCCAGACCACTAACATTAGCAGTTAACCACTTGCTTGGTGTTAGGAGAGAACATGGCATTGGAAAACTACATTATTTCATGTATGTTGGTATTTTAGACAATTATTTTGTATCTTGTGCTAGAGTGATGATGAAAAATACCCCCACTATCCAAACATAAACTTGAATCTTAAAAATAAATTTTAACAAGAGTTCCAAATGAGATAATCAGTGTGAAGCTGCAATATACATTTAAATTAAACACCACTTTCCCAAAGGTAGAGGAAGGGTTGTATCATTGGTAAGGCAGTGACAATGGGAGGAACTGTAGTGTATTTTTAATGTAAGTATCACTGAGAGTTAATGGTAGAGGTTCTGACTTTGGTGTAAGTTTGTTCTGTTTTCTCAGGAAAGAAAAGATTTCCAGAGGACTAAGGTTTAGGTGAAAAGGAAATGAGTTTTTCCCTGTTCTAAACTAGACAAGTCTCATATTCTCAGAGGATAGGGACACTTCTATGAATACCTGTACCAATCCTAATGGAGTAATGATCCTTTTAAATAAAAATAACAATAGATGTTATGAGTTTAAAGAAGTTTCCCTGTCTCCAATGTAATTTAACTCAATAAAAATAAGAGAGAATTGCAGAGTGGGGCCACTTAATCAAACAGTAAGTTTCAAAACAACTCCCAATGGAAACAGCTGCTCCCAGAGAGGACAAGTTCGAGTTCAAGACAATTTGTAAATCTCACTTCCTACTGTTAAACGTTTCCTCTTTATTCTTGTTCAAACCTCATCATTAGGTTTTCAGTTGTCTAGTCGTACCTACCATTTTAATGAAATCCAGCTTGATTTCAAATGATCGTCTAATCTACTGTTTTGCCTTGGGGTACTACGTACTCACCCAAATTCTGGTACCTTATCTGACCCCCGCCTTACCTGACTTCTTTCATAATTGATGCTGCATGCTTTATATAAGAAAATAATTTTCCATATACTTACAGGTATGTTTCTGAGGCCTCTATTTTATTCTTTTCACCAATGTGTTTACCCCTGCACAGGAGTACTGTGCATTAATTAATGTAACTTCATGATGAGTCTTAATATATTGTAGAGCAGAAACCTGCAATTTCCCTGGCTCTTTATTCTTACATTTAAATTTTAGACTTTGTTTTATTTTAATCAGAATTGCACTGAATCTAAAGTACAACTAAAGGACAATTGATATCTTTAAAATACCATTTCCTTAACCTTGAATGCATCCTCATTTCCATTTATTTAGGTCTTCATTAATACATCTTACAGTTTTATAATTTTTCCTATTTATGTCTTGCATATTTACTATTTATAGTTTATTGATAATCTTTGATAAGATAACAAATAATATCCTCTTTGCAATTATATTTTTTTGGTTATTTTCAGGGCATAGAATGGCAATTTTCTTTTCACATATTAATTTTTTCCTTAGCAAGCTTACAGAATTCTTCTATTATTTTTAATATTTCTTCTGGAGATTGTATTTGGTTTTCCATGTTACAAAATTACATTATTTATAAATAATGACAGTTTAATTTATTCCTTTCCAAACCCTCTCCTTCCAATATCTTTCTTGGGGGCTTTGGGAAAATGGTAGAATTAGATTTTTTGAGTAGGAAATATTTGGACCTATTTGGCCAGAAAGGAATAGTGGTTAAAATAGCTAGCAAAATGTCCAAGAGGGAGTTCTAAAAGGCAAATAAGTGAATTTGGACTTTATTCCAATAAGGAAGTACTAAATAGTTTTGAAAGATGATTAGATGATGGAAGAGTTATTTGGAGTACAGGGCTAATTAAAGAGAGAAAGACTACAGAGCCTGGCTAGAAAATAATTCTAGTCATCAAGGCAATAAGTGATAATGGCATGACATGAAGTATCTCTGCGGACATAAGAATAAAAAATAGAAAATAGATGTTAGGTACTATCCAAAAAGAGACTGACTTACCACAGTGTTCAAGAGAAGGAAGAACAAGAGAGGGAAAAATCTAAAAGGACTCCAAATTTAAGCTTTGGTGACTAGAAAAATAATGGTATTGACAGAGAAATATAAAAATCTATAGGAGAAATTGCTTGGGGCTTTGGTTTCCTGACTTATTTGCAGTTTTTAAAAATTAAGACCATCCTATTCACAAACCATCAAAAACCATCCTATTCACTTGCTTAAATATCTACAACTCATTGATTTCTTAGTATAGTCACAGAGCTATACAATTGTCTCCATAATCGATGTCAGAACATTTTTTACCATCTTCTGAAAAAACAAAACCAAACAAAAACAGAACAAAAATCTCATACTCATTAGCAGTTACTTGCAATTTTCACAAACTCACAAACCCTACTCAACCACCACTCTACTTTCCATCTCTGTAGATTTGCCTATTCTGGAATTCAATATAAATAGAACTATATGGTGTGTTGTCCTTTGTGATGGACTTCTTTCACCTAGACTACTGTTGTCAAGAATTACCTCATATAAAAGTGCTGTATTCTTTTTTATTGGTGAATAATATTCCATTTTATGGAAATATCATATTTTGTTAATCTATTCATCAGTTAATAAAAATCTGAGTTATTTCCACTTTTTGACTATTATAAAGAATATTGCTGTGAACATTCATGTACAAACATTTTATAGATGTATATTTTCATTTTACTAGAAGGGGAATTATTGAGTCATGTTGGTGACTCTATATTTAAATTTTTGAAGAAATACCAAAATGTTTTCCAAAGTGGCTGCAACTTTATTCATTCTTATCAACAATGTAAATAGTTCAATTTTCTCCACATCCTTGACAACATTTGCTATTATCTTTTTGGTTATAGCTCTCCTGGTGTGTATGAAATAATACCTCAGCATGATTTTCATTAATATTTCCCTAATGGCAAATGATGCTGAGCATCACTGTTGCTTATAATTATTCAAATATGCTTAATAACCATTTGTTTATCTCGTTTGGAGAAATGCCTGTTCAGATCATTTGCCCATCTTTTAAATGGATTACTTTTCTTTAGTAAGCTGTAAGAGTTTATTTAGAAATTGTGAGATACAGCTTCCTTGAAAGATATATGATTTGCAAATATTTTTGTCCATTCAGTGACTGTTCAATTTATTTTGAAGTAAAAAATGTTTTTAATTTTGTAGGAGACCAATTTATCTATTTAAAAAATATATTTATTTATTTATTTTTGAGACAGAGTCTTGCTCTGTCACCCAGGCTGAAGTGCAGTGGCACAATCTGGGCTCCCTGCAACCTCTGCCTCCCAGGTTTAAGTGATTCTCATGCCTCGGTCTCCTGAGTAGCTGGGACTACAGGTGCGTGCCACCATGCCAAGCTAATTTTGGAATTTTTAGTATAGACCAGGTTTCGCCGTGTTGGCCAGGCTGGTCTTGAGCTCCTGACCTCAAGTGGTCCACCTGGCTTGGCCTCCCAGAGTGCTGGGATTATGGGTGTGAGTCACCATGCCTAGGCTAAAAATCTTTTTAAATGTCATATCCAATAAATCAGACTAACTCAAGGTCAAGAAAATGTACTATCCTGTTTTCCTCTTTTTTAATATAATTTTAACTCCCATATTTATATTTATGATCCATTTTAGTTTGTTTTAATGTATAATGTAAGGTAGTTGTATGAATTTATTATTTTACATGTGAATATCCAGCTGTTGTGGCACATTTGTTGAGAAGATTATTCTTTCCCCAGTGAATTATGATGACATCTTTGTCAAAATCACTTAACCATAAATGTAAGGTTTTACTCTGTCTGACTAGAAAAGATTGGGTAGGGTACGCTCCACCTCTGTTTTGTCAAAGATTTGATACAGGATTGATATAAAGTCTTTTAGGCATTTAGTAGAATTCACCAGTGAAGCCATTTTGGTCCTCATTTGAGCTTTATGAGGGAAGTTTTCAAATTACTAATTCACTCTCTTTACTATGTCTATTTCCATTTTGTTTCCTCCTTAGTCGGTTTCATTAGTTTGTGTGTTTCTAAGATATTGTCCATTTTATTTATGTAACCTAACTGGCTGACAAACAGTTGTGCACTGTATTCCCTTATAGTCCTTTTTATTTCTGTAATATCCATAATGTAAATTTTGAGTCAGATTATTATTTTTGTTTTTATTATTATCATTATCCCACCAAATACAACCTACACGGATCACTAGTAAATAAAATAGGTACGGAGAGAGTTTTCCAAAAATCTCAGAAGTTTGGCCCCCTTGTCCATTGTGCTGGTTTCTAAGGCAACCTTAATTAAAACCCACAACTACATGGAATATAACTGAAAGTTCCTTGTGTTGCACAAAGCATTATATATCTGTTTATCTCTGATCAATCTACTGAATTTTAGGTGTATTCTAGATATTCTTGTTTGGCAAACTGGATATCTGGATTCAAAGGGTATTTTTCAGTCACCGCTCTGGAAGTAAAAATTGAAGCAATACTTGAAGGAGTTAAGAAGAGAAATGCAGTCTTCAAAGGGACAGATCAGGGAGGCAAGTCTGGACAGTGTATGGCAGGTCAGCAAAGCCAAAGGAGAGTACTATACAGGAGTGTACAGGAGTGGACAACATCATAGAGATAACAGCTCACAATTTTGAAAGGATCTTTAGATTTCATGATGGGGGAGGTGCTGGTAACTGTTTCAGTACATTACGGTGCTTTGTGTGATCTACAGTCAACTGTCATCAATCGTAAGTACCTGTCCTTTGGAATGTGCATTACTTGGCTTCCTCAGTACCCAAAGGTATCTTCATAGCTGCAGGAAGTTCTTCTCATTTCTATGTGCTGCCTTAAGCTACTTCTGCCACTTTGAGGCTTGGGGCTCGCCACTTTAGGAATCAAAATCTTTATCACTTAACTGCTATACTTAGGGCATTATCTCTCCCTGGGTTTCAGCTGTTCCTGCTGTGCATTTGCTGGAACACAAATCTCTGTCTGTCTGTGTACCTAAAGTAGTTTAACCAAATAGAACATTAGAGAAATATTATTTCCCCAACATACCTAAATTATCTTATCAAAAAACGCATAGTTTTGAACATGTGTCTATTTGTTATTTACACTCACTTCCAAAAAGATTCTGAAGATGTTTATAAACAATAACTGTGCACATATCTAAGCCATTGAAAACTAGAGTGAATCAAAATAATCCTAGTAATAAGGAGATAATTGTACCGGAAAACTTAGAATAGAATAATTCCTGTTCCTGTGACTGCCATCCTTTTAAATCCCAAAACTATTACAGATAAAGCAAAGCCGTAATATGTGATAAGGATCTTTCTATCCTTTTTTGGTTTGTTTGTTTGTTTTTGTTTTTTGAGAGTCTGGCTCTGTAGCCTAGGCTGGAGTGCAGTGATGCAATCTCGGCTCACTGCAAGCTCCACCCACCGGGTTCACGCCATTCTCCTGCTTCAGCCTCCCATGTAGCTGGGACTACAGGCGCCCGCCACCACGCCCGGCTAATTTTTTGTATTTTTAGTAGAGATGGGGTTTCACCGTGCTAGCCAGGATGGTCTCAATCTCCTGACCTGGTGATCCACCCACCTCGGCCTCCCAAAGTGCTGGGATTACAGGTGTGAGCCACTGCGCCTGGCATTTTCTATCCATTTTTTTTTTTCCTATCATGTAAGCACTGATGATTTTAGCTGCAGAATTAATATATCAGCAAAAAATCTCCTAGAGAAAGGTTTCTCAAATTTTAATTTAATTTTAAACTTAAATTTTAATCTAATGATTGTGCAAGCAAATCAGCCGAGGATTTTATTACACTGAAGATTGTGATTCGGAAGGTCTGGGACTTGAGCATCTGCATTTCCTCCTAGATCCCAGATGAAGTTAAGACATGTAAGATCCTTTTTGAAAGCTTTATTGTTGGCTTCAGACTCCCAAGTAGCTGGGATTACAGGTGTGTGCCACGATGCCTGGCTAATTTGTTTTGTATTTTTAGTAGAGTTGGGGTTTTGCCATGTAGGCCAGGCTGGTCTCGAACTCCTGACCTCAGGTGATCTGCCCACTTCTGCCTCCCAAAGTGCTGGGATTAACGGTGTGAGCCACCATGCCTGGCCTCTTTCTTTGTTTTAATTGTTTCTCATGCATGCATTTATTGAGCTCCTTCTTTCTTCTTTATGTTTCATTAATTGGCAGAGTTTGCATTAAGTGCAATCTGGCAATCTCTGCCAATTAATGAAACATTCAATCCATTCATACTTAGTGTGATGACTAACAGACTTGATATTAATCATTTCATTTCATTTGGTTATTATTTATTTTTCCATGTGGTTTCTTCTTTAACTGTTTCCTATTTTTACTGATTGAATTATTTAATTTCATATTTTTCTCTTTGTTAACTTGGAGTTTCATTACCTCTCTCAAACTAGTAACTTTTATTCCTCTTGGATAAATAGGCAAATTTTTCTTTACTACTTGAAAGCGAAATGCCAAATACTCCACTCCCCCTCTATTTTCCTGTGTTCCTCAGTTCCACAATTGTTCACGTTCTTTTTATTTTCTTTTCTGTATGATTCAGGGTTTTCTTGTTTAATTAACCAACAGGTTATTGTCACCCATCCACTAGGTCCTTCTACTTTATGGTGACATCTGATTGATAGCTCTTATGTGGGAAAGATAAGTCTCAGAGTGGCAAGAAGGAGGGAGAAAATTAAAGGGACTAGCAAAAGAAGGAGAGGTGGGGCTGGGCGCGGTGGCTCACGCCTATAATCCCAGCACTTTGGGAGGCCGAGGTGGGCGGATCACGAGGTCAGGAGATCAACACCATCCTGGCTAACATGGTGAAACTCCAACTCTACTAAAAATACAAAAAATTGACTTCCACAATGGTTTTCTTGTAGGATTTTAATGGTTTTAGGTCTAACATATAAGTCTTTAATCCATCTTGAATTAATTTTTGTATAAGGTGTAAGGAAGGGATCCAGTTTCAGCTTTCTACATATGGCTAGCCAGTTTTCCCAGCACCATTTATTAAATAGGGAATCCTTTCACCATTTCTTGTTTTTGTCAGGTTTGTCAAAGATCAGATAGTTGTAGCTATGCGGCATCATTTCTGAGGGCTCTATTCTGTTCCATTGATCTATGTCTCTGTTGTGGTACCAGTACCATGCTGTTTTGGTTACTGTAGCCTTGTAGTATAGTTTAAAGTCAGGTAGCGTGATGCCTCCAGCTTTGTTCTTTTGGCTTAGGATTGACTTGGCAATGCGGGCTCTTTTTTGGTTCCATATGAACTTTAAAGTAGTTTTTTCCAATTCTGTGAAGAAAGTCATTGGTAGCTTGATGGGGATGGCATTGAATCTATGAATTACCTTGGGCAGTATGGCCATTTTCACGATATTGATTCTTCCAATCCATGAGCATGGAATGTTCTTCCATTTGTTTGTATCCTCTTTTATTTCATTGAGCAGTGGTTTGTAGTTCTCCTTGAAGAGGTCCTTCACATCCCTTGTAAGTTGGATTCCTAGGTATTTTATTCTCTTTGAAGCAATTGTGAATGGGAGTTCACTCATGATTTGGCTCTCTGTTTGTCTGTGATTGGTGTACAAGAATGCTTGTGATTTTTGTACATTAATTTTGTATCCTGAGACTTTGCTGAAGTTGCTAATCAGCTTAAGGAGATTTTGGGCTGAGACAATGGGGTTTTCTAGATATACAATCATGTCATCTGCAAACAGGGACAATTTGACTTCCTCTTTTCCTAATTGAATACCCTTTATTTCCTTCTCCTGCCTGATTGCCCTGGCCAGAACTTCCAGCACTATGTTGAATAGGAGCGGTGAGAGAGGGCATCCCTGTCTTGTGCCAGTTTTCAGAGGGAATGCTTCCAGTTTTTGCCCATTCATTATGATATTGGCTGTGGGTTTGTCATAGATAGCTCTTATTATTTTGAGATACGTCCCATCAATACCTAATTTATTGAGAGTTTTTAGCATGAAGGGGTGTTGAATTTTGTCAAAGGCCTTTTCTGCATCTATTGAGATAATCATGTGGTTTTTGTCTTTGGTTCTGTTTATATGCTGGATTACATTTATTGATTTGCGTATGTTGAACCAGCCTTGCATCCCAGGGATGAAGCCCACTTGATCATGGTGGATAAGCTTTTTGATGTGCTGCTGGATTTGGTTTGCCAGTATTTTATTGAGGATTTTTGCATCAATGTTCATCAAGGATATTGGTCTGAAATTCTCTTTTTTGGTTAAGTCTCTGCCAGGTTTTGGTATCAGGACGATGCTGGCTTCGTAAAATGTGTTAGGGAGGATTCCCTCTTTTTCTATCGATTGGAATAGTTTCAGAAGGAATGGTACCAGTTCCTCCTTGTACCTCTGGTAGAATTCAGCTGTGAATCCATCAGGTCCTGGACTCTTTTTGGTTGGTAAGCTATTGATTATTGCCACAATTTCAGAACCTGTTATTGGTCTCTTCAGAGATTCAACTTCTTCCTGGTTTAGTCTTGGGAGGGTGTATTTGTCAACCATTGTGGAAGTCAGTGTGGCGATTCCTCAGGGATCTCGAACTAGAAATACCATTTGACCCAGCCATCCCATTACTGGGTATATACCCAAAGGACTATAAATCATGCTGCTATAAAGACACATGCACACGTATGTTTATTGCGGCACTATTCACAATAGCAAAGAGTTGGAACCAACCCAAATGTCCAACAACGATAGATTGGATTAAGAAAATGTGGCACATATACACCATGGAATACTATGCAGCCATAAAAAATGATGAGTTCGTGTCCTTTGTAGGGACATGGATGAAACTGGAAAACATCATTCTCAGTAAACTATAGCAAGGACAAAAAACCAAACACTGCATGTTCTCACTCATAGGTGGGAATTGAACAATGAGAAGTCATGGACACAGGAAGGGGATCATCACACTCTGGGGACTGTTGTGGGGTGGGGGGAGGGGGGAGGGACAGCATTAGGAGATACACCTAATGCTAAATGATGAGTTAATGGGTACAGGAAATCAACATGGCACATGGATACATATGTAACAAACCTGCACATTGTGCACATGTACCCTAAAACCCTAAAGTATAATAAAAAAAAAAGAATAATAATAAAAAAAAAAATACAAAAAATTAGCCGGGCGTGGTGGCGGGCGCCTGTAGTCCCAGCTACTCAGCTACTCGGGAGGCTGAGGCAGGAGAATGGCATGAACCCGGGCGGCGGAGCTTGTAGTGAGCCGAGATTGCGCCACTGCATTCCAGCCTGGGCGACAGAGCGAGACTCCGTCAAGGAGAGGTGAAAAGTAGGACTCTTTTTCCTTCCTGGGCCCTGAACCTCCCTAAGGAGGTATCCCTGGAACCTAGTAGAGGTAGGAGGCAGCAACTGTATATATTTTTATATCCTTCAGCTCCCATGAATTGACAGTGAAAATTTGGGTGGGCCAAGAGTCAGAACATAAAAACTTCTCAGATAAATAGCTGGGTTCACAAAAATTAAAGGAGCAAGACACACACATTTTCTTTGCTCTGTTCATTAAAAAAAAAAAAAAAAAAAATGTGCTTTTAGAGGCAAGGAGAAGGTTCCAAGAGTTTGAATTTAATCCAAAGTTAAGATGTTTGGCTAATTCAATTAGTAAATTTGAAACTGCTTCCAGAAGATAAGTCAATAGGATAAAAAAATAAAATGACCAAAAGTTCTAGAAATCTATCTATTGATCTTGGAAAATCCTTCACGTGATCCCATATTGTCTGCACACAATAGAACCTAAGAGGAGGGGAATGGAAGCCCTTTATCCTGTGATCCTGGATCAACAGCAATAACCAACATCGTTTACAGCGCCTTACATCCTCATCAGATGCATCATATACAGCCTCTTATTTCATCCTCACAGCAACCCTGTGAGATAGCTGCTATTTTTGTTTCCATTTCCATCTCAAGTTACATAATCTTATTCTCAGAGGTTAAATAGTGGCCAAAACCGCAATTACTTTTGCAGCAACCTAACACTTTACCCCTGAAAAGAAAGTCAGTAAGTGGTTCCATTGGTATTCAAATGAGGTTCTGATTCCAAATCATGGGCTCTTTCCAGTATGCAGCACTGCCAGGAATGGTATAGCTGCAGCTCCTTTGTGCTATGGTCTTGAAATCATAAGTGAATTCTTCTCTGAAGAATATTTACTAAATAATCTCATTTAGAAAGACATAGCAGCTGGAAGAGTCACACTGCTAACTAAATCAGTTTCATTATTTACAATGAATACAAGTAAAGTGGATGAGTATTAAAAACATTATTTCCTCTGATGTTTTGAAGGATCATGAAGCATGTGACCGTGTTCCAGGATCAACATAGTATACAACCTGCAAACCTCCACCCTTAACATTCAGAAAATAATCACTACAAATTATTGAACATCTACTACTTTCCAGTCTCTATGCTAGATATTTTACATATTGCATTTACTTTAAAACCAATAAAGAAATTATTATTACCTCAACCCACTTAGGGGAATCATGAGGCCCAGAGAAGTTAAGTAAATTGTGCAAGATCACACAGGCAGAATTTTTGGATTTGATACCAGGTTTAACCATTAGAGCAATTTATGGCAACTTTTTTCTTTCTTCTTGTTCTTACTCTTGTGATTCTCCACCAATGCCCCTCCCTCCTTCCTCTGCTTCTTTTTCTTGCTCATATTTTAATATTCTTACACATTTAATTTCCCTTTCCCAATCCACTCTGTGCAAAATTGTCTCCAATAATGCCTTAGAGCAAGAAACAGTTCTGTTTCTGGGAAAAGAGCTGATATATGAAAAGTAAAGACAAATCTTGATTCAGATTAATATCATTTGTTTATTACACACACTATAGCATATAAAAAATACTCCAAATTTCATAATTCTGTCTTCAGGGTCCATATCATGAGTCTGCTTCCTAGGAGTAACTAACTTAAATATCCTTATGACATGGTGAAATTTTCTGCACAGAATTTTAAAATTCCCTTCAATACCTATATTTAATTTTTTTTTCCTGGTGATGAAAATAATGAAGGTATACCTGATTTTTCTAAGAAATAGAACTCTATTGATCCTATTTCCACACTGACCTCAAACAACTTGTCGTTTGAGTAAAACCATTATTTTGGAAATGTTGCTCATAGGTAGCATGTTATTAGGTTATTCATTTTATAATTTGTCTATCCTGGCGTAAATATGCCCCATGGGCCTTAATGCTTCCTTGAGAGATCTGTAAGAGTATAATTTACTTAATAATATTTCTCTTCTTTTTTTTTCAGTTACATTATCTAGGGTCTAGTCAACTAGTAGTGATGATAATTACTTTTGGTGCCAAAACAAATGTTAGCATTTAAAACCTTGTCTCACACACACACACACACACACACACACACACACAACACCACCACCATTTTACTTACACACAAGGAGTGAGGTTTGGAGAAACTCAACAATTTATCTAAGATCACATAGTCACTTGGTTTGCTCCTAGCACACCAGAGACTGTAATCCAGAAGTTTAGGTTTCTGGGCCCAAGAGCCTTCTGGTGGACCACCCATTCCTCTGTCTGAACTGCAGATAAACTAATAATAATGAAGATAAAAGTAACAACTAGTACATATTGAGTGCTTACTGTGCATGTAGATGCTGTTTTAAGAGCTTTGCATATTATAGCTTATGAAGTAGTTGATAAATTTACTCAAGATCATATTCCTGAAAAGAGTAAAAATGTAAACCCAGGCCATCTGATGTCAGGAGCTGACGTCCTAACTGTTACACTATTAGCATATTCCAAGGTATGAAGCAATTGGTGACTTTAAGGCAAATAGAAAATGTGTATTGTAGATGTTGTCACTTGGATGGTAGAGACTGCAACAAGGGGATCCACTGAATATGCTAGTTTAGGCAGCATGGCTTCGTTTTCTAAGTTTATCTTTGGGTATAAATAGAATTTCATCAATTATGTCTCCATACATCTGACAGCTGCAGCAGGAGCACCATCAGGAGGCATTGCAAGCACAATGACTACTTGTTTCCTGGACGCTCACAGCAGAGTATATAGTATGCAGAGGAATTGAGACAGATACAACAAACTCCTGGGTCTCAATTCTCTTCCACAAGTAGCTAATTTCTTCCATATAATTCATTCCTATCACCTCCTTTGCAATGTTTCATGCTATGTTTCATGAGCAATTTGAACTCCACTGCCTCAGTTATAAGACATGGAATAATAGGGATCCTTATTTAACTTATTTACCTGAGTACCTAGTTAGAAACAGTCAAATGTGCAAAGTCCAAGATTTGAGAGTAATAAACATAGATTTACGTGACGGAATAGAATGCATGAATTTCCACACTGGGACAGAGATTGGTCAGTTCTTCAACCCAGACAGTGATGCCAAAATGTTTATGATTCTACCTGTCTATGGGCAGCAGTCTATTCCTGCCTGACACATTATAGGTGCTCAAAAATATGTGTCAACTAAATTAATCTGAGTTAGATTTATCTTAGGTTTTAATTTTACATTTTTATTTTTATTTTTAATTTTTATTTATTTTATTTTTGAGACGGGGTCTTACTCTGTCTTACTCTCAGTCTGGAGTACATGATCAGGGCTCACTGTAGCCTCGACCTCCCAGGTTTAAGCAATCTCCTGCCTCAGCCCCCAAATAGCTGGGACTATAGGCGTGCACCACCATCCCTGGCTAATTTTTTGTATTTTTAGTAGACATGGTGTTTCACCATGTTGGCCAGGCTGGTCCCAAACTCCTGGACTCAAGGAATCTGCCCACCTCAGCCTCCCAAAGTGCTGGGATTACAGGCGTAAGCCACCATGCCTGGCTAGCTAGACTATAAGTAGGGGTTAGGGACACCAGATTAAAGCCTGAAACCAGAATCTAATAATTGTAGGCACTTTGCTCCCAGGAGGCAAATAGAAGGTGTATTTACATCTGGCAAGCATTCAGTAAAAGCTTGAAGTCGATGCCAGGAAATATTGAGTGTCAGGCATGAAATCAGCAGAGGAAAAGGAGATGCAGTGAGCCAAAGATAAGGAGACTTGAAAGTGAGTCAAGAAATGTTTTAGCTAAAAAGCCCTGAATATTTCTGCAGAGACAGGAGGTGGCAAGGATTAGTTTCCCACTACCCAGTCAATAGGGTGGGATCCTGTCTTATGTGATGTTGGAGGGTCATGAACGGCTATCTCAAAACACCCCTTATTTTCTATTGTAAGACTTCCCATTCAGAAAAAAAAATTAAGGCTGTTTATAGTTTTACATTGTTCTTTGTTTTTGGACAAAATGAAAGAATAATCAATTAACATACCCTTTGAAGAAGTTAGACCTCCTTTTACTTACCACTTAATTGTTCTGTAGCGCTGAGTATATATTATACAACTTTATTGAGCCCCAAATTTCTCTAAGAAATATAGGGTTGATAACACCCAAAGGTCTAGACATAAATTTGACCAGTACCTAGATTAACTAGATAAGATAAAGCAGGATAGAAGTTTCTACTTGGCCAGCAACCGGATATCTGGTATCTGGTTGGATAGCTATGATAAGGCCAACATAAACATAGCCTTCATTAGTAGAAATGGGGAGTTTGGTTTATGAGAAGTAGCAGTCATTTTACAGTCGGCACTGCTCAGGCCACATCTGGAGGGTTATTTTCATTTATTATGTTGCATTTTAAGTGGGACATTAACAGACTACTGCATATTATCTACTTAAAGGGAAGGATCATAGCTTACATTATTTTATCTTCTATGGCACCACACAAATACCTTGTATTCTGTAAAAATTTGATAAGTGCTTTCTGAATGGAGGAGTCAACACGTGATTATAAAACTATGGCAGGGTAGATGTGAGTATAAGAGCTGAGTTCAAAGAAGAATAAGTGAAATATTAATACTCCTTATGAAATACTCTGTGTTACACCCAGAAGATAGCACCATGAAAAACGGATGGAAGTTATGAAAAGCAAAATGTGGCTCACCATAAGAAGGAGCTTCACAATAATTGGGGCTGTCTGGAGTAGAGTGTCGGTGAGGGTGAAACTGCACTGGAGGTGTTAAGCAGTGTGTCAATGACCACTGGCAGCGGAGGCGATCACCATGTTGTATGGGGAGTCTGCCTTTGTAGCTGTTTGAATCACTTCCATTGACAAATCTGTGATTTTACATTTACTGATCCCAACATGTGAAAGTAACTATAAACCTACAACCTTTGGACAAAGTATCAGTGAGCTGGAATTTAATAGGAATATTAGAAATAATGTATGTACATACCACATTTGCACACACATGTTGTTTCTTAGGAAACATATGTATTTGGGTGAACAGACAGGAAGTTATTTTTAACATGCTTATTTGCAGGAGATGAGAATTTAAAAGTGCAGTGTATCTCATTTAAGAATAATTTTATTTTATTTACTTATTGTTATTTTCAGAGAAAGAGTGTCACTCTGTCACCCAGGCTAGAGAACAGTGGCATGGTCATAGGTCATTGCAGCCTCAAACTCCTGAACTCAAATGATCCTGCCACCTAAGCCTCCTTGAGTAGCTAGGACTACAGGCACACACCACCACACCTAGCTAATTAAAAAAAAAAAAAAATTATAGAGACAGGGCTCTTGCCTGGTTGCCCAGGCTGGATTTGAACTCTTGACTTCAAACAGTCCTCCCACCTAGACCTCCCAGTTTGCTGGGATTACAAACATGTGACATCATTTTTGTTTTTTAAATTATGAAAGTCTTTAAAATAAAAACATAAAAAAGCCACTTGCAACACAAATGAAAATATCATTAGGATACATGGTATATGCACATGCAAGTTGAGATTTTAGTGTGTGGATTGTATTTTGTAGCTTTGGGGGTTCCTTAATGCAGTGTGAGTCTCTTTGTGTCAAGTGACCAATTCTTTCTAAGAAGCTACTCAACTCTCTGTGCTTAACAATGGCTGAATAAGGGTAAAAAAAAATTGACTGGATTGAAACACCTCATCAGTTGCTTGGCTAACAAGGAAATTTCATACCTGAATCCTCTGATCAGTTTGTGTAGACAGAGCAGGGAGCGCATTCCAGGGAGGGTGTGAGGAATGTACACAGTTCATGACATGACTATTATGGTCACCAGAACACAAAATCTGGCTTGGGAATTTCACATCTTTACTGACCATAGTAGGAAAAAAAAAAAAAAAAAAAGCTAACTTGTTTAAGTATCAGTTGTATTTATTTTTTTAATCATTTATGACCTCGGCTTTTATAAGATGTCGTAGTACTCTCCTTGTGGCTGCCAGATGTGTGGCTAAATGACTTAAAGAAAGTATCTTCCATAAACTCTGGCATGAGACTTATAATAATGATGTAATAATGCTCTGCCCTATTAAATCTACCAAATGGCATTGTAATTAAGGTTTATTTAAGGGTTGAATTTGCTAAGCATTTAACATGTGATAGTTTATTTAATCATAACAGCACCCCTTTTACACCATTCCTATTATAATCCCCATTTAATAGATAAGTACATTGAGACTCAGAGGATTTAGCAAGTATATGAGAGAATCACCTTCTACGATCCCTTTGTAAAGTGTATTTTCCTTAGAAAAAACCCAAAATGATCTCTCTCAGGCTAGGTCAGCATAAAAATGCAAGGAAAGAAGAAAAAACAATGCAACATACAGAGCCTTTGGTAATAAGATCAGAGTGTCAGTAAAACTTTCTAATTGCTCCTAGTTGCTCAGGAAAGAGTCCAGGAATGCTTCCCAGAATAAAAACCTCCAATTCATGAATTAAAAGATAAGTTGCCATTACCTAGGCCAATTTGAGAGAGTCACAGGCACCAAGATGCAGAGGAAAGCCAGAATATGATGTGGGGTAGAGCTCAGAAAGGGCAGGAAGATGAGGGAACTGTAGATAAATGTGTGTAGACACAGAGTATGGAAAGATATAAATGAATAGTAAGCTATGGCAGAAGATCTCAGAGGATGTTGAATGTTATATAAAGGAGCTTTGGCTTTTTTACTAAGAAGTACAAGAAGCTTTAAGCCAGTGAACAGATTTGCATTTCCAAGCAATAACACTAGTTACTTATGTAGAGAAGAGCAGGGCCAGAGAGGTAGCCTACTTAAAAAAAAATGTTATTACATGAATCTAGGGGAAATATGATGTTGGACCAAACTAAGGTAGTGCCAGAGCAGAAGCAAAGGGATTTGGGAAATGCTTGTACAGTAAAATTGACAGGATTTTTGGTAGATGAGATGTGTTGCAGGAAAAAAAGCAGAGTCAAGGATGACACCAAAGTTGCTGCTTGAGCAGATGAGCTTTGGGAGAGAATAGATATCAGTGCTGACTCCTGAGCATCTCCCAGGGCTCAGTTGAGGCTGGACAGCATGACTTTGCAGTTGTTTTAATTTGCATGAATGGGGTGGGCACCGTGGCTTATGCCTGTAATCCCAACCACTTTGGGAGAATGAGGCAGGCAGATCACTTGAGGTCAGGAGTTTGAGATGAGTCTGGCCAGTGTGGCAAAACCCTGTCTCTACTAGAAATACAAAAATTAGCCAGGCATGCGCACCTGTAATCCCAGCTACTCGGGAGGCTGAGGCACTTGAACCTGGGAGGGGAAGGTTGCAGTGAACAGATATGCCACTGTACTTCAGCCCGGGTGTGAGCGTGAGAATCTGTCTCAAAAAAAAAAAAAAAAAAAAAAAAGAAAGAAAGAAAATTGCATGAATGGTATATTTCTATAGTATCAATTTGGGGGCAAAAAGTAGCATCAGAGAAGGCTAACTTTTTGTCCAGGAAAGGGGATTTTCTGAGTGGGGGTGACAAGAAGGCAGTGGGGAAAGTGATGTGAAGTAATGGCAAGAGTATTGCAGAGATGTATCTTAGAATCTAAACCAGTGAGAGGAAGAATTGCAGAAAGAAGGGAACTAGCAATACGGGTAAATTAAAGAGGCCACATGCTGAAAGTCCTCATGCACAAGGGACACATGCAATTGGAATAAGAGAGCTATAAGAATGGGAAGTTGCCAACTTGAACTTCAGAGAATGGCATGATTTTTGGGGGGATTTTAAGAGATCATGTAAGCTGTTCCAGATGATGATGGTCTTCCGGGTTTGGATGATTGAAATGGAGTAAAGGCAGACCTCATTGGAGACAATGAGGAGAAGGGATTGAGAGACTAAATTACTATAGGTGTGGACATTTCAGGCACCCAGGATGATGGGAAGACTCAAAGCAGAGTTAAGGAGATTGTGCCAGGTGTCAAAGGAGACAGAACGACCTGGAGGTTAGTAAATGACAGGGGTGAGAAGAGCAAGGTTTGAGCGACAGGAGAGCTGGGTGTTTTCCACCACTGTGTAGAAGGCTCTGGAAGCATTTTCTAGGAAGCTTGGAGGACTCCAATATCCACATCTCATTCCTGAGGTTCTAGGGCATCTTCCATTTGAGATGGCTGCAGAGAAAGTGGTGCCCCTAAGGGAAAGTAAGATCAGAAGTTTGAAGGGATATTTAGGAAAACAGCTAAATATCCTCCCTCTCACACGTCTCCTTGGGAAGGAGAATTTTTCATGATAGTAACGAGAAATGTGAAGGCGATGGTGGAAAGCTTTGGCAGAAGTGAGCTGATGAAGAATTTGAAGAGGAAACACTGAGTGTCATGAGTTTGAGACCACAGAGGAAACTGAGTCACCAGAGGCAATTTGAGCTTATGCTTTGAGAAACAATGATAGGAATCTAAGGTGTGATGAACTTAAGGTGGCTATAATTGCTTTTCCCAAAATAACTAATATGCAAATATGGTTTACACATGCTTAGAGTAGAGAGAACAAAAGAAGTGTGGCCCAGTCTGTGAGGGCAAAAGGCAGTAGGGCAACAGCCCCCGAGGTCAGTGCCTTCATGATTCCCCCAGAGATGTTCTAAGCTGCAGTTTCAAAATGCCATCTAGAGCCTCAAAAATGTGGTCAGTATAAATTCGCAATGCAGAGCTGATGAGCTTCACTCATCACTGATGATGAACACAGTATGTTCTCAAACTATGTATATGGATGCAAGACCTCATTTAAGTTCAAAATCTCAGTCACTTGCAAACATGAGTGGTCAACTACTTAATCACTTCATTATGCACCCTCGATTTGTTTTACTAATAACTATAAAATAAAGGAGCTGAGGTGCAAAATGTTTCACTATCATAACTAAGAGGACACACAGAGTTCATATGTTGACAGCAACAGCTGACAAGAGCCTGAAAAAACAGGAAAATATGAAAAAACATAAAAATCAGTCATAAAAATGCACAGCCATCAGAATAGCAGGGGTTGTTTCATTAAAGTTGAAATGTCACCATATAAGGTTGAAATGTCACCATATTTCTGCATCCCCTGGGAACTTCACTACATTGCGTTTTCTAATCCTATAAGCATTTTTGAAGCAGTATGAAATCCTAGTTACTGAGAAACATTGAGGAATACAGAAAAAAAAAAAAAGACCACGTCACCGTGAGATAAATATCTAGTGAAATAAACAATCCGAAGGTCAATGACCACTTTGACTGAAGTATACATAAGAACCCAATAGAGCTGAAAGGGCCAAAATAATAAAAATTAAGGTGGGTAACAAGTCAGGACAAGCTTAGTGCAGGATGTGAAACAAACAGAATCATGAAAGTTGAGTGGGTGATTGCCCCTAGAAATGGAGAGAAAGGGCTTTCTGGAAAAGTAGAACAACAGAGACATAAACCTGTACAACACCATGGTACATTGGGAGAACTATACATGGGTTTATAGGGTCACAGAATTAAGGGTGGTGGGGAGAGAGAGAATAAACTGGAGTGGTAAGTAGAAACATGATTTTGAAGGACTTATTAGAATATGGACTTATCCTATAGGTAACAGAGATTATTGAAGAATTCTAAACAGAACAACTTGACCAGGTTTGCAAGTTAGAAAGAGCATATTAGCTTCCTTATAATTATGAATGTGAGATTTCAAGTAATTTGAATACTAATTAATATTCTAATATTATCAAATTAAGGTAAACCATATTCACTAGAGCTTTAGAATGTATAAGAATATCTAACATTTAAAGAAGTACTTCTATCTGATTGAAAAGTTTAGTAAAAGCATCTTGACCTCAGTATGATCTTATTTAAGAAATTTTAAATTTAAAAGCGCATACCACCACTTTTTGGAAATTCACTTCTATACTGTGAACGTCATTTCTTCTCCAGTAATGCCAGACAAATGATTGTCTTCCTACAGTGTCTTGAACCAAGAACAAGAAAGATAAAATATTATAACATGTCTTAGGGGTTTCCAAAAGTTGTCTATTGAGGATAATATAGAGAAAAATGGCCAATTCTTTTCTGCCACATTGCACTTTAGAAATAGCTAGCTACACAAAAGTTACAAATATTAATTGCCTGGAAAAAGTATTTATACCATTAATGATAGCTATTTATCCAGTATACTCAGATTTCCACTTTGTTAAGAAACCTTTCAGCAAGATTTTCTCATCTTTATACTTCCTTATGCAATGGCATAGAGGACCTCAGTTTGCGGTTCTCTCCAAGGAGAGAACAGATGAAACCAAGTCTCTATTAAAATATATCAGTGGCTGCTGGAAATTTCTCTATAACACCAGCCTGGAGAATCAACAGTCTTACTGACAGTATCAAATCTGTCACTTCAAGCCTGGCATGGTGGCATGCACCTGTACTCCTGTGACTCAGGAAGCTAACGGGCGAGGATCACTTGAGCCCAGGAGTTTGAGACCAACCTGAGCAACATAGGGACACTGTCTCTAATAAAATAAATAAGTAAATAAATAAATATTTTTTAAAAAAACTGTTACTTGAGGAAAATATTTTCAGCAAATGGTTCTGAGCCACTTTATGAGCATAAAATTCTGAGGGTAACAACAGTGAGATGGGTGAACACAGGAGTATGAATTATAAAAGACTGTATGTCTTAGAATTTAAGTGTAGTTTTAAGGTAAAATTCAGTCACCTAACTTTTTACTGCTCCTTACTATGAAAAGATGAAAAAACATACTAGTTGTTAGTAACTAGTAATTTTAAGTCACGATTTCATCAAATATCCATATGTTAAATAGAGGACCTTAGGTATGAGCTGAAGTAGAGAATTTCAACTTTCTGTCTCTTTTAAATAATGAGATATAAGGACTCATTATGTAATTCATTAGCTTGAGAAACCCTTCCAAGGCACCTGAAACGTTAAAGTGAACAGCACTGAGTTTCAGTGGTTTATAATCTGGTTGAGAAGACAAGGCATTATATTCCACATGGACATGGTGGTTCTTTCTGTTTTCTGTTCCTTCGTTCATTTTCCCCATTCCTTTAAAGCTTTCTCTCTTTCTCAGTAGAAATCAGTTATTTGCTAAAAGAAACATCTTATGTGTCATGTATCTACTTTGATTGAGTTTTCAAGTTGATCATGTCTGCTCCATGATGGATTGTTCATTATGTAAATTATGCACATGAGTAACACCTCAGGAAAACAAAACAAAATATTCATATCCTATCCTAGATTCCAACTACTCCTTTACCCTAATAAGCCTCATCGTATTGGCCAACTCAGTTATGAAGGGAGAAATTTTCTCAATGGGACGATGTGATGGAAATTTTTTAAAAATCCTGTATCATAGCTTTTCCCAGTCTGGTCTTGTATTTTCTGGGGAGATGGTGATATTGATTCACAGTTGGATTGAAATGCTTAAGATTGTACATTAGCTCTGGTGAAAGCTGGCAGCAATCCAACATCCATCCTTGTTTACCTCATTCTATCCTTGCAAAAAGTAGTAAATGTGTGCAATATAGTTCTAATGGTTTAGTAATGCAGAGTGGAACCCTGGGAGACATAGCCCGCTGATCTCTCAGGATCCCTTTATGATTCTGGCCCTGCGGACAAGCCAGCAACCATCCTGTCCTTTCAATGGATCAAGCAGTAATATGTTCTCACACTGTTATGAACCAACAGGAGGCAAAGAGATGCATGTAGCTTATTATCCACACATCACTTCCCCACATCAGACGATAGGAAAGGATAAGAAAATTAAGAATATGGTAATTAATGCTGAACAGAGAAAATATTTGAACATCTAAGGACGGAAGAGAGGAGAAAGGGGAGGCAAGGAAAGAGGACAGCGAGCAGGTATTAATAGTAAGTGGACAAGCCTACAAATAAAAGAAAGCAAAAAAAAAAAAAGTGAGAAAGCTAAAAATAGTGAATGTCACTGAGTTGTACGTAAAAAATATCATGTTTTCATTTTAAATTCATAACCATGCTTATTTGCACAAAGGAGTTGGTGAAGCTTTAAAATAAATTAAAGGCATATATTAGAATCATTAATACAAGTGTCAGGAGAGCAGGAGTCAATGAAAAATAGGGAAGAAGTAATAAATAAAAAATATATACACAGAATTTTTCTGAAACTGAATTAAAACACTGAGATCTGAGACTGAGCTTCTTGATAACTAAAGAAAGTATACACATATTCATTCACACACACATAGTGACACACAGAGAGAGAGAGAGGGAGAATGATACAATAAATTGTCAGTGTTCCCAATACTAAATTGTAATAAGAATTTAGCTTTTGTATTTTTATATGAAGAACCTAATATAACATAGTACATAGCATTTTTCAGTGGCTGTTTATAAAAACAGGTATATTATATTAATATTAACATATTAATATAATATATGTAATATTAAAAATGAGGAAACGTTAATAAACTCAAGGATAAAAGAGATAAGCAAATAAAAGGGAACATGTGAGGAGGACAAGATAAACTTTGAAGCGGAATGTGGATACAGAGGAAAAATTAGAATACAGAAAAAATCTTGCGAGAACAGAAACAGAGTAAGCGTAAAGTAGTTTTCAATTAAATTAAGTAATATGGTCCTCAGAATTCATATTATGAGGGCATCTTATAGATAAAATGAAATTCTTTAAATATGAAAGAAAAATAAAATAGCCTCTTCAATGAAGTCCAAGGCAGACCTGTTATTCTATAATAAATGTTTTTCTGTAGAGAATAGTATAGTATTTAAAATGAGGATTAAATGTATTCATCCTTATGTTTAGTTTTTCTTATTTCTAAGACAAGATTTGATTTTAGTTATGCTGCTGTTTTCTGCTGCTGTATCCCAAATTGAGATACTAAAGAAATCAGACTACATTTAATTGATACACTTACATCACTCCCAATAATAAGAGTTCTCATATGAAAACCAAAATGGCAATTGTGATGATGGTATATAGGAAAGTTAGAATAATATTCTCCCTATAAACAGTGCATAGTCCAACTGAAATGTGGGGAACTATATAGTAATGGTTCCTGTGAATGGGGCCTGCACCATGGGGTTAGATTATTCTTTTCTCTATGAATTCAACAACAATATATAAGTACCCACAATGGGACAGGCTTGGAAATTGACAGAATTTACACAAAGATGAATAGGATAATATAAGCTCCTAATTTATGTAAGAAAGTGAGATTCTCCAATACACATTTTCACTATTTCAAAGAACCAAAAAAAAAAAAATGTTTCTTTTCAAAATGCTTCCTGATTTGGAAAACATAAGTTGTGCTTGACATATTTTTTATTGTTTGGAGTCGTCATGTACTGAATTCACTGAGGTTGGCACATTGGCAGTGTGGACAAGAGTTCTGTCACAAAGAATAATAGCAGACATTTTTCTGTCAGCCTTCCTTTCTCAGTTCTCGGGAATTTTGTATATTGCTACCAACATAACCCTCTCTCTCAATTTAGTAACTGTGAGTAGGCATTGGAACTAGTTGATATATGTAAGTCCAGAGAAGAAATTCTAGTTGAGAGGTTATAAGAGTCTTCAATCTCCCTATAAACTAGAACATGTTCCAATACTTCAAAATTCTTGATTTCTTAATCATATATATAAAACGTAAAACGGGATTAATATGCCCACATTACTGATCAATTTAAAACCTATCAGTCAATTCAAGGAAGGTAAATTAGTCACATCAATAATTCATTATAGTCTCAGGAATTGAAAATTAAATAGACTTTTCTCAGTGAGTAAATTATGCAGTAACAATCTGATGGTGTGCATGCACAGCCTTAATTAATTAGTTCAGTTGAACCCAAGATTGATAATGTAAGACTGTACTTTGTAACTTTAAGAAAATTATTTGGCCGGGCGCGGTGGCTGACGCCTGTAATCCCAGCACTTTGGGAGGCCGAGGCGGGCGGATCACAAGGTCAGGAGATCGAGACCATTCTGGCTAACACAGTGAAACCCCGTCTCTACTAAAAATACAAAAAAAAAAAAAAAAAAAATTAGCCGGGCGTGGTGGCGGGCGTCTGTAGTCCCAGCTTCTCGGGAGGCTGAGGCAGGAGAATGGCGTGAACCCCCAGGGGGCGGAGCCTGCAGTGAGCCAAGATCGCGCTACTGCACTCCAGCCTGGGCGACAGTGAGACTCTGTCTCAAAAAAAAAAAAAAAAAAAGAAAAGAAAATTATTTAATTTTACTAAATCATTTCTCCTAATAGTTTCCTTTCCCTTAAGTATCAAAATGAGACTTGCCATAGCTACACATTTCTCTTCCTAAATATATCCCTTTAATCCTGAAGTACATTTCTTAACCAGAATGATGTCAGCATTACAGTAGAAGCCTGTAATTCATTGATGATGCTAACTCCTAAAAGTCATACTCTAAAACTCCTACATGTCATACTCTTCATATAGGGCTGACACTTTGGTGAGTGCATTATCCCCCCTCTCTAGTTCACTAGCACTGTAGGATCACAATTCTTTTTGTTAGAAATCAGCAATAATCTAAAAGAACCAATGCCCTTCTTATCAAACTAAAAGTATTCAGGAGTTAATTTGCCATTCACTCAGCAGAGTCTACTTCATTATAATAACAAACATTTGTATGTAATTTACAATTTACCCAAACCTGTCGTTTGCATTATCTCAGCTGTTCCCCTTGAATGGTTCAGTATGGGAGATAAGGTAGGTTTGATTAATATTCCTATTTTATAAATGAGAAAGCTGAGGCTCAAAAAAATTGTATTGCTTTTTAGAACTATCCAACGTGTCATCAAGGTGGCACTTGAATCAGAAAATGTAACATTTTTTCTCCGATATAATACTGCCTTATTTTCTCCTACATAATACTGCCTTATTTTAAAGGGACGTGCTCTGACTCCATCATGGGCTGCTCCAGGTGCAGGTCATGATGCTCCTGCATGATTCTACTCACAAGTGAGAAAAGTGAAGCCATTCCCAGGTGGATACCCAATGTGAATGCCTTATAGTACTTTCCAAAGAGCTCTGCTCTGCTTCTCTGAAATAGGCAGGCTGAGAGTGCTTATTATTTTACTAACCACTATCATATGCAATAAAGAACAAAAATTGTAATTGTTTTTCTTTCAAAGATAACCTTTCTTTAGATGCTGTTTTATGAACCATTTGCAATCAGCTGGAGACTAGGTGAGTTTGAGGTTGCCACTTCAGTGATTGCATAATCAATTGAGAAAAATTGCACAGACTGGGAAAGGAGACTAACAATTGGAACAATAATAAAATGAAATAAAAGGAAGCGGAGGTAAGCAATTGCATGTGTATTTTTGGAACCCTGATGCAAGATAGGAGACTGAGTTAGGCAGGAGAGAAAAGAAGTTAAAGTTGGTTTTCACGTGTAGTGTTTATGAATCTTTTGAAATAAGATCAAGATTTTTCATCCGATACATTAAACTGACACTTAATAAATAACCAAATGAGTAAGGCAGTGTTCTTGGCACAATGTACTGTCAATCCCAATAGATATAGTGCCGCATTTGAAAATGAGTTTTGAGAAATAAGCCAGAAGTGGGGGTAGTAAACTTTAATAGAAAAAGAAGGATGGTTATAGTCAGAATCCCAGATATGTCCATCTACACCTTTGATCGTTTCTCTGGGCTTCAGCTTTATAATTTTTAAAAATAATACCCACTTCACAGCATTGTTTCAAAAAGCAAATGTCATTGAAGTGATAAGCAGTCAGTAGACACTCAGAAATGGTAGTTCATAAGTTATTAGGGCAACAGAGTGAGACTTCATCTCAAAAAAAAGTTACTAGGTTTTGGTTATTTTGGTGATTAGGTATTTGTTATTAGGTCAAAGGTATTGGCAAAGTTACCTTATTACACATCTACAATCTTTGAGAGAAACAGTTCAGATATATTTGCTGTGGATGTAAGCTGAGAAGAAATATCTCCTCAAAACTAGAAGAATGTGCTATAGAGATCTCTTCTAGAAACTGACAGATTACTTCTGTTAGGTTCCCAAGAAATTTTTGTTTCTGAAAATGGATTCTTTTAAATAACTCCTTCCCGTGGAAATAGAAAGCTGGTATTTTGCCACCTTGAATAATAGATAGGCTAATCCATTATTTATCTTATTTTTATTCCAAATCTTTCAATCAGAATAATGCCAGCCACAAAGAAGATGCTCAAAGGCATTTATTATGTAAATTAATGGAATAATCTGTTTTATGTTATGAAAGCATTTGGATAGGTATTTAATACTCAATTGTTAGTTTGTCAGGAGCTTAATATATTATAAATGCAGTAGTTATAAATTTATTTACTATGAAATAACATATAAAAATCAGTTTTCCACTTGTATTCTAGGTTTTCTTTCTGTCTTTTCTACATAATAGTGATGGGCTAAATTAAACAATAATTATACTAACATAATAACACTTACTGAGGG
Organism: Nomascus leucogenys; assembly: GCF_006542625.1. Classification (NCBI taxonomy): domain Eukaryota; kingdom Metazoa; phylum Chordata; class Mammalia; order Primates; family Hylobatidae; genus Nomascus; species Nomascus leucogenys. The sequence continues at coordinate 85,906,793 of NC_044393.1, read as the reverse complement.
TTATGTGCCAAGCATCACAGTCAGCTCTTCACCAGATTATCTCACTTAGTTGGTATAACAACCCTATGAGATGTGTATCATTATTACCACATTTCATAGAGGATGAAACTAAGGCTTAGATAAATTAATGCTGTGTATGTTGGTATTTGTTTATTTAAAATCAAATAGCAGCTTTGTGTTAGGAATGGTAAATATTTATCTGTTTTAATTATCTTTTTATAATTAATATCTATAGGATGCCTTAGGCTCCAGTCTTATTGTTCATCAAAACTAATAGCACTTTAGGTGGTAAGGTTTTTACCACCTAAGAAGCAATATCAAGAGCTGGAAGTTCTGGGTTCAAACAGCGGCTCTGCTACCCATTGATAAGATAAGAAAGAGGAGGCCTTTTACATGTCCTGACGATTTGTTCCCACCAAATAGAGTGACGCTACTGTTAAGTGTGATGAAGAGACTGCAGTGAAAGGACAGGAAGAGGGCACAGGGTCTGAGTTTTCTCAGGACAGGAAGTGGGATTTATCTTTCTCTCTCTCAAAGAAATATTTTGTTCTTGCTATGATACACATGGATCAGCAAGAGGACATTCTCTTGGGCATTCTGTTGGAACCACAGCAGATAATTTCAGATAACTCATGACAGGTACTCAATAAATATTTGTTAAATTGACTATTTTTAGAAGGCTGAAAAAAGTCAAATTCCAATGATTATTTTTTCTTTGACAGCACCCAATATTTAGAAGTAAATATTTAAGCATACCTTGCTCAAAGAGAGCCACAATGCTATTGAAAGAGAAGCGGTTAGAAACTTTCAGTTATCTTTATGTTATTTAAAAAAATCCTATAAAAAGACAACCATAAGAAGATATAAAAATTAAGACCTGTGTTTTAATCACCTTTTTATTGCAAAGACAAAAATTGTAATACGAATTGTTATAAAGAAAATGAGAAATCGCCATTAGCCCATTATTCTTAATTTATTTTTTGAAAGTATTATCCATAGAAATAACTTTTTAAATATGGTTGTAATATGTAAAAAATGGAAGAATTTTATGGATGATAGCGTGAGAATTCAATGGAATCGATAGAAAAAGCAGATCCTCCTCTACACACAATATCTAATAAGCTGCCTTAAGGCTTGTTGTAATCCACATTTATAAAAATATCATTGTATGAAGGAGAAAAGAAATAAAAAAATCTCAGATTTACCTGAATTACAAATCCTACATAAAAGAGACAAGGAAATTCAATATGTAAACAGGTTTGAAAAAGGAAAATTGGATTAAGCGGAGACATTTAAAGGACATTTTAATGACCTAGATTGTGACTAGTTGCTAAGTGCTCTCGTCACCAAGTGCAGTCATTGCCACTTGGTGGCTCCTTCTTCCAACCCAGTATGTACGTGAAGCTACAGCCCAAGGTTCCAAATACATTAGTCAGCACAGCATGCTGGTGAGAAGCATGGCTTTGAGTCCCAGCCCTGCCAGAAACTAGTTGTATGACATTGGGCGAGTTACCAAATATGTATTCTGCTCCTTAGTTTCCTCAAATGTAAATTGAGAAACATAATGGCATTTAATTTACAGAGTGCTTAGATTTGTCAAATACTTATCCAAGTACTTAATACACAAAAAACACTATATAAATGTTATCTTTGCATTTTTCTTGTTCTTTTTGGTGCTATGATTAAGATATTATCAATCTAAGATAATATTTTACTGGGTATATTACTAGATATTAATACATGTTCAGTTATGGTATTATTTGTATGAAGTGATAAAACATTATTTTTTATCCATATCATTGCTGAAACCCAACTCTTAGTTTGCTGAATTAAAAAAAAAATTACTCACTAAATGCATAACTTAGGATCATTATACAATAAGGCTGTTGGTTCTGTTTCTTCTCTTAAACTAAGCCTATTTGAGTGGAAGGGATCAGAAATAGCTAGTTTTCTCTGAAAGTGACAAAAACCATGAAATGTCAGCTCCACTTCTTAGCAATAGAATTTGTATATGGGGACATATAAAATATGAAGCAACAAGGAAATTTAAAATACGCTATTTGGAATGACAACTGAGTGACTATAATTTGATTTCATTTGGCACTCTCTCTCTCTCTCTCTCACACACACACACACACACACACACACTTAATTTTAATTAACCACACCAAGCCCCAAGAATGACACAGTCAGGAGTTAGACACTACTCATCACTAACAAAACAGAAAAGTAGCAACGATTTTAAAAAGCCAGATTTCAGTTTTCAAAGACAACATGCTGTTGAAAGGTGGGAGAGGAAAGAATGATGGCAGGTTTAGCTGTGCACAAGTGTGTACACACCTTCAATCATGTTCCTTTTTATGTCCTCCCTTAATAAATATGGAAAGCTTTATTCTGTGAATCTCAGTGATGAAAAGAGATCTGCAGTCTTCACGTCTTACAAAGGTGACAGGTGTAGTAGCTGAGCCAATAAAACATTTGGTGCTTTCATATAAGGGTCTTAAAGTTCTGAAAGATTATTCAAAATCCTGTCAGAGAACCCATCTTATTGCTACAATAATGACTTGGCTTCAATTCAGACTCCCTGAAAATAAGGAAACACTAGGGTCATGTAGACATAGAATGTTACTAAAATAATTAATAAGTGTACTGTATGTTTACTATGCTAATCAAATAGGTAATTAATATCAGCTGAGAGTTTATCAAGTAATAACACTTTATATATCAGGAACCTGGAAATGCATTAAATATTAAAGATGAGGTGATTAAACAGGCATCTTTTTGTCTGCTTGAATTGCCTAAATTATCCGAATACAATGTTGTCTTTACTCACTTCCCTAATTACCTGCCTCCCTGGCCCTAGCTCCAGCCCAACCCCTCACCTTGGCTAAAAATCACGTTTGCCACTATTCACTCAGTTACTAAATATAAACAGCGTTTGGTATGTGTGTTGTGGAGGGGGCTGTATGTGTATGTACAATTTTGTCATGGAGGAAAAAGGTATCCAACCAGTAACACTTTTTCACCCATTGTTGCTTATACTCTGCAAATGAACTAGTACAAAATGATTTTAGTATCTTAAAGTCAATCCTTCTCCGACAAAAAGTGGTCTGCTACAAATGTATTTTTATGCATATTTATATAAATTTGTGTTAGTTATATAAGAAGTAAGTATACATGTGCATGTAAATTGAAGAAGGAAGTGCACCTAAAGGTGTATGGTTAGGTAGGTTTGCATATAAGACTATATAAACATGCTTGAAGTGCATGACAGTATACATATATGTGTGTATGTGTATGCATGTACATATATACATACAGCATGTCTTCTTGGGATATAGTTTGGCATAATTATAAACCTGACATCTGCAGCTGAATTTTTGCATTAAAATCCTAGGACCAATATTCATATGCTGTGACAACCTGAGATAGTTATCTGAACTCTTTTTGCCTTAGTGTCCTCATCTACAAAGTGAACATAAAATTATTACCTAACTCATGGAGTTGCAATGAAGGTTAAATAAAGTAACCCTTTAAAAGCCTTAGACCTGGCATATGGTAATCAGTAAATACTATCGTCTATTACCATCTCTCCAAAAATGCAAGAGCACATGCTTTGATAAATATAACTCTATGTGCCATGTATGTGTCAGAGAACAGGATTGTCTGTGAGTACAAGATTGTGAGTACATGTATTATCCTCTCCTTTTTGTTTATCACAAATATTTCTCACAAATATCCATCATGAGAGCAAAATAATAATAAGAGTTGGAAGCAATTATTGAGCCCAGAATAATCCTCATGTCAATGAGATGAAATTCCAGTGGGATTCATGTACGTCCCTGACTGATCAGCATATGAAACATATGATCACATAACTAGCACACAAAAAAAGAAAGCATAAAATCACAGCAAAGACTCGTCAACTCATTGAGAAAACAAAACAAAAAACTCATAATTCAAAGGAATGTAAAAATCTCCCTGTCACTCAATGCCAATATTAGTGATTGACTAGGCATTTCAAATTCTGTGCATAGTAAGGCAATATCACCTATATTTCAGAGATGTCGATTTAGCTTTGAGTCTACAAGTCTATTCTCTAATACTTATTTCATCTCTTTCTTTCACTGACATGGGGGAAACTTGTAGATCGTGAAAATAGATTTTTTTGCTTTTGCAGGATACTAATCAACAAAATAACTAAAATTTATAGATAAATTAATTCTGTCAGAAATTTGGCTTTGAAAATCAGAATGGACTTGTTCATTTTGAATGAGGAGAGTAATACCTGATCATTCAAAACTTAGTCATTGGCTGTCAGAGGGAAGAGAAGAGATAAAATTATTCAGTGAGTATGAGAATGCTTGATTCTACCTAATGTATAAAGAAAAGTGGCCTCACTTGTGTCAGCCAATGGCTTCAATTTTCTACTTTACAGGCTGATAAAATCTTCCCCACAGTCTGTATTTAAAAATCCAATTAACAGAGGTATTGCAATAATGTAATCTAACTATAAATTTGTTTATGAGTAAACAAAATTACTTATGCCCTGTCTTACTGAGTCTTCAGTCCAAACATGCTAATACTAAAGTATTGAGGTGGTATTGCACAGTAGTTAAGAATAAAAGCCTCGTAACTATTCTTTTCATTCCTTAGGTGTTTAACCTTGAGCAAATTACTTAAGACTCATTTTACTTAAGAAGGATGACGTAAAACTGTTCTGCTGGATGTACAAGATACAAGGATGATCTAAAACTGTAATCTCATACAGCTCTTTTGAGGTTTAAATAAGTTAGCAACTAGAAAGGGCTTAGAATTTCAGGCATACTAAGTCCTTAAACATGTATTGGGTATGATTTTTATTATTCTCTATGCTTAGAAGGCTCTTTTTTCCACTTCCCATCAATAAATTGATAGTCATACTTCAAGTATAAATTCAACTTATTCCTTTGCAAATCTTTCCTGACATCTCCAAAGAAGTCAAGCCATTATTCCTTAGGGAGGAATGCAGAAGCATCACTTTGGAAAGGCAGAATGATACTGGTAATAGAAACAAGAAAAGCGAGGTAGGAGATGGACTATCCCCTGCTCTGGATCAGAGAGCGTGGTGAGTTCTACTCTCCCTTTCTTGAATCTCTGTTGGCACCTTCATAGTCTGGGGAGAGAGAACTTATCGGTTGCAAAGAAAGTTTTGCAAAACTTGAGAAAATACAGGAATAAGATTTTATTTTTGTTGAAACTTCTTTTTATTCTTTGACCTGGTAATGCCTATTTTGTAAGTATGTTTGGCTGAGACAGCGTACAAAACAGAAGCATATTACATAAGCTGCCTCTACGCTCAAGAGAGAGGCACAATGGGGCACTTTCAATTTCATGATTCCTAGATATGAAAAATTTGGAGATTCAAGATGAAATTTAGAAATAAAAAATATCATTTGAACTAACTAGAACATTCCTGACTTGGTGCTTCTTGATAATCTGAGTGACAAAGTGAAGAGCTTAGACTATTTCTCACAAACATCCATTCAGTTGAATGATGAGTTCTCAGATTCCATCAAGACGAACCATCCCAGTTCATGGCCAGAGAGAAGGTCAAGCAACTGTTGTTCGTGCCTTCACTTTTATGAACTGGCTGAGACATACTTACAGTCTTGAAGTACAGGAAGTTTTGAATTCAAGATTTTTATAGTCATCTAAAGCAGGGGTCTTCAACCCCGGGCCATAGACCAATACTGGTTTATGGCCTGTTAGGAAACAGGCCACAGAGCAGTAGGTGAGTGACAGCAAGTGAAACTTCATCTGTATTTACAGCCACTGCTCATCACTCACATTACTGCCTGAGCTTCACCTCCTGTTAGATCAGCGGCGGCATTAGATTATCATAGAAGCACAAACCCTATTGTGAGCTGCATATGTGAGAGATCTAGGTTGTGTGCTCCTTATGAAAATCTAATGCCTGATGACCTGTCACTGTCTCCCATCACCCCCAGATGGGGCCATCTAGTTGCAGGAAAAGAAGCTCAGGGTTCCCACTGATTCTACATTATGGTGAGTTGTATAATTATTTCATTATATATTACAATGTAATATAAAAAATAAAGGGCACAATAAATGTAATGCCATTGAATCTTCCCAAAACCATCCATCCCCATCCCCGGTTTCTGGAAAAATTTTCTTCCGGGAAACTGGTCTCTGGTGCCAAAAAGGTTGGGGACCACTGACCTTAAAGTGACCACTGACCTTCCTATGTGAAGGCAATAGAAATATATACATAGATATGCATTGACTCAAAAATATTAAGTTTATTAAAACAAAACTAGTATTAAATAATTGTTCAAGAAACTGAATTAGAAAAAAATTAGAAACATATTCTGCTATGTAAGGACTCATATAAACCACTGAAACAAATGTTAGCAAAGTAATAATACTACAGTATAAGGCAAATGATTTAAAATATTGGAATAAAAACCAAATGTGTGTGTGTGTGTGTATATGTATACACACACACACAAACACACATTACATATGTATAATACACACATATATAAATATACATACATATATGTATAATATATACATATATATACAAACCATATATATGTGTGTACACACACACATTTGTTTTTATTCCAATATTTTTAATTAATCACACATATATAATATGTACATACATACAAACCATATATATGTGTATGTATATATATACACACACAAACCATATGTGTGTGTATATATATACACGTATATACATACAAACCATATGTGTATATATGTATATATGTATATATGCATACACATATATAAACACAAAACGTGTGTATATATACACGCACATATATACATACATATTGTAAATTTTGTTACATATATAAAAAAATTTATACATAACAAAATTTTTTAAATGGTAGTAATTTGACACTAAATCTCTACATAATATTACCAAAGATCTGAAACTGAGTGTGAAATAAACAAATGCTAATTTGAAAAAAAATAACATTTTGGTCTTGGCTTTGATAATTTCCAGAAAAACATGGAATGATAAAATATAGTTTTTCAAAGTAAAACTAAGAAGCAATTAAATTTAAAAATATGTATAGATAGATACTCTCCCAATCAATATTTTGAGAAAGTTGAAAAATATGAGGGAGAAAATATTGAAACATAAGGGAAGTAAAAATAATAAAACCACAAAAAAAGAGAAGATAAAATATGAGAGAATTAAACTACCAATTTAAAAGCAGACTGGAAGATCAAAATAAATAAATAAATAAATTCTAATTATAAAATACTCAAAGGGGATTGATCTGAATAACATGGCACAGATAGTTTAAAAATAAAATGATGACAAATTTTTTTAGGCAAACTAAAACGGAAGAAATAGGGAGCAGCAATATTAGCTTCAGATAAACTAGAATTACAAGCAAAGTGTATTGAAAAGAACAGAGAAAAACAGTTTAATTAGTTATGTATAAAATTCAAAATATGTTTAAAAACCAACAGAATTTGATTCAAACACGATAGGTGCAAAAAATGCAAATACAGCTACAAATCAGGTAGAATTACTTTAAAAAATAAGAACAAAAATAAACGAATAATATAATGAATATGGGAAATAAATACAAATAAAAAATGAGTGCATTTTGTGTGCATGTGTGTGTATATCTTGGCCCTTTTCAACAAGGAAAATGATCTTCAGTTATCCAAACAACTCAAAAACTGAAAAGCTGAGAAAATTCCCAAAATATAGACATTCTAAGACCATATTCTTTGGGCAAAATGCAATAAAGTTAGAAATTTGTAAGACAATTTGAAATAACAACAAAAGCAACAAACATCTAGCACTTCAGATTTTAAGAATTAAAATTATTATACAAAAAAGAACAACCCAAACTATAATTTTCAACCAACATTACTATTTGTGTTGAACATTTGATTTTGCTATCATGGTACTATACACTTATAAACATATTATCTCATTTAATCTTACAAAGCACTATAATGTAAATATACTCACTCTAAATTACAAATACAGAAGTGTAGTGAGTTAAAGTCCCTCTCATAACATGTGTGATACCGTCAGAATTCAAACCTAAGCTTCTTGATTCTAAACCCATGCTCTTTTTCACCTGGTTTTAGCCAAAAGACTGAAAAGCAGCAAGCCTGTGCTCCCTTATTGTTAACCAGGCTATATTTTAAACATTTAGATGAGACTAAAGCAGTTGTCAGAAACAAATTCATAGCTATAAAATGTTCCCAACATTAAAGAAGTATCAAAATTTTATAATGTAGAAGAAACTAAGCTTTCAACTCAAGAAATTATTTTAAAAAGGGAAACAAAAACCTCTACAGAATTAAAAAGAAGTAACTACAAAAGTAAGATAAGTAATAAATTATAAAAATCAAAAATAGAGTTAAAAAATTAAAAGCCACAAAACTCTGGCAAAAAAGCGTGAGAAAAACATTTAATATTGGGACAAGGAAAAGAAAGATAAATTTGGAGAATAATTATTTTAACAGAATCATATGCACAATTATTTGATAAATACTACAAGCATTTTTCTTAAATAGATAATGATAGCCATCTATAATTTAACAAAATTAATGAGTAGAGATATATAAAATGTGAATAGGCAAATGACTTAGAAAAATGTTATAATAATTTTTAAAACTGTTGTAAAAAATGATATGAGCTTTTTACCAGAAGTTTTCCAGGAAGGGCCATTCAAACATTTAGAGAATTGATCATTGTTCTATGTAAAATTTTCAACAGTATAAGGATAAAGGGGAAACTACCAATTGGTTTTATATAATCAAGTGATTATGAAATAAATTTCAGCCAAAGATAACTCACAAATTAAAAAAACAAACTTTTAACTCAATTTCACTTGCGAATGTAGATGCAAAATGCTTTAGTAAAATGGTAGCAAATGGAATTCAATAGTACATTAAAAGAGTAACATATCATGACAATTAAAGCCATTGGATTTGGAAACGTATTAGTATCAGGAAAACAAATAATATGTCACTTCACATAGTCTGAATAAGAAAATATATATATATGGTAATTCCAATACATTAAAAATAAAACATTTGATAAAGGTCATCTCCTTAATATCATGTACAACATCTACTTTAAACCAAACCCCAAGGCCATATTACTGTTAAAACACTAGCAGAGTTATTAAAACATCACAAGAATGACTGTTTCAGCATTATTAACATTATAAAACATTTAGCCAATTAAAGATATAAATAAAAATGAGAAATATTGTAAAACAAAAGGCTTATTATTTAAGAATAATATGTTGATATACCAACTTTAGAAATCCAATAAATTTAAATTTTAGAAAAATATGCAGTCTTATATGCTAGATTTGCCTATTACTAAAATTCATTCTGTACATAATTAAAATTCACAAATATTTTACTTATACTTCTATCATTTCTAATCAGCTTTTTAAAAGAGAAATCTTTTAATACTTATTTTCATCCTAATAGATTACATTGTGACACCGGCTCTAACAATATCCACAAACATAACAAATATTTGGATGCTGAGGTGTGAATTTTGTTCCCATTTTTGAAAGCAGGAAGAGTAAGATTTCATTTTGAAGGAGATTTGCACATACACTATAGAAGACACCCATTTAGTTCTTGGGAAGTTGGAGTTGGAAGTGTCCGCTGCTTGTGAACAGCTCAACAGCATGGAGTCCTCCAGGTTGGTGCATCTCTAAACTTGACCCACCTGGAGATCCATGGTGTCGAACAATGAACTTTCCAAACCAGCAAGGCCTCCATAAAGTGAAGGGAGATCCTCTTCACCACCGTTGGTTGCAGAATAAAAAACCTACACCTACACTAGCCCAAATGAGTTTCTGTTCTTTGTCTTCTCTGTCAGAATTTCTTTCATTCATTTCCCAATTTCTGGCCTATTGTTTAAAGTTGCTGGCCATAATGTATACATTCCAGACTCCAGGTTAATCCCAGGCTGAGAAGCTTTGTTTCTTTGATAAAGAAAAACTGAACAAGGAAACAAGCAAAAACTTGCAAATAATGTGTACCTTATCATAAACATCCAAAGAGTACAAAATTCTGTGCTCTGCAGTTGCTGTGTAACAAACATATTAAATTGTATTTGATTGAGCAAATATTTACATCTTACTGTGGAATTTCAAAGTTTAATGTCTACACGTCTTATTAAGGTTGTTATCTATTATTGTATGGTGGAGAAAGGATACCTGGCTGACAGTCATGTTTAAAAACTGACCTGGGTTTGGGACTGCAACCAAATTCTAAGGGCCTAGCTGTTTATGATTTGCCCATTCCATTCAGGGTCGTCCTAATCCCTTCTCAATCTAAGATGCTTCATTCTCACTATAGTTTGCTCAAGAAAGAAAGTGGCTGCTTATGGTATGAGTTTATAAGAGCCATCAAGGATTGTGTTTAATACCCTATCCCACCAACTTCCAATTTTTAGATGCATTTAATTGGGGCTATATTTGTTAGTTTTCAATTAGAAAGAGACAGATAAAAAGTAAACTGCACACATTATCAGAGGATGCTATAGCTTACCTTCTCACTTATTATGAATTTGCCACCTAAATTCAAACTCTTCTGAAATTTATACCAATTATTAATTCTGAAAGCAATTCTGATTATCTTAATAACTGGCAACTAACTACAAAAATAGAAGGATAGCTAGGTGGATAGATGGATGAATGGATGGATGGATGGATGGATAGACAGACAGATAGATGAGTTTAAAAGGAAGATCACAGAATCAATGTTAGTAGTTAACAATTATTTTTATATTTTGTTTTGAGGGTAGGCTTTGATGGAGCCTAATGAAAGCCATAGAAGAAGCTAAGGGGAAGCTGAAGTGTTATAAACAACCCTTCACTTATCTAATACAATTTAACTAAGCTTATCATTTTTTTCATAGACAGAGAAATTGATCAGAATCTACTGACAGTTCTTCCTGTCTGGCTGTGTAATGGATTAGCATAGAGATGAGCAACACACCTCTGTCAGAAAACCTAAATTTAAGTCACATCTCGGGGCTCTAACCATTTACCACCAGCAGCATCATTGGAGGTCAGCCCCTGAGTCCATGATTCCCCTGTATTATTGGGAAATAAGAGGTTTTGTGAGTTATGCATGAGATGTGTGTGCAAGTTCTTTGTAAGCTGTAAATCTTACACATTTATGAAATTATCCATATTGTTATTTTGTAAATGCAACTGTTCAAGAGGCTAGGTTCTTACAACAAATGGGTCAAAAAGCATCTGTATGTTCTCAAAAAATAACAATGGAAATGGGAGGAAAATGACATCAGGGAATGGGTTGCTTAGGATCCAAAGATCATTGCTATTCAAATCACTGCACTACAAGATCGGATGAGATCTGCTAATCTGTTTGGGTCACTATAGGTCAGGGCACAGTACATTATAGATGCTAAATAAATGTGTGTTGGATGAATAAATACACATTTTTCTTTTCTTGTAGTAAATATTTAGTGTGTCTGTTTTCAAATTTGCCTACATGGTAAAGCCACAGTGACATTGAAAACTTGCCCTGCAAGTGCCTGTGAATCTGAACTGTCTCAACCTGTTTCTAGCTGGAATGCAGCTAAAACTGCAACCAGCCCACTATACCTTTCTATTTTTCCAAGAACCAAAAGTCGCAAGTCTACATATTTAATTTCACGTAATTCTTACATGCCTGGATCTTGGAAATGGAATTTTTGCTTTCCCAGGGCACTCGTTTCCACTTTGGGGGTGCCCACACTCCAGGGGCTGTACAGGACAATCTACTGGCTTGCAGGAAGAAAGTATTAGAAACTCTGTTCTCAATTACTTTTATATCATTCTCTAAAATAATTTTTTGTGTATGTACTATAATATACATAATCATGGAAAAATTATCTCTTTATGTAATTTATAGGTAAGTATATATCCATGCCTTGATTGGAGCTCAAAATTCTGTTATGAATAGAGGTGCGTAGCTCACATTCTTGGTACCCCCCACCATGTCATTCAGATCTTTCAGTGCTCCCCTGCTGACGTCTATGTGCCACTGTCTGCTTCTCTGTGTCTGGGAGCTTTTTCAGAAACCTAGGAAGGCCACTCTGCTCACCCTGCACATACGGAAAACCAAAAATGCCTCGGGTGTTTACAGCCCCTTGGAGCAGCCTTTTAATAACAATTCTTTTTTAAAAAAATGATTGTTTAGCAGTTGGCAAGATAATTATGAGACGAGCGATTCTATACCATTTCTTAGAATGCCTCGTGTGTAAGCTCCAGTCTCCTCTGAGATGCCCAGCTTAATAGAAACCTTTTTACTGGCAGCTTCTTCTTCCCTTTTCACATCCCCTCCTTCCTAGATGGCTCCTCGCACTTCACAAGTAGAAGTGAGCCTTGTTTCTGGGAGAACCAAACTGAAGTAAGCCTGTGATCAAATACATCAGATGCCACTGCTCCAAGCTAAGGCTCCATTCTGTTAGTTTTCAACGCAGCCCCCTGCTCAAAAGTACTAACAGGGCAAAATCAGTCTGGTTTTACTTCTCCCTATGGCTAAGTCTAGTAATGTAGTATAATATTAAAAAAAAATAGTTAACTTGGCTGCAAAACATTTAGGTTACTCCTAGGAACTGTTTGTTTAAGGGTCTTCGTCTCCTTTCACTAGTATCTTCAATGACCACATTGGGCTGCTGTCTGACTCAGAGCCAAGGGAAGGGGAACGTATCACCCGCTGTTGGTGGTGATGATAGTATCAGAAATAAGCCTGTCTTTTGTTCTGATGGAATTGCATTTCTCCTTTTAATTCATGCAAACAAAATCATGGCTCACTAGGTGTCTGAGTTTGTTTTTACTTATTTATACAGTCTTCAATGCCTCCCGGTAAATTAAAAAGAAAAAATAATAGCAATGATAAAAACTAAGAACTCTTGTTTAGAGAAGATTATTCTTCTAAATAAGATAATTTTCAATATTGATTTTCCCCAGGAATTTGCCAGAGGTATTTGCATGAAACAAGCTTTTTAAACTATGAAGTGTATTCATATCTATGGTTTGTCACCTAGCCCATAACTCCTGTTTGTATCTTTCCTCCCAAATATTAGCTCTGAAGAAGATCCTGATTTTCTCAAAAACAAGTCATTGAGTTCAACACTGTAAAGCAAGACATGGATTACTACATCCTATATTTTATAATACATATAAACACATTAGGAAGGAGTATGCAGGATTTAATATTCACTGTATATTTCTGCTACATTGTTTCTAAAGAGAGTAGTGGAATATTCCTCCTGTATCTTCTATTAATGCCTCCTTACTTTCTTAATTTTGATTGAATGACATATTTTCTGACTCTATGTGACATGAATTACGCTTAGACATCATACTTCTTAACCAACAGATGTGCAAAGATGTGACATACCTTAGAAAATTTTTCATATTGTTTATCTCATTTGGCTAATAGATGGAAATCATGCAAACTAGTAAGAATTATCTGATAGCTCCTGTATAAAAACTCAAATTTTTCTTAGGAGAAAAACCAATTATTCACGTTTTTACTTGGATGAGTATTTACTTGTGGTCAGTGCTATAACAGGAAGATCTCTCAGGGTACCCAATGTGGGATCATTTTTAGTTTGCCAAATGATGAAATTTCCAGACAGAAAGAGCCCTTTTTGAATAATAAATTACTGCAACATATGTACAAGAACACTTCCAAAATAAAAGTGTTCATTTTATTTTAGAGCAAAGGACTTTCCCACTAGCTTAGTATTAACATTACACGATTGTAAAGTATGGGAGAATACTGGGAACATAATCAATATTTTGAAATTTAAAAGTATGTAATATTTCTTTGGGGTAAGTTTCCTAAGAATAACTGTAACACTTTGAATTTGTCTACCACTACAAAGTCATCATAAACCATAAATCAACCAACTCAATTTATAGCACCAAAATTTGCTTCCTATATAAATTAACAGGTTAATTCTTTAGTATAGTCTATTCTTTGGTCAATGTTGTAAGTATGATCTTATGTTAGAAACCAGATTTAAAACTCCTTGAAATCTCTCACTATTTCATCCACCTTAATAGTGCTTGGTTTTCTTCAACAAATAAAAAATAGTGTTTATTTTACTCTTTTGATATACTACCTTGTGCGGCCATTATAGCATCATTTGTTTACTTTCATGATCAACTTCACTCAGTGTACATTGAGTAAATCTTTTACCCTATTTCTATTTACTATATACTAGAATATGGCTTGTCCTTTCTGCTCAGCAACTTCTTTCTCTAACCTTGAAAGTAAATTCATCACTAGAACTATTAGTGTCATTCTCTCTCACAGAGCCAAATCAGGTCTCTGCATAATCTGTTAAACACACACCGACACACACACACACGCAAACACACATACACACAGGCATGCAATTGAATAGTCAATTCACAGTCTTAGAGACTTAACAATGTGCAGTAATTACGTGTATGAATGATAAATTCCATGTACAAAAAATGGGTTATTGCTACAGCCTAAACAATTTCTTCTGCTGGTTGTATTTAGTGCTTGTCATTGGGCATAGCCTGTGATCAGATTAAGTGTATTTTCTAGATTTAACCCTACAATAAGATTGTTTAACAACTGATAAGTTTTTGTTTTTCATTCCCAAAGTACATAAGGCTAACATGAGCTTATCGGATAAGCATTTCAAAAACCATTTATATGGACTATGGGAAATACATAAAACTATTTTATAATTTCCAATGTTAATTATAAACGAACCCTCTGTTTTTCTGTTAAATTCATTTTCAACTCTTCAGCTAAAGTTTCTAATAACCAGAAGTGAGATTACTTGGGATGTACATATTGCCATCACTGTGTGGCCATTACTGATATCAGGAGCAATCTCAAAGTGTTTAACAGAGCAATGTATATCTCAGTGTAAGCTGATCTTTGTGATTACACTACAGAAGTGGGCATAGAGATTAGATGTTGATTTGGATAGAGATGACGTTTAGAATTTTATTTTCTTTCAGTCAGCATTTTTGTTTTTTTAAGAAACGGCTAAAAATCACATTGAGAGAAGTAAATTATGAACAAAAAATGAAAAGAAATAACGATTAGACTTAAACAAAAGCGAAAATGAAGATATGCAGATATGCAAATATGAGCTCTCCCTATGAAATACCACAAAATCCATGTCTGTCTTTTTATTTCCCCATGACTGTTGTTAATGCTTGCTAAAAATGGCTCGGATAATGGTGCAATCCACCACCCTTTAATTATACTTTGAGTTACACCTATGGTATTCAAAAAGCAAAGGCAGAAAACAAGAAGCAGGGAAATTAATAAAAGATAAACTATTTTCAATTAAGACAAATGATTAATGCTGCTTTCAGGAGCTCATATATTGCAAATCTGCATCTGTTTGTCACTAGGAAATTTTACTTTCCAAAAGGATACAGCATGAGAACTATTGTGATGGGAACAAGTATGAGTTGAAAATAAACTGTTTATTTTTAAATGTATATATGCAATAGCAAGTTGTAATTAATATACTGATAACTTCTAAGTGAATATTTTTTAGTGCAGATCTCTCTAATAAGACTTGCATCTCCAGTAGCTCACCCTGATTCTCCTCTTAGATATGCATTGGCTTCCTCAAACACAAATGTTCACGATAAAACTAATCATCCCTCTCATGACACCTGTACCATTTCCATCTGCCTGAGTGCCTACTCTAGAAACCTAACTTCTCTCCATGTCTTCTTTTTTTTTTTTTGGCCAACCTACCACCACCACCACCACCACACATATTCAACCAACCAGACCAATACATTCTGCTCTTTAGTATTTATCTACTCCATCCCCTCCTTGCCTACCACACTGACATTAACTTTGGAAGCCATCACCTTGTTGTACCTCAGTTACTCATCGTGACTCCTTCTTTTCAGTCTTCCCTCTTTCCAGATAATTTTAAATACCTCAAGCAGTGTCATTTTAAAGAAAAACAAATCAATCATATCTCTGTTTTGATGAGCTCTTTAATGACGTTTCACTTTCCTAACCTCAACTTTGTTAAAGTAGTGTCCAAGGCTTTCAAGAATATGTCATTGCCAATGCATGCAGCCACATCACCACCCTTCCCCTATCTTTCTCTAGTTGAGTCATGATCAACTACTTTAATTTGGCAAACACATCATATTCTCCCTTCTTGTGATTCTTTAGCCTCAGCTGAGATTGCATGACCCTAAAGGTGTTATTTAGGGTCATGAAAGATGTTTCATTTTTAGTTAGACTCACTCTGAATACACAAATATGAGTGCACATATGAAAACACACACACACAATGCAAGGTAGGATTACTATATCCAAAAGCACTGGAGGCTTATTTCTCTCTGGGTTGAATGGGCTTACAATTTAGTCAATGATCATCCAGCTGGAGATTACTACATTCCACCTAGGAAAAAATCCTTCAGAGCGAGGAAAGCAATGTTGCCCATAGATACACTGGAAGATTTCGTTTAATGCTGTTCTAGACCCCTGGGAATTCAGGAAAACAGTATTTACTCTAACCTTTCACAGTCCATTGAGAAATCAGAAATTTGTGGGACAGGGCTTTTCTTTGTAACAGAAAACAACTGATACTGACTTTCCAAATGCCTCTGATGAATTTCATCTCAAAGATTTTTCAAAGGTTATCTACTCCTACCCCCTCGTTTTCAGATGAGGAGACTGAAGCCCAGATGAATGCGATGCTCTCTCTGAACAAGTCTACTATTATTATTACTTTCTTTTAGAAAAAAAAAGTAAAGACAATATTTCACTTTGTTCAAATGCTTTCATTTCCTTTTTGCATTATATGCAAATAAAATTTAAAAACAAGTCTGTATAACACTACTGAAGCCCTTGACTATAAGAAGCATAAAATATTTAACGTAAATAGTATATTCAAAAACATGAACACAGAAATGTGTTTAGAAGGTCTCCCCAATCCAGCACACACCAAATATATCCCAAGCTCCCTGGCAGAGGAGATGATCAAAGTATCAAATTCATTGATCTCGCTGATGGTCTGAAGCATCAAATTTTACATATCTAGAAGCAGAGCTTTGTATTTCTAAACTTTCTGAAATCAAATCCTTATTTTCTGTGATGGTAACTATACTGACAACAAAGTGATTGGCCAAAAGAATATCATTTTAGAAGCGAGGAGTAGGGTGAGGAGGGCATAGTAGCAAGAAAGTTTAAGTGCTGTAAATCTTGCCATTGCAACCAAAAAAGAGAGAGGAGATGGACAAGCTAAGACCAAAATCCCAATTGTTTACTACTAATGAATTAATACATTTAGTTTCGGATAAACCACGCTAAGAAATATAAACTGAGTCATAGAAACAGCATGGCCAAAAGAGCAGAAACACCAAAAAAGGTTCATAGAATTTGCCTATCAATCCTCCCTATTAAATATAACTTCTGGGCTAATGGAGAGGTGGGAATGAAATGAAGGAAAACTGCTATAGCCCCAAGCATATTTTGAGAAGAAAAATTGGGTAACTGAATTGCTAAAACCTGAGGATTTCAAATTACATTTTATTTTAAGAGGGTTCTACAAAGTTGTTAGGACGTAGATTCTCCTTATACGTACTCAAATTATACATTATAGGACACACATAAATGTTATCAAATTGGAAATGAGACTTATCTGAAGCACACAGTTTTGTATTTCTACACAGATTAAAGAAAGACTAATATTATGAAAATACTTTGTATAACTATAAAGCATTAAAAATATTTTATTATTTTAAAGAATATTTGAATTCATACAGATAAAATATTCTGCCACATTTTCTTTGCTAACCCTAGAAAAATGTTCTAACTCCAGCATGCAAAGAGATGCATAGGTACTCCAAAATACTCTGAGCTGTAGAATGCTGACTCGGGGGAAAGAAACAAGAAACAAACAAAAAAACCTCTTAAGCAAGCTGAAGTGCAAACATAAGGCCTATTCAGTGATAGCTCAGTTTGTTAATTTTATGTCCCTACCTGACAACAATGGCAATCAGGACCTGCTGAAGAAATACTATTTTTTGTGAATTCTTGGGGATGGATGGATGGCCATAGCTAAGTGTTGGACGCTTACAAAATTTAATAGTATACATATTATTTATATTTTTAAAAACCATTAAGAACATTTTTTTTCTGATTGAAAAATAAATGTACATAGATTTAAAAAATTTTTTAAATAGAGGCTGTGCATGGTGGCTCACACCTGTAATCCCAGCACTTTGGGAGGCTGAGGCTGGTGGATCACCTGAGGTCAGGAGTTCGAGACCACCCTGGCCAACATGGTGAAACCCCGTCTCCACTAAAAATACAAAAAAGTTAGTCAGGCATGGTGGCATGTGCCTGTAATCTCACCTACTCGGGAGGCTGAGGCAGGAGAATTGCTTGAACCTGGGAAGCAGAGGTTACAGTGAACTGAGATTGCACCACTGCAGTCCAGCCTGGGTGACAAAGTGAGACTCCTGTCTCAAAAAACAAAACAAAACAAAAACAAAAACAAAAATCACCTAAAAAATAGATCTAGCATTCTAGAAATTATAAACTGACAATTTGCCATATTTTCTTCAAAATGATAACCAAGATTATATTTTCTATATAGAATTTGGGATTGATTTTGTTCATATGTCACCCTTTACATATCCATTATGATAGTGATTATTTCTCATTTGTGCATAGAGTGGTCTGAGAGGACATTTTGAGATCAGATGCTTTTGTTTTTATCATTCTAAAGTACTTTACACTCTCCTATGATTTTATATGATGATTAATATGCAGTGATGTCACCTCCAAGCTGAGGATAGTCTGATGATGACAGGATTAAGAAGAATCAAAAAGGATTTTGGTGAATAATACTAGGATTTTAGGGTGAGAAAACATGCATAATGTTTTGAGCAAAAGCCAAGAGAGGAGGAAGCATAAAGCTAGAAAAAGAAATTGAAGACATAGAACAAAGGGCAAAATAAAATATGAGGATTATTTGTGGAGATGAATGTTTCAGGCCCAGTATTCATTTACAATCATTTTATGTATTCCTTTGCTCCCTATCTATCATCTTTTCTTCAGAGAGGATAGAGCTTCCATGTCTTCACAGCCCCTCAACACATCTACTGTTTTGCTCATGTAAGAAGGTGGTATATCAGCATAATAACACTTAGAAATTAAGCTGAGCTGGTTACAGAATCAGGTAAAAGGCTTCCTTGACATGTCTGCACCTTCTTCTATGGGAGACTGAAGGACGGCAGAGGTCCACCAACCTGGCTTCAAGGTTGAAGCCAGGAACCATGATCTTCAGTGGCCATGGAGATTTGGGCTATGAGGTATAGCGTCTTAATGAAGTCGAAATCCTATCAGAGGGCAATCTAGTGAGGAGGAAGTTATCTTAGACAACCATAAGAGGCTGATTCAGTGGCCTCAGTTGTGTGCCAATGGTAAAAGGAAAGAAAGAATTTGTACCATTTATCTTGAATATGTCATTATTATCAACCACTGCTAAGATTATCTTAATTTAGGCCATTGACTATTCCAGTGAGTCTTTCCAGATGTGCTGGGGCATAATGGAAGGGTGACACTTCCTGCCCTCTCAGATAAATCCTGCTGTTCCCCTCCCCAAACTAAAAGGAAGCAGGCCCACAAAGACCACCGGATTCGGGAAAATTTGGGTACCACGGCCGGTAGAGTAGGGAAGGATAGAGCTAAGATGGGAAGCGGGTAGTGAGCAAAGGAGCAGTCTATTCCCAGAAGTCTCCTGGCAACTTCAAATCAGTTAGTGAAATGGCAGCTTTAAGAAGCGAGAAAAACAAGAATGAGAAACATTTCTCTTTAGGAAGAGAGAACAAGAGAGAGAAGAATAAGAGAGAGAGAACAAGAGAAGAGAGGATACAGAGAAGAGGCATGCACTCTTAATCTAACCTCACTGTAAAGAACTTTAGTAGGGCTGGATGTGGTGGCTCATGCCTGTAGTCCAGCACTTTGGGAGACCTGAGGTCAGGAGTTCGAGACCAGGTTGGCCAACATGGTGAAATCCTGTCTCTACTAAAAATACAAAAATTAGCTGGGCATAGTGGCATGTGCCTGTAATCCCAGCTGCCCAGGAGGTTGAGGCAGAAGAATCAATGGAACCCAGGGGGCAGAGGTTGCAGTGAGCCAAGATTGTGCCACTGCACCCCAGTCTGGGCAACAGAGCAAGACTCCGTATCAAAAAAAAAAAAAAAACTTTAATAAGAGCACTTTATCATTTTTTCTTCCTTGGTATCATTTTTAGATATCTTTCAATATGTGTAACCTTTCTTTTTCTTGGTACTTAGGCCTTTATCATACTTGGGCCCAAATGAACTCATTAACACCTGTTTGTTTGTTTTGGTTGTTTTCAGACTTAGACTCAACATCATTCTGCTCATCCCATGAATCATTTTTTTCTTGTCCTTGAGCTTTGTATACTGGTTTGCACTATCTAGATGTTCAGAGACCACCAAGTATGATAACCCAGAGAAGGTAACTTGGGACCAATGCAATCTCATTGAAGAATTATAGAATGGCTTTCCTTTGTGTGTTACAGAAAATAAATTTCATTCTTTCTATCTTCTTAAAGTTTATTCTCAATTCATGTATCAACCAAAGCAAGAAAAATAACTGTATTAAATAAATTAAAGGAAGCACAATTCATCAACTGTCAATAATTTTGGCAAACAGGATTTCCCTAAATAGAAATTATCATCATAAATATCGAGTGCAGGCACCTCTTTCCTTGTTTTTCAAATTCGAGCTTGCTTTGTATCTGAGACACTGTGATTGGTCCATCCACTCAACCAGTGTTAATACCTACTATGTAACAGATACTATTCTAGGCCCCAGGGGTAAATTAGACAGCTATTGTTTCTGCCTTCTCCTGAGTTATCAAAAACATAAAGCAAAAGTTAGATAAATTACTGCACTAAATTCTAGGAAGGAAACAGACAAGGTGCTGAGATGGCTCCTAAATCAAAGCCACTATTTCAGACTGGATTCACAGGGAAAGGACTTCTGAGGAGTGGCAGATAATCAGACTGAATAATAATAACATGCTGGCTATGCTTAGCATGGGGAAGTGGCTGGATTAAATGCTAATATAAAAGGAAAAATATAGGGCATATACTCTAAGCAGAAGCCTTAAGGCAGAAAAGGGCATGTTATGTCCAAGAAACATAAAGGCAAACAAGTGTAGCTAAATGCTGATTGAAGCAGACAGCAGTTCAAGATGAGACTGGGGAGGTGAGAAGTTCCAGATTATGCATTGAAGGCCATGAAAATGGTGTGATAAAGAAAGAGAGGGACAAATCAAATGTGAGTCACGGCAAATGCTATCTCGGCCAGGTGATCAAGCTTAACATCATCAGTAATAAGTCATGTTGATAGCATGTACCTTTGATCTTCTGTGGTCCTCATCCCCCAAACCCCGTCACCCCATTCTTTTTTTTATTTATTTTTATTTTTTATTTTTTATATTTTTTTAATTTTTAACTTTTAATTTTTTTATTTTTTTTATTATTATGCTTTAAGTTTTAGGGTACATGTGCAGAATGTGCAGGTTTGTTACATATGTATACATGTGCCATGTTGGTGTGCTGCACCCATTAAGTCCTCATTTAGCATTAGGTATATCTCCTAATGCTATCCCTCCCCGCTCTCCCCACCCCACAACAGTCCCTGGAGTGTGATGTTCCCCTTCCTGTGTCCATGTGTTCTCATTGTTCAATTCCCATCTATGAGTGAGAACATGAGGTATTTGGTTTTTTGTCCTTGCGATAGTTTACTGAGAATGATGTTTTCCAGTTTCATCCATGTCCCTACAAAGGACATGAACTCATCATTTTTTATGGCTGCATAGTATTCCATGGTGTATATGTGCCACATTTTCTTAATCCAGTCTATCGTTGTTGGACATTTGGGTTGGTTCCAAGTCTGCTATTGTGAATAGTGCTGCAGTAAACATACGTGTGCATGTGTCTTTATAGCAGCATGATTTATAGTCCTTTGGGTATATACCCAGTAATGGGATGGCTGGGTCAAATGGTTTTTCTAGTTTTAGATCCCTGAGGAATCGCCACACGGACTTCCACAATGGTTGAACTAGTTTACAGTCCCACCAACAGTGTAAAAGTGTTCCTATTTCTCCACATCCTCTCCAGCACCTGTTGTTTCCTGACTTTTTAATGATCGCCATTCTAACTAGTGTGAGATGGTATCTCATTGTGGTTTTGATTTGCATTTCTCTGATGCCAGTGATGATGAGCATTTTTTCATGTGTTTTTTGGCTGCATAAATGTCTTCTTTTGAGAAGTGTCTGTTCATATCCTTTGTCCACTTTTTGATGGGATTGTTTGTTTTTTTCTTGTAAATTTGTTTGAGTTCATTGCAGATTCTGGATATTAGCCCTTTGTCAGATGAGTAGGTTGCAAAAATTTTCTCCCATTTTGTAGGTTGCCTGTTCACTCTGATGGTAGTTTCTTTTGCTGTGCAGAAGCTCTTTAGTTTAATTAGATCCCATTTGTCAATTTTGGCTTTTGCTGTCATTGCTTTTGTTGTTTTAGACATGAAGTCCTTGCCCATGCCTATGTCCTGAATGGTATTGCCTAGGTTTTCTTCTAGGGTTTTTATGGTTTTAGGTGATGCAGAAAAGGCGTTTGACAAAATTCAACAACCTTCATGCTAAAAACTCTCAATAAATTAGGTATTGATGGACGTAGCTCAAAATAATAAGAGCTGTCTATGACAAACCCACAGCCAATATCATACTGAATGGGCAAAAACTGGAAGCATTCCCTTTGAAAACTGGCACAAGACAGGGCTGCCCTCTCTCACCACTCCTATTCAACATATTGTTGGAAGTTCTGGCCAGGGCAATTAGGCAGGAGAAGGAAATAAAAGGTATTCAATTAGGAAAAGAGGAAGTAAAATTGTCCCTGTTTGCAGATGACATGATTGTATATCTAGAAAACCCCATCATCTCAGCCCAAAATCTCCTTAAGCTGATAAGCACCTTCAGCAAAGTCTCAGGATACAAAATCAATGTACAAAAATCACAAGCATTCTTATACACCAATAACAGACAAACAGAGAGCATGAGTGAACTCCCATTCACAATTGCTTCAAGGATAATAAAATACCTAGGAATCCAACTTACAAAGGACATGAAGGACCTCTTCAAGGAGAACTACAAACCACTGCTCAATGAAATAAAAGAGGATACAAACAAATAGAAGAACATTCCATGCTCATGGGTTGGAAGAATCAATATCGTGAAAATGGCCATACTGCCCAAGGTAATTTACAGATTCAATGCCACCCCCATCAAACTACCAACGACTTTCTTCACAGAATTGGAAAAAACTACTTTAAAGTTCATATGGAACCAAAAAAGAGCCCACATCGCCAAGTCAATCCTAAGCCAAAAGAACAAAGCTGGAGGCATCACGCTACCTGACTTCAAACTATACTACAAGGCTACAGTAACCAAAACAGCATGGTACTGGTACCAAAACAGAGATATAGATCAATGGAACAGAACAGAGCCCTCAGAAATAATGCCGCATATCTACAACTATCTGATCTTTGACAAACCTGACAAAAACAAACAATGGGGAAAGGATTCCCTATTTAATAAATGGTGCTGGGAAAACTGGCTAGCCATATGTAGAAAGCTGAAACAGGTTCCCTTCCTTACATCTTATACAAAAATTAATTCAAGATGGATTAAAGACTTACATGTTAGACCCCATCACCCCTTTCTAACCAGAAAAAAACATCAGACAAACCAAAATTTAAGAATATTCTTCAAAACCTCTGGCCAGAACTCTTCAAAGCTGTCAAAGTCACTGAAAACAAGGAAAGCCTGAGAAATTGTCACAGTACCCAGGAACCTCAGGAAAGAGACATGGTGACTAAATTCACTGTGGCATCTGGATGGGACACCAATCAGAAAGAGGACATTGGGTAGAAACTAAGGAAATCTGATTAAAGTTTGAACTTTAGTTAATAACAATGTTTCAATATTGGTTTATTGTGTCAAATATATCATATGAATGCAAGATCTTAGTAACAGAGAAAACTAGGTGATGGGTATATGGGAATTCTCTGAAACATCTCTGCAATATTTCTGTAACTCTAAAACTATGTTAAGATTAAAAGTGTATTTTGAAAGAAATAAATGCTAAGTTTCTGAACTTAGCAATTAGTGGATCGTTGTGCCATTTTATAAGGTGAGAAAGAAAGGAAGGAAACAGAGTGGGGATGAATGTAACAGAAGGAAGCAACAAATTTAAGAGTTCCCTCCCCGCCACACACATATACACACACATACACATATATACAAACATACACATACACATATCCACACATATACAAACACATACACACATATACACAAATTCACACATACACATACACAAACACTTGGACTTTAATATGTATTTAATAAAGTCAGTTTTAATCACTAGCAACAGTCTTTGGATAGAACCATCAATCATAGCCTCCCTCACTTGGGCAAACCACACTGCATCCTCTTCAGGCTAGAAGCCTCCACGATAGGGTTTTAGTACTCACTGGAGCTCAACAGGTGATTTCTGGCTGTCAGGATAAAGGCAGTCTTTTGGGGCTTCTCCCTAGAACACTCCTGATGGACTGTTTCTGCTCATATTTCTGCTTCTGAGTCACAAGGTTCGCTACTGCAGAACATGGCAATTTTCTTTTGAGTACTAAATATTCTTTTGAAATTCGGCAAAGGAAAACTACTTAATTTGAAAGGTAGCCAGTGGTCACAGAACCCTCTCTATTCAGATAGCTTTTCCCTCAGAATATACGATCAATATATCAGTTATTCTTAGCAGTACACACACAGCGGTGCAATGCTTTGTGTTAGTGACATGAAAAAGTGTTAATGGTGACGTTATAGTTCGGAGTCCATGTGCCCACGCCTTTCCTTAGATTACATTTTAGTTACCTTCCCAATCTATCTGAGCAGGATACAAGTCACAACTGTCAGAAATCATATTTAAGTGCAAACTACTAGACATTTCTTAACTCTTCCCAAGATTAGAAATGTATTGTCTCAGTTTTGAAGCAGCTGCCTTGATAATTTGGCAATAACCTTGACATAGGATCCCAGGTTAGAAAAAAATATATACAAGATAATTAATTGTAAAGTTCATGCCGGAGATGGATAGAAAATAATAACAGCTGAATGTGGTAAGGTGTGCTATAGCAGGGAGAAGTCTATTCCTCCCTGGAAAATCCTAGTCAATGGAGGAGGCAGCCGAGGTCTCCTGTCTGTGCTTTATATTCGTGAAATATCTCTGAGTCCAACAGGAATAACTAAGTCTAACAAATTTAAACATAATTTTCAAATATACTCAACATGGAGAAAAAAACAACATTCCTGCAGCAGTCCGCAATAGCTCAACAAACCAAATGAATAGAGTTGGAGGTTCTATCTGAATCTAAATCATTGCAAATAGTGATTATCATTTTAGTACACCTCATATGTATAGCATTTATGTGTTTACAAAATGTTTCCAAATTTATTTCTTGTTATTCTTGAGCAATTTTTCAAAGTAAGTGCAGGCATTGGTATTACACATTTTAGAAATGAAGAAACCTCAGGATTGGGTTATGTCCTGAGAATCACTCTTTGTGGAAAGGTGTGGTGCATCTGAGTTGGAAAAGTTGATTTATGTCCTGGTTCTGTCTTATACTTTCAGTTAAGATTGGGAAACCCTTAAATACTTTTGTTCCTCATTTGGATATCAGTAATAATGCCCACCTCACCCAGATTGTAAAGGGATCAGTAGATGAAAAAAATGTGAAAGCAGTAAATGTTAACCAGTATAAAGGGATTGTTCTCTTCCTTAGCTCAAGAGGAGCTCAAAGTCGAATGACCCTTACATAAGAATTGGTTCCCCCAGTGCTCTTAGAGCCACTCACCAAGCACCAGCCATCCAGTGAAGGCTGAGCAAGCAACCTCACAATGCCAGCCCTTCTCTCAGAAATCACCTATCCACCAATACTGAATTTTGCACCAACACTCAAGAACAATAATTCTGGAAGAAATGGGGACAGTACAAATTGTGCTACATGATAGAAAAGTTCTTTTTTGAAACGGTAATTACTTTTTTTTTTTTTTTTTTTTTTGAGACGTAGTCTCACTCTGTCGCCCAGGCTGGAGTGCAGTGGCATGATCTCGGCTCACTGCAAGCTCCACCTCCCGGGTTCACGCCATTCTCCTGCCTCAGCCTCCCGAGAAGGTGGGACTACAGGCGCCTGCCACCACTCCCGGCTATTTTTTTTTTTTTTTTTTTTGTATTTTTTAGTAGAGACGGGGTTTCACCATGTTAGCCAGGATGGTCTCGATCTCCTGACCTCGTGATCCACCAGCCTTGGCCTCCCAAAGTACTGGGATTACAGGTGTGATTGAATTGGTAATTACTTTTAATTGGAACAAGCACGCCAATATTCTTTTTGCAGTTCCTGACTCGTTTGATTAACAAGAATAATTCTTCTTAGGATTTCCCACTGAAAGACATAAAATAGATCATCCTTCGTGTTAAATTAAGGGAAATTGTGAGGCACGGGGCTCATCAACACACAGCCTGAGCTGAAAATGCTTATCCCTCATTTCTTAAACTCATTCCCCACCACAGAGACCTTTTGCCCAACAGGGTGAGTGCTGATGATTGGTATGACTTGAAAAATGTTATTCCTATTCACATATGTGATTCCTTTCTGAAAACCTGCTAAAATATTTCTCACTGAATTCTCACAGCTTCCAACAACAACAGGTCAACTGCTTCCCATAGGCTGAAGCAAGGATTAAATCAGAAAAGTGCTTAGAAGTATGGTATCTCTCCTTTCCCCAGTGCAGCAATGGGCAGGGACATGTACGTTTAGCAGACATCACAGGGAAGAGAGGAATTTGGCTCCTGTCTATTTTAAGACAATAAGGCCTTTCTTAGGTTTCATGATAGGGGCCCATGGACTAAGCTATGACTCAGTGGGCATGGCAGCTCCCAGGTAAAATCCTCCTGTTTAAATATTGCAGGGCAAAGCAGCACATCTGGCAGAGACAGGGGAAGGAAGCAAAAAGAATGGGAATTGTTAATTCAGTCCTGAGGAAAGTGGAGTCTATTAGGAAGTCCCAGAGAGCTCCCCTCAGGGCTCACAGGAGAAAGCTGATGTTCAACCCTGAGGATTTGAAAATCCTAGAGAGAGTTTTCCTCCAGCTCTGCCTTCCCAAAGATTCCCCAGCTGAGGTTTTCTCGGTAATCAAAGGTAGCCATCAAAGTGCCTCCCAGGAGAGAGAACTTTTTCTCTTCACATCTGTTTCTTCAAATGTAAAATGGGGACACATTTGATCACAAGACATTTTCAAGTAAAATTTAAAAAATATATAAAATCCTAAGTTTCCCAAAAGGGTGAACTGCTTCACAGAGATCCAGCAGCAGAGATTTCTTTATCTCCTTTTCTGAGAGAACACTTGGTTTCCTCAGGAGGGAGATGGAATAATTCTTCTGAGACATGGTCAGTGAGGTTTTGAGTTTCACAATGAATTATCTGTTCTTTGAGGGTGAGTTGATTCAAGAGACAAGTTTAGACTCATCACTCTTAACTCACTTCTCTGGAGAATTAATTACGGGTGAGGTGCCAGTTAACTTTTGTCAGACACTCAGGGTATTTCTGGCAATGGCACAGTGAAATTTCATCCTTATCCCTGTAAGGAAGGATGAAAAACCCAAGAGTATAAGAGTTGGGCCATGTGGATTCTCATTCAAGCTGTGTCACCTTGGACAAGTCACCAGAGATTGACAATTCTAAATTGCCTCAATGTGTTGCTACTATCCTGTGGGATTTTTTTTTGTGAAAAGTGAATGAGGTGATGGATACATTAATCCTTTGCAAATTGTAAAGGTTTTTTAAGCAAAGCATTTTTAAAATACATTTTATTGTGTATATTTAAGATCTACAACATGATGTTACAAGATATATACATATAATAAAATGATGAGTATAGTAGAATACATTAACATAGCCATCATCTCACAGAGTTATGCAGTCTCACTGCCCCTATGGCAAGAGCAGCTATAATCTACTCATAAAAACCCTGAATACAATACACTGTTAATAATCATAGTCCTCATGCTGTACATTAGATCTTTTGACTTGTTCAACTACATATTTACTGCATCGTATCCTTTGGCCTACATCTTACAGAAAGATGAAGTAGTGGACATACGTTCTGAAACCCCACCTGAGACACCTAATCCACTAGGTATGTTTGAGGCATGATGGGCTATAGAATTATTCTTTTCTTTTTTCTTTTTGAGACAGGGTCTCACTCTGTTGCCCAGGCTAGTGTGCAGTGGTGCAATCACAGCTCACTGCAGCCTCGACCTGCCGGGAGCTCAAATGATCCTCCCCTTCAGCCTCCTGGGTAGCTAGGATTACAAGTTTGCACCACCACACCTGGCTAGATTTTTTTTTTTTTGTATTTTTTTGTAGAGAAGGGTTTTCCTATGTTGCCCAGACTGGTCTTGAACTCCTGGGCTTAAATACTCCACCTGCCTTGGCCTCCCAAAGTGCTGGGATTACAGACATGAGCCACTGTGCCTGGCTCAGAATTTTTCAATTAGAACCACTACATAAAATCAAGTTTCCTAAATCCGTACCAGATGATATCCGGGTACTGTGTTTCACACACCTTGCCTTAGATCAACAAGAAATTACACTTTGAAGTACACTAGTGGCAAGAATCTGTGAGTCTTCTTCTCAAAGAGGAGTCAGAAAGCAATGGGGTAAATTTTTGGCTTCTTTCGGTGCTTTGGGTACTTCCTTTACTGTACACATATGAATGAGCCTACTGTTTACCCAAAGCCCTGATCATTTGAAGTGATGAATGGGGAGAAGTCACATAAAACTAGAGAAATATCACTTGGTGTTTTCATGGACCCATTTCCTTAACACAGGGTACTATGATTTTGGCAGACATCATAAGCTAGATGTTGCCATTTGACCAATCTAACAATCTACCCATGATTCTACCCAGATTTTTAATTACCTTTTTAGGTAAATGTCAAATGAAATAGGATGGTGTAGGGCATATCATTTAAACATAAAATGTTTCCCTTCGATGACAGATTTTGCTCATGGTAGCCAACAGGATAGGTATAGACCTTTGGATGCCATACTGACTCTTTCATAGTTTGGCCTAACCTATGTTTCAGCCTTCCTTTCCATTTCCCCAAAACCACCCTAGGCTGTAGCTACTGAGAATAACGTACGGGACTCTGAATGTTCCATTCCTATGTGTTGGTACATGCTTTACCCTCTTCTGCTAAGTTCTTCCTCTTCCCCCCTCAATCCAGTAAGACCCCACTGACTCTCTAGTGCTTTGTTAAACCAAGATCCAGCTGGGTTAGTCTAATTTTTCCCTGTGATTTGAGGAGTCTTAATGTCTCTGATTTATCACCTGTGTATTGTGTATCATTGTTTTTTCTTCATCTAATCTCTCAGGACAGACTGTAAAGGCTAGAATTATGATGAATCACCTTTGTATCCTAGATGTCTGGTATAGTACCTGTATGTAACTAAGTCTGCAGAAATAAATGTTGAAGAATAAATAAATAACCATTTCTAGTGCATTAACATCTGTCACTTATAAAGCACTTATATGTTCTTTGTATACAACTGACTGAATACTGCAGGGGGACAGAAATGTAAGTTTAAAATGCAGAATAATAAGATGAAAATGTTACATGAATGATGGATCTTTCTCAGTTTTAAATATGGACAATGTCCTCTTTATGTGGCTATACAGATGATACCCCTGAAATTTAAATTATTTTTTAGGAGATGGAGTTGAAGGGAGTATGTGAGACCTGCTCACTTTTGCAAGCAAGCCCTTCTCCAACTCTCCTTGGAATCTTTGGAGTTGTCACAGACCAGAAAAGGAGGAAATTTTTGAGGTCCTATTTGTTTCTCTCTTTGGTCCATTGCTAAGGAGGGATGATAAACTGTCACAGAATTGCCATCCTGTCCAAATTATTTTTACTTTGGGTCTCTATGAAGATGAACAAAACATTTTCTAAAAAGATTGAAGCAAATTAGCTTTCAGCTTTATCAAATACAGTTTCTCTGACAAAGTTTCATCTGTCTTCTGATGGATTACTGGTACCAACTAATAGCATCAGCTCATCTGTAAGCTTGGGGAGTTCACACCAGGAAAAACACAAAACCAACAACCAAACAAACAGAAAAACTGATTTTCTGTGATTCATTAAAATGTTTTCATTTTAAGTTTTGATCTTCACTGAGTGTGGAATTCTCTTAGGAAGTAAAGATGAGCTGCTTTATTGTCTGGCAATACATCTTTTTGATTTTGCCACTGAGTAGCCCCTAAAGAGAATACAGTATTTACAAACAAGGCTTCTGGGATGTTCTCCTATACTCCCCTGTCCTCTCACAGTTCCAAACGCCTCTTAAAATAGCATTGCAAGTGCCTTCCCAACATTCCCCAGGAGGACATCACGTTCCCAGTGTAAGTGACAGTGGTCTGGGAGCACATTCTATCACCTAATTGTGAATTTCTCTGGACTATGAAATGCTCAGTGTCTCAGAAAACACCAGTTTCTCAACTCACCACCAATTGCTTCTCCTCTCCACTTTCCCCTGATAAAAAACAAAGCAAAAAAGACAACCAAAAAAAAAAGGCATTTCATTTTGAAAACATTTGTGGCAAAGCTGATTACATTTATGGTTGTCAAGACTTTAGGATGAAGTAATCTGCTATTTGGAAGAAAAACACTTTGACAGAATTAGGAGAGATGACATCAAAATACAGCTTCTAATTTGTCTTTTTTTCTTACTCTAAAGACATTGCACAGACAATTTTTGCAAATTTGGCACTCAACGTGACAACAGTTTCCTAATGACCTTATGAATTGGGGAAGCAAAAGAAAGAAGCAGATTTTGATGCCGTTTTATAAAAGAGTTCATCCATCATACTTTCTTCAGCTTTTGAAGTTGTCATACATCTCCAGGGAACAAACTCACTGTGTAATTAGTTTTCAATTATTCTCAATCATGTAAAGTTGCAAGATTAAGTTGATGTATTTTTATGAGCATCCACATTATTTTTTAAAAATACATGACTCCAAGTAGACACTGCAATGATTAATGAAAACCCTAATCATTTACAGGCAATTCAGTAGGAAAAATGACTAGATTATATTTCCAAAATATCTGGAAAGCAAGAAAGTAGATGCTTTCAAGATTAGAGTAGCTCATTGAGCCAGGATTGATTCTCAGCAGGGACTCAAAGAACAATACAATGGCCAACACATGTTCTGATAGGTTGGCGTCATTTCATACCTGTCATTAAAGTTTTGACAGTCGCTCATGTTTGAATCCAGCCCTTCCAACAAAATCTTACCACTAAATTGTAAGATCCCTTTGTAAAACATCAGGGAAACAGAAGAGGAGAGGTGAAAAACAGAATCGAAAGTCCCACACAAACCAGAAAGAATAACAAAGAGTTTTTATAGCCTCATATCTTTCTTAGAAGGAATAAAAGTCTAAGATTGAAAATAATCATGTGGAACTTTCCATAGGAGTATTCATTGTAGGGTGATGAAACTGATAATGGGTTATCAAGGTGTTCAGACTCAAAATCTTGTTTCTATCACCTCTGATCACTGTCACCCACATAATAAGCTACGACTGTTTTTACCCTTAGTAAGTCTCCTTACTATAAAATAAAGGCATCAGACTAGATGATGTTGGACACCCCACTAAATCTTTAAATCCATGAAGGTGAAGATATTAAAAGTAAACTAACAATGACACAACTGTCTCCAAACTGAATATACTTATCTACTACTTTGTACTGCCTGAAACTGTAGTACCCTTTGGGAGATACCAGAGGCTCAAGACAGGGAAAGATGCCAAAACCTTCTCTTTCTAAGCTCCCTAGAAGGTGGTAAAGACAAGTGGAAGATCCCCACTGCTTAGGTCCACTGTAACTGTTAAGGCGGAAGTAGTGCTGTTAGGAGGGAACGCTAAGCCCTACGTAAGAGAGCAGATGAAAGTGGGCACCTAAGTGTGGTACTTCTCCTTCCTCTTTTGAGTGAGGCTAAGGCTATTGCATGGCAAATTATCCAGAATGTTACTTAGTTTCATGAGGTATATTATTCTTCATCTTTGTTCATTTATCTTTTACATAGGGTCAAGTAAAAAGAGAAAACTGTACTAAATCCATCCCTAATATGGAAAAAAATATACTGTTTACATCATATGCAATGTTTAGCTGGCTAAAATTTCTTTTAACATATATAATATGCATAAACAAAAAAGTCTGGTCTCTTTAAAAGTTCGTGTGTTTCCGATTAATTAGATTCAGCTTAAACAAAATAATATTACTATATACCTATAAGCATGGCCTAGAGGAAATTTTGCTCAGGCTTAGATAAAATATTGGTTTCGAAAGTGGAAACATTTATCAGAAAGGAAGTTTTATTTTCAAAGAAAAATTTTACCTAGAAAGAGTTTCTTTGAGCTATTTCAGAAAAGAATAACTTGGTATTATGAAACCAACAGAAGAAGCAGATTGGGGTAGTAGGAAACTTGGAACTTTTAGCAGACTACTAGCATAAAATATCATTAAATAAATATTTATTGAGCTCTGCTATGTGCCAAGAATAGAGGCAGGCATCAAATTAAATGCTGAGAAGAAGGAGGGGGGAGGAGGAAGAGAAAGGAAGAGGAAAAGGAGGGTGAAGAGGGGGAGGAGGAGAAGGGGGAGAAGAAAGGGGAGGAGAAGGGGGAGAAGAAGGGGGAGAAGAAAGGGGAGGAGAAGGGGGAGAAGAAAGGGGAGGAGGAGGAAAGGAGGGAATACAAGTCCCATCCTTATGGAGCAGGTTTCTTTTAATGAAACCAGAGAATATCAAAAGAATTTTGTTGTATAAAGGAGTTGAATATAAGGTATGAATGTAAGAAAAAGAGTAGGTCCACGTGAAGAGGTTAAATTGTCAAGTTAAATAAGTGGGTTCCATTAGCTTCCGTGTGTAAAGCCGGTGTCTAAATAGCTGGAGGGACTAGACCAATATTCAAACAGTATCAATTTCCTAAAGGCAGAGGATAGAGAAAACACCTCAGAGGGGTACTAAATAACCTCTTAGGACTTCCCTTACTTCTCAGATAGGAACAAGAATACTCTGTCTGCTATTGGTAAAACAGATTTATGGTGTTTCACTTAAAGGTTATTTAGGGGTCAGTATGGTCTTGCATAAAATGGTCTTTCAGCTAGGTTTTCAGTTTTTTAACTTAGCTTCGTCATGGCCACGGCTGCTGAAGATTGGAAGATGATGTGACAAAGAGAAGAGGAAAGTAAACAGCCCTGTGATACTTTTTCCTCTCCTCTTCTTGAATTTACACACTCAGAGAAATAGAAGAGTTGTCCAAACTTGGGAAACAAATCACTTAAATCTTTCAACAGAGAGAAGTGAAAGATTTTTATTGTCTGAATTAAAAAAATCATGTAAAAGATATAATCACAGGAAAGTAAAAACAGTTAAAAACTACAAGATGCTAAGAAACAATGCTCTTTTCTACGTACTGAAATTGGGATATGGTGGGTTAAAGGAAGATGAAAAAGAGAATTAAAATATTCAGAGCACGAGTTCTGTGACCAGTTTTAGAAAGTTCTAGAGCTTAAGAATATGGAAATGTAAGATTAGAGGAAATACAAAACAAGAATAAAATAATATAATGGCAAAAAGAAAAAAATATTTCTCTAACGCCTGGCTAAAATTTATCTTCAAGAAGCATGGCAAAACATTTACTGATTTAATGAAAATCCCAAAGAAAAGTGAATGCAATGGACTATCATTCAGTGCTAAAAAGAAAGGAACTATCAAGTCATGAAAAGACATGCAGGAACCTTAAATGATTTGAATTTACACACCAAGTGAAAGAAAGTTGTTACTAAGTGAAAGAAGTCATTCTAAAAAACTATATACTGTATGATTTCCATTACTTGACAGTCCGTAAAGGCAAACTCTAGTGACAGTAAAAAAATCAGTGGTTGTCAGGAGTTAAGGTAAAGAGGGGACTAAATGGAAGGGGCACAGAGGGTTTTTAGGGCAGTGGAAATACTTTGTATGATGCTACATGCATACAGTGGCGTCTACATACCATTATACACTTGTCCAAATTCAGGGAATGCACAACACCAAGCAGGAACCCTAATGTAAACTATGGGCTCTGGTGATACTGATGTGTCAATGTAGTTCATCAATTGAAACAAATGTATCACTCTGGTGGGGGAGGTTGATAGTGGAAGGGAGTAGGTGTGTGTGGGGCCAAAAGGTTTGTGGAAAGTGTTCTTCTCAATTTTTCTGTGAAATTAAAACTGGCCTAATAAATAAAATCTATTAAAAAAACTATTGCAGCAAGAAAAAAATTCTTTCCATAATTATATGTAGTAACAGAAAAAAAGCTAATTGAATTTTAGATAACTGACCTTCTGGTATCAAATGTCTCACATGTATTAGAAAAGTAAAGTAAGAACACTCAGGAGTTTGGGAGAAATAATACTTTTAAAATGTAGCCAAATGTTTACTGCAGGTGAAATGAGTAAGTCACACTAATTTAATTAAAATATGCAAACCAAACAGGAATGACCTTTAGCAAATCTGACCAATATTTGGTGCAGGGATTTCAATGATCTGGAGTCCCAAGTCTTAGGGGATAAACTGAATGAATTTAGAGTCACCATCACCATCAATTATTTCTGAAAGTGCATCTCAGAGACCAAGAGATGCCGAAATATAGGAACAGGGGCAATAGCTATTAAAGGAGAAGAGAGCAAGGCTGCCAATAATTGCCAATACTCTAGATCCCATGTCTACTAAAATAACGGAATTAAACTGGACCAGAAAATGTAACAAACCTTACACACTAAGATAAACTACAGAGAGGCAAGAGCAATTGTAGCTGAGGAATGGAAGTGAAAAAAAAAAAAAAGATCCAAGAGGAATGGACCACGGGAACTTGCATTCTGATGAAGAAGCTAGAATAAGCTGGTGAATAGCAAAGGGGAGTCATCTGACAATCTCGGTTTTTTTCCATGAAAATGACCCCTGCGATTCAAACTGAACATTTCAATGATAGGAAAATCTCATTTTATTTGGTTTGAATAGGAAAACTTGCTAAGAAATAAAGATGGCTGCCTTTCTTTCCTAATGCTAGATGATAAATTTATTTGAGTTTTCAGTAAATTCTTACAGAGAAAGAAGCCAAGGTATCTCCTTATAAATGAGAGAAATTTAAAGAGGAATGCTAAGGATGTGAATTTCCTGGAGAATGTGTTATGTAACTAACAAACTGCGAGGGAGGGGAGTAATTATCACTTTAATTAATTAGGCCCCTGTTACAGCTCCCTTGTGAAAGATAATCCTTGATTAAAAGTGTCAGTATGTAAAAATATTGATGGATATTGAAATGTAACAGTGTAAAATTTCAATTAATTGTGAAAAAGAAATTAGCTGGTATTACCATTTACCAATAGACAGTCATGATTTCCAGAAGATATGGGGGCATACAAATAAATGATTAGTTAACAATGGACATGTAAACAGGAAAAGAATTATTCCAAGCAGGTTTATCCCTTAGGACATCTAGCCTCTTTGGCCTTTTGTTTGTGCATCTGCAATGCAGAAGTTAAGGTTAAGTAATGGCAATTGTTTTGCAGAGGAAGGAAATAGATATAACAGTATGAAATAGAAAGAGATCAAATAATGACGTTTTACTGATACTTAATGTTTTCCTAATCAACAGAAATGTTGCAACATATGTATGTTATATAAACATCAATAAATATTGTATGCCTTGGAAATTTCATACCTGACAGCCTTGCTGAGACTTTTTCCACCTCTGTGCCTAGAAAGAGCTCCCAGGGAACTATGAAGGCTCAAGCACTTTTAAATTCAAATTATGCTAAGCCAGGAGGTTAGTTGCAAGGAGACAGATTCCAAACTTCACCTAAGACTGATTCCTTTACCGTGAAGTCTGTTTTCATGACTTCATTTTCTGAACACTGACTAGAAGTGAGACTTGCTTCTATTTCTTTTTCTTCTCTCTCTCTTTTTCCTTAGCCTTATCAGAATTAGATGCCAAATAAAATAATGAGATATCCTCTGAAAGAACTGCTCGTGGTATAGTAAACCAAAACAAAAAACATTAAAAACTGATCTTTGACCTTAGATGTGGAAATAATGCCGAGCCACATACTCACTCTTAGGCCTAGAATAAGTTGTTTAGTGTCAGCAAGCCAAGGTTTCAAGATTTAGAAAGAAAAAGAAATAAATTTACCACATCGGGTGGGCATGAGGTATAGAAACAATACATGTAAAGAAATGGCATAGGTTCTAAAATTTGGTAAACACTCAAAAAACAGCAGCTGTCATTTCATGGTTTTGTTGCCATTATTATTCTCACAGAAGAGTATCTCACCCCAAATTCTGAAATTTCCCCTAATAAGGATATAACCAGTCATGGAAAATATCCAGTCAGGCTTATTTTAAAATAAAGCAAAACTGAGATTGCTTGTTTACTGTTGAATGATACCCAGTTGCCAGAGAGAATAGAAACTAAACCTATATCATCTACCCCTCCTCCTGCCTTCAGTACCTCCATCCAGCATAGCACAAAGAAAAATAAAGTCTTTATTATTTAGGCTTACATGTGAAGACATAACTGCCTACTCCACTGATAAAATCTGATAGAAAAGTAATTTTGAGGATAAAGCAAGAAAACAGTGGGCATATCTGGGAAACATGCTTTGGCCCTGGGGCTGCTCTTTATCTTCTCCCTAAAATGAAACCAAATGCCCTGATGCTCTCCAAAGAACACAATTAAGTAGAATTTTCTTATCACTTTCTATTTTCATGCTGGTTATGGTAGAAGCTCTTCCCCTTGTAACAGTGCCAAGGAAGGCAGAGTATTAGAAAATCTTCATCGTGTTCAACAATGTAAAACTGGGTATGAAATGTATTTTTTCCCCTACCAATCAAATTATTCTGTGCTTATCTTTTATAGAAAGGAAGAAAAATTAGGCTTCAGGTAATTATTTAGCTCACGGTCACATTCCTCCTAAAGAGTTCCTCGGTAGTTAATTAAATAAGAAATAAGAAGCTTGTTTTCCAACGTGATTCTGTCTTGTTTATTGGCTTGGCATGAATGAGGAGGTGAAGAACGGCTTATTTGCTTTACTCAAACAGAAGAATCATCAGCATGACTAAGGGTGAACAATAACATCAAGAAAAGTCATTATAACTTTCTTATTCCTAGAGGAGGTATCGTACCCGCCTGTTACTTGGGATCATCAGAGTGCAACAACATTTTGCAACAATGACAGTGAAATGTATCAGCATTAACATTTAAGACAATTCTCTCACTTTCTCTAACTCCTCCACAAGAGTTGGGAGAGAAGAAGAGGAAGAAGTCCAGGTGCTTGATCCAGCTACATTAGTAATAAGAATCTACAGAGAACACCAGATAGAAGAATGCAGAGAGGAGCTCTGGAATCATGAAGATATATATGATCTGTGAAGATATTAAACGAATGAAAGGAATTTAAGAGGGAAAAAGATGAAACAAGAAATAGAAAAGAAATCAAGTACTTATTTCTTAAACAGCCGAGACTGATTTAACTCCAAGGACATATTGTATGCAAATGGGACTGTGCCACATCTAAACACACAGGTATCTAGGTTTCCTCTACATTGAAAGATGTGCTTCTTAATCTATAGCTGTCTTCCTGAATTGTTATTCATTGTTCACACTAGAATTTGCCAAACAAATCAAAAAGTCTCGGGCTACAACAAAGCTCTCTGTCCGGGCCCTAATGGAAAATACACATAGTACTATTGGCAGTGACATTTTGAGTCGTACATCCTGTCTTCTTTCCTCCTTGATGCTTTTATGTTCCAGTTCATCAATCTGTTATTTAAAATGTAGTCCTGTGATTTCCCACCTCAGTATCATGGAAGGGGCTTGTTAAAAATCTAGATTCCTGTCCCTAATTCCCAGCCTGACTCAATATCTTTACACGAGGAATAAAGTATCTCAGATACTCAACCTGTGAATTAATCTCTTTTAAATGACTTCTTAGAAGATAGTAGTTATTTAAGTAATTCAGAATCTTATCATTTAAAGCACTATACCTGGTGACTATGAATATTGATTTTTGAAAAAGTGGCCCCAGTTCTGCCAAGAGGTCAACATTCAAGGATATTTAGGATTCTCAGCCTCAGAAAAGAGAGGTCCTGCTTTTCTGAGCCCAATAAATACAGATAGCTTCAAAAGACTGCTTTGCTACCACAGTTTTTGTTATGTATTTGCACTAATCTTAAAAACGTAGATCCTCAGTTTTATTGTTGCTGTTACTCATTGTCCATGTGCTGGAAATTTGAACTTAAACTAGCCCTTAGCCTGTGAAGTTGCTTACAGCTTCTTTGATACAATAAAATGGAGGGGTACTATGCATATCTATGCGGTTACACACTATGCAATAAAATAGTAAAATTATTTTGAAAATAGAAAGTGATTTAAAAAATTCCACTTAATTGTGTTATTTTGAAACATCAGGGCATTTGGTTTCGTTTTAAAGCGAAGACAAATATACAAATGTAAGTGTATATTGCCATCATTTATAAAATATGGCCTCTATTCTCACCTCATCTGTATCTCTACAACTTCTAGCTGTTACTCTACTACCAGCACCAGATAAAACCATCCAAGTTGCCTAGCATTTTCGTAAGTTAGCTCCTTTGTAAATAATTTGTTTTTTAAAATAAAAACACCCATGGCTTTACCTTCCAAAACATGTTGCTATGAATAATAAGGGCTAAAAATGTCATTATTATTATATTGATTAGGCATATAAAAATAACAGGAATATACTGAGCACCTAGTGGGCGCCAGGTGATGCACATGGCTGTGAAAGATTAAATGAGATAGAGGATGCAAAATATTCGTTAAATTCATCATATTATATCATACCTTTTCATGAGTATTATTATTAGTTTGAGGAATGGCTAGAGTGTAAGTGTGAAGCTTATCATTGCCTGTTAGTATTATAATAATAATAAATTCCGTGAAGAGGAGGAAGAAGAGGAGGAGAATAAAGGGGAAATAAATATATTGGCTAGTATTTGCTTAGCATGTACACTGTACCAGTCATTACACTAATCTATGTGCATGGATTCTCTCCTTGTGGAGTTGGAGGATGAAGAAATGCCTGTGAGAAAGATGGCTGGCAAAAGGGCTCTATGAGCTATGGAAGCTCTCACATGGGTTTGATCTCAGGGTTTATCCTAGACAGATGAGAAACACTGAAGAATTTTAAACAGGAGAATGACATGTTCAGATTTGCATTTTAGAAAGGTCACGCTGGCAATGTGAGGAGTAACTTGTACTAGAGAAAGACTGGAGAGTGGGAGACCAGTTAGAAGCATATGGCTCTGGTGATAGTTCATGTGAGAGGTGCGAAAGGTCTGAAAAGATGCCTGGATGGAAAGAGGGGGATGGATTCCAGGGAAGCCTCTGAGGGAACAGATTTAACCTGGGGACAGATCAGAGGGCAGCAGTGGAATTTGGAGTGAGAAAGAAAGAAGATATGTTTATAGCATATCAACCTCACTTCTAGTTTGCCATGTATTTAGGGATTAATAAAAATGTGCAGCTTGATATTATTATTCACACAATCATGTAAGTAAGAGTAAAACTTTACGTTTCTCACCTAACAAATATCTCCACTCTGTCTTTCTCACATGTGTGTGTATGTGCATATGTGTATG
The DNA here is from genome assembly GCF_006542625.1 of Nomascus leucogenys. Classification (NCBI taxonomy): domain Eukaryota; kingdom Metazoa; phylum Chordata; class Mammalia; order Primates; family Hylobatidae; genus Nomascus; species Nomascus leucogenys. Next base: position 85,866,840 of record NC_044393.1, on the reverse strand, counting down.
TATATATGTATATACTTTTCTTGCTGGATATATATATATATATAAAATTCATGTGTGTGTATATGTGTGTATATATGTGTATATATGTGTGTATATATATGTATATATGTGCATATATATACACTCATACACACACATGCATTTTTTACATATATATGTATATATCCAGCAAGAAAAATGTTTCCATTCTAAAGATAGAAGACTTCCATTTAGAAGTCTTAAAGACTTAAATGTACAGAATATTCTATCAGACTGTCCTCCCAGGGGTGTCTCAGTGGCGTCTCTTTTTCTTCCATAAGAACATTTTCATAACAATGTTAAATATGTAAGGGTATAAATATCCTTCCCACCCCTTTGCCATAACTGTATACATAGTAAACAACATTTGACATGCCCAGACAACAAATGTATTCTACTAATCTCTTTGCTTAAAAACATATTAATTCAAAGTCCTTCTTGCTTAGGTCCAGTTGAATTTTTGTTTGAAATTGAAATTCTCCCTAAGCTTTAAAAAGGATGTCCTTGTCCTATCCAGTCCAATGTGCTTCCAGTTATTGAACACCAGAGGGCATCATTCAGTGAAAGCTTGGATTTGGGAGGGAAGAGGGGAGAGGGGAGGACAGAGAGAGAGGGAGGGGGCATGGGGGAAGACAGAGAAAAAAAAGAGAGACAGAAGGAATTCCATTACTAATGAAAAAAATGAGAAAACTGAGTTTTTAGTGTGTACCCTTATCTACCATGAAACATTACCATGGTAACAGCACCAGTTAAGATGATTGTATATTTAGGTCATAGTATAAAAGAAGGAGCTAGAACATGTGAAGAAAAAAAAAAAAGAGAAATAAATAAAGTAAGACAAAGATATATAAAGAGTGGAAAGAGGCAAACCAACTGGAACCTACCTCATTCTTTGCTAATAGCAGTTTACAAAGTAACATTATACTTTTCAAAGCACATGTGGATAATAAATACTAATTCAAAGTAAATGGAGCCACTGAAATTCAGAATCTTAAGTGCCAACAACCTTATAGAAAAAGAGAACTCATTTAGCATGAAAAAATGAAGAGACAACTAGACTGGGATTGGGATGTGTGTGTTCTTATGCAGTTCTTGGTTAGCTGTGTCACCTTGAAAAAGTCTCTTGATCTGCTTCCTATCATGAACTCAGCTGTATGATATCAAAATTATCTTTTATTACTATGCATCAGTCAAAAGAACTTCTGTTTAATAATGTCTTAGTATTGCTGAGAGGTGAAAATGGCATCGGCCAAAATTTTGGTGCCCTTGTTTACCTCTGCCAGAGGCAATCACTGACTAAACAAAACAAGCACGTGCCAACTAAGAACCTACTCAGCCCTGCATCTTCTTTGCTTAAGGTTTGGAGGATCTAACAAAAACATGCAAAGTTGTATTAACAGATGGGGACAACAACACTGAACTTCTGAATGCCACAGTTTTGTTTTCCCCAAACACAGGGAAAACAAGTGCCACAACTATTTATAGAGAGCCAATCGACACACTATAAGAACTAAGACTGTGGAGTCCAACAGCTTGTGTTTGAATCCAGGGGCTGCAACTTACTAGCTGTATGATCTCGGGTCATTATCAGACCCCTCTGAATGCTGATTTCTTCCTGTAGAAAATAACATCTACTACATAGGATTGTTGCAATGATGAAATGAGAAAATTGATTGCTGTAATAACTCATTCAACAAAGATTTAATACGTTTCTTAGGTATGCCTGGCTGTATTTTAAGCAGTGAGGCTAAAGCAACTGACAAAACAGAAAATATCATACGGGAAGATGCTTAGAATAATGCCAAAGACTTAGAACACACTCAGCAAAAATACCTGCCTAAGGAAAGGTGACTTGCATCTCTTTCCCCACATACCACCTCCACCACATAGGCCAGGTGAGCTGTGGGATATGCAATCAGTACACTTATGCCATTTATCTTAAATGAGAGAAGTCCTGATGCCTGCTCAATGAACCAAAGGTGGACAGAGTGGGTACAGGAAACAAAAGTCAATTGTTAGTAGTCACAAGGTGGACATTGGTGGCATTCAATACATAGGAGTCTATTGAGAACTATGCCACAGAGAGTCCATGTCATAAAATCTCAAGCAAGTCAAATATAAGTTTAAATAAAGAAAACCAATTCTTCAAGAGAACTGTGTGGCAAAATGTTTCTGTCAGTCTCTATCCTATTGAGTAAAGTGGGAAAAGTTTAAGACAGGATTGAGAATGGTGTCTGGGTGGTCATGTGAAGATAATAGAAGGGGTTCACTCACATGCATATTCTAAACAAAGGCTGACATCAGTGATGGAGGTTGAATCCAGCACGATTATTGATATACCTACAGATTCTTGCCCTCATTTTTCTCTCTCCCATTCCCTCTTCATTTCCCTTTTATTCTAATTTCTTCTCTTCTCCCTCTTTTCTACTTGTTTTAACTTTACTCATTGTTGTGGGTCAGAGAAACATATGACTCCTAATTAGCCAGCCTAACTTCCATTGAAGACAGTGTCATTCATGCTTTTTGTGCCTTCTCTACCTGCCAGCAGTCCGGGACTGTTGTTTTCTTTGGACCTCTGAAACCACCCATTCCTATTGGCCCTGGGGAATGGCTGGTCTGGAATTGGAACTGGAAAATTGTCCAGTAAAGACACATCTGGATGCTTGACTATCTGGACTTTCTGGGCAATGAAGGGGATAGGGTCAAATTTAGAGCAATATGTGTGTGTGTGTGTGTTTTTAAAACATGAAGGCAACAGTCTCAGCCTCCCAGAATTGAAGGACTGTGGGAACTCACTCCAAAGGGACTTTTACCAGCATTTGACCTGCTAGTTCTTTCCACATCTGACTCTGAAGTTAGTTGAGAGCTGAAAACATACTCTTTGGATTCCCTTTTACTGGAACTATGACAGTATTCAAATCCACCTATTTGCTCACTCCAGTTCGCCTCCAGGCACCCTCAAGCACCCTTCTACAAACAAACATGCCTCTTTATTTTATAGGAAAACGAAGCATCTTTCAGGCAGTCTAGCCCTGGGAATTTGAAGTCCTAAGACTTTCCCCCATTCCCACCCCACCTCATTCACAGAGCTTTATTTTAAAATGGTAAACAGATTTGGCTGGAGTTCTCACCTCTTTTTAGGGTCAGGTTAAATTTTTTACGTTTTAATTGGCATTGTTGTCTAGCCCAGGAAAGCAAATAGAGTCAATAGGAAGTTGCTTATCCATTGTATTGCTGCAACTGGAACACATTATTGATAATAGTAGTAACAATAATAATTCACCTGGCATTAATTTATTACTTCTGAGTCCTCAGCTGCCAAGCCTGCAAAGCTAGGACATTGTTGGCACAAAATTCTTCCATTCGTTTGACAAGTCTCAAAAGTCCACTTTCTGAACTGCAGCCGAATACAGCTCCCAGCTTAAAATTGTCTCTTGGCCAAGTCAATTGTTCTTACTTCTGTAATCATCAGTGCCTTTATTATTACCTCCCCAACAATGGCACAGGTATGCCTGTTTGTGGCTTCTGTTTAAAGATACCATCATCTCTAATTTTTTCTTATCAATGAAAATGCATATATTTCCTATCATATGGTTGCACGTATTTACCGATTGCTCACAAAGTGCAATGCGCTGCCTTTGCCGCACAATCCCGAGTTCCTTACTCTGGAGTTTATTAAAAGCTTCATTTTGAGAGCCCTCTCATTGGGAGACGCCAGGATTGTCAGAAGCGAACAGAAGCGCTGGCGCACCCCAGCACCAGGCATCGAACTTCCCTGGGCAGCATGGAGAAAAGCTGCCGCCCGCCGGTGGGCTCCTGGCAGGGACGCCCAGCGGCGGGGCGGGGCGAGATGGGGGCGGCCTGCAGCGCTGCAGTCGCAGGCTCCGCACAGCCCGGCCCGTTTTCCCCAGAGGCTCCCTCCCCTCATGCCTAACCCCAGTTCCAGTTTTCCGCAGGCCTTTCGGGTTGCCCCAGGGTTTCTCTCTGGAGTCTAGGCTGACTCCCCTCTCCACCCGCAGAGCCCTGCGTGGGCCATGGCCATGACCCTGGCGGTGGCTGCAGGCGTCCCGGACCGTGGAGCAGGGGCTGCGCGCCGGAGCGCTGGAGGGTGTGTGGCAGAGCGTGGGGACTGGTCGCTGTGTGCTTGTGTCGCTGGCTGCGTGTACTAGGGGATGGGCAAATCACACGGCTGCCACATACCCACTGCCACCCAGCGCTAAGAAAAGAGCAGGAAAAGCAAAACAAACAAAAAAGAAAAGAAGAAAGGGAAATAGAAAGTCAATGTTGGGGATTCCGGAGCTTGAGGAGTGGGAGGCGCCGCGCTCTTCTTGGCTCGCAGCGCCTGGGCTGGCAGACTTGGAGCCCTGGGTGGCCGCAGTCACAGACGTGCTGTGGCGGTGAACTGACCTAAAGACGCGGGAGGGCGGCCTGGGTGAAATGTCCACCGACAGTTCTGCTGGCTTTACGCGTTTACCTCCAATTCTCTGTTCTCCTCCAGCCTCTCTGCCTCTGGCGACCCTCCCTGCTGGTATTTCCGTACATGCAAGAGCCTTGGCATCATCGCCAGGGACTGGCGGGTCGGCGGACTCTGCCTGGGACAATTCTGTGTCTCGGCAGCCTCGAGGACGGCGATGGGCAGGAAGATAGAGAAAGGGATGCGGGTGCTGGAGGCGGACGGAGGCAAAGGGTGTGCCGCCGTGTGTGTCAATAATTCCGGGCAATTTTCACCTCTCCCAGACGAATCTCTACTTACCCCGTGAGGGGCCCCAGGGGCGCCCGGCAGCGCGCACAGGTGGAATTTCTGCGCGTCTACCGGCACCAGGCATGGGCCGCACCTGTCCGGGTCCGAGAGCTACAAGTTAGCGGCGATTGCCCCGACCTCAGGTGCGGACTCCAGGGGACATTGCGGGGAGGGGGAGGGGTGCAGCGGTCCCCAGTTTACGACCCCGGGGACTGCCGGGGCGGTTCAGGACCCACTGTGAGTTAGGTGGCGAAGCCCAGGCACTGTCTGGTACCTCATGAGCTTCGGGCTGAGACCTTGTCCCCCAGCCACGGCGGACAGTCCGGCTCCTGCGCGGGGCTAAAATAGGATGGGATTGCAGAATGCTTCCCTCTCCTTTGTCTTGGGACCCTTTACCCCATTCTTATTGCTTCTCCTCCTTGGCCATGACCCGGAGACCGCAATGGGAAACCTCTCCAGCGCCCGAGGGCTGCTCCGAAAGCGGAGCCGGGGGACAGCTCGGAGCCCGGGCGAGCCGGGCCTCCATCCCACAGGCACAGAAGACGCGGTCAGACCCCAGCAGGAGGGAACCCGAGGGGCGGGAGGGAAGAAGGTCTCCTTGTCTTGTCCATGGCCGCATCTGGATTGGGTGGCGGGAGGGGGGTCGGCAACAGTAGAGGGAATTGGGGGCTGGAATAGGGAGCGATGCCGGGACAGCGCAGCTCCCAGGCTGCTTTCGCCACATTCGGCTGGACTCAGTGACCCTCGGAATCGCAGGGGTACCTCGCCTCGCGCTGTGCCTCATTTGCCCCTTCCTTCCAGACCCGCCATCACTGCCCCCAACCCTCCAAGCCCCAGGATCCAAAGTTTCCGTTTGAGAATCTGCACGTGGGGAAGACCTCCCTCCAATTCCCCCAAGCCCCGACCCCTGAGCCTCCAGTTTGGGGGGATATGAAGGGAGAGACCCCCTGGTGTCAGGGCCCCTGGTGTGGGTAGGCGGAGAGCTGCACAGTGCGGGGTCCTTACCTGTCGCTGATTTCGCTCCAGTTGCCTCCCTGGCTGCTAGGTGGTGGAGGCTTGAAGGAGCGAGGAGTCCTTTGTGGGTTCAGGGCCGATCCGCCCAGGCTGGAGCTGCGCACCGCTTAGAGTCTGAGGCCAGCCACCGGTTCTCTTTCTCCCTTGATCTTGCAAAAGAAAAGGAAAAGATTAGTTGATGCCGAGACACTGTAGGGGTGGGGCGGGAGAGGCGGGAGAGGAGGGAGAGAACCGACCCAAAGGCTCTGTCGAGAGCTGCGGGGCTGGCGCGCGCGCGGGCAGAGTCACGCACCCCACACTCGTCTCAGCCACTTGGCTAGTCTGTGACCCGTTCGTGGTTTAGACTGGAGTTAAATTGACGCTGCCCCCGCCCTCCACGCCAAACCACTAAGGGAGAAGCAAACAAGACTTTCAAACCTGGCTTTCACGAAGAGCCTGGAGACCAAAATAGAACGGAGACCTGGATGCCTCGGCGAGCTGGGCTGGATTCATTTCTTCACCAAAGTGCTTGGGGAAGTAGGAATTAGTTTTGGGAGGCAACACCTATTCCGGTACCTCGGCAATTTACTGGTGAAATCTACGATTTCCAGGCTCTGGCCAACCCGCAGCCTGGAGTGTGTGTGTGAGAGAGAGAGAGAGAGAGAGTGTGTGTGTGTGTGTGTGTGTGTGCCCGCGCGCGCTCCCTAGGTCTTTGCGCCTGGGCGCCTTTAGTACAGCAGGAGAGCGTGTCTGTATTCGTGCGTGTGTGTTCGATTAGCTGCAATGGGCGGACAATTTCTGGAGAGAACATTTACAATTTTCTTTCAGTATGACAGGATTAGTTGCTGTTGAAGGCGCTCCTCCAATGAAATCTTCTGTGCTCTCTGATTTGGCGGTTCTTCTGAGCAAATATGACAGCCTTTTCTCCAGGCTCTTTTTCGCTCCTCTCCATTTCCATCCCCAGAGCCCAGCTCTCCATCTGCAATTTCTACATCAGAACCACCCCCAACCCCGAGTCCCTTCCCTGCAAGTGTGTGAGTGCTACAAAGGTGACATGGCATATTGGGAAGAATGCAGTATTGCTTTTTGTTTGTCGGAGATACTTAAGCCCAGTTTTTCCAGGTGGGAAAATGTTAGACTAAATCCACTATGCTTTATAAATATGTAATTGTGCTGAACTATTCACAGATTGTTTATTTCTTTGGAGCTTTGACAAATGTATTCAAAGGAGAAGTAATTTTTTTCTCTAATTTTAAATATGAGCCAGTGACCATGTTTTCTTCAGCTAATGGGCAGTAGACTGCAGAATATATGTGTATATATATATATACATATTCAGAATATATATATATTCAGAATATGTATATATCCAGAATATATATATCCAGAATATATATATATCCAGAATATATATATATCCAGAATATATATATATCCAGAATATATATATATCCAGAATATATATATATCCAGAATATATATATATATATCCAGAATATATGTATGTTTGATGCTTCAGGGAATTTGTGATCTCCATGAAAAAAAAATTAGGATGCAAACTTTCTGTGTTCAGACCTGACTTTGGTGTTTATTTCTTTATTTTAATGAGAAATTTCTTCCAATAATTGTATCTATTATTTTTAGATACTAATCTCATTTGATAAAAGTACAATGATAGGATTCTAAAGTGTAGCTGAGGCCAAAACTTGCTTTTGTAAAAGCATATGTGTATGTGAATATAACATTGATATACTATATATTACATAGGTTTTATTTTCTCTCATCTAACTTCAATCAAATAAAGAGCAAGAAGTGGAAACCTTACATTGAATAGTCCAGAATTGGACACATCACTTTTTGGGTCACAGGGATAGACAAAGAGCAAGTTAAAGATACATTGATATAATATAATATAGTCAATTAAATTCAGTTCATTTCTTGACGTCCAGGGCTTTGCTAGGTATTAAAGGCCATCCAGAAGAGCAAAAACCACTGTCCCTGTGTTTTTATAAGCTTCTACTCCTATTGACAAGAAAAGACACTTCATATGAAACATCTATATAACAGTTGACAATCCAATGATTAATTTTATAGCAGTGTAAATTTATTGATAAATGGAAATGCTGTAGCTGAAAGTTTCTGCCCTTTTTGTTAACTCTTAGCTATCACCAAGCAGGACCTGACACAAAGTTGATTTTGCTTGATTGAAGTCATCCTAAAATACAGCATTACAATACTGTGTCTCTGCCTTCAACCTCCATACATACATCCCACCATCACTGGGTGATTGTAAGATACCTGTGAGAAAATCAAAACAGCCCTGCTAAGTCTTGTTCTCAGCCTCTCCCAGCATTTGTTCCACGACATTAAACATCTGATTTTGTCATCTCTCCTCTCTTAGACACTCTTTTCAGAATGAATTCACATTTTCCTTTTTTACTCCATTATTTCTGTCTACTGAGCCTCCATAAGCCCATGAAGCTGCTTGAGTCTTCTGGAACACACACAGACACACACCCATCAAAGCAAAATAGTGAGGAGAAATAGATCCCTGGCCAGCAATAGACAGGAAAACCCAGTGATTTGTTACTCTTTTGTTCCTTTACATCATTAAGAACACTAAGCCCCCTTTTACTAATAAAGCTACACATTCCAAAATGAGCAACAAAATAAATAACCAATGAAGGCAAACGAATATTTTTCTTAAACCTCAATAAAACAGAGTCTGTGGGTGACTGAAGTGCTGTTTAATAGAAGTCAGTATACTTAAGGCCTTTTGGAGAGGAGTTGCACAGGGAAGCATCATTTTTAGCAAAGAGTCATCAATTATGTCCATTTTCTTTTTCTAGGTCATCACTTAGAACACATCTTCATATAGACTTGTACATCTTCATATAGACTTGTAACTCTGCCATTCACTGTGATTTTAGAGAAATTGTTTAACTTTTCTTTGCCTCAGCTTCTTAAACCATAAAATGGGTATAGCATACATGTTGGGGTTGGTAGGAGGGATATTGGAAGTAATTCATGTGAAATTCTTAAAAGAGCACGTGGCACATACCAAATTGCTATAAATATAACATTGTCAGTCAAGACTGAAAAATATAGGTTCTTGGGTCACACCTGTGACCTCTGAAACAGAGTATTAAGGAGTGATTCTTGACAATGCAAACCATAATGCTCATCACCATCATATAATTAACAAGATAAACATAATCCATCAGCACTCTGACCCCAGGGAACTTAATTCTTTTCTTCTTCTAGTTTCTGTTTCAATACAAGAAATGATCATGTGTATTCTGAGTGTTTTATTTTCATCTCTTAAGCCAGTTCATTTTCTGAGGAAAAAAAAAAAGAATACTCCCCACCCAAGGAATATAGCATTTATATGATTAGTAACTCTTGGTGTGGAACATTTTCGCTCGTCTGTTTTTCGTGAGATGGAGTCTCACTCCGTCGCCCAGGCTGGAGTGCAGTAGCATGATCTTGGGCTCACTGCAACCTCTGACTCCCAGATTCAAGCAATTCTACTGCCTCAGCCTCCCAAGTAGCTGGGAATACAGGCACCCGCCACTGCGTCCGGCTATTTTTGTGTTTTTTGTAGATAATGGGGTTTCACTGTGTTGGCCAGGCTGGTCTCGAACTCCTGACCTCAAGTGATCAGACTGCCTTGGCCTCCGAAAGTGCTGGGATTACAGGCGTGAGATACTGTGCTGGCTGGTGTGGAACATTTTCAAAACTGCTTTTTAAATACTTCTTTGTAAAATGCATCTACGAGATTTTCTTTTAATCTGCATTCCTATTTTCCACCTCAAGGAACTCTAATAAATTAGTAATTTCTACTTATTAAGCCCAACTTCATTACATATAACCTCATGATGCTAGTTTTAGACACACACTGAAGAGCTCTCAATGCCTGTGAAGGGTGACTTTGAATCTTTGAAAAAGCTTTTGTTTGAATAAGATTATAAATAAGGTCACCACTAACATGAGAAGAAGGGGAACCACAGGTCTCATTCCTGGGAGTGTGGCACATATTTAACATGCCACATTGATTTCACTGCAGCAATAATTAGGCTTCAGTAATTAGATGCACAAATCAGCACTCTATCATCATAAGTGGATTAAGAGGGTGACAAGTTCAACTCCAGTGATTTCCCACCAGGGATGGCAGTCATAACATTTTTTAAAATTTTTTCTATTTTCAAGGAACCAAGAAAATGAAGGTGAGGGCTTTGCCTATATTGGGAAAATGAGCCAAGAGCAGATCTTGCCTTGTCCTTCATCTTCTACTCACACAGACTGTTTAAGAGTTAAATCAGGGAAGCACCGTATTTATCAGCAGGAGCTTTAGAAAAGGTGGGCTGATTTATCTGATGGATGCCACAGAAACCTTTCTTTTCCTTGACTTCAGTTTGAAATATAACAATCCTGGGTTGAAAGTAGATCTCCACTAAGCGACAATCACTACTTACAATGGGTTCTTCAGTTGTCTCTTACTGTTTTGAAATCTTAATAATAGTTTCATAATACACACATTATTCTTCCTAGAATTATTTATTTTTTCCTACAGACCTTCCCAGAGAGTAATTTAAAAGCTTCTATTCTTTAGCTTAAAAAGATGATCTCTTTTTATTCTAGAAAATCCTGAGCTTTTCTTTTTCAGACCCTGCAATTGAAGTTTTCATATACAAATAGGGCTGATTCTGAGGGATAATGTTTAGTGACAGTGTGACAAACAATGCTTTGTTATTTTTCTTTTTCACGAAGTTTGGCATCACAGATGTTTTCAACTCTTTTCTCTCATAGAAGTGATAGTATTACCCAATGCCTGAAAACATTTACTGCTGCTGAGTATAAAATATTTAAAATACAGGGCTCTTTTGCAGACAGGGACTATGAAGAAGGGAGAAAAAGCAGAGATGGGAGGGGCACCACTCTGCAAAATGCTAAACAGCTGCAATGGTGATAAATCAGTGTTAAGAATACAGAAGGAAAAGGTCACATGGGATGCTTGTCTCCTTAGAGAAGCATTTAGTGTATGTGTGTTCCTCCTACCAGGAGGTAAGCTGAGCCCTGCTTCAGAAGCGAACCTCTAAGACAGGGTGAACTTGAAAGTTTCAACAACAACTACCTCAGTGTATATTTTAACAAACAGCCTAAATTTCCCCTTTTTACAGGCAAAGTTAAATGCTGGAATCTCAGATGAAGATAAGATTCTAGCAAATTCAAAGTGAAAGTCTTATGATACTCTTCTATATGCATGAGGTCTCAGATTATTTGAATCAGTAACTCTTTGTGCAGGAAAGAGTCATGTAGGAATACTTAAAATCTTTTGAGTCTGTAGAGAAACCTGTGCTTACTCATGGGAATTCACATAATTGCTCAGATCATACAACATACCAATTTCTTAAGCCAACTAAACGGAAAAGCTGGAAATGCTAACACATTCTAAAGAAATAAATCCTGGGTGCCATCACAACATTGGACCACTTCCTGATTAAATTTGCCCTACCTCTATTTCTTGAGAGTGACTGGAATAATTGTGATGCAAAAGCTGCATGTTGCTAAGTAAGACTTAACTGAGTGTGTCTGATACTGTAATATCACTTCATATAGATCTTTTCACGTTAAAAACACATTCCCCTAGCAGTATGTCCAAGGCAGCATACTCTAAACCATTCTGTGATTTACTGTGCCTAAGACAAATCCTATCTTTTCATTATTTAGCCAGCAAAGTGATGGCATGTTAGGCGTAAGGACCTCATTTACAAAATCTCATGGGCAATATTTCATAAATCCCTGCAGAAAGGAATGAGGCAAGGCCCTAGGCATAGTTATCGTGTGTGTTCCATTCCTACAAGGCTTTCATTGGCAAATGTTTTTCTAGAAATTGAATTGGTTTTGAAAGGATGCCCAATAAGCATGTATTATTTGCAATCATTGAATGTCTTCAATAACAAGCACTCTAAATCTACCTTGAGAGGTCCAGAGGTGACACAAGGTACTCCCCTTTTATTATGCCAGAATATGGAGTAGACAGTTTCTCTCACTTGATAGCAAATCCTGGACAAATTTCTTTCTTAAGCAAGTCTCACATAAAGAAACTGCCCGTGCTTTGCTTTCCTTCTACTATATTGTAAGTTTCACTGGGTCCTCGTGAGAACGCCAGATTGCATCTCTGAGAATTATGTTTCTCAGCAGCCCACCACAGACCAGACTTGAAGCATCAGGATTTGTTCAGCAAATATTTATATATCATTCAATACTCTCTTAGATATTAGGATTAAGTCTGCAAAAACAAGGAAGCTTTCCTGCCCTCTGGAAGCTAAGTTGGAGAGAACAAACAAATAATATATATATATTATTAGGCACCTCCAATAAAATCTGTGCTGTCATAACCCATGGGGGATTCAGGAAGGAGCCTTGACTCTTCATCAGGGAACTAATTCCAGAGGTGGATTATAGCTGAGTTACACTCTACCTAGAATTTGGAAGCTATGCTAAGTTAAATCTGTGGGTAAAATACTCTGGACGATGAAGCAATACGTAAAATATTTAAGGCAATCACCAGGAAATTACTGTTAAAACTGAAGACATCTATAATGACCAGCTAGCAAAACCTTGGGCCCATGCTTTATAATATCCAGGGTGGGAAAAAGTATCCAAAAGTTATTGAATATTACGCCTCATTTCTGAAGTTAATTAATGGAGAAGCCTAAGAAAGGCAATAACACTCCCACACACTCTTTGTCCAGAGTGCTATGTTCTAGGATGTACTTTCAATCTCCCAATTTCTCTGTAGCTATTTATTTATTTATTTTTTCTTTTTTGCTTTTGTGTTTTGGAAGCAATTAAGCTGACTGCAAACTTACTTAGCAATGTGTGTCTCTGGCACATGGTCATTTCTGTAATTTCTTGAGAAGAAAACTCTTGGCTGTGGCTGTTACAGCTTATTCTAATTACATAATGGCATTGGGACAGGGATAATGTAACTAAGAACTGGAATGCAGTTGCTGTTCACAGAATTGACTGAAAGGAATAAAAACCCATTTTGAGCTGTAGTATATACCTTCAGCTTGCAGAATAATACTAGGCTTATCTCTGGAAATGTTCTCTCGGGTTTCTTTGCATCGTGCCCCAGAGCTGGTCCATAGTGATAAGTGAGAGAATGGGAAATGGGCAGGGATGCAAACTTTCAAGGTGAAAGTGGAAAAATAAGCCACCCAGTTTCTAAGAAGAGCTGTGCTGCATAGAAAGCCTCTATGCTATTATCTCTAAATTAGGGTCACCTATGCAATACTGGGAGAGGTGAAGAAGATGGACAAATGGTAAGGTATAAATGATAGAATTGCTTTTAGGGCCAAAACTTTGGATAGATAGGATCATCTATCAAAGTAAAGAAAAGGAAACACCAGTGATTCCTTCATCTGTGTGGTAAGGATATACCTATATTATTTTCTGGTGTCATTTGAGGGAACAAGATTAACTCTTGCCTAAAACTTTCCTTATCTCCAGATACATATTGCCTTATATTGTTCTAAGTAGATTCTCTCATCAGCTCCTGGTATGAAATATCATATCCAGGTACCCCTTGTCCTTATACAACTTTCAATGTAGAAAGATGAAAATTCTACTCTAAAGCAAAGATTCCTGTTCTGCCTGAAGTCAAGTGCAGAGCTCCAGCAGTTGCTTAATTCCGGCTTCCAAAGCCAAGAGCAGTGGTATTTGTAACTATAAAAACTAGCTTCTCAAGCTCAAGACCGTGAGTGTGTTCCGATAACGAGATGAGATAGACTGACCCCCTATAAGTCTATGCATTTATAGAAGAAACTCTGATTTTTCTTCTTGACCACCTAATTCAGAACCATTTTCTCATTCTAAGCCTTTTTGTCTTTAAATATTCTTTTTGGCTCACTTGCTACTCTGTTCTTATGCATCGCAACTACCGGCTGGAGATTTACCAAATAATCTTGACCTCAACTCTGTGTACTAGTGTTTCTGTGTAAGTTTAGACCTAGACTCTTCCTTCTTAAATTAAAAAAACAATAATTCTGATCTGCACTGTGATCTCATTGTTTTTAAACTTGATAATACTTCTTATAAATTGGGGTGTGGCCAATGCAGCAGGCCTGCAAGCATAGTGGAGCTTTCCGCCCGATGGCTGAGTCAGTTTTAAGTATATTCAATTTCAACTCTAGTTTGATGTGGTTAATTGCTTACAACTTGTTATAACAGTTACAGGGAACATTTCTTAGTATATCACTATATGAATATGATGATGATTCTCATGGAAGATTTTTCAAACTTAAATTAGGAGTTATCTTTATCATTGAGCTTATTATTTTTGGCCAGAATACTAATATACATATTAAGGTAAATACAATGTTTATACATAATTAAAAATAATCCCATAACTTTAAAAGCATTTTGTACTATGACTGCTTAGTGATGATAACTTTTCCTGGAAAGTGAGAGTAATTTTTTTTTTTTTTTTTTGAGACGGACTTTCGCTCTGTCGCCCAGGCTGGAGTGCAATGCCATGATCTTGGCTCACTGCAACCTCTGTCTCTTGGGTTCAAGTGACTCTCCCGCCACCTCAGCCTCCCGAGTAGCTGGAATTACAGGCGCCTGCCACCACACCTGGATAATTTTTGTATTTTTAGCAGAGATGGAGTTTCACCACTCTGGCCAGGCTGGTCTCGAACTCCTGACCTCAGGTGATCCACCCACCTTGTCCTCCCAAGGTAAATTTTCTTATTGTATTCTCTCTTCTGTACAGAATTTCTGATTGTTATTTTTGTTTCTAATCTGGATCTATCTTTCCTGCAGGTAATTTAGGAACTAAGCATAAAGCATTGAATTAAAAGACTAATAAAGATGGTAAAATAAAAGTAAATTATAAAAATGATTGCATCGCTTACTTAGTGAAATTAGAAGTCCTAATGGAGTCAACACTCATGATCTAAAAAAAAAAAAAAAAAAAAGACTAAGAATGAGATTCCTATGCTCACCCCAAAGTACATCCATGGAAGCATGGGAAACCAAGATAAGAGCTGTCAGGAAAAGGAAATGAGACACTGCTGTTTTGTAACTCCTTCATTAAACTACTAGAAACTACAGCATGGCTCTCATACTAAGCTGAAAGTTCTCAGCTCCTCATATGCAGCTTATAAACCTGTTCTATTTAGCTTTTAAGGAAACTAAGTATTGAAAACAAAAATAGTTCTGACAAGGCTTCTATTTCTTTCTTTTTGCTTGCTTTCTCCCTTGTGTGGTGACAGTTCTGTCTGTGAGCCTCTTTAGAAACCTGATGGCACAGACAAAAAGAGTTTACTCGAAATAGTCTGGGGATGTTGTGACGGAGTGGAGGGAATTGAAATGTATAGCAGTCTAGTTGCTAAGGATATGGGTCAGAGTCTAATACCCAAAACCGGCGTGCCACAGTGTCTCTCAAAATGAATCTGTGGCGAACCATAAAAATTAATCTAAATGCTTTATTACAAATATAAATAGCACTGTCTGTGCCTGTTTTACAAAGCACAGAAGTGCAAGGGGGACAGCATTTTTAAAGCATTTCTATGTGACTGTGTATAAACATGCAGAGTGTTTGTTTAGCTTTCAGTTATCCCTGAAGAATAAAAGCTACTCTCTAGTACAAATAAAACTTCAAAATACAATTTCAAACCACATACATTTGAAGGCAAATGGTTATTTAGGGGCAAATCTTAAGTCTGTATTCACCTTTTCCTAAGTCTATACCATCATCACAAATGTTTATATTTTTCCTCAGTATTGACCATCTTGACTCATTTAAAAACAACTTCCGAAATATTTGTTCATTTATGTGCACAATTCTGTGTAATGAGATCAGCAAATGGTGAACTTTAGCTTCTCACAAAAGAATGTACTTTGTACACATTACCCAGTATTGCCCTATTACAATGGAATGAACTGGGTGAATATGCACCTGGTCACATCTGAATTAGGTCACCTGGAGCATCAAAATACCCCTTGCATCACATACTTATAGGAATGTTCATTTGGCCAACATCAAGCAATAAACTTACTTAATATTTTCAAATTACCCTGGTAACATAAATTTGTCACCTCAAGCTTTATGAATTAAAAAAAAGTTAATCACGTGATAGATTTTTCTAATTATATTACAATATAGCCTATCTTCCCAAATGGAATGCAATAGTGAAGTCAAGTAGAAAGTGCCCTGTATCTTCATGTCATTTATTCTATATTATATGACCTTGACTAAGTAATTTAACCCATCCATGCCTCACTTTATGTATCTGTAAAAAGATATTGCATCCATCCTGAATCCAAGATGATTTAAAAATATTTTAATATCCCAAGATTTATTATTATATATCTTTATAGATGTGTATATATATGTAACTTTATATATATGTGTGTGTGTGTATATATATACACACACACACACACACACACACATATAAACCACTTGTTCATCAGGTTTTGATTAATTTTATGATAACTTTTGTAACCTGAAATGTTTATCTTTACTGAGTTTGGTAGGCAAATAATGTCCCCTTCCCCAAGATGTCCACATTTAAATCTTTAGAAACTATGAATGTGTGACTGTATATGGCAAAAAAAGAATTTACATGAAAAATAGACATAAGGCTGCAAATCAGCTAACCTTAAGATAGACAGATTATCTTGTCTTATTCAGGTAGGCCCAATGTAATCAGAAGTGACCATAAAAGTGGGTGACCAAGGCAGAAGACTCTGTATCAGAGTGAGGGGATATGAGAATAATATGACCAGCCATTGCTGGCTTTGGAGATTGAAGGAGCCATGAGCTAAATAATGTATGCAGCTTCTAAAAGCTGGAAAATATCACGAAACTGATTTTCTCCTAGAGCCTCCAGAATGAATGCAGGCCTACTGGCACAGATTTTGGCCTAGTGAGATCTGTGTGAAACTTCTGAACTATAAGATAATAAATGTGGATTTTTAAGCAAATGGCATTATGGTGGCCACAGCCATAGGAAACAAATATACCAAGTTTCTCCCATGATCATAGTAAATAATTTAGTTACTGCATGCTATTTATCCAAATTTCCACGTGGGTACCTTACGTTAGTGATAATATAATTGTGCCAAGTATTTTGCGCAAATGTCTCAGTCAAGTATAGTTGTTACAATAACCATCCTAGGATGGGGCAGGAGGAATGTAAAAGTTTTGAGGAAGCAGTTTATTGATACTAAAAATTCAGCACTTGGGACAGTTCAGCCATTATTTCTAGTTTTGAGTCAGTACCTTGGAGAGTGGACAGGACACATTCTTTCATAGATTATCAGAATAGGCCCAGATGGTCACTTATTCTGTGGACTAAACTTCTGCCAAGATCACTGAGATGTGGAGAGTGATTATGCTGATTGTAACCTGAGAAAAAAATATAAACTTGCCTCCACTTTAAAGTAGTTCTTGCCTCAAAATCAAGTCCCTTCATCTGAGCTTTGCCAAAGCCAGTTGGAGTCAAAATGTTAGATGATTTTTGACCCAATGCTGCACTTCATGTGCAGGTTCTGTGAAATTTCCAAGTTGGAGTTGCCTTTTCTGTGTCTCCGCATGTGCTAGTCTCAGTCCCTGCCTTTGCTTATAATCTATCTTTACAGTTTAGTAAAGATCTTGACTTAGAATAAAGCAAACTGAGCTCACTACTAGAAGGGTTGGATAGATGAAGGTATGAGCCAAAATAGGCCATCACGGTTTATTCACTCATTCACTTCCTAAACAATATTGATTTACTGCTTAACGGATACCATGTGTGATTCTACATGCTAGAGATAAAGGCTAAGACAAAGTCTTGCTTACATGGGCCTCTTGTGGGCAGAGGCAGAAGGTGACTAACATCAAAAATGTATAATGTAATATGATGTAATAATGTCAAAAAATAATATTTACTATAAAATGTAAAAGCAAATAAACTATTCTAAGTTATATATTATGCTTTTTTCCAAATATTCATAGTTCTCCCTCTTTGCAGGTACAAGGTAAGATTGCAGATTGCAGTTGTGGTGAGATAGGGCCGTGTGAATAGTTTTCCTTGTGAGGTGTGAGTGGCATTGATGTGACTCCAAGTTGAGCATCTAATTACCAGCATGAGAGCTTCTCAAGCTCTCTTTATTCTTCGGTACAGCAACGGCAATATTTAAGATGGTAGCTTGAATCCCTGAATTATTCCTGCAACCACCATGGAAACGTAGTGGAAATGTGAATAAAATTTTGTTGTTTTCTGACACAGGTATTTGCTTCTCCTATCACAGAATAATGTATTCTATTCTGACTTATAAAGACAGTTAAGGGAGGTATGATACTAGGATCTGAAATTGTAGCAGAGACCTGAATGATGGTAATAAGTGAGTTTTTAAATTCCTGGGGGAAAATATTTCAGGCAGAAGAAAAGAGATAGTGTAAAAAATTACAGATAGGTATAATACAGATCACAAGACGGTGATGCACCACCCTGAACCAAATGCAGATATGGATCCTAGCTCTAAAAAATGCCAGTGCTTTCCTTGCCCTATTTCTTGTCTAATCATTTCCATTTCTTTATATGTTAATATTGCTTTTGAAAAACATGGCAGACAGACATTGCAACCAGTATTAAAATTTTTATAAACCCAACTCTAGACTTCCAGCTAAGGATCTAACTTATTTCTTACCTATAAAATTATTCTATTCATGTTTTTGCCACTCTCTTTACACCCTAACCAAAATTATTCTCATAATTTTCATTGTAACCCTGGGGACAATGCTTAGGAGCCCAGGTAGTCTGTGAATCACTGCAGTCTCAGTATTTTCATTTATTCCTTTAGCAACCATAATATCCTTGATTCTGAATAAAACACTTGGGATAAAATAGCAAACAAAGATAGAACTTACAGTATAGTGGAGGAGACAAATATTCAGCCAATAATCATACAAATTCAAAGGAAAATTACAACTATAAAAATATAATGGAAGGAAGTCACATTGTTTTGAGTATACAGTAGGGAGATCTGAGTCTCCTCTGTAAGAGAAGGCTTGCCTGGGGAAGTGAAGCCTAAATTAACATCTCAAAGATGAGAAGGAATTAATCAGGTGAAGATTGGAAAGAAATGTTTGCTACAAAAAGGGAACAGCAGGTCAAGTGTTCTGTGGCAGTAGGAGGATGGAAAGTAGAAAAAAACTATGAAGGACCCAGAAAGACGAAGGAAGAAGATTTGTGGAATGTTTTTCATGAAAAGGAATGGGTCAGACAGGTATGGAAGAGGGAGGCCATGCAAAGCTCTCTAGCTATGTTTAGGAATACTATCTTTTATTGAAATTGGCGGGAACCTATAGGAGGGTTTACACGGGCATAGGAGCGAATAACTATAATCAAATGAGCTTCGAAAAAATGTTCCAACTACAGCAGGGAAAATGGGTTGGAGGAATGCAAGAGCAAACATAAATAGATCAACATGTAGATTCGATAAAGAAAATGTGGTACATATACAGCATGGAATACTATGCAGTTATAAAAAGGAGTGAGATCATGTTCTTTGCATGGACATGGATGAAGCTGGAAGCCATTGTCTTCAGCAAATTAACACAGGAACAGAAAACCAAACACCGCATGTTCTCACTCATAAGTGGGAGTTGAACAATGAGAATACATGGACACAGGGTGGGGAACAACACATACCGGGGCCTGTTGGGGGTGGGGGTGAGAAGAGGGAGAGCGTTAGGACACAGAGCTAATGTATGCAGGGCTTAAAACCAAGATGACTGGTTAATAGGTGCAGCAAACCACCATGGCACACATATACCTATGTAACAAACCTACACATTCTGTACTTGTATCCTGGAACTTAAAAAAAAATAGATCCACATGGCCATAATGTAAGTTCGATTAACAGATAATGGTAACTTTGCTGGCATAATGGTAGGAATAAAGGGGTGACTTCCGAAGTATTTTATGAGTTGAATTTTATGAAATCTGGTGTAGATTTGTTATGGTTGGAGGAAGAGAGATTTTGAGGATAACACCCTGCAACCTGAGGTGGTCATACCGTTCACTAAGAATCCTGGAAGAGAACAAAGCTCTCAGAGGAAGTTTCATGTTGGACACATTGAATTTGAAAGACTTTTGGGAACATTAAGAAGGAGTGTCAACTACAGAGTTGCAAATACAGACCCGGAGCTCAAAATAGAGGTCTAAGCTAGATGTATACTCCTGTGATTCATTTGCTCCTAGGTGGTAACTAAAGTTGTGGGCAAGGCTGACTGCCTAGCGGGAGATCATAGAAGGGACAGGAAGGTAGGGAGACAAAAGGAAGATCAGCAGAGCAAACAGAGAAGGGTCAGCAGGTGCACGGGTGGAAGTCGAGCTGGATCAAGACAAATATCAGAAAATCAGGGTTCTGCCCACCATTGTCTCAGGATAAGGTTTTAAAGAATTTGTACCACAGCACACAAGTTCTTCATGAGAGAATTTACATCAATAAATCTTTCAGATGATCTGATTAGAGAATAAAGGATGGCGGTCTTCAAATTTGGCTACTGTTCTTTTCCTCACAATTTGTCCCAAAGTTGAGTGATTATAAGTCAGAGTTTTATTCTATGAACAAGATCATCCCAAACCTTCAGTGTACTGAGACATGCAGTCTGATGATTAGCATACTTGTGGGAACAGGAGATGGGCTGATCTTATGTTTCAGTACCAAAATAAAGCAATATCCCGCTTAGTCAGAAGACAGACTTCCAGCAAATGCAACACTCAGAACATATCTATAAACCCAGAAAAGCAAACAAGCAAACAGACATCTCCTGAGCTTTAAAAATAGATATTAAGAAATACCATAAAATGTTTTGTGAGGGAATTCCTCAGACACGTACACACATTCATTTTTTTTCTTATTTTACATAAAACTCTTACAGACTCTATTATCTGATTTCTCAACCAGTAGACAATTAACTGCATCCAATTATAAGGAGTAAGGAACTGTTGGAAGCAGACATACAGACAATAAGGAGAATGGACAATTAGAATCCTGAAAAGAGTTAAAAAAAAAAAAAAAGAATAAAAATATCAATAACAAAAAGTCCTCCCAACAACTCAGGAAGCAGAGCTCTCTGGGGCCGCAGCCAGGGCACACAATCATTCTTGCCCTGGTGGCCTTTTAATCGTTCATATATATTACAAGTTGGCAAAATACTTTGAGTCATCCTGATAATCCCAAGGCTAATTATGCTAAGTACACTCTTTAAGAGGGCAGAAAAGCTCATATACATTTAATATTAATATCCTTAGTTAAGAAAAGGACAGTACTTGAAGAGATAAACTTTAGTTATCTTTAAAATTAACCTTTTTGAATCTCTCATTTCCATGTGAGCTAGATAGATATATAAGCCTGGATTAATCACTGCATTAGCTAATAGTCCTTCTTGCCTTTAGATAGTAGCTGGGAGCATATTTAAATAGTGCGTTTGTTTGCTAGAGCTGCAGGAACAGAGAATCACAAACTGGGTGGCTTAAACAGCAGAAAAATGTGATCTCATAGCTCTGAAGGCCAGAAGCTCAAAATCAAGGTGTTGCCAGGATTAGTTCCTTCTGAGAGCTATGAGAGAAGGATCTGTCCTGGGCTTCTCTCTTTGGCTTGTAGATAGCAGTGTGGATGTTCATGTGGTGTTCTTCCTGTATGACAGTCTGTCTCCAAATTTGCCCTTTACATAAGGACACCAGTCATATTGGTTTAGGTCCCATTCCAATGACCTCATTTTAACTTGGTAAAGATCCTATGTCTAGAAAAGGACAGATTCTGTGGCACTAGGGTTTAGGACTT
The DNA here is from genome assembly GCF_006542625.1 of Nomascus leucogenys. Classification (NCBI taxonomy): domain Eukaryota; kingdom Metazoa; phylum Chordata; class Mammalia; order Primates; family Hylobatidae; genus Nomascus; species Nomascus leucogenys. The sequence continues at coordinate 85,845,236 of NC_044393.1, read as the reverse complement.
CAACATTTAAATTTTAGTGGGGAGGCAAAATTTAACCCATAACACTTGATATCTGTGCACAAAATAAAAAGTAATTAAATTATATTTTAATAATATAATTTTAAAAAAGTAAAAAATTCTATTTGCTACCTGATGTTAATGTTGGTTAAAGGTATGCTCTTTAAAGTTTACTTTAGTATTGCTGATGGATTGCCTTAAATTCACTTGCCTCATCTTCTTCATGATCAAAGGCATAATAGTCAATGATTTAATAGTCAATGATTAGCCACTGTGCTTCCATAATATTTAATAATCAATGTTTAGCCACTGTGTTTCCATAATATTTATCAAAGTCAGCCTCGTGCTCTATTCTTTCTAAAACATCACCTCCTCTAATTCTCTTGTAATGTTCTTGGAGACATAAACCATATATTGATCATCTTAGTAAACCTGTTGCATAGGACTGTACTTTGTACATGATCAGTCATTAGTAAGTTTTTTTGAAGTGAATGTAATTGAAATGTTAGTTGAGATTATAAATTTGCTCAGTGACTATGGAGCTGTGTGAAGTTAATTGACTCACATAGAAGATTGCTTTCGTCTCATTTGCCAAGTTCTAATTAAATAAACTAATGAAAAATTGACAAATGGTGGCTCAATTAGACTAATTCCATCTATCTTGTTCTGTGCACATTTACTGGCCTTGTATTTCTGGCATAATTTTAAGGAGCTGAGACAGGTGTGGACTCTGGTCAAAAATGAACCCAAGTAATTGGTGGTCTAGTTCTCTTCAAGAGTCAGTCCAGTAGCATCTTGTATCCACCTAATGAGATTGGCACAATTAAAGTTTATTATCCCAGATTGAATTTTCCAAAAGATCACATGCTATTAACTGAAATGGGAGAAAAAAGGTAAATTTATGTAAATTGTATATTGTTTCTACATTGTTCACCAATTTACATATAGACTCTGATGTCACCCTTATGGGACTCAGGTCTCAGTTCTAATATTGCCTTTCCAAAGATACCTTCTGGAGCATTCAACCTAAAGATACTTCTCTACCTCATTCATTTCTAACACATTTTAAAATAAATGCCCTTTTTAGTGTGGACCACCACTGAAAATAACCTTTCACATTTTTGTTTACTATCAACTGCCTCATGTCCCCACCCCTGCTAGAATTAAACTGCAGGAGATCAGGAGCCTGGTTACTCTGGCTTACCAACATTTTGTTCTTCAGGGCCTGGCCATACTAGGAACCCGGTTAATATTTGGTGGGTATATGCCTCTACCTGACACCCCTCTCCCTCCATACCAGCTCTCTGACCTCACCTCTTACAAATCTTCCCTCTGTTCATACCACTGATGTCTTGGTGATCCTGTGCTGTTCTTCAAACACACAAAGGAACCACATTCTGCCTCCAGGCCTTCATGGATCCTTCCCATCTCCCTCTGCGTGCGTCACTCCTTCAGTTATCTCAGGTCTCTGCTCAGTATGGTTCTCTGTGGCACCAGTCACCATCTGGCACAGCATATGTTTATTCGTCATACTATTATGCCCCACACAGATAGCCCTTCATGACCTAGACACTCATTCCCTGAGCTGTGGGAGCATTCCTGCTCACAGATCACATCTTATAAACCCACTCCACTTGAAATAGCCCTTGGCTGATGGAAGCTGCAGTCTACATTGAATATCAGGTCAGTGTGGAGGCCTGTCCTGGCTCCAGTGCTGCCTCTGGGGCTTGCTGAGGCCCTCATTGCAGTTAAATCTCAGCTTAATCTTTTCCTCTGCCCAAACTTGTTTCCCTCTCTCCGTCCCTCCCTCCCTCCAATGTACTGATCATTAATAAATCTTCCTGTACACAAATCCTCATCTCAGAGTGTGTTTTCCTGGGAATACAATCTAAGACATGAGCTAAGACTTACATGGAATGTAAACTTCATGAGAACAGGGCCTTCATCTAACTGATCCAGTCTCATTCACTGTTGCATACCCAAGTGTCTAAGAGACGCTTAGATAAAATTTGTTGAACAAATAATTGAATAAGAAGTCAGGCATCTCTTCTCCCAGAGGTGAAAGTATGGACATGGATGAATTCTATATGTTTTCACTGTAAGACAATACAGAACAGCTTTCAGGAGATTTGTTGAACTTCTCTGAAGAAAGAATACTGCCACACCATGAATAATCTGTATGGATAATTTATCTTGCATAGCATAATTTTCATTTTTTAATGTTTTCATATAGACATCCAGAGTCACTCCAATTTGATCTCACAGCTCATTTGACCCTTCTGAAAAAAAATATAAAGAAGGTATGTGAGCAATTATCTCTATTTTCTAAATGAAGAAATTGAAGATTGGAAAGGTTAAAATGGCACACCTAAGGGCACATGTTATGACAGAACTATCAAATTCAGGTCTTCCTCTGCATTTATGTGCCGCATTCATTTGCATTCTTTTATTAAGAAGAAACCCAGGTACTAATGACTAAATTTTAATATAAGTATGAATATTTACAGATACACACTTAAGTATTTACACATACCACTTGCTCAAGCTTTACTTAAAGCTAGATTTGCTTGTGTAAGTGACCACGCAACCCTTTTGAGTATGACTCAGAAATTTCTCTGTAGTTTTGAAACAAGTAGAAAATTAAATAAAAAGAATCGATTGCTTTTAAATTCATTGGTAAAGTTCTTAACAAACACTACAGGAAATAGTAATCATTATGCTATTGATCTCAGGAAGTCTTCCCTCCCTCTATGAGCCACCAATTAGTCCTGCTTCTATAGAGATGTCAATATGGCTTGTTAGTAGAATGTTCTTATACAAAGTCTGAATTTTAATAGAGCATATGCAGTAAATATTTAAATATAAGGGTATGTTTTATATTTATTTAGAGATCTATCTTTATGTATACATGTACAAACACACACACACAAAAACAAAAAGTAAATTTAACCAAGACATGCACAATAATTCTAGTTAAATTGTTAACAATAAAGCACAGTAAAGGGTTCACTTCAATCTCATGGCCGGTCAGACTGAGAACAACTAATGATATTAAGACACCAAATATTTTTTGGAACAATATTTTTCAGGGAAATGAATAACACCAATTTTCAGTAGCCATAAAAATGCACTTCTCAGGTTCCTTTCTGTGGTGCACACAGTTGACTGGTGACCCTGGCTACTATCCCCCGCATCCACAAAGTCTATTTTTTTCCGTAAGACTGCTCCTGATGAATGGCAGAGGTACCAAGACAGGCCCATGCTAGTGAAATGTGGGACTGCTCCAGCTAGTGGCATTGGCTAAAAGACTCTGTACTAACCTGGCAAAACCTTTCTTGGAATTGTGATACAGCCAAGATATTTTTTACCCAATCCCCTTGCTTCTTACCTTCCAAAAATGTTACATCCATATGCCTGTCTAAAGGATTGCCCTGTCTTCTCCTCCTTCCCCTGGTAAATCTAGCATGGTCATTTAAACCTACATCAGTGTTTACTTCTTAGAAGATCCAAACCAATGCACATGATAAAGAGTATATGTACTGCAGGATGTTCCACCTACACCTCACCACTCCCTACACTCAAATACAAGATGCAGTATCATTTTCAAAGGGACTATTCCTCTTGAAGTGTTCAAGAAACATCCAGAGATCCCTCCAGTGGAATCTCAACTGTCACATAGGCTACATCCAAACTCAGGATGTGCAAAGAGAATGCTCCTAATGTGGCAAGGCTTCATGGTTAATTTTGGAGATAATAACAATAGGAAAAACAGCCATGGTTGAGATTTCCAGATATTGTTGCATGATATACATCCAAATAGAGAAAAGTAACACTCTTTCTTGGAGGAAAAAAATGATATTGAGCTATAGATAAATGAAAGAAGATATGGGAGAATGATGAGACTTATGCCCGCTATTACAGACTAGGAGAGCAGTCATAACTACTAGACACCATCCTTGCTGGGCACACTAGAGAGAGAAATAGATCTTCCAGGTGATCATCTGAATCTGCAGAGATGGACATATGCAATAGCTAGGCTACTGATATATAGCTAGTTACATTATAGACCTTATAATACAATCATAAAAAAATAAATTTTTTCCATAAAACATTTACATTTATCTTGATGTTTATGAAAGGATCTATGAGGGACTACTCTTTGGTAATCATTGCATCTCAGGGCCTATTGCTATCAGTGTAAGTACATTGAAAGAGACCTTGGCACTTAATCCAGCTCTATCACTAACCAGCTACATGGCTTTGGGTAAATACGCCATAGGCTCTCTCAGTTAAAGTCCCCTTATCAGAAACAATATTGTGATACCCAGCATCCTAACTCAGAAAGAGTTGGGTATATTCAAGGGGGTCGATGTGTTTAGAAGGGTTTTGTAAATTAGAAAGCATATACAAGAATAAAACTTTTTTTAACAAAGGAAGTCTATATCGTAAAATAGGCAACATTTAAACCTCCAGTATTGTTTTACTTTTAGAACAAAACTTGTACAATGGAAACATGGAGAATAGAGAGAGCTTCTTTTAATTCTTCCCATATGGTACATGCATACTCTGTGGTTCTCATCTTCATGAAGTATATTTGTGTTGGCTAATGTTGGGCAGATCATTCTATTTCAATGTATAGGCAAGAATATAGATTTTAAAATGTGTTTCCTATAGTTTAAAAATCAGCAACCAAGACACTAATAAACATTACCCAGAACTTAAATTTAAACCCCCTTTTTTCCACAACAGGGTTCTAAAGTAACATTCACATTTCTGTTTAACATTTTTTATTCCCCAAACTGAAATATCAGGAACAAAATTACATCATTTAATTCCAGGACTCCATTTTCTATTCTAACACCAGGTCCTAGATTTCTCTTTTTCTCTAAATCCATGGCCAATAGCCAATGAAAGTTATTTTTATCTAACATTTATCTATTGACAAGACCTCCAAATAGACCCTCCCTTCTTTTAGTCCTCTCTTCCTCCATATCACTTCCATATTATATTTTTAAAGCATCAGGTAGGCAATGCAAGTCTACTATCCTGAAGTCGTCAGTGATTCCCCATCAGACGAAGCCTGACATTCAAAGCCAACAATACATAAAAGGATTTATTTTGCCTTATCCTTGCCAATTTGGATGTTTTCAATTTTTTACCTATCTGATAGATGCAAATGCTAAGTTATTATAATGTGTGCCTGTATATGTACATAAATTGAATTTATTTATTTACCTCTTGGCTGTTTCTAGGTTGTACATTTTCCTTTTTTTCCATTTTCAACACCGCTTTGACTCCCTTTCTGAGTTTTCTTTATATATTTTGCTGTGAATTAGGTTTGGTAGATGTTTGCCTTTATTTAAAGTTAGAATGAGAGATTAGATCCAAGGTTTTCCAGCTTCCTTTCCTCAGAATTTTTTTACACAGATCTTGCACAAGGTAGGAATTTAATAAGTGTATGCAGCTTGGCTTTCTGTGAGACTGTCTAGCTGTCAATTCTGAAAAGTTAAACAGAAGTGAGGGATAATTATAAGTGGAGATACATTTGAATTATGGGGTTGAGAGGACTGGCTTGGCTTTGGGACAGTCTTTCTCCAATCTGACATGGTGTTCGTCAAGGCAGGAGTGGAGAGTCTATTGACCGGACACTATGTCTGTTCACATGATGGGCTATGGAAGGAGGTAAACTGCAAAAAGTTCATGGAGTTAGGAGTATTCATCTCCTATATTCTGATTTGTGAGACAGAACTGCTTAGAAAACAGTGACCTTCTTCATTATTTTATTGCACTGCCTGTATTATTCTCCACTCTTTAATCATCCACTTCCTTAGGCTCCTATTTTGTGTCTACGTATTTTAAATTCACAACATGTTTTCTTACTCTCAGGAGAATAAAAAATAAAACAAATAGACTTACTGGGTAGCAAGAGAAGGAGGGAAAACACAATCTGTATCCTTCTTATGACCAGACGAAGCTTGCATCTCTCTCAAGAAAGGACTTTGTATCATGGTGTTAGCTGTCTCTGCAACTCAGACTAAAGCTATTTCTCTATACAGCTTGAAGAAGCAGCTACCTATTAACTGTCCAATAGAAAAAGAAATCTATGAAATCTAACAGAAGTGTCTTTTAAGTTGGATATTCTTTCTGTTCTTTCAATGGAAAGTATGAAAATAACTCAGAAAGATTTCCTTGTTTCAAGTGTTCAACATCCTGAGCTCTCTCCAACACTGTCAAGAGTTCCTGAGTAGGTTGCCATTTCTCAGTCTTCCCAGGGAATACAGACACACATCACTGCTCTTCTTCCCCATCGTTTCCTCTGCATCCCGACTCCCACATGACTAATTTCTTCCATTCCATAATATGAACCACTGCCCAATTACTCCTCCCCACTCATTACCTTGCCTTCCTGACCCTTTTCTGTCATATAGACCAACAACCCAAGGATGGAAATTGGTAGTTGTATATGTGACTGTATCTGCTTTACTTATTGCTAAGTAATATTTAGAGAAAGTATATAGCCCTTCTGTTCACCAGAAGAGTGAATGCTTGAACTTATTTCTTCCTGTGGGTGCAATCTCTTCCACTCTTTTCCTGAAACATCTTTAGCCCTCTTTGAAAACAGTGTCTTGTTCTAACCCTGTCCTGATATAACGCTCCTCTATATTTTTCTCATACTCATCCTTTTAAAAAATTATCTAAATGTTTCCCTCTGATATGTTTCCTCTTTCTTTCTTTTTTCCCTTATTCTTCAGTACTTTGATGGTTGTTTTTATTTTTGTCTTTTAAGAATTATACATCCATACCTTACTTCCCAGAAGCCTTTGAAGGCAGCAGTCCTTGATATTTCTTAGGCTGACTTGTTTCATAAAGATTTCTAAAAGAGTTGTTAGAGAGCCACTGAGCCCCGTGATTTATGATGATTGCTCAAGCAGTGGCAGAGCTGGAAGAATTGAACAAAACACAAGAATCCTGAGGGAAACCAAAGCTAATGTAAAATGCCATAGACTTCTAGTTTCAAAAAGATCTGTACAATAATGTAGTCAAACCTCAGTACTTTAAGGAAGAAGACACTGCAGTTCCAAGATGGTAATTAATTTACCAAAGGCCACACCCTAGTGTGTAGCAAGATTGAAAAAAGGGAACCAGACCCAAGTCTCCTGCTGCCACTTAAGTCCCTTCCTTTATTCTTTCCATTACAATCACTTCACTCTTTTTAAAGTTCCAGAACTAAGCACAAGTTATGTGAGCCCTCTCTCATTAATCTGGGACTACAGATCTCTGGCATACATCAAGGGAGTTACTTTCCATGGAAAACAAGTCAGTCTGACAATGGCTCAGGAGCTCACAATTGCATTGTTTTAAGAGCAAACTGCCTCTCTGTTCTGCCTTCTAAATTATAGGGAAGGGAAAATCCAAGCTCCTAAAAATGTTTTAAATAGACTGCATCGAGTGGCATGCCAACACTGAATAACTGTGCCATCCAGCAGAGCATTATCATCATTCTGAAGGGCAAGGGTTCGGTGTTAGTGTCAGAAAAGAGCTAACCACTCTTCGTGTCCTTGTCTAACATTTAGCTGAAGGGGAAGACGGTCTCAAATTGCTTTCTTTTAACATCTTTACTAGTTTTATGCTTACAAAAAGAAAGAACTCTTTATTCTGGGTAGTTCATGATAGCCACTTGCAAGTAATTCTATTGGTTTTTCATAGCTACTGTCTCCAGATTTATTTCAAGATTTCAGTATGGTGGGAAAAGGCAAGTGGGACAGAGGTGGCAGAAGAGGGGTTCTTCTTAACTATTTTTAAGTTTGGCCCATGTTTATAGAGTCCTTACTTCCATGAGGGCACCCTTTCTTGGAGGAAATATGGACCCTGTTTACTTTAGGGTACATTATGCATTCTATGATTGGTGCTTTATTTTTTTGTTTTGTTTTTTAGTTTGTTTTCTCTTCTCAACGTATTTGGAAGGATTAAAAAGAACGATTTCTGGAGGATGGAAGTAAACATTTTTAATTGTACATTTTAGATGTTCTTTTTATACAAACAAACACAGTAAGCAACATTTGAGATAATTTCTTATGTTTTTATTTGCTTGAGACACACAAGATTATCTTTCATTGGGGGAGAGTCTCTAAAACTACATTGCTTTAGTTTAGATTAGGCTTGCCAGATAAAATACAGGACACTCAATTAATCTGAATTTAAGATGGAAAGCAAATAATACTTCTAGTATTTGTTTTCCCAACTCTTTCATGAGGAATACACATCCTAAAAAATTCTTTGTTGTTTATCTAAAAGTCAAATTTAACTGAACATCCTTCTATTTTTATTTACTAAATCTGGCAACCCTAGTTTAGATATCAGTATTGAACTAACTGTGGAGTCCCCTGCCTCTGGAATTTTAAAGAAGAATAAACTTGTAGAAATTGTTTAATACCCTAAAGAAAATAAAAACAGAATAAAGGAAAAAGACTAAAGTACTACAGAAATTGTATTCTCAAAATGGAGCTTCACTGTACGGATTGGAATTATGATTTTTGCTATCAATGTAAGGTTTGATTTTGCAAACCTGGTGGTTGGAAATTTTATCATTTATTACTGCAGTGGTGGTCAGTGTAGAAACAAACAATTTCACAAACTTTTGAAGATGACTAAAGAGGGAATATTTTTTGGTTGTCACGCTTTGGGACACTGAACTAATACAGTATCTGTTTATATCCAGGATAAGTCACTTTTAGCAATATAATGTTGTACCAATCTTTTATGTGTTCTGTGCCTCAGTTACTTCATTTTAAAATATGGGCTAACAATAGGGTCTCTTTCGTAGGTGCCTTGTGGGGAGAACTGAATAATGCATATAAACTGCTAAGCACAATGTTTGGCAAACAAGTGCACAATAGGTAGTAAAGACTCTTCTTCCACCTTCCTCTTCATCCTTCAGAAATAGTTATCAAAATATTAAATGTAGAATAAAAATGTGGTTGATTCAACAATGAACTCCTACTTAACGATAGAATGAAATGGCACATACAACACCAGCATTATAGGATATTATGAATACAATTTTGAGCAGAAGTAGCCAGACCAATGAGAATACATTGTATATTAATGGCATATTTAATATCAGGAGTGGGCCATTTTTAATGTACTTGCTCTACACAATAAAAGTATCCTCAGTAATAATCATGAAGTGAAAAATAATAATTGACCCAGGATAAACAAGGCAAACAGTAAAAATAAACAAATTAAAAATGTTAGTAAAATATTTAAAAATAAATATTACTGCACAAAAAAGGGGAAAATAAATAATAGGTATACTTGCCTGTATTTTTTTAATCTACTCCATACGTGTTTTCAAAATAACATGGAAAAATGTCTGAAAAAATATATTTACCGAAATGGTGACTGAGACTATCATTTTGTAGTGGCATGGTGGCGAAGTCTTTCTTTCTTTTTTTATTATACTTACTTTCAGGAAAGTATAATAATGAAAGTATACAGCAATTATAAGAAATCAATAACTATTTGCTGTATTTATTCCAGTGAATATATGTTTTTATTTATGATAATGAAAGATAAAACTACTTTTAAAAAGATAGCATTGTCTTCTCTTATTCACCTGGCTGAAATCACTTATTCACCTGGCTGAAATCACTTATTCAATATCAACAGGTAAACCCTGATGCTTTTGATTGACCTCATGGATCATGTGACCACACTTTCTGTTGATGTGTTTCATTGAGAAACAAGAGTGTGGAAAATGGGGTAAAGAAGTGATGAGAGAGAGAAGGTCAGAGAGAGAGAGATCATTCTACTTGGTTATTTCAAAAATCTCTTTAATATCTTTAATAAACATCAAAGCATAAACATTGTGATGAAATAATTATATAAAAATTGAAATACATAAGTATGTCAAAGTAAAATACATCACCATTTTCCCAGTCTTTAAATGTTAGCTTTTATTTTTATATCCCAAGTTCTCCATCCAGATTTGAGTAGCTTGTATCCCTTCAGGTAGAGTCAAAACTTTTCTAGGGTGCCTTGAAGACTCCAATATGGATGGCTATCTTTGGATGACAATCACATGCTAACTTGACGTTGGATCCTTGCTCTTTCAAGGACAAAGGTTGTCAACCATGATGGGGCATTATCATCTCAAAGAGAGTACTTTAAACCTCCAGATATCTGAGCTGTATGCCAGTCCTACTAATTCAGAACCTCTGTGGATGCACCTTTGAAATTTTTATTTTTAGAAGTGTCATTGTCTGTGCTGATGTATAGCCAGGGCTAAACACTATTGCTCCAGGCAGAGGGAACTACACTGTAAAATAAAGAAAATCAAAGAGAAGTGCCTTTCTATATTTCTAAATCAGCTACAACTGAGTATTAGGTTTTTGGCAAATTTAGTTTACAAGCACAAACTAGAAGACCTATTATTCTCATAGCATCTTTACATCAGCAAAATAATGTCCCATACCTTTCCTCAAATCACATTTTTTCATTTAATTACATTTTTCATTCATAGGTATTTGACCTTTGAATTTTGCATACAGTAGGATCAAAATTTTTTCATAAATTTGAATGTTTGTTGCTGAATTTTTGTTCCCTTAATTTTGCATTTCAAAGTTCACTAACAAATGTAACATTTGTAAGAGTTTCTGGCTAAGAAACAACCAATATAGTTTTTATTTACAAATTGACCTATATAGAAACACAGCTTTTCTTTTTTCATGAGTTATAGAAGGATAATTGATATATAATGAACTACATTGTACATAGTCAAAGTATACAATTTATTTAATTTTGACATCTGCTTACACTTATGACACCACCATCACAATCAAAATAACGTTTTCATTACTCCCTAAAGTTTCCTTCCACCCTCCTTAATCTATCCTAATCTTTAACTCCATTCCTAGGCAATCATTGGTCTGCTTTCTGTCACTGAAAAATAGTTCCACTCTCTAGAATTTACAAAATGTGGAATTATGGAGAAATAGTCTTGGTTTGACTTTTTTCTTTCACCATTTATTTAAGTCTCTTTTGGGTTTTTTAATCAGTAATATTTAGTTTTCCATATACAGATCATACAGATTTTTTTAGATTCATAACTGTTTTTTCTTTTTTACTATTGTTTAAAACTGTTTTATTTCTATTTTAATTTCTAATAATAGTATACATAAATAAAACAGATTATTTTGCATACCTATCTTGTATCCCATGAGCTTGAACTCATTAGTTCCAGTAGTGTTTTAATACAGAATATTAGTTTCTACATGAACAATCATTGATCTTCAAGTGAGTTTATTTTTTCATTTTAAATATGCAAGTTTGTAATTTATTTCTCTTCTCTGATTGCATTGGCTAGAGTTTTTAGTATGATAGTGAGTAAAAGTGGTGAGAGAAGACATGCATGCTTCGTTCTTGATTTTGGGGGAAATTCATTCAGTCTTCACTGTTTATATAATTTCACTTGCTTTTTGTTGTTGTTATTGTTGTTGTTTTTGGTGTATACATTTCACAAGTTGAGAAAGTTCTCTTCCAGCTTTGCTGACATTTTAACTCTGATGAATGTTGAAAGCTGTTAAATGTTTTCCTTCCATCTATTGAGATGATCAAACTTTTCTTTCTATTTATGTTGATTTGTTAAATTACATTGAATAATTTTCAAATGTTTGAACCAATCTTAGATTCCCATAAACATACTATATGTTCTGTTTCTTGTTGCTTTATTTCTCTTTCTTCCTGATAGCATTTGGAGCAATTTTGTATCATAAGAGTTTATTTAATCTCCATTTCTAGGTTATTATTCATACCTCTTTAAAAATTTAATTCGTACCCTAAAGTTTACAATATGCATCTTTAATTAATTATAATATTGATTTGAATATTATATGGTTTTGCATGTAGTATAAGATTCTTACAGATCATTTTGCAGCTTATACATGCGATAACTGGATTTTTTAACTCATATGTGAGATGTGCCTTTCTTACATCTTATTATGACATTAGTACATTACCCATTTGATATGAAAAAATTTTAAAAAAGAGAAAAGAAAAAACCCAGAATTTTACAAATCACAGTAGATTTCTCTCTCCTATTTTTTGTGCTATTTTTGTCATCTATGCTATTTTTACATACTTATGAACTTAAAATACATTTAAGTAACTTTTTTACATGTTAGGCAGTAAAATTTCTTTTATAGGCCAGGCATGGGGGCTCACACCTGTAATGCCATCACTTTTGGAGGCCAAGGCAGGAGGCTCATTTGAGCCCAGGAGTTCGACACCAGACTGGCCAACAAAGCAAGATTCTGTCTCTACAAAAGAGAAAAAAAAATTTTAAAAATTAGGTATTGTGGTGCATTCCTGTAGACTCAGCTACTTGGGAGGCAGGAAGATTGCTTGAGACTGGGAGTTAAAAGCTGCAGTGAACTATGATCGTGCCACTGCACTTCAGCCTGGACACCAGAGTAAGATACTGTCTCTAAAAACAAAATATATATTATATATAAAATAAATAATAAAATAAAATATCTTTTATAGCAATTAATGCATTTTAGAATATCTTTTATATTTACATTGATGATTAATCATTTCCAGAAATTTTTATTTCTTTGTACAGATCTACATTTTTTTGATAATCCTGATTTTTTTCTTTATTTCTTCTAAAAAGGAAAAAAAACAGGATACATGTACAGAACGTCCAGGTTTTTTACATAGGTATACGTGTGCCATGGTGGTTTGCTGCACCTATTGACCCTCCCTTTTAAGTTCCCTCTCCTCACTTACTTTGTCACCCCCTACCAGGATCTGGTGTATGTTGTTCCCCTCTCTGTGTCCATGTGTTCTTGTTGCTCAACTCCCACTTATGAAAGAGAACATGTGGTGTTTGGTTTTCTGTTCCTCTGTTAGTTTGCTGACAGATCTAAATTTTTTCTGATATATTCTGGTCTTCCTGAGGCCATTTTAAAAAATGTTTCTTGTAGTGCAGGTCTGCTGGCAATGAATTATCAATTTTTGTCTGTCTAAAGTTATCCCAATTTCTTTTGCATTTAATAAAGGTAGTTTCACTATGCATAAAATTTGGGGTGCACAGTATTTTACTTTCAGTGCTTTAGTCATGGTGATCATTTTACTTAAGGCTTGTATAATTTTTGACAAGAAGTCTGCTGGATTTCTCCCTTTTCTTCCTGTGTGTATCTTTTACCTTTACCCTCTGAATGCCTTCAACATATTCCCTTTATCTTTTGGTTTTGAGCTACTGGAATATGATATGTTTAAATGTGTATGTGTGTTTTATTTCATTCGTTATTTATCCTGCTTGGAGTTCCCAAAATCTCTTGTATCTGTAGTTTGATGTATTTTGTAATTTTTAAAATAATTCTCAACCATTATCCCTTCAGATATTTTTCTACCTCACTCTTTTTCCTTTTATTTTGGGATGGATTACATGTATGTTAAACATTTTGATATTGTCCAACAACACGGGATGCTCTGTTTTTGTTTTTTACTTTTTTTTTTCCTTGGCTTAAGTTTGAGTAATTTCTGTTAACAAATCTGCAAATTCCCAGATTCTTTCCTGAGTTGCTTTGAATTAGCTACCAAGTCTTTCAAAGTGAGTCTTCATCTCTGCTAACATGTTTTTTATTTACAGTATTTTAAAATTATTTTTATGGTTTCCATTTTTGTTGTAATTTCCCACATAATATTACATGTTATCAGTTTCTTCTACTAGAGACTTGAACACATTACTCATAGTTATTTTTAAATACCTCTCTGAAATTCCAACATCTCAATTATCTCTGAGTCTGGTTGTGCTGATTATTTTGCCCCTTGACTATGTATTGTTTTCTATCTGCATTTTGGGTGTCTCATAACTTTTGATTGAGTATTGAGCATACAGTAGAACTGAGAACTAAAATAATGAGTATTTATGCCCGAGATGTGCATGCTGCTTCTTCTGATAGACTTTCAGTGTGGCAAGTTAAGTTAATCTAGGCAAGTGTTGAGCTGTTTTCGGGTTTCATTGTCAGTGAACCATTGCTTTCAATTTCTTTGGTGTTATTTTGTGCTTAATGTGAAGATTAGAGTGCTTGTGAACTTTTCTTACTGTTTTACTGGATAGAAGCATTATTTTAACTGCATCCAACATTTTTTTGATGTTATGTTGTCATTTTTATTCCATTCAACATATTTTTAATTTAACTTTTGATACCTTCTTTTACCCATAAATTATATAAAAATATGTTGTTTAGTTTCTATATATCTGGGATAGTCCATATATCCTACTGGCATTGATTTATAATTTATTATTTTCCAGTCAGATAACACACTTCACATGATTTCAATCACTTCAAATATATTGAGCCTTGTTTTATGGCCAATATCATGATCTATTTTAGTTAATGTTCCAAAAAGAATATGAGTTTAATATTCTAAACTCTATTAAGTCAATTTTCTTAATAATATATTATTGTTCTTTATATTTTTATTTTTACTAATTGTCTGTTTTTGTGATGCGTCAGTTAAAAGAGAGCTGTTGAAATCTCCAAATGTAGTTTGGCATATGTCTATAGCTCCTTTTACATCTATTTTTATTAGTTTTAAAGGTTTATTGTTAGGCGCATAAACATTGAATTATTATTTCCTCCTGATGAATTATGAAATGACCTCCTTTACCACTGGTAATATTCCTTGTTCTGAGTTATACATTGATTTTAACAAAATTATACTGCCTTTTTTGAAATGTATTTAAGCATAGAATTTATTTTATAATTTTACTTACTATAAAGTTATGTTTATGTTTAAAGTGAATTTATATATACACATAAATATTAACCAATTTATACTTGAGTTGAGTTTTATAAATAGATTATGGTGAAGTCTAGATTATTTATCCAGCCTTTGATTGGTGAATTTAGACCATTTGCATTAATACATTGTTACTCTAAGTGTTAGTTGTACCAGCATAATTGTTTTTTTTTCTATCTATTCTTTGTTCTTTTTTTGTTTTTATGCTTTGTCATTGGTTATCTTTTATGGTTTCATTTCATATTCTGTACTAAATTATTATATATACCCCATTGTTTACTTTTCTTAATAGGCCCTTTAAGGTTTGCAGTGTACTTCACTAATGCATACCACCTCAGTTATTATACAGAGATCCTACAACAAAATATTTCTCTTGTTCTTCCAACTGTCATTGTACAATTGTCATATTTTTAAAAAAATATTTTTTACTTTAAGATGAATGTATATATACATACATTTATAAGAAACATTACAGAGAGATTCTGTGTAACATAAACCCAGTTGCCCCCAATTGCAACATATTGAAAACTATACTGCAGTATTACAACCAAGACATTAACACTGGTACAGTCAAGATACAGAACAGTTCATCATTACTATTACCTCATTTTTCCCTCTTCTCACTTCCCTCTCACATTTAACATTTTTTTAAACCCTGTCAATCACTAATCTATTCTCCATTTTTATAATTTTGACATTTCAATAATGTTGTATAAATGGAATTATGCAGTATAAATGGAATTATACAACACATATGTGACCATTTGGGATTAGACTTTTATCCCCTCTCTGTGGTTTTCTGGAGAGTTATCCAGGTGGTTGTTTGAATAATTCACACCCTTTTATTGCTGAATAGTATTTCATACTATGATATACCATGGTTTATTTAACCATTAACCTATTAAAGGACATTGGAGTTGTTTTCAGTTTTTGGTTATTACAAATAAAGCTGCTATATACATTTGTTTACAGGTTTATATGTAAAGATAATTCTATTTCCCTGGGATAAAATATCCAGGATTGCAATTTCCAGGTCATATGGTAGTTGTATGTTTATTTTTTAAGGAAATTGCCAAAGTGTTTTTCAGCAGTTTCCAAAAGACTATACCATTGTATATTTCCACCGGCAGTATATTAATGATCTAATTTCTCTCCATCCTCATCAACATTTAAAAGTATGTTCTCACTTTTTAAAAATCTTTCGCTGTTCTTATTGGTATGTAGAGATTTCTCATTGCGTACCCCTGCTGGATAAGGATGCCGAACATATGTTCAGGAGTTTATTTGCCATCTGTACAACCATGTTGGTGAAATGTCTGTGTATGTACTTTGATAATTTTCTAACTGGACTGTAAGTTTTTTATAACAGTTGAGTTTTGAGAGTTTTGAGGGGACTTCAAACAATTTTTGGAAACATGGAAATAAAAGATAAAATATAATAAAATATATAAACTTTATTCCTCAACATAACCTCCATTAAATTCAAGACACTTTTGTAAGTGATAATATTAGTTCATTCCTAAAGAACTGAGGATTCTGGGGATCTAACCATGTTGAAGCAGACCTTTTCGACACTATTAGCTGAAGAAAAATGGATTTTCTTTAGAGATTTTTTTAAAGATTAGGAAAAAGAAGAAGTTATAAGGAGCCAAATCAGGACTGGAAGGTGATAGCTAATGATTTCCCCTCAAAACTTTCACAAAATTGCCTTATTTTATGAAAAGAATGAGCAGGAACATTGTCATTGTAGGGAAAGACTCTGGTGAAGCATTCCCAGGCATTTTTCAGCTAAAGCTTTGGCTTTCTCAAAATACTCTTATAATCAGCAGATGCTATTGTTCTTTGGCTTTTCAGAAAGTCAACAAGCAGAATGCCTTGAGCATCCCCCAAACTGTTGCTGTGATCTTTGCTCTTGAACAGTCTGCTGTTGCTGTGACTGGACCACTTCCACCTCTTGTTTGCTATTACTTTGATTGTGCTTTGTCTTTAGGATTGTATTGCTAAAGCCATGTTTTTTTTTCTTCTGTTACAATTATTCGAATAAATGCTTCGGGATCTTAATCCCATATGTTTAAAATTTTTATTGAAAGCACTGCCTTTGGCTGCAGCTGATTGGGACACAATGGTTTTGGCACTCATTGAATGGAAAGTTTGCTCAGCTTTAACTTTTCAGTCAAATTAGTGTAAGCTGAACCCGTTGAGATGTCAGTGGTGTTGGCTCTTGTTTGTACTGTTATTTGCCAGTCCTCTTCAATTAGGGAATAGCAGGATTAACAATCTTTTTAACAATATTTTCTACTGGTGTCTCCTGTCTATTTCAGGACCAGAATAACTGTTAAAATCTGAATAAACTCTCTACTTTAGTTATAATATCATGCAAATAGTAATTTCTTAGTTTTGGTAAAGGTACCATAGTGATATAATTTGTCAACATTAGAGAAGCTCAAGTAAAGGGAATATGGGAAATTTTGTAGTATCTTTAAAACTCTTCTATAAGCCTAAAATTATCTCTAAATAAAAATTACAAAAGCAAAACCCTTTAACATTTGTCTACATGACAAAATTGACCTCCATCACTATCACTCTTTGCGCTCCGGCCAGCATGGTTATCCTCTCATTTCCAGGACTTGGGGTGCTCCCTCCTACGGAAGGGTTTTAGCACAAGGTACAGAAGTTTCTCTTCTAGCTTAAATCTTACTTCCCTTTTTTGGAGTAATAATCCCCTACTTACCCTTCAGATCTTGGATTAAGGATCTCTCTCTTTTTTTTTTTTTTTTTTTTTTTTTTTGCTTTAACATCACTTGATAGAACAAATCCTTCACTTACAGACCCTTGTATATCATAGATCACTCCTTCGTAACCCTAGTCACAGTTGCAGTTGTGCATTTCTTTGTATGGTTATTTGTTAATATTTGTCTCTTCTACCAAACAGTAAGATCTGTTGTTAGGTACTACACTTTAACTTAACCAGTGCCCAGCACAGGCTGTGATGCAGAGTAGGCACTCGATAAATAATTGTTCAATAAATAAGTCTCTTATGTATCTGAAGCATCTGAATTGTCCTACCACTTGCTCACAGAAAGGCGAAGGAGCACTTCCCTTTCCATCAGATGTGTTGGCAGGCAAAACATTCTAATTATAAACACTTTATGGGAAAATGCTTTAAAGGAGGAACTCTGAGATCTCACAATAAGCGGCAGAAATGTGGCTGTTCCCGTAGGTGCCCCCTCTATGTAACCCCCACCACAGGAGCATCTCAAGCTACTATGCCATGCAGTGTGAAGTCTTGTGGCTCCCTCAACAGGTACTTTTACTCAGTGGATAAAGAAAGAGGGAATTCAGACATGCCTATTGTGCGAGCTGAGCAAGACTTTGTCTCTCTTTATTTATTTATTTTTGGTTATTAATTTAAAGAAGTTAAAACCCATTTTGTGATTTGCTGTTTATCAGGCAAATGATTATTTAAGGCAATTCCCAGTGGGACTTGCTTTACATTTTAAGGACATTCCAGTTCAGTGATGGCAGATGGAACTCATAGTTAAAATTTTTAAAAGAGAGACAATGAAATGGGTTCCAGAGAGATAGTAAGCCTGCAGTTTCACAGGCAGAAAAAAATAACCCAGAAAAATTGCTATTTGGAACTAAAACCTGTACTCAGGGAATTGAGAGAGGGGAGACTGCAAGAAGGATGTTAACTCTTTGTTATTCTGGGTTATGAAGTATGACTTATGATGGACCTAACTCACTGAGAATGGGAATCCTCTATGTTGATTTAATTTCTTGCAGCATCCAATATTGTCTTTAGTGAGTTTGGGAAGAAAGAGAGAAAACCCAATTCCTTCTTGCACTCAGAACAGACCTTCAGTGTGGATATGACATTTATTATTTGCCTCTCTGTGATATTGTGACTGGACATTAGTTGCCCTAAATACAGAAAAACTAACTGGTCCTTCATTAAAAGAATGTCAGATATGAATGAGTTTATGGAAAAAATTTTAGGCAACAAGTGTTCCCCTAAGTTCATAAACAACACACCACAGATACGTATAGCTCAGCTCATTATGCATGAGTCATGTTGACTAATTTATATAAGGCTTGATAGTTAAATGGATTATAAGGAGCCCATGATTGAGAATTTATCTTAAACTTTTCTTTTAAAATAAAAATGATATTTATGCACACATCCCATGTTCATGTTTAAAAAGAAGGTAGAATATTACAAACCTATGATCACACCATCAAGAGGTAATGCCTGCCCCTCCCTCTTTTCGTAGTTGTGATCCAAAATAACAATTATGAACATTGGCTCTTTTTATTTATTATATCTTAAAAATTTCCTCATACCATTAATGATTCTTCCTAAATAAAAATAGGATTGGGTGTACAATATACATAACTGGGTGTTCAATATAAGAAATAGGATTTGATACCAGTACCATGCTGTTTTGGTTACTGTAGCCTTGTAGTATAGTTTAAAGTCAGGTAGCGTGATGCCTCCAGTTTTGTTCTTTTGGCTTAGGATTGACTTGGTGATGTGGGCTCTTTTTTGGTTCCATATGAACTTTAAAGTAGTTTTTTCCAATTCTGTGAAGAAAGTCATTGGTAGCTTGATGGGGATGGCATTGAATCTATAAATTACCTTGGGCAGTATGGCCATTTTCATGATATTGATTCTTCCAACCCATGAGCATGGAATGTTCTTCCATTTGTTTGTATCCTCTTTTATTTCATTGAGCAGTGGTTTGTAGTTCTCCTTGAAGAGGTCCTTCACATCCCTTGTAAGTTGGATTCCTAGGTATTTTATTCTCTTTGAAGCAATTGTGAATGGGAGTTCACTCATGATTTGGCTCTCTGTTTGTCTGTTATTGGTGTACAAGAATGCTTGTGATTTTTGTACATTAATTTTGTAACAGAGACATAGATCAATGGAACAGAACAGAGCCCTCAGAAATGATGCCGCATATCTACAACTATCTGATCTTTGACAAACCTGACAAACACAAGAAATGGGGAAAGGATTCCCTATTTAATAAATTGTGCTGGGAAAACTGGCTAGCCATATGTAGAAAGCTGCAACTGGATCCCTTCCTTACACCTTATACAAAAATTAATTCAAGATGGATTAAAGACTTATATGTTAGACCTAAAACCATTAAAATCCTACAAGAAAACCTAGGCAATACCATTCAGGACATAGGCGTGGGCAAGGACTTCATGTCTAAAACACCAAAAGCAATGGCAACAAAAGCCAAAATCGACAAATGGGATCTCATTAAACTAAAGAGCTTCTGCACAGCAAAAGAAACTATCATCAGAATGAACAGGCAACCTACAGAATGGGAGAAAATTTTTGCAACCTACTCATCTGACAAAGGGCTAATATCCAGAATCTATAATGAACTCAAACAAATTTACAAGAAAAAAACAAACAACCCCATCAAAAAGTGGGCAGAGGACATGAACAGACACTTCTCAAAAGAAGACATTTATGCAGCCAGAAAACACATGAAGAAATGCTCATCATCACTGGCCATCAGAGAAATGCAAATCAAAACCACAGTGAGATACCATCTCACACCAGTTAGAATGGCCATCATTAAAAAAGCAGGAAACAACAGGTGCTGGAGAGGATGTGGAGAAATAGGAACACTTTTACACTGTTGGTGGGACTGTAAACTGTTCAACCATTGTGGAAGTCAGTGTGGCGATTCCTCAGGGATCTCGAACTAGAAATACCATTTGACCCAGCCATCCCAATACTGGGTATATACCCAAAGGACTATAAATCATGCTGCTATAAAGACACATGCACACGTATGTTTATTGCGGCACTATTCACAATAGCAAAGAGTTGGAACCAACCCAAATGTCCAACAACGATAGACTGGATTAAGAAAATGTGGCACATATACACCATGGAATACTATGCAGCCATAAAAAATGATGAGTTCGTGTCCTTTGTAGGGACATGGATGAAACTGGAAAACATCATTCTCAGTAAACTATCGCAAGGACAAAAAACCAAACACCGCATGTTCTCTCTCATAGGTGGGAATTGAACAATGAGAACTCATGGACACAGGAAGGGGAACATCACACTCCGGGGACTGTTGTGGGGTGGGGGGAGGGGGGAGGGACAGCATTAGGAGATACACCTAATGCTAAATGACGAGTTAATGGGTGCAGGAAATCAACATGGCACATGGATACATATGTAACAAACCTGCACATTGTGCACATGTACCCTAAAACCCTAAAGTATAATAAAAAAAATAAAAATAAAAAAAATAAAAAAAAAATAAAAAAATAAAATAAAAACAAGAGTTTCCCTGCAAAAAAAAAAAAAAAAAAAAAAAAAAAAAAAAAAAAAAAAAGAAATAGGATTTGAATATCTAAGAGATTTCTAGTTATAGTCCAATGTATATGCTGGGTGGGAACTGGGTGAGGTGACCTAACAAGACCTTGTAGTTCCTCTATTCTATCATATGCCAGGCTCAAAAGCTGAATATATGAATATACAGTCACAGATGCAGTTTAAATAAAGTGGCAAACATATTAAATGGTAAGAATTCATCTTACCAAAGACCCTATCCTCTACTGGAATGTTCACCAAGGATTTCCTTTAGAGAAATGTGAAGTGAACTTCCTCCACTTTGGATGTGATTTTAATGGGTGCTACCAAATGACCATTGCCACCAGATTGCTCCAACATTCTTCTATATGATTTTATTTGAAATTCTCAGCCTTTACATAGATGTATTGAATTAATCATTGCCTATTCCAGGAAGTCCTCTGTTAAAAATGCAAGTATTAATACCACATTATACGGATGAAGCATTGAACTTATGTTTTGGTTAATGACCATATTGTCACATAAGTACTTGAAGGGATGGGAATCACAGGAATGATAAATTTTAATTGGGTCCAGAGGGTAGGATAAAAGATATGGAGGCACAATTCATAACCAAGAGTATTGGGCTGTTCTTGCATTGCTATTTTAGTTGTTCTAAAATACCTGGGGCCAGGTAATTTATAAGAAAAAAGGTTTAATTGGATCATGATTCTGCAGGCTGTACAGGAAGCATGGCACCAGCATCTGCTCAGTTTTGAGTGAGGGCTTCAGGAAGCTTACGATCATGGTGAAAGGTTAGGGAGGAGTAAGCATCTCACATGGCAGGAGTGGGAACTAGAGAGAAAGCGAGTGGGGTACGGGGATGCCACACACTTTTAAGCAACCAGATCTTTTGAGTACTCACCCACTATCACAAAGACAGCACCAAGCCATGAGGGATCCACCCCCATGATCCAAACACCTCCCACCAGGCCCTACCTCCAGCATTGAGGATTACAATTCAACATAAGATTTGGGTGGGGACAAATATCCAAACTAAACCACCAGGTTATGAATCATGGAACACTCACCGAAAAGACTGGGCCAGTGAAGTGGGGATCATTTGGTTGTCCTTTAAGGACTGACATGTGGGATTTGTAGAGCCAGAGGAGCAGGTACAGTGTGAAGAGAAGGCATAGGCAGGAGGACATGGGCATAGCAGCTGCTTGATGTTTGCTGGAAGTGGGGAACTGTAGGAATTATGAAGTATTCAAGTATAATAAACTCAAGGCCAATACATTTTTTAATTTTACTTATTTATTTTTAATCTGCTAGCAAGATGGATAACAGTTATGATTACTGGCATGTTAAACAGCTGACACTACCTGGCTCTTTGGTCTTGTTGAGTATTTGTGTTATCTAAGCTAACTTCATGTTGTTAGTTTATTCAATGGAAGAGAAAATGCTGAAAGAAATGATAGATAAACAATCAACTACCTCAGGATGCTTCCACACAGCCCCCATTATGTGTCATCTTGTTTGTGAGAGCAGACACGTTCTTACAAAGTATTACAATTCTGCATAATATATTCTCCTCTTAACATAAATCTTTATGGAGAAGGATAAATGCTGTTTAACCATCATTTACTAAAACAGTTTTAAAAATTAGCTAAGCATATTCCCACACCAACAACTTAAGGAGTAAACATGGCATTTACAAAACAAAACAACAAAAACACAGCTTTCTCATGCACAGATTGGGAAAATGTAGAAGATGGATACTGAATAGTGAAGCAAAATTGTTGCAAGGGCACTGATTAATGTTAATAAGTTGAGAAACACCTATAGTAGTTTTCTATATTATGATAAATACACGTTAGTAGATCTACATGTGTGAGCACATAGTTTATTAGAATAAACATTGGTTTATGTTTCCCTCTTTTCCAGTCCTATAAAAATCTTATCCAGGAGGTAACTTCTATCAGATTTGTTAAGGAAAGGGAACCAGCCAGCTGCAAAGCCTCCTATGGCTTGCCTTAAGCTTTAAAACTAAGGACAGTCTGATAATTATCTTTCAATACTTACATCCAGTGCTTTGCTGGTAAATGTTTCACAGTTAGTTCTCTCAGGAGGGAGAAGGGAGCCCTGATTTGTAGCATTTACTAATTTCTATGGTGTAAATAATCCCAATATGGCCAATTTCAAGCTACCAACATAATAACAATTGGCTTTCAAAATTCCCGAAAATTTAACAGTTGTCCCTCCTGAGCTATTATGACCTCGCTCCAGCATACACCTGCTTTTTGCAGCTCATATATGAGAGGTATTTATATCCTGTTAGCAAATATTCAGGAATATAAATCTATTTTGCCATCTCCCTTTGGCCACCGCATGAGTCAAAAGCCAATCTCCAAGTGCAGTGGCAGAATAAGCACCAGTGGGCAGGTAGCTTGTCACCTTCCTTCTTTATCCCTGTATGCTTCGAATTTTTCTGAATTATGATTCCACCTGGGTTGAGGAGGTCAAGAACCAGAATCACTTAAGAAAAATGTAGCTTATGCTTTCTAACATGTATAGATGAAAAGATTGAATGTAGATAAGCTTTAAGTTGCATCCCAGCATTGAGTTCTTATAACAGCAATTCTCAACTTTAGACGTATATTGAAATCAGGTGGGAAATTTTTAAAAAATATCCAAGACCATTTTCAATCTCCAGAGATTCTGATTTCACTGAGCTGGGGTGGGGCCTGGGCATCAGTATACTTTAACAGCTCCCTAGGTAATGCATCCAGTTTATAGGTAATGATAGTTATGCTTCTAGATAGATGTCAATGAGCAGAAGCAAATGTGTGGAGAGGCATTTGAGGGTGCAGGGTTAAAGGTGTATATGTATGTTTTCAAAATATATTTATGTTATTATATGGAAACACCTAATAAAATTAAATGGTGATATTTTGACAAATTGATGTAAAAGAAACCAGGTTAAAATAAGGTTTTTTTTTTTCTAAAATCTGTATTCATTTGGGAATGGGAAAGGGGGATTGTAATTCAGTATGCACAAAGTGGCACACCACAAGTGCACCTGGAGAGGGCAAGGTAAAGGAATGCTTTTATTAGCAAAAACAAGAAGTTCACACAAGCTCCTCAGAAACAGAGTTTATTGATTCTAGAGGCTCAAAGCCAGAATTATCATCAGTTCATTGGTAGAGATGCTGTTACTGGGCAAGTGTTTCTTTGAGAGCATCTTATCTGAATTATTGCAATTCTAAAGAATGTCTAGTGATAAGCCTTCTCACTTGTGCAGTGTGCCAGCCATGCAAAGTAGACGATGTGTGAAGGACATGAAGAGTCTTGTGGGGTTTTTAGAAAGTCCTTGGAAATAGTTCTTATTTCAAATATACAAGTATGAGTAACCCTTCTCCTTTGTTCCTTTTCTGGCCTCATTTTGTCAGGGTCTGACAAAAGTTATTTCATGCTGGCATCTACAACATTCATACCTCTCTAGTGCTGTCTTTCTTGAATGACAATGACTCTCTTTCATCATAACGTAGATTAATCATATTTCATTTTTGTCTAGAGCTGTCTTTGTATTCACTGCTTTTCCAGGGACAGTTTCTAAAAAATCTGGTTTCTAACCCACAGGTTTCATATACCTTCAAGTTTTCAGGTGGATTCCTAATATAAGAAGAAAAACAAAAGAGGGCTTTTTTTTTTTTGGTCTAGGTTTTATAATGTCCCAAAAGTCAAAAAGAAAACAATAAAGGTCAACTAATTACACCGTTCCAAAGAAGCGTTAGACCACCCATGCAGAATTTGAAAGGGAAATAGGTGACACCTACTGCCTTCTTCCAGGCTGTAGAAAAGAAGTTATGATTCTTCTCAGAAAGGGTTTTTTAGGGTCAAAGTTTACAATGGTTGTGATATTTTCTCTCCCCCCGATAAAGAAAGGAAAAAGAGTATTTTATTCTCACTTCCAAACAAGGGAGAGAGATTTGATTTTCAGTCAAAGAGCTTGAGATATGTCCCTTGCAATTTGGGGGACACAAGAAATAAATTTTCATCCTGGGTCCCAGCAGTTTATATGCAAAAATTGAGGCTGGAGGAGATTGCTTGATGGGAGGGGAAAAGAGAGTCTGCATGGAAAGTCAGCTAAGCTGCCACCAGCAGCAAGTTGATGGGGTGTCTCTGCTTTACATAGGGTGAGTGCTACGCAGGAAGGAGTTGGTCTGCCCATCATTTTAGAATAAAATTCCTCCAAGAGAGCTACTTTTCAGAGAGAAGCTATCTCAGCAGAGGGAAGCTGAAGGTGGTACCCTCAGATACAGAGAAGAGGGGATTGTCCTCAGTGGCTGGCTGGAGGAGGGGCTGTTGCTCACATTGAGGGAGGTTGAACCTGATATTTCCAGTGGGGAATTCTGGGGGTAACAATAAAGCACCAAGCAGGGAAGTCAGCTTTGAATGCTTGCTAAACCCAGAGAGACATTAAATAAACTCCTTTCTCCCCCCATTTTACTCCATACTTCCCCACTTATACTTCCAGACAGGAGCCATCGAGAGCCCCCTATATGGGGATAGAGGGTGGGTAAGAAGCAAAAAGCAATCAGAGATTTTGCAGTACGCATCTTCTGTCTTCACTGAAGGTTGCCTAACTTGAAGCAATATCAAACTAAGGAAGGACAAATATTTAACCAAATCAAGTTTAGAGTTAGCATTTAAACTGGACCGGGCATTTTAATTATGAAAATGAAAAAACTTTGCATGTGATTAATGAGACTTGAGGAATTTTTTTTTTTAATATCCAGGAGAAGTAAAAAAGTTATTAGATTCACTCAAGAGCAGTGACATTTGAAAAAATAATAGTGGATTTAGAGGAACAACGACAGAAAAGAATAAAGTTATATTAATAGTTTGCTGCACCCTGCACAAACCTGCCCCTTTCAATGTACTGAGTGTTTTATTCTACCAAAGCTCAGTGATCCCAAGAGACTTTCTGAGGTCTAAAAACTCATTGGAAAATAATTCTTAGCACTGTAACTATATGTTTCCCTGCAATTTGTGTTGCAAAGTTGCATAATGAAGATGAATGATAAGAAAGGCCAGTCACACTACAAGGTGCACACGGTGTGGTAGAAAGAGAATTATGGGAAGTCAGGGAACGAAGACTAGTCTGGGTTGTGTCATTTTTAAAGTGGGAAGCTGGAAGAAAGCAACTTAACCTCTCTTGATCTATGATGTCTCTGCAAACTAGAAATAATGATTTTTGCCCTTCCTGCTTCCCAGAGTTGTGGGGAAGATGATAGAAGAAAATGCCTTGAAAAACAGCAATTTTCTACAAATGCATGGTGTTATTGTTGACCATATTAGGCCCCAGCATATAGTGTACAGGTGAGACACCCATGCCTTTGCTGCTATTCTTAAACTATGTCCATTGCCATTTTGCATCCGAGGAATAATGCCTTTTTTTTCACAGGATGCTACTCTGTTGATTCCAGCCAAGGAAAAATGAAACAAAACATTAGTTCTCTGGCTTTTGTTTGCTCTAGTGTATTTCCCTTGAGAGGCAGAAGTCAGAAACAAATTTTAGGCAAGACATATTTCTTATGTTTTAAACTAACATTGATTTATGTTAAACATACATATGTATTGTAGAAAATTTGGAATTTTATGAAACGTATAAAAGTCTTCCATCACCCCAACATTCTAAGAAAAATTACTGTTTGAATCTCACCTTAATTCATGCTTGAGGAAAGCAGCTGTGTGTCCGGTTCACACTCCTATATTCTCACCTTGGAATTGTGTGAAATACATATTAATAACAAGCACTCAATACATATTTGAATACTGTGTGTTAAGATTTGGAATAGCCATTTTAGTTCATCTGTGGGATCAGTCAATATTAGACAGATCAATGAGACAGAAAATTAACAAGGATATTCAGAACTTGAACTCAGCTTTGGAGTAAGCAGACCTAATAGACATCTGCAGAACTCTCCACCCCAAATCAACAGAATATACATTCTTCTCAGCACCACATCTCACTTATTCTAAAACTGACCACATGGTTGGAAATAAAACACTCTTCAGCAAATGCAAAAGAATGGAAATCGTAACGAACAGTCTTTCAGACCACAGTGCAATCAAATTAGAACTCTGGATTAAGAAACTCATTCAAAACTGCACAACTACATGGAAACTGACAAACTGCTCCTGAATGACTACTGGGTAAATAACGAAATTAAGGCAGAAATAAATAAGTTCTTTGAAACCAATGAGAACAAAGACGGGGCCGGGCGCGGTGGCTCACGCTTGTAATCCCAGCACTTTGGGAGGCCGAG
This sequence comes from Nomascus leucogenys, assembly GCF_006542625.1. Taxonomy (NCBI): domain Eukaryota; kingdom Metazoa; phylum Chordata; class Mammalia; order Primates; family Hylobatidae; genus Nomascus; species Nomascus leucogenys. The sequence goes on along the minus strand of NC_044393.1, from coordinate 85,817,762 downwards.
GTGGGCGAATCACGAGGTCAGGAGATCGAGACCACGGTGAAACCCCGTCTCTACTAAAAATATAAAAAATTAGCCGGGCGTGGTGGCGGGCGCCTGTAGTCCCAGCTACTCGGAGAGGCTGAGGCAGGAGAATGGCGTGAACCCGGGAGGCGGAGCTTGCAGTGAGCCGAGATTGCGCCACTGAACTCCAGCCTGGGCGACAGAGCGAGACTCCGTCTCAAAAAAAAAAAAAAAAAAAAAAAAAAATGAGAACAAAGACACAACATACCAGAATTTCTAGGACATGGCTAAAGCAGTGTTTAGGGAGAAACTTATAGCACTAAATACCCACAGGAGAAAGTGGGAAAGATCTAAAGTCAACACCCTAACATCAAAATTAAAAGAACTAGCGAAGCAAGAGGAAACAAATTCAAAAGTCAGAAGAAGAGAAGAAATAACTAAGAGAAGAGCAGAACTGAAGGAGATAGAGACATGAAAAACCCTTCAAAAAAAATCAATGAATCCAGGAGTTGGTTTTTTAAAAAGATTAACAAAATGGATAGACCGCTAGCCAGACTAGTAAAGAAGAAATGAGAAGAATCAGATAGACACAATAAAAAATGATAAAGGGGATATCACCACTTTTCCCACAGAATTTTAAAGATAATTTCCTTAGTGTTAAATATTTAGATTGATTTGCATTCTCACTATTATGAATAGTATTAAAAGAATTGTGTTTGAAATTTTTTAAAAAAAACTATTGCTTGGGATTAAGTTTCCTCTTGGCTGTAACAATTCCTCAGATTTTCCTGGCTATGATGACCTTAACAGTTTTGAGGAGTATTCTTCAGGTTGCAATCTTATTTTTAAGAGATAGATAATAATCCTGTTTTGAATTTAACAGGATATCAAATTTACCAATTCTCTTATTATGGCCATTCGGATTGTTTCTGCTTTTTACCTACTACAAAAAAATTCAAATTTTTTTAAAGTTGTTTCATTATCTTCCTAGGTTTATTACTGCAGAGGATGCATCTGAAGTCAGATTGCTCTTTCTTTACTTCTAATTAACCTGTTGGACTCGTCACTTGTTCATCTTTCTGCCTTCGGGTATGAGGCTAGACATATTTACTCCCTCTCCTTCACTGTACATGAATACAGCAATAAATAAAAATCATGTTCTTTCCAGAATCTATTCTTCTTGCTTCGTAAATAGCTAGCTATTTTTGTTTTATTTTACATTTTTTATCATGTTACTTCTGTAATTGTGTACTGGGATTTTTACTTAGATTTTAAGAAAAAATACTATATTTTCAATAATTTTAACTTACATGCATTTTCTTCATCTTTAGAATTTTTCTCCTTTTCACCATGTAGTTCCTGCTTCATTTTCATTTGTTATTTTCTCTAACTATTTTTTCAGGGAGTCAAACTATCAATAATTTATTTATACCCAATATGAAACAGATTTGTCAATTGTTCTTTTTTTTATTTTACTTTAAGTTCTAGGGTACATGTGCACAATGTGCAGGTTTGTTACATATGTATACATGTGCCATGTTGGTGTGCTGCACCCATTAACTCGTCATTTACATTAGGTATATCTCCTCACCATGTTTTGAAACTTGTGATTTTTTTCTGGTAGTATGCTTTACTTCCTTCCCTTTTCTTTTTTGTATACCTGTGGCATGTTTTGTTTTGTTTTGTTTTTTAATTTGAGGTTTCCATGAGTCTTGCAAAAACTTTAAATTTTTATACTTACTCCTGAAATTATTGTTTTCTAATTTTTTAATATTTAATTTTTAAGATTTGTGGCCACATAGTAGGTATTCCTATACGGAGTATATGAGATCTTTTGATACAGACATACACTGCATATTAATCACATCAGCGTAAATGGGGTATTCATCACCTGAAGCACTAATGATTTCTTTGTGTTACAAAATATCCAATTATATTATTTTAGTGATTTTGAAATGTAAAACAAATTATTGTTGACTTTAGTCACCCTGTTGTGCTATCAAATGCAAGATCTTTTTCATTCTAATAATATTCTTGTACCCATTAACCATTTCCCTTTTCCCCTGACCCATGATCTTTCCCAGTCTCTGGTAATAATCATTCCACTCTGTCCCCATGCGTTCAATTATTTTAAAGTTTTTAGTTACTATAAATAAATGAGAACATGCAAAGTTTGTCTTTCTGTGCCTGGCTTATTTCACTTAACATAATGCCCTCCAGTTCCATCCATGTTGTTACAAATGACAATATTTTATTATCTCATTCCTTTTCAATGACTGAATATTAAATAGCACTCAATTATGTGCACATACCACACTTTATTTATCCCTTCCTCTGTTGATGGACACTTTGGTTGCTTCCACATCTTGGTTATTGTAAATAGTGCTGCAATATACATGGGAGTGTAGATAAATCTCTAACATCCTGATCTCCTTTATCTTGGGTATATACCTAGGAGTGGGATTGCTGAATTGTATGACAGCTCTATTTTTAGTTTTTTGAAGAACCTCCAAACTCTTTTCCAGAGTGGTTGTGGTAATTTACATTCCCAACAACAGTGTATGAGAGTTCCCTTTCTCCACATCCTCATCAGCATTTGTTATTGCCTAATATTTGAATAAAAGCCATTTTAACTAGGGTGAGATGATGTATCTTATTTTTTGTGAATGCTTTCCCTTAATTTCTCTCAATTGTTTTCATTTGCATTTCTTTTATGATCAATGATGTTGAGCACTTTTCCATATATGCCTGCTTGCCATTTGTGTGTCTTCTTTTAAGAAATGCCTATTCAGATCTTTTGCCCCTTTTTAAATCAGAATTTTAGAATCTTATGCAATAGAGTTGTTTGAGCTCCTTATATATTCTGGTTCTTAATCTATTGTCATATGGGTAGTTTTCAAATACTTTTTCCTATTCTGTGGGTTGTCTCTTCACTTTGTTGATGGTTTCCTTTGTTGTGCAGAAGGTTTTCAAGGTGAGGTGATTTTGTTTGTCCATTTTTCCTTTGGTTTCCTGTGCTTGTGGGATATTACTCAAGAAATCTATGCCAAGTCCAATGTCCTGGAGAGCTTCTCCAATGTTTTCTTGTAGTAGTTTCATAGTTTGAGGTCTTAGATTTAAGTCTTTAATCCATTTTGATTTGATTTTTGTGTATGGTGAGAGATAGAAGTCTGGCTTCATTATTCTGCATATGGATATCCAGTTTCCCAGTATTTATTGGAGAGACTGTCTATTCTTAAGTGTATGTTCTTGGAACCTTTGACAACAATGAGTTCACTGTAAATGTACAGATTTGTTTCTGGGTTCTTTGCTCTTTTCCATTGACCCACGTGTCTGTTTTTATGCTAGTACCATGTTGCTTTGGTTACTATTGCTCTGTAGTATAATTTGATATAAATTCATGTGATTTTTCCAGTTTTTTTTTCTTCTTGTTCAAGACAGCTGTGGCTATTCTGGGTCTTTTGTGGTTCCATGTAAATTTTAGAATTTTCTTTTCTTTTCTTTTTTTGAGATGGATTTTCGCTGTTGTTGCCCAAGCTAGAGTGCAATGGCACAATCTCTGCTTACTGCAACCTCCCCCTCCTGGGTTCAAGTGGTTCTCCTGCCTCAGCCTCTCGAGTAGCTGGAATTACAGGCATTACAGGCACTTGCCACCACACCCAGCTAATTTTTTCTATTTTTAGTAGAAATGGGGTTTCACCATGTTAGCCAGACTGGTCTCAAACTCCTGACCTCAGGTGATTCACCTGCCTTGGCTTCCCAAAGTGCTGAGATTACTGGTGTGAGCTACTGTGCCCAGCCAAATTTTAGAATTTTTTTTCCAAATATAAGATCATATCATCTGCAAACAAGTATAATTTGGCTTTTTCTTTTCTTGTGTTGATGCCATTTATTTCTTTCTCTTGTCTGATTTATCTATCTAGGACTCCAGGACTATGTTGAATAACAGTGGTGAAAGTGGGTATCCTTATTGTGTTTCAGAGGTTGTAGGAAAGACTTTCAGTTTTTCCCATTCACTATAATACTTGCTGTGGGTCTGTGATAAATGGCTTTTAGTGTGTTTTGGTAGGTTCCTTCTAGACCCAGGTTTTTTTTTTTTATTCTTAAGGGTTTTTATCACGAAAGTATGTTGAATAGTCTCAAATGCTTTTTCAGCACCAGTTGAAATGATCAGATCAATGAGAGAGAAAATTAATAGATATCCAGGATTTGAACTCAGCTCTGGACTAAGTGGATCTAATAGACATCTACAGAACTCTCTACCACAAAGCAACAGAATATACATTCTTCTCAGCACCACATTGCACTTATTCTAAAATTGACCACATAATTGGAAGTAAAACACTACTCAGCAAATGCAAAAGAATGGAAATCATAACAGTCTCTCAGACCACAGTGCAATCAAATTAGAACTCAGGATTAAGAAACTCACTCAAAACCACACAACTGCATGGAAACTGAACAACCTGCTCCTGAATGACTACTGGGTAAATAATGAAAGGAAGGTAGAAGCAAAGATATTCTTTGAAACCAAGAAGAACAAAAGCACAGTGTACCAGAATCTCTGGGACACATTTAAAGCAGTGTGTAGAGGGAAATTTATAGCACTAACTGCCCACAAGAGAAAGCAGGAAAAATCTAAAATCGACACCCTAACATCAAAATTAAAAGAACTAGAGAAACAAGAGCAAACAAATTCAAAAGCTAGCAGAAGACAAGAAATAACTAAGATCAGAGCAGAACTGATGGAGATAGAGACACGAAAAACCTTTCAAAAATCAATGAATCCAGGAGCTGGTTTTTTGAAAAGATAAACAAAATAGACCACTAGCCAGACTAATAAAGAAGAAAAGATCACACCTGTAATCCCAGCACGTTGGGAGGCCGAGGTGGGCGGATCACGAGGTCAGAAGATCGAGACCATCCTGGCTAACACGGTGAAACCCCGTCTCTACTAAAAATACAAAAAATTAGCCGGGCATGGTGTGGGCACCTGTAGTCCCAGCTACTCCGGAGGCTGAGTCAGGAGAATGACGTGAACCCGGAAGGTGGAGTTTGCAGTGAGCCGAGATAGCGCCACTGCACTCCAGCCTGGGTGACAGAGAGAGACTCCATCTCAAAAAAAAAAAAAAAAAAAAAAAGAAGAAAAGAGAGAAGAATCAAATAGATGCAATAAAAATGATAAAGGGGATATCACATAAATCCCACAGAAATATAAACTACCATCAGATAATACTATAAACATCTCTACACAAATAAACTAAAAAATATAGAAGAAAGGGATAAATTCCTGGGCACATGCACCCTCCCAAGACTAAACCAGGAAGAAGTTGAATCCCTGAGTAGACCAATAACAAGTTCTGAATTTGTGGCTGTAATTAATAGCCTACCAACCAAAAAAAGTCCAGGACCAAATGGACTCACAGCCGAATTCTACCAGAGTTACAAAGAGGAGCTGGTACCATTCCTTCTGAAATGATTCCAAACAATAGAAAAAGAGGGAATCCTCCCTAACTCATTTTATGAGGCCAGCATCATCCTGAAACCAAAACCTGGCAGAGACACAACAAAAAAAGAAAATTTCAGGCCAATATCCCTGATGAACATCGATGTGAAAATCCTCAATAAAATACTGGCAAACTGAATCCAGCAGCACATCAAAAAGCTTATCCACCATGATCAAGTTGGCATCATCCCTGGCAGGCAAGGCTGATTCAACATATGCAAATCAATAAATGTAATCTGTCACATAAGCAGAACCAATGACAAAAACCACATGATTATCTCAATAGATGCAGAAAAGGTCTTTGACAAAATTCAACAGCCCTTCATGCTAAAAACTCTCAATAAACTGGCATTGATAGAACGTATCTCAATATAATAAGAGCTATTTAGGACAAACCCACAGCCAATATCATACTGAATGGGAAGAAACTGGAAGCATTCCCTTTGAAAACCAGCACAAGACAAGGATGCCCTCTTTCACCACTCCTATTCAACAAAGTATTGGAAGTTCTGGCCAAGGAAATCAGGCAAGAGAAAGAAATAAAGGGTATTCAAGTAGGAAAAGAGGAAGTCAAATTGTCTCTGTTTGCAGATGACATGATTGTATATCTAGAAAACCCCATTGCCTCAGCCCAAAATCTCCTTAAGCTGATAAGCAACTTCAGCGAAGTCTCAGGATACAAAATCAATGTGCAAAAATCACAAGCATTCCTATACACCAATAATAGACAGCCAAATCATGAGTGAGCTCCCGTTCAAAATTGCTACAAAGAAAATAAAATACCTAGGAATACAACTTACAATGGAAGTGAAGGACCTCTTCAAGGGGAACTACAAATCACTGCTCAGGGAAATAAGAGATAACAGAAACAAATGGAAAAACATGCCATGCTCATGGATAGGAAGAATCAGTATCATCAAAATGGCCATACTGCCCAAAGTAATTTATAGATTCAATGCTATGCCGATCAAGCTACCATCAAATTCCTTTAGAAAATTGGAAAAAAAACTACTTTAAATTTCATATGGAACCAAAAAAGATCCTGTATTGCCAAGACAATCCTTAGCAAAAAGAACAAAGCTGGAGGCATCACACTACCTGACTTCAAATTATACTCCAAGGACACGGTAACCAAACAGCATGGTACTGGTACCAAAAACAGATATATAGACCAATGGAATAGAACAGAGGCCTCAGAAATAACACCACACAGCTACAACCATCTGATCTTTGACAAACCTGACAAAAACAAGCAATGGGGAAAGGATTCCCTATTTAATAAATGGTGTTGGGAAAACCAGGTAGCCATATGCAGAAAGCTGAAACTGGACCCCTTCCTTACATCTTATACAAAAATTAACTCAACATGGATTAAAGACTTAAATGTAAGACCTACAACCATGAAAACACTAGAAGAAAACCCAGGCAATACCATTCAGGACATAGGCATGTGCAAAGACTTTATGACTAAAACACTGAAAGCAATGGCAACGAAAGTCAAAACAGACGCTATTCACAATAGCAAAATAGGCACTTACTCACAATAGCAAAGAGTTGGAACCAACCCAACTGCCCATCAGTGATAGACTGGATAAAGAAAGTGTGGCACATATACACCATGGAATACTATGCATCCATAAAAAAGAATGAGTTCATGTCCTTTGCAGGGACATGGATGAAGCTGGAAACCATCATTCTCAGCAAACTAACACAAGAACAGAAAACCAAACACTGCATGTTATCACTCATAAGTGGGAGTTAAACAATGAGAACACATGGACACAGGGAAGGGAACATCACACACCTGGGCCTGTCAGGGGGTGGGGGTTTGGGGGAGGGACAGCATTAGGAGAAATACCTAATGTAGATGACGGGCTGATGGATGCAGCAAACCACCAAGGCATGTGTGTACCTGTCTGACAAACCTGCACGTTCTGCACATGTACCCCAGAACTTAAAGTATAATAAAAAAATAAAATGCTAAATGAAAAGAAAAAAATGATCATACGGTTTTTGTCTTTCATTCTGTTGATATAATGTGTCATTGTGATTGATTTGCATATGTTGAACTAGCCTTGTATTACTGGGCTAAATCCTAGTTGGTCATGATTAATGACTTTTTCAATGTGTTGTTGAATTCAGCTTACTAGCATCTTGTTAAGGATTTTTGCATCAATGTTCACCAGAGATTTTGGCCTGTAGTTTTCTTTTTTTTAATGTGTCTTTTTCTGGTGTTAGTACCAGGGTAATACTCGCCTCATATAGTGAATTTGGAAGTATTTCCTCCTCCTCTATTTTTCAGAATAGTTTGAGTAGAATTGGTGTTAGTTCTTTAAATATTTGGTAAAATTCAGCAGTGAAGCCATCAGGTCCCTCGCTTTTCTTTGCTGGGAGATTTTTTTATTACAGCTTCAATCACATTACTTGTTATTGATCTGTTCAGTTTTGGGGTTTTTTTCCTGTTTCAATCTTTGTAGGTTGTATGTGTTTAGGAATTTATCCATTTCTTCTAGAGTTTTCAATTTATTGGCATATAGTATATGTACTGTCTGTGTCTTGAAAACTTATTATTTTTGATGAGTTAATCTTTTAGTCTTTCTATTCAATATATGAGTAGTTTGCATATCACAATTACAATGTTATAATGTAATGTGTTTTTCTTTATATGTACTATTACCAGTGAGTTTTGTGCCTTCACGTTATTTCTTATTGCTCATTAGCATCCTTTTCTCTCGTACTGAAGAATTCATTTTAGCATTGCTTTGTAGGACTTTTCTTTTTTTCTGGGAAGCTTTCTTTCTCCAAGTTTGAAGGATATTTTTCCTGGATATGCTATTTTAGGAGACTTATTTTTTCTTTTAGTATTTTAAATATGTCATACCACTGTCTCCTGGCCTGTAAGGCATTCACTGAAAAGTCTGCTGCCAGACTCCATTTATGTCGTTTGTTTTTTCTCCCTTGCTGCTGTCAGGATCCTCTCTTTATCCTTGACCTTTGTGAGTTTGATTATTAAATGTCTTGAAGTATTCTTATTTGGGTTAAATCTGCTCTGTGTTTTATAGCCTTCTTGTACTCAAGCAATGATATGTTTCTCTAGGTTTGGGAAGTTTACTGACATTATCTCTTCAAATAAACAACTTTCTACCTCTATCTCTCTCTCTACCTCCTCTTTAAGGGTAAAAATCTTAGATTTGCCTTTTGAGGCTATATTCTAGATCTTGTAGGCATGCTTCATTCTTTTTTCTTTTGTCTTGTTGGACTGTATTTTTAAAAGCCTCTCCTCAAGCTAATTCTTTCTTTGGCTTGATCAATTCTGTTACTAAGACACTCTGATGCATTCTCCAGTTTATTAAATGCATTTTTCAGCTCCAGAATTTCTGCTTGGTTCTTTTTAATTATTTCAATCTCTTTGTTAAATTTATCTGATATGATTTTGAATTCCTTGTCTCTTTTATCTTGAATTTTGTTGCGTTTCCTCAAAACAGCTATTATGAATCTTCTGTCTGAAATGTCACATAAGTCTACCTCTGCATGATTGGTCACTGGTGCCTTACTGAGTTGATTTCATGACGTGGTGTTTTCCTGGATGGTCTTGATGCTTGTGATATTTGTCAGTGTTTATGCATTGTAGAGTTAGGTATTTATGTAAGTCTTCACAGTCTGGGCTTGTTTGTATGATTTTGTTTTGGGAAGGCTTTCCAGGTATTTGAAGGAACTTGGGTGTTGTGATCTAAGTTTTGGTCACTTTAGTCATATCTGAATTAGGGTGCACCAAAGCAGAATAATGCTATGGCTCTTGCAGACTCATAGGGGCACTGCCTTGGTGGTCTTAGACAAGATCCAGAAGAATTATCTGGATTACCAAGCAGACCCTTGTTCTCTTCCCTTACTTTCTCCCAAACAAATGAGGTCTCTCTCTCTCTGTGCTAAGCTGCCTGGGGCTGGGAGAGGTGGTGGAGGTGATTGACATGAGCAGCCCTGTCGCCAGTGGGACTGTGCTGGGCCAAAACTTAAGCCAGTACAGCACTCAGTCTCATCCAAGGCCCACTGTAACCACTGCATGGCTTCTGTCTGTTTTCACTCAAGACTCTAGGGCTCTACAATCAGCAGGTAGTGAAGCTAGCCAGGCTTGTATTTTTCCCTTTCAGGAAGCCATTTCCAAGACAGGCCCAGAGATATCATCTGGGAATCAGGGCCTATAGTAAAAAAAAAAAAAAAAATTGGGGAGTATACCTGATGCTCTATTCCATTGTGGCTGAACTGGCACCCAAGCCACAAGACAGAGTCCTTCATGTTCTTCCCTCTCCTTTCCACAACCAGAAAAGTATCCCTCTATGGCCACCACCACCCCAGGCCCACTGTGAGTACTGCCTGGCTACTGCTGATGTTCGCTCAAGGCCAAAGGGCTCTTCAGTGGGCTGTGATAAATGCTACCTTGCCTGGGACTCTCTCTTCCAGGAAGTGGAATCTCCTGTGGCTGAAGGGAGGTCCAGAAATACTGCTCAAGAGCCACGGCTTAGAATTGGGGATACCAAGAGCCTGGCTGGTGGTCTACCCCACTGTGGCTGAGCTGGTACCTAAGCTGCAAGACAAAGTTGCCTTCGCTCTCCTCTCTCTTTTTCTCTAGCAGAAGTCTCTCCCCTTTGTTACCCCAGTTGGGAATATGCTGGTTCACACCTGAAATGAGCATGTCTCTGAGTCTCACCCAAGGCCCATGGAAAGTACTACATGGGTACCACTGCTTATTATTCAGAGCCCAAGGGCTCCTTTAGTCAGCAGGTAATGAATCTTGCCAGGACTGTGTCTTTCTTTTCAAGGGGGTGGGTTCCCTTCCGGCCCAGGGTGTGTCTAGAAATGCCATTTGGAAGATATAGCCTGGGGGATCTAAAGGCTCTGTCTGGTGCCCTATTCACAATGGAGTATAGCACCAGGTAGACTGTGGCTGAGCTGGCATTCAAGTTGCAAGACAAAGTCTTCTTTACTCTTCCCTGTCATCTATTCAAGTGGAAGGAAGGAGTCTCTTTAGGATTTGTGAGCTGTGTTGCCTGGGTTTGAGGGAGGGGTGGTATAAGCACTCTCTTGGATGCTCTGGTTGATGTCTTACTAGGTTGCATGTCTCCCAAGTCCACTGGCCGTGAGCTCAACACAGCACTAGGACCTGCTCAGGAATTTCAGTCCTTGTGTCCTAGACTTCTTTTCAAGTTTATTTAGGACCCCAGAGCACTTTAGACTGTGGTGGCAAAGCTTGGCAGAACTCAGGTTCTGGTTACTAGGATGGGCAATTCCCCTCTGGCCAGGGCTGGTCCATCTGTGTGTGTCAGCTGAGTTCTTCCTTGTTTTGCATTCCACTGTGACAGAGCAGCACTGAGTTCCAATGCAAAGAACCATAGTTATTTAGCCGTTACTCCCCCAAGTGCACAGATTCTCTCTCTGCTCCATGTGGCAGCTGCCAAGGGATGGGGAAGGGGTGGTGTCAGAAACTGAAGGCTTTCTTTCCTATCCTTTTCAGTGCCTCTTTCAGTGATATGAAGTTACAACCAGGTACTGTGATTGCTCACCTGATTTTTGTTCTTATGAAGGTGCTTTATTGTGTGGATAATTTTTCAATTCGATGTTCCTCTGGGGAGGATGATCAGTGGTGGCTTCTATTTGGCCATCTTGTTCGACCTTTTTCTTTGTGTTTTAATAAAATAATTGTCATGTACAAATCTATAGATAACATAAACATGTTATAAAGCATAATACATAATTCTAGCACTCATACAATGCTGGTCTACAACTAAAGCATTGTCAGTGCTATAATCCCAATGTATTTCTCTGTGTTTCCTTACTTTATTCTATCCATATCTCTTTCCAGCAGGAGCCAGTCTCACTCTGTTCTCATCATCTCTTTACATTTTAAAATAATTCTTAAAAATTATACATATCCGTATATAGATTCCTATTCACAATGGCTTGTTGCTTAATTTCACTTAATTTTAAAATTTATAAAACCTCTTTTATAAGGTATCAAGCTGCTTATAGATTTCTGGGACCTGTATTTTCCCCCAACCATCTACTATAAAATTCTAAAATTTTTCAAGTTACAGGTAGCTCTAGTTTATTATTGTCATTGCCTAACCATAACTCATTGTATAATATACTATTTGTGTTTATCCTTATCCTTGACAATGTGCAATTGTGTTGCTTCCAGTTTTTGTTTTTAAGACTAGGGCCATAATCAACATTTCGTATATGTGTTCTGGTATACTTTCACGTGTTTCTCTGGAGTTTCACCAAGGAGTATAATTTCTATGTCATACTTAATATGAATATTCATCTTTAAAATGTAATACTAACTTGTTTTTATTTCAGTTATATGAACTTACACTCCCACCTTCAGTTTATAAAAATGTAACCTAATCTACAACCCATTTTGATGTTTTCAGAAGTTGTAATTTTTGTCAATTTAATTGGTTTAAAATTATATGTCATTGTGGTCATAGTTTACATATCTCTTATTGCAATTTTTGTATCTTTTTTAAGTTTGTATATAATTTTTATGTCCTAATCTGTAAAAAATCTATTCATGTTTTAGCATATATTTTTCTGTTGGATTGTTTTCTTATTCATACGTAGAAGTTTCTTTATTTGAGAATCTTATCAATATCTATTACTTGATAAACTCACTCATTTTTTATTCACTTAGAATTCTATCTTTAGTTCTCTCTTGTTCGCAAAAGATTATTTGGTAGGTATGCAATTGCACTTGGCAGTCTTTTGCTTTAAACATCATGAGCCTATTAACTCACTGTCATCTGGCTTCCATTGTTCCTTTTGGGTCTGCTGTCTACCTAAATGGCTTCCTTTTAAGCTATTATTTCTCTTTACCTGCTTTTAAGACCTTCTTTCCATTTTTATTGTGATTTTATCATGATATAAATAAATGTTTTTATTTTTAAAATTTTAACATGTTAGGAGTGTGTGTGTGTATCTGCTGTTTAAGCCATTGATTGTTTTGGATTTCACAATTATGTTTCATTTAAAAAATAACCTTGTTACTTAGTTGTTACTGGTACCTTTTTGTTTCTGTCCTTTATTTTTCTAAATGTTTCATGGATTGCTAATGTATAGTTTATATCTGAAAGTTATGGTATCTTCAGATTCAAGAATCTATATCTGTTTTTTCTTGTTTGTTTTGGCTGATTCTGACTTATGATGTTGTGTCTGGTTGTGTGTTTTAGATCTTGATTGGATATCATAGTTTGATCTTAATCTATGGAACTCCCGTGAGCCTAATTCAGGATTTCCAGATGTCTTTTCTCCAGGGATAGTTTGTTTCTGCTTCTGCCTATTCTTTTGCCAGGAGTCAGAAACTCACATGTGGAAGGTCTGGGCTCCACAAGGGGTCACTAGGCTCAATCCTTCATCTTTTATCTGGCTCAAGGTTCAAGATCCTGGTAATGAGCTGCTATAGGCCATTGTCCTCAGCACAAACTGGCTCCTGAAATTTCTCTTTCTAACCATTTCTGACAAAACCCCCCTACTCTTGGAAGGGTTGAATAGAATTGTGAACCCAGATATAAATTAATAAAATTTTAAAATATATCATATATATATATATATATATATATATATATATACACACACACACACACACACACACACACACACATTATATATTGTGGGTGGGTTGAGTGGGGAGTGAGGGAAGGTTCTCAGTGCACCTGTTTGGTCATACTGACAAAGATGGAAGTATTGCAAATTTCTTATATGTTTCAACTTCTCCATTTCCTCTGACTTTCCTTGAGAAGTATCTCAAATTAATCTTGCTCAACACTTTAATTTTCTGTAGTGCCTCTTTTGTCCTTATTTATTCTTGTACATATATTACTTCTTCTCTTTTATTTTTAAATTTATTACAAGTTGGCTGTATCATTTTCATCAACCTTTTATAGCTCTTTCTCATCTCAAACTGTGACTTTATCAATCCATTGTTCATTTCTCCTTTCTTACAGATCATATTTTCTTAAATTGTATTGATAACATAAGACCCAAGGCACTGTGAATTTTATGTCTCTTTTTTGCAATATTTTCTCAAAAGTGTATGTTAATTCTGGATACTATTTTCCTCTTACACTGCAGATATTCTTATAGTTATCTATTTTTATTAGTCATCCTTGAAATAAGAGCTGCTTTCTATTAAAGCATAATATTTATTGAGAAAGAGAGAGAGAGGATGATGGGAGGATGTAAGGTGGTGGACAAAAGAAACTCTGTAAGCTACTGAGGCAGCTGGTTTCAGTCCACTTGGATTTTTGGTTCCTATAGCTCCTGAAACTTCAAATGTACATGGAAGGGCTCAAAGATGGGAAAAGGCATCTCCATGCAGTCCTTCATGACAGTCAGAAGGTTTTCTCGTGAGCAGCATTGCTCTTAATGTAAACTGTGGACTAACGTTTTCTTATTGGTGTTTGTAGGTCTCAAGTTAGTGGAAATACATATCAGACTCTGTTAGTGACCTATTTTTTATTTCAGTTTTTTATGATATATGTTTCTTTTTTATTTTCAGTCCTCATAGGTATTTTATTGAAAGCTCAGGGAGACCAAGTCATGGAATGCTAATCAGATACCATCCTACTCCACAAGCTAGCCTCCAGATTTTATAAGATACACTTCATCTGCACTCACATGTTGTAACTTATTCATTATTTGCCAAAAAGAAGAAAAATCAGTCTTATTTCCACCCTTCAGTGATTGCTTTTCTGTGATGTCTGCTCGTTCTCACAACTTTAGCTGAATAAGACATGTGTCTTGTGCAAAATGTATTTGTGTTGCACTGAAAAGATCTTGAAGCTGGGAGTAAAAACACATAAATTACAGCCATGTCAATAATCAGGGTATGTAATCTTGGACAAGACACTTCAACTTTACAGCTACCAACTTTTTTTTTCTTATTTCTTAAATGAGAAAAACATTTGCTGTTTCTGCTTCAAATGAGCGTAATTAAGTGCACATAGACTTCACTGGCGAAGAGCATCTGGTGTTGCATTTCAAGCAAATGAGGTAAGATGTGGTAGAGTGAAAGTAAGAAATAGCACAAAAACATGGCAGAGAATGTGGAGGAAAGAATAGAAGGAGTATCACAGCAGGAGCAACTTCTTGCTGTTTTAGTAGAGCAGTGGCTTTCAAAATGTGGTTCCTACAAACAGCAGCAGACTAGCACTGGAGAACATGTTAGAAATGCAAATTCTTGGGCTCTACCCTAGACCAAGTGAATCAGGAACTCAGGGCGAGGCCCAGCTATTTGTGCTTTAACAAGCCTATGAGGTAATTTCCTAATACTCATTACATTGTGATAATCATTGGTGCAGAGAAATCCCTGAGGATATTTACTCACCTCCCTTCATCTGGAAAGTGAAGACTATATTATACAACATTGAATACCAAGCACCTAATTTCTTGGTAAACAGCAGGTTTCAAAGCATTTTTAAAAATTAATTTATCAATTAGATTTGGGGCAAAAGTCATATTATCTAACTTTAACTGAACTCTTGATGCTTCTTTTAATTCTGTATATCATTTGTTAACTTCCTATTGTTTCAAATGTTTCCACACAATTCAATCACCAACTCACACCTTCATTCTTAGAAGACTTTGGTTTGTACTTTTCTTAGTATATCATGGAATTCCAGTAAACTTTTCTTTTCTTACTTTGGTAATGATTGTATTATTTTCAAATACTATTCTATTTCTATTATAATTATATATATTAAATTAATATATTTCTGTTATTCTTCCAAGCACCTTGATTTTTATCTAAATATGCTTATTTATTACAAAAAGTGCTCACGTCTGTCTTGATAAATTGATGAGGAATTAATTATTGCTACCTTCTTGAAAAAGGAAGTTACACTAACTGTATTCCACACAAATTTTTAACCTTTTATTTTATTATAAAAAATATACATTTATATAAGTATCTGCCTATTCTAGGTCATTCATGTAATTGGAACCATACAGTATTTGCTCTTTTGTGATTTTTTCACTTAGCATAATGTTGTCAAGGTTCATCCATGTTGTAACATATATCAGAACTTCATTCACTTTATCGTTTAAACCCGGGAGGCAGAGGTTGCAGTGAGCTGAGATCGTACCACTGCACTCCAGCCTGGGCAACACAGTGAGACTCAATCTCAACAACAACAACAACAACAACAAAAACACTTTATTCCCTTTTATAGCTGAATACTATTTGATCGTATTTATAAACCATTATTTTGTTTATCCATTCATCTGTTCACTTAGATCATTTGCATGTTTTGTCTATTGTGAATAATGCTTCAATATACATTTTTGTACAAATATGTGTTCAAATCCTCTATTTATTCATTTATCTATTTATTTATTATGGCAAGAACACTTAACATGAGCTCCGTCCTCAAATTTTAAATACACAATACAGTATCGTTAACTACAGGCACAATGTTGTACAACAAATCTTTAGAAAGTATTTATCTTGCTTGGGCTTCCCTTTTCAATTCTTTTGGGTATATGTTGAAGAGCACAATCTTACTGGGTCGTATTGTAATTGTAAGTTTAGCTTTCTGAGGAACTGCCAAACTGTTGTTCATAGTAGCTGTACCATATTACATTCCCACCAGCAATGAACGAGGTTCCAGTTTTTCCATATCCTTTTTAGCATTAGTTATTTTCTGTTTTTTAAATTCTAACTATCCTCAAAGATATAAAGTGGTAGGACAGGCGCTGTGGCTCATGCCTGTAATCCCAGCACTTAGGGAGGCTGAGGTGGGTGGATCACGAGGTCAGGAGTTCGAGACCAGCCTGGCCAACATAGTAATACCCTATCTCTACTAAAAATACAAAAATTAGCCGGGTGTGGTGGCATGCTCCTATAATCCCAGCTACTCAGGAGGCTGAGGCAGGAGAATCGCTTGAACCCTGGAGATTACAGTGAGTCAAGACCATGCCATTGCACTCCAGCCTGGCTGACAGAGTGAGACTCCATCTCAAAAAAAAAAAAAAAAAAAATGAAACTCTGTGTCAAAAAAAAGAAAGAAAAAAAGATTGTAGGAAATAAAAGATGTAAAGTGGTACATCATTGTGAAGTGTAAATAATTTGATTTGTACTTCCTTAATAGCTAATGATGTTGAGTATCTTTTAATTATTAACCATTTGTATATCTTCTTTATTTATTTTTTTTGAGACAGAGTCTTGCTCTTTTGCCCAGGCTGGAGTGCAGTGGCACTATCTCAGCTCCCTGCAAGCTCTGCCTCCCGGGTTCACGCCATTCTCTTGCCTCCCGAGTAGCTGGGACTATAGGAGCCCACCACCACACCCGGCTAATTTTTTGTATTTTTAGTAGAGACGGGTTTTCACCGTGTTAGGATGGCCTCAATATACTGACCACATGATCTGCCCGCCTTGGCCTCCCAAAGTGCTGGGATTACAGGCATGAGCCACCATGCCCGGCCTGTATATCTTCTTTGAAGATATTTGTATTAATGTTATTTGCCCATTTTTTAAATGGGCTGTTGGTCTTTTGTTGTTGAGTTGTAGTAATTCTTATATATTCAAAATATTAAATCTTTATCAGATATATGATTTACAAATATATTCGTCCATTACATAAGTTGTCTTTTCACTTTTTTGATAATGTTCTTTGATGCACAAGAGTTTTTAATTTTGATTTTCCCTTATGATTTCTTCCTTAGCCTATTGGTTTAAGTGTGTTTTCTTTTTGTTGTTTGTTTGTTTTAATTTTGACAGACAGTTACTGGGGCTGAGGTTATTTGAAGCATTATTCTGTCATATGCCTGATGCATGAGCTGAAAAAAATGCAAAAGCCAGAACAGTAGCTAGGGATCTTTATCTGTTTGTAATCTCTCCAAATATTCTCTCCAGCATGGCAGCTTCAGTTTAGCCAGACTTGTTTGGAGCCTCAGGGCTCCAAAAGCAAATAATAAGAGATAGTTATGAGGAAACTATATATAATGAGAGGTACCTATGAGGAAACTATACCCTTTTGATATTCTAGCTTCAGTGGTCATATTGCATCATTTCTTCACTCTATTGGTCAAAGAGTAACAGGCTGTAACCAAATTCAAGGGAAGGGAGCAGAGTCTCCACGTCTTAGAGGGAAGATTGTCATTGTCCTACTTAAGATGATATAAATAACCACCAAAAAATGGAATATTTTTGGTGGTTATTTATATCAATGTACTTTGACACAGTGTGGAAACAGTAATACCATTCTGAATTACAAATCCAAAGAGTTTATATAATGGTAGAATTTTTGAATCCAAAGAGTTTATATAATGGTAGAATTTTTGATGTGTACAATAGTAAATGTGTGGTGGTTAAATAATATAACCAATAGTTTCTGGTGCATTATTAATCCTCTTTCCATGACTGTCTACATTCTTGCATTTGAATTAATTATATTTGTGTTTGCTAGATTGCAAGAATCACAAAATGGCCCTAGTATTGTCACTCGTGTAAATATAAACAAAGTGATTACTTTTAGAGTCCTCATCTACAATGTTATTTTCTTCAGTCAGATTTTCTGGGGACAGATGTAGCTACACAGGGTTAAACAGAATTGATAATGAGACACAGAAACTCAAATATATAATTGCATTTATTTATGTAGTAATTTATATTTTACCTTGTTTTATAGAACTCATTCAGGCCTTTCTTCACAGAGTGTTTACTAAGTGTGGATATTGAGCAATAAATAGAGAAAGGAAGAGACATAGAAACACAAAAATGTCAAATAAAATGTAGAATCATATATCCTATATATGGATGTATACTCTTTCTCATTACAAGAAAATAATTTGAATTATCAAAAAGATATGAATTTTGAGTAATATAAGAGCGTTATCTTTTTCATTTATGAAATACAAACAATGTTAAAAGCACTGCTATTTTTGTGCACTGATTTCTGAACTTGTGCAAGTTGGAATAAGGCGTAGACTGGCTGGACTGATTTACACTGGAAAGGACACAGTAACTATAGAAGAAATGACCTTAAGGGGAGAAGGGAGTGATGAGGGAAACCAAAGTCTGTGTGGTGGACTTGAAATTGAGGGATTATTTGAGAAAGAGATGAAGTGCTTTCTAGGGCAGGTAATAATTGAGCTCTAATGAGGTAAACTTTGGGGAGATAGATGAGTAAAAAGAGAAGTTAGGAAGTATTGGCCTGTGTATGAATGAAATGAAACTCTGGAAAGGATGAATGAAACTCTGGAGAGGACTTTCATTTAAACTCCAATTAAAATTTAAATAGCTGTTCAATCATTTTTGAATATTAGACTGTCATTTCTTTTAAATTGGATGTCAAGTTGAGACAGGTCAGTGGATTAAAGACATCATTTCTTTCTTTTCTGATCAATGAAAATATTTATAAAAGAGAACAAACAATTTGTAAAAATCTAGTAGAAAGAACACTTAGTTGGGAATTACAAGATATGAGTTCTAGCACGGGTTCAGAAGGAACAATTTTTTTTCTACCTCTAACCTGCTAAGATTCCATTTTATTTTAGTTGTAAAACAAAAATAAAAGCATACAAAATTATCTATCATCAGGTTGGCCTGATGCTCTTACCACGCCCAAACTCAAATTGTTCACAAGGGAATACTGGGTGAGGAAATGTGCAAAATACTTCTAAATAAGTAGTGGGTCTTGATTTCAGCAAGTTTCTGGGAATGTAGAACAAAATTTTAAAAGCTCTTGCCTTTTTCTCATGACCACCTCTACAAGTGAACTCATTTTCCAGGCAAATTACCTGGCTCTCTTTGGCAATTCATCTTCGCTCAACTGATAAGGCAGACTGAATGCGTGCTGTCCTTGAAGTTATCTCAGAGATCAGTTCTACTGGATTTCAATTTGATGGATTTTAGCTCAATAGACAGTTTGAGAGATCTGGGAGGTGTACAAGGCAATTATCTCGAGATATTGAAAATTACTAGTCTTATTAGGCATGAATTATTTCTCATTAGAGGAAATCTACCTAGAGATAATTTCTTCAATACTCTACTCACTGTGGCCTGTTTTAAAACAATCTTTGGAAATATTCCTATTGTGGCCAACCTACAGAAACATGATGTGGCAGAAAGATCAAAGACTTAGGAATCAAATAAATGAGGTTATAGTCTTGCCTAATATACCAACTTCAAGCAAATATCAAGATTTCTTTTTTTTTTTTTAACCTGTTTTTTTTTTTTTTATTATACTTTAGGTTTTAGGGTACATGTGCACAATGTGCAGGTTTGTTACATATGTATCCATGTGCCATGTTGTTTTGCTGCACCCATTAACTCGTCATTTAGCATTAGGTATATCTCCTAATGCTGTCCCTCCCCCCTCCCCCCACCCCACAACAGTCCCCGGAATGTGATGTTCCCCTTCCTGTGTCCATGAGTTCTCATTGTTCAATTCCCATCTATGAGTGAGAACATGCGGTGTTTGGTTTTTTGTCCTTGCGATAGTTTACTGAGAATGATGTTTTCCAGTTTCATCCATGTCCCTACAAAGGACACAAACTCATCATTTTTTATGGCTGCATAGTATTCCATGGTGTATATGTGCCACATTTTCTTAATCCAGTCTATCGTTGTTGGACATTTGGGTTGGTTCCAAGTCTTTGCTATTGTGAATAGTGCAGCAATAAACATACGTGTGCATGTGTCTTTATAGCAGCATGACTTATAGACCTTTGGGTATATACCCAGTAATGGGATGGCTGGGTCAAATGGTATTTCTAGTTCTAGATCCCTGAGGAATCGCCACACTGACTTCCACAATGGTTGAACAAGTTTACAGTCCCACCAACAGTGTAAAAGTGTTCCTATTTCTCCACATCCTCTCCAGCACCTGTTGTTTCCTGCTTTTTTAATGATGGCCATTCTAACTGGTGTGAGATGGTATCTCACTGTGGTTTTGATTTGCATTTCTCTGATGGCCAGTGATGATGAGCATTTCTTCATGTGTTTTTTGGCTGCATAAATGTCTTCTTTTGAGAAGTGTCTGTTCATGTCCTTTGCCCACTTTTTGATGGGGTCGTTTGTTTTTTTCTTGTAAATTTGTTGGAGTTCATTGTAGATTCTGGATATTAGCCCTTTGTCAGATGAGTAGGTTGCAAAAATTTTCTCCCATTCTGTAGGTTGCCTGTTCACTCTGATGGTAGTTTCTTTTGCTGTGCAGAAGCTCTTTAGTTTAATTAGATCCCATTTGTCAATATTGGCTTTTGTTGCCATTGCTTTTGGTGTTTTAGACATGAAGTCCTTGCCCATGCCTATGTCCTGAATGGTATTGCCTAGGTTTTCTTGTAGGATTTAAATGGTTTTAGGTCTAACATTTAAGTCTTTAATCCATCTTGAATTAATTTTTGTATAAGGTGTATGGAAGGGATCCAGTTTCAGCTTTCTCCATATGGCTAGCCAGTTTTCCCAGCACCATTTATTAAATAGGGAATCCTTTCCCCATTTCTTGTTTTTGTCAGGTTTGTCAAAGATCAGATAGTTGTAGATATGCGGCATCATTTCTGAGGGCTCTGTTCTGTTCCATTGATCTATATCTCTGTTGTGGTACCAGTACCATGCTGTTTGGTTACTGTAGCCCTGTAGTATAGTTTGAAGTCAGGTAGCGTGATGCCTCCAGCTTTGTTCTTTTGGCTTAGGATTGACTTGGTGATGCGGGCTCTTTTTTGGTTCCATATGAACTTTAGTTTTTTCCAATTCTGTGAAGAAAGTCATTGGTAACTTGATGGGGATGGCATTGAATCTATAAATTACCTTGGGCAGTATGGCCATTTTCACGATATTGATTCTTCCAACCCATGAGCATGGAATGTTCCTCCATTTGTTTGTATCCTCTTTTATTTCATTGAGCAGTGGTTTGTAGTTCTCCTTGAAGAGGTACTTCACATCCCTTGTAAGTTGGATTCCTAGGTATTTTATTCTCTTTGAAGCAATTGTGAATGGGAGTTCACTCATGATTTGGCTCTCTGTTTGTCTGTGATAGGTGTACAAGAATGCTTGTGATTTTTGTATGTTGATTTTGTATCCTGAGACTTTGCTGAAGTTGCTAATCAGCTTAAGGAGATTTTGGGCTGAGACAATGGGATTTTCTAGATATACAATCATGTCATCTGCAAACAGGGACAGTTTGACTTCCTCTTTTCCTAATTGAATACCCTTTATTTCCTTCTCCTGCCTGATTGCCCTGGCCAGAACTTCCAGCACTATGTTGAATAGGAGCGGTGAGAGAGGGCATCCCTGTCTTGTGCCAGTTTTCAGAGGGAATGCTTCCAGTTTTTGCCCATTCAGTATGATATTGGCTGTGAGTTTGTCATAGATAGCTCTTATTATTTTGAGATACGTCCCATCAATACCTAATTTATTGAGAGTTTTTAGCATGAAGGGGTGTTGAATTTTGTCAAAGGCCTTTTCTGCATCTGTTGAGATAATCATGTGGTTTTTGTCTTTGGTTCTGTTTATATGCTGGATTACATTTATTGATTTGCGTATGTTGAACCAGCCTTGCATCCCAGGGATGAAGCCCACTTGATCATGATGGATAAGCTTTTTGATGTGCTGCTGGATTTGGTTTGCCAGTATTTTATTGAGGATTTTTGCATCAATGTTCATCAAGGATATTGGTCTAAAATTCTCTTTTTTGGTTGTGTCTCTGCCTGGCTTTGGTATCAGGATGATGCTGGCTTCATAAAATGTGTTAGGGAGGATTCCCTCTTTTTCTATCGATTGGAATAGTTTCAGAAGGAATGGTACCAGTTCCTCCTTGTACCTCTGGTAGAATTCAGCTGTGAATCCATCAGGTCCTGGACTCTTTTTGGTTGGTAAGCTATTGATTATTGCCACAATTTCAGAACCTGTTATTGGTCTATTCAGAGATTCGACTTCTTCCTGATTTAGTCTTGGGAGGGTGTATTTGTCGAGGAATTTATCCATTTCTTCTAGATTTTCTAGTTTATTTGCATAGAGGTGTTTGTAGTATTCTCTGATGGTAGATTGTATTTCTGTGGGATTGGTGGTGATATGCCCTTTTTCATTTTTTATTGCATCTATTTGATTCTTCTCTCTTTTCTTCTTTATTAGTCTTGCTAGTGGTCTATCAATTTTGTTGATCTTCTCAAAAAACCAGCTCCTGGATTCATTAATTTTTTGAAGGGTTTTTTGTGTCTCTATTTCCTTCAGTTCTGCTCTGATTTTAGTTATTTCTAGCCTTCTGCTAGCTTTTGCATGTGTTTGCTCTTGCTTTTCTAGTTCTTTTAATTGTGATGTTAGGGTGTCAATTTTGGATCTTTCCTGCTTTCTCTTGTGGGCATTTAGTGCTATAAATTTCCCCTACACACTGCTTTGAATGTGTCCCAGAGATTCTGGTATGTTGTGTCTTTGTTCTCATTGGTTTCAAAGAACATCTTTATTTCTGCCTTCATTTCATTATGTACCCAATAGTCATTCAGGAGCAGGTTGTTCAGTTTCCATGTAGTTGAGCGGTTTTGAGTGAGTTTTTTAATCCTGAGTTCTAGTTTGATTGCACTGTGGTCTGAGAGACAGTTTGTTATAATTTATGTTCTTTTACATTTGCTGAGGAGAGCTTTACTTCCAACTATGTGGTCAATTTTGGAATAGGTGTGGTGTGGTGCTGAAAAAAAATGTATATTCTGTTGATTTGGGGTGGAGAGTTCTGTAGATGTCTATTAGGTCCACTTTGTTTAGAGCTGAGTTCAATTCCTGGATATCCTTGTTAACTTTCTGTCTCGATGAGCTGTCTAATGTTGACAGTGGGGTGTTAAAATCTCTCATTATTATTGTGTGGGAGTTTAAGTCCCTTTGTAGGTCACTCAGGACTTGCTTTATGAATCTGGGTGCTCCTGTGTTGGGTGCATATATATTTAGGATAGTTAGCTCTTCTTGTTGAATTGATCCCTTTACCATTATGTAATGGCCTTCTTTGTCTCATTTGATCTTTGTTGGTTTAAAGTCTATTTTATCAGAGACTAGGATTGCAACCCCTGCCTTTTTTTGTTTTCCATTTGCTTGATAGATCTTCCTCCATCCCTTTATTTTGAGTCTATGTGTGTCTCTGCACGTGAGATGGGTTTCCTGAATACAGCACACTGATGGGTCCTGACTCCTTATCCAGTTTGCCAGTCTGTGTCTTTTAATTGGAGCATTTAGTCCATTTACATTTAACGTTAATATTGTTATGTGTGAATCTGATCCTGTCATTATGATGTTAGTTGGTTATTTTGCTCATTAGTTGATGCAGTTTCTTCCTAGCCTCGATGGTCTTTACAATTTGGCATGATTTTGCAGTGGCTGGTACCGGTTGTTCCTTTACATGTTTAGTGCTTCCTTCAGGAGCTCTTTTAGGGCAGGCCTGGTGGTGACAAAATCACTCAGCGTTTGCTTGTCTGTAAAGTATTTTATTTCTCCTTCACTTATGAAGCTTAGTTTGGCTGGATAGGAAATTCTGGGTTGAAAATTCTTTTCTTTAAGAATGTTGAATATCGGCGCCCACTCTCTTCTGGCTTGTAGAGTTTCTGCAGATAGATCAGCTGTTAGTCTGATGGGCTTCCCTTTGTGGGTAACCCGACCTTTCTCTCTGGCTGCCCTTAACATTTTTTCCTTCATTTCAACTTTGGTGAATCTGACAATTATGTGTCTTGGAGTTGCTCTTCTCGAGGAGTATCTTTGTGGCGTTCTCTGTATATCCTGAATCTGAATGTTGGCCTGCCTTGCTAGATTGGGGAAGTTCTCCTGGATAATATCTTGCAGAGTGTTTTCCAACTTGGTTCCATTCTCCCCGTCATTTTCAGGTACACCAATCAGACGTAGGTTTGGTCATTTCACGTAGTCCCAAATTTCTTGGAGGCTTTGTTCATTTCTTTTTATTCTTTTTTCTCTTGACTTCCCTTCCTTCTCGCTTCATTTCATTCATTTCATCTTCCATCAGCGATACCCTTTCTTCCAGTTGATCGCATCTGCTACTGAGGCTTCTGCAATCTTCACATAGTTCTCGAAACTTGGCTTTCAGCTCCATCATCTCCTTTAAGCCCTTCTCTCCATTGGTTATTCTAGTTATCCATTCTTCTAATTTTTTTTCAAAGTTTTTTACTTCTTTGCTATTGTTTTGAATTTCCTCCCGTAGCTCAGAGTAGTTTGATCGTCTGAAGCCTTCTTCTTTCAACTCGTCAAAGTCATCTTCCATCCAGCTTTGTTCCATTGCTGGTGAGGAACTGCATTCCTTTGGAGGAGTAGAGGTGCTCTGCTTTTTAGAGTTTCCAGTTTTTCTGCTCTGTTTTTTCCCCATCTTTGTGGTTTTATCTACCTTTGGTCTTTGATGATGGTGATGTACAACTGGGTTTTTGGTGTGGATGTCCTTTCTGTTTGTTAGTTTTCCTTCTACCAGACAGGACCCTCAGCTGCTGGTCTGTTGGAGTTTACTAGAGGTCCACTCCAGACCCTGTTTGGCTGGGTGTCAGCAGCGGTGGCTGCAGAACAGCGGATTTTCGTGAGACCACAAATTCAGCTGTCTGATAGTTCCTCTGGAAGTTTTGTCTCAGAGGAGTACCTGGCCGAGTGAGGTGTCAGTCTGTCCCTACTGGGGGGGTGCCTCCCAGTTAGGCTGCTCAGGGGTGAGGGACCCACTTTAGGAGGCAGTCTGTCCGTTCTCAGATCTCCAGCTGCGTGCTGGGAGAACCACTACTCTCTTCAAAGCTGTCAGTCAGACAGGGACATTTAAGTCTCTGGAGATTCCTGCTGACTTTTTGTTTGTCTGTGCCCTGCCCCCAGAGGTGGAGCCTACAGAGGCAGACAGGCCTCCTTGAGCTGTGGTGGGCTCCACCCAGTTCGAGCTTCCTGGCTGCTTTGTTTACCTAAGCAAGCCTGGGCAATGGCGGGCACCCCTCCCCCAGCCTCGCTGCCGCCTTGCAGCTTGATCTCAGACTGCTGTGCTAGCAATCAGTGAGACTCCATGGGCATAGGACCCTCCGAGCCAGGTGCGGGACACAATCTCCTAGTGTGCCGTTTTCCAGGCCCGTTGGGAAAGCGCAGTATGAGGGTGGGACTGACCCGATATTCCAGGTGCCGTCTGTTACCCCTTTCTTTGACTAGGAAAGGGAACTCCCTGACCCCTTGCGCTTCCCGAGTGAGGCAGTGCCTCGCCCTGCTTCAGCTCGTGCACAGTGCACCTCACCAACTGTCCTGCACCCAGTGTTTGGCACTCCCTAGTGAGATGAAACAGGTACCTCAAGCAGAAATGCAGAAATCACCAGTCTTTTGTGTCGCTCGGGCTGGGAGCTGGAGACCAGAGCTGTTCCTATTCGGCCATCTTGCAAATATCAAAATTTCTAATTTCCTTATCAGTGAAATGAAAGGATTGAGCAAGAAGACAACTACACTTGTTTTCACCTACAGTCATTTCTGACTGTGCCATCTTTGAATATGCTTATTCTGAAAGACATAATAAGTTGAATATGGAGATTAAAAAGGTGCTGAATTTGATACTGCTGTCTACCTGTTCTGTTCTTACATTCTCCCAAACTCAGATTAGGAAATAGCACCATATTTGCCATATTAATTTCATTTTATGTAGTCCATTTTCATTATATAGCACAAACACAAATAGTTGAAGATTAAACCAACAAAAGTTTGGCTCTTCTATCATCCACATGTTTTTGATATCCCACTAGCCCAAAGATAATGTGAGACACACGGAGAAAACCTATATTCAACCTACACAGCTTGGAGCCAAACTAAGTGAAGACCAAACAATACTAGCCTCACCCAACAGATCCATTAATCCATAGATTTACAACCTGAGAACAAAAGTCCTTTTCTTGTATGCCACTGAGTTTTTTGGTGGTTTGTTAAACATTAGTCATTAATACACATGGGTAATTAAGCTTTCTGGTGAGAATTGAGCTGAAGTATCTGAATACTGGTATTTTGCAGTACATTCTAATGGCACGTATTTTTGTCCAGCTGGCTTTCTAACAAATGTGGGTATTACTTATGTAGCCACAGAGGTCTCTGACAATGCCCTTGTTCTGTACACCATAGGACTAGCTTGGCCTCAGAAGGGATGTGGTCTCAATTATAGACAATTGAAGAAATGCTAGAGTTTCAAAGTATAGACCATTAAGTCACCAGTTGAAAGACAATTTCCTTCATTGTTTTCCACAGGTAGGACTATAATCCATGAAGTTTTTGATCTATGGATTATAAGTACAAAGCATTAGATGGCATCAAATTATCCTTTGGAAATGGTGTTCCTCTTACCTTCCTCTGAACTTCATTCCTGAGATGCCATCCTGTAGCACATGTAACTATAAATATAAATTTTGGGACCATTATTGCAACTCTATCCAAATGTGTGATTGAGTTTATTAATTTTAGGATTAATTTATTTACCAACAAATGTATATAAATAAATGAAAGGGGAACCATAGCTTCCTGTTGTGTTGAGAATAATAAATTATTAAATTATTACAAATCTAAGTCTAAAATATTACTAAAGAAACTTCTACTGGAACATCCAACTTTTGAAAATCAGTTTGGTATAAAAACAATGCAAAGATCTGGGTTTGCAGATAGAGAATTTTCATGATGCCCTAGATTAGTAGAGAGTATAATTTAGGAAATAATTTTACCTTAGCAGAGAGAAGCTTGTGAAATGAATGAAGAAGCAATTTGATATCTTGGAGATAAAACTGGAACCATATGAGAAAAGAGCATATAACTCAAAAAATGTGCATACCAAGGTCCATAATTACAATAAAAGTAAGGAAGATGTTTTTGTCGTTATTTCATCAGGGATGGTATCTGTGCGTTATGGATATTTAACAGAAGAGAGAAAATAACTGATGGAGCCAATTTATTGATCCCCTAAAGAAACCCAGAAACAGTCATTGATTTAGAGATGTCTCATTAAAGCCACAGATAGAATACTTAGTAAAGACAATTTCAGAAACAAATTGCTTTTATTTAATACTTACATTAAACAGAGGTATAGAAGATAGACAACCAGGACATTTATATAGCTAAGTTTTCATGCTTAAGTTAAACACCAGCCTCCTAATAGCGTGATTCAAATTTCAGTTACCACGATATATTCACTGAGTAATTTCATAATGAACAAACCTTCCTGTTAGCTCCTGAGTCTAGAAATCACAATGTAAATAACAGATGCATGTCATGATCACTGACTAGCCACATCATTCTTCCCAAAGTCTGTTGGTAACTGGTCACTACAGATCTGTTATTCAGTGTGTCCACAGACAACAAAGCATGTAGTTGTGTTGTCTCCTTGTCTCCCAGTGATAAATCCATATAAAATTTTACAAAAATGAGTAACAAAAAGAGAGAATTGGCTAACAAAGGTGAAAGTCAGCACACAAATGAAAAAGGATTGTGCTAGAAGTGAAACTCAAATCCAACGTTAGTGGAGCTACAGAAGAAATTGTTGATGTTGGGAATGTGGATGCTGCCACCATTCAGGAGACACAAGATAGGCAGTAGAGGAACTTAGTCAAGGTGAACTGAGCAACATCAATGAGGAAAGTGTTGTGACGAAAAGCATGCAGTCATCCCAGGGAAAGTGACATCAGCAAAAACCTTCACATTAAAGGAATTCTTAAACATATTTTTAACTCGAAAACATAAAGGATAAAATGTTGGAAGTTGATCCAAACTTAGAAGATTGACTATTTTCCATGGCATAGAAAAGATGCTTGCTCTATATCGTAAGTTATAGCACGAGAAGAAAAAAGGCAAGCACTGTTCAAATTACTTTTGATAAGGTTTTCACAAAGAAATAAAACACTTTAATTTTTAAGGTTTCTACTATTTTAAGTCACGGTGTGCTTCCTAAATACATTTTATCATAATATTTAAGTAAATAATGATTATTTTAAATTTATTATCAATTTTATGAAATTTTATTTTATATTTAAAATTATTTCTATAGTAATATAATTATTAACTATAATATCATTATCATAGAGAATAAAGATTATGTTTTAACATTTTAATAAAAATGAAAAATTGTATAAATTTATAAAGCATTAATAAATATTTAATCCATTGTTTTAATATTTCTCATTTTACTATACATTTATAACAGAGTTTTTCATGTTTCAACAATAATTTTTTAAAGGATAAATGGCAAATGTGATTGTTCACATCAGTTATTAAGATACTTTCTACAATTTTGGCTTGCATAGTCATTTTTATGGTCCTGTGCTACTGTGCAAAGTGAGAATTGCCTGTATTTAAAATTGTAATTAGCTGCCCCATCCCTACCTATCCCTTGGTACTGATACCTTTGGCATCTACATTTATCTCTTCTGTATCTGTGGTATTAATCTTCCTATTTCTAATTAATACACAATAATTGCCTTTTCTTGACTAATGAAGTAACTTTTCTTATTCTGACTACCTATTCTCAAATTTTTAATTTTAGGAATGATCCACTGACTTCTTATTGTGGTAGGATTTAGCTTTCTTTATCACGAATCTCATCCCTTGTTTGCCCTTGTACCATCCTCCCCAAAATATTTATAATTCAATTTTTGTTTCAGTCAATAGCTGGTGTTTACATGATGGCTCTAGGAATTTTGCTTACTGTTTAGTCAAATAGTGTATTTTGAATATATGTTCTCTTTCAATTTTTTTGTGTGTTCCTGGGTTAAAAATGGCTTTATTCTTTTTAATTTGCTTACTTTTTGATAATCCTATCATAACAGTTTCTTTCCAGTGTTCCAATGGATTTCTCCAAAGCCTATGAAAAATTTTCCAAAATTTCAAACTGATGAAGTAATCAACTGGATTATGGTTTTGTATTTTAAAGACTTCATTTTCCACAGCCCTCCTTCATGTACCTCTTTCTCATTCTATTTTCTTATTATTTTTTTCCTCTTTCATTGTCTGTTTTATATTTTGAGGTAAATCATAAAGTGCACTAGACTTTAAGTATATTTTAAGTGTACAACATGTGTGTATGTGTGTGTGTGTAAAAACACTTGTGACCATCACCCAGGTTAAGATAAAAACGACTTCCACCAGCAGAGCCTCATGTTCCCCATTCCTGGTCAATAACCACAACCCTCCCAAGTTTCCTTGCCCTAGGATCCCTCTTCCCTCTCCACTAGGTAACTTCTATTTTGATCTCTATCACTTGAAATTTATTTAAATAAAATAATTGATGTCTGGATTTTTTTGATCAATTATATGTGAGATTCATCTCTGTTATTGTATGCAAGAATACTTTGTTCTTTGTATTGCTGTATAGTATTTTATTGATGGTATAGAAAATAATTTGTTTATTCATTCTACTATTGATGGATAATTAGGCAATTTCCTGATTTTGCCAATATAAATGAAGTTGCTAAGAGCATTGTCTTCTGTGACTTTTGGTTGACATTGGCACTGGAAGTGTCACTGTTTTATCCATGCAACCGTTGTAATTTAATGGATGATTTATTTTTTAACATATTTAGTTTAAAATTCATAC
The DNA here is from genome assembly GCF_006542625.1 of Nomascus leucogenys. NCBI lineage: Eukaryota > Metazoa > Chordata > Mammalia > Primates > Hylobatidae > Nomascus > Nomascus leucogenys. The sequence continues at coordinate 85,787,711 of NC_044393.1, read as the reverse complement.
AATTTTCTACTGCATCTGCAATTAAATGCATGTGGTTAAGTCCACCATACGTATCAGTTTTGTATAACACATTCAGGCATATTAACCACTATGTTCCTCAGAGTTTATGTATTTCTCTAATGTTATATAAAAGAGTGGCGTGTATCTTCCCTACTGCTTTCTGTTGTATCATATCAATGAACTATCCTTTTTCTTTTCTGGCTCTGCCTTACAAAGTGACAACACAAAGTTGATCTGAGAAGTTAGTGATATAGTTTGACTCTGTGTCCCCACCCAAACCTCATCTCAAATTGTAATCCCCACATGTCAGGGGAGTGACCTGGTGGGAGGTTATTGGATCATGGGGGCAGTTCCCCATGCTGTTCTCATCGTAGTGAGTGAGTTGTCATGAGATCTGATGGTTTATAAGTGTTTGGCAATTCCCCCCTTGCTCACTCTCTCTCCTGCTGCCATGTAAGATGCACCTTGCTTTCCTTTTGCCTTCCGCCATGATTGTAAATTTCCTGAGGCCTTCACAGCATTGTGGAACTGGGAGGCAATTACACCTCTTTTCTTTATAAATTACCCAGTCTCAGGCAGTTTTTCTTTTTTTTTTTTTTTTCAGCTGGAGTCTCACTGTGTTGCCCAGGCTGAGGACTTGGTTCACTGAAACCTCCACCTCCTGGGTGCAAGCAGTTCTTGTGCCTCAGCCTCCCAAGTAGCTGGGATTATAGGCACATGCCACGACGCCTGGCTAACTTTTGTATTTTTTAGTAGAGATGGGGTTTCATCATGTTGGCCAAGCTGGTCTTGAACTCCAGACCTCAAGCTATTCACCTGTCAGGCAGTTCTTTATAGCAGTGTGAAAATGAACTAGCACCGTCAATGTTTGGTTTTGGCTGTCATAATGCTCAGAGTTATATTTTAATACTGAATTGATCTAGATTTTAATTGCTTTTAATTATCTTTTACTATTAAATATAAATTTATGTATATATTAATGATTCTATTAAATATGTTTTTCCATGTAGGCTGTCTTTCATGGAATATAAAAAGATTACAAATAGAATAATAAATGAACACTTTTTTGAAGATTGAAGCGTGCTGACTAATCACGCTTATTTTCTATTTCACTCTACCAACAAGAACAGAATCAGTTGAGACATACAGATATCAAATAGAGGAACGATCAAAGTATGTAACTTATTAGTAGTAAAACAGAATTGGAAAATATGGCTTGTTCTGTGGTCAGCTATTATTTCCCCTGGAATTAAACTTATTCTCCCAAGACTGAATTTTCCCCCAAATCCAGGGTACCGTCTGCCACAGGAAGTGATACGGAATTCTTGCATCTTAAGGCCAGGTTGCTGTAAGGGAGAGGGGAAATGCTAGCTGGGTTATCTATTCATAGAGCTTTCTCTAAGGATGTCTGCCAGAGAGGTTGCTTCAGAGCAAGGCTGCAGGGCCAAAATCACCTACAGGACCATAGTAAAAATGTGGAGAGGAAAACTGTAATATAGGTAATATTTACCTATGTTTACCATGTGCTAAGCACTATTCTAAGAACATTTACTTTTACTAAAATATTTAATCTTTATAAAAAGATATTTAAATACCTTTACTAAAATATTTAATCTTTACAAAATTTCACAGGTGCATGAATGGAGGCATAATAGGAGTATGTAACTTATCCAAGGTCATGCTGCTAGTAAATGGCTGAGCTGAGATTTAAACCCATGCAGTCTATGACCAAAATCTATAACACTTCTACAGTCTTCAATGTATTTCTTTCTATAATTTGTTGAGTTTAATACATGGAAGTTGAGGTTGCAGCAGTGTCTGTCAAAGAAGAAGACCAGTTTCCACCTTTGTGGGCCTTTATTTCAATATATAACATTGCTTCTTTGTCTATATTTCTGTGAGAAGTTCATCCTTTGGCCCTCTCCATCTCACACCCAGGATTCTGAAATGGGTCTGGATGATACATTAATTACCTCAAAAATTGTCCTATATTCCAAAGCTGATGTTTCATCACTATTCTAATTCCCACTTCAAATATTTCCCTATCAATCATTCTGCTGATCATAGCCCACTAGAGGTTATCCAGTAAACACAAGTGACTCCATAAAATTACTGTAAATTTTTTCATAAACATAAAAAATTCCCATATTATACAGTGTGAATCCTCTTCCATTATTAAATTATCAAGGAAGAATTAGAGGCCAAAAATTTAATCTTGCTCTTGCAATTTAAAGTTTTAAGTAAAAATTATTAAATCCTTTTATTTAATTCATTCTTCAGGCCAGTTTCAGTCTTAGGAGAGGTTTCCCAGGTCCTGGTTGAGTTTGGGACCCTTACTAATACAGCCTTGGCTTCTATGTGAAAAGATGGGGGCTTCTTCCATACATAAATCATTCAAACATGTGTCTCTCATGGCCCCAGGTTTTTAAGTATTCCAGTGAATTAAGAGCTCAAATATTAATTTTCTTTCCTTGCCAAATTTCATGATTACAGAATTACAAAATAAATTGTATATTTATACATATGCACACACATATGTGTATGTATACATATGTATGTATGTATAAACACAGGTGGGGATAGAGCGAAAGAGCAAGAGGATATCTTCTGCAGATGAAAGGCTTCATTACATTTTAGGGGGACAAACAGCAGGTGAAGGAGTGGTTACTGACTCGCCTGAATATGAGTGACCTTGTAAGAAGAGAGTAGCTTGTTCTCCCTGCCCATCTCTAGAAGGTTTAGAAGTTGGAAGCATTGGTACCAAAAAAAGTTACAAGAAAGAAACTGGGCTAAAAGCAAAGCAATTTGGGAGAAACTTTAGAGTAAAAAGTTTGTACCCTCTGCTCAGGTATCCTCTTCTGCCACCCTCCAATACTGCTAGACAATCTTTAGGAAAACAGAGATTTAGTCTCTGGAATAATGAAATCAGAAAGCCAGAGGACAAAGGGACATAGAAGAGACACAGGAATGCGAATGTTTGATCTGAGAAATCGTGTCATTCTACTTAATGGGGTATAACATACATAAGTACACCAATTTTAACTTATATGTTTATATATTTTATATAAAAAATCCACGTTACACGATCCAGATCTAACTTACATAATATTTCCAACACCCTTCAGAAGACCTTTTATGCCCAGTCAATAGCTGCCTCCTGTATTAACCACTAATCTGATTTCTGCTATCATAGAATTATATTTCCATTTATGAATGAGATCTATGAACTTCTATGCATGGCTTCTTTTACTCTATCTATAGGAGTCTTCTACCTTGTTGCATGGAGCAGTAGTTACATCTTTTATATTGCTGTGTAGTGTTCCATTATGAACATAGCTCCCTTTAATTTCACATACTGCTGATGCATATTTACATGGATTGTATCCAATTTTTAGCTATTATTAATATAACTACTATGAAAATTATTCCACATGTCTTTTTTGTGAGCATATGTACACATTTCTTATAAGTATTTCCCTGGAGGAGGAATTGCTGGCTGTGATATTGTGAAATATATGTTTTGTCTTCTACTTGTTTCCTGGTATACAAATTCTAAAATCCTTAGAAACTCCAAAATGATATATTTTTGTATACAAATGAGTTGACTGATGGCTGGCAGCTCCTAGATAGCTTCAGAATGTGAGCTGGTCACCACAAAGACCCAGACAGGATTTGAAGTTTGGTACTTTCAGCCCCGCCTCCAACATCCAGAGAGGAGAGAAGGGCTAAAAGTTAAATTGATCACATATAGCCAGTGGTTTAATCAATCATGCCTATGTAACGAAGCCTCCATAAAAACCCAAAAGACAGAGTTTGAAGAGCTTCCAGATAGCTGAATATGTGTAGGTTCCTGGAAGGCAGTGCACCCAGAGAGGGCATGGAAGCTCCATTCCCTGTTTCCCATACCTCACCCTGTGCATCTCTTCATTGTGTCCTTTGTAATATCCTTTATAGTAAAGCAGTAAATGTAAGTTTCCCTGAATTCTGTGAGCTGCTTTGGCAAATCAGTTGAATCCAAAGAAGGGGTCATGGGAAGCCCAAGTTGAAGTCAAACAATTAGAAGTTCCAGAAGCCTGAACTTGCTACTAGGACACTTTGTCGGTCTCTGCTACAGAACTCATTGCTTGCTCTGTGGTGGGGAGAAATTTCACCCCCAACTTTGGTCACAGAAGTCTTCTGTGTTAATTGCTGTGTGGTGTGAGAGCAGAGGAAAAAACTCACTGTGTTTTTTCTAGTCACACTGGCTCACAGAGTAGGCATATATCTAGTTTTAGTAGATACCACAAACATTTTTCAAATTGTTTTATCTATGCTCCCACTATATATGGATTAAAAAATTAGAAAAATTATTTGATCATTATTTCTTCAGATAGTGCCTGTATTCAATTTCCTCTATTAACTCATCCGAGAATTCTTGTTAGATTTGTTTGTGATTTCTCAGGCTATCCATATTTTATATATTTTTAAATATATTCAATCCTTTCACCTTTCTGAACACTATCCTGTGTAAGTTCCTTAATACTGTTCTCCAGTTATGGACACAATAATTGTAATAAACTATTTCATTTAAAAATGATAAAAATGGGAGGTACATAGGGTGACTGGCTCATAGCAATTCTGAAACCCTGCTGAGCAAATGTTGGCAGATTTTTCTCTTCTAAGTAGCTTCCTATTCAATTGTCCTTCATGACCCATCTCCACTGCCTGCGGGTGAGGGGTCATATCTTTCCATCTTCCCTTTTATGCCTTTCTCAAGAAGGCACTGAAGAATATGCCCTTCTGCTGAACTGAGGCTTCCTTAGCTTATCTTCTGTCAGTAAAATCTTGAGAACCTAAATGTATTTTTACACATCAAAGAGTAGTTAGGTTAACATCACTTTTGCTAATAAAGCTTGCTCAGAAATTCTGTACATTTTCTATGTAGCAACTGGTTTCAGTCAGATGTCTGGCAAAAACTACACCTACAATTGTTTAGATATGACTTTCTTTACACTTAATTATGGGTAATTTGGATTTATCAGGCGTCTATGGGATCATGCTCTTAACCTTTTTAAGGGCATTTTTTTCCCATTGAAAAGACAGAGGCCATTTCAAAAATATTTAAAGTAGTTATTACAACCACATGATTAATTTGGTACTTCTTCCAATGCCAAGTCTTCATAATTTGGTGAGAAATAGTTTCATTTTTTTCTGAAGTCTTTACATGCTGAATTCTACTTTAAAGCTAGCCAGTTCTTTTTCTTTGTCATTTCTTTCTTGTAGTAACTTAATAAATCCACTAGACGAAAACAGCTTGTGCTTTCAAACTTTTGCCTTAAAACTCTGAAATGGAATAGTTCAAGTTCAATACCACAGTTTCTTGGCTTTCATGTTAACTCAAATTAATACTTCTGCCAAATATTTGCTATTACATAACTCAGGTGACCATTTATGAGCCTCCTAAAATAGTTAATTATAGCCTACCACCTGTGCCCAGAAATGATGCCGCATATTTTAGGGTTTTTAATTTACCCTACTTACAGTACCAAATTTGTATCAGTCAGCTACTTTGCTGTAACAAACATCCAGAAAACTAAGTGGCATATAACAATAAATAGCTATTTCTTTTTAAATTTTTTTAATTTAAAATTTGCCGGGTACATAATAGGCATATGTATTTATGGAGTACAAGAAATGTTTTGATACATGTGTGCAATGCAAAATCATCACATCAGAGTAAATGGGATATCCATCCCCTCAAGCGTTAGTTATTTTAAAATGTGCAATTAAATTATTTTTGACTATAGTCACCATATTGTGCTAGAAAATACTAGTTCTTATTCATATTTTCTAAATTTTTTTGTGCCCATTATGGATCCCCAATCCCCCACCAACTACCCTTCCCAGCCTCTGATAACCATCCTTCTACTCTGTATCTCTATGAGCTCAACTGTTTTAATCTTTAGCTCCCATGAATAAGTGAGGAGGCATAAAGTTTGTCTTCCTGTACCTGGCTTATTTCACTTAATATGATGACTTCAAGCCAACTGTGTTATGCAAATAAAAGAATCTCACTCTTTTTAATGGCTGAATAGTAGTCCATTTTTGAAGGTGTTTGCTCTTGCTTTTCTAGTTCTTTTAATTGTGATGTTAGGGTGTCAATTTTGGATCTTTCCTGCTTTCTCTTGTGGGCATTTAGTGCTATAAATTTCCCTCTACACACTGCTTTGAATGTGTCCCAGATATTCTAGTATGTTGTGTCTTTCTTCTCGTTGGTTTCAAAGAACATCTTTATTTCTGCCTTCATTTCGTTATGTAACCAGGAGCAGGTTGTTCAGTTTCCATGTAGTTGAGTGGTTTTGAGTGAGTTTTTCAATCCTGAGTTCTAGTTTGATTGCACTGTGGTCTGAGAGACAGTTTGTTATAATTTCTATTCTTTTACATTTGCTGAGGAGAGCTTTACTTCCAACTATGTGGTCAATTTTGGAATAGGTGTGGTGTGGTGCTGAAAAAAATGTATATTCTGTTGATTTGGGGTGGAGAGTTCTGTAGATGTCTATTAGGTCTGCTTGGTGCAGAGCTGAGTTCAATTCCTGGGTATCCTTGTTAACTTTCTGTCTCATTGATCTGTCTAATGTTGACAGTGGGGTGTTAAAATCTCCCATTATTATTGTGTGGGAGTCTAAGTCTCTTTGTAGGTCACTCAGGACTTGCTTTATGAATCTGGGTGCTCCTGTGTTGGGTGCATATATATTTAGGATAGTTAGCTCTTCTTGTTGAATTGATCCCTTTACCATTATGTAATGGCCTTCTTTGTCTCTTTTGATCTTTGTTGGTTTAAAGTCTATTTTATCAGAGACTAGGATTGCAACCCCTGCCTTTTTTTGTTTTCCATTTGCTTGGTAGATCTTCCTCCATCCCTTTATTTTGAGTCTATGTGTGTCTCTGCACGTGAGATGGGTTTCCTGAATACAGCACACTGATGGGTCTTGACTCCTTATCCAATTTGCCAGTCTGTGTCTTTTAATTGCAGCATTTAGTCCATTTACATTTAAAGTTAATATTGCTATGTGTGAATTTGATCCTGTCATTATGATGTTAGCTGGCTATTTTGCTCATTAGTTGATGCAGTTTCTTCCTAGCCTCGATGGTCTTTACAATTTGGCATGTTTTTGCAGTGGCTGGTACTGGTTGTTCCTTTCCATGTTTAGTGCTTCCTTCAGGAGCTCTTTTAGGGCAGGCCTGGTGGTGACAAAATCACTCAGCATTTGCTTGTCTGTAAAGTATTTTATTTCTCCTTCACTTATGAAGCTTAGTTAGGCTGGATATGAAATTCTGGGTTGAAAATTCTTTTAAGAATGTTGAATACTGGCCCCCAATCTCTTCTGGCTTGTAGAGTTTCTGCCGAGAGATCAGCTGTTAGTCTGATGGGCTTCCCTTTGTGGGTAACCTGACCTTTCTCTCTGGCCGCCCTTAACATTTTTTCCTTCATTTCAACTTTGGTGAATCCGACAATTATGTGTCTTGGAGTTGCTCTTCTCGAGGAGTATCTTTGTGGCGTTCTCTGTATTTCCTGAATCTGAATGTTGGCCTGCCTTGCTAGATTGGGGAAGTTCTCCTGGATGATCTCTTGCAGAATGTTTTCCAGCCTGGTTCCATTCTCCCCGTCACTTTCAGGTACACCAATCAGATGTAGGTTTGGTCTTTTCACATAGTCCCATATTTCTTGGAGGCTTTGTTTGTTTCTTTTTATTATTTTTTCTCTAAACTTCCCTTCTCATTTCATTTCATTCATTTAATCTTCCATCACTGATACCCTTTCTTCCAGTTGATCGCATCTGCTACTGAGGCTTCTGCAGTCTTCACGTAGTTCTCGAAACTTGGCTTTCAGCTCCATCAGCTTCTTTAAGCACTTCTCTGCATTGGTTATTTTAGTTAAACATTTGTCTAATTTTTTTTTCAAAGTTTTTAACTTCTTTGCCATTGGTTTGAATTTCCTCCTGTAGCTTGGAGTAGTTTGATCGTCTGAAGCCTTCTTCTCTCAACTCATCAAAGTCATTCTCTGTCCAGCTTTGTTCCGTTGCTGGTGAGGAACTGTGTTCCTTTGGAGGAGGAGAGGCGCTCTGCTTTTTAGAGTTTCCAGTTTTTCTGCTCTGTTTTCTCCCCATCTTTGTAGTTTTTTCTACTTTTGGTCTTTGATGATGGTGATGTACAGATGGGTTTTTGGTGTGGGTGTCCTTTCTGTTTGCTAGTTTTCCTTCTACCAGACAGGACCCTCAGCTGCAGGTCTGCTGGAGTTTGTTAGAGGTCCACTCCAGACCCTGTTTGGCTGGGTGTCAGCAGTGGTGGCTGCAGAACAGAGGATTTTCATGAACCGCAAATTCAGCTGTCTGATCGTTCCTCTGGAATTTTTGTCTCAGAGGAGTACTTGGCCGAGTGAGGTGTCAGTCTGTCCCTATTGGGGGGTGCCTCCCAGTTAGGCTGCTTGGGGGTCAGGGTCCCACTTTAGGAGGCAGTCTGCCTGTTCTCAGATCTCCAGCTGCATGCTGGGAGAACCACTACTCTCTTCAAAGCTGTCAGACAGGGACATTTAAGTCTGCAGAGATTACTGTTGACTTTTTGTTTGTCTGTGCCCTGCCCCCAGAGGTGGAGCCTACAGAGGCAGGCAGGCCCCTTGAGCTGTGGTGGGCTCCACCCAGTTCGAGCTTCCTGGCTGCTTTGTTTACCAAAGCAAGCCTGGGCAATGGTGGGTGCCCCTCTCCCAGCCTGGCTGCTGCCTTGCAGTTTGATCTCAGACTGCTGTGCTAGCAATCAGCAAGACTCCGTGGGTGTAGGACCCTCCGAGCCAGGTGCGGGACACAATCTCCTGGTGTGCCATTTTCCAAGCCTGTTGGAAAAGCGCAGTATTAGGGTGGGAGTGACCTGATTTTCCAGATGCCGTCTGTCACCCCTTTCTTTGACTAGGAAAGGGAACTCCCTGACCCCTTGTGCTTCCCGAGTGAGGCAATGCCTCGCCCTGTTTCAGCTCGTGCATGGTGCACTGCACCGACTGTCCTGCACCCGCTGTTTGGCACTCCCAAGTGAGATGAACCCGGTACCTCAAATGGAAATGGGGAAATCACCCGTCTTCTGCGTCACTCATGCTGGGAACTGTAGACCGGAGCTGTTCCTATTCGGCCATCCTATGTATTTGTACCATGTTTTCTCAACCCATTCGTCTGTTGATAGACACTTAGATTGTTTCCATATCCTAGGTATTGTGAACAGTATTGCAATAAACATAGGAGTGCAGATATCTCCTTGGTACCCTGATTTGCTTTCTTTTGGGTAGATACCTACAAGTGGGATTGCTAAATCATATGGTATCTCTATTTCTAGTTCTTTGAGGAAACTTTAAGCTAGTCTCTATAGTGGTTGTACTAATTTACATTTCCACCAACAGTGTATGAGGGCTCCCTTTTCTCCACATCCTCACAGCATTTGTGATTGCCTGATTTTGGATAAAAGCCATTTTAATTGAGGTGAGATAATATCTTATTGCAGTTTTGATTTGCATTTCTCTGGTGATCAATGATTTTGAACACGTTTTCATATACCTGTTTGCCATTTGTATCTCTTCTTTTGAGAAATGCCTTATTCAAATCTTTTACCCATTTTTAAATCAGATTATTAGATTTTTTCCTATAGAGTTGTTTTAGCTCCTTTTATATTATGGTTATTAATCCCTCATCTGATTAGGAGTTTGCAAATATTTTCTCCTATTCTGTAAGTTGTCTCCTCATTTTGTTGATTGTTTCCATGGCCTTGTAGAGGCTTTTTTACTTGATATGATTCTATTTGTCCATTTTTTGCTTTGGTTGTCTGTGCTTGTGGGGCATTACTCAAGAAATCTTTGCCAAGAGCAATGTCCTGGAAAGTTTCTCCAATGTTTTCTTTTGGTAGTTTCTTAGTTTGAAGTCTTAGATTTAAGTCTTTAATTCATTTCAATTTGATTTCTGTATATTGTGAGAGATAGGAGTCTAGCTTCATTCTTCTGCATATGGATATCCAGTTTTCCCAGAACCATTTATTGAAGAGACTGTCTAGTCTCCAGTGTATGTTATTGGCAACATTGTCAAACATACGTTCACTATGTGTACGGATTTGCTTTGCATTCTCTTTTCTGTCTCATTGGTCTATGTGTCTGTTTTTAAGCGAGTATCATGCTGTTTGGATTACTCTAGCTCTGTAGCATAATTTGAAGTCAGGTAATGTGATTCTTTCTTCTTTATTTTTTGTGTTTTGCTCAGGATAACTTTAGCTGTTCCGGATCTTTTGTGGTTTCACAAAAATTTTAAGATTGTGGGTTTTTGTTTTTGTTTTGTTTTTTTGAGACAGGGTCTTGCTCTGTTGCTCAGGCTGGGGTACAGTGGCATAATCTCAACTCACGCAATCCCCACACCCTAGACTCAAGCAGTCCTCCCAGCTCAGCCTTCTGAGTAGCTGAGACTACAGGCATTTGCCACCACACCCAGCTATTTTTTATTTTGCATTTTTTTATAGTGATGGGTTTTTGCCATGTTGTCCAGTCCCAAAGTGCTGGGACTAGAGGTGTGAGCCACCACACCCAGCCAGTGTTGTTTTCTATTCTGTGAAGAGTGTCGTTGAAATTTTGATAGAGATTGCATTGAATCTATGGATTGCTTTGGATATTAGGAACATTTTAACAATATTGATTCTTCCAATGAATCCGTGAACATGGATTATCTTTCCATTTATTTGTGTCCCCTTCAATTTATTTAATTGGCATTTTATAGTTTTCATAGTAGATGTCTTTCACTTCTTTGGTTAACTTAATTCCTAGGTATTTTATCTGATGTGCGGCTATTGTATATGGGATTACTTTTTTTATTTCTTTGTCAAATTGTTCATTGTTGGCATATAAAAATGCTATTAAATTTTGTATGATGATTTTGTATCCTGAAATTTTACTGAATTTGTATATCAGTTCCAAAAGGTTATTGGTGGTGTCTAGATTTTTCCAAATACAAGCTTATATCATCTCCAAACAAGAATAATTTGACTTCCTCCTTTCCAATTTGAATGCCTCTTATTTCTTTCTTTTGTCTGATTGCTCTAGCTAAGACTTCCAGAATTATGTTGAATAGCAGTGGTGACAGTGGGCATCCTCATCATGTTCCAGATCTTAGAGGAAAGGCTTTCAGCTTTTCACTATGCAGTATGATCCTTGCTGTGGATTTTTTGTATATGGCTTTTATTATGTCGACCTATGTTCCTTCTATCCACAGTTTTCTGAGGGTTTTTATCATGAATAAATGTTGAATTATATCAAATGTTTTTCAGCACCAATCAAAATAATTATATGGTTTGTGATTAATTCTGTTGATAAGATGTATCACACTGAATGATTTGCATATGAATGATCTTTTAATGTATTGTTGAATTTGATTTCCTAGTATTTTGTTGAGGTTTTCGCATCAATTCATCAGAGTTATTGGCTTGTGATTTTCAACTTTTTTTGATGTGCCTTTTTCTGGTTTTGGTATCGAGGTAATACTGGCCTTGTAGATGTGTTTAGAAATATTCCCTTCTCTATTTTTCAGAGTAGTTTGAGTAGGATTGGTATTAGTCATTCTTTAAATGTTTGGTGGAATTCATCAGTGAAGCTTTGACATCCTGGACTTTTCTTTATTGGGATACTTTTTATTATGGGTTAAACATCATTGCTTATTATTGGTCTGTTCACATTTTACATTTCTCCATGATTCAATCTTGATAGGTTATGTGTTTCTAGGAATTTATCTATTTCCTCTAGTTTTGCTAATTTGTTGACATAGAGTTGCTCATAGCAGCCACTAATAATCCTCTAAATTTCTGCAGTGTCAGTTGTAATGCCACCCTTTTCATCTCTGATGTTATTCATTTAGGCCTCCTCTCTTTTTTTCCTCTTTAGTCCAGCTAAAAGTTTGTCAATTTTATTCATCTTTTCAAAATCCAACTTTCTGTTTCATTGATCTTTTGTATTGTTTTCTTCATTTCAAATTATTTCTGCTCTGATCTTTATTATTTCTTTTCTTCTACTAATTTTGAGTTTGGTTCACTCTTGCTTTTCTGGTTCTTTAAGATACATATTTAGATTATTTATTTGAAGTTTTTCTTCTTTTTGATGTAGGCAGTTATGGCTATAAATTTCCTTCAGTATTGCTTTCAGTGATTCCCATAGATTTTGGTATGTTGTGTTTCCATTATCATTTGTTTCCAGAAATTTTTCAATTTTCTCCTTAATTTCTTCACTGACTCAGTGGTCATTCAGAAGCATAGAGTTTACATTCTCTGTGTTTGTATAAATTCCAGTATTCCTCTTGTTATTGATTTGCAGTTTATTGTGGTCAGAGAAGATATTTGATATTAATTATTTGGAATGTTTTAAGACTTGTTTGTGACTTGACATATGGTCTATCCTCGGGAATGATCCATGTGCTGAGGAGAAAATATGTATTCTGAGTCATTGAATAAAATGTTTTGTAAATGTCTGTTAGATCCATTTGATCTATGTTGGACTAAGTCCCATGTTTCTTTATTGATTTTCTGTCTGGAAGATCAGTTCAATGTTGACACTGTCTGTTAAAGTCTCTGGCTATTATTGTCTTGGGGTATATCTCTCTCTTTAGCTCTAATAATATTTGCTTTATATATCTGGCTGCTTCAGTGTCACATGTCTATATGTTTACAATTGTTACATCCTCTTGTGAATTCACCCCTTTACCATTAGATAATGCCATTCTTTTTCTCTTTTTATAGTTTTTGTCTTAAAACTAATTTGATTCTGATATAAGTAAAGCTACTCCTCTATTTTGGTTTTCATTGACATGAAGTTTATTTTTCCATCCCTTTATTTTATTTTCAGTCTATATGTGTGTGTCTTTATAGGTGAAGTTTGTTTCTTGTAGGCAAAAGATCACTGGGTCTTGTTTTTCTATCCATTCAGCTACTCTATATATTTTGATGGGAAGGTTTAGTCCATTTGTACTCAATGTTATTATTGATAAGTAAGGACTTACTCCTGCCATTTTGTTATGTGTTTTCTGGTTGTTGTGTGGTCTTCTCTTCCTCCTTTCTTTTCTTCATTTCTGTCTTCTTTTTAGTGAAGGTGATTTTCTCTGGTGGTGTGCTTTACTTTCTTGCTTTTCATTTGTTGTGTATCCGTTGTACGTTTTTTGATTTGAGGTTACCATGAGGCTTGCAAATCACTATAGTGTTCTGATAACAATTAACATTTATTGCATAAACAAACTTTCAAGAAAAGTAAAACTGATAAAGACTCTGCACTTTAACTTTGTCCCCTTGCTTTTTAACTTTTTGTTGTTTCTATTTACATTCCTTTGTGTAGCTGTTAGTCAAACTTGGTGTTCCTGCTGGAGGAATAATCAGTGAAGCCCTCTATTTGGCCACATTTCTCTGCACCTCCAAACAGTTATTTCTTGGTTATGCTTTTGCAGGTTGATTGTGATGATTCTGTTTGAGGTTGCAGGTATGCAGAAGGCTGGGAAACCTCTGCTCCATATATTTTATATTCTAGGGTTCAGGCTGCAGGACTAATAGATAGCTAAGGTATATTCTTCTCATGGAAATAACATAATCACCAAGAGGACAACTCAACCTGAACAAGCACATTTAAAATCTCTACCTATGTCAATGTCATGCCAGTTAATGTACCACTGGCCAAAGTAAGTCACTTGGCCAAGCCCAAATCAAGGAACAGGATGGTACACTCTCTACATCATAAAGTCACAGAACATTCTATTATATAGTTTTACAGAGAAGAGAACTTGGATCATAATTCAATATAGTACATAGTGCTATATTCTTCATTTCCCAAATTACTAATTTTTATAGCTACCTCTCTATATGATATCAGTTTTCATTATTTCTGCTATCCCAACCATTTTTTTTCCCAATGAGCATTAATCGGGGATTTTAGAATTCAGTGCTATACCTGGATAGGACACTTAATGTGAATGGAACCTGTAAGTTTATCATTTTTATTTTCATAGAAGTGAATTATCTCATTTACTGACTGGACTGACATTATTTCATATTTCTTTATTCTAGATGCTTTCAGATTTTATTTACAAAACGAAGGGGGTCATCTATTCTCTGTCTCTCTTGTTTACCTCACATATTTGCCATTTATTTGTGGTAAGAACATTTAAAACCCACTCCTTTAGCAATTGTCAAGTGTACAATACATAATTATTAACTAATTCCCCATGTTATAAAATAGATATCTTGAACTTACTCCTTTTCTCTAACTAAAATTTAGTATACTTTGACCAATATCTGAAAACTATAAAACATCAATAAAAGAAACATACGATTATATGCCATAAACAATGAGGATAAACTCTGAGAAATGCATCATTAGGTGATTTTGTCCTTTTGTGAACATCACAGAGTGAACTTGCACAAACCTACTGGTACATACAGCCTACTATACACCTAGCTATTTTGTACAGCCTATTGCTCCTAGGCTACAAACATTTACAGCATGCTATGGTACTGAATGTTGTAAGCAATTGTAACACAATGGTAAGTATATTCTTTTGTGAACATATCTAAACATAAAAAGATACAGTAAAATTATGGTATAAAAGATAAAAGTGCTATACCTGAATAGGACACTTAACATGAATGGAGCCTGTAGGACAAGAAGTCACCCTGAGTGAGTGGTCAGTGAATGTGAAATCCTAGAACATTACTGTTTACCACTGTAGACTTTATAAACACCATACACTTAGGGTATGCTAAATTTATATGAACTTACATAAACTATTTCTTTGTTCAATGATAAATTGACCTTAGCTTACTGCAACTTTATTTTATAAACATTTTAAATTTTTAAAATCTTTTTGACACTTAACACAGCCTCACAACCTAAAGCAGAAATTGTATAGCTGAACAAAAAATATTTTTTCTTTATATAAGCTTTTTCCTATTTCTTTAGAAAATATATATATAAGGACCAGGCATGGTGGCTCATGCCTGTAATCCCAGCACTTTAGAAGGCCAATGTGGGAGGATCACTTGAGGCCAGAAGTTCAATCACTTGGCCAGCATAGCAAGAACCCATCTCTACAAATGTTTTTCAAAAAAGAAAAAAGGAAAAAATTTAAAAACTATATATATAGTTTTATATATATGTGTATATGTGTATATATACACATGCACATATATATGTGTATATGTGTACATATACATGTGTATACGTGTATATATACAGTATACGTGTATATATACACATGCACATATACACGTGTATATGTGTATATATATGTATACGTGTATATACACATATACACGTATACACATATATGTATATATACATACGTATGTATATATACACATACACTATATATACATGTATATACATACACATACACTATACATGTATATACATACACACATATATATACACACATACATGTATATGTGTGTATATATGTATATACATATTTAAAAAGTATATATACTTTATATATGATATATATCAAATATGCATATATGAAGTATATATAAAGTATATATGTGTGTATATATAAAGTATATATATATCAATATATATAAAGTGTATATATATCAAATATATATAAAGGATAAAGGATATATAAAGTATATATTTTTATATATATGATATATATCTATATATAAAGCATATATACACATATGTACATCTATGTATATATGTATATACACAATGTACATATATGCATATACACACGTGTACATATGTGTGTATAGACACGTGTACATATGTGTGTATAGACACATGTACATGTGTGTATACACACATATATACATACACATATATACATGTATATATGTCTATATATACATATTTAGAAAGTATATATACACTTGAAGTGTAGATATATACTTTTAAAATATACTTTATACTATATAAATTTTAAAGTATATGTACTTTATATGATATATATATCAAATATGCATATATGAAGTATATATAAAGTATATATGTGTGTATATATAAAGTATATATATATCAAATATATATAAAGTGTATATATATCAAATATATATATAAAGGATAAAAGATATATAAAGTATATATTTTTATATATATGATGTATATCAAATATATATAAAGTATATATACTTTATATATACACATATGTATATATGTACATATGTGTATATATATACACACATCTATATATACACATAAGTACATATATGTATATACATATATACATGTATACACATATATACACACATACATGTATACATGTATATATGTGTATATACATGTATACATGTATATATGTGTATATATACATATTTAAAAAGTATATATATACTTAAAGTGTATATGTATACTTTTAAAGTATATATACTTTATACTATATAAATTTTAAAGTATATGTACTTTATATATGTGTGTGTATAAAGTGTAAAGTATATATACTTTATATATACATATTTGATATATATCATATATGATATATATCATATATAAAATATATATGTGTGTATATATAAAGTATGCTTTATATATCTTTATATATATCAAATATATTTATAAAGTATATATACTTTATATATGATATATACATATGTATATATGTACATATGTGTATATATGTATATATACACACATATATACATATCATGTATATATACACATATCGTGTATATATATACACATATATACACATATCGTGTATATATACACATATATACACATATACATGTATATATATACACATTCACATATACACATACATATATACATATACATGTATATATGTGTATATATACATATATACACATGATATATATATATCAAATATATAAAGTATATATACTCTATATACACATATATAAAGTATATATGCTTTATATATACTTTATATATATACACATATATAAAGTACATATACTTTAAAGTTTATATAGTATGAAATTTATACTAAAGTGTATATACACACATATATATAAAGTACATATACTTTAAAATTTAAAAAGTATATATATGTATGTGTGTGTGTATATATATATATACATATATATATATAGAGAGAGAGAGACTGACTCTCGCTCTGTCACGCAGGCTGGAGTACAATGGCACAATCTTGGCTCACTGGAGGCTCAGCCTCCAGGCTCAAGTGATTTTCCCACCATATCTTCCCAAGTAGCTAGGACCACAGGTGGGCACCATGATGCCCAGCTACTTTTTATTTTTTGTAGAAATGGGGTCTCACTATGTTGCCCAGGCTTGTCTTGAACTCCAGGGCTCAAGTGATCCACCCACCTAGGTCTCCCAAACTGCTCGGATTACAGGCATGAGCTACTGAGCCCAGCCTATACATTTTTTTCTTCACTTTTATACTTTTTTATTATAAACTAAGACACAAACACACACATTAGTCTAGGCCTACACAGGGTAAGCATCATCATTATCATTGTCTTCCACTTTCACATCTTGTCCCACTAAAAGATCTTCAAGGACAATAACACATATTGAGATGTGATTTCCTATGATAACAATGACTTCTTCTGAAAGGCCTCTGGAAGGACTTACCTGGGGTTGTTTTACAGGTAATACTTCTTTATAAGTAGGAGTACATGCTAAATAAGAATAAAAAGTATAGTATAGTAAATACATAAACTAGTAACATAGTCATTTATTATCATTAGCAAATATGTATTGTGCATAATTGTATGTGCTATGCCTGTATATGATTGTTAGCAAGTGCAGTGAATTGTTTTACACCAGAATCATGACAAACATGTGCGTAATACATTGCTCTACAACATAATGAAAGCTATGATACCATTAGGTGATAATTTTCACCTCTATTATAATCTTATGGGACCACTGTAGTATATGAGGTCCATTCCTCCTTGACCAAAGTGGTATGGAGCACATGACTGTAAAAGAAAAAATATCCCATGTTCATGGATTGAAAGGATTAATGTTAAAATGCCCATACTACCCAAAGCAATCTACAGATTCAATGCAATCTTTATCAAAATATCAATGGGATTCTTCACAGAAACAGAAAAAAAATCATAAAATTCATATAGAACATAAAAAGACCTTGACTAGCTAAAGCAATCCTGAGCAAAAAGAACAAAGCTGGAGGTATCACATTACCTGACTTCAAAATATGCTACAAAACCATAGTAACTTAAACAACATGGTATTGGCATAAACCAATGGAAGAGAATATAGAGCTCAGAAATAAATCCATGCATTTATGTGTAACTGATGTTTAACAAAGTTGCCAAGAATACATAATGGGGAAAGAACAGTCTCTTCTATATATAATGTTGGGGGAACTGGATATCCTTGTGCAGAAAAATAAAATTGGACCCTTATGGAGTCACGTTTTATACAAAAATCAACTCAAAATGGATTAAAGAATTAAACACAAAACTATAAAATTACTAGAAGAAAACATATAGAAAATGCTCATGTCATTGGTCTGGGCAATGATGTTTTTGGACATGTCCTCGAGACACAGGCTACAAAAGCAAAAATAGACAAGTGATGTTGAATCAAACAAAAAAAAAATCAATAGGCTCAAAAACGATCTACATAATGAGAGAAAATACGTGCAAGCCATGCATGTGATAGCAGTTAGTATCCAAATATACAAGGAACTCAAACAACTCAATAGCAATAATTATGGCAAAGGACCTAAATAGATATTTATCAAAAAATGACAATATAAATTGCCATGAGATATATGATAAAATGCTAAACATCACTAATCATTAGGAAAATGCAAATTATTACCACAATGAGATAGCAACTCATGCCTGTTAGCATGGCTATCATCAAAAAGTCAAAAGATAAGAAGTATTGGTAAAGATGTGGAGAAACGGAAACCTTGTATTATTTCCATACATGAAAACTGCTTATGAGAACATAAATTTGTACAGCCATTATGGGAAACACGATGGTGGTTCCTTAGAAAATTAAAACTAGAATTACCAAATGATCCTGCAATTCCACTATTTGCGTGTATATATATATATACGCAATTGTGTGTATATATATATATACATGCAATTCCACTATTGCATGTATATATATATATATATATATATGCAATTCCACTATTGAGTGTATATATATATATACACGCAATTCCACTATTGCGTGTATTTATATATATATATACACGCAATTCCACTATTGCGTGTATTTATATATATATATATACACGCAATTCCACTATTGCGTGTATTTATATATATATACACGCAATTCCACTATTGCGTGTATTTATATATATATACACGCAATTCCACTATTGCGTGTATTTATATATATATATATACACGCAATTCCTCTATTGCGTGTATTTATATATATATACACGCAATTCCACTATTGCGTGTATTTATATATATATACACACAATTCCACTATTGCGTGTATTTATATATATATACACGCAATGCAATTCCACTATTGCGTGTATATATATATGTGTGTGTATATATAGACACACACAATTCCACTATTGCGTCTATATATATACACACGCAATTCCACTATTGCGTATATATTATACACAAAGAAAATGGAATTAGCACATTGAAGAGATATCTGCACTCTCATAATCTGCAACATTATTCACAATAGCTTAAGATATGGAATAAATCTATCCGTGAACATAAATGAAAAAAAGAAAATGTGCCATATATATACACAATGGAACACTATTCAGCCATGTAAAAAGAAGGAAATCCTGTCATTTGCAACAACATGGATAAACCTGGAGGGCATTATGTTAAATGAAATAAGCCAGGCACAGAAAGATGACAAATATTCATGGCATGATGTCACTCATAGGCGGAATCTAAAAAAGTTAAAATCATAGGAGCAGAGTGTAGAGGGGAGGTTACCAGTATTTAGAGACTGGTAGGAGGAGGAGGGTGAGAGAAGTGTATTAGTTCAAGGATACAAAATTTTAATTAGAGGGGAGGAATAAGTTCAAGATATCAATTGTATAACATAATGACGATAGTTAATAACAATGTATTATACTTGAAAATTGCTAAGAGAATACATTTTGTGTTTCTCAGCACAAAACAATGACAAATATGTGAGGTAATGGATATGTTAATGAGCTTGATTTAGCCATTCTATCTTATCCTATGCTATTCTGTTTTATTCTTGCTCATCTTTCCTCATAAAATATATATGCCCTGGGGACCCCAGTCTGAACCACAGCTTATTATGGTGGCTCATGGCTATTTTTCCATGGGAATATAATGCTGTGGACTCATTCTCTGTGTCAAACTTCAACCTTTTTAACGTTCTCAGTTACCCTTTATCTGTGTCCTCTTCTGCTGTTACTCTCCCATGACAACAACAAAATAAATCAGGCTGTAGAATTGAGGTATAGTCAGTAATTTTTTAAAAAATAAAATATATAACATTAATATATTTACTTTTATGTCATGTTTATAATATTTTACAGACAGTTGACCATTAAACAGCACAGGTTTGAACTGCGTGGATCCACTTATATGCATACGTGCATTTTCTCCTGACTCGGCAACCCCTGAGACAGCAAGACCAATCACTCCTCTTTGACTTCCTCCTCATTTTACTCAATGTGAAGACCACCAGGATGAAGACCTTTATGATGATCCACTTCCACTTAATAAATAGTACAGATATATTTCTTATTATTTTCTTTATAACACTTTTTCTCTAGCTTACTTTATTGTAAATATACAGTATACAATACATATACAAAATACATGTTAATCAACTGTTTATGTTATTAGTACGGCTTCTGGTCAACAGTAGCCTATTAGTAGTTACATTTTGGGGGAGTCAAAAGTTACACACAAAGTTTTGAGTGTGCATGGGGTTAGAGTCCCTAACTTTCATGTTGTCCAAGGGTCAAGTGTATAATGTTTATTTAAGCAGAGACTTATTTTAGTGTATTTAAATTTTTGGTCACAGATTTTTCAACTTCTGTGGGTAGGTAATGAGCCAAGGCTCTAATTCTTTTTTTTTTTTGTGGGGAGCCTTAAGCCTGGATTTGGGTCACATTATATAAGGATGCTATTAATTTAAGTAGTAGAGCAGCAGGCTATGATTGACTTTGTTGAGTTCCAGGTCCTGTAAGTACATGGCTTCCGATAGAGTTTCCGTTCTCTTCCTGGTCAATGGAGATGCTCACCTTGAGCATGGCCATATATTTTATAATAGTTTTTTTAAAAAACATATCTATCATCATTGCAATAAATTACAAATATAGAATAAAGCAATATCCTTACATCATTCTACTATTTTGAAATATGTCAATTGTCATTATATATACATTTAAAGAAACACATGCACACACACACATCACAGTATTGAGCTTTTCAATGTTGTATCTTTGCAAGCAGACCCTCACCATTGGGCATGCAAGTGTGTATGTAGGCATAGTGGTGCTAGCAGCACTACTGGTCTTAAAAAGTGTTATTGAATTTTAATACTTAAAAAATACCTTTCATTTTTGTACAATATATATTGACCATTTTACTAAATATCACATTTCACAAAAGATCTTAGCTAATTGCAATAATAGATTTAACAAGAATATAAAGTATAATATGCTTTTAAAGGATGACAATGTAATTTCAAGCTCTTTTAGAAACTAATTTTGCAGCAGATGTTTGCATATAATGTGCTAATTTCAAATGGTGCTTATTTAATTCTTGGAGGAAGCTATGTCAATTATTCTCCATTTGGAGAAGCTGTATGTCCCTTAGAATAACCCCAAGTATCTCAGAGCCTTTTAAAAAATAATGTCGTATGTTTTAAAGATATTTCAACCATTTTTAGCAGACTCGGTAGCTAAACTCAAAAAGTAGCAATGTAATGGAAAGAGAACACATTTTAATGCTAAGCAAATCTGTGATCTGAAACCTACCTTCTATTATTTTCTAATTGTTTGAACTTAGGCAAAATTAACTTCTCTGGGTCTAATTCTTAACATATTTTTAAGGGGAGATAACAATGGCTATCTAATTTGTAGAACTTTGAGTGGTTTAATTGAGATAATGAGTATAAATTTCATTATATGGGACTGGCACAGAATTGATGTTCAATATGTGTTAGTTTCAGTTCTATTTATCCAACATCTGTGAGATTTTATCCTAAAATGTAAATGTGACGATTATGTTCATCTCCATCCAGTCAGCCTTAATGAGTAAGATTATGCTTACCAGCTCTTGTATCCCTTCATGTCAGAACAATAAAAGCTGGATCAAAAATAGATTTTACTTGCTTATGTGTGCATATGTGTTTCCATTTCCTATTGCAACTTTAAAAAAAAAGGGGGTGGTATTTATGTGATAATAGCTTGTGGAAAACAATGAAAACAATGTAATTATTTAGTCATTCTGAAACATGGCCCAGGAGGTAGTTTTCTGCTTACATAGGCTCTACAAATAGATAACTCCATAATGAACTTTTATTCTACAGAGGGATTTTATACCTCTATCATATTAAATATAGCAAATGCCAAATGGAACTAAAGAGATGAAAAAAAAATTCAATACATTTGTTTTCAATCTAAACTCACTCCTGAAGTGCATTGGGACAGGATCTGAGATATTTTGCCAGAAGTCATTTTCCTTCTTAGAGTCTTACAGACACTATGTCTTGCCGTGCATATTTGCGCTTCTTTGTGAGATTACCATCCGTTTTGAAGATACAAATTAGGTAGAGAATGCTTGAGTAGAAAATGCTGAAAGTATTATTCCAAGGCCAATAATTTAAGGTAGAATGTAGCAAAAATATCCTATAGGAAAACACACACACCCACACTTCCATACCCACACTCACAGACTTGTAATGAGAAGCCCTGGATTCAAATCCCCTTTTCAACTCTTCGTTCTCATATGATTATGAACAAGTTAGTTTTCATTTACCCTACATCACACAACTAGTTAATGTATGTCCTGCTCCGAATGTGGTGCCTGACACAGAGACACAGAGTAGGTACTCACTAAATATCTGTAGGATGAAAGAATGAGTTTAAGATCAAAATGGATCTCTGCAACAGGAGTCAAAATTCGGTTTCATCACTCCTAGAATACAGAATTTTTATTGTCTAACAATACTTATCACATGGTAGGTACTGAAACAAGTAAGTTACCCTCTGTCCCTTGAGTAAGTAATGTTATACAAGAAATAATCTCCTAAAGGAAGTGTAGGCAGTTTCTGTGATGGATGGATGAATTTAAGTTTCCAAATACCAGAGACAGGGTTTGTTCACGTGCATGTCTCCTGTCCCTAATATTTAGATTATCCAAAGAGTAGGTCAATAGGGATTAGTAAATAAAACATGAAAGTAAATGGTTCCATTGAAGTAATTTTAATTATTTTGTTATTTAGTTGAAGCTTCTTGATTTTCATTTGCAAGAAACTTAGGAAAACACTTAGAAAATCTGAGCACGAAATAACCGAAATAACTATAAAATTCAATGTGTTTGTCAAGCATTCTTACGTCTTGTGCTATAGTAGGTGCTAATGAAGTACATTTAATAAAACACCACTGAAAATTACCTTCCCACTCAGAAACTGCTGTTGGGAAGGTAAAATGATTCAGCCACTTTGGAAAAGACTAGCAATTTCCCAAATGATTAAACATAGAGATATCATGTGATCCAGCAATTTCAGTCCTAAGTATTTACCCAAAATAAATAAATACCTATGTCCACACAAAAACTTGTGCATGAATAAACACATTATTTATAACAGCCCAATAGGAAAAACAATCTAATGCCCATCAATTGATAAATTGATAATTCATACATAGAATATTATGTTGCAAAAAAGGAAATGAATTACTGATACATGCCGCAACCTGAACAAATTTTGGAACATTATGATAGTTGAAAGAAGTCTGTTACAAAGGACCACATATTGTATGTGTCCATTTATAGGAAATGTCCAGAATAGGGAAATTTATGGAAACAGAAAGTAATATTACTCAGAGTAGGAGTTGAGAGGCGTATTAGAATGGTTTGGAGACTGGGGCTGGGGTGGTGGTGAAAGCTAAGGGATGTGGAGTTTCTTTCTTGGGGTAATAAAATGTTTAAAATTGATTGTGACAATGCATGTGCAACTCTGTAAGTACATTAAAGGACATTGAATTATACACTGAATGAGTGAATTGTATGTAAATTACATCTTAATAAATTTGTGAAAATAAATAAAGCATGATGTCTGCCCCTAAGGAGGTATCAGGTGAGAGTGACATTCTAACAAATAAATTACAATGACTCCTGTTACAGAGATCCATTTTGATCTTAAACTCATTCTTTCACCCTACAGATATTTAGTGAGTGCCTACTCTGTGTCTCTGTGTCAGGCACCGTATTAGGAGCAGGACGTACATTAACTAGTTGTGTGATGTAGGGTAAATTAACCCCTGAGTGCTTTGCTGACTGAAGGCATTCAACTAGAAGGTTTTTCAGTTCCTCTTTGCTCTAAAATTATTTTTTTCATTATCCTACAATTAACCTAATAATTATTCTTCCTATATATTTTAGAGTACAGAATGGGGGTGAAGAGTATAGGGTTTGAAATATGATATAGCTGAGAGCGAATGCACATCCTATTATTTACCAGAAAGGTGTTTGGGACCTGGGAAAATTTTCTATAAACCTTATTTAACTCATCTATAGAAGAAGGAAATAGAATGGCCTCTTAATGTTGTTTTGAGGATAAAATAACATTTTATATTAAAAAACACCAGAACCACACAATGTGTTCACTAATTAGACATGATTATTGTTGATCTCCAGTAGATGCACTCATATAAAGCAGGCTGCTCAACATAGTTGGTATTAAAATTCTCTTTTTAAATATTTTTCTTATTTTTAATCTTTGTGGAACATACTAGATGCATATATTTATGGGGTATGTGAGATATTTTGGTACAGGCACGCAATACATAATAATCACATTGTGGAAAATTGGCTGTCCATCTCCTCAAGCATTTATAAATCTCTCATGTTACCAGTCCAATTATACTCTTTTAGTTATTTTAAAATGACAAATTGTTATTTACTATAGTCCCCCTGTTGTGCTATAAAATACTGTCTTACTCATTCTTTTTATTTTTTGTGCCCATTAACCATCCCCAAATTCTCCCTGACCCTCACCCACTACTGTTCACAGCCTCTGGTAACCATCTTCTATTCTCTATCTCCATGAGTTCTATTGTTTTAATTTCTATCTCCTATAAATAAGAACATGCAAAGCTTGTCTTTTTGTGCCTGGCTTATTTCACTTAACATAATGACCTCCAGTTGCATCCGTGTTGTTGCAAATTACAGAATCTCATTATTTTTTATGACTGAATAGTACTCCATTGGGTATAAGCATTTCATTTTCTTTATCCATTCCTCTGTTAATGGACACTTAGGTTGCTTCCAAATCTTGGCTATTGTGAATTGGGCTACAGTAAACATGGGAGTGCAAATATCTCTTCAGTATACTGATTTCCTTTATTTTGGGTATGTAACCAGCAGTGGGATTGCTGTATAATATGATAGTTCTATTTTTAGGTTTTTGAGGAACGTCCAAACTATTCTTCATAGTGGTTGTACTAGTTTACATTCCTACCGATGGCATACAAGGGCTCCCTTTTCTCCACACCCTCACTGGCATCCTCACCAGCATTTGTTATTGACTGTATTTTTTTTTTTTATAAAAGCCATTTAACTGAGGTATGATGATATATCATTGTAGTTTTAATTTGCATTTCTCTGATGATCATTGATGTTGAGCACTTTGTCATATGCTTATTTGCCATTTTTATGTTTCTTTTGAGAAATGTCTACTCAAATATTTTGCCCATTTTAAAATCAGATTATTAGATTTTTGTTTCTATTGAGTTGTTTGAGCTCCTTATGTATTATCCTTATTTATCCCTGGTCTGATGGGTAGTTTGCAATATTTTCTCTCATTCTGCAGGTTGTATCTTCACTTTGTTGATTATTTCCTTTGCTGTATGGAAGCTTTTTAACTTCGTGTAACCCTATTTGTCCATTTTTGCTTTGGTTGTCTGTGCTCATGGGATATTACTCAAGAAATCTTTGCCAATCCAATGTCCTGGAGATTTTCCCCAGTGTTCTCTTGTAGTAGTTTCATAGTGTGTAGTCTTAGATTTCAGTCTTTAATTCATTTTGACTTGACTTTCATATATTGTAAAAGATAGGGGTCAAATTTCATCCTTCTACATATAGATATCTAGTTTTTCCAACACCACTTATTGAATAGATTGTTTTTCCCCTGGTGTATGTTCTTGGCACTTTTGTCAAAAATGAGTTCACTGTAGTTTGTTCCTGGGTTCTCTATTCTATTCCAATGGTCTGTTTTTATGCCATTGTCTGTTTTTATGCCAGTATCATGCTGTTCTTGTTACTATAGTTCTGTAGTATAATTTGAAGTCAGGTAATGTGATTCTTCCAGTTGTTTTCTTTTTGCTTAGGGGAGCTTTGGGTATTCTGGGTCTTTTGTGGTTTCACATATATTTTAGGGTTTTTTTTCTATTTATTTGAAGAATGTCATCAGTATTTTGATATGGATTCCATTGAATCTGAAGATTGCCTTGGGTAGTATGGATATTTTAACAATATTGATTCTTTCATCCATTGACATGGACAATCTTTCCATTTTTGTGTGTGTGTCCTCTTCAATTTCTTTCATCAGTATTTTATACTTTTCATTGTAGAGATCTTTCATTTCTTTGTTTAAAATATTTCCTAGGTAATTTATTTGATGTGTGGCTATTATAAATGGGATTACCTTTTTGATTTTTCAGATTGGTCACTGTTCACATATAGAAATGCTACTGATTTTTGTATGTTGACTTTTGTATCCTGAAACTTTACTGAATTTATCATTTCTAAAAGTTTTTTTTAGTACAGTCTTTATGTTTTTTCAAATAAAAGATCATATTATCTGCAAACTAGAATAATTTGACTTCTTCCATTTCAGTTTGGATGCATTTCATTTCTTTCTCTTGTCTGATTGCTCTAGATAAGACTTCTAGTAACATGTCTAATAACTGGTGAAAGTGGACATCCTTGTTGTGCTCCAGATCTCAGTGGAAAGGCTTTCAGTTTTTTTTTTTCATTCAGTATGATATTAGCTATGGGTCTGTCATATATGGCTTTTATTGTGTTGAGGTATATTCCTTCCACAACCAGTTTTTTAAGAGTTTTTATCATGAAGGGATGTTGAATTTTATCAAATGTTTTTTCATCATCAATTGAAATAATCATATGTTTTTTGTGACTCATTCTGTAGATATGCTGCATCACTTTGAATGATTTGTGTCTGTTGAACCATTCTTGCATCCTTGGGAAAAAAAATCCCACTTAGTTATGATGAATGGTCTTTTAAATGTGTTGTTGAGGCCAGGTGTGCTGGCTCACGAGTGTAATTCCAGCACTTTGGGAGGCTGAGGCGGGTGGATCACTAGAGGCCAGGAGTTTGAGACCAGCATGGTCAAAATGGTGAAACCCCGTATCTACTAAAAATACAAAAATTAGCCGGGCATGGTGGCATGCACCTGTAATCCCAGCTACTCGAGAGGCTGAAGCAGGAGAATCACTTGAACCTGGGAGGCTCACCTGCAGTGAACTGAGATCATGCCACTGCATTCCAGCCTGGGTGACAGAGCAAGACATGGTCTCAAAAAAAAAAAAATTATATTGTTGAATTCAGTTTGCTAATACTTTGTTAAGGATTTTCCCATGTATATTCATCAGAGATATTGGCATTTAGTTTTCTTTTTTTTTTGTTTGTTTGTCTTTGTCTAGATGTGGTATTAGGGTAATACTGACCTCACAGAATGAGTATGGAAGTAATTTCTACCTCCTCTATGTTTCAGAACAGTTTGAGTAGATTGGTATTAGTTCTTCTTTAAATGTTTGGTAGAATTCAGTAGTGAATCCATTAGGCTTTTCTTTACTGGGAGATATTTTATCATGGTTTTGATCTCCTTCCTTGTTATTGATCCATTCAGGTTTTGAGTTTTTTCATGGCTCAATCTTGGTAGGTTGTATGCCTCTAGGAATTTGTCCATTGCATCTACATTTTCTAATTTATTGGCATATAGTTATTCAGAGTAGCCATTAACAACCCTTTAAATTTCACTCATATCAGTTGTAATGTCTCCTTTTTTTATTTCTTGTTTTATTTGGTCTTTGCCCTTTTTTTTCTTGGCTGGGCAAGGTGGCTCATGCCTGTAATCCCAGCACTTTGGGAGGCCAAGGTGGTGGATCACCTAAGGTCAGGAGTTCGAGACCAGCCTGACCAACATGGAGAAACCCTGTCTCTACTAAAAATACAAAAAATTAGCCGGGCATGGTGGCACATGCCTGTAATCTCCGCTACTCAGGAGGCTGAGGCAGGAGAATCACTTGAACCCGGGAGGTGGAGGTTGTAGTGAGCTGAGATCACACCATTGCACTCCAGCCTGGGCAACAAGAACAAAATTCTGTCCCCCCACTCCAAAAAAGAAAAAAAAAAGAAAAAATATTCTATAAACATCTATTATATCTATTTGTTCTATAGTGCAGATTAAGTCAGGTGTTTCTTTGTTGATTTTCTGTCTGGAAAATCAATCCACTGCTGAAATTGTGGTGTTGAAGTCTCCCACTCTTACGGTATTAGGGCTTATCTCTCTTTCTAGCTCTAATAGTATTTGCTTTATATATCTCAGTGCTCCAGTGTTGGGTACGTGTTCATTTAAAATAGTTATGTTGTCTTGCTGAATTGACAACTTTATCATTATATAATGACAATTTTTGTCTCTCTATAGATTTGTTTTAAAATCCATTGTGTCTGATATAAGTATAGCTACTTTTGCTCTTTTTTGGTTAACATTGGCATGGCATATCTCTTTCCATCCCTCTATCTTTAGTCTATATGTATATGTGGAGGTGAAATGTGTTTCTTGTAGGCAACAGATCACTGGGTATTTTTTTTTAATCTATTCAGCCACCTAAGTCTTTTGATTGGACAGTTTTGTTTATTAACATTCAGTGTTATTATTGATCAGTTGGAACTTACTCTTGCTATTTTGTTATTTGTTTTCTGATTGCTTTGTCATCTTCTCCTCCTTTCCTTCCTTCTTGTCTTCCTTTTGGTAAAGGTAATTTTCTGATAGTATGCTTTGATTTATTGCTTTTTGTGTATGTGTATCCACTGTGTATTTTTCAATTTGAGGTTACTGTAAGGCTTGAAGGTGCTATTTTATAACCCATTAAACTGATGACAACTTGACACTGATTGCATGAACAAACATGAGTAAAGAAAACTAATAAAAACTCTACACTTTAACTTCATCTCCCTACATTTTAACTTTTTGTTGTTTCTATTTATGTCTTATTGTACTATTATCTATGCTTTGAAAAGTTGTTGTAGTTATTATTTTTGATTGGTTCATCATTTAGTCTTCCTACTAAAGTCAAGAGAAGTTTACACATGACAATTACAGGGTTATACTAATTGTGTTTTTCTCTGTGCTTACCATTATCTGTGAGTTTTGTACCTTCAGGTGATTTCTTCTTGCTCGTTAATATCTTTTTCTTTCAGACTGAAGATCTCCCTTTAGCATTTCTTGTAGGACAGGTCTGGTGTTAATAAAATCACTCAGCTTTTGTTTGTCTGGCAAGGTCTTTTATTTCTTCATCACACTTAAAGGATATTTTCACCAAGTATAGTGTTCCAGGTTAAAAGTTTTTTTTCCTTCCACTCTTTAAATATGACATACCGCTCTCTCCTGGCCTGTAAATTTTCCACTGAAAAGTCTGCTGACAGATGTATTGGAGCTCCTTTGTATGTTATTTGTTTCTTTTCTTTTGCTGCTTTTAGAATCCTTTCTTTTGGTGTTTTAGACATGAAGTCCTTGCCCATGCCTATGTCCCGAATTGTATTGCCTAGGTTTTCTTCTAGGGTTTTTATGGTTTTAGGTCTAACATTTAAGTCTTTAATCCATCTTGAATTAATTTTTGTATAAGGTGTAAGGAAGGGATCCAGTTTCAGCTTTCTACATATGGCTAGCCAGTTTTCCCAGCACCATTTGTTAAATAGGGAATCCTTTCCATTATTCACAAAGACTTGGAACCAACCCAAATGTCCAACAGTGATAGACTGGATTAAGAAAATGTGGCACCTATACACCACAGAATACTATGCAGCCATAAAAAACGATGAGTTCATGTCCTTTGTAGGGACATGGATGAAGCTGGAAACCATCATTCTCAGCTAACTATCGCAGGGACAAAAAAACCAAACACCACGTGTTCTCACTCATAGGTGGGAATCGAACAATGAGAACACTTGGACACAGGAAGGGGAACATCAGACACTGGGGCCTGTTCTGGGGTGTGGGGAGCGGGGAGGGATAGCATTAGGAGATATATCTAATGTAAATGATGAGTTAATGGATGCAGCACACCAACATGGCACATGTATACATATGTAACAAACCTGCATGTTGTGCCCATGTACCCTAGAACTTAAAGTATAATAAAAATATATATATTTTAAAAAATCCTTTCTTTATCCTTGAACTTTGGGAGTGTGATTATTAAATGCCTTGAGGTAGTCTTCTTTAGATTAAATCTGCTTGTTGTTCTATAGCCTCCTTGTACTTGAATGTTGATGTCTTTCTTTTTTTTTTTTTTTCTCCCAAGACTAAACCAGGAAGAAGTTGAATCTCTGAATAGACCAATAACAGGCTCTGAAATTGTGGCAATAATCAATAGCTTACCAACCAAAAAGAGTCCAGGACCTGATGGATTCACAGCCGAATTCTACCAGAGGTACAAGGAGGAACTGGTACCATTCCTTCTGAAACTATTCCAATCGATAGAAAAAGAGGGAATCCTCCCTAACACATTTTATGAGGCCAGCATCATCCTGATACCAAAGCCTGGCAGAGACATAACCAAAAAAGAGAATTTCATATTTGCATCAATGTTCATCCTTGATGAACATTGATGCAAATATCCTCAATAAAATACTGACAAACCAAATCCAGCAGCACATCAAAAAGCTTATCCACCATGATCAAGTGGGCTTCATCCCTGGGATGCAAGGCTGGTTCAACATACGCAAATCAATAAATGTAATCCAGCATATAAACAGAACCAAAGACAAAAACCACATGATTATCTCAATAGATGCAGAAAAGGCCTTTGACAAAATTCAACAACCCTTCATGCTAAAACCTCTCAATAAATTAGGTATTGATGGGACGTATCTCAAAATAATAAGAGCTATCTATGACAAACCCACAGCCAATATCATACTGAATGGGCAAAAACTGGAAGCATTCCCTCTGAAAACTGGCACAAGACAGGGATGCCCTCTCTCACCACTCCTATTCAACATAGTGCTGGAAGTTCTGGCCAGGGCAATCAGGCAGGAGAAGGAAATAAAGGGTATTCAATTAGGAAAAGAGGAAGTCAAATTGTCCCTGCTTGCAGATGACATGATTGTATATCTAGAAAACCCCATCGTCTCAGCCCAAAATCTCCTTAAGCTGATTAGCAACTTCAGCAAAGTCTCAGGATACAAAATCAATGTACAAAAATCACAAGCATTCTTGTACACCAATCACAGACAAACAGAGAGCCAAATCATGAGTGAACTCCCATTCACAATTGCTTCAAAGAGAATAAAATACCTAGGAATCCAACTTACAAGGGATGTGAAGGACCTCTTCAAGGAGAACTACAAACCACTGCTCAATGAAATAAAAGAGGATACAAACAAATGGAAGAACATTCCATGCTCATGGATTGGAAGAATCAATATCGTGAAAATGGCCATACTGCCCAAGGTAATTTATAGATTCAATGCCACCCCATCAAGCTACCAATGACTTTCTTTACAGAATTGGAAAAAAACTACTTTAAAGTTCATATGGAACCAAAAAAGAGCCCACATCGCCAAGTCAATCCTAAGCCAAAAGAACAAAGCTGGAGGCATCACACTACCTGACTTCAAACTATACTACAAGGCTACAGTAACCAAAACAGCATGGTACTGGTACCACAACAGAGACATAGATCAATGGAACAGAACAGAGCTCTCAGAAATAATGCCGCATATCTACAACTATCTGATCTTTGACAAACCTGATGTCTTTCTTTGGGTTTGGAAGTTCTCTGATATTATTCCTTTGGATAAACTTTCTTCTCTTATCTCTTTTTCTATGTCTTGTTGAAGGCCAATAACTCTCGGATTTGCCCTTTTGAGGCTATTTTCTAATGTTGTAGACATGCTTCATTTTTTTCCATACTTTTTTCTGTCTCCTCTGACTGTGTATTTTCACATAACCTGTCTTTGAGCTCAGTAATTATTTATTCTGCACCATCTATTCTGCTATTAGGAGACTCTGATGCATTCTTCAGCATGTCACTTGCATTTTTTAACTCCAGAATTTCTGCTTGATTCTTTTTAATTATTTCAATCTCTTTGTTAAATTTATCTGATAGGATTCTAAATTTCTTCTCTGTTTTATCTTGAATTTCTTTGCATTTCCTCAAAACAGCTATTTTGAAATCTCTCTCTGAAATGTCATATATCTTTGTTTCTCCAGGATTGGTCCCTGGTGCCTCATTTAGTTCATTTGGTGACATCATGTTTTTCTGGATGGGGTTGACGCTTATAGATGTTTTTTGGTGTCTGTGCATTGAAGAGTTGGATATTTATTGTAGTCTTCAGAATTGTGGCTTTTTTGTGCCTGTTCTTTTTGGCAAGGCTTTCCAGGTATTCAAAGCGACTTAGGCCTCAAGTCCAATAATGCTGTGGTTTTTGCAGACTTGTAGAGGTACTGCCTTGGTGGTCTCTTATAAAAGCGAGAGGAATTCTCTGCATTACCAGGCGAAGACTCTTGTTTCCTTATTTCCTCCCAAACATACTAAGTCAGTCAGTCTCTCTCTCTCTCTCTCTCTCTTTCTCTCTCTCATTCTCTCTTTCTGCTGAGCCACTTGAAACTGGAGGTGTGGGGATGCAAGAACTCCTGTGGCCACCAACACTGGAACTGTGCTGAGTCAGACCAGAAGCCAGCAGAGCACTGAGCCTTGACCAAGGCCCTTCCCTTCAAGGTGGCAAGTTCCCCTAGATCCTGTGCATGTCCAGAGATGCTATCTGGAAGCCAGGTATTGTAGTCAAAAACATTAGCAATTTACTTGACACTCTATTCTATTGCAGCTAAGCCGGCACTCAAACTGTAATACAAAGTTATTCCCGTTCTTCCTTCCCCTTACCACAGGTAGAGGAACTTTTCCTTGTAGCCACCACCGACACCAATCCATGAGAGCTTCTGCCAGGCCACTGCTGATGTTTGCTTAAAGCCCAAGGGCTCTTTCATCAGCTTATGGTGAATGCTGTCAGGCTGGATACCTAATCTTCAGCGCAGTGGGCCCAGGGCAGGTTCAGAAATACTATCCAAATGCTCAGACCTGGACTTGGGGACCTCAAGAGTCTGCTTGTTGCTCTATCCCACTCTGGCCCGGCTGGTACATAAGGTGCAAGACAAAGTCCCTTTTACTTTTCCCTCTGCATTTCTCAAACAGAAGGAGTCTTTCACTGTAGTCACCACAACTAGGAATGTGCTGGGTCTCCTCTGAAGCCAGCACATCTCAGAGCCCAATGCCCATTGAATACTTCCTGGTTATTGCTAGTGGTTATTCATGGTGCAAGGGCTGTTTAGTCAGCAGGTTAAGAATCCTGCCCAGACTTGGCCTTTCCCTTCAAGGCAGCAGGTTCCCCTTTCGCCCAGGGTGTGTCTAGAAATATTGTCTAAGGGCTAGGGCCTGAAATGGGGGCCCCAGAACTCTGCCCAGCTTCCTATCCTACTGTGGCTGAGCTGGTATCCAAGATGCAAGATAAAGGCCTCTTTACTCTTTAATCTTCACTCTTCACTCTCCCCTCCTGAAGCAGAAGGTAGGAGTCACTTTCTTTGCTATGAGCTGCACTGCCTGGAGTTGGGGGAGAGATGGTGTAAGCCCTCCCTTAGCCAGTTCCTAGTTCACACGCCACCCTAGTTTACTGGCTCTAAGCCCAATCTGGCACTAAGAGTTGCCTAGAAATTGCAATCTCTGTGTCCTAGACGGACTTTCAAGTTTACCTATTACCCTAGAACACTTCAGCCTGTGGTGGTGAAGCCTGCCGAGAAACTCAAGTTCTGACCTCTCAGATGGACAAGTCCCCTCTGGCTAGGGATGGTCTAAATGCTCTACTCATAAGCAGGCATTGGCTGAGCTCAACACAGCTTTATTCTCTGCTATGGCAGGGCAGCACTGAGTTCAGTTTAAGTCCCCCAGTTGCTGTGCTCTCTCTTCCCAAAGTGCACAGTTTCTCTCTCTGTGCTGCACAGCCCCTCCTAGGGGAGAGGAGAGGGGTGGCATCTGTGATTTAAGACTGTCTCTCCTGCCCTTCTCAGTGCCTCTTTCTATAATATGAAGTTAAAATCAGGTACTCTAGTTGCTCACCTTATTTTTGGTTCTTATGATGGTGCTTTTTTTGTGCAGATCATTATTCAAATTTGGGGCTCCGGTAGGTAGCACAAAAAGTGTAGGCTTCTGTTCTGCCATCTTATCCCACCTGCATAATCCTCTTAAATGCAAAGTTTCCACCTGATACCTGATATATTATAACGTTATCTTGCCCTAATGTGCTATGTGTTTATCTCTAGTTTACGATAGCTAGAAATAGTTTTTTAGCTAGAGGTCAATCTCTGAGCCAATGAGTTATTCCAAATACCTGACTGCTGTGCCTTCTCTGAGCATTTTTGAAATGAAGCTTATTCTGACAGTGTGGAAAGAGCATGGAGGAAATGCAGTGAAGAGAGAGGAGGGGACAGTGAATTATGTAAAGAACACCCCTCTAGAAGTTATAAGAGAAAAAAGGGAAAAATGCTAGCATAAAAATGAATACCTTAAATTCAAATTATTATATTTTTGTGGTTTCTTTTATAAAAATTATATTTTTATTATAGAAAAAATTATATAACTTATACAAGGAAGAATGTATCATTGTATGAAAATAGTACTTAAAAAATTCAAAGTAGCTCTTGAAGGGAAAACAGCAGAGGGTAAGTTAATTATTTCACCCTTGTTTAAAATCAGACCTAAGGCATCCATATACAGATCCTTTAGCAAATACCTCGTTAGTCTTGCATATATTTGTAGGAATGCTTTCAAGAAGAAGTACATCTCTATACCTACTTACAGCTGAACATAGGTTTGTGTTGACTTAAACATAGAGATCTGTTCAATCAAATAGGCACATCCACAAACTCTTATTTGTATTCATCCAAATACATAGGGATATAAACATTGACACCCACACTCAGAGGAAGTATCTATATAAACTGAAACTAGTTCTTCAGTTTTAGCAAAAAAAAAGAGAGAGCTGTTTTTCTCATCACAGTATTTTAGACCTTTGTAAGTAGAATGCTTTTTTCTTTGTACTTGTAAAATCTGGCTGTATAAGAGATCCCAAGTTACCACTAGAATATCTTAGGATTTTAAAGTTAAAAATAAACATTATACAGAATGAAGTTAGTTTTGCACTTCCCTCCTAATGCTGTATGCAATGATTTTATAAGTGCTTTAGGATAGCCTAAAGTAATAAGTTTCTGGCCTCATTACAGGAGCATTTTGGGTTGGCCTCAGGAAACCTGCAGTGGAGACTGCCTAGTGCCCATGGAAGGTGCTGAGAAGAGAAGATCCTCTTTGGAACAAACACTGTAACCTTCAGTCCTATAGACTTGCTTAGGGATTTAAATAAGCAAGTTTCAGACATGCCAATGAAAAGACGCAGAAGATATACCTGATGAAAGTAGAAGTTATTTTAACTGAGATGTTCCACATGAAAATTAGCATTATTAGTTTGGGAACTACACTCTGTAGCTGTGCTTCTGAAAGTTTAGTGAGCATCACAATCACTGGGAGGGCTTGTTAAAACATACATTGCTGGACCCACTCCCAGAGCTTCTCATAGAGATAGAGAGTGATATAGCAAAAAAAAAAAAAAAAAAAAAAAAAAAAAAAAAAAAAAAAAAAAAAAAAGACTTATCAGAATCTTCCAGGAAGTGGAATTGAGATCTGAGTGGGAATATGTAATTTTGCAAAGTTCTTTAGGGAATTGTACTTCATTCCTCTATTATCCTCAACCCCAATTCTCCAGCCTGATAACTAGCGGGATAGACAAATTATGCAGTTCCTATCATAGAAGTGGATATTGCTAGCCTTAAAAAAACTCTGGGAAGTACAAATACATGTTATAGATTAACAGTTATCATGAAGTGGGGGAAAAATATGAACAGAATTCTGTCCCTAAGACCTGCCTCATCTTTGCAAAATCATCATAGGCTTTGGAAATAAATACTTATTTCTTTTTTATGCTAACATGAACTTAAAGGTATTGGTTAAATGACAATGAAGTCATAAAATAAAACGAAGAAAACATATTTACAGAAAATATGTGCTAAAAATTTATTCTCTGGTAATATTGATTAGAAGATATTTTGTAGTCCTAGCCAATTAAATCAGCTTCTATTACTACAAAAATTGAAAGAGTTATTCTGAGTGCTTTAGCAGAGAGAAGGCAGAGAGAATGAACAAGAAGTCCAAAGACAGCAAACGCTTTCCCTTTAAGGCAAGAGAGAAATATTCAGAAAGTAAACAAACAAACAAAACTTGCATTTCAGCTTCTGAAATCCAATGAAATTGGTTTTAACTCTCCAAGCCATAGCTATGGAGCAGCTAGCCCTCAAGTCATTGGGCTAATGATGTGGCTGATTGCTTCTATGCACAGAATCATTATGGTTGATATGGGCAAGTTGCTTAACCTCTTTTGGTCCCAGTTTCCTCATCTGTAAAATTAGGAAGTTGGAAGTGATGATTTCTGAATTCCCTTCTAGCCCTAACATTTTATGATTTAGTGCCTGACTGGCAATGTTGCCTCTTAAGTGCTACTGTGCACAGCCGTGCATAACTTAAAATACTCCTACTCAGGGTGCCAGCTTGTCTTCACAATTGAAAATAAAAAGACTTGGCTTTAGGCAAAATAGTGAAGTCACTCAAGTTTTATTTAATCTTCCTTATGTCTTATTTAAACCTGACTTTTGTGCCCTTTCATGCAACTAAGATTACCTTGCTTTTCTTTACTATCCTCTCTTCATACTGCCTTTGCTCCCATTACTGAGAGGATTTGCTATTATTTACAATTTGGTGTGATTAGATTTTTTTGCAAGTATATGAGCTCTTTCTAGCAATAAGGTTTTTTACCTAAGACCAATTTTTTAAATGAACAAACTATGTGTCTTTGTCCATTTGTGTGGTTACAAAGGAATATCTGAGGCTGGGTAATTTATTTATTTATTTATTTATTATTTATTATTTTTGTCAGATGGAGTTTTACTGTCTACCAGGCTGGAGTGCAGTGACACCATCTCAGCTCACTGCAACCTCGGCTTTCTGGGTTCAAGTGATTCTCCTGCTTCAGGCTTCTGAGTAGCTGGGATTACAGGTGCACGCCACCATACCCAGCTAATTTTTGTATTTTTAGTAGATACAGGGTTTTGCCATGTTGGCTAGGCTGGTCTTGAACTCCTGGCCTCAAGTGATCCATACGCCTTGGTCTCCCAAAGTGCTGGGATTACAGGCATGAGCCACCATGCTCGGCCTGGGTAATTTAAAAAGTAAAGAGATTTGTGGGGCTCCTGGTTCTGCAGTTGTACAAGAAGCATGGCACCAGCATCTGCCTCTGATAAGGGCCTAAGTGAGCTTCCAACCATAGTGGAAGGTGAAGGGGAGTGGGTGAGTGCAGAGATCATGTGGTGAGAGACAAAGCAAGAAAGAAAAAGAGGCTTTTTTAAACAACCAGCTCTCACAGGAACTAAGAGTAAGAACTTACTCACTCCTGCTAGAATCACACCATCCCATTCATGAAGGATCCATCCCCACAACCCAAACACATCCCACCAGGCCCACCTCCAACACTGGAGATCAAATTTCAACATAAGACTTGGTGGAGTCAAACAAAACATATCCAAATTATAGCACTATGCTTTTACTTTCAAAGGAATGTTGGACATTGGTATGCAGGAAATGTTTATTAGGTAACTGATAACCTCTCTAAGGTGTGGATGTCTGTAGGCTGATTTAAGAAAATGATTAAAGTCAGATAATGACACCAAAACTTGGTACAGTCAACAATTCCAGATCCAAGGAAAGAGCCTAGAAAATGAGGTAAAAACCAAAACAAAAACAAAAACCAAAAAACAAACAAACAAAACACAAAAAACAAAAAGAAAACAAGCAAAACATTTGGCAAAAAAAACCCTTGAGAATTCATATAAGAGGACAGGAAAAAATCTTGGTAGACCTAAATGAAAGGAAACTGTTCCTCAAGTACATTCTCACACAATCCAGAAGAATACCAAAGCATGCTGTCATAAAGAGCTAAAAAAATGTCCAAGTTTGGTTAGTTTGATGCAAAAAAAAAAAAAAAAAAGTTAAAGTAATTACAACTGCCTTGTCAAGGGGTTCTGTAGGCATAATACCAGGAGAATTCCTGACAGAATTCTTCCTGTTCTCCCTGACATCACACCATAACTTCCCCTAAGTTTGACTCCTTGGAGAAACCTGGTAGGTTGGTCTAGAATCTCTGAATCCTGTCTGTGTTTCTCCCAACTTCTTTCTTATCTCCCTCCCTTTTCTAGAAAGGCACTCTGTGAAGGAATCTCAGTTAGTTGGGAGATATAAAAGAGCATGTGCGCAAGAGTTATTGGCTTTTGACCAGGACATCTAACTTGCAGCCTTCTTTCCTGAGCACTAGTTTGCCTCTATACCTATGTCACTTTCCAGTGTTTTCCTCTGCCTCTTCCTCCTCTCCTTCATTTTGTTACCTGCCATGGTAAAGCCCGTGATCATGTTCTTATGCTTTTGACCTCTCATCCAAAGCTCAGTGATGTAGGGTTACTATAACCACAGTCTTAGCATGTAAGACATCTGGCATATAATCTTCCAGACAGGGAATAGCTGAGAAGTCTCAAAAAAAATCGGCAAGAGGAAAAGATGAGAAGAATGGGAGGAAAGAACAAAAGGAGTTTTAGTCCCAGGCTGAGGTGGACAACATGAGGTGAATCAAAATTTAAAATTAGAAAATAGCTTTTGAACTATTAGTTAGTGGATATATGCAAACAAAAATAAAAGCTGATTGGTACAATTTAAAGATAACGTATGTATATGTAAACAAAAAAAGCTGATTGGTACAATTTAAAGATAATGTAAGTAGTAACAAAGAAAACCGATTTTTATTAATAAAATATGTCTTTACTAGGAAAGACATATTAACTTCAAAAATTTACATAAGTTGATTTATTTCCTGTGCTTAATAACTACACAGATTAGTATTAACTAATAATTAATCTATCGTATTAATGATAGAAGTTTATTCAAAGTTTGATATGACTACAATGTGGTATTTTGGTAACTATGCCATCATGCTATGTCTTCAGAGTTCATTTCTGTATGGAGTATAGTTATCTGTTCATAAGTCAAAAAGAAATTAGAGAAAAGAATCAATGATGGAACTTTTATGTTTATAGATTCATTCTTAAAGATAAACGAATATTGGCCCCTTTACAATCTCCACTCAGAGGTAAAGATAAAACTACTGCTTTTATCCATTTCAAAACATTAGGAATAAGCTATTCCTACGTGAACTCTGATCCAACTCAAGTTTTGTTCTTAATTGTTCCCTTTACAGAGACCCAACAAACCAACCCTTTTATTTTTACATCCACTGGCTGGAATAAGTCCAGGTTAAATATTTTTAAATAATCACAACCAATTTTGCTTCTTCAACGCTTTTATGTTGAATACAGAATTCAAGAGTTCCTCATATTTCAAGAGTCCCTTTTAAGAAATTCAGATGAATTATTTGATTAGTCTTAACCCCAATTCGCTCTTCATATTTTAGCCAAGTGTAGAAACCTAGACTGTTTTCCAAGTGTCCTTGGCCTTTCGTAGAATAGCTACTGGTCCTAGATGTCCTGGGACATAGCTGAAAGGGAGACATGGGACATTTGCATATACCATAGCACATGGTATATGTAACATAACATAATATGGGGCCCAATGAGAACAGAGTCCATTTCCCTGTACTTGAAATGTTGAATCTTGGCAGACTTTACAACTCACTATGGTCAAGAAAATGTGGAAGCAGTGATGTTATGTCATTTCTGTGTCTAGGCCTTAAGAAACTCTATGCACTTCTGCTTTCTCCTGGGACACCTGCCTTCACCATAGCACAGTCTGCTATAGCAATATGTCATTGGTACAATTATCTACAGGATTTGTAGTCCTCCTTCCTCAATTGATGGCAACCCTGGGATTGGGGTGGGTGGACCCTTGGTGGAAACAGTAAAGAACCTTAATTTTCCCTTTGTTGCTGGCTCATTTGTTCCTTTATAGTGATATCATATATGTGGCAAGTCCTAAGTGGGTTAATTTGTGAGACAGGACCATCTGCCTGGAAATTATATTTGACTCTGAAGGAAGACAGAGTAGACAAAGCAACACTGTAAGAAAATAAAGGAGAGACTTACCACTATGGATTGACCCTTGGTTGAGGTCTAAAGTAATAGAGGTAAAGATGACCTCCATCAATGCTCAACTCAGTGAAAATGAAAGTAGTACTAGAAAAAGGGCAGACATACCGTCCAACAACACTGTATGTGTTTGCCTAGTATATATCTAGAGATACATTAAAATGTGTTAATAGAGCTAGTTTTTGTTTGTTTGCAGTCTCATTTAACAACAATACTAAAGCTAGTTGGCAGAGCACCTATGCTAAGATTTTCTAAAGTGATGGCCAAATCCAATATGACAAAAATTACTGCATTATCCAAGTCTAAAGTACATAAAGGATGCTAGAAAAATAATTGGGTGGGAATACTAGTCAATGGAGATTCTTAGGGAGTTTTTGGAGTGTTTTCAGTTTCCTTTTTCTTCCTACCTACAAAGGAGTGGAGGGAGGTACACCCTCCAGATCAAGCCAAGTAATGTGAGAGATTCAAGACAAAATATTGGAGAACACATAGATTTGTGCTTAATTCTTTCCAAAAAAAAAAAAAACCTTTAAAAGGTATCATCTAGCTGAAGCTGCCTATGAGAGCCAAATTAGGAAAAAGAGATAAATGAGGAAGACATTTATACAATAAACACAGGGAAGGAAGGTATATGCACTAGCTAGAGTAGATAAAAGGTAACTAACCATGGGCCATCCAGGAAAGGTCATGTCAAAAAGGGGACATGCAACCTCAACAGATAGAGTATGCTTGAAATGTATTGCCAGAGGACTAGCTGATGGGGGATACTAAA
This sequence comes from Nomascus leucogenys, assembly GCF_006542625.1. Classification (NCBI taxonomy): domain Eukaryota; kingdom Metazoa; phylum Chordata; class Mammalia; order Primates; family Hylobatidae; genus Nomascus; species Nomascus leucogenys. The sequence continues at coordinate 85,746,257 of NC_044393.1, read as the reverse complement.
CAGAGAATGTTTCAGTGGAATTCCTCATGTAGAGGAGTCGCTCCATATCACAGAAGTACCCCATCTCAGAAAGGGCCCATATGTGGGTATTAGCTGTGCCAAAGTTGCTAATACTACATCATAAAGCCCCTAATCAGGTGAAATCATTCCCCTTTCCATGCCCAACTGTGGAGGATCCTGGAGGAAGAGTACTGCCAGTAGGAAAGGAAGATTTTCAGAGATGAAAAGATAAAAGATAAACATACATTCATTTCCTGATGCAGGTTTCCAATGAAAGGAAGGAAAGGAAGTAGGAAAGGAAGGAAAGGAAGTAGGAAAGGAAGATTTTAAGAGATTAAAGGATAAAAGATAGAACATCCATTCATCTCCAGATGCAAGTTTCCAAGCCTGGGATGGAAGAAAGGAAAAAATAAAAAAACTTTCATTTGAATTAAAGCCTCAATTTGATTCAGAACAGATAGAACTTTTTGAAGCATGAGAATTTGTTACCAATAATTTGTTACCAGATAATCAGTGGAATCCAATAATAATAAATTGATGGCATATTGTGGGAGTGGGTTTCTCAATGTGGGGGTGGTAATCTACAAATAACCAAAGGGAGAATTCTAGAATGATGTGTGCTAATGTGCTACAGTTGGCGACATCAGTAACAACTCATGTTTACCTTAATATAGATATGACTATAGATAAATTATGTATAGATACGTGTGTGTATATATGTGTATATATACACATATATTTCTCTTCTCTTTCTGTGGAAGAGGGCTAAAATGATTGACTCCCCAGTAGTGAAATGAACACCTAATTCCCAGATATTGATTTCTAATACCATTTTCCAAGGAAAGAAACTAAGGCTTCTTTAGGAAGGAAAGAAACTAAGGTTTCCTTAAAACCAGATTAACTGATGCTGGTACTGGAGCGGGAAATATGCAAGATGAACCTGGTGCATCTTACAATGCCAGAAAGTAAGGAAGTGCTTTAAAAAATGTGGGGGCATATGAAATTGACACAGGAGAAAACTGAGAGAGTTCCCAATGGCCAAAAATGGAACAATTCTAACAGAAAAATAAATAAAGCAGTATTGGATTATAACCCACATGTAAAATAAATATCTATTAATCCATTATAGTATAAATAAATAGTTGAATACATGAATAAACAGAAAAGGAAAACAACAAATCTGTGTGGAAGAATCCCAAATATATTAGGTAGATACTCCACCTTAAAGAATGAGAGCATAACTCCTCACTCCTTAAGTGTGGGCTACATATAATGGCTTCCTTCCCAAAGAGAACATTATGGAAATCCTGGGACAGAAAAAGAACATTTGGCAAAAACTAAGAAAGCCTGAATAAACTATAGACTTTAGTTAATATAGGGATATAAGTTCATTAATTGTCACCAATGTAGCATACTAATGTAAAAAGTTAATAATATGAGAAACTGCATGTGAGATAAAAGGAGGATATAGAAACTCCCTGTACTCTCTGATCAGTTTTTCTGTAAATGTAGAACTGTTCTAAAAAATTGTCCATTAAAAATAGTAGCAGGTAAGAAGAGCTCACTGAATGGGTGGTAAGTTTACCGTGATTTTCCTCCATTACCCCCTGACTGAACTCAATTCAGCCTGAAATTCTTCAGTGGCATCAGAGAAGACAGAGAGAACTTCAGGAAAAGCCTTCTAGTCCCGGCTCAAGAATAAGGAGAAGGGTCTTCTTATGTGCACATGAAATGGAGAAAATTTTCCATTTTTTCTTCTTTTTCCTGTGTTTTCTTACATATAAGCCCCCAAACAATTCTATGGCAGCAGCCTAAAACTGAAAGAGAGGGCTTTCCTATTAAAGGAGCCATAGCCCCAAGTGGAAGGGGATCTCTTGTTACTTTTCTGTCTCTCTGTCCTCCTGCCTCTTAACTTCAAACACAGGTGTAGTCCAAGAAATTACACAGCACGGCAGAATATATAAAACTGTAGCTTATTTGATGGAGAAGTGTAAAGGGAGTACTGAGGTAACCACAGGGAAAAAGGAAAATACGACCTCACAAAGTCCCTTATAAAGTTTTGGGCTTATCTCAAAACGGAGCATAAATGAATAGGACCCTAAACAGTGTACATAGGCTTTGATAACTGAACTACAGGATAGACCACATTCGAGTCCTACATTGACCACTGAGTGTTGCACACATGGCATAGATCTCAGTAGCCCTTCAAAGGCTTTGAAAGCTGAACTGACATTGGAATCACAACCCACAGAAGGTAGATCAGGACTTGCAGCCTGCATCCGGACAGGATGGTTGCCTTCTTAAAAATATAATTAGTAATCTCTACAGAGATAAAGTGAAACACAGAATCTTATAACAAAACATTCAAAATGGTTATGATACAATCCAAAAATTACTTGGCTTCTGAAGAACAAAGGAAATTTCAACTTGCATGAGAAAAGACCTGTTAAATTTCAACATTGAGATGACACAGAGGAATCATCCTTTATCTAAGAGAGAGCCACATGGAAAGTTCAGAACTGAAAAATATTATAACCAGAAACAAACAAGCAAGCAAAAAATACTCTTACTGGATGGGCTTGATAGAAGATTGAGGAAGATAGAGAAGTCACTGAATTTGAAGATAGATCAGTAGAAGTTATCCAATATGAATAATGGAAAATAAAAAGATGAAAAAAAGTTAAATACAGGAAAAAGGACATGTGGACAAATACCACAATGTCTAATCTCCATGCCATCTGTGCCCAGAAAGAAGAAAAAAAATGTAGTGCAAAAAAATTTTGAAAAACATAAGGGTTGAAAACTCCTGAAATTTGGCAAAAGACATTTACCTACAGATTCAAGAAGCCCAGCGAATTGCAAAACAGATGAACCCAAAGAAATCAATATCAATAATATCACAATTAGATTGCTTAAAACTAAAGATAAAGAAAAAATCTTAAAAGTAACCAGGGAAAAATGATGCATACTTAACAGTGCAATGATGAATCAAATGACTGTGGATATCTTATCAAAAATTATGGGGCCAGAAAGATGTGTAACAAAATTTCCAAAATATTGGATGAAAATAAGTATAATGCAGACTTCTATATCCAGCAGAAATATCCTTCAGGAATGAAATTCCTGATTTTCGATTAAGGAAAACTAAAAGGATTTGTGGATAGCAGACTTATTATAATAGAATTGTAAAGAAGTTTTTAAGACATAGGAGAAATGATACCAAAAGAAAACTTGGAACATTGGAAATAGAGGAAGAACAACAGAAATGATGAAATCAGAATAAATATAATAGAATATTCTCTTATTTTGTTTTATAAAATATATTTGGACAGTTGGAAGCAAAAATTATAACAATGTCTGATGAGGTTTTCAATGTGTGTGGATGTAATGTATAAGACAACTACAACATAATGGAGGATGGGTAAGTGGATTTATACGGTAGTAAGGATCTACTTCAAGTGGGGAAAACATCAATAAAGTTAATTGTGTGAATTAAAGTACCCAGAGAAATCTCTGAAAATTGTACAAAGGGAAATGGAAGTTAAAACTGCCATGAGATAGAGCCATCAAGCTTTGTGAAATGGCTAAAATATACTTGCAGTATCAAGTGCTATCAATGAAGAGGAGCAACTAGAACTCTCATATATTATGAGAGGGAATGAAAAATGAGTTAGTCATTCTGGAAACCAGTTTGGCAGTTTCTTTTTTCTTTTTTTTTCCCGACAGAGTCTGGCTCTGTCGCCCAGGCTGGAGTGCAGTGGCGTGATCTCTGCTCACTGCAAGCTCCGCCTCCAGGGTTCATGCCATTCTCCTGCCTCAGCTTCCCAAGTAGCGGGGACTAAAGGCACCCGCCACCATGCCTGGCTAATTTTTTTTTGTATTTTTAGTAGAGACGGTGTTTCACCGCATTAGCCAGGATGGTGTTGATCTCCTGACCTTGTGATCCGCCTGCCTTGGCCGCCCAAAGTGTTGGGATTACAGGCTTGAGCCACCGCACCGGGCTGGCAGTTTCTCATAAAGTTAAATCTCCACTTACCATGTGACCTAAAAATCTCACTCTCACTCTTACATGTTCACACTTGATAAATAAAAAAGTTATATTCAGGTAACTCTACACAAATGTGTATAGCAGCCCAAATGGCTTTCGATGGGAGAATAGATGATAAATCATAGTACATTCATACAATGGAATACTATTCAGCAATAAGAAACAATGAACTATTGATACATGCCACATGTTGGATGAATCTCAATGGCATTTTGCTGATTGAAATATCTCCTTTCCAAAAGCTTATACTCTATAGAGATCAGACCAGCAGTTGTCAGATTCAGGGGGAATAGGAGATTATGACTACAAAAAGAGAACAAAGGGAGTCTTTTAAGATGATGGAACTGTCCTGTATTCTGATTGTAGTGATAGCTATGCAAATTGATACACGTGTTAAAATTCATAGAACTGTAGAAACACATAGGCAAAGTTATTATATGTGAATATAAAAAGTATACACAGTATATATTTTAACAGTTTTATTGCAGTATAATTGATATAGAAAAAGTGCATATATTTAAAATATACAGTTTGGTGACTTTTGATGTATGTGTACAACCATGAAACTATCACCACAATCAAGGTAATAAACATATCCATCACCTCCAAAAGTTTTCTCCTGCCTCTTTGTTCTTCTCTTTTCCTTATTGGTTTAACTGTGGCAATGTTAGAAATGCTTGTTCCCCAGTGTCATAAAGAAACAGCACTTGAACATAAATTTAATTTTCTCAGCAAGGCCACTTTTTTACTTTCTGCAGAAAGGGTACACTTGCCATCAGTTTTGCCACAAGAATACATTGAACAAAGGAGACAGGGTCATTTATAACCTGATGCGTCCGCCCTACTGCTGTGTCTGGTTTCCATTGGCCAGAATGGGACCTCACATTCTGTATTTGTCCTGATTGACTAGCAACTTAGAACTTTTCAAAAGAGGCAAAGGCAGAGGAGAACAAAGGAAGGAGGAAGTAACTTGTGGAATGCTGAGGTAGGTAAAAACACCTCCAAATAAAGAAGAGGAACAGCCAATGACTCAGTGCTTGCTTGGACCAGTATAAGCATGCCAGAGCAAATATTTAGGCTAAATTGTGGGAGCTAAGAACACAGAGTATATTGATTTTTTTTATTACGGTTAGCAGATATTTAAGAATGTTAGCCCAGGTGTTTGAATAAAGTTTGTTTCTAAGAGAAGTTACTATTTGTTCTTAATTAGATGGGGAGGAAACTCTCTTTGAAGAGGAACCTCTATTCACATTTTACATCAAGAACATATAATGTTAGATCAACCCTCTTAACAATTTTGAAGTTTACATACAGCATTGTTAACTATAGGCACAATGTTGTACAACACGTCTCTAGAACTTATTCGTCATGTAAAACTTAAACTTTATAGCCATTAATTAAACAGCAACTCCCCATTTTCCCTTTTCCCCAGCCCCTACCACCCACCATTCTATCTCTGCTTCTGTAAGTTTGACTATTTTAGATTACTCATATAACTGGAACAGTGTAATATTTGTCCATCTGTGACTGATTTTACCACATAGTAGTTCTTTAATTTTTTAAGGAACTACCATACTCTTTTCAACTGGCCAGTGGAAGTATATGAAACTAAAAACCTTCTGTACAAAAAATGAAACAATCAACAGAATGAAAAGGCAATTTATGAAATAAGAGAAAATATTTACAAACCATATATCTGACAATGGGTTAATATCCAAAATATTAAATATCAAAAAAATTTCTTAAAGAAATATCTACAATTCAATAGCAAAAAAGGAATACAAAAGAACAAAAATAGCAAAAAGCAAATAACCTGATTAAAAACAGGCAAAGGACTTGAATACAATAGATAGTTCTCCAAAGAAGACATACAAATGGCCAATAGGCATGTAAAAAGGTGCTCATCATCACTAATCATCAGTGAAATGCCAATCAAAACTACAAAGAGTTCTCACTGATAAGTGGGAGCTGAACAATGAAACACAAGGACAGAGGGAGGGGAACAACACACACGGGGCCTGTCATGGTGGGTGGGGGGTGCTAGGGGAGGGAGAGCATTAAGACAAATAGCTAATGAATGCAGAACTTAATACCTAGGTGACGGGTTGATAGATGCAGCAAACCACCGTAGCACACATTTACCTACGTAACAAACCTGCACATTCTGCACATGTATCCAGGAACTTAAAGACAAAAAAAAAAGAAAAAAAATCACAGAGCTATTACCTCATAGCTTTTCGGATATTTAATATTCAGGATGGCTATTACCAAAAAAAAAAAGATAAAAAGTACACACACACACACACATACACACAGACACAGACACACACACATACACACACTTTTTAAAGCATTCCACAGAGATTAAAAAAAAGATTGAAATCAGAGGGACCAAATGAAATTTTTACCTTTGTGGGTACTGAAGTTAATAACATAGAATATCCTGTTGCCAAAATGTCTTTTTAACTTGAGGTCAAAGATAGCAATCCAATAGTGCTAAATTCACAGAATGTTCTTCAGCTATTGGGCAAATTAAATAAAAAAATATCACCCGGCCAGATGGCATTCACTAGAAGTGTTTTAAAGAAACTCTTTTAATGAGAACCTGGTTTCTATTCTCTTGAGTTTTTCACGTCATAATCTGTTTCATCTCTGAATTTCCAGCTCTCAGAGCACCTACGGCACTTTTCATTTTTTGGCAGTTTATTGACAATTATAAGCACTTATGGATGTGAAATATAAATTAATAATATTGAAGCCCAAATAAATGAGGAATACAATTAGGTTTCTAACTATAGTGATCAGTGAATGCTTGTCCATAAATGTTATCCTGAAATAGTCCTATTTGATGTCCTGTGGAGAGGAGGCAAAGATGAGTTTTATAATGAGGACCATTAATGTCCTGGATGCCAATCTTTTGGCCCCTGTGAAAACTATCAGGCAGAGAAGAAAAGCACCTGCAATCATAAAGGGAATTAGAGATTTAATATGGGATACACAAATAATTGCCACAAAAGTAATTGGAGAAAACAAGAAAAGACATTCTGGGCAACACAGAAATGAGAAATTGATGAAAAGTCTTGAAAAGCTTTCCTTCCAATTCTTTCTTAGTCTCTTTTTCTTTCTTTCTCTTTCTTTTTTTTTTTTTTTTTTTTTCGACAGAGTCTTGCTCTGTCACCCAGGCTGGAGTGCAGTAGCGTGATCTCAGCTCACTGCAACCTCCGTCTCCTGAGTTCAAGCAATTCTCCTACCTCAGCCTCCTGAGTAGCTGGGATTACAGGCACCTGCCACCACGCCCAGGTGGTGCATAAAATTAAAAATAATTTTTGCATTTTTAGTAGAGACAGGGTTTTACCATGTTGGCCAGGCTGGTCTCAAACTCCTGACCTCAGGTGATCCACCTGTCTTGGCCTCCCAAACTACTGGGATTATAGGCATGAGCCACCACGCCCGGCTGTTATTTCTTATATTCATATTTATTCATTTCCTTCAGTAAAGAAAGGAAATAAAAGAAATAAATTTAAAATAACTTTAAAAAAGTGAACGTTTTCTCTGCTCTTTGTGCAATTATCCAGCAGGTTTATTGAAGCAACCTGGCAAGTGTCATCTCCTTTGTCTTTTGTTACCAAATGGCTGAAGTTTTTATAATTCTCTTTCCTGTTGTCTTTGACACCTTTATGAAAATCCTGACATGGCCCACCCTAGGGTATAACTGATTACTCAGACTTTGATAAAAGTCATTTCCCAATATTATTGTTATGATTGTTCCTTTTCATTTGGTTGAGGACAAAGGGTAACTATCATACCAGTTTCTCTTTCAGATGTCAGAAGATTTTTTCTTTTTCTTTTTCTTTTTTTTTTTTTTTTTTTTGAGACAGAGTCTTACTCTGTCACCCAGGCTGGAGAGAAGTGGTGCGATCTCTGCTCACTGCAAGCTCTGCCTCCCAGGTTCACACCATTCTCCTGCCTCAGCCTCCAGAGTAGCTGGGACTACAGGCACCCACCACCACGCCTGGCTAATTTTTTGTATTTTTAGTAGAGATGGAGTTTCACCGTGTTAGCCAGGATGGTCTCAATCTCTGATGTCGAAAGATTTTGAGGGCAGAACTGATCAGACTACTTTAATGCATAATTTCAGAAAGGAGATACAAAGTTTGCAGGTTTGGAAATGAGAATAAACAGAAATGGGAAGAAGGAAATTTTAAGAACTCAATCTAAAGAAAACAGATTCTCCAAATGACAATTCATAAAAAGCTCTCATAGGTCAAGTATTCCCTGTTCCAGCTACCTTAATAGACACTTTATATACATAATTCAAATGAATTCTTCCAGCAACCTTATGAAGTAAGTTGTAACAAAGCTGAAGTAGTCACTCACTGGAACACGTAGGTATTATCTATTGTTTAACAAGTAGTGATAGAACACGTGCCATATAAAGACCACTCTGCTGGATGCTAGACTGGACATGGCAGAGATAGCTTTCTCCACTCTGGCCATGAAGCTTATTCTCTATGGGAAAATCAGATATTAAATAGTTATGTTCTAGGACTTTTATAATGGGACAACTAACAAAACATGGAGGCCAAAGAAAGCCTTTTCAAAGTATTGATATTGAAGTTGAAACCTAAAGAATATGAATAATCTGAGCTGAGTTAGATGTCTCTTCATTGTAATGCTATAGTTCACTCACTATACCACTATGTGCTCTCAGCTTACTTGCACCACATAATTCATAAAGATAGAAAGGCTAAGCTATTGCTCCTGTTCTAGATGGTCTCACAGAAAATGTACAAAAGCAGATGATGAGATTTGAGGACACTGAACAAGACCTGATGTCCTAAACATTAATTCCATTTTCTGGTTAATAATTTGGGAGCTTTAAAAATACTTACATTTTTAGTTGTCAATTGTTAAAATACAAATATTCCTAGGATATAAATAATAACTGCCACATACGTGGTGCTTACTTTGTGCCAGGTCCTATTACAAGAGCTTTACATGTATTAATTGTAACCATTCTCATAACCAGCCTGTGAGAGAGACACTAGCCATTAACCTCATTATGTATAAGAGAAAAAGAAGGCACAGAGAGGATAAGAAAGTCACCTGGGAGCACACAGCAAGTAGGTGGTGATGCAGGTCCCTTTTCTTACTGTCTTGGTCTTTACATTAATTTATCAACCAGTTGATAACAAGACCCTATAATTATAGAACACAGGACAGTTGTCAGGAAGAAATCAGAGGGTACTGGATAAATAGAGTGCAGGGAAGCAAGAAGAACCAGTTACGGGGGGTTGATTCAGTCCTATCGTAAGAGATAAAAAGATAAAAAGAAAAACTCCATAAGATTTACTTTAAAAAAATGCTGCCCCTACATGAGCATTTTTACTTATATTAACAGATATGCTCATTTGGACTAGCTGTAAATTAGTGGTCCAATGTGAAACTTCTGGAAGTAAAAAAGTCCTATAAGAAAAATTTAAAGCTAAAGCCCTACCTCCAGAAGAAATTCAAACACACAAATATTTATATATAATTTTCAGGGTTTGAAGTCCTGTTGGAAATCACCTATGACACTAGCCATCTCAGGGACTCCTTTTGTTCTTACTATGTCCATTATGTTGGAATGATTTTATCAAAATGCTAAAGCCAGGGAAAAATCTGTTAGAGTTTACCACAAGAACCTTAGAGAAGATTCTAAAAATCTAACTGATCAGGGCAGCAAAAGAGAAGATAAATCATTAAAATATTAAATAATATCTCTTTTCCCTGCATGGCCTTTACTCCTACCACCAATAAACAGATGGCCAGGTCATTATCTACCTTATTTTATGTGTGTTGGAGGGCAGGAGGTAGATTTTATTAAAAAAAAATTTTCTAGTGGTTTTGGTAAAAGCCTGAAAACTATGCAACTTTTATGTTAGATGCGCAGAAGGGAAAATCGAAAGCCAAGTGACTTTGAGAAAAGGACATACACTTCCAGCTTGATGTGGACTCTGCTCTGTGCCAGTTCCCATAAAAGTCAACAGGTCTCAGTGGTGGTGACTTCAGGGTGCATATGGATAGACAGGTCTCTAAGCACTGGTATTTCTAGGCCTAGAAATTTTTATGTAACCCATCAGAAAGTCAGCCGAATATAATGTCCATGCAACCTTAGAAAATGTATTGCTCACTGGCCACCAATATGGACTAAATATGAAAGAACCTTCTGGAATATTTTGTTCAAAATAAGATGCCAAGACCTTTGTATGATTAACAATTGGAAAGGGAACCTCCCATCAATAGCTTATATTAAATTTTTAGACAGGGCATTAAATTCAATTTAATTAGACTTAATAAAAGTAACTTTGCTAGTACAAAGTTATTGCACTAAGAATTGTATTGTTTCAAGAATATGCTGACTGTCCTCCACATATAACTTGTCTTCTCACCTTTTCTGATTTTTATACATGTTGTGCTACCAGTCTAAAATGCCTCAAGCTCTATTTTTCAAACTAACTCTGTCCCCCTTAAAAGAGACTTGAAATTAAACTCTTCCAGGTCTTCCCAAATTAATCTCATACTACAAATGACTCACACAAACAACCATTAAAAATATACACTATAAGACAAGTATAAGGAATTGTTTTTATTATTTTATGATATTTTCCACATCCATAGTCCATAATGTTGTGGGAAGTCAGGGACCCCGAACGGAGGGACCGGCTGAGGCCATAGCAGAAGAACATAAATTGTGAAGATTTCATGGACATTTATTAGTTCCCCAAATTAATACTTTTATAATTTCTTATGCCTATCTTTACTGCAATCTCTGAACATAAATTGTGACGATTTCATGGACATTTATCACTTCCCCAGTCAATACTCTTGTGATTTCCTATGCCTGTCTTTAATCTCTTAATCCCATCATCTTTGTAAGCTGAGGATGTATGTCGTCTCAGGACCCTGTGATGATTGTGTTAACTGCACAATTGTTCGTAAAGCATGTGTGTTTAAACAATATGAAATCTGGGCACCTTGAAAAAAGAACAGGATAACAGCAATGTTCAGGGAACAAGAGAGATAACCATTAGGTCTGAGTGCCTGGGAGCCAGGCAGAACAGAGCTGTATTTCTCTTCTTACAAAAGTGAATAGGAGACATACCACTGAATTCTTTTTCTCAGCAAGGAACAGCCCTGAGAGAATGCGTTCCTAGGGGGAGGTCTCTAAAATCCACTCTAGGAATGTCTGTCTTATATGGTTATAGATAAGGGATGAAATAAGCTCCAGTCTCCTGTAGCACTCCCAGGCCTATGAGGATGAAGAAATTCCTGCCTGATAAATTTTAATCAGACTGGTTGTCTGCTCTCAAACCCTATCTCCTGATAAGACGTTATCAATGACAATGTGTGTCCAGTGGGACATGAAACTTCATTAGCAATTTTAATTTCACCACGGTCCTGTGATCTTGCTCTGTCTCCATTTGCCTTGTGATACTTTATTGCCTTGAGAAGCATGTGATCTCTGTGACCCATGCCCTATTCGTACACTCCTTCCCCTTTGAAAATCACTAATAAAACCTTGCCGGTTTTGCGGCTTGAGGGGCATCATGGAACCTGCCAACATGTGATGTCTCCCCCAGACACCCAGCTTTAAAATTTCTCTCTTTTGTACTCTTTCCCTTTATTTCTCAGACTGGCCAACACTTAGGGAATAGAGAGATATTCCCTAAGAATAGAATAGAAAAGAACCTACGTTGAAATATCGGGGGCTGGTTCCCCCAATACATAAATATTCAGTGGGCAGATATTGAGATCCACTATATGTTGGCACTCTGAGTTTGAAATATGAAAATAAATATAAAGATTCCTTGCCTTCAATAAAGTTAACATGGGATTTTGACATATAAAATGTTATTATAAACTTTCATTTGTTCAAGGTGGTAGATATGGTAAGTTTATTGCAACTTTTCCAATCAAAAGATAGAGTGCATTCTCTACCCCTTAAATCTGGGGTGGACTTTTGACTTTGTTTGACCAAAAGAATGTGGCAAATATGAGGTTGTGTGAGTTCTGCAACATTGGCCTCAAAAATATGTGCAGATTCCATCTCTACCTTCAGAATAATAATTCCATCAAGCTCATGAATGATGAAAGACCACCTAGACAGACAACACAGCTAATAGGTATCACAAAAGCCCCAGACATGAGAGTTAGGTCATCCTGGATCCTCCAGCTCTAGGCAAGAGGCTGGCTCAGTACAGCCATGTGAATGAGCCTGAGAAAGGCCAGCATAAGAACTGTCCAATCAAACACAGAATCATGACAAAAAAATTGTTGCTTTGACCTAGCAGCTTTTAAAGTGGTTCGCTACACAGTAATAGATAAATATTATACTTGACATTTCCTTCTAACTGTTCCTCAATCAGTAGTAGAAAAAAGAATCAAACGTTATAGACATTCTTCTTATAGGTGAATTAAAAAGAGGTTTATACAATTTCATTTTTCTGTATGTGAGCCAGAAAATTAAAATAATTAGGTTATCTTGATAATAATTCCATTTGTAACATTTTTGTACCCTAACATTATTCTATGTTATTATGGAAATATTTTGCAAAAAAAGGGGGAAAGATGAAAAGACACATGTGGGTGACATACTGGCTTTCAGCAGAATTCTATGGTGCTCAGGCACCAGTATTCACCATCTCTCCTGTTGTCTGTTGTTTGTGTTCAAGGATTTGACTTACTTGTGCCAGGAATTGAATTGAACCAGTGAAACCCAATTAAATCCTACCACTTCCAAAGGCATAAAATAATTCATCATTTTGGATGGTTTTCATAGAGAATAAAAATTAGTTTGAAGGTGGGTTGAAGGGGGAAGGAAACATCAACAAAGCAAAAACAACTAGAATCGCAGAAATCATTAACATTGATTTCATTCCAGGACACTTGGTCAGCCAGAAAGCTTGTGCTGCTGAGTGAAGAAGGCAGATTTGGTGCATTGGAAGACAGCAACTGCAGATGCAGAGGAACTGGAAGGGAATCACAGCTGGTCATGCCAAAGGGGCAGCCCAACCTATATTCATTCAGCAACCATGGCAGGTCCTCTAAATCTGTTTTCAATTCAAGCTCCAGGTCATGTGTTTCAGTTAGAATAGAATGTGAAAACTATAAAATAGACCCCCCTAATTTCTTTTCCCATATCCCTTCCTCATGATCTTTTATCTTCTTGAGTGAATGAAGGAGTATCAAGGTTATTGAGCTGAGAAGTGGAAACTAGTGGACTTTTTTAAAGGCAAGACAGATAATATCAGATTTGATACGATAGGCATGAGAAATACATAAAAAGTAATTATAGACTTTCAAAAAGTGCCTTTACACTTTTCTAGTGATAAGCCTTTACATTCAAACACCAATGCCTCCCCTCATTACCAAAAGCTAAATTTAAAGGAGCTACACAGAATGCTAACTAAACATAGTAAAATGATCATCATCAGCATCATAATAGAGTTTTTATCAGGTGGAAATTCTTTGTCTCTGTGCTCGAACCTAAAGATCCTCTAATTTTTGTCACTCCCTTCTCTAGCTCACCTCTGCCAGTGTGACTATTTTCATGCATGCCACTTGAAGGTTGACTCTTCTCTTAGATTGCCTTTTTGGCATACACTGATTGCAGTAAATACCATCTTGCACTTTGGAGCCTGTGAAACACTCTTCACTCCTTGGCCACGCTCCATCCATGTTCCTATCTAAACTATAAATTACTTAATGGTAGAAAAGTTGTCTTATTTTTCCTGCTTTTCCCCTCAATGACAGTGTTTACTCAAATCTAGAATTTAAAATAAGCAGAAAAGTGTTAAAAGTATTTTGTTTGTCTAGTAATAATATATAGACATTTATTTTTTATTTAAAATGAGTTAATGTAAGTAAAGCATTTATACCAGTGCCTGACATATAGGAATGATTATAGTGCTCTTATTGCCATTATCATAATTACTTGTATATAACCTACAAGTTGATACATAAAATTTTCATTATAAGCTCTTGACTTCTGGAGACCTTCAGCTCCTGGCTACACCATAAGCATGAAATAATCCATGCTTTACAAGCCATCTGGGTACATGTGGACTTTTCCTATGTTCTGTATCAATATGCAGGCAGACAATTGCCCAGAATTTCATTGGCTCTAAAAATAAAATACAAAAAACATGCAAAACACTTTAAGACTACAGGTAATATATTATGCATGGATACAAGAACTATGTCTCTTTTACTATACTCTCAAACACTAACATGACATCAGGCATCTACTAGAGGCTCAACAAATACATGTGGAATAAATAAATACATAAGTAAGAAAAAAGTGACTCTATTTGAAGGAGAAGAAAGGAAATAAAAGGAGAAAGAAGAAAGAGAGGAAGAAATAAAGAGAGAAAGAAAAAAGCTGAATGAAGAACCATGATTTTGCTTACTGTGGAATGAATGTCAGGTAGTTGATACATTTCCTAATTCTTGAGTAGTTTTGACTCAGACTTTGAGTACTTATGTAAAGATCCCAAAATATTTTTCCCAACACGACCTTTTCAATACTATTACATGCATTTATCCTTCTCCTGTTCCAACAGTTCTCTATAGCGAAAGTTCCATGTTATAAGTATGATCTCTGCTCTGTTCTGCAGAGCACACCTCACATGCCTACCCTGTCCCTGTGCCTACTTCTGACTTCAGGCAAAGACCGAGCAGACAGTTCTGTGCCAGCTCTGACTCACTTTGCCCTGACAGTGTCATGCCTCAGGCATCCAAGTCTCAAGACTTTCCTCATCTGGCCTCAAATTTTTTTTCTGTGCCCCAAGAATAGCTTGATTGGCCCATGCTCAATAGTGGCTTGGAAATGCCAAACGGTAAATGCTCTTGGTGGGTAATCCTCAACCAAAGACAGATGGGAGCCAATTGGCAGCTGATTCTCCTCCCATCCTTTTTTTATGTGGACTGCTCTCATCAGTCTTTCACACAGTTCCCACAGCAACCATAGTAGAAGCCTCAATAAACCTGAGATTGGCTTTATCTCCTTCCCTTACCTGTTCTCAGTTGCTTCCTGTGATAGACTCTCAAATTAATTACCTACAGTCAAGCCCCCCAAATTAGTCACCTCTGTACCTTTTTCTTTTCTTTCTTAATATACAAATATTACATAACTCTAGAACTATCTTAAATGAGCCATTTGAAATATTCAAAATAAAAGGTGTGTGTATATATATACATAGATATGTGTGTGTACATATATTTTCTCCCTCCATACATATGTGTGTGTGTGTGTATGTATTTTTCTCTCCCTCCATGACTCTTTGTTAATGTGAAAGAATGGAATTATTTAGAAGTTTGAGCATACTAATTAATAAGCCAATTGCAAAGCAGTTAATTTACTGATGTTTCTTTTTCTGTATCATTAGCTGTAGTGGTTGCATACATGGGTGAATGAAGATGCATACAGGGAAGCAGTCTAAGATCATACTAAGTGTGAACATTTCTGATATATTATCTGAGAATCCAAATTTACCTCTTCTGCTTAGACAATGTTTTTAAGGAAAAATCACAGACCCCTCTGTACGTACCAGACTATCCTTCTCTTTTTTAAAAAGTATAAATATAGTGAAATTTTAGAAGTTACCTTTAAAGATCCATTTGGAAAACCCAAAATAAAGAAAACTCCCTTAATCAGAAAATCTTTATATGTCAATTATTAGAGTCAATGAACATTTAACATTTTCTGAAATGCATGTGATTTCATAGTCTGTTATAATGTTTCTATCAGTGCATTTCTAAATGCATGCTTAAAGTTAAATGCATTAAATATATAAACTCATGTTTCTCACTACTGCTTCTTACCTTCATCAGTTCACTTGCTCCAAGCCCTCTTCTCTGCCCATCATAAGATAGGACATTTTAATAAAATGGAATGTTGAAGATCATTGATTGAAAATGCAGCTTACATGAATATATAGTGTATAATTTTCTTTGGCTTACAAAAAGATAGATTTATGTAAGTGTTATTCACCTAACTCAGAGAAAGAGAAGGAGAGGAGGGGAGGGAAGGGTGGAGGGTGGGGGAGAGGACAGAAAGAGATTCAGAGGGATATCATGTATAACATTGAATGTGCATTTTTTCTCGTTTATGATTTGTGTTATCTTTCTGTACTTAATTTTCTATAATGCATACATATAGCTTCTACAAATGTAATATGTCTATGTTTATATACATCACAACTTGAACAAAACACTAATTTAAGTTTTGTTTGAGAGAATTGTTTTACTCTTCTGAAAAAAGAAACAAAAGAAACACACAGTCTCTTGGCAAGGATAAATCAACCCAGATGCCAACAAGAGGTTTCAAGTTTGCCTAGAATTTTCGAGTTCATGAATGTCGAGTGGTCTCTAAATTTGGCAACTCATTTTTCTCATTGTTAATAATAAGTCTTTTCTACTATCATATACAAAGCACTGGATACCCTAAATAAGCACTATAAAAATAACCAACTTTATTTATGGCCATGCTGTTTTGGATGCCCATGGTCAATTGTCTGCCTTGCTTTGAATAAAGCCAGAATGCTCCCATTTCCCTTCATTTCATTCTTATGGCTCCCATTTCTCTAACAAATTTGGGAATACTGAAAATAAAGCAGATGATTTATTGAAAGATGATAAGCAAATGATAGACATATCTAAATACTTCACATCATCCTTTTTTTTTTTTTTTTTTTTTTTAGATGGAGTCCTGCTCTGTTGCCCAGGCTAGGATGCAGTTGGGCAATCTCGGCTCACTGCAACCCCTGCCTCCCAGGTTCAAGCGATTGTCCTGCCTCAGCCTCCTGATTAGCTGGGATTACAGGTGCCTGGCTACTTTTTGTATTTTTAGTAGAGATGGGGTTTCACCATCTTGGCCAGGCTGGCCTCCAACTCCTGACCTCATGATCCACCCACCTGGGCCTCCCAAAGTGCAGGGATTACAGGCAGGAGCCACTGCGCCCGACCCAAGATAATTTTTTTTTTTTTTTTTTTTTTGAGAGGGAGTTTTGCTCTTGTTGCCCAGTATGGAGTGCAGTGGCGGGATCTTGGCTCACTGCAACCTCTGCCTCCCGGATTCAAGCAATTCTCCTGTCTCAGCCTCCCGAGTAGCTGGGATTACAGACATGCACCACCACGCCCAGCTAATTTTGTATTTTTAGTAGACACAGGGTTTCTCCATGTTGGTCAGGCTGGTCTTGAACTCCTGACCTTGGGTGATCCGCCCGCTTTGGCCTCCCAAAGGGCTGGGATTACAGGCGTGAGCCACTGTGCCTGGACTGCTTCACATCATCTTTTACGTGTTCTTGGGATTAGTTTTACAGCCTATGAAATCAAAGCATTTCCTTCTCTATATTTTACAAAGTATATGTCCTTTAAAGAATAGAAAGGAAACTTGGAAGGAAGTATGTGCAGTCTTTAATAAATGATGGGAGTGCAGGCTATGAGACACTCCCTGGACTCCCACCAGGCTCTGCAACACCTTCAAGTCACTTCCCTTTATGATCCCTCCCCTCAACCTTCATTACCCTACCGCACTCCACGAAGAACTTTTACAGGGGTATAAAAGACACCATTCTATATTTTCATGCAAAAGTCGGGGGCTCCCATGGTGAAATTTGAAGGGAGCATGTGTCTCTAATAGTTTGGTTTGGAAAGGACTCCCAGAAATAAAGAAGCAAAAACTATTTCTCTCTCTTTCCCTCTGGTCTCCCTATTGCCCCTCCTCCTTGCCTCCTTTTTAATGGTGAGCATAGTTTTTCTTTCTACATTTGAGGAGAGTCAGGCAGAGGGCTGAGTTCCGGAGAATACTGAGTATGTGGGACTCTAACTCTATTATTTGTGAGGGCTGAGAGCCTTGCCAGACTGCTATAATATATTGCTACTTCAGAGAAGCAAGGAAACATTGTTAAGATTTCATTTACTTAATGGCTTAAGGACTAATTGAGTTCTATAAAGCCTTGAATGTTGTACAGTTTTCCTTAAAACATATTGTACTATTTTTTAAACAGTACAAATGATTCTTTCTTAAATATAGCATAATTTCTGCTTTGAATTAATTTACTCTAACTGACCTATTACTTCAAATTAATATGTAGAGATTTTATATTGAAAGAATCACATTATATTATTTCTCTAACTACAACAAAAGGCAGAATACTACCCTATTGAATCCTCCAGTGATAAAACCTAAAACTCAGAGGCCGACTATTTAGAGCACCTTTCAAATAGAGAGAGCTTGCAAATGTACCTCAATAAAATAATATTTTATTCTTTGTTATTCTTTTATTTAACTGAAATTCTTCTTATTTAACTTAGAAGAATTTGAGTTCTCTTTGAGTTGTACATTCAGTAAATTCTGGGGAGAACTTAAGTCATAAAACTTGTTAAGCAACTTCTTCCCCTAAACGAAACGACCTATGTTGAATAAAGAAACTTTATGTGACTGTTTCATTAACTAAAAGTTAAAGTAATGCCATATTCTGCTACCATTTAAATAACAAAATAAATGACAGACATAATGAGAATTGCCAAAATTCAGAGAAACAAGCCATTCATAAAGGCCACATTACACAGGGAATTACCACTGGGGAGGAGATAAGGTATGCTTTGAATGATGGGCATAAGTTGGATATGTGGAAGTAAAAATTATTTTATGACCAAAGTGCAGATGGGAGAGATCAGAGAGTGGCTGATGGCAGAAAGGAAACAAGCCTCTCTGGCACAGGCATTTAATGTGAAAGAACAGTGGCAGATAAGGTTGGATAAGCTTGGGGGTTAAAGTGGAGCAATAGACAGGGATACTAGCAAGAAAAAAAATACACGGCGAATCCTTAAGTATCCATCTAAGGAATTTAGATTTGATCCTTTCAGGTACTAAAGTGTCATTGGGAAAATTAAGATTGTTGTCTCTATAAAGGCCTGGGAGGACTAGGGTATGAAATACATGAGAAGAAAGGGTGAGACGGCTATTTGTGATTTTTTTCTCCTGGTAATGAAGATGAAAGTGATAGACAGTAAAATGGAATCACATGAACTGTAGCAGCAGCAGCGATAGAGCCACAAATCATGAGAGAACAAGGGGTCAGAATGATATGTCCCTGACTTTGACCATGGCTGAGTTTCTTTTAGCACTAAGTAGAAACAACGCAGGAGGAAAAAGTTAAAGCAAAAAGGATCACAAAAGAGAGAAAGCCACAAAGCATGGAAAATATTTTCATTTTCTTCTATTATAAATGGTTGAGAAGCTGAGAAAGAAATTACCCAATTTTATGTTAAATTAGATAAAGGTATTTTAAATGAATATTAATCAGCTTGCCTTATTTCCCAGTTCCCTGTCACCAGTCCAGTCCAGATTGGACACTTCACATAGGGGGTCACCTACCAGTGTTCCCAGTGTTTCTCGTATTACTTCACAGATTTCCTTACCTCTCCAAAATTCTCTGGCACCTGCTGCACAACTCTTCATATTCGATGTCTCTCTCTCTCTGCTACATGCTGTATAAATATTTTTACTGTTGCTCATAATTTTAATCTTTTCCTCTTAGTCATTTTTTTAAATAGAACACTGCCATATAATTGCATATCTGTCTTTTCAATATTTTCATTTTTCTTAGCTTTTAATTAATGGCTAAGCTTTTTACTGACTTGAGAAGATGAAAACAATCTCCTGAGCTTTATTATGCACTTATCTTCACTACAGTACATGACAGTCTCTGAAGTTATTTTTTCAGTTCTCAGAGAATTAATGTTTTTCACTTCTCCAGACTGTACCTTGCTTTACTAATAATACTTCATGGTAGATAAATGATTGACAGATAGATTACATAAATAGATAATTAATCTATCTATCTATCTATCTATCTATCTATCTATCATCTATCTATCTATATCTATATACATATATTTCCTAGTTCTGTCCACTGGGAAGTCCTACAAATAATGATCACCTAGTACCAATGGCCACGATTAGTATCCAAATCTTGGTTTCTGAACACCATCCTCAAGTAAAAGAAACCAGAGTTTCAAATGAATGATTCTGGAGGAAAAGTATTACGTGGTAAGCCTGGAACATCTTGTAGTGCCAGAAAATAAGGGAAAACTCAAAAGTTGTGGTGACATTAAAAATCTGGGATAAAATAATTATAGTTTTCTATTATAACACATAGAATAAAATAAGAAGTTATGATTCCATAGTGATATAAATAAATAGGGAGGATTCCTTACAGTAAAATTCATACTAATAAATATATAAAGAATGGTAGGAGTAAAAAAAATCACCATTTGGAAAACACTACAGTAATTAATTATAACAGACAAGAACCATCATTGAATGCTAAAAATAGTGAGTGAAATTATGAAGGGAGACAGAACATTTACACAGCCTCACAATATATTATGAATTACATCTCTCCACAATTTATTAATTACCAAAAAAATAGTACCTTTACAGTACAGAAACTGCAGACACCAGCTTAACCACAGGGTAAATCTAGCATCATTAATGGACCACATCAACACCATATGCTGGTGATATGGTACACCAAGAAAGGTTCACTTTCACTTCTATGGTATTCTAACCAAATATATATATCCCAAATTTAAACTTCAGAAAATATCAAACATCAAGGGATATTCTACAAAATAACTGGCCAAAACTCTTCAAAAGTGTCAAGGTTACCCACATTTTTGGCCAAATTTATTCCCAAGCATTTTTTGTTGTTGGCAGTGGTGGCAGTGCCATTGTAAATGGAGTGTTTTCTAATGTTATGTCTTGTAACTGGTTACTTTTTTCTGTTTTTGAAAGCTATTAATTTGTGAATACTAATGTTTTATTCTACCATCTTACTATATTATGTTTAGTTTTACCATTGATTCCCTAGGATCATTCTGTCCAATAGGGTAGGCACCAGTTGTATGTTTATGATATTGGACAACTCAGTGTAGAACATTTCAATAATCACAGAAAATTGCAGGAGATGAATGCTGCTTTAAGATTTTACAGGTGTCCTATAGTGTCTGCATATATAAATAATTGTATTTTTTAAAAGATTTTTAGACTGTTAACAGATTTCTCTTGTCCAATTGTATTATCTAATACTTCTAGGAAAATATTCAACAATATAGGAATTGATGGACAGCCTTGTCTTCTTCCTTATCTCAATTCAAATACTCTTAATGTTTCCATATTAATATGATGCTAGCTTTTAATCTAAGGGAAATATATATATGTTTGTCTATATATCTATACCTATAGATATGCCTATATGTATATTTCCCTTAGTTGTAAAACTATGTATGATATATATTTATAAATATATATGTATTTGATAAAATATTTTATAAATATATGCACACAATGATTTATCTTAAGTTGTTGAGAAAATGTCCATCAAGTTCTATTTCTTTGTTATTTATAAAAAGAATGGGGATTAAATTTTGTCAATGGCTTTTTTAGCATCCATGACGATAACCACAAATTTTTCCTTAGCTCAATTAATATGCTATATTATTATACTGATGAATTTCCTAATCAAAGCCAAACTTACATTCCTTTAACAAATCTCACCTTGTCATAGTATATTATTTTCCACAATAGTGTTTGATTATGTTGGCTAATGTTTTGGTTAGAACTTTAAGTATTCAAAAGTGGTATTTGTCTATAACCTTCTTACACTGTTTTTATCGGGTTTAGGTAGCAATGTTATTTGTACTTCACAAAAATTATTAAGTTTTCTTTAATTTTCAATACTGTGGAACAATGTAAAGAGGATTGGAACAATCAATGCTTAAAGGTCTGCTTTAAGCCCCTTACGAAAGCTTGTTGGGTTTTTCGTTTCTTTGTTTTCTTGGCTTTATTTTATTTTTTGGGTACTTATTTGATATCGTTCTCTGTTTCTTCATTGAGAGTTGGTCTGTTTGAGGTTTTTATCTCAAATGGTTCCATCTTTTTAAACCAATATTTATCTAAAATATATCCCATTTCACCTAAGTTTTCAAATTTCTGTAGACATCTACATAGTATATTATGAAATTTTATTTTTTAATTATTATTTTCTAAATGCCTGTTTCTTTTATTTATTTATTTTTATTTCAATAGGTTTCTGGGGAACAGGTGGTGTTTGGTTACATGAATAAATTCTTTAGTGGTGATTTCTGACAGTTTGGTGTACCTATCACCCAAGCAGTGTACACCGTACCCAATGTGTAGTCTTTGTTTTTTAGATGGAGTCTCTCTCTGTCGCTAGGCTGGAGTGCAGTGGTGCGATCTCGGGTGCGATCTTGGCTCACTGCAACCTCTGCCTCCTGAGTTCAAGCAATTCTCCTGCCTCAGCCTCCCGAGTAGCTGGGACTACAGGCATGTACCACCATGCCCAGTTAATTTTTTTTTTTTGTATTTTTAGTAGAGAGGGGTTTCACCATGTTGGTCAGGATAGTCTTGATCTCTTGACCTCATGATGTCCCATCCTTGGCCTCCTAAAGTGCTGACATTACAGGCATGAGCCACCACACCCGGCCC
Organism: Nomascus leucogenys; assembly: GCF_006542625.1. NCBI lineage: Eukaryota > Metazoa > Chordata > Mammalia > Primates > Hylobatidae > Nomascus > Nomascus leucogenys. The sequence goes on along the minus strand of NC_044393.1, from coordinate 85,723,650 downwards.
AATGTGTAGTCTTTTATCCCTCACCCACCTCCTGCCCTTTCCAAGTGCCCAAAGTCCATTGTATCATTCTTGTGCCTTTGCATCCTCATAGCTTAGCTCCCACTTATGAGTGACAACATACGATGTTTGGTTTTCATTCCTGAGTTACATCACTTAGAATAATGGTCTCCAATTCCATCCAGGTTGCTGCAAATGACATTATTTCATTCTGTTTTATGGCTGAATAGTATTCCATGGTATATATTTGCCACATTTTCTTTATCCACTTGATTAATGGACATTTGGGCTGGTTCCATATTTTTGTCCCTGCAAACTGTGCTGTTATAAACATGCATGTGTAAGCATCTTTTTTGTGTAATGACTTCTTTTCCTCTGGGTAGGTACCTAGTAGTGGGAATGCTGGATCAAATGGTAGATCTACTTTTAGTTCTTTAAGGAATCTCCACACTGTTTTCCACAGTGTTTGTACTAGTTTACATTCCCTGGAACAGTATAAAAGTGTTCTGTTTTCACCACATCCACACCAATATCTATTATCTTTTGATTTCTCAATTATGACCATTCCTGCAGGAGTAAGGTGGTATTGCATTGTGGTTTTGATTTGCATTTCCTTTATAATTAGTGATGTTGCACATTTCTCCATATGCATGTTGGCCATTTGTATGTCTTCTTTTTGAGAATTGTATGTTCATGTCCTTAGCCCATTTTGATGGGATTTTTTTTTCCTGATTTGAGTTCTTTGTAGATTCTAGATATTAGTCCTTTGTCGGATGTACAGATTGTGAAGATTTTCTCCCACTCTGTATGTTGTCTGTTAACTCTGTTAATTATTTCTTTTGCTGTCCAGAAACTTCTTAGTTTAATTAAGTCTTAGCTATTTATCTTTGTTTTCACATTTTCTTTTGGGTTCTTGGTCATGAAGTCTTTGCCTAAGCCAGTGTCTAGAAGGAGTTTTCCAATTTATCTTCTAGAATTTTTATGATTTCAGGATTTAGATTTAAATCTTTGAGCAATCTTAAATTGATTTTTGTAGGAGATGAAATATGAGGATCCAGTTTCATTCTTCCACATGTGGCTTGCCAGTTATCCCAGAACCATTTGTTGAATAGGGGTCCTTTCCCCACTTTATGTTTTTATTTGCTTTGTTGAAGATCAGCTGGCTGTAAGTATAATATTTGGCTTTATTTCTGGGTTTTCTCTTCTGTTCCATTGGTTTATGTGTCTATTCTTATACCAGAACCATGCTGTTTTGGTGACTATGCCTTGATAGTATAGTTTGAAGTTGAGTATTGTGCTGCCTCCAGATTTGTTCTTTTTGCTTAGTCTTGCTTTAGCTATGCAAACTCTTTTTTGGTTCTATATGAATTATAGCATTTTTTTTCTAGTTCTGTGAAGAATGATGGTGGTATTTTGATGGTAATTGTGTTGAATTTGTAGATTGCTTTTGGCAGTATGGTCATTTTCACAATAATTATTCTACCCATCCATGAGCATGAGGTGTGTTTCCATTTGTTTGTGTCATCTATGATTATTTTCAGCTGTGTTTTGTCATTTTCCCTGTGGAGATCTTTCACCTCCTTGGTTAGGTATATTCCTAAGTATTTTATTTGTTTTTGCTGTTATTATAACAGGGGTTCAGTTATTAATCTGATTCTCAGCTTAGTCGCTGTTGGTGTATAGCAGAGCTGCTGATTTGTGTACATTAATTTTGTATTCTGAAACTTTGCTGAATTCATTTACCTGTTCTAGGAGCTTTTTGAATGAGTCTTTAGGGTTTTCTATGTATACAATCATATCATCGGCAAACAGTGACAGTTTGACTTCCTCTTTACTGATATGGATGCCCTTGATTTCTCTCTCATGCCTAATTGCTCTGGCTAGGACATCCAGTACTAGGATGAATAGAAGTGGTGAAAGTGGACATCCTTATTTTGTTCCAGTTCTCAGGGGGAATGCTTTCAACTTTTCCCCATGAAGTATAATGTTGGCTGTGGGTTTTTCACAGATGGCTTTTATTATCTTAAGGTATGTACTTTCTATGTTGATTTTGCTGAGTTTTAATCATAAAGGGATGCTGGATTTTGTCAAATGCGGCTATTGAGATGCTCATGTGATTTTTGTTTATAATTCTGTTTATGTGGTGTTATTACCTTTGTTGACCTGCATATGTTAAACCACCCCTGCATGCCTGGTACGAAACCTACTTGATAATAGTGGATTATCTTTTTGTTATGCTGTTGGATTCAGTTAGCTAGTATTTTATTGAGGATATTTGCCTATGTTCATCAGTGATATTGCTCTGTAGTTTTATTTTATTTTTATGCCCTTTCTTGGTTCCAATATTGGGGCGATACTGGCTTCATGGAATGATTTAGGGAGGATTCCCTCTTTCTCTATCCAGGGGAATAATGTCAACAAAATTAGAACCAATTCTTCTTTGAATATCTGATAGAATTCAGCTGTGAATCCATCTGGTCCTGGACTTTTTTGTAATTGTGTTGGCAATTTTTTTTATTATCATTTCAATCTCGCTGCTTGTTACTTGTCTGTTCAGTTTCTTTTCCTTTCTTTTTTTTTTTTTTTTTTTTGAGACAGAGTCTCACTTTGTCTCCCAGGTTGGAGTACAGTGGCATGACCTTAGCTTACTGCGACCTCCCGGGTTCAGGTTTTGGTATGAACCTAATCATAGTTCTCCTGCTTCAGCCTCTGGAGTAGCTGGGATTACAGACATGCACGCACCACCACTCCTGGCTAATTTTTGTATTTTTGGTAGAGATGGGGTTTCACCCTGTTGCCCAGGCTGGTCTCAAACTCCTGACATCAGGTGATCTGTCCACCTCGGCTTTCCAAAGTGCTGGGATTACAGGCATGAGCCACTGTGCCAGGCCTGTTCAGAGTTTCTGTGTCTTCCTGGTTTAATTTAGAAGGGTCCTGTATTTCCAGGAATTTATTCATCTACTCTAGGTTTTCTAGTTTATGTGTGTAAAGGTGTTCATAATAGCCTTGAATAATCTTTTGTATTTCTGTGGTCTCAGTAGTAATATCTCCCATTTTGTTTCTAATTGTGCTTATATGGCTCTTCTCTCTTTTCTTGGTTAATCTTACTAATGGTTTCTCAATTTTACTCATCTTTTCAAAGAACCAGCATTCATTTCATTTATCTTTTTTATTTTTGTTGTTGTTGTTGTTTGTTTCAATTTCCTTTAGTTCTGCTCTTCACTATCTATTTTCTTCTGCTGGTTTTGGGTTTGGATTGTTCTTGTTTCTCTAGTTCTGTGAGGTGTGGCCTTAGATTGTCTATTTGTGCACTTTCATACTTTTTGATGTAGGCATTTAATGCTATGAACTTTCCTCTTAGCACCGCTTTTGTTGTATCCCAGAGGTTTTGATAGGTTGTGCTGCAATTATCATTTAGTTCAAAGAATTTATTAATTTTTACCTTGATTTCATTGTTGATTCAGTGATCATTCTGGAGCTCTTTATTTAATTTCCACCTATTTGCATAGTTTTGGGGGTTCCTTTTGGGGTTGATTTCCAATTTTACTCCACTGTGGTATGAGAGAGTATGTGGTATAGTTTTGATTTTCTTAAATTTACTGAGACTTGTTTTGTGGCCTATCATATGGTCTGTCTTGGATAATGTTCCATGTGCTGAGAAGTAGAATGTATATTCTGAAGTTGTTGGGTAGAATGTCCTGTGAATATCTGTTAAGTCCATTTGTTCTAGGGTATAGTTGAAGTTCATTGTTTATTTGTTGACTTTCTGTCTTGATGACCTATCTAGTGTAGTCAGTGGAGTGTTAAAGGCCCCCTATTATTGCGTTGCTGTCTATCTCATTTCTTAGCTGTAGTAGTAACTGCTGATTAATTTGGGAGCTCTAGTGTTAGGTGCATATATATTTAGGATTGTGATATTTTTCTGTTGGACTAGTCCTTTTATCATTACATAATGTCCATCTTTGTCTTTTATTGTTGTTGCCTTAAAGTTTATTTAGTCTAAGAACAGCTACTCCTGCTCACTTTTGGTGTCCATTTGCATGAAATACCTTTTTCCACTTCTTTAGCTTAAGTCTATGTGAGTCCTTATGTGTTAGGTGAGTCTCCTGAAAACAGCAGAAACTTGGTTGATGAATTCTTATCCATTCTGCCATCCTGTATCTTTTAAGTGGAGCATTTAGGCCACTTATATTCAACATTAGTATTGAGATGTGAGGGATTATTCTATTCATCATGCTGTTTGTTGCCAAATACCTTTTTTTTAATATTGTGTTATTGTAATATAGATTCTTTAAGATTTATGCTTTAAGGAGGTTCTATTTTGGTGTATTTCAAGAATTTGTTTTTGATTTCTTTAAGCTAGACTTCACCTTTCTTTGTTGCCTCCTTGATTAGCTTAATAATTGACCTTCTGAATTCTTTTTCTGGTTGTTCGGAGATATCATCTTGGTTTGGATCCCTTGCTGTTGAGCTGGTATGATCTTCTGGGGGTAAGATTCCTGTTTTGTCATATTACCAGAATTATTTTTCTGGTTCCTTCTCATTTGGGTAGACTTTGTCAGAGGGAAGTTCTGGGACTCAAGGGCTGCTGTTTAGATTATTTTGTCCCACGGAGTGCTCCCTTGATGTGGTGTTCTCCAGTTTCCACTAGTAATGGGGCTTCCTGAGAGCCAAACTGCAGTAATTGGGTTTGCTCTTCTGGGTCTAGCCACCCAGTGGAGCTACCTGGCTCCAAGCTGGTACTGGGGAGTTTTTGCAAAGAGTCCTGTGATGTGATCCATCTTCAGGTTGTTCAGCCATGAATACCAGCATATGCTCTGGTGGAGGTTGGAGGAGGGTGAAGTGTATTCTGTGAGGGCCCTTGGTTGCATTTTTGTTTGGTGCACTGGCTTTATATTGGTTGGCCTGTAATCAGGAGGTGGCGTTTTCAAAAGCACATCAGCTGTGGTACTACAGGGAGGATGCAAATTTTCTCTAGGGTTGCCTGGTTAAGTATTCATGTTTCTCAGGCAGTGGTCAGGGCCATAGAGCTTCCAAGATATTATGTCGTTTGTCTTCATCAGCAGGGTGGGTAGGGAAAGACCACCAGGTGGGGGCAGGGATAGGCAGGTCTGAGGTCACCCTCTCCTTGGGAGGGGTTTGCTGTGGCCGCTGTGGGGAATGGTGGTGCGGTTCCCAGGCCAATGAAGTTATGTTCCCAGGAGGATTATGGTTGTCTCTGCTGAGCCATACAGGTCACCAAGGACATTGGGGAAAGCTGGCAGTCACAGGCCTCACCCTGCTCCCACACAGCGTGCAGTCCTAAAGGCTAGTCTCACTCCCACCGTGCTCCATCAAGAGCACTGAGTCCACTTCCAGGCAGCTGGTGACCAGGGTTGAGAACTTGCCCCAGACCACCAGACTCCCACCTGAGAAAGCAAGCAGACTCAGTTTCTCGGTATCACAGGGAGCCTGCAGCGGCAATCCAGTTCCTTCAAAGGGTCTGCAGATCATCTCAGCTTTCCTGGTATGTTCTTGTGGTAGTTTTTGGAGCAAAGTCCACCACAATGTTAGTCTCCATGCACTGCTCTGTCTGTTTGAGCAGGAGCTGCAAGTTAGTCTTGGCTCCTATTCCCACCTTCCCTTGCCTCATGAAATTTTAAATGTTTTCTATTTCAATGATTAATTTTCAGTTGTCAGTTTTTTGGTATTGTGCTATCAATTTTTTATTAAAGTTACATAGTGATTTATTTTTTTAAAAAAATAATTTCAGATATTAATTATATCTACTGTTTCTATACTCTATTGTCTGTTTTTATATTTATTATATCCTTGTAGAGATTTCTTAACTTTGTTCTATCTCTACTTTTTTGAGGTGGGAAATTATTTATTTTATTCTTTAATTTTTATTGATAAAGGCATCTCATCATTCTTAAACAGTATGCCATAGATTCTGATGTGTAGTGCTTTCATTATTGTAGTTATTTTCCCAAAAGTATTGTTATTAAATTGTATTTCTCTTTTTCACCCAAGAGTCATTTAATAGGGCATTCCATGTGGAAGGACCATTTTTTCTTATTTTATTCATAATCTCCACTTCCATTGCATTGTGATTAAAGATTGTTATTCACAATATTTATACCTTATATTTGCTTAAAATATTCAATAAACTGAAAAGAATAAGTATTCTCTACTAATGGGGTATAAAGTTTGATGTATTTTCATAAGATCAACCTTGTTAATTGTGTTCTTTAGTTCTTATGTATCATTACTTAAATTTTGTTTACTGGATCTGTCTTCTACTATGAATGCCTGTTAAAGGATCCTATTATTAGTATTTTTCTATGTATGTCTCATTGCATATTGTAACATTTTTGCTTCACAAAAACTGCTGCTGTGTTATTTGAAGCATAGATATATAACTTATATTTTCATTGTGAATTGTAGCTTTTACAAATAAATATTTCCCTTACAGGCATATTTCTTTTATATTTTTATTTTTGTAGGTTTCTTGCCTTCACTCAATGAACATTATTAACTGTTTACTTGAATGTGTTGTCACTTGGACACCTTGTGGAATCAACATTTAGGTTGATCCCACATCTTTGCTATTGTGAATAATGCTGCAATAAATATACAAGTGCAGGTGTCTTTTTGATGTAATGATATCCTTTCCTTTGGGTATATACCCAGTAGTGGGATTGTTGAATCAAATGATGTTTCTATTTTTAGTTCTTTGAGAAATCTCCATACGTTTTTCCATAGAACTTGTACTATTATAATTTACATTCCCACCCACAGTATATAAGTGTTCCCTTTTCTGTGTATCTTCACCAATATCTGTTAGTCTTCATCTCTAAAAAGTTTAGTTTTTTCCTCCATTTCTTCTCAAGTTCCATCCGATCTTATTATTTTGTCCCTTTTTATTTTCTTTTATATTTTTGTTTCTTAGAACAAAAAATATTGTGTTAGATTTTACATTTATGCTTCAAAATGGTTTTCCATACAACTTGTACTATTAAAATTAACATTCCCACCAACAGTATATAAGTGTTCCCTTTTCTATGCATCTTCACCAACATCTGTTGTTGTTTTTGCTTTTTAATAATGGCCTTTTTTGACTGGTATTAGATGGTATCTCATTGTGGTTTTAATTTTCATTTATCTGATGATTAGTGATGTTGAGCTTTTATATATATATATATATATATGTTTGTTGGCCACTTATATGTCTTCTTTTGAAAAATGTTTGTTTGTGGCCTTTGCCTGATTTATAATGGGTGTTTTTGTTTTTTTCTTGTTGAGTTCCCTGAGTTCCCTGTAGATTCTGGATATTAGTCATTTGTCAGATGCATAGTTTGAAAATATTTTCTCTCATTCTGTAGGTTATATGTTTACTACATTGATTATTCATTTTGCTGTGTAGAGGCTTTTTAGTTTAATTTAGTCCCATTTGTCTATTTTTGTTTTTGTCATGTTTCCTTTTGAGGACTTAGTCATAAATTATTTGCCTACACCAATGTCCAGAAGAGTTCTTCCTAGATTTTCTTCTAGGATTTTCATAGTTTCATGTTTTGCATTTAAGTTCTTAATCTATCCTGGTTAAATTTTGTGCGTAGTGAGAGATGTGGGACCAGTTTCATTCTTCTGCGTATTGCTCTTCAATTTTCTCAGCACTATTTATTGAATGTGGTGTTCTTTCCTCAGTTAATTTTTTTCTACTTTGTTAAAATTCAGTTGGTTTTAAGTATGTGGCTTTATTTCTGGGTTCTCTATTCTGTTCCATTGCTCTGTCTATTTTTATGCTGAAACCACACTGTTTCAGTTTCTACACACTTGTAGTATAATTTCAGGTCAGTTAATATGATTTCTTCAGCTTTGTTCTTTTTCTTTAGGATTGCTTTTGCTATTTGGGCTTTTTGTTCTGTTTGAATTGAAGGATTGTTTTTTCTAATTCTGTGAAGAATGACATTGGTAATTTGATAGCAATTGCACTGAATTTATAGATTGCTTTGGGCAGTATTGTCATTTTAATGATATTGATTCTTCTGATCCATGAGCATGGTGTATTTTTCCATTTGTTTATGTCATCTATGATTTATTTCATCAATGTTTTGTTGTTCTTCTTGTAGACATCTTTCACCTCATTGGTTAAATATATTCCTAGATATTTTATCTTTTTGTAGCTATTTTTAATGGGATTGAGTTCTTGATTTTATTCTCAGCTTGATTGTTACTGGTATATAGAAATGCTACCAATTTTATATGTTGATTTTGTATTCTGAAACTTTATTGAAGTCATTTATCAAATTTAAGGGTTTCTCTGGAGGAGTATTTAAAGTTTTCTAAATATAAGATCATATATTCACTGAACAGAGATTATTTGACTTTCTCTTTTCCAATTTGGATATCTTTTATTTCTTTATCTTAATCTAGCTGGGACTTCCAGTACTATGTTAAATATGAGTGGTGAAAGTAGGCATCCAATAGAGGGAATGCTGTCAAATTTTCCCTGTTCAGTACAATGTTGGCTGTGGGGTTGTCATACACGACTTTTATTATTTTGAGGCATGTTTCTTCCGTGCCTAATTTGTGAGGATATTTTTTACCATGAAGTGAGTCTGTATTTTATCTAATACTTTTTTTGCATCTACTGAGGTGATGTTTTTTGTTTTTAATCCTGTTTATATGGTGGATTATATTTGTTGATTTCCATATGTTGAACCATCCTTGTATCTCTGGAGTAAAACTCACTTCAATGTGATGTATTAACTTTTGACACGCTGTTGGATTTGGTTTGCTAGTATTTAGTTGAGTATTTTTGCACCTATGTTCATCAGGGATATTGGCATGCAGTTTTAAAGTAAATGTAGTCCCACCACTAACTTCCCTTTCGTTCTTACCTGAAGTATTTTGTTTGTCCTTTGACTGTCCTTGCTAGCTGCAAAAGCTTATGATGAATGTTCAGGAGATCGCTCAGGAGATTTGCTATTTTTTTTTCTTTGTTTTGTACAATTGTTTAGAAAATTCTTTATAGTCATCTTCTATTGATGACCAGGAATATTTTTGGGTAGTTTCATTTGTTCTTACTATTGTTCTGTATTGTGGGATGTATACAAAAAGGGCAGAATTAAGGACCTACCATTATATTTTACCACATGGAAGTGCAAATCATAAAATTTAACAACATATGTATTATGCTGTGCATTGCAAAATACTATAAATTTTTAAGAGAAATGAGAGACTGAGAGAAAATTCTTGTAAGTTATAACAATGATACATATAGCACAGGCTTAATAGCCATGACATTCAAATATTATTACAAATCAATAGGAAAAATGCTAACTACAAAATTAAATGTCAAATGATATGAAATGTATTTCACAAATGGAGAAAAACAAATAGCTGGAAAATACCAGAAAACCATTTAACCTCGTAATTGATCAGGGAAAAGTAAATTAAAATAATGAGATATCTGTTTTCAAACTCCCTACAAAATATCAGTAATATTGATCATATCTATTGTTGACCTGTGTGGAGAAAAAGAGCCTTTATGGGTGTAACTTTTACAGATGACATTTGACATATCTACCAAAATCAAGTAGTGCATACCTTTTTACCATTTAACCTAGGGATTCCATTTTTAGGAATATATCCTACAGAATTATTAACACAAGTATTAAGAGGCATATGTACAGAGATGTTTGCTGCAGTATTATACTTATTATTCCAAGACAAATAAATAGAGCAAATTTTAGTACATTTTTATTTTTATAAGTAAATGAAAACATGCATATGTCCATGCTATTGCTCATACATAGAGAAAGCTCTAGAGTTTAAAAACAACAAATTATCAGGAGTTTTTACCTCTTTAGTGACTGGGATTACATGTGTTAGGAGAGGGAAAGAAAAGAGGATTTTCCATTTTTATTCTACAGATTTCTGACCGTATGTTTTATATACACCTAGTAATATTTACCACTGTAGTTTTATTAACTTTTATATTGCTTTTACAATGACAAATTAAAGTATTGGCTTATTATTTCTTTCCAATTATTAATTTTTCCCTTATTTTTGCTTATGGCAAATGCTTCAAGTTTTTTTCAAATATTCTCACTCCTTGCATATTTACAGAAAGTACAAGTTTTAATTGTTGGCATAGATGATCAGAAATAAAAGCTACTTGCAGCCCTTTGTGGGTCTGCATCTAAGTGAATGGTTACAAACACAAAGGAGGCATGTAAGTTTTATGTCTGATGTACATAGTAGTTGGACATCACACCTCTTCCCTCTTCTTCTCTCTTTTTCTTTCCCATTGGTTAGGATGTGGTAATTACTTTAGACCAAGCAAATAAGGGAAACACCCTAGTATGGTTGGAAAATGAGACAGAAAAAAAATGGGCTCCTGACCTTTAATAGCAGAGCCACCATACTTTCTCAAACATACATATATATGCATAAAACTGCATAGTTATTTATGTAAATACACTTATAATTACAAAATATAACAATCAATTATATTAGGCAATATTGAAGATAAAATGACTTAAGAAAGACTCCTCTGTATTGACGTTTTCTCTGTATTTCATTGTAAGGTTTATTTCTTGATGTGTATTCTATGTTGATAAAGATTGTTTAGAATTTTAACCCAGATGTTTTAAATAATAAAGATATAAATATGAATGATTCAAGGACTTCTAAATGAAAATGTTATATATCTTTTTTTGAGAAATGTCTATTCAGATCTTTTGCCCATTATTAAAGCAGATAAAACTCAGATCAAGGTGCTACCATCTGGTGGGAGCCTTCTTGCTGTGTCATAACACGGTAGAAGGGATAACGTGGGTGAAAGACAGACAAAAGCGAGGCTGATCTCCTCCTTTTATAAGGAACCCAGTCCTGTGATAATGGCATTAATCCACTCATGAGGGTGGTGCCCTCATGACCCAAAAATTGGATGACATAGTCAAACCATAGCACTCTATCAATCAAAAACATTCTAACCAAAACTAATTAGATTTTAGGAACAAAAATATAGATAGGTATAAAATAATTGAGAAAAAGTGTAGTAAAGTTGAGGAATAATAAAGTTATTTCTATTGAGAGTCATTTTAGAAGGTTTAAAACATGTGAACAGTGACAATCTTTACTTTCCCCATTCAGCTGGCTTATATTTTCTACTTAGTGTTCACCAAAATGAAAGCCATTTACCAAACCCTCACCTCCAAATATACACTAATCAATAGATAATTCTCTCTGATTGAGGCTAGGGTAGAAATAATGCAAGGAATAAACTACTATCTTTACCTTTATTCCATTCTTCACTTTATCTGCACTCTCTCCTGATATAATCATTCTAAGTACTTAGTGATAGTTTTGTGAAAAAAAAATCACATACAATTACATATAAACTTATTTTCTCAAAGTATTTCACAACAAAAACTCACTTTTCTATTATGGCCAGCCTATAAACTCAAACCAGTACAATAAGGAATTTAGATAAACAATGAAACTAATATTTATTATGCAGTTATATTGATATTCATGCTTGATGTTATATCATTTTTGTAACACAAATTTACCTATGCATTTTTGTCCCTATTTTACAGGTGATGAAACTGAATTTCCAAGAAATTAAATGTTATCCAAGGTCACATAGTGAATTAGCTAGTAAGTGATTCATTCAGCATTTTTAAGGAAGCCTTTAAAACATTAACCATCCACTTATTCTTCTATCAATAAGATGATGTAGAAGTATTTTAAAAAATATTTTGGCAGACCATATTTGTCTCAAATGATCTAAAATTTGTATAAAAGTAATTACAATAAAAACTTAAAGTTATATATATTCATTATACAAACTTGAAATGTAAATTTATTATTCTGTGGAGATACATTCTTTTTCATTATATTATTAAAGGTTGTCTTTTTTTTTTTTTTTAGAAAAATAGCTTTCGTTCTCAATTTTTCTGGTTTATCTTCACTAAAATATGGTGCTGTCACTTGCATGCTAATTTTTACATGGGGTGAACTTTATATTTTGCTCTTACTTTTATGCTGCTTCAGATCCCCAATTCACAAAAATGTATTAGTGTCTCAAAAATGGTTCAGTGAAACATAAAATTAGCAATGAAAAGCACTGCATGAATATATAACTCACGAGAATATCTCAAATTATATCCAGCATGAGAGTCTGCCATGAAAAAAGTAAAATCTGTTAGTGTAGTGACTAATATACATAAACGTGCGAATATCTGCATAAGAACCTAAGATGAAGATTACAAATAAGATACACACTAGTAAATATCCGAACATTGGAACTATTAGACTTCGGAGCCATTTGAAGACTGGCATAAAACCAATGAAGTCTGTATAATTAAAAATTAAAAACACGAATGACCTAAAGATTTTTTTCTTGAATTAGAAAAAACATATATATTCCAGTGAAAAAAGATTAATTTTTAAAACAAAGATAGAGAAGATCCTAAAACTACAGTCATATCATTCAAAATTGTAGTCCTGAGAGTTACATCACAGTATGGCAAGGTATTTGCAAAATGACGTAGAAAATTAAGGATTATAGCAAAGACTTAGAACCAACCCAAATGTCCAACAATGATAGACTGGATTAAGAAAATGTGGCACATATACACCATGGGATACTATGCAGCCATAAAAAACGATGAGTTCATGTCCTTTGTAGGGACATGGATGAAGCCGGAAACCATCATTCTCAGCAAACTATCGCAAGGACAAAAAACCAAACACTGCATGTTCTCACTCATAGGTGGGAATTGAACAATGAGAACACATGGACACAGGAAGGGGAACATCACACACTGGGGACTGTTGTGGGGTGGGGGAATGGGGGAGGGATAGCATTAGGAGATATACCTAATGCTAAATGACGAGTTAATGGGTGCAGCACAGCAACATGACACATGTATACATATGTAACAAACCTGCACGTTGTGCACATGTACCCTAAAACTTGAAGTATAATAATAATAATAATAAAAATTTGTCTTTAGAAAAAAAAAGAAAATTAAGGATTAATGTTAGATTTAAAGAGAAATCAGAATAAGTTAATGAAAAAATATTTAAAAATTTCCTTATTAAATGATGTTTGTTACCACACAGTGGTGATACATACAATATAGAATGCAATTCATATCAGATGATCATGCCAGCAGATATGTTGGTTTAAAGCTATGCAGTCCTTGTGGTACAGAATTTGACCCTGTGCTTGGGACACATGTGGTACCTATGTCAAGGAGAAAGTCTTGGTTAATATTTGATCTGTTACTAAAAACACAAACCCCAGGAAAGGAGATGTTTCATTTAGTTTACCAGTATTTTTTGTGCCATAATTCAGCTGGAGACAGGGGCTTCAATATCAGTGGCAATGTAGAATCAACAATGCGAGTAGCAGTGAAGGGCACTGCTATCTAAGGAGATGTTGGCTCTGGATACCAATCCACACAGAGCTTTATTCAGATGATTCTTGGTGGTTGAAATGAGATTTCTGGATCATGTTCCAGTGATGAAACAGCAACTATCTTCAATATACTCAAAGCATATTCTCTTGGTCTACATCTTTTCAGCCTTTTGAGTGAAAAAATAGGCAGTACAGACCTAACTTCCCACAGGGATTCCTCGGCACGTCAAAGGTAAAGATGCCACTCAAAATTAAGTAATGAAATATGAGATAAAACTATTTCTTAATAAATACTTCTAATATTGAAAGTTTGAATATGCCTATGATTTTATGTGTCTTGCTCAAGTGATGTAGATGAGTGATATAATCAGCATGTTGCAGAGGCTAAATCTATAATTATAAAATAAAATATTATTTTAATATTAGGGATATGAAGACTTTTTTTCTTAATAGGAATGAATATGAAAATAAAGTCCATTTCAGGATAAATAACTAGACTGTTGAAAATTTTGGTTCCCCCCCCACCTTAAGCCTGTATTGCTTTCTCCATTCACTAAAGAAAGAGAGAGATGATAAATTATTGGGCTTATGTTAAAATCACACCCAATTGTGCTCGCTTCGGCAGCACATATACTAAAATTGGAATGATACAGAGAAGATTAGCATGGCCCCAGTGCAAGGATGACATGCAAATTCGTGAAGCGTTCCATATTTTGCGCAGTTTGTCAAGATCATTTCAGTATCTGCTAATTAGCACTAAGGAAATAGTGTGAATCTAAGCAAAAATGGGTGGCACCCAATGACGAAATTGTGGTTTTCATTACAAAAAAAAAAAAAAAATCACACTCAATGATATTATAGAGCATGAGAAATCCTGCTGAATGCTGAATGCACCCAAAGAGTGGATTGGGAATTCATTTGACATTTCCCCTTCAGCTGAACTAGTTAATTTAGCAGCTACTTATTGAAACATACCTACCTACTTGTCATCCAGGCGGGAGCCCTGAAGGGGGCTGTGTTCATTTGAATTCAACTTTCCAGAGCTACCTGACAGAGCCGTCATATTTTGGCTGCCTTTCCCAATGATCTCCTATTGTAACTTAAGACTTTTCACTTAATGGAAGTAAAGAATAAGAAATACAAAAAGAACCTGATTCATTACTTAAACTCTCTAACGTGAAAAAGGATGAAATGCATTTATTTTCCTGTTTACCCGTAAGAAATAATTATAGCTATTAGAAATATACATTTGTATTTAATAATATTGTACTAAAACATACTTATAAATATATCTAAAACTGATGGTCAGTGTATACACACACATACATATATATATATATATACATATACACACACACACACACCCTGATGTCTGAAGAGACCAAGGGTTTGAATGCATGAATGTAGAGCATGAGTTCTTTGTATTATACAATACGGCTCTCTCCCTCCTTCCTTTTTTTCTCTTGACCCAGAGAACACATACAGTAGGGAAAGATTCCCTGTAGCTAGTCAGGCATTCACTTTGTAATTTCAGATCAACCAATTCAAAAGAGAAACTACTGTAGCTTCAGGGCTTTTCCATATAAATGGCCAATTTCTTCCCAAAAAGGACTTTAGAAGGATAAGTGAAAAGTACAAAAAGTACTCAAAGTATCATATGATAGAGAAATAATATAAATGGCAAAACTAGTCCAAATCCTTGTGCTAGAAGAGTGCTCATGTATCATCTATTGACTATTTTAGAGGCCCAGAGAGTTTAATCTCTTACTCTTCTGTAACACACAATCAGATAAAGGCAAATCAGAGACTGTAACTCAGTTCTTCGGTCTTTCTCAAATTTCGGTGCTTATTCTGTTCACTCTGCACTGTTTGTTTTGCTTTCATCTAGATTGCTCGTCAAAGGTACAACAAGTACTTTTCTGAAGAGTCTGTGTAAATCCACTTAATATAATACTAATCCCATTGTAAATATATGAGACTAACCCTTACATTAAAAAACCCTATGTTGAATATTTGTGTTACCAAGAAGTCAGAGGTGATAGGAATAACCATGTAATCTATTTGGATTATGAATTTGAATTTTCATATATTGGTACAATCTGTATTTCAAGGGTTATTGAATCTGCTGAGGTTCCTTGTCCTCCTTGTACCACAGTCCCCTGAAAAGTTTCTGAGAGTCTCAAGGGAGCATTTCATATTTTTTAATAGACTCAGTGCTACTGCTCCTATGTCCTGCTCCCCAGGTGCCATAGCCTCCACTGTAACCCATGGCACCAGCGCCGAGTGTCTTGGAAATTAGAATCACCTGCAGAAGTACCGCACATCTTGATGCCCAGGATGCACTCATTATTAATTAAATCACACTATCTAGGATGTAAAAACCAGGCATGGACACTTTATTAAAGATCCCAGGTGATTGAAAGGCCAGCAAAGTTTACAGCCAGCTGACCTATGTCTAGGAATTGCCAGCTATCCAAACTTTGTAATAGGGTAAGGGGTAAATGGAGTAGAATTGTTTTACCTGCTTTTCCTATTATAATCTGTTCTTGGGTAAACCTGTTAGTTTCCTCTTGGCTCTCAGCCTCACATATGCCTTTTTCATTTTACCCTCTATTCTGTCAAGGGCTGGAAGCGTCCAGACTATTTTCCTGGACCCCTTTGCTCACAGGGTTTGATTAAATTCTGCCCATGGGCAGCCTGAGCAGCTGACTAGAAGCCAGGAAGAGATAAGTAATTTTTTCTACTCTGGCTCTGGCAGCATCTGTGATATCACCACTGATTTAAGCAGCCACTGAGGGACTGCAGACTCCTGGATTCTCACTCAGTGCTTGCAGTGAAAGTTCCAGTTGCCATGGTGTTTTAGCTCTTATGGTTTGGGGCACTGCCACTTTCCTCTCTTTCTTCTCAGTCTGAGCAGTTTTAGCAGCTTCTTGCATTTCCTTGCATTTCTTTTCCCTATGGCTTCGCCTTCTAACAATTTAGAAACATTTAACTATATTAAATCCCTCTGAAATATTTAGAGTGCTTTCTGATTGGATAATTAGATACCAATTGATAAAGCGAGGTGCTAAAGCTGTGCTTATTGAGCCTCTATGTCTCAATTATGCGTTATTAGTGAGACAGCTTTTCCTGGTTTTTATTTGCAGCACTCTCTCTCTCTCTCTTCATTGTCCAGGGTACTCTGCTATTTCTAGGGACAGAGCCCTATTGATAGACTCACTCAGATCCTTCCTCTGACAGTGGATAGTTTCACTGCATCAAGCTTGTCATGCCACTTTCCCTTTACGTGAAGCCTCAATTTTTTTTCTCAAGAAAATCCTCAGGGCCTCTGCTTCTGCACTTCTGGTAGGTAGTCTTACACTCTCAGTTTACTAACACATCTGAACCTCATTGTTGGATATAAAACATAGGCTGAAGTTGGGACACTTACTATATTGTTTTGTTTCTCAATTTCAACCTAATTTATGTAAGTTCCTGTGAAAGCATTTATTCACAAATTTTATTGTATAACAGAATGACATTGAGAGCTCATTCAAATGCAGATTCCCTGGCCACCCTCTCCCACAGCCAGACAGTCATTCAGTAAGTCTTGCACTGCTTAGGAATGTGTGCTTTTAACAAGCACTCGGGAGGATCCTGAAAGAAGGAACCAAGTGACAACATACTAAGAATGACTATCCTAGTGCCTATTTTTACCTTATTTTCTTTCTACACACCTTATTTGTATTTGATTGTCATTTTATACAAAAATCTCAACTGAAACTTCTGTTGCTTATCAAGTATCACATATTTTAGAAAAATCATTGTACTAGCAAAAAGCAAGGCATACTGAGTTGGAGCAAAAACACCCGAAATGGTGAAGGTGGGGTATGTCAAGCCAGTGCAGCTCATGCAATGTCTTTAGGGGAATTAGAAAGAAAAAAGCACTTTCCCTGGGCTATTGAATTTAAAAAAAGAAAAAGAAAAAAGAATGAAAGTACACTCTCCAGGTGGAAACTGCTCATAGGCACGTGGCTTATGAAAGGAATATTCTCTTTGAAGGAAGAAAGAGGTATTCCTTCCCTCAGTAGTACAAGATCCCACATGAAGACATATGCTTGACAAATGGAGTGAGTTTCTACTGCTGTTCACGGCCTTTACCAGGCATCCCAATCCTTCACTGTCGTACCCTGGGAACATCGAGGGAGAGGGAGAAGTATAATGAATCAGGATGGAGGAATTCAAAGGAAAGGGTTGTATGCAGATGACTGGCATGCTTTAAGGAGTAGAAAGGGTAATTGTATTTATGGAAAAATATGGAAGGAATGGTGAGTGTGTTAGAAACAATGCCACAAAATGTCACTGTAGGAGCTCAGGGGGAAGTTGTCACACTTGACTGTGCAAAGACGATCAATAGATTCAAATCATTATTGAACTAGTATATGATTCTATTAGACACTATAGTTGTTTCCATTTCTCTCTGGTCCAAGTTACAATACCTATGAAAATCTCACAATAGAAACCTGGTAGGAGCATATTTTAATTGTAGAAAATGCACCCAAAAAGTAATTACTTCCTTTTCAGCTCTGGCTTTGAAAACACAAAAGTATGAATTAAATTCATTCAGCTTTTGTTAATTTGTAGAAATGTTTCTGGCTTTGTAAAATATATTTTTCCTACCTCTTTTCACAATCTTAGAAATAAATGTGTCCCTCACCTAATATTCACTCACTTCAATATGTTCTGTGTATAGCCAGTTGGACTTGTTCATGTTTTCCATTTTTCTATACTCTCATAAATTTAAATACATCATTGAAATAAAAACATTTAAAATAGTTTTTATATGAAAAAATATATTTCATGTCATGTTATATTTCTTTTGTTTTTGCTGCCTTCTTAAGGATTAAGTGCCTGATTGAATAAAATTTGTTTGGGGCACTTTATAAAAATAAATTAAAATAGTATGTATACCCTAGTAGATCATAAACTCTTACTTTTGAATTAGAAATGATTTTCATTTCCCAATTACAAAGGTGGTACATGCTCATCATAAAAATTCAGATACTTTTTTCTGCCATAAAGAAACTTGACTGGGACTCAGAAACAAAAGAATAAAACATTCCCCGATGCAAAGTAAATTAATTAGACATAAATACTAGTTAATTTTTTGTAATAAATAGGATTGAAAGCATAAACACATTAGCACTGTTTTGTTTTTGTTTTTAGAGCATTTAACGGTTTACAAACACTTTGACAAACTTTAACATACAGAGTTAGGTGCTATACTCCTACTCCTATTACTATGTTCTGAGCACTTATTTTCTGCTTCCTAAATTATTACTTGATCTGTAATGAAGTGTGTTCTGACCTGCAATTCATAGAACATGTTTGTTTTGTTTTGAGAAACAGCACACTTTATCAGGAAGCAGACTGCTGCACAGTGACCAACAGACAAAGGCCACCCTATGGGCACTTACACATCATACTCCAAAAGACACAGAATTTTTGATAATAAAAATCAACGAGAACAAGGATTCCTCTGGGCAACTCCCCCAACCTCATCCCTTTCAGGGTTCGAGAAATCTCCCAACCATTTTCCTGATGGCAGCTGTGGTTCACTGGAGATAGAGCCCCTCAGGGGTGCCTTCCTATTTCTCATAAACAACATTTTCTTTAGATTTTTGGAAGTCTTCATTTTTTACTTGCATTCTACATTCTCTAAGGCCATCAGACCAACTTCTGTACAGATTGCCTTGATGTCAGCACCAGAGAGGTCACGATCAAGTCGTCCAGGTTTACATCATCGGCCAGCATCATCCTGATTGTGTGAATCTGAAAGATGCGCTTTTAGTATTTTCATCATCAAGGGGGCACTCAATCTTCCATCAAAGCAGCCTGGTCTGATAAGTGCTGGATCCAAAGTTTCTATTTGGTTTATGGCCATGATAACTTTCACATCTCCCCTAGAATCAAATCCATCTGACTGGTTGAACAGTTCCAACGCTGATCGCTGAATTTCTCTCTCACTACCAGAATTTGAGTCATATCTTTTTGTCCCAATTGCTTCAATTTCATCAATAAACATGATGGCGGTGCATGTTCTTCAGCAACTTGAAACAATTCCCGTACAAGTTTGGGCCCATCACCTAGGTACTTCTGAATAAGTTCAGAGCCAACCACTCTCAAGAAAGTGGCTGAGGTTTGGTTTGCTACTGCTTTGGCTAAAAAGCTTTTACTTGTGCCAGGTGGACCATAGCGAATGACCCCTTTGGGAGGCTTTATACCCATCTCTTCATAATATTCAGGATGGGTGAGAGGAAGCTCCACGGATTCCTTAATTTCCTGAATTTGGTTGTCCAACCCCCCGATATCAGCATAGGTCACCTGGGGGCCTTTTCCACCTTCATCACTGTGACCGGGGCATCTTGTGTTATCCATCAGCACCCCTATCACGGCATGTACCTTGTGGCTGAGCAGGACCAAGCAGCCAGGTTCCAGCAGATCCTTGTCTACAAATGAAAGAATGCTGACATAGTGTTCTGAGCCCACAGATGTAGACACAATGGCATGATTGTCATCGATGATCTCATCCAAGTTTCCTACTGACATCAGGGTCCCCATCAGATCATCCACTTTTGATCTTTCCTCCTCTTGCTTTTCTTCTAATGGTTCCATTTCTTTCTGATTTCTAATGAATTCTTCCTCCATGAGAAGACAGTCTTTAATTCTCTTTAACTTCAGTAATTTTAACTGGCACTGAGTGTGAGGTGTCACTAGTGGCAGTTTGCTGGCAGCATATGATCCCTCTGTTTTCTTCTTCTTTTTCCCCACTCTAGTTGATACAGGAGGTTCGTATTTCTTTTTCTTGTCTTTGTCATCCTTCTTTCCACCTCCAGGACCATGACCACCACTCTGACTTTGAACCATCTTGCCTTGGCCACTGGAACTGCTGCTGCCGGAAGTTTGTCCACCCAGAACATGTTATTATGATCTTACAGAACACAGTTTATCTTACAACTTATGTTTTTCTTCTCATACAGTCTACTTCCAAATTCTTAAAACTTATGTTTGATCGTATGTTCAAAACAAAGTTAGTGCAGTCGTGGTCATTCTTTTTTTTTTTTTTGGCTTTATTTACCATTTCCGTTAGGTTCCTAGGGTTGTTGTAACAACATTGGCTTACAACAACAGAAATCTATTTTCTCACAGTTCCGGAGGCTGAAAATTCAAAAATGTCTCCATTTCCCTATACATATATAGACACCAGTCATTGGATTTAGGGCCCAGCCTAATCCAGTATGACCTCATCTTAACTACAGGTGCAGGGGGCTAGGATTTCAACTTATTTCTTTGCAGAACTCAATTCAACAAATTATTTTTGTGACATTTGCTATTGTCTATGTCTTCCCTCTAGAAAATTTCTTGACTAACACCTCTGTCTTTTCAAATGTCCCTCTCTTGGTCTTGTCCCTAATGGGAAAAGAGAATAGGATAGAAGTGGGGGCAATGGTTCTCAATCAGTGGTGATTTTGTTCCACAGGAAATATTTGGCAATGACTGGAGAAATTTTTGGTTGTCACAACTAAAAGATGAGGGAGTTGCTGTTGGCATTCCCTGGGCAGGAACACTGCTAAACATCCTGCAATGCACAGGACACCCCACCTTCTAAATTCCCCCAATAAAGAATTATCTGGTCTCAAATGTCAATAGCACTGAAGTTGAAAAACCTTGATCCAGAAGTTTACAGCACTATTAGAACATACATTCTCTCAGATGGCTATCTCACATCTTTATCAGAATGCACATTGCTAGCTGAGAGTAGTGATAAGGAGTTTAGAAGTATAGATCGGGGACTGGTTCTATACCAAACACCTCACCTCACAGCTTGGTCTTTGTATAGCATTGGTTGTCAAGCACAGCTGACAAAACCATCTGGGGAACTTAGAAAAATGACAAAAACTCAGGCCCTACTCTGTTCTATTGAACCAAAATCGATGTTGGATTGCAGAAATCTATCCTTTTGATGTTTACAATCTAAAGAGTAAGTTGGAGAGTAACAAAACACACAGACAAAACATTGTTAACTTTTCTAGGAAAGGAGGTAGCCTAGGGGAAAAACAGTGGAAAAGAACAATAGAAATGTAGTCTTTACATAACAAAACAAAACAAAACAAAAAGTGTTAAGCAAAGAAAAAACTCTCTTCATTTTTTTAAATTGCAGATTAAGTTAGAAATAGACAAGTCTCCATTTTTACAGAGTTTCAAAGATTAGAGTAGCTGTGTGAAAAGTGGACATACCCCCAGGTACCCATCAGCTTAGTGTAATTCCTAACTAGGGCGCCTCGAGCGTGGAGCTCCTGGCACCACATTTACTAGAGTACTTCCTGAGTGCCCCATGGCCTTGATACAGGGTCCCTGGAGCCCAGAAGTCTGCTTCCATTCATAGTGTGATTTGACTAACACCTCAAACCAAGACTACTAAAAACAGTGCCTGACAAATACTATGCACTCAACATGTATGTGTTAAATAGATAAATAAATACTCTAAAATACAAAGGAAGTCTTAATTCTAATAGCCCACCTGACCACTGGAACACAGAATGTTCCAAGTTAGCAAAAGTGCTGTGTTTCCCTCAATCCTGAGGGATCACTCTAGAATAAAGAGTAATCTGTAACAGATAGCATTATTACTGACGTGTTCAGCAAGCAAGATGAGTGGGATGTCATAAAGTGGAAATGTCTTTCACTGTCTTTATAAATGAATTAACGTATTCTAAGTTGCAATGCACAATCTCTATTTGCTAATGAGAAAGGCTGGTCCCCTATTTTGTCAGATGATTGAACCTGGTCAACTCAGAGGGTATTGCTGGCTGAACTCTTCCTTTTCCTGTTCCACTTTCTCTTTGCTGCAAATCAGGGCTTTTGGTCCATCTTGGATTGAGCCAAGCAAGGAGAGGACAAATTTTCTTGATTAAGAGAACTAGTAACTAACTAGTCCTGCTAAGCCTGCCTAATATTTAAACCTTCTTTTCCTGGGCACTTGTCTTGGTCCTTCAGATGCTCCCTTTGCACCTCCACTGGGCCAATCCAGTTGGGCTGTTCACATCTCTCACATCAGGCAGCCACCCCCAACCTAGCCTCTTGTTTCCTCCTGAATCCATTTCACACAGAACTCTCCCTATTGAAATTCCCACCACTACTCCAAACATGATAATGCACAAGGTTTCAAAGAACTCCAAGTAAGCTTGCTCCCTCCACTCTGGACCTTGGGAAAATTCATGGGAGAAAACTCATCCGTTCTTTAAGATGCTGTCTTTGGGTCTTTGGTGATAGCGAAGGTTGCATTGACATTCCAGTTCTCTCTCTTCCAGTCTCTCTCCCCTCCTCTCCTCCCACTCCTCCTCCTCTTCCTTCTCTCTCTGTATCTCCCTCTCTCCCTCCCTCCCTCTCAATGCTTCATGCTACTAGCTATCATCTCAAGGCTGCCTGTCAATCAGGTTTGGCATGGAAAGAGGTACTCCCTCCTCATTCTTAGTAGGATGGACCTAAGGGCATAGAGAGCAACTCTTCACAATCCACAGTTCAGCTTAACCTGTTCTACCTTCCTTGTGAATTTGAGAGGCCTCTCACCATCCTAGGACACCTCCTGAGAAGTGCCCACTCAGCAGTCTGGCACATAACTTTGAAATTCCACATCTTTTGAGTGCTGTTGACTAAACTGAAACTAAGAAACAAACAGCCCAATTGTATGAGCATTAACTCAGTAATTAAGAGTCTTCTTATTTTGACAATACACAGTGATGCAATAATTGTTAAATGGCTATCCTCAGGTTATTTTTCCATTTTTATGTTTAATTTAGAGGCATAATTAAACTAAAAGGTGTATTGACTTTCAATCATAGCTATGGAAGTTTTGCATGGCCAGGACACCATGTCTTAAAAGCCTACCCAGATTTATTATATAATCTCTTGGGTGAAATAGCTTCGAGAGTGCTCAAATCTAAATCTATATCCATAAAACTAAAATAAACATTATTACCAAAATAACTAAAATAAGTGGAACTCAAGTAGCCAATCCACTAATCCAAATAAGTTTCTAAAATGAAGCATTGGCAGCATTCCATATAGCAGCCAGAGGTAAGGCAAATTGTGTTAAGATTTGTCTTACCTAATCCTCCAATGTCTTCCAACTGGACCTAGAATGAAATCCTAGGTCCTTAGCATAGCCTGCAAGGCCTTAATGTGATTTGGCTTCTCCCTACATCCAGATCTTTTCTCCTCCTACTTTCTCCTTAAGCCACTTTCTTCCAGATATACCAGCTTTTCATATACCTCTTTGGCTTGTTACTGTTAAGGCCTCAGCACTTTATGATGCTTCCACCACAGTGGTTCTCAACTGAAAGCAATTTCCCTCCTCCCCCATGAGATACTTATCAAGGTCTGGAGACAATTTGGTTGTAACAACTGGACTGGGGAATGGTGCTATCAGCATCTACTGAGTATATACTAAGAATGCTGCTAAACATCCTGCAATCACAGTACAGCCCCTCCAACAAATTATCATCCCGCCTCAAGTGTCAATAGTGCTGAGCTGGAAAACTCCTCTCTCCCTGCAGTAATCTGCCTGCTGATCTTTGTATGCCTGCAACTTCTCATTCCAGCCTCAGCTCAAGGCTTCAGCAAAATGTTCTTCCAACCACCCAGGCTGACATAGCCCAGATCCCACCCCACCCCTGCTGAGGTCATTACTGTATTATTTTCCTTATTTTAAAGTTTATTGTTTTATTGTCTCGTAGTTTATAGCTCTAGAAGGGGGTTGCTTGTTCTTCCTGTCCACTGCTACATACCCAGCATCTGGGCAGAGCAAGGCACACAGTGACATCTATTAGACAAGATATGGATTAGTGAATTCCAAAGGGAAGGGCACATAAGAATGAGTTAATAAGTAGCTGAGACCTTTTTTATGTTATTTTTTTTTTCCAGAAACACTGCTTAGCTAAAGAGGAGGGAGAAAGAGTTCAATAATTGATTTACAAAAACAACAGGGGATTTCAGATGCAATGGATTAGCGGATCAAGCTTTGCGATGGCATCACTGATGTTCTAAAGCTCAGAAAGCTTGGAAGAGCACTAGAACACAACCCACACTAATATTGCAGTAAAAATAACATGTTCACAAAATTGGCAACTCGTGCCTCTGTGACATAGCTGAGCACTATTGTGAACAAATCTTACTGAATGAGCAGCAAAAAGGGGAAAGCCTGTTAGGTTCCTGGTGAAGATAGGAGGAAAACCACTTAAAGAACAACGCAGGAGCTGGGAAATTTACTTGCATTTTACTTGGGCTTTAGTCAGTCTATTTGCTGTAAATTAATACCAAATCAGTTATCCATGAGTGTCAGCTTTCTAGATCAATTTCTTTCTGATTTGGTACCTGAATGGTAAAGATGGCATCCTTATTCCTCACTAGTTCGATGGCTCAGTTTTCAACCTCTGTGGACTGTTCAACTCAGAGAAGCAAAGACATTATGCAATCAGAATGCTGCTGAAATTTTCTCAATTTTCTGATTTTTAACCACTATCCAGCCAGGTCTAACTTTTAAGGAATCAAGGTTTTTCCATTTTCCAAAACACTGGGTATGCAGGAGTGTGGGGTGGAAGTGGGGGGAAGACACCAGAAGGAGTAGAAATATTAAATCTGTATCTCATGAAAGATTCTGATTCAACCCAGTTTTACCTTTAGCCAAGGAGTAGAAACTCTATGGCTCGATGTGGGGAGTCTGTGAACTTCTCAAAATTAAAGTCAGAATAATGTTTATGTCTTGTTCTGAGAAGCGTCTCCACCATTCTGCTGGAAGCTCTGACATTTACGCTCTTTAGGTATTCGGCACTCTGAAAATATTCCGTATTTGGTGACATAGCAGTCAGTTATAAAATTAGTATAAACTGCAGACAATTTTGATGAACTTGGTAGAATTTGGCGGTACATTATTCACGTGTTTCCGTTTCAGAACGTACAGAGACTTAGCAAAGAAGTCTGTGAGTCACCAAGAGCCACATGGAATCTTTGAGCTGGTGGCGAACTATTCCTGGGTATCTTATGATTTCCTCCAAGTAGAGAAGTGAGGTGAAGAGAAGAGGACAGGTGTTTTCTCCCTAGGGCAAGAGTTCCAGAAAGTAAAATAGAACAAGTTCAAAAGATTAGGCTCCTTCAGTTTTATCCAACCCAATTTTTGTTTGTTTTTTTTCAAATATCATGTTACTTTACAAAATAAAGGAATTTATTTGGTGAAGATACCTGCAATTAAAGTTCACATGAAGGAGTGAGGAGAAATTTGGGAAAAGAGGACTGCTTCAGAAGAGAATGATGAATGGTGGGAAAGAAGAGCAAACACAGAGAATTCTGCATTTTTTTTTTTTTTTTTTTTTTTTTTACAATTAAGTAGTTAACAGATTGCAGCATCTGAATTTGGAGAAATAAACAGCAACGAATGGAAGCCTTGCACCCACTGTTTTCTCATCACAAGTCCATCAGTCATACTTAAGAGAGAAGCTTAGCTTCTATCTTCTTAAATCTGCTTGAATCCTGTGGCAGGTGCACAGGGACGACAATGGTCAGAATGCTGCCATGTAAACTTGCAGTATGTGGCAAGCACACAAATAAAAAAAAATGCTGAAACTTTTTTGAACAGGAGAATCTGCACCTACCTAGACAAAGGCTTATTTATATACTTTTGTCTTTTGCTTTACTTTATATAGAAATATATAATACCTGTGAAAAATTATCCCCTGCCTGGAAAAGAGGTGATGCAGAGATGAAGATACTTGTCATTTGACAATCTTGATCTCTAAGAATCAAATGAATTTTCTTTGAGGCTTAGATTTCCAGCTCTATGACAAAGGTTTTAGAGATAGTCATTACTTTAGTGACTAACTCTTGACTTTCCACATCAAAAGTAGATAGTCTCATTCGATAGAAACGTGTGAGTAGATCATATCTCCCCCTTTGATGCTGTAAATCGGATATGAAGGTAATAAAAATAATAGATTGTGTATATCTCTGTTGATATGAAAAGATAAAGTAAGAATGTACAAAGAAAATCCAATGACCACCAAGGCTAGATTTTACATCAAGAAAAACAAGAGATCCAAATGTGACTTTTGTCTCTAAGGAGGGGCAACCACCCTCACATATTGAAAAATAACTATTGGGTTGTAAGAAATATGGTTAGTAAAAAAAAATTCAATAACCAAGTCTTGGGTTATGTGAAAATAATAAAAAGCATGAATAATTCTTTGTGAAAACTCTATAAGCAATTCCGGAGCACCTGTCAGAAGAACAGATGAGGACATAAAATCAGCCTGGTGAGCTGGTCTCCTTGAATGCAGAAGAAATGTCTCCCCTCATTGTGTTTATAGTGCTTGAGGGCACAGCAAATGAATGTGTTTTTTCCTTTGATGTTCACATCTGTAGCTGTGGGATTCCACTCCAACCTTGGGACAGATGGCCAAGAAGCTATGCTAGGCATTAATAGGGATTCCTTTGAGAGCCTGGCATAGCTTCCCACAAGAATAGCTCTCAGTCTACATATATTTATAGCAGGTAGTCACCCATATTCACAATTTGGGAAGGACTCAAAACCCTCTCTATTTTTTTTCTTATCACCATAGTGCTGAAAAGCTTGAAAATACCACTAGCCAATTCCTTCTGTACAGCCTAACGGTTCTTAATGTTTACATTAATTACGCTAGTACCATACTGGTCCCAGCACCTTGTTAGCTAGCTAGCTGGTAGCAGGATGGGTTTTTTTTTCTTCCTTTTTTTTCTAATTCCATGTCACATAGCAAAAGGTAATGAGCACAGACAACTTCTGATGCAGAGGGAAAGAACAGTGAAGAGGTAGGGAAATATTCTGTTCCTCAGGTTCTGACAAAGATGCTAGAAACCCAAATCATTAAACTCAACGTGTTTAGGGAAGATCAAAAGATATTAAGGATTATAATTCAAAATATTTCCTCTGGGTATGTTATCAGGTAAGTTTTGAGATTCTGTACTTCTCTGAGTCTTTCTTGTGCCTCAATTATTCTATCAAATTCACCTTTTCTTTATAGACAGCAGCACTAAGATTGCTTAGTTCAATCTGAAGTGGTTTTCCTCTAGGGAAATTGCACAGTTGTCAATCTGGGGTCTCTCTTCACCTTCGTCATGAAAAGCCCCTTCTTCTGTCTTTTGTGTTAAAGAAGAATCCTACTTCCTGAATTACACACCTCCCTCTATCCACTGCTTCCTAGGAAAGAACACTTAGGGAGTAAATTTTTTTTTAATTTTGTAACTGACTCATATCTTGACATAAAATCTTAGGTAGGATGAATTTGTCTTTTAAATTTGAAAGCATTGTTTCATTTTAGTCTAGCTTTTAGTGCTGTGGAAACATTCATTCTTTTTATTCTTGTTTTCTACATCATGAAGTGTTCTGTTTTTTCCTTTTGTGAAAACTTTGAAAATCTTTTCTTGATCTCTTGTTTTTAAAATTTTACAATCATGTGTGTTGGTATGAGTTTGTTTTTATGTCATGAACTTGGGCACTGTGTAGGTGTTTTTAATCAGGAAGTTGCTTTCGATTTTCAGTAGTTCTTTTGAACTGAATTTTCATGGATAATTTCTTACTGTCTGTTTTCTCTGTTCTCTTCAACAGAAACTCCCTATATGTGAGCATTTAAAATTTGGGGCTGATTCTCTAACTTTTCTTTTTTTTACTTTTTGTTGTCTTTTAATTTTTGTTATCATACTACTTTCTGGTATACTTCTGAGGCTTTATTTTCTAAAAACTTTATTAGCATTTTAATTTGTTATTATATTTTTAATTCTCAAGATTTTGGGGGTGATATGGAAGTTGTTTTCTGTTATTTTTCTGAATAACCTGATGTGCGATTTCAGTTCTTTCTTATGGAAATAATGTTTTATCACTGTGAAAAAATTTATATATCTCCATATATATTCACACACATGTATTTGTGGAATTTTCTCCCTATTCCTCATAAATTTTTCTTCCACTTCCATTTTTTTCTTTCTGTTTGATTTCTGTTTTCATGTTATAGACTCGGTTTAAATATCTGCTAATTATAAACTGTATGTCTGTATTTGAGTGAAGTACCAGAACCCTATTTGAAAGCTTTTCTCAATGCTTGGTTTTATTGCAGTATGATCTCTATTGGCCATTTATTTGGGTAAGTCCCAATTGCTAGATTTATTATTATTCTCTTAGGATTGTCAGTTTTCCCATAAAGCAAAAGTCATTCTTTTTTTTAGCTGAGAGTAATAAGCCCAGCTACCAGAGTTTTCCTGAATCCAAATATGAAAGAAGGTAGCGAGGTGTATATCTTCTCAGGAGACTGTTAATCTCTGTTTCCATTATGTCACCTGGCCTCACATGGTACTTAATGCACACAGATCTGATTCTCTCTCATTCAGCTTTTAGTCTTCTAATAGTTTAATAATGGAACTATTACCCAGTTGCACTTTTTATGCAACTATTCAAGTAATTCTACTGTCTCAAGCTCTCAAGCTCTATCCTGCACCCTTACTCCTCACTTTTAGATCAGTCCAGGCCTTCTAATTCCTGAGGTTTTCTAAAGTTCTTTGCCACAAATCAGCATGGTGCAGGTTCTGAGTTATCCCTTCATGAATTCTTCCCCCCTCTCTTCCTCTTCTTCCCTCCCTCCACCTCTCCTGTCAATCACATCATTGGTTTGTCTGTTGTTGGGATATTTGGCAGGGAAAAATAAACTGCAGCCCTTTTCCTTGCCAGAGTTCTAAACCACTTCAAAAATAAGATAAAATGAATAAGATATGTAGAAAACAGAATAAACATTTTGGAATGTTAATGCTGATATTAAGTGTTTCTGTTATCTACAGGAAAGTGGACTTTGTAGTAGTGAATCCTTGAGTGAGAACATTTGTCCCACTCAGTAGTACTGGACTGGAGCAGACTTCCAGTCCTAAGGCAAAGCTACTCCTAGAGTCCAAAACACAATGTACATTATCTGCAGTCTGCTGGCTCGTTAGAAGAAAAGGAAAGTGCTGGCAACTCATGCCTTCTTTCTCCTTCCAATCAGACAGAGCATTTCGTCTTCCCTTGGACAGAGTGAATAATAGGTAGCAAAGGGCCAAGAGAATTATGCCAAAGTGTTTCTTTTCACATGGAGGTAATTATCAGGGGAAAAGAAGAAGCATTAGCATTCCAGTATTGCCCAGGTTTTGTTATCTTAATTCATTGGCTTAACTATTAAAGTTATGGTCAGTTGAGATGTGCTACCTCCTTTCTGGGAAATGATTAGCTGTCCCTCAGAATAATCCTTCATGATGCCACTCTACATCTAACAACTGCTTGTCTGGCTTTCTTCTCGGATGTGGGTCAGAAGAGTGCATTAATTAAATCATTTCCAAGGCCACTCTGTACTCAAGGCTGAAAAGTCACTCTTTATTCTATTTCCATTCTCAAATTATGTTTAGCCACTTTTTCAGAGGTCCTCGATGAGCTCAAATGACATCATAACTATGTTTTAATAATAAACTACATAAAGACACTGTAACAATAAAATTCCAGCAGCACAGAGATGCTTTAGATACAAATATAAATCTCCTGCCATCATCAGATTCTCTTGGGGGAAAAAAACAACAAAACAGAGCCAACTCTCAAATCCCCTTGTAAGTCAAAGCCAAAAGGTCAAAAGATGTATAGATCCAAAATTAAATATTTCCCTTCTGTGTTACTAATCCCCAGAAATTTAAGTCTACCTCAACTTCTTATTTCAGCTCAATTTCAAAGCTTAGTTGTATTTGTCTAGGTGTTTGAATGTAATGGATAAAAGCACAGAGTCTAAATCAGATTTCCTGCATTTGAATCCTATGGAGATCACTTAATAGTTGTTTGACCATGGAGAAGTTTTTTAAGCTCTTTGTCTCTCAGATACCTAATCTGTAAAATGGAAATATTATTAGCCATCTCAAAAAGACGATGTGAGTTTTACCTAAAGTAATGTATGTTAACTCCTTAAAAGATTTCTTGGCATATAATTAACTCTCAATAAGGAATTAATTTACTTTCTTCAGTGGCTTCAGCCTGAACCACCTTTCACAGAAATGGGTAGGACTCCTTTGAGTCCTTGGAAATTAATCAATACCAAGTTTCTGGGGTTGCTCATTTTTAAAATCCAATTCATTAACAGGACATCCTAGAGTATGACCACTCTGACTGCACACCCACAAAATAATACCGCATCCTCAGAGCACAGAGCAGTTATCCCAGGCAAAATTATGTTCCCAGAAGTCAGTATATGGAGATGTCAAAGATCATATTGCATTCTCAATGGTAACTGATTGAGAGAACATAAATAGAGAAAATCCTTATTTAGCCATGCCATCATTCAAGTAATTCAGAATCCATGACCTATGAATTTGAACTGCCCATCAAGATGTTAATTTGAGCATGTGCATTTTCAGTAAATGGTAGAGGGTGGAGGGGCTCCACACACACTGACCATCTTTTCTATGGAGCCGCATTTGTGCAACAGCAGCCCTGCTTACCAAATATTTTAAACTTGGTTACTTTATTTTTCCAGAATATTCACAACTTCTTAGTTTTCTTTCTTACTTTGAATTCCTTGTGTCTATGTGTCTAGGGAAAAATAGAGAAAGAGACAGAGACAGAGAGACACTGGCTAATTGTGGCCAGCTACGCTTTCCAAATACACTAAATATCTCCACCTTTCTAAGGGCAAAGTTGTGAGGGGTGGAGTGAGATTCTGCTAACAGATCACCCTCCACACAGAAGAATACTCCAAGAACGGGGATGAATTCCACCATTTTTTTCTTTTCTTTTCTTTCATAGAAGTTACATTTGGTTTTGTAGATTTTCTAATTTTTGCTTTGATTTTTCTTTCTCCAATTTGTCTTCTTATACTTACTAATGTTCTTCCTCCTACTTTCATTGGGTTAATTCTGTTTTTCTTTTTGTGACTTTTGGATTGGACAATTAGCTCATTATTTTTACCCCAGATATATTTTCTGCCCCTATAATTTGCCTTTCCTAGAATGTCATCTAAATGGAACCAAACATAATCTGGCCTTTAAATCTATATTCTTCATTTAACCCAATGCATTTGAGATTCACCCATGCATGCATCAGCACTTGGTGTCTTTTTGTAACTGAGAAATATTTCATTATATGTAATTATCACAGGTATATATTTACCTGTTGATGGATATTTGGATTGCTTTTAAATTTTATTAATTATGAATAAAGCCATAATAAATATTTGCATACAAGATCAGACTTAAATACATTTATAGAAGAGACTTAATGGAACACAACGCTGCTACAAAATAATAAATAAATGATCCACTCACATTCACACATTCACCTGGTGGTAGAGCTTGTACAAAGCCCAATTTGATATTAGGTAAAATGTGTAAGGTGTTTCAATGGACAATGACCTCATCTTTCAGAATCTGCAGAAAAAGTGATCAATTCTTATTCAGTTTTCTGCCCCCCTCCCCTCTCCTTATCTATTTTGTAATCCCAGGCTACTCATTAATATGGATGTTAAGGGTCTAATTGTATAATACTTGTTATGGTATTAAACCAAAAAAAGTGTCTGCAAACATTTCTTGCTGGTTTTGCATTTTAAAGATTGTAAATCTAAATCCTGTTACAGTGCGATAACAAATGTTCATTTATATACATTGCAATACCATATTCATCTGGAATACAGTAATTTGTAACTTATCATTTAGGACGAGTTGGGCAGAAAATTACTGGTATTCTATTTGTGAAAAAAATACATCTCTGAGCAAATGAATGGTATTATACAAACTTTAGGAAATACGATTAACCACTTTAACAGAAGAAATTACTTTCAATTAACATAAAGCATCTGCTTTCAATAGCTGACATGTTCATTACAAATCTTATCTTTTCAATAAAGGAAGTCATGGATATTCACTAGGCAAACCTTTGTTAAAATGGTTGAGACTTCATGGTAGCAGAATTTTATTTAATTAGAAATGTATAAAATTAGACAATACAAATTCAGAACCCACTCCACTATTTCAATTAATTGAAGAGAAATAGGCAGTTGGGCTAAGATTTTGACAAATTATATTGTGAATTCAGCCAGTCTTACAAAATGAAAAGAGCAAAAGTAGTAATAAATACTTTGTAAATGTATTTAAAGAAGCAGGTTTCCAAAAAAAAAAAAAAAAAAGATTAAATTAAGCCTAACCTAACCTTGTAAATTATAAAGGAAAGAACCTTGAGGTTCATCCAATTGCTTACTTCCTCTTCTCTTTCTCTTTTCTATGGAGGCAACTACTACTGTTGGTTCTTCAAATATCCTTTTGTGTGCCAACTTCTTTAGGAAAACTTACCTGACCCAAGGTCTCCATAAGATACCATTATTCTGTTCTTCCAAAATACTTGCATAGTCTCTATTATAGCCCTTGTCCCATGGCAATGCGATAGTTGGTTTACATGTCTAGACATTATAGCCCTAAACCTCATACTGAGGTCATCAGACCTTAATCTGCTTACAGGTAGAAACCATGCCTTTCCTCCCTACATTCTGACCCAAGTACATAATCTGGCACAGAGTAGGCACCTGATAACATTGTGGGGCATAGAACCAGCTAGCATTTAAAGCCCTGGTCCCAGAAATAAACTTTAAATCTAGAAATATTTTATATATTGAACAAATATTTTATCAGCACAATTTTTATTATTCCTACATTTTATTTTACATTGTGGTCCTTCAGAGAGAGAGAGAGAGAGAACTAAGAAAGAACTTATACCCGAGTATTTTCTAAAAAACTTAGTCATTTCGTTTCAATGTCTTTGATGTTTTCCTTAAACTTGGCTGAAAACTTTACAAACTTCAAACAATTAAGTAGTTCTAACCCATGGAGTCAGGAAAAGAAGATTATATATGAATGAAAAGTAAGAGAAGAAAGCCAATTAAGAATAGATGAAAGGAGATAGAGATATAAACTATTCTTCAAGAAATTAAGAACAGTCAATATCAACATATTTTTATTAAGTACCTACTATAAATTATATATTAGATTTGATACCGAATGCAATCTGATGTGGTTCCTAAATCTAAAAAGTTAGAGCCCTAGCTTGAAAATAAAAGAGGGAAAGAATTTCATTTACACTAACATGCTACTAAGGCCTAGAAATGGAAGAAAGCTACAGGAAATCCATTTGTGTGCCCATTTAACTCCTAGCTTAATAGATGACTACTGATAGAAAGGTATAGCTACTATTTTTGCTCTACTATTTAATAGGTGTATAGTCTAAGTCAGGTCACTTAACCACCCTGACTTTCAGCAGCAATATCACTATGCAGAATGATTGAAAAGTCTGAATATTGAGAATTATATAAAAATGCCTGGTACATGGTAGCCACTAATTTAACTTTTTATATAGTGCTGTTCTCTTTTATTCTAGATATTTCTAAACTTTAAAAAGTTATTAGAAACGCTCACAATTTTTAAGAATTTAATTATTCTTTTGTGTTCTCACGTAATGAAAAGTAGTTTTGATGTGTCTGACCTATATCAGTAATGTCACGAAACAGAAAGAAGTGGAGGGAGTTGCCTTTCACTCAGAAAACTTGGACTGGAACAATGACTTCTCAAGGTCCAGCTCACCCCAGAGTATGTGACACTTGGTTTCATGGTGGTGGTAATAAATGGTTATGTTTCTTTTCGTTTCCATCATTATAATACCGTAATTGGTACATCTGTGACATACAGGATTCCTGCTGTCCTGAAAGCAATTACTGAAATAAAAATTTGGGCAATGTTTTTCCTAAATGTGTGATAGCTCTTCTCATTGCCTGCTTTGCTAAGGAGGCAGATAGGAAAAAACAGGAGGGAGGAAGTTCCTTGTTCTAAACTCTACAGACAGGGAACTACACAACCCTAATCCTCCAGAGAGAATGCTCTTCTACCTGATGTGGAATAGCGCCAAAGACCTATGGTTAAGTGGAGGAAGCGAGTCAAGATCCGAGTGGCTGCCCAACTCTAGGCTTTTTCTGAAGTCCACTTACATATATGTAAACATATACAAATGTACATAAACCCACAGGGATACCCTAACACACATGCTGATGAACTTACGGATACCCACATTTATTCAAAGACATGAATCGAGTAGCTAAAGATCTGAGTATGTCAGTAAGAAGCTTAGTAGGCAAGCAAGAGGGAGTAGAGGTGACACAAGTAGGTTATAGATTGAGAAAAGCAATGTGAGCAAAGGACACCAGTGTGCAGTATGTGTCAGTTCGGAATGCAAGCATAACCAGGCCTAAGAGCCAGAGGGATCCCATCCTGTTTGGCGAATGAAGATTCTAAATTTATCTGTGCTGTTTGGAGCCATCATATGCATTCATGTTTGGCCTTCCCCAGGTGCTGGCTGTCTAATACCAATGGAGACTTTTAATTTGAAAAGACTATATCTGGTGATTATTTTCTTTAAAAAAAATGAAATCTTTCTTTTTCATGGAAGATAATTATTCTGTGCCTAATACCAAATGCTTCGTCTTTAAATGGCAGTATCTTGAAAGCAATAATCACATTCATCTTCCAAGTGCTTCCCGTGTCTCTTGTTACTCCTTAGGCTTAAGGGCCACTTGACACCCTGTACTTGACGCCTCTGCAGATCTTGTCACTGAGATTTTAATGCCCATTTGAAATAAATCAGGAGTGATTATCGTCCAGTGAAAAGTTCACTAGAACTCCATGTATGGTTTTCTACCGTCCCACCACTGGAGGGAATTTCTCTAGTGAATTTTTACTATTTATGGAATTAAATGATTTGATCAAATTAAAGAATAAATGTTTAAAGGCAATCAATATACATATGTACAAAAGGCAGGTTTTTAAATTGTACTCAATTTAAAGGAATTTTTCTTTTTGCAAAAAAAGAAGGCCTTTCCCATATAAACACATCCACCTACTCAAACACACACACACTCATATACCCACAGGAGGTGATATTTAATCTAGGCAACCCAGAATGTAAAGCTATACTCTCCTCTGCAGAACATCATTCTGACAGCTCATATGTTGCTGGGGCTGTGTGGACTCCTTCCAAATCAGCATGCTTTCAGGGGTTTTCTTAAGGCAAATACAGTGGTCTGATAGCCCAGGGAGCTTTGCCAAGTGATCTGGTAGCATGATAACTAATCATGCCTCTGTGGAGAATTTTTCAACCAGACTGTAAGTGTTAAAAAGAGGCAGAGTAGCTGAAGCAGCATGCTGAATTGTCCTCATCTCTGAGGTTGAGTTTATGTATCCCCAAGGCTCCGGTTGGTTCTCTGAGCTGGCAGAGAGAAGGCCAGGGGAGATTATGTTTTCCAACTGCTTCCTTTTCTCCTAAACTCTGAAGGGATTGTAGCAGTGACGCTTCCCCTGAATACACTTGATCCTTCCTGACACTGGCATCCACAGAATGCCTCGGGGAAAATAACATTTAATGAGTGTGAATTTGTTAGGTAAGGTGCTACTCACTTCACCTACAGCATATCATGGAGCTCTACAACCATTCTAATGAATTGGCAGTCTGATATTGATTTTACATGCAAGCAAACTGAGGCTTAAGAATGGCTAAATAATAGATAAATCCAGATCTTGACACTAAGTGGTAAGACCAGGATTCAGACTTGGTCAAGATGACCGGGAGTCGTCTTGGGAGTTCATCATACCAGGCTTTGACTCTTAAATTCATGTCAAATGCAATCTGAGTGCAGCCAGGGACAGCAAACTGCAGTGCACTCCAGCCTGGGACCCATCTGAGGGCAAATCTGAGAGGAGCCAGTTTCCGTGTAAACACAGGGCATCAGTTTCCCTGACAGATGTCTGCCTTTATGAATCTTCCTTCCAAGGGTGCAACTCCACTGACAGGGATGTAGATTTTCATCAGGCAGGAAAAGTCATGGCATAATCTGAGGAGGTGTCTGTGTTCTGGCAAACCTCCTTTCTTGCCAAGTATAGTTTCAGAGGCTGGAGATGAAGGTGGGAATGTTCTCTCATTTCTGTTCCCAGGAAGATCGAGGGCCAACTTCCTGGCTTGCAAGCAAGGCGGCTTTTCTCTACAACCCCACTCCTGCCTCCACAAACCCCAATGTGTCTGTTTAACACATATTTCTTTCTTCTAAGTGGTATAATTTAAGAAGAAAGCAAGTAGACAATTTCTGAAGTCAGAGAAGCACTTTCAGAATTAACACTACTTTAAATTTCCAATATTTTTAAAATAGTTCACCAAGAAACAACTGAGAAGCAACTGAGAAAAGGGCATTAGATACTACTTTTAACCATGTGTTCAGCAATGGTGATACTGAAAATCTTCAGTGCTCTAGGTTTCACCCACTGGCATGGGAATGCTTGCTTAGTCTTGTTTCCAGAATTAGAGGTAAAATGTAGTCAAGGCTCCCCCTTCCCTGGGCACAGTGGCCAATGGTTTGGCTCTGCAGATGATGATAAAATCGGTGACCAGGGACACATGCTTTTCCCAGGCATGAGGATGAGTTTGAGGCAGACCACACATTTATTCACATGGAACCTCCATATAATCAATAGCACAGTTGGACAGGTAGCAGTAGGAGGGCTGTCAGGGCTATTTTCTCTATACAGTTATCAGCTCTTATAAAACCTGTGAATTCTCCAATAATAACACCAGAAAAACCCTAATGAATAAAAACAGATAGAAAACACACTTCAAGAATGATATAAAAATAAATTAACATGCAAAATACCCACATTTTTTTCTTTAAATTTTCTCTTTTAAATTAAAGAATGAGTTGAAGATGCCAGAAGGGATCTTTGAGATAATCACTTCAACCATCACAGGAAGAGGAGGGGGCAGCAGCATATCCAAAATGGTTTCTCCTTATTATGAATTGCCCTCTATATTGTACTAAGGATCTAATGACAAAATGTGTAGGAATATTTAAAGCACCATTGCCATGTAGGCATTACTATTTTTTCCACCTTTATTAAGGTATGGTGGACAAATAAATACTGTATAAGATGTACAACATGTTTCAATATACATATACATTATCAAATGTTTACCACTATCAATCTAATTAAAATATTCATCACCTCACATAATTTATCTTTTTTATTTTTTGGAATTAGAGCACTTAAGATCACTTCTCTTAGCAAATTTCAACTATACAATACAGTATTATTAATTGGAGTCACCACGCTGTACATGAGATCTTGAGAACTTGTTCATTCCATATAACAATTTCATACTCTTTCACCAATATTTCCCATTTCCCTCACCCCGTCTACCCTGACGAACATCTATGAGTTCAACATTTTTAGATTCCACATATAAGCGAGTTCATGAAGTATTTATTTTTTGTGCCTGTATATGTGTGTGTGTATGTGTGTGTGTGTGTATATATATATCTGATAAATAAAATGCAGTATGTATGTCCATTATCTGTTACTGGATATTTTAGTTGATTATTGTGAATGATGCTGCAATTATAGTAGGAGTGTAGATATCCCTTCAAGATATTTATTTCATTTCCTTTGGATATATAACCATATATATATCCCAAAGTAGTATTGCTGGGTCTGGGTCACATAGTAATTCTTTATTTTTTTATTTATTTTTTTTTTTTGAGGAGATTTCCTACATTTTTCCATAATGGTTGTACCAATTTACATCCCCATCAACAGTGTATATGAGTTCCCCTTTTCTCCAAATCCTTTTGTCTTTGTGATAATGGCACTTTAACAGCTATGAGTTGATATTTCATTGTGGTTTTTATTTGCATTTCCCTGATGATTGCTGATGTTGAGCTTTCAAGAATATACATGTTGGCCATTTATAAGTCTTCTTTTGAGAAATGTCTATTCAGGTCCTTTGTCCATTTTTTATTTAGCTATTTGTTTTCTTGCTACTGAGTTGAGTTCCTTATATATTTTGGATATTAAACCCTTATCTGATGTATGGCTTGCAAGTATTTTCTCCCATTCCATAGATGGTCTCTTTAGTTTGATCACTTCGTTTGCTGTGCAGATTTCTAGTTTGATTCAACCTCATTTGTCTATTTTTGCTTTTGTTGCCTGTGCTTTCAGAAACATATCCAAAAAATCTTTTCCCTGATCAATTTCATGAAGCTTTTCTCCTATGTTTTCTTTTAGTTGTTTTACAGCTTTAGGTTTCACATTTAGATCTTTAAACCATTTTGAGTTGTTTGTATATTTTATGAGACATGGGTGCATTAAGACAGGCCTATGGCCTGCTTACACTGAGATTGGCCTGGTTCCTGCATCTGCAGAGTTGAGCCTGGCTCTGAGTCCATGGGAGCTGGCCTGGAACCAGGGTCTACTGGAATGGGCATGTTGTATGGGTCCATGGAGGCAAGCTTGGTGTTTGGGACCGAGGGGGCAGGTCTGAAGTATGGGTCTACGGGGCCAATTTTTGTGCTGGGTTGGGCCTGGAGCTTGAGTCTGTAAGAGTGGGCTTGAAAGCCAGGCATGGTGGCTCATGCCTATAATCCCAGTACTTTGGGAGGCCAAGGCGGGCAGATCATCTGTGGTCGGGAGTTCGAGACCAGCCTGACCACCATAGAGAAACCCAATCTCTACTAAAAATACAAAAAATTAGGCAGGTGTGGTGCTGCATGCCTATAATCCCAGCTACTTGGGAGGCTGAGGTAGTAGAATTGCTTGAACCTGGGAGGCAGAGGTTGCAGTGAGCTGAGATCTCACCATTGCACTCCAGCCTGGGCAATAAGAGTGAAACTCCATCTCAAAAAAAATAAATAAATAAAATAAATAAAAAAGAGTAGACTTGGAGCCTGGGTCCTCCGGGCCTTGGTCTATGAGGACAGGCCTGGCACAAGGGTGGGCCTGGTACCTGGATCTGTAGGGGCAAGTATCATCTTTTTTCTTCTTCTTTTTGGAGGTAGGATCTTACTCTGTCACCCAGCTGGATTTCGGTGGTGTTATCATAGCTCACCGCAGCCTCAAACTCCTGGGCTCAAATGATCCACCCACCTCGACTTCCCTAAGTGCTGGGATTAAAGTTCTGAGCCACTGCACCTGGCCAAGTATTATCATTTTTGATGCTGTCTTCACTGATAGGGTTCTGGGCATAACCATGATTAAGTAAGATGCGTCAAAGTTCATTTGGCCTTCTAATTTCACCTCATAGCCAATACTTGAAAATTTGAGCTCTAGAATTTTAAGAATATCACAGAAGCTTGAAGTAAATACTACAGAACAAATTAGAGAGTTATGTGAAGAAACTGAACACAGGTTGTCACAGAAATAAAAGGAACAATTTTATAGAGAAAACAAGACAATAGCATCAAATTCGGAAGAGAGGTGAGGATTGCAATTGAGATGAAACTAGTGGATTGATGAGAATAGTGCCAGATAATCTGAACAGGAAGATGAATGCGGGAAACTGAGGACAGGGGTTATGGGCTGAATAATAAAATATATTAGACTTAGTCTTAGGGATAACTCAATTAAACATTTTAAAATTATATTTGAGGGAATAGAGAGCAGAGCCAAAGAAACAAATCAGCAAGACAGGCAGTGGTAAAACTAGGAGTGGAGCCATGTTTGTTTTAGCACACATTTGTTGTGCAGTCACTTGAAAGTGGGTAGCAATTCAAGGACAAAGATATGCAGCCAGGCAATAAAGGTTTCTGGGCTCAGAAGAGAAGGACAAAGAGTGGAAGTAGTTGACTCTGGATATCTGTTGTTCAGTAAGAAAGCACAGCAGGAATGAATAAACGTAACTGAAATGGCTAAGGATTGCTGAAGAGTTCTGTCTTTCTCTACTGAATTTTTTTTTGATAAATTGTTTGAGATCTTTGTGATACTCACTTAATACAAGTTTTTTTTTTTTTCTTTCCGTTCCTAAACCAGCCTCTAATTCTTCAGACTTATCTGAAACTAAAAGCTTTCTTGAGATGACTACATGGTATAATTGAGTGAGTGTGGCGCCATGGCACAGCTTTATGGGCAACCATCCAGTGTTCTAGGGGATGAGATGACAGACCTGAAAGTGAAGTATTTTTGTCTATGAAAAAATTGCATTATGGTCTGGCAAATCAGTGACTAAGTCCCATCTTTGAAAGGTAGTCAGATTCCCAACTGTGAAGAGAAATAATAATGATGCTGGTGTCTCTGGTTTGTAACTGTAGGATCATATAATAAGGTGCATTTGTGTGTGTAGTGTGGGATCTTTGCCCTCTTATGCCCACTCATATGTGGGTGAGAGTCATAG
Organism: Nomascus leucogenys; assembly: GCF_006542625.1. NCBI lineage: Eukaryota > Metazoa > Chordata > Mammalia > Primates > Hylobatidae > Nomascus > Nomascus leucogenys. The sequence continues at coordinate 85,682,932 of NC_044393.1, read as the reverse complement.
GTAAATTATAAACAGTTTTTTATAAGTCACTTGATGTTAAAAATCTTATTAATTCCATTTACATAGGGCAGCATGACTGCAAGCAGCTTTAGAACTACTAAGATCACAGATAGAGCTCGATTTGAACCCATTACTTTTTGTTTCAGTTTTCTTATCTATAAAATGAAGATAATTATAATAATGTCTACCTCACAGTGTTTTGGGTAAAATAATATATATAAAGCACTAGCACAGGATGGGTTTATAATAAGCAATTTTGTTGTTATTGGAACACGTTTGTGTTTTCTACTGGTGGTAAGAACAGAACAGAAAAGGAGACAAAGATAACTATCATTTATTAAGTACCCATTGTGAGCCATATGAATTATTATAGATTATCTCATTTAACCATCTCAATAGTACATGAGATAGGTATTATTCTTATATAACAGATTCAGAAAGTAAGATTCGGAATGCCATATTTAACTTTCATGAAGTTACACAGCTTATAAGTGGCAGATACAAGATTGGAAACCAAATGTTTATCTATTTTGAATAAATTGCATGAATTATTCTTCTCATTTGGAAATCAGTTTATGGGAATAAAAGCAGAAAGGTCATATGTTTCTATATTGATTTAACAAGGCTTTACTAAGCATCTATTTCAGTTGACAGAAACATTACCAAAAAGTCCCATAATCCATAGCTTGATCTCTGGCCTCTAGGTCTTCACAGTCTGAGGAATAAACATTATTATTTTTTGCTGCCACAGAGAGACTTCTCCTTCCTCTAAAGGAGGGAATTACTTAAACAAGCCCAAGCAAATGGAAACTGTCACCTGCACAACCAAATCCGCCTGTCAGCCAGCCAGAGTCAGCCGCTGATTGCACAGCTGACATCTGTATCTCATATTAATCACAGTGTCCCAACTTGGCCAGAGACACACAGACTCAGACAAGGAAGCAACACATAATTCCAGCTCCTCTGTGGTTCTTTCAACTGTCTATCAGAAATGCATTAGCATGAGTATTACTAAACTGATATATTCGGGAAGAAAAAGACCACCAGCAGAAAAGCCAAGAACAATCTTCTAATACATGTTAGATGCAGTCACCCTTCTTGTTTAAGGTATTGTTCTTAAAATTTCATACATGTCTGTACTGAAAAGTTGTGTATGTGTTGTAGCTGTGAAATATTGTCTCTTAGTTCCCCAACTCATATAAACAATTCCTTCTTTGTTTTTTGGAGTGCCTCAAATAGGTATACCAAACTCTTGAATATGCTAATAGCATTGACAATCAAGTTGAAAATACACTCTGCTTTGAACAAAAATGAGCTATTTCTTAGAGTTCTCCTCATTTCATTTTTGACACTCTTGATTCCTAGACAGGGCTTCTGTTCTGAGATATATCTTTACATCCTATTCCTGAATTTTTCTATTACATTCTAAGCATCCAGATCCTGTCTTCCTCCTCTGAGCGCTATCCTACCTGCTCTATTTAGATCTAAGGTTTTCAAGCATGCATGACAGAATATAGTGAGGTATTAGTAAAAAGATTTTTTTAATAGAAGGTCATTAATTTTTATAAATATTATATATGTGTATATATCTGTGCCAATCTATATTGTATGTGTATGTCTACTTCTCTGTGTATTTGTCTCTCAGGAGAGAGAGATGGCACCAGCACTTGGAATGGGGACCATATAGTCACATCACTACAGAAAATGAAGCATCTTCAGGGAAGCTGACATGCAACAACAAGCAGACATTGAGAGCGGTATGTTCACTTACTTGCTCTCACTGTATTGAGACACTGAAGTTTATGTATTTCTGTTTAAGTGGATTTACATATCATATCATCTAGTGGACTTTAATTAGCCCTTGTAAAAGCAGAAGAGTGCTAAAAAAGTTTCTGTAAGGAATCTGTGGTTTGACCATAATTTAATAATGCTAGAACAAATAAACAAGGGAATGGCTGAGCTGATACATCCCTGCAGCATCTCTGTCAACTGTAGAGACAAAAATAATTACTGCCAGTAGTATCCAATCAGACAGATATTAGAAAAATTAAGCATACATTCTACCCCTGTAAAGGAGACATTTTAATTATAGTTAATAGAGTAACTGATTTTCAGTAGACACTTGTGCTATGCAGAGAGTATTTTTTAAATTGGATATTCTGAAATGTCACCATAGGTATGTGATTTTGTTGAATTTATGCTAATCAAATAGACCTCGATTTGGATACTTTAATAACTTAGAAGCAAAACACAAAACAAACTTAAAAACATCATTTTATGTCAAATGTAAAAATGTCGTATATACAGATTTGATTTATTTGTTTAAAATATCAAAGTTCAATTTATTTCTTCCAATTTACAGGAAAAGTTATTGACATCAGAGAGGATAAAGAACAATAAATAACTTCAGTGCCTTACATAAATATATGAATACAGATATTCAGAAAGTACAGTGAAGACATAGAAGAACTGATCAGTTCTGTCACAGGAGCATGTGGGTGGAGGATTAAAATGAAATTTTCACATTCTCAAGTTGACTCTTTAAGGATGCATCAAGGAGATGACGGAGAAATTATTTCAGAGACAAAAATACTAGGTGATCAGCCTTTGAAACACACTGATGCATTCAATAGGGTAACTGCCAGAGTGAAGCTGACAAAGATTCTCTCCTTGACCAAACTCTACTCAGGCTTCCTGCATGTTTCAACTAGGCCTCAACTTTTAGACTCCCATGTTTTTGTCTGTGTTGTCTAATTTTGGCAAAAATTCTGCTAAGCCAATTCAACCAGAACACCCCACCCTTCATATCCGATCGCCCTCAATACCTAATCAGGTTCCTCATCCCCCACCATCCCTCAGATGATGTCTGATCACCTTAGCCTGGCTTCAGCAAGAGTCTTGTTAGATCAGTTTAGCCAGAATCTCCATTATGTTGTTAATGTTTTTGATGTTTTCTCTTAGTAATTTTTCATCCACTCAGCCCCGCAATGCTCCTGGGCTATAAATCCCCACTTGCTCACTTGTATTCTAAATTGAGCCCAATGCTATACTCTTCTCCTCTATTGCAATAATCTTGAAAAAATTTTGTTTTTACCACTTTAACGACTTTCCAGTTCTGGTTTTCTTTGACAAGCACTGCTGAAATGATGCTTGCTAGGTGTAGGCAATGGTTAGAACTGAAGCTGGAGAATTAGATCAGTTAATCAATTTCACTGTTCTAAAGAATATGGCCCCTCGGCCAGGCGCGGTGGCTTATGCCTGTAATCCCAGCACTTTGGGAGGCCGACGAGGGCAAATCATGAGGTCAGGAGTTCGAGACCAGCCTGGCCAACATGGAGAAATCCCCGTCTCTACTGAAAATACAAAAAAATAGCTGGGCATAGTGGTGGGTGCCTGTAATCCCCACTACTTGGGAGGCTGAGGCAGGAGAATTGCTTGAACCTGGGAGGTGGAGTTGAATTGAACCGAGATTACGCCACTGCACTCCAGCCTGGGCGACAGTGTGAGACTCTGTCTCAAAAAAAAAAAAAAAAAAGAAAGAAAAGAAAAAAGAATATGGCCCCTCAAGGTTTTAGGAGACTGCCATGGTTAGGTTTACACTGTGGAAAGACCACCCAGGCATAAAAATAGATAATTGTATAGGAGTAGCCAGTTAGTTTGGAAGAAGAAAGCCCAGTAAGAAGATACTTGAAATATTACAAGATAACAGATACTGAACTGCTGAAAAGAACTTGAAGCAATGGTGACAGAGATAAAGGGTGAAATGGAAAATAGCAAACAAATAATTTTTGATGTAGCCCACACTTGGCTGGGCCAAAGGAGAAAGGTTATGCTATGAAAGTTATGCACAAGAATCAGAGTCACTCAGTTTGGGCGTCTACATTAAAGACACAGGGGTCAAGGCATTTGGGTCTAGTTATATTATTCAAAGACATCTCAGAGATCACAGCTCATCTACTCACTCCTCAGAATTACTTTTTCTGCTTTCCAAATACAAATGCTAAAATTCATCCCATGATTCCTGATAATATCATGATCATTAAATATATAGAAACAATGGCACTAGGCAACACAGAGTATTGCTAAAGCTTGCTTGCAGGGAAATCTGAAGATGTCTAAGCAATAGAACTGTTCTAATTACTTTTTGAATGATCATGTTTATGTAAAGACATTCCATAGTAAACAGTGGAAGCACAATCTGTAGTAACATTTCACCTTTGATAATAACGGCATGTGCCATGCTGTGAGTGACCAGGTGCTAATGTTGCATTGGTCCAATCTGTGCAGCATAGGCAGGCAACTCAGTGTGACCCAGGATAAAAAAATATTGTCAAAGGTTAGATTGTGTTGAAAGAATACCATAACTTTTATGGAATGAAGATCACTTGTTACAAATGGGAAATACTCAATATGTACAAGCTGGTAAAAAAAAAAAAAAAAGAAAATCTAAGGTATAACAGAAGCAAGTAGAAGATGTAGATTATCTGTTCAGAAGAGCTACCAGACCATTCTCAAGTTAAGTTTTTCTAGTTGTGGCAAAATCCACATGCCCGGCTGAATTTCAGCCTAGGTTTCCTGATAATCAAATTATAACATGGTCAATTTGGAGAAGTGTGTTAAAAATTCTGATTTTCAGAGCGAGAGTTAGGAAAATGCCTGTGTTATGTTTAAGTCACTATAAATTTTGAGTTTTATGTAATATTTTTCTATTTCATGTGAATTGTTTTGTCCATATGAAGTATGACATTCTTCAGCTGCATTCACATGATATATTTATACTCTACAAAGGGCTTTCCAAGATACATGTTCTACAAAAAACTAATTTATTTTGTCATTTCTATCTTCTAGGCCCAACTTTTTAAAATGGTGGTGCTATTTTGAATGAAAGATGTCTAAACTCTGGAAAAATCTTTAAGACAGCTTCTGAAGAATCTGGATAAAACGAACTTTAAGATGATTTTGATGGGTTGTTTGTTGCAATTTATGTCCACTCCACCAGGGGGCAAGAGACAATATAGGAAGGAAGAGATGCAGTTCTGAATTTTACAGGCTTATGGAGTAGACTAATGTTTGGAATGCCATATGGTAGGTGACCCAACACCACTGCCTTAAGAGTGGAGAGTAAAAAAGGGCTAGCTGGGGAGGCAGTGTCTGGGAAGGCCCTTAGGAAAAGTAAACATTTGATATGGTCTTGAAAGATGAGGAGAGCATGTCAGTTAGAAAGACAGGAGAATTCCAGGTCAATGGAATACTTCATCCAAAACTAGAGATGAGATCTTGGATTCTAGCCTGAATCAGCCACAGTGAAAGCTCAATTTGACTATTTATGGCCTTTGGTGAGGCAGTAAGGAAGGGAAAAGCCAGGTTATCACATAAGGACACGCAAGACAGGAAAGAGGAACTCCAGTTGGATCAGGACAGGTTTTGTATGCCAGGCTCAACAACTGGAGACTGATTTCCTTGACAAAGAGGAATAATTAAAAGTTTTAAGCTGAGAAGTAATATAATCATAATGACCATTCTGACCTCAATGAATAAAATAGAAGAGATACTAGTCATATGGAATCTCATGAGAAGGTTAACCCATTCATGCCTCAGGTTGCAATTTTTAAATTTTTGCATGAGTAAAAAATCAGATGTTGGCAATGACCTTGAGCGGCAGGATACCAATAACCCCCACATGCTTAGCATTCCAATAACGGAACACTAGGCACAAATTGGTTTAATAACATAGGTGAGGGTACTTAATGAGTTCATATATTATTATATCTTCATACTTGTGAGGTAGGTATCATTTACCCTTTTTGCAAATGGAGAAGCTAATAGTGAGTTGATGTAAGCTGTCTATGACCACTAAGAAATTGAAGATCCCTCAAGGATCAGCCACTAGAACCTCCTGTTATTTATTTATTTTTCCCAACAACTCTGACTTCTTTATTTTTCTCTTAGCAGAAAGCAGAAACATGAGAAATAAAAGTATCTATTGGAAATCTTTTCTTCAAAAATGCTAACAATTGTTATTTTAAAATATTTGTTCTAGTATCTTATATACTTTATGCTTCCAATAATATACTTAAAAATTCAACAAAGATTAACTTCTAACAGATTATAAATGTGCAAATGTATCTAACAATAAGACCTGTCACCTTCTCTGTTAATGTATAAGTAGCATTCCAAACTGAGACATTCACAGAAAAAATAAAAGCTATTTTCTTTTTACATAAAACTCCAAAGGAAATTATGAAATTGCTTCTAAATTTCCAAGGAGACTATGCTCAATTTCATTTTGTTGTGAGAGGAGGGAGACACTTGATAGCAGACATTCAGGTAAAAACCTCAATCCTGTGGAAATTCTAAATACAGGGAATTATAGGACAACCTGGGTCCCTTGAAGCCTAGTTCTACAGGGTTTTATTTTTATATCGCCTGCATATTAATACTCTAACTCTCATATCAAATAGAAATAGGCTTGAATATCACCTCTCTCCATACTAATTGGAACCCTGAAGAAGTCACATAGCATTACTTTTCTCCTTTTGTTCATCTCCCCTAATGAACAAATGATATCATTTAGTTCATCAAAGGTGTGTTTTGAGGAGTATTTTAATCCATATAAAAGACTTTGTTTAATGTCTAGTCCAAAGTGTATGTTCAATGCATTGTAGCTGTTACTGTAATCACTCATTTAGAAATCACAAAATCAGAGCTAAAACGCACTCCAGCAGTCATCTGAGCAACCATCTGATTTGGGTATTTAAAAAAACTGAGGTCTACACAGAAAGTGTTTGCCCAAGGTGACATAGCTAATCCATCACAGAGCCGGGACTCTAACCCAGATAATTTAGATTCTGGTCCTGTGTCCTTTCTGCTATTACACACCAACTTCAGTGCTGCAAGATACTACAGCAGATGTGTTGCGGTTCTGTCTGGCGTAACTGTGTGTAGCTGAAACTCAAGCAATTTGGATGTGCCCGGGGAATGGGTGAAATCAATGAGTGAGACTCTTACTCTGGCATAGACTGAAGAATGAAGCACATGTAAAATGTGTGCTGCTCTCTTTCACCTTTGTGTTCTTTGGGATTTATGGATCTTCTTTCCACATGGGAAGATGACTTCTTTGAAAGACAGGTAATGTGAGACACATGCCCTGAACTCCGGAGTGAATAGCAGCTGAAACAGCTGCTGGAGCCCCTATCCTGCCAGCAAGTATCCCCTTCATCTTCAGGCTGACAGAGAGCTGCTGGCTGCATCTGATCTGTCAGCTGCTTCACTCCTCCAGAATGAGCAAATAGTGTGTGCCCTGATCTAAGATGAGAAAAAACAGCAGCATAATCACTAACAACTCTGCCACTGACGCACATGCAAATAGCAGTTTATAACAACAAAAAAGAGGCATATATGTAGCTGGCGCATAATGATTATATTAAACAATTTTATGGATAAGTGCCTGGCTACTCTTTGGGAGAGAAAAAAATAATCTCCCATCAGGCTCTACCTACAGAAATATCAGCACTAATAATTTTCAGTGGGGGAATGCTTAGCTTTTTCAACATTAGCAATACTAAAAATAAAAAGCGATAATAATACTCTAAATGGAAGTGGTACTGTAACAATTCAGCTGATATTTTCTGCCCAAAGTCTTTACAGTTGACAAGTCACCTCTTACACTGTATTTTATTTTTATGTGTTAAGTGAGACTACTGACTTAGATAATCTCTGAAGTCCCTTTCATTATATAATACTGTAACTCTGAGCTTAATTCTTCTATATATCTGAGAGAATTTCTCTATGATCATTGTACTAGCATATAATAGGTAGGGTTCACACTGATTCAGGAAGAGTATTTTAAAAAATATTTAATATTCTCAGGCAATTTTTCAGAACTGTTAAAAACTATTTAGCCTTCTGACATGGAAAAAAACAATAGCTGTATCTAAGGATAAAAAGATGACAAGAAATAGAGTAATAACAAAAAGACTAGATTAAAATATTTCATAGCTTCTCAAACAATTCTGTATGCCATATTTTACATGAATGTTACAAAATTCAAGGAAGTAGGTATTTTCTTCATTTTTTTTTAATCTGCAGACTGGTAGTGGAACTTGCCAAGGACATACAGTTTTAGCCACAATTTAACACTAGACCTTCTGGTTTCAAGTCCAAACCTCCAGCACCAGTCTATGGCTGTTTTCTTGATGACAGGGTTGGTATTCTCCACTAAATTCATACTTTTCATGAAAAAATAATAATGTCAAGTTCTCTACATTAGGAACTGCTATGGTCTGAATGTTTGTTTTCCCCCAAAATCCATGTGTTGAAGTTATAACCTCCAAAATGATGGTATCAGGAGGTGGGGCCCTTGGTAAGTGATTTGGTCATTATGTCATTTTATTAGAGTTTAGTGCCTTGCCCCTTCTTCCATGTAAGGACACAGCAAAAAGACAGAGGTCTATGAACAAGGAAGTGGGCCTTCACCAGGCACCAAACTGCCAGCACCTTTGTTTTACACCTCCTGGCCTTCAGCACTGAAAGACATAAATTGCTGTGGTTTGTAAGCCACCTGTCTATAATACTTTGTTATAGCAGCCTGAAAGGGCCACAACTTTGACTCATTTAAAATACATAAGTGCAAACATAAATTAAATGTAAGCTTTATATTGATATAAACATATATAGCAAAAGAATATAAATAGGTCTGGAATTAAAAAATGAGAATTCTAGTGAGGATACTTTTGGGGATGGAGAGATGGAAATGAGATTGGGATGGGAATCATCTGGGAGTCAAATTATATTTATATTTTTTAAAAGAATATATATTTTTGTATTTTTAAAAGTATATATTCTTAACACTATATATACTGTTATCAGAATATATTATATCATATATGATATATATCATATATGACATATATTATCTATAGTGTTAACAGAATATATTCTTTTATATATAAAAAATATATAAATATATATTCTTTTAAAAAATACAAATTTATATCTATATATCATATATAGATATATATAACTATACATATATATATATAAAATATATTAAGAATAAGCCAAGCTGGAAACTGGCTACCTAGTGTTTAGTATATTATTCCATATATTTTTTCTATAGGTTTAATATAAATTACTTTTTTTTAAGTAATACATGATAAGTGCCCACCTGTTTTCCTGCAACCTAGCATCAGCATCTATGCTTTGAGGAGGAGACGCAGAAGTGCCAATCCCAACCACTTCCATATCACAATACCTGGATCTTTTTGTGTGATTTTGTTGGGCTCTATAGTTTGTGAGTTCAGATGGCTTAAGAGCATAATGCTTAAGATTATTAGAAGATAAAATCACCAAGAGATCATAATCATGAAAGATTAAGGTAAATGGAGCGTAAAATATTAGTTATTCAATAATTCGGCTATTTTCTCACTAACAGTGTAATCGGAATAGGATAAATTTCTCCCGCCAGCAAGTAACTATTATTGGGTAGAGAATACATGAATATTTAATATACTATTATTTATAATTGTCTATTTACTTGATTTTAATGAAGTGTTAAGCTCTTTTTCATGCACAATGTGGGAAAATTAGGGGATTTTCCTTTCCAGATATTTAAAATTTAGATTAGGGGAACTTAGGATAGTTGAAGAAGAAAAAAATTGGAAAAAAATTGCCCAATGAGAAATATCTTTAGCAAAATGAGTCTTTCTGAGAATAGAGGAAGTATTTATCAGACTAAGATAAATCTTAAGCATTGACAACTAGATCTAGGTAAGTGTAAATTAATGTGATATGATACTGATTTTCAGTCATAAACAGGTATTTATAACATGGAGATGAAAAGATCCTAGGCATATTTTAATATTTTTTTCCTTCTGCTATTGTTTCCGGTGCCTAGAGGGTGACAAAGGCAGAGGCAATTTGTTTCAGTTTACAAGGTATTTGAATTTTGATTTGTAGTGTGTTCACTCCCCTTACTGCCTGGAAGATTTCTCAATGTAGATATCTATTTTGTTTCATTCTAATAATTTATACCTATAACTCTTGCTTGTAATCATGATTCTTCTCACACCACACAGTGATATTGCTATACTCTGTTAAGTCTGTCCATTCGCAGAATGTACAATTTTTACTGGCCCAAAAGAATTTGAAAACTGATGATTACAACTGGGACAGTTTATATTGCTGCAAATAAAGTTGTTTTTTTTTTTTTCTATTCCTCTTGACAGTGGCAGCTTGACATTTAAATTTAACTAAAAATCTTAGGTATTACCAGCCTTTTAAAAAAATGCTTTTTTTAAGAGAAATTTTAGGTTCACAGCAAAAATTAAGTAGAAGATACAGAGATTTCCCATATACCACCCAGTCCCCACACATGCATAGCTCCCCCCATTATCAATCCCATCCGAGTGGTACATTTGTTACAATTAATGAATCCACACCAACCCATCATTATCACCCAAAGTCAGTGGTTTACATTAAGATTCACTTAACGTTGCAACTTCACTTAGTTTTGTACATTCTATGAACTCAAACAAATTTATAATAGCATGTACCTACCATTATAGTGTCATGCAAGGTATTTTCACTGCCCTAAAAATCCTGTGGTGTGCTTATTCATCCCTTTTTCTCCCCTAACTTCTAGCAACCACTGAACTTTCTACTCTCTCCATAGTTCTGGCTTTTTCAGAACATCATACAGTTGGAATTATACCATAAGTAGCCTTTTCAGTTTGGCGTCTTTCACTTAGTAGCATACATTTAAGCTCCCTTTATATCTGTTTATGGCTTAATGGCTAATTTCTTTTTAGCAATGAATAATAGTCAATTGTCTGGTTGTACCCATTTACCCACTGAAGGATATCTTGGTTGATTGCAAGTTTTGGCAGTTATGAATAAAGCTTCTAGAAACATCCATGTTTGTCTAGAAGGTTTTTCTGTAGGCCTAAGTTTTCAATTCCTTGGGTAAATACCAAGGAACACAATTGTTACATTATATGGCAAGAGTGTGTTTAGTTTTGTAGGAAACTGCCAAACTCTCTTCCACCGTGGCTGTATTATTTTGTGTTTCCACCAGCAATGAATGAGAGTTCCTGTTGCTCCACCATTCTTACCAACGTTTAGTATTGTAAGTGTCCTGGATTTTGTATCAGCTCTTTGTCATATTACATTTCCATCAAAATTTTTGTTATTTTATGACATACAGCCTTAGAATACTTTTCAAATCTATGCTTTTCAGCCTATTCAATATCAAATATCACATATCTGCCAAACTTGCAATCCTTCCAGTTCTACTTAGAAAACATAATTCTGTAATTGTTGAGAGGAAAGAAAATCAGCCCTTGGCCATCTCCTTGGTAACTCATGGTTGGGTGACACTCATAATTGTGTAGGTGATCACAGGAGCAACTGGGAAGATTCCTGAGAGAGCTTCCCTGTTGGCTCAACCCTGAGAAAGAAGGAAGCAACTGTATAAAGGGCAAGAAATGTAACTGGACCCTACTGACCTATTTTTCCTATGAAATGAAAGCCTAATATCCAAAAAAAGGAACATCAAAAACTGTCTTCCATAGGTCACTAGTGAAAAGCCATTGCATCTAAGAGAAAAAAATACAGAAAATGACATACTGTACTCCTCGTAAAGGGGAGAAAATAAACACTGGACCCAGAACAACAGCTTCAGTAGTAATAGAAGTACCTGCGTAGTTTTTAACTTGGGAGACTCAAAGACACACTATATGATTAAGACTGAAGCTTAAATAGAACATTAAATAACATGTCCCTGTATCTCCCATCACCAGCCCAGCAGTGATTGAGTAAAAGTAATTTTTAATACTGCTAAAGGAGCTGAAACACACACACACACACACACACACACGCACACACACACTCTTTTTAGGTATAGTAAAAAGAAGAGACCTAAATCTGACCATGGAGATGAAATTGAGACAAACTCTTTGGCAGAGCAGCTCTCCCGACTTCCCAACCCGCTGCTAAACACAAATTATCACTAGAAGAATTTCAAGACTATGGTAGGTTGAGAGTAGTCATAGTGATAACAGGCCTCAAGCCCAGAACACCTCCTGGCTGGATCTCCTACTGGGACCACTGTCCCAGTAGGGAAAACCCATGCCAACTGCAAAGAATAAAAAGTATTTATGTCATTTCACACTATACTACATAAGATGTCTGTCTTTTAACAAAAAATAATAAGGCATACCAAAGGGAAAGAAAAACAATACATTCCGAATAGATAAAAAGCCAACAGAAGTAGATTTAGATGTGATATTTGTTGGAACTCTGACGGGGAATTTAAAATAACTGTGATTAATATGTTAAATGTTCCAGTGAAATAGGTAGACAGTATGCAAGCGTGGATCAATAGTTTTAGCAGAGAAGTAAAAACCGTGGAAATCATAAGATGGAAATTATGGAAATGAAAATCTTATGAGAGATGATGTATGCCCTTGACAGTCCCTACAGTAGACTAAACACAGACAATGAAAAAATTAATGAAATTGAATATAGGCCAAAAAAATTACACAAAATGAAACACAAAGAAAAACTATATGTATATAAAAAAAAACACAAGAATCAAGAGCTGTGAAAAAGCAAATGGTTTATATATATGTTACCAAAATCACAGAAGAAGGCCAGGCTCAGTGACTGTAATTCCAGCACTTTGGAAGGCCAAGGCAGATGTATCGTTTGATCCCAGGAGTTTGAAACTAGCCTGGGCAACATCGCAAAACCCTGTCTCTAGAAAAAAATACAAAAAACAGCTGAATGTGAAGACACACACCTGCAGTTCCACCTACCCAGGAGGCTGAGGTAGGAGGATTGCTTAAGCCCAGCGGGTAGAGGTTGCAGTCAGCCTAGACTGTGCCACTGCACTTCAGCCTGGGTGACAGAGACCCTACAGTATATCTATACACATACACACACACACACACACACAAAGGAAATGTATATACTTTAAGTTTATGTGAGTCCTTATGTGCCAGGTGAGTCCTTGAAGACAACAGACACTTGGTTAGTGAATTCTTATCCAGTCTGCCATTCTGTATCTTTTAAGGGGAGCATTTAGGCCATTTACTTCAACATCAATATTAAGATGTGAGGTACTGTTCTATTCATCGTGCTATTTGTTGCCTGAATACCTTGTTGTTGTGGCTGTTTTCATTGTGTTATTGTTTTATAGGTCCTGTCAAATTTATGCTTTAAAGAGATTCTATTTGGTGTATTTTGAGAATTTCTTTCAACATTTAGAGCTCCTTTTAGCTGTTCTTCTAGTGCTGGCTTGGTAGTGGCAAATTCTCTCAGCATTTGTTTGAAAAAGCCTATATCTTTACTTCATTTATGAAGCTTAGTTTTGCTGGGAACAAAATTTTTGGCTGATAATTGTTTTGTTTAAGGAGGCTAAATATAGGACCCCAATCCCTTCTAACTTGTACAGTTTCTGCTGAGAAATCTGCTGTTAATCTGATACGTTTTCCTTTGCAGTTTACCTGATGCTTTTGCCTCACAGCTCTTAAGATTCTTTCCTTTGTCTTGACTTTAGACACCCTGATGACTATGTGCCTAGGTGATTATCTTTTTGTGATGAATTTCCCTGGTGTTCTTTGGGCTTCTTGTATTTGGATGTCTAGATCTCTAGCAATGTCAGGGAAGATTTCCTTGATTATTCGCTCAAATATGTTTTTCAAACTTTTAGATTTCTCTTCTTCCTCGGGAATGCCAATTATTCTTGTTTGGTCATTTAACATAATCACACACTTCTTGGAGGCCTTGTTCGGTTTTTTAAAAATTTTGTATCTTTGTCTTTGTCAGATTGGGTTAATTTGAAAGCCTTGTCTTCGAGCTCTGAAGTTGTTTCTGGTACTTGTTCAATTCTATTGCTGAGACTTTCCAGTGAATTTTGCATTTCTCTAAGTATGTCCTTGATTTCCAGAAGTTTTGATTATTTTTTATCTATGCTATCTATTCCACGAGGATTTTTCTATTCATATTATGTATATATCTATTTTAATTTCTTTAAGTTGGACTTCACCTTTCTCTGATGCCTCCTTGATTAGCTTAATAATAGACTTTCTTAATTTTTTTCTCTGGCAATTCAGAGATTTCATCTTTGTTTGGATCCATTGCTTGTGAGCTGCTGTAATCTTTTGGGGCTGTTAAAGAACCTTGCTTTGTCATATTACCAGAATTGTTTTTTCTTGTTCCTTCTCATTTGGGTAGACTATGTCAGAGGAAGGATCTGGGGCTCAAGGGCTACTCTTTAGATTCTTTTGTCCCACGGGGTGATCCCTTTATGTGGTGCTCTACCCCTTCTCCTAGGGATCGGGCTGCCTGAGAGCCAGAATGCAGTAATGGTTATTGCTCTTTTGGGTCTAGCCACCCACCAGAACTACCAGGCTTTGGACTGATAATGCGGAATGTCTGCAATGAGTCCTGTGACGTGAACTGTCTTCAGGTTTTTTAACTGTGGATACCAGCACCTGCTCCAGTAGAGGCAGAAGGGGAGTGAAGTGGACTCTGTGAGGGTCCTTGATTGTCGTTTTTTTTAGTGCCCTGATTTTCTCTAATTCTGGTTGTGCTAGCAGTGAAGTTGTCATGTGGACAGACTCAGCACCTCTGGCTAGACAGGACATTACAAGTAGTGGAATTAACTATTGTTTTCTCCTTTCTTGGAGCATGGTTGTTCTTTTATGAGTCGCTGTAACGGCTTGAGTTGATTGGCCTGCAGCCAGGATGTGATGTTTTCAGGAGAGCATCAGCTGTGGTAGTATGGGGTGGACACAGCCTTGCCATAGATCACCTGGACAGATATTCGGGTTTCTCAGGTGATGGGTGGGGGCACAGAGCTGCTAAGAGTTTATGTCTTTGGCTACCAGGGCAGGTAGAGAAAGGGCATCTGGTACAGGCAGGATTAGGCATGTCAGAGGTCATAGTGTCCTTGGGTAGGGTTGCTGCTGAAATTGTATATATATATGTGTGTGTATGACATATAGTCTATAATAGATGCACATCTGTATGTTTAATTTATTTTCAACAAAGTTACCAGGGTAATTCAATTGGGGAAAGGTTTTTTATTCCTCAGTTTCATTAAGGTAAAATTGACAAATAAAAATTGTATATATTTAAGGTGTAGAACATGATGTTTCACGTATCTATACGTTGTGAAAAAATTACCACAATCAAGCTAATAAGTATATCCATTACCACACGTAGTTACCTTTTTCTTTTTGTTGTATGGTGAGAATACTAAGATATGTTACTCCCTTAAGAAATTTCTATGATACATTACATTATTTTTAAACTATAGCTGCATTTCCCTGATGATTATTGGTGTTGAACACCTTTTTATTTACCTTTTGGGCAGTTTAGAAGCATTTCTATTCAGGTCTTTTGCCCATTTTTAAATTGAGCTATTTAGTTTTGCTGTTTGTTTTTTACTATTGAGTTGTATGAATTCCTTCTATATTTTGGATATTGATGACAAAGGGACGTGAAGATGATTTTTGGGGACAAGGGACTTATTTTTTAATCTTTAGTGTGGTAATAGCTACATGACTGTTAACAATTACCAAAATTCATCAGGTGAGCACTGAAAATAGGTACATTTTATTACATGTAAATTACCCTTCAGGTAATCATTCTGACCAAAAAAATGTAAACAAAGATGAACCGCATAAGAAAGGAGAAAAGAAGTAGGAAACTCTGCCAACTGGTGGGGAAATAAAGAATGTTGGAGTGCATGTTTACTGTAATATTAACAGATAACATTTTATTGCTTACCATGAACTCTTCCAGATGCTACATATCTGTTGACTCAATTAATCTTTAGCAGAATCCTGTGACAGAGGCACTATTCCTAGCTTGTTTTCACCAATGCTGAAATTGAAGTTTAGAAAGATGAAGTAATTTGCCCAAAGTCATGTAGTTAGTAAGTACCATTTTATCTGACAATATCTTTATTTCTTCTTTCTTCTTAACAGGTACTTTCACCAGATATATGATCTAGCTAGTCACTTCTGTTTTCTCAACATTTTGACAACATTCTCACACTGTATTCTGGCTTCATGAGTGAGGATTTGTGTGTTTCTGGCCAGTGCTCAGAGATTTTATAAACCCACTGCCTTTTAAAAGTGAATTTACTGAGGGGGAGGGGGCTTACAACTATAACAGTTTGGGCCTTCAAACTTCAAAATATATAGAACAACTATTGCTTGTAAATTATCAGGAAAAAATTTTGTTTGCTTGCTTGGTTTTGTATTCCTGGTTTTTGACTTTTTTAATGACATTTTTTTAATCTACCCAGAGATATACAATGGGAATGAATGTAGTATTTAACTGAGGAATAGCATTCTTGGGCTTAGAATTTTACTCGTGGTTTCCTATTACTACATAAATGAAGGTTTTTAAGATATCCTGTCGTCCATTAAAATCTAAGATTTTCAACTATGAGACAGTTGCAAACGACTCCGTACTGCCCCGACTTTTCACTTACCAGCCTGGACTTATTCTTGAACTCTAAAGATTGACCATCTTTTTTACCAGGCTAGCAATACATTTAAAAGTGTATTTTACAGCATTTAATTAGGCATTTCTGATGTTTTATGACATGACAAGAGCGTTTTCGGAACATCTAATAAGCCATGTTGCTGGAAATTGAAATCTCTTTTTTTAGTGCATTTAAAAAATATTTTACAATAAGCAGTAACTCTATTGCCCACCAAAATTAGTTTTGTGTTCTATGCTCAAATACTTATATTAAAATGCCAGTAAATTGAAACAAACGCATTAAATTTTAATGTGAGAAAACTGGCACAATATTTATTATAATAGAAGAATACCGGGCGCAGTGGCTCACGCCTGTAATCCCAGCACTTTGGGAGGCCGAGGCGGGCAGATCACGAGGTCAGGAGATAGAGACCATCCTGGCTAACACGGTGAAACCTCGTCTCTACTAAAAATACAAAAAAAAATTAGCCTGGCGAGGTGGTGGGCGCTTGTAATCCCAGCTATGCGGGAGGCTGAGGCAGGAGAATGGCGTGAACCCCGGGGTGCGGAGCCTGCAGTGAGCCGAGATCACGCCACCGCACTCCAGCCTGGGCGACAGTGAGAATCTGTCTCAAAAAAAGAGGATGTGGAGAAATAGGATGTGGAGAGGATGTGGAGAAATAGGAACACTTTTACACTGTTGGTGGGACTGTAAACTAGTTCAACCATTGTGGAAGTCAGTGTGGCGATTCCTCAGGGATCTAGAACTAGAAATACCATTTGACCCAGCCATCCCATTACTGGGTATATACCCAAAGGACTATAAATCATGCTGCTATAAAGACACATGCACACGTATGTTTATTGCGGCACTATTCACAATAGCAAAGACTTGGAACCAACCCAAATGTCCAACAACGATAGACTGGATTAAGAAAATGTGGCACATATACACCATGGAATACTATGCAGCCATAAAAAATGACGAGTTCATGTCCTTTGTAGGGACATGGATGAAACTGGAAAACATCATTCTTAGTAAACTATAGCAAGGACAAAAAACCAAACACTGCATGTTCTCACTCATAGGTGGGAATTGAACAATGAGAACTCATGGACACAGGAAGGGGAACATAGCACTCCGGGGACTGTTGTGGGTTGTGGGGAGGGGGGAGGGACAGCATTAGGAGATATACCTAATGCTAAATGACGAGTTAATGGGTGCAGGAAATCAACATGGCACATGGATATATATGTAACAAACCTGCATGTTGTGCACATGTACCCTAAAACCTAAAGTATAATAATAAAATAAAAAAGAATTATTTTGATAAAGAATAAATTCTCCTTTGCTGATAATTATAATGGAGCGGTTGGGATCATAATAAAGTATTAAAATACAAAAAAAAATAGAAGAATACCAAATTGTACCTAAAATAATTCAAATTTTATAATATATGTATCTTTGTGAATAGGGAGATTAAGAGAAAATAAAAAGCTTATGAGAATCTAAATACTAACATATTTATTATTACATGATAGTATAGATTATTCTTAGTCTTTAAACAATTTTATACTTTCAAAATTCTATGTGATGAATATGTATTAGATGGGAAAATTTTTAAGAATCCCTCTCAGAGGTAGCCACGGAACCTGTTATATATTAACAGAATATTTACAGATAATTTCAAATAAACTCTGCTTTAAGAAATTGTCTGCACGTTGGTTTGCAACATAGCAAAAAAGATAGAAAAAAACCATTTACTTTATTTTACCTCACTCTAGTAATACAGTTGTCAATACTCACACATCTATATAAGAGCATGTAGGTATGTCAGCAAAAAAGGAGGAAGTAGAGGAAACAGATAACATATATAATAAGAATATAAATGATAAAGCATAGATTATGGGATAGGGAAGAAAAGAAGCTGACAGCTAAGTGTGATGTCATTGGTAAAATCGTGACTTTCATAAACTGTGTAGAGTAAAAATTAGAATTTTTTTTCTAATAGTTTTCTATATAATCCCTGCCTTAGAGGAACAAAAAGTAGCTTTAGGGAGAGGTTAGAAACTGACTTATTTAGCCCTCAGAAAAAGTCCTGGATGTAACTTTCTTTATGCATAAGTGTAGGAAGCTGTTTGAGTGAAGGCATGTATCTGATTTTGTGCCCGTCGGTAAGTATGGTGTGTATATGTATGAACTCTCAGGACAGTAAGCTTTATTAAAGAATATTTAATATTCAGGCTGGGCACAGTGGCTCACTTCTGTAATCCCAGCACTTTGGGAGACTGAGGCAGGTGGATCACTTGAGTTCAGGAATTTGAGACCCACCTGGGCAACATGGCAAAACCTTGTCTCTACAAAAAATGCAAAAAATCAACTGGGTATGGTGGTCTGTGCCTGTAGTCCTAGCTACTTGGGAGGCTGAGGTGGGAGGATCACTTGAGCTTGGGACAATGAAGCTGCAGTGAGCTGTAATTATGCCACTGCACTCCAGCCTGGGTGACAGAGTGAGAGAGACGCTGTCTCAAAACAAACAAACAAACCAACCAAAAAGAATGCTAAATATTCATCAATCTGCCTATCTTATTTTTCTTCTGTCTTGGAGAGTTTTCCTCTTGGCAAGTGAAATATTTTACTGGAATTTGGCATTTTCCATGTATGACCTCATTTGACAAGGTTTGAGTTGATGATCTTTCGATCACAGTTTAAAATATTCCTTTTCAGATGGGATTTCTTGTTTTATAAGAGCTATTTTAAATTATTTATAATATTGATAACTAAAAATTTGAATGCCTCAGAATATTTTACTAAGTTCTTCTATCCCAAGGAAATTATTGTATGCATACTTTTATGCAAATTGAAATAATAAATGTATTAACTCTCTTATGTAAAAAACCATGACTTCTTTTTCTCCATATCTACTGACAAACCACTAAGAGGAAATTTGCTTAAATTTAGGCAAGAGAAAATTTGAAACAACCATATTTTGGCTAGAAACTTTGTGAAAACCTGTAATCAATTTTGGAAAAAGACTATGGAGACAAATGGATTTATTTGCTCAGTAATGCCTACTACAGCACACTGTAGCTTTGGGAATTGAATAATCATTTAACTGAAAAATAACTGCTTACTCATACTGAAATTTTATTATATTTCAAAGGTTAAAAGTATGTAGACTTCCCAATAAATTTACAAGTTCATTATTGTGTAATCTTATAAATTATCAACACCTTCAAGAAAATAATATTGTTAGTTACATGTTTGGCCATTTCCAATATATCAGAGAAAAGTATGTTTATCCAAATGTGGCTATTGATGTTGCTAGTAATATTACTGCAACAAATTTCCATGGTGATATTAACTTTGACTTTGTTTAGCACTGTAGAATATGCCGAAAATACCTCTGCAACCTGTTAGTTCCAGGTAGCTATAGTTAATGCCTTAATTAAACTGCCCATAGATAATAGCCATTTTGGACTAGAGAAACAGCCCATCAAATTCTTCAGAAAACAGATTGCCTTTAGGCCTAATAGTTTGGGGAAAATGATTATGAGGTTATAATAGGAAGAGGAAATAAATAAATAAGGACAACACAATCCAACAAGAATACTTATGAAGCTCACACATGAGTTGATGTGGAAAAAATCACAACATCTAGGCTAATACAGTCAGAAGGGGATCGATGATGCCGCAATATAGTAAGTAGATAAAAATCGTTAGTTACCAAACATTGGAGGAAATATTTTTGGAAGGTATTATGAAATCTAGAAGTTTATGTCATCCTTTTATATACTCAGAGTCTTTCACAACCTCGTTTTTAAATGCATACCTAGAGAGAAGACACTCAGGCATTAAAAAGGAGATACATGGAGCTTGCCTATATCTGGCTATGATAAGATAACTGACTCTGGGCTAACTTGTTCTCTATATCACCAGACAAAGCCAACATTACTTTCACCATGTAAATCTGCAAACACTCATCACAATAGTTTAATGGGGTTTCTGGTAATACCGATGACCACCTTTTGATGACAAACTATAAAACTGTACAGATATATGAAGCAATTATTTGTAGACTTTGTTCAAGAGGTAGAAAAAAACTATGATCTAAGAGGGAAGGAGAATGTCCCAGGTAAGTCCTGCAATTGATCTAGCTTTCTGCCTTGGATAAAACTCCCCAACATCAGCAAAAGAAACACTATAAACAAATAGGCAAACTACTCCCAGAACTCAGACAGATTTGGGGATAATTTGTGTTTGCAAAAGAGAGGAGAATTAGTACGAATGGGGCTTTTATAGATTGCCAAAGAGAACATTGGGTTAGTAGTGAGACTAAATTAGCCTTAGAATAAAGGTTTCTTTTAGACCCACCATAATAAACCTTAAAAGCAAAATGAAAAGATGTACCTGAATAAAATAAACTAATTGTGCACAAGAACAAATTCCAAAAACTGTAGAAATATTTAATTTTCAAAAATGTAAAACTTATAATATACAACATCCAATCAAAAATTACCAGATATTCAAATAAGCTGGATAAAATTAACCATATCTAAAGAAAAATCTATGAACAGAAACAGACTAAATAACAAAAGACATAAGAAATTTAGAAGAGGAAGAACTATAAATATGTTAAAGCATTTGAAGGAAAGCAGAAATGAAATAAGAAAAATGAAAACCAAAAAACACAAATTGAACTGCTAGAAATAAACATATATAAAAATATATGTGATGAAATTAACAGCAGATTATATACCACAGCAGAACAGGTCATCGCACATGAAAACATAGACTTAGAAATATCCTAGATGAAGCATACCAAAAACAACAAAGAAAGAAAACAAATATCATAGCCCAAGTGATCCATGGGATAATATCAAAAGACCAACATATATGTAATTGGAGTACCATGAAAAAAAGGATGAGGGTATTAAAATGCTTTTAAAATATAACTGCCAGCATTTTCCAAAATCGATGAAAATTTTAAACTCAGATATCCAAAAAGCTCAATAGGCTCTAAGAAAATAAACTATTTTTTTACACAAAAGAAGGCAAAACCTAACCAAATGTCTGAATCTAGTGACAGAGAAAAGTCTTGAAATATCTAAAGAGAAAAGACATGTGCAGATAAAAATGACAGCAGAATTCTCAGAAATAATGAAGGCTAGAAGACAACAGAGCAGTATTCTCAGTTTACTAAAATGAAAATATTGTTAACCTAGAATTTTCTATCTCATGAAAATATCTATTCAAAGTTAACGTGAAAAACAGATATTCCAACAAACAAATGCTATGAGAATTAAAACTAGCAGGTTATTACAAGAGATACTAAAAAAAAAAATCTTTTAGCCAGAAAGAAAATGACATCAGAAACAAATTTGGATCTACATTAAAAATGACAGTAGCAGATGAACAACCAAAATTATAAATATGTGCATTAATATATAATATTTTTCTTATTATGTAATCTCTTTAACAGATCACTACATTTTAATGACACACACTAATGCACATGGCATTTGTAACAAATAAAAACAGTGTATATTACAACAATTGAAGAGAGGATGGGAGAAGTAAATTTATTTTACAATGTGTAAATTTTTTACACTATGTGGGAAGTGCTATAATATTTGAATGTAGACTACAACAAGTTAAAAATTTATATTTTATACTCTAGAGCAAGGATTAGCAAACTACATCCCACAGCCAAATCTGGCCTCTTGTGGCCCTAATTTGGTTGTACCTATTTGTTTATGTGTTTACAGCTGCTTTTGTTCTACAAAGGCAAAGCTTACGGGTTGTAAAAGAAATGATGTAGCCCACAAAGGTGAAAATACCTATTTTTTACAGTTACAGAAAATGTTTGTAAAGCAACCACTGAAAAAAAAAAAAACAAAAAGAAAAAAAGAGGAACAATATATGAATAATAAAGAAAAATGTAGTTATAAGAAATAGTACTGTACAGAAGAGGTCCCAAAAGCAGGGGGTTAGGTGGGTGATGGAGAACAAAAAATAGATTGAACCAATAGAAACAAATAGTAGGTAATAATTTTAAATAGAATTATATAAATAATTATGTTAACACTTTAAGAACTCCAGTTAAAAGTCAACAATTATCAGACTAAATAAAAATGCAAAAGAAAAAAATGGCTAGAGAAATAAAACATATGACCACATAAAAACGTGCATAAATATTTTTAGCAATGCTAAATGCCCATTAAATAATGAATGTACAAGCAGATCGTAATATTGCTATTCAATGGAATATTACTCAACAATTAAAAAAACAAAGAACTGACATATGCACTAACATATATAATCTCACCAATGTCATGCTGAGTGAAAGAAACTGACAGCTGGGCACAGTGGCTCACACCTATAATCCCAGCACTTTGGGAGGCCAAAGCAGGAGTTTAAGACCAGCCTGGCCAACATAGTGAAACCCTATCTCTACTAAAAAATGCAAAAAAAAAAAAAAAATTAACCGGGCATGGTGGCGTGTGCCTGTAATCCCAGCTACTCAGGAGGCTGAGGCAGGAGAATCGCTTGAACCCAGGAGGCAGAGGTTGCAGTGAGCCAAGATCACGCCATTGCACTCCAGCTTGGGTGACAGGGTGAGATTCTGTCTCACAAAAAAAAAAAAAAATAGAAGCAGCAGCAGCAGCAGCAGCAGCTGACACAAAAGATTACAAATTTTATGCATGGTTCAATTTATATAAATGCTAAAATCGGCTAAGTTACACTGATGGAATAGAGAATAATGGTGGTGCTTGTGGTAGTGGGAGAAGTTGACTGTAAATGCTGACAAGAGAATATTGTGGAGTAATAGAAATGTTCCATATGTTGATTGAGGTGGTCATTGCACAAATGCATATTTTTGACAAAATTTATAAAAATCTACACTTGAAGTTAATGACTTGTATTTGATGTAAAGTATATTACTCAACATTATACTTAGTAAAGAGTACTATTATTCTCCAATAGTAATATTACTCAATAAATATTAGTATTTTCAATAAATATACAAGAATACTCAGTTTTAGTATTCAATAAAGAGTAATGTTATTCTCAATAAAACATATTATTACAATTGATTTTATTATTATAAGTCAATAAAGCCGACTTAAATAAATGCATGTAGTGAGAGGGTAAACTATTTTTAAAAGTCAAAACCTCTCCATAGTATTAGAAGTCAGGGTGGTAGGTAGTGACAGGAAGTATAACAGGGTATTCTGAAATGTTGGTAATACACTGTTTCTTGATTTGAGCACCAATTACATGGATGCTTGGAGTGTAATGTCTGTATATTTTTATATAGAAGATGTCTGTATATTTTTCTAAGAGCATATGATACATCAATAAATTTCCAAGCAGAATATAAGCATCAGCAGGAGAAAACTAAAACAATGGAGTTTCTTAATGGGCATAAGTTGTCTGAACATCTGTCACAATCTTTACTCTTTGAAGGGGGGCAGTTGAGAGAGAATGATAAATATTTATCTATATGAATTTGCTATTAGCCATCCTAAAGTTTCTCTTACAGTCTTGGTAAAGGTAGGTTTGAACCAGATGAACCATAATAGATAGTTTCATTCATGATTCTGGTTACTCCAGTAACAACAGTTAACAACAGTATTTCCTGCTTCCTGCTGAAGGAATGTGTAATCATCTCAGACATGCTTGAATAATTTTAAGTAGTAAGTGAACACAGCATTAAATAGCATGGTACCACATGGTACAAAAGCTTTCTCATACACTAAGTTCAATATTTCTGATTAAATGGAGACAAAAATTATGTTTGGTGTGCTTAACAGCTAATATTCCTTTTTATCAGGGGGAAAGCAAACATTGGGTCCTGCTCCTGGAATTAAATATTTTTATTATGCTTTGTTTACACAATAACCTTCTATATATGATACCTGATAATAGTTTTCCTACCTCAAATATCATTGTAAAATTTCCTTTTGAAATAATTTTTAAAAGATATTTGGGAACTTCAAAGATAAAAATGAAATAATAATGATATAGTAGCATTGTTTGTAATACATATGTCACTTAAAGCTGTGAATAAGGAGAAATCAACAAAAGGAAAAGAATTGAGACAGAAAGGGTTTGATCAATAATCCTTTCTAGCATATTGAATGAGCACTATAATAATTAATAGCTTCAGGTTTGGGGAAGATGGGGCAATAATTTCTTCTGTTCCATATTTTTACTGGCAATCAAATAGATGCATAGATAAATAGATAGATGAATCACATGACATGCTATCATAACCTTTCATAAAATCTAACTTTTCAGGCTCCAAAATAGGTCTTGTCATTAAATCTGTTGCTGTAAAAAAAATTCATATTTCTCCAGAAAAAAAAAAAACCAGTACTAAAGGTCAAAGTCTATTATTTCCTGAATACTGCAGGGACCACAGAGTTGACCGACTCTTAGAAATGAGACTTTAAATCTTCTGCGATCAGATGGGCCTTAACAAATCCCCTTTCACATGGGAAGGAGTGAAGAATCTAATATTCCCAACTGTAACTCCCTGACTTTGAGGCTACAGAAACCTACTTTAATCAATAAAGGAAGTATATTTTCTCTTGAAGATACCAGCTCTATAACAATACAGTGCTAAGGGTGACAATGTTTTCTGCTTGGTCATTTTCCGAATGTAGCACCACTGGGGGGACGACCATTTAACTCTTTTGCTATTTATTTAAGCAATAAATCAACAGATGAGCACACTGACTTCCTGAAAACTTTAAATTGACCTCCTAGTGGCTCCATCAGCAAAAGAAATAGAATGAACAATAACCAGAAGACTGAGTCATCCTATAGAGAAAGTTTTTCAAATACAGTGTATTGGCCTTATTTTCTACCTTAAAGCTATGTGGTCTGATGAAAAAACAGACAGGTGAATTTATGAATAGAAGCTGTCTAAAATTATTCTTCAGGGTTGTGATTTTTGCTACTTAACATGCAAGAGGAAGACATCTGAATCATGTATTTTTGTGTTTAAGATAACATCCCTACTTGGGCATTAAAATCAGCGGATTAATATATCATGCTTTTGCTTGCATTTCTATTCTCAAACGTAATGGCTAAGTGCCTTCTGTTTTTTATTAATGTTTTCAGAATATAAAACTGATGGCTGGGTCTGTCTTGGAATGGTATGCAAATTTTATGAAATCCAAACATATTTGAGAAATGTAAACACACTTGTATTGACTGAGGACAATAACAGGATTGAGCTCTGGTTTGAAATTTTTTACAAAGTACTTCATAGTTTCAAAATCTGTTCATGTGCAACATTTCATTTAATCATCACAACCCTGTGAGGTAGATATTGTTATAATTCCTGATAAATGGAGAACCTGTAACATAGGCAGTTATTTCACATAGTTTTAACACAGGGTAGAGCTACCTATATACCTCAGATCTGTCTATTCAGAAGACATTTTGTGAATACCTATTTTATGCCAAATACAATGTTGTGTGATAGAAGAGAAAGAAAACTAATGCACAGTGCCAATAGCAAGGAGACACAGTACAGTGGAGAGAGAAATGAATTTCTCAAAATACAATATTGTTGTTAGCCAGAACTTAAGTCCAGAATGTTATGAAAATATATAAAATACAGGCTGCTGATGCAGTTTAGCAGTGTGTGTTAGGAAGGACTACTAAAAGTTAATTAAATTTTAATGACCAATGAGGCTTAATTAAGTAAAGAATTGCACAGGGTATTCCAGGCAGTAACATCAGTATTTCATAAGAAACAGATTTCTACATGATCATGGGACTAATAATTCACCATTGATGCAGGATAGCTGGAATACAGGGTCCAACAGTAGAATGATAACAAATGAAACTGCAGATGTGAGCAGCCATATTATGAGAGATCTTTATATATTACACTGAGGAAGTTAGATGGCAGCCTGAAGGCAAAGGGAAACCATGGAGACATTTTATTAGGAAAATATTATTATTATATTTGTTTTTACGAAAAAAAAAAAAAAAAACATCCCTGGCAGCATTTGTGAAAATAGTGTAGTGAAGGGACAGGCCTGGAGGTGTGTAGATTAGGTAGAAGAGTGAAACAATTCAAGGCCTCCATTAAGGACAGTGGATACACTGAGAAGAAAAGGAGGATGAAGATATTAAGGTGAATACAAAACACAGGACAACTTAGTTTTCAGACTTGACCAATTAAGTGGATACTAAGCATGAAATGTTGATGGAGTTCAACTTCGTATGCATCTTCAATGGGATGGACATTCAAGTGGATTTGAATACTTGAATGTAGAAGCTCAGACTAAAATTACATTTTGGATCCATCAGTATTTACATAACCAAGGAGACAGGATTAAATTAATCAGACAGAGTATTAAAACAAAAACAGAAAATAACTGAAGGCAATACTCTGGGCAAGCACATGCAAAGGAGTCTGAGGGGGAGGGAAATCTGTGAAAAAGGCAAAACAAGCAAGAAAACAAATCTGAACAGTTTTAAGTAGTGTGGAGTGGTCAAAGGGATCAGGTATTACAGTAAAATTAAGTCACTCCCCATAAAGGACACAGTAGAGACTCTGGTGACAGCCCTTCCAGTGAGGAGGTACGAATGATGATGCCATGGCCAACCGGAAGGATTTCTGTGTGAACCACAGGTGACAAAGTGAAGACTGCAAATGCAAACAACTCCTTCTGGAAACTTGGGTATGATGGAATGAATGGATTTGTCTAGTATATAAAGGAAACATAGAGCTAAAACCTGGACTCAAGCAGTCTAACTCCAAATTCTTATGCTCCACTTTTTCTTTTTATAAAATGATGATTTATAAACTATTAAGATAGTTCTCTTCTAAGCCGATTAGTTTAGCTGGTTAGAATTTGCAGCTAATGAGGTGAAAGTTCTTTCCATGATAGCTCATACTCTTGGCCCTGGGTGATGGCCTTACAAATGTGTACCTTTTGACTGAACAGAGGAAATGAGGAACTGTGGGTGGCTCAGAAACCTCATTATCATCCTGTGCAAACTATAGGTCATCCATCAGTAGTATCCTCTTTGTATAACAGGATGGGGTTCTTAATGATAGTAGAAACAGTATTAAGTCTTCAGAGACTCTAAGTGCAAAGACAAAAATTATGCTATATTCCTATGTTTCTATCCAGACTTGAATAAAAGCAACCTCCTCCATGCCCCATTTTTCATAATGGCAGGGCTAGTCTTAAGTAACAGTGTATTGAATGTTACTCTCTTCTTATTCCATTGCCCTTCAGTTACCCAAATTCCATATGCTATTCTGGCCATACTTATCCTAAAAATCTCCTTCAGACATTATATATTGATTTAATGTGTCCTTTATACCAGGCATAAAAGTACTTTGAGTCTGTTAATGATCAGCACCATTCCTGCCTTGAAGGCACCTGCAGTTTCATAACAGAGAGGGAAATGTGATACACTCTACTTGGCATACCTTTCTCTCTCGGCTATCTTGAAACTCCCACACATGCTTACACTTTGTGTTTGGGCATCACTTCTAAGGCCTTTAATAATATGGACAATAGTGGGACTCATCCCCTCTTCTGCTCTCCCCTACCACCCTTGACGCATCTCCTCCAGTAGAGCCCCAGCCATACCCTGTAACTAAGGCTAGTTAATTGTCCACCCTCTCTTCTAAGCCATGGTCTCCTTGGGACAGGTACTTTGACTTGATGTTTCTTCTTCAGAGCCTAACCTCATGCAATGCAATTCCTGACACATAATTACTGAAAGCTTGTCATAAATATAAGTAACTTTAATACAATAAAAATGTGTCACAAGAAAATATGAAGTGCTTTAAGAGGTCAGAGAAGAGAGTATGAGGTAACATTTGCGCTGGGTTTAAAAAAGTCATTAAAATGTGAATGTGCAGAAATGCAGTAAGAGAGGTATTCGAATGTAGAGGGAGCTCATAAGAGCTCTCAGGCGTGATGTGAGAAGAAAAGCCAAGGATATTAGTCACCTCTGGCTGCCAAAACAAAATACCATAGATTGGGTGGGTTAAACAACAGACATTTATTTTCTCATGGTTCTGGAGGCTTAAAGTCTGAGATCAGGATATCAGCATGGTCAGGTTATGGCGAGGGATCTTTTCCTCGCTTGCAGACAGCTGCCTTATTGCTATGTCCTCAGGTGGCCGAAAGGAAGGGCAAGATATCTAGGGTCTTTTTTTTTTAACTTTTATTTTACATTCAGGGGTACAAGTGCAGGTTTGTTACATAGGTAAACTTGTGACACGGAGGTTCATTGTACAGATTATTTCATCACCCATATATTAAGCCTAGTGCCCATTAGTTGTTATTCCTGATCCTCTTTCTCCTCCCAGCCTCTACACTCTGATAGGCCCCAGTATGTATTGTTCCCCTCTATGGGTCCATGTGTTCTCATCATTTAGCTGTCATGTATAAGTGAGAACATAAGGATACTAATCCCATTATAAGGGGCTCATCCTCATGACCTCATATAAGCCTAATTATCTCAAAAAATCCCTGTCTTCAAATACCATAAAATTAGGGCTCAGGGTTTCAACATATGAATTTTGGGGGACACAATTGAGTCCATGGCTATGGCAGTCAAGAAATAAGACTGGGAAGAGCAGTTGTAATCTAACTCTGGATAATTTTGTATATAAATCAAGGATTTTGCTCATCCATGACCATAGTTACATTCAGGATCTTGTCCCTCTGGCTGTGAGAATAGGAAAGTCTTCACATTATTGTAATGTAAGAGAATTATAAAATTAACATAAGGCCAGGCTTTGATCCTAGTAGAAAATCATTTTTAAATTGAGCATTTTAGGAACTCATAATTCAACATATGGGACTTTGGTTCAGAGATGACCCACTTATGGATGAGGATTTTAAGTCAGGAAATCATGACTTTTCCATTGGTGAGACTAGTATATGACTTCAGGAGAGGTTAGCATCGTGGTCCAAAGGCTGTGTACTGGTCATCAGTAGGTGGAAATCCTCCAATTCAAAAATTCACGGGCACATGGTATTGGCAGAATCTTACTGGCAGGAGCACAGTCGTCTTTAAGACTATTCACAGACAACAATTATAACATTGATTGACTCCAAATGTATAGGGCATGTCTTGTTTTACTGATGCCTGAAAGCTTTTCTGGAGTTTCTGTTTTGAGTCCCATTTGAACTTAAGTGACTTGTCTGGTGACTTGACTATCATAAAATCCTTAAACCTGGAATATGCTGCCTCCAATACCTATGGATCCCAAGCAGGTATTTACCCACTTTCGTTTTAGTTGGTGGCTCCAAGGCCCATAGTTCACCAAAATAAGCTGGAGAAAGTCACTTTGGGCTGCTGCCCATATAGTGTTAAGAAGCCTTTGGATTTTTATCCTCATATTACTCCATCTTTAGCTGACTGCCTGTAGATGACATGCAAAGCAATGCAAGCTATTTCCTTAGTGGAGACACTAAAAATACCATGAATATTCATCCGAAATTCTTTCAAGATACTGCCAGGGGGAAAAAAATATGGGAAGTGTAAATGAAACAGAAATGTCAGAATGTTTATAAATGTTAATATTAAAAATGTGCATGTTGATATTATAGGATGTATATATGATGGTTTAATATACAATCTTTCTATTTTGTGTATAGTTAAAATTTTTAAACCAACAATGTTTTTAATAACATGTTTGGATTCCAAAGAGTAATTCATATTATGCTAGGGTTTTCCTAACCACTGATGATATATCACTAGCTGAGAATTCAGGACAGTGATTTTGCACTGGGTTCCTTAGTAGGGAATGGCAAACTTATCTTAATCCTCTTTATGAAGGATTGTGGGGGTTGAGGGGAAAGCTGATGCAAGGCTGCATACAAAGTGCCAGTAACAGACACACTTGTTAAGTCACCTTTATGATATATGCCAGTATGGAACAGAGGGCACTTCTCTGTTTAGTTTTGACAGTCCACAGTGAAGTGCAAAGTACTAGTGACTTTTTAAAAATGTTTCAGTCAGATAAAGTCGTTAAACTGGGAGATCACATTGCATAATATCTCTGCCTGCAATAAATCTTTTATATGGAAACTAATTCATTTGTCTACTCCTGGAAAGCAGGATTGTTTCCATTGCATGACTGTAGCAAGTTTTAGGGTTACATTCATTTCTTAACAATGCCTCTGGTCAAATGTAAAAGGAGCCATCATGGGGGTGATAATGATTTCATTCAACCACACTATCCTCTCACTGGAGCTGAATTTAAGGAACACAGAAAGTCCAAATTGATTATACAGTCTAACAAAAGAACAGCAAGTGAGTCCAGATGAAAAAGCCAGCAACAGCTATAGAAGCTCCAATATATAGTAAGGCCTTATATGAGTCTCCCTTCACCATTTCTTATAGCCCTTTGGTGGGGAATGGAAAGTAGAGTATGGCATAAGAACCCGGCCCTAGCTCTTCTCAAATTTCTTGCTGAGCTTCTCCCCGTATCTCCCTAAATCTGTTCTGCATATCTGCAGAGGTTATGACTTTCTCTGTGTTCCCATATACCTTCCTGATCTGTAAGCAGTTGCCATAGAATGTCTGCTGTAAGTACTGACCCTGCATGCAAGTGCCATTGTTGGATTTTTGCTGAGATAGGTCTCTTTTCCCTGGCTACTGGCATCCTTTTTATTGTTTGCAATATGGTTTTGCTGTGTCCCCACCCAAATCTCATCTTGAATTGTACTCCCATAATTCCCATGTGTTGTGGGAGGGACCCTGTGGGAGACAGGGGTGGTTTCCCCCATACTGTTCTCGTGGTAGTGAATAAGTCTCACGAGATCTCATGGTTTTATCAGGGGTTTCCACTTTTGTGTCTTCCTCATTCTCTTTTTGACTGCTGCCATCCGTATAGGATGGGACTTGCCCCTCCTTGCCTTCCACTATGATTGTGAGGCTTCCCCAGACATGTGGAACTGTAAGTTCAATTAAACCTCCTTCTTGCCCAGTCTTGGGTATATCTTTATCAGCAGTGTGAAAACAGCCTAATACAATTTGTTTGTTTGGTTTTACCCTAAGGCTAATCTACTATTCTGGAATTTCCAAATGATTCTTTTTATTTCTGGGTTTCAGTGGTCTGGGAAATCCATAAATATAATGGTTCATGAATACAACCGCTGAGGTATAAGGGCATTTTAGAATAACCAGTGACCTGGTCACTCTAAGTCTATTGCTCCTCACAGGCAATATAGTTACCTATTCACCAGCCTTCTTGGTAATCTGCAATCATCCAATCATTCCTGGGAAGATATTTCACCACCAGTATAGTGCATTAGAACTCTCTCATCTATTCCTTAAAACCATAGCACCATAAAGTGTTGTATGTCCATTGTGGTCAGCAATGGTAGTAACATAAACATAACATAAACAACTATGTTACTGGTTTATGTATTTACTATACTTTTTAATTTCATTTTAGAGTATACCAAATATATGCGAACTGTAAAACACCCTCAGGCATGTCCTTTGGGAGATATTCCAGAAGGCATTGTTATCGCAGGAGATGACAGCTCCATGCATGTTTTTTGCCCCTGAAAACTCTCCAATGGGACAGGATGTGGAGGCGGAAGACAGTGATATTGCTGATCCTGACCCTGTGTAGGCCTAGGCTAATGTGTTTGTGTCTTAATTTTTAACAAAAGAAGTTTAAAAAGTAAAAAAATCTAAAAATAAAAAAGCTTACAGAATAGAGATATAAAAGAAGAAAACATTTTTGTATAGCTATACAATGTGTTCATGTTTTAAGCTGTTATTATAAGAGTCAAAAAGTTAAAAAACTTAGAAGTTTATAAAGTTAAAATGTTATTTAAATAAAGGTTAATTTACTGTTGAAGAAAAAAATATTTTGAAATAAATGTAGTGTAGCCTAGGTGCACAGTGTTTATAAAGTTTGTAGTTGAATACAATAATGTTATAGGCCTTCACATTCACTCACTGACTCACCCAGAGCAACTTACAGTCCTGCAAGCTGCATTCATGGTAAGTGCCCTGTACAGGTATATTAATCTTTTCTACATCATTTTTACTGTACCTTTCCTCTCTTTAGATATGTTTAGACATGTCACTATTGCTACAGTGTTGCCTACACTAACATGCTGTACAGGTTTGCAGCATAGGAGCAATAGGCTCTACCATCTAACCTAGGTATGTAGTAGGCTAAACCATCTGGGTTTGTGTGAGTGTACTCTGTGATGTTCACACCACAACACAATTTCTTAGAATGTATTATCATTACTAAGTGACATATAACCGTACTGCAGAGAAATCATAGATTTCTTTGGATAACAGGGAATTTCCTGACTACTGAGAGTCAGCTGGAAGGTAGAGTCAAATCATTCAAATCAAATCATTGACTCCAGGTTAAATGGGTGAGGATAATTGGTATAGTTTATTCTATCAATAGGCGTAGTAACAAGAGGAAGGAGATGGGAGAATAACTTGAACAGTAACAAAATAAATGATTCAATTATGATAAGTGTACTCATGGGTGAAAGAAAAAATCAATGAAGAAAAAAATGGAGACATAAGTTAAATGGAGTTGGGAGAGAGGAACAGATGAGGCAACCAAACATTTCTTTAAGACTAAAATAATGTCCAAAAATAATATTCATTGTTTATTATTACAAGACCTTAGCCATAATTATCTATGTGGATGGAATCCTGGGCATGGGCCTTTTTGTGAACCTTATCAGGCCAAGACCTTCACTTAGAAAATTGAGGTGAGCCTCCATGATCTTTATTTCTATAGGTCAATACACTCAGGTGACATTTACAATCCTACTAATATATAATATTAGGAAAGATGAATCCAAGTTTCTCTCTAAATTCTAGAGCATCCCTTGCCTTTGGTCTTCACATCTCTAGGTTTTTATAGGAGAGAAGTCAGGATGGGAGAAATAAAATCTTCCAAGTATAAGATGGTTCCAGGATTGCTTTTGCCATAATTTCTGCAAAGAGCAGTTCATCAACATTTTCCAGTGGAAAGGGCACTTAAATTTAAAACCTGAAGCATTGGTAGGTACTAGTCAGTGAAGAAAAGGAGGATCATTCCAGAAAGTGGAATGGGAAGTGCAATTGCCTAGAGGCAATAAGGAACATACTACTTTTGAATGACTGAAAGTAGTTCAGGGTGGTAGTAATAAATCATGAGTGCAGGATAAGGCAAGAATAGAGGAAGAACCAGACATTGCAAAATCATATAGGTCCTAATAGGGAATTTTGTACCTTATCTTAGGGCAATGAGAAAACACTGAGGGATTTTTAAAAGGATCCTGAAGGCTTAGACATGTTTTTAGAGAAACATCACTTGGGTTGCAATATAAAAAGCTGACAGAAGACGACTATGGCTGGAGTCAGGGAGCCTTCTTAAGAGTTGTGGTGGGATCATGATGACCTCAATTTCTTTAGTGAAACTAAGGTAAGAATTGTCTATAAATTAGAGGGGAAGATTTGTTAAGGAGGACGAACTATCCTGTTTCTAACTATCTACCTTTCCTAAAAGGATGAAGAAAATTGACATGGCTTGGCTTTGTGTCCCCAACCAAATTTCATCTTGAATTATAGTTCCCATAATCCCCACATGTCATGGGAGGGACCAGGGGGAGATAATTGAATCATGGGGGCATATTCCGCCATCTTTTTCTTGTGATAGTGAGTTAGTTCTCATGAGATCTGATTGTTTTAAAAGGGACTTTCTCCTTCACTTGGCTCTCATTTCTTCTCCTTCCTGCTTTCATGTGAAGAAGGACATGTTTGCAGTTTCCTCTGTAGTCTCAGGCATTTTACACTTAATGGTCAAAGAAATGAGAGACTTCACTTAAGCTACTATTCTTCAAATTCTTCAATCTATTGTCTTCTGAGAAACACTCCGTGGAGGATAGGAGGAAGATAAATATTAGGTTGTTGCTCAACTATTATTTAAATAATAAGCATCAGTCAGGATGGACTGGTTTATATTGTCAAGATGAACAAACCCAAAATGCGGGAAGCTTAACATATCAAAATTTCATTTCTTATTCCTGGTCTGTGTTCAATGTGGGCTGATGGGGGTTGCCACTCATCACAACTGCTCAAGGGAACTGACATAGTAAAGCTTCATACTAGCATATGCTTCCCAGTTCTCAGATCACCACAGAAGTGAAGGGGACATGATGAATTCCCTCCTTGGCCTTTAAAGGGCCCATCTGGAAATGATACACGTCACGTCTCTTCACATTTCATTGTCCAAAGACAGACTTAACTTTAAAGTATGATATGGAAGCCATGGGGCTGGACAGTGAAAAGCTATACATTTGGGGTGAACACCACTAATAACCGCATATAATATCTTGTTTCTTATTGGCTACTGCTTCTTCTGTGCATGTTCACATGACTGAGAAACTTGGAGCAGAAAAAAAAGAGTAGGTTTCAGTGAATAGAATCCCACCACACTCTTGTAAATACTTGAAAGGTATAATCAAATGTAGTTGATGATTGCTTGGAGGTCAGAAGGAGGGAGAATAAGTAATCCAGGAAAATAGTTTCTGTTTTGGAGAATCTAGCAAGTGGTGGTGCCATCTTAAACATGTTAGCTCACGCCCCTGAAGTCTTTCTAAATTCTGTATCCTGTGTTATATTACACTTCCAAATATTGCCATATACCACTGCAAATCCTAGAATGGGGGAAATATGTATGACTTTTGGAATTGTGAGACATAATACTTGATAATATATAAAATAAGCTTGATAAAATACTTGATAATGTATAAAATACTTGATAATACCAAAAACAAAACAAATATCTTTGAAATATTTCATATCTTTTCTTAACAGATGTAAGAAAATGACCAGTGCCTTTTCATGGAAAGATCTACCAGGTCCATGTGAGATCACACTATTCCTCCTATTTTACCAACACAGCCTGTCCCAGCATTGCCCACCTCATTTTAGCCACTTTTTCCTTTGGAGACTTTCATAGAGATAGAAAACCCAAGATGAAGAGAAGGTTTAGAGGAAGAAACAAGTTCCAGTTTTGCACAGTTCAATGTAGTTGCCTGTGAAGCATCTGGGCAGAAATAAAAATAGGCAATGGGACATGTTGGTCCAAATCTCAGGGGAGTGATCTGGATTTGAGATACAAATTTGAGCATCACCAAGATATAGATAGTAATTGAACTATGGAAGTTAATATTCTTACTTCTTCCTCCACAGCCAGACTTCCGAGTGTCTCCATTTCTCCTGGGGCCTCTTAATAGATTCAAAAAATTCTTTCTTAAAGAAACAACTTTAGTTTTATATTCCAAGTCATGAAACAAGATTCTTTCTGTTTCTTATGCATGAATGAGCAGTCAGAGACTGAAACGTTATTATTTTGAGGTGACACTGAAGCCGTAGGTGAAATCAGATGGCAAGAGAAAATATTATCTAACTGCCCAATCAAGAAAAGTTCCAGGATAAATCTTTACTTGAACAATATTTTTTAAGTGTTTAAGTAATATTGAGGATAAATATGAATAAAATTCAAATTTGGCTTATTTAATAAAACTACTATTTAAGAATCATTAATATACGGAGACTAATAAGGATATTTATAACCCTCAAATATTTGGCTCCATATGTCATGGAAGCAGTGTAATCCTCACCACCTCCAGAAGTCTCCATTGGAATATTCACAATTTGCTTGGTTTCAGGTCTTGCCTACATATTTAGGCTTCTTTGGGAAACAGCAGTACTTGTGGGCTGTGTGTGTGTGTGTGTGTGATACTAGACCTCCCACCTTTAGTATTTCACTAATAAATATTCTATAAATCAATAAGTTCTTGAAGAAAGAGGAGTAAAACTTAGACAAAGATGAAGCAATCATAATGCCTTGAACTTCATCAACTTGTAATCATGTCTACTATTTGCGGGGGGGAGAGAGAAATAATTAATCTCTGTTTGACTATTCTTTCTGCAACCTGTCTTCTCTAATAATGTTCTCTTACCAATATATATTCCTCCCTATTAAATATTTAAAAGCCTTCTAATTTTTTATCCAGTGTGTACCTAGGCAGTTTCAGCATGTTTAATTAAAGGATTTGCCTTTACCCAGAGTTTATAATAGGTTTATTAATCACTTCAGAAAAATCTAGCAAAAACAAGTTATTATAAAACACTAAATGGAGTTTCCAATTTAAACTACGTCTTCAGTGTTCCATGGATTTACTGTGAGAATGCAGTTCTCGGGATTAACTGTGGTCTTACCTTGCCACTTAAAAGTAGCTAAATGACAAAAAGAGATTTGTGACTATATGGAAATTTAGAGAAAGATTATTGAAACTGTAAAAATGTCTAGAGATTTTTAAAATCCAAATACTACACATTTCCCCCCCCCCAGCAGAAAAAAAACTATAAAATCACAGGGAAATAGACTAACATAAGGAAAGTCATAAGTTATTGAAAGGCAGAGCTTGTATACTTTAATCAATGATTTTTTCATAATATTACTCTACATAAAATTTATCTTAATTAGAAATAAAATATTTTTCTATTATAAAAGAATATCAGCATCTAAGACAAACTTTCCTTTCAATAATTGAAAATGCTTATCAAAAAATCCTGTTTATTAATTTTTTGTTTTTCTGTTACTAATATTTTTAGAGTACAATCCTTAATATCACTAAGAATACACTCAAGTGTATAGTCATCATACATAAATGTTTCCGTCTTGACCACAGGTGTCACAAGGGAATTTGTTTGGGTGAGTTTAGAAATACAATATTCTGGTAGACATTATTTTGTCTCTATCATAAACCAATAGAGAAAGGAAGGAAGTCATTTGGCCTATCTTTGCCCTTTCTAAGTTTTTACTGGCTACTGATAATGACACATTTTCTTGTACGTGCTGCAGGTCATCTGGCTAAAAGATCCTTTCTAAAACTTGTAATTTTTTCCATGATCCCCATGAATCTTTCATACTTTTCTGGGATCCGCATTTTCTTCCTTAAAACATAAAACAAAACAAAACAAAAAGCAAAACCAAACAACATTTCAGGCATATTTACATCTTTCGAGTAATTTTTAAGTGGGCCATGATGTTTCCCGGCAAAAATTTCTCTCAGGTTTTATGTGTCTGACAAAGTATCTTTTTTTTTTTTTTTGAAGGATATTTTCTCTTCCTGTAGCATTTTCAGTCGACAGGATTTTTTTTTTTTGTTTTCTGTTGTTTCTTCATCCCTTTTAAAGATGTTGTTCCATTGTCTAATGGCTTGGATTTCTAATGGGAAATTTGTGGCAATTCTTTGTCTCTCTTTTCCTCTGGCAGTGTTTAAGACTTCTTCATCATTTATTTTCAGGAATTTTATTACAGTTTATCATAGTGCAATTTTGTGTATATTCTGCTGGAGTTTCTTCCACATTCTTGGATCTCTGTGTTTAGAGATTCCATTATATTTGGGAAAGTCCTAGTCACTAATTCTTCAAATAATTTTTCTTCATCTTTCCAATTCCAACTTCTTTGTTGGCTGCTATTTTCCCATTGATAATTGAGTCTCTGTTCAGCTTTTTTTCCACTTTATTTTTACTCTCACAGCTTCATTTTGGTAGTTTCTATTGCTATGTTTTCAGATTTACTGATGTTTTCTCATGCAGATTTCTTTACATTAAATGCTATATTTTTGATCACCAGAAGTAGTGCATGCCTCTTTTTACATCTTCTATTTATCTTTGTATGTTCATGTCTTCTCAAGTTTTAATCACATTTATTTCAAGTTCCTTTCTGCCAATTGCTTTATTTCTTTATTTACTTTATTTCTGTCCATTCTGAGTCTATTTTCATTGACTGAATTTTCTTCTGGTTATGGGTCACATTTGCCTGTTTATTTATGTGTCTGGTGATTTTTTTAAAATTTGATGTTTGACTTTGTAGATGCTCTCTTACTGCACAACTGGATTTTATTGTTTTCTTTATAGTGCATGAAATTTTGTTTCACCTGGCAATTATGTTACTTGCAAATTAACTTGGTATTTTTAAGATTTGTTTGGTAAGTTCTCTAGGAGCTTTCATTACAGGGCTATTTTAGCCATACTCTAAAATTTTACACTTCTGGGACTTTTATTAAACACCCTGGTATTCTAAGGGGATCTTCTACTCTGGATAAACTTGAATGTATCCCAGTTTTATGTAAGCTTCAGAAATTGACAATCTTTAAGTTTCTCTGTCTTTGTTATTTTATTTTATTTTTTGCCTAGATTCATCAACTTTCACCCTATATAAAGACAACTTATTATTCAGCAACGGACTCAAGGGGACCCTGGGCAGATTTTTAGAACTATTTTTCTGCATAGCTGCCCCTTTTGCAGTAATGAGCTTTGAAGTGACTTATTTTTCTGAAATCAGATCTTTGATACCTCTTTTTTTCTCCTTTCTTAAGGACGATAGACATGTGTTGCTAGTTATCCAATATCTTAAAATAGTAAAAATTTGTGGTTGTATATGGTAGAAAGCAAGATGAGTACTGCTTTTTCTATTGTGACCTCAGTGTCACCAATATCTTCCTATTTCATGCAACATCAACTTATATGCTAACTAGAGCTTGCACAATGTAGTATTTACTTTTTAAAATGCTTTATATTATTTATAAAATTTTCAACCAACCTATTGGCCCTCATTATGTACAATTTTATTTTAAGATCTTTTTTGCTCTTACTTGAAGATATCAATGGACAATTTTCAAACAACAAACAAGCCCTATATTCTACCCTCAAATGGGTCACAATTAACTTATTGGTTTGTATGTTGACTAGATATAGTTGTCAAGCCATGCCACCAAGACAAAAACAAACAAAAACAAGTTTGAAGGTTTAAGGAAATGACAACTGTATCAATGATAGACCTACAGATATTTTTAAATACTTTCAATAAGTTGTAACCTCATTTTCTAAAGTAAAAATGTTAAATATGAATAATTAATAAATTATTAGAATTGATAAAACATTGTATTTTCTCACCAAAAGCGACTTTATGTAAGATTGTTAAATTTCCAGAACACCATGGGCTGGTCCAAATGAGCTGAGATTTAGTGGCCTTATTAGTATGTACTCTGAAAAAGATCCTCTTCCTGCTATGAAATGAGGAGTTGATTCTTTTTTTTTTTAATTTTAGTAGAGCGTACAGGGTTGGAGAGGAAATAGAAACGAAATAAAAGCTGGTAGTAACCCACATTAAAAGATACCATCCTCTCTAATGTTGTTTTACACAACCCTCTTCTTTAATGACTGTGAAATGTCAGAAAAACATCACAAGTTCCCACAATAATTGAGACAAATTAGGTCCATGTACATCACCATCGAAGCAGTACCGTGGCAGTCCTAACTTCCACTAATAGAAGCTTAGGTGTCTGAAAACCAAGACCTTCCTTTCTTGGTTCCTTCCTCTAGTCATTTACATAGTGCTCATTTTTTCCTAAAGGAATCTTTCTTGCTACCTATCCTATTGCTTTTACTGTGAATTCTAATATTATTTCCATATCGTGGATGCCCTGGGTTTATATTCAGTAATACCAAGTACTATAAAGAAAAATAAAGGGACAATATTAACAAAACCTAAATTATCTAGATACCTCTCTTTCTGAAACTCTTGCTAAGGATCATGAACTCATTTTAGCTTTCCTTAATTTTTTTTTATCAATAGACTCATTTAATTGAAAAAAATCACATGCAAGAGGGTTTCATAAACTACAGGTAGGTCTATCGTCCAGAAGACACATTCTTTTTTTATTACTTTTTTATATCTATAAAAAAATTTTGTTCCATTTTGTTATAGATATAACAAAGCTGACTTAAATATATATTTATGTATCGATATCATCGATATCATCGATACATAAATATATATTGTTCTTTCACTCAATTAATGTAAACCTGTATCTTGAAGCATTAAAGAAGATACTGTTTTTCTTTTTTTCTTTTTCTTTTTCTTTCAGATGGAGTTTCCCTCTTTTGCCCAGGCTGTATGTAGCGCTGTTGTGTGATCTCAGCTCACTGTAAGCTCCGCCTCCCAGGTTCAAGCAATTCTCCTTCCTCAGCCTCCCGAGTAGCTGGGGTTACAGGCGCCCACCACCATGCGTTGCTAATTTTTGTATTTTTAGCAGAGACGGCATTTTGCCACGTTGGCCAGGCTGGTCTCAAACTCCTGACCTCAGGCGATCCACCTGCCTCGGCCTCCCAAAGTGCTGGGATCACATGTGTGAGCCACCACGCCTGGCCGATATTGTTTTTTTTCTATGTAATTCAATATGTGTTCTTGCCAGATTTAGGCCTCGATAATGTGGGACCAAATGAAGTGCTGGGCAAACTATCTCTTAACTTTTGTGTTGAAATTTTTGGGAAACTCTAGAAATACATGATTTGTTTTTCCCTCTCCACAATTCTACTTTCTATTCTCCAATCTATAACATTCATCTTATTTTAAATAACATATTTACAGTGTTATAGAAGCCTTGTAAGTCTAAATATTAATACTATGAAATAATGTTTAGATGATGAATGTACGACTGAAGAGACAAGAGAAAAGTAGGGGGCACTAAATAAAGGGAAGCAGAGAGAGAAAACTAAAGACATTTCTAGGTCGAAGTATAAAGTATCTCGGGAAATCAGTGTAAGAGAAACTTCAAAAGAAGTGAATATGTATTTTCTCCAAATATTCAGTTTTGCAAAAGTCACCATCAAAGACTTACGATATAATATTTGATATGCTTTCAAAAGTGATCAGTTCTTGAAATTACTGAGTTTCTTATGTCCATGAATATCACCCAGTGTTTTAGTAATGACTCCATTGGTTTAAACAGCTGGCATGACAGGCAGATTGTAGCTACTACAATTTATCATTACTTTATATCACTTGTTCGGCAGTCATATTGGTCAATCATTAGATTAGTAATATAAACAATACAAGTATCTGATAAAGAGAATGTCACCAGATTTGCAGCATTTGGGGCAAATGTAAGGAGAAATGTTGAGAAATATCTCACTTCGACAAAACAAAAGGAAAGACAATGTACGAAAAAATTAGAGCTGAATATGGTTTGTGCTTCCATGAAATGAGCTACTAGATATAAAAGAAGTCACCATCTCAAACCTGTCTTGAAAGCCCTTATGAAAACAGCAACAAGAACAAAATAAAAATTACAAACAATAACAAGAATAAAACACACATCTAATCAACATCTAGCAATATGTGTCATGGCCGAGGGCCACATTTTAGCTGTTGTCTCTTATTGGCTTGCTGGCTGCTCTTCATTTGACATTTGATCATCCAGATTCATTCTCTGTCATTTCCAGCCTTGCTTTAGCAGGGCTCCCTTTGCTGGGCTGACATCTGGTAGGAATTGACCACAGAGTGGCATTGGAAGATCACAGAGTAGGAGGGGACAGCAAATAAGCAAAGCAGTTCTCGTTGCTTCATTCCTGGTGAGGTAGGGCAGTAGTTATCAACTTCCCTGTCCACAGAGGAGTCCGCAGCTCCTCGGGATTTCGTGGGCTCCTGGAATATTGATCTCTCACTGATCCCTTCATCCTTAGAAGCAATAACAGCTTCCAGCTACTGCTGGCCTCAGAATTTTCCCTGGTTACCTTAATGCAACCCACAATTCTGTAAGCAGTCCCTTCATTAAAGTCTCTTAATTTGAACCATCTGGAGGGAGTTATGTTTCCTACCAAGAACCTGATTTATGTAGTAGGTATTTGTTATATCCGCTAGCAAGGGTTCCATTTATGTTTTCCATTGTGAACAATGTATAAATATAATTATGTGTATATTTATATAAACACAAACACTTAGATGTAGTTCTCCTGAGGGAATACAGACATTTACTGAATCTGAGAAATTAAGACAGTCAGGTTGATGTGAAACACTGGTGTCAAAATCTGCACATAGTTCCTAAAGATACTGACTTACTGTTTCTCGAATGGAGGTTGAAAGGGCCAACCAGGGTCTTGTTCTTTTCCTAATGCTCAACTAGCCAGAGTAATCTTAAGAGTTCCACAAAGTCATAGCAGGCTGAGTTTTGTTGTGTGAGGGTTTATTAAGAACTTTATAGTTATGAATCTGTTAGACTCCTGAATTCTCCTTTGATACAGTTTGGATATCTGTCCCCTCCAAAAATCTCATGTTGAAATGTGATTCCCCAGTGTTGGAGGTGGGATCTATTGGGAGTTATTTGGGTGATGGGTGTGGATTCCTCATGAAGGGCTTGGTGCCATCCTGGCAGTAATGAGTGAGTTCTCGCTCTATTAGTTGCTATGGGATCTGATTGTTAAAAAGACCCTGGCATCT
This sequence comes from Nomascus leucogenys, assembly GCF_006542625.1. NCBI lineage: Eukaryota > Metazoa > Chordata > Mammalia > Primates > Hylobatidae > Nomascus > Nomascus leucogenys. The sequence continues at coordinate 85,640,096 of NC_044393.1, read as the reverse complement.
CCTGTCTTGCTCCCTCTCTCACCACGTGACACACTGCCTCCACTTACCTTCCGTTGTAACTGAACGCTTCCCGAACAGAAGCACAGCTGATGCTGGTGCCATGCTTCTTGTACAGCCTGCAGAGCCATGAGTCAAACAAACCTCTTTTCTTTATAAAATTACCCAGTCTTAGGTATTGCTTTATAGCAATGCAAACAGACAAATACATCCTTATGCTGCATCCATTATGACATTAAGCCTATATTTGAACACCACCAATGATAAGAGTAAACTACTCATTTCTAAAGCTATTACTATTTTGAACACTTTTCGCTCTTGGAAACCTTTTCCTCGTGTTCAGATAAATATGTTTTCATGTAACTTTCCCCACTGGTCCTAGTTCTTTCAGTGACATCCTCTAGATGTCTAATCCCAATGCCACATGATCATCTTTCAGATATTCAAATATGCTTATTCTAATTTTTTTCAACTTTTTTCAACAGCTTTACAATTTTTTCCATAGCTATATAATTAGACAGCACTTGAAAATAATTTATTTCTATTTCCTCAGTTTTTCTGTCTCTCTGAGAAAATTCCCCTTATCAGCAGAATTAACTTTATAGTTTCCCAACTTATATCAAACCACCTTGATCTCTGATATGCTTCCAAAATCTGCCTGTGTTTCTGTATAAGCTCCTCATTCACCTCACATATTAGAGCAATTAGTCTGCAAACTCACCATGGCTAGAAATCAAATCTTGCTTAATTTGCCATGAATGTACCTACTCTTGACTATGATTACTCTTTTTCATCCAGACAGGATGATATTCAGGTCCATATAGAAATGAAGAGGTGTTTGGTCTTGTACATTTTTATTTTATCCATTTTTATTTAATCCTAGCATTATAGGGAATATTTTCCAATTAATAATACTGTTTCCATCCCAGGTACAACTCCTGGTTTCAGAGGCGGGATTCCCACCCTTCAGATATCAGGTTCTGATCCTGCTCTGATGTATGGTTAACTTAACAGACTTTGTGACTTCTTTCCATATGATTGCTAAACACTCTAATAATATCTGCATCAATTTCTTTGTTCTAATATACAGAACCTGGAATAAAACCGGTCTTTATCATAGGAAATATCATTCAAAGATTCATATATTTCCTACATGCTAGGGCCTCTGTTAAAGTTGGGCATATGGGGAAATGGGAACCTTCTGCTTGGTCTGGCTATTAGACTTTTCCCTTAAGTCCCTGGGCTTTGGCTGTGAGACATTTTGTCCTATTCCAGTAGAAATATTTTTAATATTAAAACAAAAATACCCCCATAGCTCCTATAATGTCCCTATCATTATAAGCAAAAAATAAAAAAAAGACGAAAAGCCTGTAATCCCAGCACTTTGGGAGGCCGAGGCAGGCAGATCACAAGGTCAGGAGATCGCGACCATCCTGGCTAACATGGTGAAACCCCATTTCTACTAAAACTACAAAAAAGTAGCCGGGCGTGGTGGCGGGAGCCTGTGGTCCCAGCTACTTGGGAGGCTGAAGCAGGAGAATGGCGTGAACCCAGGAGGCAGAGCTTGCAGTGAGCTAAGATGGCACCACTGCACTCCAGTCTGGGCAACAGAGCAAGACTCCGTCAAAAAAAAAAGAAAAAGAAAAAGAAGTAGTAAAGATGAAAGAGATGTGGGAATACACAGAGTATCAGTCATAGGAATCATAGCATTGAGTGTATGTTTCAAGTTGTGTTTTTACAGCTACAGTCATCACTTGTTTGTCTATTTTTTTGACATTTTTATAGTCCCACGCAGCAGTGAGGTAGCCTTTCACCTACTCCTAGATTTACTGAATATATTTGTTAAAGCATGAGAGCTATAGTGGCTACAAACTGAGACATCCTGATATCATAGAAAGAGCACTGGCCCTGGAGCCAGAATATAGGGCTTCTAACTCTAGCTCTGCCTATAAGAAGCGTATGAAATTGAATGATTTCCACAATGTTCCAGGTCCTCCATTTCTCTTCAGTAAGTGAGACACTGGAATTTGAGCATCTAAGGGCTCTTTATAGCTCTAATTTTCTGATATATCATTTTGCTTGAAATGCTGGTGAAGGAAATAGAAGGTGCCAGCTTTGCAAAGGGAGTTGAATGCTGGCACAGGAATTCAGGACTGCATGTGGGAATATGTGATTATAGTACAATCATGATTCATCAAAAGAATAAATTCCCTTGTTGGTTACACATACACACTCCCCACCCCTTCCCACTCACAACTTTTACTTCCTGGTTCAGGAATAGTCTAAAAGTAGGGGGAGAATGTGGGTGGTGGGAAGAGGGGAGAGAAGGGAGCTGGATGTGTTCTCTATTTGGAAGAGATTTTCGGAAGCTCTTTCTCATGCTCATTTATACCACCTACGGTGCTTTGATTCTTCCTTGCTGAATGTTTGATTATCCTAACCAGACAGAAAGTAATAAGTCAAAATAGTTATTGTCACTTCTTTTCAAGCATAATAAGCTCCATTAAAACAACTTTATACAAACACAAATGATAGCTTAATTCTCTGAATAAAACTAAAAGAAATCAAAATTAAGAGACTCGGGCCTTGCAAGGAGAGAGAGGAAAATTCCATAAGAAAATTCAGAACACATTTTTATGCCAACGAGATCAAAATGACCAGTATTAACCCTTTAAAGCATTTTTCCACTTTTTGTTCTCTGATATAGTGAGTTCACTCTCACAGTAATCAAATAGCTTAAGAACAGAACTTGTAAGTTGGTTTTATTAACAGAATATTTAGCTCAGGGACTCCCTAGCGAAGGTAGTTTGTTCTGGCTATTGACACCACAGCAGGAAAACCACTGGACTTGAAGTTGTTGAATAATTGTGGGAAGCTTATGGCAATAAGACATTGAGATTTAGCTGAGCTTTCTGTGGACTTTCAAAATTAAATGCACTTTGCGGTGAGAACAAGTCAGCATAGACTCATTTCTCCCTGCTCATTCTTGTTAAGTACAACTAAAAATTCTGGAAATAATGCAAGAGGCAATCAAAAGAGAACACTGAAAAAAATGGGAAGAGGAAGGCAAACTGATTAAAGACCCAAGAACTAAAGGAATGACGTAGTATCAAAGCTTCATAGGACCTCCCACCCAAAGAAAGGTGACCCAGGCCCAGCATCTCTAGACACTCAAGCTGCTCAAGCTGGCAACAGAAGGTGGCTATTATGGAATGAATGTTTGTATTCCCCAAAATTCATATATTGAAGCCCTAACCTCCAGTGTGATGGTATTTGGAAGTAGGGCCTTGGAGAGGTTATTAGGTTTAAATGAAGTCACAGGGCAGAACCCTCATGACGGAAATAGTTCAAAGAGGAGAAAAACAGATTGGACACTCTCTTCTCTCCCTCTCTCTCTCCCTCCCTCTCCCCTCTCCCCTCTTCACTCTTTTCTCTCTCACTCTCTCCCTCCCTCCCTCTCCCCTCTCCCCTCTTCACTCTTTTCTCTCTCACTCTCTCCCTCCCACCCCCTCCCTCTTCATTTGCATGCCCTGTGGAAAGGCCATTTGAAAACACACTGAGAGGGCAATCACATGTGAGCCAGGAAAAGAGCCCTGAGCAGAACCTGACCATGGTGCTGGCATCCTGATTTCAGACCTCCAGAATCTAGAGCTGGAAGAAAATAAATGTCGGTTGTTTAAATTACACAGTCTATTGTATTTTGTTATAGCAGATGAAACTGACTAAAACATTGGCCCAGTAGGTCATTCTTCCTCTAGATAAAACAGGGGCTCTGCTGACAACAATAGGAAAGCCTAGTGGCCCAGCAAGAGGGAATTATCAGATGTTCCAATAATAAAAATTGGCTAGAGACACACTTCCCTTCTCCGCTGCCTCTGAGACTCCCTGCCCCCACTGAGAGACATCAGTAGCCTGTGGCACCAGTAGGAGATATCATTCATTTTGCTCTTCACCAAATATTTACTTAGCATTTATTTTGTGCCAGACATTGTTCTAGGTGCTGTGATATGTCCACGAACAACAACAAAATATCTATCAATAGTTACACTTGATCTTATTATTCAATTGAGAATGTTTAAAAGGCAACAGAATGGGAACAACATAAAGCTTATCATAGCTAAACACAAATATTCATACACAAATTAAAGTTTAGGTACTCATTTTGAATTTAGTATTTTTCCAAGAAACTGGTAGAAACCTGAAGCTGAGATTACTCACGTAATTTTCTCTGTTCCTTCCACTTTTTCACTCAGGCTTTGCAGATTTTCTTCCTTCTGTCCCATGCTGCTGCAAACATGGCAAGAAGTGCTGAGTTAGCATTTCTCATCAGAATTCTTGCTGTCTGTATCAACAGTTATTCACACTTTAGATTTTAAATGCAGTTTTCTACATGACTGCTAAGAAGATTGTTTCTCCCCAACATACCCTGTAGAATGCCAGCTGCCTGCTTTAATAAAAAAAAAAAGGCATCTGTTCATGCAATGTGGCACTCTGCTCTATGGTCAGCATCCAAGGGCTTTCTATTTGTTTGATTATTCCCTAGGATCTGCCCAACACTGTGGCAATGACAATAGTTTAACAGCCCCTAACCTGCTTAATAAAAAGTGATTTCCTAACTGAAACCAAGCTGAAAAGATATTCCACATGTAACAAAATTAGGAAATCTCTGTGTTATGTTGTTAAATAGCCCAGTGACTGCACTTTTTTGAGGATTAATTACTTAAATATTTAAGACTAACTAGCTAATATATGCTCAGTCAAAATAAGACAACATTCTCTCTTCTTTTTTCATGTTTGCTTCAAGAATAAAATACTGTTAATTCAACTTTACAGTAATGGGATGTTGTTTACCTACGTTTAAAACAATTTATTTTAAAAAATTGTTTTATGTTTTAAATGAAGTATCTTTTAGAATAGTTTTAGATTTACAAAATAGTTACAAATATAATATGAAGAGATCTTGCATATGCCTTATCTAATTCCCTTGTTGTTAGTATCTTACCTTATTTTGTTGTATTTGTCAAAACTAAGAAATTGATATTGGTGTGTTACTATTAACTGCATTCCAGCCTATTTATGTTTCATCAGTTTTACCATTAGTTAATACCCTCTTTCTGTTCCAGGATCTAATCCAGGGTACCACATTATTTTTAGTTTTCATGTTTCTCCATTTTCCCACGGCCTATGATATTTTTATCAGTCTTCACTTGTTTTTCATGATCTTGGCAGTCTTGAGGAGTATTGGTCAGGTATCTTACAGTATGTCCCCTAATCTGAGTGTATTTAATGGTTCTCTTATCATTAGATTAAGGTTATGGGTTTTGGGGTCCTCTTGAATATCTGGAAAGCCTTCCCAAGAAGGGTGGGTACAAACAAGCCCAGACTGCAAAGGCTACAATAAATATCTACCTTTTCAATGCCCAAATACACACAAGCATCAAGACAATCCATGAAAACATGAACCCACCAAATAAAGGAAATGAAGAACCAGGAGCCAATCCAGGAGAAGCAGAGATATGTGTGACCTTTCAGACAGACAAGTCAAAGTAGCTGTATTGAGGAAACTCAGAGAAATTCAGGACAACACAGAGAAGGAAATCAGAATTCTATCAGATAAATTGTACAAACAGATTGAAATAATTTGAAAGAATCAAGTAAATATTCTGGAACTGAAAAAATGTAATTGGCATACTGAAGAATGCATCAGTGTCTTCAATAGCAGGATTGATCAAGCAGAATTAGAGAGCTTGAAGTCAGGCTATCTGAAAATACACAGTCAGAGGAGATGAAAGAAAAAATAATAAAAAGCAATAAAGCATGCCAACAGCATCTATAAAATAGCCTCAAAACGGCAAATCTAAGAGTTATTGTTCCTTAAAGAGGAGGTAGGGACAGAGACGGAGGAAGAAAATTTATTCAAAGGGATAATAACAGAGAACTTCTCAAAGCTAGAGAATGATATCAATATCCAAAATACAAGAAGGTTGTAGAATTCCAAGCAGAATTGATCCAAAAAAGACTACCACAAGGCATTTAATAATTAAACCCCCAAAGATCAGGGATTAACAAATGATTCCAAAAACAGCAAGAAAATAAAGAAAGAAAATAAAATGGAGCTCCAATATGTCTGGCAACAGACTTTTCAGTGGAGATCTTACAGGCCAGGAGGGAGGACACGACATATGTAAAGTACTTAAGGAAAAACAAAACAAAATACTCTAGAATATTATATCCAGTGAAAATATCCTTTAAACATCAAGGAGAAATAAAAACTTTCCCAGAGAAACAAAAGCTGAGGGATTTCATCATCAATAGACTTGTCCTACAAGAAATGATAAAGGGACTAATTTAATCAGAAAGAAAAGGGCCTTAAGGGGAAATAATCACCTGAAGGTACAAAACTCACTAGTCATAGTAAGTACACAGAAAAAAACACAGAATAGTATAACACTGTAACTGTGGCATGTGAACTACTCTTATCCTAAGTAGGAAAAAATAAACAATGTACTGATTGAATATAATAACTACAACGACTTTTCAAAACATGGACAGTACAATAAGAGATAGACACAACAAAAAAGTTAAAAGGCGGTGAAACAAAGTTAAAGCATAGAACTTTTATTTGTTTTCTTTTTGCTTGTTTGTTTATGCAGAGTGTTAAGTTGTTATCAGCTTAAAATAATAGGTTATAAGATAGTATTTGCAAGCCTCATGGTAATCTCAAACCAAAAAATATACAATGGATAAATAAAAAATCAAAAACAAGAAACTAAATCATATCACCAGAGAAAATCACCCTCAATAAAAGAAGACAGGAAGGAAAGAAAGAAGGAAGAGAAGACCACAAAACAACCAGAAAACATATAGCAAAATGGCAGAAATAAGTTCTTACTTATCAATAATAACATTGAATGTAAACTCAAATTGATTGGATTAAATTCGCCAGTCAAAAGACAGAAGGGATAAATGTTTAAAAAAGCAAGATACATTAATCTGTTGTCTACAAGAAACATTTTTTTCCTCTAAAGACATACATAAACTGAAAATAAAGGGTTGGAAAAAGATAATCCACGCCAAAAAAGGGTAGGAGTAGCTCAACTTCTATCAGACAAAATAGACTTCAAGACAAAACCTTACGAAAAGACAAAGAAAGTCACTATATAATAATAGAGGGGTCAATTCAACAAGAAGATATAACTATTTTAAATGTATATACAGCCAGCACTGGAGCACTGAGATGTACAAAGCAAATATTATAAGAGTTAGAGAGGAGACTCCAATGCAATCATAGCTGAAGACTTCAACACCTCACTTTCAGCCTTGGACAGATCTTCCAGACAGAAAATCAATAAAGAAGCATTGGACTTAATCTGAACTATAGATCAAATGGATCTAATAAATATTTACAGAACATTTCATCCAATGGATGCAGAATACACATTATTTTCCTCAGCACAGAGATCATTCTCAGGATAGACCATATGTTAGGTCACAAAACATGTTTTGAATCATTCAAAAAATTGAAATAATATCAAGCTTCTTCTCTGATACAATGGAATAAAACTACAAATCAATAACAAGAGGAATTTTAGAAACTATACAAATACATGGAAATTAAACAATATGCTCCTGCATGACCAGTAAGTCAATGAGGAAATGAAGAAGGAAATTCAAAAATTCCTTGAAATATAATGGAAACACAATATATCAAAACCTCTGGGATATAGCAAAAGCAGTACTAAAAAGGAAGCTTATAGCTAGAAGTGCTACATCAGAAAAGAAGAAAAACTTCAAATAACCTAATGATGCATCTTAAAGAACTAGAAAAGCTGGAGCAAACCAAAACCAAAATTAGTAGGAAAAAAAATAATAAAGGTCAGGGCAGAAATAAATGAAACTGAAGTTAAAACATACAAAAGATCAAGGAAGCAAAAAGCGTTTTTTTTTTTTTTTTTAAAGGTTGAACAAAATGGACGAATCTTTAGCCTGGCTAATTAAGAATAAATGGGAGAAAATCCAAATCAATAAAATCAAAGATAAAAAAGGAAACATTACAACTGATAACTGCAGAAATGCTTAGATAACTAAGGTCCTTAGTGGCTACTCTGAACAACTACATGACAACAAATTGAAAAATCTAGAAGAAAGGGACAAATTCCTAGACACATACAACCTATGAAAATGGAACCATGAAGAAATCAAAACCTGAACAGACCAATAAAAAGTAACAATATTAAACCCATAATAAAGAGTCTCCCAGTCAAGAAAAGCCTGGGACCTGACGGCTTTACTGCTGAATTCCATCAAACATTTAAAGAAGAGTGAATACCAGTGCTACTCAAACTATTTCAAGAGGAGGAGGTAACACTTCCAAACTTATTATAAGAGTCCAGTAGTACCCTGTACCAAAACCAGACTAAGACAAATCACAAAATGAAAACTAGTGACCAATATCCCTGATGCATATTGATGCAAAAATCTTCAACAAAATACCAGTAAATCAAATTCAACAATACTTTGAAAATATCATTTATCTTTCAAGCAATTGTGAATGGGAGTTCACTCATGATTTGGCTCTCTGTCTGTTATTGGTGTATAAGAATGCTTGTGATTTTTGTACATTGATTTTGTATCCTGAGACTTTGCTGAAGTTGCTTATCAGCTTGAGGAGATTTTGGGCTGGGACGATGGGGTTTTCTAGATATACAATCATGTCATCTGCAAACAGGGACAATCTGACTTCCTCTTTTCCTAATTGAATACCCTTTATTTCCTTCTCCTGCCTGATTGCCCTGGCCAGAACTTCCAACACTATGTTGTATAGGAGTGGTGAGAGAGGGCATCCCTGTCTTGTGCCCGTTTTCAAAGGGAATGCTTCAAAGAGAATAAAATACCTAGGAATCCAACTTACAAGGGATGTGAAGGACCTCTTCAAGGAGAACTACAAACCACTGCTCAATGAAATAAAAGAGGGTACAAACAAATGGAAGAATACTCCATGCTCATGGGTAGGAAGAATCAATATCGTGAAAATGGCCATACTGCCCAAGGTAATTTATAGATCCAATGCCATCCCCATCAAGCTACCAATGACTTTCTTCACAGAATTGGAAAAAACTACTTTAAAGTTCATATGGAACCAAAAAAGAGCCCACATTGCCAAGTCAATCCTAAGCCAAAAGAACAAAGCTGGAGACATCACGTTACCTGACTTCAAACTATACTACAAGGCGACAGTAACCAAAACAGCATGGTACTGGTACCAAAACAGAGATATAGACAAATGGAACAGAACAGAGCCCTCAGAAATAATGCCACATATCTACAACTATCTGATCTTTGACAAACCTGACAAAAACAAGAAATGGGGAAAGGATTCCCTATTTAATAAATGGTGCTGGGAAAACTGGCTAGCCATATGTAGAAAGCTGACACTGGATCCCTTCCTTACACCTTATACAAAAATTAATTCAAGATGGATTAAAGACTTACATGTTAGACCTAAAACCATAAAAACCATAGAAGAAAACCTAGGCAATACCATTCAGGACATAGGCGTGGGCAAGGACTTCATGTCTAAAACAACAAAAGCAATGGCAACAAAAGCCAAAATTGACAAATGGGATCTCATTAAACTAAAGAGCTTCTGCACAGCAAAAGAAACTACCATCAGAGTGAACAGGCAACCTACAGAATGGGAGAAAATTTTTGCAACCTACTCATCTGACAAAGGGCTAATATCCAGAATCTACAATGAACTCAAACAAATTTACAAGAAAAAAACAAACAACCCCATCAAAAAGTGGGCAAAGGACATGAACAGACACTTCTCAAAAGAAGATATTTGTGCAGCCAAAAAACACATGAAGAAATGCTCATCATCACTGGCCATCAGAGAAATGCAAATCAAAACCACAATGAGATACCATCTCACACCAGTTAGAATGGCCATCATTAAAAAGTCAGGAAACAACAGGTGCTGGAGAGGATGTGGAGAAATAGGAACACTTTTACACTGTTGGTGGGACTGTAAACTAGTTCAACCATTGTGGAAGTCAGTGTGGCGATTCCTCAGAGATCTAGAACTAGAAATATCGTTTGACCCAGCCATCCCATTACTGGGTATACACCCAAAGGATTATAAATCATGCTGCTATAAAGACACATGCACACATATGTTTAAAGCGGCACTATTCACAATAGCAAAGACTTGGAACCAACCCAAATGTCCAACAATGATAGACTGGATTAAGAAAATGTGGCATATATACACCATGGAATACTATGCAGCCATAAAAAATGATGAGTTCATGTCCTTTGTAGGGACATGGATGAAGCTGGAAACCATCATTCTCAGCAAACTATCGCAAGGACAAAAAAACCAAACACTGCATGTTCTCACTCATAGGTGGGAATTGAACAATGAGAACACATGGACACAGGAAGGGGAACATCACACTCCGGGGTCTGTTGTGGGGTGGGGGGAGGGGGGAGGGACAGCATTAGGAGATATACCTAATGCTAAATGACGAGTTAATGGGTGCAGCACACCAACATGGCACATGGATACATATGTAACAAACCTGCACATTGTGCACATGTACCCTAAAACTTAAAGTATAATAATAATAAAATAAAAAATAAAAAAAAGAACTTAAAAAAAAAGAAAGAAAATATCATTTATCATGACCAAGTAGGATTTATCCTTGGGATGCAAAGATGGTTCAACATAAGCAAATCAATCAATGTGATACATCATATCTACAGAATGAAGAGCTAAAACCATAAGATCATTTCAATTGATGGTAAAAAAGCATTTGATAAAATCCAACATTCTTTTGTGATTAAAACTCTCAAAAAACTGGGTGTAGAAAGAACACAAGGAAATTAATGTTCTCATGCTTGCTAATACAATATCCCTTCTGTAGCCCATGTATTATTGAGTATTTTCAAGTTTCAAGTCTTTTGCAGCAACGTGGGTTAAATTGGAGGTGATTATCTTAAGTGAAACAAATCAGTCACAGAAAGATGAATACTGCATATTCTCACTTATAAGTGGGAGCTAAATATTGCATAGATGTATGCATGGATGTAAAATAAACAGTTGAAACTTGGAAGGTTTGCAGGGCTAGGGAGCTGATGATGAGAAATTCTTTAATAAGTACAATATACATTATTTGAGTAATGGATATCCTAAAAGCCCTGACTTCATCAAGATGCTGTCTAGCCACATAACAAAATTACACTTGTAACCCATACACATATACAAATAAAATTTTTTAAATCAAGTGTTATTGTTTAAGAAAAACATTTCATAAGGCTATAGCTGCCATAGATAGTGATCCCTATGATGGATCTGGGCAAAATAAATTGAAAACCTTCTGAGAAGAATTCAGTATTCCACATGCCATTAAGAACATTCATTATTCATGTGAAGAGGTCAAAATATCAACATTAACAGGAGTTTGGAAGAAGTTATTCCAACTCTCATGATGACTTTGAGAGTATCAGACTTCAGTGGAAAGAGTAATTGCAGATGTGGAGGAAACAGCAAGAGAACTAGAACAAGAAGTGAAGTTTGAAAATGTGACTAAATTGCTGCAATTTCATGGTCAAATATGAATGGATGAGGAGTTGCTGATGGATGATGAAAGAATATGGTTCCTTTAGATAGAAACCATTCCTGGTAAAGGTGTTGTGAACATCGTTGAAATGATTTTTAAAAGATTTAAAATATTATAAAAATAGTTAATAAAGGCAGTAGCAGGTTTTAAGAGGATTGACTCCAAATTTGAAAAAAAGTTCTATTATGGGTAAAATGCTACCAAATAACATTGCATGCTACAGATAATTATTTTGTGAAAGGAACAGTACCTTGATGTGGCAATCTTCATTGTTATTTTTGAAAATGTTCACAGCTACCCCACCATTCATGAGCCATCACCCTGATCCATCAGCAGCCATCAACATCAAGTCAAGACCCTCCACCAGAAAAAAAAGGATAACAACTCACTGAAAGCTTACATGATGGTATTTTTTATCAATAAAGTATTTTTAAGTTAACATATGTTAAATTAATGTATGTTCTTTCTGTAGAAAGAACACTTCTTCATCAGCACTTGTTGCTTCACTTTGCAATTTTATGTTATAAAGATAGCTTTTTACCTTAGCCTCATAAACCAACTTCTGTTAGTTAACTTTTCTCCTACTGCTTGCTCACGTTTATAGAATTGAAGAGAGTTAGTGTGTCTGGAATTGGTTCCTTCTGGTTGGTTCTTGGTCTCACTGACTTCAAGAATGAAGCCGCGGACCTTCGTGGTGAGTGTCACAGCTCTTAAAGATGGCATGTCTGGAGTTTGTTCCTTCAGATTTGTCCAGAGTTTCTTCCTTCCAGTGGGTTCGTGGCCTTGCTGACTTCAAGAATGAAGCTTCAGAACTTCGCAGCAAGTGTTACAGCTCTTAAAGGTGGTGAGTGAGCAGCAGCAAGATTTATTGTAAAGAGCAAAAGAACAAAGCTTCCACAGCGTGGACGGGGACCCGAGTGGGTTGCTGCTACTGGCTGGGGTGGCCACCGTTTATTCCCTTACTGGTCCCTTCCCACTTCCTGCTGATTGGTCTATTTTACAGAGTGCTGATTGATCCATTTTACAGAGGACTGATTGGTCCATTTTACAGAGTGCTGATTGGTGCGTTTACAATCCTTTAGCTAGACCCAGAGCGCTGATTGGAGCATTTTTACATAGTGCTCATTGGTGCGTTTACAATCCTTTAGCTAGACACAGAGCGTGGATTGGTGCATTTGCAATCCTCTAGCTAGACAGAAAAGTTCTCCAAGTCCCCACTCAACCCAGGAAATCCAGCTGGCTTCACCTCTCATTAGGACATTGCTCTGGATTACACTTTGTCTTAAGGGGATGTTGTGGTTGATCATCTATTTAGACTATTAAAGCTTTCTCCACGTGAGCAATAAACCTGTTTCATTTTCTCATCATTTGTGTGTTCACTGGAGTAGCACTTTTAATTTTCTCCAAGAACACGTCCTTTGGATTCACAACTTGGCTAACCTTTTGGTACTAGAACCTAACTTTTGGCTTATCTCAGCTTTTGTCATGCCCTCCTCACTAAGCATAATCATATTACCTTTTGATGTAAAGTGGGAGATGTGTGGCTCTGTTTAGGATTATTATTTGGCCTGATTTTAATATTGTTGTGTCTCAGGGAATAGGGACATCTGAGGAGAGGGAGAGAGATGGTGGAACACATTGTTAGTGGAGCAGACAGAATACACAAAACATTTATTGGTTAAGTTCACCATCTTGCATGGGCACAGTTTGTGGTACCTCAGAACAATTACAATAGTAATATCAAAAATCACTGACTAGGAAAGCATAAGAGATATAATAATATTAATATTAATAAAAGTTTAAAATATTATGAGAATTACCAAAATGTGACATACAGACCTAAGTAAGCCAATGCTCTTGGAAGAATTGCATCAAAAGAATTTCTTAATGTGGGGTTTCCACAAACCTTCAATTTATAAAAAATGTAATATCTGCAAAGTGCAATAAAGCAAGGCACAATAAAACAAGTTTTAAAAATGTACTTGGAATATATTTAACTAAGGAAATGAAAGATCTCTATACTGAAAATTATGCAACATTGATGTAAGAAATTGAATAAGACAGAAACGAATGAAAAGATATACAGTCTTCATGTATTTGAAGAACAGATATTGTTATAATGTTCATACTACCCAAAGTGATCTAGATATTCAAGGCAATCCCTATCAAAATATCGATGGCACAAAAATAGAAAACATATTCCTAAAATTTATATGGAACCACAAAAGACCCTGAAAACGGAAAGCAATCCTGAGCACAAAGAACAAAGCTGAAGGCATTACACCAGCTGACTTCAAAATCTATTACAAAGCAAAAGTAACCAAAATAGCATGGTACCAGCATAAAAACAGACACATAGACCAATGAATAGAATAGAGTGCCCAGAAAAATATCCACTCATTTATGGCCAACTGATTTTTGACAAAGGTGCTGAGAATTCACAATGGAAAAAGAGGTCTCTTTAATAAGTGGTGCTGGGAAAACTGCAAAAAGAATCTTTCTCACCACATAAAAAAATTAACTCAAAGTGGATTAAACACCTGAAACTATGAATCTACTAGAAGAAAATCTAGGGGAAATTTTCCATGGCATTGGTATGGCAGGGATTTTTGAAAGATAAGACCTCAGAAGCACAAGCAACAAAAGCAAAAATAAACAAATGAGATTACATGAAACTAAAAAGCTTCTGTACAGCAAAGAAACAAAATCAACAGAGTGAACAGACAACCTATAGATTGGAAGAGCACATGTGCAAAGTATGCACTGATAAAGAGTTAATATTCAAAATACATAGAGAACTCAAACAACTCAAAAGGAGAAAAAGTAAATAACCTAATTTTAAAATGAACAGAAGACCTGAATAGATATTTCTCAAAAGAAGACATACAGAACGGCCAACAGGTACATGAAAACAAAGATCAGCATCACTAATCACCAGGGAAATGCAAGTCAAAATCACAATAACTTATCACCTCACTACAGTTAGAATGGCTATTACCAAATAGACAAAAGGTAACAGGTGCTGGCAAGGATGTGGAGAAAGGGGAATCCTTGCACTCTATTGGTGGGAATGTAAATCAGTCAGTCATTTAGAAAAACAGTACGGAGGCTCCTCAAACAAAAACAGAACTACCGTATGTTTTAGCAATTTCACTACTGGGTATTTATTTACAGAAAATCAAACCAGTATGCAGAAAAGAGATCTGCATTCCCATGTTTATCCCAGGACTATTCACAATAGCTAGGGTTATGGAATCAACCTGTATACACGAATGAATTACTGGATAAAGAAAATATGGTATGTATACACAACTGAATACTAGTGAGCCATAAAAATGAAAAAAGTCCTGTTATTTGTGACAACATGGATGAACCTGGAGGACATTTTGTTAAGTGCAAAAAGCCAGGCACAGAAAGACAAATACCACATGATCTCACTTACATGTGGAATCTAATAAAACTGATCTCATAGATATAGAGAATAGAACAGGAGTCAGCATTAACTGATTTACCAGTGGCTATGGAATATGTAAAATTATCCCAAATTTTTCAAACAAGGAAAATTAAGGCATAGAGATATTAAAAGTCTAGCTCAAATTTACACAGTCAAATGCTGGAGCTTTGATTCAAATTTTGGAACTCTGGCATCATCCTATCTGAGGCCTTTAATCACTAGTCTATACTGCTTAAACTGTTATGCAATACTGCATAATAACATTTTTCTGTTTATGTTCTATGAGTATCTGTATATCTCCAATCACATATCAAGCAACTAGAAAGTGGGAAGGATATTTTTGGTCAGCAATATTTTCATATTTCCATAACTAAAAATAAACAGAAATCATGTTCAGGTATTTCCAGTTAATATGGCAGGCTGTGATGACATGACAGAGCCATTCTAATCTCTCTTCTACAAACACTTAGAAATTCTGGATAAAATGTATTCAAAATTACTATTCAGGTTGAAAACTTTGAATGAGAAAGTTTCAATTACTTATAAAGAGAGAGAGAGAAGAGAGCCAGCTTAGGTCCAAACATTCAGGAAAGCATCAAAATCACATAAGCCTTAATAGCTAGGAATAAGGCTTCAAATGCCTTCTAGAAATAAAAACATTTGGTCCAGAAGCATAGCTGAACCTGATCAATCACCACAAATCCAGATTTCACAAAGGACTCTTTGTCCTATAATTGGAAATTAGATAGTTCTGTCTACCAGTTGAGGAAAATGTTTCAATGGATTGGGGTCATAGTTTGAAAGAGAGTCACTCACGAAGTATAAATGGTCAAAGGATCAATGGAGGAAGCTGACTCCAGAGTAATGTAAATAAAATTAAATCACATTTAGAAATAGCCCAGTGAACATGAAATAACATAGTGAAAGTAAACAGAAGGAAAAGGTGGTTGACCTTCAAAGAAATTACTAATTAGACTGATGACAGCATTCTATAACAGATCCTAGAAAACAATAAAATTTTTACCTTCACATTCTGACAGGAAAAAACTTTCACCCTAAAATTCTATACCCAGCTAAAATATCATTCAATAATTAGGGTAAAATAAAGATAATTTTCAACATTGAGAAACTGAGAGTTTAGTAACTCTCAAACTCTTGTGCTAAAGGAACATTACTAAATGATATACTTAAGAATCTAATTCAAACAGAAGAGGAGAATTTGAGAGCAAAGATGAGGGGAAAAACAATAAATATGTTTGATTCAATGACTTTGATACTATGTACATAGAAATTCAGAAAATTTATAGTATTGCTTTGTATTTTTAAAATTTATATAAATGTCCCTCATTGCTCTATTGGTAACTTTTAAGGTATATTTTAATTTCTCCATTTTTATGTGATCTATCTGTCAAATAAACTAAATTATTCATTCTGTAGTTTCCACATTATTGGTTTGGCAGGTTGTATATGGGTTGTGCTTTTAACATGTTCCTTGATTATTTTTAAAACTGGAGGACTGATTAAATTCAGATTCAATGACGATCATATCCCATGGATTTTTGTGCATGTTTGTTATTGCACTATATCAAGAAACACGAAATGTCTGATTATTTCACTTAGTAATGCTAAGATTATTCGGTAGGCTTGAGTGATGTCAGCCTAATGCATTTACTACAAAGTCATCTTCAGTATTCTACCCGTTAGTTTCAGAACCTAATGGTTTCCTAGAGCCATTATTTTATCAGAATTTGAAAAATGGTAACTTTCCAACCATATGGTTCCCTTTTTTATTTAAACTCTTAAATGTTTTTGTAAGGAAAAAGAAGTTTTTCTCATCAACTATTTGGTTATCTTGAAGTGCAGTCTCTATAGGAAAAGCAGGTAAATTCTTTGCTTCTTCCCTTTATCATGTTTCAAAAATGAATGGATATTGCTCCAAAGATAAGCAGTAAATTTGTGGTTTTGTTTTATATTAATGGACTTACAAAAATTCATATTTATAAGCTGTTTTAATTAATAGTCATTATTCTTTGTCATGCTCCAATGGTCAAATTTTTGAACTCTACTGGAGGTCTCTTCAGGTAGAATTTTTTTTTGTCCTTGTGAGACAACTGAGAACTGAGAGAGGTTTTTCTTCTTTTTTTTTTTTTTTGAGACGGAGTCTTGCTCTGTTGCTCAGGCTGCAGTGCAGTGGTGTGATCTCGGCTTACTGCAAACTCTGCCTCCCGGATTCAAGCGATTCTCTTGCCTCAGCCTCCCAAGTTGCTGGGATTACAGGCACCCACCACCACACCTGTATATTTTTTGTATTTTTAGTAAAGACAGAGATTTACCAAGTTGTCCAGGCTGGTTTTAAACTCCCGACCTGCCTGCCTCTGCCTCGCAAACTACTGGGATTACAGGTGTGAGCCACTGTGCCTGGCCAAGATAGCTTTTTTAACTTTTCCATTTTTTGATATGACAAAATGCAGTCATATGCCAATAATGACATTTTAGTCAACTGTGAACCACATATGATAGTGGTCACATAAGATTACAAGATAATTTTATTGTACTTTTTCTATGTTTAGCTATGTTTACATACACATATATTTACCATTGCATTATGATTGCCTACATTATTCAGTACAGTAACATTCTGGGCAGATTGGTAGCATAGGAGCTATAGGTTACCCCATAAAGCTTTGGTGTGTAGCAGGCTATACTATCTAGGTTTACATAAGTACACTGTGTGATGTTCCCACATGATGAAATTGCCTAACAGTGCTTTTCTCAGAATGCATCCCCAACATTAAGTGATACATGACTGTATCCCAGGTTCAGCTTGCATATTTATCACCCTAAACTAGAATCGGCATTTTCTTCAAAGAGTCCTGATTCATTTTAGTAAGAAATCATGTTTAGAGACTGTAGTCTGGTTGTAGGAATGCTCATTTTTACTGGAGTACTGTTGGTTCTAAGTTTTCTCAATGTACAGAACAGAAAATATATGTTTTTAGAGTGAAATTAAGAACAATATATTTTATATTCAAATTTAAATAACAGGTTCATATTTGAATTATTTGATTTATCTTAAACAAAAATGATTCTCAAGACATTAACACAATTGCTTATTTGTTTTATCTACCTCAAAATAATAATACCAATATTGCCAGGCATGGTGGCTCACGCCTGTAATCCCAGCACTTTGGGAGGCCGAGATGGGCAGATCACGAGGTCAGGAGATCGATACCATCCTGGGTAACGCGGCGAAACCCCGTCTCTACTAAAAATACAAAAAATTAGCAGGGCATGGTGGCGGGTGCCTGTGGTCCCAGCTACTCAGGAGGCTGAGGCCAGAGAATGGCGTGAACCTGGGAGGCAGAGCTGCAGTGAGCCGAGATCGTGCCACTGCACTCCAGCCTGGGTGACAAGAGCGAGAGACTCTGTCTCAAAAACAAAACAAAACAAAACAATATTCTTATTTAGAAGAAATACTGAGATAAGCCAAATATTTCTTTGTGGTTATATTTTTTCCCTTAAGAGATATATCAGGATATACGATCAAAATAGTTATTTTGGAATACATTGAAATAATTATCTAATAAGTTTATATTATCAATTTCATATACAGTTAGGTTTATTTTACTTTTTATCTTATTGTTAAAATTTATAAACATTGTTCTTAGAGAGCCATATTAGACTAAAATTGTGGACTGTTGTTAAATCTTCTACAAGCTTTGATTGCCACTAGTCTTCTATGTATTTGTTATCCACATGCACACCCCACATAATTATGGATACAATATTTCTGAACCAAAAATTGGGACAAGGAGTCTGACCACGTGATCAACTATTTTAAACAGGCATTGCCTTCCAAAATTAAGAATATGTCATTACTGAACCTTAATTCTCTTTGTATTTTCCACCAGGTTATTTTCTAGCTGATGATGTCAAAGTTTTCCTGACTCAAGGACTAAAAGTTTTCAGGGGCATCATAAACCATATGATCACAATCCTAAGGTGAAATTGGTAGTTTAGTCTTTACATCTCAGAAGAACTTAAGGCTCTTAATAGATTCACTTCAGTCATGTTTTTGTTTCCTCAGACATTTGGGTATTTGAAATACTGGGCTAGGAACAAGTATATCATTTTAACATTGTCAAATACAATGAGCTCCAAATAGATTTTGAAAATATGCTTTTCTACAAAAAGGACCGTGCTGTGCTCTCTTTTCCTTCCTTGAATACTTTTTTAATTCCTCCCCTTTGAGCAACTTTTTTTTTAATCCCAGAGTTTCACATATTCTAATAAGTAGTCAAAAGCAGAGGTTTTCAAACAGCTTTCAGGAAAAGCCGTAAAGTTCCATGAGCTTCTTAGTGTTCCAGTCTCATCACATGACTCTGAGTGGGCAGGAATCTGGACTTCAGCCAATTTTAGCCAAAATATATTTTTTGATAGATTTTATATAAAATTTGATTTTTGGAGCCTTTATCTGGAAAAAGTGCCCTCTGCTTAAAAAGTATTCCAAATCCTCCAGTGTATTCCAAATCCATCCGTAGTATATAAAAACTTATATACTCTGCTATTTCTCTACCTACAAACTGACAGGAGCACATCAAATATAGCTCTAGAGGAAGCAGAATGAAATTTGCACACTTTTCTCAAGTGAAAAAGTCGCACAGCACAAATCAGTTGCATTTCGAGTTTAGAACTCCCTGCCTACCACAAAGACACATACACATCTTAAATCCAATGGCAACCCAGAATTTGAATCCCATTCGATTGTTCCTAAAATACAGCTTCATTATTATTACCATCAGGCTTTTCTCCACCAAGACCAATAAGATGTACTAGGGAAGAAAAGAAAAATTTTCTCGTGGGCATGAAGTGATATTGGAAATGCCCTGAAACACTCAATTGGCTCTTTCAAAAAGTTTTTTTTTTAAATGAAAAAGATTGTCCAATTATTCATAGTAAAAAACTAGAATCTTTGTCTTTGAATTTATTTTCTAATTGTGTTTAGTTCTTTAAATAGAAAAATAACATATATTATGTGAGAAACACAATAAAGAAATGTTAAACAGAAAAACTTTGTAAATTTCAAACCCATGCCTCCCAGGAGACACTTCAGATATTTCATATTTACCAAAAAAATAAAGTTATGTCATTATGGTCTATCTTAAGATAATGTTATTTAAAGAGCTTCAGGAAATTTGTGTCAAATATAAAAATACACACATCATACATGATCTTCTGTTACATGTATTCAAATTCATATAAGGCTCAATCATGTTCACATGATTTACATCATTTAGGCTTTTATTTAGTTTAATAAGATCTTAATTTAAAAATCAAATATTAAGAAAGAACACTCACAGCTTGTTAACTAAACTGAAAAGGGAGAATTTTGATTAGAAGGTAAATACTCTATAACTGGAGTGGCAATTTTGATGCATGAAATACAATGTTAGGATTTTCAAAATTTTCATCTTCTGTTTCATGTTTTTTTTAAAGTATATTTGAATTTCCCAGGCTGATTTTTATTTTATTTTTATTTTCTTGTGTGTGTGGTTGAAGAAGTAAAGTGAAAATAAACATCGAGCTCTCTAAATGAGTTAAGGCCTGGGTGGGGTCAATAAGAGGGAATACAGGAAGAGGGGTACCACAGCAGAGTTGGGAGTGAGACTCCGAGCTTCTGGCTATCTTCAGGTTTATTTCATTGGGCATTCTTCCTGGACACCAACACAAATGTATCAAGTTACAAATGTCCCACTGAAAGCATGCCATATTGAACTGGGCTGGACTTTCCTGTTTCTGTGTCCTGCTAAAAGTTCCTTGCTTTTCAGTATTTGTGCTTCATTACGGATCAGGAGATCCTTATGAAGACTCATTGTCCACTGCAATAGCTACTTCATCTCAATTCCACTAGCATAGTCCACCACCCCATTCACTAGGTGTTTGTACATGGTCTGGATTGCTACTTTATTCTTAAAAACTGTTTTAGTGTAAGATAGTTGTTAAGAGTAAAACTTTGGAATTAGGTGACCGTGGGTTCCAAGTCAGCTTCTGCCATGTATTAGCACTCTATTAGCTTGGGCAAATTATTTAAACTCCCTGCTGTTGAGTTACCTCATGTGTAAAACTGAAATAGCAATTCTGTTGAGATTTTATGCACTGTCGGGCAATTAACATGGCATTCTCATATTTGGCCAAAGCCACATGCCCCAATTTTGCCTTACCATAGTCACCTCTGTCCAAGAAGTTCTTGAAGCTAGCACGGAGCAAGCGGGGTTTTCTAAGCTCAAACTCTAGTGCAGAAGTGTGTAACACAGGTTAGAAAACTTTGCTATTTTCTCTTTTCCCTTTTGACCTCAAACCAAAGTAGGTAAGCCTGTTCCATTTATGTCTACCCCAAAGTCTGAATTTTATTTCAAGTCAGCATTTTGATGGTGATATGGTTTGGCTGTGTCCTCACCCAAATCTCATCTTGAACTGCTCCTATAATCCCCACAGATTGTGGGAGGGACCCAGTGGGAGGTAACTGAATCATGGGAGTGTTTTTTTTTCCCATGCGATTTTGGTGACAGTGAATAAGTCTCATGAGATCTGATTGTTTTATAAAGGTCAGTTTCCCTGCACATGCTCTCTTGCCTGCCACCATGAAGACATGCCTTTGCTCCTCCTTCACCTTCCGCCATGATTGTGAGGCCTCCCCAGCCATGTGGAACTGTGAGTCCAATAAACCTCTTTTTCTTTATGAATTACCCAGTTTGGGGTATTTCTTTATAGCAGTATGAAAACATGAATACAAATTGTGAAAAAATAAATAAATATAAAACGATACCTCTTAGTGACAAAGGAAAAGGAGTGAGAGTGATAGGGCCATTTATCCCAAAGCTTAGAGTGTAATCACCTCATGCCACTGTTCAAAGTCTGGTTACCAAATGAGAGTGAGCAAAGAACATTTCTAGTTGTTACTATTTCTGTGTTTTGTGCAAATTATTATACTTTAGGACTAAAGTCCAACATGAAACCTGAAGTTTGAGGGATCCAGATATGGATACTTCCTTTTTGAGGTGAGGCAACTAGATCTTGGTCTCAACTCATTTTTGGCAAATGACTGAAGAGAGGATTGGGAAAGGGTCCAAGAGCAACACTGCATGCTTTTCTTGGGAAACCAACAAACATGCTCATCACTGGTTCATTATAAAGATTAAATAAAATAAAATATAGAAAGCACAGAGAACAGTGCCACAAATATACTAGGCTATTATAAGCAGGAGACAACAGAAGTATTTGTTGAATTGACTATATCATTTTGTTGAATTGTCTACCCTGCTTTCTTTCCTTTGTCTTCCCTGCAGGAGGCTGGATTTTAGGCTACACCATGACTTTGCAAGAGATCACTGCATTTTAACCCCTTTAGAAGAATTTCCCTTTGAGTCTTGGGCAATCAGGACATCAAGGTAAGACAACCTGTACCATTGCTTTGAAAAGCTCCAGACCATTCTAATTGCCTAGCAGGAGAGAGGGACTGTGCAGAGGGCTTAAGCACTAAGAGGAGCTGTTACAAAAAGGGTTACATGTATCTTAGCTCTGTTGGTTCTTTGAAAATCAAAAAGTCTAACAATGCACCCTAGGGAAACAGCTGTGCTTGTGCTTTACAGGCAGATGAGCTTAATACTTGCCATAGCTATGATTTCAAACACACTGGCTTTTTGGAAATGAGATTGTATTTCAAAGAACAGGATCTTGTTCTCTATCTCTTTTCTTCCAAAGAATAGAAAAAAAAAAGATGCTGTCTTTGAAAGGAAATTTTGATGTTTATTGTCACTTAACATGTTTAGAAATGTAGGACTAACTCCACTGATACTAATCATTTTCCTGCTAAGTACTGAGCCTGCAGTACTGGAAGCTACCAACTAAAATCCGAATTTCTCCACTGCAGGGGGTTTTCCTAGACATAGGCCACTGGAAATGTGAGGAATAATAAACAATTCCCTTCCAGATGCTTTTCTCTTTAAAACACAACTTCTTGTTAAGTTGGTAGCTTAAATATTTATCAGATACTTGTAATAACCTTTAAGAAAGCTTAAGATGCCTTTTAAAGCAAGAGCAGAAAAAGCATAAAATTTAAGAATAAACTGATATCTTTGACAGTAAATTCTCTTGTCACGTATAAATCATCTCTTAACTGAACTTTTCTTTCTTTTCTATTTCTGGAAAAATATATGCCTGGCCACAGTTAGTCACTGGTTCTTTGTGTTTTAAAAGTCCCATCACCCTTATTTCAGCTTCTTGCCTTAAAAGAAATTCACTAATGTCAGAGCTGCTTCTTACTCGTTTTCATGATCACTTAATTAACCTGCCCTGTTATGTGAGAGGAATTAGTTTTATTTCACTCTTTATATTCCTTATTTCTAAGGCAGAAAATATATGCCTTATATTTTCTTGATATATATACAATCTGTATTTAATTATATGATTATGTATAGCCCATAAGAAAAAAGTTAACTTAGAAACCAAATTGGTTTTTAATTCGACAAACTACCTCTATCCTTCAACTAAAATTTAATCACCACTTCTTGGCCAGGGCCTACAATTTAACACTCTGCTCAAACTAACCTATTCTCAAGGAAGCAATTATGTGTATCTAAATATTTTCAATACTTTTGTATAAAATATCTTGAAAGTATACCTGGCCACTTGTGATTGTCATAGAGAAACACTGGGCATGTTGAAGAAAAAGGAAATGGCTTTTGAGAACAGAAACCAAGAAGATAGAGATTTGGTGTCCTATGTTTGCCATACCTATGCAATATTTGCTTAAATTCCCTTTTGATCAGAGCCTATAAGTGCATCACTATTTTTCTATCAGTCTCTTTTTTTTTCTTTCTAGCTTATGAAAATGTGTAAAGATTAGCTGGGCTCTGAGGAGACATCCCAAGGAACAGTATTGCTGCAGACTTTCTAAAAACAGAAAAAAATCGTGTAACATCAATTTCTTTAATAGGATTCCTAAAAAATAAATAAATAAACCTCAAAAATCTTTGACCAAGATTACAACTGAATTGCTTAAGATACCTTTGATACTTAAGGTAATTTTTGTGTATCCTATTTTAACATCTGTTGTCAGTCTTCTTAAACATACTTAAAAGGTGACTTAGATGAGCATTAGTCTGTTAGTCTGTGAGCTGAGTAAATGGCTATGAAGATCTGAACCCTTACACAAATTACTCATAATAGTATCCTGTGTCTTAAAATACAGCAAAAGTATTTTCTTCAAATTGGGATAGAGTCAAAGTATTTAAATTGCTAGCACTAAAAGGAATGAATGATTTTTATAGAAGAATCCAAAGTGTCTTGTTTAAAATATTACATAAACATTGGTGAAATGTATTAGCTATTCAAAAGTTCATGTTTGGGGGTAATAAAAATTGAGAAATGGATCAGTAAAGGAAAGAGAAAGTTGTGGTGGGAGGTTATGCAGAGAAAGAGAGAGAAAGAACAGTTTTCCCACTATTCCCTATGATGTTTCTGTGTCCCTGAAAACAGCTATATTTAGCTTACAATATTTGAAACAAAGAGAAAACATCCTATTTGGTTATAATCAGATAATGTTTTATTTAAGATCTGATTATAACCAGATGAGTGATTATGTACTCTAAAGAAAAATAAGTCTGGTTTCAATCCTGAGAGCCTATTTAATCTCTCATACCTAAATTTTTCTGTGTAAAATCAGGATCATAATTTCTAATTTATAGTCTGCTATAGGATTAAATGAAATGTCATATTAAAAGTGCTTAACATAGATACAAGCACTGGTAGTTATTTTATTTATATATCATAATTAAGTGCCTACTATAAGATAAGCCTTGAGTCTTAATGGTCATTCTTGGCCTTGTAAATATGAATAAGCAAACTAGAAGAGTTACATAAGAATAAAACAATATACATATACTAGAATAATTGACTGTGCATATCAACATAGATACAGATGACTATGCAATGAGGCAAAGTGAGACTAGAGAGAGTTGCATTCTAGAATGGCAGTGTGAAGATCTTCATGGACCATCTCTGCAATGAAACAACATAACTGGTGAACAATTCTTTAAAAAATAACAGTTTACAATCTCTAGAAATTGCCCTAACAACATCCAACAATTAAAAACACATTTATTCAAAAAACAACTTCTCAATGTTGATAAAAGAGCAAGACTCAGTGACATTTGAACCATGACTGTTTCTCTTCCTTCTCCAAGGTTAACATTATGAAAGTAGTTGATTAATGGGTACAAATATACATTTAGATAAAAGAAATAAGACCTGGTGTTTGACAGATCAGTAGAGTGACTACAGTAAACATTAATTGATTGTACATTTTAAAATAGCTAGATGGAATAATTAGCATGTTCTTAGCATAAAGAAAAGAAAAATATTTAAGGTGATAGATATTCCAGTTACTCTGATTTGATTATATGAATGTGTCAAATTATCACATGTACCTCCAAAATATGTACATCTAATATGTATCAACAAAAAAATTAAGTAAAACGAAAGTTGTACTTTGGTTAAGTACAGCTAAGAACACAGGGCTCCCTCTTCCTCTAGATATAAAACAAAGATGGCCTTATCTTCTTGGGAAGGGAATACACCAGCATTTCTTTCCTTTCTTAGCTCCATGTTGCAGCAACTATATTCCAAGCAAGAGTTTCTGAAAATTTTGAGCCTCCGTTCTTCAACTCACCCTTCATTCATAGAGTGGAGGCCTCACTTCCTGAGCAGAAGGTTGAGGATAATGGGCTCTGGATGAAACTTGCCCAAGGTCAGTCATAAGGAGGAGATGCCATGTTGGAAGAGAGAAGCCAAGAGGACCACAGAGTACCAGCCCAGCCCAGTGCCCTGATCATGAAGAAGAGGTATTATTCTGAGAGACACAGACCACTATCCCTGCCTCCAGTTGTAGAACAGGGGTAAAAATGTTTAGTTCAGAAGGAAGAGACAGTAAGAACAGAGAACAGTGCAGCTCTCCCCAAGAGAGATAACTATGTGTAACAGAATGTATGGAAGTCCAAACTTGAGGGTACTTTTCAAAACAATGGAAGTTGTGATAGTAGGCAATTAAGAGGAGGGGCAGTAGTAGTGTTTTCTGACCACAATGAAATAAAGTTTAACTCATTAAATAAAATTTGGAAAATTCACAAATATTAAGAAATTAAGCAATAAACTAATAATAATCAATGAATAAAGAAGAAATGCCAAGGAAAGTTAGAAAATACTTTTAGATAGATGAAAAAAAAACATCCCCAAGCTTATGGAGTACATTTGAAGTATTATTTAGAGGAAAATTTATGGTGACAAATAACTACATTTAAAAAGAAGAAGAGGAATGTGAAGAGATGTAAAGTCTATATCATAACTCTCCACCTTAAGAAACTGTAAAAAGAAGAACAGAGTAAACTTAAAGAATAAAGAAAATTATAAAAATGAGATACAACAAATTAAATGGAAAAACAATAGAGAAATTATAAAACTAAATGTTCATTTTTGAAAAGATCAGCAAAATTGAGAAACCTTGAGCTTAAACTGAGCGAGACAAAAAGAAATAAGACTCAAGTCATTAAAATCTAGAATGGGTGGACCAGCAGACTTAGCTTCTCCTCCTGGTAGTTCTGAGGAATCTGGGCAGCCCAGATGAGTGGGTTTCCCCCCAGCAAAACACACCCTCTTCACCAAAGGACAAAGTGCTTTGTTAAATGGGTCTGGCTCCCCATGCCACCCAACTGGGTGAGAATCTCCAACAGGGGTTGTCAGACACCCTATACAGGAGTGACCTACTGGCATCAGATTGGTGGTCCTAGAGGTCAGAGATCCCAGAAGGAGCAGGCACCCATCTTTGCTGCTCTCCAGCCTCCTTGAATGACATTTCCAGGCATGGGAGCGAATCAGATGAATAGGCCCTGAAGTGAACTCCCAGCAAACTGAAACAGTCCTACAGAAGAGGGACTGAACTTTTGAAAGAAAAACAAAGAAAGTGATAACAACAGCATCAACAACAACAACAACAAAAAGGCCCCCACAAAACCCCCATCCAAGGGTCAGCAGCCTCAAAGACCAAAACTAGACAAACTCATGAAGATGATAAAGAATCAAAGAAAACATGCTGAAAACCCAAAAGGGTAGAGTGTCTCTTCTCCTCCAAATGATTGCAATGTCTCTCCATTGAGGGCGCAGAACTGGACAGAGGATCAGATGGACAAATTGACAGAAGTAAGCTTCAGAAGGTAGGTAATAAAAAACTATGATGAGCTAAAGGAGCACGTTCTAACCCAATGCAAAGAAGCTAAAAACCTTGATGAGTGGTTAGACGAATTGCTGACTAGAATAACCAGTTTAGAGAGGAACATAAATGACCTAATGGAGCCGAAAAACACAGCAAGAGAACTTTGTGAAACATACGTGGGTATCGACAGCCAAATCGACCAAGCAGAAGAAAGAATATCAGAGCTTGACCACCACCTTACTGAAATAAGATATGCAGACAAGAATAGAGAAAAAAAAATGTAAAGGAATGAACAAAGCCTTCAAGAAATATAGGACTCAATAAAAAGACTGAGCCTGTGATGGATTAGAATGCTGAAAGGAGACAGGGAAAATGGAAAGAAGCCAAAAAAACACACTTTAGGATATTATCTGGGAGAACTTCCCTAATGTAGCAAGACAGGCCAACATGCAAATTCAGGAAATACAGAGAACACCATTAAGATACTCCACAAGAAGTTCAACTCCATGACACATAATCATCAGATTCTCCAAGGTCGAAATGAAGAAAAAAAATGTTAAGGGGAGCAGAAAGTCCAAGTCACCTTCAAAGGGAGGCCCATCAGACTAACAGCAGACCTCTCAGCAGAAACACTACAAGCCAGAAGTGTGTCAATATTCAACATTCTTAAAGACAACATTCTTAAAGACAAGAGCTTTCTTTTTTTTTTAATTATACTTTAAGTTTTAGGGTACATGTGCACAATGTGCAGGTTTGTTACATATGTATACATGTGCCATATTGGTGTGCTGCACCCATTAACTCGTCATTTAACATTAGGTATATCTCCTAATGCTATCCCTCCCCCCTCCCCCAACCCCGCAACAGGCCCCAGTGTGTGATGTTCCCCTTCCTGTGTCCATGTGTTCTCATTGTTCAATTCCCACCTATGAGTGAGAACATATGGTGTTTTTTTTTTTTGTCCTTGAACGAGACAAGAATTTTCAACCAAGAATTTCATATCCAGCCAAAATAAGCTTCTTAAGCAAAGGAGAAATAAAATGCTTTCCAGAGAAGCAAATGTTCAGAGATTTCATTACCATCAGGCCTGCCCTGCAAGAGCTCCTGAAAGAAGTACTAAATATGGAAAGGAAAAAACAGTATGAGCCACTGCAAAAACACACCAAAATATAAAGACCAATGACACTATGAAGAAACTGCATCAACTAGCGTGCAAAATAACCCAATAGCATCATGATGACAGGGTCAAATTCACACATAACAATACTAACCTTAAATGTAAATGGGTTAAATGCCCCAATTGAAAGACACAGACTGGCAAATTGGATAAGGAGTCAAGACCCATTGATATGCTGTATTCAGGAGATCCATCTTATGTGCAAGAACACACAAAGGATCAAAATAAAGGGATGGAGGAAAATTTACCAAGCAAATGGAAAGCAAAAGAAAAAGAAAAGCAGAGGTGTCAATCCTAGTCTCTGACAAAACAGACTTTAAGCCAACAAAGATCAAAAAAGACAAAGAAGGACATTACATAATGGTAAAAGGAACAATTCAACAAGAAGAGCTAACTATCCTAAATATATATGCACCCAATACAGGAGCACCCAGATTCCTAAAACAAGTTCTTAGAGACCTACAAAGAAACTTAGACTCCCACACAATAATTGTAAGAGAATTTAAGACCCCACTATCAGTATTAGACAGATCAACAAGACAGAAAATTAACAAGGATATTAAGGACGTGAACTCAGCTCTGGATCAAGCAGACCTAGTAGATGTCTACAGAACGGTCTACCCCAAATCAACAGAATATACATTCTTCTCAGTGCCACATTGCACTTAAATCTAAAATCGACCACATATTTGGAAGTAAAACACTCCTCAGCAAATGCAAAAGAATGGAAATCACAACAGTGTCTCAGACCTCAGTGCAATCAAATTAGAACTCAGGACTAAGAAACTTACTCAAAACCACACAATTTCATGGAAATTAAACAAGCTGCTCCTGAATTACTCCTGGGTAAATAATTAAATAAAGGCAGACATCAAGAAATTCCTTGAAACCTGTGAGAACAAAGAGACAACGTACCAGAATCTCTGGGACACAGCTAAAGCAGTGTTAAGAGAGAAATTTATAGCACTAAATGCCCACATCATAATGCTAGAGAGATCTGAAATCAACACCCTAACATAACAATTAAAAGAGCTAGAGAGGCAAGAGCAAACTAATACAAAAACTAGTAGAAGGCAAGAAATGACTAATATTAGAGCATAACTGAAGGAGGTAGAGACACAAAAACCCTCCCAAAAATCAATGAATCCAGGAGCTTGTTTTTTTCAAAAAGTTAACAAAATAGACCACTAGCTAGACTAATAAAGAAAAAGAGAGAGAAGAATCAGACACAATAAAAAAAGAAAAAGGGGATATCACCACCAACCCCACAGAAATATAAACTATCATCAACTATAAACTGTAAACACCTCTATGCAAATAAACTAGAAAATCTAGAAGAAATGAATAAATTCCTCGATGCATACACCCTACCAAGTCTAAACCAGGAAGAAGTTGAATCCCTGAATAGACCAATAACAAGCTCTGATATTGAGGCAGTAATTAATAGCCTACCAACCAACCAAAAAAAAAAAAAAAAAAAAACTGCAGAGCTAGACAGATTCACAGTTGAATTCTACAAGAAATACAAAGAGAAGCTGGTATCATTCCCTCGGAAACTATCCCAAACAATTGAAAAGGAGGGACTCCTCTTTAACTCATTTTATGAAGCCACCATCATCCTGATACAAAAACAGGGAAGAGATTAAACAAAAAAAGAAAACTTCAAGCCAATATTCCTGATGACTGTCATTGTAAAAATCCTCAATAATATACTGGCAAACTGAATCCAGCACACAACAAAAAACTTATCCACCACAATAAAGTTGGCTTCATCCCTGGATGCAAGGCTGGTTCAACATATGCAAATCGATAAACATAATCCATCACATAAACAAAACCAAAGACAAAAACCACATGATTATCTCAATAGATGCAGACAAGGGCTTTGATAAAATTCAACATCCCTTCATGTTAGAAACTCTCAATAAACTAGGTATTGATGGAACATATCTCAAAATAAGAAGAGCTATTTATGACAAACCCACAGCCAATATCATATTTAATGGGCAAAAGCCAGAAGCATTCTTTTTGAAAACCAGTCCAAGACAAGGATGTCCTCTCTCACCATTCCTATTCAACATAGTATTTGAAGTTCTGGCCAGGGCAATCAGGCAAGTAAAAGAAATAAAGGGTATTCAAATAGAAAGAGAGGAATTCAAGTAGTCTGTTTGCAGATGAGATGATTTTATATTTAGAAAGCTCCATCATCTCAGCCCAAAACCTTCTTGAACTGATAAGCAACTTCAGTACTGTCTCAGGATACAAAATCAATGCGCAAAAACCATAAGCAACCTTTACAGCAACAATAGGCAAGCAGAGAGTCAAACCACGAATGAACTCCAATTCACAATTGCTACAAAAAGAATAAAATACATAGGAATACAGCTAACAAGGGATGTGAAGGACTGCTTCAAGGGGAAGAACAAACCACTTCTCAAGGAAATAAGAGAGGATACAAACAAATGGAAAAACATTTTATCCTCATGGATAGGAAGAATCAATATAGTGAAAATGGCCATACCGCACAAAGTAATTTATAGATTCAATGCTATTTCCATCAAACTACCATTGACTTTATTCACAGAATTAGAAAAAAAACTATTTTAAATTTCATAAGGAATCAAAGAAGACTCTGTATAGCCAAGACAATCCTAAACAAAAAGAATAAAGCTGGAGGCATCACACTACCTGACTTCGAACTATACTACAAGGCTACAGTAACCAAAACAGCATGGTACTGGTACCAAACCAATATATAGACCAGTGGAGCAGAACAGAGACCTCAGAAATAACCCCACACATCTACAACCATCTGATACTCAACAAACCTGACAAAAACAAGCAATGGAGGGAAAGGATCTCCTATTCAGTAAATGGTGCTGGGAAAACTGGCTAGCCATTTGCAGGAAACTGAAACTGGACCCCTTTTTTATACTTTATATAAAAATTAACTCAAGATGGATTAAAGACTTAAATGTAAAACCCAAAACCATTAAAACCCTAAAAGAAAACCTAGCCCATACCGTTAAGGACAAAGACTTCATAACAAAAACACCAAAAGCAATCGCAACAAAAGCCAAAATTGACAAATGGGATCTAATTAAACTAAAGAGTTTCTGCACAGCAAAAGCAACTATGATCAGAGTGAACAGGCAACCTACAGAATGGGAGAAATTTTTTGCAATCTACCCATCTGACAAAGTCTAATATCCAGAATTTACAAGGGACTTAAATATATTTACAAGAAAAAAACAACCCTATCAAAAAGTGGGCAAAGGATATGAACAGACACTTCTCAAAAGAAGACATTTACATGGCCAACAAACATATGAAAGAAAGCCCAACATCACTTATTATCAGAGAAATGCAAATCAAAACCACAATGAGATACCGTCTCATGTCAGTCTGAATGGCAATTATTAAAAAGTCAGGAAACAATAGATGCTGGTGAGGCTGTGGAGAAATAGGAACACTTTTACACTGTTGATGGGAATTTAAATTAGTTCAACCATTGTGGAAGACAGTATGGCAATTCCTCAAGGATCTAGAACCAGAAATACCATTTGACCCAGCAATCCCATTACCCAAAGAATATAAATTCTTTGTATACCCAAAGAATATAAGTCATTTTACTATAAAGACATATGCACATGTATGTTTATTGCAGCACTGTTTACAATAGCAAAGACATGGAACCAACCCAAATGCCCATTAATGATAGACTGGATAAGGAAAATGTACTTATACACCATGGAATACTATGCAGCCATAAAAATGAATAAGATCATATCCTTTGCAGAGACATGGATAAAGCTGGAAGCCATCGTCCTCAGCAAATTAACACAGGAACGGAAAACCCAACCACACATGTTCTCACTCATAAGTGGGAGTTGAACACTGAGAACACATGGACATGGAGAGGGGAACAACATACACCAAGACCTCTTGGGGGATGCGGGTGAGGGGAGAGAACTTAGAGAACAGGTCAATAGGTGCAGCGAACCACCATGGCACACATATACCTATGTAACAAACCTGCACATTTGGAACATGTATCCTATTGTTTTAAAAGAAGAAATAAAGTCAAGTACACAAAATTTGCAAAATGTAATAAAAAAGTAAATAAATTTTTAGTAGTGAAAAATCTGGAATGAAGACGGGACCTCTATGAACAATCATATGTCGACAAATTAGATAACTTTGAAAAAATAGATTTCTAGAAAGACACGACTGACAAAACTAACTCAAGAAGAAATAGACCATCTGAATAGATTTATATCAAGTAAAGAGATTAAATTGAGAATTCAAAACATTTTGATGAACTCTACCAGAATCATAAATCTATGATTTAAAGAAGAGTTAATAACAATAATTCACAAAGTCTTCTGACAAATGAAGTGGGGGAACACTTCCCAACTCATACGATGAGACCAGTATTACCCTAATCCTAAATATGAACAAATACATTTCAAGAAGAAAACTACACACAAATATCTGTTATAAATATGGTCACAAAATTCCTCAACCTAGTACTAGCAAAGTATATCCTACAGTGTACAAAAAAAATTAATACACCACAATCAAGTAGGATTCATCTGAGGAATGCAAGGTAGGTTCTAATAACCAATCAATGTAATGCCCTATATCAAGAAGAAAGACAAAGCATATTATCATCTCATTTAACACATAAAAACAATTAACAAGGTTTGACAATTTTAGTCCTCAAAATAACTCAACAATTGGAACTTCCTTGGCCTAATAGTATTTACAAAATAGCCACAGATAATAAGATACTTAATAGTGAAATGCTTTCCATTTAAGATTCAGAACAAGACAGCGATGTCTGCTCTTCTCATTCCTATTCAACATTTTGCTGGAGGTTCTAGCCAGGACAATTAGGGAAGATAGTAAAATAAAAGGTATTCAGAATGCAAAAAAAAAGTAAAGCCGTCTCTCTGTAGTTGACATCACCTTGTATATAAGAAATTCTACTGAATCCACTAAAAGCCTATTAGAACAAAATAATTACTTTGGCAATGTTGTAGGGTGCAGATCAATATGGAAAAATCTCTTGTAATTCTATATATCCATACTGATGATAAATACTCTAAAAATGAAGTTGAGAATATTCCGTTTATAATAGTATCAAATAGATTAAAATACTTAGGAATAAATTTAACAAAAGATGGGCGAAATTTATACTTAAAAACTATAAAACATGCTGAAAGAAATTAAAGAATTAAAGCAATCAAAGAAATTAAAATGAATAGAAACCCCCCTACATCATGTTCATGGATTGAAAAACTTAATATCATGAAAAAGATAATACTTTCTAAAAGGATCAATAGCTTTGACACAATGTCTATGAAAATCACAACTTTTTCTTGTAGAAATTAACAAGCTCATTTTAAGTTCATATGGAAATATAAGAAACCTAGAATAGCCAAAATCATCCTAAAAATCAAAACTAAGTTGGAGAACTCACATATTTTATCTCAAAATATACTCCAAACACAAAGCTATAGTAAGACAGTATGATTTGCATAAGGATAGGCATATAAGTCAATGAAAAAGAATCAATGAAATAAATTGTGAATTTAGATATGAACTCTTATATTATGGTCAACTGATTTTTGACACAGGTTTCAAGAAAGGAAAAGAGAAAAAATAGTCTTTTGAGCAAACAGTTTTAAAACTGAATATATACATTTAAAAAGACAGGTTGAACTCTTTTTTTCACTTCATCTGCAAAAATAACTCAAAATGAATCATGGAACAAAATAAAAGAATGAAAATTATAACACTCAAGAGAAAGTATAAAAATAAATCTTTTTTAAAATTTTAAGTTTGGGAGTACAAGTGCAGGTTTGTAATGTAGATAATGTACAAATCATTTCATCACGCAGGTATTAAGCCGAGTACCCATTAGTTATTTTTTTCCTGACCTCTCCCTCCTCCCACCCTCTATGTTCTGAAAGACCCAAGTGTGTGTTGTTCCCCCTATGTGTCCATGTGTTCTCATCACTTATAAGTGAGAATATGTGGTATTTGGCTTTCTGTTCCTGTATTATTTTGCTAAGGATAATGGCCTCCAGCTTCATCCATGTCCCTGCAAAGGACATGATCCCATATACACTGTTGGTGGAACTGTAAATTAGTTCAGCCATTGTGGAGCACAGTGTGGTGATTCCTGAAAGACCTAAAGACAGAAATACCATTCTAACCAAGAATTCCATTTCTGGGTATATACACAAATAAATACAAGTCATTCTATTATAAAGATACATGCATGCATATGTTCATTGCAGCACTATTGACAATAGCAAAGATATGGAATCAACCTAAATGCCCATCAATGATAGACTGGATAAAGAAAGTGTGGTACATATAAACCATGGACTACCATACAGCCATAAAAGGAACAAGATCACGCCTTTTTCAGGGACGTGGATGGAATTGGAAGCCATTATCCTCAGCAAACTAACACAGAAACAGAAAACCAAACGCTGCATGATCTCACTTATGAGTGGGATCTAAATGATGGGAACACAGACACAGAGGGGAACAACACACACTGGGGCCTTTCAGAGGGTAGTTGGGAGGGAGGAAGGAGAAGATCAGGAAAAATAACTAATGGTTACTAGGCTTAATACCTGGGTGATGAAATAATCAGTACAACAAACACCCATGAAACAAGTTTACCTATGCAAAATACCTGCACCTGTTCCCTGAACTTAAAAGTTAAAACAACAACAAAAATGTAAGGTCTTTAAATCACAGTGCTTTAAAGTCTCTCCAGGAATTATCTGGACAACTTCTCTATCTTTATATTGGCATTTTACCTCCTATCTCATTGCTATAAATAAAAATTCTGTTATTTGTTCTGATGACTAACAATTGTATGTATGGGATATTCATGTGCAAATCATCATTCCATTTTCAAGAGCAATGGAGAAGATTGGTATTAGGGTTACCCAGAGAAACAGAGGCAGCAATTGAGACAGAGAGAGGTTACAGGAATTGGCCCATGTGCCTGTGGAGGCTAAGTCTCATGATCTGCTGTCTGCAAGCTGGAGAAACAGGAAAGCTGGTGATGTAATTCAATCTGAGTCCAAAGGCCTGAGAACCAGGAGGACAGATGTCCAAGGGCAGGAGAAAAATGGATGCACCATCTCAGAGATTGCAAATTCACCTTTTCTCCAGCTTTTTTGTTTTGTGTGGGCCTTCAATGGATTGGGTGATGCTCACTGCATTGGTGAAGACCATATTCTTTATTCAGTCTACAGATTCAAATCCTAATCTCTTTAGAAACGCCCTCACAGATATGCTCAGTTATAATGTTTTACCAGCTATCTGGGCATCCCTTAGGCCAGTCAAATTGACACATAAAATTACCTGTCACAATGGCTATCTCCATTCTTTCAATATTCTTTCATATATGTGAACTTTTTAAATTTTTTATTTCTATAGGTTTTTTGGGAATAGGTGGGATTTGGTTACATGAGTAATTTCTTCAGTGGCGATTTGTGGGATTTGGGTGAATGTTTTTATCACAACCTCTGCGACATCTGTTTATTACAATAAATAACCCTCACTTCCTTTTACTTGTCATTCAAAAAGACAAAATGGAACAAACAAACAAAAATTGCTACAAATCTGTCGTCAAATACATAAAATTAGGTAACCACTTCATGCAATATAATATTAAAAATAAGAGCTAGCATTTACTGTTCTAAGCAGTTTATATGTTCTGTATCATTTAATAGTCATAGCAATATTTTAAGGAAGCCTATTATTATCTCCATTTTACAATGAGGGAAACGTGGATGCACAGGGCTGTTATTTGCTCAAAGTCACAATTAAGCACATTTTAAATATTTTAAAATATTTGAAAGTTGAACATGTAGGTCAAGAAAGAGAACTGAAAATGCAAGATTATTGAAAGAGAAATCAAATAGCTGATATTATTCCTGCTGATTATTGTAGGTATAAATATTCAAATACACACAAAAGTAGAGACCAGTCCAATTAATCCTCATTAATTTTTAATTCACCATCTACCTTGATTCATTTACACCATCTTTGACTCACACCCCTTGAATACTTTAAAGCAAATCTCAGAACTTGATGATATCCCATAATTTTTCCATAAATGTTTTTATGTATCTCTCAAGAATGGAGTCCCTTTTAACATAATGACAATACTCTTATAATACCTAAAGAATATTCTTTTAATATCATAAAATGTAAACTTAGTTTTCATGCTTTCCCATTAAGCTTTTTATGATAGCTTGTTTGAATTGAAATTCAAATAAGGTTAATACATTGCAATTGGCTAATATGTCTCTTAATCTATAGGCTTCCCTTCTATCATTTTTTTTGAAATTTATTTGTTCAAGAAACCACTCCCAGTGGATATGGAGCTTTATCCACAATCTATATTTTTCAGATAACCCTACAGTGGTGTATTTCATCAGGCCCATCTGCACCCTGTTCTTTTTGTACTCTTCGTAGTTAATTCCAAAACCTTGATAGCCTCAGAGTCTGAAGCTTTAGCAAGATTACTTCATATGCAGCATGGATTTTTTTTTTAAAGAAATGTTGATCTTTCTGAAGAATTGAGAATGCAAGCAGAAAACATTCCACTGTCCACATCAATCCAGTTAAGATTAAACATAAAAATGAATAGAGCAAAATATTTTGTCTGTAATGTAACATCCAAGACAGACTCTAGACTGTGGAGGAGCAGACTTAAAAATAATAATAAAAGTATTTCTCTGAAGCTTAGTCAGCATTTACTGGATCAATCAACGTGGATAAATCACTTTCTAAGCCTTTAATTTGAAATCTTTCAAACTGACTCAAAAGTTACAAACAGGTAGCCTTGGTTCTTTGTTCTTTCATGGTTTGTTTTTCAGCATTCACTATGAAAGTTAAGACCAGGTTCATCTGTCACACATTTCTCGGTGACACTGTTTAGTTTTCATAAAAGAGAGCATGAAATTGACTTTGAAAAGTAGTGAAGGAAATTGGCAATAGGAGCAATTCCAAGCTTTCCTGAGGAAAAAAAAAAAAGAGACTAGAGAAAGGATTTGTTGACAGTATCACAAAATAATTTTTTAATTTTGAAAAATAATAGAATAAAAGCAGATTATTGCCACTTACTCTAAATCCAACTGTACATAATGGATTGCAAGAGGGAAAATCATTAGTCATAAATATTGTACTTTCCCATCTTCATGCCATGAAAATATGCAGAAACAGCACATACATTTCTCTTACTAATACATGTGATAGAAATAGTACAGTCTTTTAGGCCACAGAGCCCCAGTTTAAGTCAGATCTATCACTTTACCAGCCTCATAATTTTGGCATGTCTCTTACCCTAAAAGCAAAATATAAAAATAAAACGTATTGCTTTTTAGACAGGGCATTATTATTCCTATTCTTATCAGAATCTGTGAGGGTGTGGCCTAAATATAGAAGTAGTGATTTTCATAGCTGTTTCTGATACATATCCAGATATGATAAATACTGCTTCATAGCACTATTTTATCCTTTTAAAAATATGCATGCCTTAGGTAACTAAACACAGTTTATATAACTTCATTGACCATTAATTTTTCATTTTTGGTGAGTTATCCTAGTTGTGTGCTTTTGCTCATTTTTCTACTTGGTTGTTTTACATATCTCATTGGTTTCTCACTGTTCATTAAGTATATTAACCTATGGCATATGATTTGAGAATTTTTTCCATTTTATGCTTTTTTCCAATATATTATGCTGAAGCCTTTTGAAATAATGTTTATAAATATTTGGTAATAAATACGTACTGATTTGTTATTTGTATGAAAAGAATCCCTCCAAACCCTAAGATCACATTGATATTTATATGTAGTATATATATGCTGTATTTGTCCATTTTCATATTGCTGTGAAGAAATACCCAAGACTGGGTAATTTATTTTAAAAAAGAGGTTTAATGGACTCACAGTTAGACATGACTGGTGAGGTCTCTCAATCATGGTGAAAGACAAAGGAGGAACAAAGGCACATCTTACATGATGGCAGGCAAGAGAGCATGTGCAGGGGAACTGTCCTTCATAAAACCATCAGATCTCACGAGAATTATTCACTGTCATGAGAACAGCACAGAAAAACCTGCACCCATGGCCCAATTATGTCCCACTGGGTCCCTCCCACAACACATAGGGATTATAGGAGCTACAATTCAAGATAAGACTTTGGTAGGGACACAGCCAAACTGTATCATTCCACCCCAGACCCTCCCAGATCTCATATCCTCACATTTCAAAATAAAATCATGCCCTTCCAACAGTTCCCCAAAGTCTTATCTCATTTCAGCATTAACTCAAAAGTCCACAGTTCATCTCAGACAAGGCAAGTCCCTTCTGCCTATGAGCCTGTAAAATCAAAAGCAAGTAAATTACTTCCTAAACACAATAGGGGTACAGGCACTGGGTAAATACACCAATTCCAAATAAAATAAACTGGCCAAAACCAAGGGGCTACAGGTCCCATGCAAGTCTGAAATCTAGTGGGGCAGTCAAATCTTAAAGCTCCAAAATGATTTCCTTTGACTTCATGTCTCACATCCAGGTTACACTGATGCAACAGGTGGGTTTCCATAGTCCTGGGCAGCTCTGCCAGTGTCGCTTTGCAGGGTACAACCCCTCTCCTGGCTACTTTCATGGGCTAGTGTTGAGTGGCTGAGGCTTTTCCAAGGCATACAGGGCAAGCTGTCAGTGGACCTATGATTCTGGGGTCTGGAAGACAGTGGCCCTCTTCTCATAGCTCCACTAGGCAGTGCCCTAGTAGGGACTCTATATGGGGACTCCCATCCCATATTTCCCTTCCACACTGCTCTAGCAAAGGTTCTCCATGAGGGCCCCATCCCTGGAGCAAACTTTGGCCTGGATATCCAGGTGTTTCCAATCATCCTCTGAAATCTAGGTGGAGGTTCCCAAACCTCAATTTTGACTTCTGTGCACCCTCAGGCTCAACACCACGTGTAAGCTGCCAAGGCTTGGGGCTTGCACCCTCTGAAGCAATGGCCTGAGCTGTACGTTGGCCCATTTTAGCCATGGCTGGGACAGAGGGCACCAAGTCCCAAGACTGCACAAAGCAGCAAGACCCTGAACCTGGCCTATGAAACTACATTTTTCTCCTAGGCCTCCTGGCTTGTGATGGTAGAGGCTGCCATGAAGACCTCTGACATGGCCTGGAGACATTTTCCCCGTTGTTTTGGTGATTAACACTTGGTTCCTCATTACTTAAGTAAATTTCTATAGCAGGCTTGAATTTCTCCTCAGAAAATGGGTTTTTCTTTTCTATTGCTTTGTCAGGATGGAAATTTTCCAAGCATTTCTGCTCTGCTTCCCTTTTAAACACAAGTTCCAATTCCAAACCATATCTTTGTGAATGAATAAAACTGAATGATTTTAAGAGCACCCAAGTCATCTCTTGAATGCTTTGCTGCTTAAAAATTTCTTCTGCCAGATACCCTAAATCATATCTCTCAAGTTCAAAGTTCCACAGATCTTTAACGCAGTCTTAATGCTGAATTCTGCCAGTCTCTTGGTTAAAGCATAGCAAGAATCACTTTTTCTTCAGTTCCCAAATAAATTCCTCATCTCCATCTGAGACCACTCAGCCTGGACTTTTTGGTCTCTAGGAAGCTCCAAACTTTGCCATATCTCTGTCATCTGAGCCCTCCAAATTGTTTCAACCTCTGTTACCCAGTTCCAAAGTCACTTCCATATTTTTGGGTATCTTAGTAGCATTATCCCACTCTACTGGTACCAATTTACTGTATTAGCCCATTTTCATACTGCTATGAAGAAATACTGGATATTGGGTAATTTATAAAGAAAAAAAGGTTTAATAGACTCACAGTTCCACGTGGCTGGGAAGGCTTCACAGTTATGGCAGAAGGAGAAGGAGGAACAAAGTCACGTCTTAAATGGTGGCAGGCAAGAGAGCATGTGTAGGGGAACTGCCCTTTATAAAACCATCAGATATTGTGAGACTTATTTACTATCATAAGAACAGCATGGAAAACCCACCCCCATGGTCCAATTACCACTGGGTCTCTCCCAGGACATGTGGGGATTATGGGAACTACAATTCAAGGTGAGATTTGGGTGGGGACACAGCCAAACCATATTGTATGCAATATATAATATAAATTATAATGTATATATACAGATAGTTCTTGCTTTGCATTGTAATGCAGCACCATAAAATGACTGTTTTAGCTGAAACAGAGAAAATGATAATCTATGGAGAAAATTAAAAGAGGTATCATTGAAATTTTTGTCAAAATATTACAAACCCCCCTTATTTTTGTCATAAATGTGTAGGAGAAGCTAAAAATAGTAAAACTAATATTTTCTAAGCACACTGAAATTTAAATATTATGGGCTTTAAGATTTGAAATATTTCATATTTTTGCTGAAAGCAAATGTACGAAGAGTAGCTTGAAGAATGCTTTCCTTCACATATAACATAGGACACAGAGTGAACCTCTTTCTTACACCTTGCTGAATTGTCATTTTCTTTCTAAGTTTGGATCAGTTTCCACCATTTTATCCTTTGCACATTCAATGTTGTGAGATATCTCCAAGAGTCCTTTTAATGTAAAAGTTTTGCCAATGTCAGTTGCTCTGGGGTATTCACATCCTCTTTCATTCCAACCACTTTCCAAGTTTACATCCAGCATTATCACTTTCTATTTCTAGGCTATTCTTCTTCGCTAATTCCCTCTTTTGACTATTAATTTTTGTAAAATGTCACGTGAGTTCATCACTGGCTGTATAAACTGACAGATGTACAGGGAACAGTCACCCATAAACTTTGAAATAAATGATGTGCTTGGTCACTGATTACTTATCTAGTGATTTGCTGAATTGGGGATGAAAAGCCAGCAGCAAAGTCTACACTTTATGCAGTTACTCACAGTTAATATACTGTGGTATCTGAAATTTAAACTGGTTGTTCAGAGACCAATACTTTTTAATAAAACTGTGATAACAAAAATTCATGAAAAAATTCATGAATGTCAGACCACATAAAGTGAGGACTGCCTGTTTATAATATAACAACCAATATTTTATTCCATTTATTTTGATTATATATTACATGTAACTTTATTAACTAGGCCAAAAATTTTTTAAATTCATTTGCCTTTGGAGACCAGGTTGATAGCTTAAGAGTATAAAGAACAAATTATACAATAGATAGCTCATATAAAATGAAGAGTATAGTTTACATAGCAACAAAGATAATTTAAATCCAAAAATGTTTTTTGCAAATTTTGTTGCTAAACACACTTTTAATTCTCCTACTTATTCTAAATTCTACTTATTCCACTACTTATTCTAAATAATCCACATTTTTGTTATATTTACGAGGATGGAAATAATCAATATTTTTACAAAGTTGCACCTGCAAAAAAAAGTCCTTGATAAAAATTATACATTTATTGGCTCATGCCTGTAATCCCAGAACTTTAAGAGGCCAAGGCAAGTGAATCATGAGGTCAGGAGTTCAAGACAAGCCTGATCAATTACAGTAAGTGGATTGATAGTTTTGTTCAGGTCATTTATGTGTTTATCAATGTTCTGTCTACTTGTTCTATCAATTACTAAGATAGGAGGTTAGTGTCTAAAACTGTAGTAGTGAATCTGCCTATTTCTATTTTATGTTTTTCTATATCTATTTTGTATTTTTCTTTGTATATTTTTCTTCATTTATCTTGAAGTTTTCCTTCCCCTTCAGATTAAGGCTTTGTTCTTTGAGGGAGATAAAGAAGGTGAATTTGGTTGAATTCTGGTAGTGGCTGCTGTTATCCCCCAGCCAGCCCCACTAGATGAGTTTTCTCAATATTCCCCCTGGTCTTCTCTGTGAATAACTGATGTGGTTCCCAAAAGAAAAGCATGTGAAGCCCCCTACGTTGTTGATAAAGATACATGAGTGTTATGTATTGGAGAATTGACCACTTCATTTTGTATAGTGTCCATCTTTATCATAACTTGATAATATTCCTATTCTTAAAACTACTACTTTGAAATTATGATAGCTACTCTAGTTCTATTTTGATTGGTGTTTGTATGGTATATCTTTCTCAACATTTTTCTCTTTAACACAAATATTTGTTTATATTTAAAGTGTATTTTTTGTAGACAGCACATAGATGTATCATTTTTATACAATTTAATGAATTCTGTCTTTTAACTTGTATGTTTAGACCATTCTCAATCACTATTTCTTCAAGTATTTCTTCTTCCTATCCTTGTTTCCCTTTTGGCATTCCAATTACTCATATTTCAATAACTCAATTACACATTAGATGGTTATGTATTATCAAAGATATAGATATTTCATTCCTGTCAAACTCTGTTTCTCAAACTCTCTCTCTCTCTCTCTCTCTCTCTCTCTCTCTCAGACATACACACACATTTCAGTTTGGTTAATTTCTATTAACCTATCCTCGAGTTTAGTGATTTTTTTTCCTCAACTCTGTCAAGTCTCCTCATGAGCCTGTTTCAAGCATTCTTTACTTCTCTTTCTTTGATTTTGAAATCTAGTACAGATGCTCCTTGACTTACAATGGGGTTACACACTAAAAAAGCCATTATAAGTTGAAAATATCATGTTGTAAGACATTTAATACTCTGATAAACCTATCATAAAGTCAAAAAGTTGTAAGTTGAATCATCATTATTTCCAGATTTTCCTCAACTTACTGTGGGGCTATGTCCTGATAAACCCATTATACAGTCAAAAATCTTAAGTCAAATCCTTGTAAGCTGGAGACTGTCTATATTTTTATTTGGTTCTTTTTAAAAATTTCCAATTGCTCTGTTTAAATTACCTGTATGACCTTCCATGTTGTCTACCTTTTTCATTAAAGACTTTAATATATTAATCATAATTAAAGTTTCTGTCTGATGGTATGACACTTCCAATGTCTATGACATACATAAATCTTGTTTGGGTGATTGTTTTGTCTTTTCTGCGTTTTGTTGCCTTTTTGGTATGTTTTCAATTTTTTTTGTTAAAAGCCTAGTATGTTATATAGAACAGCAGACACTAAAGTAAATAATCTTGGAGATAAACATCCTTCTACTAGATCTGTAGTGTGGGAGTTTTTATTAATTCAAGA
This sequence comes from Nomascus leucogenys, assembly GCF_006542625.1. NCBI lineage: Eukaryota > Metazoa > Chordata > Mammalia > Primates > Hylobatidae > Nomascus > Nomascus leucogenys. Next base: position 85,596,392 of record NC_044393.1, on the reverse strand, counting down.
ATTGAAAAATTATTGTTGCTATGGTTAGCCTCAGTTTGCCATAAGCATCAAATTTCTCAAGTGATATCTTCTGCTTAGTGTGTGGACTAATTAGCCAAAGGATGTTTTTTCCCTCAATGTCTGCTCCTGGCTTGGCAATGAGCCTCTTCTCTTGGCTTTTAATCTTCCCTTTGAGTTAGTGCCCAGAGATAATCTGTCCTTTTCAGCTCTATCAGATGTTTAGACTATTATTTTTACTCAATACTGGTTAGTGTGGTGGTGCTGATTGGGTAAGGAAGTAGGAGAAAATTTTTTCTATAATTTTCATTAAGCCCAAGTCTTAGGCAGTCATCTGTGTACTCGGTCCTCAGAGGCTTGTTATTCACAAGTGTTTCTGCCTTTCCTGGACTTCTGGCCAATATGTATTCCTGATCTTCCACCAGGTATAGAACTGATTTTGTGGGTTTTTTTCTTTCTTTCCTGTTTTCTGTTCCCTTCCCCTGGCTGGAGTTGGTTTCCATCAGTTCTCCCTAGCCACAGTTTTTGTTTTCCTTCCCCTTCAGATTAAGCCTTTGTTCTTTGAGGGAGATAAAGAAGGTGAATTTGGTTGAATTCTGGTAGTGGCTGCTGTTATCCCCCAGCCAGCCCCACTGGATGAGTTTTCTCAATATTCCCCCTGGTCTTCTCTGTGAATAACTGATGTGGTTCCCAAAAGAAAAGCATGTGAAGCCCCCTACGTCTGTGTCTCCCAGGGCCTCCTCACTTTCCCGCTTGCCTGGTACTGGTTGTTCCTTTGCATGTTTAGTGCTTCCTTCAGGAACTCCTGTAAGCCAGGCTTGGTGACGACAAAATCTCTCAGCATTTGCTTCTCTGTAAAGGATCTTATTTCTCCTTTGCTTAGGAAGCTTAGTTTGGCTGGATATGAAATTCTGAGTTGAAAATTCTTTTAACAACGTTGAATATTAGCCTCCACTCTCTTCTGGATTGTAGGGTTTCTGCCGAGAGATCTGCTGTTAGTCTGATCAGCTTCCCTTTGTGGGTAACCCGACCTTTCTCTCTGGCTATGCTTAACATTTTTTTCTTCATTTCAACCTTGATGAATCTGATGATTATATATCTTGGGGTTGCTCTTCTCAAGGAGTATCTTTGTGGCGTTCTCTGTATTTCCTGAATTTGAATGTTGGCCTGTCTTGCTAGGTTGGGGAAGTTCTCCTGGATAATATCCTGAAGAGTGTTTTCCAACTTGGTTCCATTCTCCCCATCACTTTCAGGTACAATAATCAAACATATGTGAAGAAATAGGAACACTTTTACACTGTTGGTGGGAGTGTGAATTAGTTTAACCATTGTGGAAGACAGTGTGGTGATTCCTCAAGGATCTAGAACTAGAAATATCATTTGACCCAGCAATCCCATTACTGGGTATATACCCAAAGGATTATAAATCATTCTGCTATAAAGACACATGCACACTTAAGTTTATTGCAGTACTGTTTACAATAGCAAAGACTTGGAACCAACCCAAATGCCATCAATAATAGACTGGATAAAGAAAATACGGCACATATATACCATGGAATACTATGCAGTCATAAAAAAAGGATGAGTTCATGTCCTTTGCAGGGGCATGGATGAAACTGGAAACCATCATTCTCAGCAAACTAACACAGGAACAGAAAACCAAACACCACATATTCTCACTCATAAGTAGGAATCGAACAATGAGAACACAGGGATACAAGGAAGGGAATATCACACACTGGGGCCTGTTGGGGGTTGGGGGCTAGGGGAGGGATAGCATTAGGAGAAACATCTAATGTAGATGACAGGTTGATAGGTACAGCAAACCACTATGGCATGTGTATACCTATGTAACAAACCTTCACATTCTGCACATGTACCTCAGAACTGAAAGTATAATAAAATAAAATAAAGCATTTGAAATATGCATTAAAACAGATGTATATATATAAAGCAACATTAGAGACCTATTTTTTTTCTCATGCAGATACCTGTATAGATACCTATATAGTATTAAAAATCTTAAGAATTGGGAGGTTAAATGCTATTATTAATTTTTTAAAAATTAATTTGTGGAATTTCATTTATCTTTCAAGACTAAGTTAATTTCCAAGAGACAGAATACTAAGGAGGAGATGATATTGACTAGTCCCTTTATAGCTATTCTCCAAATGTCCAGAGTCCACATTTGCCGTTTTTGATCTCTTGGTTCAACTTGGAAGCCTCCATGTTCTCTCACTATCCTTTGTCTACACTTAACCAAAACCACTGGTTCTTATTACTAATATCTCTACAGGAGTCCCACAGGTAACCTCCATTGTTTCCACCCAAACCTGTATCTTCTTATGCCAGTCCTTCTGATTGGAGCACATTCCTTCCCATATCTGACAATTGACTTCTTTGTCTTCATCTGTCATGTCACATTCCTTAAACTTAATATTTTTTAAAAAAATCATTTTTCCATTAATTATGATATTTCCTTCCTTTCAAACATTAGTGATTTGTTCATACCTTCTACTTCGTTCTCCTTTGTTTGGTAATGCATTTCCTATTTCTTGTCCTTGATGAACCCTGATACTAAGTAACATACTATGGAAAAGCTGCCCATGTGGATAGCCCCATCCTTCCTGTTTTATCACCTCAGGCCCTAATGAAACTCCCTGTTCAATGCTCAGTGAGGATCCCTGTCATCATTTTAGGCCTCCACTATCTGACACTGAATATTGAGAAAAAACTTAAACAAAAATGAACTCAATGCTGGACTAGGGTTTGTCACGATGCTACATTATACCAAGAGTTAAAATAGTCAATTATTTTATTTTATAAAATGGCGGAATTGACAACTTTGACATTTTATGGAAAACACTTATACCTAGAAGTAAATACATGTAAAAGTTTAAATTTTGAAGTCAAGATCATACAATCTTCTCACTTTGATTTGAGAACATTTCATTTGCTACATTTCACCACAGCCCATTTACATGATATTGGCAGCATAGAATGGAATATAAAAAAAATGTATAATGTAATACTGGAAGCATTTCCTTCCTGGTTTATATTTAATATTTTAAGTGTAAAGGAGGAAGCAGTTTTAACTACTTTCCCTCACACTCACACATCCCAAACTGTATTTTCGACTAGGGTTCAAGCTGTAACTCCAAGCTGATGTTGAAGCCTTTGGTCCATTGCAATACTTTTTCCATCCAATTTGCAGAAACATTCGTGCTTCAGGCCCTTGGCCTACAAAATCTAATTTAAGACGATGTGACAGGAATTTCGAGCTTTTGCTGAGAATATAAGAAATAATGCAATCGAAGCAAAAAATGGAAAAGAATAAATATGTACTGACTTTCCCCATACTGTCTCCATATAATACCGAGTTTTTTTATTTCCTTATATTTTGCTTTAGCTTTAGTTTATTATCAATAAATTTGATTTTTATTACGTGTATGTTGTTTAAATATTTATTTTTGCCAGTTGCAATCAACTGCAAAAAAATAAAAATACTAAAGTGGCAATGTGACACAATAATTAGCATTGGCTATTGAGTAAGAAACACAAATGTCAGGAAGTGGTCCGAGTTCCACTAGATCTGTGACCTAGGGCAAATTGGTTAAACAATCCTACACTCAGGTTCCGTATCTGTATCATGGGAAATATAGTAACACCTAAATAATAACATCAGTGTCTCCATTTGTGCTGCATGTTTTCTACTTGCTTGGCTCCCTTTTCCTCACTAGAACAACTTTCAGTCTTCTCAGTTCTGTTCTATACACCAGGAGGGGATCTCCAAGTGCTTGATTATGTAGGATCCTTCGCTTTCTTTAATGGGTTTGAATTAATGAGAGAAACCAGCAAGAAATCTAAAAATGGAAAGAGATAATTCTGGGTACTTTTTCCTCTCCATCTTTAATTTAGCACTGTGGTTGTGGCAGGGGGTGTGCCCCTTGACTTCTCAGTCTCCTGTTGGTGGCTCTTCCCTCTGTAGCTCCAGGTCTTCCCATATCCCGGTAACGTGACTTCCCTCCTTGCCCTTTTAGGTTTAAGGGTAGTAATGACTTTCTACTAGTGCTACTCTGGATACCTGAATATTGCTCATACATTCCCTAACTCTGCCAACTGTGTTGAAAATAGTATTTTCATCCAAAAATAGCACTATTAAAAGCAACATCCAGTTAATTCTGTTATTTGGGGGTTTGATAGAAATGGACTTCATAATTTTATGAATAACAAGCATATTTCCTTTCAACGTTCATCTAATTTTACTTTCATTTGGGTTTTTGTATCTCTCAGATTATTTACATTCTTTCTGTATGAATCTTTTCTATTTCAGCTATTTTTTCTCTTGAGGTGCAGTGAATTAGAAATGCACATATACCTTTAGGTACAGAAACATCATGGGTTTGAAGATGAAAGGTTAAACTTTTAAAATAATTTCCCATACCTTACTTAATATGAATATTTAATTATTCTTCTTGGGCCTAGAAAATACATTGAGAAACGTTGTTTAGGGGACGGTCTGTGATCACATATACACACATGCTCACACGTGCCCTGGGTCACAATTTAGAAAAATAGTCCTGCTGACGTTTACTAATCATTAGCAATATTTTTCAGTCTTCTTCACATTCCTATTATAAGTCACAGGGCAGGTTCTTCTAGTAGCCATAGGTACTCTTAGCTCCTATGAAACTATCCAAGGTTTCATCCAGCTCCCTTAGCTCTACAGACAGAGGCAGAAGGAATTATTTCTTTGACATCTTAAGAACTGTGAACTTTGCCCTCCTCCTATACTCTTATGACTAAAAATAAAGGCAGCAAAAAAGAATTGTAGCTGTGTTTGAACTGCAAGCTTTCAGAGCAGCATTGCTGTTTTAGCAGATGCCACTGCCTTATATTAACTGTGACAGAAGTTGCATGTCCTGAGCCAAAGGAGAAAATAAATGTTTATTATCAGACTGCAGAGCTAAAAGCCAAAGGCAGGGGATGGGAAACAAATGGACAGAAAACCACAGATGAAGGAAGTGCCATGGAGACCAGCTCACTAAATCTGTGCATATCCACACTTATGTAAATCAAAGTAATTCAATCAGGCAGATTCCAGATATGTTCCTATTCGGTGCCAGAATTGTATCTGAGGAGATAAACAGAAACTAGCATAATCTTTATCAAAGTGACTAATTTTCCAAAGTATATCCTGGTCCCTCAATACTTCCTGGTTTAAAGTTCTAAGCTCCCTCTGAAGAGACTGGAATTATTCTGGAAATACTAATATGATAAATTACGGAATCCCTGAACACATTTATCAGATGGGGTGTTCTTTGAAAAATTGGTATGATGCTTCCATGGTTTTGGATCTTAATGGAACAGCCTGAGAAGGGGTCCACTATAGTCCTAATTTAACAACTAAGTTAAATCCAGAATGTTTCTAGAATTATCCGCCAAAAAAGCACAGTGTTGAAACTTCCCCAATGGAATCAACAGAAGTGCTCTAGGGCACATCTAAACCAACCAGGCTTCCACGATTCTTCTAGTTTTAGACAGCTTTTGGGAAACATAATGCTTTCAGAAACTTTGAGCCAACTCAACCTTTAGGTTGCACATGGGAAGATCTAAAGGTTTAACACATACCCAAATATTTGTCACACATAGAAGCTTTAACAATAATTTTTCAAAATTTACAGAAACATGAAAGAACAGATACTCATTCAATGAGTATATGAATTAGGAAAACCATATACCTGATCCAAACAAATACACTTATAAAAATGAGAGCAGTTGTTTTAATACTGTGCTAAGACAGCAGTTCCAAGCCATGTCCAAACTGGGCAAACCAGGGTGTACAATCTTTCAAGCATAATTCAACATGGCTAGACTGTTTGGTATGGAGGAAGAAGTCATGGAGTTGAGACTAAAAGTCAGTCAGTGACAAATTATTCTGGAGGATTTTGAATTTCAGCCAAAGATACTTTGGTTTTCTTTATAGATACGAGGAAATCATTCTATAAATCTATCAATTTGAGAGATTAGGTGCCATATCAATGTGTTTCTTTGTATAAATCTAAAAGTCAAGGGCAAATATATTCTTTATTATTTATTTTACAAAGTATCTTGCTCCTATCAGACTAAGTCTTCTAAGTGTTACATGTTCCAAACATTTATTTACCACTTGCTCTATACAAGGCATGGTATTTGGATGGGGAGATACACAAATGATGTAGGCCCTGACCTCTAAGGAAAACATAATGATTTACATACACTAGCTAGATTTACCATGGAGCAGAATTAAGTTAGATGGGATAGTTCAAGCAGAGTCTCTGTTTCCTATTCCCTTTGTTTTCTGCTTAATACGCAATACAGTACTCTCTAACCAAGGGCTCAATAAATTGTTTAGTTAATAAATTATGGAAATATTCTTTTTCATAAACACAGGTATTCCCAATAAGATGGCTATCAGAATGAAATGCCTTTATTGGACCAATTATTCGCAACCCAGGGCACTTAGTAAAAGATAGCATGCAGAGAGTTGATTGAGAAATTGTATTAGCACAGTCAATTTTGTCAAAATGCATTTTCTTTTTGGTTTTTATTATCCTGCAAAACCTAGCCTGCAGGATCAACTCTTCCCACACGCACAGGATTAATCCATTTTCGAATGCATAGCAATTTAATGCGGGGGAGTTCCTTATGCAAGCAATTCTCTGAGAAATTTAATAGGCTGCAAAGAGAGTGGAGTTGATTATTATTAACCAGTGTAAACAAGCCATGAGATCGTTGTACGTTTAGGACCACAAGATAAATATACATCTCATCTCAAATTATACCTATCACAATCTAATGAAACAGCGCACATGGATTTTTTTTTTCTCTAGACTATGATACTTAGCTTCTGTAATTCTTTGTAAATACTGCTCTAACCCCTTCATTTAAAATCTGAGCATTCAAATCTTAGAGTTTAGTCATGTTGCTAGTTACTGAGAAACAAAATAATAAAAATGAGGGAAAAGTCATTATTGTTATACATTAAACATAATGGTATATTCCAAATATAACCCAGTTATTTTCATAAATTTGAGTATATAAAAGTTGAGAGAGTATATGGCTATATTCTAGATATATTTCAAAGTAGACCTTAGTCTTGTCCTCCCAAAATGCAGATATTAATCAAATGTTTTCTGATGCTTATAAAACATTGAATTTGGCATCATCTTCAATTCAACTTATCATAAATAGGAACTGAATAAACCAGAAATTTAAAGTTCTTAATTGGACATTGGACATCCTTTAAGCTTCACAAATCTATTCATGATGGATTTCATACAGTAAGGGATAATATGGCAGCCTAAAAAGCTTAATGCAGTGATAAAGTTTATACTACTAAAGGCTATTTTAGGACTTAGACGAATTTGGTTTTTTTTTTAACATAGTGATACGTGAGGTTTTGAAAAGACAAGCAAATTCTTTAAAGATTAATACATTTAACATACTATTATTATAATATATATACTTTCTTTTCCATAAATTCCATAGGAAGTAATACAAACTAAGAAACTGAGGCTAGAGAGACATTCACCAGCAAGTTAATGAATGACAAAAATCAAGACTAACTCATGGGTCTCTTGAATCTTGATTTAAGATTCCTTCAATTAGGGGTATGTGTGTGTAAGAGAGACAGAGAGAGAAAGATGGGGAGAAGAGCGAGAGAGAGAGAAAGACAGACTTCAAATTAAATATTAAATGCTACTTTATTGTTTATGAATTATAACTTTATTTTCATTCTTATAGCTAATCAGCTGCATTTTGGTTGTTTTTAGTTGTCAAGAAAAAGCACCTGAAACTATTATAAGAGCATTACTCTTCAAAATGAAATCCAATAATAGTTTCCATTTGACTTAACCCTAGTGGCTATAATCAAGGCATTATTTACCATTTAAGATAATATTCTATGTAGAGAACATATATATAAATTATTATTACATATTTATCAATTATCCTTTGTATTGATGCACACACAAACAGATGCACCATTGTTCTCCATTCTAGGAAAAGTGAGTCCCAAACAAAATACTTTTGAAAAGTTTAAGCAAATAGTTGATGAAGTATTTATTGTTACTTCTTTTTATCAAGTTGAGGGAAATGAGTTAGTAGTTTTACATGGTAAATGCCAAAACTTCTAGAAACCCTTCTCACACACTAGCAACAAGAGGCAACTCAAAATAAACTGTCTAAACAGTATATTACTTAATTAGGTAGCAGATTGATCAATGTTCTCAGTGGAATTCTTTCCCATAACTTATCAGACAAGTGGGAGTTACCCAATAGGTATGATTTCAGTACATTCTGTATCAGCTGAATCTACCTTAATGAACTTGGTCTGAATTCCCTATCTCCTTCAAAGGGGGTGGGGGGCAAATTGCTGCCACAGGTGACTTTTTACCATTCCCAGTGAAGAAAAGGGCCAATTCCATATAACGTTTATAAAACTGTATAAACATAGCTTATTAATCCTTTGGGTTGAAAGGTAGTATATAAATGTAAGATATTAAAGTGCTTAATCAAAAGCACCTTTTTCATATCATCTGTCAAGCTGAATAAACAAAAATGTAAAAGGACATAATATATAACTGCTGGCATATCCATCAAAAATAGCCACAGCTATTCCATTTTTGGTCAATTATTTTTGTACAGCCTTAAGTTCCAAAGATTTCAAAATCCTTGTTGAAATATAACCACACACTTTTCCCTACCTCCTCCATCACTGCCTAAATAACTTTCTAAGTGCTAGCATAAACAAAACTGCGTATCCTTGCTTTATAAGGTTTTATAGTATAAATATCCTCTCTGGATATCAAGCCATTAAAGGTAATAGTTAAATTTTAAAAGAACTCAAAGTCGGGGGGATACTACTCAAATGAAATTAATTTCCATTTTCCTCAGGACTAGTTGGAGCATGGTCATGTTCTTCATTTTTCCTGTAGACTCTATAGTCCAACTGAAGTGGATTTGGAGACAACCTGAGTCCATCAGTGAGGGCTCCTATCCCTTTTTAGAACAAGTAACTTACTTGTTTCTTACTTGATTTCTGATTTCAATTCAGAAATCCCCTGGCACTCCCTAAGTATGGGATAAGGCATATTTTAGTGTGGGAAATAGGGGGCCTATTCCAATATATTGTTGAAGGGGGCAGGAGTGGGGTTAGCATGAATTAAAGTTATTGGCAATATATGACTAAGAACAAATAGGCTCCTGACATCATCATGGTCATCATTATCAGAGCCTAAACTTATTCACTATTCAATATGTGCTATTCACTGTGCTAAGCACTTTGCATCCACTCTTTAATTATCCTAATAACCTTACAAAGACAATATTAATATTTTTATTTATTTATTTATTTAAGACAGAGTTTCACTCTTGTTGCCCAGGCTAGAGTGCAGTGGCACAACCTTGGCTCACTGCAACCTCCGCCTTCCAGTTTCAAACAATTCTCCTACCTCAGCCTCCCAAGTAGCTGGGATTAAAGGTGCCCACCACCATGCTTGGCTAATTTTTGCATTTTTAGTAGAGACAGGGTTTCACCATGTTGGTCAGGCTGGTCTCGAACTTCTGACCTCGTGATCCACCCACCTCAGCCTCCCAAAGTGCTGGGATTACAGATGTGAGCCACCACACTCAGCCGGGAGATATTAATACTATAGATTCCAGTTCAGAGACTAAGTAACTGAGATTACACTCTTAAAACAAAGATGAAAGTTTTATAAGGGCATGGAGCTAATCTAGGGTTGACTTCTAGAACACATTGCTCTGGAAGACCTATCACTGTCCATAACTCAGGCCAAAGGCAATGGTAAGAAATATATAAGCGGCTTTTGGGCTGAATTTTTAAGGTCAATGGTGAAGTTAATATTTCTATATGATGTGGTATAAGGTAAGGAATCTTTTTGGGATGGGGAGGGGCTTCAGCTGAAAGATTTGTCTTTCACTGTGCAAAGTATCTAACATAAGAAAGAGAAAATGTCATTTGCCCACCTGTAAGAAGTATGGGTGTGGAGTGAAGAGAAAAAATATTGATAGATATTGTAGAGAAGGGGGAAGAATTTCAGTGGCCAGCCATTGGTAGCCAAATGTCTAAGGCACTACCCACAACTGTAGGCAGAAGTTCTGAGCTTTCAATCACAGCTTGATATGTGAATGCACTAGGCTGATCTTACAGTAGAATCATCCTTCAGGTATCCCAGGAAGACCCTTATACTAATATTAGCACTAATATTTGTGCTGTTCTCTAATTTTCTTAGGTTCCTTCCATTATTCCACTCTTTATGTCCTGTGGAAATTTGGGGATCAAATCCAAAAATCCTACTTTCATATCAAAGCAAACCAAGATTTGAGTCCCAGCTTGACACTTGACAACTGTGTTGAATTTAAGGAGAACTCTGTCATATATGGTTTAGAAACATGGTCTTGGAGGCTGAACTGGTTTTAGTAATTTTTCCAGAAGTAGAATAGTATACATGGTGTGGAAGAGCAGAGGGAAGTTGCTTCAAAGTTCCATTCATGAAACTTTTAGTTGATGTCATACAAAAGTATTGTGTTATATTCTCAAACCATCAAATTAATAATAGCATGCAAGCAACTGTTATATAATTTAGAATAAGAAAAATTTCCATAAGAGGGTAACAAAGAGCTATGTGAGATTCTATGGGGAAGAATTAAAATGAAAAATAGAAATTCTCCTTGAAAGATATGGCAGCAGAGAAGAACATCAAAATCTTATGCCACTTTGTTTGTTAGGCCATTATTGGAGGAGGTTTGAAGATAGATTAAACAATAAAATCATACAATGTTGGGGCTAGAATTTAAACATATCTAGGATACCAGACGTTAGAAACACCACCATGGGAAAAAATAGGGTATTGGATTAGAAAAGTTCTAGACCATGGAATATCTGAGGAGGAAACCTGACTTGTCAGATGAACACAAAAGTAGTATAAGGTAGCCCTTGATTTGTAGCTAATGGGGGCAGGGAGCATAGAGTTCTTCATACATTGATCTGTAAGCCTCCTCTGTGTAAGGAAGGACTAATTGTCTGCTATTCTTACTAAAGCTCTTTAAAGTTATAGGTATATTTTCATCATTATAGTCTTAGCACAAAAATAGAGCTGGGTATAGAACTATCACTCAACAAATATTGGATGAATGGATGAGTAAAAGAAGTGTTATGCACATGAATGGTGAAAAGGCTACAGGAATTAGGAATCACTGGGAACCAAGGTGAAACAGGGAATTATGGATTCATATTTATTTACTCTGAGTTTATGACTCGCTCTTCTCTAGCCCTAGACTTGGTGCTGTTGAACCTCCAAAGCCAACACCTATCTTCCATGTTGGAGCAAATTGCAGTGTCTCTAGGACTGGGAATAGCAAAAGAGAATGAACTGGGCATGTAGCTTTGGGCATGATACATAAAAATATCTCACATCCTTCATATCATGGCCTTAACTCTCCAGTATCTTTCCTGATCATTTCACTGGAGAGCTCCAGAGACAACTTACAGGTTAAGGGAGGCTGCTGGAGAGTGTGATTCAAGTGCAGATATGAAGAGTTTGCCCAAAATGCATTGTAGATTTAAAAGAATAAGTAAGTGAAGGGACAAGTTGTTAATAACAGTAAGAAAGAACAGAACTTAATAGCTTTAAGTTCTTTATCTTTATGGTCAGGAAGAGTAAATATTTGTTAGAAAGTGTATGCATGAAATAACTAAGGTAGAGGACACCTGTTTGTCTAAGGTGGTAGCATTGCACATTATATATGCTAATACTGTTCTTTTCTTAAAAAGCTCTTAAATCAATGTTTATGGTAGATGTTTGTTTTCATCATTTCCAGGTATTAATAAACAGGGATCACTTGGATTACATACTCATGAAAATTTACAATTAGTCATGTTTATTTATGGACACTTGGTATTTTTGAGGTCTGTGACAAAGCCATCTCTCTCACACACTTTTTAAAGTTAGGCCAGATTTAATTTAAGCTCTACTGCTTTGTACCTCAGGTATTTATTATCTTTTTGTCATGTAAAATGTTAACTTGGAAAAGTAGTTAGGCTATTTTTTCTCTGTATTCCAATGGTCTATTATTACAAATATTTATATGTAAAAATATAATAATTATTTTTAAAAGACGAATGGAAGTATAATTTGAAAAGTAAGAAAACAAGAGCATGATTTGGATGACGTGATTAGCAGTACCACAGCAACAAATGTATTTCTAGAACACTGTATATAATGTAGCCTTTCTGACCTAGCCATCAGCAGGGAATTCTATTTTGAGTTGGTTTCCTAAGAGGAAAATGAGTCATTCTGAAACATTTACCTTTATTCACCCTACCCTTTATATCCAATGTCATTATTTAGAAATAGGTAGTCACCATTGGAAATTAAGGGGGTTTGTGGTTATGGAAAAGTTCCTACTATAAATCTACTATGACTACCACCTGACAAGATGTAAAATGGCTAAATTTTGAGCTGAGATTGTTTTTAGATTTACTCATTGACATTTAATGCTTTCTCTATGACAGATATTTCTCAAATTAGGTTTCTGACACACACACACACACACACACACACCCCACACACACACACATCTAAAGACACACACGATAGGCAAAGACACAGAGCAGGTGTATCTCCTCCACAGGAATTTTTATATGAAGCCAGAAAAATAAATTCCATGTTCTGACTACAAAAGCACATATTTGTGTTATAATAGATGCAAACTTAAAATGAATCCATATGAAAACAGAGAGACAATATTCTTAGAGGCAAAGATTAAGGAAACTGGACATACTGAATTCAGATTTCTAATCAATAACAACATACCTAGAGTGCAAATATTGATCCATTTTCTGAAATGCAAGTCTATTTTCAGCTTTTTTCTGTGCTACTGCCTTTCATATCATTTGTTCACAAATCTCCACATTGACTGCCTCTTCTGGAATCATAAACCATGATAACATTTTTAGGATGTCATAACATTCATATTGCCAACCACATGGCATATATTTACCTCATCTTCAGAGAAACTAAAGCATTTGGCACTATTGGCCACTTCCTCTTGTACAATTTTCTCCTTTCTGTAATACTCCTGTCACCTGAAGCTCCTTTCTCTTTTCCCATTACATGTCTTATTTATGGACCACTTTCATTCTGGCTTGCTTCTAGATACTGGTACATTACTCAACTCTGTTCTCAGTAGTATTTTTTGTTGTTTTAGGTGAAATAATCAAATTATGAGGCTTAAGTTATCCCCCTATGTTATGCTTCTCCAACTTGAATCCCCATCTGGACCTTTATCCGAAGCTTACATTTATATATTTGATCCTATTAATCAATTCAACTGAGAGATTGCACAATCTCACTTTGTTCAAACCAAAGTTATCATGTACCTCTTCAAACCTGTCTATATCTTTTATTTTCTATTTTAGGTGATGACTCCCAGGGTTGTTCCCTCACCCTTATCTAATATTCAACAATAATCTGCATATCTTACCTTCTACTTCATATGTGTTCCCTCAGGAAAAGTCTCAGTTCATGTTTTTATTGTATCTTATCCAGATCATAGAATTAACTCAACTGTCTCCCCTCAATATATCATCTCTGACACAGTATTTCCAAAATATTCCTTTATATTAATAGGAATTGAAGAATTCTTATTAATAAGGTAATATCTCTGCTTAATACCTTCAAGAGGCTATCCCCAATATTTATAATGAAGTTCAATAATTTTTACATAGGACATAAACTCCTGCATAATTTCCTGCTTCCTACTTCTTTATCTCTCGCTATTTCTCTACCTATACTCTTTCTCCTTCCTCCTTTTTTATTTACTAACTTCCCACATTCTGAATCATTATCTTCTCTTTTTTTTTTTAACCTAACAAAGATCTACTTGTGTTACCAAAAGTCAGTTGAAATATTATCTTTTCTAGGTAGTCTTCCCTAACACTATAACTCATTTCAATAAGGCAACACTAGGCTCCTTGTTAACCTCATTGGTACCTTTATAATAGCACTACCTGGTAACCAGTGATTTTCTTAATTTCATTAAGTAAACTATGAAACCTTAGACTCATCCTTTGAGTATAAGGATGAGTCTATATCTCCTTTCTTTCATAACCTACACACATTTTGTCAGAAAATCCTCTTGATTCTACCTTCAAAATACATGTGGAATCTTGCCATTTCACACTACTGTCTCTACCTCCCTAGTACAACATACCAACATGAGCCAGAATTTCTATGACAACTTTTTAACTGGCCTCCCATGACTTCCCTGGACTCCAAACAGTTCATTATAAACACAGCAGCCAGAGTGATCATTTTAAAATGTAAGTCAGTTCATGCCATTTCTCTGCTCAAAACTCCAGCCTGGTTCCTCATTTCACATGGAGAAAAAGCCAAACTCTGCAAGGGTCTAAATAACCAGGTTCTCTAAATCCTCTCTGACCTCAACTCCTCCCCACTCCACCTGCCATCACACTTGGCTTCTCTACTACTAGATCATATCACCTCAGGGCTTTTGTGTTGGCTATTCTTGCCTCATAGAGCCACATGGGTAACTCTCTTACCTATATGAAATTTGTGTCCAAGTGTTACTTTCTCATTGAGGCTTAACTATAGCACCATACTTAAAATTGCAGCCTGCAATTCCTATTAGCCTCTTCTTGCCACTTTACTCATTTATCCCATAGTATTTATTCCCTTCTAATGTATTACTAATTGTGTTATTTATTTATTTATTTTCTGCTTCACTCTTCTTGAATATGTTTCATAGGAACAGAATTTTCTATTTTGTTCACTTGTATATTCCCATGAAGAACCCCAGGTTTGGCTGACTGTGAAGGTCTTTTCCTGACAAAGTGAACCTGTAAAGACTGGAAAAGGTGACTGATTTTTAAATGTGCAGAAACAATGCAAGAATATAAAGATCACAGAGAATTAAAGCAACATGACACCTTCAAAGAAACTAACGAAGCTCCAATAACAGATGATATGGTTTGGCTGTGTCCCTACCCAAATTTCGTCTTAAATAAGGAAGAAAAAATAAAGCACTTCAGAGCAGTCAGAAAACAATTAACAAAATAGCAAGTTCTTCCCTATCAATAATTAGTTTAGATGTAAATGTACTCTTTTTTAATCAAAAGACATAGTGTAGCTGTATAGATTTGGAAAAAATTTAAAAACAAGGTACAGTGGGCCAGGTGTGGTGACTCACGCCTGTAATCCCAGCACTTTGGGAGGCCAAGGTGGGTGGATCACGAGGTCAGGAGTACGAGACCAGCCTGACCAACATGGTGAAACCCTGTCTCTCCTAAAAATACAAAAATTAGCCAGATGTGTTGGTGTGTGCCCATAATTCCAGCTACTCAGGAGGCTGAGGCAGAAGAATCGCTTGAACCCAGGAGGTTGCAGTGAGCCAAGATCAGCCTGGGTGATATAGCAAGACTCCATCTCAAAAAAAAAAAAAAAAAAAAAAAACCCAAAACAAAACAAAAACGAAAAAAAAACAAGGTACAGCGATATGCTACCTACAAGCTATCACTTTAGCTTTAAGGACAAACATAGTCTGAAAGTGAAAAGATGGAAAAAAAAATATTTCATACATATGGTAAACAAAAGAGAGCAGAGGTAGCCATACTTTTTTTTGTTTGTTTGTTTTGTTTTGTTTTGTTTTTTGAGACAGAGTCTTGCTCTGTCGCCCAGGCTGGAGTGCAGTGGTGCGATCTCGGCTCACTGCAAGCTCCGCCTCCCGGGTTCATGCCATTCTCCTGCCTCAGCCTCTCCGAGTAGCTGGGACTACAGGCGCCCGCCACCACGCCCGGCTAATTTTTTTTTTTTGTATTTTTAGTAGAGGCGGGGTTTCACCATGGTCTCGATCTCCTGACCTCGTGATCCGCCCGCCTCAGCCTCCCAAAGTGCTGGGATTACAAGCGTGAGCCACCACGCCCGGCCAGGTAGCCATACTTATATCAGACAAGATAGACTTTAAGTCAAGAACGTATTCCAAACGCCTAAAGCAATGCCTGTCAAATAGTGGTATTTAAGTAAATATTTATTAAATCAAAGAGTAAACAAATGAATAAATGAAAATAGAATTCATAAGTTATTTCTCTATTTCTAATCCTAGTATAGTGCATGACACACAAACAGTAATGGCTGAACAATTGTTATTACTAGATTAAACATGTAAATGAATTAATGAATCCCAGAATGAACATAAAAATAAAGGCAGTAGTGATTAAAGGAAAGGTTAGAAGACATAGTGGGGTACACGAAAATAAAGATATAGCCTCTGATTTAAAGATGCTTCCCATCTGGAAAGTATAGGCAATGTATGCAATTGTAAAAGACATCTAAAATTCAGAAACAATTTCTAGTCTTGACTCTTCTATTCTGCTTTGGAAACTACACTATTGCTGGTTAGCTAATCTGCCAAACTTTCATCAGCATTTCTCACAATTTCCACTAGGACCCTATTTTTATATCTTAAATTCTCTCTTATTCCACAGACTAGCTAATGTTCTCTTCATAGAGAGTCCTAACATCATTTTTTTATTATGGCATATGAGAAGATGGAAGCCACACAAAAAGAAGACGTTGCTACAGTTTTAGATGAGATGGTTATTTTTTCTTCAAAAGAAAGCCATTTGAGTATTTTGCTTTTAATCAATATTTGCTCACAGTTTATTGTGTTTGGATTAATGGAGATGATTTTGTCAGTTTCTGAATTCTATTTTCCATCATGTAGATTTTTGTGTGAAATAAATGAAAAAGTTAACCTACACAAGACATTCATTTCTTCTGTAATTTAAATTTTTATTAAATTTGTATAAGATGCTTAAGAAAGAATAATTAGAATAACAGTGAGATACAAGAATATGGAGAAACCACAAGGAGAAAATAAAGGAGAACCCAGATAAACAAAGAACCTTTATACAAATAGAATGCAGAAGGTTCTGAAATGTTGTGTAAGACTTGTGAGTCCTTTTGAATCTTAAAAGAAAGGTTTTTTGCATCTTAGTGTGAGCAGTCACTCTGCCACTCTAAGTATGAAAAGAGAAATGGTCAATCTGGTTTCTAATACAAATACTTAAACACTATTGCCAAAGGCAGTAGAGGTTTTATATTAGTTCATTCTCACACTGCTATCAAGATACTACCTGAGACTGGGTAAATTATATATAATTTTATATATATTTATATATAATTATATATATATACACACATACATATATACATACTGTATTGTATGCATATATGTATATAAATACATAAATAAATGTATATATGTATATATATATTTATATATATTTATATATATTATATATATATATATTAATATATATATTATATATAATATATATATTATATTTATATATAATAAATGTATATATGTATATATATACATATATATCTATACATATATGTATATATACATATATATGTATATATACATATATGTATAGATAAATATATACACATATGTGTGTGTGTGTGTATATATATATATATATAAGGTTTAATTGACTCACAGTTCTTCATGGCTGGGAAGGCCTCAGGAAACTTACGATTATGGCAAAAGATGAAAGGGAAGCAAGACACATCTTACATGGCAGCAGGAGAAAGAAAAGAGAGAGCAAGGAAGTGCCACACTTTAAAACCAGCAGCTGTCATGAAAACTCACTCACTATCACAAGAACAGCATGGGGGAAACCATTCCCGTGATCCAATTACCTCCCACCAGGTCCCTCACTCAACACATGGGAATTACAATTTGAGATGAGATTTGGGTGGGGACACAGAGACAAAGTATATCAGGTTTGTTATTTATTATGCTGTGATAATAAATGCTTTAGTTTGGTGCCAGTCAGTATACTATCTAGAGTACCAATTCCTTAGATAACCAAATTCAAGCTAACATTAAATTAGCCCAGTATTAATCACCAGAAAAAGTGCAGTGCTAAATACTGAAAAGAGCATTTAAATGAATGGGGTGGCTTAAAAAGATTGTAGTGGTAAGGCACATAAATAAAAGCAAAAATAATTGCATTCTATTTTAAGCAAAGGTCATGGAAATTCCTATTTTCTTAAGTTACGGCAAAAATCAATTAGTCTACAATTGGAATTTTTTTCTGTCAGACAGTGCCAAGCTCAGGAGAAATCATTGTTTGACATCACTAATAAAACGGACAGTTTTTCATTTAATATGTAGTCCTCCCTAAGAATATCACCTCAGAAAATTATCCGTCAATAGAAAAGCCTTCTTATACTTGTTCTATGTATACATTTTTATCTGCTATCTGAGAAGAAAAACATCCACGAGACAATTAGAAAGAGACAATGGGTGTGTGCATTAGCGAAGATGCAGTTAATATTAAAAGAAAAAAAGTGATTTGAGAACTATATGGCCCAGGTTTTAATTCTACTTCAGCACTCACTGTGAGATCTCAGACAGGTTACTCAATCTCTTTAAGTCTTAGTTATAACAATTTTTTAAAACTTTAGATATGATGTCATAAAGATGGTATGGTAAGATCTATCAGCCTACATTCTCCCACCAAAAGACAAACATAGACAGCTAGCCATAAACATAAGTAGTTAAAAAAGGGTTCAAGGGCCCATTAAAGAAGCTGCAGCAACACTTTGGACCACCCTCCCCCTTCCCCAAGCCTCAAAAAAAAATAACCTGGAGAATATCCATTTATAAAGGATCACTAGTGAGACCAGTACTAGGTATGCTAGTGAGACCAGCATACCTAGGACACCAGGAGGCAGCTAGAAACAAAGAAGAAGGGGGAAGTCTACAGGTATTACCCACAAATCTGGAACCACTGTGGTTCCCAGTGGCCTCCTTTGCAGAGGACAGTGGCATTTTTTTCTGCTGAGGTAATGAACAGCCCATCATGCTGAGGAAATCCACAGGAGACATTGGCACAGCCCTCCTTCTGCCAATAAATGGAAGTGGAGGCACCTGCACCCCAAACTTCAGCTCAGCCACTAAAGAGAGTGACCCCACCCTGACTCTACAGCTTCTATAACTCTGTACAAGCCTGTGTTTCTATTTTCAGCTCCCCAGCTGCTTCACAAGCATCTACTTGCATATTGGTACCAAAACAGAAGTAGAGGTACCTGTGTCCTGGGCACCAGTGCTCTTAACATCCCAAATCCCAAAACTATAGTCCTTTACATATGCTAATGTGTCAGGTCTCAGGTAAGTGGCCACTGCCTGGGTGCTACTCAACAGACAGCAATACCACCATCACCATGAACTGGCCTGCAACCCAGACGCAGGCCAAGAGTGATCGATCCCCTCAGCTAAAACATCTCCAGTGGGAGAAAAAAGAGATTGAGAGGATCTTAGCTGCCATCATCTCTGAAGACCTCAATAACCATTACAGCCACTGAGGATCCCTGCAATCTTTGTCAACACCAATCTCAGCTAACAAAGCTGTACAGAGACTACAGAGCTGAACTCGCTTGTATCAGAGCCACTGCACTTCATCCAGAAGCGCCCTCACAAACCCTGTAGGGGAAGATCTTCCAGAAAAACTAGCTGTACAATCTGGAAGAGGAGATAGCTCCATCAATATATAGACATCAATATAAAGCAATAAGAAACATGAAAAACAGAGGAGATATAACACCCCCAAAAGAACACAATAATTTCACAGTAACTTATCCCAAAGAAATGGAGATTAGAAAAACTGCTAGACAAAGAATTCAAAATGTTCTAAGGAAACTTAGTAAACTTTATTTAAGAAAATACAGAGCAACAGTTTAACAAAATCAGAAAACAATAAACAACCCAAACAAGCAATATAACAGAGAGATAGAAATAATTTTTAAATATAAATTTTATGGCCAAAAAAATACAATGAATAAAATTTGAAATGCAATAGAGTATTGACAGCAGCATTGGTCAGGCAAAAGAAAATATCTGTTAACTTGAAGACAGGTTACTGGAACGTGTACAATCAAAAGAAAAAAAAGAATGAGAAGTGTGACAGTTAATACTGAGTGTCAACTTGATTGGACTGAAGGATACAAAGTGTTGGTCCTGGGTATGTGTGTGAGAGAGTATTGTCAAAAGAGATTAAAATCTGAGTCAGTGGGCTGGTAAAGGCAGATCCACTCTTAATCTGAGTGGGCACAATCTAATCAGCTGTCAGCATGGCTAGAATAGAAGCAGGCAAAAAGAACATGTGAAAAGAGAGACTGGCCTAGCCTCCTAACCTACATCTTTCTCCTGTGCTGGATGCTCCCTGCCCTTGACATCAGACTCCAAGTTCTTCAGTTTTAGACCTTGAATTGGCTCTCCTTGCTCCTCAACCTGCAGATGGCCTATTGTGGGACCTTGTGATCATATGGAGTTAATACTTAATAAACTCATATACATATATATATATTTTCATTAGTTCTGTCGCTCTAGAGAACCCTGACTAATACAGATTTTGGTACCAGGAGTGGTTCTAGAGGAGCAGAATATTAAGGATGGAGTGCTTTCATTGGTTTTGGGGTTTCTGGATTTGAATGCTCAATATGATTAGACCATAAAATGCTAAGGACTCTACTTCTAATAGTATGGAGAACACTGATAGTCATTGGAGTGAACTCTTTAGAGAGTTATGCAAAACAAATGCCTTTGACACTCCTGATTCATTGCTCATGAGAGACAAGGAGTTTAGTGACTCTTACACAGAACCTTTGACCGTATGTGGAGAACCAAGAACATAATGAAGTTGGTTGGTTGCTCCTAAATTCAGTGAACAAAGTGATGAAAGAAAATGATGCACTCAGGGATTCTATCTCCCAGCTCTAGAAGCCAATACTGAGCCTCAAATTTTCTAAGATTGCCATGAGTGAGAGTCTTATCTCCTGTAGAGAAAGAGCTGAAACTGTAGAAAAACAGAAACAAGGTCTTTTGTGACTGGCTGACCTGCAGCGAAAGGTGCATGCACAGCCTCGTCAGGTATCTACTGTTAAAGTGAGGGCATTGATTGGAAAATAATGGGAACCTGCAACTTGGAATGGGGATGTGTGGGAGGACACTGATGAAGCTGAGGATGCTGAGTTTGTAAACTCTGATGAAACTTTTTTGTCAGAAGAGATGGCTTCCCCATCCCCAGTAGTGGCAACATCCCCTCCTCGACCTAAGCTGCCCTCAGCCTTTCCACCTTTGAGGACATAAACCCTACACTGCCTAACAGTGATGGCCTCCCTGAGGCAGTTGCTAGGAAAGATAACATTGATTCTTCTCAGGAGCCACCCCCATGTATGACCCATGAGGAGATGCACTATTCTTGAAAAGAACTGCTTGAGTTTTCTAATTTATATAAACAGAAATCTGGAGAACAGGCATGGGAATGGATTTTAAGGGTGTGGGATAATGGTGGAAGGAACACAGAGTTGGAGCAGGATGAATTTATTGATTTGGGCCCACTAAGCAGGGACTCTACATTTAATGTTGCAGCTCGGGAGTTATAAAAGGTTCTAATAGTTTATTTTCTTGGTTAGCTGAAATATGGATTAAAAGATGGCCCGCTGTGAATGAGCTGGGAATGCCTGATCTCCCTTGGTTTAATGTAGAGAAAGGGATCCAAAAGCTTAGGGAGATTGGAATGTTGGAGTGGATTAGTCACTTTAGACTTACTCCTCTAAGCTGGGAGGGTCCAGAAGATATACCCTTGATCAATGCCTCACAAAATAGATTTGTGAAGGTAGCACCTGCATTTTTGAAAAGCCCTACAATTGCTCTTCTCTGTATGTCAGATCTAATGGTGGGAACCACAGTCACTCCACTACAAAATTTAAATACAATGGAAATAATTGGATCTTAAGGTGGCAGAGGCCAGGTGGGAGCAGTCAACTGTAATGGACGGCAGAGACAAAGCGGCAATCAAAATAGTCTGACTCATGTAGAGCTCTGGCATTGGCTAATTAATCACGGTGTTCCTAGAAGTGAAATTGATAGGAAGCCATCTGCATTCCTACTTAATTTATACAAGCAGAAAACTTCTAGGTTGAATGAACAAAAGACTAATTTGAATTACAAAAACAGAGAATCATGGTCCCTCAATTTCCAGACTTGAGCCAGTTTACAGACCCAGAATCCCTTGAGTGAAGGGGAGGCCAGGTCCCCCTGAGGAAAGACCCCACTACATTACTGACAATTTATGCAGTGAATCTTTCTCCCATCCTTCCTCAAGGTGACTTCTAGCCTTTTACTAGGGTAACTGCACTGGGGAAAGGGAAATGATCAGACATTCCTGGGACTACTGGACACTGGATCTGAGCTGACATTGATTCCAGGGGACCCAAAACATCATTGTGGTCCTCCAGTTAAAGCAGGAGCTTATGGAGGTCAGGTAATTAATGGAGTTTTAGCTCGGGTCTGACTTACAGTGGGTCCAGAGAGTTCCCACACTCATCCTGTGGTCATTTTCCAAGCGCCAGAATGCATAATTGGCATAATTAGCAGCTGGCAGAACCCCAACATTGGTGCCCTGAGTGGTAGGGTGAGGGTTATTATGGTGGGAAAGGCCAAATGGAAGCCATTAGAGCTGCCTTTACCTAGAAAAATAGTAAATCAAAAACAACACCACATTCCTCAAGGGACTGCAGAGATTGCTGCCACCATCAAGGACTTGAAAGATGCAGGGGTGGTGATTCCCACCACATCCCCATTCAACTCTCCCATTTGGCCTGTGCAGAAGACAGATGGATCTTGGAGAATGACAGTGGATTATTGTAAACTTAACCAAGTGGTGACTCCAATTGCAGCTTCTGTGCCAGATGTGGTTTCATTTCTTGAGCAAATTAACACATCTCTTGGTACCTGGTATGCAGCCATTGACTTGGCAAATGCCTTTTTCTCCATTCCTGTCCATAAGGTCCATCAGAAGCCATTTGCCTTCAGCTGGCAAGGCCACAATATACATTTACTGTACTACCTCAGGACTATATCAACTCTCCAGCTTTGTGACATAATCTTATTTGGAGAGACCTTGATTACTTTTTTGCTTCTGCAAGATATCACACTAGTCCATTACATTGATGACATTATGCTGATTGGATCCAATGAGTAAGAAGTAGCAAACACATTCGACTTATTGGTGAGACATTTGCATGCCAGAGGATAGGAAATAAATCCAACTAAAATTCAGGGACCTTCTACCTCAGTAAAATTTCTAGGGCTCCAGTGGTGTGGAGCCTGTCGAGATAGTTCTTCTAAGGTGAAGGATAAGTTGCAGCATTTGGCCCCTCCTACAACCAAAAAAGGGGCATAATGCCTAGTGAGCCTATTTGGATTTTGGAGGCAACGCATTTCTCATTTAGCTGTATTACTCCAGCCCATTAATTGAGTGACCTGAAAGGCTGCCAGTTTTGAGTGGGGTCCAGAACAGGAGAAGGCTCTACAACAGGTCCAGGCTTCTGTGCAAGCTGCTCTGCCACTTGGGCCATATGGACCCAGCAGATCCAATGGTGCTTGAGGTGTCAGTGGCAGATAGGGATGCTGTTTG
The DNA here is from genome assembly GCF_006542625.1 of Nomascus leucogenys. NCBI lineage: Eukaryota > Metazoa > Chordata > Mammalia > Primates > Hylobatidae > Nomascus > Nomascus leucogenys. The sequence continues at coordinate 85,572,814 of NC_044393.1, read as the reverse complement.
GAGCATTTGGCAGGCCCCCATAGGTGAATCACAGGGGAGGCCTCTAGGATTTTGGACCAAGGCCCTCCCATCTTCTGCAAATAACTACTCTCCTTTTGAGAGACAGCTCTTGGCCTGTTACTGGGCTTTGGTAGAAACTTAACGTTTGACTATGGGTCATCAAGTCACCATGAGACCTTAACTGCCTATCATGAACTGAGTGCTATCTGACCCATCTAGCCATAAAGTGGGTGGTGCACAGCAGCATTCCATCATCAAATGGAAGTTGTATATACATGATCAGGCTCAAACAGGTCCTGAAGGCACAAGTAAGTTTCATGAAGTGGCTCACATACCCATTGGTCTCCACTCCTGTCACCCTGCCTTCTCTCCCCTAGCCTGCACCAATGGCCTCATGGGGAGTTCCCTATGATCAGTTGACAGAAGAAGAGAATACTAGGGCCTGGTTCACAGATGCTTCTGCATGATATGCAGGCACCACCTGAAAGTGGACAGCTTCAGCACTACAGCCCCTTTCTAGGACATCCCTCAAAGACAGCAGTGAAGGAAATTCTTCCTAGTGAGCAGAACTTTGAGAAGTGCACCTGGTCGTGCACTTTGCATGGAAGGAGAAATGGCAAGATGTGTGATTATATACTGTAGCCACTGGTTTGGCTGGATGGTCAGGGACTTGGAAGAAGCATGATAGCAAAATTGGTCACAAAGAAATTTAGGGAAGAGGTATGTGAATGGACCTCTCTGAGTGGTCAAAAACTGTGAAGATATTTGTATCACATGTGAGTGATAACCAATGAGTGACCTCGGCAGAGAAGGATTTTTAATAACCAAGTGGATAGGATCACCCATTCTCTGGACACCACTCAGCCTCTTTCCCCAGCCACCTCTGTCATTGCCCAATGGGCCCATGAACAAAGTGGCCCTGGTAGCAGGGATGGAGGTTATGCATGGGCTCAGCAACATGGACTTCCACTCACCAAGGCTGACCTGGTGACAACCACTGCTGAGTGCCCAATTTGCCAGCAGCAGAGACCAACTCTGAACCCTCGATATGGCACCATTCCTTGGGGTGATCAGCCAGCTACCTGGTGGCAGATTTATTATATTGGACCTCTTCAATCATGGAAAGGGCAAAGACACTTACACTTACTCTGGATATGGGTTTGCCTATCCTGGACAAAATGCTTCTGCCAAGACTACACCAATGGACTCATGGAATGTCTCATCCACTGTTATGGTATTCCACACAGCATTGCCTCTGACTAAGGCACTCACTTTACAGCTAAAGAAGTGTGGCAGTGGGCTCATGCTCATGGAATTCACTGGTCTTGCCATGTTCCCCATCATCCTGAAGCAGCTGGATTGATAGAACAGTGGAATGGCCTTTTGAAGTCACAATTACAAGGCCAACTAGGTGACAATACTTTGCAGGGCTGCGGCAAAGTTCTCCAGAAGTCTGTGTATGCTCTGAATCAGCATCTAATATATAGTACTGTTTCTCCCATAGCTAGGATTCACAGGTCCAGGAATCAAGGGGTGGAAGTGGAAGTGGCACCACTTACCCTTACCCGGAGTGATCCACTAGCAAAATTTTAGTTTCCTGTTTCTGCGACACTATGTTCCACTAGCCTAGAGGCCATAGTTCCAAAGGGAGAAATGCTGCCACCAGGAGATACAACAATGATTCCATTAAACTGTAAGTTAAGTTTGCCATCTGGACACTTTGGGGTCCTCCTACCTTGAAGTCAACAGGCTAACAAGAGAGTTACATGGTTGGCTGGGGTGGCTGACCTTGACTATCAAGATGAAATCAGTCTAGTACTCCACAACAGAGGTAAGGAAGAATATGCATGGAATACAGGAGATCCATTAGGGCATCTCTTACTATTACCATGCCCTGTGATTAAGGTCAATGAAAACTACAACAGCCCAATTGAGGCAGGACTACAAATGACCCAGACCCTTCAGGAACAAAGGTTTGGGTCACTCCAACAGGAAAAAACCCACGACCTGCAGAGGTGCTTGCTGAAGGCAGAGGGAATACAGAATGGGTAGTAGAAGAAGGTAGTCATCAATACCAGCTACGAACAGGAGACCACCTGTAGAAAAGAGGACTGTAATTGTCATGAGTATTTCCTCCTTCTTTTGTTAAACATGTTTGTGCATGAATACACTTGAACTAAGAAAATATTTTTATTATTTCTTTTCTCTTTTATCATGTGACATAAGATTTATTCTTTTGAGAAGTGTCTGTTCATGTCCTTTGCCCACTTTTTGATGGGGTTGTTTGTTTTCTTCTTGTAAATTTGTTTGAGTTCATTGTAGATTCTGGATATTAGCCCTTTGTCAGATGAGTAGGTTGCAAAAATTTTCTTCCATTCTGTAGGTTGCCTGTTCACTCTGATGGTAGTTTCTTTTGCTGTGCAGAAGCTCTTTAGTTTAATTAGATCCTATTTGTCAATTTTGGCTTTTGTTGCCATTGCTTTTGGTGTTTTAGACATGAAGTCCTTGCCCACGCCTATGTCCTGAATGGTATTGCCTAGGTTTTCTTGTAGGATTTTAATGGTTTTAGGTCTAACATTTAAGTCTTTAATCCATCTTGAATTAATTTTTGTATAAGGTGTAAGGAAGGGATCCAGTTTCAGCTTTCTACATATGGCTAGCCAGTTTTCCCAGCACCATTTATTAAATAGGGAATCCTTTCCCCATTTCTTGTTTTTGTCAGGTTTGTCAAAGATCAGACAGTTGTAGATATGTGGCATCATTTCTGAGGGCTCTGTTCTGTTCCATTGATCTATGTCTCTGTTGTGGTACCAGTACCATGCTGTTTTGGTTACTGTAGCCTTGTAGTATAGTTTGAAGTCAGGTAGCGTGATGCCTCCAGCTTTGTTCTTTTGGCTTAGGATTGACTTGGCGATGCGAGCTCTTTTTTGGTTCCATATGAACTTTAAAGTAGTTTTTTCCAATTCTGTGAAGAAAGTCACCGGTAGCTTGATGGGGATGGCATTTTCACAATATTGATTCTTCCAACCCATGAGCATGGAATGTTCTTCCATTGTTTGCATCCTCTTTTATTTCATTGAGGAGTGGTTTGTAGTTCTCCTTGAAGAGGTCCTTCACATCCCTTGTAAGTTGGATTCCTAGGTATTTTATTCTCTTTGAAGCAATTGTGAATGGGAGTTAACTCATGATTTGGCTCTCTGTCTGTGATTGGTGTACAAGAACGCTTGTCAAAAGAAGACATCTATGCAGCCAAAAAACACATGAAAAAATGCTCATCATCACTGGCCATCAGAGAAATGCAAATCAAAACCACAGTGAGATACCATCTCACACCAGTTAGAATGGCCATCATTAAAAAGTCAGGAAACAACAGGTGCTGGAGAGGATGTGGAGAAATAGGAACACTTTTACACTGTTGGTGGGACCATAAACTAGTTCAACCATTGTGGAAGTCAGTGTGGCGATTCCTCAGGGATCTAGAACTAGAAATACCATTTGACCCAGCCATCCCATTACTGGGTATATACCCAAAGGACTGCTATAAAGACACATGCACACGTATGTTTATTGCGGCACTATTCACAATAGCAAAGACTTGGAACCAACCCAAATGTCCAACAACGATAGACTGGATTAAGAAAATGTGGCACATATACACCATGGAATACTATGCAGCCATAAAAAATGATGAGTTCATGTCCTTTGTAGGGACATGGATGAAACTGGAAAACATCATTCTCAGTAAACTATCGCAAGGACAAAAAAACAAACACCGCATGTTCTCACTCATAGGTGGGAATTGAACAATGAGAACTCATGGACACAGGAAGGGGAACATCACACTCTGGGGACTGTTGTGGGGTGGGGGGAGGCGGGAGGGACAGCATTAGGAGATATACCTAATGCTAAATGACGAGTTAATGGGTGCAGCACACCAACATGGCACATGGATACATATGTAACAAACCTGCACATTGTGCACATGTACCCTAAAACCTAAAGTATAATAAAAAAAAAAAAGATTTATTGTCTTCTCATCAGCATTTAAGTATTGCTAACTTTATGTAATAGTATGTGGGTTGGGGATTCATGTGTTTCTGGTTGTACGAAGGATAGTTGTATTACCTTAGGTGTAATTATGACTTTATTGTCTTTATTGAAAATTAACTATGATCTCAGGGAATGTGTAATTGTTCAAGTTGACAAGGGGTGGACTTGTGATGGTTAATACTGAGTGTCAACTTGACTGGATCGAAGGATGCAAAGTATTGATCCTTGGTGTTTTTGGGAGGGTGTAGGCAAAAGAGATTAACATCTGAGCCCGGCTGGGAAATGCAGACCCACCCTTAATCTGGGTGGGCACAATCTAATCACCTGCCAGCATGGCTAGAAAACAAGCAGGCACAAAAATGTGAAAAGAGAGACTGGACTAGCATCCCAGCCTACATCTTTCTCCCATGCTGGGTGCTTCCTGGCCTCAAATATTGGACTCCAAGTTCTTCAGTTTTGGAACTTGAACCGGCTCTCCTTGCTCCTCAGCCTTCAGATGGCCTACTGTGGGACCTTGTGATCATGTGAGTTAGTACTTAACAAACACCCGTTTACATATATATACACACATACATACATATAGATATATAGATATATACACACACACCCATATATACATATATACACACATATACATATATATGTACACATATGTATATACACACATATATATATTCCATTAGTTCTGTCCCTCTAGAGAACCCTAAAACATACAGAAAACAACTAAGAAGGCTTACACAATTTATGGGACAGCATCAAAAGAGCAAATATTTGAAATATAGGATATCAAGAACAATAAGAAAGAGAGGAAAAAGCCAGAAAGCTTATTTAAAGAAATAGCGAAAAAGAAATGTCAAAATCTGAGGAAACATATAAATATCGAGGCACAAGGAAATCAAAGGTCTCCAATTAGATGCAATCTAAAAACAATATATCAAGATATATTATAAGTAAACTGTCAAAAACTTTTTTAAAAAGGAATCTGAAAACAGCAATAGAAAATAAGCATATCACTTATCAATAACTTCCAGGACGGGTAGCAGTGGACTTCCCAGCAGAAATCTTACAGGGCTAGAGGACATAGAGCTAATGTACCGAAGGACAAAACTTCCTGACCACCCAAGAATAGTTTACCTAGTAAATCCATAATTCAGAAGCAAAGGAGAGATAAAATCTCCCCCAGACAGGCCGGGCGCAGTGGCTCACGCCTGTAATCCCAGCACTTTGGGAGGCCGAGGCGGGCAGATCACGAGGTCAGGAGATCGAGACCATCCTGGCTAACACGGTGAAACCCCGTCTCTACTAAAAATACAAAAAATTAGCTGGTCGTGGTGGTGGGCGCCTGTAGTCCCAGCTACTCAGGAGTCTGAGGCAGGAGAATGGCGTGAACCCAGGAGGCGGAGCTTGCAGTGAGCCAAGATCGCGCCACTGCACTCTGGCCTGGGAAAAAGAGCAAGACTCTGTCTCAAAAAAAAAAAAAAAAAAAAAAAAAAAAATCTTCCCCAGACAAACCTAAGCTGAGAGAGTTCATCACCACAAGATCTGTCTTTCTAGAAATGCTAAAGGGAGCTCTTCAAGATGAAAGAAAAGGATGCTAATTCATAACGAGAAAACATGGACATATAAAACTCGCTGGCAAAAATACACAGCCAAATTCAGAACACTCTAGTACTATAACGGTGGGAAGTAACTTATATCTTTAATAAAACCATTAGAAAAATAAATTATTTCAAATAATAGGTACAATAAATTTTTAAGGAAGACACAATTAAAAATGTAAATTGTGACATCAAAAACATAAAATGTGACGTGATGTGGAGTAAAAGTGTAGAATTATTAGGTTGGTGCAAAAGTAATTGCCATTAATTTTAATGGCAAAAACTGCAATTACTTTTGCACCAAACTAATATTTCGTGTGATTAAAGCTAACCTGTTATTAGCTTAAAATAGATTGTTATAAGTGTAAACTATTTTATGTGAACCTAATAGTAATAAAGTAATAACAAAATAATAAAAAGTAGTAACAAAAAAAATCTAAGTAGAGCTACAAAATATAAAATTTAAGGCATCAAAGCAAACTACTAGAGAAAGTCATCTAATCCACAAAGGAAAACTGAAAGAAAGGAACAAAGGAACTGCAAAACAACTAGAAAACAATTAACAAAATGGCAGTAGTGAGCCCTTATATATCAGTAATTACCTTGAAGGCAAATGGATTAAGTTCTCCAATTGAAAGACATAAAATGGCTGAATAGATTTAAAAAATAAGACACAACTATATGTTGTCAATATGGCTCACATCACCTTTAAGACCACACAGGCTAAAAGTGACGAAATGGGAAAAGATATTCCATGGAAATGGAAATCAAAAGAGAACAATATAGCTATACTTATATCAGATAAAATTGACTTTCATCAAAAACTATAAAATGAAATAAATAAGGTCATTATATAATGATAAAGGGATCAATTCATGAAGATGAACTCATCAATTATAATTGTTATAACAGTTATAAATATATATGCATCTAATATTGGAGTACCTAAATATATAAAGCAAATATTAATAGATATGAAAAGATACATGTAATGACATTAGGAGATTTCAACACTACTTTCAAAAATGGACAAGTCATTCAGGAAGAAAATCGATAGGGAAACATTGGACTCGAACTGTTCTTTAGACCAAATGGACCTACCAGACATATACAGAACATTCCACCCAACAACATCAAAACACATACTCTTTGCAAGCACACATGGTACATTATCCAGGATAGATGATATGTTAAGTCAAAAAGCAAATACTAACAAATTTAAGAAGATTTAAATTTTATTGAGTATCTTTTCTGACCACAATGGTAGGAAACTAGAAATCAATTATAGAAATAATGTCATAAAATTTACAAATATGGGGAGATTAAATAGCGCATCGTAGAACATGCAATGGATCAAAGAATAAACTAAAGGAGGAGCTAAAAAATACCTTAGACAGAAATAGAAATACAACATACTAAAAATTATGGGATACAGCAGAGGCAATTCTCACAGTAAAGTTTACATTAATAAATGGCTACATTATAAAGAAGAAATATCCCAAATGAACAGCCTAACTTTACACCACAAGGAAATAAAGAAAAATGAACTAAGCCCAAAGCTAGCACAAAAAACGGAATGATTAAGCAGAGAGCAGAAATAAAAGTAAAGACTGGGAAAAACAATAGAAAAGATGAATAAAACAAAGAGTGTTTTGTAAAAGATAAAATCAATGTATCTTTAGCTACATGAATTAAGAAAATAAGAGAAGACTCAAATACATAAAATCAAAAATGAAAGAGGAGACATTACCAGTGATACCACAGAGATATAAAGGATCATGAGACTATTATGAACAATTGTACACCATAAAATTGGAAAACCTAAAAAAATGGATAAATTCCTAGACATATGCTACCTACTAAGATTGAACTAGAAAAGTATTGAAAGCCTGAGCACCCCTATAACTAATATGGAGACTGACGCAGTAATAAAAAAGTCTCCCGTCAGAGAAAAAAGCTTAGGATCTGATGGCTTCAAAGCTGAATTCTACCAAATATTTAAAGAGCTAATATCAATCCTTCCTACACTCTTTCAGAAAAATTGAAGAGTAGGAAATAGTTCCAAACTCATTTGATGAGGCCAGTATTATTCTTGACTAAACCCAGACAAGGGCACTGTAAGAAAAGAAAATTACAGGCTATAGCCAGGTTGAGTGTAGATGCAATAATTCTCAAGAAAATACTAGCCGACTGAATTCAACAACACATTTAAATGATCATATAACATCATTAAATGGGATTTATCACTGAGATGCAAGAATGGTTCAATACAATAAATGTGACACACTACCCTAGCAGAATAAAGAACAACAGCAAAAAACCCTATATGATCATCCCAGTAGATGCAGAAAAGGCATTCAAAAAAATTCAACATTTTTTCATAATACAAACTCTCAACAAATTAAAAGTAGAAGGAATGTACCTTTATATAACAATAAAAGTCGTATACAGCAAGGTCACATTTAACATTATACTCAACACTGAAAAGCTGAACACTTCTAACCCACAATCAGGAATAAGAAAAGCATTCTCACTCTATTCAGCATAGTGTTAGAAGTCCTCACCAAGGGCAACTAGACAAGAGAAAAAATATAAAAGCCACTCAAAGCATAATGAAAGAAGTTAAATTTCCTCTGTTTTCAGATAAGCTTAACTTTTATATATGTATTTAAAAAAAGAAACTCTGGGGGCACAAAAGCTCATGCCTGTAATCCCAGTGCTTTGGGAGGCCAAGTACGAAAGATCAGTGGAGCCCAGGAGTTCAAGGTTACAGTAATCTATAATAGTGCCACTTCAGTTCAACTCTGGTAACAGAGCAGGACCCTCAAAAGAACACCAAAAAACAAAAACAAAAAACCTAAAGACTCCACCAAAAACCCGTTAAATCTAATAAATTCATTAAAGTTTTAGGATACAAAGTCAACATACAAAAACCTAGCATTTTTGTACATTGACAATGAACTATCAAAGAAAGAAATCAAGAAAGCAATCTCATTTATAGTAGCTACAAAAATAATTAAAACACTTAGGAATAAATTTAAACAGAATGTGAAAGACCTATACACTGAGAACTATAAAAGACTGATGAAATAAAGAAGACACAAATAAATGGAAAGGTATCTCATGTTCGTGGATTCAAAGGATTAATATTGTTTCAATGTGCATACTACACTGTAATTTAATGCAATCTGTATAAAAATTCTAATAACTTTTTTATATAAATTTTAAAATATTCTAAAATTTGTATGGAACCACCAAAAACCCTAAATAGACAAAGCAATCTTGAACAAGAAGAACAAAGCCAGAGACATCACAATAACCTGAATTCAAAATACACTACAAAGCTATATATCCAAACAGCCTGGTACTGGTGTGAAAACAGACACACAGACCAATGAAATAGAACAGAGAACGTAGAAATAAATTCTTACAGTCAATTGATTTCAGCAATGATGTCAAGAATACACAATGATCAAAGAAAAGTCTCTTTAATAAATTGTGTTGGGGCTGGGCACAGTGGCTCACGCCTGTAATCCCAGCACTTTGGGAGGCTGAGGTGGGCAGATCATCTGAGATCAGGAGTTTGAGACCAGCCTGGCCAACATGGTGAAACCCTGTCTCTACTAAAAATAAAAAAATTAGCCAGGCATGGTGGCACATGCCTGTAATTGCAGCTACTCGGGAGGCTGAAGCAGGAGAATCGCTTGAACCTGGGAGGCAGAGGTTTCAGTGAGCTGAGATCACACCATTGCACTCTAGCCCGGGGCAACAAGAGTGAAACTCCATCTCAAAATAAATAAATAAATAAATAGTGTTGGGAAAACTGGATATCCACATACAGAATAATGAAACTACACCCTCATTTCACGACATGTACCAAAAACAAAACAAAACAAAAAATCAAAATGATAAACTACCAGGAGAAAACTCAAGGGAAAACATTCACATGATTAGTCTGGGCAAAAAAAATTTGGATATGATTCCAAAACCACAGCAACAAAAGCAAAAATAGACAAATAGGATTACTTCAAACTAGAAAGCTCCTTTATACCAGAGGAATCACCTGAATAAAGAGAGAGCCTACAGAATAAGAAATTGTATTTGCAAGCCATACATCTGATAAGATGTTAATATCTAAAATATATTTAAAAACTCAAACTCAATAGTAAAAATGGAAAAGAAATCGAATAGGCATTTATCTAAAAAAGACAGATAAATGGCCAACAGATATATAAAAAACTGCTCAACATCACCAATCATCAAAGAAATGCAAATTAAAACTACAATGAGATATCACTTCACACCTGTTTTTGTTCCAATTTTTTTAAAAAAGTTCCATTAAGAAAGATACATTTTTATAAATTATAAAATGATGTTCATAAGTCTACAGAATGTTGGTTTACAATTGCTAAAAATTGAAGCTCTGATTAATGTAGTTAATTAAAACTACTAAAAATAAGAAAAACAGTTCTGTACATAGAGCGTACAGGGATGTGTTTTTGGTGAGGAAGGTTGCAAGGAATGCATGAAGATAATGGATTTTAAGAAAAATTAATTTTGTCTAGTGTAGAGTATGCTTAAATATTGTTTCAAAATGAACAAGTGGAGAAAAATTCTTATAGGCAAAACGAATGAATATAAAAAGTTGGAAAAATAAAAGAGAGTAAAAGAAAATCTTATATGGTTAAACGAACTCAAGCTAAATAAATTTATTAAAGGGTTTTAATATTGAGCCTTAATATCAAAAGTACATTGAAACAAAACTAGAATTTGGTTTTCTCTTTTTTTAAAAAAAATTGAGCACTCACTCTCCTGTGATATTTCTCCTTTGCCTGTTAGATCAATTTTGTGTGCCTTTTTCTCCTATTAATCTGACTATAGTAAATTCATTTTCACTAAGTCTTCAGAGGGTAAAGGAGAAATTTTCCCTTTTTGATTCTACAACTTGAAGATAAATTCTTACATTTAGTGACTCTAAAATTGCAATGAAAACCTGGGTACTACCCTTAAGCCACAGCAGTGTATTAGAAAGCAGGTAGGTAAAGACAGGACATGTCTCTTTTGTCAGGTAATATTAGTGTTCAAAATCATTGACTCTCATATTTGTAAGCACTTCTAGATCCTTGCTTTTGCCTTGTAATTGGCAGTACAGCTGTGTAGATGGCATGAAATTTCCTGTCCTGTTCTTAAATTTGTCTAGTGCAATTTGAGTGAATATGATATAAGCCATGTTGGAGCAGAAGCTTTAAATAGGATGACATGGTAATCTTGCTTCTGCTTCCTGCTCTGAGAATGGTGCTTTCCAAATAGAGGTTGCTTATTTAGCCTGGAAGTCTAGCTGAGAAGACTGATAGAGCAGAGCACAATGGGAGCAGATCCTCAGGTAGCCTGAAGCCTACATGCAATATGAACAAGAAACATACCTTTGTTTCATATAACACCGCGATTTTGAGGTAGTTTGTTACTCCAGCAAAGCCACCAAATACACGTATTTATAGGAATGCTAATGGATGTGCACCCACCTACAGGTTTGTGGTTTTGTGGCCTTTTATTCTGACTCTGTAAAAATACACGAGTGTGTTGTATATTAATAGAAAAGTTTAATTTGCACACATTTAGTAATTTTATTTTGGTTAGTAATACTGAGTAATCTCATAATAAATATAAGTAATTTGAACAGGCTGCCTTTTATTGGTTTGCACATATATTAAAGCCAGTGAAGTCAATTTTATGTACTAGTTCAGATTTCACAATACATTTCAAGAACAGTTCTATAAATAACTAGAAGAAATACTTTGCTAATATATTTTGAATTGGTAAATGGCTGTATTGGTAAAGCCTAATTTGAAACTTTAATTTTAAATGACAGGAATTCAAATCACACCAGCTTAAGCAAATCCCAATAAATAAATATATAAATAAATAAATAAATAAAATATGTCTGTGTGTGTGTATGCATATGTGTCTGTGTGTGTGTGTGTTTTAGAGCAAATATTAATTAGCTTGTATAACTGAAAAATACAGTTTGAAGCATGACTGGATCCAAGATCTCAAACAATGTCATCAGTGTCCCAGCTCCACTTCTTCCCTTTGTCTTTTTCTTCTCCTTTTTCTTATGTTTATCTTACTCTGATTTATTTCTCTCTATTTCTGAACTATGCCTCCCTTTTTTGGCTCAATTCTTAGAGCTGGTGGTGAGTCTCATCAGAAGCCACTGAGACTGAGACTATGAGATGAGGTTGTATAAAGAAAAATCAAAGTGCCACTATCAGAAGAGGGATAAATGTTAAGTGGGAAAAAAAAAATCAATTGTAGGAGTAAATGCCACAAAGCATGCTCAAGAAAACACAGATGTTTGCTAAATTGTAACAAGAGTAAGAGGAGTTAAATACAGGGCATTTGTTTTGCTGAGTGGATGATGCTAATTTGGGGCCAGAGCTGAATTGTTCAGGACAACAAAGGAGAGGAAAGGAAGGCCACCTGATCCTACTGATAGTGTACAGGGTTTTCTGTATACTAAAGAAATGTTACACAACTACTTATTTAAAAATACAAGTTCAAACAGGGGCCATTATCAACTTAAGAGCTTGTTAAGGGAATCTTAAAAATTGCTTTAGCACTATCTGTAGAATTTTGGTTTCTATACACATTACAAGGCTTTGTTATTCAAGATTTAAGTGGGAAGAATTAAAGAGGTGTCTATCAGAAAATAGCATCATTAGGTTGAAACTTTCTCCCACTTTAATTCTTTTGGTAGTACTTTGTGTGCATGACTCAGCACACCTTTCTCTTTACGAAATAAAATCAAATATGTAAAAATACAAACTTTTAAAATACAGTCTCCCAGGTGACTGTTGCAGCCTTAAGCCCCTTTTCCTCCATTGTTCTCTTGTTACTTCAAAACAATTAGGTATTCATATGCAAATATATGCAAATGAAAGGGGTTTAATATAAGTGATTTTTACTACTAGTTAATTTCTACTTTTGGGTCTACTGATAAGATCTGGAAAACTGCTTTATTTGTTACCCTTACACCTTGGGGCATAAAAAAAGGACAGTGTGAAAGCCACCTAAATATCTCAAAAACACTGCCATTGTTAAGATTGTACTTCAACTTGGAAAGTGTTTTTGAATTGTTGTCTCCATTGTCTGCCTTGCACTCTCTCAGAGAGAATGTTACGTTGAAGATTACATTATTTGTTACTGAGTAGATTAGTTATTCAAGATCCAGAATGGCATTTGAAGTACTGTACTCAATATGGGAATGGTTAGGAAGGAAAGAAGTAATCATCAGAAAAAGAAATGGAATTGATTGATTGATTGATTGAACCACAGTTTCAAAGCAATCAGAAAGTGTTTATTAAATATTATGAGTGGAAAGAGATGCAATGAATAAATTAAATACATATTTTTGACACTTCTGAGAATCACCAGATAATGTGTAAAGTGGAGGGGGTAGTTAAAAATCTAGCAATTACAGTTTTTCTTGATGTGATAGGTTAAAGATGTCTGCTATATCTTTGCTAAACTACCACTGAAGGGGTGAGTCTATTTTCTATCTTCTTGGAGTTGAGTTGCTTTAAATAATTTGGCTGATCAATGAATGCAGTGAAAGTGGTCTTCTGGGACTTCTGAGGCTAGGTCAGAATGAGTCTTGCAGATTACACTCAACTGAAAGAATACTCATTCTAGGAACTCTACTGCTCTGCCAATGGTGTAGCCCAAGCATTCTGTCAGTGGGCCTTTATGGATCACAACCAAGTTACCCTAACGAAAGACTAGGCCAAGTTCTCAGCCAACAGCTAACACCAACTTGCTAGCCATGTGAGGGAGCCATCTTAAAAATGCAGCCACTGGCCTGGCTCAGTGGCTCACGCTTGTAATCCCAGCACTTTGGGAGGCCGAGGCGGGTGGATCACGAGGTCAGGAGATCGAGACCACGGTGAAACCCCGTCTCTACTAAAAATACAAAAAAATTAGCTGGGTGTAGTGGCAGGCGCCTGTAGTCCCAGCTACTCAGAGAGGCTGAGGCAGGAGAATGGCGTGAACCCGGGGGGCGGAGCTTGCAGTGAGCCAAGATTGCGCCACTGCACTCCAGCCTGGGCGACAGAGCAAGACTCCGTCTCAAAAAAAAGACAAAAGGTAAGTGTTGGTGAGAATGTGGAGAAAATAAATCCCTTGTACATTGTTGGTGGGAATGTAAACTAGGACAGCCATTATGAAAAACAGTATGGAGTTTTCTAAAAAATTAAAAATAGAATTACCATATGATCCAGCAATCCCACAATTGGGTATATATCCAAAAGATATGAAATTAGAATGTAAGAAATATCTGCATTCCAATATTTATTGCAACACTATTCACAATAGCTAAAATAGAGAATTAACCTATGCATCCATAAATGGATAAATTAATAAAGAAAATGTGGTGCGTGTGTGTGTGTGTGTGTGTGTGTGTGTGTGTGTGTGTATCCATCCAATGGGCTATTGTTCAGTCTTTAAAAAAATTGTTGTCATTTGGGGCTCAATGCGGAGGGGAGGCAGGACTATACTGCAGCTCCCACTCAGATGGACAGAGCAGTGTGTGGAGGCCCACATCATGAACTTTTGCTCCAGAACAACTGCAGGAATGGAGAGAACACACAGACCTTCTGAAAGAAGTGGATTTCTCCTGCAAGACTTGGGAGACACCCCAAATACTGTGAGTGCCCAAACTGTGGAAGTGGGAAAGGGAGATTGTCCACCCTGAAACACACACTCCTACTGGGGAATCTGAAGGTCTAGATTATAGGAGAAGATTCTGACCTTATTTGGAGCTGAGTCAATTTAGAAAGCTGAGAGAAATACAGGGGCAGAGGAAGCAGCGGGAAAAGCCCTGTGGGCTCACAGAGTCCCCTAGAAAGCCATTTCTTCTCTGCCTCACAGAGGTTTTTGAGGATGGCACCCAGAGGCACTGGGAGAAGTCCACAGGGAGACGGAAACCTCTAGCTGAACTTTGTAACAATGTGAACCAGTTGAGAAGTCTCCTGGCCAGAACTCAGGGGAGGGCATGAATCTGGTGTGCAGATTCCACAGGAGGGGTAAGAACAAACTCCCTACTTGCTTTCACATCTGGGAGGCACGTAGCCTGGGGCAAGTTCTCAGCCCTGCTCACCCCACTGCCTGGAGACAGACTTGGTGCTGCTGTTGTTGCGGGGGTGGGTGGGATGGTGGGAGTGGGAGTTGGGTGGGAGCTTGGCGTGTGGGAGCTGGGTGAGGCCTGTGACTGCTGGCTTTCCTTCACTTCCCTGACAACCTGCATGACACAGTAGAGGCAGCCGTAATCCTCCTAGGAACATAGCTCCATTGACCTAGAGAACCTCACCACCATCCCCCACAGCAGCTGCAGCAAGACCCGCACAAGGAGAGTCAGCTCAGACATGCCCAGCCCTGCCCCCACCTAATGGTCCTTCCCTACCCACCCTGATAATGAAGACAAAGAATATATACCCTTGGGAGTTCTAGGGCCTCATCCACCACCTCTTCCTCCTTATACTGCCACAGCTGATGCTCCCCTGAAAGCACCACCTCCAGGCAGGAGGGCAACCATCACAAAAATAGTACACTAAGTGACCAAAGTCAAAGATTCTCAGAGTCCATTTTACTGCCCCCACTCCCCACCCCACCACTACCTCTACCAGAGCAGATGCTGTTATCCACAGTTGAGAGACCCACACATGGTTCACATCACAGGACTCTGTGCAGACAACCCCCAGTACCAGCCTGGAGCCTGGTAGACTTGCTGGGTGGCTAGATCCAGAAGGGAGATAACAATCACTACAGCTCAGCTCTCAGGAAGCTACAACCCTAGGAAAAGAGGGAGAGTACTACATCAAGGGAACACCCTATGGGACAAAAGAATCTGAACAACAGCCTTGAGCCCTAGACCTTCCCTCTGACAGAGCCTACCCAAATGAGACCAGAAAACCAATTCTGGTATTATGACGTCTGGTTCTTTAACATCTGCAAAAAAATCACACTAGCTCACCAGCAATGGACCCAAACCAAGAAGAAATCCCTGATTTACCTAAAAAATAATTCAGAAGTTTAGTTATTAAGCTAATCATGGAGGCACCAGCGAAAGGTGAAGCCCTACCTAAGGAAATCAAAAAAATGATACAAGAAGTGAAGGGTGAAATATTCAATGAAATAGATAGCATGAATAAAAAACAATCAGAACTTCAGGAAAAAATGGACACATTTATAGAATTGCAAAATGCTCTGGAAGGTCTCAGCAATGGAATCAAACAAGCAGAAGAAAGAACTTCAGAGCTCAAAGACAAGGTTTTTGAATTAACCCAATCCAACGAAGCCAAAGAAAAAAGAGTAAGAAAATATAAACAAAGCCTCCAAGAAGTCTGGGATTATGTCAAATGACCAAACTTAAGCATAATTGGCATTCCTGAGGAAGAAGAGAAATGTAATAGGTTGGAAAACATATTTTGGGGAATAATCAAGGAAAACTTCCCCAGCCTTGCTAGAGATCAAGACATCCAAATACAAGAAGCTCAAAGAACACCTGGGAAATTCATTGCAAAAAGATCATCACCTAGGCAAATTGTCATCAGGTTGTCCAAAGTTAAGATGAGGAAAGAATCTTAAGAACTGTGAGAAAAAAGCACCAGTTAACCTGTAAAGGAAAACCTGTAAGATTAACAGCAGATTTTTTAGCAGAAACCCTACAAGCTAGAAGGAATTGGGGCCCTATCTTCAGCCTCTTCAAAACAATTATCAGCCTAGAATGTTGTATCTAGTGAAACTAAGATTCATAAGTGAAGGAAAGATATAGTCTTTTTCAGACAAACAAATGCTGAGAGAATTTGCCACTACCAAGCCACCACTACAAGAACTGCTAAAAGGAGCTCTAAATCTTGAAATAAATCCTGGAAACACATCAAAACAGAACCTCTTTAAAGCATAAATCTCACAGGACCTATAAAACAAAAATACAATTAAAAAAAGAAAAAACAAGGTATACAGGCAACAAACAGCATGATGAATGGAATGGTACCTCACATCTCAATACTATGGTTAAATGTAAATGGTCTAAATGCTCCACTTAAAAGATACAGAATTGCAGAATGCATAAGACCTCACCAACCATCTGCTGTCTTCAAGAGACTCACCTAACACATAAGTACTCACATAAACTTAAGGTAAAGGTGTGGATAAAGACATTCTATGCAAATAGACATCAAAAGCAAACAGTAGTAGCTATTCTTTTATTAGACAAAACAAACTTCAAAGTAATAGCAGTTAAAAAAGACAAAGAGGGACATTATATAATGATAAAAGGCCTTATCCAACAGGAAAATATCACATTCTAAAAATATATGCATCTAACACTGGTGTTCCCAAATTTACAAAACAATTACTAATAGACCAAAGAAATGAGATGGACAGGAACACAATAATAGTGGGGGGCATCAATACTCCACTGACAGCACTAGACAGGTCATCAAGACAGAAAGTCAACAAAGAAAAAATGAATCTAACCTACACCCTGGAATAAATGAACTTCACAGGTATATACAGAACATTCTACCCAACAACCACATAATATACATTCTATTCAACAGTACATGAAACTTTCTCCAAGATAGACCATATGATAAGCCACAAAACAAGCCTCAATAAATTAAATTGAAGTTCTATCAAGCACTCTCTCAGACCACAGTGGAATAAAACTGGAAATCAACTCCAAAAGGAATCTTCAAAACAATGCAAATACATGGAAATTAAATAACCTGCTTCTGAATGATCATTGGGTCAAAAATGAAATCAAGATGGAAATTTAAGAAATTATTCCAACTGAATGACAATAGTGGCAGAACCTATCAAAACTTCTGGAGTACAGCAAAGGTGGTGCTAAGAGGAAAGTTCATAGCCCTAAACACCTACATCAAAAAGTCTGAAAGAGCACAAACAGAAAATCTAAGGTCAGACCTGCAGGAACTAGAGAAACAAGAATAAACCAAACCCAAACCCAACAGAAGGAAGGAAATAACCGAGATCAGAGCAGAACTAAATGAAATTGAAACAAACAAAAAAACCACAAAAGATAAATGAAACAAAAAGCTGCTTTGCTGAAAAGATAAATAAAATTGATGGACCATTAGCAAGATTAACCAAGAAAAGAAGAGAGAAAATCCAAATAAGCTCAATTAGAAACAAAACGGGAGATATTACAACTGACATCACAGAAATACAAAAGATCACTCAAGTCTACTATGAACACCTTGACACACACAAACTAGATAACCTAGAGGAGATGGAAAAATTACTGAAAATATACAACCCTCCTAGCTTAAATCAGGAAGAATAAGATGCCCTGAACAGATCGATAACAAGCAACAAGAGTGAAATGGTAATAAAATAGTTACCAACAAAAAAATGTCCAGGACCAGATGGATTCACAGCAGAATTCTACCAGATATTCAAAGAAGAATTGGTACCAATCCTATTGACAGTATTCCACAAGAAGAGAAAGAGGGAACCCTTTCTAAATCATTCTGTGAAGCAAGTATCACCCTAATACCAAAACCAGGAAAGGACATAACCAAAAAAGAAAACTACAGACCAATATCCCTGATGAACACAGATGCTAAAATTCTTAGCCAAATACTAGCTAACCAAATCCAACAACATATCAAAAAGATAATCTATCATGATGAAGTGGATTTCATACCAGGGATGCAGGGATGGTTTAACATATGCAAGTCAATAAATGTGATACACCACATAAACAGAATTAAAAACAAAAATCACATCATCTCTATAGATGCAGAAAAAGCATTCAGCAAAATCCAGCATCACTTTGTACTTAAAACTCTCAACAAAATCGGCATATGAGGGACATACTTCAATGTAATAAAAGCTATCTATGAAAAACTCACAGCCAATATAATATTGAATGGAGAAAAGTTGAAAGCATTCCCTCTGAGAACTGTGACAAGACAAGCATGCCCACTCTCACCACTCCTCTTCAACCTAATACTGGAAGTCCTAGCCAGAACAATCAGACAAAAGAAAGAAATAAAGGGCATCCAAATTAGTAAAGACGAAATCAAACTGTCACTGCTTACTGATGATATGATTGTTTACTTAGAAAACCCTAAAGACTCCTCCAGAAAGCTCCTAAAACTGATAAAAGAATTCAGCAAAGCCTCCGGATATGAAATCACAAATCAGTATACAAATCAGTAGCTCTGCTATACACCAACAGCGACCAAGCTGAGAAACAAATCAGGAACTCAACCTCTTTTACAATAGCTGCAAACAAAATAAAATACTTGGAAATAAAATACTTAGAAATACAAGGAGGTGAAAGACCACTGCAAGGAAAAATACAAAACACTGCTGAAAGAAATCACAAATGACACAAACAAATGGAAACACATCCCATGCTCATGGATGAGTAGAATTAATATTGTGAAAATGACCATACTGCCAAAAGCAATCTATAAATTCAATGCAATTCCCATCCAAACACCATCATCATTTTTCACAGAATTAGCAAAAACAATCCTAAAATTTATATGGAACCAAAAAACAGCCCACATAGCCAAAGCAAGACTAAGCAAAAGATCAAATCTGGAGGCAACACACTAGCAGGGGTTGCAACTCTAGTCTCTGACAAAACAGACTTTAAACCAACAAAGATCAGAAAAGACAAAGAAGGGCATTACATAGTGATAAACAGATCAGGTCAACAAGAAGAGCTAACTATTCTAAATATATATATATACACCCAATACAGGAGCACCCATATTCATAAAACAAGTTCTTACAGACCTACGAAAAGACTTAGACTCCCACACAATAATAGTAGGAGACTTTAACACCCTACTTTCAATATTAGACAGATCAACAAGACGGAAAATTAACAAGGATATTCAGGACTTAAACTCAGCTTGGGATCAAGTGGACCTAATAGACATCTACAGAACTCTCCACCCCAAATCAACAGAATATACATTCTTCTCCGTGCCACATGACACTTATAATTGGAAGTAAAACACTTCCCAGCAAATGCAAAAAAAATCTGAAATTATAACAAACAGTTCCTCAGACCACAGTGCAATCAAATTAGAACTCAAGATTAAGAAACTCACTCAAGGCCAGGCGCGGTGGCTCATGCTTGTAATCCCAGCACTTTGGGAGGCCGAGGTGGGCAGATCACGAGGTCAGGAGATCGAGACCACAGTGAAACCCTGTCTCTACTGAAAATACAAAAAAATTAGCCGGGCATGGTGGCGGGCGCCTGTAGTCCCAGCTACTCGGAGAGGCTGAGGCAGGAGAATGGCGTGAACCCGGGAGGCAGAGCTTGGAGTGAGCTGAGATTGCACCACTGCACTCCAGCCTGGGCAACAGAGCAAGACTCTGTCTCAAAAAAAAAAAAAAAAAAAAAAAGAAAAAGAAACTCAAAACCACACAACCACATGAAAATTGAACAAACTGCTCCTGAGTGACTCCTGGGTAAATAATGAAATTAAGGCAGAAATCAAGAAATTCTTCAAAACCAATGAGAACAAAGAGACAACATATCAGAATGTCTGGACACAACTAAAACAGTGTTAAGAGGGAAATTCATAGCACTAAATGTCTACATCAGAAAGCTAGAAAGATCTCAAATTGACACCCTAACATCACAATTAAAAGAGCTAGAGAAGCAAGAGCAAACAAAACCAAAGGCTAGCCTCAGAAGACAAGAAATAACTGAGATCAGAACAGAACTGAAGGAGATAGAGACACAAAAACCCCTCAAAAAGTCAGGGAATCCAGGAGATTTTTTTTGAAAAAATTAACAAAATAGATCACTAGCTAGACTAATAAAGAAGAAAAGAGATAAAAATCAAATAGACTCAATAATAAATGATAAAGAGGATATCACCACTGACCCCAGAGAAATACAAACTGTTATCAGAGAATATTATAAACATCTCGATGCAAATAAACTAGAAAATGTAGAAGAAATGGATAAATTCCTGGACACATACACCCTCCCAAGACTAAACCAGGAAGAAGTCAAATCCCTGAATAGGCCAACAAGTTCTGAAGTTGAGGCAGTAATTGATAGCCTAGCCTACCAACCAACAAAAGCCCAGGACCCAACAGATTCACAGCTGAATTCTACCAGAGATACAAAGAGGAGCTGGTACCATTCCTTCCAAAACTATTGCAAACAATTGAAAAAGAGGGACCCCTCCCTAATTCATTTTATGAGGCCAGTATCATCCTGATACCAAAACTTGGCAGAGACACAACAAAAGAAGAAAACTTCAGGCCAATATGCCTGATGAACATTGATGTGAAAATCCTCAATAAGATACTGGCAAACTGAATCCAGCAGCACATCAAAAAGTGTATCTACCACAAACAAGTCAGTTTCATATCTGTTATACAAGGCTGGTTCAACATATGCAAATCAATAAACATAATTCATCACATAAACAGAACCAATGACAAAAACCACATGATCTAAAATTCATATGAAACCAAAAAAGAGCCTGCATAGCCAAAGCAAGACTTAGCAAAAAGAACAAATCTGAAGGCATAACACTACCTGATTTCAAACTATACTATAAGGCCATGGTCATAAAAACAGTGTGGTACTGGTATAAAAATAGGCATATAGACCAATGGGACAGAATCAAGAACCCAGAAATAAATCCAAATACTTTGAGCCAACTGATCTTTGACAAAGCAAACAAAAACAAAGTGGGGAATGGACACCCTTTTCAACAAATGGTGCTGGAATAATTGGCTAGCTACATGTAGGAGAATGAAACTGGATCCTCATCACTGACCTTTCTACAAAAATCCACTCAAGATGGATTAAGGACTTAAACCTAAGACCTGAAACTACAAAAATTCTAGACAATAACATCAGAAAAACCTTTCCAGACGCTGGCTTAAGCGAGTATTTCATGAGCAAGAACCCAAAAACAAATGCAATAAAAACAAAGATAAACACCTGGGACCTAATTAAACTAAAGAGCTTTTGCATGGCAAAAGGAACAATCAGCAGAGTAAACAGACAACCCACAAAGTGGAAGAAAATCTTCACAATCTATAGCTCTGACAAAGGACTAATATCTAGAATCTACAACAAACTCAAATAAATCAGCAAGAAAAAAACAATCCCATCAAAAATTGGGCTAAGGACATGAATAGACAATTATCAAAAGAAGATATACAAATGGCCAACAGACATATAGAAAAATGCTCAACATCACTAATGATCAGGGAAATGCAAATCAAAACCACAATGAGATACCACCTTACTCCTGCAAGAATGGCCATAACCAAAAAATCAAATTGGGTGCATTGTATACTGCTCAGGTGATGGGTGCACCAAAATCTCACACGTCACCACTCAAGAATTTACTCATGTAAACAAACACAAACTGTTCCCTAATAATCTATGGAAATAAAGAAATATAAAAAATAAAAATTAAAAACTGAAAACAGGCCGGGCACGATGGCTCTCGTCTGTAAATCTCAGCACTTTGGGAGGCCAAGGCGGGCAGATCACGAGGTCAGGAGATTGAGCCCATCCTGGGTAACACGGTGAAACCCGATCTCTACTAAAAATACAAAAAAATTAGCTGGGCATGGTGGCAAGCACCTGTGGTCTCAGCTACTTGGGAGGCTGAGGCTGAGGCAGGAGAATCACTTGAACCTGGGAGGCGGAGGTTGCCGAGATCGTGCCACTACACTCAAACCTGGGCAACAAAGCAAGACTCCATCTCAAAAAAAAAAAAAGAAGAAAAAAAAAGAAAGAAAACGCTGTCATTTGAGAAAACATAGATGAACCTGCAGGACGTTATGTATATGAAATAAGCCAGTCAAAGATAGACAAATACCACATGATTTCACTTATGTGTGGAATCTAAAACAGTTTAACTCAGAAACAGACTTAAATGATGGTTACTGTAGACTGGAGGTGGAATAATTGAAGAGTTGTTGGTCGAAGAACATGAAATTTCAATTAGATAAGAATAAGCTCAAGTGATTTATTGTGCATCATAATGAGTATAGTTAATAACAATATTTCATATGTTTGAAAGTTGGTAAGAGAGTATATATTAAGACTTCTCACCACAAAAATATTAAGTATGTGAAGTAACGCATATCTTAAATAGCCTAATTTAGCCATAATACAATGTATACATATGTCAAAACATCTTGTTGTATATCATAAACTTACACATTTTTCCTTATCAATTAAAATAAATAATAAAATTTAAAATGGAGTTCACAATATCAGATTTTATTTTTTTATTTATTTATTTTAAGACAGAGCCTTGCTCTGTTGCTCAGGCTGGAGTGCAGTGGTGTGATCTCCGCTCACTGAAACCTCTGCCTCCTGGGTTCAAGCAATACTCCAGCCTCACTCTCCCCAGTAGCTGGGATTATAGGCACCTGCCACCGTGTAGAGATGGCATTTCACCATATTGGCCAGGCTGGTCTTGAACTCCTGACCTCAAGTGATCTGCCCACCTGGGCCTCCCAAAGTGCTGGAATTACAGGCATGAGCCACCACACCTGACCCACAACATCAGCTTTTATGAGAAGTTTACAATATAAAGTATATGTAAATTATAATTATCGTACCTGGCACAGAATTAGTACTTGATATGTCATAGTTATAGGTAAGATAATGATGATGATGATTAACTGTTTTAAATATATTTCCATGACAATACAATTTATTAGATTATCATTTAATATACCCATGTGTGTTAATCTATGTAAGACCACTGCCATCTCATCCTCCACCCTCCACACATCTCTGGTAGGTAAAATGTGATCCCACACTCTGTATGCTACTAAAAATATGCCTACTCCTCCCTTTTCACCAACCCAGCCCCACTTGCCTTGAGACCAACAGCACTAAGATCCATTGTCCTAATTTTACCTGGTTTTTTCTGTCACCATAAGAAACCCACAACTCTCAGGTTACCTCTGAACCCCCAACTCTAATTCTGTAGAAGCTCTTTATGCCCCACTTCCCATTTCTTGCCAACTCCTGAAACTCATTCACTTTTCCCTTTGAAATTCATAGTCAGCCATTGGCAAAATACAAGTATTCTTCACCTTTCTTTTGTATTTCCATTTCAACTTCCCTCTGTACTAAAACCTGACTTTCCTGTAAGTCCTACAAATTAATAGTTGTTTTCTCTTTCACACCCTCTCTACCATGGGGATTGTGTACTCCTTGCTGGTTATAAACCATCCTCTTTCTACCCTGGCTAAAAATCAGCAAACGTTGAATCTCCTGCAGTTCAACTATACCACCACCACCCATCCCTGTTATTACCACATATCACCTTGGAAGTGTCACTCATACTTATCCTTGAAGAGTTTAGCTAATGACTGACTGTCACTTTCTATGACATATTGTAACAAATATTAGTAGTTTAAAATTCCAATAGATGATTATTCCAAAACCCAGACTTCTAATTCCCTAATTATCTAAAATTAATTTATTTCCCATTCCACCAAAGCCATAACTTCATGGTCATATCCCATACTCCATCATTACCAAAAACTACAACTCCCTTTTCAAATCTCCTTTTTAAGTACCCTACTCCCTATCCATCACCTCCTATCTTTCTAGTTTCTTCTATCTAGTACCTCAACTTCTACAATTCTTCAACACCATCAGTCCCTATAATCCATGAATCTTGCCCTCCTTTTGCTGCCCTTTATTTTCCTCAATTTTTACTTCCTGCCGTAACCAATTTAGAGAACATGGTCCAAATTAAAATCCCTCATTGCATTCACCTCAAATTTTTTGTCGCTTTCTCGCTTCCATTTAATTGGTAAAATCCAGTGCTTTTCTATGCTGCAGGTGAGAAGTAGCTGGAGAAAAGTCAGGCTTGCTGGCTGGTCTCAGATTCAGTTGATAGCCACCCACGAATCTCAGGTAGGCCCTTCATAGCTACCTTTCATCATTTCCCCACAAACAACTATTTCCTAAGTTACCCTCTCCTCAAACACCAACCCTTCTGCCCCAATATTTATGTTCAGCTGATGACATCGCTTCCTTTTGACCAAGAAGACAGAAGAAATCAAGAGGATTTCCATAAGTTCTCACAACACATCTATTTACACACTTGTATCTGTGCCTTGCTTTCCTCCCTTTTATGATGGCTGAACTATCAACCTCAGCTAAGGATGATAACACTGGGATACAGATTTAAAAAGGATGTTAGTAAGACAATTATGGAAAGCTTCTCATATTGACCAGTAAAAACTATTATGGCCATAAACTATAATCATAAATTTTTAAAAAGTATAAGTTTGTCCTCATTTATGTAACAATCATCAAAGCATGCACTCTACTAATGAAGAAATAATAGAAACATTATTGACCACATCTCAAGACAATGAATTATCAAACCAATCTCTGATATCTGAGACTCCTTTCCATGCATAATCTCATCAATTAATTCTACTACTTTCCATTCCTGTGAAGCAACAGTCTCCTGGTCTTCTCTGCTTACATTTTCTTTTCTTCCTCTGGATGATTCTGACTTTCCAGTAATGTCAGAAGTTGTAATTGTCAGTTATAGCAGAAAACAGATGACAAACCAAAGCTAGACAATTTAAAGTGACATTAATAAAGGCCCATTTTCAAAGACACGGTCAAGGTTTGTAGGGGAAAATGCAATGATGTGGCATCCCAGGCTTACTGAGATCAGGGGGCTACCCTAAGGCCTGAAAAAGATAAGGGACAGAAGCAATAACTCAGAGAGAGTTCTTATGGAAAGTGCTACCTAAGAGGAACTGTGGATCTTGGTAGAAGACAAGGAACCCACAGTCACTCTTTCCCACAGCCTCCAGACCTCTTTTTGGTGTCTCCCATTGAGAAAATCCAACCAGAAGCCACAGGACTAGGGATATAGTCCTGTGGAGTCTGTACGGGTCATTCTCTCGGCATAGAATGAGAAAGAGAAGAGTGGAGAATGGATCTGGAGCACTAAATGTCATCACTGGCTAATTGTAATCTCTAAGTCAATTAAGTACTTCTCACAGGCATTTCTTAGCTCAATCAAAATACTCAGCTCATGGAGATAGAATTAGCATGTTTTTTCAAAAACAGCATACAGCTTTCGGTTCATATTGCATAAGACATTTAATGTGTGGGATCAGATTCTCATTCCAGGTAAATTCCTGGGAGGATTTTTTTTAAATTTTTTCAGGTTAAAAGTTAATCATGACTATGTTCCTAAATTTGTCAGACAGCATAACTAACAGGGCTTAAGAATCTGTATTAAATAAACCTCATTCTTTGTATCTAAAACACAAACTCAGAGGGGTTTTGAACTGGAATGACAGCTCCCTCTGCTTCTTTCCTCCTTCCGAACTTGCTCTGTCCCTGCTCCTGTTCCAGGTCACTGCTCAACATATTAATGCCAAGCCTGCTTTTACCCTAAGTGCCTGTTTCGTATGCTGTCATATAGATACTGCTGGTTGGATCTCAGCCAGTGGAATTAAATGAAATGGTTTTCTGTCAGACTGAATACTAATTAAGTCTTCGTGCCAAAGCTAGGTCTGCATAATGACATCATTTGCAAGTAGGTTGCAGGTTGAAGCTCAAATAGAGCTTGCTCTGATATTTATATTTATGGACACAAGCAAAACGGTGCTATGCTATTTAGTGTACCTGTTTTTTCTTTTTTCCTCCAAGAGACATCTGGCTTTGAACATCCAAAGTGGGCAAGATTGTGGATCAAGTAAATTTTTCATTGCCCAAATCAGTTTTTCTGACCATTTCAAGCCCTCAGGACCATGAGTCACTTCCCTAGGGCGGCCTTTGGGACACAAATTTTTTGTAGTGTCAAGGGCCTGAGATCCCCTCATACCTGCCTAGCATGATAATATATCTCTTTTATGAGGCAGTATAGTTTGTACCTGTTATGCTAATATCCCATTTTATCTCAAAAAGTATCTCATTTTGTGCATAAATTATTTTATTACCCCACCTAAACCCCAACCATTTCTATAAATGGTCCACTCTTCTACTGCCTGCATGCACCTTGACCTAAACCGCCTGTCAGAAATAATAATGTATTTTAGTCTTCAAGCAAGGCTTATATATCTTGTAACATTTATTGTGCTCCATTTACTAAATGATTAATAAATCCATGTTATAATAATAATGAGAAGAATCCCTCCAAAGGCTTCATTGTACTCTCTGTTGGGATTTTAACAATGCCTTTCTATAAGGCTAACTTTACTCATGGGAACAAACAGCTAAAGAACAGAGCGAAGTTAAGGGAGGCCCATTGGGAAGAAAAAGCTTAGGTCAGGGGAAAGTGTGTGATGTCTATTCAATTCAACACATACATATCACAGTCTTTCAGAGTTTAAGGCATCCTGCTAGATAAATAAGGCATAGAAAGACTAGCATGTGAATCCTCCCCTCTAGCATCTCATAATTATATGGAATTATGGAAGAAGATTCAGGCTAGCTGTATGTAGGTGTCATTTTTAAGTCAATCTATATTAATAATTAGTTGTGTGACCTTGGCAAACAATTTAACATACTGGACCTTGAATGATGGGAATATAATAAATGATCAGAGGTATCTACAACCTCTCCAATTATCTTATCTTCTTAGGCCATTATATATTACTATTGAAATAATTAAGTTCTAGAAATATTCAGTTATACAAGCATAATTGCTTCCAATTCTGTCAGAGAACAGCCACTATCCCTGAACATTACGGCATGTCCCATTGATTTTTAGAGTGGCAGTAGAAGTTAGGCACTCAAGACACTGGTGATATTTTAAATCTGAATATATGGCCTAGAACTCGAGAGTGAGAGATATGTACTGCTTAATCTCTCACTCATTTTCCAAATAAGTGATCTGTACTGCTTAATGTCCTTCATATGGCTTATATCTGTTTAACTGAAAGGAAATTTACATTCCTTTCCATGTTATTATGTAGTACAGTGGAAGCAATCAAGAAGCAACATGCAAATAGTCAAACAAGCAAATGTCAACAAGGTTCAAGTCTGTGAAATACACAATCTGAGGACACTGGGGTCAAGTCTCCAGACCAGTGTTCCAGGCAGCCTAATGGCAATCCATCACTGACCCTTTTAACAAAAATGTATTTCTTATATTTGCTTTTAGCACTGTAGTTGTAAGACATGACTCTAGGTGATCCCCCAGGAGCTGAAAAGACCTTTTTAAGTTCATGTTCTGATCCACCTAGGGAAAAAGCTCATCTTCATCTGCCCAAGACTTGTGTAGCTGTGTTAGACAAAAAAAAATCATGGAACATAATCTTAAGGAGGTTTACAAACATACCAGTCAGTATTGTGTACTTGATTTGGTGTAATTGATTTTTTCTTATACTTCGGAGTTTTAACCCCTTAGGTTTCCTAGATTTCCTGAAAGACTGGCAAGATACTGACCAGAGCTAATTAGCTCACTGACCTCTCTATGAAGATGGCATGCACAATTGCATTTCATTCTGGTGTCCATGCCATAAAAGAAGTTTTTTAATTAAAGTATCACCAGAGAGGCTGGCCAACAAATAGGGAGCCAGGTCAAATGAGCAATGGTTCATTATCAAAAACTATACAAAAACATGATCACCAGCTTTAAATATTTTAAAACCCAACAAATAGAAAAAAGAAGTTCAACCTAAGAAAAATCTATCTGATCCTTTGTGCTGTCTCACAATGACATAAACTCTTTGGGGAAACATGTTTTCCTACTGCTTCAAAATGAATTTAAGTTTTTATTCAAAGATAAATAAAATATTGGAAAGTTACATAATTTAAGTATAGACAAGAATATTCAAGAAATAGTAGGTGTCTCATTATTTGAACTGAAATAAGTCTAGTGCCTCCACAATCACATGCCAGAGTGGTGTGGAAGGGAATTCCAAGTGAAAGATTCAACTAAATGATGAAAAACGTCACTAAATGTTAACGTTATGAGTGAGTTAACATCTGGACCAAATATCTCACCCAAATGCTGAAAATCCTTTTTTAGTGATAATCAATACTGTTTTTAGTTGTCATTATCCTTTTTGGTCAGCACCTCCTGCCTGGGGCAGTCGATTCTGTTGAGGGATAACCAATTCAGACAATTATTTAAAATGAGCTAAAATCTACCTATGTTTAACAACTTTTCTTTATTCTGAGCTATAGAACCTCTGGAATGGCCCAGGTGAAACCTATTCCTTTTGGAGATCAGCTCTTTTTGTAACTGAAGACAGAGATTTTCCTGTAAATCTTCTCTTCTACAGTGGTTAAGAGATTAGGCTTTGAAGCGAAATAAAGTTGGGTTTGAATCCTATATTCACAACAAAACAGTTTTTGCTTTTAGAATAGTTATTTAAATGCTCTGAGTCTGTTTTCTTAGTTTCAAATGTGGAAATAACATCTACCTAAACAGGTTATTGTGAACATTAAAGTAAGTAATGAAATTAAGGACAGTAAATAAGTGTGGTATTTGGTCTATAATATATATTCAATAAATTTTTCTTTCTCATTCTCTTCATGCCCAGATAGCTGGCATTTTTCTAAATGCCCTGTATTCTGGATTCCTTATTATCATATCGCATGCCACTATGTCCATTAGAATTCTAAATTCTAGAGGAAATTAAATATTTTGTAAGCGAGATGCAGATATTTATGGCAATATTTTTCAAATCTATGTGACATGACACCTCTTTTTATAATATTTTGCTATGCTGTCTTTACTATCTTCAAGATACATTAGTAGAAATTTACCCGACCTAATAAAATAACTTCAAAAAATCAATATAATATCCTACATGTAATATAAATGAGACATTTTTAAAAGGTAACATGTAACATGTACTTCAATATATAAATGTTTGCACAAGAGTACAATGGTGTGCATAATAAATAAAATAGATGGTTACACTTTTGCATATAATGTCCATTAATGCATCAACCTCAAACATAGGCTGATAAAAGTGTGAATGATATAGCAGTAACATAATTTTCTGAAATTATAAATAGCTCCTGGTAAAGTCCTAAACAAAACCTAAAGTATAATCTACCATTTTATACATAGTCGTGTCCCTGGGAAATTCAACATATTAATATCTTGCAAAAATACCTCGAGATTTTATGTTGCATGAAGTCACATGTTAAACTCAGATGATCATAAACAATTTTTACCTATAATAATATTCTTCAGGACATTTCAAGTTCATAAATATTGTAGAAGGGTTCTCTGGAATTTGACCTAGTTTGTGCAATGTTTAGCATTGCTAGCCAGTAATACTCACAGTACAAAAAGCATTAAGACAATTTAAAAAAAATACACCCATAAATTTTCAAAACATCTCCACTGAGAAGCACTGTTATAAGGATTCCAGATATATCTGTTCTCCTATTCTTTTTCTGAGCCAGTTTTTAGGAACAACTATAGAATCATTTTAGTGGTATACCTGGCAAGTTGTGAATTTTGAAGAAATGCCACTTCCTTCTGAAATGCCTTCATTTTTGTCCTTTTAAATAAGTTGTATCTATCTTATAAAGGTAATTTACATTAAAACTAAATTTAGTGTCCTATGTTTATTTTTGCTAAATTTCATTTTCTTTGCTTCAGCCCATCTTTTCAGTCTATCATTTTGAATCCTGATTCTGGCATATCATATTATCTCTTTCTGGTTTTCATCACCTATACATTAGATAATGACATTTCTCATCTATCTTTAAGCTACTACTGAAAGTGAGGAATCAGATATTGTGAATAATGGAGCTTTGTGGAATTTTACTAACATTTCCTTTCATGTCGACACAGTCCATTACACATCACCCTTACAATAATAAGTATAGAGCTTAAAGGGATCTGTGAGAGACATGGCCAATTTCTTTGCTGAAACTAAGATAAACTGGAACATAAGTTATTTCTCTTATGTCCCAAGTTATTGATGTTATCATCTACATCTAATTTTAGGGCAAAATGCTCAGCAAACATATGTTTGCCCTTAGTGGCAAAAATGCTCTTTTCTAAATTATTTCACATGCCCAATTTTTATTATAGCTTTAAGAATTCTGACATAAATAAAAAACTGCAAATTGGGTTCAGTGTAAACTGCTTGGGTGATGGGTACATCAAAGTCTCACCAACAACCACTAAAGAACTTACCCATGTAACCACCTGTTCCCCAAAACCCTATGGAAATAAAAAAAATAGAGAAAAATAAAAATAAACATAACTGAAAAAAAGAATCCTGACAGAAATATAGTCTTAAAATTCTAATGTATTCGTTTATCTTCTGTAACAGCGAGGCCCTGAAATCTCAGTGGTCTAAGGCAATAGAAATGCATTCATTACTCAATCTGTGGTGAGGAGGAAGGACTCTGGGGTGGAAAGACTATCTTTAGTACATAGACAGGTTACCCTGTGTGTCGATATACTTCCCATAAAGCAAGGGAAAAGAGAGGAGAAGGTTATATAAGAAGTGTTCATGAGTTAGGTTGGGAAAATGACATAAATCACTTCTGTCCACATTTTACTAGCTAGAACTTAACTTCAAGGAAGCCTTGAAAATATGATTTGTCTGACTTGAAAAAAGGGAAATAGGTTTGGATAAACTAATAGCAGTATCTCTCAGTATCATCCTTAGACCTGAGCTAGGGTCCCCCTGCTCTAAGCCCCCATGCTTCAGATGTCCACACATTTTGGAATGCCTTCCTGAAAATGTTCTAAGGCACTCTCCTGGGCCTGGGACTAACCAAGGACAGCAGTGTTCTCTTGGCAGCACACTTAGAGCCCAGACCTGGGCCATTGACAGTCTCCCTCACTGGAAGCATCAAGCTTGACATTTCCTTTGTTCCACTCAAGTAACTGGAACCTGCTAAGGCTAGTAGTCCTTGCCAGGTGGGGTACCATGAGTCCACACCAGGAGTTGTGTGAGCTGAAATCTCCTTTTTCTCCCCTTCCGGATATTCTTTAACCCTCTACCTAGTTTTTGGTATTGACCAGATGCCATAATGACCTCCAAGATTGGGGCCAGTGGAGTCCTCCTGGGGCCCTATGGCTGGATCCCAGTTCCACGAGGGTGATCTGTACTTGCTGGCTGGTATGGTGTTTCTTTCATGGCATGGTGTGAGATGGGGCCACCAGAATGATGCTGACACACTGGTTTTAGATCACTTTTACCCAAAGAAGAATGTACAACACGTTCAGGGCTTTGGGCTGCCAGTGATGTATTGTCAGCTCTTGAGTATGAGCCTCATGAGTGGGTCCCTACATGGACTTTCACTCTTCCCTGTTGGTCTCAGTACTGCCTCATGTCTACAGCATCTGAAGGAAACAGGGATGGCAGTAGCCAATATTTACTCTTGGGACCATCCCCATCAGTACCCAGGGAGGCCACCCACACCCTCTACCAGTTCGGCACCATCTTCTAGGCAATCCCTCGGGGATATGGCACCTAATTCCTCAGAGGGCTTATGAGAAACTTACTCTGAAGTGCCAAAGGGCCCTTCTTATTGATGTTCTCTCTCCGTCTAATCAGTGTGGTGATGTGGTGCTCTCCTGAGTCAGGCTTAAGCCATGCTATTTGAGGGATTCTTTACATGAATTCCTTATATGAATGGGGTCATTCTTCTTGCTTTGAACACTGGGTCCTTCTCTTTTCTTTCCACTGGTGACAGTGTGTGAAAGTTAGAGCTATAGACAACATTCTAGGAATGTAGTGATTACAGGCTGGAAAGTTCGAGAAAAGATGCGGTTGGAAATGTGTTATTTTATGCTTCAAATCACAAAGTTAACATGACCAGAAAATGAATTCTTATTCACATTTTCCTACATACTTTGGATAGTATTTATCTTTGTAATTAGGATCAATTAATCATAGTAACAACCTTTGAGTAAGTCATTGGAAACTAGCAATCATGGGTTACACAATGGAAGATGCAGCATCATTGGTAACCATATATCCAGCATTATATAAATGGTATTAGGGAATGACAGAAGCAAGAACATCCATATTGTTTTCATACAATTCTTATAATTCAGCCAAAGCAATTTGAATATGAATGGCATTCCTACCTTTTTCTGTCAGGGGGAGATACGAAATTAGTGAGGAATGATGCATTCAACAATATGAAGCATGAAAACAGCATTCCAGAACTTGGAAAAGAAGCAATGGTGTCTGATCACTACAAAGAATCCTCAGAGGCAGACAGGACGATACACAAAGGTGTATGTGCATTTTTGATAGCTCACTGTACCACCCATGGGCCTGTAAATTTTGTAATTGTAATCAAATTGTTTATATAGACAGAGGTCCTGCAAAAAAATTGTGTAAGCCTTGCATATCTGAAAAATAACGCTAGAATTGTAATATTTACTACCCAGTATTCAGTAACTTCCCTGATTTTTCTAAATTTGTAAACCCATTTGACCTGTTGAAGAACTTTAAAGTTGGAGTGTCTTCTCCCTACCATGTTGAACAATCTTTTAAGTCCTATCCATCTCTACTCCAAAGGATATTTATGCCAACAACAGGACAAATCTCACCTTGATCCTCAACTCATTAGCCTCACTCACATGAGCCTGCTTGTTCACCTGTTAAAACATTGAGTCTTCTTTCTATCTCTGGGCTGTCTTCCAACTACTCTCTCCTACTGGATACACATTGTCTGGAAAGTGCTAGCTAACTGATTTTCCCCCAAGATACTGGGAAATTTCTGATGCTGCATTCGACTTCCTTTTAAAATGTCGTGCCCACACTTCTCCTGGGTGGCTGATCTCATGTTAGAAATGTTTTATCAGAATATGCCTTGTGAGCCACTCACTTTGCTGACCAACTCTTACCCTCTCTGAGCTATAAGTTTCTTAAGAGAAAGACTAGGTTTGATTCACCTTTACATCTCTAGCACTTGGAGCAATGCCTAGAATTTTAAGACTTACTATTTTTCTTGCCATTCTCCATCCATGGTGTTATCTTTGTCTCGGCTTGCATGTAACCCATGTCACACATTTCCATGTATAATTGTATGAGCAAAATAAAAGCATATAAATAAGGAAAATTATATTATCAGTTGATTTTACAAAATATAAACCACATTTTCCATTCTTTTGCTTCTTGCTTTTCTCAACCATCATCAAAAACTCCTCCCAGTCAACTAGCATTGTTTTAACTAATTCATAATGGCTGTCTGATATTTCTGATTTGGGTTTACCATAATTTACTCAGCCTTTCCCTGATTGAGGGAATTTAGCTCTTTTCTTTTTTCTTGTTTTTTTCCTTTGCCAGTGCGTATAATGCCACTTTGTTTAAATGTCA
This sequence comes from Nomascus leucogenys, assembly GCF_006542625.1. Classification (NCBI taxonomy): domain Eukaryota; kingdom Metazoa; phylum Chordata; class Mammalia; order Primates; family Hylobatidae; genus Nomascus; species Nomascus leucogenys. Next base: position 85,538,813 of record NC_044393.1, on the reverse strand, counting down.
TTATATATAAAAATGTTTAATATAATTACATACATGCCCAGCAATAGAATTGCTAAACCAAGTCTCATATTTTAACGGATGCTGCTGAATTCCTCTTAGAAAATCCTGCTAAAATTTATATTAGCAATACATGACAAGATAAATCATTTATCCTATATCCTGCCAGCAAAAAGGATTATCATTCTCTTAAACATTTGCCAGTCTGGTACTCCTTGTTACTTTAAATTGTATTTTGCTGAGAAAAACTGAATTTGAGCATTTTTATGTGTTTATTGCACATTCAGATGTGTTCTTTTATAAATTGTATAATCATACCTTTTACTTACTTTTTTCTATTGAGGTATTTGTCACTTTTAACAATTTATAAGGGTTCTTTGTATGTTATTACTATTAAATATTTGTCATCTTGCTAGGAACTATTTTTCATATCTAATATTTATCTATATACTTTGTTAAGGATATTTTTGATACCAAAAATATAATTTTATGTAGTCAAACATATCCATTTCCCTTTTTAAACATTAAAAACAAATATTTTGTATTGCTTCAGTTGTCTTTTTTGGTTAAGAAGTTATTTCCCAAGACTAGAGTACACTTAGTCTCCTTCATCTTTTCCTAAGATTTTGTTTTTTTAATTACATTTATAATCATTCAAAATATATTTTTACATAAGGAGAGGCATTTCATACTTAAAAAATAAACTTTCTTTTTAGATAATAAAATTATATGAATCTTTGCAAAAACATAAAAATGAACATAACTATTTTACTACTAAATTATAGTCATTATTACTATCTTGGTGTACAACGAGATAAACATAGCTACTCAAAATATACACAGTTTCAACTTTGACACATATAGCATGATATATATCAATTGCATTGTATTGTGACTTTACGTTACTTTAGAAGTAACACATGACAAATGTGGGAAAGTAAAAAACACACAAAAATAAATACAGCGAAAGAATTGGAGCAGTCAAACGCAACCCTCCAGTGATAAAAGCTGTTATTTTAAAATTGATGTTGTTGTTTCATGAAAAGTTTCATTCTGCTGTGCTTGGATTGCTTTTTATCTTTATGTTTAGATTTCAGAAATTTGGTAGCATGTGCCTAGTTATAGGTCTTCTTTTTACTGATATTGCCTGATCATTTTTATTCCTCATTCTCTATTCTCAGAGTCTAAAATACATTTAACTATATCTTTGGTTATTGATTTTATTATGTTTCTTCCTCAAAATATATATAATTGGATCATAAGTCCAATTTACTTTTGTTAGTGTAAGTTTTCTTACACATCCTTTGTAATTATTTTCAAAATTTTGTCAATTCTGTTATATATGAATTTATTTGTTCAGTGCTTAACTACCCATTCTGATAAATATTCTGATTCTGCTATTGTAGTTACAATTTTCATGAAATTCTTATAATTTCACCTCAACTTCCTTTTCATTTTATTCTATAGTTTTTCATACATTGTTTACTTTTTGTTTAACTTAGTGTCTTTTGCAAGGGTAGGGGGAGCACAGGAAAGGATTCCACATTGTGTTGCATTTTATCAGCAATCCTACACACTGTTTTGTACAATTTTACCAAGACTCAAATATATATTGTTTTCAGTGTTTTATCTCCCTATATTATAAATGTCTTCTGTTTAATATGAATTTTATTGAGACATATCTTCAAATGAGAAAAGACTTGTCCAGTTTCACAATTTTCCAGTTACATCACTAATTATCTGTCTTGTACAGTAGTTGGACCCTCTTCTCAGACAAACTTCTGAAGGACAAATTGCAACTCGCAAATAGCTCAACATCCAGCAGGCATTCATATAGGGTTAGCCCACTTGACTAAGGAGAAAATCTCTACAATCGTCACTGTCTGGCTGTCAGGAACTCCCAAAAGATGGAATATTATAATGAAATCAAACCACCATATACAATGTGTTCTGGGAACATTTTTTCTTTAACCTGTAAGAAGATTTATCTTTCCAGTATGCAATGAAACCTATATACTTTACTTCTAATATTGTTTCTTTCTAGAAGATTGGATGTTCTATTTCTTAAAGGTACTTAAAGCACAATGACGTGGGAAAGGCAGAAAGAATCTTTCGGCTGCTTCGGAAGGTCTGTACATTATAAAATAGACATTCAAGTAGCTATCAAATTTTATGGCCAGTAAGGCCCCTGTAATTCTGAGATAGGAGTTAGAAAGAGAAAAAAAGGTAAATTATTTAGCAACCTCCATGTAGTGGTTGAGATTGCTGCTTTGGACAGGAGAGCACAAGTGAATCTTCAACTATAATTTTTCAACCCGGTCCTAATGATCTTGGATTTACTGGTAAATCTTCCTGCTGTGTGGCCACAACTTGACTGTCATTCTGAGTTTCTGTGAGTGGTGTGAGGTTTTCTTTCTTCTCTATGTATTTTGCTATTAGAGTCAGGAGTTCAGAGTCCCCTTCAGTCTTCTCAACTCAGATGCCATTTTAATCCAGATTCCTATGATTTGGAATTAATCAACATTTTTCTAATCTTTCTTTTTTTTCTGCTAGAGAAGGCTGAAACAGACAAAAAGTGCATTCTCTCCATTGGAAGTTATGCCCTCTCAAGCAGCTGTCATGTGCATTTCCTAGTTGGAGTTTATAAGCCAGCATCTGGCTAATACTCATGCGTTTCCTGAGATATTCTCTGAGCACCTCTGAGATATCAAGGACTTCTATCTAAGTTTGGAGGTGGAAAAAAATAACATAGTACCTTCTCTCATGGAATTGACAATAAATTATGGAAGACAATGGTTAAACAAATACAATGAACACCCACACACGTACCAATATGCATGCAGAGACATAAGAAGGGCCAACCTTGAGCAAAATCATTGTCTTCTGACTTGGGGCAAAACAGAAAATAAAGAGTAGGGCTTAGCATGCAGTGTCTGCATCACTCTCCTTCTGTTCCCTGTTGAGCCTCCTCCTGATGTCTCAAGAAAACCATTTATCCTTAGTAAAATCCCTTCCTTTGTCTTTTCTTTTCAGATTCTTCCAGTGAAAAATGGTGGAGACTGCCTCTGTGGCAACCATTTATTTCTTCTGCCAATATTCCTTTCTGTATTCATCACAACTGGCTTAATGCATTCTCACTTATGCTTTCCCTGCAAGTAAGTCTCTATCGAATTGAACCTTCCCTGACCTGGAAAAGAGAGGGCAACTGCTCCTAGTCTTATACTTGTCACCTCTTGGAAGATCTTATCACCTACCAGGTAACCATTTCTCACATGGCATGGGTTTGTCTTGTATTATAATAGTTCCTCCCCTTTTTCCAAACATAAATTTAAAATCACCATATGATATATTTAAAAACCATTTACTTTGAAATTTTTTCTTCCTGACACTGACACATGACTAAAACTATATGTGTACAAATGTGTGGGTTTTTGAGATTTTCTTTATCAATTTTTCCAACTTTCATTCATATATTTTATAAATCTGATATAATTGGAAAATACCTTATATAAATCCACTAACCTGTTAGATCACCCCATTTTTTCATCACTATGACTGTACAAAGATTTTTACCTTATAGAATCTGCCTACACTCCTTAATTATGTTCTTTTAGCATTTCTGGCCTTAAGATGATGCCTATGCTTTTCTCTAAAATTTTATATCAAACCTGCTCAAAGCTATCATCTTAAGCCTAAATAATATTTACTGTTGAAGTTCAGAAATGTCTGAATATATCTGCTGAATTACTGAAGGCGGACAGCCAGGAATTCATCTGAATGAAAATGGAGCCAGACAAACTTTACCCGGCTATAAAATCCTAGTTGTTGCAAGATAGAAACATTGTGGAATGTGGCTGGATAATTACCACGAAGTTGTTGCCTTATTGCCTCATGATTTTGTCCTTGTGGGACAGAAAGAGCTGCAGGTAAATAATGGAAGGAAAGATAGAGTAATTTTCCTAACTGAGATGAAAAGACAAAGTGGGTACAAAGGATTATGAGCTCATTGTTTTGGTTAACGAAAAGTGGAAAGGGAAGAGAAAGAGAGATTTCCTCCATTTTTATCACTGAATACTTTTGGTATCTCAAGGGCCTGTTGCCAGTGCAGAAGCAGAAGCAGGACCAGATGCATAAGAGCAGTATCAGGTTAAAAAATGGAAACCTGGCTTGACAGGGTCTGCTGTGTACTACTCAGGTGATAAGGTGATATCTTCCAGAAGTAACAGCAGTACCAGTAGACACCATATTGTGAAAGACTGGATTTGTTTCTGAAAGCATGTGAATATAACATAGAACATCAAAAAGTAGCTGCATGTATGGTGGGGATTTAGTAATAAGGTTCCATTAATCAGGATAGGTTAAGTTACACAGAACTATCATAACAACTATAAATGTTCAGTGGTTTAACCCAGCAAACGGATGTTTCTCACTCACAGAAAATGTGTAGTGGGTCTAGACAGGTTCTCCAGGCAAGTCAGTGATCTGGGCTAATGCAGTCTCCAGCTTCCTCTAGTTGCAACCTCAGTTAATGAAGCTGGAAAAGAGAACCTGGAAACTACATATTGACAAAGTCTTCAGCCTGGCAGTGACAGACATCTCTGGTTAGGACTCATCATATGACCCCAACCAATCACAGTTGTCCCCTTCTTCAACTAGAAAGTATGAAGCACTAATAAGGTCTAAAACAGAGGTCTGGATCTTATATGAGTAGATAGTTAAAGATTTACTGAAATGTGGGTTATTAAACTTAACGTTATACAATTTGTACCCACAGGCTGGTAAGGTCAGGAGAAGCTGTGTGTGTGCATGTAAGTAATTTCTGCTTGTAAAAGTGCTAGATGTAATTATAAACTCTACATCAGTGCTTCTCAATCACAGGCAGTTTTCCCCTCTAGGGGACATTTGGCAATGCTTGGAGATATTTTTGGTTATACTACTGGCACCTAATGGGTGAAGGCCAGAAATGTTAATAAACATTCTACAATGCACAGAACAGTTCCATAACAAAATCTGTCCATATATATATATACATACATATATTTGGTCTATATATACACATATAGACCAAAATGTCAACAGTGCTGAGGTTAAGAAACACTGTTATACAACAATGAAACTGCACAATGAAGTTGTAGCTGAGGCACAAGTTTGGAGAACTTACCCTTTAAGAATAGAAATCTAACTTCCAAGACAGTAGACACCTTTAGTCAATGATTGTTATACAGTGCTGTGTCCCCAATAAGCAGCATGCTTAGGTTCAGGAACAAAGAGCAGAAGTAGATGTGGCTATACTAACTTCCCAGTAATCTACTCAGAAAACTTGTATTTCCCTTTTCCATAACTCTAAGCTTTGTGGGTCTATTAGTCTTGATTCCCAGAAGGGAACATTTTTTACCAGATGGCATAGCTAGAGTCACATTAAATTTTAAGCTATGGCTGCGTTGTGACCAAAAGCTCCTTGTGTCACGAGATCAGCATGTAAGGAAAGGAATTTTCACACTAGCAGAGTAATTCATTTGATCATCAGGAGTAGTTAGAACTGTTATTACACAACAGGGAAAGCACAGAACATGCCTGGCACCCAGGTAACACACAGGGATATTTTCAGTGTTCCACTGTCTAATTGTGAAGGCAATTGGCAAGTGCAGTAACCACTGACCAAGAAGGGTGTGGTAACCAAAGATTCAGACCTCTCAAGGTGTCACCACCAGGGAAGTCACCAAGACCAGCAGCGGTATTTTCTCAGGATGGTGGCAATCCAGAGTGAGTAGTATAGGAGGGAAATGGTGAACATCAGTTACTTTTGGAAACCAGCTACAGTAGTTGTGGTTTTTCCAACTAGTCTTCTTCCTTTACATTTCCCCAGGAAAATAGACTAATAAACCTTCACTACAACATGTTTTCATTTCTCTAGGATATATGCCTAGAAGTAGAAGGGCTGAGTCATTGGTAAATAGAGGTTTATCTTTCTGAAGAACTGCCCAACTATTCTCAAAGAAGCTACAGCATTTTACATTCCTACTTGGAGCATATGAAGGATCTAATTACTTATCAAAACATTGTTGTCCATCTTGTTGATATAGCCATCATATTGGCTATGAATTGATATCTTATGCTTTACATTTCCCAAATTGGTATTGATTTGAGCATCTTTTTATGTATTTCTTGAAATATTGGCTTATATACTTTGTCCGTTTTTAATATTTTTTTTTAATCATTGAGTTGTAAGAGTCTCTATATATTCAGGATACAAGTACATTGTCAGATTACATAATTTTTCAAATATTTTCTCCCATTCTGTGATTGTCTATACTCAAAAAATTTGACCATATTCAAAAATTAATTAAAAATAAATAATACACCTATATATGAGCTAAGTACGTAAAGAGCAATCAAATTAAATCCTTTATTTTAATTTAATTAGGGTTAATTAAATATAATTAATTAAATTAGGATTGCACAATAATTTCTTAAGTATGACAATAAAACACAAATGACAAAATAAAAAATAGATGGAACATTGTTAACAATAAAACTTTTGTTATGCAAATGATACTATCAAGAAAGTAAAAAAGCAGGCCACACAATGGGAGAAAATATATGCAGATATATTTTTGATAGGGGACTTATATATCCAAAGTAAAGAAGGACTTCCATAATTCAATAATAAAAAGGTAAATAACCAATTTTAAAAACTGGAAAAGTATTAATATTTGAATCAATGTTGCTCCAAAGAAGATATACAAATGACCAATGAACACATTCAAAGATGTTTATCTACTAAGTCAATCAAAACCACAATGAGATAGCACTTCACAGCCATTCACTAAGATGGCTATAATCAAAATGACAGACAATAAGAAGTGTTGACAAGGATGTGAAGAAATTGGAAGCCTCATACACTGCTGTGGGCAAAGTAAAATGTTGCATCTGCTTTATAAGTCATGTTAGCAGATGCTCAAAGTGTTAAACATACAGATACCTGTGGCCCAAAAATTCTACTTCTAGGCTTATATCCATTCAAGAGAATGGAAAAATGCATTCACACAAAAATGTAAATGAATGGTCATAGAAGCATTATTTATAATAGCAAATGAAGTGGAAATAATCCAAATGTCCATAATCTAAAGGATAAATAAAGAATGTGATCAATCCACACAACAAAATATGTTTGGCAACATAACGGAATGAAGTATGATACATGCTATAACATGATGAACCTTTAAAACATTACAGTAAGTAAAAGATAACAGTCACAAAAGAATATATATTCTATGACTTGATTTCTATGAAATTCCAGAATAAGCAAATATATAGCGACAGAAATTAGATTAGCAATTGTTTAGGGCTTGGTAGGGAAAAGATGGGAAGGGGTGATAAGGAGAGAGGAAGAGCAGTGACTGCTAATGACTGCTAAGGGATTTCTTTTGGGCAGGAACAATAATGTTTAAAATTCATGTGATGATTGTTATGCAGCCCTATGACTATCCTAATAACAATTTAATTGCACACTTTAAATAATGGCATGTATGTTACATGATTTATATCTTAATAAAGCTTTAAAAACCTTTACTGCGCCTATGTCCTGTTCTTCATGAAAAATATTCATACATCAACATTATTACAAATTATCTCACCATAGTTCAAAATGCTTCTTTCTCTAAATTTCAAGTGCGGAGAATGATCTCTGTTAATGGACAATGCTTCCACCTCTGCCACTCCATGTGTCTTGTTTTAAAATTTCCTTTTAGCTTCATGATTGTTCCTAATTCTTAACACTCTTCACATCTATATCAAGACTTCATGTTGGCCACATCAAATCTTCTCCCTAGAGGTCAAGAACTTCTCTTTCTTTATATCCCACCATATTTTCTTTATCAATTACATTTCAATGAAAACAAACATTTTATATTCTTCAGCTTCTAATCCAAGGCAATAAAGAAAAAAATTATATCTATAGAATATATATATAGTATAAACTTAATATACATTATATATAGTGTGTATGTATATATATGTGTGTATACACACACACTGCAACTATTGGCAACTCTAAAAATTCATGGTATCTTCTATATTAAATGCAACTGTAATATAACTGATTAGTCTTTCTTAGTTTGTTTTCTTACATAGAGTTGCTGTCTCATGAATGGAACATCTGCTTCTTCACACCAGTGGTTGATCTCTTTTTTGATGAAAAATGAATTCATCCCATATTAACTAGCTCAGCTTACCTGCCAACAAGTTTAATTCATTTGTGTATCTTCCCATTACGTTGCCATTCTCTATTATGTCAGAGGACCAAGTATTCTTGTTACTTTTTTTTTTAAGTTCCGGGATACAAGTGCAGAACGTGTAGGTTTGTTACATAGGTATACCTGTGCCATGGTGGTTTGCTGCACCTATCATCCTATTATCTAGGTTTAAAGCCCCACATGCATCAGCTATTTGTTCTAATGCTCTCCCTTCCCCTTGCCCCCCAAGCCCCCAACTGGCCCCAGTGTGTGTTGTTCCCCCTCCCCATGTCCATATTTTCCCATTATTCAACTCCCACTTATGAGTGAGAACATGTGGTGCTTGGTTTTCTGTTCTGTGTTAGTTTGCTGAGGATGATGGTTTCCAGCTTCACCCACGTCCCTGCAAAGGACATGATACCATTTCTTTTTATGATCACATTTTCTTTATCCAGTCTGTCACTGATGGGCATTTTTGTTGGTTCCATGTCTTTGCTATTGCAAATAGTGCTGCAATAAACATACATGTGCATGTGTCTTTATAGTAGAATGATTTACAATCCTTTGAGTATATACCCAGCAATTCCATTGCTGGGTCAAATGGTACTTCTTCTTATAGATCCTTGAGGAATTGCCACACTGTCTTCCACAATGATTGAATGAATTTACATTCCCACCAACAGTGTAAAAGCATTCCTATTTCTCCACAGCCTTGCCAGTATCTATTGTTTCTTTTTTTTTTTTTTTTTTTAGATGGAGTCTTGCTTTTGTCACCCAGGCTGGAGTGCAATGGCTTGATTTTGGCTCACTCTGTCTCCTGGGTTCAAACAATTCTCCTGCCTCAGCCTCCCGAGTAGCTGGGATTACAGGCACCAGCCACCACGCCTGGCTAATTTTTGTATTTTTAGTAGAGACAGGGTTTCGCCATGTTGGCCAGGCTGGTCTTGAACTCCTGACCTAACCTGCCCTGGCCTCCCAAAGTGCTGGGATGTTTCTTGACTTTTTAATAATCACCATTCTGACTGGCATGAGATGGTATCTCATTGTGGTTTTGATTTACATTTCTGTAATGATCAGTGATGTTGAGCCTTTTTTCATATGTTTGTTGGCCATGTGTCTTCTTTTGAGAAGTGTCTGTTCATATCCTTTGCCCACTTTTTGATGGAATTTTTTCTTGTAGATTTAAGTTCCTTGTAGATTCTGAATATTAGACCTGCATATATATATATGTGTAGGTATATGTACATATACATACACATATATACACATATGTACATATACATACACATATATACATATGTACATATACATATATATATACATATGTACATATACATATATATATATATATATACATATGTATATATACATACACACACACACACACACACACACACACACACACACACACCACAGTTTCTTTATCCACTCATTGATTGATAGGCATTTGGGTTGGTTCCACAATTTTGCTATTGTAAATTGTGCTGCTATAAACATGTGTGTGCAAGTGTCTTTTTCGAATAATGACTTCTTTTCCTCTGGGTAGATACCCAGTGGTGGGATTTCTGGATCAAATGGTAGTGCTACTTTTAGTTCTTTAAAGAATCTCCGCACTGTTTTCCATAGTGGCTATACTAGTTTACATTTGCACCAGCAGTGTAGAAGTGTTCCCTGATCACTGCATCCACACCAACATCTACTGTTTTTTTTATTTTTTAATTTTTTGATTATGGCTATTCTGGCAGGAGTAAGGTGGTGTCACATTGTGGTTTTGATTTGCAGTTCCCTGAACATTAGTAATGTTGAGCATTTTTTCATATGTTTGTTGGCCATTTGTGTATCTTCTTTTGAGAATTGTCTATTCATGTCCTTAGCTCCCTTTTTTTTTTTTTTTAACAGAATTGTTTGTTTTTCTTGCGGATTGAGTTCGTTGTAGATCCAGGATATTAGTACTTTGTCAGATGTACAGATTTTGAAGATATTCTCCCACTCTGTGAGTTGTCTGTTCAGTCTGCTGACTGTTCGTTTTGCCATGCAAAAGCTCTTTAGTTTAATTAGGTCCCAGCTATTTATCTTCATTTTTATTGCATTTGCTTTTGGGTTCTTGGCCATGAAATCCTTGCCTAAGCCAATGTCTAGCAGGGTTTCTCCAATGTTATCTTCTAGAATTTTTATAGTTTCAGGTCCTAGGTTTAAGTCCTTAAACCATCCGGAGTTGATTTTTCTTTTTTTTTTTTTTTCATCTTTTTTTTTTATTATTATACTTTAGGTTCCAGGGTACATGTGCACAATGTGCAGGTTTGTTACATATGTATCCATGTGCCATGTTGCTTTGCTGCACCCATTAACTCATCATTTAGCATTAGGTATATCTCCTAATGCTGTCCCTCCCCCAACCCCCCACCCCACAACAGTCCCTGGAGTGTGATGTTCCCCTTCCTGTGTCCATGAGTTCTCATTGTTCAATTCCCACCTATGAGTGAGAACATGCGGTGTTTGATTTTTTGTCCTTGCGATAGTTTACTGAGAATGATGTTTTCCAGTTTCATCTGTGTCCCTACAAAGGACATGAACTCATCATTTTTTATGGCTGCATAGTATTCTGTGGTGTATATGTGCCACATTTTCTTAATCTAGTCTATCGTTGTTGGACATTTGGGTTGGTTCCAACTCTTTGCTATTGTGAATAATGCTGCAATAAACATACGTGTGCATGTGTCTTTATAGCAGCATGATTTATAGTCCTTTGGGTATATACCCAGTAATGGGATGGCCGGGTCAAATGGTATTTCTAGTTCTAGATCCCTGAGGAATCGCCACACTGACTTCCACAATGGTTGAACTAGTTTACAGTCCCACCAACAGTGTAAAAGTGTTCCTATTTCTCCACATCCTCTCCAGCACCTGTTGTTTCCTGACTTTTTAATGATGACCATTCTAACTGGTGTGAGATGGTATCTCACTGTGGTTTTGATTTGCATTTCTCTGATAGCCAGTGATGATGAGCATTTTTTCACGTGTTTTTTGGCTGCATAAATGTCTTCTTTTGAGAAATGTCTGTTCATGTCCTTTGCCCACTTTTTGATGGGGTTCTTTTTTTCTTGTAAATTTGTTTGAGTTCATTGTAGATTCTGGATATTAGCCCTTTGTCAGATGAGTAGGTTGCAAAAATTTTCTCCCATTCTGTAGGTTGCCTGTTCACTCTGATGGTAGTTTCTTTTGCTGTGCAGAAGCTCTTTAGTTTGATTAGATCCCATTTGTCAATTTTGGCTTTTGTTGCCATTGCTTTTGGTGTTTTAGACATGAAGTCCTTGCCCACGCCTATGTCCTGAATGGTATTGCCTAGGTTTTCTTGTAGGATTTTAATGGTTTTATGTCTAACATTTAAGTCTTTAATCCAGGGCCAAGTCAATCCTAAGCCAAAAGAACAAAGCTGGAGGCATCACGCTACCTGACTTCAAACTATACTACAAGGCTACAGTAACCAAAACAGCATGGTACTGGTACCACAACAGAGACCTAGATCAATGGAACAGAACAGAGCCCTCAGAAATGATGCCGCATATCTACAACTATCTGATCTTTGACAAACCTGACAAAAACAAGCAATGGGGAATGGATTCCCTATTTAATAAATGGTGCTGGGAAAACTGGCTAGCCATATGTAGAGGGCTGAAACTGGATCCCTTCCTTGCACCTTATACAAAAATTAATTCAAGATGGATTAAAGACTGAGTTGATTTTTCTTTAAGGTGAGAGATGAGGATTCAGTTTCATTCTCCTATATGTAGCGAGCCAATTATTCCAGCACCATTTGTTGAAGAGTGTCCTTTCCCCACTGTATGTTTTTGTTTGCTTTGTTGAAGATCAGTTGGCTGTAAGTATTTCTATTTATTTCTGGGTTCTCTATTCTGTTCCATTGGTCTATGTGCCTATTTTTATACCAATACCACACTGTTTTGGTGACTATGGCCTTACAGTATAGTTTGAAATCAGGTAGTGTGATGCCTCCAGATTTGTTCATTTTGATTAGTCTTGCTTTGGCTATGGGGGCTCTTTTTGGTTCCATATGAATTTTAGATCATGTGGTTTTTCTCATTGGTTCTGTTTATGTGATGAATTACATTGATTTTCATATGTTGAATCAGCCTGGCATCTCAGGGATGAAACTGACTTCTTCGTTGTGGATAAACTTTTTGATGTGCTGCTGGATTCAGTTTGCCAGTATCATACTGAGGATTTTTACATCAATGTTCATCAGAGATATTGGCCTGAAGTTTTATTCTTTTGCTGTGTCTCTGCCAGGTTTTGGCATCAGGATGATACTAGCCTCATAAAATGAGTTAGAGAGGGGTCCCTCCTTTTCAGTTGTTTGGAATAGCTGCAGAAGGAATGGTACCAGCTTTTCTTTGTATCTCTGGTAGTATTCAGCTGTGAATCCATCTTGTCCTGGGCTTTTTTTGGTTGGTAGGCTATTAATTACTGCCTCAATTTCAGAATTTGTTATTGGTCTATTCAGGAATTTGACTTCTTCGTGGTTTAGTCTTGGGAGCATGTGTGTGTCCAAGAATTTATCCATTTCTTCTAGATTTTCTATTTTATTTGCATAGAGTTGTTTATAGTATTCACTGATAGTCTATAGTTCTATGGGGTCAGTGGTGATATCCCCTTTATCATTTTTTACTGTGTCTATTTGATTCTCTCTCCTTTATTAATCTAGCTAGTAGTCTATTTTATAAATTTTTTTCAAAAAATAGTCTCCTGAATTCATTGACTTTTCTGAGGGGATTTTGGGTCTCTACCTCCTTCAGTTCTACTGATCTTAGTTGTTCTTGTCTCCTGCTAGCTTTGGGTTTTGTTTGCTCTTGCTTCTCTAGCTCTTTTAATTGTATGTCAGGGTGTCGATTTAAGATTTTTCTAGCTTTCTGATGTGGGCATTTAGTGCTATAAATTTCCCTCTTAACACTGTTTTAGCTGTGTCTCAGAGATTCTGGCACATTGTCTCTTTGTTCTCAATTGTTTCAAAGAACTTCTTGATTCCTACCTTAATTTCATTATTTACCCAGGAGTCTCTCAGGAGCAGGTAGTTCAATTTCCATGCAGTTGTGTGGTTTTGAGTGAGTTTCTTAATCTTGAGTTCTAATTTGATTGCACTGTGGTTTGAGTGGCTGTTTGTTATAATTTCAGTTCTTTTGCATTTGCTGAGAGGTCTTTTACTTCCAATTATATGGTTGATTTTAGAATAAGTGTCATGTGGCACTGAGAAGAATGTATATTCTGTTGATTTGGGGTGGAGAGTTCTGTAGATGTGTATTAGGTCCACTTGATCCATAGCTGAGTTTCAGTCCCGAATATCTTTGTTAATTTTCTCTCCCATTGATCTGTCTAATATTGACAGTAGGATGTTATAATCTCCCACTATTAATGTGTGGGAATCTAAGTCTCTTCGTAGGTGTCTAAGAACTTGCTTTATGAATCTGGGTGCTCCTGTGTTGGGTGCATGTATATTTAGGATAGTTAGCTCTTCTTGTTGAACTGATCTATTTACCATTATGTAATGCCCTTCTGGGTAATCCTTCTTGGGTAGTATGCTCACTCACCACCTCTCTTGGCTCCTGCCCCACGTGGCTCTCAGGTGGGCCACCTTACCACACTGCCCTTCCTTCTTCTCTATGGGTCACACCAGCAGCCTAGTCAATTCTGATGACAGAACCTGGATACCTCAGTTGCTGGTGCAGGATTTGCATGCTGTTATGGTTCTTTTAGATGGGAGCCTGGGATTGCCCACTTCTAGTCAGCCATCTTGGCCTCGCCCTATTCTTGTTATTTTTCAGAGTAAATCCTTCAGACTTTACACCTGATGTTACCCTATGTCATGTTCAAAAAAGCTTCCCCTGGGGATCTTTATGTATCTTCAATTCATTTTTCACCTGTGGACCATTCTTCATAAATACTCAGACATTCTCTATAAAAATAAACCTGACTTGAATGCTACTTGCCCTCATTACACCATCTTTTGTACTAACTATGGAAACTAAAATGTTGGTTATATCCTGCTTCTAATCTTCTTCTGGTCATTCCACAATTTAAGATAAACTGTCTTCAATCTCAATATTTTTAAAAAGTAATTGCCGTCCTAAAAGTCAGCAACATAAATCCAGTAGGCACTTCCTAGTGTTTTTCCCCTTCTGCAGCAGCAGAACACTCAACAGTGCCTTTTTGTGGAAATCATGTCATCACTTCCTTGCTATACACTCAGTTGATGAACTTTTTTGCAATTTTCATTCTTCTTTGCTGTCTTCTCTTTCCTCATCCTTTTCTATTTTGCAGACCTTCCTAAAATGTCCTTTCACAGATATGATTTTTGATTCCACAGATTACTCTTGGGCTTGTTTTCTAATTCCAGATTCCCTCTTAATCTTTAAATCTTTCCAGCTACCTTCAAAAGACCTCCCACAAAATGTACAATCTGAAACTCCTCAAGCACATTCCCAACCTGTGTCTTGACTCTTGCACCCTATATCAAGCAATGTCTTCACTATTCTCTTAGTCATTCATGTTCTGAGGATCAGAGTTATTGTCTACACTTCCTTTATGAACTCTCCATATCTAATCAGTGGCCACATTCTATGGGTTTTGACCCATATTTCTTCTCTTAATTATCCAGTTTAGTAACTTTTCACCTCTTTCTTGGTATTTTATAATGTCTCCCAACCTGTTTCCAATGTCTACATCTTGAAAAATATGACCTACATTGTCATCAGTTATTATTCTAAAACCCAATTTTATCAAGCCATGGATATAAAACTTGAACGTGAATGATATCCTTACTCCATGCCACATATTAGCTAAATAATTCACACACAATATCTAAGCTATACTCAAGTAAATCTTTAAGGGAAATAGTTTTACCATTAGCAGACAGATTAATGAACTTGCCCCAAATCATACAGTGAGTGAGTGCTAGAGGTGAGAAGTAGAATTTAAATTCTGGTCTGAGTCCAGAGACCAGCATAGACTGCCAAGCATACTTAAAGAAAAAACTTCATTGGTTCTTCACGGGAATGTAAATTCCCAAATTGAACATTCAATTATTATATAAGATGAAATTTCATCTATAAATAATTATTTCATCCGTAAGATGAATGTCATTTTTCTTTTTCAAGTTAATGTTTCTCTTGCAACCTTCTTTCTTTCTGCAATAAGCACTCATAAAAATAAAATAGATGCAAAATATTTATTTGGGATTTGATTTCTACATCACTGAAAATTCTGTAGAGGAAACCATCTCTGTGGATTCATCCAAATCTAATATTATCTCATTCTATGCTACCTTCATGCTATAAAAATTTCAAACTGACTCCCTCCCTTACTAAAATAAGCAATTTAGAAACAAGCCTGGCCTTTCTTTTCTGTGATGTATACATTTTCCTCTACCCTGAAACTGCATCTCCAAGACTGTACTTGTCCAAGCCTTCCACAAATCTTCAAGGGCATGCTCAATTGTCACCTTTTCCATAAAACTTTACCTGATGCTGTAAGAATAATTATAAATTTATACTTCTGAGCCTGCTATTCAATTTGTACTTGTAGTATAGCACAATACCCACTACCTTACATTTTAATTAGCTTAGTTCCTTCTTATCTAATTTGCTGAATGAAAAGTTTACTTAACTAAGCAACTATATTTTACCTGCATTAGTATCTAGCCTACTTTGCTACTATAATTATGCTGCAAACATTAGCCACTCAGTAAATTTTTAATAAATGTATTGCTTCCAAATCTACAAGCTTAATTCACTTTTTTAGGTTCTTAGCCAAGTGAAAAAAAGAGCTTAGCAGAGTCGTTAATAACTCAGATGGTATATATTTAAATCTCTACTCTATTATCTATTCAAATTCTTCAAACCTTACTTTCTTCATCTATAAAATAGTGACAATAACAGTACCTAGGTTCTTAGGGTTTTGTGAGATTTTAATCAAGTCATATAAAGAACTGAAAGAGTATTTGTAATGTTGTAAGGACTCAGTAAATGTTAGCTATCATTATTGTATATTTTAAAATAAAGGTTTTAAAGAGAGATCTAAAATAGTTTCCAACAAATGGGCTTTTATGTGCATTGTACAGGACTTCCTGGCAGGTGAAAAATCACAATAAACTTAATTAAAGGGTGACTTTTCTGGTCAGTATAAAGAACAGAGCAGTTTTCATCCTGGCAAGAAACAGGGTTTGGAAGCTTTTCATATCCAATCATTTTCTTTAACATGAATAAGTCAAGTGCTCCATTAGTTCTGGAAAGGAGAGTATAATAGAATCAGTTCTATAATAGGGGCATTAAGCCCTCTTGCATTATATAAAATTATAGAAAAAGACTGCCAGGCTCTGGTTTCCTTGCCAAAATATGGCTATGAATGTTCAACAGTGACATCAAGCCTGATAAAAACTTTTACTTTAAATAGCTAGAAACTCAAAAGGCAGCATAGAATGACAGTCTTGAGCAGGAATAGGAACGGAAGGAAATAGGCACAACCCTGTGTCTTAAAGCAGGTGCTTTTTTAGTGCCATCATTCTAAGATGGCTTAATTAAAATGAAATCGCATATACATTGCTCGTTTCAAACTTGCATTGCAAATGTATGTTAGAATTAAAATTTGAGCTGACATCAGAAGTCCAAGTAAAATAGTGACATTTTAAACCTTTTTAATGTTGACATTAGAGAAGGTCAGCTCTATCATGGTAAATAAGGAAAATTTAGCTTTCTCTTTATTTTTATTACCTTTCTTGAGAGTTGAGCTTATTTTCCTTCTATTACATTCTTCATTACCACATTTCTGGAAGGTGCTAATTTGTCTATCCATTACACACTTGTTTTCTGAGTTGAGAGGGGAAATGTTGATTCAACCTCTCGCCAGTTAGGAAAATTCTATTCAGGCATTTGCAGGGCTTGCTCCAGTCCTTTGTAATCAGTGATACTTTGTATGGGGCTTATGACATAAAGAATAAGACAAATAACTATTCAGAAGCAGAGACACCTCTTTGCAATAGTATCAGAAACCTCCAGAGAAGCACTCTGAGGCACAGAGCATGAAGTAGGGTGACATCAATATACCAAACTGAGAGATAACATAGAACTCATTGCCAGAGCACACAGACATTCCTTTAATACAATACAAATTAGTAAAGCAGACCTCATGCCCACCTTTTCCTCATAAAGCCTGCCCCAACTACTTTATAGCCTTACTTTCTAGAGGCTGGAATGAAATACGAACTTCAGAATAATTCCCCCACTGGATTTTCCTTCTGCTTCTTATTTAGAACTCCATGAATCCGTATGGATTAATATCACCAATGAACCCAGATAACTAATATCAGCTCTCTCTTCCACATTACGAATAAGTTATTTCCTCTCCCTCTAGCCTCACTGTTATCAGCCCAAATATCTTATTGAGAAAGACATTTTAAAATAAAGAATTCAAAAGTGAAGATAAAATTATTCAATGACACTATAAATGCACATCTTCCCAATAATTTAAACCCAACAGATTTTCTATTTAACCTTCTACTTCATTTAACAATCTAACAAAGAATTTAATAACCACTTCCCATGTTCTTTTTTGTGACTTTTAAATGAGAAACATTAGTGCTTTTTCAGATTTCTTCTTTACTAACCATTATCAGATCTTAATAACTCAAAAACAGAGAACAATAAAAAAACTCAGAGAGGTGCTTAGAGATAAAATTAAGCTAAAATAAAGATGGATAAAAGTTTTTTCACCACATTATTTTGAGACAGGAATTCCCAGTATTTGCCAGGAATCTAAGAAGTAATTTCAACAGTATCAATATACACTAAAAGTACAGATTTTTCTATACTGCTGCTTCTCAACACCCGCCCTCCCACCCCCATATCCTTGGCTATGGTAAAGAAATGTCTTCTTTATTCTTACCAATAAAAGAACTCTAATTTAAGACACTGACTGGGAAGATAAAGAAAAAGTAAGAAGTAACAATTTAAAGGTCACAATTTGGAGCCTGACCTCCCAGGACCCCGATTCTGTATTTTACAGTATGCCAAGGATATGTTTATAGTAAGTAGTGAAATACATGAAAACCGAATGTAAGTGGAAAGTAGTTTAAATTTAGTTTGTGACTTTTATGCATATAAGTGCTATTATTCTCTTTTGAAAGGAATAAGGGACTAGTGGAAGACTCTGGAGGAAACAAGGCACAGTAGAATGCAATGACATCCAAATACTATAAAGTTATCAGACATACTGCGTAGAAAAAAAAATCACTACCTGATATAGTTTGGATATTTGTCCTCTCCAAATCTCATGTTGAAATGTGATCCCCAATACTGGAGTTGGGGCCTGGTGGGAGGTGTTTGGATTATGGGGGCAGATCCCTCATGAATGTCTTAGTGCAGTCCTCACAGTAATGAGTGAGTTCATTTGAGAGCTGATTATTTAAAGACATGGCACCTCTCCTCTCTCTCTGGTACCCTTCTCTGGCCAAGTGATACACCTGTTCTCTTTTGCCTTCCCCCATGATTGGAAGCTTTCTGAGGCCCCATCAGAAGCAGATGCCAGCCCCATGCTTCTTATACAGTCTGCAGGACCATAACCCAAATAAACTTCTTCTTACAAATTACCCAACCTGAGATATTCCCTTATAGCAATGCGAAATGGACTAACCCACCATCTTTCTAATGAAAAGCCAGATCTACCACATTGGAAACAAAGGGAAGTCCTCCACATGAGAAACATGATCTACACCAGAATCACCATACATTTCTCATGAATCATCCTCTCTATGAATAGTGACTCACTCTACTATTGCTCTGGAGAGGAGGAGGAGCTAGGCTGCTTTAAAACACTCTTAAGCTGATTCACAAGACCCTTTTCATAATGGTCTCCAGCTTCACTGAGACAAGGCTGAAATACTAAATCGAGTAAAGCAAGTAGGAATCTCAGTCTACAAAATATCTTCCCTCCCTCCCTTCCTTTCCTCTCTCCTTCCTTCCTTCTTTCCATTTGTTTCTATTTAGGACCTTTGTTCAGCCGTAGATGTGTTTCTGCCATGGGAGATTCATGTAAATACCAGATATCAGAACTTCTATGGGTATATTAGAGTGGGTCTGTCAGGGAGAAGCAACACAAGACAGTCAGTATAAACTGACCAAACATGAACCCCTTAAGGCACCCCTCATTGATGGCAGTGGTGGCCAATCTGGAGCAGCTGCTGTAAAGATGCCAGCTGCAGCAGGGGAGTTGCAGCTGGGGATGAACACTCCATGGATCTGTCAGGAGCTGGAAATAGGCAGGAGACCAGCCCCCTTCTGAGTTGAAAGGGTAGGATCCCTACCCTTCTGGGCACAGCTGCAGCTGTGGACCCAGGCATCCCTGTGCTCTTGGGGACCCAGGAAGCCCCACTTCTCACACAGGCTCAGAAATGTCTGCTCCTGCTCCTGGGCCTGGCCTCTCCTCACTCCTGGCAACTGCTCCAAATCTGGAGCAAAGTTGAGGCCAAGCCCAGGTGCTGTCACAACCCAGCTGGGTGTGCACATGCTTGGGGTGGTGCTGACACAGCAACCCTTTGCCATTTCAGCCCCCTATGGACTGTGGCTGCCAACAAGCACAGGAGAGAGCCTGGGGTAGGGCTGAGGACAGCTTAGCGCAGTCCTGCAGGTGCCCCTCAGCAGGAATAACCTGGTTGCCATGGACGATATGATTGATGGTGGCAGAAGGCAGACAGGCTCCTGAGTAGAAAGAAGTGGGTCCCCAGTGAAGTTCCACCTTGAAGCCAGGGACAGCCTGAAGCATGGGGGCTGGGCTGTCAGTTCTAGGTGGAGTTCACAGGCCCCAAGTGAGAACTTAGGATTCTTTTCCTGGGCCCACCCGTGGCTACCCATGGACCAATCAGCACACTCTTTCTTCTGAAGCCCATAAAACCCCTGGACTCAGCCAGACTCAGAGAGACCTCTGTGGAAAGAAGCTACCCACTCTGGGTCTCCTCTGAATTGAGAGATGGATACTCAATGGGAAGATCTGCCTGCAGAAAGCAGCTACCCACTCTGGGTCTTCTGGGAGCTGTTCTGTTGCTCAGTGAAGCTCCTCTCTGCCTTACTCCAGTTGTCCGCATACCTCATTCTTCCTGGACATGAAACAAGAACTCAGGACCTACTGAATGGCGAGACTAAAAGAGCTGTAACACAGACAGGGCTGAAACATGCCCCCTGCTCACCACATTGCAGGTGACAAGGAGAGAAGAGCTGTAGCTGTACCAGGGCAGGGTAGTGGCCCACCCTCTTTGGGGCTCTGCAGTTCCTGACATCTGCAAGCTCCCAGGTGCCACTGCATTCCCTGGTGCCTGCAGTGGAAGCTGCTTGCCATACGCCTAGTCCAGCCACAGCCTTGAAGAGATGGCACCTGTGCCAATGCCTGGAGCTGCCCACTCTACTGCAGGTGACACACATAGCTGTGCACAGTTACTGGACCCCACACTTGCTCACTCACCCCTCACCACTCCATGTCTGGCTCATCCTTGGCAGGTGTGGGATCTGGGCCAGGAGCATGAGCCAAGTGGAGTCTGCTGGACTCAGTGGGCGGAATGAGCCCAGCAAGCACTAACAATACTCAGAAGGTGCTTCCAGTCACAGAGATTTCAGCTGGTGAAGTAACACCCCAAGGATCCTGTGATATCATTACTCCAGGGCTTTGTAGACCTGACCACACAGGCTGCCACAGATATGAAGCTCATTTCTGTTCACATGGCACCTTTGTGTCTGACAGCTCTATTATGCCTCCACCATCTGAATTGCAGAGCAACCATTTTGTTGCTTTGACAATATGCCAGGGCTTGGGAAACTGAGATTACCTAAGACTACCTCTGCCCAGATGCATCATTCAGCCATTTCTTTTCCAGCATCTTACCGTCTTACATGGGAGCTCTACCTCAGAATGGATTCAAATAATCATCTTCTCAGATCCCAAAAACCTATCTAGGAGTTCTTCACCCCAGGATTTATTCGGGGGAAATAGCTAGTCTTGAGAAATTGATGACTCTGCTCCAGTTGCTTTCACTGAACTGTCTCAATCTTGCTACCTTTGTTGTAAGTGATTTTATTTTACTTATTATTTTATGTCTCACTGTGTTGCCCAGGCTGGTCTCAAATTCCTGAGCTCAAGAGATCCTCTTGCCTCAGCCTCTAGAGTAACTGGGACTACAGGTGCCATTGTGCCCAGCTTTGTTGTAAGTGATTTTATTTTTCCTTAGGATCTAAGCTTTTGAAACATACCTCAGAGAGAAACTTTTTTTGAGTTTTGTTTTATCTATCCCTGGAGACAAGGATCATGGAATTATCAAGCTACTTTAACAGAAGAAGGGCAATAAGTTCATTAGAAACCTAGAAAAGAATAAGTAGTTTAAGATGAGACTTTAGAAAAGGCTAAAGGATAGCAAAATTGAAATAAGCATGTAATATTAGATGGAAGTCAGATTACATTTCACACAAGGAATAGTCAACTCATTAGCATGGGTCTGCTATGGAAATGTCTCCTGGTTAAGTTCAAGTTCCTCTTTTAAAATATATATAATTTTAATTGACAATTGTGTTGTGCTTATTTGTCGGGTACAATGTAGTGTTTTAAGATGTAAACATTGTAAAATATTCCAATCAGGCTAATTGGCATATGCATCACCTTAAATATTTATTCTTTTCTTGTGATGAGAACATTTGAAATCCTCTCTTTCAGCTGCTTTGAAATATGCAATATATTAACTGTAGTAACCATGCTGTGCAATATATCACCAGAATTTATTCCTATCCGAAACTTTGTACCCTTTGACCAATGTCTCCCTTTCCTCATTCAACGCCCTTCCCCCAGCCTCTGGAAACCACCATTTTATGCTCTACTTCTGTAAGTTCAACTTTTTAAGATCCTCAATAAAAGTGAGATCGTGTGGTATTTGTTTCTCTGTTCCTGGCTTATTTCACTTAATAGAATATCTTCCAGGTTAATGCATGTTTCCACAAATGACAGGATTTTATCTTTTTATTTCTGAAGTATTCCATTATGTATATTTACCACATTTAAAAAAATCTGTTCATCTATTGATGCATACTTCAGTTGTTTCCATATCTTGGGTCAAGTTCCTTTTATGACTTCCTATACAGAAGCCTTCTTCTACACCTGTCACCTAAATACAACCACTCTAACCTCTGCGTGTTCTGAACACAAATACCAGAGAGCAAGGACCAGAAATATTAAGGAGCCTCATCTTGCCAGAGCATTTCTTCTCAATCCTGTGCCCTTCCTAGACTGTAATTAAACACCGGGACACATGTTCCATGAGGTTAACGACTTTGTCTCTTGTTCACTACTGATTGCCAGAACTTAAAACAGGAACTGCCCATAGTAGCTGCTCAAGAACCATTTATTGAATAAACAAACCCTGTACCATCCCTTTTCTGTATTTATATATATGAAGATACATTTTAGCAATCCCTGCTGCTAAATGTTATTCATTTTTCATTATTCCCTAAGGCACCAGGTAAAAAATAAACACCAAAAAAAAATGGTAGAAAACTCCTGGAGGAGTTAATGGTTGGAATGAGAGTAGAGACAAGATGGCTTAAAGATGGGCACCCACAGTGCAGTCCAGAGACATATAGATTTCTCCAAACTTTCAGATGAAAATTAGGTGAATTATTTTATACATTAGGATGCTCTAATTGTGTAAGAGATGTTGGAGGACAAATTTTTCAGAGATCTTAAAAACAATAGCAACAGCTCCTGTTCTCCCTCCAACATATTCTGAATCATAAAGGCTAAGTGGGTTTTCTGTGAGGAGGGTTCAGTGGGCTGATCATACAAAGTTGGCTTCCAGACCTGTTCCATTATTCACACTCCATATTATGTTCTAGAAATAGAGCACAGAAGTAGAGTTAGGGCCAAAGTACACCCTAGACAAATTCCTGATTTGAATCTGAGGCTCATGAGTTTTCTTATTCAGCCAATAGATTAGATCTTCTTTGTGACAGCTCTAAGGCTGTCTGAAAGCTGAATGCCTGATCAAGAGTTCCTAGTCACAAACCCTGAATTCTCTCTCCTCTAACCTTTTTCTCAAAGATCTAGGTAGTATAACTCAACAAAATATCCCTTCAGTCACCAAGTTAAATTTCTGTAAACTTAAGTCTTTATACCAGAGGGGTGTTTTTTCACTATAAACTATAAATGGGATATTTTATTAAAACTATCTCTTGAGCTCCAGTTCTAGCTGTGGCTAGAGTGTTATAACTAGAATGCCTTGCCAGTGAAGAATGAAACACACGTCCATTATTAGTTCCACAATAATGTGGATAATGCGAACCAAATTCAATCAGCCTAACTAAATGCGGATCTACAGAGTAATCTCCCGGATATGGAATAAGTGCTACACACAATGATTCATTTTAACACGCACCAGTGCAGAACAATCTCATGTGATGAGGTAGTTACATTCTTAGAATACTGAAGCTTTTATTAAAATGTTTTGCATAAAATGAACACATTCAAGATTTGAAGCTACATCTCTCATGACTGGAGATAATCCAAATCTGTATGATGTTAGAAAATAGATAGAAGATTAGAGCCCATTACAGATCCCTGAATTAATCATAGCACTTTCTAGAAGCTCTGTTACTGGATGCACTTCCTAAAAGCAGCCTGCTCTCTTGTTATCTCAAGGCTCTGATGATTTTGTTTCTTTTGCTTGGAGCAGCCTTCTCATCATTCATCAAGTGGGCAGCTTCTTGTCTGTTAGAGCTCAGCTGATGCACCATGTTTCACACGAAGACTTCCCTAAACCTCAGTCTGCTAGCCATGCCAGGTGCCTTTCCTCCAATTTCCTAATCACCAAGTATATCACTTTTATGGAATTGATCACAATACTACCAGCTTGTATTGATTTATTTTCATGCCTCACTGTGTTATAAACTGCTTCAATAGAATAACCTTGACCTTTATCTCTCTAGTTTCTGACCTTGTATTTTGCTTAGTATATACAGCAGGAGCTCAATAATTATACGTTGCTGTCTCTTTCTTTGGCCAAATCTTTCTCATAGGTGAGATCTGGATTTGTATATGATTTTCACCTACAGTCTTTAACATCTCAAGTTACTTTGATATCTTTGCATGGGTTCTCATAATAGCTTTATGTCAACTAATTATGTGACTATTTGTTTAAAATCTTCCCACTAGGTTTCAAGCTGTATGAGGACAGGCATCATGTTCCCCCATTTGTAGTTACATTCCTAGTTAGAGAGCCTGGTATACAACTCACACTCAAAAATAGTTGTTGAATGAATTATTGGTCCCTGCTACAATATGGATGAACCTTGAAATTTTTATGCTAAGGGAAAGAAGCTAGTCACTAAAGAGTTGTATTGTATGACTCCATAAATGTCAAATATCCATAATTAACAAATCTATAGAGATCCAAAGATGATAAGTGATGCCTAAGCCTGCAGCAGAGAAGAGTAGGGGAGCAGTGAGGAATGGAGAGAGACTGCTAATGGATATGGGGCTTTTGTGATAATGAAAATACTCAAAAATTAGACGGTGGTGGTGATAGTGAAACTCTGTAAATATAGTACTCCCACTGCCTACTACAGTATGAAAATATTAAATGAAAATCTCCGGAAATACACAATTCATAAATTTTAAATTGAACACCATCCTGAGTAGTGTGAAGTATCACACTTCACCCCTGCATGGAATGTGAATCATTCCTTTGTCTGGACCACCCACCCACGCAATCTATGCTACCCAACCCATAGTTACTTAGCAGCATAGAGAGACCACATTTACGTATTTTTTATTACAGCATGTTGTTATAATTGTTTTATTTTATAAGTAGTTGTTAATCTCTTACTGTGCCTAATTTATAAATTAAACTTTATCCTAGGTTTGTATCTATAGGAAAAAACATGGTATAGTTAAGATTCAGTACTATCCAGAGTTTCAGGCATCCACTGAAGGGTCCTGAAATACAACCCTTGCAGATAAGGGGGAACTACCGTATACTAAAAACCACTGTACTATACAATTTAAATGGATGCATACTATGGTAGGTGAATTATATCTTAACAAAGCCATTAAAATTGTTGAATGAACGAAATGAAAGATCAACTCGAAGTTAAGGTATCCCCTCATTTAGTAAGGAGAGATATTTCTGAGAAGGGGAACCCTGTTACACACAATTCTTTCATAATAGTCTCTTCAAATATGCATTTTAGCATAAAATATTGTCAATTATTCTTCATTTCTTTTAATATCTTCTGAATCCACAGGATGATGATTGCTGTAGTTAACAAGATCTAGTCACACAATCTAGTTCCAGTTCTCCTAGGCTGCAGTGATTTTTATAAGAATTTCTGCCAACCCAAATTGCCATCTGATTCCTCTGCCCATTCTTTAAAGGTCCTATGGACACCTAAAAAATCAGCTTTAAACAACAGCTAGAAGTGGCTACATGATTTCAATGAAGTTCTATCTTTCCCTCCTCCTCCATCATTCTGCTTGTTAACATGAGTGATGGCTGTAGACCTAGCAGTCATTTTGGATAATGAGGATCAGTTCCATATCTTAGGAGTGTCAGGATCAAGTGGAAAGAAAATTATGAAACTTTTTCAGATTAATTATACAAGGTACAAATTTCAAACTACTAAATTCTAAAACATGGGTACATCTTGTCTAAATTTTGAGGAAATAACTTGCAAGCCATGGAAAGCATATCTTACAGAAATAATGATGGCAGGAATATCAGCACCTTGAATAAGAAAGCATGAGCTTTGGAGTTAAAAAGATGTCTTTAATTATTAATTTCATCCTTTATTAGCTGCAAGACCTTGGGAGGTAATTCATCATTGGGCCAGTATTTTAATCCACAGAATGTTGTCAATAACACTAAGTTATCAAAGGATAAAAAAATATGCAATGAGTTTGATAGTACCCATCAAATACTAGGACATAAGGAACTATTGGGACATTGTAGATGCTCTAAACATATTTGTTCCTTTCCAATCTAATTGCTTGAATCAAAAAGATTGTTGAACCTTATCTTTCCAAAAGATAATAGTTAAGACAATAAGCCAATCAAGAATCACTACTGGTATATTTACATTATGCTCTACAATGTGCTTGGAGTCATAGAAGAAACAGACGTAAAAGGTAGTATTCCTTGTCATGAAGCTGGAAAGTCATGACTGACCCAAGAGAAACTAAGGAGAAAATTACATGACATTAGTGTGTGTGTCTGTGTGTGTGTGTGTATAATTTTTTTTTCTTTTGAGACGGAGTCTCACACTGTCACCAGGCTGGAGTGCAGTGGCACCATCTCGGCTCACTGCAACCTCTGCCTCCCAGGTTCAAACGATTCTCCTGCCTCAGCCTTCTGAGTAGCTGGTACTACAGGCATGTGCCACCACGCCTGGCTAATTTTCGTGTTTTCGGTAGAGACGAGGTTTCACCATGTTGGCCAGGATGGTCTTGATCTCTTGACCTCATGATCCACCTGCCTGGGACTCCCAAATTGCTGGGATTACAGGCGTGAGCCACCACACCCGGCCGACAGTAGTATATATTTACCATAGCATCACATGTTAACAGGAAGCTTCATAAGAATACAAAAATGGAAAATATTACTGTGATGTGGGATAGTAGAAAAAGGTTTAATGAAAGGATATGTTTTGTCTGAGCTTAACAAGTCTTAATAGAAAACTTTATATGTAATAATGCATTAATCATCTATTTATTGTGTCGAAATACTAGTGTAGTTAGCTTCTTAGTTCCCTTGGCTAGGGTAATTAACGGATTCTCCAGACAGAGAAAAAATAATCAGAGATAGGATTGAGGGAGACAATTCAAATGATAAGATTAACAAAGAGGAAAGTCCAGAAAAAGTTTCTTTCAAAATCTGGGGGCAAATAGTAGCCTGGGAAGGAATTGCTTTCATTAGTGTAAGGCAATAAGCAAAACAGGAAATAAAATAAGGAAAGAGACAACTGCAATATAGATGAAAAATTCTTTGGAAAATGTATCCAAAGGAAACAGAAGAAAATGTGAAAAAATTCTCTGTATTCCTAAGGAATTTAAAGACAACATAGAGTCTGTGAACAAACTGATAAAAGACACCAAAACTAATGCAAGATATCAAAAGATATTCAAAAATAGAATACAATGGAAAGGTAGCTGACAAACCTGAGAAAGAAACTGAAGAGAAAATTAAAACCTTTAAAGTATTTGAAACCCTGTAAAAAGTGGAAAGAATTGAATTAAAGTAGAGTAAGTCTATCCAGTGATAAGAAGGTAACGTTTGAGGGTGGAAGAAATCACACGAAATTCAGAATAAAAAGATAAAGAGATTGCAATGATTACATAGAAAACAACGCCATGAAGAAAAGGCAATGAAAACAAATTTATGGATAATTGCTCTTGCGGAAGACAAGGAAGAAAATTGCTCTTGCAGAACACATGGAAGAAAAAATTTCCAAATATATAATATGGGGAAAAATTCCTGAAATAAAAGACCTTGAGATGTAAGATTCAAAGGAAAGATGATTAAAAGGAATTTGCACTAAAGCATATCCCAGTAGATTTACAGAAACTCAAAAATAAAGGAATTTCCTAATTATCCGGTCCAAACCTGCAAGGCATTCAGCAATAAAAATAAATAGAGCCAGCCTCTGACTCCTCTTCTAAGCAACATTAGATGCCAGGACATTGATCTACAATGTCTCGGAAACAAAGATGTGACTCAAAAACTGTGCACGCACCTAAGTTTTTATTCCAGTTGGAAGACAGTTTCCTAAACAAACAAAAAATCAGGAAACAGAGTGTTAATGTTTTCTTAATTTCACACCCATTTGAAGATGAAAAATCCTAGGAACCAAAAGCTGAATTAGAATTTTAAAAACTCTAATTCAGTGGTTTAATTGTAGAAAGACAGACCAGGCGGAAAGCATCAAATCTGAATGTAGAAGAAGGTCAATAACATTATTCATAATGAGGACAAACAGATGTATATATTTTATAAATCCTGAAAGAAACCTGTAATAGTCATAATGAATTGTTAATAGTGGACTGGGACTAAGATCATAAATATGCCAATGAAAGAGAAGTAGAAAAGGAAGAGAAAGGAGATAATATAAGTTAATCAGTTTTACAATGTGTTATGAAGGGAGTCAACACATTCACTTTTATACTGGACATTTTGTATGTGTATATATATTTATCTACATATATATACACACAAACACATTTATATTTGACATATAGCTTTAAATCCAACACTTTTTAAGTTATAAAGGTAGCTATTGTTAGAATTATGTAGCTTCCAAATAAAAAGACTACAGAAAAGCAAAAATCAAGTATCAAAAGATAGAAAACTAAAGTAAGTGGTAAGGAAGAATAAAAAGAAGCAATCACTCATTATTTCAAACTATTGAATTCCTACTAACTGTCAAGTAAACTGTGTAAAACTCTGGACAATATATAATAAAAAATAGAAAAGGCATGTTCCCAGGCCAGGCATAGCGGCTTATACCTGTAATCCCAATACTGGGAAGCCAAGACAAAAGGATTGCATGAGGCCAGGAGTTCAAGACCAGCTCTGGCAACATAGTGAGACTCCATCTCTACTAAAAATTTTAAAAATTAGCTGGCTATGGTGGCACATGCTTGTAATCTTGGCTACTCGGGAGGCTGAGGTGGGAGGATTCCTTGAGCCTGAGAGGTCTAGGCTACAGTGAGCTATGATTGCACCACTGCCCTCCAGCCTTAGTGACAGAGGAGAAACTGCCGCCCCCACCCCTACACCACTCTACCGCCCCCACCAAAAAAAAGGAAGGGAAGGGAAGGGAAAGGAAAGGAAGAGAAAAGGAGACATATTCTCCATCCCCAGGGAATTCATAGTCCAAGAGCTACACCACACACACACACACACACACACACACACACACACACACTCCAGATTAAAATCCTCAAGCTTCAAAACCTCTGCCTTCTTCACCTCTACTGCAGCTCAAGAGAAGACCTCCTGTCAGCATGATATTTGTGTGGAACAGATGGTCATCTTTTCCATGGGACATATCCATCACCTGTACTAATCACTCACATGCTTCATTCATGAATAGGAAGTAACAATAATGTTTCACCCAAGATAGATTTGAGGAAATATTGCACCCATTAACAAGACAAAATATGACATAATTATTGGCAAATGAATGTATGATATATAAAGAAAGGAGGGAAGGGACAGAGGGGAGGAAGGGAAGAGAAGGGAAAGGAGAAAAAGGAGAGACGAGGGGTGGGAGGAAATACAGAGTGTAAAATTCACAAAAACTTAACAAAAATTACAATAATGCAAAATGTCTCAATAAATTTCATATTATCTACATGTTTAATAAATTTTATATAAAACTAAATAAAATTTAAATTATTTTTACGTGTTAGATTTAAATGTATTTGGACTATTTTCAGTGGTTACTTTTTAGTTTTTAAATGTGGCTATAAGAAAATTTAAAATTACATAAATGTCTTTCCTTACATGCTTATTGGATATTGCTGTAACGAAGTTTCAGAAATAGAGAACAGATGGAGAAAAGGAGGTCTAGAAATCAGTTAAAAAAAAAAATCAGAAGATATTTTCCAGAGGTAATATAGGATAATAATAGTATTCATATTGAAAGAAGCTTACTAGTGCTAAGAATAATAAATACCTATAGCAGGACACCCTGTTGAACTTAGAACCCCAAGAATGAAGACAAAATATTAAAAACTTTAACAATCAACATAAATCCACATAATTTAAAAAGCAAACTGACATCACACTTCTCAACATCACTGGATGTTGAAATACAATTTCTTTGAATGTGTTTTTGCCCTAAGAAATGTATACTCAGATAAGCTGGCAATCAAATATATAAGACCAAAATAAGAAATTTTCAAATAGGCAAGTACTCTGAAACTTATATATCATCCAGAAAAAGAAAGATTTACTTGAAGAAAATTCAGTAGAAAGCTAAAAAAAAAAAAATGAAGAAATGTTTTTTAACAAGAAGAAAATATGGGATACTCTTTAATAGAAATAATAGCTAACGAATCATGGTATAACTAGATTAGAATTGACTGTAAAATTTTCAATCCTGTACCCAAATTTTCTACCCTCAAACCTGGCTGGAAAAAAAATCAGAGTCTCTAAGAGTGGCACTCGGTTATCAACATTTTTCAAAGTTCCCAAGGTAACTCTAATGTGCAATAAAGTTTGACAATTACTGATGAATTCAAAAAAATTGAGGCTAATCCATGGGACCATAACATTTTAAATTTACGTTCAAGTAGTAGAGTGTATTTTATTTTATTTTATTTTTTTTTTGAGACAGAGTCTTGCTCTGTCACCCAGGCTGGAGTACAGTGGTGCGATCTTGGCTCACTGCAGCCTCCGCCTCCCAGGTTCAAGCAATTCTCCTGCCTCAGCCTCTGGAGCAGCTGGGATTACAGATACCCGCCACCATGCTCGACTAATTTTTGTATTTTTAGTACAGACACGGTTTCACCATGTTGGCCAGGCTGGTCTCGAACTCCTGACCTCAGGTGATCCACAAGCCTCAACCTCCCAAAGTACTGGGATTACAGATGTGAGCCACCAAGTGATGAAAATGTAAATGCTTACGGCAGTTAAATATTCACACTCAACCTTTAGAGAAAGCTCAGCAGGCTTCAATGCAATTAAAACAGAAAGTGTTGTTATAATACTTGACAACATAAATATAGTAATCTAATAAATATCAGTGTTTAGAGAAGGAAAAGTGACAAGGAATGTAACTGCAATTACACAAAATCCTGTAGTTTTCACCATAGGAGTCAAAAGATACCATATAAATTTGATAAACAAAAAGCATATTTTATTACTTGATTTGTGATTTCATATATTTAAAAATGACTTAAAGAATGCACAAAATATCTCAACGATTATATTCTGCATAAAAGATAATGAAATTATGGTCAAGACATGTACCCATTACCCAACTTAATAAATACAACTTTACCTATTCCACTAAATTTCCCCATGTTTCCCCCACCATTTCTCTCCCTTCCACTCTCAATGATGTAGGTATTACCCCGAATTTTATGTTTAACATTTCTTACCTTTATTATTTTATTACATTTGAATGTTTCCTTATTATTTAGGTTTATCTGTTTTGACCTTTATAAAAATAATGTTGGAAATAGTATTATATGTCTTCTCCAACCTATTTTTGTTTAAATATTATATATTTAAATAAAATACATCCACTTAGTGCCAGTTCAACACACTTCATAGCTCTATAATACCAAATTATATTAATGTACTACAATTTATTCATTCCCCTATTGATGGGTATTTGGCTTGCATATTATATTTTGCTAGCACAAGCAATTCTAATATACACAGTTTCATTCAGTTTTCTAGTAAGTATCTGCAAGCGTTTCTGTATCTACAAGTCTGATTGCTAGATAAAAAGCTTTGCCCAAGTCTAATAGGCAGTTTCAATTTCATCATATAAATTTTGGAGGAACATACACATTTAAACCATAGCGTCCCACTAATCTATAATAATACGTTGATCAAATATGAAGTTTTTGTCAATATTCACAGATCTGTTCCCCAGGCTCTCTCTTTACCTGTGATACAGTTGTCTAACTCTCTAGCAATAGGATGGTCTTAATTATCAAGGCCTAATAATAAGCCCTACAACACGGTAAAGCAAGGCTGCTTGCCTTCTTTTGTAAATGGGTCTTCATCATTCTTCTACCTTTTCTTATGATAAAGATTTTGTGAACTGGTCTTGGTTTTTATTAGAATTACACTGAATTAATAGATTTATTAAAGGCCAATAAGTTTTTTATAATACTAAATCTTGCAAATAATTTATTTTAGTCTTTTCAATGTTTTCCTGTGAAGTCATATAATTTTCTAAATAAAAGCAATGCATTACTTTGGTGAGATTTATTTAGGTACTTACATTAGTTTTCTTTGGCTACCACAACAAAATGCCTTGGATTGAGTGGTTTAAACAGAAATTTATTTTCTTACAGTTCTGAAGTCTGAGAAATCCACAACCAAAGTGATAGGGAATTCAGTTTCTGGTGAAGGCTTTCTTCCTTACTTGGAATAAGAAACACCACAAATGGGTGCCTCCCTGCTGTGTTACCCCATGATGGAGAGAGAGAGCAAATTT
The DNA here is from genome assembly GCF_006542625.1 of Nomascus leucogenys. Classification (NCBI taxonomy): domain Eukaryota; kingdom Metazoa; phylum Chordata; class Mammalia; order Primates; family Hylobatidae; genus Nomascus; species Nomascus leucogenys. The sequence continues at coordinate 85,506,319 of NC_044393.1, read as the reverse complement.
CTAATGTCTCTTCTAAGAACATTAATCCTATTAGATCAGGGCTCACCTTTACGAACTCATTTAATCTTATCTACCTTCATATTCATCCTACATAGATGCACGTGTGCGCGCGCACACACACACACACACACACACACACATATACCCACAAATATACACCTTATTTCCAAATACAGTCACATGTGGGGTTGGGTCTTTAACATATGAATTTTAAAGGGACACTGTTTCATCCATAACAGTACTTTAATTTTTGTTGCTATTAGAAATGATAATTTAAATGGTAGGCATGAAAACTCATTTTTTCCTAAGTCTTTTCTGATGATAAAAGGAAATTCAACTGGACTAGCTCCTATTTTTAAGCTATAAAAGCCTTGGAACTTTAAGCATGACTGCAGAGGGAGACAGTAGCTCAGGCCACCTCAAAGGGCTACCATGTGATCCAGACATTCCACTTAAGGCATTTACCCAAAAGAAATAAATGCAAATGTCCCTACAAAGACTTGTATTCAAATGTTCATGGAGGGCTTTTTCCTTTTAGAGAAAAGGTCTCACTCTGTAGGCTAGTCTGGAGTACAGTGGTGCAATCATAACTTACTACAGCCTCAGGCTCCTGGGCTCAAATGATCCTTCCACCTCAGCCTCCCAAGTATCTGCAACTATAGGCATGAACCACCACACCTGGCTATTTATTTTTATTTTTATTTTTTGTAAAGACAGGATCTTGCTGTGTTGTCCAGGCTGGTCTCGAACTCCTGGCTTCAAGCAAACCTCCTGCCTTAGCCTCCCTAAGTGTTGGGACTATAGGAGTGTGGCCCCATGCCAGGCCAAGGGTTGATTTTTAATAGACAAAAACTTAAAACAACCAAAATGTCAATTAACAGGTAAATGAGTAAACAAATCTTGGTATATCATACAACAAAAGAGTACTCAGTAATAAAAAGGACGAGCTACTGATGCATGTAAGAAGATGAATTAATCACAAAATAATTATGCTGAGTGAAAGAAACCAGACAAAAAGATTATGTGCTATTTATATAATCCTATTTGTGTAAAATTATAGGAAATGCAAACTAATCTATTTAACAGAAAACCAAAGCCTGGTTGTCTGGGAATGCTAAAGAAGGGGGATGGGAATTGAAGGAAAAGATTACATAGGGTCATGAGGAAACTTTTGAAGGTGATGGCTATGTTTAGTATTTTGATTGTACTAGTTTCATGAGAATGTGCATTTGCCAAAATTAATGTGTATACTTTAAATATGTATGTTATATCAGTTCAATAAAGCATCCATCTTTCATGGTATTTTCTTTTTCATGAGCTTTATAAACTCAGGTAAAGATCAAACTGAGCTTCTTAAAGATGGCAAACTGATTATGTTAATTTCTCACTATCCTAAGACTACCAATACATTTAGAGTAAAGGAATAAAAAAGTGTAGCCATATAACAAGCAATAAATAGAAAATGAGCTATCTAAAAATGAGAGACTTTATCCAATAACAAACTACGGAATGGTGACAGAGATGTAATAATTGATATAGCAGGCTAGAGGAAGTACTGACCTAAATACGTACAGAGGCATCCATGACCCAGGAGAGAGTTGATCTGCTTGGAAGAATGCCAGAGTTACTTGGAATAAGAAACACCAAGTAGAATGGAGAGATGGTAGCAGTGAGTTTATGATGCTAACGTTGAGCTGGCATTTCAGGTCAAAACTTCTGTGTTTGACATTTAGAAGTCCAATATGTATTATCTTTATGACTCCAACTATAGCTCAACATGTAAGAAACTTTGCATGAGTATGTAGATATCTCAAATAGGTGTCCATCTCCTCATGGTTCCACATGAACAAACATTGTTTGAGGAAATCCTGAAAACCAAAAGAGACTAATACAAATGATACGGGTGTGGGGGAAGGGAATCACAAAGAAAAATGAAAAATTGGGGTAGGACCTCTTATTAGTGTTTTCAGATGGTTTTTAAAATTAGGAAGCTATGAAAAACATCAGAGAACAAGAGAATACTCTTGAAATATTAAATATAATTGGTACAGAAAATAGAAGTTTTAGACCATGTTGAAGGAATCATCCATAATATAAAAAGAAAACATGAAAAAATAGAAAAGGGGAAAGATAAAACAGTATGAATACAGGAGAACATCTACCTAACAGGAAAAAAAAGAAAGAAAAATTCCAAGAAAATTATCAAAGGACAAATAACTCACTTTTTTCCTGAAAGAGACCAAAGCTACAACTCCTACCTTAGCACTCTGCTTATGATAGTAAAGCAGCAGAGAAGTGACCTCACTGGCTGATAATTGCAGATTTGCCAAGGCCCATCTGGGACTTAATCTAAATGAATCCATTCACCCCCAAGACACCTTTTTGTCCCAAACTCAATTCTAAACTTCAGGTTGAAGCTTTTGACAGGAAAACCAGGTCTGAGGGATCCAAAGCCAAGCAACAGGTACAGTATTAATGGGCAGGACCAATTCCTGTCGATTAAGCCCCCGCTTCATGGAAGGAGGCCATGCTCCATGGCATAGACAAGGCCCAGGGAACCCAAAGGTTGATGACAGTAGGGGGGATTGGAGGTATTGGTGAGTACAGATAATTCTTATTCTCTAAGCCCTCCCTGCTTCATGGGTGCAGGCTGCACTGGCACCCATGGGTGACGTCCCAGGTCACCAGGACTTGGTGATAAAAAGATGAAACAAGAAAGGGGGATGCCTGTTTTCTCTCTCCCTCACACCCTGAGTTTTCACTGAAAAAGGGAAGAGAAATAAGGGACACCTACTTCCCTCTCTTTCAGAATGGGCAACCCACTATCCTTACCATCCTCAGTCTGTACTCCTCTGGAGTATATCCTGAATCACTGGGATGGCTTTGACCCTCAGAGTCTAGAGGAAAAACACCTCATAGCCCTTTGCACAAAGGTTTGGCCAAATTATGATCTGCAGGAAGGACTGGCTTGGCCTCAGGAAGAAACCACTTATTTTGATAGCATCCTATAATTGGAAATTTTCTGTACATGTGAGGGCAAATGGTCTGAGGCCCCATATGTGCAGGCTTTCTCTTCCTTGCAGGGTAATCTTGACCTTTGCTGGCAATACAGGATTGATCCAGCCCTCCTGTTTGCCATCTCAGGAGATGCTACAAGGGGACAATCCCAGGGAACTAAAGAAATGAACCCCAGAGACACCTATAGAAGGGGAGCCAGCTCCTCTGGCCCTGCTCCTCTGAGTCTGCCTCAGCTTCCCTATCCACCTTCTCTCACTTGCCCCCTCCTAGAAATCCTCACCCTCACCCTAGACAAGCCCCAATCTCACTCTTACCCCTCCAACAGATGCCTAGTGAATTTGGCCCCAGTAAGGCCCAGGTCCCCTTCTCTCTACAGGATTTAAGGCAATCAAGGGGACTTAAGTTTTCAGATGACCCTGCCAGATACATAGAGACTTTCCAGAATTTAACCTAAGTATTTGAACTCTCCTGGAAAGACATTATGTTCCTATTGAATCAAACACTAACACTGAGAAGCAGGTTGCTTTACAAGGAGCAGAGAGATTTGGGGATGAGCTTTGTATCACATATAGTGTCAGGGATGGGGTCGAACTTTATCCAACTGGAAAAGAAGTAGGTCTTTGGATGAACTTAAATGGGATCCCAGTGACAAGATGGGAGAATGGAAGAGAAGACATTTTCAGGTATGCATAATGGAGGGCTTACATAGAACTAGAACTAACCCTCTCAATTATACAAAGCTATCCATGATAGACCAGGGATTCAATGAGAATCCCACTGCCTTCCTGGAGAGGCTAAGAGGGGCCTTGGTAAACCTCACCTCTCTATCTCCTGATTCAGTGGAGAGACAACTAATTCTAAAGGATACGTTTATCACTCAAGCAGTCCCTGATTATCAGGAGGAAGCTGCAGAAATAGGCCCTGGGACCAGATAGTACTTTAGAGAACCGCCTGCAAGTGGCCACACCTGAGTCTTTTACAATAGGTCACTGGAATTGGTTTTTGAATCCATTATAGCCAAGGAAAGGCCCAGGAAGCTGGTGGAGTTACTTACCTCTGTCAACCCAGAAGAGTACCCAAAGTACCAATGTGAAGTGGTCAAGGACCTCAAGCAAAAAATCACAAAAGATAAGTGCTAATAATTGACCTTCTGTGGATATCTTCTCTATAGTCTTGCCTATGCTTCCTGTTCTTACCTTCATTCTGTTCTATACCACAGGACACCTTGACCAAAGACCCCTTAATCTTGAACGCCCATGGGAATATCTATACCCCAAACAGTTATCTCTTTCCTAAAGTTTAACTGCTCCCATAAAAGCTTAATTTTCTTTCACCAGATTGAAATAGTTTAGGGCATAATATTGTCTGAATGATTAGTATATTTCACTTCTTATTTCTATAATCTTTGGCACTAGATTCTTTCCTTTTAACCCCTTTTTGTATTATAGATGCATTTGATCCATGCATACTTCACCTTGTAAAACTTGCTTCTCACCAAGAGGCCATCAAACTCTAGTCAGGCAACCAGAGCCTCGGACAATGGCTCCCTTTGGTCGAGAACCCTTAGGCAGACCTCTAGGAATCTGACTGCCGTTTTCCCCAAAACAATGCCCCCTGTCAGCAGGAAGTAGCTAAAATCAGTCATTGTCCATATTCTAAGCAAAGTTAGATGTGCCTCTTTAGAGAGGGAAATGATGGGGACAGAAATGATGGGGACAAGAGGCAGAGAAATTCTAGGCAGAAAAGGATGGGTTCCTGGAGAAAACCCTACCCTTAAGCTAAAAAGCCTGAAAATGTGGTGAAAAGTCCTAACTTCTATCCCTGTTTTCCCACTCCAATGTTGTATTTTCCTAAACCACCCATGGCCCCACCCACCAACATCCTGTGCCTATAAAAACCCCAGACTCAGCCAGTAGACAGCACTATGGCTGGACGTCACAGAGAAGCAGCTTGACTTCAGAGGGACAGCTTTATTGTGTGACTTTGGAGAAGAATCTGGCTGGAGACATCCAGACTTCAGGGGAAGATTATCTAGCCTCCCCATCCCCTTTTCAGCTCCCCTTCATTCTGAGAGCCACTTTCATTAGCAATAAAATCCCCTGCCATTTACAACCCTTCAATTAATTTGTGTGACCTCATTTTTCCTGGACACCAGACGAGAGCTTAGGAGCCACAAGTGCAGATACAAAAGGCTGTTGTACTGGCCCTTTGCCCTTATTGGCGGAGGGCAGCTGCCTCACCCGAAAAGGCAAAGGGCCCACTGAGCTGTTAACACTTAAGTCACCCATGGATGGCAAAGCTGAAAGAACACTAACACACCTTCTCAGGCTTCCGGAGTCACAGGCATTGCTACCTGGATGCTGCTGCAAGCCTGCACAAAGTTTGCTCCTGCTAGCACCCAAAAGCAGCCAGCCAGATCCTGTGCTAGCTCAACCTACTTGCCCCCTCCCATAAGGAGTTGAGCATGGTGAGCCAAGTAAACAGAACTTGTTCCTGCCAGTACCCAAAACACACTCCAGTTCCAGTGCTCATGCATTCCAGTTTCTGCCTTGTTCACTCGTGAACTCCCTCTTGGGAGGAGATGAGAGTGGCAGGCTGAGTAAACAAGGCACCCCTGTTACAAGTCCTGCAACAGGGGTCAGGGAAATATCCTGCTTCACTAATATCTACATATTATACAAATTGTTTACCACCCCCACAATAAAATTATAAATCTGGCCGGGTGTAGTGGCTCATGCCTGTAATCCCAACACTTTGGGAGGCCGAGGCAGGTGAATCACCTGAGGTTGGGAAATCAGGATGAGCCTAACCAACATGGAGAAACCCTGTCTCTATTAAAAACATAAAAATATAAAATTAGCTGAGCATGATGGTGCATGCCTGCAATCCCAGCTACTTGGGAGGCTGAAGCAGGAGAATCGCTTGAACCTGGGAGACAGAGGTTGCGGTAAGCCAAGATCACGTGATTACACTCCAGCCTGGGCAACAAGAGGGAAACTGTCTCAAAGAAAAAAAAATGTAAATCTGTGCCAGTTACCTTTAGCAATCTTTTTTTCCCAGGGGAAAAAAAAAAAAAAAAAAAAAAAAGCAGAGGATATCCTGCAACATGGAAAGTTGAGCCAAGATAAACTGAGAAAACATCCTTAGTGAGTGCCATTAGTATTTGAAGGAAAACATTAACACCAATTACATAGATTAAACATATTAATATCATGCAACCATACCCAAATTTACCTTCTATGATTATGGTGCACCCAGAAAATACATAATTATATATTTTTTAAATGTTAATGCCACTAGTTTTTTGATCTGGAAGGTTTTTTTTCCCATCTTTTAAATTAAAATCCAATATATTTCCAAGCTGTAGATTTTATCCAATTAAAACTACATGCAACTCAATTAGAGTCATAATTGTATTCTGTGAGAAGGAACGTGTATCCTTTCCGAGCTTTGTCTTATCCAAATCAGTGTTATGTCTTGTTGATCTGTACCAGACAATAAGAATGCTGAAAGTTTTCAACAAATAGGTTCCTGGTATTGCTAATAGGCTTTTACATCATATTTTCAATGCCAACACAGAAGTTAAAACTTTATTATACTTTTATTGACATATGACTTTCTAATTTTGTTTTACTTTTGTCCTATATTGTCTGATTAATATTGAAACTCCTTTGCCTTTTTATATTATTGAATCTTTAAGCTCTTTTCTATAATTGTGTTATATATCTTGAAAGGGGCAAGTATGATACTGGTTTTAATAGAATCTCAAACAATTTGCTTTTATAATAAAGTAGCTTCTACCACTTAAATATATTGTCAAACCAGCTATACTTGCCATATTTTCCACTCCTTTGATTTTTCATTTATCTATCTTGCTTTTTTATTGTTAAAATAAAAATTTTATCAATTACCAACTTCATGATTTTTAAATATATATTTGAGCTTCCCTTAACTTCATGAATACAAAGAATATACATCATAATTTCTTTCTTGCTTTGTAGAAATGTATTTCAAAAAGGTATAATTTTTTCCCAACTCTTCAAATGACTGTTCCTTGTATTAGCTGAGAAACTTCATATACTCCCCATTCGTCTGTCATTAAATCTTGCTGTTACCTAACTGTACTAAGAATTTTTATTTTATAGAAATTTAAGTAGTTGTAGTTCTTCTTGACTATATATAGTATACTCCTTCAACAAGTTCTTTATTCACATCTCCTCCCATTCTCTGACACCTCTCCGAGGTTTCTATGGAGAGATTACATCACTGAGTATGGTTCCCAACCACTCATTTCCCCTCACACATTACCTATTTTGTACCAGGAATTATATTGTCTAACTATATACAGAAATAGCATTTCAATGTGGTATAAAGGATGTATGTGGTATAAAAACATGGAATATAAAGAGAAAACTTAACCTGAAGAAGTTTAGAAGACAATTTCTAAATTTCTACCAAGGTATTGGAGTTTAGATTTTAAGACAGGTGTAAACATTTTGTTGGATGAAAATAATGATCAACTGTTTTTTTTGCTACAAATTTATCCATATAAAAAGTAGAAATTTTTCCTGCACTAAATTTGTTAGTTTCCAAATTTAATGGGATATCTTTATTTGTCATTATTATTTTAATGAGAAGATAGAAGAGGATATAGTGGAGATTGCTAATCTAACTCCATCATGTCCAGATGGGCAGAGGCTCTTATGCACCCAAGTCTAATTATATGATTCTTATTTACAACGGACATTGGGTGAAATATTAGCTCTGTGAAATCTACCGTAGCATATAGAAAGACCTCAAGCAAAGAGGAACTCATTCACCCAAAAGTAAAACTGGAAAGACAACAAAGCAAAGCAAAAGACAAGAAAAATATATGTAAATTAATCAGAGAAATTGAAAGTTTCTTAAAACTGTCACTGAGGGATGGAGGCTTATTTCCTCCTCAATATTCTTTGATGGACCCTTGAGGATGCTTTAGGCCTGAAATGCTTCAACATTTAAGAGTGACAGCTGTTAGAAAAGTAAAGAATACTGATGATTTATTGACACCAATCAACAAGTGTCAACCGTTAGCCAAAAAGGTGGATACACTGTAATCCTCTGGGGTCTTAGTGTTTCTGAAATTACCAGCATTCAAATAAGATAATCCAATATCAAAACCTTACTTAACATAGCCATCAAAGCAACTAATGAGAAGTAGGACAACTTCACCATTACAAATCTCCCAGTTTAGATACACTTGAAATCTCCCAGTTTGATACATTTGAAAGCTGTTTCAAAGTGTTTTGTAGACAAAGTCAAAGAACATTAATATTTAGATACTTAGAGGTAGCATATAGACATTAGGCCTTTTGGTTAAAGCCAATGCTCTTATCTACTTAACAGAAAATTCTTTGATCAGCAATTCACTTTTTTTTTTGGAGACAGTCTCACTCTGTTGCCCAGACTGGAGTGCAGTGATGTGATCTTGGCTCACTGCAAGCTCCACCTCCCAGGTTCAAGTGATTCTCGTGCCTCAGCCTCCTGAGTAGCTGAGACTACAGGCATATACCACCACACCCTGCTAATCTTTATATTTTTAGTAGAGACAGGGTTTTACCATGTTGGCCAGGCTGGTCTCAAATTCCTGACCTCATGTGATCTGCCTCAGCCTCCCAAAGTGCTGGGATTACAGGCATGAGCCACTGTGCCCGGGCTAGCAATTCCTTTTGAAAGAAAGATTTACAAAGCAGAGATTTTCTATCACCTGTTGTTTAGTGGATAGTAACGGAAAGGCAAGATGAGCTCATCTTCCCTTGTATTGCTTAGTGATACTAAGCCATAGACATTCTTGCATTCAACCCACAGAATTTAGTATCATTTCTGGCAATTTTTCAGAAGTAAATGACACTCTAATTCTTCAAAAAATACATTGATGGTCACATACATGGCATGTTGGGATGCAGTAAGGGAGAAAATTATGGTCCAGTTAATAATATTAAATATATCAACCATGGGTACTAACAGGGTAAATGATGCTCTCAGATCCCTAAACCCTGCCCTAAATGCTGGTTCTGGCTCTTCTACATTGTTCTTTTTCCTTTCTTGTAATAGGTTTCTGATGAAGACATTTAGACATGTATTTTTCCCTAGAAAACCAATCACTTGAATAAAAATATATTGGTAAGAACAGTGGAATCATTTCTCTCATAAAACACTGACAAACCTAAACATAATTTTATTTCTGGTAAGCAACGAGCACTTGCTTTATACTCACAAGCACTGTGCTAACACCTGAGGTAGAAAGAAAGTAAGTTATCATTCATTCCTGGCTCCTTCAGGCTGGTCCAGGTGTTCTCCTCCTCCTCTATTCCCGTGTTATGCTACACACATCTCCACCATCGAACTTACTGTGTTGTGATTGCCTTTGTGCACCTTCTTCCTCCTCCTCCTGCCATTACACCAGACTTCGCTTTGAGCAGGGACAGTGTATATTCCTCTTCATGTCCTCAACACAGTGCATTGTCTAGTGTTGTGCCTCACACACAGCCTGTACTCTTATTCCATAATGATTTGGGAGAGGATATGTAATCACAACCTCATGCTGGAGACAAACATGCAACTATAGTAAACTTAATAGAAAATCAGGTGGTAATTAGTGCTAAATCTAACTACAAATTGCTCTTTGGTGTTTCTTCAGCTCTAGAGTGCAGTTCTCTGCAAACAGCTCTCAGACATGCCTTTATTTTTCAGACATGTCACTAACGTAGTTAGAAATATTAAGCACTCCAACTTCCTAATGAATTTGTAAAAAATAGTAAAGACAAAAAGTGAGATAAGGGTGATATAAGGGGGGACATTAAACCATGGAAAAGCAATAGGTTAGCATATTTGGTGATTTGATTCTGTTGCCATCTATCATGGCAAAAAAATCCCTGGTGTATCCGACTACACTCATTAAGTATGAATACTATAAAAGATGATACAACTATATACTGAGAAGCACAGTTGCTATTTCTGTAGGCAAGACTTTACATTTTACAATCCTAACTTTGTTTTTTCAGTAGTGTAACACCAAGACTAACAGAATGAAGTCAGAAGGCCTCTGTCTACTATTTCACGTATGCCATCACTATTTAAATCACAGTGAAGAAACATCCACTAAGATTTCCCCAGAAAGCAACAACGTGCTAGCATAGTCTGAGTTAATTCTTCTCCTTCAATATCTGTCATAAAGATTGTAATTAAATAGAAATAATGTCTGTTAAAGCACCACGGGAAGTTCAAATGTTATATAAATATGACATGATATTTTTAGCATAATTTACATGCACACTTGTCTCTGATTACATGATTTTGTTACTGTTATGAACTTTGAATGTAGAACTATAAAAAAACAATGTTTACTCAAAGCATTATTGTGTTTGGCTGGGATTTCATATTGTTATTATTACTATTATTATTGCCATTATCATTATTTCTTAGTGGTACAACGTATTCTATTATCCCAGAAAAGTCTATCAGGACAATTCCATGCTTCATCTTTGAATGTGAAACCAAGTATTCAACTGTAGCTCTCTTTCTTGGATTTTAGAAAGCAAAATTGTTACTTCATTTGGTCATGAAATTGCTTCCTCTTATTCCCTCAAGAAAGGTACCCTGAGGCCGGGCGCAGTGGCTCATGCCTGTAATCCCAGCACTTTGGAAGGCCAAGGCGGACGGATCACTAGGTCAGGAGATTGAGACCATCCTGGCTAACACGGTGAAACCCCATCTCTACTAAAAATAAAAAAAATTAGCCAGGCGTGGTGGCGGGCACCTGTAGTCCCAGCTACTCGGGATGCTGGAGGCAGGAGAATGGCTTGAACCCGGGAGGCAGAGCTTGCAGTGAGCCAAGATCGCACCACTGCACTCCAGCCTGAGTGACAGAGCAAGGCTCTGTCTCAAAAAATAAAATAAAATTAAATTAAATTAAAAAAAAAGAAAGAAAGGTACTCTGGTTGACCCTGCTGGATCTACTCGCCCGTAAGTTTACAACTTCTTCACCACTCTTGATATAAAAATGACTCTGGGATGTCAGCATCAATGAGATTATTAGGGTCCAGCACAGTCATATAGACAGGACTGAGGAGCCAGGCAAAATGGCTACTGGCCCAAGAAGGGACACATTTAAGCACCAGTAAAAATAGTAAGTACAATGGACAAACACATTCAATATGTTGGCATAATGATTCTAAATACAGCATACACACTCCACTGATCACCTTTGGGAGAGGCTAGTGAATTCTCATTATTTTTAAAAGATATATAATAGGAAGGTGAGCATTCATTCTTATTTTCTTATATCTTCACTTCATAGTAACTCAATAGTTGAAGAAGATGTATTTCTTTTTAAGGAAAGTATTCTAGCTAATAAATAGAAAATGAATGACAAAATATGAACATCATACAATGCCTACATTAATGAATCTATGCAATGATCATCAATGGCTGCAAACATCACAGAAAGAGAATCAACCAAACATTATACTACATGTATACTTACTTTGATACATGGCCTCTTTTTGTTTATGTCCAGTTTCCAAACCTTCTAGGTTCAGGAGTTTAAGTGCTCCAGGAGGAGTTTGAGTGCTCCAGTGTTCATCTAACAAGTTATGTAAATCTTTTGTTGTGCCTAAGAACACTGACTTATTCCTTTAAGGTGGCAATGGAAGAGTTAATGGTTAATTTCAAAGACATCTGAAAAAGCCCTTCCTGCATTCACAGCTCTGACTTGGTACAGGCTTGTCCTTCTAATGGAAGAACACAGCAGAGTATCATCTATGAAGTAGTCTTGCAAAAGTAAATTAATAGAACTCAAATTTCATCAAGTGTCTAGATCTAACTAATGCATTCTAGAAAATGTAAAGGACAGAAACACACAAAACATATTAGGTGACACCATGTGGATGCAATCAGAAAAATCCAGACTACGAGAAACTCTCTAAGCCAAAAAAGAAATATATGTTATTTCTTCCAAAATAATATATTGAGAAAAGAAAAAAACACAAAATTATAGAGATGAAAAGAGCCTTGAGAGACAAGAGGTATACAAACCAGTTGCAATATATACACTTTATATGCACCGATTGAAAAAAAAAAAAACACAAGAAGAAAAACAGAAGATTAGAAAAAAATAAAACAAGATAAAGAAATCAATATAAAAGACAATCCAGTAAATGTAAACGCTAATGGGATATGTGATAATACTAAGGAAGTGTTGTTGTTGCTTTTTAGTTGTGAAAGTGATATTGTGGTTTTGTTAAAACAAAAACATTTTGTTTACATATATAATGAAATAGAGGAAAAAATAATTTCTGAGACTGCTTTAAATATAATGCAAGCAAAGTGGTAGGGATATAGACTAAACAAGATTGTCCATGTATTGATAATTATTGAATTCACATATATTATAAAAGATAGATGTATTGGATTTATTATACCATTCTTTATTTTTGTATACATTTAAAATGTCTAAAGTAAAATATGTTTTAAAAACTTCTCATACAACTCTCTAATCAAATGTATGATAAATAGATTTGATGATCCTAAGTGACTCACAAATCATGACACTCAGTAAAATATCCTATTTCTGGCACATTGATGAAAACCAGAAGAAATCAACATCCTCTTCCTAAATGGCCACAAGAATCCAGATGGTCAGGATAGCTGCTGCTTAGTATCCCCTTCATGATCTGGGAGCATTCAATATTCATTTTTTGATTCAAAAATATCTTTACTATAAAATATATTAAAATAAAAATTAATGGAAATCAGCGTAATATAATTTACATTGGTGCAATTATAAGTCAAAATAATAGATTTTGGAAATAACACATGAATATGAGGTAATTTAGTAGACAGGAAGCTCAACGAAAGTTAAATAATGTGATCACCAAAAAAAGGTGAATATTTCAGTGAATTCATAGCCAAGCACCAGGACAAAGTAGGGGTCAGTCCCGATCTTCTCTCTGTCACTTAAAACACACCTACTCTATCATGCCCATTAAAGGGAGCTGGTTATACTGGAAAGGTTATGGAATTAAACTGGATGGTTAGAAAGTCTAAAGATCTGCCACATCGGGAATGTTTGCAGTAAAATAGGTTTATCTTAGTGAATAAAAGTTCTGGTGGCTCCAGCGAGCTGGCAGCAAGTGAGATCAGAGTGGGGGCCTGGTAGCCTGAGAGGCCTATGCAGAGAATAGGAGGGTGACTATATAAAATGAGTAGCTCTTCTCTACTGAGCCCAATAGGGAAGGATTACAGGGAGATCAAGGCCAGAGACTGTAGATAAGGTATCCTAAAAAGGCAGAGGTCCTCCCTTGTTGATGGCGTGCATATACACACCAGACAACCTTTACCCTCTAAAAGGGATGCTTTTCAGTTCAAGAAACCCTGAGAGTCTGAAATCAGAACTATACTTTATCATAATCACTCTGCTTGTTTGCCTTTTCTGTTCTTATTCTAAATGGTGGTACTTTAAGGGATTATTACCAACCTATTTGTGTCCAAATCACAGCTTCTATTTTTCAAAATTAGCCACCTTTTCCTCCTCCTGCCTAGCATGTTCACTGTTGTCATGTTATGTGGCTTGAAGTATGGCATTTGATCACAGATAGGCGGTGGTTACCTACTTTGAGCTCAGCAAGAAGCAGATGGGTGACTAGACGGGAAAAAGCTTCTATATATATACACACCTAAGTATAAATGATGGGGAAAGGAAGAATCAAGATAAAGAATATGGCAAGTAAATTGTAGTCATTATATTAAAAGTTTTTGAGTAGAAATAAAAGGCTTACATAGCAGTATGTCTTAAGTGGAAACTCTGCTCTGTAGATTTAGATTTCTAATTTACCGAAGAATATCAGAAACTTTGAGCCAGTAGGAATACTTTACCTATAACTGGGACATTATTCTACATTATTCCTTTCTCACTCCTTGACCTAAAGGTGAGACTACTGCGAGCACTTGAAAACCAAAGAAATACAAAGAATAATAGCATTATTCTGAGATGATTGAGTTCTTGCCCTAGCAATTCCTTTAAATTTTGTTTTGAAATGTGTAGCATCATAATTAAGAATTCTTTTTCCCTTTTGTCCCCAACATGCTAAATTAGCAATTTGTTGAAATGAGAAATATAGAGGACTTCCCTCCCAATCAGGATAGATTGTTTTTATATTACCCTAGATATTTTTGTCAGATTTTTCCAGTGCCTGACATGATTAAGTCTAATAAAACTTAAAGTACACTGAAAACAAAATAGATTTCTATTTACATATTCTAGTGTAAACTTATTTAATCACGTCACGCCACCACTAAAGCTAAAATAACCCAAAATGACTAATACAAACAAGGTTTGTGTTTTATAACTGTGTTCATACCTGTGTTTATAATTTCACAGCAGAAATTAGTTTTATATATGACATCAGAATCCAAGCTAGTTCCGTGCTTTACAAACTATGTGGCATTTGTGAAGTCTCAGTTTTCCTATTAGTGAAATAAAGGAGAATGAGATAATCGTTGGTTCCTTCCAGTTTCAATAGGCTTTAAGTCTGAATTCAGAAATTGGAGCTAAATTATATATAATATTTTTTAAAAAGCAATTCATAGAAAGACAATATGTAGAAAGATATAAGAAAATTTACCCAAAAGATGACATGCTATTTTGGAGGAATAGGGTAAGAAGTAGTTCAAGGAAAATTTATTTCTCTACCACTTATGTTTTTGTTTTATTTTTCAAAGTTTTAGGAATCACTGTGGTGGATGTATAATTAGGAAAAACAGACCCTTTTTGGCGTTTAAAATAGCAATGTTTATTTCAGACCACTACTTTGTTTAAGGGTATAAAGCATCTAATATTGTCAGCATGGAAATTAAGATTTGCTTTGCACGTCTTCTTGTTTAGGATAAGTTTCCAAAGCAAGGTAGCATCAGTTGAGTAAAGTCCATGCTATTGGCAGTGTTATTGGGCTAGTCATAAATAGAAGATAAGAATCAGAGACTGAAATGAGCAAATGTGCTGTTTAGGTAACACAGGATTTTACATTGTAGTGCAATCATTTAAGTTCCAGTTTAAGATGTTTTGCTAGACTAAAAATGCTAAATCAAAAGCTGTAACATATCTGTCTATATCCCACACACCACTGAATTTTATCATGGGAACTGGATGAGCATAGTTTCATTCATTTCAAATATTTAGTTGGAATCTCAAAAATTCTAATGTCCATATCTGAGGTCTGAGACCCAGCTCAAGTTTTCTCATTAAATAATGCAAATTTACCTATAGATGAGGGAAGAGCCTAGTCATACATCGTGTATTCACATTGCTTTAGTGGAAAGGAAACAACGGTCAATTCTCTGGCAGAGAAGGGGGCCATAAGAAAAGTAGAGTGCCCTTTGATGAGTTAATGGGTGCAGCACACCAACATGGCACATGTATACATATGTAACAAACCTGCATCTTGTGCATATGTACCCTAGAACTTAAAGTATAAATTTTTCTATATATATATATAGAGAGAGAGAAAAGTAGAGAGTGTGGTGCTTAGACTGAATTCTGGCAGATCAGTGGGTGCCACCTCCTACATTAGAAAATATAGAGGAGAGGCAAGGGAGAGATGGAAAGGCCATTCTAAAGAGAGGAAGGTAAAACAATTTTGATCAGATTATGAAGAGTTTGCATAACTTGTATAAAGTGTGAACTTCAGCATTTAGGCAATGAGCCAGAGAAGGAATATTTCACAGCAATGACAGACTAAGATTCACATTTTACAGAGATTAGTGTGAAAAATCAGTGTAGAAACAGGATTCAAGGATGGGGGAAGGCAAAAAAACAAAATAAATTTATTTTAAAAACTAATATTTTTTAAAAAAAATAGCAAGCCTGGGT
This sequence comes from Nomascus leucogenys, assembly GCF_006542625.1. Classification (NCBI taxonomy): domain Eukaryota; kingdom Metazoa; phylum Chordata; class Mammalia; order Primates; family Hylobatidae; genus Nomascus; species Nomascus leucogenys. The sequence continues at coordinate 85,490,394 of NC_044393.1, read as the reverse complement.
TTGAATTTAGTACATTTTTCATGGCATACATTTATAACTGAAAGATAATATTAATAAGAAATGTATAATAAATGTTTTCATATATTTTGACTTCCAGGATGTGTGCAAATGATGTCCTCATTCTCTGCTGGGATTGGCTTTTATTAAGCATGAATTTCCAAAAGATATATTATAACATTAACAAAACTCATTGAGGGAAGATCTCTTGCTCTTCTGTTCCCTTAAAACCCAGGAATGGGCAATCCCTATCAAAATCTCGATGTTTTTCCAAAAATAGAAAAACCTATCCTAAAGTTTATAAGAAATCTCAAGGGATTCCAAACAGCCAAGATAATCTTGAAAAAGAAGACAGAAGCTGGAGGACCCACACTTTGTGGTTTCAACATTTTTACAAAGCTATAGTAATAAAAATAATGTGGTACTGGCATGAAGACATATAGACCAATGAACTAGAATAGAAAGCCAAGAAGTAAATCCACAGATACGTGGTCAAATGATTTTTGACAAGGATATCAAGACCACTTAATGGGGAAAAGACAGTATGTTCAACAAATGGCGCTGGGAAAACTGGATTTACACAGGCAACAGAGTGATGCTCAACCCTTACCTAACTCTATATGCAAACATTAACTCAAAATGGACAAAGATCTCTGTAAGTCCTAAAACTATAAAATTCTAAGAAAACAAGGCATGTCTTCATGGCATTGGATTTGGCAGTGATGTTGAATATGACGCTAACGGCATAGGCAACCAAAGAAAAAATAGACAAATTAGACTTAATACAAGCTTTTAAAAATTTGGGGTTTTTTTGCCATTTACAAACTCTTATTTGCCATGTTTCTTTTCTTAAAGTTTGGGGCTACATGTGTAGGTTTGTTACACAGGTAAACCTATGTCACGGGGGGAGGGGGTTGTTGTACAGATTATTTTATCACCTGTGTATTAAGCCCAGTACCCAATAGTTATCTTTTCTGGTCCTCTCCCTCCTTCCATCCTGCCCCCTTAAATATACCCCAGTGTCTGACTTCCTTCTTTGTGCTCATAAGTTCTTATCATTTAGTTCCCACTTATAATTAAGAACATACAATATTTGGTTTTTTGTTCTTGTATTAGTCTGCTAAGGGTCATAGCCTCCAGCTCTATCCATGTTCCCACAAAAGGCATGATCTCATTAATTTTTATGGCTGGATAGTATTCCATGGTGTATATGTACCACATTGTCTTTATCCAATCTGTCACTGATGGGCATTTAGGTTTATTCCATGTCTTCACTATCGTGAATAGTGCTGCAATGGACATTTGTGTGCATGTGTCTTTATGGTAGAATGATTCCTTTGGGTATATACCAAGTAATGAGATTGCTGGGTTGAATGTTAGTTCTCTTTTAGCTCTTTGAAGAATTGCCATATTGCTTTCCACAAATGGATTTAATACTCCCACCAAAAGTATATAAATGTTCCTTTTTCTCCCCAACTTTGCCAGTATCTGTTTTCTGAATTTTTAATAATAGCCATTCTGACCAGTGTGAGACGATATCTCATTGTGGTTTTAATTTGTATTTCTCTAATGATCGGTGATATTGAACTTTTTTATATACACTTGTAGGCCACATGTTTGTCTTTTGAGAAGTGTCTGTTCATGTTCTTTGATCACTTTCTAGTGGGGTTGTTTTTCTCTTATAAATTTAAGTTCCTTGTATATGCTGGATATTAAGTCTTGGTCAGATACATAGTTTGCAAATATTTTCTTCCATTCTGCAGGTTGTCTGTTTACCATTGATAGTTTCTTTTGCTCTGTAGAACCTCTTAAGTTTAACTAGATCTCACTTGCCAATTTTTTCTTTTGTTGTGATTGCTTTTGGTTTGTCATGAAACTTTTGCCCATGCCTATGTCCAGGATAATACTACCTAGGTTGTCTTCCAAGCTTCTCATAATTTTGAGTTTTATATTTAGGTGTTTAACCCATCTTAATTTTTCTATGTGGTATAAAGAAGGGTTCCAGCTTCAATACTCTGCATATGGCTAGTCAGTTATCCCAGCACCAGTTATTAAATACAGAGACTTTTCTCCATTTCTTGTTCTTGTCAACTTTGTCAAAAATCAGATGATCATAGATGTATAGCCTCATTTCTGGGCTCTCTATTCTGTTTCATTGGTCTATGTTCCTGTTTTTCTACTAGTACCATGCTGTTTTGGTTACTGTGGCCTTGTAGTATAGGTTGGAGTCAGGTAATGTGATGCCTCCAGCTTCGTTCCTTTTGCTTAGGATTACCTAAGCTATGAGGATGCAAAGGCATAAGAATGATGCAATGGACTGTGGGGACTTGGGGGAGAAGTGGGAGGGGGAGAGGGATAAAAGATTATAAATCTGGTGCAGTGTATACTGCTTGGGTGATGGGTGTACCACTAAAGAACTTACTCATGTAACCAAATACCACCTGTACCCCCAATAACTCATGAGAAAAGAACTCTAAAAATAACAGTTGTATTCACAATTCTATCACCCATTCCTTAGGTTGTTGCTGTCATTATTTCACTTGTCTATATACTATAATCAACCAATAAATTATTATTCTTTAAAAAAAAAAAGGATTACCTTGGCTATTCGGGCTCTTTTTTGTTTCCATATGAATTTTAAGAGTTTTTTCTAGTTCTGTGAAGAATGTTGTTGGTAGTTTGATAGGAATAGCATTGAATCTGTACATTGCTTTGGGCAGTATAGCCATTTTAATAATATTGACTTTTCTTGTCCAGGAGCATGGAATGTTTCTCCATTTGTTTGTGTCCTCTGATTTCCTTGAGCAGTGTTTGTAACTCTCTTTGAAGAGGTCCTTCATTTCCCTTGTTAGCTGTATTCCTAGGTATTCGATCTTTTTGTAGCAATTGTGAACAGTTCATTCATTCCTGATTTGGCTCTTTGCTTGCCTGTTGTTGCTGTGTAGGAATGCTAGTGATTTTTATGCATTGACTTCATATCCTGAGACTTTGCTGAAGTTGCTTAGCAGCTTAAGAAGCTTTTGGGCTGAGACAATGGGGTTTTCTAGATATAAGATCATGTCATCTGAAGACATAATTTGCCTTCTTCTCTTCCTATTTAAATATATTTCTTTCTTTCTCTTGCCTGATTGCCCCAACCAGAACTTCCAATACTATATTGAATAGGAGTGGTGAGAGAGGGCATCTTTGTCTTGTGCGGATTTTCAGTGGGAACGTTTTTAGCTTTTGCCCATTCAGCATGATTGGCTGTAGGTTTGTCATATATGGCTACTATTATTTTGTGGTATGTTCCTTCAATACCTAATTTATTGAGAGTTTTTTATGTGAATGGATGTTGAATTCTATCAAAGGCCTTTTCTGCATCTTTTGAGATAATCATGTGGTTTTCGTGTTTAGTCTTGTTTATGGGATGAGTTACATTTATTGATTTGTGTATGTTGAACCAATCTTCGCATCCCAAGGATGAAGCCTACTTGATCATGGTGGATTAGCTTTTTGCTGTGCTGCTGGATGTGGTTTGCAAGTATCTTGTTGAGGATTTTTGCATTGATGTTCATCAAGGATATCAGCCTGAAGTTTTCTTTTTATATTGTGTCTCTGCCAGGTTTGGGTATCAAGATGCTGGTCTCATGGAATAATTCGAGGAGGATTTCCTCCTCAGCTTTTTGAAATAGTTTCTGTAGGAAAGGTACCAGCTCAAAACCATGCAATTATATGGAAATTAAACAACATGCTCTTGAATGACTATTGGGTAAATAATGAAATTAAGGCAGAAATCAAGAAGTTATTTGAAAATAATGAGAAAGATACAACATACCAGAATCTCTGGGACATAGCTAAGACAGTGTTAAGAGGGAAATCATAGCACTAAATGCCCACACCAAGAAGTTAGAAAGATCTCAGATTAACAACCCAACTTGACAACCAAAAGAATTAGAGAAGCAAGAACAAATCAACCCCAGAGTTAGCAGAAGATGAGAAATAACAAAAATCAGAGCTGAACTGAAGGAAATTGAGACATGAAAAAACATTCATAACATCAACTAATCCAGAAGTTGATTTTATGAAAAAATTATTAAAACAGGCCCCTAGCTAGACTAATGAAGAAAAGAGAGAAGACCCAAATAAACACAGAAATGACAGAATAAAAACATCCATCAGAAACTATAACAAACACCTCCGCACACACAAACTAGAGAAGTTAGAAGAGGTAGATAAATTCCGGGACACATACAACCTCCCAAGATGGAGCCAGGAAGGAATTGACTCCCTGAACAGACCCATAATGAGCTCTGAAGTTAAATCAGTAGTAAACAGCCTACCAACAAAAAAAGCCCTGGACCGAATGGATTCACAGCCAAATACATTTTTCTATTTTGTACATGAAAAGGCAATATCAACAGAGTAAAAAGGCAACCAATAGAAAGGGAGAAATATTTGCAAATCATATATCTGGTAGGGGATTTTTATCTAGAATACATTATATAGAGAACTCCTAAAACTCAACAAAAAACAACCTAATTTAAAAATGGACAAAGGATTTAAATAAATACTTCTCTAAAGAAGATATACAAATGTCCAATAAGCACATGAAAAAATGCTCACCATCACTAATCATTAGGGAAATGTAGAACTACAATGAGATCACCACACACCTGTTAGGAGGGCTACTATCAAAAAAACTAAAATAAAACCACAGAAAATAACAAGTGTTTACCAGGATACAAAGAAATCAGAGCCCTGTGCTCTGCTGGTGAGAATGTAAAATAATATAGCTATTGTGAAACACAGTATGGTAGTTTCTCAAAAAAATTAAAAATAGAATTAACATGTGATTCATAAATTGCACTTCTGAGTATATACCCAAAATAATTGAAAGCAGAATCTCAAAATGCATTTGTATGCCCATGTTCACAGCAACATGATTCACAACAGCTAAAACATGGAAGCAACCCAAGTGTCCATTCATGAATGAATGGATAAGATGTGGTATATGCATACAATGGAATATCCTTCAGCCTTGACAAGGAAGAAAATGCTGACGTATGCTACAACATGAACCTTGAAAACTTTCTGCTAAGTGAAATCAGCCAGTCACAAAAAGACCAATACTACATGATTCCATTTCTATGAGATACTTAGAGAAGCCAAAATCAGGGAGACAGAAAGTGGGAGGCTGGACGTCAGGGGCTGAGGTGGATGGGGAGCTACTGCTTAATGAATACAGAGTTTCAGTTTTGCAAGATGAAAAAAATTATGGAAATGGATACTGAGGATGATTGCATGACACTGTAAATGTATTTAATAATACTGAAATATAAATTTTTAAAAGGTTAAGATGGTAAGTCTTATGTGTATTTTACCACAATAAAAAAATGTGAAAACAAAAGCCCCTGGAATGACTATAACTTACAGGAGAGTGGAATAACCTGTTGGAATGAAGATGATTCTGAGGTTCAGGCAAGTCTTTTACTTTGTGTGGTTGAGATAGGACCGTCAACATTAAGTAAGAAGTCTGGAAGACAGAAAATGTACGGGAGTATGTGAAGGAATGTAAATCATAAAAAAAGGTAATTGTGGAATCTATCAGAGGCAAGAAGAAAAAGAGTGGAGGAAAAGTACATAAAACTCAAAATATAGGCCAGGCATGGTGGCTCATGCCTGTAATCCTAGCACTTTGGGAGGCCGAGGTGGACAGATCACGAGTTCAGGAGATCGAAACCATCCTGGCTAACACAGTGAAACCCCATCTCTACTAAAAATACAAAAAATTAGCCAGGCGTAATGGTGGGTGCCTATAGTCCCAGCTACTCAGGAGGCTGAGACAGGAGAATGGCATGAACCCGGGTGGCGGAGCTTGCAGTGAGCCGAGATCGCGCCACTGCACTCCAGTCTGAGCAACAGAGCGAGACTCCATCTCAAAAAAAAAAAAAAAAAGAAAGAAAAAAAACTCAAATATAAATTAAGTCCAACAATGGTAAAATAACAAGGATACCAGAGAAAATAAGAGCAGAGATAATAAATGCTACATTGAGTTAATCTGGTAATGCCTTAGACTATCAGCAAAGACAGGGGACTGAGGGCTCAGATTTGTATTGTGATACAAAATGGACATCTATGCCTATTTGAATGTACGTAGAAATCCCCCTGGAAATGGTTTAATAAAAAGTATAAGAATTGGTATAGAGTTTGGGGTCACATCAGGAGAAAAGATCCAAAATTTTGCAGGAAGAATTTGTAAATACCAACAGGAAATTCACTAACAAGAGGTGGGATAGTAGAAATTATGAAGAGACAACTGGGATCACAAAAAAGCAGATAACATTTGCATATTTGATAAAAAGAAATAGCACCACATGATGCCTTGGTTTTGGGATACCTGAGAGCTCCCTACATGAATTTGGACAAATTTCTTTACCTGGTTTGCTTCTGTACAAAAGAGCATAATTTTATTTTCTACAACAGGGCTGAGTTACCACAATTAGAACACTCTTGAAAGGCATAGAGATGATAGCTAAAAAGGTCTACAGCAGTACAACTTATAATATCAGGAAAAATATCCCCCAGCTGCAGCCATTAAACAAACCCTGTCCCCAGCCCTGAGCTGAGGTCAATGTATGAAGCTCGTACACAAAGAAGTACTTTGGCAGCAGCAGGAGCTGCATGAATCAATGTCGTGAAACAAAACGACCGTCAGCTGCATTCAAGCCCCATTGTGGAAGGGAATCAATATTTGACAGGCATTTTGTAAAAGGACACAAATTAGAAAGACAAAACATTTAAAAATATTTCATAGGAGGCAGACAAAGAGCAGGAAGTCAAATCCTAGACTATAAGAACAGGCATGCTTTATTAGTGAGAACCTAAGCCATGCTGTGAGAGTGCACTGGTATTTATGATAGGCTCTGGATCATCTAAATCAATAAATACTCTACCTTACTGAGAAGCCGACTGTATCCAACACATGGGCCAGGCAAATTCCCATGGTTGCCAACACTTATTCAATAAACAGGTTTAATAAGTGATTTTAATCAATATGAAGAAACTATGTGTAAGAATTTAATAATTCTAGGATGAACTGATGGACAGCAGGAAAAAATATTAGCTCACTGAAGAATAAAAATAACTCTTTCTTGCTAGGTTAATAGATGCTTAATGTATAAAGCATGGTATAATGGATTTTTTTTCTTATAGCAGAGGGCCAGCAAACTTTTTCTATAAAGCACTAGAGAGATTATATTTTAGACTTGCAGATCACACAGCCTCAGTCTCATCTACTTAATCTACAGCTGTTTCATGAAAGCAGCCATAGACAATGTAGTAACAAATGCAGCTGTGTTCAAATAAAACTTTATTTACACTAACAGATGGCAGGTTCAATTTGACTCACTATCCTTAAGGCCTCAACATATCGAATGAATAGACACTAAATAGCTCTGTCTTCTCCTTTGTAGCTTGCCTCACACACTCCAGGTGAATCATCTGGTCACCTAGTAGATCTGGTTTTAACTCTGCATAGTTAACATGAATGTGAACCTGCTTTTTTTTTTTTTTATTTTGTTCACTGTCTGTTTCCCCTAACTTTCCTCCACTCTCCAAGATGAAGGTGAGTTCAGTGAAAGCAAAGACCTTGTTTGTGATCTTGAGTATTGCCAACAGTATCTGGCACTTATAGAACCAGTAAATGATGTAGGTTGAATAAATGTATACTAGGACTTTGAGTGGATTTTTACCAAAATTCAGATTTTCAGCTAAAGCTTTGAGCAAAAGACAATTGATATCCCCTTATTAGAAAGAAAAATTAGTAGACACATCCTCACAGATGGATTAACCTCATCCCCCCAACTACCTTCAGCCTTATGCAGAGACCACACTAGATATTTAACTGAAAGTCATGGAAAATACAGGTCTGGGGGAGAATGCTTTTGCTACATTTGTTCCTACCTTCTTCCAAACTAAGGGACAGTGGCTCCAAGAGACCACTCTTCAAGATAATGGGGAGGTGGGGGTGGGTGGGGGGCGGTCTGGAAGAAAAAGGAAGTGACACCTTATTTCCCCAAGGCAGCTTGAATTTCAGAAACTCACAGGCCTAAGTTCATACACTGTGAGCACTGTATATCTGATACTGAAACTTGGGGACAAACAGTATCATAGATACTGGTGACAATTTCTAGCGTGGAGTGTTCTGAGTGGAGAAGGTCTCTGGAGCAGCCTGATGGCAAGGTAGGAAGAGACGGCATTTGAAGGGCATTTCTGCTGCTTGAAATAGCAAAATGTATAAAGTCAGGCTCAGAACATCTTACACCTTCTGAGGATGTTGATTGGCAATGGTGAACTGTAAGGGGGTAGGGGCTGGATGGCTTTGCTTAGGCAGGACCTGAGTGGGGTAGACACTTGTCAGAAAGTATATTGTCTATGTCATGAAACTGTTTAAGGGAAACATCATTGAAAACGGATGACCACAGAACCACTCAAAAATCTGTTCAGAAGACAGCCACCTTGTGGGGGCGGGTGCCTACTATACAGATAACTAAACATCAGCCTCGAAAACATTAGCTTCTTTTTATATTATCCATCTATTGTGTTACTTATGAATTCTCCTTTCCCAACAATGGATTATCTCACAGACTAGGAAACCAGTCAGACAGAGTAAAAAAAAAAAAAAAAAAAAAAAGATGAGAAAATGTTAGATTATACTCCTTTTCCACATATCCCTGAGAGCCAGAAGAGGCCAGAGGTGGCAAGATCTGAATATGAGATTCAACTTGTAAAGCACAGGGTTATACTTCAGTATCTCAAAGGGTTTTAATGACAAAAATGAGACCGTTCTGATAACCAAATGATTGGAAAATATAAAATCCATAAAAAGATGTCAGCACGGGTCATAGAAATTAGATCCAGAGAATGTTTAAACATGATTAGAAAAAAATAAAACCATTTTAATTTATGCCAAAGTTCGATCATTTAAATAAACTCATTAAAAGCCTTTAATCTTTCTCTCCAAGTCCTACTGGTCATTCAAAAATAAAGTGTTTGTTGTGTGTCAGGCACAAAATTCAGAATAAAACTTGCTCTCCAGGTGTACCTCCTTCCACATAGCCTGTGAGGCACATGGCTTGCTCACCTTGGTATTGCTAGTATATATGTAATAATGCTTAAAACCAAACTTTATTTCTCTCCCCAATGAAATATCTGTTCCAATTAATTTAATAGCCTTCTATTGCCCTTGAAACAGAAGGTTTGGAGATTTGAGTCATGGGTTTTATTTTTTTTTAATTTTTTATGCCTCTCACATTTGCTTCCCACAGTCACTGTCTTTCCATTTTCATTCTTTCAGGTGTTCCCTGTTTTCTGTCACCTCAGTTGCCATCCTATTTCAGGTGGTCTGGACTACTGAAGTGAACCACGCTGATTTCTCTAACACTCGCCATCCATTTGAAGAAGTAATATACATTGCTACTGAATAATCATCCCAAATTACTGAATACTATTCAAACCTTCACCAGTACTCTATTTCCTAGGCTAAAACTTCAGCCTCACCTTGAAAGCTCTCTACAAACAAATTGGTATATTTCCTACCTGAACACCACTCACTACTTTTTGTCAATCTACCTCAGTTACCTGTTCCCTTTTCCCTACACGTGCCTTTTCTTCCCACTTTCCAACTTTACCCATTGTATCTCCCTCTGCTTCTAGGGGTCTTTTGAGAAGGACATAGAGCCGTAAGATTGGGGGACAATACTCCAAGCATCATCCAGATTGGGATTCCCATAAAAAGGGGTCACATGAGATTATGTACTCCCAAGGATCTGTCCACAGAATCATGGACAAAAGAACTATTGTATCAGAGAAAAAAGAAGCTAAATTTTAAGAATAATTCCTCAAGCTAGTTCCCCAGCATCGAGTCTCATTTAGTAGCTCTAAGGTGGAATTTATAAATTTGTAGTTTAACAAGATTACTAATTCATTTTGTTGATTAGACAGGTGTGGGAACTGTGATTCTCTGCCCACAGGCATTTGGCCTGGGAGCCTAAGAGTCAATGAGGAGAAAACCTAAACCACCGTCACTGGTATTGTACCTAATTATTGTTAGAACATGGGGAAAATCATACTGTTTTCCCCGAGTCCATACACTACACCTTTGGAGAACCACATAGCACTGACTGGCTTTCTTTAAAAATCAGATCACTTGTCCTTAGCTCTCCAAAGCACAACCACCTAAAGGAAATGAGTTCATTAGTATGGCCTCAAAGTCTTAATTTGAATAAATTGTCATTCACCTGTCTGCAGAGAAAAAATGGACATCCCCAAGTTCACCTCACTCTCGCACACAGTACCTTCTGCATATAACTTCTAAACATAAAAGACCAGTGAGAAAAATTTCAGGCTGTATGTCAAAGTAGAAGAACGAAATTGAAGGGCCTAATAAGAACAAATGTTTCACCCACCGGGGGAATAGTCTCTGGCTAGAGAATGTTTACTTTTCATCTAAAAAGTTGGCCAAAATACTAAGTCACAGGCTGAGCAACGGCCTCTTTGAAAGGGCATCTCCAGAGCTAACAAGCTCCCAACACTATAGCAACATATTGACAATCTGGAACAAGCTAACATGCTGAACGCCACCGGACCTCCTCATCCCCCAGGGAAGGCAAATAGGACAGAAAGTTCAGATCCAAAAGCCTCTCTCCTCTCCTGAGAGTGCTTTGCATTTCAGCCAGGCTACATTGTATCAGCACTATCATAACATTATGGTAATTGCCATAGCACTTGGCAATTAAAAAAATTAGGCAGTTCTGCTGGAGGCTGTGAACCAGGTGAGACTAATTAGAGCTTAAGAAAGCCAAACTGTTTTCACTATCCTTGGTGAGCTCTGTCCAAGAGTCATTCACTGACTTTCCTAACAAAATATAAGGGTTAGTTTTACTCCTTTGGGGAAGCAGACTCCACTCTCTAACACAAACCCAGAAAGTAAGTAACTAGGGCTTTTGCTATTTGACAAAGACCTGACATACTTTTCATTAGTGAACAGTTAGAATTCATTCAAATTATATTATTAAAAGGAAAAAAAACCTTAATGACTTAAGTGATATATTCTCAAAAACGTGTCAAAGTTAGGCAGTTGATGATTCAGCAGCTCAGCAATGCTGGGGCTTTGAGTGAGCATTTCCAGAATTACCTGTTTTTTCCCTCGTGGTCACAAGATGGCTACAGTGGTTGCAGGCATCACATCTTCATACAGCAGTGTATTAGTCCATTTTAACCCTGCCATAAAGAAAGACCAGAGACTGGGTAATTTATAAAGGAAAAGAGGTTTAATTGACTCACGGTTCTACATAGCTGGGGAAGCCTCAGGAAACTTACAATCATGGTAGAAGGCAAAGCAGGCAAATCTCACAAGGCAGCAGGCCAGAGAAGGCAAAAAGTGAAGGCGGAAGAGCCCTTTATAAAACCATCGAATCTCGTGAGACCTCATTCACTATCAGGAGAACAGCATGGAAGGAACCGCCCCCGTGTTCCAATCACCTCCCTCCCTCCACACGTGGGGATTACAATTCGAGATGAGATTTGGGTGGGCACACGGAGCCAAACCATATCAAGCAGTATCCAAAACAGAAATAAAGAAGATGGAAAGAGTCGTGTTTACACTCTTTTCCGGGAGAGTAAAATAATTCCCAGAAACCTCAAATTTCCTTCTGTCACTAAGGAAAGTTAGTCACATGTTTTCCTCTAGACAAATCACTGGTAAAGAATTTGATTCCCATGGTTGACTTAAATAAGTAATATCTCATCCCTTGTAGCTTGCCGTCTTACTGATAAAGACTAATTGGGTGGTGGGTCCCTCTGCAGGTAAATTATACCTGTGTAATTACCATGGAAATGCCCTTTACCTGATATGGCAGGAAAGGGATGGGGGATGCTAAGTGTCCAGTTCAGTTGTCATAAGTAGTTGTGTTGTGTCATCAATAGTTGTGCTGTAATCAACAGCTAAATGTTAGGTTTTAGGGTATTTAAAGTAAATAAGTGAGGCAGCTCTGGAATTTTGAAGTGAAGTTGCCAACAAACATGTCTAGATACTACTGTGTTAGGAATTCAGACAGCAGGATGGCAAACATTGCATTAAGAAGTCACTAATTAATTCACAGAATACACACCTTGGAGAATGTAGGGTGTTAGAGTTTTAAGGGGATGAGAAGGTATGTTATTGAAGATATCATCAAGAGGCTACAAAGTAAGAAAAATCTATGGGGACATGCTTGCTTGCTTCAACAGAGAAGGCACCAAAGAGCCTAAGTATCATTATATTCGGAAGGTAACAGGATGGGAAAAAAGAGTCAAATTTAGAACTTTTGTATGAAAATAAGAATTGGAAATGGGAAGTTACTTCTATTAATATATCTCACATCCCACCACCTCATCAACAACTAAGAGAGTTCTGAGCTACAGTTAAAGGGAAAAATGTGTCTCATTACAAGATGAATAGAAAGGATGTGTTGTTGCAGTAATTCCTACACAGCAATAATTGTTATGAGAAAATTTTAGCAAACACTGTCTTCAACAGGTGTGACCAATGTTCTTATTACGCTCAGGCCCCAACACAGCTGTAGCTCTTTAAAGCAGTGGTTCTCCCACTGTAATCGCAATAACAGCAACATGAACATCATCTGGGAACTTCTTAGAAATGAAGTTCACAGGCTGCACCCCATATTTTATATTAGCATCTCTGGGGATGGGACCTAATAATCTGAGTTTCAGCAGCCCTCTGCATGATTTTTCCAATGTAAGCTAATGTTTGAGAGCCACCTCCAATGTTTCTGGCATCTTAATCTTTTCCTAATACTTAAGCCAGAATCAGAAATTGAAAGGAGTTGTTTGGTCTCAGTTCTTCTCTTTTACTTTTTTTACTTTTTTTTTCTTTTTTGGTCTTCATTTCTGGTCAATTACTCATTCTCTAATGGATATTTCTAGCAACGAAATAGCTTTTGCTTGTGACCTACCACTATAATTGTGAGCTGAATCTAGAAATGAACTATGGCCTTGTTTGAAAAAGTAATGCTGTTTGCATTAAAATGAGTTTATTGTTCCGCTCTGAGAAATCATTGAGGTATCAAATCTAGAAATGGCCAATGAAAATTACATAACACAGAGTGCTACCATTTAGAGGCCAACTTCCTGTTCAGCAGAAACAAATGAATTTGCCTTTCCTGCATTTTCTTTACAGAATTGTTTAAGAAAACGTATGCCCAGCTATCCTGCCTCTTCGAAGAATTTCTATGTGAGTTCTGGCTATGCTGTAGAAGGGACAGTGGCTAATTTCCTTTCCCCAGGAGAGCACAAACCAAGACTATCACCAGAACCAGATTCATGCTATTCTGCAAAAGAGCTGTAGTTAAGAAAACCCATTTATCTTCTCTCCCAATAATGAGGCTTAAACCTAAGGTAGTTAGTTAACGTAAGTATTTGTGGATTACAGAGCTCAATGTTTCCTTCTCAATGCTAGGATTTTAAAAGGCAATGAACATTTTCCTATAACTCAATTTAAAAATGCATCTCTAAACATGAGAAAAATATCAGCATTGTTTCTTTTTGCCTTTGGTCAAATTGTTTATTGTTTATTTAATTACCTTTGTTTTGAGAGACAGTTCCGGGCATAAGTGTGGCAGATGGAGATGTTACTTGGAAAAAGTTCATCAGATGATTCTGATGTCCTGCTTTCTATCATTTCCCGTTCCTTTTCTCAACACTTAAGATGTCATGGCTATGGGGACGACAATCTCTGGGCCAATACATGGTAGTCAGAGAAATAAAGGCCCAAGTACTGAGTTATAAAATCAATACAAAGGAGTCTCAATGAATCCCATCCAAACTGAGATAACTAGAAAATAAAGATCATGTCTCTCCCAGTCTAAGGAAATCAGGAACAATGTATTGTGTCTGTAACCTGTATCCTTAAATACTTATACCCACAAAAAGCCAACTCAGCCTTACATAGTCCGACATCTCCAGGAGGCAGTAGATTAGAGCTAAAGAACCTAAGATTTGGAGGGTAAGTGGGGTAGGGAGAACACTAAGACCCAGAAGCTTCCACTGAAAACAAGTTTACTGGAGGCAAAAGCTTACTAAGGGTAAGCGGAGGAGATAAAATACCAGGAGGGAAAAACTTATTCTAGCTAAAGTGTGAATTGTTGACACTTCAGTGAGAATTGTGGCATCAGTGCAGATGAATTTCCCTGTAGTCCAGAATTCTTGTAATCCACTGTGGTTTTGTTTCTCTTCTAGTTTTAAAAAGTCTCAAAGCAGTGAAACACAGAACTGCCCTTGATCATGTACATCAATTTCTTATGATGGTGATAAGTCTATTTCAACTTTCTGCAGTCTTCTGTATAGTAATACTGTAGAGAAAACAGCAATATTTATAGTTCCAGCTCCAAAAGTCAATAGCAGCATGGTTTATGGTTTCTTCTTCTTACTTAAGGTAAAAAAATAGAATATTAATGCCAGATGCTTAGAATCTTTGTTGTCTACATATCAAGGTCAATTATATCTTGGGACAAAGCTAGTTCCATTTGGCCACCAATATTGCTGATGTCTTGAGCCAAATCAGTGATGAAGAGTGGTCCAACTAACACAATCACCTCCATCTCTCTCCTAGAGCTTCCTGAATTTGGTAGTAAGACACATCAGATGATCCCTTTAATAGAATACAGCTCCAGCCATCCTCAGCTTAGAGCATGAATTTTCAATAGATGGAATATGACGACAAAAATTGGTTCTTGGGGGCAAAAGTCTTAGATATTATAATGATTGTAACCCTCCAAAGACCATACCTGACAATATCCAATTCCTTAGTGTTTAACTTTTCTTCTTAGGGAGAATTTGATGTGTCTTGGTAAGGGAATGATCATGAAAAAAAATATTGAGAGACATTGGCATATGAGCTCCCACATCTTTGCTGACTGACATAAGATCCCTAGCCTGCCTGACCACTCACCTTTCTCCCAGTGGCTTCAGGCCAGATTTGGGGAGAAATATAACTTTCCACAGGTATGGGTCTCACAGCAATTACAAATTTCAATGTTACCTTCTAGAAGAGACTACCTACAAGATGACAGCAAAAGGTTCTAATCCTTAATAGACTTCCAGAAGATAGTCTACTATGACAATACTCATCTAATACATTCACTGAGGTGACAGAAAATTGTAATAACAAAATTGGAATATGGGAATGATGTTAGTCATTTGACTGGTTATTTTATATTTTATGAAATCATATTCCTAAGCAAGCAGTTTCTATATGCAAGTTTTAAGAAACTAGCCTCACATTATGGTCAATTTGATTCAATTAATAGTTTCTTGAAGGAGCAAATAAACTAAACTTACATGAAATGTTTAGGTCAGGGTAAAAATAAATGAAAGTATGGGATAAGAGGGAAGAGAAGAAATTTAGTATGAAAAACCACTATTCCTCATCCTAACAGAATAAAAGGAGCATCATATTTGAATAAACATTGAGTTATATTTATCTCAAAAGGCAAGAATGATCAAAAAGATACATTAAAGAGAGCTCTAAAGTGTTCCAAATGTTACTTAGAAGTGCATCAAGTTCCTCTGAATTAAATTAAATCCCTAGTTGTATTGTATTCGTGGTGAACACAAGACAATCAGTTGATTGCATGGTTCAGTACATAATCAGGGGAGGGCAGCAAACTAAGTTCAAACCAGAAATATAGGGGTTTATCTCTGCATAAGCCATCGCAGGTAAAGAAGAATCCTTCAAAGTAAGTTGGAGAAAGCAGTCTGAGATTCTACTCATATTCACTATTCTGCTCCTATTAGAGCTAACCCACCTTAATCTTCTACTGAATCTTCTACTGAATTTTTGGAGTAATTACTGAAGCCTAACTTTGAGCACTAAAGAAACTAAGTTTCTGATAACTTTTAAGTAACTTGTAATAAAGTTAAACTGGAGCTAAGTTACTCAAGTCACCTGTAATACAGGTGTCAGATGTCGCCTGTAATATGGCAGACTTGCTGATACATTAAGATAGTATACTAACTAGCTTTGATTATTTTTTCAAAGCTTCATACTAGTGAGTAAGGTATTATTTAATGGACAAAGTAGTAGATGCTAATTTAACCTTTCCTTACACTGTTAATAGTATTTATTTCAGACCAGTTTCCCAACCATAGATGCACATTGGAATCACCTGGGAAGTTTCAGCGTTACTGATATCTGAGTTCTGTACTATCTAGTTCATGATTTAATTGTTCTAGGTTAGGGCCTGGATATTAGAATTTTTAAGAGCTTCCCAGGTGATCTAACTTGCAGCCAAGTTTGAGAACTCCCCTAGATTCTTTAATTAGGAAAGAATATGGTTTTGGACCTGATTAAAATCCTAATTTGCCAGCTCTCTCTGCCATTTTTAATGACTTCTGATTACCTGTATATAGAAAAAGGACTACCTCTTAAATTAAAACCATAGTAAAATGCTTAGTTCCTTGACACAGCTGTTAAAAAATTAGCTTAACTGTATGGTGACAAACTATGGCTTTATTCTTTCTCTGCCTGCCTTAATACCTGGGAATAACCTAACTTATTCTGTGCAGCCTCAAAAGGCTACTTCCCCTCTCTAAACTCAACATTTTTGGTGAATTTATCTCTGCCTGGTCATAGTAGTTTACACCTAACACCACTGGCATTCACATCCAAATCCACAAATGCTTCTACCGCTATACTGGCAAATTGTTTCATCCATTAAAAGAGCAGGTCATGTTTGAAGAATCTGGCTCAGGTGATGCTTCAGCAGCCTTCAGTAGCCTTCAGATGGCATGTAATATAGATCTAGAATATAATTTGGAGTTGAAACTCAGATTTGACTCTTATGTTTAGCATACTAATGTTAGACAGTCAGAGAGGAGCAAAAAAAGTAACTTAGCAGATTGTGACTGTAACCAGAAAAATCTAAAATCATCAACTCTGAACTGAAGGAGGTCTGTCTGATTTGAGCCTTGGTGATATGAAGGCAGACACAGCAACTTCTGATGACCATTCACCAAGTAACTAGGTATTTAAAGAGCACTGGTTAGTGAGTTGCTTTGTAGTTGGGAATTGACATGGGAACGTCATGTAACTTACCCATTGAAATTAATAAGGACATGTCAAGGAGTAGATTCTGCATTTGGAGTTAGTGTGGCTACACAAGTATCAATGAAGAAAAGCCTTAGAACAATATGACACCCAGTGTGGACATCTGCTTGAATGGAAATACATCTGCAAGTGGGAATCTAGAATCTCTCTCAGCTCTATAAGAATCTCTATGGAGATATCACCCATACAGCAACAGGGGTAAGAGGTAGAAATTTACTTGTGCTTCCACCTACCTGTCATCAGGCTTATGATGAACTCCAGTCTCTGCTGAAAGAAAAACAGTAGAACTGATTTGGTAGGTTGGCCAGCTTTGCTGCTCACATTGCTTCTCCTAAAGGAGGCATTAATAATAAACCAGCTGACGATGGTAAAGTTTGGTGGCATGGCAGGGCAGTAGCAGCCATGAGACACCTTACCTGGAATAAGAACATTTCATTGGAATGACAGGTGGATTAGTTCTCAGGATCCTAAAGTTGTTGGCAGGCAATATGTTGCAGTATAGAATTGTGGCATACAGCAACGTGTCGGGAGTCATCTAGATGCAGTCAGATAAATATTTCTCACTTTTCTAGGATGACTTCTAGAAAACAGAGCTAGCACACTGCGGCAATACTTTTTGTGGCATTTTCCACCATCCCTTAAGACTTAAGAAGCCTTACATGTAGCTAACTGGTATTGACATGTTAATGCCATATGAAATTTGCATTCTAGACTGGTTTCTCCAAAGACCCATGGAAAACAACTGTGGCATAGATCCAAAGTTAAGGATATGCATTAAGATAAATCTACATTTTACTCTTAATATTGCTATTTATTAGTTGTATGGCCTCAAACTACTCAAACTCTCTATACCTGTTCCCTCACCTATAGTAACATGGTGAATGATAGGATTTCTCTTGAAAAAGCTGAGAGAAATTAATTGTTACTACGCTGCTTCCCACACTTTATCCTGTTGGCAGTTTGTCCTCGTAATTATATTAAGCTTATAGAAATGATTACTTTTGATAGCTTCATCTAGCTTAATAAGATAATTGACTCTTTTTCAAAGTAGAAAACATTAAAATGAAGCAACTTGAATGTTATCCACAATATTCTGCACCATTTAAAGAAAAATTATAGGAGCTAGACTATAGTCAGCCCACCTAAAATGATGTTGACAGAGGCAGGAGAAGAATTCACATCTTCCGCTTTGGTTAAAATATTATTATTATAGGTCACCATGGAATGACTTGTATTTCCAAACACACAAAAGAAAAAAATGGCTTAGTATGCTTGGCAAATCTAGTCTCAATTCTTAAGTAAGGTCTATCTGCTTCCTTTGTAGCAAAAGATAATCCCAGAACCCCATGAAGTCACTTCATTTTTGTTACTTGTTTAGACAACATAAGCCGTCTCACCTAGAAACATCCCAAGAATGAGAGTTGATGAGTGTCAACCATGCATTTTACATTAGCTTTTGCACAAAGACCCCTAATGAAGTTGATTTGATAGGTGATGAGAGTAAGGTGGTGTGAAATAAAAATAAAATCCTACGCCCTATAATTGACTGAGCAGACCCCTTTTGGCCAAGGAGACTCCAAAAAAACTTTAAAAACTGTTTCCCAGTCATGATAAGGGAGACTGATCACACCTCAGCACATCCTCTTCCTCACCAACCACTACCAGATCTTTTTCCAAAGCATTAACAGAAACCAGCCCTAGAAAACAAAGAAAGGAAGACAGACACTTCCAATGATTTCAACCAACCACCTCATGCTGTGGCCAGATTCCCCTCCTTTTTCGTGGTTTCCACATGACGACTCAGCACAAAGCATTCCTCCCTAATAAATGGCCACCAACCAGGGATTGGTCCTGGCCAGTTTACAGAGGCAGCTTACTAAGTGCCTTTGCATCCTATGTTTCAATTTTTGATGTATAGAGCCCAATTTTACTGCATTTTAATATTAAGTCTCCACCCCAAAGTGAACATGGGACATATGTAGCATACATGTTTCCTTAACTTGTGATATGGTTTGGCTGTGTCCCCACCCAAATCTCATCTTGAATTATAGCTCCCACAATTCTCATGTGTTTTTGTGGGGTTTTTTTGTGTTTTGTTTTTTTTGAGAGGGAGTCTTGCTCTGTCGCCCAGGCTGGAGTGCAGTGGCGCAATCTCGGCTCACTGCAAGCTCCATTTCCCGGGTTCACGCCATTCTCCTGCCTCAGCCTCCCGAGTAGCTGGGACTACAGGCACCCGCCACTATGCCCAGCTAATTTTTTGTATTTTTAGTAGAGATGGGGTTTCACCGTGTCAGCCAGGATGGTCTTGATCTCCTGACCTCGTGATCCACCTGCCTCGGCCTCCCAAAGTGCTGGGATTACAGGCGTGAGCCACCGTGCCTGGCCCTCTCATGTGTTTTTGGAGGGACCTAGTGGGAGATCATTGAATCAAGGGGGAAGTTTCCCCCTTACTGTTCTCATGGTAGTGAATAAGTCTCATAAGATCTAATGGTTTTGTAAGAGGAAACTCCTTTTGCTTGGCTCTCCTTCTCTCTCTGGACTGCCACCATGTAAGACATGCTTTTCACCTTCCATCATGATTGTGAGGCCTCTCTAGCCATGTGGAACTATGAGTCCATTAAATCTCTTTTTCTTTATAAATTACCCAGTCTCGGGTATGTCTTTATCAGCAGCGTGAAAATGGACTAACACACCATGCATGTGTGCAATGCCGCCCCCCCAACCCTGAATATTCACAGGTTCTGTTATAACCTATTAAATATGTATGTTTAGCCAAGCTACTTAGCATAAGCCTCCTGTCCCACTCCTCCTTTTGTGAAGCAACTGCTCCACTTCCCAGCCTTCAGGTTGTAAGCCATTATAAGAAATAAGATTCTCCTTTCCAAATTTATAGATCTCATGATTTTAAGTTGACAATGGTTGGGTATTTTGATCAACCTCTCAAAATGAATTTTAGAAGCAACTAGTAAAACCAGTCTCAAAAAAAAAAAAAAAAGACCTCTGCTTTCCACCTATACCCCAGTGTCCCCTTCTATTAGTCTCCTGTTCAAACTGTGGCATCTTAAATGCACCTAATGAAAAGTCTCACCCGTCTTATACTGCCATATTCACGAAGCTCAACTTCATGAATGCATTGCTTACTGAATCTAAATAGTTGTATTGGCAGCCAGCTGGGCAGACACTCAAACAGGAAGGATTTACCAGCTGCCCTTTCCTAAATAACTCTCTCTGAATAGTTACCACCTTCTTGCCTTTCCAACTTTGCACCTTAACAAGAAATTATGAAAAGGAAGCCCTAGAAAGTGGAGTACCCTCAGGTTCACAAGAAAGAGAAGGGGTCGAAGAAGACTCATAGTGGTCTTACTGTCTCTAATCACATATTTGGAGGGAGCAGAACTCAAGGTATGAAAAGCCCAAAGAGCAGCAGACCCCAAATCATTCACTACCTACAAGACTAGTAGAAGCCCCACCTGGTGCCACTGGCGCATCTCGCCTGCTTCCTACACCTAACTTCATAGCCGCTTGCATGTGGCCTTTATAGCCATCCTCAAACCACTTGGCAGCTATTGTAGGCTCTGAGGGCAGGTTAAAAATAATGGAAGCAAGAATGGTAATCTACACCTGGGATTCAGCCAGCCTCTCTCTGATTTAAGAAAGATCCTCAAGGAGGAAGGAATCAAATGTTGAAAGATTTTTAACTTTTCTTAAGAAGGCACGTGTTGTATTCCTTTTGGGTGGTTGATGAGGCCCTGAATAGGGTTGTAACTAACAAAGATGAAAGGTATACTTTCCCCGTAATCAACAACTGCCTTAAGTTGGTGAATAATTTGGTTAAATGGAATTTTAAATCAAAGACATGAGAGTTTAATTAGAAACTGTTCTTGTCCTACCAAAGTTAACAGGCAGCTGCACTGATTTTCTTTTTCCTGCCAGAATTTTTTCACAAACTCACAGGGGAGAGGAATTTTAAAACAAGTAACACAATACAATAGGTAGCACAACAACACAATAGACCATTAGATGCTTTCTACACCAGCCATGAGGATTGATTAGGTGGAGAAGCCCAGCAGAAGATAGTGTGAGTCCTGAAAGGTGATAAAATTGTCCCAAATAAGCAGAGCCTAAGTTGTGCTTGCTTTATTTTTAATTCTCTATTTATTTTATCCCATTTGGCACTTTTTTCTTGCTTCCCAGTGTTTGAATTCTATGATTCCTACACTCTTATATGATAATTCTCAAAGATCAATGTGCTGAAGATACATTTTGCAAATTTACTTAAAATGCAGATTGCTCCCACTCTACCCCCAACTTGGTTTTAAAAAATCTGTGTTGGAATCCAGCAGGTGATTTGGTGCAGTTGAGACATTTGCTAGGCCCATTGTGTCTGTTCTTTCAGCTCTTCACCCTCTACCATCACTATTTCCTATGCCTTATATATCTCAATCCATGTGTTATCTGCCTTCCCAATTCCCCTTATTCAAGGGCCACCTAATAAACTCAAAATCTTAGATTAAAAAAACAAAAACAAAAAAACGCTGGGGCATAACAATATACAATGCAGAATGCAAAACCTATACAGCTGTGGTATTCCCTAAAAGGAAGTTAGCATTTTTACCAAGGATGGTAAGCTCCACATCATTCTAGATCCTGGGGAAGCCACCAAATTCTGAAGACTCTTGAAATTCTCTCTAGGAGGTTCTGGATGGTCCCAAGAAGTTAAAACAAAGGGGACATTGCAAGAATAAACCTTTGATTACAAAACTGGAAGGAACTTTAGAGCTAATTTAGAATTTATAGGTCAGAAGAGCAAACTCCAGAGAGATAAAGTAATAGACTGATGGAAAATTCATTGATTAGTGGTTAGTGACATTTCTGAGAAGGCAGTCTATATGGCTGATTGCTTTCTGTTGGGCCTACTCCAATCCCAACTGCCATATAAGCCTGAAAGTCAAATGGGGAGTTCTGAAGAGCATTACTCCTATCAAATCCATCGGCTGTGGTTTTGCCAGAGAGGGATATATTTCTATATAACATAAAAATTTGAGGTTCAGAGATAGGATAGGGGTACTCAAAATTATCCCAGGAGTACAGCATCGGAATTATACAGAAGCCCCACCTGGTTGCAAATACCTTGTTGATTGAGTGCTGCTACCTCTCCTGCCAAGCACAGTTATGTTTACTCTTGATGGGCATTTATGACAGACATAAGTCTAATGTTTTATATATTTTCAGGAGGTATATCTCTAAAACTACATGTGAATGAAAAACTTAACTTAAAAGTAACTAGTACTACTCAAAACCGTATGCCTTAGCTGTGAAATCCCATTCTGACTTCTGCTTTCCTGGTTCTTCAAGTAAGCAAACTTTTGAAAGAAGCCCACCCAATTCCAAAAGGCCAATGTTCTTGAAAAAAAAAGTGCAGACTCTGATAAGAACTACGTTAACGATAAGCAGTAAATCCAAACAGACTTTGTGTCATGTATCTGTGGTGTGCATATATGACTTTGTCTGTGGGAGGGGGTGGTGTATGTGTGTAAGAAAGAGACAGAGATTGATTTAGATTTGATTTGAATGTGCTTTTGAAATTAAGAGACATTTTAAGAGTGGATAATACTACTTAGAGTAATATAATTAAAAAGACATGCAATGTAATGTATTATTATTAATGACATTATGATTATCAAAATAGATGAAAACAATCATAGTAAAAAGCCAAATCACTGACAAAACCAAAGATGTCTTGCATAGAATGCCTTGGAGTTATTTCTCCACTCTTCATTCCTATGAGGCGTAAATTGTTCTAACTCCAGTCTTGGTCTCTTTTATGCACTCCTAGCAAGGTGGAAAGACTTATCAGATTACTAAACCTGAGAAAGGAACCTGAGCAAATGTAGTGGCCCCCACCCTTTGCTACAAGGGAGAGTCCGTAATGAGAGATCTCCCTGCTTCTGCATGGTGAAAGTCCTCCTGGGTACTGGTGGATCACTCAGCTTGATTCTAGATTCTCATGTTAGTAAGCCCTTGAGATAACAGATCTCAGTTGCTGTGTGACAACAAATATGGCATCTTGGCCATATCCACTTGTTTGCATTTTATTTCTGTCTTATTTAGAAAGCTGGTCAGAGTTGCAGGACACTTCATCTTCATCCTTCTCCCCCTATAGTTTCCCTCCCCTTCTTCTGTCTTATTCCTGTGACTGCAGAGTTTCCCTTTTCTTTGGTAGCAGACTTCGGAAGCATGCTGTTTCACTGTATGTGTTAACTTGACTGTGCCGTGGGATGCCCAGCTATTTGGTCAAACATTATCTTGGTGTTTCTCCAAATATGTTTTAGATGAGATTAACATTTAAATTGGTAGAGTGAGTAAAGCACATCACTCTCCCTAATGTGGGTGGGCCTCATCCAATCAGTTGACGGCCTGAATGGAACAAAAAGACTCATCTTCCTCTGAGTAAAAGAGGATTCTTCTTGCCTGACTCCCTTAAGACTGGGACATCAGCTTTTTTCCTGTCTTTGGATGCAAACCAAAGCACCAGCCCTGCCTCAGCCTTGAGTCTACTGGCCTTTAGACAGAAATTAAGCCCTTGGACTTCATGAATCTCCAGCTTGCCAACTCACCCTGTGTCAAACAGATAGATACATAGATACATAGATAATTCACCCACACACACACCAACACACACAGGAGTTAAATTTGCCAGGATATTTTTATGGATGGACTTGCATTAATCCTTCTTTTGTGGACCTTCCTTCTCTCAGATCACTTATCAGCATGAGCCCAGCAAGTATTGCACAGTCCATTTTTAAAGCCTGCCCAAGAGCTCCTTTTGGTTCCACAGATGGGTCTCAAAGCCTAATGGTTTTTAGTATTAAATATACCAAGCAAGAAAGCCTAACATCTCTTTTCACAGGCCAATATAATTCAAACAATCCTATCCTGGACATTCTAAATGTGGTAGGCCCTGGGTATAGCCAGGAATTTGAAGTTTTAGTAAATACTGTTAGGCTTATAAATCCTGGAATTTTGGTAAAAACAGCCACTAAGTAAAGGCATTAAAAAAGAGCTCCCAATTGTAAAGATAATTTATATCTTAACTGAGAAGTTGTATGTCTTCTCAATGGAGCATCCATTTTAATGCAGATTCAAATGATAAATGGATCATCAGATAATACCATATGGTCATTTTCTTTAAATAATAGAATGAGGACTAAATTTGGATCTCAGATTACCAAATTAGTTTATTTTTTTTCAATTCCAATAATACTGACACTTTAATAAAGGATCTCAGGTGCTAAACAAGGAAGCACACTAAAGACTGGTGGTTCCACATTTTAAAATATGATGGTCTGAGAGAATGGGCCCCAGACTCTGTGATGTATTAAATTAACAAACAAAATAGCCCCCCAAATAGTGGCCTTTTGGAGTTCACCAACCCTACTCTGAATCCCGGAAATTCTTTTTGCCACTTTTGAGCTTTACAACCAGGAAAAAAATAATTAACATTTAATAAGGCTCACTTACACCATTCATTGAATAGGCTATTAAGATTTATCTTATGAGATTCTAAGGATTACGTTAGTAGTTTAGGTGCTAACAGGTATCCAATAAATGATGGATGATACTTTTTATTTGTTACCATTTTTGTGTTTCTAGTTATGTTGGTCTTCTTTGAGATAACTTTATGTGGAGGACAGAAAACCTCCCAGGAGTCCATGGAAGAGAAGGATGCAGTGACCTAGGTTCATCTGGGTGGGAAAGAGCTTCCCCCACACCCCTGGCATGTGGGTTAGTGGAATCTGCTCCAAGGCGTTTCTCCAAGGTTAGTTCCTGGGTCACCTGCAGTAGAATCACCTAAGGCAAATTCTGGAGGCTTGCCTAGGACCTCTTCCATCAGTCAGTATTGCTGGTGGAGCCCAGGAATCTACATTTTTAAACAAGCATCTCAGTTTCTTTATATATAAAAGTTTGAGAACTACTAAAATAGAAGTACTCCCCTTATCTACAATACTGTCTAATACTGTCCTCAAATAAGAACATTTGAGATCTCTCAGGGGAGTTTCAAAAGCCTCAAATACATACCCTTTCTATCAAACATTTTCTGATTTTATAAATTCCCATTTTTCATCCCAGCACTTTCTTAGCTGGAAATCCATTTGTGGGCTAATAGGGGTCTGTGAAACCTCCAAAGTTTATTAGATTTTGTATGCATATGCATTTTTCTAGATAAAGGGTCCCGGTCCATAGATTTCAAGATTCCTACAGGATTTTACAATGGAGTTGCAAAATTTAAAGATAGTGTCCAT
Source organism: Nomascus leucogenys (assembly GCF_006542625.1). Classification (NCBI taxonomy): domain Eukaryota; kingdom Metazoa; phylum Chordata; class Mammalia; order Primates; family Hylobatidae; genus Nomascus; species Nomascus leucogenys. The sequence goes on along the minus strand of NC_044393.1, from coordinate 85,464,948 downwards.
CCAGAAAGATTTGAGAACAGATCTATTCTCAACATCTCTTTTGGGTGCCTAAAACATAGCAAAGTACAAGGCTTAACAGTTAAATAGTTGTTAAATGCCCTTATTTGTCTGTATGTCGGTTCCTTTAAGCATACTTTGACTCATTTGAATTAAGTATGCCTGCATTCTGAACTCTCCATTTGCCTTACACAAACAGAGAACAAAAGAACAGGCCTGTCTGTGCTCCTTTTTCAGCAATGTTACCTCTAAGGAGCATAGGGTGTCTTTGCCTTTCTGTGGAATAAATTAACTTTAACATTTCTCTGATGACAGTTGTGGATTCATCTGATACCAGGTGCAGAAACAAATCTTTGAAACTCTAGACATTAAGGATAAAGGAGGACCCCAGGGCACAAAGCAGATGTTGTAAGTAATAATTGAGCCAGAAATTTTAATCAGTTCTTCTGTTTTTCAGAGACAATTCTGTTTCCTGGATTAATAGGGAGCTGTTGAGATGTTGAATTGCCCAGGTGTGGCAAGATACTGTCCTACCCTCCTAACCTTGGGAAGCGGAGAGCCCAGGGTACACTTCTTTTCAAAGATTTAAAGTCATCTAGAAAAAACTGCCTGTTTATTCTTAAAATAATAACCCCGTTGATTTATAACCTGCTAGGCTTTGGAGTCAAAACAGGAGGTTGTTTGTTTGAATTTTTTTGTTGTTTCAAGGAGGTACATTACTAAGATCTTTCAAACTCTTCCATAATCTTCAATGTGATGAAACATCACACACTGGGGCCTGTCGGGGGATGGGGAGCCGGGGAGGGATAGCATTAGGAGAAATACCTAATGTCGACGACAGGTTGATGAGTGCAGCAAACCAACATGGCACGTGTATACCTATGTAACATACCTGCACATTCTGCACATGTATCCCAGAACTTAAAATATAATAATAAAAATAAATAAATATTTAATTCATGAAGTTGATGAATATTATGTGAAAACATGTAAAATATTTTCCATTTGGTATGAAAATCCCCTTACCAAATTAGGATGGAAGACTAAACATTCTGAATGTTCAAATTTTCATTCCAATGATGTGGTAGGCAGTTTCTAAGATGGGCCTCAGTGATCCTCACCTCCTGATTTCCATTCCCTTGTGTCATCTGTACCCTTTGAGTATGGCTGAAGCTAGTGACTACCTTCTAATGAATTGAACATAGTAAAAGTGATGGGATGTCACTTGTAAAATTAGGTACCCAAAGACTGTGGTTTCTATATCCTGCTCACCCTCCATCTCTCTCTCTCTCTTTATCTCTCTGTCCTTGCTCTGCGGGAAGCAAACTACCACGTTGTGAAGTACCCCTACAGAGAGGCCCACATACCTAGAAACTAATGTCTCTCGCCAAACATCAGCAACAACCTGAAACCAGGCAAGCAGACATTTTATAAGCTCAGATGGGAGCTCTATCCCTTATTAACTGTGGAAAAGACTCTAGTGTAAGCTGACACTTTTTGATTGCAGCCTTAGGAGAGACCCAAAGACACAGGATTCAGCTAAGCTGAGCACTGATTCCTGACTGGCAGAAACTGTTTTTTTGTTGCTTTAGGCCACTAAGTTTTGAAATATTTTGTTACACAGCAGTAGAGAGCTAAAATAACTAGAAAGAAATCATAATTTACCCTCATGAGAAAAAGATGTATCTCTGGACAATAATGACCCATTCAACTTATCTTATAAGTCTGTGGTTCTCACAATAAAAACTATTAAGATTTGAAGTTGAAAGAATGAGATGTGTGCATAAAGCCAGTTAAGTAGCTTTTAAAACATCACATGCATTACAGTACTAACTAGGCTTCTAGGAGATGAAATGATGAGAGTTTAGTATTTATTAAACTGTAAATATGTACCTGATTCTGCATAAAGGCTTTGTATGGATCATTCCACCGAATCCTCACAGTTACCGGAGTGTTATTAAGATGGACATTTTACCACTGAGAAAATGGAGTTAAAGAGATGTTGAATACACTTAAGTACAGAGACCAGTGACACTATAAAGCAACCACACAAACAAGACTGCCTAATAATGAGCTAACAACATGACAGTATCAAATCCATACATGTCAATACTAACCTTAAATGGAAATGCCCAGTTATAAGGCACAGAGCAGTAAGCTGGATAAAGAAGCAAGACCCAAAGGCATGCTGCTTCAAGAGATTCATCTGACATGCAGTGACAACCATAGGCTCAAAGATGCATCTCAATAGATGCAGAAAGGCTTTTGATAAAATTCAACATCTTTCATGTTATGAACCCTCAACAAATTAGGCATCAAAGGAACATACTTCAAAATAATAAGAGCCATCTATGACAAAATCATAGACAACACCATACCGAATGGGCAAAAGCTGGAAGCATTCCACTCTGAAACCAGCACAGGATAAAGTTTTCTCACCATTCCTATTTGACATGGTACTAGAAGTTCTGGCCAGGGCAATCAGGCAAGAGAAAGAAATAAAAGGTATGCAAATAGGAAAAAAGGAAGTCAAATGATCCCGGTTTGCAGACAACATAACCCTATGTATAGAAACTTCATACTCTCTACCCAAAAGGTCTTTTTCTTATAAACAACTTCAGCAAAGTTTCAGGATACAAAATCAATATACAAAAACCAGTAACATTCCTATGTACCAACAACAATATCCAAGGTGAGAGTCAAATCAAGAATGCAATTCCGTTCACAACAGCTACCAAAAGGGTAAAATGCATAGGAATACATGTAATCAGGGAAGTGAAAGATCTCTACAACCAGAATTACAAAACACTGCTCAGAGAAATCAGAGATAACACGAACAAATGAAAAAACAGTCCATGCTCATGGATTGGAAGAATCAATATTGTTAAAATGGCCATACTGCCAAAAGCAATTTACAGATTCAATTATATTTCTAGCAAACTACCAATGACATTCCTGGCACAATTAAAAATACTATTTAAAATATATGTGGAACTCAAAAAGAGCCTGAATAGCCAAGGCTTTCCTAAGCAAAAAGAACAAAGCTGGAGGCATCATGTTTCCTGACTTCAAACAATACTATAGGTCTACAGTAACCAAAACAGCATGGTACTGGTAAAAAACAGACACATCGTCCAGTGGAACAGAATAGACGGCCCAGAAATAAGGCTACACACCTACAACCATCTGATCTTCAACAAAGTCGACAAAAACAAGCAATGGAGAAAGGACACCCTATAAAATAATGCTGGAAGTCTAGCCACATGAAGAAGATTGAAACTGGACTACTTCCTTACACCATATACAAAAATTAACCCAAAATGGATTAAGTACTTAAATGTAAAACCTAAAACTATAAAAACCCTAGAAGGTAACCTAGGAAATATTACTCTGGACATAGGACCTGGCAAAGTTTCCATGAAAAAGATGCCAAAAGCACTTGCAACAAAACCAAAAATTGACAAATAGAATCCTATTAACCTAAAGAGCTTCTACACAGCAAAAGAAATTATCAACAGAGTAAATAGACAATCTACAGAATAGAGGAAAATATTTGCAAGCTATATATCCAACAAAGTTCTAATATCCAGAATCTATAAGGTACTTAAACAAAATTATAAGTAAAAAACAACCCCATTAAAAAGTGTACATAGGATATGAACAGACAGTTTCAAAAGAAAACATACATGTGGCTAACAAGCATATGAAAAAAAGTGCTCAACACCACTAATAATTAGAGAAATGCAAATCAAAACCACAATGAGATACCATCACATACCAGTCAGATGCCTATCATTAGAAAGTCAAAAAATAATAGATGCTGGTGAGGTTGCAGAAAAAAAGCATGCTTATTCGCTGCTGGGGGAATGTAAATTAGTTCAGCCACTGTGCGAAACAGTTTGGCAATTTCTCGAATAACTCAAAGCAGAATTACCACTTGATCCAGCAATCCTAATATTGGGTATAGACCCAAAGGATTACAAATCAGTCTGTGCTAAAGACACACCCACAAGTATGTTCATCACAACATTATTCACAACAGCAAAAACTTGGAATCAACGTAAGTGCTCATCACTGGTTGACTGGGTAAAGAAAATATGGTAAATATACACCATGGAATACTATGGCTGTAAAAAAGAATGAGATCATATCCTGTGCAGTAACATGGATGGATTTGGAGGACACTTTCCCAAGTGAACTAACAGAAAACCAAATACTGCACATTCTCACTTATAAGTGGGAGCTAAACACTGAGGCTATATGGACACAAAGAAGAGAACAAAAGACACTGGGGCCTACTTAAGGATGGAAGGAGGAAGGAGAGTGAGGAATGAAAAACTACCTATTGGGTACCAGGCTTATTACCTGAGTGGTAAAATAATCTGTACACCAAACCCCTGTTACATCCAATTTACCTATATAACAAACCTGCATACGTACCCCTGAACCTGAGATTAAAAAATAAAAAAGAGAAATACCAAACAACTTTTCCAATTCACCTAGCTAGAATTTAAATTGAGATCCTCCTGACACTATAACCTACGTTTATTTGAAAGCGTGGCACTCTGGAGAAACCTAACAAGGAAGGCATTAAGTAAATAGTTTACATATGACTTTCTTTACTAAGCCCATTCAATGTTAATAGGGAAAGTCATTTTCCAAAGTTCAAAAGTCCTAACTATTAACTTAACCTGTGATTCTTTCAATGAACCATAAAAATACATAAAAAATTAAAAAATATTTATTTTGTATCTATATACTGTATTATATATGTATATATGTTATATATATGATACACACACACACACACACACAGTATTAGTCCATTTTCATGCTGCTGATAAAGACATACCCAAGACTGGGTAATTTATAAAGGAAATGAGGTTTAATGGACTCACAGTTCCATGTGGCTGGGGAGGCCTCACCATCATGGCAGAAGGTGAAAGGCAAGCCTTACATAGTGGCAGATAAGAAAGAATGGGAGCCAAGTGAAAGGGGGAACCCCTTATAAAATCATAAGATCTTGTGAGACTTATTCGCTACCATAAGAACAGTATGAGGGAAACCACCCCTATGATTCAATTGTCTCCCACCAGGGCCCTCCCACAACACATGGGAATTATGGGAGCTACAATTCAAGATGAGATTAGGGTGGGAAAACAGCCAAACCATATCATATATCATTTGATAGCAATCATTTTATATACTCTGAAGACAGTTAAATACAACCAAGATATTTTAGAATTGCATGGACCTACACAAAGGACATATATATGATAATAACATTTAAAATTTTTCTTTCCATTCTTTTTTCTTGCTCAGAAGAATCTTGACTAGACTTACAGAACCAAATAACCATAAATAGTTGAAAGAGAATGAGGTCTTTTTATCTAGTCCAATAATTTCATTTACACATGAGAAAATGAAAGTCTTTATTTGCTTATAGCCACATAACTAGTTAAGTCAAGTAAGAATTAAAACTAGACCTTGGAAGTTTTTAAAGAAATCAAGAAAAACAAAGAACTGGCAAGACAAATAAAAATACAGAGGTATAGATTTTAACTCAATTATATTAGTAATTTTATTAACATAAGTAGACTAAATATTCCACTTAAAGGACTATACTACTCTGTATAAAAAATAAAACTAACCTATGTGCTTTTTACAGGAGACACACCTTAAATATAAGAATATAAAAGATTTAAAAGTCAATAGACAAAAAAACCTATATACTATGTGAATCATAAGCAAAAAAGGGGAATATAAGTATATTAATTTTAAAAGTATACTTCTAATGAAGAAATATTAACAGAAAAATGATAGAAGAAAGAGGAGCAATAGAGAAATCTATAGTCATAGCTGCAGATACTACCATCTCCCTTTCAGTAACAGGAAGAATAGATTTTAAAAAAGTAGGAAGTCAAATATTTGAACAACTTAATTGCTAAATATAACCTAATTAGCTAAAATATTTTATTCAAGAGCTAGAGGGTAATTTATTCCAAAATCTCACAGAAATTATAACAAATTTATTTAGTTTTGTTTAATCTTGTTATTTTGTCATTGAGCAAATCAACAAATTTTGAAAATTGAAACAATAAAATGTGTATTTATTTAACAGTAATCTTAAGCTAGAAATCAATAGCATAAAGTTGAATAAAAACTCAAGTGTTTAGAAATTAAGCAATACACATCTAAATTACTCATGAGTCAGTGAACTAAACACAATGGAAAGGAAAACATTAATGAAATAATGACATTCTAAAACTTGTAAAATGCAGTTAAAGCATTTTCACTATACATTTTAACTGTACGCCAAACTCCTGTTACATCCAATTTACCTATATAACAAACAAAAGAAAATGTATAGCATTAAATACATATATTAGAAAAGAAGCTATGAAATCAATAGCAAACCAGATCTAACAGAGAAGAAAGGAAATAACAAAGACAAAAGCAGAAATCAATGAAATAGAAAGCAGATATAAAATTGAGAAAATCAACAAAGACAAAAGTTGATTTTTTAAATATCAATTAAAATTTAAACTTCCAATAATACTGTATAGGTAGAGAGCAGGGGATGTGAGGGAGAAGACAAATTATAAAGAGCAGGAATAATAAAGGCACCATTACTTAAGCAGCTACAGATACGAAAAAGATAAGATAGTTTGTACTAATAAATACATAAGCATTTTTTTACTAATAAATGTGGGAATTTGAATGAAATATACAAAGTTTACATAAATTACATTATCACAGCTGACAAAAAGTATAATTTAATATTTATTAAGAAATTAGTTATTTAAATATTTTTCATAATTAAGTAAGCCCAGATGGCTTTAATGGTGAATTCTTTAAAAACACTTAAGTAAGTGTTACTACCACATTTGTTGGCTTGATTTCAAAAAGGAAAGTGTCACTTCACACTTGAAACTGAATCCATGTAATGAACTTCTTTAAAGAAAGAAACGGAAAAAGCATATGATTATCTCAATAGGTGCAGAAAAAATGTAATTTATAAAATTAAATGAACATTCATGATATTCTTAGCAAGCTGGAAATAGAAAGGTATGTTTTTAAACAATTTACAAAATATGTAAAAATACTTAATGTTGACATTTTGAAAGCCTAATTTCTCAGATCTAATATGAGATAAGAATGTCTCATTATCATGACTTCCACTTAACCTTGTGCTGGATCCCAGTGTTATAAGGCAAAAAATAAAATAAAATATATGATTGGAGAGAAGAAAATGAAAATGTAATTATTTTCAGCCAGTGAGATTTTTATATATAGAAAATCTCAAATAACTGACAAACAATTACAGTTAAATAATTTTAGCAGAGTTCCTAGGTCACAGAAAGACAAAGTCACCATTAAAATTGTTTCTATAAACTAGCACCTAACAAATGGAAAATTAAAAAGCTAAAAATCTGAAATAATAATTACACCAAATGTCTATGAATAAATCTAACCAACACACCTCCAGGGAAAACTACAAGATATTACTGATAAAATTTTTTAAAACCCTAAATAAATGGAGGATTATATTAAGTCATGAATTGGTAGACTCAAAATTATAAAATTTTCAATTATTTTGTCCTAAAATATATTTATAAACTCAATGCAATACCAACCAAAATCCCAGCAGATTTCATTGGGAAAATTGACCCCTTAATTATACCATTTATGTGGAAATCCAATCAGTCAAGAATATTGAAGACAATTTGGGAAAATGATTTAAAAAAAAAGAACTTACATTAAAAGATACCAAGACTATTTTGTACTAGCAAGCATTAAGGTAATAACCTTAAATGTAAATGGGCTAAATGACCCAATTATAAGACACAGAATGGCAAGCTGGGTAAAGAGCCAAGACCCATGGTATGCTGTCTTCAAGAGACCTGTCTCATCTGCAGACACAAATAGGCTCAAAATAAAGGGATAAAGGAAATTTTACCAAGAAAATTAAAAAAAATAAATAGGGACTGCAATGCTAGTTCCTGAAAAAACAAACTTTAAACCAACAAAGATCAAAAAAGACAAAGAAGGGCATAACATAATGGTAAAAGGTTCAATTCAACAAGAAGAGCTAACTATCCTAAATATATATACAGTCAATACAGGAGTACCCAGATTCATAAAGCAAGTACTTAGAGACCTAAAAGGAGTCTTAGACTGCCACACTGCCACACAAGAATAGTGAGAGTCTTTTACACCCTCCTGACAATATTAGGCAGATCATTGAGACAGAAAGTTAGCAAAGATATTCAGGATCTGAACTCAGCTCCAGGTCAAATGGACCTGATAGATATCTACAGAACACTCCATCCAAATTCAACAGACTACACATTCTTCTCATCACCACACAGCACTTACTCTAAAATTGACCACATAATACAAAGTAAAACACTCTTCAAGCTAATGCCAAAGAACTGACATCATAACAGTCTCTGAGACAACAACATAATCAAATTAGAACTCAAAATTAAGAAATTCACTCAAAACCACATAACTACATGGAAATTAAACAATCTGCTCCTGAATGACACTTGGATAAACAATGGAATTAAGACAGAAATCTAGAAGTTCTTTGAAACTAATGATAACAAAGAGAAGACATACCAGAACCTCTGAGATGCAGCTAAAGCCATGTTAAGAGGAAAATTTATAGCTCTGAATGTCCACATCAACAAGTTAGAAAGATCTAAAGTTAATATAACATCTCAACTAAAAGAACTAGAGAACCAAGAGAAAAAAAAAAAAACCCAAAGCTAGCAGAAGACAAGAAATAACCAAGATCAGACTACTGAACTGAAGGAAATAAAGACATGAAAAGCCCTTCAAAAAATCAATGAATCCAAGAGCTGTTTTTTTGAAAAAATAAAATAAAATAAAATAGATACACTGATAGCTAGACTAATAAAGAAGAAAAGAGAGAAGAATAAAGTAAACAAAATCAGAAATGATATGGGAGATATCACCTCTGACCTCACAGAAATACAAACAACCAACAGAGAATACTATAAACACCTCTATGCACATAAACTAGAAAATCTACAAGAAGTGAATAAATTCCTGGACACATACACTCTCCCAAGTCTGAACCACAACAAACTAAATCTCTGAATAGACAAATACAGAGTCCTGAAATTGAGGCAGTAATAAATAGCCTGCCAAGAAAAAAAGCCCAGGATCAGATGGATTCACAGCTGAATTCTACCACAGATACAAAAAAGAGCTGGTACCATTTCTACTGAAACTACACCAAAAACAATGAAAATAAGAGACTCCTCCCTAACTCATTCTATGAGGTTAACATCATCCTGATACCAAAATCCAGCAGAGATACAACAAAAAAAGAAAACTTCAGGCCAATATCCTTGCTGAATACTGATGCAAAAATCCTCAATAAAATAGTGGCAAACCAAATTCAGCAGCACAACAAAAAGCTTAGCCACCACAATCAAGTTGGCTTCATCCCCAGGATGCAAGGTTGGTTCAGTATACATAAATAAATAAATGTGATTCATCACATAAACAGAACTAAAGACAAAAACCACATGATTATCTAAATAGATGGAGAAAAGGCCTTCAATGAGCTCCAACATCCCTTCATGTTAAAAACTCTCAATAAACTAGGTGTTGAAAAAACATACCTCAAAATAATAAGAGCTGTATATGACAAACCCATAGCCAATATCATACTGAATGGGCAAAAGCTGGAAGCATTCCCTTTGAGAACCAGTACAAAACAAGGATGCCCTCTCTCACCACTCCTATTTAACACAGTATTGCGACTTCAGGCAACAGAAAGAAATAGAGGATATTCAAACAGGAAGAGAGGAAGTCAAAAATTATTTTTGCTTGCAGATGACATGATCCCATATCTGGAAAAGACCACTGTCTCAGGCCCAAAGCATCTTAAGCTTGTATGCAACTTCAGCAAAGTCTCCGAACATGAAATCAGTGTGCAAACATCACTAGCATTCCTAAAAGCAACAACAGGAAGCAGAGGGCCAAATCATAAATAAACTCCCATTCACAACTGCTGCAAAAAGAATGAAATACCTAGGAATACAGCTAAGAAAGTAAGTAAAGGACCTCTTTAAGGACAACTACAAACCACTGCTCAAGGAAATCAGAGAAGATGCAAAGAAATGGAAAAACATTCCATGTTCACGGATAGGAAGAATCAATATCATGAAAATGGGCATACTTTTCAAAGAAATTTACAGATTCAATGCTATTTCCATCAAACTACCATTAACATTCTTCACAGAATTAGAGAAATCTATTTTAAAATTTATATGGAACCAAAAAAGAGCCTGAATAGCCAAGACAATCCTAAGCAAAAATAACAAAGATGGAGGCATCACACTACCCAAATTCAAACTACACTACTAGGCTACAGTAACCAAAACAGTATGGTATTGCTACAAAACAGACACATAGATCAATGCAACAGAATAGAGAACTCAGAAATAAGACTACACACCTACAACCATCTGATCTTCAACAAACTTGTCAAAAACAAGCAACCCTATTTAATACATAGTGCTAGGAATGCTGGCTAGCCATATATAAAAAATTGAAACTGGATCCTTTTCTTACACCATATACAAAAATTAAGATAAATTAAATACTTGAATGTAAAACCCAAAACTATAAAACCCTAGAAGAAAATCTAGGCAATACCCCACAGGACATGGGCAATGGCAAAAATTTCATGACAAAAACACCAAAAGCAATTGCAACAAAAGCAAAAATTGACAAATGGGATCTAATTAAACTAGAGTTTCCACACAGCAAAGAAACTAATATCAGGGTGAACAGACAACCTACAGAATGGGAGAAAATTTTTGCAATCTCTCCAACTGACAAAGGTCTCATATCCAGACTCTACAGAAACTTGAACAAATTTACAAAAACAAATAAACAACCCCATTAAAAAGTGGGCAAAGAACATGAACAGACATTTCTTAAAAGAGGACATAAATGCAGTCAACAAACATTTGGAATAAAAAGTTAAACATCACTAATTATTGGAGAAATGCAAATCAAAACCACAATAAGATACCATCTTACACCAGTCAGAATAGCAATTATTAAAAAGTCAAGGAACAACAGATGCTGGTGAGGTTATGGAGAAAAATAAATGCTTTTACACCATTGGTGGGAGTGTAAATTAGTTCAACCACTGTGAATGACAGTGTGGTGATTCCTCGAAGACCTAGAAGCAGAAATATCATTTGACCCAGAAATTCCATTACTGGGTATATACCCCAAAGGAATATAAATCATTCTGTTTTAAAGATACATACACGTTTATGTTCACTGAAGCTCTATTCACAATAGCAAAGACATGGAATCAACCTAAATGCCCATCAATGATAGACTGGATAAAGAAAATGTGCTACCTATACACCATGAAATACCATGAAGCCATGTAAAGGAATGAGATTATGTCTTGCAGGGACATGGATGGAGTCAGAGGCCATTATCTGCAGCAAACTAACCCAGAAAAAGAAAACCAAACATTGCATGCTCTCACTTATAAGGGGCTGGATGATGAGAACACATGGACACATAGAGTGGAACAACACACACTGGGGCTTCATGGGGAGTGGGGGCATTGGGAGAGAGACAGTACCAGGAAGAATAGCTAATGGATGCTGGTTTTAATACCTAGGTGATGGAATGATCTGCGCAGTAAATCACCGTGCACACGTTTACCTATGTAACAAACCTGCACATCCTGCATATGTACCCCCAAACTTAAAATAAAAGTTGAGGAAAAAAATAAATGTTTAAACAGCCAAAAAAATTTAAGTTAAAACTAATATAATTAAGACCATATGGCATTGATACAATATAGACAAATAGAGCTATGCAGAGTCCTAAAATGCATCCCCACAAATGCTATAAAGGTGCCACTAGAATAGAGTAAGGAAATAATTACTTTTACCATAAATAGTGTTGGAATAACTGTTTATTCACATGGGTAAAAACCATACACAAGAATAAACTACACCTAACACACTTAACTGTGATAGGTAAAACAATAAATACATGTCCTAGAATTTAGGAGAATACCTAAATACAACACAAAATGTGCCAACAGTAAAGAAAATATTGATTAATTAGACTACTCGAAAATCAAGATATCTATTTATTAAGACATTGATTGAGAGTGAAAAGATAAACCAAAGTGGAAGAACAAGTCTATAATTCAGTACATGATAAAGGACTTGTATCTAGACTCTATAAACAATGCATCTATAGGAAATTGATTGGCCAAAGACCTTTACAGGCACTTCTAACATAATTGGCCAATAAGTGTATGAAAAGTTGTTTTACAAAATTAGTCATCAGAAAAATGCAAAATGAAGTTACATTCCTTAGAATGACTATAAACAGTCCTGAGAGTATCAAATATTGTCAAAGATGTGGAATAATTTAAACTCTTATTTATTGGTAGTATAAATAGATACCACAATTTTTGAAATAATTTGACATTACCTACCAATGTTTAGAAGCTCATGCATACTCTATATATATTAGTTTTTTATTGCCAAAAACTTAGCATTAATAGCAAATTACCACAAACTTAGCAGCTTGAAACATGCATTTATTATTTTACACTTTCCAGGTCAGGAGTTTGGGGCACAGATTAGATGGGTCTTCTGTTCAGGGTCTCACATGACGCATCCAAGTGTCAGTTTGACTGTGTTCTCATCCAGAAGCTCAAGTGGGGAAGGATATGCTTCCAAGCTTATTAAGGTTGTTCGAAGAACTTATTTTCTTTGGACTGTATGACTGAAGGTCCCAGCTTTATGCTGTTTACCAGAGAGAGGCTGGCCTCAAGTCTTAGAAGCCACCTACAGTTCCTGACCAAGTGGGCTCTCTCAACCTCACTGTTCACTTCAACAAACCAGCAAGTAGCATCTCTTGCACCAATTACTATGCCACACTCTTATGTAGCATAACATAATTACAGGAGTGCTATCTCATTACCTGTGCTACATAATGGAACCTCAGAAAAGGAGTGATATCTTATCATCTTTGCCATATTGTATGGGTTAAAAGCAAGTTGTAGGTCCTTTCCTCACTTTATGGGGTGGGGAAGTACACAAAGGTTTAGACACCAAGAGGTAAAGATCATTGAGGGTCACCTTAGAGTCTATATGCCACATTGTGTCCCAATAATTTAACTACCAGACTTTTTACAAGAACATTCACAGCAGTACAATTTTTAAATGTCAAAAACCGTAAATGACCCAAGCGTTCATCAACAGTGGAATGAATTAATAAATTATAGTATATTATAACAATAGAAACTATAAAACAATGAGAAAATAAACTATTGCTTCACTCAAAAATATGACTAACTCTGTTAGACACATGATGGGCAAAAATAGCAGACACAAAATAACCTGTGGTAAAATTCCATTTAATCCAAATTCAATTCCAAAAAGGCAAGAGTGGTTACAGAAATAAAATCGATGGTCACCTTTTGAGGAGAATGATTGGCAAGTGCCATAAAGGAGGCTTCCAAGGTAAGATAAATGTTTATATTTTGATCTGAGTATTGATTATGTGGGTGTGTTCACCTTGTAAAAATCCATCAAGCTCTACAGTTAGATTTGTGCATTTTACTGTAGATATGCTCGGCTTCCAAACAAAATGTATCAGAATTTTTTTGAATAATTTTCATTCCCTACACAAAACATCAACTATTTCTGATTCTATATGTCTTAGTTGTCTAACACTTTCCCTTCTTAGATTTTCCTGAGAAAAACAAATGATAGACTCTGCGATTGGCTGATACAGGATTAGAGAGGAAGAGAAGGGGGTAACCTGGCTAACAGCTTCTGTCCTATGTGGCATTTGCTCCCTTGTGTTCAGGCGTCCTGTTCTCTTTTGTTTCATAACCATCATTCTCATCTTCTATGGGGCTCCTGACCCAGTGGTTAGGGTTTATCAGTTGGTTGTTCAACAAAGTATTCTTTTAACCAATATTTTTAAGCACTGTGGCTAGGCTTCTAGAGGGGCTGTATTACCAAACAATTACAACAAAATCTGCTCTTTAGAGGCTCATAGATGAATGAGAGAGAACTACTAAGTATTATCATGGAAACATGAATTAAACAGTATAAGTAATCAAAGAAAGAAACTAAGTGATCAAAGAAAGAAACACTTTACATAGAGAACACAGACCTGGCTCTTCAAAAGAAGTGTTATCCAAACTGGTATTCAAGGATGAGTGGGAGATTCCTTGAAAAAAAAATGGTTCCACAGCAACTAATATGTAAATGTCTACTACTTACTGAGTACTATTCCAAATACCTTAAATATATGTATATATGTATAAATTTATATATATATAAATATATATATTTATTTAAAGGGAGAGAGCACATATTCACATATATATGAAATTAAACATCATCATAAGAGGTAATAACTATGCTGTCAACTCTACTTTACAAATGAGAAAATAACAAAGAGGCAAAGTAAATTGCCCAAGCCTATAAGCCAGAAGCAGAAATGGAAAAGTCTAAAAGGAGCTCTGGAAGTCTGTCCTCCTCACTGCTTTGCAGCAACAGTAATAAATGCACTATTATCTGGGAGAATTTGGTCTGCTCTGAAGACAAGCATCACAGCATGGCTGAGCAGTGGGAGATGAGGCTGGTGTGGTAGCAGGGACAAAAGAGTTCCATAAAGTCTTACTTAATTAAGTGAGGAGTCATGAAAACACTTTAAGGTATTGAGACGTTGTGCGGGGAAAAAAAGCCCACAAATTGTTTCTTCTCTGCTCTGTTTTTTCTCTGCTCTCACCCCACAACAAGCAACACAGAAAAGTTCTACGATCAAATGTGTGGGGGATTTCTCCCCATCAACAAGCAAGCAACATGGTTTGGCTGTGTCCCCACCAAAATCTCAACTTGAATTTATCTCCCAGAATTCCCATGTGCTGTGGGAGGGACCCAGGCGGAGGTAATTGAATCATGGGGACCTGTGTTTCCCATGCTATTCTCATGGTAGTGAACAAGTCTCAGGAGGTCTGATGGGTTTATCAGGAGTTTCCACTTTTGCTTCCTCATTTTCTCTTGTCGCCACCATGTAAGAAGAGCCTTTCGCCTCTCACCATGATTCTGAGGCCTCCCCAGCCATGTGGAACTTTAAGTTCAATTAAATCTTTTTTTGTTCCCAGTTTTTGGTATGTCTTTATCAGCAGCGTGAAAACAAACTAATATACAGGTAATCAGTTCTGCAGTGGACACCAGCTGAATGTCCTCCAATCCAATTCCACTCTGACGCTATCTACCTGGAGATGGTGTCAGATCCTACAGGTTGAGGGCTCAATCCCACAAGACTCCCCGCTACTTCAGACCCCATTTGCAAGTCCAGCCTCTGGAACTTCTGACTGATTGGCTTCAAGTTGGTGTTCCCATGACCCCCTCTTTAGGCTTAATTAATTTGCTAAAGCAGCTCATAAAACTCAGGGAAACACTTACTTACATTTACAAGTTTATTATAAAGGATATTTAAAGGATACAAATAAACAGCCATATGAAAAGACATACAAGGCGAGGTCTGGAAGGGTCCTGAGCACAGGAGCTTCTGTCCCTGTGGAGCTGGGTTGCACCACCCTTTTGGCACATGATGAGTTCTCGTTCTCCTTCCTGCAAGCCTCCATGAATTCAGCTGTCCAGAAGCTCTTAACACCCCTTCCTCTTGAGCCTTCTCTGGAGACTGCATTTGATAGGCATAATTGATAACTGTGTAGGGATGTGATGGGACAAAAGGGGTATTATCTAATACTAATAGACTAAGTGAGAAAACCCAGTGAAGCCTGTCTCGATTTTTCTTGGCATCTCTGTGCAGCATTTCTTCTTCCCAGGCATCAGGCTGGACCCCTTCTGAAATGGGGGTCCTGTGACCTAAAATCAGACAAGGTAAATCAGAGAATTTCTTTATGGCCAGCTCCAAGACAGAAAGGTGGGGGAAAGCCTGCCTTGGGGAGAAAAATAGAGCAGGTGAGAGGAGGGTAGGAAAAGGTGAGAGAGAGAGAGAGAGAGAGAGAGAAAGAGACTGTCTTCTGAGGCCTAAAGTGCTCAAACACTGTATCAAAAAAATGTAACGAGGGCTTTGGGAGTTATAAGCCAGGAACCATGAATGAAACTAATAGATAGATATGCAGATAGATAGATGATAGATAGTTAGATAGGTAGGTAGGTAGATAGATAGATAGATAGATAGATGATAGATAGATAGACAATTTTTTTTATTTTAGAAAGATCACTCTAGCAACAGATTAAATAGAAGGTAATGACACAAGATGGAAATCTACAGTAATAGTCCAGGCAAGAAGATTAATATTCCCTGAATTAAAGCAGTGAGGGTAGAGATTAAGAAGGGGACAGCCAAAAGAAGTGGTTCTCAAAGTGTGGGCATCAGGATCACCTGGGAACCTGTTAGAAACACATATTCTCAAATTACATTAAAATCCATGAATCAGGAACTCTGAACACGGGACCAAGAAATCTAAATTTTACCAACACTTGAGGCCACTTCGTTCATGAAAAAATGTAAGAACCACAGGCCTAGAGCATTAGTTCTTAACCCAGGCTATACATTAGACTCACCCGGAAAGTTTTCATGATTCACTAGCCCTCCACCCATCCATTCCAATTTAGTAGATCTGGTATAGTGCTCCTGCATGTATCTTTTTCAAAGGCTCCCCAGGTGATATGTATGCATTCTCTGATTAAGAACAACTGGAACAGAAAATGGAATCTGATCTGGTTCTTTGCTCCTTCATGAATAAATGCATGCTCCCCTTGCACACAGGGTATTCCCTGCTTTGGAATACACTCCACACTCTGAAAGAACACTATGTTAATGTCCACACCTGAGACTGTCTCTAAGTAAATCTTTACCTGGGATGTTCTTCCACGTCTTTTAGACACATAGGAATGATCCAGCCCTCTTGTCTACACCCCATACCATCTTTTGATGTTTGTATTCCATCCAGCAAGTAGATATAGAAGAAGTGGCACATCTACTAAATGTTTATCTCTGAAATGTATCAGCTGATGGTTTCAGAGTGAGTGATTCAGTCCCTAATAATAACACTGCATTAGCTAGAGAATCCAATTTAATATGAATTCGTGGTAATATTCAAATGATTTTATACTTCTCAGTACTGAAATTTAAAAAGCAAATAAACCAGCAACAGAAAAGAGGAAGGCATCCGTTCAAAGCCCATCTCCAGGCCTCATTTCATACCTGTCTCCTTCCATCGCCAGATTCATTGTTCACCACTCCCTTAGACCATTTGATTCTCTTCTTCTACTGCTAGGATTGCACCACCGCCTATTCTTTAAAAATGCCATTTAACTACTCAGGCAGGCATCCTCTGTGGTTGGTGAAAATTTTGGAAACATATGACCTCTGGGGCATAGTCTTCTCTCTCAGGTTCTCTCCACAAGTTTTGACATAAAGTTCAAACTCTTAACATGATTTATGATAGGGTAACCATGTAATTTATCATGCAATTCAAGTGATGCTTGCAGTGAGCCGAGATTGCGCCACTGCACTCCAGCCTGGGCAACAGAGCGAGACTCTGTCTCAAAAAAAAAAAAAAAAAAAAGAAAATGAAAAAGGGTGTTAGTAGCAATTACAGTGGGATAATTGGGTAAACAGGGATAGCCATCAACCTCCACATGTGGCAGTTCAGGATCTCCCTTCTACTTATGTAGCCAGCACTTTATTAATGTCTGCTTTGTAACAAACTTGATACCTATGTTATTTCTAATCGGTACAAGTCTTTATTTTAAAGAGGAGGAAACACAAAGTAATTGAGTTGTTTGCAGGACCTTTTACAGACAGGAAGAGGCAGAATTAAAAGTCAAATCCTGACCTGTTTGATTCCCATATCCAAACTTTTCCACAGGTGAGTTCTTTTCTTAACTAGTAGATTTATAAAACAGAATGAGGAGCAATTCAAATCTCCATGCATACCAAAACCGGTTTTTAAAGGTCCCAAAGAACAAATCACTTAAGCAACAAATCACATGATAGCTCAAAGAAAATTTAGATCCAAGTATATAAAGTCAAAAATACATGTTTCTCTCTGCCCCTACTCTCAGCTAACTCAGCCCACTTCGCAGGGATAAGCAATGTTCACAAAATCTGGTTGAAGTTTGCAAAACTTTTAAAGATGGAGACATAAATGTGTTTCTCTTTTTTTCCACTTAACTTGGAATATATTATATGAATAATTTTCTTAACACTTGATTAAGAAATCCAGCCAAGTTTTAAGCCAAAGATACACAGTGCTTTCACATATAAATCTGCAGACAAACACAAAAACTGCACATTAATTCTGTAATTAAGGCTAAGGGACAATTAGTAATAAACTCATGACAGTGGAAAGAATAAAATGTATCTCATGCTTAGTAAATTTTGCTCCTGTGGTTGGCAGGTTCAAAGAGTTTAAAAGATAATCATTGAACACTGAGCCTGTTATGTAGAATTGGAGTCCACATCTTTGACTCCTAGCAGTGGGATACCATGAAGAACAACCTGGGTCACCATACTGTTATTCACCTCTCTGGGCCTCAGCTCAGTACAAAATCAAAGAGCTAGACCTCACGAGTCCCAGCCCTTCCTCACACTCCTTTCTTCTCTGCAGGAGGACAAAAAGAAAAAAAAAAAATCACTACCCTCTCTCATCTACCAACTGGTCCCTTTTCTCCAGGGCAGAACACACGGACCAACATCCAAGAGAGAAACTTGCTGCAGAATTACTGAACTGCGGAAGGAAATCACTGTTCCTCTCACCCACCTACAACTTGCTCCCACAGAGATTTACAATGAGGGGGAGAAGAGAAAAACAATTTTAATAATGTGCACATCTTTTCCATTCCCAGTTTTCTTCTTGTGAAGAGAGGTCAAAATAATATGATGCCTGGTTATTCTCCACCTGCTTGCTCATTAGGGAGGTCCTTATATTGCTGGTAAGTCTTGGAAGAATCAGTGGGTGTGTGTATTATTCTTCCTAGGCTGCTATAACAAAATACTGAAGCCTAGGTGGCTTAAACAACCGACGATTATTTCTCACAATCCTTGGGGCTGAAAGTCCAAGATCTAGGTACCAGAGGATTCGGTTCCTGATGAGGGCTCTCTTTCTGGCTTGCAGAAAGTCATCTTCTCCCTGTGTCCTCACATGGTGGAGAGCGAGAAGAAACAAGCTCTATGGTGTCTCTTCTTACAGGGACACTAATTCTACCATGAGGATGCCACCCTCCTAGCCTTAACTAAAACTAATTATCTCCCAGAAGGCCCATCTTCAAATCCCAAATATCACATTAGGAATGGGATTTCCCACATAGGAACTTAAGGAAACACAACCCAGTTCATAGCACTATGCTCAGCCAAACCCTTTTTCTGATCTTGGGAGTGAACGTGCCCACCAAAATTATGAGTTTACTTTTGTTCTCACATGTTGGAAGCCTCACTGTACTGATGGTGATAAGCTGCCTGATTCTTGGGTTTGGTATTAACAGTTCCATTAGGCTCACAACCTAAATCCAGGCCTTCCACCCCAGTCTCTATCTCAATAAAAGTGGTATTCTGGGCATATTGTATTTTTTTGTGGTCCTATTAATGACTACCACCAATTCCACCTTCAATACATACAGGATTGTGAATGTTATTAGCCATGTAGTCCAACTGATCAAAGCATTTAGGTACTCTGAAGGTACACTTCCCTCCCTATCAGTGTGTGTGTGTGTGTGTGTGTGTGTGTGCATATGTGTGCATTGCAAGGAGAATTGGTAGTAGTGGCTGGTATTCTGCACACACCCCATAGCACTCTTGGGCAGCAATCCCACAGTGTGGCACAAGCCTACCTTTCCTGTAACACATCCTGAACAACCAGTGCTTCTTTGGTAATGAGAGACTCCATGCATGACTCACTAATATTCAAGGGTAAGGTCACTGGTAGGAAAACCAAGCAAATAAATCATGTGTCCTTCAAAGAAAAAGGATACAGCCACCAGGTGGAATTCTAAAGGGTTAATTGTATCAGTAAAGAGGCATTTAACCCAAAGTCGCAGAAAAATTTTGACTCAATATGTTAAGAAACTAGAAAACTTCTTTTTGTTTGTTGTTTTGTTTTTGTTTTCTTTTGTTTTTGAGGCATGGTCTCACTCTGTAACCCAGGCTGGAGTGCAGTGGCGTGATCACAGCTAACTGCAGTGTCGACCTCTCAGGCTCAAGCCATCCTCCCACCTCAGCCTCCTGAGCAGCTGGGACTACAGGCGTATGCCATTATGCCTGGCTATTTTTTTGTATTTTTTTTTTTAAGAGATGAGTTTTCACCATGTTTCCTAGTCTGTCTTGAACTCCTGAACTCAAGCGATCCACCTGCCTTGGCCTCCAAAAATGCTGGGATTACAGGAGTGAGCCATTGTGCCCAGTCAAGAAAACAGTTTTATCTCAAACATGAGACAGAAAGGGCAGTTTTAGGGCTGATTTATTCAACTGGTCATTTATGTATCAATAACTCAGAACCTCTTTTCTCTAACATTAACACTGTGCCAATTACTCAAGGAAGCTTTTTCTCCATGGTCACTAGGTGAGTATCACTGCTCCAAACATCTCATTCACGGAGACATGATGAGATTCAGTGGAAAACGAAGAGAGCATCTCTTCTTCTGGGTCTTTTATGTAGACCAGGAAACCCTTCCCCTAAAGTCCCTCAGCTGACTTCTCACATTTCAGGAGTCAGGACTGGGTCATATTTCCCTCCCTAAACCTATCAGTGGAAAAGATAATGGGATTAGCGCGATTCACTTAGGCCAATAGGGTTTTATACCTGACTTACAATGGAAGATGGGGACTCAACCAGCAGGGGAGGGGAAAAAACTGCAGGGTTGGTAACCAGGAGTGCCTTTTCCACCTATCAGTTAGAATCAATGGATAATACAAGAATATGCCCTTTGTTGTAGAATGTAGGCTCACTTTTCATATCCAACTAAAGTCTCCTCTTCCCTGATGTGTGACTGAAGACTTTAAGGTAGATATTAAACAGTAACTGTGATCTGGATGTTATCCACTGCATCAGCACATTGGGATAGGAAAGCAGTGATCACACTTAATTAAATTATGTAAAGCCGTTCCCAAATGACTAGGGCACTTGTTACTTTTCATAAATGGATGAAATGAACAAATAAATTATAGGACTACTCAGATTATGTTCCTTAAGAACTGTCACATGCTCCTTGCCACCAAAGGCCAAGGCACAGATTTAGATCAGAGCCCAAAAGAAAAAGTTTTAAATCTCCTGTGATAGTTAATTTATATATAGATATAAATGGTTAATATATATGTGTCCAGGCCACAGTGTCTAAGATATGTCATTAAACATTATTAATTTTTTTGTAAGGATGTTTTTGGATGAGATTAACATTTAATAGATGATATTTGTATAAAGTAGATTGCCCTCCATGATGCAGGTGGGCCTCTTCTAATCATCTGAATGCCCGACTAGAACAAAAGACGTACCTCTCCTGAGCAAGACGAAATGCTGCAGTAGACTGCTTTCAGACTTGAGCTGCAGCACTGGCTCTTCCCTGAGTCCCCAACCTAAAAGTCTTTGGATTGAACTGCAGCTTTGACTCTTTGATGGATCTCCAGCCTACTGGCCCACTCTGCAGATTTTTGGACTTGCCAGCCTTCATAATCTCATGGACAACTTTCTTAAAATAAACATCTTTCTGGCCAGGCGCAGTGGCTCATGCTTGTAATCCCAGCACTTTGGGAGGCCGAGGCGGGCGGATCAGGAGGTCAGGAGATCGAGACCACGGTGAAACCCCGTCTCTACTAAAAATACAAAAAATTAGCTGGGCGTGGTGGCGGGTGCCTGTAGTCCCAGCTACTCGGAGAGACTGAGGCAGGAGAATGGCATGAACCTGGGAGGCAGAGCTTGCAGTGAGCTGAGATTGCGCCACTGCACTCCAGCCTGGGCGACAGAGCGAGACTCCTTCTCAAAAAAATAAAAATAAAAAAAATAAACCTCTTTCCATCTACATACACATGCTATTGGTGCTATTTTTCTGGAAAATCCAGGTTAGTCAGGTGTGTTCTGACTAACACACCTTCTTAAGCCACAGAAGTATGTCATTTGTTACACCATGATAGCAGTTAGCAGAAGTGATATCAGCATCACACCCCTTCACAGTAATAGGTGCTGCTGCCACCTGGCATGCAGGTGCCCCACTTGCCACTGGGTAAAGGGAAAAGCAAACTCTGTGTATCTTCCGGAAGAACCACAGTCATAATCTGTAAATTATGACTGTAGTAATTATGATTATTAATATGAATCTCTCATTCTCTGAAGAAAGACAAATTGGTCTAGCAGTGACGAGGTTGAGTAATTTCCCCACAATCTTGTATCTCCATTCAGGGATTCATTCTTCCTTTCTTTTCAAAATGTATCATCTGATCTAATTTTTCTAGGTTCTCCATTGCCTCCTGAATCAATCTCTCTCTCTCTCTCTCTCTCTCCTCTCTCTCTCCCTCTGTGTTTGTGTGTGTTGGGGGTGGGGGCTGTTCTATTTTATTGGCAGGTGTTGTCCCCTCATTTAAATTGTTTTTATAAGGAAGAGATCAACTTATTAGAGGAAGGGACCTATAATTTCTAAAGTAAAATTGTGCCTACATTTTAGCTAATTTGTGGGAATATATCACTTTTGAAAGTGGTTATGGCAGGTGAGGAAAAAGTTTATGAAGTCAAATTAAATTACTTTGTTGAAAAGAATAACAAAAGAGAGGAATTTTTTTTTACTTCTAACACCCAAGAAGGGGACTGAGGAACTTACACTTTATCTAACCCTGGGAGTTTATATTTTGAAGCTAGCCTACGTAAAAAAAAAAAGAGAAAAAAAAAAACCTCATAGTAAAACTGTATATCCTATCCCAGAATGATGGTAATGAACACAATTTAGAGAAAACAAATGCATTGAACTACTGAGACATTGCCACTTAGCTGTACCTTTGAATGGGAAACCACACTCTGGAAATGTAAACGCTGTGTAATAACCAGGTCATTGCTGTCCTGTAACCTTAGAATTTATCTCTGAGTCTACTACAAGCTAAGCTCTCAGAGAAACAGTATGCCATATTATTTGGAAATGGACTACTTGTGTTCAATTTTACCTGAAAAGGTGGAAATAGATACTTCATGTGAAACTTTAAAACTTTGCTTTGATGCTAAATGCCTACCTCAAAAAGAAAGCTCTCAAATTAACAACCTAATGTCACACCTAGAGGAACTAGAAAAACAAGAAGAAACTAACTCCAAAACTAGCAGAAGAAAAGAAATAACCGAAATTAGAGCAGAACTGAACTAAATTAAGACACAAAAATCCATATAAAGAATCAATAAAACCAAAGTTGGTTTTTTGAAAAAATAAACAAGATCAATCAACGCTGAATTAACAAAGAGAGAAGATCCAGATAAGCAAAATCAGAAATGACAAAGGTGACATTACAACCAACCCCACAGAAATACAATAGATCCTCAGAGACTATTATGAACACCTCTATACACACAAACTAGAAAATCTAGAAGAAATGGATAAATTCTTAGAAACATGAACCTCCCCCCCAGATTGAATCAGGAAGAAATTAAAGCCCTGAACAGACCTGTATTTAGTTCCAAAATTGAATCAGTAATAAAATGTCTACCAACCAAAAAAACCCCCAGGCCAGATGGATTCACAGCCAAATTCTACTAGATGTACAAAGAATAGATGCTAAGAATTCTGCTGAAACTATATTCCAAAAAACAAACAAAAAAAAATCAAGGAGGAAGGACTCCTCTCTAACTCATTTTACAAAGCCAGCATCACCCTCATACCAAGACCTGCAGAGATACAATGAAAAAAGAAAACTACAGGCCAGTGTCACTGATGAATACAGATGTAAAAATCCTCAACAAAATACTAGGAAACTGAATCCAGCAGCACATCAAAAAGTTAATTCACCATAATCCAGTTGGCTTCATTCCTGGGATGCAAGGTTGGTTCAACATATGCAAATCAATAAATGTGATTTGCCACATAAACAGAATTAAAAGCAATTTAAAAACAAAAACCACATGATCATCTCAGTAGACACAGAAAATGTGATTCACCACATATACAGAACTAAAAACAAAAACTGTATGATTATCTCAATAGACATGCAAAAAGCCTTTGATAAAATCCAACATGCCTTTGTGATAAAAATCTCATCAAATTACTCATCAAAGGAACGTATGTTAAAATAATAAGAGTCATTAATGTCAAATCCTCAGCCAACATCATACAGAATGGGCAAAAGCTGCAAGTGTTGCCCTTGAGAACTAGAAGAAGACAAGAATGCCCAATCTCACCATTCCCATCCAACATAGTACTGGAAACCCTAGCCAGAGAAATCAGACAAGACAAGAAATAAAAAGCATCCAAATAGGAAAAAATAAGTTAACTACCATTTTTTGCTGGCAATGTAATTCTAATACCCAGAAAACCCTAAAGACTCCACCAAAAGGCTCTTGGAACTGATAAACGACTTCAGTAGTTTCAGGATAAAAAATTAATATACAAATCCCAGCAACATTTCTATACACCAATAACATTCAAGCAGAGAGCCAAATCAAGAATACAATCTCACTTGCAATAGCCACACAAAAATATATCTGGGAATACATCGAAACAAGGAAGTGAAAGATCTCTACAAGGAGAACTACAAAACACTGATGAAAAAAAATCATAGATGACATAAACAAATGGAAAAACATTCCATGCTCATGGATTGGAAGAATTAATACCTTGTTAAAATGGTCCCCAAAGCAATCTACAGATTTAATGCTATTCACATCAAACTACTGTCATTTTTCACAGAATTAGAAAAAAAAAAACTATTCTAAAATTCATATGGAGCCAAAAAAGAGCCCAAATAGCCAAAGCAATCCTAAGCAAAAAGAAAAAGCTGGAGGCATA
Source organism: Nomascus leucogenys (assembly GCF_006542625.1). NCBI lineage: Eukaryota > Metazoa > Chordata > Mammalia > Primates > Hylobatidae > Nomascus > Nomascus leucogenys. The sequence goes on along the minus strand of NC_044393.1, from coordinate 85,439,893 downwards.
AAATTATCTGACTTCATACCACACTATACTACACTCTACACTATACTATACTATACTATACTATACTATACTATACTATACTATACTATACTATACTGCTACAGTAACCAAAACAGCATGATACTGGTTAAATTAAAAAAAGAAGCAGGGGCCGGGCACGGTGGCTCACGAGGTCAGGAGATCCAGACCATCCTGGCTAACACAGTGAAACTCCATCTCTACTAAAAATATAAAAAATTAGCCAGGCATGGTGGCAGGTGCCTGTAGTCCCGGCTACTTGGGAGGCTGAGGCAGGAGAATGACGTGAACCCGGGAGGTGGAGCTTGCAGTGAGCTGAGATTGCGCCACTGCACTCCAGCCTGGGTGACCCAACGAAACTCCATCTCAGAAAAAAAAAAAAAAAAAAAAAGAAGCAGACATACAGTCTGGGAAACTCACTTGAAGAGAATAGAGAGCTCAGAAATAAAGCTGCACACCTACAGCCATCTGATTTTTGACAAAGTCAAAAAAAAAAAAAACAAGCAATAAAGAAAGGACTCTCAATTCAATAAATGGTGCTGGGACATCTCCCTATCTATATGCAGAAGAATGAAACTGGACCCTATCTTCCACCACATACAAAAATTAACTCAAGATGGAGTAAAGATTTAAATGTAAGACCTCAAGCTATTAATATAAGAATCCTAGAAGAAAACCTAGGAAATACCTTTCTGGACATAGACCTTGGTAAAGAGTTTATGACTAAGACCTCAAAAGCAATTGCAACAAAAACAAAAATTGGCAAGTGAGGCCTAATTAAATTAAAGAAGTTCTGCACAGCCAAAGAAACAATCAACAAAATAAACAACCTGCAGAATGGGTGAAAATATTTGCAAACTATGCATCCAACAAAGATCTAATATCCAGAATCTATAAGAAACTTAACAAACAAAAAAACACCCCATTAAAAAGTAGACACATGCACATGTATGTTCACTGCGGCACTATTCACAATAGCAAAGACATGAAATCAACCCAAATGCCCATCAATGATAAACCAGATAAAGAAAATGTGGTACATGTACACCATAGCATATTATGCAGCCATAAAAAAAGAATGAGATCATGTCATCTGCAGGGACAGTGATGGAGCTGGAGGCCATTATCCTTAGCAAACTAACACAGGAACAGAAAACCAAATACCACATATTCTCACTTGTAAGTGGAAGCTAAATGATGAGAACACATGGACACATAAAAGGTAACAACATACACTGGGGCCTTTCAGAGGGAGGAGGGTGGGAAGAGGGAGAGGAACAAGAAAAATAGCTAAAGGGTACTAGGCTTAATACCTGCATGATGAAATAATCTATACAACAAACCTGCATGATGCAAGTTTACCTATGTAACAAACCTGAAGTTACACCTCTGAACTTAAGTGGGCGAAAGGCATGAACAGAAACTTCTCAAAAGAAGACGTGTAAGCAGCCAATAAACATATGAAAAAATACTCAACATCACTAATCACTGGAAAAATGCAAATCAAAACTACAATGAGATAGCATCATATACCAGTCAGAGTGACTATTATGAAAAAGTAAAAAAGTAGCAGATGCCGGTGAGGCCGTGGAGAAAAGGGAATGCTCATACACTGTTGGTAGAAATGTAAATAACTTCGGCCACTGTGGAAATCAGTGTGAAAATTTCTCAAACAACTTAGAACTATAGACCTAGCAATTCCATTGCTGGATACATATCCAACAGAAAATAAATTGTTCTACTAAAAAGATACATGCACTTTTACATTCATCAAAGCACTAGTCACAATAGAAAAGACATGGAATCAACCTAGGTGCCCATGTATGGCGGACTGGATAAAGAAAATATGATACATATACCATGGAATACTATGTAGCCATAAAAAAGAACAAAATCGTGCCCTTTGTAGCAACAGGGATGGTGCTTGAGGCCTTTATCCTGTGAGTTAATGCAAAAACAGAAAACCAAATACCGCACGTTCTCACTTCCAAAAGAGGGCTAAACATTAAGTACTCATGGACATAAAAATGGCAACAATAGACACTGGGGACTACGAGTTGGGGGAGGGTGAGATGCAGCAAGGGTTGGAAAACTAACTGTTGGTATTATGCTCACTACCTCACTGTGTCATCCGTGAAAGAATCATTTGTATCCCAAACCTCAGCATCACACAACATACTCATGTAACAACCCTGCACATGTACCCCCTGAATCTAAAATAACAGTTGAAATTATTTTTAAAAATTTGCTTTTTGAAGTAACTACAGACAAAACTTATTCAAGTTGTGGATTTGGGAGGAAATATATTTATGAATATCTGATATGTGTCAGATGTTTAGACATAAGCATTGAAAGTTGAAAAAAGTGTGAATATTTCTATCCTCAAGTTTTGAGAAAAAGAAAAAACAAACAAACCAAAACTAGTGGTGGAAGAATTCCAAAGATGTTGCCCCAATAGCCTGTCTTCTGGTTATTCAATCAAACACTGTCTAGGTAGGACTGTTAGAGATTTTTTCAGATGTAATTGAGATTATAGATCATAAAAGAGGGAGCGCATCCTGTATTATCCAGGTGAGCCCAATCTAATCACTTGACTCCTTACATCAGAGAACTTTCTCCTACTAGAGTCAGAGAAGAGATGTGGCAGAAAACAAAAATGAGTCATAGAGACTAAAGGGAAATGCGGTAGGCCTCTAAAAGCTGAGAATGGGCTGGGCATGGTGGCTCACACCTGTAATCCCAGCACTTTGGGAGGCCGAGGCGGGTGGATCACGAGGTCAGGAGATCGAGACCATCCTGGCTAACATGGTGAAATCCTGTCTCTACTAAAAAATACAAAAAATTAGCCAGATGCGGTGGTGGGCGCCTGTAGTCCCAGCTACTCAGGAGGCTGAGGCAAGAGAGTGGCATGAACCCAGGAAGCGGAGGTTGCAGTGAGCCGAGATCGTGCCACTGCACTCCAGCCAGGGTGACAGAGCAAGAGTCCGTCTCAAAAAAAAAAAAAAAAAAAAAAAAAAAAAAAAGCTGAGAACGACCACCAGCCAACTTCCAGCAAGACAAGTGGGACTTAAGTCCTACATAGTAGTAAATTCTACCAACAGCCTGAATCAGTTTGGAAACAGATGGTCTCCCAAAGCCTCCTGGCAAAAACCCAGGCTAACCAGAACCTCGATTTGACCTTGGGAAACCTAGAGCAGAGCTCAACTGAGCCACCAGATTCCTGACCTACAGAAGCGTGAGGTAATAAATCTGTGTGGTTTTAAGCTGCTAAATTTGTGATAATTGCTTATAGCAGCAAATAACACGAATCCAGTACTTTAAAAAAATTCCTTATCTTCTTCTGCTTCCTCTATTCCCACCCCATCTACAGCAGCAAAATCAGTTTTCAGTGGATCTACAAGAAAGTAAATAGATGCTTTGTAGATGCATCCTACAAATTTAAAGTAGCCAAGAACAAATTCTTCAGATTAATATTTTTCTTTAAAATCTAATTGGTAAGAGAAATGAGAATACTCATGTCGAGAAGGTGAAGCTCCAAATTCTCACTCTGCCATTTACTATTTTATATGACTTGGGACATGTCTTTAGCCCCTTATTACATGGTTTCCACATGAGTAAATGAAAAATATATACTTGCATTACAGTGTCATTGAAAAGACTAAAAAATATTTTGTAAAAAGTGTCCCTTATGAAATATTTTAAAATAATTTTAAGATACAAAAGACTTTATTACCTAAATTCATTTTGTTATTACAGAGCAATCTGTATTTATTATAAAACAAACATTTAAAAAGCAGTTAAGACAAATTTTTTTAAGAAGGGAAAAGAAACAAAAAGCACAACGACATTCTAGACTAATTTTGGTGAATATACCCTTCCAGACATTCAATTTTTGCACATTGTAATCAACATGTTCATATATAATGTGGCAGGAAAACTTAACGACATTTTCTTCTTCACTTTCACCACTATAAAGATATCAGAAAGAATAAAAATTGTTTCAATTTTTCTTTTCCAGGGAAATAGAAATTGAGTCTTACAGACTCAGTTTGCCATACCCGGAGCTTCTCTTCCTTCCCTTCCCCGAGAAAAGGGAAACTTCCCTTGACTGTGAAGGGAAGGTCATTTAGATCCCTTTGATGGGATAGGCAGTAGAGGATTAGGCAGAGGAGAATGGCTGCAATGACCTCTCAGAAGGCCTAAATTCATCCCAACAAAAGTTGATGGCCAAGACAAACCCCAAGGCAATAAGATCAGACTATATGCCACTTAAATACATATTGTAGTGAAATTTTAAAACAGTGGCATTAAAAAATGCATGAATATAAGATTTTTGGATGTAAGAACATCCAAAATATGTAGGAAAAACATTTTACTTGTATAATAGTTCTACCAAAATTCTATAACCTGCTTTTTTCACATGATATCTTACCTTTTTTTTTACATCATTAAACCTAGAGCTACTAAATAAATTTAAGAGCTACATAATATTATTTTGGATAGATGCTCCATAATCTTCTATTAGTAATATATTTTTGGACATATTGGCTAAATCCAAATTTTCATTATTGTAAACAATCTTGCTGTCAGGCTCCCTTATCTTTACTATAATGAAAGAATAATTCAAAGCAACATGTGCTTTACAAGAATCAAAACCAGGAAGCTGAGAAGCACAATATTGATGGAGGTCAAATCTAGGACAACTAATTTGCAACCACTGAAGACAGGGAAGTTTCTATCCAAAGCCTCCTCAAACATATGGTCAATATCTGGCACTTTGTTACTTAATTTTTGGTGCCCTGCGGTTTGGTTTTCTCAAAGAGAGGTGGCCTCTTGAGAACAAGGCAACAAATGCATTGCTTTTCATATTCTCAGGCTTTCTTCAATGTTCAGCAAAGAGTGAATGCATGCAATTTATAGAATGATTTCCACAATTATACTTGCTGTGTTGGCTAAACACATATTAAGGTGAAAGGAGATTTAAAAAAAATATATTGACTAGACATACCTTTAAAAGCATATTATGACTTGGCTTCTCCAAAGAACAGAAACCTGTGATGGTTTAGTGCTCTTACTGACATCCAAGATTTGATTTAGGAGCGTGTGTTTAGGTGATTGCAGTTTATCAAGCAGCTGGACTAAGAATACATGTTCTAGAACCAACAAAGACCGTTTACTAGAGTCCGCATGTCTGGGTTTTTGTAATTCTTTTTAATGATTCGATAAATACATGTGATATAATTTGATAGGCTAAACGTTTTGTTTTTATTTACTATCAGTTACCCAGAGGTTGAACGTGTTTAAATACATAAAATTAGGTCTCCAAGCGGAAACCTCAAATACATTTAAATAAGTCTAAACATTGAGCAAACATTTTGAGCGGAGAATCTCACGTATTGAATCTGGACACAAGTATCTTGATAAGCCACCAGGTCAAATCAGTGAAGTACTTCCTTCAAATTGTTCCATGGTCAGATGTGGTTTATTCTCCACTGGCTTGTGTGCTTTCTAATCCAAGTGGCTTGTTAGGAAACCTCAGAGGGATAACTGGTGTGTCCTATAGCCTGGCTTCTGGCCTCCCTTTCCCTGAACTCTGTGGGCAAGCAGCCACAGTGAGTTCCCAGTATTGAAGACTTGTTTCTCCTTAGCAGCCAGGAATAAACCTTTAGTGCAGTGGCTAACCTCAACATTATGGAAAGACATGGGATGCTAAAATGGCTTACGAGTTCCATTTAACTAGGAGTAGGCTGAAGTATACAAGAGAAAACAAAAGTCTCAAAAGCCTAGCCTTGCAAAAACACAGCCCTTTAAAATCATGGCTCCCCAGCAAAACTGTTTACCAAATTTTGCATATTTTTCACTCTCTTAACAGGAGCTCAAATGTCCATTTTCAACCATCCTTTATGGATATAGAACTGGGGAAAAATCATGATATTCTCCCTCCCACCCTCAACACATTACAGGTGCACTTTCTATTTTCAAACTGAGGATAGCTTTTAAAGGGAGAAAATACCGTAAAAAGAAAGCAATCCAAAATCATGTATACTGCAGGGGAGGGGTATTTAACAATTTAAATTCAGTTATTCTTTCTGGGACATGAAATAGAGAAAAGGATCAGTGTTCCTCACCCCAAAACACAAACACACACACACACACACAAACACACACACACACACATTTTTAAAATCTCAAATTTATAAAAATCCCAGAGGATGAAATGAAACTCTTCCTGAGAACACCTCCACAAGTCGCTGTGCAGTCACCAGTAGCTTAGAATTCCCTAAATGTGATCTTTCTGATTTGGCTGTCTCTCAAAGAGGCAAATCCAATGAACATTAATGTAATCGCTAGCTTTGATGGTAACTGTAATTATGTAGAAGTCTAAAAACTCAGTCATCATTTTAACTAGCTTATCAGGATTAGTGGAGGGAGAGGAAGAAAATATTGCATATATATCTGGAATGTCATTGTCTTGTGTTCATTTTACTTTCACCTCTTATTTAATTTGCTTTTCACATGTGTGTACCTGAATATGACTGGAAACTCAGTCATTTTGTTAAAATATTCTCTTCTGGTTCTAAATTGAATCCTATAGTGTGGTTAATTTATAATCCTATGAATCTGCATATTGAATAATTGTGCAATAAATAAATAACCAAAAAAACCTGGCCTATTTGATTTTCTGGTCTGTTTCAGCATAAATAAAAAGAACACGAAAAAAATTAATTGAATCTAAATAGAATCTTAGCCTTCTAGAGGAGGAAAGGGCAAAACAGTCGGTGGCCAGAATTAATTTGATGTTAATAAATAACACATATAATGAACTTGAATTCCTATTTTACTTAGAGTAGTTCCAGTTCCATATTAACTCTCAAGAATGAGATATCTTGTAAGCCTTCAGGCAAAAAAATATTTATTATGTGCTAGATTCTGTTTTATAAATCCTTCAGTGCAAGTGTTACTGCGCATGACAAATGGAAAGACACTATCATTCTTTATATTTTCTTCTTTGTAGATGAAATCTCTGAGTCAAACAAAAATAAGAGACCTGCCCTTGAGAGTAGAGTCTAAAACACAGTCTTTGGAATCAGTGGAATGCATCACAAATTCTGTGCTGTTCTGATGAAGTTATGTATCCAGAACTGCTTCTTCAGGAAGCCAAGTCAGCATTAGGGATGGCAATTCTGGTGTTTCAAAAGAGTTCGTAATGGAATCATTTTGCCCTAGAGATCATTTGGTAAGAGGAAAGCTCTAATTTCAAACAAATAAACTACAAAATGATTTAACTTATACTCAGACCATAACTAACACCATCATTCAGAAACCAACAGTACACTCTACCTTGCCCTGAATTAAATCATTTGTAGTGTAGATTTAACCACTCAACACAAATTCATTAACAGTTTTGCAAATGCTACATTTCCATTTCACCCAAAGAAGGTAATCCACTTAAGAAATGTTAATGGTAAAGACAAATGTATTTCATTTCTGCTATTCAATATTATTGGTTCAAAATGTTAGATACAGTTCAAAGAGTATTTGTTATCAGTCTTACAATCCAAGTTCAGGTGTCAATGTAGCATTCTTATTTATGTATCTGGTTTTCTAGCTCAAGGGCTAGAGGTCGGGTTGGTTATTCCACAGTGGGCAGGTATGTGCAAACCTACCCCTAAAGGCCTTGGCTGAGAGGTGAAAGAAAGAGGCTGACAAGTTTATTTTTTCAGGAAGAAATACTTAATGGAGACTTAAGAATAGAAATCATTTCTCAGTGGCCAAGAGACACTGGATCCTTGAACCTGCCTTCCAGAAAGTGTCCTTTATATAGCAAGCAGCTGGGCATGCCTCTTTCTTGCAAAACTTGTGGCTACTGGGGAGGTGAGATAAGCATCTTTCTGAGGGGTTATCTATGCTACAGGCATTGTTTCTTAACCTGGCTGCAGAACGTCTTGGGACGCAGAGGTCAAGCATCAGTCATCTTGGCAGGTTTGATTGAAGATGACGTTACTCTTGCAATACAACAGGCTATTTTTCTACATCGGTGAGTGAAAATAAAAATCTTTTTGCAGTTTTATATGTAGACATGAGATTGACCTACCCTACTTCCCAATTCAGGAATCATAACTATATATAAAACTACCAGAGTGCTTACGCATATCAGATACTGTGTTATTTCCATGAATTACCACATCTGTGAATTTTCACAAGAATTATCTGAAGTAGGCATTAGCATCTGCATTTTGGTAGATGAGAAAACTTGGATGTAAAAAATAATAAGTAATTTAAAATAACAAGGAGATACCACTAACCCTAGTAGAATGGGAAATTCAGAACACTGGCAACACTAAATACTGGTGAAAATGTGGAGCAGCAGGAACTCTCCATCGTTGCTAGTGGGAATGCAAAATGGTACAGCCACTTTGGGAAACAGTGTGGCAGTTTCTTACAAAATTTACCATACTTTTATCATACAATCCAGCAATTTTAGTCCTTGGTATTTACCCAAAGGAAAAATTATGTCCACACACAAACCTGCACACAGAGTTTAATGGCAGTTTTATTCATAATTGCCACAACTTAGAAACAACCAAGAGGTCCTTCAGTAGGTAGATAAATAAACTGTGGTAAATCTGGAAAATGAAATATTATTCAGTGTTAAAAAGAAATAAGCAGTCAGCAGTATTTTGTAGTTTACCGTGTAGAGGTCTTTCACCTTCTTGGTTAGGGCTATTCCTAGGTTTTTAAATTTGTTTGTTTTTTGCAGCTATGGTAAAAGGGGTTGAGCTCATGATTTGATTCTCAGTTTGGTTACTGTTGGTGTATAGCAGAGCTACTGATTTGTGTACCTTAATTTGGTATTCTAAAACTTTGCTGAATTCATTTGTCAGTTCTAAGAGCTTTTTTGAGGAGTATTGAGGGCTTTCTAGGCATACAATCATATCATCAGCAAACAGCAACAGTTGACTTCCTATTTACCAATTTGAATGCACTTTATTTCTCTCTTGTCTGCTTGCTCTAGCAAGGATGTCCAGTCCTATGTTGAAAAGAAGTGGTGAGAGTGGATATCCTTGTCTTGTTCCAGTTCTCAATGAGGAATGCTTTCAACTTTTCCCTGTTCAATAGTATGTTGGCTGTGCATTTGTCATAGATGGCTTTTATTACATTAAGATACATCTCTTCTATGCAGATTTTGCTGAGGGTTTTCATCATAAAAAATATGCTGGATTTTGTAAAATACTTTTTCTGCATCTATTGAGATGATCATGTGATTTTTATTTTTAGTTCCGCTTATATGGTGTGTCACATTTATTGAGTTGCATATGTTAAACCATCCCTGAATCCTTGGTATGAAACCCACTTGATTATGATGGATTATCTTTTTGATATGCTGTTGGATTCAGTTAGCTAATACTTTGTTAAGAATTTTTGCATCTATATCCATCAGGGATATTGGTCTGTACTTTTCTTTTCTTGTTATGTCCTTCCCTGATTTTGGTACTTGGGTGATACTGGCTTCATAGATTGATTTGGGGAGAATTGCCTCTTTCTCTATCTTGTGGAATAGTAGGATTGGTACCAATCAATAGGATTGGTACCAATTATTCTTTGAATGTCTCATAGAATTCAGCTGTGAATCCATCTTGTTCTGAACTTTTCTTTTTTCTTTTTGAGGCAGAGTCTCACTCTGTCACCCAGGCTGAAGTGTAGTGGCACGATCTTGGCTCACTGCAATGTCCATCTCCCGGGTTCAAGTAATTCTCCTGCCTCAGCCTCTGAGTACCTGGGATTATAGGCATGCACCACCACATATAGCTAATTTTTGTATGTTTTAGTAGACACAGGTTCTCACCATGTTGGCCAGGCTGGTCTCAAACTCCTGACCTCAGGTGATCCACCCGCCTCAGCCTCCCAAAGCGTTGGGATTACAGGCATGAGCCACCATGCCCCGCCTCTGAATTTTTTTTTTTTTTTTTTTTTTTTTTTTGAGACAGAGTCTTGCTCTGTCACCTAGGCTGGAGTGCAGTGGCGTGATCTCGGCTCTGCAAGCTCTGCCTCCCGGGTTCCTGCCATTCTCCTGCCTCAGCTTCCCGAGTAGCTGGGACTACAGGTGCCTGCCACCACGCCCGGCTAATTTTTTGTATTTTTAGTAGAGATGGGGTTTCACTGTGTTAGCCAGGATGGTCTTGATCTCCTGACCTCGTGATTCGCCTGCCTCGGCCTCCCAAAGTGCTGGGATTACAGGCGTGAGCCGCCACCGCGCCCGGCCTGAATTTTTTTTTGTTGACAATTTTTGTATTACCATTTCAGTCTTGCTGCTTGTTATTGGTCTGTTCAAAGTTTGTATTTCTTCCTGTTTAATCTAGGAGGGTTGTGTATTTCCAGGAATTTATCTATCTTCTCTAGGTTTTCTAGTTTATGCGCGTAAAGGTGTTCAAAGTAGCTTTTCACAAACAAATGGAAACACATCCCATGCTCATGAATGGGTAGAATCAATACTGTGAAAATGACAAACTGCCAAAAGCAATCTACGAATTCAATGCAATTCCCATCAAAATGCCACCATCATTCTTCACTCAACTAGAACAAAACAATCCTAAAATTCATATGGAACCAAAAAAAGGGACCACAAAGCCAAGCAAAAAGAACAAATCTGGAGGCGTCACATTACCTGACCTCAAACTATACTATAAGGACATAGTCACCAGAACAGCATGGTACTAGTATAAAGATAGGCACATAGACAAATGAAACAGAATAGAGAACCCAGAAATAAAGTTACAGTCAACTGATCATCAACAAAGCAAACAAAAACATAAAGTGTGAAAGGTCACCCTATTCAACAAGTAGTGCTGGGATAATTGTCAAGCCACATGTAGAAGAATGAAACTGGATCCTCATCTCTCACCTTATATAGAAATCAACTCAAGATGGATGAAATACTTAAATTTAAGAAGTGAAACTATACAAATTCTAGAAGATAACTTCAGAAAAACTCTTCTAGACATTGGCTTAGACAAAGACTTCATGACCAAGAACCCAAAAGCAAATGCAACAAAAACAAAGATAAAAATATGGGACTGAATTAAACTAAAAAGCTTCTGCAAGAAAAAGAAACAATCAGCAGAGTAAACAGACAACCCACACAGTAAGAGAAAATCTTTGCAATCTATACGTGCAACAAAGAACTAATATCCAGAATCTACAAGGAACTCAAACAAATCAGAAAAAAAAAATCCCATCAAAAAGTGGGCTATGGACATGAATAGAAAACTCTCAAAAGAAAATATACAAATGGCCAACAAACATGAAAAAATGCTCAACATCACCAATGATCAGAGAAATGCAAATAAAACCCACAATGTGATATTACCTTACTCCTGCAAGAATGGCCATAATCAAACAATCAAAAAAATAAATAAACATTGGTGGGAATGTGGTAAAAACGGGACACCTTTAAACTGCTGGTGGGAATGTAAACTAGTACAGCCACTTTGGTAAACAGTGTAGAGATTCCTTAAAGAACTAAAAGTAGAACTACCATTTGATCCAGCAATCCCACTACAGGATATCTACCCAGAGGAAAAGAAGCCATTATACAAAAAGGATACTTGCACACACACGTTTGTATTATAGCAGAACAATTCGCAATTGTAAAAATATGGAACCAGCCTAAATAGCCATCAATCAATGAGTAGATAAAGGAATTGTGATACACACACACACACACACACATATACATACATACCATGGAATACTACTGAGCTATAAGAAGGAATGAAATAATGGAATTTGCAGCAACCTGGATGGAATTAAAGACCATTATTCTAAGTGAAGTAACTCAGGAATGCAAAACCAAACATCAGATGTTCTCACTCATAAATCGGAGCTAAGATGTGAGGATGCAAAGGCATAAGAATGATACAATAGACTTTGGGGACTCAGGGGAAATGGTGGGAGAAGGGTGAGGGATAAAAGACTACACACTGGGTATAGTGTACACTGCTCAGGTGACAGGTGCACAAAAATCTCAGAAATCACCTCTAGAAAACGTATTCTTGTAACCAACCACCAACTGTTCCCCACAAAACTATTGAAATTAAAAATAAATGTTTTAAAAAAAGGAAGAAAGAAGCTGTTGAACTATGACAAGACATGGAGGAAGCTTAAATGCATATTACTAAGTAAAAGAAGACAATCTGAAAAGCTTACACACTGTGTGAATCCAACTATATGACATTATGAAAAAGGCAAAAATATGGAGACAATAAAAAATCAATGGTTGCCAGGAGATAGGGAAGAGGGAGGGATAAATGGGTGGAGCACAGAGGACTTTTAGAACAGTTAAAGTATTCTATATGATATTATGATGGTGTAATGGTAGATACATATCATTATATGTTTATCCAAACTGATAGAATGTACAATATGAAGGGTGAACCTAATGCCAACAATGGACTTTGGGTGATAATGATGTGTGGGCTCATCTGTTGTAACAAATCGACTGCTTTGATGGGAAGTGTTGATAATTGGAGAGGCTACTGATGTGTGGGGTGAGGGAGTATTTGGGAAATCACTGTGCCTTCCGCTTAATTTTGCTGTCAACCTAAAACTGCTCTTAAGGTTCTTAATTTAAAAAGGAATAAAAAAGAAGTAAGCCATTCAAGTAAGTGGCAAACTTGTAAGTGGTAGCTTCAGTTTTTTCTGACTTAAAAGTCATCTTATTTTATTTTCAACATTTTTTTTATAGAATGGTGTTGTTTTAACTTTTTCCCTGGTTTAAGCAAGTTTTTGAGAACCTAGTAAACTATGAGTAAGTTCTTAAAGAGCCTGAGTTACAGAAAGAACAGAGCAGAATCAGACCCCAAAACACCAAATTTATTGTAATTTTCAAGTACCAACAATATATTTTTGAAAGGTTGAATATGTTCAAGTAAATGAAATAGGCAATCAAAAGTACATGTACACCATGGAATACTATGCAGCCATAAAAAGGAATGAGATCATGTCCTTTGCAGGGCCATGAATGGATCTAGAATCCATTATCCTCAGCAAACTAATGCAGAAATAGAAAACCAAACACCATATGTTCTCACTTATATTTGGGAACTGAACAACAAGAACACATGCACATGGGGAAGGGAACAACACATCCTGGGGCCTGCTGGGGGGTAGAGTGGGGGGAGGGAGAGCATTAGAAAAACAGGTAATGCATTCCAGGCTTAATACCTAGATGATGGGTTGATAGATGCAGCAAACCACCATGGCACACATTTACAAATGCAACAAACCTGCATATCCTGCACAGGTACCCTGGAACTTAAAATAAAAATTAAAAAAAAATGCAAGCCAGTAACAGAGAGTGGAAAGTATAAAAGTTTATGTTTGCTTTTTATTTTTCTGCTTTGGTCTACAGTGGTTTTATTTTTATCTCTGTTCAAAGCCTGACATCAAGAAAAACGATTTTCCCTTTCTCAGCTTCACTTTATTAAAAATCTAAATCTTCAAATATGTAAGTAAAACAATATATAATACATTTTCATTTACCCAGCAACAACATTCAGCAGGGGTCAACTTATAGCTACTCTTGCTTATCAATATCCACTCTTTCCACGTCTTCACTCTCTCTACAGGATGACTTTTATGTAAATTCTAGACATCATTTTAGTTCATCTGCAGATATTTCTGTATTTACTTCTGAAGGCATTCTTTAACAATGTATAACCACAATATCATTACCATATTTAAAAATTACTTCTATTTTCTTCAAATGTCTCATGTTACTTTACAATTTGTTTTCTTAAGGATCCAAATAAGATCCATACATTAAAGTTGTTTTTATGTCCCTTAAGTCTGTTTTTATCTATAGATTGCTCCTTTATCTCCCACCCCCAATACACACCTTCTGTAATCTATTTATTGAAGCAACTGGATCATTTATCCTATATAGTTTATAATAAACTAAATTTTACTGATTGCCTTTTTATGGTGTCATTCAACATGCTCCTGTATCTCCTGTAAATATCGCAAATTGGTAGTTAGATCTAAAAGCTGATCTAATTGGTAATTAGATACAAAGTTTGATTTTTTTTTTCTGGCAGTAATATTTTATAGGTGGCATCATATACTTCTATGAAGAGGCGTGTCTGTTTGTCTCTCATTTTTTATGTTAGCAACAATTGATAACAACTGGCTGGATTCATTATTTCATTAGGGGTTGCAAAAATGGTAACATTTCAATTCTATCATTCTTTCTTCATTCTTTGGCTAAAGGTATCTTTAAAAAGGATTTTCTGTCATCAACATTTGGTTATCCTTAGACATAATCCATAAAGGAAAAACAGGATAAATGCTTAATTCTTCTCTTTAACTCAAAACAGTACATTCTTATGGATCCCTAACATTCTTCAAAGGTGTCCAATGACAATATTATTTTTAAATTAACATTATTAGGAATGGATAGATTTAAGCATATTTGAGGCATTTTAATCTATTGCCTTTGTTTTTCTTATTATCAAATTTTTACCTTTGGCCAATGGTAACCTCTTCAGGGTGACTCCTCTGAGTCTCTTTGATGCATCCTAATAGTCTTTCAAATCTGCCTCGCTTTTTAGTAAGAGAAGTTGATATTCCAGGCTCATCTTGTACAATATTCAACCCCCAAGCCGGAATTAGATACTTTTTGCAATGAACTTCAACTCCTTTTAGGGGCAATGTCTACAGAGCACAATCTGAGTATTACATTTCCTCTTGATATTTAGTTGTATGTTGTTTCCATATACTTTTAAGTGATTAGAACTAGGAAACTATTTTTTTTCTTTTTGTTGGGAAAATGCTTCATGACTCCATACTGATACTTTAACTTCAAACTCATATTATTGGGTTTTCATTTATTTTCTTCTACTTGCTATTATATCTTCTTTACCCCATGGGACAAATCCCATTTACAATAATGTCAACAAGCTTACTAACTTGCTTGATCTTAAAATATGTACACACCTGTCTCACAATAACAATTCAATTGCTAAAAATATAATTTTTAAACAGTTCAATATATGTTTTTGCATGTTTTTTTGTCCTTAGGATATCTCACAAAGGTTGTATAGTCAAATATTTGTGTTTGAGTAACTGATATAATTCATCTCTGTGTGATTATAATGCCAACTTAATATATTTATATTTATATTTCACCTCTTTTATCAAACTTTTCTATTATGGGTATCAATGTTTTAAAATTAAATTTTAAATTTAATTTTAAATAATGATATAATTATGTAAAATATTAAATGTTACCAGGGTCAAACCTAAAACAGGTATATTCAAATAAAATGTAGCTTTTGTTCCTATAACCTTTTCCCCATTGCATTCCTTCTCCAGAAGCAATTGTTTTCTATTATAATTTTGTTTTGCTATTAGTTTTTGGTTCATTTTTTCATTTTTTAAACATAAGTCAATACATTACAGTATATTAAAAATTATCACAAATTACATCATTTGCAGTTCCTCCCATCGAAGGTGAAAAATCTGTATCTTTACCCCTTTAAATGAAGCTGGCATTGTGGGATTTTTGATCAACAGAATGCAGCAGAAGTAACATTGTGGTATTTCTAAGTCTTTGCCTCAGAAGACCTTGCAGCTTTTGCTTTTATTGGAACCTGAGGCAACAATGAAAAACCGTGTGGAGAGAGACCCAGCTGTCCCACGTCTTCTAGGCATTCCAGCTGGGGCTCATCCATGTGAGTGAAGCCACGATGCTAGATATCAACAGCCATAGGACTCTGCACAGACAAGAACAGGAGACAAACCACCTAGTCAACCCACAATCACATTAAATTAATAAATCATTGTTTTAAGACACTATTTGGAAGTGTTTATGTTTTTTGTTTTTTGTTTTTTAGTCGGAGTCTTGCTCTGTCGCCCAGGCTAGAGTGCAGTGGTGCGATCTCGGCTCACTGCAAGCTCCGCCTCCCGGGTTCACGCCATTCTCCTGCCTCAGCCTCCCCAGCAGCTGGGACTACAGGCGCACGCCGCCATGCCAGGCTAATTTTTGTATTTTTAGTAGAGACGGGGTTTCACCATGTTAGCCAGGACGGTCTCAATCTCCTGACCTCGTGATCCGCCTGCCTCGGCCTCCCAAAGTGCTGGGATTACAGGCGTGAGCCACCGTGCCTGGTGGAAACGTTTATGTTTTATGGAGCAATGTATAATCCTCAATATATTATACTCACTTAACTTCATAATTTTTAAAAAATTTTTACTATTGTCTGAATATTACTTGATAACAATATACAGAAATATGCATCATTCTTTTATAAAGCTGCACAATACGTCATCATGGGCTTCCCACACTAGGAAACTTTCCTTTACTGATGGCACTTGGTCTGTTTCCATTCTTTCACCAGTACAATAATGCTTCAGAGAAAAGAGTTGTGCATATGTCTTTTTTACATTTTTTAACATGGCTATTTTGATAAAGAATAAAATAGAACTTATAGAAATAAGACACAAACCAATTAAAATTAAAAATTGCTATGACTTAAGTAAACGTTTTTGAAGACAGACTGGTAAATTGAGATATAAATCTGTAAAATTATCCAGAATGCAGCAAAGAGCCAAAAAAAAATTGGAAAAGAAGAAAGAATGGACAAAAAATAGGTTAAAAAGTGACCCTGGTGATGGGAGTTAAAGAAGGAGATAAGAATCGGGGGAAAAACAGTATTTGAAGAGCTTATGCCTGAAAATATTTAAAACTGATGAAAGATAGAAATTATAGGAGTTAGTATACAAATACTTGTAGTTAAATTAAAAGAAGTCCTTGCTAGGTACGTTATAATAAAATTGTAGACACCAAAAACAAAGAAGATCTTTAAAAAGGCTGAAAGAAAAGAAAGATTACCTACAAAAGAACCAAATTTATCCTGACAGCTGCCTTCCCAATAGCAATACTGGAAACTAGAAGCAAAGTGAATAATATATTCAAAGAGATGGCAAAAAATAACTGTCAAGCTAAAACTGTACACCCAGAAAAAACTGTCCTTCCAAAGTGAAGGCAAAATAAAAATATTTTCAAGTAAAAAAGAAATCCTGAGAAATTTTACCACCAACAGACTCTCATGAATAAAGTCTAAAAAATGTACTTTGAGAAAAAAGAAAATGATCCAGAGAAAAGGTCTAATGTAAAAGGGGCAATGACAAGCAAAAAATAAGTGTAAACATGTAAGTAAGTATGTCAATATGAATGTGTATAAAAATAATAGTAACGAAATTTGTAGGATTATAAAAATAAAATCATACTAAAATAGCAGAGAAAAATACAATATTTGTGAAATTGCTTATTTAAGTTAAAGCCTTCGAAGCTAATTGTTTTGATAAAAAGAAGGGTAAAGATATTGATTAGTTTTAGAATTAACTGTGCATATTAAAAAGAGTAGTAACTAAAAGCATAAAATAAAATACATAGCATGAAAATAGAATACATAATTTTCAAATAGCTAGAAAAATAGGAGAGCAATTATTTAATCTCAAACAATAAAGAGGAAAAATGAAACAGAAAATGTAGGACAAATAGAGTCCAAAGAAGATAAGATAAAATTAAGAAGCCTAACTAATTCAAATGAATTAAGCTTTCAAATTAAAAGAAAAACATATTCCCAAAAAAAAAAAATTCTGTCTCTATGTTGCTTTAAAAAAGACACATATACATTATACAAACAGAAAAAGCTAAAAAATTAAAGACTGAGAAATTATATAAGAGGTGAATACTAACAAAAGTGAAGCTATTGTTGCTTCTAGATAAATTAAAACTACGGCAAAAGGCATTAATGAAGAATGCAATTTACTAAAATGATATATTAAAATCTTTTGGCACAAAATAATATTGCTTCAAGATCCATAATGAGAAAGTTGAAAGAAGCATGTAGCGAAATTGATAAATTCACCACCATAATGAATCTCACTAATTAGTACCTCAATCAAATAAAAAAGAGATCAGCTAAGACAGAAAAGATTTGAACCACAAAATTAACAAGCATGATCAATGGACTTCTATAGAATCATGTACACAACTTTAAAAAATATATTCTTCTGCATAAAGGTTTTTTTTTATATATACTTTAAGTTCTGGGATACATGGGCAGAACATGCAGGTTTGTTACGTAGGTATACATGTGCCATGGTGGTTTGCTGCACTCATCAACCCGTCATCTACATTAGGTATTTCTCCTAATACTTTCCCTTCCCTAGCCCTCCAACCCCTGACAGGCCCTGGTGTATGATGTTCCCCTCCATGTGTCCATGTGTACTCATTGTTCAACTACCACTTATGAGTGAGAACATGCAGTGTTTGGTTTTCTGTTCGTGTGTTAGTTTGCTGAGAATGATGGTTTCCAGCTTCGTCCATGTCCCTGCAAAGGACATGAACTCATCCTTTTTTATGGCTGCCTAGTGTTCCATGGTGTATATGTGCCACATTTTCTTTATCCAGTCTATCATTGATAGACATTTGGGTTGGTATCAAGTCTTTGCTATTGTGAATACTGCTGCAATAAACGTACATGTGCATGTGTCTTTATAGTAGAATCGTTTATAATCCTTTCGGTATATAACCAATAATGGGATTGCTGGGTCAAATGATATTTCTACTTCTAGATCCTTGAGGAATTGCCACACTGTCTTCCACAATAGTTGAACTAATTTGCACTCCAGCAAACAGTATAAAAGCATTCCTATTTCTCCACATCCTCTCCAGCATCTGTTGTTTCCTGACTTTTTAATGATCACCATTCTAACTGGCATGAGATGGCATCTCATTATGGTTTCAATTTCCATTTCTCTAATGACCAGTGATGATGAGCCTTTTTTCATATGTTTGTTGGCCACATAAATGTCTTCTTTTGAAAAATGTCTGCTCATATCCTCTGCCAACTTTTCAATGGGATTGTTTTTTTCTTGTAAATTTGTTTAAGTTCCTTGTAGATTCTGTATATTAGCCCTTTGTCAGATGAGTAGATTGCAAAAATTTTCTCCCATTCTGTAGGTTGCCTGTTCACTCTGATGACAGGTTTTTTTTGTTTTTTGTTTGTTTGTTTTGTTTTGTTTTTGTTTTTTTGTTTTGTTTTGTTTTGCTGTGCAGAAGCTCTTTAGTTTAATTAGATCCCATTTGTCAATTTTGGCTTTTGTTGCCATTGCTTTTGGTTTTTTGGTCATGAAGTCTTTGCCCATGCCTATGTCCTGAATGGTATTTCCTAGGTTTTCTTCTAGGGTTTTTATGGTTTTAGATCTTACGTTTAAGTCTTTAATACATCTTGAGTCAATTTATGTACAAGGTGTAAGAAAGGGGTTCAGTTTTAGTTTTCTGCATATGGCTAGCCAGTTTTTCCAACACCATGTATTAAATAGGGAATTCTTTCCCCATTGCTTGTTTTTGCCAGGTTTGTCAAAGATCAGATGGTTGTAGATGTGTGGCACTATTTCTGAGGCCTCTGTTCTGTTCCATTGGTCTATATATGTTTGGGTACCAGTACCATGCTGTTTTGGTTACTGTAGCTTGTAGTATAGTTTGAAGACAGGCAGTGTGATGCCTCCAGCTTTGTTCTTTTTGTGTAGGATTGTCTTGGCTATACATGCTCTTTTTTGGTGCCATATGAAGTTTAAAGTGGTTTTTTTCTATTTCGGTGAAGAAAGTCAATGGTAGCTTGATGGGGATAGCATTGAATATATAAATTACTTTGGGCAGTAAGGCCGTTTTCACAATATTGATTCTTCCTATACATGAGCATGGAATGTTTTTCCATTTGTTTGTGTCCTCTCATTTTCTTGAGCAGTGGTTCATAGTTCTTCTTGAAGAGGTTCTTCCCATCCCTTGTAAGTTGTATTCTTAGGTATTTTGTTCTCTTTGTAGCAATTGTGAATGGGAGTACACTCATGATTTGGCTCTCTGTTTGTCTATTATTGGTGTATAGGAATGCTTGTGATTTTTGCACAATGATTTTGTATCCTGAGACTGATGAAGTTAGTTATCAGCTTAAGGAGATTTTGGAATGAGACAATGGGGTTTTCTAAATATACAATCATGTCATCTGCAAACAGAAAATTTGACTTCCTCTCTTACTATTTGAATACGCTTTATGTCTTTCTCTTGCCTAAATGCCATGACCAGAACATCCCATACTATTTTGAATAGGAGTGTTGAGAGAAGGCATCCTTGTCTTGTGCCAGTTTTCCAAGGGAATGCTTCCAGGTTTTGCCCATTCAGTATGATATTGGCTGTGGGTTTGTCATAAATAGTTCTAACTATTTTGAGATATGTTCCATCAATACCTACTTTATTTAGTGTTTTTAGCATGAAGGGGTATTTCCTGCATTTCCTGAATTTGAATGTCGGCCTCTCTTGCTAGGTTGGGGATGTTGTTTTCCAACTTGGTTCCATTCTGCCCATCACTTTCAGGTACACCAATCAAACGTAGGTTTGGTCTTTTCACATATTCCCATATTTCTTGGAGGCTTTGTTTGTTCCTTTTCATTCTTTCTTCTCTAATCTTGTCTTCACGCTTTATTTCATTAAGTTGATCTTCAATTTCTGATATCAAGTGGAAGCACTTGATCAATTCAGCTATTGATACTTGTGCATGCTTCATGAAGTTGTTGTGCTGTGTTTTTCAGCCCCATCAAGTCATTTACATTCTTCTCTAAACTGCTTATTCTAGTTAGCAGTTACTGTAACCTTTTATCAAGGTTCTTAGCTTCCTTGCACTGGGTTAGAACATGCCCCTCTAGCTCAGAGAAGTTTGTTATTACCCACCTTCTGAAGCCTACTTTTGTCAATTCATCAAACTCATTCTCTGTCCAGTTTTGTTCCCTTGTTGGCGAGGAGTTGTGATCTTTTGTAGGAGAAGAGATATTCTGGTTTTTGGAATTTTCAGCCTTATTGTTCTAGTTTTTCCTCATCTTCCTGAGATAAATCTACCTTTGGTCTTTAATGTTGGTGACCTTCAGCTGGGGTTTTTGTGTGGACTTCCTTTCTGTTGATGTTGATGCTATTCCTCTCTGTTTGTTAGTTTTCCTTCTAACAGTCAGGCCTCTCTTCTGCAGGTCTACTGGAGTTTGTGGGAGGTCCACTCCAGACCCTGTTTGCCTGGGTATCACCAGCAGAGGCTGCAGAACAGCAAAGATTGCTGCCTGCTCCCTCCTCTGGAAGCGTCATCCCAGAGGGGCACCCGCCAGATGCCCACTAGAGCTCTCCTGTATGAGGTGTCTGTTGACCCTTGCTCAAGGTGTCTCCCAGTCAGGAGGCACTGGGGTCTGGGACCCACTTGAGGAGGCAGTCTGTCCCTTAGCAGAGCTCGAGTGCTGTGCTGAGAGATCTGCTGCTCTCTTCAGAGCCGGCAGGCAGGAACATTTCAGTCTGCTGAAGCTGTGCCCACAGCCACCCCTTCCCTCAGGTGCTCTGTCCCAGGGAGATGGGAGTTTTATCTATAAGCCCCTGACTGAGGCTGATGCCTTTCTTTCAGAGATGCCCTGCCCAGAGAGGAGGAATCTAGAGAGGCAGTCTGGCTCGCTTCTGCATAAAGGGAAATTTATGGAAATTGCCCATATACCAAGCCATGAAACAAATGATACACATACCCACAGCAACAGAATTGAAAAAAAAAAATAGGCCAGGTTTTCTAAGCACAATGCAAGCACTTATAATATAACAGAAAAAAACCCTAGGTTTCCTAAATTACACTTCAAAAAAAAAACACTTCAAGGAAGAAATTATAATGAAAACTAGAAAGTACTTAAAAGTGAATAAAAATGAAAATACTTTATACTAAAAATTCATTAACATAGTTAAAGTTGTCTTCTCGGACTTTTGGCTAAGATCAAGTGTAAAATAAAAATTTAGTTTTCAAGCTTACAATTGAAAACTTAAAAAACTAAACAATGATGAGGTATGCATCCAATTTAAAAAGTCAAAGTAACAGAATAATCCCTAAATCAGGGGAGATAAGGAATTTGTTTTTAAAGAACAGGACTTAATGAAATAGATAAAAACACAAAGTTACAACAGAAAGCCTCGATAAAGTGAAAAGTTTGTTCTTTGAAACAAATTATCTCTGGCAAGATGAACTGGGTGAAAAAAATAATAAAAGGCACAAATAAACAATACTAGAAATTAACAACAAATTAACTAGAGATACACACAGCAGAGATTATAGATGTGTGTGTGTGAGTGTGTATGTGTATGAAATAAGCAAATACTTTTGCCAAAAAATTTTAAATGTTAGATAAAAAGGGAAAATTATTAGAAAAAATATAACTTACCAAAGCTGAAGAGAAACTGCAAATCAAAATTGTCCATAAACATCAAAGATATGAATCAGGAATTAATGTTTTCACAAATAAAAGATCAAGTCCAGAGAATTGTACTGAATTACCAAGAAACAATTCTAATTGTATATAAATATTTCCAGAAAACAGAAGTAGAGGAGATGCACTTGAAGGAATTTTAGGAAGAAGATGTAAAATTGATCCCCAAATTAAATATGGAAAACAGGATTTTTACTTATGAACATAGACACAGAAGTGTGTGTGTGTGTATGCGCACATGCGTGTGACCAATTGTGTATTTATTTCAGGAATGAAATGTTAATGTAAGAAAAACAGATTAATTTAAATCACCACTTTAGCAAGTTAAAGATGACAAAGTGGTACAGCATAAAGAGTGTATTTAATAACACTGTATACTGAAAGTTTGCTAAGAGAATAGACTTTGTGTGCTCTTACCACACACACAAAAAGGGTAATTATGCAAGGTGATAAATAGGTTAATTTGCTTCACTGTAGTGTAATAATTTCATTAGGTATATGTATATCAAAACATCATGTTATATACCTTAAATATATACAAAAATAAAATAAAGATGACAAGATGATTCATCGAAAAGATGCAGAAAGTGGCCAGGTGCAGTGGCTCACGCCTGTAATCCCAGCACTTTGGGAAGCCAAGGTGGGCAGGTCATTGAGTTTGAGACAAGCCTGACCAACATGGCAAAACCTCCCCTCTACTAAAAGTACAAAAAATTAGCCGGACTCGGTGGGAGGTGCCTGTAATCCCAGCTACTTATGAGGCAGAGGCAGGTAAATCACTTGAACCCAGGAGACAGAGGTTGCAGTGAGCCAAGATCATGCCACTGCACTCCAGCCTGGGCAAAAGAGTGAAACTGTCTCAAAAAGAAAAGAAAAGAAAAGATGCAGAAAGAGGGTTCAACACTATTTCACACCTACTTATAATTAAATTATAATATAATTAAATATAATTTCCCACCTATTTATACCCAAAAAAAACCTCTTGGTAAACTAATAATAAGAAGAAATTTATTTTCCCTTTTGCAGGTAATCTATCACAGCTTTACAGCAGTCAACAAACTTGCTCTAAATCAGGAAGAAGTAAGGACTTCAGCTGTTACAGCCCCTTTTCAGCACTGTACCTGAGGCCACAGACAGAATGGTCAGGATTGAAAAAAAAAGAAGCAAAAGCAACTAATGGTCTCAGAAGTCCACTTAGAAAGCAAACAGAATCTGTACCCAAGTTACTGGAATTAGTAGTAGTTTGGCAGAGTTACAAGACAAAAATTCAATGTGCAAATAGTGATTGCATTTTGTCATGTTTATCCTAGTCCATTAGTGCTGCTATAACAGAATACCTCAGACTGGGTAATTTACAAATAACAGGACTTTATTGCTCACAGTTCTGGAGGCCAGGAAGTCTACCATCAAGTTTTTGGCACATTTTGTGTCTAGTAAGGGCTTGCTCTCTGGTGCCTTCCTGCTGAGTTCTCACCTGGCAGAACAGAGGAGGGAGGCAGCTAGCTCTCTGAAACCTTTTATAAGGGCATAAATCCCATTCATAAGAATGGAGCCCTCATGACCTAATCACCTCCCAGAAGTCACACTTTCTAATACCATCACTTTGATGATTAGGTTTCAACATATGAATTTTGAAGGGATGCACACACTCAAACCATAGCAATAGGAATACAGAGTTAGAAAATATTCAAACTAATAACAAAATACAACATTTGTAGTATATATCCAACAAAAAATGACATTTGGGGAGAAAATGATAAATTTTTTTAAAATATCAAATAAGAAAAGGAGATGCTATGTTCATAGGAAAATTCAATATTGTAATGTTAAATTTTTCAAATTAATTTTTTAAATCAATGTAATTCTAGTTAAATTACAGCAGAGTATGACATTGACAAGAATGACATTGGAAGTAAACAAAAGAAACAGAACGGAGAACCTAAAAATATGTTGGGAAACTTGACATACAACAGAGGTGACATTGTAAATCAGTAGAGGAATTAGAGATAATTTAACAAATGATACTGATACAATTGATTATCTCCATGGAAAAACAAATTGGATCAAATCTTCCATGACATAAAAGTCAGTTCCAGGTGGAATAAAAATTTAAATATGAGATGGCATTTTAAATGTTTCATATGGTTGATTAAAAATGATTATGTAGGGAGTTGAAAATGTGTAAATTTAACAATTATAAATCTGATGATATGGTCTACAGTAATTGCTGCATATGTGTACCAGGAAATACATAAGATAGTGTTTATACCAGTATTGTCTATAATCACAAAAAATAAAAACATCCTAAATGTTCTTTACCAGGAGCACAGATAAATAATATGTGAATATATGTTGCAATATAGCCACAAAAATTAAAAGGAAGGTACATGACCTTTGTGCATCAACATGAAAGAACTCCACAACTCAGGATAGTGATGACCTGCTGGAGAAGAACTCAGTCACAAAGGGGATGCACAGAGCTTTGAAGGCTAATTGTGATTTCTCATGTTGAGTAGTATGCAAACAGGGGCTCTGAAAAGTAATTGTGTACCTTCTGTACATGAAATATATTCACTTTTATGTATGAGATAGTTTACAAGTCTAAAATTATAATAATTTTAAAAGAAGAAAAGCATTACAAAGGATATTTACATTATATTTTATATATAATTGGAGGTGGTTTACCAAACCCTCTGTTTTTGTTGTTGTTGTTGCTTGTCTGTTTTGTTTTTTGATTTTTGTTTTTTTTGAGATAGAGTCTCGCTCTGTCGCCCAGACTGGAGTGCAGTGGCACGATCTTGGCTCACTGCAACCTCTGTCTCCCGGGTTCAAGCAATTCTCCCTGCCTTAGCCTCCTGAGAACTGGAATTATCAGCGCCCACCACTATGCCCAGCTAATTTGTGTATTTTTAGTAGAGACAGGGTTTCGTCATGTTGGCCAGGCTGGTCTCGAACTCCTGACTTCAGGTGATCCGCCCGCCTCAGCCTCCCAAAGTGCTAGGATTACAGGCGTGAACCACCTCACCTGGCCATTGAACACTCTTAAATTCTATGTTAGGAGCCCCTGCTAGAAAAAGTTTAACCTCCTATATTTTTAGAGCCAGAGATGTAACCAAGCCCTCATAAACCAAAAGTTAGGTCAGGCCCAACCCCGGAGAGGGAATCAACTTAGGCAATCACTGAATCAAGTTCAAGAAAAATTAAAAAAAATCAAAACTAAAAACAGTTAGCTCATTTATTTAGCATTGTACAAACCAGAGTGCCCAGACATCGGTGATGGTAATTGAGTTTTCATTTTCTAGAATTCTTGAGATCACTGGTAGTGCAAATGCATATTGAGGGTACAGAGGAACATTCAGGAATGATGTTTCAGTGATCTGCCTAGGGGTAAGGAGTTGTTACAAGCATTACAATTTGCTGGAACTCACAGTTCCTTTTGGCACTAGGTACTTTGACATATTTAAAGATGAAGCCAGGGCAGTCAGAGATAAGGTCTCTGACTTATTATTAGATTAAAATATGAAAGATCTGAAGATATGAAATTATACTAGTAGGTTCAGATCTGCTTTTTGAACAATGACCTTCACTTTCTCATATCCTAAGTATGAGAAAATATTTGCTAATAATATTAGCTTTGGACCATTTTGATATTGTATATCTATAACAAAAGTGTCAAACCAAACTATTACACACACTGAGACGACTTAGGGTTTTACATATGGGACATGATGAAAAGAATCAAAAAGAGAGTAATTGGCTTATATTTAAAATATCAATGGAAATAAATTCCCTGAGAAGCTGAGCTTATTATATATTTTAATGAGTTTGAAGCCTACTAAAAGAGGGCCTGATATTTGTCTCCTTACTCTTACATCTGGAAATGTGGTCATTTAGGACAGAATCATAGATAAGATCCCTCTGGATGTAAATCTCACTTTTGTAGGAACCCTAGGTATCCAAGGGGAAATATTAAGAAAAAGGATTCACAGGTAAGCAGTAGGGCTCCAGATGAAGGGATAAAAGCCATTGAAGGGAACAGGTGAAAGGCAGACCTTCTGCAAACCCCCATATTGTGCAGTCATGGCCATGTTGCACATGGTGGGCAGATTTCTATTCTGTGTTTTAACACTTTCAGATGTAGGGTGTGATGCTGTAACTTTTATTTGGTCAACCATTTTCCTCACTATTTACTCTCTCTCTCTTTCTTCTATGCTCTAATATTGCAGATCCCAAGAAAAATATTTGGCAAGTTGTTCCAAGTTGTTGAAATAGTTGGCAAAACAAATCCCTAAGAAATTGAAACTTTCTAATCTGATCAAATAAAATGTTGAATATGGCTTACTGTCAAGACGAGTTACAGGCTTTAGAAACTAAAAGAAGAATTCATGAAGAAATGCTGAAAATTTTCTACACAGAACATTGCATTTTATTAACAAGTTTAAAACATAAGCCTAGCAAACCACAGGAGAGATCTTTTTCTTAATTCAACTTTATTAACTTTCTTTGATTCAAAGCATCAATATTTATGGGGCAGAAATTTCCAATTGTCTCTTAAAAATTGTTTTTTTTTTGTTATATAAGAGAGATTATGCCATGAAGATAGTTTAGTAAAGAACCATTCTTCACACATTTTCATGCAGCATTTCTGTTTACTCAATAGCTATTATATTCACCTAGTAGCATCCCTGGCATGGAGTTATTGTTTGGGAAAACAAATGGGACTGTTTTCATACTCTGAGAAGACGTTTTTGAGCAGATACACGCCGAGATGCTTGCAAATTAGAAGGTGGACACCTTGGGTGAACTACAAGGAGAAATCATTCTAATCAAATAAAACAGGGCTTGAGAGAAGGATGAGGGGAATAGAAATTTGGTGAAAGACAGAAAAGGAGAAAGAGAGTGAATGAAGGCCTGAAAAGAGATTTGAACAGACACTTTACCAAAGAAGATACATGGATGACAAAATAACATCAAGAGATGCTCACCATTATTAGTCATTGGGGAAATGCCACCGTAAACCACAGTGAGTTACTACAATGTATCCACAGGATGGCTAAAAGAAAAAATTAAATGTTAGTAAGGATGTGGAGCAACTAGATTTCTTACACACTGTTGATAGGAATATAAAATGATGCCATCATTAGCTTTAGACTTTGAAAAATACTCTCAAGTTTATTGTGGAATTAGACACACGGACTCAGTAATTCCACTCATAGACATGCACTTAAGAGAAATGAAAACATACATCCATAGAAAGAATTGTACACCTTGAATTGTACAACTTCAGAAATGTTGATAGCAACATTATTTAGAATGGGGAACAACCCAAATGGCCATGAGAAAATCAATGAATAAACCTGCAGACGATGGAACATGACTAATTAATGAAATGGAATGAACCACTGGTACAAGCAAAATCATGGATATATCTCAAAACATTCTGGAAGCCAGATACAAAACAGTAGATACTGCATGATTCCATTTATACGAAACTCTAGAAAGTGCAAACTAATCTGTAGAGACATAAAGTAGATCAGTGGTTGCCTAGGACTGGGGAAAGGGGTATTGACTGATAACTTTTGGAGTGACGAAAATACTACGAATCTTGATTGGAGAAGCAGTTACATAAATGTTTACGTTTGTTCAAAATCATCCAATGTTTTATTTTAAATGGGTGAATTATAGTGAATGTGAATTTTACCTCAGGAAAAAAAAAATTTAAACACATACACAGACAGGGTACCTGAGAAGAATGAAAAACATGGTGAAGGAATTAGAAGACAACAAGCTTTTTTAGTCTTAGAAAATATGTCAGAGTTAGTACTAGATATAAAAATTGTCATACTGGGCCAGGCGTGGTGGCTCACGCCTGTAATCCCAGCACTTTGTGAGGCTGAGGTGGGCAGATCACCCGAGGTCAGGAGTTCAAAACCATCCTGGCCAACATGGTGAAACCCCGTCTTTATTAAAAATACAAAAAAAATTACCCAGGCATGGTGGTGTATGCCTGTAATCCCAGCTTCTTGGGAGGCTGAGGTAGGAGAACTGCTTGAGCCGGGGAGGCGGAGGTTGCAGTAAGCCAAGATCACACCACTGCACTCCAGCCTGGGTAACAGAGCGAGACTTTGTCTCAAAAAAAAAAAAAAAGTCATTCTGAAAAACTACCTGTTGGGTCCTGTGCTCACTACCTGAACCTCAGCATCACACAACACAACTTTGTAACTGACCTGCATGTGTACCCCCAGATTTTAAAATAAAAGTTTAAAAAGAATGAATAAAACAAAATCAGGAAAACTGTTACAAGTTCAAAAAATTAAGAGAAATACTAACCAAATGCATTTTTGGACTTGTTTAGATTTTGTTATGTGTGAAAATGGCATCACAGTAATTTTCAAATAAACAAAATTTTTCAAAAGCTACAAAATATAAAAAATAAAAATTGTCATAGCATTTTAGGGAAGGTTGGAAGGAAAAGAGGAAGCCAGGCCCTTAGCTGTGAATCAATCTGACAGGTGATTGACCATGCCGGTTTTTATCTGTGGTTGTTCTGATCAACAATTTTATCCATGACTTTGGTTCTTTCTGGTCTAATATTTTATGATTCTGTGTTCAGTGATAATGTTTTAAAATGTGTTCATCAAACCTACAGAAAGCATATAGCTAAAAATGATAGCTAGCTAATACTTTGGATGACAGATTCAGGATTCTGAATCATTTTGACATACAAGAACACTGAACTGAAGCCAACCAGATAAAATTTGAAAGGACAAATCTCTTGAATTTAGGTTTAAAAATTCAACTGGGCAGATATTGTTGTGGAAAAATCTGGTTTTCTTTTTAAAAAAAAACACCTATTTCCAGAAGGAGAAAAATTCTTTGTAATAGACTATATATGTATATATGATTCCATCTATATAAAATTCTAGAAGATGCAAACTAATCTACAGTGACATAAAGAAGATCAGTGGTTTGCTGGGGTCAGGAGTAGAGGATCTATTGAGTCAAACCTCAAATGGGGTATTAGAGAAATTTTGCAGTGGTGTGTATATATATATATATATATATACACACAGCTTACTGCAAGGCAAATGAGCCAATTGTCAAATAATTACTACAAATCCCATTCAACATTAGACTACATGAAGAGAAGTAGACATCCAAAACATTGTAAAGAATAGCCTCACCTTGTTCTGCAGTAGTCCGACCACATGTGAAATATTTTGTTCAATTATGAATGGCAGATTATAAGGAGAATACCTGAAAAGGAGACAGATTTGTTGAAAGATTCTCTAAAACATGTCAGAGATTAGGATACCAAAGTGAAGAAAGTCATAGTAGTTTCCAAATTTTGAAAGCACTGCAACATACAAGAGAAACAGAGAGTGCTCTGTGTTAAAGATTGGGGTTAATGTATATAAATCACAAAGAGGTAGAAATGAAAAAATTGAATACATCAATCAGTTCATAACGGTATGAACTATCTCTTGATGTACAAGGTAGCCTTTCACTGAAAATAACTGAGCAAAGGATGCATGATCACATTACAGAGATGCCATATGGGAATCCTACTGTTAGATGAGAAGTGGGAATAGATGTCACTAACTACAGAATTGTAAAGGTGGAATTTGACACAGTCTTAATAGTGGGAAATATTTGGAAAGGCAAAGAAACAGGACAGGGATGGGGTTGATAAGTTGGGGAAAGAAACAGCATATATAATAACACGATGATGTGAAAATTAGGGCAAAAAAAGTCAAGTGTGCCTAGCATGTAAGAACTCAATCTGGCTAAAATGCAATGCTGTTAAGGAAGAGCACCCAAATTAGCCTGGGAACATAAGAAAAGCCTTGTGTCTGGGCACAGTGGCTCACACCTGTAATCCCAACACTTTGTGAGGCCAAGGCAGGTAGATCACTTGAGGTGAGGAGTTCAAGACCAGCCTGGCCAACATAGTGAAACCCCGTACCTACTAAAAATTACAAAAATTGGCCGGGCATGGTGGCATGCACCTGTAATTTCAGCTACTCAGGATGCTGAGGTGGGAGAATTGCTTGAACCTGGGAGGTGGAGTTTACAGTGAGCTGAAATCATGCCACTGCACTCCAGCCTGGGAGACAGAGCAAGACTCTGTCTCAGGAAAAATAAAAGCCTTGTTATTAGGACAGGAGGTTTAATGCCTGACTATAGTGAGCCGAAAGCTAGAAGCTGATACTTTCAAATACATTTTAGAATAGAATGCCTTCCTTCCTTGTTCACACCGTTAATAAAGGGAGGTAATTAAGGGAAGACATTCTTAGAGTTTGCCCAAGAGATTAAGAGAATAAGACAGTTCTTTGAAGAAGAAAGAAAGGTAAAGTGGGGAGAGTGTTGTGGAAGAAAAAAAAGAATCCTAATTGGTTTTGTATGTGTAAGAGAAAATTAAGAGGCAGAGGTCAGTGACGGCCTACTAAAGAAAAGGACAGTAGAAAATCAACACTGAACAACAACTGGAAGGGAATAACAAAGGGAAATGATCTCAGTAAAGGCCAATCTTTTGAGTTGATCCTATGAGCCCAACTGGCTCATAAAATGACCTAGGCACATGAAAAACTCCAAGCTGATATTTGTTCTGAGAAAGTCAGTATACAAACATACCTGAGGTTCTTTTATTTGCTGTATTTGTGTTTCTCTATATTTGTTAAGATGGATGAATTCTCTGCTTCATTGAACACAGTAGTTAAAGCAAGTGAAAATTAAATGTTGACTTGGTTTGATTAAAGTATAAATCTAAATGCAGCTTTAAGAGACAGAATCAGAAAGTGAGAAGAAAGATTCATTATGCATTTATATAGAGAGAGAAATTTGGCTTCTAAATATCCTTATAATGGGTTGGAAGTCATAAAGACAACAGATACAACAGTTTTACTTTAACCTACAGACTATATCCTATGCATTTAAAACTCTAGAAGATGAAATTACCTACCAAAGGAAATTAAATACTGAAAGCCTAACATAGGAGGCCAAAAAGTCCAAGCTCTTTGTTTTGCCTTTTATATAAAGAAAAACATAAGAGTTTTAGTTAAACATCTATATATTTAAATGGCCAATGCACGTTTGAACATATGTAAAATTTCAGTACTAGTCAAATAAATCTAAAGTAATGACATATTGTCTATCTAACAAATTGGTAAAAATTAAGAAGATGAATAATATTTATTGGTAATGAGGAGTGACAAACTGAACATATTGTAGAATAAAGTTTTCAACTTGCCAAAGTACAATCTAATATACTGTGCATATTTTTTGATTCAGTAATTTTACTTCTAGGAAAATATTCTAAGCTAGATGAGGAATTTGTATACAGAAGAAAATACAAATTTTCAAAGGAAGCATTGAGTATTACAATGCTGCAGACAATTTAAATGCCTACTAAGAGGGAATTGGATTGAATAGATTATAACATATTGATAATATAAAATAGTAGAGAGCTGCTTAAAAGGAAGAATTCATCATGTATGATTATGTCATTATATATTAGATAAAAATGAGATTGAAATATATATACAAAATGCTATGCTACACTATATATTTAGTACGTTTCAATTTAGTAGATAATTAATCTCTTTATGAAAAAGTCTGAAATGGTATTTTTTTTGACATTTCCATTTTTATTTTTATTTATTTATTTGTTTATTTTTTATTATTATACTTTAGGTTTTAGGGTACACGTGCACAATGTGCAGGTTTGTGAAATAGTATGTTTTTAATTGTTATATCTGGCTAGGATTATGTAGATGTTTTTACCTTCTATTCCATAAAGGTAGGCTTTAACTTTGGAATTATAAGCTTGCATTATTTTGTGATCAGCAGAATCAGTTGAACGATTCGATCTAATAGATTTCAGTATTCCCTAAGTGAAGTTGTGGCTGTACACACAGGTGGCTGAAGTAGAATCTAAAGAAGGTTGTTGCAGTTGAAGAGTTTAATTATCTTTGAGGCTGGATAATTGGATGTGTCATCCTCATACATAATGATGACAAGAGATTGAATAAAAAGAAAGATCAAATCTATTGTAACTTTAACAATTTATAAAGTGATAAACAACAAGAAAAGACATAAGCAGTATTGAGTGGCAGGGATCTCAAATGACAAAGGCTTTTGGCATGACTTTGTAAAAGTGACAGTCAGGAAGGAGAAATAGGGAGCTGGGAGACTATCCACACCACTCTAAACCCTGTGGTTTAGGGAACCAGTAGCCTCCGAAGTTAGGGTTACTAGAGAGGTCTTGCTCTCAGGGGAGACCCAGTGTTCAGCAAAAGCTGGTGGAAGGGCCATGCAGGGAAGATGCTTCAATTTATATAAATTTTGATTGTGAATCTACCACACGCCAGTTGCTGCACCGATTCTTGAGTAACAATTTAATGCTTACAGAAATCACAAGGGAAAAGGTATGGACTGGATGAAAAAATAAGGAGAGAAGAAGAAGAGAGTAAAATGAGGATAAAAGTTCATGACAAGACAGCTTGTCCATCCTTTCTTCTGGAAGGTGACTAAGGATGGTGATAACAAGGTTTCTATCAGAAGTGCAGCCTAGCAGGTTACAGGCACAAGTGCAATAATAAATGACAGTTTTGAAAATATACAATATTGAATATAGAGAGATGGAAAGGTCAAGGTATAAATATATCTTAAGAGCTAGAGAGGCCAGATCATGCGTCTGGCTAGACACATCACCATTGTGAGCCTTGCACTGAGAGTGTGGTTCATGGACCATCAGCGTTGGCACTACCTGAGCTTGCTGAAAGTGCAAAATCTTTTAAACCCGATTTCTGACCTACTGAATCAGGATCTGCATTTTAACAAGTCCAGCTGATTCATAATCTTGTTAAAGTTTAAGAAATATTTCTCTAAAACATATATTCCAAACACTAAACCACATTCAACTGAATTAGAGGTTGAGTTACAACTAGGATGCCGGAAACTATGCATAAACCTGTATCCTATTGTAGCTATGAAGCAGTCTATTGCCTCACAATTCCAGCGTATGCATAATTCCTGTGTCCCCAGCCTTATACGCTGGGGAAAACACACACTAGTGGGAGTGCGTAAGGCTGGGGAAACTAATTTCCTCTATCTTTAGGGAAAAAAAGTGGTTGAAAATAAGATTCTAGAAAAACTGATCTGCAAAACTGTGACTATTTGCCTGCCACAGGGGATATTTGTGCCTAGGAGGGGTCAGAGTTTCTTGAGACAACCCTGAGGACTTATATCCCATTTTAAGAGAGGATTTTGATTCACAGAGAATCATTAATGGATACTTAGACTATGTACATGAGTTTAATTGGGCAGGATCTGCCACAGCCAGAACCTTTAGAGAACAGGAGACCTGAAGCCATGGGAGCAGGGGGCCTGCCATTCCTGAGAGAGCACAGGAAAGAAGGATTGCTGGCCCTGTGATGGACATTATGTCTCTAGCAATCAAAGTCCACTCCAGACTCCCTGGGTAGTCTTACAAGACACAATCTGTAAGTGTAGTACTAAGTAGGCTATCAGCCTTGGCAATGAGGTCAGTGAGATGGGTGGAGAGCAGGGAGAATGTGGGGCTCCAACACACCTCAGTTTCCAGAAGGCCCACGAGAGTCTGTCACAGATTCAAACTCAGCCCACAAGAAACCACCCCAAACTCAGGGTGTGCAGGTGGAAACAGAGAAGCCTGCCCTGGGAGGAGCCAGCATATGACTAAGCCGCACCCTCACGTGTAGGGAGGATTGGCGGATAAGCCTATAGGGGAGAAATGGGGCTGCAACGACTTGAAAGCAAGCTCCCCTTCTTCTCACCTCCCATTAAGACATGCCACACATAGAAATGTGTGAGAGAACCTACCTTCTGGTATCAGTAGTTATGCTGAACTGAGAGAAAACACATAACACCTTTACCCCTTTTAGATAACCCCTTGAGGACACCGTGTAGACCGTCATCAGTGAACTTGCCCTACACATTCTTCTTCACCACACCTCTCCCTTCCAGTCCTTACTTCCGGCTAGTTTAGACATAAAATTAGTGTGAGCATTGAGACCATCCTGGCTAACACGGTGAAACCCCGTCTCTACTAAAAATAAAAAAAATTAGCTGGGCGTGGTTGCTGGCGCCTGTAGACCCCAGCTACTCAGGAGGCTGAGGCAAGACAATGGCGTGAACCTGGAAGGCGGAGCTTGCAGTGAGCCGAGATCGCGCCACTGCACTCCAGCCTGGGCGACAGAGCGAGACTCCGCCTCAAAAAAGAAATAAAAAAATAGTGTGAGCATTCTTTCCTTGCAGATAGATGCAAAAAAGAACTTAGCCTTGGGTGGCAGTTTAACCGGGAGTTAACTGGTAAACAGGTAGGAGTACCACCCCAATTAGAGGTATTGTTTTTTCCTATAGTATTTACCTCTTGTTTTGTGCACCCTCTCCCAGAGAGACAGAGTCTATACATGTGGACATATTACTTTCAATTAGTCTATTGAAGATACCACTTGTCATCCTCATTTGGTATCACTTCTTTCTTCAATCAATATCTAGCTCAGGTCAGCACAATTAGAAATTTAAAAGGTAGAAAGAAAAAATATACTTAGATTATTAGTTTCTCATTACATATTCAAAAGGGCAAAGGCAACTCAATAATTTTAGATCAGTTGTCTATCCAACCAAATTGCTCACAAGGGTAAGTTTGGCTGTAGAGCACTGAACTGCTTGAAGCCATGAGTCAGGGACATGAATGAGACAGTCTTGCAAAGAATCCTCACTCTGCATCTCCTTTTCATTCACTTGGATTCTGTCCCTTAATATGGAAAGATGTCTTACCGTCCCTAACATTCCCAGAATCCTCAGCAAAACAAGTCAAACTCACTACCCCTTGTGTCCAGCAGGAAGCCAAGTAGTATCAACATGATCAAAAGTAATTGAACCAGCAGTGAACTCTTTTTGCAAATCTTCTGCATCTAATCATAATCTTACATTTGTCTACTCTTTGATTTTGTGACAATCTGTAGAAACACAGTTATGATAGAATAATGGGTAGAGAGTGACAGTCCTTAGTCATAGTCAATTCATTGTTTAACTGAAACAATCACTGACTCCTACAACATCAATTTGATTGAAATATGAGAGGATTTAATTTATTCTTGGGGATTATTGAAATAGCCAAGTCATGACATATCTGAGAAAATTATTCCTGTCAGTGTAAAAATAGATTCCAATAAACTGGGCAGTGATCTGCTTGATTATTTGGCCATTGTCCTATTCTTATATCGGAATTAAAATGTAACAGAAAAGTTATTTAGGTGTGCCACATAGACAAAGCCTGAATGTATCTGCTACAGACGTGTGTATTTTTTCAATTAACTGGCAAAAGTCTCTACAGAACTACCATTTCACCAGCTTACCAATCATTTTACCATAAGAGATACAGGAGGAGACAGAGACAGATAGAACAGAGAGACTTTACCCAAGCAGTCCTGCCTCACATATGTACAAAGAAAGAAAGAAAGAAAGAAAGAAAGAAAGAAAGAAAGAAAGAAAGAAAGAAAGAAAGGTGGGTTTTATTTAGTGAGGCCCATTTAAAAATATGAAGTGTGCATTATGTTTTTTTATAGAAAATATGGAGAAGTGTCCAGACATTTAATTTTTTTTTTACTATTTTTGCAATGCACTTTACCTCTATCTCGCATTTTGTGCAGTGTGACTAGGATAGCAATAGCCAAAAGACAATAGGATGTCCACCCAACAAATGAACAAACTGGCAAGTTGTAACCTGCAGCCTTCACTCCCATGTTTCAACCCTGAAAAATATGTGTTGTCATGCCTACCCATGGGGCAATGACCAATTGTTGGCCCCCAACAAAATACAAAATAAGAATTATCAAATATAAACATTTATATGATTTAAAAGTCTCATTAAGTCTGCTTTATGCATTCTATTACCTTCATTACTTAAATGTTAATTCTTCAAATGCCAAACACATATTTTATAGTATTATTACTAAAAGATTGTCAATTATGCAAAAGATTATGAGGGTATAAATAATAAAATAATAAAAAGGGAATTTAGAGACATTTAAAGATTCAATTAGGTAGTCATGTTTATACCTTTTCTTGTTATTTTACAATACCCTCCAAACTTTAATGTTAATATAATTATTTTTATTTCTTCTGTTGCCTTTTTGGTAACTTCATTTTTTATTTTATTTACTTTATTATTATTATTATTTACTTTTAAGTTCAGTAGTCCAGGTGCAGGTTTGTTACATAGGTAAACTTGTGTCATGGGGGTTTGTTGTACAGATTATTTGTTTAAGACTAGAGATTTTAAACTGCTTTAAACACTCTTAAATTTCTGAGATTTTAAATCTGTCTAGAAAGAAACATCAATGCAATGTCATATGTTAAGCAAAAGATAAGAAACTAGCCAAAAATAATTAAAACTCATGCAGACCTAGCCTTAATCATCAATGGCCAATAAATATAATAACTAGAAACAGATGGAAAGAAGTGTGAGTGGCTACCAACATCTGGAAAGACAACGGAAATCTTGCAAGCCAGTTCACCTACTAACTCACAAAACTGTATGATAGATGTAGATAGATAGATTAGGTAGGTAGGTAGGTAGGTAGATAGATAGATAGATAGATAGATAGGTAGATAGATTATAGATAGAAACAAGAATCACCACAAGGCATTTCAGAACCAATGAAATAATTAATCTGAGACTGACATTTGAAAAATTAAAAACCTCCTTATAAAATTACCATGGTTCTAAGGCAAGCATTTAGCATAGATATTAGGATTCTGTAGGAATTCAAGGTTGGACTGGCAGAAAATGCAAACATGGCAATAGATGCAGGCCCATGTTTCCCAGAGCAGGATGCATGTGCCTCAAGCTTCTCTAAATGCTTTCAAACAGCATATGGAGAATAAATAAATAGCATCGATTTACATAGCAACAGTTACTCCCTCTTCAAATCAATATGATTAAGTTAAAAATCAAGTCTCATCATAGTGCTATTGGGCCCTCAAAAATTCTCTAGCATGTGGTAAACTCCCTTTAGTAAACAAACAACCAAAAAATAAACAAACAAAACACATAGGAAGACTTCTACTTGACAGGCATCCAAATACACCTTTACTTCTTCCTGGGTTGCAAGTCACAAACCAAGGTTTAGGTCACAGTATTTCACCAAGGATTCTCCAAAAGCATATGTCTTCCTCTGCTTGGACATGAATAAACAAGTTTTAGGGAGTTTCAACACTGAAATGCTTTTTGAATTGACTGACTTACGGAGTTTTCTTGGCTTCACACTTCTATGCTCAAGATCCTTATCACAGAGAAACATTAGTTTTGGTGTTTTATCACCACTGAGGATGAAAATAAATCCATGGGATATTTAAGTTTCACTAGGCTTTGTTTCCTTTCATATTTCTAACTTAGACCAGAGGTTATACAAGGCAGCTGTCCAGCATCCATACCATTAAGGTAGACTTCCCCTCATAATTTTAAGGTAGGATTCCTCTCACTTCTGTCAACTGGAAATTGATCTGGATGTCATACCATGGATACGATTACAATGATATATTACCTAATCAGATAGAGTAATATCTCCTGACACCTTATACTTACTTGGAGTTAACATAAAACACTAATATTTTAATTAAAAGAGGCTAATAAATATTTTTCCACAGGGCATATGAAGAAGGTAATGATAAAGAAATTGTTTGTATAACTGCTCAGTCAACTTTCTGAAGTGCAAAAGTGGTTCTTGGCTAAAAATCTCCCCTTAAGAAACTATAATCCATCAGACCACACTAATATGATCCACAGTACTACATATGCCAGGATAAAGTAAACCCAGTACTTTTGCTCATGCTGCCCCTTTCTAAGTGACATTTCTGCCTCTTTCATATTTGAGTCTCTGTCAGTGTAGTATCGTCTCCTCCAGGAAGTCGACTTCAGTTGCCATCTGAATCATTAGGATTTCCTTTGCTCTATTCATGTAGTACTTGGCAAGCATTTCTATTATAGCATATAGCAAGTCATGTGCACATTTGTTTACATGTCAGTTTCCTTGCCTCCTCTCAGTGTGAGGGGATGGAGGACAAGACTCCATCATCTGTGTATCTCCAACCATAAGAGCTAGCAAGGTACCTGATCTCTGGGAGCTATGGAAGGAATACATGCTGAGTGAGTGTGTTACTGAATGACCTCGCAGACTTGGTGCAGACTCTTACGTAAAGATAAGAAAAATCCCCTCATCATCTTTTATATATGTTGGTGAAGGGGGCGTGCCTCTGGATATGAGTTTAAAAATATAGCTACATGAATCTCCAAGATGTATTCATGAGGAATCTGAGATGAAATGAAGCCCCAGTTTCCTATACTTTAAAAAAACCCTCCTGCTTTAAATTTTTAGCTGAGAAAGCTATACTATTTACAGGGATTATGCTTCTACTAACAGACTTGCATTTGTTTTTTAAATAGGACCCTCTATCATTTTCCCTTAGTTAGTTAGTAGCTGTCATGTATAAAATTACCACAAATAAAAGAAGGAGGTGGAATATAAATGTTCAGAGGCAACACAGCATGGTAGGCAGAGGTGAGAAAGGAGGTTGCAAAACACTTGTGTGGTTCCCCAGGGGGCGAGGAATGTAGAGCAAGTCACATCAGGAGCCTAGTGGCTGCTCTGTCCAGAGATATATGTACATTCATGTGTGTATATTATTTTTTTCTTAGAGGTAAAATATTTTAGAATCTTTCTGATTATGTACAGGCTTCTGCTACTCATAACTTAAAATATCATGCATCTTGTTGCCGCATGTAGCTATGGCTGGGGCAATTCCTGCAAAACCTTCCTCAGCTTCCAGCCTCTTTTATCACAGAGAAATTTAATTTCAGCAAGGAAGAAAGGACAAGCTAGACAGGGAGTCTCCTCAGTGAGGAAGCAAATTAGTGGGAAAGGAAAAGGACATATTCTGGCTCTAAAAATGGAGTTGTTCACCTCCAAAGTGCAATTGAACAGCTATCAGTATGGACAGTGGGGGAGCCAATAAAGGATTTTAATCAGACAAGATGCAAGATTGTATTTGCTTTTGGGGAAGGTCCAGAAAACTACAATATTGGGGACAAACTGGATGGTGCTGGGCACATCTGGATGAAAAAAGAAAAAGTGATAGGAAAGAGTTGAGGGGAATATACTGAGGGGCTATTTAGACAATACTTGGGGAGGAATTAGAGAGATATTTGAAGAAAGAAGGTGTTTAGGTGACTCTCGGATTTGAGCAGCCCCTTATATCATGGAGTCAGTACTTACCGTATTTGACTACTAGTCTAACGAGCCTTCTATCGCATTATATAATGCCTATTCTGACATCTAATTTCAGAATCTCAGATGAATCACCCAGTCCTTCTGTACTTCTTCATCATCAGACAAGAAAGGACAGCAATCTTAAATTATTCTCCCTACTTCCTACCCCCAATCCCATTTCCCAAACTTTTCTCTCTCCCCCAACTAAAGTAAGGTGGGAATCCTTACTCAGCATTACTCAATCAATAGAATTAGGTAACCTCAAAACTGTGAGCTCTCCATCTCTGCAAATCTAGGAATGAGGAGGCATGGATCTCTAGGATACTCACAGGAATTGTGTGCAAGAAGACCTAACTGGCATAAGGATGCAAGATCCCCCCAGTCTTCTCTAGCTGTAGACTGACTGATGTGGTACAATAGTATTTCCTAATGGAAATTAAAATATATGTGAACAATATACTTAATCAAGAATCTCTGATCAGGCTTTATTAACATGAGAGTTAGGCCACCAAAGGATTCTATGGACCACTGTTAAAAAAAAAAAAAAAAATCTGGGCAGGATGGAAGCATGCAAACAGGAGATCTGGGTTCTGGGTCAGCCTCTGATTTAGGTGAGCTGGGTAATTA
Source organism: Nomascus leucogenys (assembly GCF_006542625.1). NCBI lineage: Eukaryota > Metazoa > Chordata > Mammalia > Primates > Hylobatidae > Nomascus > Nomascus leucogenys. Next base: position 85,399,589 of record NC_044393.1, on the reverse strand, counting down.
AGGGCAAGTCATCCCCTGCTCTCAAACTTGGTTTTATTGTCTATAAAATAAGGAATTTGGACTCTAACATCTTTCCCAGGTTTGATGTTCTGTGCCTCAGGGAATTTCTATAAAATGTTGTTTCATGCTTTCATTTTCATGAACTCTAGCAAATGGGAACTAATGACTCATTCAAAGTATATTAATTTACCTGGAGTCTGTTAGGGCAACAGAAATAGTATGGTTAAAAAATAGAACTGATATTTTTCTTCCTGCCAACCCAGCAAACATCAGAAACAGGAAAAGGCTTCGCTTAATAGTGAGACACCACGCTTTATGGGGTGCCACAGTTTACAACATACTTCATAGGGAAGGCATCGACAAGCAGGGAAAAGTACAACTTTTATTTCTTCCACTTGGAATTAAGAGTGTTTTTCATTGCACCCTATGCCCAGGGCTTTAGCGTTTGAATCAGGTGGTACAAAGCTGATGAAAGAGAGCCTGGAGCAATTGATGGCATTGTCTATTTGGGCTCTACAGCAGAACGGCGAATTCGGAATTCGGCCTTCTAGTGGACACATACTCTCATTGCAAGTTTCTTTACTAGGAAGGAGAATCACATCTACAACTGCGGGGGATCAATGGGTGAGAGAGAGACACCGCTTCACATGATTTGTGTCTGTCACGGTCTGATTCTTATCTGTGACACATATAAAGACCACGAGACGTGGAGCTAAGCAGTCCCAAGTCTGAGTGTGTCCTAGGCTGGCCATTAGGGAGCTTTGTGAGTCTGGATCAATCTCAGAGTTCCAGTGTTTCCATTATATGAGTGTCTCCCCACGCCGGGCTTTGTTCTTTAAATGGAGTAATACATCCACATATGCTTTGTGAAATGTAAGTGCTTGCTACCTACCAATTTCTATTATTAGTTACATTTTTTAAATACCTATTAGTTTTTTGAATGCCTAAATCATTTTTTCTCTTTTTTTTTTTTTAAACTTTTAAGTTCAGGGGTGCATGTGCAGGTTTGTTATATAGGTAAACTCGTGTCATGGGGATTTGCAGTACAAATTATTTCATCAGCCAGGTATTAAACCTAGTACCCATAAGTTATTTTCTGTGATCCCTCCCGCTGGATAGTAGACCTTTGTTGGACGCAGAGTTTGCAAAAATTTTCTCCCATTCTGCAGGTTGTCTGTTTACTCTGTTGATAGTTTCTTTTGCTGTGTAGCTCTTTAGTTTAATTAGATCCCATTTGCCAAATTTGCTTTTGTCCCAATTGCTTTTGGTGTCTTCATCAGAACTGCATGAGGTGATGAATACACTAACTATCCTTATTTGATCATCATACAACATATGTCAAGATATCAAGTTGTAGGCCATAAATATATACAATTACAGTGTGTCCATTAAAATAATCAATTAAAAGTTTTTTAAAATGCAGAAAATAAACCAAAAAAATCTCTAAATAGGTAAAATTTTATATATTTGAATAGAAAAAATATTCTTCCACATTTCTCCCTTTATCAATCACCTCTCATCCTTATTCAATGTCTTCTCTGATCTCACAACTGCACTATTAATTGAAAAAAAATCTTAGATAAAATTTGAATATTTACTTAAGACTTACCTCATTATTAACTGAAGAGTTAATAGGAGATCTGCAAAGTTCCTGAACTTAAATAAAAACAAAAGTTAATAGTTAACAGTTAAATGATAAGAAGATAATGCCACCTACTTATAAGAAATCCACCTTAAATATAAAGATAAAAGTAGGTTAGATGTTAACAAATGGAAAAGATAGCTATTTTGACAGTAGTCTTATTTAAGATGAAATTATTTCCCAAAGAGCTTCTCTACAAGTTGCTTAATATCTCTATGGTAAAAGTATCTAACATTTATAACTGACTATTTAAGGGTAATGGGATTATCTAGCCTTTTATCTTTTTATTTTGATTGTCCTATATGTTAACAGTAAATCACCAAAATTATCTTTATTGAGATAAAAACATTATCTCAAACTAATTCAAAAGCAATGAGTAATATGTATGAAATTGACAAGATTAACTACCTCACTCAAAATATAAAGGTACTCGCCTTCTTTCTTCCCAATACTTTCTCCAAGAAGCCCACAAACCCTGCTGCACACAGAGAGCAGCTGACTATTCTTGCAAAGCATTCCTCTTGTTTCCCCAGATGTGTTTGTGTATCATCTTAGTCTACACAATACACCCTCCTCTTTCCTCTCTTATCACACGTTTTTGAGAACATCTTTTAAATTAAAAAGTATCTTCAGTATTTATGAAATAGAGTATTGTTTTTTCTCTTTGAAACTATGCAATTAATATTCCAGTATAACCAAAGTAGGTGAGCCTTCTGAGTCAGGATCTATGGTAACAGTCAGAAAGAAAAGCCATGCTAAAATTTTAGCAAGGAGAAAGGATGAAGAGGGAGGGCAAGGAGCAGGCAGTGATGGTGGAATGGGAAGGTGGGGTGTAATAATGGGCTAATTTGAGTCTGAAACAAGGGCAGAAGAAAGTGCATATGGGTGGGAGTGGGAGGAAGAAGTGGTCAGCCCACCCCTCCAGGAGCCCCATATCCTGGCTTATATGTTCTGATGATACCCTAAACCTCCAGGAGACACTAGAGACTAGAGAACTCTGCTCTGAGCCACAGAAAAGTCCTAGCTTCCCAGAGACATTGGATTGCCTTCCTGAAATGCCTATCGGCCAAATCAAGACCCCTTCTACTCTTGCATAACACCATGAACTTGCCTTCATGGGCCTTATGATATTTTAGGTATAAATTTATTTCTTTGATTATTTCTTTAATATTTGTATTTTCTAACAGATGATAAGCTTTGTTGCAGGTAAAGTTTTTGCTACTGTACAACAAGTGCCTGGCACTAAATGCTCAGTTAGTGTTTGCCGAATGAAGAAAATGAATGATGTGGATGAGAAGGCCACTCTGCACTTCTCCAAGGTAACTCTTCAGAAAGACTTGGCTCTTTCTTTCCTGCCTGCTGGCCTCTTATGTGAATAGTAAAACTAGTACAGTCATGTATCACTTAAAAATGGTGATGTGTTCTGAGAAATGCATCGTTGTGTGAACCTCACAGAGTATATTTACACAAACCGAGATGGTACAGCCTGCTCACCCCTAGGCTATTTAGTATAGCCCATTGCTCCTAGCACCTGTACAGCATTATAGTATACTGAGTACTGTGTATGTATACCGAGTACTGTAGGCAATTGTAACACATGAAAAGTATTTGTGTATCTAAACATAGAAAAGGTAAAGTAAAAACACAGTATAAAAGAAAAAAATGGTACACTTTTATAGGGCACTTACCATGAATACAGCTTACAGGACTGGAAGCTGCTCTGGGTGAGTGGTGAGTGATGGGTGAGTGAATGTAAAGGCCTAGGACATTACTGTATGCTACTGTAGCTCTTATAAACACTGTACAAGTAGGCTACACTAAATTTATATAAAAATATTTTTCTTTCTATAATAAATTAAACATAGGTTACTGTAATGTTTTTACTTTACAAACTTTTTTTATTTAGCATTTTGACTCTTTTTTGGTAACAGTTTAAAACACAAACACATTGTACAGGTACACAAATGTATTTTTTTCTTTATATCTGTATTCTATAAGCTTTTTTCTATTTTTTAAATTTTTTCTTTTCATTATTTTACTTTTAAAACTTTTCTTAAAAACAAGACACAAACACACATTAGCCTAGGTCTACACAGGGTCAGGATCATCAATATCACCATCTTCCACCTCCACATCTTGTCCCACTGGAAGGTCTTCAGGGGCAAGAGTATACATGGAGCTGTCAACTCCTATGATAACAATGCCTTCTTCTGGAATCCCTCCTGAAGGACCCATCCGAGGCTGTTTTACAGTTAACACTTTTTAAATATAAATAGAAAAGTACACTGTAAAATGACATTTTAAAGTGTAGTACAGTAAATACATAAAGCAGTAAAAGTTGTTTATCAAGGATTATGTATTGCTGTACATAATTGTATTGCTAGATTTTTATATGACTGGCAGCACAATAGCTTTGTTTACACCAGCATCACCACAAACACATGAGTAACATGTTGCACTATGACGTTAGGACGGCTATAACATCACTACATGATAGGAATTTTTCAGTTCCCTTATAATCTTAGGGTACCTTGTCATAAATGTGGCCCGTCACTTACTTCAACAGTGTTATGCAGTGCAGGACCATAATTAAGCTGATATAAGGGTAGGATGGTCCCAATTTACATATGATTACACAAAACTCAGAAAGACTCTACGGACAGATGCCCAAAACTGTTAGCCTGGTTAGCATTTCCAAACCTTTCCATAAGGCAGTCCCCACCAGGCACGTATGCACAGAATCTCACCAGTTTGAGTTATAATCATTCTGGCTGAAAATTACAAGGAATTGTCTCAATTGACTGCTTAGAATCTCCTGGGAATCTTTTAAAACTCCCAATCCTAAGACAGCACCTATGTGAAGTTAAATGAGAATGTCTTTGGGTATGAACCAGGTATCAGCAAATACATAGTGAAGGTTGAGAACCATTGCTCTATCTCCAACTTTTCCAGTGACCTTCACACCATTCCTTTTTTTCCTTTTGACAAGAGGGATCTCGTGATAAACTAATGAGCACAGAGCCCAAGAAAAAACAAAATAGAAGCAAGAGAATGGCAAGAGAGAAAACAGTTGGGCTGACGGGCAGCAAACACAACGGATTGTAGTAGTATGAGCAAAAATCTTGTGCACAATAATTTATTATAAAATAGAAGAACAGACTGCTTTGATTTGAATTCTATTGATCATAATAGACAAAATTTAACAGGAGAAAAGCATAGTTCGGTAATTTGGTGGAAAAAAAAAAGCAACTTACACATATAGGATGAGGGAGAGGTGACTAAACATGAACCAACATGGTGAAAATAAAGGAGTGTATTAGCTCAGGGTATAGAATGGGTACTATAGTACTATAGAATGGGTGATTTAAACAACAGAAGTATTTTGCACAGTTCTGGGGGCCAAAAGTCTAAGATCGGGGTGCCCTCATGGTCAATTTTTGATGAAGGCTCTCTTCCTGGCTTGTAGATGGCTGCCTTTATGCTGTGTGCTCACACAGTCTTTCTCAGTGTCCTTAAAGAGAAGGAGCTTTGGTGCCTCTTCCTGCTCTTACAAAGGCACCTGCCTTCTCTAATTAGGGACCACTCTTATGACCTCATTTAGTTTTTTATCACCTCCTCACAGGCCCTGTCTCCCTATAGCATCACATTAAGGGTTAAGGTTTCAACATATGAATTTAGTGGGGAGAGGAACAAAATTCATCCCATAACAAGGTGATTTGGTTGAGTCTGGGCAAACTGTAAGTCAACGATGACCGCCAACATCTGTTTTTATGTCGATATAAATAAAAATGATAGTGATTATTTATGAAGGCCTACCACGGGGCAGGCACTGTAACACAGTATAATACATAATACATAATACATGGACCCATATATATATATTTTATATATATACATGTATAATCTTATTTAATGTATGGGGAGAGACTCATAGGATTGTCCAAAGAAGACCTCTGCAAGGTCATGAGAAAGGGAGTTTCCTATTTCTGGTAAGAGCTGATTTTATCCAAATTAACCTGCCATGTTATCTGGTAAGAGCTGATTATATCCAAATTAACCTGCCATGTTATCTGGTAAGAGCTGATTGTATCCAAATTAACCTGCCATGTTACCAGTGTCCCATGTCCTCCAATAACCTGAAATTAATTTCTCAGAAAGTCACCAGGTACCATCAGCTAGGGCTCAGACAACTCTTTGCAGTTGGTGTCTAAACCCTGGTAATTGCCTGAGCTCTAGCTCGTATTTGCATTTGAAGAAGGTAGATGAGGAGGCAGGATCCCTCTCTGGGAACACAAACCTGCCTATATCCTGCAACTTTTTCCAAACCCCTGCAGTTGTCCCCATGATATAGGACAGTGTGCCACTTCTGGTCCATTTCCTCAAAAAAATCCTCTTTCCCAAGCAAGTCTATTTTTAAATCCTATGCTTCTCAAATGTTTATGGACATATAAAATACCTGGTGGGAATTTCTGGAGGATTTCTGTAAAACGCAGATTCCAATTCAATCTGTTTGCAGGGTGCCTAAGCTTCTGCAACTTCTAAAAGCTCTAGGCGATGCCACTGCTGCTGAAACAAGGGCCATGCTTTGAGTAATAAGTATGTTTTGAATAACATACTTGGAGATATGGTGGTGTACTTACCTTCTCTACCTTCCTATCAATCCTTTGATCCTGACAGCCATTTTCTCAGGATTCTTGTTTCTAATCCTAGCCATCATTTTGTGTATTAGAAAAATTAAGGCCAAAAGAGACTATGGAATCACAGAATAAGAGACAGATACAAAAGTTTCAGTTATGTCTTTTGGAAAAGAGACAATGTACCTCTTTCTTCTTTCTTCTTTTTCTCCCTTTACAGTTTCAGTGATATTATTTTGAAGAATTATAACTCACTTTATGATTATCCAAGCTATTTACTTTTGCACCAACCTATTAGCTCTGGGAAAACATGGAGAAATATTCTGGATTTTGATATGAGCTACAACTCACCAATCAATTAACTGTCTTTCTTAGACCTAATTAGCTATAAGTTAGTGGGTGGCAGCTAGAAACAGTTAAGAAGCCACCAGTTGGGTAATGTTGGAAAATTTTATTTTCCTTTATTTTGATTTTTCTTAAACCCATGACACCTAGGACATAGAAGAATGAATAAAAGAATGAATAAATGTATTGATAAGTAAATGAGATTCTTGTGCTAGGCCCAAAGGTTGAATGGGTTATTCTTCTCTAGGAAAACCAGGAGATGATTAATCAGATAGATAGAGAGATAGATAGATCACATATACACATACACATGTATATATACATATATGAGTGTTTTTTACTGTTCAGTATCATATATTTTTATTTAAATTTATATATAATGTGTACAACAGACATATGCATGTATCATACAAAATAAGCGTAAAGAAGCAAATACTTTTATGCTTTATGCATGTCCTTCAAATGAACTAAGCAGCATCACTTCAAAATGATACCAAAACCACGTGATTCAAAAAAGAGATAAATTAAACTCATGAGCTGGTCTGTATTTTGCCCACTTAAAATAATTTACATGAGTTTCAAAGTGATGTTGTAACCAGGTTCACTTCACTGAACCTATTTGCATATCTATCTGAATGCGAAGCACAGAAAGAAAGTGAATTGCTGTTTAGCTTTCTTCCCTGTAGTTCTCTGCATGATTCACCTCTTGCTGATGGGCATACCAAAGACCCTAGGGAAGCATTTACAAAATGGGCTTACAAATTTGTTTATGTGTAATACCCTCTTCACCAAAACAACAAAAATCACCATGATCGTGCAACTGAAGCAACTCCTTCCATTAAATGTGCTGTTCCTACTCATTTTCCACTCTATTCTTATTTTGTACAGTTTTAATTGGAAATTATTATTCTATTTAACCCCTTAAAAGTTATTTTACACGTGTAACAAGACATCAACTATTCATTAAGTACCTCTTCTAAGCTTGGCTCTATATTAGGCACTGGGTAGACCCAAATACAAGTTTTAATGAATCATTTTCTCATTATTATAAGAATAAAATATATAAATATTAAAATTCTAAATAATATTAGAGGATATTATATTGATTCAGTTCACCCTCATTTCCAGCTCCAATGCTTCCAAGAGTTTTAGTCATTTGTAATTATTTCTTCTGTATCCCTCCAGAAAGGATACATTTATGTGCATGTGGCTGAGCCTCTGTAGTACACCCTTAAGTTATATGCATCTGTCTTTCTATATTTTCCAAGTAAACTTAATCTTCCAAAACAAAAAATATATAACTTCTACACTTTTGGTGTTATCCTCAAAATAGTAAATAACATAGATTCTTGAATATCAGTGCCTGACAATGTATTCGTTAACTCATCAGACCTTCATGTCCTATTCCCATGACCCCATTCTGGTTTGGGTATTTAACTCTGTGTATGACTTTTTCTCTCAACTCCTATTACATTAATCAAACTGTAATTTAAACATCTGAATCAACTTACTTATTTCTGAAATATTAGGCTCCTTTTGAAAAGGATTACTTTGCAATTTCTCTATTTTATAATTCTACTGTGTTTTACTGGCTTTACTTGAAAGAAAGGCATTTGATATACAGGTCTATTCAATATTTCACCAATCACACAGTCAGTTACTGTAGGCTTATATAGGAAGTCTTGAATTCAGTTAATATGAGTTTTCCATTTTGTTGTTGTTTACTAATATTGTTTTGGCTATTCAAAGACTTTTCATTTTCATAAACATTTTAGAATCATCTTGTTAATTTCTATGTAAAATCCTCCTGGGATTTTTACTGAGATTGCAAAAAATCTATAAATTTGGGGAAATTAAAATAAAAACAATATTGAGTTTCCTGACTCATTATCATTTTATATCTCCATTTATGTACATCCTCTTTAATTTCTGTCAATAACACTTTTTAGTTTATAATGTAGAGGTTGTATACATATTTTTGATATTTTATCTCCCAGGTTTTCATATTTCTATGTTATTGTAAGTGGCACTGAATTGTGTAATACTATTTTCCAATTATTCACCAGTAGTATATAAAATACAGTTGGATTTTGACTTTGTTTTGCTATTTTGCTAAGCTAACTTATTGGTCCTAGTAGATATTGTACAATCTTTAGGATTTTGTACATAAATAATTATGTTTCCTATGAATAAAGACAGTTTCATTTCCTTTCCAGTATGTATAATTCTTTTTTATCCTACTTTATTATACTGGTAGAATCTCTATAACAATGTTGAATAGAAGTGGTAAGAGCAAACATCCTTCCCCTTTTTCTGATCTTAGGAGTAAACCATTCAATTCTTTATTAAGTAATATTAGCTGTAGGTTTTTTCATAGATGCCCTTTATCAGTGTTAGGAAATCCTCTCCTATTTGTTTTTGTTTGTTTGTTTGTTTTCGTTTTGAGACTGAGTCTTGCTCTGTCACCCAGGCTGGAGTGCAGTGGTGCGATCTCAGCTCACTGCAACCTTTGCCTCCTGGGTTCAAGCAATTCTCCTGCCTCAGCCTCCTGAATAGCTGGGACTATGGGCAGGTGCCACCATGCCAGGCTAATTTTTTTTGTATTTTTAGTAGAGATGGGGTTTCACTATGTTGGCAAGGCTGGTCTTGAACACCTGACCTCATGATCTGCCCACCTTGGCCTCCCAACGTGCTGGGATTACAGGCATGAGCCACCATGCCCAGCCTCCTATTTCTGTTTTTTGGAGGGTTTTATTATGAATGAATGTTGAATTTTGTCTCATGCTATTTCTGTACCTATTTAGATAATCATATACTTTTTTCTTTTTTAAGTATGATATGATGATGAATTACATGAGGTGATTCTTACATGTTCATACAAGCCTGCATTCTTTGTAATTATTTTCTTATCATTTCCTTCTTTCTCTTTGTCTCAGTTTAATTTGTTCTGCTTTTTCAAACTCCTGCACAGTGAATCTTAATTATTTTAGACTTTCATTCTTTTCTAATATAAGCATTTAGTACTATAAATTTCTCTCCAAGCACTTCAGCTTTATCCTATAAATGTTGATATATTTGGTTTTCATTTTCATCTGGTCAAAACATCTTTTTATTTTCTTTCTGATACCTTGTTTGCTCCATGGGTTATTTAAAAGTGTATGGTTATACTGCAATTGCCTAGGAATTTTCTATTTATCTGTCTGTTCATTTTTAGTCTTATTCCATTGTGTTCAGAAAACTTTGTCTGATTTCAATTATTTTAAATGTACTGAGTCTCAATTTTTGCCACAGTTTATGATCTTGATAAACTTTCCAAGTGTACTTTCAAATAATGTGTGTTTGTCTGCTGTTTAGTGAAGTTTTCTGTAAATATCCATTCACTCAGGTCGGCTTTTGTTTACTGGTTCTATCAAATACTAAAATGATAAGGGTTGAAATCTGTAACTCTAATTATAGATTTTTATATTTCTTTTTTCAGTTCTACTTCTGGTTTACAGATTTTTGAAGCTAGTTTATTAGATGCATGCATCTTAAGTCTGTTTCTATTCTCCTGATGAATTTACCCTTTTATCATCATGAAATAATCCTCTTTGATTCTTTCATATTGCTTGGTTTGGAATCTACTTAGTCTGATATTAATATAGTTACTTCAGCTTCCACTCATGATTGTTTTAATAGTATATATTTTCCATTCTTTTACTTTTAACTTATTTGAGCCTTTAATAAAGTGTTTCTTTTAAACAAAATAAATTATGTCCTGCTTTTTTATGCAATCTGAAAATCTCTGCCTTTTATTCTAAGTGTTTACTTCATTTACTTCTTATTTAACAACCGTATTAAATATAATTTAGATACAATAAATTAACCAATTTTAAATGTACAATTCAATGCGTTTTAGTAAACTCACTAGGTTCCATAATCCAGTTTTCAAATGTTTTCATCACATAAAATCCTTTGTGCCCATTTACAATTAATTCTTATTTCTATGCCCAGACCAAGACAACCACCAATATATTTCTGCCCTTACAGATTCTTCTTTTCTAAGCATTTCAAATAAATTGAAACCTATGTGTATTTTGTGTGGTGGTCTCCCTTCCTTCCTTCCTTCCTTCTTTCCTTCCTTCCTTCCTTCCTTCCCTCCTTACCTCCTTACCTCCTTCCTACCTTCCCTCCTTCCCTCCTCTCCTCCTCCCTTCTTCCTTCCTTCCTGCCTGCCTTCCTTTCCTCCTCCTCCTCCTCCCTTCTTCCTTCCTTCCTGTCTGCCTGCCTTCCTTTCCTCTTCCTCCTCCTCCTCCTCTTCCTTCTTCACTTAGCTTAATGGTTTTGAAGTTCATCCATGATAAATCATGTATCAATATTCATTCTTTCTCTTTTTTACTAGTATCCCACTTCATTGATATGCCACATTTGCTTAACCATGTACCAGCTAATGGATGTGTTGGGTCATTTATATGTAACTACTGTAATATAAACACTCAATTTCAAGTCTCTGCATAGACATAGATTTTCATTTATCTTGGACGGACTTAGGAGTGGCATTGCTTTGTCTTCTTCTAAAGTGTATTAAACTTTTTTTTAAAAAACTGCCAAATTGTCTTCCAAAGTGGCTGTTTTTACATTCACATCAGCAATTTAGAGTCACATTTCTCTAAATTCTTATTAATATTTGGTATTGTTTGTCTTTGTAATGAAAGTCATTCCGGTGGGTATTAAATGGTATATCATTGTGAATTACTTATTTTTTTCTAGAGACAGGGTCTTGCTGTGTCATCCAGACTGGAGTGCAGTGGTGTGATCATATCTCACGGCAGCCTTGAACTCCTGGGCTCAAGCAATCCTCCCACCTCAGCCTCCCAAGTAGCCGGGACTACTTGGGAGTATCTTCTTTGGAATGTGACACTACACCTAGCTAACTTTTTAAAAAAAAATTTGGTAGAGACAGGGTCTTGCCATCTTGTCCAGTTTGTTCTGGAACTCCTGGGCTCAAACAACCCTCCAGCCTTAGCCTCCCAAAGTTTTAGGATTACAGGCATGAGCCACCTCAGCAGCCTCCTTGTGATTTTAATTTGCATTTCCCTAATGACTAATGATGTCAGGAATCTTCTCGTATGCTTATTAGCCATATCTTCCTTGGTAAAGTCTCTATTTAAATCTTTGTCCATTTTGTCAGTTGGGTTGTCTCCTTATAATTGCATTGTAGGAATTTCCATTTACTTTTAACATCATTATTAATGTAACTGAGTCTGAATCTACTTTCTTGGGACGTTTCTTTTGTTTACCTCATTGTTCTTCATTACTTTTTTCTATTCTGCCTTTCATTGCACTGCATTTTCTTTTCTTTTTTATTGAGACAGAGTCTCGCTCTGTCACCCAGGCTGGAGTACAATGGCGCTATGTGGGCTCACTGCAACCTCCACCTCCTGGGTTCAAGCAATTCTCCTGCCTCTTGAGTAGCTTGGATTACAGGCAGCCACCACCACGCCCAGCTAATTTTTGTATTTTTAGTAGAGAAGGGATTTCACTATTTTGGCCAGGCTGGTCTCAAACTCCTGACCTCGGGTGATTCGCCTGCCTCAGCTTCCCAAAGTGCTGGGATTACAGGCATGAGCCACTGCGCCTGGCCGTGTTTTCTTAAATTCTATCCTATCTCCACCAGTGGTATATTGTCTATAAGTCTGTTTTATTTTTATGTGATTGTTCCAGAGTTTAAATCCTATCTGATTACATTTTAACTTTAAATAATATTAGACCACTTCATATATAGTACAAGAACGCTACACCAGTCTTCCATTTTCCCCTCCCAACCTTTGTGCTATTGTTGTCACACATTTTGCATCTATAAACACCCAATATATAGCTATTTTTATTTTTCTGTAAGCAATCAACTACCTTTTAAATAAATTAAAAATGAAATAAAATCTCTTCTATGTTTTCCTACATATTTATTATTTCTAGTGACTGCTCTCCCTTTATGTAAATTCACATTTCCATTCGGTATCATTTTGTTTTCTACCTGAAAACAAAAGGAAGAGCTTCCTTTAACATTTCTTGATATGCTGGCTTACTAGTGATAAATTCTCTCAGCTTTGTGTACCTGAAAAAGTCTTTTGCTTTTTAATTAGAAAAAAATCATTCGTGGTGCAATGAAAAACAGGAAAATAAATGAACTATACAAGAAATAAAATACTGAATTGAGATAGAATTCTAGGTTGACAATTTTTTTTTAATTTTAGTACTTTAAGAATGTCACTCTTTTGTCTTATAGCTTACATCATTTTTAATAATTCTATTGTTACTATTTTTGTTAACTTTTAAAATGTTCTCTTTATACTTAATTATTAACAATTTGCTTACAATGTACCTTGATAACGGCTTTCTATATTTCCTCTACTTGAGGTTCACTGACTTTCTTGGATTTGTGGGTTTATTATTTTCAGCAAATTTGAAGTATTTCTAAATCATGATTTTTTTTTCTGCTTCCTCCCTCCACTTTCTTATCTCCTTCTGGGATACTAATTGTACTTAAATTATACTCAATGCTTATTATTTTCCCACAGCTCATTGAGACTATTTTCTTTTATTTTTAACCATTCTTTATTTGTGCTTCACTTTGGGCTGTATCATTTGCTATGCCATCAAGTTCACTGATATTTTTTGTAGAATCTAATCTGCTATTAATCCCATCTGATAATTTTTTTCATTTCATATACTATACTTTTATTTCTGAAAGTCCTATCTTGTCTTTTGTAAAATATCCATTCTATTTTCAAGATGTTCAATTTTTCTCTATTACATAGCTTATTTTAAATCACTGCGGTTTTTTTTTTATCCTTGTTGAATAACACCATCATCTCTGGCATTTGGGGTCTGCTTTTATTGATTTTTTTTCCTGGTCATTTGTCATATTATCATTCATCTTTGCATGCCTGGTAATTTTTTATTGTTTACCAAACATTGTGAATATTATGTTTCTTGTATGCTGCTGGGTTTTTCTGTATTTTAAACAATACGGTTTGACTTTATTCTGGCCATGCAGTTAACTTACTTGTGAGTCAATTTGGTCCTTTTAAGTCATGCTTTTACATTTTACTAGGGCAAATCTAGAGCTGCCTATGTAATATAGCCCAACTACTAAAACCCTTCTGAAAATTCTGCTAGAAGTCCTATGTATTAGAAGATCTTTCCACTCTGATTACTGGAGACCTGAATTGTTCCCAGACTTATAATTGCTCCAGGAATTATCCAGCTTATAGATTTCTGGTGGCGATGTCCCTGGGCTTGGATGGTTTCCTCATATGCATGTGCAGCTCTGTATTCAGCCAGAAGGAAACCCTTCTAGAGATATCCAGAGGGCCCACTCTCTCTCTCCAGCTCTTTTATCTCTGATATTCTGCCCCAAAATTTTAGCCATCGTGGCTTCCTCCAACTTTGTTCTCTAGTTCACTGACTTAGGACGAATACAAAGTTGTTTGAATTCCCTCTCCATGCACTCTGGCCTAGAAATTGCTTCCAAGATAATAGTTACTGGAATCGCCTGGTTTGTTTTTCTTCTCTCAAGGATTCCAGTCCTATGCTGACTGCTGGCCAATGTCTAATCTTTGGATTTCGGTGTATTTTGTCTGGTTTTCTTGTTTAAAGATGTAGATTAAATCTGGTCCCTAGCTAGAAACTGAAATCTCCTGTTTTATCTCTTTTATTTTTCTTTGCTGATAGATTTTTAAATGCCAGACCTGATTGTATTTTATTTTAACATATTTCATGTGCATCTTCTTTAAAAATGTCTACATTTTCTTACATAATCACAATTTCATTTTTATGCTACAGAAATTAACAATAATTCTTTGGTTTATCTACCACTTAGCCATAAGCAAATTACTCCAGTTTTGTTCAAAATGTGTTTATAATTGGGTTGTTTGAATCAGGATCCAAACAAGATTTACACAATTTACTTTGTCATCTTTTCTTTCTTCTTTTTCCACCAGTCATTGACTTGTTTGAAAAAACAATTTTCCATATCCTGGGTGCATCTATTTTCTTTCCTGTGACAGTGTTTAGCTTATTTATCTAAATGAAAGTTAGCTCTAGAGGTTTGATTAGACAAGGTATATTTATAAATGTTTCATATGTATTATTTTATTTTCTGAAGTATATGTACTTTACATTGTATCACATCACAAGGCACATAACATCTGATTGTCTTATTTTTATTATACTAACATTAATCAATTGCTTTAGATTGTGACAGTATAATTCTACCATATTTTCCCATCTACCATTTATTTTGTGGATTCATCCATTGATAACCACTGCATGAATTAATTCTTCCATTATGAGTTACACAGTGACAATTTTCTAGTTCTATTATTTCTTTCACATTTATTAGCTGTAATTCTGCAGAAAACTTTCTTTTATTAGCTAGATTTGGCATCTCTGACATATAGTTCATACAGGAAGATCTCAATACGTTTTTAATTTTTTCTCTTTAATTGCCAATTTTCAGAGTAAGGATTTACTCCCTTATTCACTTTCAATGACGTCTAATGAAATGAGTATGCAAAAACAGTATTAACAAAGCAGATTTGAGACTGCATATCTTTACAAAGTGCTGCTTAAAAGATTGGCTTTTGGCTGGCATCTGGGAACTTAGAAGTCAGAAGGACTCCTAACAATGCCAGAACTGATAAGCGTGGCTCACTGTACGTAAAGTTGTTTGTAGAAACAATGTGGTTTGTGCTGAATACCAGCCTTCCGGTGCCTGGAATTTTGGTGCATGCTAGGCAGATCGCTCCTACGTGACCAGCCTCCAATTAAAATCTTGGGCACTGAGTCTCTAACAAGGTTCCCTGACAGACAACACTGCACGTTTTGTTATACCTCATTGTGGGGAGCACTAAATGTACTTACTGTGTGTGACTCCACTGAGAAAGAGCTCCTGGAAACTTGAGCTTGGTTTCCCCTGGACTTTACTGCATGTGCCTTTTCCTGCTTATTTTGCTTTGTATTCTTTGACTGTAATCAATTTTAGTCATGATTACACTACATGCTGAATCTTGTAAGTCCTCCTAGTGAATCATTGAACATGGGAATGGTCTTGGGGAGTCCTCACACAGTGAACTTGTTTGGATTTGGGGCTTTTTTGGTCGTTTTTTCTTCTTAGTTTATAATTAATATGCTTTAATATAATAAACATGTTTCAATAAGTTTTATTCATTATTCTTTTTTGAAGCAAAATTGTCTCAACTTTGGCAAATAGTAGCTCTTTCATGTTTTTTCTCTCGATGCAACACAGTCATCTTTCATATTTATCTTACTTTCTGGCACAATGTGGCCCAGGCTAATCTTGAAAACATTCTATCCCAGATCTGAAATAAGCCATTCCTGCAATAATACTTAAAACAATATTTAAGCCACAATCTGAGCACTAAGTATGCCCTTGTTAATTAATGGTTATTAATGTTTTCATTCTTTTAAGTGGACAGAGCTAGGAAATATACGATTTGTGAAATGAAAAAATAGAGTCCACCTGATAATCTCAATTAAAATTATATGAGATTTCTTATTTGATTTTCTACTTCTATCTCTCTTCTATTACATTGAAAATTGTGATTACTGATGTTAAAATAACTACATATTTATATCCTACAATAGATACAAAGGAGTTTTGAAATAATACCAATGTTGTTACTAACAACCAAACAACTGAACAATTTAGTTGCAAAATGTGTTTGCAACTATATTCATCCTTAGAATACATCACACTAAATATATATAGTCAAAATATTGTTTCTAAAGCAACCAGATATAATTTTTTCTCTCTGTGATAATGTCTTCAACTTGATATGTAGTTAAGTTCATTTATTTTAGTTTTGAATTTGTAGGAGTTACTCTACTGTATCTTTTTATTTAATTTTTAAAATGTAAAGCATTCATCAGTTTCAAATGTCAACATTATTTCACAAGGTATTTTCACAGAAATTCTTGCTTTTATACCTGTTTTCTTTGCTGAATGTTTTATTATATAAATATATATACATATACACAAGTGGCTGTATATTATATATACCCTTCTGAATCTTACTTTTTTCACTTGCTAATACATCCTGGAAGTTACTCCATATCCGCTTATAATAGAGTGCTTCCTCATTCCTTTTTACAGTGACACAGCATTCCACTGTGTGAATGGATTATTTTGTATTCAACCAGAACCTATTAATGGGCATCTGAAATGTTTCTAAGCTTTTTGCTTAAAACACCATTTTTAAGGTGTAAGTTATATGAACGTAATACAAGTGATTTGGCTAACCTCATACTTGCAAACATTTATTTCCCATATTTTATCATTACAATAAAAAATACTCCAGAGGGAATCTTTTCACAAAAATCTATAAATAAATCCTGAATTATTTTCTTAGAACAAATTTCTAGAAGTGGAATTTCTGGGTCAAAATCTTTGAACTTATTTAATGTTTTATTCCCATTGGTTTAAGGCCTATTTAGACAGCTCTGACATATAGTAATCCTGATAATAATTCCCAATTTGATCATTCAGTAACATAATTGTCATCCTAAATATAGAGTTTTTTCAAATCTAAAACTTATAGACATCAAAAAGTTGAATTTAAAATAGTAATAGAAACTATTTTAATATATGAATATATTCTCCACTACGAGAATATCTGTGACATGAAGGTAAGTTTGATCTGTCAAACCTACTGAACAAGGCTTTCATTGAAGGTGGCATACAATGAATTTTATCCACATAGATTGCTCTAATTTAAATTGTTAGTGGAGTGTAATTTGAATATTTGCTTTGAGCTTTAAGGACAAGTTTTTTTTCTATTGCTTTATTTTTAAATATGTCCTTTTGCACATAGTATGCAAATGTAGAAAATTTTGAAGCCATTGCCAAGTTCCTTAGAAACCTACAAATTTGACATTGCTGAAAAGATAATGTGCTCTACAGTGTTCTCATTGAGAAGCTGCCAATAGGGACCAGGTTACTGACTCTGAGTCAAAAGAAGAAACTCAAGAAGGAAAGGAGTTGGGATCATCATCCTTCCTCTAGATAAGCATATAGACCTTGAATAATTTTTCTTGAAGAAATACTTCCTGAGAAACATACAACATTGAGGAATTAATTCTAGAAGTTTCCACAGAAAGCCACTTCTACAAGAATCCCTAGGGAAAATATATTTGACCAGTTTATGTTTTGATTCTGACCAAGGAAGCAAATAATGAACCACATGCATACCTAGGGATGTACTTACCACGTAACAGATTATGTTCATGTGAGGACTGCTTGTATAAAGGTAAAATTCCTGCTAATTACCAAATACAGATTCAACAGAACAGAAATCCTCAGCCAACAGAAACCATTAATGCCCAACATTCCAGAAAACTATCTGGATGGACAGAGAGAAAACTAATTCTGATAAGGTGAAGATTCTGGAGATAAAATTTCTATGCCATAGTCAGCAAAGTAAAATATCTTATAGTACCAGATATAAATTCAGTGACTGACATTACGCAATATCAATGACTGACACCGATTAGACTATAGGGAGTGATGGGTAAGATGACACACTACTGAGTGCTCTCCCATCTAAAGATACTAGTGGCTACTCAGGGGCAGCTAACAGTTGCCACTAAGGAATTTGGGCCCAGTATCACCATACTGTCTGATTTTATTAAGAAAAGTCAGAAAACTTTTGTATGAAAAAAATCAGACAGTTATATGTACAACAAATTTTTTAATTAAAAAAATCTATATAGGCCAATCAAAACATGTCTGCAGGCCCCTAATTTGTTATTTCTGTAATTGTCCTCAGGTTACTGGGCCTTAGGAATCTGGTTATTACTACTGGGCCTTACCATTCCCTTACCTACGAGGAGTCACAGTTCAAGTACAATGAACTTTACCAGAGAAGTCCATCTATTTTTTTTAGGGCAATATATAGTTCTCACTGACTTTGAATTGCACAAGTTCTGTTACCTCCTAAGTTAACAATGTCAGTTCAAAATACCCTTCAAATATCGTTTATTTTATAAAAACTGTAAAGCTAAAATAGGACTGTAGCTTGCCAAATTTCAAACTAGTTCACAGTGATGGAATTCAAGCTTTTCTCATCTTGTTAATGAAAATGGCACACTGAGCATTTCATGCCTTCAGCATTTTATGCAAAGATGCTGATGTAGCCCCTAGAAATAAAAGACTCATCTCCCAAATAATTACTTGATTAATCTTCTCACTGAGATGACCAGATATTTTGGTGCTGTACATAAGACGTTACTTGCAAGATCACAGGCTGGAGTTGATAAAATATCAACTGGTATAGTATTAAATTTATTTCCATTCCTTTTTCAAAGGCAGTACTTGATTTTAATCCTAGAGAACTTTTTCTTCCATATAAAACATCCATGCCCCTTCTTCCATCACTCTGCCTCTCACCATTCCCATTCCACCAACTTGATTTTATTAGAATGAGGGAATTCAAAGTTAGAAAACATTGTAGATTATCCTGGTCAAATCTCTCATTCAGTGAAGAATTAATGCTATGGAACCCCCCAACAAATGACCATTTAGTCTATGCTTAAATAGCTGGTGAATTTCATCTAGGCCCTAAGAATTCTGGCTAGTATGGAGGACTGGAAAACTGTGTCTTGGAATTCTCTCACCTCCCCCCATCTCAAGTACACACATAATAAAATGAAACATACCTGCTATTAACTCTCACCTATCATGTTCTGCTCTCTTGTTAGTAATCCTCAGCACCAACAAACACCCAACAGACTGGCGTCCCAAGCACCAGTCGTGACTCACAAGTATCTGATTATTTAAAGCAGTGAAATATCACATTTGGCACCTCTCCTGAGAGGCAGCTGCTGTGCTTAGCTGGTGTGTGAGCAGTTGGTGGGTCCTGCCCACTGGCAGGCCAAGTCAAAAATAGTGCCCACGTCAACAGTCAAAACCACACATTTCACTGAAATTCCAGAATCTGTGGGGCTAACTTGGCCAAAACGAGGAGACAGAAACCCGTATGAAAGTCAAGGCAAATAACCTCCCTAGATTGCTGGCCTATCTGTCCTCAAAGGAGAGTACAAATTACTGACTTTGTGGAATTGGTCTGAATTGCTTGAGTTTGTCATAAAATGCATTACCATTAGAAATCAGATTAGTTAACTATGGATAATTTCAAAATAAAAACAAAAAATTATTTCAATTATTTAAAGGAAAATATATTTTGTTGTGGGATATGGGTGCATTTTGAAATTTGATTTAATGTGATACAGGATCTCTAATAGTACAGGTAAATGACTAGGGCTTCTAGAGCTCATAAAACAATGTTCTCAAAGCTGTCTTCATTTTTCCTATTTGTGCTCATGGCTCAGTTACTACTTTGGTCAGTTATATATTTTGAAAATACCTTCCAGTTAATGTCTTTCCACTTTTTTTTCAGTAAATTTACATGAAAAAGAAGTACTTCATTTAATGCATTTGGTTTTATTAATTTTTTCTTACACATTTTGTTTCTTGTGTATTTTAAAAACTATTTCCCATCATAAGATTTTTTTAAATTTAATTTTAAGTTCTAGGACACATGCGCGGGATGTGCAGGTTCATTACATAGGTAAACGTGTGCCATGGTGGTTTGCTGCACCTATCAATCTATCACCTAGATATTAAGCCCTGCATGCATTAGCTGTTTTCTTCTAAAAGGCTTACAGCTTTGCCTTTCAGAAATAAGGCTTTAACATAGCCAAAATTATTGTATATATATGTGGTGTGAGGTAAGAATCTATTATCTCTTTTTTTCTAGTATGACAACAGATGGCTGGCATTGATCTTTTCACCTATTTGTAATACTAAGACTTTTGCAAATCAAGAGTTCACAAATGTAGATTCTGTTTCAGGGCTCTTGACCCACCTTCATGAGTCAATTTGTCTACCAAGCATAAATATCACTACATTAAATTCTGTAACTGTAAAGTAAGTCCTGATATCTTTGTAAAGCAAGTTTCTACATTAGATTCTTCTTCAGCAATGTTTTGGCCATATTTTCCCCCTAGATTTTTAGAATCAACTTGTCAAGTTTCTCAAAAATCTCCTAACTTAATTTGTAGATAACAGGTGTCTTTATGACACTGAGTTTTCCAGTCTACTAGCATATTACATCTCTTCATTTATTTAATTTTTTCCTCATGGCTTTCAAACAGTTTTGTAATTTTTTTCTATAAAAGTCTTATGCAGTTTTGTTAGTTTTATTTCTAGGTACCCTTATGCTTTGTGCTATCATGAATATTATCACTTTAAAATTATATTTATGTTTATTGATGATATATAAAAATTCAATTAAATTCTTTTATATCTTATAGCCAGCCACATTGATAAAACCTCTTATTAATTATAACAATAGGGGTGAAGACATTTTAGTTTTTTAATTTAGGCCATCATTATCTGCAGATAATGATGATTTGCTGCTTCTTTTCTTTGTGTATTTTATTATTTTGCTTTTTTATTTTGGCTGCACTTAATACACTAAAACACAGAAAATAATGTTAAATAGAGGCCGTTATGTTGGTCCATACTTATCTTGTTCCCAATTTTACAGATAATTTTTCAAGAATAGTTTTTTGAAAATAGTTTTAAAACATTTTTAAATGTTTTAAAAATAAAACATAAAATAAAAATAAAAATAAAATACATTTTTCAGGTTAAGAAGGTTTTCTTCTATTCCTACTTCAAAAATATTTATAATAAATGATAGTGTTGAATTTTATCAAATTTCTTTTCCATGTTTTGAAAAAAGTCACATCTTAGTTTCTCTTTTAATCTGTAAATATAGTACACTAATTAATAGACAGCTTAAGATATAAACTACTCTTGAACTTCTGGGGTGGAAACACAATTTATAAAAGATGTGATCTTTCTATTCATAGCTATTTGGTTTGCTAACGTTTCACTCAGGATTTGCACATCCATGATTTCGAGTAAGATGGCCTATGACTTTCTTTTCTAGGTGCCCTTGTGTGGTTTTGTCAATAAGGTAATACTAGCTTCCTAAAGTAAATTGAAGAACTGTAATTTTATTTTCTATTTTTAGAAAAGATATAATAGTAAAACTATCCCTCAAAAGTTTAGTAAAATTTTTTGTGAATCACTCACTAGTTTTTCCTCTTTGTGGAAATAATTTAAATTACTCAATTTCTTTAATGGTTACAGAAGTAGTCATACTTTCTATTTTCTCTGTAGTCAGTTTGAATAAATTATGTTTTTCTAAACATTTGTATATTTTATTGAAGTTTTCAAATCTATTGACACAAAGTTATCCATGGTATTTTCTTACTTCCTTTTGAATCTCTTCTGTTTTTGTAATTATAAATTTTTTCTATTCCTAATATTGGATATATATGCCTTCTGCTTTGTTTTTGATCAGTCTCACCAGATGTCTATTTGATTAATATTTTCAAAGAACAACTTTTGGTTTTGTTATTCCCACTACTTTATCTTTGATTTCCTTTATTAATTTCTGTTTCTAATATAATCTTTCTTTTACATTCTCTTGAGTATATTCTGCTGTTCTTTAACTCTCTTAAGATGAATACTTAGCTCATTTAATTTTAACATCTTCTTTCACAGTAGTAAAAGAAGCCAAACTAGAATTTCTGACTAATAAGAATTACATGTATTTCCATATCATGTTTTTATAGTTGCAGAAGTCTTAAAATATCATTTACATTTATATCTACTTTAAAATTATAGTTATTAGATGCTATTTAACATATTAATAAAGAAGCACATATATTACAATTTTTAAAAATGATTTGATAACTATATTCCTATGTAATTGGTTTTATTCGTACTTTCATTTTTTTTATTTTATGTATCAAGGATCACTATTATGTGAAGGAACCGATATGATTTGTCATGTTTCCATAAAAGAAAAAGAAGTTAAAAAACACTTTGTAAAGCTTAATGCAGGATTCTCAGATTTAGCTTCCTCACTTTGCCAGAGGCCAAAATCTCTAGACACTAGTGTCTGTCTCGTCTTCTTCCATGTATTCATACTTTACCATGCCCTGGTTTGCTTTCTTTTTCACAACTTACTTCTCTCTACTGTATTCAACTCACTGGGTTTTATTTTGTTTGTTTATTTTTGCCCTTTGGTATTTTTCTTACTTTATAGGAAATCCAATAAGGCATTAAATACTATATTTGTGGTAATTTTCAAAGGTCTCATTGTATTTCAGCAACAGGATATCTCAGACTACGTAGACAATTAACCTGCTGTAAATAGAATTCTTGTCTAAGATTTTCCAACTTTTGCTTAAGCTATGTTGGGAAAAAGATCTACCATAATTTATTTATCATTCTGACCTTCAGATTTATATTCAAGAAAGGTCCTATTCCTTGAAGAGCAATTGTCCCCAGTGTGAGCTTATATATCTTACATATCTAGCTCAAAATCGTTCTTTCCTAGTGGCAAAATTCAAAAATTTAAATCTGGAAAACTAGTCTTCAAGTTTTAAGTATCTATTGCTGTCACCTATTTTGATAGGGACATATACAACATTCTCTCTCATGAAATAGGATTTAAATGACTATCACAGGCCATTCATGAAGCACAGTGCCTTGATCCTCCCTCAGGGCCTTGTCACCCTCATTCTTTCTCTGCTCCCTCAGTCCTTACAGCCCAGGCTTTAATATGACTCCTAAACTGACATTGTCATCACCTAGTCAGTGCCTTACCTTCAAATTTTCTCTTAGAATGTCACACGATGACCAGCAATCAAAAGAATTCTGATTGCTATAATATTCATATTATGAATATGTAATATTTATAATATATATAATATATATGTGTGTGTGTGTGTGTGAAAGGTGCCACCTATTTTGCTGATTTATATTAAAGCTATTTCCTAAATACTATCAAGGCTATAACCTGAATTCTATCGAGGCTAATGAGAGGGGCAATATTAGAACTATAATTTTCTTCTACTTTTCTTTCAAATAATTCCGTACTTGGTTGCTCTTATTTGTGTTTCTCTAGCTGTACATGAGCAAGATTATCTCAAACACCTTTATCAGCATTAGTTATTATTGTTCAATTTAGGCTTTTCCAATCCAATAGGCAAAACTCACGACTATGACTTAACTTATGACTAGTGATGTTAAATTTTTATGTGTGCTTTTACAAAAGCTGACTGAGTTATTGTAAAACGAACTCATTGTCCTTTCAAAATGGACTCAATCTTCCAAACTTAGTCCAGATTGTGCTTACTGCAATAATTAACTGTTTGTTTTCATATAATCTTTTTAGATGAACTTTAGGAAGTAGTTATTTTCAAAGGTAGTTAGATCCAATACTTGTTGCCTTACTGCTCAAATTAATATGTCATTTCTAATTCATTTACCTCAGTTATCCAGGGATTAAATTATATAAAGAAACTGAATGATTTGAAGTACCTAAATAATGGCACCAACTCTTTTTTGATCCTCAATACAGCCTGAGAATATTTTTATAAGATTTCAAAAATATTTGAAATATAAAGATTTCAAAAAGCCATTTGATTCAGTCACAGCTTCAAACATTTATAGATTTTAGGAGAAGAAAGGTCGTTAGAGTCAAATCCAGCCCTCTTATTTTGTAAATCTGAGAATTAAGATCCAGAAAGGAAGGCTGAGTTATCAATATCACACAGAAAGTGGTAAATCTAGGATTAGAACCCAGGTGGCCTGACGCCTTTTCTACTGATTTATACCCATTTTGCGACTCTACAAATGTTTCCATTTTTGGAAAAGGATTTATGACAAATAACACACTTTATATATTCAGATAGACATTTGTATGTGGACTGTAGAGGCTACCAAATTTTCTCTGACTAAGGATATCAATCCATTGGGATAGGAGGAGTATTGAAACCCACATGGAATGTGGGGTTTTTTTTTTTACAGTTTTAAACTATTCAAAAAATAATCAGGCTATATCCCACTGAGGAAGCGTGTTAGATAACCAGCAATAGATGATATTTCTGGAATTGTTCTTTAAAGATATTTCAGTGACACTTCAAGAAAAAAGAGCATGGCTGGAGTTAGGACTCAATAAGTTACCTTTTTATATATATATATATATAGCATCAAGCTGAACATGGAACTTAGTCCCCATATCAATTTCTACTTGAAAATCCAACCTACACAAAGAATTTTACTTAGGTAAAATTTTAACCAAAGACAGTTCTCTCTATAAGAGCAATTCTAATGCCAGCTGTTGAGATAACAACATTTTCTACTATATTACACAATAATCAGAGGGTGCTAGAAGGATTTAGTGTACACACAGTTTCCACAGCACTTATTTCACAATCTCTCAACTCTAGTTATCTTCTTCTATTTCTCTAAGTTCATTTCATTTCTGAACAGGTATTTCTCTCCTTCTGAAAGTGACATTCTCATGCTAGTTCTACTGATATCTCACCTTGTTCTTAGCCAAAGGTTTTTTTGTTTTGTTTAGCCTTTTTCTCCTTTCCTTCAATTTCCTATCTAGCCCCAAATGGCCACCAACCCTTTGCTTAGCTGTTCTAAACAAAGCAAGAGTTAATCCAGTAATCTTCAACTTTTACAGAATTCTGCAGGGAAAAAAATCTTTTTTTTTTTTTTTTTTTTTTTTTTTTTTTTTTTTTTTGAGACAGAGTCCTGCTCTGTCACTCAGGCGAGATAGCAATGGTAGAGTACAGTGCTGTGATCTTGGTTCACTGCAGCTTCTGTCTCGCAGGCTCAAGCTATTCTCTCACCTCAGCTTCCCAAGTAGCTGGGACCACAGGCATGCGCTACCATGCCCAGCTAATTTTTGTATTTTTTTAAGATGGTGTCTTGCTATGTTGCCCAGGCTTGTCTTGAACACCTGGACTCAAGCAATCTGACTACCTGGGCCTCCCAAAATGCTGAGATTACAGACGCAAGCCACTGTGCCCAGCAAAAAAAAAAAAAAAAAAAAATCATGCTTTATTCACAGTTTTCCATTTTCAAGCCAAGCACCCAAATATCTGTTATTTTCTATTCTAGAGGTTTTGAGTCAAAATGTTACAGCCTCACATTTACTTGCTATCATTAGCGTATATGGGCAGTAATTTTAAACTCCTACATTGAAAACAATCCCAGTGAAATTTCTCTTTTTGCACTGAAAAGATGCCAGTCAAACAATGACGGTTATGTCTTAGTTCATTTGATCTGCTATAGCAAATGACTATAGACTGAGTGGCTTACAAACAACAGAAATTTATCTCTCACAGTTCTGGAGGTGGGAAATTCTAACACGAAGGCACTGTCAGATTCACCATCTGGGGATGACACACTTCCTCATAGAAGACTGTCTTCTCAGGGTAACCCCACACGGCTGAAGGGCTGAACAAGCTCTCTGGGGTCTCTTTTCTAAAAGCCCTAATCCCACTCCTGAGGGCTCTATCCTTATAATCTAATCACCTCCCCAAAGCCCCAACTCCTAATACCATTGACTTGAGAATAGAATTTCAACATATTAATTTTGAGGAGACACAAACATTTGGACCATAGCACGGCAGTAAGAATTTTCTTCCAAAATTCCATGTCTTGTAATGATTTCATGTTGTTTCTCTCAAAATCAAGATGGCAGATGTCATTATCTTAGTAGATCTTCATTTTAAAATGAAATATTTAGTATTCATTCCATCTATGGAATAATAGATCCCAGTCTCACTTCCCCCTGATTTTCAGTCTCTGGGAGAAGTTCTCATCCAATTCATATGTAAAACCATTTTGTAACAAGGGAATTTAGCAGCACTGAAGAAGAGTTTCTATTGTACTCCATAAAGTAGCACGGTGAGTTAAGCAGCATTTGTGCAGCTCTCACAAGGGTCCCTGCTTCAATACTTCCAAATACATTGCTTCAGGAGTCTTCAGACCCATCACATGTTTAGTTATAACCCTCAGTTGTGAAAATCATTTTCGTTTATGGATGTGTTAAACCTGTCACTGTTCTCATAAAATATTTTTTTTCTCTATGGTTCAAGTTTATTCTTTCTGCCTTTTAACATAACTATTTAGCTAGACAAAGAAGGAATTTAATTCAGAACGAGGGAGGAGGAAGGCTGGAAGGAAAGAGGATGGACAAAAACTCAGAAGGGTACAAACATAGTCAGGTGCCACACAACCTAGAGAGTGTCAGTACAGGAGGAAAGTAGGAAACAGAATTGTGCTTGTTAATGGGTATTTTATAGGAAATACCACTCATGTCATGAGAATGCTGTAGCAACCCTGTCAGCTGAGGCAGGCCTGATATGGATGAACGGTGCTCCATAAGGTAAGACTGGGTGCAACAGAGCTTCATGTATCTACCACCTCATGGGATTCTCCAGTTTTGTATTTCCTTGTTGCACTAGTTCTCAAATTACTAAAAATAATATGTTCCTCTCTTTACAAAGAAGAGATGCACTCTTTGCTAAGAAAATACTGGAAGTAATTTTCTGGCCATTGAATTGTTTTTCTATAGCTGACCTCAATTCTTTCAGAATAAATTGATATTGTTGAATTGCCACACGAACACCTCACATTGAGTCCTTGTAAGTTGGCACGTTTCTCATACATGCTTAATATAACTAAGCTTGCTGCTACACATAATTTCAGTTGTTTTTCAATTTTATGATCATCTATTAGCCGGAGGCTAAGAAGGCAAAAAACAGATGCATTATCTTAAAAACACAAAAACATGATTGACAAGCAAGAACGGCAGTCTTATATAATCCAAAATCTGCAGGGTCACTGTAAGCTAGAATTGAGATGTTTACTCCATCAGGTACAGGATGAGGCTAAAATCCTCCCCTTAGGTCATAAAGGAAACTAGAGACTTAAAAGAAAATCTTCAAGCTATCATTCTTAATTAATCAGTGTGAGGTTTTTATAGTTCTTCAAGTTCCAGGAGTTCTCATCTTTTTTTTTTTTGTCTTTATTATCAATACCCCTTCCCCACCAAAGGGGAAACATATATATATATATGTGTGTGTGTGTGGTGGTGTGTGTGTGTGATCCTAAGTACCATGAACACTTCAATGTGTATGACATTTCAATCCAATCACATAACTAGAAACAACAAAATCTGTTTTCAGACATTGAGAAACTTTCCAATTTTTTTCTGTAGGTTAAAGAATCCCTATTCTAATAGCTTCTCCATACAGAATGTGATTTTCTAAATGAAACATTTTGGTTGCTCTCTTGGAGAATCTTCAAAATGTCCACATGTATCTAATCTAGCAGAACCCAAAAGAAGAATCTAGCAAATCTCTGACTAGTGAATATTAATGTAAATCATACAACTCATCCTTCTGAATATTTGAATGTAGCATCATGCTGTCAGAAGAGTTATCTTCTAGTGATTTTCTCTCTATTGCATAGGTATAAAAGTAGGCTGGGAGCAATCTTTCTATGTATCTCAGCCATGTAGAGAAGAAATTATAAACTCCTACAACCACTGTCCTCTATCTCTGTGGGCACAGGTTCATGGTGCCTCCTGCTCCGGATTCTGTGAGTTACCAAGGAAACTGCATGTCACATAAATATACTGGGTATTTGAGAGGTATTCCCTGGAATACCATGGTATACTCCTCCACTTGTTTTTAACTAGCTCTCTTTACTAGTGCATAACTAAGTAATAAAGCAAACTCCCATCAATGATTCTCTGAATTAATAGAAGATCCTTGCAGTTGAGGAATGTACAATGCTGACAACATGGGGAAATTTGGTTCAAAGACAGTATATTAGTGTAGCAACGGCTCATCCCAGCCAGTAACCTGCTATTCAGAAATGCCTGAGATTATCCAGGAGTCAGATGATGCTTATATGCCAAAAGTCTTAGAATTCTCCTGAAAGATCAGTAGTGCTGAGGAAGATGGGGCCAGGGAAACAGTTATGCTCCAGCACTCTTCACCCTCACAGACCCTTCCCTTGCCCTTTTCTTCCTCTTATGACAAAGTCCCAGCTTCACTTCACAGGATGTGGAGGAATTTTAGATGCTGAAATTACAGTAGGAAGAGGATGGAATAGCAACTGAGCTCTTCAAAGTTGTCTGGGTGTCAAATTGAATATCTGAAAAGCAATCCGAATGTATGTACAGCAAAGGTGAATCTACTACCAACACATCACCTATATCTCATAATACTAAAAGAATGTCTTTATCCTGGCTAGCTTAAAGCTCATCGTAAAAACACTTGTATTATAGCTGGCTTGTGGAAGGGAAAAGAGGTGGAGGTGAGAATGAGGAAAATCATCCAAGTATAAGTTTAAAGGTAATTATAATATTCATTTATCCACATCCAAAAATTTTATCATAATTTTAAACATATATAAAAGTTAATTAAAGAGTGTAATAATCCCTATCTACAATCACCCAGCTCCAACAATTATCAAGCTCAAGTTATTTTGAAGCAAATCTCAGTTGTTAAATCATTTTATTCATAAATATTTCATAGGTAAATCTAAAATCATCATGACTCTTTTTGAAAACATAACCACAATAACTGTATAAAAATTAGCAATAACTCCTTATCACTAGGAAATACTCAATTAGTCTTCAAATTTATCTAATTTTCTAACGATTTTTATAATGTATTTGCTCACATTGGAATCAAAATATATTACAATTGGTTGATATGTGTGTCTCTTAAGTCTTGAATCTATGTAAGTTCTCCTCTCCGTATTTTTTATAATTTATTTGTTGAATAAATCATACTATTTGCCCTCTGTATTTGGCCCAGTCTGTATTTTGCTGGTTTCCTCCCAGGGGTCACTTAGCACGTTCTTCTGTCCCCATATATACTGATAGTTCTAGAGGTTTCATTAGACTCAAGTTTCTTTTATTTTTAATGCAAGAATACCTTAGAAGTGAAGTGTGTACCTTCATCAGAAGGCATTTGAATGGCTGAATGTCTCTATTTCCTGATGTTACAATCCTTTATTGTAATTGCCTATATTCTTTAATTCACTGGGGGGAATTTTAAAAGATTTAGGTAAGTCACAATGTATATATCCTGGAAATAGGAACTGGAGATTCAAAGATTAGTAAGGCATGTTCTTGCTCAGAAAAATCCTATAGCTTAAAGTGTGGGAAACAAACAGGCACAAAGACATTTTTATAATGCAAGGCAGACTCTGGTCGATACCAGGTAAATGCATAGTTTGAGACTAAGTCTTATAGAACAAAGGAGACAGGCTAAGCAGCAAAGGGAGGCATCCCAGGTAAAGTCAGCTCCACAAAAAGCAGTTGTGCAGAAGACCACTGGGAGTATATGGGGGAAAGCCAGTCTCTCTGACCATTGATTCTCTTTGTTCAGATACACAATAGGTTGATCTAAATGTTCTCTAAATTTCTTCCACCACTAAAATTCTTGTATATAGCAGCTTGTATATTTAACCTGTGAGGCAGCCAAAATACATATGTAACAAAAATAATAATCAGAAAAGCAAAGCAAATGATAAAATTCAATATGAAATAATTTGTTTACTCATGAATTTAGCTTCTTCAATAAAAGTTTCCATTGGAGGAAGATAAATCAGTAATTAAGATATTTCAGGCACTTCTGCAAAGAATTTTTTACTAATTTCAGAGCACTTTAAAATGCGATCACTCCAGTTCTTTAGTGAGTTAAGTTTAATATCAAATCATCATTTTCTAAGCACTTAGTGTATCATGGGAAGGAGTATAAATTAGGATAATAACATTTTGAGGAAGAAATTTAGAAATATTTGTTAATAAAATAAATTTGCATACATTCTGACTTAGCAATATGCTTTAAGTAATAAGTTTTACAGAAATACTAACACAGCTATGCAAAGATGTTGACTGTAGCCTTGCTTGTTATAACAGTAAGCCGAAAAAATATATATACTCATCAATGGGGGATTGATTAAACAAATCATGATTCATCAAAAATGAGTTACCAGGCATCCACAAAATAAATGAACTAGATCTCTAATACTAATAGGAACATCAGTCTCTAATTTCAAGTGAAATATTAAGTTAATATATTGGATATCAATTTGAATTATTGTTTCAAAAAGTATATGCATATCTATTTGTATTTGTAATAGAAAAAATGTCTGAAAGTAAAAATCCAAATTAAAATTTTAATACTTACTTATAGGAAGTATAGTTATAGGAGATTTCTACATACTGTGTTCTTTCTACATTATTTCAATACATCATACTGCTTTTCAAATTTGAAAAGGGACAAAATTTTCTTTTAACCAAAACATTTTTTTCCTTGATACATTTCCCATGTCCCCTCACTCCCTCTCTTCTGATTTGTGTCCCTTACTACATAAGCGTGCCCCATCTTGGCACACACGTTATTTAACTAAGCAAAGCAAAAAATCCTCACTTGAATCTGTGTGTTACCCTGGGTTCTGGTCTGTCACCCTCACGAGCACATCTGATTTTTAGGCCATGCTCACTGATGTGCTGTTCACCTCCTGCTCAAATTTCAACCCAATGTCATCAGGTTTCCATCCCTAACTCTACTGAAGCTTCCTTGATGATAGTCAGCAATTGCCTTCTAATTGTGAAATAGTGTGGATGATGTGAGTCTTCCTCTTGGTCCTCCCAGCCACACTAAACGCTGCCTTCCGGTAACTGTATTCCCAAGACTTTTATAAATGTCCTCCCTGAGATTCTGCGACACCATTCTTTTGACATCATCTCTGTATCTGCGGTTGCACATTCAGAGACTCCTGTGAATCCTCTTATTCACGTCACGCCTGAGTGTTCTCTCTGACCTCTTTTCCTCTTGATTCTATCCTCTCCCATGCCCTCAGAAACTTCATTTTACCTTTCATGCTCTCTCTTTTGTGTAACCCTCTCCATCACCTCGAATTATTTCACCAGCATGCTCACATCACTCCATAAACACACACACACACATACACACACTCCTTTCGTGCCCTCTGCTCTCTACCCACCCCCCCACAATGATTTTTCAATGGTTCTTCTTTTTTTCAAAGATGACCTTCTTGAAGGAGGAACCAATCTATTTCATCATCACCCATTCATTCTTCAGCCCAAAGATGGATGTGTTAAAAATCAAATGAATCTGAAGATGGCTGAATAGGAACAGCTCCAGTCTCCAGCTCCCAGCCCGAGCGACACAGAAGACAGGTGATTTCTGCATTTCTGATTGAGGTACCGGTTTCATCTCACTAGGGAGTGCCAAACAGTGGGTGCAGGACAGTCGGTGAAGCGCACTGTGCAGGAGCCGAACCAGGGCGAGGCATTGCCTCACTCGGGAAGCGCAAGGGGTCAGGGAGTTCCCTTTCCTAGTCAAAGAAAGGGGTAACAGATGGCACCTGGAACATCAGGTCAGTCCCACCCTAATACTGCGCTTTTCCAACGGGCCTGGAAAATGGCACACCAGGAGATTGTGTCCCGCACCTGGCTCGGAGGGTCCTATGCCCACGGAGTCTCGCAGATTGCTAGCACAGCAGTCTGAGATCAAGCTGCAAGGCGGCAGCCAGGCTGGGGGAGGGGTGCCTGCCATTGCCCAGGCTTGCTTAGGTAAACAAAGCAGCCAGGAAGCTCGAACTGGGTGGAGCCCACCACAGCTCAAGGAGGCCTGCCTGCCTCTGTAGGCTCCACCTCTGGGGGCAGGGCACAGACAAACAAAAAGTCAGCAGGAACCTCCACAGACTTAAATGTCCCTGTCTGACTGACAGCTTTGAAGAGAATAGTGGTTCTCCCAGCACGCAGCTGGAGATCTGAGAACGGACAGACTGCCTCCTAAAGTGGGTCCCTCACCCCTGAGAAGCCTAACAGGGAGGCACCCCCCAGTAGAGACAGAGTGACACCTCACTCGGCCAGGTACTCCTCTGAGACAAAACTTCCAGAGGAACTATCAGACAGCTGAATTTGTGGTCTCACGAAAATCCGCTGTTCTGCAGCCACCGCTGCTGACACCCAGCCAAACAGGGTCTGGAGTGGACCTCTAGTAAACTCCAACAGACCTGCAGCTGAGGGTCCTGTCTGGTAGAAGGAAAACTAACAAACAGAAAGGACATCCACACCAAAAACCCATCTGTACATCACCATCATCAAAGACTAAAAGTAGATAAAACCACAAAGATGGGGAAAAAACAGAGCAGAAAAACTGGAAACTCTAAAAAGCAGAGCACCTCTCCTCCTCCAAAGGAACGCAGTTCCTCACCAGCAACGGAACAAAGTTGGATGGAGGATGACTTTGACGAGTTGAGAGAAGAAGGCTTCAGACAATCAAACTACTCTGAGCTACGGGAGGAAATTCAAAACAATAGCAAAGAAGTTAAAAACTTTGAAAAAAAATTAGAAGAATGGATAACTAGAATAACCAATGGAGAGAAGGGCTTAAAGGAGCTGATGGAGCTGAAAGCCAAGTTTCGAGAACTACGCGAAGATTGCAGAAGCCTCAGTAGCAGATGCGATCAACTGGAAGAAAGGGTATCGCTGATGAAAGATGAAATGAATGAAATGAAGCGAGAAGGGAAGTTTAGAGAAAAAAGAATAAAAAGAAATGAACAAAGCCTCCAAGAAATTTGGGACTATGTGAAAAGACCAAACCTACGTCTGATTCAGGTATACCTGAAAATGACGGGGAGAATGGAACCAAGTTGGAAAACACTCTGCAAGATATCATCCAGGAGAACTTCCCCAATCTAGCAAGGCAGGCCAACATTCAGATTCAGGAAATACAGAGAACACCACAAAGATACTCCTCGAGAAGAGCAACTCCAAGACACATAATTGTCAGATTCACCAAAGTTGAAATGAAGGAAAAAATGTTAAGGGCAGCCAGAGAGAAAGGTCGGGTTACCCACAAAGGGAAGCCCATCAGACTAACAGCTGATCTCTCAGCA
The DNA here is from genome assembly GCF_006542625.1 of Nomascus leucogenys. Classification (NCBI taxonomy): domain Eukaryota; kingdom Metazoa; phylum Chordata; class Mammalia; order Primates; family Hylobatidae; genus Nomascus; species Nomascus leucogenys. The sequence continues at coordinate 85,366,066 of NC_044393.1, read as the reverse complement.
GAAACTCTACAAGCCAGAAGAGAGTGGGAGCCGATATTCAACATTCTTAAAGAAAAGAATTTTCAACCCAGAATTTCCTGTCCAGCCAAACTAAACTTCATAAGTGAAGGAGAAATAAAATACTTACAGACAAGCAAATGCTGAGTGATTTTGTCACCACCAGGCCTGCCCTAAAAGAGCTCCTGAAGGAAGCACTAAACATGGAAAGGAACAACCGGTACCAGCCACTGCAAAAACATGCCAAATTGTAAAGACCATCGAGGCTAGGAAGAAATTGCATCAACTAATGGGCAAAATAACCAACTAACATCATAATGACAGGATCAGATTCACACATAACAATATTAATGTTAAATGTAAATGGGCTAAATGCTCCAATTAAAAGACACAGACTGGCAAACTGGATAAGGAGTCAGGACCCATCAGTGTGCTGTATTCAGGAAACCCATCTCACATGCAGAGACACACATAGACTCAAAATAAAGGGATGGAGGAAGATCTATCCAGCAAATGGAAAACAAAAAAAGGCAGGGGTTGCAATCCTAGTCTCTGATAAAATAGACTTTAAACCAACAAAGATCAAAAGAGACAAAGAAGGCCATTACATAATGGTAAAGGGATCAATTCAACAAGAAGAGCTAACTATCCTAAATATATATGCATCCAACACAGGAGCAACCAGATTCATAAAGCAAGTCCTGAGTGACCTACAAAGGGACTTAAACTCCCACACAATAATAATGGGAGATTTTAACACCCCACTGTCAACATTAGACAGATCAACGAGACAGAAAGTTAACAAGGATATCCAGGAATTGAACTCAGCTCTGCACAAAGTGGACCTAATAGACATCTACAGAACTCTCCACCCCAAATCAACAGAATATACATTTTTTTCAGCACCACACCACACCTATTCCAAAATTGACCACATAGTTGGAAGTAAAGCTCTCCTCAGCAAATGTAAAAGAACAGAAATTATAACAAACTGTCTCTCAGACCACAGTGCAATCAAACTAGAACTCAGGATTAAGAAACTCACTCAAAACCGCTCAACTACATGGAAACTGAACAACCTGCTCCTGAATGAATATTGGGTACATAATGAAATGAAGGCAAAAATAAAGATGTTCTTTGAAATGAACGAGAACAAAGACACAACATACCAGAATCTCTGGGACACGTTCAAAGCAGTGTGTAGAGGGAAATTTATAGCACTAAATGCCCACAAGAGAAAGCAGGGAAGATCCAAAATTGACACCCTTACATCACAATTAAAAGAACTAGAAAAGCAAGAGCAAACACATTCAAAAGTTAGCAGAAGGCTAGAAATAACTACAATCAGAGCAGAACTCAAGGAAATAGAGACACAAAAAACCCTTCAAAAAATTAATGAATCCAGGAGCTGGTTTTTTGAAAAGATCAACAAAATTGATAGACTGCTAGCAAGACTAAAAAAGAAGAAAAGAGAGAAGAATCAAATAGATGCAATAGAAAATGAAAAAGGGGATATCACCACCAATCCCACAGAAATACAATCCACCATCAGAGAATACTACAAACACCTCTATGCAAATAAACTAGAAAATCTAGAAGAAATGGATAAATTCCTCGACAAATACACCTTCCCAAGACTAAATCAGGAAGAAGTTGAATCTCTGAATAGACCAATAACAGGTTCTGAAATTGTGGCAATAATCAATAGCTTACCAACCAAAAAGAGTCCAGGACCTGATGGATTCACAGCCGAATTCTACCAGAGGTACAAGGAGGAACTGGTATCATTCCTTCTGAAACTATTCCAATCGATAGAAAAAGAGGAAATCCTCCCTAAAACATTTTATGAAGCCAGCATCGTCCTGATACCAAAGCCTGGCAGAGACATAACCAAAAAAGAGAATTTCAGACCAATAACCTTGATGAACATTGATGCAAAAATCCTCAATAAAATACTGGCAAACCGAATCCAGCAGCACATCAAAAAGCTTATCCACCATAATCAAGTGGGCTTCATCCCTGGGATGCAAGGCTGGTTCAACATACTCAAATCAATAAATGTAATCCAGCATATAAACAGAACCAAAGACAAAAACCACATGATTATCTCAATAGATGCAGAAAACGCCTTCGACAAAATTCAACAACGCTTCATGCTAAATACTCTCAATAAATTAGGTATTGATGGGACGTATCTCAAAATAATAAGAGCTATTTATGACAAACCCACAGCCAATATCATACTGAATGGGCAAAAACTGGAAGCATTCCCTCTGAAAACTGGCACAAGACAGGGATGCCCTCTCTCACCGCTCCTATTCAACATAGTGCTGGAAATTCTGGCCAGAGCACTCAGGCAGGAGAAGGAAATAAAGGGTATTCAATTAGGAAAAGAGGAAGTCAAACTGTCCCTGTTTGCAGATGACATGATTGTATATCTAGAAAACCCCATTGTCTCAGCCCAAAATCTCCTTAAGCTGATTAGCAACTTCAGCAAAGTCTCAGGATACAAAATCAATATACAAAAATCACAAGCATTCTTGTACACCAATCACAGACAAACAGAGAGCCAAATCATGAGTGAACTCCCATTCACAATTGCTTCAAAGAGAATAAAATACCTGGGAATCCAACTTACAAGGGATGTGAAGGACCTCTTCATGGAGAACTACAAACCACTGCTCAATGAAATAAAAGAGGATACAAACAAATGGAAGAACACTCCATGTTCATGGGTTGGAAGAATCAATATCGTGAAAATGGCCATACTGCCCAAGGTAATTTATAGATTCAGTGCCATCCCCATCAAGCTACCAATGACTTTCTTCACAGAATTGGAAAAAACTACTTTAAAGTTCATATGGAACCAAAAAAGAGCCTGCATCGCCAAGTCAATCCTAAGCCAAAAGAACAAAGCTGGAGGCATCATGCTACCTGACTTCAAACTATACTACAAGGCTACAGTAACCAAAACAGCATGGTACTGGTACCACAACAGAGACATAGATCAATGGAACAGAACAGAGCCCTCAGAAATGACGCCGCATATCTACAACTATCTGATCTTTGACAAACCTGACAAAAACAAGAAATGGGAAAAGGATTCCCTATTTAATAAATGGTGCTGGGAAAACTGGCTAGCCATAGGTAGAAAGCTGAAACTGGATCCCTTCCTTACACCTTATACAAAAATTAATTCAAGATGGATTAGAGACTTACATGTTAGACCTAAAACCATTAAAATCCTACAAGAAAACCTAGGCAATACCATTCAGGACATAGGCGTGGGCAAGGACTTCATGTCTAAAACACCAAAAGCAATGGCAACAAAAGCCAAAATTGACAAATGGGATCTAATTAAACTAAAGAGCTTCTGCACAGCAAAAGAAACTACCATCAGAGTGAACAGGCAACCTACAGAATGGGAGAAAATTTTTGCAACCTACTCATCTGACAAAGGGCTAATATCCAGAATCTACAATGAACTCAAACAAATTTACAAGAAAAAAACAACCCCATCAAAAAGTGGGCAAAGGACATGAACAGACACTTCTCAAAAGAAGACATTTATGCAGCCAAAAAACACATGAAGAAATGCTCATCATCACTGGCCATCAGAGAAATGCAAATCAAAACCACAGTGAAATACCATCTCACACCAGTTAGAATGGCCATCATTAAAAAGTCAGGAAACAACAGGTGCTGGAGAGGATGTGGAGAAATAGGAACACTTTTACACTGTTGGTTGGACTGTAAACTAGTTCAACCATTGTGGAAGTCAGTGTGGCGATTCCTCAGGGATCTAGAACTAGAAATACCATTTGACCCAGCCATCCCATTACTGGGTATATACCCGAAGGATTATAAATCATGCTGCTATAAAGACTCATCACACGTATGTTTATTGTGGCACTATTCACAATAGCAAAGAGTTGGAACCAACCCAAATGTCCAACAACGATAGACTGGATTAAGAAAATGTGGCACATATACACCATGGAATACTATGCAGCCATAAAAAATGATGAGTTCATGTCCTTTGTGGGGACATGGATGAAACTGGAAAACATCATTCTCAGTAAACTATCGCAAGGACAAAAAACCAAACACCGCATGTTCTCACTCATAGATGGGAATTGAACAATGAGAACTCATGGACACAGGAAGGGGAACATCACACTCTGGGGACTGTTGTGGGGTGGGGGGAGGGGGGAGGGACAGCATTAGGAGATATACCTAATGCTAAATGACGAGTTAATGGGTGCAGGAAATCAACATGTCACATGGATACATATGTAACAAACCTGCACATTGTGCACATGTACCCTAAAACCTAAAGTATAATAAAAAAAAAGTCAAATGAAGCTGTACATCAGGGCCCCTCATTGCATGAACCCTTTCCAAGACCTTACATGTGGTTCTCAATTCATAACTGTGTATTCTTTGCCTTATAAAGGACCTTCACAGATTGTACAGCTGCAGGCCCCCATAATTTGGATCCATTCCTGGCTCTGCACACTGAAAACTGGCTTCTATTCTAACCATTCCTCTGAAGCTACTCTGACAAAGATCACAATTTAATTTCCAAATGATAAATCGGTAGGTAATTCTTAGTCTACTTGAAACTGTCTCTTTTGGCACAGTTAACCCTCTCATTCTTCAAATTGCCCCTTCATTTTCATTTCCATTCTTCTCTGAATCTCTTTAGACATCACTTGCCCCTTCTCATTCTTCTTTCTTTGCTTCCTCAGCCCAGCATTTAACCAATCATCAATACTATTTTATCCACCTCTAAAATCTCTCTCCTATGTTCACTGCCTCCTTCATTCAGGCCTTACTCTCAGCCTCTACTCTCATATTCTCCAATCCCTATGACCATGTCATCTCCCTGCCTTCACCCACCCCCACCACTGTTAAAATTCTTAAAGATGGCTCATAGCTTAATAATGAAAATAATGTCCTTATAGTGATGTGCAAAGCCTTCCATGATGTCTTCTCTCCTTTTCTAGCCTCATTTCAACACGTGGCTCAACAACTAATCTATGCTCCAGCCAAAATAACTTTTTCCCAGAAGGCATGGCCATGATTTGCATCTCCTGCTTCGAATGCCTGAATAGCAACTTCACGTTTTCTCCAGTTTCCCACCCACTATTCTATTGAAGTCCTAAGGTGAGCTTAAGAATCACCTCCCTGATCATCCTATTTTAAACTGAGCTGGTACTCCTTGTCTAGCTACCATAACATCCTATATATATTTCCATTAAGTATCTACCATTCTATGTTGTAATTGTCCATTTCATTGTCTGCTTCCCCAAGTAGGTGGAAGTCTTTAAGAAAAATGAATGTACTGCACCCATTTTGTACACTTAGCACCAAAAATAATACTTAAGACATAACAGGCTTTCAACGAGTGTTTCTGAATAAATGAGTAAATGATTTAGTGAAAGTTCAAAATACCTCAATAGAATTAATTTGGGAGTCTTTTTCCCTCTAGTTTTCCTGCCTTAAGCTTCCTTTGTAATTTAAAAATAAGTTGAACACTCTGTTCTCTGTCTGAAATGCAGCTACTAGTTTGATTCTTTTTAGGCATTTTGTGTTTATTAAATATTTCTTTTCATCAGTCTAATCAATATTAGTGCCACATTGTACATGTACTTGGGTTTTTGGGGGTTCCCCTACTATGAAGAGCCAGTCAATAAGAGACATCCTTACCGAGTAGGTTGATACACTCTGTGATTTACCTATGCAACAAACCTGCAAATCCTGCACATGTATCCCAAAACTTAAAATAAAAATAAAACTTTAAAAAAAGAACTAAAAGGAACAGATTGGAGTCCAGAAAAAAAAGGCAAAGAGGCAAGTAACAGTCTATTAAGACTTACCCAACATTCTCCTGGGCCCCAGGCTCAAAGGATAAAATTAAGGGCATTGTAGATTTTCTTGTAGGTTGGCCTGCTTAGTCACTTGAATAGAAAAATAGCCAACAATTCAGGGTCTAGACCTAGAGAAAATATTATTTTTTAAAATTCTACTAAAGAAATAGGTCTACACATATTAATTCATGCCTTAGCAGATATTTACTGATTGCTGACTGTGAAGCAGGTATTATTTTAGCCACTGAGAATACAGAAGTGAACAAAATACACAAAAGCCATCTTCATTGAGCTTACATTGTAATGCAAGGAGTCTGTCAATCAACTAAGTAAATGAAATTTGTCATGTGCCAGATGAGATAAATGCTATGGAGAAAAATAATGTGGAGAGAGGGAATGGAAAGTGCTGGAGAGAAATGGGCATTTAAAATAGGTTGGTTATGGAAAGCCCCACTGAGAAGGTGATATTTGACTAAGACCAGAAGAAGACGAGGGAATAAGTCATGGGACTACCTGGGAAAACAGGGAAGGAGTCATGGGGGTGTTTGAGACATGAACTTTCTAGGAAAGGTGACCCCCAATGTCAAGCTCCAAAGAAAGCAGAGTGACTAGGGTTTTAGAGAAACAGCGCGTGAATCAGTTTATTGGAGTCCAATGAGTAATGAATGAAATAATGTTAAAATGCTAGAAAGCTAGTTTAAGGAAAAATTATGTAGGGTTTTAGAGACCAGAGGCAGGGCATAGCTTTTACTCTGAATGAGATGGGAACCACTGAAGGGTTTTCAGTAGAGGAGTGGCATGATCTGACTTCAGTTTTGAAGAGTGTGTGTATGTTGTGTGTACACATGCTCCAGAGCACATTTTAAACAATACATAGGTTATCAAAAAACCCTGCTACCTTTTTTGAATCAAACATTATTTGCATTAATTAGGTGACCACTATTAAATTAAATATTTTTTTTACTACAAACATATAATTGTAAAATCCAGACTATGGGAAACTCTAAGGACAAAGGCCCAGGTTTGTTTATTAACAACAAATGGGGAATCTACATATTAACTTTGAAAATTTATAAAACAATTGGAGATATTTGGACACTGACTGGGTATTTTTGGTATTAAAAATTTATTGTTTTTTTTTAGTATAATAAGAATTCTTTAAAGGTCCTCATTTTTCTAGAGATAAATTCTGAAATTTTTAAAAATTAAATAATGGAATAGCTGGAATTTGATTCAAAATAATCTAGGAGTGGGAATGAGTGACTGAGTTAGGGAATATAGATGAAACACGATAGGTCAGGTATTAATTGCTGAAGCTGGGTGGCAGGTACAGAGGTCTATTTTGCTATTATCTTTATTTTTATGCATATTTGAAAATGTTCATAATATAAATTTTTTTAACATAATAAAATTTATTCATTTGTTGTAGAAGACAATGTGACAATTCCTCAAAGACGTAAAAATAGAACTACAATTTGACCCAGCAATCCTATTACTGGGTATATAACCCAATGAACAGAAATCATTCTATCATAAAGGCACATGCACATGTATATTCATTGCAGCACTATTCACAATAGAAAAGACATGGAATCAACCTAATTGCCCATCAATGGTAGACTGAGTAAATAAAATACACCATGGAATACTATGCAGCCATAAAAAAGAATGAGATCATGTCCTTTGCAGGAAAACGGATGGCTCTGGAGGCCATTATACTTAGCAAACTAACACAGGAACAGAACACCAAATACCACATGTTCTTACTTATAAGTGGGAGCTAAATGATGAGAACACATGGACACATAGAGGGGAACAACACACACTGGGGCCTATTAGAGGAAGGAGGTTGGGAGGAGGGAGAGGATCAGGAAAAATAACTAATTGGTACTAGGTTTAATACCTGGGTGATGAAATAATCTTTACAACAAACCCCGATGACACAAGTTTACCTCTATAACAAAACCTGCACATGTACCCCTGAACTTAAAATAAAAGTTAAATAAAATAAGTAGACTGGATCATTTTGTACAGTGAAAAAAAAAACACATAGTTTAAAAGAAACACTGAGCACTTTCAATTTTATGTAAAAAAAAAAAAAAACTTTTAAAGAAAATCCCCATCTAGTCATATCTTTCATAACCAAGGCTTTCTACACCTATTTTTAAGCAGCTCAGCACAGCATAGCGAAAAGAGCATCGAACTGTGAGCCCAGGAGCAGGCATATTAGGCTTTTCTTTTCCACTAACTTACTTTATGGCCCTGAGCTAGTGACAGAAGGATGGTGGAGTTCAGTTTCCTAAAATATAAAGGAGTCAGACTGGATGATCACTAAGATTTCTTTTAAACCTAAGACATAATCTTTGTAATGAATGATTTGCATTAATTTTTATTTTAGTGACTGCCCTAAAGCAAACATATGCTACCAAAGGACGAAAAAAAAAAAAATGGTACCAAGCCAGAATCCTAAGAGATCCAATAAGCTGCCTGAGAATTAGGCTTTCCCATTATTTCAATTCCAGATTTCTCCTTTAATAAGCTAAATAATAAAACATAGAAAGTAGTTCTTTTTAGCAGGAGTCTACAGACTTTTTCTGTAAAGGGCTAGAGAGCAAATATTTTAGGCTTTGTTGGTCATAATATCTCTGTTTCAACTTCTCTACTCTGCCATTGGTATATAAAAGCAGCTATATGGAATATATAATAAGTGGGAGTATCTGTGTTTTACAAAACTTTATAAAATAGGCAACAGGCAGCATTTGGCCGCCCACAGGCTATAGTTTGCTGATCCTAGTTCTTTAACATGATCAGATATTAACATAAGGGTCTTAATATAATCAGATAACAATATAGATATATTAAGTCATATTCTTCTGCTTCACATTTTCTGCATGTGCATATTCCTGTAGCCTAATGATGACAGCGACTAATCATGAGATCTAATGCTATCTATTATTATATCCTAAATCCAGTCTCTTTTCATCTTTCCACTGCTTCCTCCCAACATCTCTTGCCTGGAGTCTTACAAACTGCCTCTGGTTTCCACCCTGTTTCAGAGATCCTCTCAACAAGAACAGATCATGTCAATGTCCTTCTTCAACCCTCAGTGGTTCTGAGATTCCTCACCATGGCCTCTAAGGTCCTCCCCAGTCAGTCCCCTTCTCATTCTCAGTGCTGTAAGCATTCTTCCTGTGTCTTGAACACACAAATCTCAGGGAGCCTTGCTTTACATATCCTCTGCCTGGAATGCCTGATTTACACACCATCATGTGACTGCTTCTCACTCAACATCTAAGTGTCAATTCAGATGTCACCTTCTCAAACAAGCCTTCACTGACAACCATCCCTTTCCCTCATCATTTTGAGCTATTGCACTTTCATATTTCTTCCCAAGCTTATCATCATTTGGAACAACGTTACTTCCTTGTTTTCTTGCACATTTATAGCCTGTTAATCCATTACATTGTGAGTTTTTTAAGGGTCCTATCCCCAGCCTCTAGAAGACTGCTTGGCATTCAATAGACAACAAATATCTGTTGAATAAATTACAATTCAATATTTCGTATGTTGAAAAGCCCTTATTTTGCCTTAAAATGAAATTATGTATTTTTTTGAGATGGAGTCTCGCTCTGTCACCCAGGCTGGAGTGCAGTGGCGCAATCTCGGCTCACTGCAAGCTCCGCCTCCCGGGTTCACGCCATTCTCCTGCCTCACCCTCTCCGAGTAGCTGGGACTACAGGCGCCCGCCACCACGCCTGGCTAATTTTTTTGTATTTTTAGTAGAGACGGGGTTTCACCGTGGTCTCGATCTCCTGACCTCGTGATCCACCCGCCTCGGCCTCCCAAAGTGCTGGGATTACAAGCGTGAGCCACCACGCCTAGCCTGAAATTATGTATTAACATTAGTATAGTCAACATGCTGTAACAAATAGTCCCCAAAAGTTCTAATGAATGGTTCTGACACAGTAAAAGTGTATTTCTTGCTCACCTAACAAAACTAGGCAGATGGATATTTTAGGAACTGAACTTGGAGGTGGCACATGTCATCTCTGGCCATCTTTTATTGGCTAGAACTCAGTGACAGGACTATACCTAAATGCAAGGAATACTGGGGAGTGTAGTTGTTGCCTGGGCCAACCCTTGTCAGTGACAACTACTCTATTGGAGTGGGAGCCCAGATCATTGTTGTACAACTCAGTGTCTCTGCTAGGGCACCCGTTTATTAGCTACAACATCTCCACAGGCTCTTGCCAGCAACCTTTAAATGTGGTAGCTATACAGCTACCACAGAATAGTACATCATTACAAATGATTTTCACATGGTCTATAGCAATTCAAACAATGAAATAAAACGGAAACTAATATAAATCTTAATCTTCATACTAATTCTTGTATTTTTACCCAGGAGCTTTCTGTCATCTAAATCACGCCACATCTAGCATTGCCCAAAATACCTACATAGCTATACCCAGACCTCAAATTTTCCTCCTTCACGTGCCATGTTTCTCTGATTAGCTAAGCAGCTGTCCACACCATGCTCTAGGTTCATTCTTCATCCTATATCTCTGCTGGACTTTCCTCAAACTTATCTCAAAATCTCATCTGAAAAAGTCAGTTACAGTAAAAACCAATTTGTACTTAAAATATTCATAAGATAAATATTTGATGTCTATCAATTACCAAAATGTTAAAAATGTATTTGAGTGATAGAAAAATGTATAATTTAATGCTATTTTTCATTATCTGTATTTTTTAAGATTCTACATATATTTCCTAAGCATAAACAAAATTCAAGTCCATTGACTTTCAATCAACTTTAGGGGACTGGTACTGCCTCTGTCTTTTCTCTTACTCAATTTCCAATACCTCATTTAAAGGTCTCCTGCCTTGCCAAAGTTTTAAAGGAACTTTGCTTCTTGAAAGAGAGGAAAGTAGCTTCTGAAATTCTGAATATTACATCGTTTCCTTTAATCATGTAACGCACTTGCTTGGTAAAGCACCTTACTATAAAGATCGATTTTTATAGTTACAAAATCCAACATAAAATAGGACATTGAACAAGATTTTAGCTTGTCTCAAAATATCATGAATAGGATTTTATCTATACATGAACAATCCAGGAACCTCATTTTAGGTTGCGGCTTCAACCTCTCTCTCTCATTTTCTCAAGATTGCTCAAAAGAAGCAAGACTGAAAAAGTTTAGTGATCTTTTATTCTTTCCCTTCACTTAAGGGAGCATAGCTATTTATCAACATCAGGTAACAGAGGCAAAGAATAAAACAGAAGGATAAATCATCTAAAAATATGTACCATCCTCTGAATCATGGAGAATTTACACTATGTGGTACTTAATGCCACATGGTCTTCAAGCTGAGCAACTAATTATTGAACCACTGAAAGCTCTTTCTCTCAGTCTCTTCTCAGGCCTAAAAACAGTAGGCAAATCAGTATCCAAACTCAAAAATTCACTGATTTTATTCATCCTCTAAAAACAGCAGAACTAGGCCTTTGTTACCCTTCCTAAATTGAGGAATCTCATGTGAGTAAACACGTGTGAAATGTCTTTCTGAGGTCTCTAGAGGACCCCATATTTACCCCATATTTATTTGATCTCTTTAAACAGCCCAAACCTCTATAATGCAGGTCCCTTCCACACACTAGTCCCTTGGAGGCAAAAGCACTGCTCTCACTCCTCAAGGCAGCCTGTCCCATACACAGCTCTCCAAACCAATTCAAAGTCCTTCCACCCAGAAGGCTTATACACACAAACGTGTGGACTCATGCACACACACACACACACACACACACACACTTGCATTGACTTTATCACACGGCATGACATGGCTGGAGTTATTAATGGGTACATAAAGATTAAAACTGGGTGTATTCCCAAGACTTTCATTCATCAAAATGGATACATGGTGGTGCTAGGTTAAACCTCTTGCTCATAGTTTGACCTACTCATGATCATAGATCCTTTGAGAGTCTAATGAAAGCTCTGGATCCTATTCCAATAAGATATCTGCAATTACACATACACACACAATGTGATGCATAATTTCAAGGTGTTCATGAACCTCCCTGAGGTCCATAGACCCCACAAGTTTAGAATTCTGAACACAAATTTAGAAAGCAATAGCTCTGCAAAATTGACAAAATCAGTATCAGGCCCAAGAGTGTGAAGAAATCAGTATCAGTCTGTAATCTCACTTCTTTCTGGAGGAACTAACTCCACCGTTATTTTACTTCAATTCCATTTTAGGCATTACACCACTCTCTTTATCTCATTCTTCCTCTTTCCTGTGTCTCTTAATCCCTACTATTCTCTCCTTCATTCTTCTCACTGACCCCCTCTGTCTCTCTCTCCGATTTCATTGTCTTCATTGCTTTCCCAGTGAGTGTTTTATCCGTATCTCTCCTTTTCTCTTACTGTCTCTCTCTCACTCCCCACACATCTCTCTCTCTTTCTCTCTCCCCCCCTCTCTCTCTCTCGCACACACACACACACAACCACACAACACGTACACCCACACAGGTGTATGTCATTTGTTGCTTCTATTATGTCTGATTAAAGAATTTGATATCTGTTATAACACTACAGCTTGCAACTCCAGAATTGCTCTACTCTGTAAGCATTCAATTATAATTTTTCCAGATCATTTAAATTCTTTCTATTGTCTTACTCTTGCTGAATAGCAATCACTCCATCTGTACTGTCATAGTTTAATGTCTGAGTATAAAAGTTCTTTGCTAATAAAAATTATTTATCCTTTTAGTCTTCGCATTGCAGCATGCTATGAAATATGCCAGTGCGTTGACTGCTGTTTGAATCCCCAGGCATACTTAAACACGTCATCCTAAAAGTGCCATATGCAATAATATTGTCTATACTGAATTGGATTTTCCACACTGATTTCTATATTTTCTTTCTCCAGCAATGAAACATTGCTGTGTGGATATGCAAATGGAACTGTATCTTGCACATTTCTATTTAAATCATAAAAATAACTCACTCATGTGCCCACATGCACAGAAACATGCACACATTTGTAATGAGATATATTTATGGTAAAGAAAGATTAGAGCAATAAAAAGAGTTGAATGACTACCAAAAGGAATTATTGATTCCCAATGATTAACTCAACATAAAGCATGGGAACTCACCCTAGAACGAAGTCAAATGTCATCATGCTCTAGTGCCTTCATTTACACTGCTTTCCCTCTCTCTTTTCTTACTGTGTGCACCTATGTGTACACACTTCCTTCGGCTACAATCTGCACATCTGATCACCCAGTGGTAGTTGTCATTTGACCATTACTAAGCTAGGATCTTTATTTATCTCATTTTCATTTTTTAATTGCAACTATCCCATTCCTTTTTCCTTTGTCCTTTCTGGGTTTTATTCACTTTATAGCAGGTTGCACCTACACAATGAAAATCATTCCTTTAAAGGTGACTAAACCCAATTACTCAGTCAGAATAGCCTGTTCAGTCGTGCCTTTTATACCAGAATCTTCAAAGATTTTTTCCTTTGTAAAAACTTCCGGGTCCCATGATCCAAACTTCATTTTCACATTGCTCTTAATATTGGCAGTTTGGCATTCCATTATCTTTCAACTGAATACTTTTGTAAATTAGTCAGTGCTTTTTATATTGACAACCTGACAGCTCTTTCTGTGTATAATATCTTGTTGACATGAACATAAGTTTAGTTTGAACTTGATGGACAAACCTACCATTGGTGGATTTCCAAATATACCATACAGGAACATCACTCAAAGATAGCCATAAAGTTACTGATGTGATTGACTTTTTGTCAACAACGTGCAGCCTTACACCCAGGAAGCACTTCGGATACTTGATAATTATCAACTATTTAATGAAACTGGCTAATTTACATGCCATCTACAACATACCTTCACATTCACACCTCTTTCTATCTTTCATATGACCTTACAAGTGAGGTATTCTTGTTCCTAATAACACATGAGAGTTAAAGAACCCAAGGTTGAAAGAGGTTGAGTAGCTGTTTTCCAAAGTTAGTTAACAAAGAGCAAAAAAATGTATTGTCCAATCAAAGTTTTATCAATATTAATAACAATTTTAATAATACAATTTTGCTATTGTATCCATATTGAAGCCAGGATGCTCACTGGTCTGCCATTAATATTTTTATAATAATTCATCTAATCTATCTTGTATATGTGTTTTGTTTGCAGAGTTGAGGTCAAATTATACACTTATATTGTTATATATTTCCTTTTCATTTAAATTCTAACATGTGCTCTTTGCAAACATCATTTTAAAAGTCTCCGTAATCATTCATCTCAATTCATTTAACAATCTCCTTACTGACCCATTTAAGCTATTTCCATATATATTTGTATGTTTCTAGAAACATGTTTATGCATGAGGCTCTCCAGCATTTTATCTTATTTTCTAAGATAAATTTCTATCAGCAGATGGAAAAGTAGTAATTTTTTTTGGTTTCTTGATAAACACTGGAAAATTGCTTTTCAAAGAATTGCATAATTTACATTTCCATAATAAGCTTATTATACTGCTTATTTCTGAAATAAGCAGTATTTTTTCTTGCTAGTATTGTTATTCACATTTTTAAAAATTTAGATAAGTTCATAGTTAAATATATTTTCATGATGTGTTAATTGATAATATTTACTCTTGAGACAATATTTTCCGATAGGTTTTTAGTCATTTTAGCCATTTGTATTTCCATTTCTATAAATTGTTTGTTGGCCACTTACTTGGAATCTTTGTGTAATAACCTAAGAGTCTATCTTATAAAAGTATGTAACATAAGTTACACACAAGAGTGTCTGTATAAGTTCTGTACATTAAACATTTTAACCCTTTCTCTATGTTTGCAAATATTTTTTAAATATTAGGATGCCTAACAAATTAGCTTTTTAATATTGAGCAACATACTTGTTAAATATTTAATTGTAGTGAAATCTGCCATCATTGCCACAGTAAATTCTTTCATCGCTTTCCAAAATAGAAGACATCCATGCAGAGATTTAATACATATTTGTTTATATTTTTCTTTTTTATAGTTTAAGACTTTATTTAATTTATTACTTTCAAAGTGTCTTTGAAGAGTGTGTTTTGTATGGGAAAAAAATTGCACTGAATAATCATTTAATAATTGATAGTGATTAGTCAACAGTCTCAGCGTGATTTATTGAATGATTCACTTCTCGCTAATTTGTGATGTTTCATTAGACATATAATAATCCTTTATATAAAGGAATCTGTTTCTGGCCCATTTTTCCGTTTTGTTTAGTTTTATAGTTTAAATTATTACACCATTACAAAGCATTTAATACCTGATGAATCTATTCCCAGTTCAATACTTTTACTTCCAAATATTCTTATCTATTCACACCTTATAAAAAATGTTTATTCCACAAATTTTTACATTTCTAAGTTTCAAGAAAATCCAGAAATATAAATTATAACAATAGAATATATAAATATAATAATATATTTTCTCTGTTTGGGAACCCTTTCTAATGTTTACCTTTCATTATTTGTGTTTTGTAGGATTCTTTATTTAATATTGCTAATATCTATTAACTTTTTCTTAAAAGGTAGGAAAAAAAGACATACTTGCTTGTATAGACAGGGATAAAATATGCATGTGGAAAAGGGGTTTAATGCTAGATCACAAGAGATGTTATAAAGCGACCCTTAATACAATGATGGATTTATCATGTCCAGTGTCTGTCTTCCTCAAAGAAAGACCATTACTAAATAAACTCATTACACTGAGGTATACAATCCAAGTACAAATAGTAACTATATCTGTAAGTGAATGTATATATCATTCTCATGAATTTAAAAATTTGAAGTTGTTTTAATGAAAATTCCACTCATAGATTGAATGCAATCACAATCAAAAGCTTAATGTCTTTCTTTTGTAGAATTGACAAGTTGATTCTAGAAGTTATATGAAAAGGCAAAAGACTTAAAATAGCCAAAATAATTTTGAAATAAAGTTGAAGGAGTAACACTGATTTTAAGACTTACTATAAGGCTATAGTAAGCAAGACTGCAGTTACTAAAAGGGTAGACTTATAAATCAATGGAAGAGAAAAGAGAGTTTGCAAATAGAGCCACATATATATGGTCAATTAATTTTTCATGAAGATGTTAAGATAATCCAAAAGAGAGAAAAGCAATTGTCTAAACTGTAATTGGATTAAATGGATATCATATGGGGAAAAAATTAACATTGATCCTTACCTCACATCATACACGAAACTTACTTAAACTGAAATGAGAAAAGAGCCTAAATGTGAAGCCTAAAAATCAAAATTTTTGGAAGAAAAAGCAAGAGAAAATCTTGATTACCTCAAGATAGAACACAAAGAGGACAAAACAGAAAAGAACAAAATGATAAACTGGACTTTGGATTTGAAACAAAGATGTTCTCAATAAAAAGGCTATTGTTCTTTTGAAAATATCATTTTTTAGAAAAAGGGAAACCACACTGAGAAAAAAAATATTTGCAAAGAACATCTCTGAAGAAAATATCAAAAAAGAACATCTAAAATTCAATATAGTGAGGCAATCCACAGAAGGCACAAGACTTGAAATGATACCTTAAAAAGATATGTAAATGGACAATAAACATATTAAAAGGTGCTCAACATCATTAATCACCAGGAAAATACAAATTAAAACCACAGTGAGGCATTACTACATACCCATCAGAATGGCTAAAATTAAAATGCCTAACCAGACCAAGTGTTGATGGGGATGTGAAGCAACTGGAACTCTCATATACTGCTAATGAAAATATAAAGTTGTGTACTTTTTGGAAAACAATTGGAAACTGGAATTTCCAAATGATAGAAAACAGCTTGGTGACTTCTTAAAAATTTAACATATACCTGCCATACTTAGGCATTCTACCCCAAAGCATTTGCCCAAGAGAAATGAAAACATATCTCCAGACAAAGGTTTATACACGTTTGTAGAATCTTTAATTGTAATAGCCAAAACCTAGAAATAACCCAAGTGTCCATCATTATATGAACAAACTGTGGCAATTCCATACCGGGAAATAGCACTCAGCAATAAAAAATATGAGCTATTGATATATAAAAAAACTGTGGCATATCCATACCTGGAAATACCACTCAGCAATAAAAAAATATGAGCTATTAATACATGCACAAACATGGATGGATTTCAAAATAATTATGCTGAATGAAAGATGCCAGGCAAAAAAGGAACACATCATGTAGATTTCCATTTATATAAATTTCAAAAACATGGAAACTATAGTGACAGAAAATAAATCAGTAGTTTTCTGGAGAAGTGAAGGTAGAGCCATCATGAGAACATTTGGGGGCTGATGGTTCTGATGTGATTTCATAGGTGATGGTCATGATTCCACAGGTGAATATGTAAGTCAAAACTGAGCAAATGGTCACTTTAAACATATGCAGTTTATCCCATACCAGTTATAGCTAAATAAAGTTAACAAGGTTTCTTCCTATAACCTTATAATTATGATTTACTAATATAATAGAATATATATATACTGTTATATTTCCATTATATTTGTGAATTTTATATTCCTACACAATTACTGGGTTTTATATTTATATTTCTTTTCTATTTGTATTGGATCACTTTACTAAAATTTCTTATTAGTATGAAAAGTTTTTCTCAGATGTTTTTCTATGGTTTTTAATGTAATCATTTACACTTTTTACCAATGATTATTTTATATCCTATTTGTTGAAAATTATGTTACCCAATTGACATTAGACATGAAGTGAGGAACAGCAGCTGCTACTACTGTCTGGAGGAATAGAATGCACTTGATGTTTCTGAGGATAAGCCACAACACCTGTGTTGATGCTCAAGGTAACAGGGCATTTTCACTTTGCATTTAAAACAAAGGTGATTTTTTGAGGTCAGGAGTTCCAGGCCAGCCTGGCCAACATTGCAAAACCCCGTCTCTAATAAAACTACAAAAAAGTATCCAGGTGTGTGGCATGTGCCTGTAATTCTGGCTACTCGGGAGGCTGAGGCAGGAGAATCGCTTGAACCTGGGGAGGGGCAAAGGTTTCAGTGAGCCAAGATTGTGCCACTGCACTCCAGCCTGGGTGACAAGAGTGAAATTCTGTCTCACAAAAAAAAAAAAAAAAAAAAAAAAAGAAAGAAAAAAAGAAAAAGAAAACAAAGATGTTCTCAACGAAGAAGTTTGAGTGCCCGGCTAGCTCAGAAAACATGCCAAATTGTAAAGACCATCGAGGCTAGGAAGAAATTGCATCAACTAACGAGCAAAATAACCAACTAACATCATAATGACAGGATCAGATTCACACATAACAATATTAACGTTAAATGAAAATGGGCTAAATGCTCCAATTAAAAGACACAGACTGGCAAACTGGATAAGGAGTCAGGACCCATCAGTGTGCTGTATTCAGGAAACCCATCTCACGTGCAGAGACACACATAGACTCAAAATAAAGGGATGGAGGAAGATCTATCCAGCAAATGGAAAACAAAAAAAGGCAGGGGTTGCAATCCTAGTCTCTGATAAAATAGACTTTAAACCAACAAAGATCAAAAGAGACAAAGAAGGCCATTACATAATGGTAAAGGGATCAATTCAACAAGAAGAGCTAACTATCCTAAATATATATGCACCCAACACAGGAGCACCCAGATTCATAAAGCAAGTCCTGAGTGACCTACAAAGGGACTTAAACTCCCATACAATAATAATGGGAGATTTTAACACCCCACTGTCAACACTAAACAGATCAACGAGACACAAAGTTAGCAAGGATATCCAGGAATTGAACTCAGCTCTGCACAAAGTGGACCTAATAGACATCTACAGAACTCTCCACCCCAAATCAATAGAATATACATTTTTTTCAGCACCACACCACACCTATTCCAAAATTGACCACATAGTTGGAAGTAAAGCTCTCCTCAGCAAATGTAAAAGAACAGAAATTATAACAAACTGTCTCTCAGACCACAGTGCAATCAAACTAGAACTCAGGATTAAGAAACTCACTCAAAACCACTCAACTACATGGAAACTGAACAACCTGCTCCTGAATGACTATTGGGTACATAATGAAATGAAGGCAGAAATAAAGATGTTCTTTGAAATGAACGAGAACAAAGACACAACATACCAGAATCTCTGGGACACGTTCAAAGCAGTGTGTAGAGGGAAATTTATAGCACTAAATGCCCACAAGAGAAAGCAGGAAAGATCCAAAATTGACACCCTAACATCACAATTAAAAGAACTAGAAAAGCAAGAGCAAACACATTCAAAAGCTAGCAGAAGGCTAGAAATAACTACAATCAGAGCAGAACTGAAGGAAATAGAGACACAAAAAACCCTTCAAAAAATTAATGAATCCAGGAGCTGGTTTTTTGAAAAGATCAACAAAATTGATAGACCGCTAGCAAGACTAATAAAGAAGAAAAGAGAGAAGAATCAAATAGACGCAATAAAAAATGAAAAAGGGGATATCACCACCGATCCCACAGAAATATAATCTACCATCAGAGAATACTACAAACACCTTTACGCAAATAAACTAGAAAATCTAGAAGAAATGGATAAATTCCTCGACAAATACACCCTCCCAAGACTAAATCAGGAAGAAGTTGAATCTCTGAATAGACCAATAACAGGTTCTGAAATTGTGGCAATAATCAATAGCTTACCAACCAAAAAGAGTCCAGGACCTGATGGATTCACAGCGGAATTCTACCAGAGGTACAAGGAGGAACTGGTACCATTCCTTCTGAAACTATTCCAATTGATAGAAAAAGAGGGAATCCTCCCTAACACATTTTATGAAGCCAGCATCGTCCTGATACTAAAGCCTGGCAGAAACATAACCAAAAAAGAGAATTTCAGACCAATATCCTTGATGAACATTGATGCAAAAATCCTCAATAAAATACTGGCAAACTGAAACCAGCAGCACATCAAAAAGCTTATCCATCATGATCAAGTGGGCTTCATCCCTGGGATGCAAGGCTGGTTCAACATACGCAAATCAATAAATGTAATCCAGCATATAAACAGAACCAAAGACAAAAACCACATGATTATCTCAATAGATGCAGAAAAGGCCTTTGACAAAATTCAACAACTCTTCATGCTAAAAACTCTCAATAAATTAGGTATTGATGGGACGTATCTCAAAATAATAAGAGCTATCTACGACAAACCCACAGCCAATATCATACTGAATGGGCAAAAACTGGAAGCATTCCCTCTGAAAACTGGCACAAGACAGGGATGCCCTCTCTCACCACTCCTATTCAACATAGTGCTGGAAGTTCTGGCCAGAGCAATCAGGCAGGAGAAGGAAATAAACGGTATTCAATTAGGAAAAGAGGAAGTCAAACTGTCCCTGTTTGCAGATGACATGATTGTATATCTAGAAAACCCCATCGTCTCAGCCCAAAATCTCCTTAAGCTGATTAGCAACTTCAGCAAAGTCTCAGGATACAAAATCAATATACAAAAATCACAAGCATTCTTGTACACCAATCACAGACAAACAGAGAGCCAAATCATGAGTGAACTCCCATTCACAATTGCTTCAAAGAGAATAAAATACCTAGGAATCCAACTTACAAGGGATGTGAAGGACCTCTTCAAGGAGAACTACAAACCACTGCTCAATGAAATAAAAGAGGATACAAACAAATGGAAGAACATTCCATGCTCATGGGTAGGAAGAATCAATATCGTGAAAATGGCCATACTGCCCAAGGTAATTTATAGATTCAATGCCATCCCCATCAAGCTACCAATGACTTTCTTCACAGAATTGGAAAAAACTACTTTAAAGTTCATATGGAACCAAAAAAGAGCCCGCATCGCCAAGTCAATCCTAAGCCAAAAGAACAAAGCTGGAGGCATCACCCTACCTGACTTCAAACTATACTACAAGGCTACAGTAACCAAAACAGCATGGTACTGGTACCACAACAGAGACATAGATCAATGGAACAGAACAGAGCCCTCAGAAATGATGCCGCATATCTACAACTATCTGATCTTTGACAAACCTGACAAAAACAAGCAATGGGAAAAGGATTCCCTATTTAATAAATGGTGCTGGGAAAACTGGCTAGCCATATGTAGAAAGCTGAAACTGGATCCCTTCCTTACACCTTATACAAAAATTAATTGAAGATGGATTAAAGACTTACATGTTAGACCTAAAACCATTAAAATCCTAGAAGAAAACCTAGGCAATACCATTCAGGACATAGGCGTGGGCAAGGACTTCATGTTTAAAACACCAAAAGCAATGGCAACAAAAGCCAAAATTGACAAATGGGATCTAATTAAACTAAAGAGCTTCTGCACAGCAAAAGAAACTACCATCAGAGTGAACAGGCAACCTACAGAATGGGAGAAAATTTTTGCAACCTACTCATCTGACAAAGGGCTAATATCCAGAATCTACAATGAACTCAAACAAATTTACAAGAAAAAAACAAACAACCACATCAAAAAGTGGGCAAAGGACATGAACAGACACTTCTCAAAAGAAGACATTTATGCAGCCAAAAAACACATGAAGAAATGCTCATCATCACTGGCCATCAGAGAAATGCAAATCAAAACCACAGTGAGATACCATCTCACACCAGTTAGAATGGCCATCATTAAAAAATCAGGAAACAACAGGTGCTGGAGAGGATGTGGAGAAATAGAAACACTTTTACACTGTTTGTGGGACTGTAAACTAGTTCAACCATTGTGGAAGTCAGCGTGGCGATTCCTCAGGGATCTAAAACTAGAAATACCATTTGACCCAGCCATCCCATTACTGGGTATATACCCAAAGGACTATAAATCATGCTGCTATAAAGACACATGCACATGTATGTTTATTGCGGCACTATTCACAATAGCAAAGAGTTGGAACCAACCCAAATGTCCAACAATGATAGACTGGATTAAGAAAATGTGGCACATATACACCATGGAATACTATGCAGCCATAAAAAAGGATGAGTTCATATCCTTTGTAGGGACATGGATGAAACTGGAAAACATCATTCTCAGCAAGGACAAAAAACCAAACACCGAATGTTCTCCCTCATAGGGGGGAATTGAACAATGAGAACTCATGGACACAGGAAGGGGAACATCACACTTCGGAGACTGTTGTGGGGTTGGGGGAGGGGGGAGGGACAGCATTAGGAGATATACCTAATGCTAAATGACGAGTTAATGGGTGCAGGAAATCAACGTGGCACATGGATACATATGTAACAAACCTGCACATTGTGCACATGTACCCTAAAACCTAAAGTATAATAAAAAAAAAAAGAAGTTTGTAAATACTTCTTTCTTTGCTACAGCACGTAGAAAATAATGCTGATTGTGCACAGAGAAAACAGAAGAGAAAATACCTAGGGTTCAGAGACAAGAGTGTGGTGGCAACCTTCACCCAATAGTCAGGTTCAAAATGTCTTTTTTATTGATATAAAATAGCTGTACATATTTGAGTGGTACATGTGATATTTCATACATACATACAACGTGTAATGATCAAATCAGGGTAACTGGGATATCCATCACCTCAAACATTTACCTTTTCTTTGTGTTGAAACATCCTAATTCTTCTCTTCTAGTATTGTAAGGAGACTGTAGTCAACAAAATGCCTTTTGAAGAAATCAGTGAAGACTCAGGATTTAAAGGATGTCTTATTAGCAAAATCATAGTAATAAAGGCTGTGGAGGAAGATTCAGACATTGCCAATCAGTAGGTAATGAATAAAGCAGGTCACACAGGCTGGTGTCTACACCAGATCAGAAGCAAATTTTATCACTAGCCTAATTTTCTATGATGTCACTTCTGCTCTTTCCTCTCTCTCCCAGGATTTCAATCATACTGTAGCATTTTGCATCCTTGCAGTCTCTCCTTACCTTTGTTCTTTTGTTTGTTTGTTTTTGTTTGTTTGAGACAGAGTCTCACCCTATCGCCCAAGCTGGAGTGCAATAGCACGATCTCGGCTCACTGCAACCTCTGCCTCCCGGGTTCAAGTGATTCTTCTGCCTCAGCCTCCCAAATAGCTGGGATTACAGGGGCCCACCATCACGCCCAGCTAATTTTGGTATTTTTAATAGAGACAGGGTTCCACCATGTTGGCCAGGATGGTCTCGAATTCCTGACCTCGTGATCCGCCCCCCTCGGCCTCCCAAAGTGCTAAGATTACAGGTGTGAGCCACCGCGCCCGGCCTCTCCTTACCTTTTTATGTGTTCTGCTACTCACTGCTTCCATCCTCCCCCTCATAGTGACCCATCCTTATGTTATTAAAAAAAAATGTTCTTTTAGTTCTTCGAGAATATAAAGTACCTATTTTCTATTGTTTTTTCTCTTTGTGGTAATGGATGAGTTTTACTTTCAGACTTTCCCCTTTTTTCCCTTTTTATGTTTTACTGCCCTTTTTTGTGGGGTGGTGGTAATACCTGATTTTTCCTTGTTTATTCATCTTTAAATGAAGACAGAGATCTATGGAGATATATTTTTTGCCAATACCTGATGTAAGTATGTAGAAGAACTTCTCTTTCCTCAAAAGTATTAATACGTTAATTGGATTTCATTTCCAAATATGAACCTGGAAGGTAGGTTGCTATGAATAACTGAGTTCAATACCAGGACCTACCAGAAATTAATCCTGGGCAACTTTGTTGAATAGCGGTAGTTCTTTGATCTTCTGGAATCGAATTTGTATCCTGAAATTTTTTAACTAGTTCACAACTATTTTTCTTTGACTGTAAATGAAAAACAACATTTTCTTACATATACCACTTCCTTTCTCTGCTCCTGGGCAATTTTCACTCGTTTTAGAATTTTGTGTCCTACCCTGCCCCAACCACCTGCTCCCTCACCTGGGTCAGCTAATTATATACTTGAACTGCATTTTCTGAATGGACTGCTTTCAGGTGGGGGAAGCTGGGAAAGTAGCAGTCCAGGGGGCCTGCCCAAATTTCTGTTTGGTGTTGCTTTCGTGTCTTTAAATTCAGATAGTTAACTTTGGCATATCATATCTCTTCCTTCCTGCTTCTGAATTTGCCCAAGGATGGAGCATTTTGAGGCACCTCTTTCTCAGTTCCTCATTCTCATAGCAATAAGTAGAAATGTCTCCCACATGTGGCATATGGGTAACCTGGTTTCCAGTACTGTTGTGGGATTTGGTCTTCCTGTGTCTCCGTGTGCACCATCAGTCCGAGTACTTTCAGAAGCAAGTAATAAAAATTCTATTCTACCTGGCTTAAACAAAACACAATGAGGCTTTAGTGGCAGACTCACTAATCCAAAGTTAAGAAGTACAGGTGGGCATCATAAGAGACTAAACAGATGGGTCAAACGAGTTCAAGGAAGCAATTGCCTCAGACTCTCTTCAGCCCCATGGCCAATGTCTGTTTCTGGGGTCCTCTGTGGCATTTTTTTCCCTCTAGGCAAACCACCTTTTTCTACTTCCCTTGCACATGTTTAAAACCATTACTTCAATCTTGGAACTACGTGTCTGGGCTCAAGAGAGACCAAACTGACAAATGCCCTAGTTCTAGCTCAAAATTCCACAGGGAGAATTTCTTATCAGTCAAGTGACTCTTGAGCTATACAGCTGCAACAAGAGGATCTCACCACGTAATACAAAAGTCACCCAGTCTGTCTTGGGGGTGAAGGAAGTAGCATAGTGGAGGATGGGGAAAGAGTAGGCAGTTAATGTTTAAAGGTAAATAAATAGCAGGGGGCAGTGGTGTGCACCTGCAGTCCCGGCTACTCAGGAGGCTGAGGCAGGAAGATCGCTTGAGCCCAGGAGTATGAGGCCAGCCTGGACAACACAGCAAGATCCCTGTCTCCAAAAATAAATAAAGAAGATAAATAAATAAGCTTTTAGTATAGACTATAGATTTTCAGGTGTGGGAGTGGCAGGGATCAGATTTCTTTACCACAGAAGAAGGACTTCTCAGAGGCTTTAATTACCAAATTTTATTATATTATCTTCTATTTAGTAGGAGAGAAAATATAGAACATTTCTCAATTATTTTACCAAGAAACCCTTCTGGCAGAATATTTTTCTAAAGCAAGCTTCCATTTACTTTTCTTTTAACTTCAATTTTTATTTTAGATTCAGGGTTACGTGTACAGGTTTGACACATGGGCAAATTGTGTGATTCTGAGGTTTGGGATATGACTGAATCTGTCACCCAGGTCATGTCCCTAGTACCCAATAGGTAGTTTTTCAACCTTTGCCACCCTCCCTCCTCTAGGAGTCCCCAGTGGCTATTGTTCCCATCTTTATGTCCGTGTGTACTCAGTGTTTAGCTCCCACTTTTAAGTGAGACTATGCAGTAGTTGGTTTTCTGTTCTTGTGTTAATTCATTTAGAATAATGGCCTCCAGCGACATCTATGTTGCTGCAGTGGACATGATTTCATTGTTTTCTGTGGGTGTGTAGTATTCAATGGTGTATGTGTGCCACATTTTCTTTATCCAATCTACCATTGGGCACCTAAGTTGATTCTGTGTCTTTGTTATTGTGAATAGTGCTGCAGTTAACATATGAGTGCATGTGACTTTTTGGTAGAATGATCTATTTTCCTCCAGGTATATACCCAGTAATGGGATTGCTGGATTAAATGGTAGTTCTGTTGTAAGTCTTTTGAGAAATCTCCAAACTGCTTTCCACAGTGGCTGAACTAATTTACAGTTCCACCAACAGTGTATAAACATTCCCTTTTCTCCACAGCCTCATCAACATCTACTATTTTTGGATTTTTTAATAATAGCCATTCTGATTGGTGTGAGATGGTTTCTCATTGCGGTTTTGATTTGCATTTCTCTGACGATTACTGATGTTGAGAACTTTTTCATGTTTCTTGGCCTCTTGTATGTTTTCTTTCAAAGACAATGTCCTTTACCCACTTTTTAATAGGATTATTTGTTCTTTGTTTGTTGAATTGTTTATGATCATTATATTAAGAATGAACTAAGTATAATGATATAGTAAGAATATCTAGTCTTGTTTTGGATACTAGATCTTTGTCAGATGCGTAGTTTGCAAATATTTCCTTCCTTTCTGTAGGTTCTCTGCTTACTCTGTTGATAGTTTCCTTTGCTGTACAGAAGCTCTTTAGTTTAATTAGGCCCCACTTGTCAGTTTTTGGTTTTGTTGTAATTGCTTTTGAAAAGTTAGTCATAAATTCTTTGCCAAGGCCTATGTCCGGAATCATATTTCCTAGATTTTTTTCTAGGATTTTTATAGTTTCAGTTCTTACATTTAAGTATAGACTATAGATTTACAGAAAGATGGAAGAGAGTTCACTGACTGCCATCTTACTTCAAGATTCTCAGTGTACTTTAAAGTTTAAATAATCTTTTACCATAAAAGTCGTACATGAATTTATTTGAAAAATGCAAACAGTACAAAAAGACAAGCATTTTTTTTCTCATTCTCACCTTACAGATGTGACTACTGTTAAACACTTTTAAGTGTCTTATCACAAATTGCCTACACATATTGTAGCTGAATCCAAACTTATTCTGCTCACTGCATGACAACCAGTAAGTCAAGAGACAAGGAGTTGCAGCAAGGAAAGTAACTTTTTGCAGAGCCATCTGAGAAGATGGCAGACTAATCTCCTAAAGAACCATCTTAAATCAGTACAAATTTCAGGCCCTTTTTATGTTAACGGCAGGGGGAAGAGGAGGGGTTTGAGATCAGGAGGCACCTGATGACCGGAGACATCTAGGTGCCAGTGAGGGTATGAGGAGGCCAGGAAACCTTTCCATCTTTGGAGAGTCACAACACTCCCACAAATCCTCAATACAACATTGTTACTTATGTGTACACCTTCCTTATCTCCTTGGGACTCATTTTAGGAAGGGATTATTATCATTTAAACAACAAGCTAAGATCCTCTCATAGTTAGCTTGGCCTACATGCAGAGATAAGCAAAGGCAGTTGACCTGAAAGATACCACCATGGAGGGTTAGGAGCAAAATGGAGTTAGTCATGCCAGGATGCCTTGTCACTACTACAACATGCACATGTATCTACACATACACGTACATACACATAAATATCATATACTTTGGAAATATTCTATATATAATATTCTCATTTAGATTTTTCTCATTTAGCGATACGTCTTCCCAATTTTTCCGTAATTTATTATACCTATTTTTATTGATTGATATTTGGATTGCTTCTTTTTTATTTTTGTGTACATAGGTGAGAAATCCATAAATTTTATCCATTTTTAAAAAATTGTTTTTAACTTTTATGTTAAGATCTGGGGTACAAGTGGAGGTTTGTTATGTAGGTAAACTTGTGTCATGGGGATTTGCTGTACAGATTGTTTCATCACCCAGGTATTAAGCCTAGTACCCATTAATTATTTTTCTGATCCTCTCGCTCCTCTCACCCTCCACCTTCCAATAGGCCTAGTGTGTGTTGTTCCCCTCCCTGCGTCCCCGTGTTCTCATCATTTAGCTCCCACTTATAAGTAAGAACATGCAGGATTTGGTTTTCTGTTCCTGTGGTATTAATAGTTTGCTAAGGATAATAGCGTCCATGAAATAAATTTTAAATATGAATTTGTTGAATGAAAGGATAGGTGCTTTTAACATTTTGAAATAAATTATTGAACTACCCTTCAAAGAGTCTATGCCAGTTGTGTACCCATACAAAATAGTGTAGAAAAGATCCTCTAGCCCTATATTCTCCCTGAAAATGTGTATTACAAAGAGTTACATCTAATTATTTTAACTTGCAATACATGGTGAGAAGCCAGATGATAGTAATATAAGTTCTTTGAAACACGTAAAAATCTGCTGGGTTTTTTTCCTTAATGTTCAAATATGTGGTCCTCGCTTTTAATTACTGTAAGAAACTTGCTGCACAAAGGAAGGGTTATTTGCTTAGAGATTAGCAGTTATTGCCAGCCTCAGCAAACTGTTGGGATAGAATGCAGCAAACACCCAAAAGGTAGATGATAGGTGTGCAGTGGCAAGGAGGGTGGCTGCCTTCAGCAAAACATACAAACTAGGAGCTTGTCTTCCTGGGCAGTATTTTATCCCTTCAATTTCCAAGAGGAACAGAGAAAGAACATGGCTGGTTTGAGTTCAACTAGACAATTTTGAAAGGATATCATAGGTGGTTTCAGTGTTTATGAAGGAATTACTAACTTTCTTCTTGATTTGTGAATTTCCTTTGCCCACAAAGGGGGAACAAAGACCAGTATTACCAACAGCTTTTTGTTTCTCTGATAACATTTATCTTAAAAAATGCCTGGCCCTGTTTCAGACCTTCTGTCTTGAAAGCCTCTAGATTAAAAGCAAAATGTCCCCATCTTATGTAATAGAGAAACAGCTGTAGCATGTTAGTTTGTAGCAGTGTCATTAAAGAATTTTGCATAAATTAAAAATACAGGTAAACATACTTGTTTTTCATTGATTTCTGTTAGTATCTTGACACAAAAGCAGCATAATTAAAATCAAAATTCACACATATCACAGAAAATTATAAATTCATTTAAAATAAAATATTTTGGGTAGTATTAATTAAATCAAATATTATGCTGAAAATATTATACCAGAAATGGCAGCAGTTTTGTGTTATAGAAAGAGCTCTGTCCTAGAACTGAGATACTCTAAGTTCAAATTCTACCCTCAGAGAGTTTCTTGCCTTAACTGATCTCACCTTCCTTAACTCTGAAATGAAGACAGAGCAGTTCTGAGAATTCAGTGAGAGAACATGTAGAAAAGTGTTTTTACAATTCATTTTTTAAAATATGCTGTTACAAAGCTTTAAGTATCATATTGTATTTTAGAGAAGTCATGAAATTATAATGAAAACTTATTTGTGTTACTAATATCCATATTTGCCATTTGTTGTCCTCCTTGTATATACAGATTAGGTAATTTCATAATAGAATTACAAATACCTGTAATGAGTGTTTGTCTATCCATTCATTCATTTATAAATGTATCTACATATATTTAAATAAATGCACACATACACTTACATATGATGAGGGGAGAGGATGTATTAACAGATACTATGAACAAATCAGACATGATTCCTGCCTTTGTGGTCCTTACAATCTAGTGGAGAGGGAAGCTCTTAACCAAATAATCAAACATATAAACCTGATGACATTGTAAGAGGATTTCCCCTGGCCAGGGAGATCAGGAAGGGATTCTCATTGAAATTGACACTTGAACCAAGATTTATCTGAAAGATGATAGAAATTAACAAGGGAAAAACTGGAAAGAATTGTTTAGTCTTGGACAACAGCTCTGCGGCAGGATGGAGCATGGCCAACACACAGGACAGAAAGTCAGTAAGTTTGGACCTAAAAAAGTTAGGATGAGGGGTGAAATTGAGTGAGGAGGTCACAAGGGACCTGTGTTAAAATTCACATTTGAAACTGATGGGCAGGGGAAGGGAAAACTCAGATAATGAATTTGGTTAACCATGAAGGTTTGAAAAAGTCCAGAGAAATCACAAGGCAAACGTAAGCAGCCATGTGGAAAGGCAGGCTGGAGGCCAGGAAGTCCTGAAAAATGCTTCCAGAGAATTATCCCAGGGGCGTGCCTGCATGTTTTCTTGTCTCGTTTGTGTTATCAATTGGATATAGGATTTCCTTGGCCCAGAAGAATATATGAGTCGAAGAGAGGTAAGAGAACAGCAGAGAAACCCTGCTGCCACCCCTGGTACAGCTGCTTCTCCATAGACCTCAGGATGAGCACGCACGCTATATCCACAGACCATCCACAGGTTTGGAAAACATCCTAGAAGTTTCCCAGGTTTCTCACTTCCTCCTGCATTATGATTCCTTCAAAGATCATGATTTTTCTGCTTAGATGTTCAGACCACAAGTCAACCTGTTTTTTAAAATCTTTATTAGATTACTATCTCCCAGTGAATGCTCATTTTTTTCCAAAAAGAAACCAAGGTTATTTGACTTCTAAAATATGAGCCTGCTTATGCAGCAATGAGACAACAACAGAGCAGCCCAGAGAGGTGGCTGCTGAGGGCTCTGCCAGTGCACTCAATGACTGGGTGACATCAGACCTGGAGCTTCGGGCAAGCCAGATGCAGGCTTCAGACACATTACTAGTTACAACCTGTTGTGGGTCTTCAGGGAAACTGAGCAAAGCCAGGAGTGTACCTTGCTGCACCTTTAAAAAGATGTGATTAAGCTGGGAAGCCTGCAAAACTGAAGGGTTTATGTTCCCTCTTTTGTTTCTAGGAACTATCAGAAAATGTTTTAAGGTATATGACTATACAAAAATAGTCTGTTTTACCTGGCAGAGAGGTAGTTTTATATTGTGCAATTACTAGTCCTTCCTAATTGAACTCAATCTTTGACCTAGAAAACACCACCTGCTCAGCAATATTAAATAAACAGAACCAAGAAACAGAAAGCACAGCAAAACAGCAAGCAAGGAAGAAAAGATCAAAGAAACACACTAAAAGAACACATTTTCAGAGCAAAGTCTCAGAGTGTAAGATTTATTTAGGGTGAAATATAGTCAGCCAGAAGAGACTATTTCAAGTGGACGAATTAAATTATCTAACATTTAAGTGAAGTCACAAACCATAATTAATGTCTAAATTAAAATTGCAAGGATCAACCATGTGCTAATCGTGAACAGTGTAGTAATTCTAATCCAGGTAGACACTCTGTGATTTTACTTTTTAAATTGAAATGCAACATAGCTCAATAGAAAATCATCAGAAAGAATAACATGATAATTATACAGTAACGTTTGTGTTTTAAATGGGATATTGATCACTGGGATGATGCACATTTGGTATGCTCTAACGCATTTTAACATACCAAAATAGCATGATAGATCTGGGGTAATTACATAGAAATTGACAGCACATTTATCACTGTTTGTGCTTATTTCACAGCATTGGCATTTCCATGAATTATGACCATGTCATCTCCTGTGTATACAAATGTTAAATCATTTATGGCAACAATTGATCATTAACTATAGCATGTGCTGAAGGGGGCACCTATAAGACTTTCAATTAAAGGAATGAATTTGGTGTTTAGGTTGTGCAATTAATTTGACAGGCACATTGAAGTTTTAAAGGTAACTCATATATCATTCACTTTGTTGTTTTCATCTATAAAATGTTACTGAAATGAGCTAAATAAGCATGTGGAAAGCATGAAGAATTTTTCAATCCAGAAATAGCCTCAATGTTGCAATACCTGCATTGGAGAATACAAATTACCTGTTCTTTTGGAGAAATGGATCCACCACTCCACATATAAAACCCACCTGCCAAGATATTTTGTTATCCAAGTTTCTAGGCAGCTAATAAGGTGATTGGTTACGAACTACTCTAGGACTGAAGTAGAGAAAGAAAAAATGTTAGAAAAAGAGAGCTACATAAAAAACAGAAATATGTATAAGCAAATAAAGGTCAAAGAGAGTGAACAAAAGTCTAGAGGAGTACAGGAGAAAAGAAAAAGAAAAGAGAATTTTAAATTCTGGAACAAAGTTCTTGAATTTAATTTAATTCAACAAGTATTTAAACAGCATCTACTAAGGGTCATTTACCTTGAACTTTTTTGCAAAAATTAAAGTGTTCACTAAAAGGTAATTTGATTCATCTCTTCCTAAGTAACATAGTTACTTCCTTAGTTCCTTGTTCCTAGATCGTTTTAAGAGGCTCATAACCGTTTTCTGGCTACACAGAGTTTCTCTCCTCTTGCATTTCTTGTGTATCAATGCCAGATTAATACATCCCTAAAAACCACCTTTGAAATTATTCTTCATTTCCAAACCTCTCAGTTCACTATGAGAAAAATTCAATTCACTTCAACTCTTTGTACCTCATATTAGTTGGAGGCAGAAGCATATTGATATACTGCCTCTCAAACATTTTTTAAAAGCCCTAATTTTTAGTATTTGCTGGTCTGTGGTATAAATACTTCTACCATGGCTAATTTCAAACTACCATCTGATATCCTGAACCCAGAGTCAGGAACGGACATGCATCATTGACTCACTTGAGTCAGTATGAACCAGCTCCACTATACCACTGTTTGGAGGGCACAAATTAAAATAAAATATAGCCTCTGCCTTGTAATTAAATGGCTTAATCTAAAATAAGAATTCCTTTCTCGAATTTCCTATGGCATGTATCCTCTCTGTAGTTCACGTGCTACCCTCATACGAGTATCATCATATTTATACCAACTGCATCCTAAAGTTTAGAGGTCATAGACTATATTCTATGCCTCTTTGTACAGTCAGCATCTGCAACACAGCACAGTAACTTGCACACAGTAAGCCCTCCACAAATAAATGATAGGTGAGGGTGAGGATAAAATGAAATTCCAAAATTAGTTGCTCCATTTATTCAAGCTTCAAAACTCTGTCATGACTGCCTACTTTTATTTCAGGCTGTGCGTGAAATAAGACAACAACCTCATCTGTATTATATGCCACTCAGTATTTCCCTGACTCTAGCTGCTGAATCACCATTTTTGTTAAGTGAGTTAGGGTCCACTCTATTGACATCATATATGCACATTAGCCAGTATTTGCTAGGTCACACTGCGTAACAATGTCCCCCACAAATCTCAGCAGGTTACAAAAAAAAAGTTCTTGTGTCAGTTGTGTTTCCCGTCAGCTGCAGGTCCAGTGTGGTTTTGTTTCAATTACAGATAGCCTGTATCTGCACTCTACTGTCTCTTCACATCATCCAGGCTGAAGCAGCCTCCATGTGCCTAAAGCTTCTTCCTGGACAGGGCCAATGTCACATCTACTCATATGCTGTTAATCAAAATGAATCACACAAGCCACATTTGACTATTCCTACAGAAGGCATCAAAAGTCACAAACAATGGGTTGAGATGTGCGATTCTCTTAACAGAGAAGGGGGGTAAATAATTTGAAAACAAAAATACAGTCTACCTCATTGGCCAAGCCCATTGATTACCTAATCACCCTTGTTAGGACTATATCCCCCTTCAGATAATGGAAGAGGCTCTAGAAACAAAGCAAAAGCTCAGTGAGAGGCTCTCCTGGGTTTCCCCTAGCAATGAAATTTCGAACAAATCTGAATTAAGACACTGACTTTGTTTAAAAACCCAATACTTATTTTTCATTAGACTGTGTAGGGATGTTCCAGAATAGAGGAGCTAGGCAACGGGTTTTACACAGGAGCTGTGCACGGGACTTGGGCTCAAGGCCTGCTCTTCAGCCCATTGAGATATGAGTTTGTTCATAAAAATTTAGGATCCCTTAGAGCTCCCCATTCAGGCCTTGAAAATAAAGCTGCAGCAACATTATCAATTGGGGATTGGGCAAGAAAGCCAATCAAGAGAAGCTGCAGTAGAAGCCAGAAGGAACAGCGCCAGACCTCAATGCTAAAACTCTATCCAAAAGAATCGATCTTTTCACAGTGGTTCAATGGCATTACCTTCATATAAGTGACAGTTCTTCTCAGTCTATAGAAGGCTGGAGAGAAGAACAGAATCACACCAGAGCTCAGTTAAGAAGTGGTCCAACCTTGGCCAGGTGCGGTGGCTCACGCCTGTAATCCCAGCATTTTGGGAGGCCGAGATGGGCAGATTACTTGAGGTCAGGAGTTCGAGACCAGCCTGGCCAACACGGTGAAACCCCATCTCCACTAAAAATACAAAAATTGTCCAGGCATGGTGACACGTGCCTGTAATCCCAGCTACTCTGGAGGCTGAGGCAGTAGAATTGCTTGAACCTGGGAGGCGGAGATTGCAGTGAGCTGAGATCACACCATTGCACTTTGCACTTCAGCCTAGGTGACAGAGTGAGACTCCGTCTCAAAAGAAAAGAAGTGGGCCAACCAAATGATGGCTGCTGGGGCCACCAAATCATAAGGAGAGCTAACATGTCACTAGACTGCATCAGAAATACAGTGCCAAATCTTCAGGGCTCCACATACATCTTTTAATAACTGGCAAAATGTAAATTGCTTCTACTTCTTTCAAAGTAAAGAGCTTTAAATAAATGTGAAAAGAAAACACCCATCACACTTGCCACTGAGGCCACTCCTTCCTGGTGAGTATTTCAACAATGATGTACCATGCTATAATCCCAACAGAGTCACTCTCAGAATTAGCTAGAATTCTGAGGCCAGGTAGGAGACAGCGCAGGGCTGCCTACAGAAATAAAGGACTGCTTTAATTTTACAAATATGTGGCACCAGGTGACTCCCAAGAAGATATTAGGATCAAAACAATTGCATATAATAAATGCCTAACATAAACAAAATGATAGCTAAAAGTTATCACTACATAAAATATATGTAATTCCTTGTTTTGAAGTTTAAAAAGGTTTATAACTTTTATTAGTGGAAATTTAGTTTTGACTTTCTAAATTAAGTGTAGTTGAATTCAGTTCAACTAAGTAATGAACAAATATTTAAAGAACAAAAGCTTGAAAAAGAATCACCTGGATGCCTGTATCTCGATGGAGCCCTAGGTCTCATTCATAGGCCAGCAAGTATTTTTGCATATTCAGCCCCTCTGCAGAAACTCCAATCCTCCTCAGATTTCTCCAAGATGTTTCTGGAAATCATAAGAGCAGTCTCTGGTGTGCTCTGTGACTCAGCCCTCTTGCTTGACACATGGTGTAGGCCATTTTATTCCTCCCCTATCTCTGCTGTCTATGGATCCTGTTTCCTGTCTCTGCCAAGACCAAAAGCAGGAAATCTACTGCTGGCGCCCTCGAAAAGCACGACCCTCCATACCTGCCAAGCACTGCTGAGAATGCCAGTACCTGCCAAGGTTCTCATCAGGCTGCCAGTGGCCCATGTCAAGAAGACTGACATTTATGCAGAGGGCAACCGTGCCTGGTATTCTGAGCCCTGTTATCTATGCTAAATTCCTTGCCTCTTGCCCTAACAAAAGCTGCTGGCACTGTCTTCTGTTGTTGTGCGATGTTCTGGCATAAATGCTGCTGATGACATTCTCAGTGGCCCAACCCTTTTAGTATTTCCTTGGTCATCCATTGTTCCTCTGTTCCTGCGATTTGTGACGTAAGTCTACCACAGGTCCAGCCAGAAGATGCTCAAGTAGTGGATACCACGTATTCCAGCATCACTCCCTATCATCATTGAACCTGGCTGTGCCCTTTCATTTACCCGTAGGTGGACATTTGCCCAGCTAATGTAAACAGGAGCTCAAATCCTGCTCCAGCCTAAGAATGGGGGCTGGAGTGCCAGAGCTGAAGGCAGAGATACCATTCAAGGTTCCCTGGCATGGAATCTGTTTTCTCCCCGCAGCGAGGAGGTGATTGTGCACATGCTGAACCAGTGAGGCCAGATTATGGTAAACTCTCCTTTAAAACAATGTGGGCAGATTGTTAGTGTACATTTTCCTGGAATAGAAATATAGGCCTGACTACTGAAGGGCAGATACAGAAGAAAGTGGCTTCTTTTTGGACTCTGTTGTATTCATCCTGTACTGAACATGCCATAGGCAGCAGTAGTCCTTTTAGGAGACCATGGACAAAGAAATGCCACACACAAATCTACTGCCTCTGCTCCTGCTGCTGTCAGTATCATCAACAAAATAAATCAGGAACAGACAGCATGCTGGTGTGTGACCTCTTCCTTCCAATCTGATCCACAGTAGCTATGCTAAGAGGAGACAGCAGCTTCCCAGGTAAAGGCAGAATTGGGAACCAAGAGGACAGTCAAAAGCATCAGTTCCAAGAATATAAGCACAGGCTAACCCAAGTCTAAAGCAACAGCTTTGTAGCTTGCCAATGTGATAAGCCCTCCACAGCCCCTCTGAGCTTGGTGGCTCAGCCACAGAACCTCTCAGATGGGAGACTGTCCTTCAAACAACCTGGCAGAAATGCTGCTCACTTGTTTTTGAAGAGAATGAATCCATACACATAAACATCCATGCACATTTCCCCACTCTTGCAAATGGGGCCATTTAACTAATTCTGCCCAGTGGACAATGATAGAAAAGACTTGTGTCCCACCTGAGCCAAGTATTTAAGAAGAGATGACCAGCTCTCCAGCTCTCTCCACCTCTGCCATGGTGACTGCAAGGGGTAGAAAATGAGACACTCTTGCTTCCTTGTGTCTGGGTGAAGAGTGGCTGTGTGATGCCCAACCCCCACCAACCACAACTGGTGAAGTGAGTAAAACATAATCCTTCATTGTGTTGAGTTGTTATGATTTGGGGATTTATTTTTTATAGCTTCCTACCTGATATGGTTTGGCTGTGTCCCCACTCAAATCTCACCTGGAATTGTAATAATCCCCACGTGTCAAGGGTGGGGCCAGGTGGAGATAATTGAATCAGAGGGGCAGTTTTCCCCATACTGTTCTCATGATAGTGAATAAGTCTCATGAGATCTGATGGTTTTATAAATGGGAGTTCCTCTGCACAAGCTCTCTTGCCTGCCCCCATGTAAGACATGAGTTTGTTCCTCATTCACCTTCCGCCATGATGGTGAGGCCTTTCCAGCCATGTGGAACTGTGAGTCAATTAAATTTCTTTGCTTTATAAATTACCCAGTCTTGGGTATGTCTTAATTAGCAGCATGAGAACAGACTAATACACTATCCTTTCTAACAGTTACATTTGACTCAAGAGATCTTGCCAGCCTTGTAACAAACATATTTATTTCCCTGGCTATTTTGTTCTTTGCTTAATATCCCATTCCTACTTGCTTGTTGATCCTTTGGACCTTCCCTATTTTGGAGGATATCCATACTCAGAATATGAACTTGACTCTGCTTAGCTACTATGCACTCTTGAAGCCAAAACCAAGGGACTCAGAGGGTTAAAATAAAGAGGAGTCACAGAAACGATTCTCCCAGACCTTTTGTGCAGAGGCAGAGAACATTGTTAGGGATCCTGGTTCTTCTTCCATACCTAGATACTCTCACCGTGATCTCTGTTTAGTCTCGAACTACAATCTTTATTATATATTCATTATATATAATTCATTATATATTTCGTGTTAAAACTGTAATCACAGTGACCACTATTTTCGAAGCTACGTTTGACTACTTTTCCAGAGACAGAACATCACACAATTCTTACGTATGTGTAACCTCTACTAGAATCCACGTTATTACAATAAATAGAATCTAATTGACACTGTCCATGCCTCTGTGTTTACAGACAGGAAATAGAAACTTACCCACTTCTATCTAAATGTCATGTATAAATTATATTGGATGGATAGCTGTGGTGAGAAAAAATAATGATTATGGATGAAAAACTGTCCTGTACTCCTCTCTCATCATTTGAAAGGCATCTAAAATATATTTATGAGATACATTAAAGAGCTTATTTTGCTAGTGTCCAACTCTAAATGGACCATTTCCAGTGTTCTCTAGGGTATATTTTTATAACAGTATCAATTTATTATAAAGGTCAATATTTTTTTCTCTTTCAAATTCTTTCAAGTGGATTTTCTAAAGTCCATTTTCTGAAGTATTTAAAATTCTAATAAACCACTGAAAAATTACCAAGAAGGTCCTGTGGGATTCTTTTCTCTAAATCATACTATTTGATGCAACATGAACCTCAGTTACAGTAAAATATCATTAAGAAAAGGTCAGCTCTGGAAAACAAAGAACAAAGGCAAAAAGCATCAGGCATCTTGGAAACATAGGCGTCAACAGAGCTTATTCAACGCACTCTTTCAGAGCAGGAAGCTTGAAGTCCTAAAGTGTCTGCTTTCCAGGAAAATGAGAACAGCTATCCTAGAACTATGGCAAATGGGGTATTCTCTCTTTCTCCTCCCATTTTGATCAAGTCACTTGGTTGATTTCTTCCTCTAATACTGTGTCTCTTGAAGGGAAAAGGAGCTTTTCATTGTCAAGAACTGTTTCTTGGTGATCTTTGCAACCACAAATCCTATCCTGGTATGTAGGGTTTGAATACAAAGATTTGTTGAATTAATAAATGAGTATCTTCTGGGTCCTAAGACAAGTATAAAAGTAAAAAATTCTGTTGAGCAGATCACTCATTTGCAAGACACCAATAATTGATTTGATGCCTCTTCCACAGAGTTTTCCAAACAGAAATCTACTTTGCCATTGAGAAAGCATAGGTGGAGTTTTCACCATATACCCAGTTCTCAACCCTCTACTAAGAAGTGGTTGAGGGAAGAAAGAAAGGGCTAAGAGAAAGAATGATTTGTTTTCTGGCTGTGCCTGAGTATAGAGCTCCCTCTACAATGAGCCTGACTGAGTGTGCTCTCTCTTCTTGGCAAGTTTTCTTTGAAGCTGCACTTGGAATAAAATTCCTCTTGAAGGCATTCTACCCAGATTGGCAGAACTCTAGATTTTGATGTCAGTGGTTCTTATTTTTACCTCTTATCAACTAGCTTGCTCTCACAGAGGGATAAGATTCCTGGGTGCACTTAGGATGAAAGGGGCAATGCTTACGTGTTTGGAGAACATGAGTACGTCTCTAGCCTGGATTAAAGCAACCACCTTGCAATCCAGCAATAATCACTATTCACATTGCAGTTTGGATTCAAAATCCCAGCTAATACCTTGGTGTTCCTTTTCCTGGCCTTGTCCTTCATGCATATTTTTTGTTTGTTTGTTTGTTTTCCTCCGAAGCCTTGCAGAAGCAGTAGCTTCTGCATAATAGAGTTTGTATAGGCCCCCATCTCTCTCTGTATATAGAAAAGTCTATTTCCACAACAGTTCTCTTAACAAGTTAACAGATCTAAGTTATAGATCTCTTTTACCTCTGACAATACAGCTAGCAGCATAGCAGCATTGCTTTATATCTACACAAACCAACATAAGTGATGATATAAAGAGGCACAACAGTTGAAAATCTGACTCATCATTTTGAGTGAGGAAATTATAGTCTGTCCTATCTACTTTTAAAAAAAATGAATATTAGAAATATAAAAAGATGATTAATGTTAATTCAACATAAGTTGTACAATGAAGGATAGGAAAACCTTGACATTTTCATAGTTTAAAAATATGAGAAATGTTGCTTGTCATATATATACATATATAGTATATGTCTGTGTATAATACATATACATCTATTTCTTTATTTATGCAGGTTAACCTTGTCCATGATAAAAGTTTAGCTTGTAGGACTTACCTGTCATGCCTATCTCAGCAAGAAAACAATGAGGAAATTTGTTTTCAACCTCTGCTTAGCATACCTTCTGAACAGTCATAGTAGTGTTCCAGTACGATGCTTCTGAACTGATGCACCCTGGACAGCTACCAATTAGGAATACATAAAGGGCAATAGCTAAATCACTGGGGCCAAATAAACCTGCACAGAAAGAGCCTTTTGGGCATTTTATACTGACAAGACCATCTTACCATTGGAAAATAGATTTTTGTAGACAGGCCCCCAAGTC
This sequence comes from Nomascus leucogenys, assembly GCF_006542625.1. NCBI lineage: Eukaryota > Metazoa > Chordata > Mammalia > Primates > Hylobatidae > Nomascus > Nomascus leucogenys. The sequence continues at coordinate 85,326,742 of NC_044393.1, read as the reverse complement.
CACTTTTGCTCAGTGTGGGGTCAATGTGAAGCACACCTAATCAATTGAGAAAAGGGCACTTGATTCCCAAGGGGAGATAACTGCAGGAAACTCCTATCTTTACTCTACCTGCAGAAGCCAACAGCAATTGTAACTTCCACCTATAGTCTAAAATTCACTTCCCTGCTACCACTGTGTAGAGATATTGTATAGAAACCAATCCCAATCTTCTAGATAGTGAGTTGAGAAAGTTGGTCCAGTCCCTTGGATTTAGATCAGAACATGAACTTTCAGCAAGGCACAGGTGGCCACTAACTACCTCTGTCACTACAAGCAAATTGCCCAGCCCTCTAAACTTCAGTTCTTTCCTACATAAAATGGCTACCTTATGGACTTCCTCGACTGGCTTCCAGAGCTGCTATGAGGGTTAAAGCAGTGATTTTCAAGCTTTAGCATGAAGCATGCATCATAATTACCTGGAGGGCTTGTTAAAACACAGATTGTTGGCCCCAGAGCCTCTGATTTACTAGATCTGGGTTAGGTAAGCTGAGAATATGCATTTCTAACAAGTTCCTGGATGATGCCGATGCTTTTGGTCAGGAGATCACAGGCTGAGAACCGCTGAATCAAAGGAAATGAGGTGATTTCATTCTGTATCAGGCAAACTCCAGCACATGTGCTTCAAGTCCCACCTTGCCCTGTCTTCCCAAATTTCGTTCATCCTAAAAATATCCTTGTTCCCTCCTCAGTTACGTGCTATCGTTGATAAGTATCTGATGCATCTTTGTATCCTCTGAGCCTACAATAAGGGCTGACCCCTCTCTTAGGCACTCAATAATAATAATAATAATAATAATAATAAATCAGTGAAATGAAGAAATATGGTTAAAAGTATTTTGAAACAGTAAAACGTTATACACACATGAGAGACTTATATTAGTTATGGAATAGACTAAGTTATGTAACAAAGATACCCAAAAATAGAGTGAGCCACCTAGGGTGAGGACAACTGTGCTCACAAGGTCATTCAAGAATCCAAGTGTCGGCTGGGCACGGTGGCTCACACCTGTAATCCCAGCACTTTGGGTAGCTGAGGTGGGAGGATCACAAGGTCAGAAGTTCAAGACCAGCCTGGCCAACACAGTGAAACCCCATCTCTACTAAAAATACAAAAAATAGCCAGGCGTGGTGGTGCACACCTATAATCCCAGCTGCTTGGGAGACTGAGGCAGGAGAATCACTTGAACCTGGGAGGCAGAGGTTGTGGTGAGCTGAGATCATGCCACTGCACTCTAGCCTGGGCAACAGAGTGAGACTCTGTCTCAACAAAAAAAAAAAAAAAAAAAAGAATCCAAGTGTCTGCCATCTCCTGGGATGCTGTCCTCATCTACATGGTAAAAACTATTCAGGACCATAACCGTATTCCAGGGCCACTGGGAAGGGAAGAGGAAAATCATCACAAGGAAGATGATCCCGAAGTTAAACTCATCACCTTGGACATCGTTGGGCTACACTTTGAAACACAACCATGTATAGCTGCAGGAGAAGCTGGGAAGTCTCCATATAGTCATTCCTGGAAGTATCTGCCATGGGGGATACTTTTCAGCCACCCAACTTTCTATATATATTCCCAAACATAGAACACTCTCAACCCTCCTTTTCTAAACTTAAGCACTACAGACTCATCCTGTTTCTGCTTCTAGCTCAAAAGCCAGGGTTTCTGACTTGTGCTTAAGAAAGTGAACAAGGAATTCCAGAGGAAGCAGTTCATATTTAAGAAGTTGCACATTTCAGTTTTCACACACCATTGGCCTGAACTCAGGAAAGCTCTCAGCAAAGAAGGCTGGGAAATATACAGTTTCCAGCTGTGGGTCATGTGCTCAACTAAATTCCAGGCTTTTAAATGAATTTTTCCTACAAAGTAATTTGGAGAAGGCTCACTATTTAAAGAGAAATTGAATTGCAATTAATTTCTATATCACATATGCAAATATATGACATTCATCTGTTCAGCTCTCACATTGCCTTGTTCATTGTAGATGTTGAATATATGCTTGGTGAATTTTTTCTAAATAGAAAAGTAACAGCAGTACAAACAACTGGAAGCCAGGTGTGTAGATCAGAAGAGGTTCACACTTTTGAAATAATTTACTAATTACTTGAATACACCAATGTATCATTTTATTACTTGAGCATTACATAGATAAAACAACATTTCAATTTAGTTAAATTTGTGTAGCACAGTCAGATTTTAGTATCATTGTGAACATGTAGGGATATATTTTATGATATATTACAAGGTTAAAAAAAGATGCTGTAGTATCATTAGCCATAAAGCTACCTTTTGTCATCCAGCAGGTTTCAAAGCTACTCAAAAACAGAAGAGACAGAATTATTCTTCTGATGATTTGCATGATAAATATATGCCAACAATATCTACAAATAGGCAGAAACGGATATCATTTATTTAGCAGCCATAAAGCATATTCTGATTTGTGTGTTACTTTCTAGACCTCTCAACAATTCTACAAGGGGGGTAAATTTATCCTTATTCTGAAAATAACAAAGTAAAATTCAGAGAAATTAGGTAACTTATTTTTTGACACTGAAATATCAGATGTTTGGTAATAAAAATACTTTTGTTGCATGTATAATGAATGTGTGGATTATATATAGGTATGGACTCACCTAATCAAACATTTGAGAAATAAAGATTTCAAGAATAAAATCAGTCTTTTTCTCTTACTGAAGTGTATGATGCACAGGGCTGGTAATTTTGATTGTTATTGAGAAAGAGTTCTGCCATTGTATTATGCTTCCCTGATTTAATTCCATTTTTCTTTATAAGTGAGGGCATTTACCACTAAAACAATGCTGTTTCTGAAGAGTTTAGATGTTTATGTATTGCCTGAAGTCAAGATTCTCCCTCTGGATATGACAATTACTTCCATCACAACCAATTGAGAAATGAATTATAGAAGCAAAATTGTTTCCAAATTAATGGTTGTTAAAAGTTTCCTAGGGAGTTGTCAGACAATTCTAAACATTTTTATGTTTCATATCAATTTCCAAGATGGAAAAATGGCAAAACTCAACTGCAAAGAAAGTAAAAGGAATCATCGTAAATAAATTAAATTTTGCCAACTAGACATGCAGCAAATTACTAAATTGCAGAAAAGAACTGAAAGCAAGACATGGTAATGTAGTAGCTATTATTTTACACAAGCACGAGTTTTGTGAATTCAGACAGTATGGCTTCATAGGCAACAGAGATTCCCTAAAGTGACTGCATCTGGGATGTCCTTTCATATAACATCATTATCCTCAGAACCACAGGTCCCATCAGTAACCTGATGTGAGACAAACATTTACATACTTGTCCCTCTAAGAAATCAATCAGATCACAACTGATCAAAACATACTCACTCACACACACACAGGCGTACAACCTTCTTGATCTAGGCTTCTCTGCTTTGCAGTTGTAGATGATCAAGTGTTCCCTTTAGTAAAGTAGCTAATGTTCAGAGTAGGTGGCAATTCAGTAATTCTCAATGGATATTAGAGAATGGTATTGTCCTCAAGCCATTTACAATAATTATGGTTGAATGCACTTGTACAAATTGTACCCCGGCCCACGCTTCAGACGTCACCTTGTCATGACTCATGCTACCCCAATGTCTAAGCATGTGCACTTTTATATTTTGCTGTTGCTGTTGCTACAAATAACAATAATCCTACAGAGGAGGAATTGAAGGGGGGAATTGTGAACAGTAAGAGCCAGGTATTAACTAAAGAAAATAGATCAATCCATAGAGTGCAATTAAGATGTGGGAGTTAAGCAAAAGAAATAGAAGGGATTCAGGTTAATCAAGATTTGATGCATGAGGCCTGGCGCAGTGACTCATGCCTATAATCCCAACACTTTGGGAGGCCTAAGCGGGTGGATCACTTGAGGTCAGGAGTTCAAGACCAGCCTGACCAACATAGTGAAATCCTATCTCTACTAAAAATACAAAAGAATCAGCTGGACTTGGTCGCACATGCGTGTAGTCCCAGTTACTCAGGAAGCTGAGGCAGGAGAATCACTTGAACCCGGGAGGTGGAGATTGTAGTGAGTCAAGATCATGCCACTGCACTCCAGCCTGGGTGACAGAACGAGACTCCACCTTAAAAAAAAAAAAAAAAAAAAAAAAGATTTGATGCATGCTGTTGGGACTGCAGTTTATGTACTCTTAAACTCACCGATCAGAAGAGTCCTGAAGAGTCTGAAGATGAAGGCACAGAGCCCACAGCAGCCAGTGTGAAGAGGCATAAAGTTATAGTCATTATTAAATCCATGGAGGTATGTGCAATTAATATTTTATGTTTGATAATTATACCCACAATTATAATCTTATAATGAGTTAATGATTAACAATAACAAGTTAAAGAATGATTTATGGTGATAAGTTACACACAAATTGAAACAAAATTCTGTAAGAATGACTGGGGTATATAAGAATTTTAAAAGTGAGTACATTTCTGGATCTGTGCCCCAACCACAAACCATGACTGAGGGAGGATTCTGTGTACTTGGTGCTTAACATAGCATCTGAAACATACTAGATACTCAGTAATCATTGGCTCGAATATATACCAGCAGGATGAGTACATGACCATTTGGATAGCTAAAGAGAAATACAGTCACTTAACAGAGCTTGGAAACCCAACTGAGGTCCCATTTTCTGGAAAGTGGAAGCTGACAAGACCAGCAGTAAAAATGGAGAAGCTTTCCTAAAGTTTTCCAATCTCCTAACCGCCCAACTCAGAATTCTCAAGTGAGAATAAAGGATAAGGGTTTAGGGGACATTTGGCAATGTCACCACTGTGATGGGGAGAGGATGCTACCGGGTAGAGTAAGTAGAGGCTGGAGATATTGCTAAACATTCCACAGTGAACAGGTGCCTACAACAGTCATTACCAAATCCAAAATGTCAATAGTGCCAAACTTGGGAAATTCTGGCCTAACTGAATAGGTTTCTCTGCTCATGTGGTTTCTTTCTACCCTTGTTTTTCTGACAAACTCCTATGTACCCTTCAAAGCCCAGCTCAGCTGTTATCTCTCCTCTAAAGTTTAGCCTTCCTCCTCCATACCTCAAGAGAGAATTATGCATGTCTTTACCTGGAACTTATGTTCCCAAAGCAGACTTTATCTATTTCTATTATTATATTTATCACATATCATTGTTCTTTGTCATCGTAGTTAGGCATCACTTCAGCTGAACTGAAATAATAAAAATTAGCTACCATGAATTAAGCATTTACTACTTGCAAGACATTTTGCTAAATGCTTTAATCTCTTTTAATGCATGCACAAGAAAACATGAGGTAGCTGTTATTACCTCCATTTTACAAACGAGGAAAATGAAGTTTAGAAGGGTTAAGAAACAGGTGCAAGGTAATAGTTTCCACAACTAGAAAGTAGCGGAACTAAGATCCAGGCCAGAGGTCAAACCAGCTGTAATGTGTGTCTGCCAAGTACAGAAGAAAGAACTATTTGATGGGAAATAACCATTTTCACACTTTTGAAACAGAGAAGGTGAAAAGAGTCATGGCCATCATGTGGACCCACCCACTGAGATGAGCAGGGGAATCAGAAATGGGCCTATATGTTGGGGTTGACAGCAGATACCCCAGGAAGATCAAACAGAGTGTGCAAATGGTATAGAAATATTTGGTCAAAATCCCAGCACACAGGAAGAGAGAAGTTAAAATGATGTGGCCATTCAATACATGGATGAAATGAAAGAATGATTAAGCACATGCTTGTGGTCAAGTGTTTTAGCATGTACTGAAAGCCCTGCAACAGGCCATCTGAGGGCTGAGGCTCAGTCTGCAGCACAGGGAGCTAGAATATCCAGGGTGGAGAAATCTGTTGACAGCCTGTGATTTAGAAACAGGAGAGGGTCTGGCAAAAGTAGTTCAGGACCCTGGATCAGGAGGAGGAAGCAGTACCTAACTGTGCATGCCCAGGGATGGTGACCAGAGGGAAGGGCAAGGATTGAAGCCTGGGACCAATTTTGAGTGTTATATTAGGGAGGAAGCATAACCAGAAATAAGTTGGTTATTAAGCTGAAGCACAGGGTGCTGGAGCAGACTGAATTCAGGTGAGGCCAGGCAATGGGAACCGAGAGCAGAACTGAGCCCACAGGAAACTCAACTATACAAGAAAGAAAGCGTAAAGCCTGGAGCCAGGTCTGGGCTGATGACCATCTTGCCTTTAAACTAGAAGTGGTGGTATCAGTCTTGGGCTCATAGTCAAAGTCCTCAAATGTTTCAGAAGAAAAAAGCAACTTACAGATAGATACAGATTATATTATAAACAGAAAAAATAATTATACAGCTGGAGAAGGAAAAGTTATAAGGTAGGTGCAAAAGTAACTATGGTCTTTGCCATTACTTTTAAATTGCAAAAACTGCAATTACTTTTGCACCAATTTAATAACTTTTCCATCTCCAGCTTTATGGTTATTTTTTCTGTCTATATAATATTATATATATATATATATATAATTGAGAAATCAATAAATATGGCAAAATGATAACATTTCCTCAAATGTAATGGAAATTCTTTTGTGCTATTGGGGCAACTTTTTTCAAAATTTGAAATTACTTCCAAAAAAAAAAGTAATTTTTCATTACCACCTTCCAGTGGTTTGACCAGGTTGATGGCATGGTAGCTCAAATTGATCCCACCATCAGAAAAAAAATTTGGCCATTATTCCACACAGCTTCCCAAATTCTCTCCCTGTCTGTCATCTCCCTAGGACCACACAGGCAACAGACTCCCATTCTATTATAATAACACAGGTTGGGCCCATTAAACTGAATAATGGACACTTTCATTAACCAGAAGGCTGCTGGTTACCCAGGGAAAAACAAAATCCTCCCATGGTCCCCACCAAATAATCCCTTTGCTAATCTCCCAGTAGGAAATCTTCCTCAAATCTTTTTTAAAAGTTCCTACTGTGAATTAGCTATGTGTGCTTGAAAATACAGAAGAGTGTACTCCAGTTCCATTCAGTGTGACATTAAGGGGCACTTCTCAAGTTAAGAGCCTCTTACAAACACGTGTGCTTACACATGTTTGTAAGCACAAGCAAACAATCTGACCTCCTACCACAGAGGACTGAATCTGCCTATTTTACACATGGCCCGATAACTGAACTTGCATTATGACATTAGAGGCAGTTATGGATGCTCTTAAATGATACATTTTTCTAATCTTTCATCCAATGCATTTCCAGCCAACTCTAAGTAGAAAAGAGGAAAAAGCTGATTACGCATATCCAGTAACTAGAATCATTTAAGCTAAATTAATAGGGTCTATAAATAACTTTGTTCTTCCTTTAAAAAAAAAAAAAGAGAGATGGTGAGGTTAGCTAACAATCAGAGGATTGGCCTATTTTCCTCATCAAGTTGTCACAACCTGAGGAAATCTCAAATTAGTTTCAGGGAAAACGTAACAACCCAGTGCAGATGCTGTGTGCAGAATGAGTGCCTGTTAACCAAAATTCCCGTACAACACATTTACCAGCACACTCATCGGCCCTTCTTCCCATAGCTACTAATACTGCATTCCTCTGTTTTAATGTCATTTTCTAAATTTACCAGTTAATTAAATCCTAGGTTTGGCATGTTGACATCCTTGATTTTTCTACTTTGAGTAATTTGTAAACCCTGAAATAAAGAGCATTTCTCTCGGAACTTTTTGAAAACATATCAGATGTGCTTAGATGTGACACTGTAGATCCTAGGAGGCCCATGATTAGTATTATTATTCACTTCTCACTTGAGAAGCAGCCCTATTATTTTATGTACTAACCAGAAGGAAAAACATTGCTTTATTAAACTATGATACCGTGTAGTCTCACCACTTAGAATTATGCGCAAATTGGAAAGCTCTCTTATATGTATTTAGACACTTATTTTTATAATTTATTATCATTGTACACACATGAAACAAAACCACAGATGAAATATATTGGTTAATGCAGTAGTCACCAACCTTTTTGGCATCAGGGACCAGTTTCATGGAAGACAATTTTTCCAGACCCTGGGAAGTTGGCGATGATATTTTTGGGATGATTCAACGGCGTTACCTTTACTGCACACTTTATTTCTATTATTATTACTTTGTAACATAGAATGAAATAATTATACAACTCATCATAATGTAGAATCAGTGGGAGCCCTGAGCTTGTTTTCCCACAACTATTAATAAACTACCCCATCTGGGGGTGATGGGAGACAGTCACAGATCATCAGGCAATTGATTCTCACAGGAGCACACAACCTAGATCCTTCACATGCACACTTCACAATAGGGTTTGCATTCCTATGGGAATTTAATGTTGTCACCGATCTAACTGGGGGCGGAGCTCAGGTGATAATATGAGCAATGGAGAGTAGCTGTAAATACAGATGAAGCTTCGCTCACTGGCCCGCTGTTCACCTCCTGCTGTGCAGCCTGGTTCCTAACAGGCCACGGATCAGTACCAGTCGATGGCCCACGGGTTGGGGACCTCAGGTTAATGTATATTCCTAAAACTTCATGATCATAGTTTGACACTTTTGTGATTACTTTCGAACTCAGTATCATTAATGCCTATATTGTTGACACAATATTCCTTTAAAAAATTTACAAAAAGAACTAAAATCCTTCGGGGCTAAGCCTTGAGCAATCATCAAGAGCTAGAATAACCCCCTTTCTCTGCAATCATTTGGTTCCTAGGAGCTAAAAGAGTGTCCCACTGTTTTCTCCAGGATTTTCTTCTGAGCAGCTGTCAGTCATTCTGCAACTTTTTATGATGATGCTTTTGCTGTTTTCACAACTCAGTACCACACTGGCCTAGCCATCAGCAATTGCTCGATGGTATTTATTATAAAATATAGCCTAACACAGAAATGTTGAAATTTGCACCTTGGAATCCATCAAATATAGTATGTGGTCATTGAACTATCTGAGTTGGAAATTTGTTTCCTGAATTGAGAAGGCTCACTCTTCTGGATTCTCAACTCAACTGAGAATTGAAACCCAGAGTTTTTCTATCCTGGCTTCTTGGCAGCTGTCTTGAGTTGTTTGGGAGATTTTTTCAGGAAGCTTCCAACCCTAAATTTGTCATCTAAAATTTGAAGAAGATACTCATTTGGTTAAGTCTCAAGCTACCTGTGGATAATTTACAGCTTGGAAGTAGTCTCATAAGATACCTTTCCAGAGGTTGATAAAGTATACAAGGGAAATGAAGTTTCACAGTGTGAGTGCATGGTCAGAACAAGTCTAGATCGCAATCTCTCAGCCTCCCCACCCCCAGGAGATCAGGCAACCACATGAGGTACTGCTATGTGGAGGTGAGGCAAACAGCAAATGCAACACTAGGCACAGAAGGAGACATGGGAGAAGTTGGGTAGTACGTAAAACAGTCTACTTCGTGTATTCCTTCAACCAATCAATCAGACAGCAAACATTTATAAAACCTCTAATAAATGTCAGATGTGTAAACTTTGTGTGCTTCCTCCAATTTTGACCCATATTTGTCTTGCATCAAAGACACAGACTGCTGCCCCAATACTCCATGGTAACTATTCTTTCTTACAAATCTTATGTTTTGATGTTTTAAGGATAGAAAGACGAAAATAGCCTATGTTCAAATATTGTCTCCCATCCCTCACCTACATCAACAAAACATTTATTAGAACAAATTATTATACATACCAGAATGCACAGCATACCCATGTTTATTCAGCTCTAGCTTTAAAGGTCTTAAACTTGCAGTTCTCAGAATTTTAGTGGCATTGCAAGCTTTCAACCAAATTAAATTTGCATCACAATACATTTAGATCTTCCACTACAGGACAAACGCCGCTTATATTAATAGGAATTAAGGTTATTCATCCAAACAACTGAAAGTTGCCCTGGTTTAACTCTAAAAGACTTTGATGGGTATCCTTTCATCTAGTTATTTCTTCTAGAAATGACCCAACACTGAAAAATCAGGCACTTTGTTATTTCTCTTCAGCCAGCCCAGAAACTAGGTTACTGCTTCCCAAGCACCAAATGAGAAATACCCACTAATTTTTTTTTTTTTAAAGAAATGCTTCTTGCTTCCCTTCAGTGTAGTTGTACAAATCATTGGTGCCGTACTGGATATAGGCCACCTCTATAGCCTGCTGAACAAATGGTTAGACGCAGCATAGGGTGTGTTGGGTTTGCTGTGAAGTGAGTCCCTGCTCACTGTGCAAGTGAAGAAACTGTGATTTGTCTGCTCTCCTGCACTCTGGCCACTTGTTAACTTGCTAAGGCCTGTATTCATGTCATTTTATTGTTTTAGGCCCTGGCCAGACACCCCTGCTTGCTACCTGCTTGGCTCACCATGCATGGTTGACAATCAGGCCCCTCTCTGACCCCCAGTCATCTTTTTGAAGTCCTCTCTCTGAAACATTTTTGCCTTAAAGTCCTCTCTGTTTCATTTTGTTATATTGAAACAGTCTAAAATAGTTAAATGAGGACTCAGTTTATTTGTGTTTAAAGCAATCATTAAAAGTTCTATCTGCACTTTCAATTGGAACTTTTAAAATATCCTATGGACAGTCATTGTTTTTCATTTAATTTTTGTTTTCAACTATACTAGACCTAGAAACTGGAGGATGGGATCCTGGGTTGGTGGAGTAGGCTGAGACAGAGTTGGAATGTGGACAGTACTGCCCAGAGGCTGTCACTAGGTGGACTGTTGGTGATCCACACACTCAGGATGCTCACCAACTTGGGGGAGACTGAGATGACTGAGATGCTCACTTCTATTGACCTTAGAAAGCTAAGGTTGACCCCTCAGTGAGTTGACAGTGTCCCATCAAGGTAGTTGATGCAAGTATTCAATTACTACAGCCATTTTTATGGCAAAGATAAAGACAGGATATATTTCCCAGGCTGTTTAAAAACCAAAATCAACAAAGATGTCTTAACCTTTGACCAATCTCCACATATACAAAGTAGTCTTGAGGTACATTAATTATGATCTCACCAATCTAGGGAATATGTTAAATAAGATTACAAAGTTTTTGACAAGCATTCTCACCCAGCAGTTTTTGCAGTAATCATCCTATTCATTTGATGCTAAAGAAATGGCTGGACAAAGGTACTTGGTACCACATCCTAAGGATTATTTGCCAACTGCTGGGTACTGTGTGCAAAGGCTTATGGTCAAGAAGTTAAATTCCTTTGACAAAAGAGAAGATATAAAAATACTCCTAGAGTAAATACCCACAGTGAGAGCTCATATCTAAATCCTGCAAGGCTGGCTGAGTTCTAATTTTATTCTTTTCTACTACCTTTAAAGTGGGGCAGGGGGCATTTATTACTTCAGTTTATGTGCAAACTGTAATCCCAATATGAAGTCAAGTAAAGTCATTTAAAAATCAAAGTTAATGTTAACAAGATGATCTATTTCATCCCGCCTAATAGAAGCTAATGAATCATTGTGAATTTATTGTGGTAGAAAGACAGTGGATGCTGGCAATTATACTGATGAGCAGAAATCCTCACAAGTGGGCACTTTAAAGCAATTATTTTCCATTTGGTTCTAAAAAAGCCTCTGAGTACAACTAAGCTTTGATTACCTGGCATCTGAAAATATACATTCTCAGAGGGGTATTTGCAATGATTATTTTAGTGGAAAGAAAGTAAACATCTACTGTTTGTGAAAGCTCAGTTGTGAGCCTCTTTAAAGTTTAAAATATGAATTGTGCAAAAGATGAAGCTCTGACTTAATGGACTAGCATATTATTACATTATGTTCTCAACTGGAAAGAATCAATAACTTATTGGGTACCTGAGTATTAGAGAGCTGATTGAAATACATTTTCTCAAGAACAAACCTCTTCAAACTCGAAAGCCAATCTCATTTTTGCTAGCAGGCTATCCAGTCCCAAGCTGACTTATTCCTCTATTTTTTCTTATTATTCCTGTACTTTTTTTTTTCCTCTTGGCCCCAGGTTTATGAAGGGGTGTATCAAAGAATGACAGTTGGTACAGAGCTTGCCTTGTATAAACACTGGCTGCTTCAAGAGAGGCAAGTCAAAGGCCATCCAAAGAAGGAATCAAGGGGAGAAAACAATTAATTTACTTTCCAAGTACAGAAATATTGGGGCTTCTTACAAAGGAGATTGTCCCATTTCTGTCTAATTTCAGTTTATTGGTGCACAGTGGAAGTCAAAAGGCCACATTCTTTAAAAAAGTGAGAAATATGGACCAATGAGAGGTTAAAGGCTACAAGAAAATAAGTGTTCACATTGTAAACTCGGCTAGTAACTCCAGGTCGGGAGATAATGGGCACAAACCCAGATGGACAACATCAACTTGCTCCCTTGTCTTGGGCATAATTTTTCCCTAAATGGGAGAAATATATTTAAGGGTTATTAATGTAATTCAGTGGCTGAAATGAAGACAAGTAAATGAGGGACATACTGGACTGTGTTATCAGAAGTCGGCAAAACAAAAATCATTTTCATAGCTTAGGTGGAGTTCCAACGAAACCGGGTGAGCTGTAATGTTCCCCCTCACAAAACGGGTCACTTGCCCAAGTTCCCACAACTAACAAACTGAGAATTTAAGCTAGCTGTTTAGTATCTGTCTGTGTTTTGTTCTCAATATGAAAACAACACAAATTCATCTTGGAGAAAGTACAAGGTAGAAAAAATATTCAAACTACTTACAAATCATACTCCAACTCCTAGAGAAATTGTTAAAATGTTTGCATAATTTCTTGCATTTTCTACATATTGCTTTCCATACTTGATAATCATTTTTTGTTCTGCTTTAAAATTTTATCATAAACATTTTCCATGTATTTCACAACTCCATGTGAATATCATATTTAATGCCCGCAATTATATCAAATATACTATTTCTTACTTTACTTAGGTAGTTCCTTATGGCTGAGTATTTAGAAAGTCTCGATTTTTTTCACTAGTCTGAATTACCTTACAAAAACACTAGAAATCGAATTTCTGGCCCTACATATATGAGCATCTTTAAAACTCTTTACTCATCTTCCTGAATTACTTTCTCAAAAGGTTAAAACATTGCACTTTTGGCCAGGCGTGGTGGCTCAAACCTGTAATCCCAGCACTTTGGGAGGCCAAGGCAGGCAGACCACGAGGTCAGGAGATCGAGACCATCCCGGCTAATATGATGAAACCCCATCTGTACTAAAAATATAAAAATTTAGCTGGGCGTGGTGGCGGGTGCCTGTAGTCCCAGCTACTCGGGAGGCTGAGGCAGGAGAATGGCATGAACCCAGGAGGTGGAGGTTGCAGTGAGCCGAGATCACGCCAGTGCACTCCAGCCTAGGCGACAGAGCAAGACTCTGTCTCAAAAAAAAAAAAAAAAAAAAATTGCACTTTTCCGCTGTCTCTGGAGAACACACTTCATGACACTTGCCAACATTGGGTATTCCCTTTTAAAACAGCTTTTTATATTTAATTAATATAATTAAAATCTTATTTTTGTTTGTAAGCTTTGGTCATGTAATAAGCCAAATATTTTCCCAATGGTTATGACTTATTTGCATTACCTCTTTGGTGAACTAAGCATGCATGATCTTTGCCCATTTATCTATTGGAGTCTCAGGGTTTTTCTCATTGATTTTTAAGACCATGTCTGTCATGTTTGGTGCTGGAACTCTGGCACTGCATGTGACAAAATAAAAATTAATTTAATTACTTCTTTATAAATTAATATTAAGCATTTTAATATTTGTTGTAATTATTTTTATTTGCCATCTTTTAGTTTAACGCACACAGTTTAAACCCTTGACATTTGTTGAATCTCTGTCCTTTAGCAAATTCTTCCATTTGGTTGAAGTATAGGAGGTCTTACCTAATGTATAACTCAGATAAACAAACACCCAGAGCTTTCTTCTAGGCATTTCATGGCTTAATATTTATAAGTTCATAATGATCTGGAATTTATTTTAATATGGGATACAGTTCTAGGCAACATGTTTATTTAAAAATGACCTAAACCCACTTGTTAAATAACCTTTCTCTTCCCCAAAGATTTTTTAGTAAATCATTTTCACATATTTAGTTTATGTATGTACTAAAATGCCCTTTTGGTATTTTTCTGTTTCTTTGAGCTTTCTGAAGATGCTTATGTTTGTATCATATTAAATAATATAACTTTATACTATTTTAATATCTTGCAGCAATAATTTACCTCCTTACTTTTTTCATACTGAATAATGATATATTTTTGTCTATATATTTTTCCACATAATTCCATTTATATTCTCATCTATATATTTTGTATATAATTTTAAAAATATATTTTAAAAATAAATATTTTAAATTTGATTAGAGGAATTCGTACACACATTATTAAAAAAAAGATAAGAACAAGGAAAATGGGAGAACCCTAATGAAACGCAATCCTCTCTCAATTCACCTTTCTCATTCCTATTCTCTGTTCAAGACTCTAAATAATAGGTTTATGCAAATATATTTTAAAATTTATCCATTTCAAACATTATCTGCTTCAACTAAACAAGACAGGATTCAACTGCACAGCACTAAAAATCCCTCCTCTATTCCTTCTACTAGAGTTAAATCACTATTACAATATATATCTCTGTTACCTTTGTAACTTTAAATCACATATTTTAATATTTATTTTTTGATCAAACAACTAGAGATTTTCTCTGGATTTCTAGCTTTATACAGTACATGGTTTAGAGTTCCTATCTATTTCATCACCTGTCTTCCCTCTCTCTACCACTTGATTTTTTTCATCTGAACATTTATGCTATATTGCATAGTTTGACACCATTTATGTTCTTGTTCTGCAATCACAGTTGTGTAAACCTTCACTAACTTACACTATGATTCCAGAAGACTCAGTAACTACAACCGTTCCAGTAGTTCTTCCCATTCACCCAATAAAAAGACAAACGGAATGTTTTACCTTAAAGCTTTAAGATAATGTAGTGTGTCCTCTCTCACTAGACAACGTGGCCCCCAACAAGAGCTTCTTCTGTGTACCCTGTATTTACAGAGTCCTACTGGACTGCTGACTCACCTATAAATTCTAAAGAGGAAGAAATGAGGTGCTGGTCACTTTGATGGAGGAGCAAATTCGAGTTGGCTGTGCTGGGATTGGTCAGCATTTTCAATTTGCTGGGATGTGAGTACATCCTGCAGAAAAGAAGAGAGAAAAGATAGAGAATGAATGGTATTGTTTAATGAAAAGGGGTTAAGAAAGAATCAAGCAACTAACAGAAATAGAGATGCATTTGTCATCTCCAGAGAGTTTCAACTGAGGGATCCCCAGTGATGGGAGTCTCTGAAGAACCCATGTAAAAGCCTCCCACGAGAAAAAAAAAGTGAGCTTTCATCACCTGCAAGTCTAGAAAGCATAGGAGCTACATTACAACCACACCAGATGGAACTTTCCTGCCCCTTTCCTCTTCTCTCTCCCCCTATTCTGATCTTTGAGAAGTAGAAACCAGCCACCAAGATAGGGGAGAAGAGAAAAAAGAGAAGCTTTAACATTAAAGCGAAATTGAAATTTTGAATATTATATGAGATTAGACCTTGAAATTCTGAGTCCATGTCTTATGAGTTACAATGAGAGAAAAACTCTGTTCCATAAAAGTGACCACAAACTGCCACACTTTTCATCCAGGAAGGTAAATAACTCTAAACAGTAATTTCAATGGAAAGAGAAAGAGGGGAAAAGATTGCTTCATGATCACTCGCTATCAGCTGTGCTTGTTGGAAGCAGTGTCTGCATAAGGTTAAAGACAGGAATGGGAGAGTAAAGGCCATCTCAAGCCAATTTCAGCCAATTCAAGAAAATAACACTTCAGCCAATTTCAGCCAATTCGAGCCTGAGAACTCTATGTTTCTCATTTTGAAATTTATCATATCTTAATATGTGCATTATTTCAAGTGTATATATAGGATCCTATACGAGAAATAAATGTAATTTTAAAAGGTTGTATGTAAATATGTTTTAAGTAAATAATAATGTCTTCCTCTAGCTTCATTAAATTTACTTTAGCTTCATTTCTGATATTTTTCAGATGACCAAGGATTCCAAGTTTCTATATCCTTTGAGCAAATGTTGGTTCATATAAAAGCTATTACTGAAAATTTACCAGAGAAGCAAATAATATGGTAATTCACTGTGCTTTTGTTTTGGCCCAAACATTTAGTTCTATATATTTCTTTCACAATCTTTTATAATGGAATTCCATACATGGACTTTTTAAATCCACATATAATTATTCATGTCCACTATTTCTCTCAATCAATAGTGTCTACAGTAAAGCATATTATATGGTGTGCCCAAGACTTGTTAAGTATTGCTAGTGAATATATGACCATTTGTTGGCTGGAAACACAAGCAGTCACCTTGGCAGTAAAGTGACAATCAAAAATACCATTTTCCTTTTACGTTTCTATAGTTTATAGACTCATTATCCTCTGGCCTCTGATCATCTCTTTCTAGCCTTCCCTTAACAGTTTGCTTATTACTTTCTGCTTCTCAAAAGGGATCTAAGGCACCTTAAAATAAAATTCGTGTATATAACAAAGTTCTGGAAAAAATAACATATCAAAGATATAAGAAGAGCAAAAGAAAGCAAAAATGCTAAGAATGAGGTTTGATATAATTATTGTGATTGCCTATTCAATTTTGCTCTACATTTCCTCAGAGGCAAGAAAATGAGTATGTTGAATATTTCAAGTTATTTGTTTGAAGAAAGCAAATCAATTTTAAGAGAGAAAAAGAAATAGATACAGAAAGTCAGAAAGAGAGCTAGAGAGAAAAATGGGCACATACACTTCTCCCTTGGTTATAAATTCAAAATAGATTTATCAAATGACACTGTATACACAGAATGATGGACAGTTTGTCTTTGACCAAAATTATCTACCAGATACAAACAAAACCAAAGATATAACATTTAAATTTAATTCTGTGAAGGTGATTGTTCAGAAGATAACTTAGTGTAAAACAACTATGTAACTTTCTAGTGCTCTTTCCAACTCAAGATAGAGGTGATTACCCAGAGAGCTGAGTGGATACCGTGTTTCACAGACTGTTTCACCCACAGGGCACTGCTCTCAGTAGGGTTTTAAGTAGAAGTTGGTGAGCACACAGTTTGAAGTCAAGTGCTTCAGCAAGAGTCTAGGGGAGCACCATTACTTGTTTCAGCAGAGCCATATGTTCAATACCACATTGGCAAGTGGCGATGCTAATGCAGACAGTCTAAAGACCATTTCAATTCATCGTATTCATAAATGGAAGGCCTGCAGTCTCCTATGTGTCTCCAAAAATCTATTGATTTCCTTCTAAGCTTTAAGTCAATAAAGGTGCATTAGTCTGACAACAAGGACATATGTTTCCAACACTGTCTTGTGAAAAAGCTCGTAACTTCAAGTCCCTCATGATAAAAAGCCTTTTCTCCAGAAGCAAGTTTATTTCTATTCAAACTTTAGAAGCATAAACATAAATTAGAAATATTTTGGGGGCATACTTTCTCTAAGTTTAAAAAAGGTAAAAAAGCTCTTTGCTATTTCACTATTTCAAAGCTTTTAAGTCAAACCCCCAATGCAAACTGCTTTATTAAAAAAAAAAGTTCATTTGTTTTAAAGCATTGTGGTCATGCTAATGTATTTTCAAAATCAATTAAACCTTATCTAAACATCTCAAGAGGGAGGAAGCTTTACTCTATTTTCATCTAAACCACAGACACAAAGCCCTTAGTAAATGCATTTTCATGCTGTGCTGGGAATATGTTACGTCCAAGTAAACTGCTTAAATGTCATCCAGCAAAGTGCAAATCCAGCTTATAGTCTGGAGGAATGAATGTTTGAAAGTCTAATACACTCAGATTAATGGTGGGCTGTAGTTATATACAATGATGTTATTATGCCAAGAAAGGATGCTAGCCAGACAGACTTACAGAATAACTTGGAAACCTTGACTGTAAAGTTTCTTGGCTAGAGATGAAACATGTGACCTGTTAGGACTCTCTTTACTTAAAAAAAATAAGCAAAGTCCAGAAAAGTATTTTACGTTATACTCTGAAAGGGGGTCATAATCCGGCTTTGACAGCTGAATAAGAGGCAGATAAAACCAAACTGTGTACTAACTTTATCTGATACACACCCAGCTGTCCAAATAGTCCCAGTAGGGACAGGAAAGTAAAGACACAAGCTCACCCAATAGGGTCATCCTAACATAGTGATGACAATTGGCTCAATTAAATCTTTTAAACATTTTATTCTACTAAAGTCAAAATCTCCCCCTTAGCAAAAAGTCATCTCCTCATAGCACATTTACTCTCTGACCATCTTTGACCTGACTGAAATATCTGAGTCATCTTTTGCAAGTCCCTCTCTCACCAAATGAATTCCCAAGCAGCAACAACATCCCTATTGTATATACTGCATTGTAATATATACTAAGGAAGAAAAAAAAAATAGTTGCAAGACGGATTTATGCACCAAATAACAATCTGGCTGAACAATCGAAAACTTCAAGAATGCCAGCATAATAAGCATGTGGAAAAAATGACTAAAATAAAATATACAAAAAAGTTTGTTATAATGTAGAATTATATTTTCTTTATTTCTCAAAAAAGTAATGGAAACATTCATTTTGTATAAAAGAGAATATTTTAAATATTGTCTTACAACATAGTTAGAAGAATAAAAACAAAAATATACAAAACAAGAAAAGAAAGAAACACAAAAGTAGCATATCAACACGTGAGAATGAATATAATATAAAATCCATGCAACACTATTAAGTAAGAAATAACCAAGGGCTGCAGTTTGTTCACAATGGCTTCCTGAAGGAAGTGATTTTCTGGGCTATGGAAAACAAAGTTGTCCTGCAACAGATCATGATAAATTGATGAGGATACCAGAAAAGCTGGAGCAGATGTAATATGAGTCCGTAAGAATGCTGAGGCTGCAAGAAAGAAGACTATTTCCTATACATTGCAAAAGTATACACCAAAACAATTACATTTTTTCAAAAGCAGTTGTAAAGTGGCAGGAAAAGCTCTGTGCCAGGAATTAAATGATCTGGATTTTGTGCTAGTCATGTCACTGTTGTGACTTTGAGTGTTTCACATAAATTCTCAGAGTCTTAATTTCCTCATCTGAAAAATGACAATAATTACACATAGCCTCCCACCTTCCTTTGTTATTGTAAAGGTCAAACAATATGATGTTTCTGAATATGAAAATGTAAACTGCTACTTGTGTGGAAAGGATTTATAGGAGGAACATGTTAATTGCAACCGTCAAAATGCCCACATGACCCAGTCCTCAGTTTTAGATGCTCCATACACTGTCCTGATTTAGCCTCATTCATACTCATGGCTTCATGGCTTCAACCAGCACCTAAATCCTGATGGCTTTCAAATCAATATTTCTAACTCAGACCTAACTACTTACTAGATATTTCCATAAAATGATCCAAATGTACTTATGATCAACATGTCCAAAAATGAACTTATTCTCCTCTCTCTGTAATCTGCTCCATACCTGGTATAATCTATCTAAGTGAAATGCAAGGTCAGCATGACTCCAGTCCTGTGTCAAGTCCCACAGCAGCAGAGACTGAGATGAATATTCATGTGCAGTGACAGAGCAAGAAAGTGCTCCCAGAAGAAATCTCTGATGGAGGAAGGGAAAGAGGAATGGGAAAAGGAAGAAGCCGAGCAACAGTGTGATCTCAGCAAAATTCTAGCCTCGGCTTTATCACACAGAGGAAGTCTGGAATGAACATTACCTCCCTTGGCTCATGCCACCCCAGAAAGAAGACCCTGGGCTTTCATATTCCTGTGCATACCATTCCTGGCAAAAACCACCTCAGGGTGGAGGGTAGGGGAAACTGATATGGTTTGGCTGTGTTCCAACCCAAATCTCATCTTGAATTGTAGGTCCCATAATCTCCATATGTTGTGGGAAGGACCCAGTGGGAAATAACTGAATCATGGGGGGCAGTTTCTCCCAGAGTTCTCATGGTAGTGAGTAAGTCTCACAAGATCTGATGGTTTTATAAGGGGTTTCCCTTCTTGCTTGGCTCTCATTCTTTCTTGTCTGCTGCCATGTAAGACGTGACTTTTGCCTTCCACCATGTTTGTGAGGCCTCCCCAGCCACGTGGAACTGTGAGTCCATTAAACCTCTTTTTTAAAAAATAAATTACCTAGTCTTAGGTATGTATTTATCAGCAGCATGAGAACAGAATAATACAGGAACGTAAACTTCCAGGTACTTTCCAGGTCACTTTCCTCTGACCACATGAGGAAAGTGGTTCCAGGAGCTGTCAAGCATCTTCCAATGAGGCAAAAGAACGCGGAAGAAGATAGAGAGCTCCCCTACCCCAACCCCACTACACACACACACACACACAGATCTGGGGAGATCCGAGTATAGTAGCCCCTGAATATCCAACCCAGATATCTATGAGGCATTTTGGAGTCATAGCTTTCATTCACCCCATGCATTGTACCATACTGGTCATGAAGCCCTATAGAGTCTGTTGCTAAGTCCTATATAGATGCAGGATCTCTCTCAACTTGACTCTGACCAGTCCTTTGCTACACTTTGAACCCTTCATTGCTTCTAACTTGAACTTCTGGAAAAGCTTGCTACTTTATCACTAAGCCTCCTCTCAAAGCCTCCATTCATTTATCCTCCAAAAGACAGGCAAACTAATATTTTACAATCAATCAATAAATAAATTTAATTTGTCACTTCCCTATCTAACATATTTAAGTATCTCCCCATAATTTTTAAGATGAAACCAAAACTCCTTAGCTTTGTACAGCCAACCAGTCATGTTTTAGCCTCTAACCATCTCTCCAGCTTAACCATTCTCAAACTGTTTGGTCTCCAGATTACGTACACTCCAAAAGTTTACTGAGGACTCCAAAGAGCCTTGGATTATGTGGTTTTAGTATAACTTTTAATACTGAGTATATTAAAATTTAAAACAGAATAATATTGAAATATACCTACTAATTAATGTTATATTATATATTCATAGAAATAATATATTTTATGAAACATATCTATATTTTCCAAAACAAAACAATAATGAGAAGAATGGCATCATTTTACATTTTTTGCTAATTTCTTTAAGGACTGCCTTAATAGAAAGCAAACAGTGTTAACATAGATTCATTTCCTTTCAAGAATCATACTGAACATATTGCCTTAGAATAAGGACTTTTTCTTAAAACTACGGTGAACGTCACTGCTTGTAAATAAGTATATATATTTATGTGTGTATGTGTGTGTGTATATGTATACATAATCTACCATAATGCCTACAGAGTATTCCTTTGTATAAATCTACTATGGTTTATTTAATAAATGTTTTTGGACTTCTCAGCTTTTTCTAATGTTATACTATTAAAAACAAGTATACAAATAGAAAATAATTTACACATGCATTTTTCTGCTTCTATCCATTTCTGTGATTAAGACAAATTTTTAAGAATCTCATTTCTGCTTAATCAAGAAATATGCATATTATTAAACTTTGTCACATTGCTAAATTGCCAACCAGAAATACTAGATCACCTATGCTTGCCTCCACAACAATGCTTATTTTTCTACATCGTTACTAATACTAGGCATTAAAAGTCCTCTTATTCTTTGCCAATTCGGTAGATTAAAACATAGCATCTTATTAAGTGTGACTGATTATCAGCAAAAATATAGATATATACATAATTTCCCCAATTTATGTTTTTTCCTTGTAATTTTTCATGCAATGCTTTTGCCACATAGTTTTATTTGCTTTTTTGTTTCTTTACCAACAAAATTTCTTTTCTCTCTCTCTCTCTCTCTCTCTCTCTCATTTATGGGTTTTGCCTTTGGAGTCAGGCTTAGAAATGGCCGGGCACAGTGGCTCACACCTGTAATCCCAACACTTTGGGAGGCCGAGGTTGGAAGATCACTTGCTGTCAGGAGTTCAAGACCAGCCTGGCCAACATAGTGAAACCCCATCTCTACTAAAAATACAAAAAATTAGCTGGATGTGGTGGCACACACCTGTAATCCCAGCTCCTCAGGATGCTGAGGCAGGAGAATCGCTTGAACACTGGAGGCAGAAGTTGCGGTGAGCCAAGATCACACCACTGCACTCCAGCCTGGGTGAAAAAGTGAGACTCCATCTAGAAAAAAAAAAAACTTGAAGAAGGAATTACCTAACTTTAGGAATGATCAATCTGTCATCAAGGGAGTTGTTTAAGGATATGCTGGATGATTTTCTGCTGTTATTTTGTGAATAAGTCTATATTTGACCTCTGAAATTGAATAATTATGTAAATAAAAAATTAATTTATTAATTAAGAGCAGAAACAAACAGAAGAATCAAAAACAGAAATGAGGGAGGGGCTTCAAGATGGCTGATGAGATGCACCTGGCAATCCTCCTCCACAGAGAAGAACCAAAATATTAAGTAGATAATTACACTTTAAATAGATCAACTAGGAGGGAACACTGGAACTCAATAGAGAAGTGATAGGAACAACTAATGCAACGAAGAAGAGAGAAGCAAGGCAGCCTGCTTGGCTAGGATCAGCTGGGGAGAGCTCTCCCAATCAGGGAAACAGTAAATGAAAGATCCCCAGTGGCCCATATTCCCACATAGGCTACTCCAGTACTAGTCATGGGAGAGCCCTTCCATCTTTGCAGGCCCTGAGAC
This sequence comes from Nomascus leucogenys, assembly GCF_006542625.1. NCBI lineage: Eukaryota > Metazoa > Chordata > Mammalia > Primates > Hylobatidae > Nomascus > Nomascus leucogenys. Next base: position 85,303,988 of record NC_044393.1, on the reverse strand, counting down.
TAACTTAGAGATCTACCTGCAGACAGGTGCAATGGCATTACTCCAGACAGTGAGCTCATGCTGGGTTCCACACACACCCTGAGTCCCAAGCAGCTACGACATGGCGCCATTTTGAGGACCCAGCTTCCACCAGACTGCATCCTTCCCTGGGGCCCCAAAGCCCCTTCATCTACACATTCCTAAAGCCCCATTTACGTATCCTGCACGTAGCCACCACCACAGGGGGCTGTTGCTGCCAGAGCTGAAACACAAGCCATTGGCAGTAACACTGATGCCCCCAGCAGCAAAGCTGCTGAGCATTTTCATGTGCCTGAAGGACAGACTCCTCCACCTCCAGCTGCCACCACTGCTGGCTGCTGCCACTGGGGCCAAAGCACAGGCCACCGGCAGTAACCCTGCCCATCCCAGTAACAGGCTGCTATGCACTTTCACACATCCTGAGGTCAGGCTTCCCTGCCTGCAGCCACCGCTTGGGATCAAAGTGCATGCTCCCCAGCCACCTACCTACATTCACTGCCAATGAAAGCACCCCCACCCTCCCTATCAGCAAGGTGCAAAACAGCCACTACTGATTCGACTCAAGCACTTTGCTGTGAGCCTGGGGATTACCCAACCCCTGGCCACCAGAGCCAATGTCCATAGGCACTACGAGGGAGCTTAAGGTCAAGGTCACCCAGCGTGGCTCTGCAGCCCTCCTTAGTGTCTGAGCATGGTGTTTGAGGGCTTGAGGACCACCAAGTCCTGTCACCCACCGTTAGCACCCATGCACTTATCCCAGGGAGCTGAGGATGGGTTCACCCTGTCTGCTACCACAACTACCTGCATGCATAACCTATAGGCCTGGGTTCTGGTCCATCCAGCGTATCACAACCACTGGCAACACAGTGTGACTGCTTGGAAGCCAGAAGGTTATCCCACAACTACTGCTGAATCCCACAGCTGGCCTGCTGCCCAGGGGCCTGTGGACCCACCCACCAGCTTGGTCATCTGCTGGTACTACTGGCACCCAAGAAAACTACCCATAGGACCAAGGATTGGCCTGCCTGGATCTGCTAACACTGGTGCCAGCATTGTCCACCTGGGGCCTAAGGATAGGTGTACTCACCCGACCAGTGCACTCACTGGGGCCTGAGGACTAGCCCAACTGGCATCTTTATCTCTGACAAAACTTTAGTATGGTTTCCACTAATAACTGCACCCTAAGCCACTGAGTAAATCACAAACACTATTGACACTAATTACAGTCAAATAAATTATACAAAGACTACACTATTGCACACACCCAGAATCAAAGCCAAAGCGCCCTACACAACAAATACCACAGATTTAACTTCAAGAAAAAAAATCCTCCTCTATGAAAGCAAATCCAAAAAATTAGAACAAGTGACTGTTACACCAGATATGCAGATATCAATGTAAGGACACAAGAAACATGAAAAAGTAAAGAAATATGATGCCTCCAATGGAACACAATGATTCTCCAGCAACAGATTCCAAAGAAATAGGAATTTATGAAACCTCAGCAAAATAATTCAAAATAATGATATTCAAGAAGTTCAGTGAGATATAAGAAGATAAACCCGTACAAACAAATCAGGAAAACCATACAGGATATGAATGAGAAATTTACAAAAGTTACAAATATCATTAAAAAAACCAAACATAATTCCCAGAATGGAAGAATTCATTGAATAAAATAAAAAATAAATATTTGAGAACTTCAACAGTAGATTAAATCAAGCAAAAAAGAATTTCACAACTTCGAAGACAGGTTATTTCTGACTAAAATAGTCAGATAAAAATAAAAGGAAATGAAAAAGAATGAACAAAGCCCACATGACATATTGGGACGCTATAAAGTGACCAAATATACAAATTTTCAGTGCCCCAGAACAAAGAAAAAACAAAAGGACGGAAAACCTAGTTAATAAAATCATAGCTGAAAACTTCCCAACTAGAAAGAAATTTAGATATCCAGATACAGAAGCTCAGAGATCCTTAAAAAGATACAATTTTTAAAAAGTCCCTGTAGTGCATAATAGTTAAACTGTTGAAAGTCAAAACAAAGAAAGAATTCTAAAACTAGCAAGAAAAAAGCATCTAGTCACTTTTAAGGGAAACTCCATCAGACTAGCAGTGTATTTCTCTGCAGAAACCTTACAGCCTAAGAAAATGAGAGGATGTATTTAAACTGCTGAAAGAAAAAAAAAAAATGACAGCCAAGAATACTACAACTAGCAAAGTTCCCTGCCATAAATGAAAGAGAAATAAAGTCTTTCCCCAACAAGCAAAAACTGACAGAATTAATCACCACTACATTAGCCCTACAAGAAATGCTTAAGGGAGTCCTATACCTGAATTCAAAGGATTCAAATTCAAAAGGATGATATCTACTATCACAAAAACACATTAAAGTATAAAACTCACTGATAAAGCAAATACACAAACGAGAAAGAGAAGGAACTTAAATGCTGCCATTACAGAAAACCACTAAACCACAATGATAAACAACAACATATAAAGAAAGGACCAAAGAATACACACAATATTTGGCAAATAATTAACAAACTGACAGGAACAAAATCTCACATACTTATAGTAACCTTAAATGTAAACAGACTAAATTTTTCACTTAAAAGATATAGACTGGTTGAATGGATTTAAAAATATGATCCAACTATATGATACCTACAATAAACTAATCCCATCTGTAAAGATACATATAGACTGAAAGCAAAGGGATGGAAAAAGATATTGCATGAAAACCTAGAGTGAACAGGAATAGCTATATTTATATGAGATAAAACAGACTTTAAGTAATAAAGAGTAAAAAGAAACAAAATAGGTCATATAATAATAAAGGGATCAATTCAGTAAGAGTATATAATAATTCTAAATATATATTCACAAACACTGGAGCACAAGATATATAAAGGAAATATTACTAGATCTAAAGAGAGAAATAGACTCCAATAAAATAACAATGGTAGATTTCAATTCTCCACTCTCAACATCAGACAGATCTTCTAGATAGCAAATGAACAAAGAAACATTGGAGTTAAACTGGACTTTAGACCAAATGGACCTAACGGGAATTTACAGAACATTTCGTCAAACAGCTAGCAAATAACATTCTTCTCATGGCACATGGAACACACTGAAGGATAGGCAATATGCTAGAACACAAAACAAGTCTCAACAAATTTTTAAAAGATCAAAATTATACAAAGTATCTTCTCAGACCAAAGTGGAATCACACTAGAAATAAGTACCAATAGGAAATTTGGAAATTGTACAAATACAGGGAAATTAAACAACATGCTCCTGAATGACAATTGGGTCAATAAAAAAAATTAAGACAGAAATCAAAAATTTGTTTTGTTTCTTGAAAAAAATGAAACTGAAACACAACATGCCAAAACCTATTGGATATAGCGAAAGCAGTGCTAAGAGAGATGTTTAAAGCCATATATGGCTACACCAAGAGTGAACAGATTTCACATAAACAATCTAAAGATCTAAAGATTGTACCTCAAGGAATCTGAATAGCAAGAACAAACCAAACTTAAAATTAGTAGAAAAAAAAAATCAGAGCAGAACTAAATGAAACAAAGACTTAAAAAAACAATAAAAAGAATCAACAAAGCAAAAGGTTATTTTTTAAAAAGACAAACAAAATTCATGCTAAAAAATCTCAATAAACTACATATTGATGGAACATATCTCAAAATAATAAGAGCTATAATGACAAACCAATAGCCAATATCACACTGAATGAGAAAAAGCTGGAAGCATTCCCTTTGAAAATTGGCACAAGACCTATTCATAATAGCAAAGAGTTGGAACCAACCCAAATGTCCAACAACGATAGACTGGATTAAGAAAATGTGGCACATATACACCATGGAATACTATGCAGCCATAAAAAATGATGAGTTCATGTCCTTTGTAGGGACACAGATGAAACTGGAAAACATCATTCTCAGTAAACTATCACAAGGACAAAAAACCAAACACCGCATGTTCTCACTCATAGGTGGGAATTGAACAATGAGAACTCATGGACACAGGAAGGGGAACATCACACACCAGGGACTGTTGTGGGATGGGGGAGGGGGGAGGGACAGCATTAGGAGATATACCTAATGCTAAATGACGAGTTAATGGGTGCAGCAAAACAACATGGCACATGGATACATATGTAACAAACCTGCACATTGTGCACATGTACCCTAAAACCTAAAGTATAATAAAAAAATAAAAAAAAGAAATCGATTTATAAACAAAAAAAAAAAAAAAGAAAAGAAAATTGGCACAAGACAAGGATGCCTTCTCTTACCACTCCTATTCAATATAGCAGTGGAAGTTCTGGCCAGGGCAATCAGGCAAGAGAAAGAAAGAAAGGGTATTCACATAGGAAGAGAGAGGAAGTCAAATTGTCTCTGTTTGCAGATGACATGATTGTATATTTAGAAAACCCCATCATCTCAGTCCCAAAACTCCTTAAGCTGATAAGCAACTTCAGCAAAGTCTCAGAATACAAAATCAATGTGCAGAAATCACTAGCATTCCTATACACCAACAATAGGCAAGCAGAGAGCCAAATCATGAGTGAACTCCCATTCACAATTGCTACAAAGAGAATAAAATACCTAGAAATACAACTTACAAGGGACGTGAAGGAACTCTTGAAGGAGAACTACAAACCACTGCTCAAGGAAATAAGAGAGGACACAAACAAATGGAAAAACATTCCATCCTCATGGATAGGAAGAATCAATATTGTGAAAATGGCCATACTGCCCAAAGTAATTTATAGAGTCAATGCTGTTCCCATCAAGTTATCATTGACTTTCTTCATAGAATTAGAAAAAACTACTTTAAATTTCATGTGGAACCAAAAAAGAGCCCATATAGCCAAGACAATCCTCAGCAAAAAGAACAAAGATGGAGGCATAATGCTACCTGACTTCAAACTATACTACAAGGCTACAGTAAACAAAACAGCATGGTACTTGTACCAAAACAGATATATGAACCAATGGAACAGAATAGAGAACTCAGAAATAAAACCGCACATCTACAACCATCTGATCTTCAACAAACCTGACAAAAACAAGCAACGGGGCAAGGGTTCCCTATTTGATAAATAGGGCTGGGAAAACTGGCTAGCCATATGCAGAAAACAGAAACTGGACCCCTTCCTTACGCTTTACACAAAAATAACTCAAGATGGATTGAAGACTTAAATGTAAAACCCAAAACCATAAAAACCCTAGAAGAAAACCTAGGCAATGCCATTCAGGACATAGGCGTGGGCAAAGACTTCATGACTAAAACACCAAAAGCAATTGAAACAAACTAAAATTGACAAATGGGATCTAATTAATCTAAAGGGTTCTGCATAGCAAAAGAAACTATCATCAAGAGTGAACAGGCAACCTACAGAATGGGAGAAAAATTTTGCAATCTATCCATCTGACAAAGTGCTAATATACAGAATCTACAAAGAACTTAAACAAATTTATAAGAAAAAAACAATCCCATCAAAAAGTGGGCAAAGGATATGAACAGACACTTCTCAAAAGACCTTTATGTGGCCAACAAACATGGAAAAAAGTTCATTATCACTGGTCATTAGAAAAATACAAATCAAAACCACAATGAGATACCATCTCATGCCAGTTAGAATGGTGATCATTAAAAATTCAGGAAACAACAGATGCTGGCAAGGATGTGAAGAAACAGGAATACTTTTACACTGTTGGTGGGACTGCAAATTAGTTCAACCTTTGTGGAAGGCAGTATGGTGATTCCTCAAGGATCTAGAACCAGAAATACCATTTGACCCAGCAATCCCATTATTGGGCATATACCCAAAGGATTATAAATCATTCTACTATAAAGACACATGCACACATACGTTTATTGCAGCACTATTTACAATAGCAAAGACTTGGAACCAACCCAAATGCCCATCAATGATAGACTGGATAAAGAAAAGGTGGCACATATACACCATGGAATACTATGCAGCCATAAAGAAGAATAAGTTAATGTCCTTTTCAGGGACACATATTGAGCTGGAAACCATCATTCTCAGCAAACTAACACAGGAACAGAAAACCAAACACTGCATGTTCTCACTCATAAGTGGGAGTTGAACAATGAAAACACATGGACACAGGGAGGGGAACATCACACACAGGGGCCTGTCGGGGAGTCAGGGGCAAGAGGAGGGAGAGCATTAGGACAAATACCTAACGCATGCAGGGCCTAAAACCTAGATGACGGGTTGATAGGTGCAGCAAACCACCATGGCACATGTATACCTATGTAACAAACCTGCACATTCTGCATATGTATCCCAGAACTTAAAGTAAAATTTTTTAAAAAAGATAAACAAAACTGATAAACCACTAATCTAATCAAGAAAAAAAGGGAGAATATAAAAATAAACAAAATTCAAAATGAAAAAGAAGACATTACAACTAACATCACAGAAATAAAAATGATTATGAGGGGCCGGGCATGGTGGCTTATGCCTGTAATCCCAGCACTTTGGGAGGCCGAGGTGGGTGGATTGCCTGAGCTCAGGAGTTCGCAACCAGCGTGGGCAACATGGTAAAATCCTGTCTCTACTAAAACACAAAAAATTAGCCAGGCATGGAGGTATGTGCCTGTAGTCCCAGCTATTCGGGAAGCTGAGGCAGCAGAATGGCGTGAACCCAGGAGGCAGATGTTGCAGTGTGCTGAGATCATGCCACTGTACTCCAACCTGGGTGACAGAGTGAGATTCTGTCTCAAAAAAAAAAAAAAAGATTATGAGTAACTACTTTAAACACCTGTATGTTAACAGCGTAGAAAACTTATAAAAAATTGATATATTTCTAGACACATACAACCTATCAAGATTGAATTAGGAAGAAATAGAAAATCCAAACAGACCCAAAACAAGTAACAAGATTGAATCCATAATAAGTAGTCTCCCAACCACGAAAAGCCCAGGATCTGTTGGTTTTATTGCCAAATTCTACCAAACATGTAAAGAAAAACTTACAACAATTCTCTTCAAGTCATGTTTAAAAAAACAAAAAGAGGAAATTCTCCCTAACTCATTCTATGAGGCCAGGTTTACACTGATACCAAAACCAGGCTAGGACACAACAACAACAACAACAAAAAACTACAGCCAATATTCCTGATAAACATAGATGAAAAATTCTCAACAAAATACCATCAAATTGAATCCAAAAGAACATCAAAAAGCTAATACAACATGATCAAGTAGGATTTATCCCAGGGATGCAAGGATGTTTTAACACAATACATGTGATACATCACACCAAGAGAATGAAGGACAAAAACCATATGGTCATTGCAAAAGACACAGAAAAGGCATTTAGTAAAATTCAGTGTCTTTTCAAGATGTAGTCCCAGCTACTTGGGAGGCTGAGACAGGAGAATGGCGTGAACCCAGGAGGCAGAGCTTGCAGTGAGCCAAGATTGTGCCACTGCACTCCAGCCTGGGCGACAGAGTGAGACTCCATCTCAAAAAAAAGAAAAAGAAAAATTCTCAACATACCAGGAATCGAAGGAATATACCTCAACATAATAAAGTCATATATGACAAATCCATACCTAATGTCATACTGACAAGGAAAAGCTAAAAGCATTTCCTCTAAGAACTATACACAACTAGGATGCCCACTTTTACCACTCCTATTCAATAGTACTAGAAGTCAAAGCCAGAGAAATGAGGCAAGAGAAGGAAATAAAACACATCCAAATTGGAAAAGAGGAAGTCAAATTGTCCTATGCAAATGATAAAATCTTATATTTAGAAAAGCCAAAAGATTCCATCAAAAAACCCTTAGAACTGATAAACAAATTCAGTAAAATTGCAGGTTACAAAATCAACATATGAAAATCGAATGCATTTACAATTCATCAATAATGAAGTAGCTGACAGAGATATCAAGAAATTGATGTAATTTACACTAACTACAAAAATAAGAAAATATCTGGGAGTAAATTTAACCACAGAGGTGAAAGACCTCTACAAGGAAAACTACAAAACACTGATGAAAGAAATGGAAGATGACAAAAACAAATGGAAAGACATCCCTGTCCATGGATCAGAAGAAATTATATTGTTAAAATGATGCAATTACCAAATGCAATTCACAGATTCAATGCAATCCCTATGAAAATGCAATGACATTTTTCACAGAAATAGGAAAAAACAATCCTAAAATTTGTATGGAGCCAAACAAGTCTGGACAGTTAAGGTGCTCCTGAGGAAAAAGAACAAAGCTGGAGATATCAGAATACCTCACTTCAAAATACATTATAAGGATATAGAAACCAAAACAGCACGGTATTGATATGAAAACAGACACACAGACAAATGGAACAGAAGAGAGAAGTCAGAAATAAATCTATGTATTTACAAACAACTGATTTTTGACAAAACCACCAAGAACATGCATTGGGGAAAGGGCATCTCCTTTAATAAATGGTGCTAAGAAAACTGATATCAATACATAGAAGATTGAGACTGGACTGCTATCACTCATTGCATTCAAAAATCAACTCAAGATGAATTAAAGACTTGACACTATAAAACCACTAAAAGAAAACATAGAGGAAACACTTCAAAACATTGGTCTAGGTAAAGACTTTATGGCTAACACCTCAAAAGCACAGGCAACAAAACCAAAAATAGACAAATGGGACTATATCCAACTAATAAGCTTCTGCACAGGAAATGAAAAATCAATAAGGTGAAGAGACAACATGTTGAATGGAAGATAATATTAACAAACTATTCATCTGACAAGGACTAATAGCCATAATAAATAAGGAACTCAACTCAACAGTGAGAAAAAAATCCCATTATGAGGCCAGCATCATCCTGATACCAAAGCCTGGCAGAGACACAACAAAAAAAGAGAATTTTAGACCAATATCCCTGATGAACATTGATGCAAAAATTCTCAATAAAATACTGACAAACCAAATCCAGCATCACATCAAAAAGCTTATCCACCATGATCAAGTGGGCTTCATCCCTGGGATGCAAGGCTGGTTCAACATATGCAAATCAATAAACATAATCCAGCATATAAACAGAACCAAAGACAAAAGCCACATGATTATCTCAATAGATGCAGAAAAGGTCTTTGACAAAATTCAACAGCCCTTCATGCTAAAAACTCTCAATAAATTAGGTATTGATGGGACATATCTCAAAATAATAAGAGCTATTTACGACAAACCCACAGCCAACATCATACTGAATGGGCAAAAACTGGAAGGATTCCCTTTGAAAACTGGCACAAGACAGGGATGCCCTCTCTCACCACTCCTATTCAATACAATGTTGGAAGTTCTGGACAGGGCGATCAGGCAGGAGAAAGAAATATAGGGTATTCAATTAGGAAAAGAGGAAGTCAAATTGTCCCTGTTTACAGATGACAAGATTGTATATCTAGAAAACCCCATCGTCTCAGCCCAAAATCTCCTTAAGCTGATAAGAAACTTCAGCAAAGTCTCAGAATACAAAACCAATGTGCAAAAATCACAAGCATTCTTATATAACAAAAACAAGCAGAGAGCCAAATCATGAGTGAACTCCCATTCACAACTGCTTCAAAGAGAATAAAATACCTAGGAATCCAACTTACAAGGGATGTGAAGGACCTCTTCAAGGAGAACTACAAACCACTGCTCAATGAAATAAAAGAGGACACAAACAAATGGAAGAACATTCCATGCTCATGGATAGGAAGAATCAATATCATGAAAATGGCCATACTGCCCAAGGTAATTTATAGATTCAGTGCCATCCCCATCAAGCTACCAATGACTTTCTTCACAGAAATGGAAAAAAACTACTTTAAAGTTCATATGGAACCAAAAAAGAGCCCACATTGCCAAGTCAATCCTAAGCCAAAAGAACAAAGCTGGAGGCATCACGCTACCTGACTTCAAACTATACTACAAGGCTACAGTAACCAAAACAGCTTGGTACTGGTACCAAAACAGATATAGACCAACGGAACAGAACAGAGCCCTCAGAAATAATACCACACATCTACAACCATTTGATCTTTGACAAATCTGACAAAAACAAGAAATGGGGAAAGAATTCCCTATTTAATAAATGGTGCTAGGAAAACTGGCTAGCCATATGTAGAAAGCTGAAACTGGATCCCTACCTTACACCTTACACAAAAATTAATTCAAGATGGATTAAAGACTTAAATGTTAGACTTAAAACTATAAAAACCCTAAAAGAAAACCTAGGCAACACCATTCAGGACATAGGCATGGGCAAGGACTTCATGTCTAAAACACCAAAAGCAATGGCAGCAAAAGCGAAAATTGACAAATGGGATCTAATTAAACTAAAGAGCTTCTGCACAGCAAAAGAAACTACCATCAGAGTGAACAGGCAACCTACAGAATGGGAGAAAATTTTTGCAATCTACTCATCTGACAAAGGGCTAATATCCAGAATCTACAAAGAACTCAAACAAACTTACAAGACGAAAACAAACAACCCCATCAAAAAGTGGGCGAAGGATATGAACAGACACTTCTCAAAAGAAGACATTTATGCAGCCAAAAGACACATGAAAAAATGCTCATCATCACTGGCCATCAGAGAAATACAAATCAAAACCACAGTGAGATATCATCTCACACCAGTTAGAATGGTGATCATTAAAAAGTCAGCAAACAACAGGTGCTGGAGAGGATGTAGAGAAATAGGAACACTTTTACACTGTTGGTGGGACTGTAAACTAGTTCAACCATTGTGGAAGTCAGTGTGGCGATTCCTCAGGGATCTAGAACTAGAAATACCATTTGACCCAGCCATCCCATTACTGGGTATATACCCAAAGGATTATAAATCATGCTGCCATAAAGACACATGCACACATATGTTTATTGTGGCACTATTCACAATAGCAAAGGCTTGGAACCAGCCCAAATGTCCATCAATGATAGACTGGATTAACAAAATGTGGCACATATACACCATGGAATACTATGCAGCCATAAAAAAGGATGAGTTCATGTCCTTTGTAGGGACATGGATGAAGCTGGGAACCATCATTCTTAGCAAACTATCACAAGGACAAAAAACCAAACACCGCATGTTCTCACTCATAGGTGGGAATTGAACAAGGAGAACACCTGGACACAGGAAAGGGAACATCACACATCGGGGCCTGTTGTGGGGTTGTGGGGAGGCGGGAGGGATAGCTTTAGGAGATATACCTAATGTAAATGACGAGTTAATGGGTGCAGCACACCAACATGGCACATGTATACATATGTAACTAACCTATACGTTGTGCACGTGTACCCTAGAACTTAAAGTATAATAAATATATACATATATATAAAGTAGGCAAAAGACATAAATAGACATTTCTCAAAACAAGACATACAAATGGTTTAAAGGTATATGAAAAAAGATTTAACATCACTAATCATCAAGGAGATGCGAATTAAAACCGCAATGAGACATTACCTTACCACAGTTAAAATAGCTATTATTAGAAAGAAAAATATAATAACAGATGCTGGTGAGGATGCTGAAAAAAGAGAGCCCTCATACAGTGTTGGTTTGAATGTAAATTAGTACAACCACAATGGGAAACAGTGAAAGATTTCTCAAAAAACTAAAATTAGACCTACCATGTGATATAGCAATTTCACCACTGGGTATTTATCCAAAGGAAAGGAAATCAGTATATCAAAAGGATACCCGCACTACCATGTTTACTGCAGCACTAATCACAATACCAAAGATATGGAAGTGTCCATCAATAGATGAATGAATTTTTAAAATGTGTTCTATCTACACAATAAAATATTATTCAGCCATAAAAAAGAAATCCTGTCATTTGCAGCAACATTGATGTAACTGAGAGTCATTATGTTAAGTGAAGTAAGCCTGGCACAAAAAGACAAATACTGCATATTTGCACTCATATGTGGGTGTTAAAAATGTTGATTTTGTGGAGGTAGAGAGTAGAATTATAGATACTAGAGGCCGAGAATGGTGTGTGGGTGGGAAGGGGAGAAGCAAGAGAGGTTAGCTAATGGTTACAAACATACAGTTAGATAGAATAAGTAATTAATGTTCTTCAGCAGAGGAGGGTGACTACAGTTAACAACAATGTATTGAATATTCCAAAATAGCTAGAAGAGAGAACTTGAAATATTTTCAACACATAGAAATGATCCCGTATTATGTATCAGTAAAAAATATGATAACCAGGCCAGACTGAAAGACAAAAAAAAAAAAAAAAGAAGAAGTGATAAGATGAACAATGCTACAGGGTAAGAATTGGGAGAGGGACTTTTACTTTTCATTTTATAGCCTTTGCACCAATTTTTAAAACATGTATCAAATACATTAATAAAATTTTAACTAACCATAACAAATTGTAACAATAAATAAGTTAAATTGAGACGATAGGAAGATAGGGTTCATGACTTCAAAGAATGCATTATCTGTTAAATGAACTCACAGGCTAAAAGTCTCTTAGTGGAGCTTAGATTTTTCCTGGTGACCAAAACATCATTACTACTCCTGACTGCATCATGTTTATAAAATAGCCAGGAGTCTTCGCACTCCACTAGCCACAATCTCCTGAGCAACTTTTAACCTCAATTTTGCTGGTTATCTTTAGATTTCCTATTTGGAAGTGAAGAGAAAGTCTGAGCTAGAACTAAGTAGAATAATGTCTGCTTGTTTCTCTTGACTGACCTCCGTCATCTCTAAGTATCCCACTGAAGCCTATTTCTCCTACTTGAGTACCTTCAAATTTATTTAATCTCTGCCTTGTTTGAACTACCAGAGGAATAACAAGATGACAATTACTTTTGATTTTGCCTATCACTTTCTTTCTCTGGAATATAATCTTAGTGACCAGGGCAATGAAGGCTACTTATCATCCACTTCTGGAGTATCAACTGCACTTGGGTGATTATGTAGAGACTACACAAGTTCAAAGACCCTGCGTAGAAATGATTCCAACAAGCAGGGGAAAGGAAATTAGTTCTGTGACCCTAACCCAGAATTCCTCTTCATCTAAAGGACTGGCATGCTCTGAACCAGAGAGGAAACGTGAACATTCTAGAACAGATTGAAATCCTGAGTCATGGCATTAAAATAGTGCCCAACCCTCTTGCCTTCCTCTCCAGGGTTCTGACAGCAGGAGAGCTTGGTTATATCCAGATGATCTCTTTCAGCTTCAAATTATAGCTTGGAAACCTGAAGAAACTGGAGCAGATGGTTGACTTCATGCATCATTGAAAGACCTGTAGTCCTCTCATATATTTGGCAATTCTGCTAAGCAAATAGAACAAACCCTACTTCAACTGAAGTCTACTTAACAATATATTGCTGTGTGGGACAACATATCATTGTATGAAGAAAATTTAATGTGATAAAAACAAGAGGCAATCAGACAAACAGGTATTTAAGAAAATATACATAGCTACATACCAGAAGTAGGCTACTGTGAAAATAAATTACATCTAAGGCTTCCAAAAATTACATTAAGAAATGTAATCAACAGAATGGGCTCTTCTATACATGTAATTTATCTCATCGATTATCTCAGTGCACTTGACGCATAAGCAACAGCATGTGTAGCATAGGTGCTGCCCATGGAAGGTCAGTGGCAGGGTTTTCAATAAGGGTTTTCTCATGATCCCAGAAAGAACATGATCTCAACAATCTGTCTTCAACAGAAGATTGAAGGCTATTCTTTATAAGCAAAGGTTGCCGCACATACTGGCAATATAATTTCATGGGACACTTGTAGCCACATTACCCCCAAATGCCCACCACTGCCTCAGTTCCAGACCTGTTGTAGTTTCATGCCATATTCTTCCCTGATGGGGAACTTTATATTTAAATAAGGCAGCTGTAGACCAAGCGCGACGGCTCACGCCCGTAATCCCAGCACTTTGGGAGGCCAAGGCGGGCAGATCACGAAGTCAGGAAATCGAGACCATCTCGGCCAACATGGTAAAACCCCATCTCTACTAAAAATACAAAAAGTTAACAGGGTGTGGTGGCATGTGCCTGTAATCCCAGCTACTCGGGAGGCTGAGGCAGGAGAATCACTTGAACCAGGGAGTGGGAGGTTGCAGTGAGCCGAGATCACGCCACTGCACTCCAGCCTGGTGACACAGCAAGACGCTGTCTCAAAAAAAAAATACTAAAAATTTAAAAAAAATAAGGCAGCTGTGGCCACAGTAAAGGAAATAAGAAAAAGAATGAGAAATTATATTTGGGGACTACTGTAGTGATCGTGAAGAAAGAGATTGTGAATGTCTCATTAGTACAAATCATTTGTAGAATATACAGGCTTACTACAGCTTAAGTTAAGGTTTTGATTATCTGCTAAGCTTTTGTTAAAAGTACCTTTCCGTCTAGGAAAATTATCTGATCAGTTCTTCATTTGTCTTGAGAATGTCTCTCAAAAGGTACAAACACAGAGAAACCATAAATCTGGATCTAATTCTGACCAGGGACTCTTCTTCTGTTAAACATGATTCTTAACTCTTTCAATTCAATTCTGCACCTATTTATTGAGCACTCACTATATATTATACAAAGCAGCCCATTATACTCACCACTCAGTACAAAGTAGCAAAAAACATGAGCTCAAATATTTAGAGGCAAAAAAGACCCTATGTTTAATTTATTCTGCTGTATCTTTTAAACCAGTCATAGATTGGATACTTGAGTGGGGTCCCTGAATTCACTTGGTTTTGTTATCACATCTGCATTACTAACACCGATCAGTTGTTATAAATAATACACATTGATTAGAGACAGATTAACAAAAAGAAAAAAATGAATAAGCAAAAATTCATCAAAAATATTATAAAAAGTTAGATGAATGTAAGTCTGCTATCCAGATTATGGAACATTTAACTGCTCTTTACTACTTTTAAAAAACAAAACAAAACTTTACTGAGTGGCTTTGTAAAGTATTTTAAAGATTTTCATCCAAGATACTTCTTTGTTGGCAAATGTGATTCTAACAAAGTGACTTCCTATTGCTAAGTCTCATTCACTTCATTGAAAAGATCTCTTAAACTCTAAGAGTTCTTAGATGTATCCTGCTATTGTAAAAAAAAAAAAAAAAAAAAAAAAAAAAGATGTTTTCTACTCCCTCTTACTCCCACTGAAATCTAACATTTCTCTGTACCAAGAAATTCTTACTCTTCTGTGGTTCTATGACCAAAAAAAACAAAAATTAAAAATTAAAATTCTGGGCCAGGCGCAGTGGCTTACGCCTGTAATTCCAGCACTTTGGGAGGCCAAGGCAGGTGGATCCCGCGGTCAGGAGATTGAGACCATCCTGGCTAACACAGTGAAACACCGTCTCTACTAAAACTACAAAGAACTAGCCAGGCGTGGTGGTGTATGCCTGTAGTCCCAGCTACTCGGGAGGCTGAAGCAGGAGAATCACTTGAACCCAGGAGGTGCAGGTTGCAGTGAGCCAAGATCACACCACTGCACTCCAGCCTGGGTGACAGAGCGAGACTCTGTCTCAAAAACAAAACAAAACAAAACAAAACAAAACAAAACAAACAAAAAAACACAAAAAATTAACATCCTGGCTTTTTTCTTAACTCTACAAAGTTGATAGTTTAACTGGGCATAAAGACATGACACATTGACTAGTGAGTGATTCTAGAACCTGGGTTATTCTCAGAAACAGCTCTGGAACTTTTTAAAAAAATTGTAAATTGTTCTGCTCCAACCTCAGATTTTATGAGTTGATCCAGAACCTCTAGGACCTGGAATTGCATTTTTAAAAACTTCATCTATTGCAGTGGGGTAAATCTAAAATTCCTAACATAGTCTCAAGAAAAAAAGAACAAATGAAACTATACAAAACCCATATCCTTGGCTTAACAAGAAAATAACATCAAAACTTCAAAATATATATAAGTATAAAGAGACACAACAAATCCCAGCAAGCTATCTCTGAAATCCTGATATAAACTTTTGCATAGAGCAAGGGCAGTTTGGAAAAAATTGTGCATAAGACAGGAAATGAAACCACCACCAGAAAGAAAAAGTCAGCAATAAGAGCGAAAACACCAAAAATGTGTCCTGGTAAAGCCAGGCACTGATTTCATGAAAGGACCTAAACATCTGCTCAGGATGTGAGGAGACAATCTTAGAAAAGTAACATTCCTACGAAATAAGGCAAAAAGGAAGAAAGTGGTCCCCTTTGAAAAGCCTGCAGTAAAGTAGAAAAACAAGCAAAAAAGGGAAAGTTAGAATCTGTAAGTATAAAGTAAAATAAGTTAAAATAAAAAATTAAAGGGCATGCAAACACTCTTCTTACTGCTCCCCTGCCGAAACAAAAACAAACAAAAAAGCAAACCAAAAAATTAATAAAAATTTAAAAACATCCAATGTAGAAAATCCATACCTCACTACATTGACAAGGAGGACACTCTTGAAATACAGACACA
This sequence comes from Nomascus leucogenys, assembly GCF_006542625.1. Lineage (NCBI taxonomy): Eukaryota > Metazoa > Chordata > Mammalia > Primates > Hylobatidae > Nomascus > Nomascus leucogenys. The sequence goes on along the minus strand of NC_044393.1, from coordinate 85,287,452 downwards.
ACAATGCGAATCTCCAACTCAGTGCACAGAAACATAAAAGCACAAATCATTTCACCTATATAAAATTACTATTAAAAGAAAGTGGAAAATGCGAATGCAAGCAATTCAGATAACAAAGTATCTCTTTGCTCAAAGCATATAATGAAGCAGAATAAAACTGAAACACAATACTACAAGCTGAACTAAATATTGTCAATCAGTATTGGGATGTGAAAAAGCCAGAAATTTAAAAACTAAAAACAGAAATGGGCAGAAAAGAAAGAAGTAAAATGATAATTGATAAATGGAAGGAAAAAGTACAATAAAAATAAAAAATTATACCAGAAACAAAGACTAAATCATATAACATCCAAGGAGGAATACAATTAAATGAAAATATAATAAGAGAATGTAAAAAAAATTAGAAAGACATTAACAAGATTTCAAATGAGATGATACCAGTTTTAAAAATTAGAAAATTATTGGAAAAGAGCAGATTAAAAAGGCAAAAAGTGGAAGCACAAAAGATAAAATTTACATGTAATTACAGGACTAACTTACATGTTACAAGGACCCACAATGTACATAGGAAATTGACCCTGTATCAAGATATATGCTGGTAAAATATTGGACTTCACAAATTTTCAAGTCAGTTCTTCCAGGTGAAATATAAAACATATTACAGGAACAAGAGAATTAGATTAGCATCAGAATACCCACAACCAACCAACAAAGTAAGGCAACAATAAAATAGCATTTTAAAAAATCTTCTAAGAAAGAAGTGTGAATCAGATTTTTATATCCAGCCAAACTATCCATCAAGTATAAAGGCCATAGAAAAACTCTTTTAAACACTTGATTAGAGAATTATGTAACTTTGGGTAATCAACTAGAAAAGGGATTGGCAAATAATTTTCTATAAAGAGACAGAGGGTACATGTTTTCTACTTTGCAGTCTATTTGGCCTCTATTGCTGTTATTCAACTCTAATTCCAAGTGTGAAAGTGGCCATAGATTCTATGTAAACAAATAGGTATGGCCAGATTTGCCCCACAGAAAGCTGAAAATAAAAAATTAAAAATTAAAATAAAAAATTAAAGGGCATGGAAATACTCTTCTTACTGCTACCCTGCCAAACAAAAACAAACAAAAAAAGTAAACAAAAAATTAATAAAATTTTAATAGCATCCATGTAGTTTACAGACTTCTATACTAGATGATAAACTTCATTCAACCAAGAGATAACTAAGCATATAATATGTCAAAGTATGTTGAGTTAAATTTTTAACACATTAAATCATGTTATTTCTTTACTATGTTAAAGTATGCTTAAGGTATAAGTTGTAGTTCTAAAACTAAAACAAATGTGAGGGCAAGTGCAAAAGAATAATAATATATATGATGCATGCTACATGTTATAAGCACTGATAAAATATAAATGATATAATAACTATATAATGATATAACCAAAAATGAAAGGAGATGAAACTAGAAGAAAACAAAGTAAGTTCATTGGCTATTTTTTGAGCAATAGATAGAGGCTAAAATATACTGTTAAAAACTGATAATTCAGATAAACACTAAAAAAAAAAAGTAGGTGGAATAGAACATTTAAAAAGGTTTAAGAACCAAGTTAACAGGCTGGGCATGGTGGCTCACACCTGTAATCCCAGCACTTTGGGAGGCCGAGGCAGGTGGATCATGAGGTCAGGAGTTTGAGACCAGCCTGGCCAATATAGTGAAACCCCATCTCTACTAAAAATACAAAAAATTTGCCAGGCGTGGTGGTGGATGCCTGTAATCCCAGCTACTTGGGAGGCTGAGGTAGGAGAATCACTTGAACCTGGGAGGCGGTGGTTGCAGTGAGCCAAGATCACGCCATTGCACTCCAGCCAGGGCAACAGTGCAAGATACCGTCTCAAAAAAAAAAAAAAATAGAGAACCAAGTTAACAATATAGAAGAAATACAAATGTTCTTTAAAACTAAAAGAAAATTTTTAATTATAAGGTTAAAAAATATACCATATAAAGAAACACAAAAAATACAATACACACGACTGTAATAAAGTAGTCTACAAGAAGTGTGAGCTTAACTCATCCAGTAAAAGACATTAAATTTAACTCACAAAGTAAGACCTAACTATTGCTATAATCAAGAAATATATCAAAACAGAATAATTCAGAAAGGCTAAAAATAAAGGGATGGGCAAATGTATGCCAGTCAGCTACAACTAATGAGAAAACAAAGGTAATGATAATTATATCAGATGAAATAAAATTAAAACCAAAAAGAATTAAACATGAAAAGTGAGAGTATTTGTTATTGTGAAAAGCCACAATTCACATGAACATATATCAATTAAGAATATTTAAGGACCAAAAATCTCAGCAACCACCTACATAAAGCAAAAATGACAAGAGATCCAAGGAGATAAAATAATAATAATAATAAGATGATGAATTTTTAACACTACTCTTACTACAAAACAATTTAAATGGAAAAAAGTAAGCATACTGAATACCTAAAGAACATAATCAATAAGCTAGTCCTTATGGATAAATATCAATTTTTACATCTTAATAACAGAGAACATACTTTTTTCTCAAGCACACCTGACACATTCACAAAAATGGTCATGTATTAGGTACACACAAAAAATCAGTAACTTCCAAAAGTAGAAAAACCACAAACGAAAATATCTGATCACAAAACAAAATGAAAAGAAAATTTAAAAAAACTTATAAATAGATATTTCCACTTAGAAATCTTAGAACTTTCTATTAAACAATACTGAGTGGAAGGATAAATATAAACCAAAGTTAAAGAATTTTAAAAGATAATAATAATGGAAACATTATATCTCAAAGTACCTGGGATATGTGGGTCATATTTAAAGCAGCAATCAGGGAAAATATAGAGCCTTAAAGATGTTTATCAATAAAACCAAAAGAATAAAAATAAAAAAAATTCTCAACGGAAAATACTTAAACACTGGTGACACAACATATTGGTGAAGATGTGAAACAACTGAATATATCATAGATTGTTACTGACAATAAAAATTTTAAAATAATTTGGCAGTTATAAACTTGAAGATAGTTTTATCATGAGACCATGTAATATTACTCCTAGGTATTTACCTATAGTGTACTACGAGAGATATATGGTGGCTGTAAGACTAGTGATAGCTATAAGGGCCACTCGAACCTCTCACAGGGCCTGCACTACATGTTGCTTAGCAATCTGCAACCTGGCCTGGGGATTTCTAGGAGATAAGACCCCCTGAGCACAAATGCAACCGTTATAAACCTTAAGACAAAGCTTACCCTTACAAAAATAGCTTAAACTCCCTTTAAAGAAACACCTGGTAACTGACTCAGACTGGACACAGGTACAAGAAAGGGGGCCGAATGCCCCAAACCCTGAGAAGAGTCTCCTGATGGAGACTTTCCCATCAGACAGTCATCCATGCCCCTGGCTGTATCTGGCCTATGCCACCAGCCTGCTCCCACTATCTGTCCTACAAGAGTGCTGCAAGAATAAATTGAACATCAGACAGAGTCTAAGACTCCTCTTTGAGATGAATTGGACCAAAGGGGAAAAATTTTCCCTGGGGAAGCTGGTTAACTAGGATCCCCAAGAACCCCAAACACAACATTACCCAGGTGAAATAAAAACATACATCCACACAAAGACTTCTATGCAAATAAATATAGCAGCTTCATTCTTAATAGCAAAACAAAAACAAAACATGAAAATAAGCCAAATACCCATCACCTTGTAAATGAATAAATGAAATGCAGTATAGCCATATGATGGAATATTAGTCTGCAATTAAAAGGAAAAAGCTACTGACAACATACACATACAATGATATGGATAAATTCCAAAAGCATTATGCTTAGAAAAGGCAGAAAGACTCAAAGGACTACATATAGAAGGATTCTACTTACATAAAACTCTAGTCTAAGTAAACTCCACACTCTCTCTCCCACTGATAATGACAAAATTCTTAGTCAAAATATGTAAAGCAACTATTTAAGGATTCTGAAAAGTAAATAATATCAGGTGAGTTAGACAGGGAAATAACAACTCAAAGAAACACCAACATAATATCTCAAAGAGTAAAGTATATATATTGTAATTCCTAGAAAACAATTCAAATACATGAAGCAAAAACTGATAGAACTGAAAGGAGAAAATGATAAATCCAAGCTTATCGCTAGAGACTTCAACACTGCTTTCTCAGTGATCAATAAGCAAGTAAAGAGAAAATCGGGATACATTAAGAAAACACAAACAATACCAAAAAACAACTTAATTGAAAATTACAGAATATTCTTTTCCTGCAAAAGGCAGAATACACATTCTTTTCAAGAGCACATGGAATATTCACCAAAACACACCATGTCTTAATCATAAAACAAATTTTAACAAATTTAAAAGAATTGAAATTATACAAAGTACGTTCTCTTATTACAATAGAATTAAACTAGAAATTAGTCACAGAAATATAGGAAAGTCTTCAAACGCTTGGAAATGAAACATCACACTCCAGGAAGAATTCTCGAAGGAGAATACTGCAGGAAGAATTCTCGAAGGAAGTGTATTAGTTTCAAAGGAATTCTCGAATAAAGTGTATTAGTATGCCCAAAAAAAACCTCAACTGGTGGCTTAAACAACACATTTATATCTCACAGTTCAGGAAGCCCAAGATCAAGGTGCTGGCAGATTCAGATCCTGGTGAGGGCTCTCTCCCTAACTTGCAGACAGCCACCTTCTCACTGTGTTCTTAATGGTGAAGAAAGAGAAAACTCTGGTCTCTCTTCCTGTTCTTGTAAAGATACGAATCCCAGCATGAAAGTCCCACCCTCATTAATGAAAAGAGCTTCTATCTAAGAAACTAGGGGTGAAAAGAACAGAATAAAACCAAAGCAACCAGAAAAAAAAAGGAAAGTTATAGATAAAAGAAGAAATCAACAAAATTGAAAAGAGAAACACAATAGATGAAAACAATGAAACCAAAAGCAGGTTATTTGGAAAGACTGATAAACTTCTTGTCAAACTGATCTTGCAAATGTAAATTTATCTCAGATTCTGACTTATGGGAGGGATCTTTGTTTAGGTCTTCAGACTTTATGTCTACAACTCTCCACTTCCATCTAATATCAGATTATAGACAATGCAGAAAGTTTCTTCTAAAAAGGGAAACACACCTTCTAAATGCTCAAATTTCTTTCTTTCTTTCTTTTTTTTTTTTTTTTTTTTGAGATAGCGTCTCACTCTATCACCCAGGCTAGAGTGCAGTGGGGCGATCTCGGCTCACTGCAAACTCTGCGTCCCAGGTTCAAGTGATTCTCCTGCCTCAGCCTCCCAAGTAGCTGGGACTACATGCGCATGCCACCACGCCTGTCTAATTTTTGTATTTTTAGTAGAGACACGGTTTCACCATGTTGGTCAGGCTGGTCTCAAACTCTTGACCTTGTGATCTGCCACCTCGGCCTCCCAAAGTGCTGGGATTACAGGTGTGAGCCACCGTGCCCGGCCCCTAAATACTCAAATTTCAATATAGCTTTATGAGTGCTTATGACACATACACAACAAAGTATTTGGTAACATTTCTTTAAGACAGAGCTGAATCACAAGTGAATCACAAGCATATGAGGTGTAATCCATTGATAAGCCACATCTTAATTCTGGTTGGTGTCTACACAGGAGTTTTCTCCAGCTTCTGCTTCTCTATGGCCTCCTTCCAGAGTCTACATCTTTGCTTCCCAAAACATGATCTCAACAACTGCCTTGTAATAAAGTCAACTCCCTCACCCACCCATGGGCCATCCATAAAGGTTATTTGGCCACAACTCCTTTACTTTAGCAGAAGCTTTCCAACTTCCCTTGATATATTCTTAAGCTTGCTATTTTTACAACTATTTCAAAACCAGCACATTTCTGACTCATGAAAAATCTTCAGTTGTTCCAGAGCTCTGTAGATCTATGACCTCAAGGAATTTGCAACTAAGTTGCCTGAGAGGGAGGAGGAACACCAAATAAATACAAAGTATAGCAGACACTCTAGGCCTATGAGAAATGCTTAGATTCCTGTGGTACCAGTTATGAACACTATAGAATTTTAGAGAAAGTGAGATGAGGGAGAATTGCAATGGCCTTCATATGTCAGGTTGTACCTAGAGGAAAACACAAGATGCTCAGAAAATGGGAACCACAGGAATAAAAGCACAGCAATAATAATATCCAAGGAGCAGGAAAGAGGCTAGCATGACTAGAGCACAGATTGCATATTCGAGGTGAAATACAGTTTGAGAGACTTGAAAAATCAAGATGAGTTCAGGCCAGGCGCAATGGCTCAAGCCTGTAATCCCAGCACTTTGGGAGGCCAAGGCAGGCAGATCACTTGAGGTCAGGAGTTCAAGACCAGCCTGGCCAACATAGTGAAATTCCGTCTCTACAAAAATACAAAAATTAGCTGGACGTGGTGGTAGGCGCCTGTAATCCCAGCTACTCAGGTGGCCGAGGCAGAAGAATCGCTTGAACCTGGGAGGCAAAGGTTGCGGTGAGCCGAGATCGCACCACCGCACTCCATCCTGGGTGACAAAGCAAGACTCCATCTCAAAAAAAAAAGAAAAAGAAAAAAAGGAAAAAGGCAAAAAAAAAAAAAAAAAAAAAAAAAAAAAAGCCAGTGGGAAACAGGTGCAGAGAAGTGATAGACGAGGAACGTGATTTCAGGGGAAGGTGAATGGAGCAGAGAGTACATTGTGCTTGGAGAAAGTTTGACAACAGGCAGGCCAGAAGTTATCCCTGGATGACAGAAATGGAAAGAGAAAATAAAAGACAGATGCAAAATGTTTTCAAAGATGGCACTGAATGTACTTAGTGAGTAGGAGCCGGAGATAAAGAAGCAATTGAGTTTCTGGGAGAATATGACTAGGTAAATTTTAAAAGCAGCAAAACAAAGAGACAAAATAGAGGAACTAGTTGTGGGATAGAAGATAAGGGGCTGAGCATTAATTCTAAGTGATGACAACATTCTTGAGTGGCAATGTTCTTTCTCAGCAGAGATTAGAGTACCAGAACAGGAGCATAATTATCTACATAGAAATGATAAAGTCACAAAAAAATTGATGCCATCGGGGAAACCATTAGCAAGAGAAGAGGATTAAAAACCTTTAAAAATAAAACTCTTATTTAGTTTTGCAATTAATAAGACAATTTATATTTTTTATCTTTTTTTGTCTTCAACGTTTAAGATCAAGGATACATGTGCAGGATATGAAGGTTTGTTCCGTAGGTAAACATGTGTATGGTGGTTTGCTGCACAGATCATCCCATCACCTAGGTATGAAACCCAGCACATACTAACTATTCTTCCTGATGCTCTCCCTCACCCCACAGTAGGCCCCACTGTGTGTTGTTCCCTTCCCTGTGTCCATGTGTTCTCATCATTCAGCTCCCAATTATAAGTGAGAACATGCAGTGTTTGGTTTTTTGTTCCTGCATTACTTCCAACTCCATCCATGTCCCTGCAAAGGATATTATCTCATTCCTTTTTATGGCTGCATAATATTCCATAGTGTATATGTACCATATTTTCTTTTCCTTTTTTTTTTTTTTTTTTTTTTGGAGACAGAGTCTCTCTCTCTTGCCCAGGCTGGAGTGCAGTGGCATGGTCTCGGCCCACTGCAACCTCTGACTCCTGGGTTCAAGTGATTCTCCTGCTTCAGCCTCCAAAGTAGATGGGATTACAGACACCTGCTACCATGCCCAGCTACTCTTTTGTATTTTTAGTAGAGATGGGGTTTCACCATGTTGGCCAGGCTGGTCATGTACCACATTTTCTTTATCCAGTCTATCATTAATGGGCATTCAGGTTGATTCCATGTCTTTGCAATTGTGAACAGTACTGCAGTGAACACATATGTGGATGTATCTTCATAATAGAATGATTTCTATTCTTTTGGGTATATACCTAGTGATGGGATTGCTGGGTCAAATGGTATTTCTGTCCCTAGGTCTTTGAGGAATTGCCACACTGTCCTCCAAAATGGTTGAACTAATATACACTCCCACCAACAGTGTGAAAGTGTTCCTTTCTCCCCACAACCTCACCAGCATCTGTTGCTTTTTGACTTTTTAGTAATAGCCATTCTGACTGGTGTGAGTGGTATCTCGCTGTGGTTTTGATTTGCACTTCTCTAAAGATCAGTGATGTTGAGCTTTTTTTCATGTTTGTTGGTTGCATGGATGTCTTCTATTGAGAAGTGTCTCTTCATGTCCTTTGCCCACTTTTTAATGGGGTTTTGTTTTTCATGTAAATTTCAACGTTTTCCAACCATCCAATGAGGAGGGAAGGAAAAAGATGAGCTTGTGCAGAAAGCAAAGGAACAGTTGTGAAAAATAGAGAGTTTAAAAAAATCTTTTAAAAAGTTATTGTTTGTCAGTGGTGTCCAATGTTACAGAGGTCAAGGAGAATGAGGATAGAAGGAGGACAACTAAGCTTAAGAATTGAAAAGTTATGGCCAGTGGTTGCCAGGGACCAGAGGTGAGAGCAATAAGGAGTTGTTGTTTAATGGGAATAAAGTTTTAGTTTTGCAGGATGAAAAAGTTCTGGAAATGGGTGATGGTGATGATTACATGACAATCTGAGTCATCATATTGTCACTGTATCATATTGTTATAGTTTATTAATATCATTGAGCTATACACTTAAAACGGTTAAGGTGGTAAGTTTTATAAGTATTTTACCACACACACAAAAATGAAAGTTATGCCATGTTCTATGCAAAAATCTATAGCTTATTGTGTTTTATGTTGTTGTTGTTTTTCATTTTAAGAGGAACATTCTGTTTTTTCTGCTTGTGGAAAATAATCAGTTATTTACATTGAATTACCCAGCAGTTCCCAATGATCAATAGTTATTTAGACATATTTTTCTCATCTGAGAAAAATTTCCTTTTGAATCAACTTTCCATGAAGATTTCTAATATATAAAAGGAAAAAAAATAAATTCCTTATAAAATCCAGATAATTAAATCTTTTGTCTGCAATTTTCTGGGGAATGTAGATACCATATTCATCCCAGTCTCTAAATCTTACATTTCTATTCTAACTCTTTCATATTGAAGACAAAGAAATTGAAGCCCAGAGGCTGAATGATATATAGATTACCCATGGTGCTGGCAGAAGGGCTGGGACAAGGACCCAGGTCTTCAGAGGCCCTGCTCTGTGTGCTTTCTGCCATGTCATGCTCTTTCCAAAGCAAGTTTTTCTCATAAATAATTCTGTAAATTTGTGTAGGAGTCTTATCTAGGAATTACATTAATAAAAGTCCTTTAAAAAAAGAAATTTCTTGTTTCAGAAAGAGGAAACAGGGTACTATATTTCAAATTAACGGTGTTAGAATGTTACACATTTCAACCAGTCTATAGTCTATAAATGACTGTAAGGCATAGTTATTATGCCGTGCTCACAAAGTACTCATAAATAGAGCTAATCACGTAATTAGATATTATTAACAGAATTGCTGTATAATGTAAGCTATTATCATTTCTAATCCTAGAAAATTTTATGGGTTATCATCCCTAAACTACTTTTGCCTAAAAACCATTCGGAACGCTGAAGAAGAAAAGAGGCAAAAATAAACAGGTAAGAGTTACATGACTCTTTATTCTCTCTTACCTATTGTTCTTGCACTGAGTTATTTCTCTGTGATTATAAAATTACTGATTTATTGAATGCTGTTTAGCACCATAACAGCTTTGCTTTCTCCTATGAATTATTACGTCTTATTAAAAAGGAAAGAGTGCTTTCACCTTCTTTCACCTTCTTGGATATAACCAATAACACTGACATTTGCCAGGGCCCAGGGGTGAGAGGAATAAGGAGTTGTTGTTTAATGGGCATAAAGTTTTAGTTTTGCAGGATGAAAAAGTTCTGGAAATGGATGGTGGTGATAATTACATGACAATATGTAATCAATCTCCTTAATCTCTTTGTAACATTGGACACCATTGACAATAACTTTTAAAAGTTTTTTTTTAACCTCTCTATCTTTCACAACTACTCCTATGCTTTCTGCACAAGCTCATATGTTTCCTTCCCTCCTCGTTGGATGGTTGAAAAACTTCAAAATTTACATGAAAAACACAACCCCATTAAAAAGTGGGCAAAGGACATTTGGATATAGCCAATGCAGAATGACATTTGAGTAGGGTCAACCCAGTGCCTGAATATGAGCCAAATATTTTTCTCATAATTAGATGTTTTGCATTCATTTGGCTAGTACAGGTATTCCTTGTTATCCTTGGGGGTTCCAGGACCCCCATGGATATCAAAATCCATAGATGCTCAAGTCCCTGATATAAAATGGGATGGATAGTATTTGCATGTAACCTACACACATCCTCCCAGTTACTTTTTTTTTTTTTAGAGTCTCACTCCATCTCAAAACAACAACAACAACAACAACAAAAAAAAAAACCAGGCTGGAGTGCAGTGGCACTATCTCAGCTCACTGCAACCTCTGCCTCCTGCATTCAAGCAATTTGCCTGCCTCTCCCTCCCTAGTAGCTGGGATAACAGGCGTGTGCCACCAGACCCAGCCAATTTTTGTATTTTTAGTAGAGACAGGGTTTCATCATGTTGGCCAGGCTGGTCTCGAACTCCTGACCTTAAGTAATCTCACTGACTCAGCCTCCCAAAGTGCTGGGATTACAGGCATAAACCACTGTGCCCAGCCCTCGCATATACTTTAAATCATCTCTAAATTACTTATAATACCTAATATAATGTAAATGCTATATAAATAGTTGTTATAATATACTGTTGTTTATGTATATTTTTATTGTTGTATTTTTATTGTTTTTTCCAAATATTTTTTCCAAATATTTCACAGTTGGTTGAATCCAGGGATGCGGAACCCACAGATAAGGAAGGCTGACTATACCCACACCTTCTGACGTTACTGTGGTAAATGAATGTTCTGTGGTGTGGGATGAGGGTGGTTCTGCAACCATAATGAAACTCGTCCCTCTGAGAATTTAGGCTTAACCTCTTAGCCAAATCATTGCTGGCCATTTTTAAGACTTGGTTCAAGCAAAACAATTGCTCTTGGCAGTCTAGGGAGGTGGGGAGTGAAACTGTTGCATTATAGAGTGAGAAAAGTCACCTTAAGTTGTGAATAAAGTATATACCACATTAACAGAAGCTAAGAAAAAGCTTGCCCCTCGAAGCTGATGTTTTTCATCAAAAAGAAGAAAATTTTTTTAAGTTATATAAGATGAAAATTGGATTTATCTATCTGTCAAATATGGCAGGAAAGATCAATTACTAGCCTGCAATAAGTAATAGAGTCACATTTCATTTAATGGCATGGAATGTGTAACTTAACTGTGTGGGGTCCTCACTGTGATGGGTTGGAATGTGGTACACATCTTCTAAATCTCAATAATTTCCTTGCAAGTCTGTGTCATTCTGGTAGTTAGGGCCAGATTTAGGGTATGGAAGTAAAACATTTCCTCAAGCACAATCAGGTAAGACAGCATAGAGCATGCCTTCCACAAAAAACATACTGGGTTTTTTCTTAAAATTTTTAAAATAATAATGTGAATTAGGCTATAAATAGAAAGCCAAATTATATTTTAATTGCTAAAACATAATAAAAAGCCTATCTCCTTGAAGGAAAATAAAAATTTTAAGTGTTTTTGCGTCAAAGAAAAAATAATCAAAACTGAAATTTCAGACAATTTAGAAATTACTGAAGAGGTGGCTACAATATTTTTTGTGAAAAAGATCAGAGGCAAAATCATAGCCATAAATACTTTCACTTTTCTATGCTAGATAATGCTAGTTTAAACTTTAAGTATATAATAGTTGTACATATTTTGGAGATACATGTGATATTTTGATACCTATATACCATGGGTAATGATCAAATTAGGGTAACTGGGAATCCATCACCTCAAACATTTATCTTTTCTTTGTGTTGAGAACATGGCAATTCTCTTCTAGCTATTTTAAAATATATATTAAATTACCGTTAACTGTAATTTCCCTACTCTACTATCAAACACTAGAACTTATTTCTTCTCTCTAACTGTATTTTTTACCCATTAACCAACTTCTCTTCATCCCAATAAAAAGTAATGTGATAAGCATTTACCTCAAAAAACTAAGGAAAACCAACCCCAAAACATTAAAATATAGTCACTAAGCCTGTGTAACATCTAAGGCATGTCCATAAAATAGAACACTCCGGACATTCTGTTTGATTAGGTACCCATTAGGTCCTATTCAGCACTATATGTACTGAAATGGCATATGTCCAAAAAGCATGACACGAAGAGACCAAAATACAGAATTGCTAACATGGTATGCCACAATTTATGTTTATTTTTTCTTTCTTTTTCAGGTGAAAATCCACATCAGTTCCTAGATCATCTATACATTGAAACAAGAAAAGTATGGGAAGTGGGTAACTGAAGGTCAGGAATGGGAATGCCATATATTTTACATTTTGTACTTTTCAGAGCTTTTTTGATTTCTACAAGAATCTATTATTTAGTCAAACATATAAATTTAAAAGTGGTCAGGGGAGCAGCTACACTTCGCAACTCTTTTTTTATTCCCTTTGAAGACACATAAAGTTCCTCTTGGCCATAGGCTCTCCCTTCCTACCCCTCTTCAACCCACTCCACCTGAAAGCCAAGTTTTCTATCCCTTCCAGACTCCCCAGTCAATGTCGGAAGGCCTCACAGGCCATGAGTTTAGCCCAGCCACCATTTTCTCCCATAACCTCACTTTCAGATTGGATAAGCCTCTATGTTCATAATGTCTATTTTCTCTTTTTCCTTTGATTCCCACCCATATTTTTTCCACTTAAAATCAGTACCGTGTGCCTATCCAGGAGTATTCTTGAATGAAATATATATATAGTTCTCAGGAGCATTGACTTTTTGTCATCGACATTGACATCTTTCCCTTCTATATATTTTAAATGTTTTTGAAATTATTTTAAAGAGTTTTGTGTAGTATTTGTTAAGTCTACATATGTCCATGGCTCCATGCTAATTATTTAATGCCCATGAAAGTAACGCAGTAATCTGTGTCTATGTGAAATTATTTGGTAGGTATGTATAACCCTGTAAGATGGCTAAAAGCTCAATCTACCAAAGACAGAAACAAATTCAGTGATACTGCAACTTATAAAAAGGAATATTTCCTATATTTTGAATTTTAAGCCTTTTTGCTTAATTCTTGTATTTTGTATTCACACTTTTATTTCATATTTGCTGCACACCTGAGCCTCTCTCAGCTTCAGGAGAAGTCATTTGCCCTAGCTACTGCCACCCCAAAATTCTGCCCCCCAGCTTTAATTCCAACTGAATATGATTCAGAAGTTGACACGTTACCATCACTGCCTGGTTATTAAGAGAAGATGCCCTAAGGAGTGGGATAGCAATGTGACAATCTTGAAGCCTGGTTCTCCTGTGTAAGATGTAAAGGCAATATAAAGGCAATATTCTTTCCTTACATACATTTTGAATGAGTTCTATGTGCAAAATTGAGCTGAGTTCCCTGCATGATTTTATGGTTACAGCTGAAATAATTAGGGATCACCTTTCCCATTAGCCATCAAATAAATCTATCCTGTCTGGGATTTTTTTTTTTTTTTAATTTCTAGGTACCATCTGTTTCAGTTTGGGTTGCTATAACAAAGTACAATAGATTGGGCGGCTTAAAACAATGCAAATTTATTTTCTCACAGTTCTAGAGTCTAGATCAAGGTGTAGGCAAATTTCGTTCCTACAGAGTCCTCTCTTTTAGGCTAGCATATAGCCGCCTTCTTGCTGTGTCCTCATATGGCCTTTCTTCTGTGTGTACATTTGTCTGTGTCTTATTCCCCTCTTCTTATGAGGGCAACAGTCAAATTGCATCGGGGCCCACACATACGACCTCATTTTATCTTAACTACCAATTTAAAGGTCCTATTTCCAAATATGGTCACATTTTGAGGTCCTAGGTTTAGAATGTCAACATACAAAGTTAGGGGGAAGAAATAATTCAGTCTATAAAGTTGACTAAAATATATTAAAGTCTGACTACAATATTGTCCTCTAGGATTATGTCATGGGCTATAACTAGGTGAAATTTTACAATGGGGTTCTTTTCATACTTTCGTAATTAAGATTTATTGGATTTTATGCATATAATTTCATTGACTTCTACACATAAAGCACAATTAGGCAGTGTTTCAGTGTACAATCTTTTGAAAAATTACTTGCAAAAAAAAGAAAAGAGGAAGGTCCTAATAATTCTGCTGCCTGCATCCATGTTATTCTGCAGTGCTCTTCCAAATTAAGGCTGGTCTGAGGCATATGACTTACTTTGACCTGTTAGACATTAATAATGAAAACATAAGCAGAGGCTTTAAAATCACTTGTGAGTTGGAGCTTGTCCTTTTGATGTTTGGGAACTTTTTCAATGATGTGAATAAGCCCAGGATGCAGGATGATGAGAGACACATGGCTCATCTCCCTAACCACAGCCAATTGCCAACCTAGCCCCAGAATTGAAGCCAACTGATGTGACCGCATTTACGCCAAGTGAGCCCAGCCAAGATCAGCACACCACCACCCAGCTGAACTCAGCCCAAACTGCCAACTCATGGAATCATGAGCTAAATTAATGGTTGTTGTTTTAAAGCAACAAAGTTTTGAGGCAGTTTGTTACACAGCAAAACCGAAATAATACAATGAAAACCTCAGATCTGCCGGGCGCAGTGGCTCACGCCTGTAATCCCAGCACTTTGGGAGGCTGAGGCGGGCGGATCACAAGGTCAGGAGATCAAGACCATCCTGGCTAACATGGAGAAACCCCGTCTGTCCTAAAAAGACAAAAAATTAGCTGGGTGTAGTGGCAGGCGCCTGTAGTCCCAGCTACTCGGGAGGCTGAGGCAGGAGAATGGCGAGAAGCCGGGAGGCGGAGCTTGCAGTGAGCCGAGATCGCGCCACTGCACTCCAGCCTGGGCAACGGAGAGAGACTCCGTCTCAAAAAAAAAAAAAAGAAAGAAAGAAAGAAAGAAAGAAAGAAAGAAAGAAAGAAAGAAAGAAAGAAAGAAAACCTCAGACCTAAGAATCTCAGGGCTTACTTATTTAAACACAAATGAATAGAATTAACATTTGCATGTTAAAGCATCAACAATAGAGTTAGTTAAAATCTTCAGAGATTAAAGAAAAGCCACCAAAAGGGAACTGATACATATTAAATAGGCTAAGAATAGCCAAGATGGATTAGTGTATGCCACAGAAAAAATGTTGGCAAAATGATGTCAGAATAACTCAAAAAAAGTGCCAGGTGCAGTGGTGCATGCCTGTAGTCCCAGCTACTGTGGAGGCTGAGGCAGGAGGACTGTTGCTTGATCATGCCTATGGATAGCACTACACTCCAGCCTGGGTAAAATAGCGAGACTCCCATCTCTAAAATAAAACATAAAAAATATTGTTGTCCCTTGGTATCTGCAAGGAATTTGTTCCAGGACTCCATTCCTCAACCCCCCAACCCCACCCACCTCATATACCAAAATCTGAGGATGCTTATTTCTCTAATATAAAATGGGGTAGTATTTGCATATAACCCCATGCACATCCTCCAGTATATCTTAAAACTTCTCTAGGTTTGTTATAATACCTAATATAAAGTAAATGCTATATAAATAGTTGTTATGCTGTATTGTTTTTATTAATATTATTTTTATTATTGTAATGTTATTTTTATTGTTGTTTTTCCCAAGTCTTTTCAATCCAGGCTTGCCTGAATTTGTAGATATGGAATCTGTGGATATGGAGGGCCAACTGTGTTAAGACGGATCTGGCCAAAATCACAGTTGCTGCAGTGAAATCTCACCCCATGTTATAGGATTCCCTTGTGAAATGGGGAAAATTATAACTAACTTGAATGAAGACTAATATAATTCAGTGGTAGAAATCTGAATTATAGACTACTTAAGAGGAGTATACCATAGCATTTAAAGTTATACAAATCAACGGCTAACAAAGTGTGGCCATGAAAGGATTTTTGCTAAGCCAAATAGAATCAATACATAAAATGATTTGCCATTGATTCATGAAGAGTATGTCAATGAGGCACAAGAGTGCTAAAGAATACAAAAAGAAAAAAGAATACAAAATAAAACAAAAAAGAATGAAAGAGAAGTAACTCATTTCCGTCTTGATCAGCAGGCCCTGGTAACAAACAGCATGCAATTCACCTGGCAGAAGAGGAGAAGGATCAGTTTTCAAACATTGAAGGCTGTGAGATTTTTGATTTTTGCTGATGACTCAGCTTTCTGAGGCAGGCAATTCCCTATGCAAAGCCTAGCTCAGCAACTCTAAGGAGTGGATAATGGTTCATTGCTAATTTGTGTCACCTAGATAAATTAGTCTGTCTTCTCAGGCAGGAAAAGACAGTGGCCGCAAAGCCCAAATTGGAATTCAATGGCCAGATGTGGCAGTTCATGATGAGGGTCCCTGGGGATGCACTAAGAATGCAATGCCACCTGAGACTCCTCACCATGAGAGATAAAAACTGGCAGAACAGAAGTTCAGTGACAAAAGAGCAGAAGTGAATGCATACAGTGAGGATGACTATATAATATATTGTCCAAACCAAAACAATTCTGGGAACAAAAATGGGTGCCATTAATAATTATGCTGATGCCACAGGTATGAACTGGAACTGTCCCAATTTTGAAGTCAAGAGTTCATGAAATCTTTATCATACGTAAATATGTATCATAATCAAAGAGAATCTGAAAGGAAAATATTCTAAAAACATACAAGGAGATAAAGAGGAAGTAAGTAGAAGACTGTAACTTTGGGGAAAAATGTCTACAGTCACTCCTTGGGGAAGAGGCAGCCCATACTCTCTATATCAAGGAAGATTTGTAGCTTCCAAAGATCCAGAAAACCAATCAACTGCCGCAGGAAGAAGAGATGCATTGTAGTAGCTAGTGGCTCACCACTGAGATTCAACTGCTTATGAAACAAACTAGGCTGAATAAACAGTGAACAATGGACACCTCTGCTATCAGGAACTCACTACTCACTTCCTTTTTTTTCTTTTTTTTTTTTTTTTTTTTTTTTTTTGAGACAGAGTGTCACTCTGTGGCTCAGGCTGGAGTGCAGTGGCGCAATCTCGGCTCACTGCAACCTCTGTCTCCCAGATTCAAGCGATTCTCCTGCCTCAGCTCCCCAAGTAGCTGGGATTACAAGCATGCACCACCACGCCCGGCTAATTTTTGTATTTTTAGTAGAGACAGGGTTTCACCTAAACACACACATCATTGTGGTAAGAGCTAGGAGGAAAACAAAAACAAGGACATAATAGACCATATCTATGGGTGGTGAGTAAAATGATGAATAGTTGATAAGTAAAGGACTAAGAAAACGACTTTTGAGCTGAGACTCAGAAGTAGAACTGGTGATGCAAAGACCGTGGTGGAAGAAACATTTCAGACAGAAGAAACAGCTGGTACAATAAGTTCTACAGCAAGAACAAGCAATGTGCCTGGAATAAAGGGAAGGAGGGAGAGTGACAGAAGATGAGATTAGAGAGTTGTGGGGGTGGGTGCAAATAATGTACAAAATTAGGGGCTTTTGAGTATACCAAAAAGTAATTAGAAATTCTTTGCCAAAGAGAGACATGATTCGACTTACCTTTTAAATACCCCAATTGCTCCCTGGAGAACATGTTGTAACCAGAAAAGAGAAGAATTTGAAGAGCAGTTAGTAGGCTGCTGCCATAGTCAGGCAGAGAGATGATTTGGATTAGTACAGATGGAGAGAAGGTATTTGGTTTGGGCTATGTTTTTTATGATTGGCATCTGGAGCTTGTGAGAAAGAGACACAAAGAAAGGTGGCATTTACCCAACCAAGTGGGAGGATGGTGCAATAAACAGAGTGGAAACTGGGGAAAAAAAGCAGGTTTACTTCTGCCTTGCAAATATTAAACTTGAGATGGCCATTAAACTGCCAAATGCAGAGGTCAAAACAGTAGTTGTATAAATGGCTCTGAGTCTCAAGAGAAAGGCCAGAGCTGGAGTTATAAATTTTTGAATCATTGAATGTAAATGTCATTTAAACCAAAGTACTAAGTGAGATTAGGTATGGGGAGAGAGAAAATAAAGAAAAGCTAATTGGGTGGCACTCGTTTTAAAATTTAGAGCCTGCACTGAAGGAGTCAACATAGGTAACTAGAAAAGAGTAGCCAATGAGGTAGAAAGAAAACAGAAAATATGGTGTCATAGAAGCCAAGAAAAGACAAAGCATTTAGAAAGACAGGGCCATCAGCTACATATGCAGGCTGCAGAGTGATTAAGAAGAACATGTAGACTCACTCTTTGAATTTTGCAATACAGGGATTAATAATGATATTGACAAGGTAAGTTTCAATAGCATGGTGGGGACAGGTACTCTACTATAGTGGGTTAAAAGGTAAAGAATTAGAGACTGTGACTTGAGACACATATTTCTAAAGTTTTGCTGTGACTCCTATTCACTCCTATAGAATCATGTGAGATGAGTAATAGTGCTCATAGAATCTGGTCCTGGAGATTCATTTCTATGTCTCTGGGTAGCTTAGCAGAGAGCTGCCTCAGGAAGTCCAAGTTAGCTCAACAGAAGAACACCAGTTACTGAGATCCAAAGGTTTTCTCCTTCCATCAAGACCACTTTTTGAATAAAAAGCACTCATGCTTACATTGTTGTTTACATAAGGGGCTGACAAACTATAGCCCTGTGGGGCCATATGTGTCAAATATGACTCATTACCTGTTTTGTAAATAAAGTTTTATTGATATACAGTTATGCTCATTAATGTGCATATTAGCTGTGGTTGCTTTCATACTATGCTGACAGAGGTGAATACCTGCAACAGAACCTGTGGCTCACAGAGCTAAAAATATTTACTCTTTAGCCCTTTACAGAAAAATTTTGCCAACTCTGAACTAGACAACAAGTCTTTAAAAACAGGCAGTCTTTATAAATATACAATCCCTATAGATGTCTTTAGATCCAGTCCCTATAAATATGGACAGCATTGCAGGGGCAAGGTCCTCTCCACTGAATCACTGGCCATGGTGCATTCAGTTCAGCTATGCCCAGGTTGGATCAACAACTTTCTGGCAAAAAAAAAAAAAGTACTTGAGGAATTGCATGTGCTCTGCTACTTCTCACTTCTCTGCTTTTGCATTTTCCCCTCCTAAGTCCTATTTTATGTCTGTATCATGCTAACTATAATGACCATGTCTAGGTTCCCTTTGCCACATGAAAGGCAACGACTGAACCATTTCTTTCACATTGTATTTGGGCTTTAAAAGGAAATAATATGAGAAATAAATTATTGAAGAATACATTTTAGATGTAGATATAGATGATATAGATTAGATGCAGACACATATAGATATAGATGATATATAGATTAGATGTAGATATATAGATATAGATAGATATAGATATAGATGATAGATTAGATATAGACATAGATGTAGATATAGATATGGATAAGATATAGATATAGATAGATATAGATAGGTTTTCTAGACCAAAACTTAAAGTTCCACAAACAACAGGGCTTTGCCTAGGGATGTTGATTATAGCTGATAGAAAAAGATATTTGACTGAGGTCCTAAGGCTCTGAATCTTGACTAGCTGACACTGTAGCTGGTAATACTGTGTAGGGAGGGAGCACTAAGCACAGAACATTCTCCAAGGAAATAAAATGCTCTATTACTAGTTAATTATTTGGAATCTAAATATCAGTGTAAGCTACTGCCTTGGTAAACTGGATGCTGAAAGTTCAGGGGGGTTTGGTATTTAAATTACCATTTCTCACGTGTCCCCTCCAGGAGACAAACATAAATAGCTAGCTAAAGTTGAGATCCAACTACCAGCTTTACGGGCAATAAATCTGGATGAAAGACCATTGCAAGGCCTTTTATGTCACTCCCTGTGTCATCAGAGCCAAGTGCAGTGGCTTTGCTCCCTGTTAATAAGGCTCAAACAGCATCCAAGTACTCCCCATTTTCACTAATTGGATTTGCCTCACTCTCTCTATTGGAGGAAGAAGTTGGATACAAGTTTCTCTGATACTGTTTCCTCCTGGAAAATGTAACAGCAGCCTCCATATGTAAATATAAGGATAGGCCTGTGATATGTTCCCTAACACTGGGCTGGATGAGCTATGGGCCTTACTTGTAATGGTTAGCTTTAGGCTTTAACTAAAATGAGGCTGAATGGCTTATTTCTCACCTCTCTAGAAGCAGTCCTTACCAGGGCCCTCCTCACTTATTACCCTTATATCGTCTAGGTCTTCCATGACCAGGAACTCTTTCCAAATAGAAGTGCACCCCAGCCCATCAGGCAGGGAAGAAAAAATAAGGAGAAAAGAGGCTCCAATGATGTCATCCAGTCCTGACAGAGAGATTTTCCTCTACCTACCAAGACCCACTAATTTTATGATGAAGACATATATTGGGGCACTTCTTTGTTGCCTTTGGAAAGACAGATTAGGGCATGTACCCTTGACTTCTACCTAGAGGTTATAAAATGCCTCAGACAGAAAGTATATCACGATGACCGAGAAGAAAATATTTTTTATTCTAATTGAGAAGAATTTAAGTAGAAATCTAAAAGGAAGACAAGATATTCTATTACAATAGGGGAAATATCAGAACCTTACTTCTGATGTTAAAAAATAAAAAGATTAACAGCAGATGAGTTTCCTAGTATTGAAAAAAAAACACAATTGAATGTACAAAAAGTCTACATCTATTTTAGCAGATATACCAGTGATACCAGTACATTCAATATCGGTTAGGGGAAAAAGTCAAGGTGAACTTGAGACTTAGCAGAGAAGATTAATTTTACCTTGTAAATATCCCTGAGACCTGGTGGTATAGAGTTCATTATGAAAATAGTGATCAAAACGTGTGTCTTGTTCAAAAGAAATCAATCAAATACAAATGGAAGCAAAATAAAATTACAGTTTAAAGAATTTGTAATGGAATGTATACAAATGTGAGGATGTCAATGCCTAGAAACCATATGGGTGAAGAAAAAAGGGAGAATTGCAGGCAAGCTATCACAGTGGGAGTGTTCTATAAGGGTGTGTTGCTGCATGCATACATATTTAATGTATTTCTGAAGTGGGCAGCAAAATTGGACTTGAGCTTTGTCAGAGATATAAAGAATGTTGAGGGCGACCATATTCTCCTACCTTCATGATTCCATAAAATAACTTCTACTCCAGGAAAGGACAGCAGGTCAGTAAAACTTTTATCTCTTCTCCCAACCCCTTATCCACTTTCTTACATAGGAAGAGGAATGAGCTATCCAACTGGTATAAATTTAAAAGAACCTGACAATTAATTTACTTTTCTGATTGGAGCAAGATAATGATATAAATGTCAGGTGACACATATTGGCTTTATCTCTTTGACCCGTTTCTCAGGGCTTGATATAGATGAGACAGTGTTTTCTCTTTTGGATGGATAATTTTCTGTCTGAATAGGAATTCCATCTAGATGTTATAGCTCTAACAACAAGAATATCGTGGTGACTGCAAATTATCTGCCTTAGAGACTCTTCTTCCCATGAGACGGCCTACAATCCACATTTATGGAATGGATCTCAGAAAGCACAACAGTGGTTGCAAGTCCAAGCCACCTACTCCAGGCCAGATCTAGTAATAATAAAATGAATCTATTAATCTCATATGTCTGTCATTTGTGTCTATTTCTCTCTTGGACCCCTATAATCCTAATAATGGGTACTTGAGTTATTTCTATTTTAGATTGCTTTAGATAATCCAAAAACAGCTGTATTTTAAAATATTATTTTCAGAGCTCTAGGCACACAGCTCACCTTGGTCTTAAGTTGCCTATCTTTTTGGGAGATCTAAATCCTATATCCTTTATAATCCAGCTTAGATGCCACATACATCTTTGACAAATATAGCCAGCCATAAGTTGAGTTTTCTCCAAATTCTAAATTCCTTAGAGCAGGAATAAATGAATCATAAATTTCTTTGTACTTCATCATCTTTACTTTCAAACCTTTCCCTTTCTATCTCTGTCAGCCAAACTAGAAGCCTCAGAGTCATTCTAGCCTCCTGCCTCCCATCCCTGCTTCTCCATATTTTGGATGACAATAAGTTGGATGATATTTGTCCCAGCCTATTCCAGTCAATGCAATGCCCATTGTCCTAGCATAAGTATTAAATGCCAACTTTTACTCTCAAAAGTACCCTTTTTAAAAGGTAAATTATATGTTCACCCTAAACCCATATCCAACGTTGCCTTCTTCCTATGTCTTAAATTGAGGCCCCCTTTACCCCCATTCTTAAAATATAAGTCCTAGTTCAGACTTTCATCAGTCTCATTACTGTAACAACCTTCTAATTACTCTTTTAGAGGCAAGACTTCAATTCTGTCTTCCACAGCTGCCAGAGTAGTCAGTCTAAAACTCAAATGCGTTCATGTCATTGCCTTATTTAAAACCCTTCTACAGCTCCCCATAGAAGAGCCCTACCTGCAATGTGTGGTTTTTTATTACGTTTAATATTCTATCAATTTCTTTTTATAAGTCAAACATTCGTTACACCAAAATGCAAGTGTTTACACACTGTATGCTTTTGATCTTTGCCCAGGCTGTCTCCTTTACCTGAAATGCCCTTTCCTTCCACTGCCATCTTTCCCCACATATCTGGTTAACTGCTGTTTATCCTTTAGGACTCAGCATAAACATCAGCTCATACCAGACAGCTTCCCTCACCACCCATGACCACCCCCCTGGTTTGGTTGGCAGGACCTTCCTCTATGTCACCATAATAACTTGGGTTCATCTCTCTTGAATTTAGAGTACAGTTAACATGTTTGTTTCTCTCCCAAAACTGGGAGATTATTGAGAATAAACAACCACTTATTCTTGATTTGGGAGGTCATGGCCCCAACACAATGCCAGTTTATAGTGGGTGATCCATAAATATTTTTTACAATATTTATCACAAAACATTTTAAATATACAGAGAAAAATAATACCGCAAGCACCTACACAGCTGCCACTTGAATTCTATCACTATCATTTTCCAAAACTGCTTTATCACATATTTATTCATTCCTCTAATCATTCATCAATCCATCTTGTTTTTAATACATTTCAAAGTAAATTGAAGACATTGACACATTTCCCTCTAAATCTTTCAGCATGCATATTAACTAAAGTTCATTAGTTGCTCATATTTCTTTTCTTTTGATACAAGATTTGCATACAATGAAATGCATAAATCTTAAGTGTACATTTCCTGGGTCTTGACAAATCTAGATGTACAGGTAAACTATTCATTCTTGATTTGTGTTTGCATCTTTGTCAAACAACAGTTGACTATAATTGTGTAGATCTATTTCTGAGCTATTTCATTACATTGATCTGTCTGTTCTTTCACCAATATCATCTTGATTACTATACCTTCATAGTAACTCTTGAAATTGGTCATTTCTGTCTATTACCATTTTCTCTCAGACTAAAGAACTTCTGTCAACACTTGTTCTAATCCAGGTCTACAGTAAAAAATCCTCTTAGTTTTCTTTTATCTAAAAATGTCTTCATTTTGCATTTATTCTTAAAGGATTTTTTTATTTCTGGATATAGAATTTCAGGTTAATAGTTTTCTCATTCAGCACTTTGAGCATTTTGTTCTAATGCATTCTGGCCTCCATTTTTTTCTAAGAAGAGGTCAGCAATGATTTAAATAGTCATTCTCCATTATATAAAGTGTCAGTTTGGGAAGCCACAGCCAAGATTTTCTCTTAATCTTAGGTTTTCTACAATTTGACTCTGTTTTTCCTGGGAAAGCTTTTGTTTATATATTTCCTGGTTAGGTTTTTATAAGTTTTTTAAATTTGTAAATTTATTACTTTCACCAAAGTAAAAATTTTGGTCATTACTTATGCTCCATTTACTCTCTCTTCTGTTTCTAAGACTTGAGTTCCACTTATGATTGATATTTTCATGTTTTGCCACGTCTCCAAGCCTCTGTTAATTTTTTAAAATATTTTTTCTGTTCTTTAGATTCAATAATTTCTATTAATCTGCCCTCAAGTTCATTGACTCTTTATCCTGTCACCACCTTTTTTTTAGGTAAGCCCATTCAGGTAAATTTTTTTAATTTAAATATCAAACTTTTGAGTTCTAGCATTTTCATTTCATTCTTTGCTTTTCTCTCTACTCATCTGCTCCAATTTACTTTTTAAAATTTGTTATGCGCCTGTCCTTGTCCTGGAGCATCATAATACCTACTTTAAAACTGTTGCTTGTTAATTCCAACATTTGATTAATCTCAAAGTTGATCTTCATTTACTTTCTTTTCTTTTGAGAATAAATGAAATTTTTCTAATTTTGCTATGTTAAGTAATTTTACATTGTAGTTTGCTGGATTCTGTCTTATTCCTCAAAGAGTGTTTTTGTTGTTGAGTTTGTTTATGTTAGTAGGTAATTAGCATAATATGCCACAAAAACATTAAACTGTTTCTTTGTTGGCAAGTTTTTTTGTTTTGTTGTTGTTGTTGTCTTTTTGTCTGTTTGCTTTTGAAGCAGGGTCTCACTCTCTCATTCAGGCCCAGGCTGGAGTGCAATGGCAGAATCTCAGGTCACTGCAACCTCCACCTCCTAGGTTCAAGCCTCACCCTCCCTAGTAGCTGGGATTGCAGGCACGTGCCACCATGCCTGGCTATTTTTTATATTTTTAGTACAGACAGGGTTTCACCATGTTGGCCAGCCTCATCTAAACTCTTGACCTCAAGTGATCCACCCACCTCAGCCTCCCAAACTGCTGGGATTAGAGGGGTGAGCCACCGCATCCAGCTTTAATTGCCTGCTTTAATCTAATCCTCAAGTAGGCTCCTTGGAATCTGCCCAGATATTCATGTTTCTGGGTTTAGGCAGAGAGTTGAGATGCCTTTATGGACAACAATTAGCTTCCTTCTCTCTGGTTTCATCACTTTCCAGAAGCTGTATTTTCTAGAACTTTGTTCTTTGATTCTTCAGACCAAAAATAATTCAGATTTTCTATCACAGTTTTATTATCCTACATCTATATTGGACAAACTGGGGCCTTCATTCAATATATAAACCTTGAAAATGGAACTAATTTACTGTCTTTCCCTTCTCCTAAGTGTTGACTCCCCTCCAAAATCTGCCTACGTTGTGTTGCTCTCTAGCACCTTTGGCCAATTTTTCATTTTGTTTTGGTTTTGTCTAGAATTTACAGTTGTTATCTACAGAAGGGTCAGAAAAAGGTTACTCAGACATTATTAGAAGCAAACCTTCACAATTCATAAATATTTATTCTTACTCTGTTACCTCAAAGACAGGGATCTTTATCTCTTTATTTACTGGTATATCACAAGTGCCAAAAATGGTGTATAGCATATTTTAAGTGCTCAATAAACATTTGTTGAATAAATGAACAGATGAATGGTTATTATTGCAATGTCTTATATACAAAAAACGTCTACCTTTTTCATAGAAAAACTATACTACATAGAATCATAACCCATAATCTCTTATTAAAAGTAACAACTGTTGACAATTTTTCATATTTGCTTTGTATATCTTTTTTAAGTTAAAGAGTGATGAAATTATAAAGTAAAAGACCCCTTAATGTCTTAATTTTTCACCCTAACTTTGAGCTCCAGTGTATGTATCTTTGTATTTTAATTACAGAGAATTCATTAATCTTTTCAATTTCCCAAAAGGAAGAAAGGAACAAAAACTATAATAAGTAATTCTTCTTTAAAAAGTTAGGAAAATGACATATTTAATGCAACAAAACTTTATGGCAAGTTTTCTCAGCACTAATATATGCCATAAATCACTAAGGGTAGCCAATAGTGCATAGCACTTCCCAAACACCTCTAACCTAGAACACTTGCCCTAGAACACTTCATAATACTACTGTTCCTTGAAACTCACTTGGCAGAAAACTATTATGCAATTGTCCCTAATTTTTTTTTTTTTTTTTTTTTTTTTTTTTTGAGATGGAGTCTTGCCCTGTCCCAGGCTGGAATGCGGTGGTGCGATCTCGGCTCACTGCAATCTTCACCTCCCAAGTTCAAACAATTCTCCTGCCTCAACCTCCTGAGTAGCTGGGACTACAGATGTGCACCATGACACCCTGCTAATTTTTTCGTATTTTTAGTAGAGACAAGGTTTCACCATGTTGGCCGGGATGGTCTTGATCTCCTGACCTCATGATCCACCTGCCTTGGCTTCCCAAAGAGCTGAGATTACAGGTGTGAGCCACTGTGCCCAGCCGAAATTGTCCCTTATTTCTGATGCAAAAACTTAGGCATTAAAAGCTATCCTCTGATAGATTAATCAGCATGGTATCTCTTTAGTTCTCCCAATGGCGTACTCTCTCCTTCTCCATTGAGCCTTCTACCTTTTCATTACATTTGCCTTAAGTAAAGTCAGTCATCATTCTCAGTTATTTACATGTTGATCCAAACATAAAAGAGAATAAAACAGCAGAGCAGAGTGAAGCAGCAATTAAGAACCTGGAGATATAAAAGGCAATTGCTTTCAAGAGGATTCACCCGGCACACAGAACTTTCTTTCATGATTAAATTCTTTTTGAAATCCTAAATCAAAGGTGCAGCCTATCAGAGAGCTGGGAAATCCATAACCAAAAAAAAAGTGCCATTGATGAGAGCCGTTTTGGAAATACACTGAGTGCTTTTTGTCAGCATTTGCTACCTAAGCACGTGTGGGAAACTGCAATACATGCTGAGCATTTTCTTTATATACAAAATTCTACAATAAAGTGCCCAGTGACAGAGAAAAAAAGAAATAAAACACAATTGGCAAAGTCAAAGCAAGCAGAATTAGTGCCTCCAAGCCACAGCCCAGGTATCTCTAGACCCCTGAGGGGATTGGCTGGAAACTATAGCTTTCATTCAGTGCTTTCAGAACTCTATTAATTTTTTTCTGCTTGGCTGAGTCAGGACTATATAAGGGACATGCAAGGGGCAGGACAAATCCATTTCTAAAACTCTTCAATCAAATCCTGAATAGACACCAGTAATATTCAAAAAGTAACAACCATGAGTAATAAATGTCCTTGGAAATCCAGAAGATTTTCTAATCAAAGACCAAAAAGTCCCAAACTGGGTACACCACGTATAAGCCAATTAATCAGTTATGCGGGTTCTGCTGATACAGCTTCCATTTTGTGGTGTTTCCATTTTTCATTTTCACTTTGAAGCAACTGACGTCAAAAGCAATTTAGAAGATGGCGGAAGAGAGTGAGGGTCAGAGGGATGTGTCCTTAGGTCTTTTCCAGTTGGGCAGACACACACACACAAAAGTAGATTGATTAAAAGAGAAGTAAGGCCATTTATGTGGAGACCCAGAAGTCTACTTTGTACCATCAGGGCAATCAGGGGAAAATCAATCCCCCATGCTGACTACAAGGGTTGCCATGAATTAAGTATTTCTCTTTCTTTTTAAAAAACTGAAAATAATAATTTTCTGATGACAACAGAAATGTATGCCCATGAATGTAATCAGACCTAACAGGGAGGTATAATGAAGGAAGTAAAAATCACCCCAATTATGCATATATTATGGGTTTATTAGTACTGTTAACACCTTGACTTATACTCATGTAGATTTCCATGATACATAAATCACACACTTTTAAAATGTTATAAAAATGGATTCCTCCTTTGCTTGCTGTTTTATAACTTTATTCCACTTGACTACATATCATGATCACTTTTCTGTATCAGTAAAGTGATTATCATCATTTTGAATAGCTACATCATCATTTTGAATAGCTTCATCATCATTTTGAATAGCTACAAAGTATTTCATTAATCGGATGCATCACATTTCATTTGTCCAAGTCTATTTCTGAATATTTAATGTATCTCTATTAAAAACAATGCATTATAAACATACTGGCTTATACATCCTTGCATACTTATTCCTCGGGTGGGGGAAAAACATAGATGTGCAACTTCTGAGTCAAAAAAGCATATATATCTAAAATGTTTATATATTTGGCTAGGTTGCACTCTAGGGAAGAAAAAAGTTGTATCAGGTTACACTCCCCCCAATGGTGCGTGTGAATCAAGACTTAGTTTCAGTACTTGAGATCTGAGATGCTTCTTTCTGGAATTGGGTGGTAGGGTTTTACCCACGCTAATAGAGCCCTATCTCCCTGAAGGCAGAGTCAGCCTGATTCATCTCTGTATGCCCCAAAGCACTGAGAATGCCATTGGTTCCACAGTGGCTGCCTAATAAATATTCTGATAAAAAGGCAAAGTTTTTATCACGACCTCTGAGCCCCATAGTGTCTGCCTGCCCCCATTTCCTTTCCAACTTCTCCTACCACTTTTCTCCTATGAACTTTACTCCTGCTGATATCTACACGGCTCATACCAAGGTCACATTATCAGCAAGGACTTCCTATTTCAAACTGCAACCTTCCCATCATTTTCTACGCTCCTTCCATTTTATATATATGTTTGTTTTGTTTTGTTTTTTGAGATGGAGTCTCACTCTGTCTCCCAGGCTGGAGTGCAGTGGTGCAATCTTGGTTCACTGCAACCTCCACCTCCTGGGTTCAAGCAATTCTCCTACTTTAGCCTCCTGAGTGGCTGAGATTACAGGCATGCGCCACCACACCCAGCTAATTTTTGTATTTTTAGTAAAGACAGGGTTTTGTCATGTTGACCAGGCTGGTCTCAAACTCCTGAACTCAGTTGATCCTCCCGCTTCCGCCTCCCAAAGTGCTGGGATTACGGGCATGAGCCACCGCACTTGGCCCTATGATATATATTTTTTCATCATTACCTTTATTATCATGTAGCACTATATATTTTGTCTGTTTATCTTGCTTATTTTCAGCTTCCATTAACTAGAGCAGGAATTTTTGTCTGTTTTGTTTATTGCTATATTCCCAGCACCTAGAAGAGGTGCTTAGTAAATATATGTGAAAATAAGAAACTAATTTATTAAAATAAAGAATGAAGATATCTACAAGCAGAAAGTTAATTGCTGGAACATAAATGAGGGCACAAAGAGAGAAAACATATAGTAGATGAACTCAATAAGACTAACCTATACACCTGTGTTACATTATCAGACGTGTACAGGCATTCAATATGTATTTGAAGTTGGAAGTGAGAGAATACAGGTAACCTTGAAAAGTTTACCAGCCACTTGGGGATATAAAACACATGTAATACTTTCACAAACTCCATAGTGCAAAGTAAAAATACATTTTAAAGTCAAAATTAACATAATGTCAATATTAAGGAGGTACAACAAGAGCCACAATTGATGAATAGAAAAGGTGGTTTAGAAAACAAGGGACATGGTTCTAAAGGAGGTAAAGATGTGAATGTGTGAGCAGGTGTGTTCATTGCATGGAAGAGCAAGTGAAGAGAGCTTTTTCATTTACTCATAAACATCAGTTAAGCATATTTTTATATTCAAGACATTCAGTTGGAACAGGGAAACAAGGCACAAACGCTGCCCTCAGGGAGTCTATAACCCAGGTGGAGGGAAATGTGTGTTAAGTACCATTGTGATACCGCTGGGATCCTAACCCAGGTGAGTAGACGAGTGAGGAGGGAGGCATTGATACGAAAGGCAGTTTATGAGCTAAGTTTTGAAGGTCATATCAAATAAGAATTAACCAGAAGATACACAAGGAATGCTTACAAGGAAAGTGTGGTGCTCGTGGAACAGCTGGCAGGGAAGTCCATCTGAAGCTGAAAGGCCTGAAACACCAGTAGTAAGACATGCCGGAGAGGTGAGCACGTGCAGGGATGGGACAGCTTTCCTCCTGGATTTGTCTGAACCTTGGAGCCGATGGGCTCCGTGGAAGGAATTAAGAAGAGCAGTCATGCCGGGTGTGGTGGCTCATGCCTGTAATCCCAGCACTTTGGGAGGCCGAGGCGAGCGGATCACGAGGTCAGGAGATCGAGACCATCCTGGCTAACACCGTGAAACCCCGTCTCTACTGAAAATACAAAAAAACTAGCCGGGCGTTGTGGCGGGTGCCTGTAGTCTCAGCTACTCGGGAGGCTGAGGCAGAACTTGCAGTAAGGCGAGATCGTGCCACTGCACTCCAGCCTGGGCGACAGAGCAAGACTCCATCTCAAAAAAAAAAAAAGAAAAAGAAAAAAAGAAAAGAAAAGCAGTCATACAGTCAACTTTAATCTTTAATAAACTCACCTCACAAATTTTCAGACATATAGAACAGACTAAAAAAGAACAAGAATCTGCTTAATAGGACCTGAAGCCTCTGCCAGAACTATGGAACTAAAGTAAAAGATGAAAGGTGAAATTCAGCCTTTAGCTCTCAGCAGGGCTGCAGCAGTGGGTGCCCCAGGTGACAGAGGGGGACAGCAGCAGAGGGCACCGTGTTAGGAAGGCGATCCCAGCTGCTCCTTCTAGAAAAGCCAGGAAGCATTGTGGACAGAAATCAGAAGATACAGGGTGGGATTTGGCTTATTTTCAGGTCAATTCCTTTCCACTTATAGTTTCATCTGTTAAGTGATTCACAGAATATCTGATCAAAATTGACTTTTATTGAATAAGGAAATAAATATGTGACAAACTACAAAAGCCTTCCTACCTTGTGCCATTTATCATCATTTTTTTCTCTATTGCAACAAATAGAGGTGGGGACGATATGAAAAACAACTGGCCTCTAGACTGAGCGTATGTACTATGCACTTATGCACTAAGAAAAATGTTTCATAACAACAATGTATTTGCATGCCTGAATCACCTGGAGAACTTTTAAAAAGTACTGATGCCTGGCGGGCGGATCACCTGAGGTCAGGAGTTGAAGACTAGCCTGGCCAACGTGGTGAAACCCCGTGTCTACTAAAAATACAAAATTAGCCAGGTGTGGTAGTGGGCACCTGTAATCCCAGCCACTAGGGAGGCTGAGGCAGGAAAATTGCTTGAACCCAGGAGGCGGAGGTTGTAGTGAACCAAGATCGCACCATTGCACTCCAGCCTGGGCAACAAGAGCAAAACTCCGTCTCAAAAAAAAAAAAAGAGAAAAAAAAGAAAAAAAAAGTACTGATGCCTGGGTACTATCCCCAGAAACTGATTTGGTGGGTTCAGTGTGGTACCTGGGAATCAGTAATTATAATCTACATATTAAATATCCTAAGAAATCTAGTGATAAAAATCAACTTCCACAGTGTATAGCCAAGAATTTCCAAAATGTATTTCACCATGAGTTCTTTTCTTTTGCAGATCACTTATTAACATCTACCAAACTATGAATCTTCAGCCAAATATAATTTGAGAAGTGCTAGTCTTTCTTTTTTAAAAAAATAAATGTTCAGGAAAAATTGTATACATTCATCACTGTTCCATATTAACCATCAATCATATTTAAATGAAACCTGAAGAAGAACATTGAACTTTCATTAATCCTCCTCATTAGGTATAATTGTTTTCAGACAAGTGTTAAGCAAATAAACAATGAACATTTCTCTTTTCTACCAGAGACTATGAAACAGAATTAAAAGTCCGCTACCCCATCACTGTCTTTTGCTCACCCAGTTGAGCTACAATAGATCCTGCTCCAGGATAGCAAATACTTCCTCAAAGCAAATGTCTTAATAATTTACAACTCCCCTTCATTTTTTTCATGACCTATGGCACAGTTTCATGATCCACAAAACAACTAGCCCACGTAAGTCACTTAATAAATATTAAATAAGCCCTTTGGAGGCAATGCATGGTAGCGAAAATAGCATATTCTGTTGCAAGAGCCAGGTCTGAGTTTAAATTACATTTCCACTACTTATTAGCTTTGAATCCTAGGACAAATTTACCTCTCTGATCCTGAATTTGACTAATAAAGTGAAGATACCCAAAATATCTAATTTTCAGGCTTGTTGGGAGATTAAAATGTGTATATGTAAACTGCATCACAAATAAGGTGCCCAATAAATTGTTGTTTGAATGAATGGTTTCTCAAGTAATGAAATGGTTATTTTTTAATCAGAAACTGCTTTAAAATTTTTGCTGAGTATCATGTCAGAGAAGGTTTAAAATAAAGTTTTGTCCTCTATTCACAGGTCATTTTTAAAATAGTTGTGCATTCTGCAGGAAACTCAAAACAAGCTATCAAAAGTTCCCATAGCGATACCGCCATAGCCCTCTAGTATAGCTGATGCCGTAGACATAATCATAAATCCTTAATTTTCTGTTCCTGAGCAGATATTAACAATGAGCTTCTTTATGCTTCTGTTTATACAAGCATATTAATGCCAAGCATATGTGTATGCCGACACATGTGGGCGGCCAAATGGCTGGGGTTATTGATGAAAGCAAACATATAAATATGGCTGCTCTCAGAAAGTTCTTTCATGCAAGAATATTGAAAGGTCCCAGAATTGGGGAAAACACTGCAATTATCTGTTTCAACTCAGATCTAATACCCAAAATCATCCAATTCCAGAAGCTCATTCCTTTGCGTAGATGGCAATGTTATTTTATTCATGTTCTTAGAGACCAATTGTAAAGTGACCTGTGGTGTAAATTTAATGAGTAAGGAGTCCTATCTCAGAAGATTATTTACATTACTACTTATTAAAGACTTTGTGACCGCTCACCTTGCAAAATGGATTCCTGTTGTATGCCGCTTTAGAGAGGTATTTGAAAGAGGTGGTTTTCCTTGTCTCTTATTCAAAGTTCCCTGATGCTGAAGAACCTTTCAATTGCTTCCCTTTGGGTTAGAAGTCACAGCTGAAAATTCTTGATGTGACCTTGAGAGCCAGCTTGCTTACCTTACTGACTTAAATGCTTGCCACCAGCCCTCCCCTAACCCCCAAGTCTCCATACTCCAGTCATATTAAACTATTCTACCCTCAAATTCTCCTGCCTGCCCGAGGCCCCTATAACCTTCCCTAGGAATGTTCTGTCTACCCCTCGCTGAACCTAACTAGCATTTATTCAACTTCCCTTGAGCTCTTTCCCACTCCCAGCTGAGTTATATATCCCTTATTAGTGACTCTCCCGATAATACGTTTACAACACTCACCATCAGTTACTCCAGACCTACTTTCCCTTATAAACTGTGAGCTTCTGAGAGCTGGGACTGTCCCTGTCTAGTTCAACACTACCGCCAGCACCAATACAATTTATTTCTTTTGTTATTTGTTGTTGTTGAGATGGAATCTCACTCTGTCACCCAGGCTGGAGTGCAGTGGTGTGATCTTGGCTCAGTAGAATCTCTGCCTCCCAGGTTCAAGCCATTCTCCTACTTCAGCCTCCTCAGTAGCTGGGATTACAGGCACCTGCCACCATACCCGGCTAATTTTTGTATTTTTATTACAGATGGGGTTTCGCCATGTTGGCCAGGCTGGTTGTGAACTCCTGACCTCAGTTAATCCTCCCACCTCAGCCTCCCAAAGTGCTGGGATTACAGCTGTGAGCCACTGCACCCGGCATATTTCTAATACATAACTGAACATGGTGAATGAACAATAATTTCAGGAAGAAGTTGAGCTTTTCATCAGCATTCACTTTTTTTTCCATCTTGTTACTTACCTCAAAAAAGGAAAAGCAGAAGAAAGAACGTGCTACCTGTGGCATCTTCTTATGTGAGCTGAATCTTAATCTGAGTAATTTCACAGGCATCAGTCAGAGCTTTTTACTTAAAGTGGCTGCTGCAAGAAAGGCTTTAATTTTTAATATTCTACTTATCCAAATAATAAGAAACATAATCAGCATTTCATGTTTGTTCATTAAAAATATATGACATGTGTAATTATTAAACCATCATAATAGAGACTGAAAATAATTTATAAAGTAAACACAATTTAAGTGACTTACCTTACATACTTTTTAATTAAAATAAGCCTGCTTTTATAAATCAGCTGTCGGTTATTCTTTTGCTAATTTTCCTCTGCAAATCTGCTTTACCCCCTTGTTATACTTTGAATGAACCAAATGCATACAAATAAAACAAACTTTTATAATGCAGAGATTTTAAAAACACAATTGATACAAGACTGTTTTTACTTATCTCAAATGTTGCTTGATGAAAACTAGGTTTAATACAAGGGCAAATAACATTAGATTGAGAATATCTAGAAATAAATAGAAAGTCTTAGGAGATGATACTACTTTTTCATGTCTTATTTCATTTCAGAACTTACGATTCACTTTGTTCTTGATGTGTGTATACAGCCAAAACTATTTTCACCTTTCTCTTCCATGATGACTCTCATTCACTAGCTCGTAAATGCAATAAGAATAAGGTGGTGGTAGAGTAAAAAGCTGAGAGATACCTTTGAAAAAACTAAGAAATAGGTTTAAAGTGAGAGTGTGTGTGTGTGTGTGTGTGTCTAAGGCATGATCCAGAGTGGAAATAACTGAGCCGTGAGTGATAATTGAGAAGATAAACAAAACCACATGTGCACAACCCCTCTGAGGAATAAGAAGTAGATGGCAGACATGAAGTGTCTCATCAAAGAGCTCTCAGCCCGGCCCACCAAGTAGACTCAAAGACCCAGGAAAAACAAGTTGCTCCCTGAAAAGGAGCAGTTGTGAAAGAGTTAAGCAAGAGACGAGTCAGCCTCCATTTTATCCTCTTTTGTCCTTTTCATTCCAGTTCAGACAGAATTTGGGATTGGCTGATTCATTATGTTTTTGAAAAAAAGAAACATCCTCCAAATTAAAAAGAAATCTTTTTTTAGTCCATCCCTCTCCTGAGACTTTAATCTTAATGGAAAACATTGGCAAATTATTTTTTTCTACAGCCAGCCCCTTTAAGATGTGTCTGAAAATCTACATTTTTAAAATTAGTTTGTTTTAAAAATAAATTTTACATAAATATCACTGCTTTATGAACTGTGGAAAGTCTCCCACTCTGACATGAAGCATTATTTATCTTAGGCAATGAAATGTAAAGCTATTTTTTCAGACATTGATTAGTTCTCATTTTGAACCCATTTACATTTAAACCAGTTCAGTTTGTGGGTTGCTCATTAATTCAGTGAAAGAAAGGAGGAAGGGGAAGGAAGGAAGCAAGGGATGAAGGGAGGGAGGGAGGGAAGGGAATAAAGAGTATAGAAAGAAGAAGAGAAAAAGAGAGAGAAGAAAGAAAGAGAAGAGAAAAAGAGAAAGGAAGAAAGAGTATAGAAAGAAGAAGAGAAAAGAGAGAAAGAAGAGAAAAATAGAAAATAAGAGAAAAAGAAAGAAAAAGTGAGAAAGCAAGCAAGAATGAAAGAAAAAGAAAGACAGAAGAAAGAAAGAGAAAGAAAGAAAGAAGGAAAAGAAAGAAAGGAAAGAAAGAAATAAAAGAAAGAAAGAAAAAGAAAAAGAAAGGAAAGAAGAAAGAAAGAAAGAAAGAAAGAAAGAAAGAAAGAAAGAAAGAAAAGAAAAGAAGGAAGGAAGATTCTTTAGGTAACATATGTAGAGAAACTGGAGTGTTTCCTGTATATCCACAGATTAGACAGTAATTCCCAAGACATATCAAATGTTTTCTTTGGGTTATAGAATAATGATGCTTTAGTCCAAATCCTCAGCATGATCACAGGAAAACTAGAGTAAGTCTGGAGGGACTCTGTATGCTGAGTATTTAGAAGTCACTAACTTCAGAGGGTGGACTTCTTTCTACATATCATTAGCCAGTTGCCAGAATAAAGAAACTTACAGTTGCTTACACATGGCTAAGAAGTCCTATAATCAAGATTTAGTAAGGAAATATAAAACATACTACTGAAAGAACAGAGAAGTTCATTCTAATGGGAAAACTTGCTACTCAGAAGGCTACAAGATCATGACTCCTTAGGGGAAATTTAGAGATGAGTCACTTGGTCTAATGCACCCACATTTAAGCATAAGTACATTAAAGGGTTCATATAGCATCTAAATCTTCCTCAAGAGAAAACCCTTTAAGTTGGAGGACTTGGTATATCTGTCTGTTAATTATGTTGGTATACAGAGCAGAAGTTGAGAAAAGAAAAACATTATTATTTCAAGAAAAGAAAACCATTATTCTTTCAGGTGTTGAGACCATCGAATATCAACCACAAAGTTATAGAAAGAAGTTTTGTAAAGATGTGAATCCCATTACATCAAAGCCCAATAATCAAGGCTATTAGAAAAACTAGGAAATAATTCCAAATACTAGAAAGAGATAATAGATTTTATCTCCTTTAATTTAAAGCTCATATCTATTTATGCACAAGAAACAGTACACAGTTGATGCAGTCTTCTAAACATGTGCACTTAAATGTCAGATTACATAGAAGATTATGGAAAGCAAAAACAAAAGAAAAGGAAAAATACTGGGAAAGATCTTCCTGAATGTAACCAATGTTTAGTGGATCTTGTAGGCATTTAGAACTGCCACTGTCGGCCGGGCGCGGTGGCTCACGCCTGTAATCCCAGCACTTTGGGAGGCCGAGGCGGGCGGATCACAAGGTCAGGAGATTGAGACCATCCTGGCTAACACGGTGGAACCCCGTCTCTACTAAAAATACAAAAAATTAGCTGGGCACGGTGGTGGGCGCCTGTAGTCCCAGCTACTCGGGAAGCTGAGGCAGGAGAATGGCGTGAACTCGGGAGGCAGAGCTTGCAGTGAGCCGAGATTGTGCCACTGCACTCCAGCCTGGGCCACAGAGCGAGACTCCGTCTCAAAAAAAAAAAAAAAGAACTGCCACTGTCATGTCTACTTGTTGGGTTTGCTCAGAATCTCTTCCTCCTCCTCTAGTAGGAGCACCTTTCTCTCCTGTAGCACCACCCTCTTAAAATCCACAATCAGGCCGGGCGCGTTGGCTCACGCTTGTAATCCCAGCACTTTGGGAGGCCGACGCGGGCGGATCACGAGGTCAGGAGATCGAGACCACGGTGAAACCCTGTCTCTACTAAAAATGCAAAAAATTAGCCGGGCGTGGTGGCGGGCGCCTGTAGTCCCAGCTACTTGGAGAGGCTCAGGCAGGAGAATGGCATGAACCCGGGAGGCGGAGTTTGCAGTGAGCCGAGATCGCACCACTGCACTCCAGCCTGGGTGACAGAGCAAGACTCCGTCTCAAAAAAAAAAAAAAAAAAAAATCCACAATCAATCTTGATGCCTGGCCCCACCTGCCAAAGGGATGAAGGATTATTCAGGTTTCACCAATGAGAGGATATCATTTTCTTAACTAATTTTTTCAGGGATGGGCATCTAACACCAACATGGTCAATTAAAGTCTATCTTGAGATTTGGTGCTGACAGAGTCGGGAACTCTGTCTTTTGGTGGGTTCACAAACAGTAAGTGCATGCTTTGGGCTACCAGGGCCCATCTCTCCTAACAAATGGCTAGAAACTGCATGAAAAAGACAAAAAGTATAGAACCACGAAATGGAGATTAAAATAGAAATATGATCACATTTTTCAAGCCCCTGGATCAAGCTGTGCCCAAAACTATCCAGACTGCCCTATAAGATGAAACACCAAGTGTCCTTTTCATTTGTTTGTGTTGTGTTTCTGTCACTTGCACCTGAACGAGTCCTGATTACTATAACACAAATGTGTTTCGATGGTTAACAGCACAGACAGCACCAAATGTTTACTCAAAATACTAGAAATAACTTACTAATTTACAAATTTCTATAATAAATTCTACAAAAACAAAATGATCGAAAACCTGAACTCAAACTTCGTATTTGAGCTCTTTGGTATCATAATATCACATGTGTGTAGAGACTTTTTTGAGATTTAGTATCATGGCGATCCTAACACAGGGTTGCAAACAGCAGTTTGTGTGTTCTGATAACCATTGTGACGTTCTCTGGGATAATTTTGTTTTGTTTTGCTTTCCCATAGCCACAGATGGTATCCCTGGCCCTTTTCTTAAAAAGTTACTTACGCACGGCTTTTCTCAAAAAGATGCTTAAGTCCTTTGTAACTGTGAGGACAAAGATAACATGGATAAAACTAAACTTTTTAATGGAAAACAAAGAAGGGCTCTACTTAGGATAGGTTAACAGATAGGTCAACAAAGTAACCCTCCTATATGAAGAACACAGCCTGTATAAGAATCGTGTGAATTGTAATGCCTGCTTAAATTTTTCCTTCAGTATCATGGGAGACAAATAAATATCTCTGTTATCTCAGTTACTGACATTCTTTGTGCTATAAGGAGGATATGGTAGAAACCTGGACATGACCTAAAAGATTTTTTTTTTAATTCTAAAATGGCATACATTCCTAAGAGGCATATACTTCTGTCCTAAATTCATATACAGCCTTCTCAGGCCCTTAACTTTCAGCCATAGTTATATTTGGTAGTCATAGATGTTGTTTTTCAAAGACTGTGACTATATAAGTTATCTTGAATCTAGCAAAATAGGCATCATCATTTTGACCCTGTAAATGGGAGTAATTCCATAGAGTGACTCTGCAAATTATATTGTAACCAATCCACCCTTCTTAACCAAATCTTACCTTTTTCTATCCAGTTCTGAAAAACTTAGAAAGAATTTTGCTCCATGTTCTACCTAGTAACGCCTGATTTCCCTTAACTCAGAGCCCCTTAGAGCCTTATGTTCAGTTGCAAAATTGCTGAGAAAGCTAGAAAGCAGAGCAAAGAGCTGAACTGCAGCACCCAGGCTGTGGGAAACTTGGGGAGCGCTGTAGTAACCAAGCGACAGCGATTTGTTTTTTCTCTCTTCTTAAGCCATGCCTCCAATGACATATACATCCTAGAAAATGAAGCAGTATTATAAAGTGGCTAATAGTCCCCTGTCCTTCAGAATCTTTAAGGAGAAATTGCCACTGAATTTTATTAGAACCTGTTTTTATGGCAATTTATACCAAGAGCCATAAAAATGTATCATTCCCTGTCACCCAAAAATTCCACTCCTGGGAATGTTTCCTAGGAATATAATTTAACAGAAGGGAAAACTAAATGCACGATAATGTTATTTACAGCTTTAACTAAAATAGCAAAGCATCAGAAGTAATCTACATGTATAATAAAAATGAATCTTTAAGTGTATAATTCAATGGAATATCACACAGCCATAAAATTATAATTATACTGTTATGATATAATATTCAGCGTAAATGTATAAAAACGTTATATTCATTACGATTACAACTACAAACACTAAAAATTTATATAGATGAACACTAAGATGAATGTAAAAAAATAAAAGTAATCATATTAGGATTGTGAGGTCATTGGTGATCTTTCTTTTGTCAAAATTAATTTATGTTATTATAAATCAGCTATGATTTTTTAAAGAAAACTTATCTTCTCCATCAGAGAAGAAAAGTCAACCTCAGCTTCTCATTCATTACCTAAAGAGGCTGGTACTGAGCATCTCTTTTGTGCCAGGGTTCATTTGAAATTAGGCATATATTCATCAGGAGATTAAAGTCAAAGTCAACTATTCTCTGACCGACATTTCTTCCCTATTGTCCCACAGCATTAGAAAGTATTACAGGTCCTTGTTACCTTATATTTCTGTAATTACCATATTTTGTTAAAAACTGGATGTCCATTTTCTCCACATCTTAAATATTTCTGAAATTGAAATACATTCTCTAACTGATGGTGTCTTAAAACACTGCCACCCAGGTAGCAGTTGTGAGGAAGTTGCAATTGCCGCACATGTGCAAACTTGGTCATAGATCTTCATATGGTTGTCACTTTAGTTGAGTTATTTGCACTGCTGGTGCTACAAATGATAAGTCTCATTGTGTTCCTTAAAATTTCGCACTATTACTCGGCATTAAATAAAATGTGATAGACAAGCAGAAAGGCAAGGATACTGAGCAACACAGTATAAATCTAATAACAGTGAAGCAAATATTCTTCATGGGAGGAATGATTATAATTCCACATCTTCCTGCAATAACAAACAATTTATTTCACTTGCACAAAGTGAAGATGCACAAAAATGCATACACGCACAAAGATGATAAATGATAAAAGAAAAATCTAAGTCTAAAATAGTCTTTTAATAATGTGAAATAAAAATTATAAGATGTAAGAAACATTGTGTCTTGGTGTAATGCGGAAGCATTGCCTTTAGTTCTACATAAAATGATGACACCACTTAAAAATCAGTGGCTATTGTAGATTCAACATATACAGTAATTGACGAGTACCTAATGATAACTTGACTACATTTTGTCTTCAACTATTTCTCCTTTCTTCTAGATGATATATAGGATTTCCACAATTTGTCATACTTCTGATTTATGCTAGAGAACTCAAGTGCTAAATATGAGGTGAAGAAATCAAGGGAAGCATTGATTCTGAAGAATGTTCTGTACCCTAGACCATTGTTGGGGTCAGTGGCATTAATTGTCAAAAGGGAGGGAAGAGGAGACATCTGACAATAAACATTTTCCATTTAAGGGAAAAGATCACAGTGGCACACTGGCCCTGATAGAGTCCTGGCATTGTGATTGTATTAGTCCATTCTCATGTTGCTATAAAGAACTGCCCAAGTCTGGGTAATTTATAAAGTAAAGAAGTTTAATTGACTCACAGCTCCACATGGCTACGGAGGCCTCAGAAAACTTATAATCATGGTGTAAGGGAAAGCAAACACGTCCTTCATCACAGGATGGCAGGAAGGAGAACTGCTGAGCAAACAGGGAAAAGCCCCTTATAAAGCCATCAGATCTCACGAGAACTTACTATAATGAGAACAGCAGCGTGGAGGTAACTGATCCTATGATTCAATTACCTCCCAAGGGGTCACTCCCACTACATGTGAGTATTATGGGAACTATAACTCAAGATGAGATTTGGGTGGGGACACAGCCAAACCATATCAGTAATAAGAGAATGAAAGTGGGAGGGAAAGATGAAATGGCTGCAGCAGAAGATTATTTCTAATATATATAAGCTTTACCACTTTGAATTAGGCAAGAGGCATCCACAGCCCAGTTCCTGTGAACTCTCAAGCATTGTAGTACCACTTCATTAATTAAATGATACGGACTTTCAGCTTGGTATCTGCCTTCTCAGGAAGATCCAAAAGGGCACACCTATATGAAAATATCCTATACCAACAGTCTAATATTAACATGTGTCCATTTTTTTTCAAAATACTTTCAAGTTCCATTTTTCATCTATTTATAGATAAGAACATGCTTAAAAAATCTTAGGCATCTTTGATAGGGTATTATGCTTTTGTCATTCATAAAGAATATGCAAAAACAAATTTTAAAGGCCAGTTCTGTCATTAAAACTCTATGGTTAAGAACTGTTTCCACTGGACTCTTTAAGACTTTTCCTGAAGTTACGGTTAGTCTTGTGAATTCACTCTTCCACTTGAAACAAACCAGATATTTAATTAGACGAGCCCAATCAAGTCTTTTACCCTCTCCTGGTCATTCTAGGTAGGGTTGATATCTCCAGGATATTCTCTCAATTAGGAGATTATTGCATTATTACCTAATTTTATTCAACCATGAACAAAAAGAATTTGTTGCTTCTAAGACATTTCACCTACAGAGAGTTGTTCCCCATAGAATTGCTAATAGAATTTTCTGTCTAAAGAGTTGATCTTCCAAATATCACATACGTTTTTTGTTTGGTTTGGTTTTTGGAACACTCCCTGTCAACAGTGCACCATTCCACTGATATTTTTATTACCTCATTTACATTCATGACCTTCACGTTGGTGGCATGATGCCAACATACCCTCATTCTCAGCTTGTCTTTGAAATTTCTCTCTTGTTGATAGGTAACCCCCACAATGAGAATATGAAGAATGAGGGCTGGGGGCCCTCTCTCGCATTCCAACTTAAACCTTCTAACAATCTATCAGTTCTGCTGTCAGGGATTTTTAAATTGTTTTGCTACTGCCTCAGTGAGAATACACTCTAGAACCTACACCTGTTTTCCTTTAATTTTCCTTTCAATTTCATGACAATATTTCTGCAGTAGATAAAGCAGTTTCAGATATCCTCACAGCAACTCATGCTCATATGCATCAAAAGCCCACATACAGACACACATTTTAGTCTTTTTGCTCCCTGCCCTAACTCTACCTCACTTCCTGCCAGCTTTCCAACCAAGGGTTGCTGTAACCTTCTGAGAGCCATCATGAGCTATAGCCAAAAGTGAACTCGTGTCACCTTTCCTCTGATATAGTCCTTCTGTTGTCTCACTTCATATCGAACTCTCTTGTGAATTTATCCTGGAGAGGGTTGGGCAAGTCATCTGAACAGACATCTTCTTTAAAGTGCTACTTTGCTCCAGGACAAGCAAATCTGGCACTTAGATCCTTTAAGTGCCTACTTAAATATCCCCTGATCAAAGAGGCCTCCCCTGAATATTCTTTAAAAACAGCATATGCACATAATATGTTTTGGCTCTGTGTCCTCACCCAAATCTCATCTTGAATTGTAGCTCCCATAATTCTCAGGTGTCATGGGAAGGACCTAGTGGGAGATAATTGAACCATGGAGGCGGATTTTTCCCATGCTGTTTTCATGACAGTGAATAAGTCTCATGAGATCTGATGGTTTTATAAAGGGGAGTTCCCCTGCACATGCTCTCTTTGCCTGCTGCCATGTAAGACATGACTTTGCTCCTCCTTCACCTTCCACCATGATTGTGAGGCCTCCCTAGCCATGTGGAACTGTGAGTCAATTAAATCTCTTTCCTTCATAAATTACCCAATCTCAGGTATGTCTTTATTAGCAGTGTGAGAACAGACTAATACACCACGCATACACACAAAGCACTAACACATGTGCCTGCTTCCCCTCTTTACTCTCACCTTGTTTTATTTTTGTCTTAGGACATGTCACCACTGCTATTTTATTTGTTTGTTGTCTGCCTTCTCCACTAGAACGTAAGCTACAAAAGAGCATGGATCGGTTCCGTTCTGTTCACTGCTGTGTCTCAGGAACTATCTGTCAGGTAACCATATCTGACAAACAGGTGGCACTCAATAAACATTGTAAATGAATGAAGAATGAATGAATGAATGAGTGAATGATGCAACTCAGCTTGGGCATCTGGAAAATGAAAGAGTTTGAGTGAATGATCTATGAGGTACTTTTTTTAGTTCTAACACTCTGAAATTTTAATCTATTGATGGATTATCCAACTGACATTTAAATTGTCTATGTCTCACTTCAAAAAAGGATTTAAAGTAGCTGTATTCTCTAAGCTTCCAGATTCTACACTTCTTAACAGTGTCTTCTGTTTTGAAGGATTCTCCCTAAAATCAAATAGGTGCTCAAAAAATGGTAACAATTTTTCAATAAGTCAATCAATGTAGAAAAAGATGAAGGATTCATCTTCATTTCTTTTAACTTCTAACATTTCTAACTTCAATCCTAACTTCTGTTGATCAGGCTATCATCAATGACAAAAAAAATGTCAATTAACACTGACTAATTAACTAAGTATATGAAATATTTAATTCTTGCAACCTCTCTATGAGGCACCTACTGTTATTAATCCCATTTTACTATTTTACATATCAACAAGCAGAGCCAGAAACTGGCAGAGCGAGACTTGAACCCATAAACTAATGACTTTAAAGTTGGTTTCCTAATGTTATTCCTTGAACCTGTGATTCTATTCATTCCTCTCCTTTTTTTTTTTTTTGTTTTGTGTTTTCTGTTGTTGTTGTTGAGAGGTAGTCTAGCTCTGTTGCAAGGCTAGAGTGCAGTGATGCAATCTCGACTCACTGCAACCTCCACCTCCCAGGTTCAAGCGATTCTCCTGCCTCAGCCTCCTGAGTAGCTAGGATTACAGGAACACACCACAACACCCAGCTAATATTTGAATTTTTAGTATAGATGGGGTTTCGCCATGTTGGCCAGGATGGTCTCAATCTCCTGACCTTGTGATCTGCCCGCCTCCTCTCTTTATTCTTAATTTTAGCTTGAAACTCCCCTGTTGCCGTTTTCACCAGGAAGTATATATAAAAACTATACTTATCAAGTACTTTTTTGTACCTTTTTCTTTCTTTCTTCATCAGTTCTCTCTTCTCATCTTATCTGACAGCAGTAAGCTTTGATTTTCAGGAGGAAATTCAAAAGCCTTGCGCCAATCCCCAGCGACACCAAACAAGGAGAGAATTTTAATGGAAATAAATGACATTAGGAAACGGAAGTGAGTTGGTGGTGTGATTGAGCATAGACAAGTGAACATGCACTGTGCCTCATACTGTGGGTGTCTGCAGTCGATGAGGCTCAAATCAACACAGGAGGGACTGGCTCAACTTCTCAGTAGCA
Organism: Nomascus leucogenys; assembly: GCF_006542625.1. NCBI lineage: Eukaryota > Metazoa > Chordata > Mammalia > Primates > Hylobatidae > Nomascus > Nomascus leucogenys. The sequence continues at coordinate 85,243,147 of NC_044393.1, read as the reverse complement.
GTTTGCCTTCAATCTTGAGTACTAGAGAAATAGAACTAGGGACATATGCCTGCTCTACAATGCAAGCTGCAGTATGAAGGCTCTGCTTTTACCCATCACCTGGCCCACAGTGTGTGCCCTGATGACCAGAGCCTTGGCCAACTCCTTTTTCCCCCTCCTTTTCTCCTCCCACTTTGCAATAACTATGGCTCTTTTCCAAAAGGCTTGTGTGGATGTCCAGAGCATCATTATGTTTACATTTTGGAAGGTAGTTATGGCATCAGTGAAGAGAAAATGCTGCAATAAAAAATAAACTGTGGGCCGGGCGCGGTGGCCCATGCTTGTAATCCCAGCACTTTGGGAGGCCAAGGCGGGCGGATCACGAGGTCAGGAGATCGAGACCACGGTGAAACCCCGTCTCTACTAAAAATACAAAAAATTAGCCGGGCGTGGTGGCGGGCGCCTGTAGTCCCAGCTACTCGGAGAGGCTGAGGCAGGAGAATGGCGTGAACCCGGGAGGCGGAGCTTGCAGTGAGCCGAGATTGCGCCACTGCACTCCAGCCTGGATGACAGAGCGAGACTCCGTCTCAAAAAAAATAAAATAAAATAAAATAAACTGTAAGGCAGGGATTCCAGTTAGGAAAATAAGAGGCAGTTTTGATAAAACATTGGACTGAACTTGAGCAATGGCAGTGGAAGTAGAGAGGTAGATTCAATTTTGAGATTCAATAGCAGAGCAAAATAGACACTGCCACCAGTCAAGGCTTCTGTGTCAATGGACAGCAACACAGCTATCTAACTCAGCCTTCATTCTCAGCCTTGACCCTGTCAGCAGGGGATATCGTCTCTCATCTGCCATTTTGTGTAACTCCTCCCTTCATTCTCACAGCCCTGTTCTTCCATTCTAACTCATAACTCAGCTCCCTCTTTTTTTCTTTTTAAGAGATGGGGTCTTGCTGTGTTGCCCTCGAACTTCTGGGCTCAAGAATTCCTCCCACCTCAGCCTCCCAAGTAGCTGAGACTAGTTAAAGAGCTGGGCACATGCCACCACACGTGGTTCTCCTTCTTCTCTTTTAAACTCACCTTTATACCTGTCATCAAGCCCTTATAAGGTATCTTGATCACAGCAGGAACAAATGTCTAAGATTTTTGCAAAAGTTTATAATCCAGAATGAATGTGAATCAGAAAGATGGTCATTTTGTGTCTTGAGTTTCTTCAATTCATTGTAACCTTCTCTGAATGAGATCTATTTTAAAATCTATGTAGAATCAACTCAAATGCCCATCAATGATAGACTGGATAAAGAAAATGTGGCACATATATACCATGGAATACTATGCAGCCATAAAAAAAGAATTAGATCACGTCCTTTGCAGAGACATAGATGGAAATGGAAGCCGTTATCCTCAGCAAACTAACACAGGAACAGAAAACCAAACACTGTGTGTTCTCACTTACAAGTGGGAGCTGAACAATGAGAATGCATAAACACAGGGAGAGGAACAACACACACTGGGGCTTGTTGTGGGGGTGGAGGGAGGGAGAGCTTCAGGGTAAATAGCTAATGCTTGTGGGGCTTAATACCTAGGTAATGGGTTGATAGGTGCAGGAAGCCACCATGGCACACATTTACCTATGTAACTAACCTACACGTCCTGCACTTGTATTCCAGAACTTTAAATTAAATTTAAAAAAACTATGTAAATGTTAGTAATCACAAACTCATGAATAATTATGGTTTTATTAAGAACAGAGTTTTATTGAAAACTATATTGTCATTGAACCATAAGTGTTTATTAAATGTGTAATCTCAGCTGACTCAGGCAGGAATATCAGTCCTGACTTCTCACCTGTTAGTGGCTAATGGAAATAAAAGCTTTGTATTTCTCCACTAGGTCAGGTCCACCTGAGATCCTGAGGATTAAATAAAAAGAAAAGAAATTCTTGATCAAATAAGTTTAGGAAATGTTGCATGCCCTAATCCCTTCTTAAACCACCTTTGATGTTCACATTAACATCTCAAAGACTCTGGGAAGTCTTATATTAATTACAACTATTTAACAGAGCATTTCCCAAATATTGAAGCCATTAAGGCACTGTTTAAACTTAGAAAATCTATTTAACCTAGCTGTTTCACCACTTTCCTAAGGTAGAAGTATTTGCCTTATTTTCAACAGAAAATGGTAGAAAAAGCCAATGAGCACAATTACAAGTTACGTAGTAAATGAGAATTGCCACCCCTTAAAAACATGAGAAATGTCAAGCCTGTGCCATATATAGATCATTGTTCCATTGATCCATGGCCTTCTGTTGGGGGAAAAAGCTGAGTGTTGGGAAAAATACTGAGGCAGGGCTTGCATGTCTGACATAATGTCCTCTGAATGTGTCTAGACTTGCTGGCTCCTTGCTCCTTGCTCTCCCAGGATTGATTGTATCTTGGGTTAAAAGAATCTGCTCTCCATTATCTCAAGCAGCAGAACATGTTCCTTATAAATGCTAAACCATCACAGCTGTAGATCATGCACCTGCCCTTTTGACCTCCACATTCTCACCACCTGTTTCTCTGTTGGATTACCAATACATAGTGTGGGCTCCCAGAGCTCAGGGCCTTCACAGCCTCCACAATCGCGATGGCCCCCTGATCCCACTTTTCTCTCTCAAACTTTTTCTCATTCCTTTGACTCTGCTGGACTTTGTCACCCCCATGACCTGGTGTTGGTCTGATCACCCCAACATTCCTGCCTTCCCAACATGAGGAGGCAAAGACCCCAGTGAAGGAACACTACAGCATGTGAAAGCAGAGGACACTTCATCAAAGGACACCCGAGGATGTCTAAAAGAAGCTCAGCAGGAAAGCTGAGCGCTCAGAAGAACCAGGGTAACAATGGGACAAAGTGAAAGCAGACATTCTGCTTATTTAAATTTCTTAAGGCATTTATTACAAAGAGGGGGAGTGAAAGTTAGTACTCAGAATTTGTTATCTCTCTTTAGAGCAGTAAAGCAGTTTTGCCCATGGTTCCCAGAACAAGGGACTACGGAGTTGGATGAATGAGAGAGAATTAGCAGAGATTTTTTAAAAAGCATATAAAGATGGAGCAAAAATTCCATCTCAGTTTGGTCAATGTGGGCGCTAATAAAAGCAGCTCTTGAGCCATTTCAAACAGATGACGAGGCAGATTCAGATGAGGAAGAGGAGGACGAGTGTAAAAAACTAACTTCAGATTCTGAATGTGAGGAACAGAAACTGGAGGAAATTAAAGAAAAAAAAGGGAAACTGAAAGAAGTACGTTTTACTATCCCCTCGCCTCCAACCGCTACATTAAATGAATGGCCACCTCCTTTCTCTCCCCTTAATGGGCGAGAAAATGAATTAGCTACAAAACTTACTGCTCCTGTAGTTACAACATTAAAACCTGGAGCAACTGGTAGTACTAAAATCCAGTGGAATCTGAGGCTTGTTTATTCAGAGAGCACCTCAACAAACTGAGCCAGTGCCCTTACAAACATACAATTGTCCCCCGCTGCAGCAGGCAGTGCTGCTGTAGACTTTTGTAGCACAATTCCCATATCCTTACTTCCTGGGGAGCCACCAAAAAAGGTCCCTATGGGATTTAGGGGACCCTTACCCTCAGGAACAGTTGGTCTATTACTTGGAAGGTCTAGTCTAAATTTGAAAGGTGTCACTGTGCATACGGAAATAATTGACTCTGATTACACCAGAGAAATTCAATTAGTTATTAGTTCCTCAACTCCATGGTCTGCTTCCCTAGGAGAAAGAATTGCTCAGTTGTTGACATAAAGCTGGGAAGCAGAACTGTGAAAAGAACAGGAGGCTTTGGTAGTACTAATCCAACAGGAAAGGCTGTATATTGGGTTAATCAAGTGTTTGACAAAAGACTATTTGTACAGTAGACCTGCTGTTGGATGCTTACTGCCTGTGCCTGGTTGGCAGTAGTCCCCGGAAAAAATAAATCACAGGCTGCTTTGCATAGGGCAAGTAAAGTCATCTTGAAGCTTCAGTTTCATGGTTAACCTGCCTCTGCTAGAGAAAAACAGATTTAATGAGCACACAGGCAAGATATGGGCTGAATGTGTTCATTGTGGTGTTTGTGGCCTTTATGATGGGAATGTTCAACCTCTACTCCTACTACCTTGGTGTAAAACAAAATGAAACCTTCACAACAGAGTTTTAAGACACTGTTTAGGGCTATATTTGGACTTTCTAAAGTAAAATCAGTGGTCATCAACTATAACCACAAATTCATTGAAAACATTGGTTATGTTCTTTATGGAGTCTATAATGTTACAACAGTCATTGTTTCGCTAAATACGTTAATTGCCATGATCAACAATTCATTCCAGGAAATTGAGGATGATGCTGATGTGGAGTGGAAATTTGCAAGGGCCAAACTCTGGTTTTCCTGCTTTGGGGAGGGGAGAGCACTTCCTATTCCGTTCAATCTGGTGCTGGGTCCGGGGTCCCTCTTTTTTCTCTTGCCAAAGCTTAAAGAGTGGATTTCTGAGCTCTACCCAGGGTCATAAAAAAGGTTTCCAGGAAAGTAAGTAGAGCTAAGTAAGTAAGTAGAGCTAAGTAAATAAGTAGAGTTAAGTAAATAAGTAGAGTTAAGTAAATAAGTAGAGCTAAGTAAGTAAGTTGAGCTAAATAAGTAAGTAGAGCTAAGTAAGTAGAACTAAGTAAGTAGAGATAAGGAAGATAAATAGAGATAGAGAGAGATAGAGATAAATAGGGATAGAGATAGAGATAGATATAGAGATAGAGAGAGATAGGGATGGAGATAGACAGAGATGGAGATAGAGATAGAGATAAATAGAGATAGAGACAGAGAGAGGGAGATGGAGATGGAGATGAATAGAGATAGACATAGATAGAGATAGATAGAGATACAGACAGAGATGAAGATAGAGATAGAGATAGAGAGAGATAGAGAGACACAGATAGAGAGATAGAGATAGATAGAGAGATAGAGACTTGCAGGAACTAACAGGTACCACAGGGACAGATAGGAATAGATGAAGACTAGCAATATAAGGTCAGTGCCCTAGAGAAGTACTGATCAGTGCCCTAAAGAGGTACAAAAGTAGAGACTAGCAAAGACTACCAGAGATTTGCAAAGACAGACAAGAACATTCTGAATTATGGAAATTAGCTATGGCTCAAAGGGCAAATATAAAAGGAATAGAGGGGAGGGAGGTAAGGATAAAAGTGCTCTTTCTTTTCTCTCCAACAGGACCTTTTGGTCATTTAACTAAACTTAATCAAAGGGCAGATGCATTGGTGTCTGCAGCTTTTCCTGATGCACAAACATTACATTCTTTAATTCACCTTAATGCTGCATGCCTTAGAAAAAGATTTGGTCACATACAAAGAGCTGGAAAAAAGGAAAGATAATTATATGGGGAAGAGGATTTGCTTGTTTCTCTCCAGGTGACGATCAGGTTCCTGTGTGGGTGCCCACCAAACATCTGAAGATCTATCATGGGCCACAGCATCTAGTGGACCCACCTGTACAGTACGAATTGAAGGTTTGAAAAGCCACGATTTGCTTTTCCTGTGCCTTCTGTTAGAAGGCGCCTGTTTTTCAATATCAGTGGCCTCCCGGCTACAGCCACAAAAGTTTTTGCTTCTGTTTCAGTAGATTTACTAATGTGGGGGTAAGAGTATGCTTGTGTTTTTGCAGGAGATGAATGAACCATGTGGATGCCCTCAAGATGTGTACGACCATGGAACGGGAGACTGGGGGGACCCATGGATCCCAGCTATGGACCGGGTTCCCCCAGTACAAGCCATGAGCCAGTTGAATCTGAATGCAAAGATGGAATGAGGACCGACTGGAGTCACGATGCTTAACGGACCAGTGCTTTTTGAATCAGCTCCTCTCTACTCTGAATACAGGAGACCCTAATAGTTAGGCAAGAATATCATCGCCCCTATTCAGCATGAAGAAGTTACAGAAGACGGACCTTCATCCTTCTGCAACCCCTAGGATTAAGGGTCCTCTTGAAAAAGGGAAAGGGGAGCATTCAAACCAGAGCAACTCCAGTTTGCATAAGGGCTAAGAAAAATGAAGCTGGATCACCAACCGACAATTAAGGGCTGCACAGCCTGCAATTGCCTTGCTCAATTAAAAGGCCACCTTTTATGCTAGTAATAATGATAGCTAGTAATAATGATAGTAATAATGATACCTTCTCTTTCACAAAAAAGAGAAGGGGTGCATGTTGGGGAAAAGCTGAGTGTTGGGAAAAATACTGAGGCAGGGCTTGCATGTCTGACATAATGTCCTCTGGAATGTGTCTAGACTTGCTAGCTCCTTGCTTCTGGCCCTCCTAGACTCCTAGATTGACTGTATTCCCATTATCTCAAGTAGCAGAACATGTTCCTTATAAATGCTAAACCATCACAGCTGTAGATCATGTGCCTGCCCATTTGACCTCCACATTCTCACCACCTGTTTCTTTGTTGGATTACCAATAAATAGTGTGGGCTCCCAGAGCTCAGGGCCTTCACAGCCTCCACATCGTGATGGCCCCCTGTTCCCACTTTTCTCTCTCAAACTGTCTTTTTCTCAATCCTTTGACTCCGCCGGACTTCATCGCCCCCAAGACCTGGTGTTGGGTCTGATCACCCCAACAGCCTTCCTTTCTCAAAATAAGTTTGTGTTGTCTCTCACATTGAAGGGATGAAATCACTCCCCGGCCATTGCAAAGTGAACTTAAGAGGGGAAAAGGAAAGAAAGAAAGAGAGAAAGAGAGAGATCTGCCCCCAGAGCAAGGTGTACTATGAGCTTCATGGGTCTTGCATCTTACAGTTCCCCATAAGAAGACCTAGCCATGCTTGATACTATCATATAATTTTCTAAATTTCCAAATGAGAGATAGCTAAACTACAGTGGTTTAGACTGCTGTCTCTTTATGCTCTGATTTCCTCTGTCACATTTTCTCCTATGTAGGGTAACTTTGGTGCAATCATGAATCATTTGTGTTTTAGGCTAACAAGAAGCTGAGCTGGGGATATACTGAGTCGGGGTTTAACAGGACACGTGTCTGTAGCTTCCAGGCATTTCTATTAAGTTGTGACCAGCCATTCGGTGTAGGAATGACTTCTAGAAATGTTTCTACAGCCCACCCTGTCAACTTACCTGGCATTTTTATCAGACATGCTTGGCCAGAAGTTGTACTGTGATGTTAACATGGTCTACAGTTTATCCAGCACCAAAACTATGTGGGTTGTGAAGGGGAAATAAGGTTTGAAATGTAGGAAGCCAAGAGCTAATTTGTGTAACATTTTGCATAGAAGATTCTATTCTCACTGATGCATGATCAAAATTGAAGTTTCCTCCTATCAGGAATGCACGTGATTATGCAACTTACACAAATATAAATGCACCACACATTTTCCCCATTTGTATGAGAATCCTTTCTTTATGTGAAATTTACCAGAATTTTTGTGTTTGTAGGTCACAAATCTATTGCTGTTACATATTTTATGCATCCCAAGATAGTGGATTGTATCCCAGAATATCCAACACATATTGTTCTGATAAAGTCTGGTGGTTCTAGATGAAATAACACACAATATTATTACCAATGCAGTGAAAGGGACTGAATAAACAAGTGTAAAATATTCATTAATAACTCACCGTGTGTAGTATAAGATTAATTTGATTACAACACTTCTAGCTGAACCAAATATAGCAGCAATTTTAGATGCACCGAACTACTCTTGTTTATGCATTAATTTCAGATTCATTTTAATTTTTCAGAATTATGGATAATACTAACATTCAAATGTGACAGGAAGAAAAAAGCCAAAATGTAAACTAAAAGAGAAGATTGGCAGAAGTTTCAGTATCACCAAAATTCTTATTATATCACGATGGAAACTAAAGCTTGCAGATCAGTATCATGAACATGAGAAAAGGAATTACACCAGGACTGTTCCAAACCAAAAATAAAAAACTAAAAGGCAGATGAATGTCTTAGTAAAGAGAAACAAAATTTGCATGAGAATGTCGACCACACTGTTTAATGAGTGTTGTCAGAGCAAATAACATTTCAGAATAGATATTGCCTAAGATAAAATGCCTAAAATATAAAGTTTATATATAAAGCAAAGCTTAAAGAGATTTCTTGCAGTTTGACAAGAATCCTAAACATTTGCATAACATTACCAATAGATGTTTGCTAAGCTGAAATAAATGTTGCCAAACCATCGGTAATATAAATCAATTTTGAATCCACCATGATAAAGGAAAGACTATTATCTATTATCTCTATAGAAAATTATATTTAAAATTTTTTGTCATTTGAAGAGGCAACTAAAAATGTAGCAATTACAAAAGTGTATCAGAAAGTTAATAAAAATATTTTGTTATTTTTCAGGATTTTGTGATGATTTCATATCTGTATAGTTTTTAATGCATAACTTGTGATTTCTCATTCTAAATAAATATTCATTTTCATACCAAATGTAGCATATGCAACTGTGTATTCTTTTTCTCAGAGAAAGCCCCCAAATCATAACAGCCTCAGACCCCACACAATCTGGATCTGTTCCTAAGCCATTGTTACTTAGACTTTGGCTAGTTAATTCATTCAAGGAGATTGACCAGTTGGTTATTTGATGCCATTTACATACTGACTCAACTACCAGTAAATTTAATCAAAATGGATTCCATACTTAGATATCCCAAGAGAAGCTTCTTCAAGCTCCAATCACATCCTGATATTGAAACAATTATTTAATGGAGAGAAAGCTGGTAGAAATAAATTTTGCTCTCTGTTCTGGAAATTTTAAGTTTTATACATTGGAAATGATTCCTTATCATGATTTAGACATCAGACTTTTAAAGGTATATTTATAATGTAAGGGCATATACATCTGGTCTATTGCTTATAAAACCCAGTTTCATAAGGGAAGACTACTAGCACTTACTCATTATCATATTCGTAAGGAAGATGATACAAAACTGCTATTTGCCTGGTGTCCTATTGCCATGATTTTGACAATGGATTAATAGAGGCAGCTGAAGACACTACAGGGAATCATGGGTCTTTTCCTGCTTAGAGTAATGCTGCAGACTGAGAGAAGCTGCTGGAATATACTACTCTCCCTCTCTGCCAACAACTACACACACAGATCAATAGCCCACCTTCTGTGCAGTATTAAATAAGCTATGTGGAGTTTTAGAGATACGGAAACTCATTCTTATGGACTTTACTTTGTTCTAAAGAGGGTTGTCTGTGACTCTTACAGCAATTTAATTGCTTCCTTTCTTTGCTATCCCCAGTGTCTCCTCCACCATAACAAAAAATTAAGGAAAAGGGAAAAGTAAAAAAAGCAAACTCAATACCCAACAGTTCAATAGGGATAAAAGGGTAGATGGGGTAAAATAATTAAGATTAAGCTTCTTGTATTTCCAACTCTTCATTCTTCCTCAGTGCTTACAGATTATTAAAAATAGGTACAGGCATCCTATCTGCAAGAGTTAATATTCATAATTATCTGGTAGTACATGCTACACTCACAGAAAGCTATTAAGAGATGGCGATTCAGCAATGTTGTGGTAACCCTTCCATTTTTCATTGTTATGTTGATGAGCAACTGAAATGGCTGTAATTAAAATGATATGCTGTAATTCTATTTTTAGTAGATCTGTTCACTGTCAAAATTAAATATATATGGCAGTAAAAAATAACCTGATATGGTAAATAGCATAAACAGAAAACAGATGATGCTCTCATGGTGCCATTCTATAGTCACATAGAAGAATCTCTGAAAAGTGTATGATATGGCCCATTTTCCAATAAAGTTGTTTAAATTTCCTACTCATCATATGAAGTATTTTTGAACAGCTCTGAATTCTTCAGATGACACATGTATCATGCTCTGCAAGTACTCCTCCTGGACTTAGCAAGAAAATCACATTAGCCATGTGGAAGCCTGCAGACTTGAACCTCTGTGGCAGTGTAGGCTATGAGCCCTAAGACTCAAAGGGATGGTGAGACTAAGAGGGAAAGGTGGAGACTGGTGCTATTTTGGGGACACTGAGCAGGTGGCCCCCTTTCCCCAATTAGGTAGAAGTGACTGGGAGCCCAGCAGTTCAATAGCTGCTGTCCAAAATAGGCAGAAGAAATGACCCTTGGCATTACAGACCTGATCAGTCACTCTAGGCAGGGATCCTGGACCCAAGTCTGAAAGCCATCATCTGTTCCAAACTCCCTCCCTTCAGGCAGGTGAATCTCCAAGCCATCCAAACAGATGGCTGTCTCCTTCTCACCTCCGTCTACAGAGGAACCAGGGGACCACTTGACCCAGCTGAAAGAGTCACATAACAAGACATGCATCGAAGGAAGAAAATATTCTGCCAGTAGAAGCTAATGTTCCTGTTACAGGAAAGATTGTACAAGAACACATCCCAGCCATGGCGATGATCACTATTATACTGTGCCAACACGTCACAACGCGTCTCTATCAATGTCAGCTTGGCCTTCATGTCCTGTTTCCAATAGAGCAGGAGACAATCAGAGCTCTGGCAGCTATCTGTCTTGTCCCTTATTTTCCTGTTCTAGCAAGACAGGGAGAAATGATGACCTTGAAGTATTTGTGAGATGTAAGCTATCTCTCCTTTATTTTCTCTCCAAAAAAAAATGGATACTTCAGATTATGTACCACTTATTAAATCTTTTGTATCAGGTCCTAAGATCTACAAAAATGTATAATATGATTATAATCATGACTACTAGTATTAACTCCCAGTCCAAATCTTTAGATTTTCTCTAGACAGGTTCATATTATCACAAGAGAAAATTTGGTAAAATTCTTGAAGACTTGCAACCTATGCTATCTTCACTGACTTACTCAATGTTAAAAATTCCCAGCTTCAACTCCTTTAATATATATTTAATTGGATGGAAAGCTACTATGCCTGACTATAGCTTATACCTTACTGAGTTAGGAAAATAACACAATTCTCCTTGTGAAAGTGTATCAAGCAAGAAGTAAATGATATCTTACATGCATGGCTATCAGTCCTGGATAAAGAAACAAATGGTCATTAAATTCTATTTATGTCTTTCCAAGAATTTTCAGATTAACCTCTGGGAGAGCAGCAAGAATATATGAGCCATCCAGTCTTCAGCTTATATTTAAGACAGTGATGGTGTGACTTTCATCTCTCTAAGAGATCCCCACCTGTTATACCCATTCAACAACAACAACAACAAAAAAATAGGATGCTTCTGTATAGAGGCAGTATAGCACAGTGGCTAAGGCCACAGCTCATTGGCTGTACGTTCCTAGGGAAATAATTTAACTTTTCTGTGCCTGGAGTTTCTCTTCCATCAAATGCAGATAATAATAACTCCTACTTCACAGGATTGTTATAAGGTCTAAATGAGTTAACATGCGAAGAATTTAGAACAGTGCCTAATACTTGGTAGCACTCAATAATACTGTTGAGCAAGCAGCTGACGTTCCAGACCAACAGCCAGCAAACCTTTTCTGTAAAGGGCCAGACAGTAAGTATTTTAGGCTTTTCAGGCCATGCGGTTTCTGTAGCAAACACTCAACTCTAACATTATAGCATGAAAGCAGCCCCAGCCAAATGACAAACAAATGAGTGTGGCTGGCTTTTAACAAAACTTTATGGCTGGGCGCAATGACTCAGGCCTATAATCCCAGCACTTTGGGAGGCTGAGGCAGCCAGATCACTTGAGGTCAGGAGCTTGAGACCAGCCTGGCCAACATGGCGAAACCCTATCTCTACTAAAAATAAAAAAATTAGCTGGGCATGGTGGCAAGCACCTGTAATCCCAGCTACTTAGGAGGCAGAGGCAGGAGAATTGCTTGAACCGGGGAGGCGGAGGTTGCAGTGAGCCAAGATCATGCCATTGCACTCTAGCCTGGGCAACAGAGCAAAACTTCATCTCAAAATTGAAAAATAAAACTTTATTTACAAAACTAGGCAGCAGGCTGGATTTGACCTATGAACCATGATTTGCCACCTCTCTTCCAGTCTAAAAATGTTCTCTGATTGTTCTATTGTATAGCCCAACAATTTAAAGAAGATTGAGTTTCAGTGTTATTCTTAGACTCAGTTTCCTGCAAGAAAGTTTCCTGATTCTTGACTCAATCCTTGCATGGATTTGCCAGTGTCAAGATTTCTACCTGCATTCTTGACCTTGGATATGACTCTGGTTCATCTGGTGGATTGTGTCATTTACTTCTTCTGCTAATACTCATCACCTTGGTTTTGTTTGTTACCTTCATGATACCCATCTATAGCGTCTTTTAAACACATTGAACCCATCTATTCATCCATCTATCCAAGTCATGATTTCATTAAATCCATTATTCACAAACATTAAAGTAAGTGCTAATTTTGTGTGTGCATGAGTACTGTTCAGGATTCTGGGAATATGAGTATGAATAGGACTTATCTACATTCTGCATTTAAAAGACCCGCAGCCAGAAAATTATTATAGCAATACAAGGCTTTCACCTACGCACATGTTCAAGATACCACATGAGTCCAGGAAAGGAAGCTTCTTCCTCTCTTGGGGTCTTCATATACACCGTTTCCTTTGCCAGAAGGCCATTTTGCCCACTCTCTGCCTGGAGAACTCCTATGTAGTCTTTACATTTTGCCTTAAATAGCACTTCTACAGAGAAGTAGCCTCACTTTCATCATTTCAGGTATGTTCCACTTGTTGGACACTCCCCCCTCCAAAGTCCTGAAAATAATGAAAATAAAGTAATTATTTATATGGTTTGTTTGATGCATATATTGTCCACTAAATTATCGGCTGTCTTCCATACTGTTATATGCCCAGCAAGAAGTAAAAGGGAAATGGCATATTTGGGGTGCCTTAAAAGCAAAAAAGCAAAAAGGTCTTCAGCAAAAAAGCAAAGAAGAAATAGCATTGCAAAAAGCAGAAAAAGCAAGTGGAATTGAACACCCACGCAGAAGAGCACAACACATTCAGGAAGCGAATTAGTTGATAGTTCCTCATGGCTAGAGCTCAAAAGAAAACACTAGGCAGGTTATAAAATTGGAAAATCAGCATTCTCTTTGTTTCTATGAGTTTGACTTTTTTAGATTCCACATGTAAGTGAGATCATGCAGTATTTATTTTTCTGTATCTGGCCACTGTATATGTATATCCGAACAGCACATTGTACACCTTGAATACATAATATTTTTATTTGTCAGTCATACTTCAATAAACCTCAAAAAAAAGAAAAAAAAATGGAAAAGTAGGCCAATAATGAAGGAGGGACATGCCAAGGAATTTCAGCATAATCCTGCATGTTCTGGGCAGCCACTGAAGCCCTGAGCAAATAAGTGAAATGATACATATTTTAGAGCAATGGCTCTGGCAGCAGTGATGGAAAAAAGAGACTTGGTGCAAGGGAGGTTCCTTATGGAGTTATTTCTGGTTTTATTCCACTGTGGTCTGAGAAAATGTTTGATATAATTTCAATTTTCTCAAATATATTGAGGCTTGTTTTGTGGCCTATCATATGGTCTTTCTTGAAGAAATTTCCATGTGCTGTTGCTAGAATGTATATTCCACGGTTGTTGGGTAGAATGTTCTGTATATATCTGTTAAATCCATTTGTTCCAGGGTATAGTGTAAATCCACTGTTTCTTTGTTGACTTTCTGTCTTGATGACCTGTCTAGTTCTGTCAGTGGAGTGCTGAAGTCCCCCACTATTATTGTGTTGCTGTCTATCTCATTTCTTAGGTCTATTAGTAATTGTTTTATAAATTTGGGGGCTCCAGGGTTAGCTGCATATATATTTAGGATTGTGATATTTTCCTGTTGGACAAGGCCTTTTACCATTATATAATGTCCCTCTTTGTCTTTTTTAACCACTGTTGCCTTGAAGTTTGTTTTGTCTGATATAAAAATAGCTACTCCTGTTCACTTTTGGTGTCCATTCGCATGGACTGTCTTTTTCTCTCTGGCCTCTTCTCTCCAGGCCACCATTCACCATCCTCTGTGGGCTCAGGCATTCACCCTAAAACACCCCTTATCCTGCCCCTCCTTACCCAGGCCTCACCCAAACTTACCATCATCCACACCTTCTCTAAGGAAACCAACCTCCAATTTCAGAAGGTTTCAGGGGAAAGTGAGAGAAAAAAAAGGGAACATTCAAGGCTGCAGAACAATCACAAATAACATGGATGTGTTGATGACTACTGTATTAGTTAGCTTGGGCTCCCATAACAAAATACCACAAATACAAATTTATTGATTCACAGCTCTGGAGGGTAGAAGTCCAAGATCAAGTTGTCAGCCAGATTGCTTCCTTCTGAAAGCTGTGAAGAAGAATCTGTTCATCCCTCTCTGCTTGCTTCTAATGGTTGGCTGGCAAGCTTTGGCAGTCCTTGGCTTGTAGTCACATCACCCGATCTCTGCCTTCATGTTCATGTGCTGTTCTCCCTGTGTGCATGCTTGTGTCCAAATCTCCTCTTTTTATAAGGACTTCAGTCATACTGGCATTGGTCCCACCCTAATGACTGCATCTCAAGTTATTTACATCTGCAACAACCCTATTGCCAAATAATGTCACATTCTGAGGTACTAGAGGATACGATTTCAAAATCTGAATTTTGGGGGAGACAATTTATACCACTACAACTGCTGAACACTATCCTTTTTTTTTTTTTAGTTTATAGATAAACTATTTCTTTCAAAAAGTAATATATGAAAAAGTGCTCTGTGAACTGGAAAATGGTAAAGACACTATCATTATTACCTTTAATAAAGCATTGATCATTTATGTGAATTCTATCTCAAAAGTATTGAGGGTTAAGTTATGGATCCTTAGTAATTCAAATGCCAAGTGTTGGACACAATAGGATATAATCACCATGCCAACTTTATAGTCCTTTAAATGCAATGTAAATATGGAATGAGACTTTTAGGGATTACTATTTTTAGTTATGACTGTCAACATAATCACCCCCATGGATTTTGAAAAAGCTTTGTATTAAATGAGTTCATTCATCTCTGACTAAAGACTTAACTGTTAAGATTGCAGCCATCATTCCCAATGGCTCATCAAGGCACCGGATTTTGCCAGTGCTCCCAACGTCATGAAATCATTGCTTGAGGTCCACAGCAATGGAATTTCAGGGGTGCTGTTTCAGAGCTTGTGGTGTGGCTGGGTGCAGAGGCATCTCAAGGTATGTGCATAATCCCATATTCCAGCACTAACCCAATATTCCACACCACTCCTCAATGTTCCCCCAATAACTATTTTTAATGAAATCCTGCCTTATGCTTTTTATTGGCTTCAAAGCACTTCTCAACATCTTAGAACTGAATTTGTAGATACTGACATACCTCTAAATCCCATTCCCCACCTGAGAAAAGGGATCAAAAGCTTAGGCTTCCTTTTGATCCATATGACACAATGCTATACTCAGAGCCCTCAAGCTGATTATATTTTGCTCTCGTTTCTTTGAGGAAATCTTTGTTCAAAAGAGGTTTTACCAAGCAGAATCACAGCAAAACCTTTTACTCTTACTGTCCCTTTTCATTTCCTTCTACTTCAAAATGCATACCTGCACATCTAATTTCTCCTTCACAATATAATTATAAATATCTGCATAGTGTGTTACATAATTCTAGGCGGGATTATAACCTGCTGATCTCATGAGGTAGTTATAGCCCCTGTGAGCCTCCATCCAACTGACTGGAGAGCCACAAAGAGGGCTTCCAATGGTTGGATATTTCATTTGTTATTTATTATATTTGGAGGGTCACAAATCAGTTAACTCATAAGCCTTATGTGTTAACCCATTCTTGCATTGCTGTAAAGGAATACCTGAGACTGGATAATTTATAAAGAAAAGTGGTTTTAATTTGGCTCACATTTCTGCAGGCTGTACAGGAAGTGTGGTGTCGGCATCTGCTTCTGGTGAAGCCTCAGGAAACTTCCAATCATGGTAGATTGTCAATTTGTTCCACGGTATAGTTTAAATCCATTGTTTCTTTGTTGACTTTCTGTCTTGATGACCTATCTAGTGCTGTCGGTGGAGTATTGAAGTCCCCCACTATAATTGTGTTGCTATCTCATTTCTTATGTCTATTAGCAATTGTTTTATAAATTTGGGAGCTCCAGGGTTAGGTGCATATGGAACTCCCATGGCAGAAGAAAAGGGGGAAGCAGGTGCATCATGTGGTAAGAGTGGGAGCAAGAGAGAGAGTTGGGGGAGGTGTCACAGTCTTTTAAAGAGACAGATCTCACATGAACTCAGAGCGAGAACTCACTCATTATTGCAAGGACAGCACCAAGCTATTCATGAGGAATCCACCCCCATGACCCAAACACCTCCCACCAGGTCCCACCTCCAACACTGGGGATTACATTTCAACATGAGATTTGCAGGGGACAAACATCCAAACTACATCACCTCAGTATAACTGGGGTAGAAAACAAAAGATTATTTTGCTTTAATTTAAAATTCTTTCTCTCTTCCTTCTCAAGCCAATTCTAAAGTTCATTTGGACTTTCTGTTTAAAATAGCCATATATCAGAATTCCCAACTTGCTAGACACAACATGGGGACAATAAGTATTTTGGCATAATACCCACTCCTCGCCTCAGAGCCAATGATGCTATATTAAATTTTAAGAGCAAAATCCTTAACATTAATTTGCTCCCAATTCAGAAAGGACATATATTGTGAATCACTGAAGAGAAAAATTACAAAGGGTTTGGGTTGGCTGCGTGCAGCTGGGCTGACAGCTATGGGGCAGAGGGAGAAGGGCAAAGAAGTAGAGTTACAGAAAATGAAAACTGACTTTCAGAGAAAACAAGTGGGTCAGGGACATGCATGAGGGGTAGCAAATGACCCCACAATATCCAGCATGACTTAATAGAGTGAGCCAGGTTTCAGGGCACAGTCAAGGAGACGAACTAGAGAGTAGAATCAAAGATTCCTGGGAGCACAGTGGCTAATTTATGAAGACCATCTGTGAGGTCATCATGTCCTCCAACCAAAAGCCAAAGGAAAAAACTCAGGTCCAAAGGCTGACAAGAGGCAAGAGAGCCAGAACCACAAACAAGGGACTGGGGAAAACAAAGCAGTGATGACAGGGAGATGCTGGGAGGGACTGTTTAGTGTCTCAAAACCAGCCAAGATCCAACAACATTAGAACTTCACCTTTCTTACCTGATCAACTGTTTTTACCTCTCTCTGCTAACATGGCTGCCCACCACCAGCCTCTCACACCTACCTCTACCCACAGTCACTCATGTCAGGGAGCATCTTTCTGTCTGAGCATCCAATCAGTATCATTATCATCCATTTTTTTTTGTATCATTCTAATAGAAAACCTGATTTTTCAGTGGATGAAACCAGAATGTAAATAAGAGACTTTTGCTCCTCGAGACTCTTGCAACATGCTATTGACCAGCTCCTTTCCTATGCCTGAAATTTTCCTATTCCTTCACTCTGACTTGAACTGTTGGAAATCCCTTTTCAACAACTGTGAGAGAGGAATCAGTAGCATTAGCTGTTCCTCATTTGAACCTTCTCAGAAGATCAATCGAACTAGCAAATTAAGATGTCCTCGTATAACCCTGGCAGAGGAGCACTTATTTCAAAATGTGAACATACTCTCATTACTTACCTCTACCCCCTGTAGTATATATACTCAACTCAACGGTAAACATCTAAACTGTAAATTCTAAAGTAATGCCTAGATTTGCACTTGGCCCGTTAAAATATTATCAGTAAAGGAGGTCAGATGAGGATGTTTCCAAAAGCAACAAAAACTCAGAAGGAAAAACTGGAACAGAAAGACCCTCTTACAGCAATTCCTTTTACTCCTTTCACAGGACAATGGCAGCAATGTGTCAACATAGGATCTATTACAATTGGGACAAGAATGCTGCATTTTATTTGGTCTTGTATAGATTAAATAAAGTTGAAATGAATCAGAAAAGAGCAGACAGTAAAAGCCTCCCAACAGAGTCTTACTTTTTTTCTAAATAAAAAAGTACAAAAGGGTTGGTTGCTTGAGCTGCATGGTGCAATATATATACGCCACTGACCAATAAGTTAAAAAGATAAAGGATGTCTAGAAAATGCAAAGATAAGCAATCCAACTAGGTCCAGATGAAATTCTGCCAAAGGTGCAGCCAGACACTGCCTGACTTCCTGCTCCGTCTGCTTCTCCTATTTTCCCTGCCTGTGGGCTCAGTACTGCCTCATGCTGACTTTATCCTGGTCCAATGCAGACAGTGTATCATAGTCCTTTTCAGGCTCACAATACATGTTAACACGGTCTTTTTTTTTTCTGCACATTTTTTAATTGAATCTGCTGTCCAGACACTGGGTCTGGTTCTGATTTCTTCTACCTGGCCCTCTTGGCCACTTTTCTGAAACTTCTTACTCAACTTTACCTATGTATGTGTTTCCCAGGCCTCAGAATTCTTTCTGTCTGCCTCTCCAGATGCTAATCTGGCTGAGCTCCTTTGCCTTTTATTTCTTCTATGTTCCTCCATCTCCCTGTCAAGGTCCTAAACCTGGTGTGCTTCTCTTATCCACAGACTTCCTCACTTCTCTCAACCTTGATATCTGTCAGAACCTCTTTTGCCTGGACAATGTTCTGGCCTTACTCACTGGTAGCCCTAATCCCTGCACTGATAAACATAAAGAAAAGAACTTACGGTTGTCAAGGGGATCATTTGTTACTATGGGCTTATGGCTATTTGCTAAGAGGTAGAGATACATATAAACATAAATCCATATGACTATTCTATGTTAGGGGATAAAATGATTACCGTTAGACAAATTTGAATAATAATTGAAGTAATTTAAGATATGAAATAGGAAATGGGTATTAAGCAATCTGAAAACAAGGAATTAATGAGCATCAAGAAGGGTCTGGAAGTACATTTTTTAAAACTTTACTCCAAACAATTACATATTCTATACACTAGATAGGTTTTCATATTGCTTTCCATAAATGAAATAAGTAAATAATAAGTAAATGCAAGATATAAATCTTTGGAGCAATAATTTCTACAATAAAATCTATGTAAAGAACACACAGAATTTTCCCCCATGGTGAAATGGTTACTTACGGCTGTAGTCTTTTTTTTTCTCTTTTTTTTTTTTTGAGATGGAGCGTCTCTCTGTCACCCAGGCTGGAGTGCAGCGGCGCAATCTTGGCTCACTGCAACCCCCGCCTCCTGGGTTCAAGCCATTCTCCTGCCTCAGCCTCCTGAGTAATGGGGTTACAGGCACACGCCACCACGCCCAGCTAATTTTTGTCTTTTTAGTAGAGACAGGGTTTCACCATGTTGGTCAGGCTAGTCTCGAACTCCTGACCTCATGATTCGTCCACCTCGGCCACCCAAAGTGCTGGAATTACAGGCGTGAGCCACCGCGCCCAGCCTGGCTGTACTCATTTTAAGCTGTGGTGGTTCCTTCTCAGACACATCAGCCAACCCCACTATCGATAGGCAAGGGCTGTTTAACAGGTTCCATTCTATTACATTTCATCACTAATCTCATCTCCTCTTTTCCTACTTTTAGTTTCTGCTGGTTCTCTTCAGGAACTCAGAGAATAGAGGAATGGGCAGCTATCACCCATTTGAGAATAAACTCAGAACCAGTAACTTATTGGCTCAGAAGTTTTTGCCAGACTGATGAAAATCCTGCTTCTGTCACAGACTGACAAATTACCATAAAAGACAGGTTACGTAGCTATGCTCAAGGAGTTATCAGGGGACCTGAAAGCTGTATCAGAATATACTTCCTGATATCAGTAAAAGTCTTTCAGGCGGGAAACTGTAAACATTATCAAAAGTCCTAATGATAACTGTAGTCATCTAAGGGTGGGTATGCACTGAAATTTGTGTTCCTGAAACCCACCCTGGAAAAATGTTTACATTCAAGTAGTTACAAAATACTTTGCAAATCAACTAATGCACTAGCATTTTAAAAATGCTAAAAATGCAAACACAGATCTATTTTCCAGCTTGCAGGAGAGAAACCCTAAATACAACAAATGGTTTGCACCTGTAATTCAAGTCTGAAAGGCATCTCAGATATCAATTGCCTATGTAAAAAAGAAGAAAAAAAGGAACAAAAATAAAAAACAAGTCACTAGTGTTCCGTTCACAGGAAACTGGAAAATGACATCCAAAGGTTTAAGACACCTTTGAGAAGATGAGAGACAGAAGGTAACACCAAGGATTGATCAAGCTCCAAACCGACGAAATAGTAAAGGATAGAAGCATCAGCCCAGCGACCAGCTACTGTCATCAGCCTAATTCCCAGGTCTCTGCTGACTGTTATCTGGAGAATATGTTACTCAGTGATAGGTTTCCATGGATGGGGTCCACTGTTAGTTGACCTTCTAAAATTTTAATTAAAATAAAAAAAAAAAACAGGACTTCCCCCTGGAGGAGAAACATGAAGATAAAATACAAATTTTACAAACCATTCTAGAGGATTCATGGACCAGTGCTTAACTTGTAGATCCACCAGTCATATATTAAAAATCTCTGCATTAGACTAATTGGGGAAAAAATGGTTGTAAAGGGAATAATCTTCTCATGACATTTCAAAGGATATAAATAAGAATGGGGATGGGGACAGGGGGAAGAGACACAGCCCAAATCTGCAAAAGGCTCTTGGCCCAAGTGCTCACATGTCAGATATAATCTTTGAAATATTCTTAATGAATTATCCCCTTACTGCAAAACCTCCTGAGAGAACCTCTCTAGGTTCTTTGTAGTTAGTACTTTTTTTTCCTCTCCATCTCTTCTGTACTCTCTCTTAAGTATTCCTCACTCCTATTTGTTATTTTTTTACTCATCCTTTACCAACCCATTTCTCTCATCTTTTGATTTTTTTCCTAATCTTTAGTGACTCTACTCATGACCCATGAAGTATAAGCCAGGAACACATTTCTACACAGCTCTAGGAACGTAAGTACGCTAAGCAACCAACACATTAAGCTTCTTGAAAAGTTTCCTCGGTGCTGGAAACAATGCTTTTTTGAATTTAAAATTGCAAGATAGAGTAACCCATGACAAATATGGGAATGAGACTAAACTACTCAATGCTAAAGCAACTCATTCATTCAGTTGACAACTGCAGAGTTTTCTGTCATAATTTCAATGGACTGGCCATGCACCAAGAATGGATGACTGCCATATGATGATCTGGAAAATGGCAGTTGGAAAGAGAAGTAATCAGAAGGCCAGGCAGCAGAGAGTAATCGGAGATAAGATAGCATTCTGGAACAAGTACATCATTTAGAGTATGTTTAAAGTCGAAGAAGACTCTGAAAACAGCAGCAGCCGCCAGGATCCAAAGGACAGTGTCAATGTGGATAGACATTTGTCTTGCATCAGTCTTCCTAGATATATCCAACACTTCCAGCCAGAAAACATAGGCAACAGGGTGGTCTTGTACCACAAAGCACTAATGCAAATTTTAAAAAGCACCATCAGATTTTTCAAGTAGTTTTGAAGAAGCAATAAAAAGTCTTGGTTATTTTATCAATATGCACCATAAAACAAAAAAAAGAATGCATCTGAATTGGTTTTTGTCAGGTAGTCAGTGAAGCAAGGCAAAGCACCAAGAAGAGAAAATAAATGTCTTCTTTTGAGAAGTGTCTGTTCATAACCTTCACCCACTTTTTGATGGGGTTGTTTGTTTTTCTCTTGTAAATTTGTTTAAGTTCCTTATAGATTCTGGTTATTAGAATTTTGTCAGATGGATAGATTGCAAAACTTTTCTCCTATTTTGTAGGTTGCCTGTTCACTCTGATGATAGTTTCTTTTGCTGTGCAGAAGCTATGTATACCTATGTAACAAACCTGCGTAATTAGCACATGTATCCCAGAACTTAGAGTAAAATAAAATAAAAGAGAAAATAACGAAGTAAACATGCTAGACCTGGTTTACATGGCTCTCTTGAGTGATGTAAGTTTCAAAATAAACAAAAGAACACTTTGAGCAATTACTAAATGCAAGGCAGTGTTTCATGCTATAGACAAGTGACTTTCAAAATCAACTGTCCAGAAAAATTATCTGGATGAGCTTTTAAAAAACTCAGAATCTTGGGACCCTTCTTAAAACTTTTTAGAATTCCCAAGCTGGGATCCTAGATTCTAGGTTTTTTAAAAGACACCTTGGGTGATTCTGATGTGGCTAGTCTGGAAACTACTACTACAAGACATGTATTATATATTGATGCAAAAATAATTGCAGTTCTTGCAATTGAAAGTAATGGCAAAAACCGCAATTACTTTTGCACCAACCTACTGGAATTACTAAGACACCAACCTAATAGAATTAATAAGGTATAGTCTCCTTCTCTCCTCTTCTTGGAACCAACCCAAGTGCCCATCAACGATAGACTGGATAAAGAAAATGTGGCACATACACACCATGGAATACTATGCAGCCATAAAAAAGAATGAGTTCACATCCTTTGCAGGGACATGGATGAAGCTGGAAACCATCATTCTCAGCAAAGTAACACAAGAACAGAAAACCAAACACCACATGTTCTCACTCATAAGTGGGAATTGAACAATGAGAACACATGAACATAGGCAGGAGAACATCACACACCAGGGCCTGTGTGGGGGTTGGGAGCAAGGGGAAGGAGAGCATTAGGACAAATACTTGACGCATATGGGGCTTAAAACCCAGAAGACGGGTTGATAGGTGTGCAGCAAACCACCATGGCAAACGTGTTCCTACACGTTCTGCACATGTATCCCAGAACTTGAAGTAATAAAATAAAATAAAATAAAAGACATAGTCTCTGTCCTCATGCACTTTAGAGTATAATTTTTGAGAAAATTCTTAAGTATAGAAAAAATGTGAATGTATCAAGTGTGAAATAACAGTACAGCAACACAAGGGGCAGCATGATGCAGTCAAGAATTGTCCACTTTTCATTCTATCATTTGAGCATTGAGAAGTGAAGGTTATGATACAAAGATTGAGCAGAACAAAAAAGCATCATCTTGTTTTACTGAATTATTTCAGGTTCTAATCAAAATTTATGTGGTTGTAAAAGTCAAACACTCTGTGATGGGAAAAAAATATATAAGTAAATTAAAAGAGGCAGCCATAGCCAGAATGATTTCTCCAATTTTAAACATGTAAATCATTCCCCAAACTAACAATTAACACATGGCTAATTATTAAACAACATTTATAATAATAATAAAAGTACATGAGAAGAATGTGCTAACATCTTGTAAATTTTAACAGCCCCTAAAAAATAATTTTCACTTTAATTTGCCTAATTAATTAAATTGACTGAATTTGTCTGGCAGTAATCTAAAAATCTAGCTACAAGTTATAAATACATTGCATGGAAATGAAAGGGAAGAAGAACTATAAAAGCATAAAATGTACAACAAAGTAACCAAGTTCCTGGTGAATTATCTATGTTCCATGTTCAAAACCCTAGTTCTGTTAATAGGTCTTCTGTCTTAGCCTTTACCTGCTCAGGTAGCTTCCATGTTATCCGCAAGTGTGGGCAGGATTTGCTTATTAACCAACAGAGCTGCATGAAATCATTCACAATCAAATCTTGCCTTTTGAGTACTGGCTGCCCTAGAATTCTCAAGAGCCTTGTTAGACATCCTGCTTCTTGATCTTGGACCTCCAAAGGCAACTCTTTCTCTGGCCTATGGTATGCTGTTACTGTACCTATGCCCACAGCCCATGTTAGTCTTCATAATCAACATGTATTTCAAAAGGTGGATAATATTTCTAACAAGAATTGCATGTATACTTGAAATGTTGTACCTAATAGCATCTTAGCACATCAAATGGATTATTTTGAGATATTAATAAACTAATCATCAACTATTTTGTTCTCTTAATATTAGCTTATCATCAATGTGCCAGTTACCTGCAGAATTGCAAAGGAAGTTTAAAATATGTTACCTGTTCTTAGAAAACTTAAAATATAAGAAAATACTACACTTATGCACGAGAAACCATGAGAAGCAATGTAAAACAATATAGAGCAAGTGTATAAGTTGTGATGTGCCCTCTAAATATTGGAGAATTAAAAAGGAAGTTGCCTATAAGCAGAAGTGCAGAAGTAGGCACAATATTGTAGAAAGAACACTGTATTTGAAATTTTTAAGAGTTGTGTTCTAGCCCTGACTCCACTCTGTAACCAGGTAAGAGTCCTTATCTTCACTGCTCTAGGTCTCAGAGGCCATTTGTTAAAAAAAACAGATCGAATTAAGTCAGTGTTCTTAACTGGAGTAAGGGGAGTCTCAGACCATCACAAAGAATTTCCAGACTCACACCATCCCTCTCATTGCCTGGAAGATTCAGACATTATGTCCTCCACACCTTCACATGAAGTCTTACAGAATATGGCATCACTGGAAAAAAGCAATTCAGAAAAGAATCCATGTAATTCTTTGTCCTTTCACGCTTTCCATTTGAAAGCCACTGGATTGGACAGTCTACAAGGACTTTCCCAGTTCTCATTAACTGTTCTCAAAAAAGTCAGCACCACGTTGGAAAATCTTGATCTGCAGTCTTGCTCTATAAGATATTAAATAAGCAGAAACAGTCATTCTCAAGGCTTTCTGTGCATAAAAATTCATTTCATCAGCATTTATTAAACACCTATTCTGAGCCAATGCAGTCCTGGGGACTCAATGATAAGCCAACAAACAAACACACACACAACTGAAAGCCTTACTCCCAGACCTCATGAAACCTGCCCTCTTTGGCCGTGTCCCAAGAGATTCTGGTTCCAGACCCTCTGTAAGAATATCATGCGTCCATACACGGTAACCTAACTGTACACAGGAGTGATTGTAAAGGGCATGAATAAATCCCACTGAACTCATTGAATGTATCCGCAATTAAACTTACGAATATCTATTGTAGCACTACCTGTCACCAAAGGAGGTATCACAGAAGGGAAATCAGAAAGGAAAGAGACTCTGGTCCTAATGCAGTTAAAATGTCTCACTTTTACCAACTTTACAAACACGTAACCATGTACCACATGGCTTAGCTATTTGCAGAAACTTGGGAAGGACACAGTCAAAGCATAGGCCCTAAAATGTAAGCTCCACTGTTTTCACTGTAAATCTCCCTCTCGTTGGGGCCAACGGTTGGCAGCCAACAGAGCAAAGCCAGAGGCAAGCACGAAACACTGTCTGTGCAAAGTAGATAGTGGGGAATCTGAGTTTAATTCTAGTTCTATCTTAGAAGCTTAATTAATATTTTTGATGAGTTAATGTATCATTAAAACCTCCTGATGTGACTCTTAAGGAAGGAGGAGATAAGAGTTGTTTCAGATTGTCCTTTGGAAGTGGGAATTATACATAGTAGTTTGAAAACTCATATTCAATGTTTCTTAAACACAAATTACAGAAGGTCAGATTTGACAAAAATCTTCTTGCTTTGTGGGGATATACAGATTATAGAGTGAGAAAGCACTACAGGAGTTGTGGATTTTAAAGAAGTAAACTCCTTCAAGATTAGAAGGTGGGAGCCACCACAAACAGCGTCTCGGTGGCTAAAGGGGCAGGTAAAATGGAGAGACAGAGAAGAGCATGACTGGTCTCCATCTGGCTCGGTTTCCTCATCTTTGTCTTTTCTGGCTCCCTACAGGCAGATCAGCAATCAGTCGAGATGGGAGAGTGGACTATTACAAGACTATTGTGAGACCAGCCCCCTCCAGGGGGACCAGGAAGACTGAAGTTAGATGTGAAGGGGTTTTGATGTTATGCTGAGGAGTTTAGATTTTATCCTGCTATCCACGGGTGCTGATGGTGACCAACTTAGTGTTTGGTAAGACAGCCCTGGTCATGATGAAGAGGTTGGACTGACGCCAGGAAGGCCCAAGGAGAGCCTCCAAAACAGTCAAGAGTCTGTGGCACTTGTCCCGCTGAGAGATGGTGAGGTGCTGACGGAGGGCAGTGGCCGCGACTGTGAAGACCATGGGACCTGGGGCTGCAGGGAGGGAGGAGGTAGCAGCACCGTTCCCTTCTGGCCCCCTCCTGGATGGCACTCACTCACTACTGTTCTACCACCTACTAGAGATAATCACATACCACCACTCCTCAAGAGCCGCAGTTCTATTCTAGCTTCATACACTTATCTGTCTAGCAAGTCTTGTTTAGCTTGGAGAGAAGGCTGGGAAAGAGCATGAAGGACACTATAAGAGGGTAGGGCCACACTGAGGACCTTCCAGTACCCACCTAATTTGTTAATAATATCTGCAGTACCATCAATATCATGTACCAAATGGATTGCATCTTCTAGGACTGAAGTTTTTCTATGTCCTAACAATATAGGACAACCTAAGCAACTGCAAACTTCAGTGCCTGCCTTAGCCAAGCCTGTCTGGATTTCTTAGAGTTCCCCCAGGCAATTTCCTGTCAAGCTAGACAAGCTTCAGAATGCTCCTTAATGTACCTGTTAGAGACTCAGAACTGCCTCCTCTGCCTGATTAATTTCCCAAATGGTCTAAGCTGCTTGTTTCAGAACCATTCTGTTTCAGATCAAGAGCTAAAAAGACCCACCTAGATCGCAAAGGATCAAGGAGCCAGATGGGGCATCCTCTATAGGACACAGGCTAGTGTTAAAAAAAAAAAAAAAAAAAGTTAAATCTGTCTGGCACACCTGACTTTCATGCAAGTTCTCTACAACTACAAGGAGGATGGGGAAGATGAGTGGTATTTTCTGACAAGAGAAAAATAGTTATCTATAAAACTTACACAAAAATGCAAAGTGAATCCCTATACTCTTTGTTTTAGGAAAAAAATACATATGTACCTGTCAATATATACACTATATATATACACACACACACACACAGTATATATATATATATATATATATATATACACACACACACACACACACATACATACACACAGAGGGAGAGAGAGAGTATATGCGTGTGTGTGTATACATATATGTCTTAATGATGCCCTTCAGAAGAATGACATATCTGTGAGATTCTAAAGTGATTTTCAACATGCATTCCCTCTGCAACTCATTACTACAAGGAAAATTGTAATGTCATATTATGTCTGATCTTCAGTGTTTAAAGACAACAGTAAGGTTCAGAGAGGCTGAGTGACTAACTCAAGATCACAGAGCAGGTCAATCAGACATGGAATCCTTATCTTCTTATTCTCAAACCAGTTTTCTTTTCAACTGCATCAAGCCACTCCCTTTCACAATGAAGACAGAATAAGGAGTGGAGAAGATCAGAATGCCTAGGTTTATATCCCAGCTCAGGCTACATGGGACCCCATAGCCAGACAATTTTTTTTAACATTTCTGTGCCTCATAGTCTAATCTAAGTACTGGGAAAAAATCATAGTTACCTACTTTACAAGACTTTTCTGGGAATTAAATAAAATGGTAAGTACTGATATATTGAGATACACTATAAATATAATATGACCAATATTGTCATCATTATTGTTTAATTGAAGTAGTCATGAATATGTGAGCCCCAGGTGGCCTATTTTCAAAGAATTTGTAGGTTTAGAAACTAATTTAAAAATCTAAAATGGATTTATAGAATAGTACAATCTGCAAACAATTTCCATAATTTTAAGTTCAGCACTTAAATGTATGCACTTTCTCTGCATTCTTAGGTGGAACTTCTCTGGTTTCTTAGGAAGAAATCCTTCTTAAATATACTTTAAGATGCAGGCTTTCCCAAGATTTTTTAGGAGTGGGAGATACAAAACACATGTAAAAAATCACTAACTTCCGGTTGCTTCACAGCTCATATCCCATGCCTAGCTCCCATGCCTATTTATAACATAAATATCTCATGTTATTTTCCCAATTTTACTATAGAGTCATCCCTTAGTCATCACAAGGATTGGTTCCAGGACTCCAGAGGATACCAAAATCCGTGTTTGCTGAAGTCCGTAATATGAAATGGTGTAGTATTTGTATTTAGCCTACACACATCTTCCCATATACTTTAAGTCATCTCTAGATTACTTATAATATCTAGCCGAGTATAAATGCTATGTAAATAGTTGTTATACTACATATTGTTTTTTATTGGTATTTTTTACTGTTGTATTTTTATTGGTTTTTTAAAAAATATTTTTGGTTCACAGTTGTTTGAATATGTGAATGTGAAACCCACGGATGTGGAGGGCCGACTGTGTTAGTAAAATTCTATGATGCTCCTGTATTTGAACCTGGCTAGGTATAACCACTGATCTCCTCTGAACAACAATATTCTTTTCTCTACCAGCCCTCTCAGAATATAGTAACAGTCTCCAAACCATAATATAGTCATCTTCCTCTTATTTTTGAATTACTGAATTCTCGATTTATGACAGTGGTTTTCAAACTTGGCTGCCCATTAATATCACATGCAGAATTTTTAAAAATACAGATGCCCGGGTACCACCCCCAGGGAGTGTTAGTTGGTCTAGGCTGCAGTCTAGGCATTGAGGTCTTTCAAAGCTTTCCAGGTGATTCTGAAGCCAAGGTCAATACCTTCTGATAGAGGGATCCCATGCAGATGGAGAGACCTACAAGTATTAGACCAGAGGAACCCGGCTCGAGCATCTGCTTCTCTGGGTGCCTGTCAGAGCCCCCCAAATGTTGACCGCATCTTCCTCTGCCCCCTTAAAGTAGCTCCTCCGCAGCACCTCTCATGCTGATTTGTGTTGATTTGCTTCTATATTCCTCCTTGTTTCTTCACTTTGAGCTCCTGAAAAGCAGAGATCATTTTTCTCTCATCCCAAACAGAATATTGAACCACAAAAAAACCCTGGCACATAGCAGGTGCTCAGTGAATGTTGGTGGCATCAAACTGACAGTGTTTATTCCTTCTAACACTAACCAAAGTTACCCGGCTAGAGCAACTCTGTCCAGAGAACCAGGACTATGGTGCTGCAAAGTTAACACTTGAAGGATACCCTGAAAGGCATCCCATGACCAAACCAGCTGCTCATCAATAATTAGAAACAAGTGTGTGGCAGCTCTGGTGCCGACAGTTTATGACTTGCAAAGTGTTCTTTCAGGAGACTCCTCAAGTGTGAATATAATTAAAGCCTCTGAATATTACCTCTTCCATTGTGCCTGGTACTAGTCCCCGCTCATTGTTCAGATAAGACAAGACTGATTAATGTGAATGTGTCTGAAGTTAAAGTAGGCAGGAGATAATGAAAAAGGCTGATTGGAAAGTCCTTATCAACTCAAGAGAGTTCTGAGATATAGAAAGCATGAGGACACCAGGCATCCCTATCTTCCAAAGTCACGAAGGGAAACTGCAGTTGCTGCAAACTCTGCAAGTTCCTCTCCACTGACACATACAAGTCAAAAGGGCCATTTATGCACAACTCCAGACAGATTAATATTCTATGGGAATGGTAACCCCTGGATCCTGTAACTTGGCAGCCCCTAAATTGCCTGTGGTGGGAAGCTTCACAGCAGATGTAACACAAGGCTACTTTTATTATTAATAAGCTTCAAAAAGATCCAAATCCTTTATGGTAATTTTTGCTACTGTTCACAACATAGTCCTGGATCTCCCTCTGAAATTGACCCAATAGTCCCATAGGCAGTCCCATAGACTCTCATCCCATTGCTGTCATGATAGAAGATGGGTCTATCTTTAATGTATCAGTTCATTCCTAGAACAAACTGTCTATGGGATAAACATAGAAATTGACCCTTCTGTTGTTAAAGCTTAAAACTTGTATTTGTTTTATCCGAGTTCCTTCCTGATATGGTTTGGCTGTGTCTCCACCCAAAATCTTGAATTGTAATCCCCATAATTCCCATACTCCCCACTTGTCAAGGGAGAGACCAGGTGAAGGTAACTGAATCATGGTGGTGGCTTCCCCCATGCGGTTCTCATGATAGTGAGTGAGTTCTCACTAGATTTGATGGTTTTATAAGTGTTTGGTAGTTCATTCTCCTTCCTGTCACCTTGTGAAGAAGGTGCCTTGCTGCCCCTTCACCTTCTGCCATGATTGGAATTTTCCTGAGGCCTCCCCAGCCATGCTGAACTGTGAGTCAATGAAACTTCTTTCCTTTACAAATTACCCAGTCTCGGGTGGTTCTTCATAGCAGTGTGAAAACAGACTAATACACTTCCTCAGGAAAAGACCTTCAGGCCACTCTGAAAAAAGTATCAAAGAACTAAAACTCACTAGATCGCCATACCAGATGCCTCCTTCCGCACCCCTCGCACCCAGTTCCTATTTTTTTACATATTGTTACATTTCTTCCCTGCTATATAAAGCCCTAGTTTAGTCAGTCAGGGAGCTGAATTTGAGACTGAGCTCCCATCTCCTTGGCTACAGCACCTGATTAAAGCCTTTTTCCTTGGCAATACCTGTCATCTCAGTGATTGGCATTCTGTGCAGCAAGGAGCAGGACCTAGACCAAATGCCTGCTGTTTCAATAACACCTCTTGGACTCTACCTCTCCATTCTGATCATAGCACCACATTCCTGAGAACCTCTGGTTCTGAAATCCTACTCCAAGCTCCCCTCTCCTCTCCTCCGCAAGTTCTACTCACTAACCTTGCATTATGCAGATGGTTAAAACCCCCAGAAAATTAGGATGGAGTTCTACACTGCAAATACTGATGAGCTGTCTTTGTTCTTTTATGTTGTTGTTACCTTGTTGCAATTAAACAAGGTTTGCTCCTCAACTCTCATCCCATTTCTGTCATGACAGAGAACAACTCAGTCTTTAATGTATCAGTCCATTCCTAGAACAAACCATCATCCCACAATTTCATTGTCCAAAGTCTCTTCCCAAGGCAGTGTGGCACAGTTTCTAAACTTGGAGTTGGATGGTCTGGGTTCAAATCTCATATCCACTACGTATAAGCACTGGCATTTTTGGCCAGTAGTCATGCTTCAATATCCCCAGCTAAAAATGTAGATGATAGTAACACTATCTACCTCATAAGGCTGTTTTGAGGATTGATATGGTTTGGATCTGTGTCCTCACACAAATCTCATGTCAAATTGTAATCTTCAGTGTTGGAGGAAGGGCCTGGTGGGAGGTGACTGGATCATGGGGGCAGCGTTCTCATGAACAGGTAGCACCGTACCCCATTGGTACTGTACAGTGAGTGAGTTATCATGAGAGCTAGTCATTTAAAAGTGTGTAGCATCTCCCCTCCTCCTCTTTCTTGCTCCTTCTTCAGCCATGTAAGACATGCCTGCTTCCTCTTCACCTTCTGTCATGACTGTAAGTTTCCTGAAGCCTCCCCAGAAGCAGAAGCTGCTGTGCTTCCTGTACAGCCTATAGAACCATGAACCAATTAAACCTCTTTTCTTTATAATTACCCAGTCTCAGGTATTTCTTTATAGCAGTGCAAGAATGAACTAACACAGGGATTACATATAGATCCTATAGGCCAGTGTCTGACACATATCTATCAATATTACTCTCAGGTTGGAGTTTTGCTGTAAGATTAACTTGGCCAGAATTATACTCCTAGAACAAGTGAGCATCTGGTCATCCCTCTTTAGTTCCCAAGATGAGTAAATTCCTTCCTTGTCCCTCTTCCTTTCCCAGCTTATAAGATACATCATTCTAGATAATGCCTTTGTTATTTTCTTTCCCTATTGATTACTTTTACTTAAAATTGAAATTATTTCTTAATATTATCTTTCTGTTGTTAAGAATATCCATGACATTCTTCTGTGGGTCTGGGACTACAGACGCTTTGTCCTTCATCCCATACTGTGATATTCCTAGCTCACCCTCTCTGATTCAGTTCTTTTTTCAATGGCTTCTTTTTTCAGTTACAATGTGCCCAACCTACCCCAGCCACCGGCTTTCAACTCCTGCCACAGCCAGGAAATTATCATTTCCCCTTATAATATTTTATTCATGCTTTTGAAATATAGAACTGACTTTTTAAAAACCACCCTTACCATACTTAAAAAAAAATTGGTACTATCCATCGATATTTTAATCAAGGACTCCAGGTTGTTCCCACATTTAAAATCACTTTTTAGAACATTACATAGTTTCTGAAACTGGAAATAAAAAGATAAAGTTTAGGCAAATTAAGTACTGAAATAAAGAAACCAAACCACATACTGCAACATAAGGACAAGAAGATGAGGACTGTGTTTTAGATTCCCTCTAAGACATAGCAAAAGAAAAGTGACATGGACTACAACAAGTTAAAACGTATCAATAAACATTACCTCTGAGGGTCACTCTGACTCAGATTCTGTTTCTCCCACCAGCACATTATTGGAAGGTATTTTCTCCTGAGTTGTAACTTAAAGGAACATGTTCCTTTGGGGAGAAAAGTATAGAGAAGATGCAACTTGTGGAGAGCACATTATTTCTAAGAACTTTGCAGAGCAATGAGTTGCTTTGATTCACTCATGAATGACTCATCAGTAAAACTCTTTAGATCCCAGAATGTCCACCAGGTCTATGGTCTAAAACTGCCCCCAAGAAACTTTTTTTCTCCTTCAGCTACCTCTCATTTGAACTTTTGCCCACTTGTCTCCCATAGCAGTGTTTTTCAGACATACTTCATCTCTTAATAGGCACATCTCCATTGCCATGCCTTGGTATACCAAACCATGATGGACATGGGTTAGGAATGATGAAAATTGCCTGGGAGAACAGCAACTTGGACATCTACCCCAAAACAGATAACCATGCCCTTTAGTCAGTTTGGAAGTATGTTCATACATGACCAATGTATGCCCATGCCTATTCTCCCCCAACCCCTACCACTACTTTATAAGGAACTTTTTCATTTTGCAGTAGACCAGGAGTAATCTTGGACCCTGGGTTACTCACCCAGTTCCGTCACGAAATGCTCCCAATGCACCACTTTATTTTTCAATTAGCAGAATCTTTCTAAGAAGAATGAGATTGAATGGGTAATAAAAAAGGTTAGTTTGCTTGGGGGGTGAGAGGGGAATGTTGGCAAGAGCCAAGGCATACAATAATTGGAATTTGAGACCTGATGGCAAACTTAGAAGGAAATATGAGAAAATATAAATGTGAGATGCTGGATATTGGTTTGTACTGAAACAGTAATAAATAGAAATTAGGCAAGGATTTCTTAATTAACAAATGAACCTGGAGAACGTGGGCCCTGGTAGACAGTTGAAGGTTTAAAGAAGCAAGGGAGCTCTGTGAAGCCATGAGGCAGAATGGAGTGTGAGCAATGTGTAAGATGAGAAGTAATAATTGAGGAAGACTTTAGCAGCTGCATTAGTTTCCAATTGCTGCTGTAACAAATTACCACCAACTGGATGTTTTAAAATAACACAAATTTATTTTCTTACAGTCTTGGAGGTCAAAAGGTCTAAATGAGCCTCACTGGGCTAAAATCAAGGTGTTGGCTGGGCTGCATTCTTTCTGGAGGCTTCAGGGTAGAGCCCATTCCCTTGCCTTTTCCAGCTTCTGGAGGCTATCAGCACTCTTTGACTGTGGCCTTTTCTTCCATTTTCAAGGTCAGCAATGGCCAGTTGAGTCTTTCTCACATCATATCATTCTGACAGCCCTCTGCCTTCTTTTTCTACACCTAGGAACCCTTGGTTACCTTGAACCCTCCAAATTAATCCAGGATAATGTTATTTTAAGGTCAGATAATTAGCAATAATTAATTCTACCTGCCACTTTAATGCTCCTTTTGCATGTAAAGTAATATATTCACAGGATCTGGAGACTGCGGGTGCATCTTTGGAGGGGGAATCATTATTCTGCCTACCACAAAAAGCCTTTTAAAAGCATTAAGAGAATGACGATTGAGTGATAGAAGAAAATCCATATGCAGAGAGTAGGGAAATAAAAACCCAAAGTGTAACTCAAGAGTCATCTTAAACTAGGAGTTACAAATTTATATAACTTTAAGAACTACCTCCACAGAGGAACTGTATCAGAACACACATTATGTTCTAATTCAGAATCATTTTAATGTCCTCCATTGAAGGGAAGACCTGGCCTCTTTGGTATCAACCTGTTAATTGGGACAAAACTCTTGAACAGAGATTACTAAATCCACTCATCATTCAAGGAATAATTCAAGCATGACCTTCCTTAAGGCAGAAGCTCTCCCTACTCTCCAGGCAGAATTAATTTCTCTTCCTTGGATCACTGTTCCTTGTGCTGTCCTTTCTAATGGTACTTATCATTCTGTAATGTAATTTCCTGTTTTTATGCCTGTCTCCCTACTGGATGATGAGGTACTTTTGAGGACAGGGACCATGACTTACACAACTTTGTATTCTAAGCACTTACCACAGTGACTAACATAATGAAGATATTCAATGTGTGTATTGAATGAAAACCTGTGGGGTGAATCAAGAGGATTCTAAACTTTAGTCTTAGAAAATAAAACTAGATGACAACAGCTTTCAAATTAGAATAATGCACAATAAACTTCTAGGTTCTGGGGATGCATTTGAGAGAGCCAGGTAACTGGTAGAAACTAAGAAATTAAGAACATTTTCCTCTAATTGACTGCAGATTTAAAAAGCGAGGTCAAAACACAGACAAGAAAGTTTATCTGCTATGATTTTATACATTTTCCACCACATTTAGCATATAAATAAATGGTACCAAAAAAACCCACCAAAACTACAGTTCCAGGAAGAGGACTAGGATACTATATAATTTGTAAGCAGACATAACTTTCAGTAAATTGATGATATACATTTTAAAAATGTTTTTAGACACAATTTTACATTATACTTTATGAAAAAATTTAACACTCAGTACAGCTGACTAGGAAGGAGAGAACATTTCTGAACTGCTTTCATCCTCCCTAAAAACTCAAGATAGATTTTGAAGTTTCATGACTTCCAAGTTACACTTGGGAGAAAAGGAAAACTAAAACTCCAACCTAGTTCTCTGTAAGAGGACATAGAAGGGAGAGGCCAAGTAAAGACAAGAAGATGTAGTCTAATGTGCTTTCAAGTTTGTTTTTCCTCACATCAAAATCTTTTCACCAAAATCCTTTTCCTTCCATACCCATTATATTAGTCTATTCTCACCCTACTACAAATAAATACCTGAAACTGGATAATTTATAAAGAAAAGAGGCTTAATCAGCTTGTGGTTCTGCTGGCTCTACAGGCCTCTGCTTCTGGGGAGGCCTCAGGAAACTTACAATCATGGCGGAAGGTGAAGGGGAAGCAAGCACATCTTCACATGGCCAGTAGGAGAGAGAGGGGACAGAGGGTACTATTCACTTTTAAACAAGCAGATCTTGGGAGAACTGTACAAGACAGCATTAGGGGGATGGTACTAAACCTTTAGAAACCACCCCCATGATCCAATCACTTCCCACCAGGCCCTTCCTCCCACACTGGAGATTACAATTCAACACGAGATTTGGGTGGGGACACAAATCCAAACCATATCACCCATCAAGAACATGATTGTTTTATTCCATATGTACTAGTCATTAAAAGTAGAGAAAAACAAGTGATGTAACAATTAAATAAACCTAAAGCTCAAGCTCAACCCTGGTAAAGACTGATACAATAATTTGGCAATACCATTCTTTCTTAGTAAAGTTTGTTTTAATCTTTGTTAAAGGTAACTTTATTTCTGATTTCCACTTATGAACCAAGGAAATTACAGTAAAGTTACAGTAGAGAATTAGTAAGCTCACTTTTCTTCTCCTACTTATCATGACATACCATGAGCAACAGCCAGTTAGAAATGGTAAGTGAATGGGGGGACCATAGGCAAAACAGGGTGGGGTTCCAGGAACAGAAAGATGGTAAGACTATGTGTGGCCAAGAAAGGTATGCAGAATTGGGAAGGAAAAAACAAATGAATGTCATTCAAAACTTTATGGCATTTTAAGGACAGGCAAAGAAAGAGGAGTCCAATAAAGCAATTGATAAGGATAAACTGAGAAGGTGGGAGGAGAATTATGAGAACAGTGTCAAGGAAACCATCAAGAAAAATACTTCAAGGAGCTAGTCAACAGTAGCACCAAATGCTGCAAAGAAAACAACATATGGTAAGGGAAGTAAGTGAAATAGACCAAATATTTCTATTGTCCATAGCACACAAGAATTAGCTTCCAGAAATATTAGAATCTTTCTCCATAAAGTTTACTTTTTAAGCATAGAGTCCTCTCTCAGATGCCTTCCTTATTGTAAATACATACATTCAAACACACACATACCTGTTGACACTTCACTAAACTGGGGTCAGTTTTGATAAATTTTCAAATAGGAAGACAGAAAATGCAACTCTTCTTGTTACTTTCATTTTCATAAAGATCAGTGAACTAATTGGCTCCATTGATTTGGAAGAAGAAGCAACTGAAGCATTCAACCACAAAGCTGACGGTTAGGACATGGTTAGCTGACAGCAACCCTGCCATTTTTAGAGCTATACAAAGGTTTTTACCAGCTAATCAAAGGTAAGTTGTCTTCACTAGGTAAACTTCATTAAATTAAAGTACCTCAGAAGATAACCTTTACTGAGTTTGAAGATCTAAGGCCATGGATTAAAAGTATTGTGCCAAAGGAAAAAAGAAAGCAAGAGGGAACATAAAATTAATCATTATTTGTAAAGCATTTTATATTCAATACATGATGAAGTAGAAAAGGGAGGTATTATTATACTGGTTTTCACATATGGAGATAGTCTCAGAAGTTACATTTACAGCATAACCACATTATGCTGCCTTGTAAGGAGAGGGATAGAGCTGCAGATGGCATCATGATGACAATAGCAACACAACCAAGAATCTTTGAGGAAGAGCTCTATATCAGTCAAGTTTCCAGTGCATATGAATAAGTCTGAATTACTGAGCAATTCATATAGATGGGCATGCACTATAACAAACAACTTAGGAAAAAGGGTGAGTGACATGCTGCAGCTGACTCTCACTGGCTGACCAGAGCCTATTGTGAGCTTCTCTTCCCAACTGTGTGTTCACTGTCATCATGTTGGCAGTTTGAAACCAGCCATAATGGGAATATTTATATCACAAAAATTAATACACATTACAATAATGGCTACTTCTGGTTTTCAGAGAAACAGTTGTTAAATATCTACTAGTGTATAACTGGGTATATTCCATTGTTCACACATGATCAAATTTATGTGCTGATAAATATAAAAATTAAGACTTGAATAGCTTGCAATATAATGTACTGCCAACACAATGGCTTAAGTAACTCATAATGCATAGAACATATATCTCTTTTCAAAAGTGTGTGTGTGTGTGTGTATATATATATATATATATAAATAAAATATATATCTGATGAACATACACTTTTATATATATATATTTTTTTGAGACGAGTTTCGCTCTTGTTGCCCAGGCTGGAGTGCAATGGCTCACCACAACCTTTGCCTCCCGGGTTCAAGTGATTCTCCTGCCTCAACCTCCGAAGTAGCTGGGATTACAGGCATGCACCACCATGTTTGGCTGATTTTGTATTTTTAGTAGAGACCAGGTTTTTCCATGTTGGTCAGGCTGGTCTCAAACTCCCAACCTCAGGTGATCTGCCTGCCTCAGCCTCCCAAAGTGCTGGGATTACAGGAGTGAGCCATCACGCCCAGCCTGTTCATCAGATATTTATACAATTTTAGAAAAAAAAATATTTTGTGTTTGTTCTCAACCCTTCTGTTTACTGTGACCAGTTATTTCCAGGTATTATATCACTTTATATTTTTACTTAAACAGAAAAGCATAGGGATTACCCATAGATACATTTTGCAGTGTGTTAGAAAAAGATCATATGGGTCATAGCTGGTTAGGGGTCTCATCATGTATCTGCAGCTTCATAAGTGTAGCATTCGAACAAGTCACTTAGTCTTTCTGGGTCTCAGTTTTTTCATCAATGAAATGAATTACTGACATTTCCAAGTCATGTTCCATTGACCATTAGAGGATTGTGAATTTTTTTCCAAAGAATCCTAAAAAAAAAATTGTCTTAAATATCATTATTTAAATAAATTGTAAATGTTTTAAAAACTTTAATTAAAAGACTAGCACACCCAAATATGTCATACACCAAATTGTAATATATTAGAGACTATCAACTCATTAACTTGTACTGTCACTTTAACTTGTTTTCTGGCAGACATTAGAATGAATCTCCCTCTGGCCTATCTGTGTATACACTTAAACTTTGAGGCATCTTTGATTAGGATAATTATAACTCTGCACTGTTTTTGTTTTGTTTAATTTAAAACTCTTGAACTCTTCGACCTCCACCACCAAAAGAATACGCCTGGGCTAGCTTGACGGGAATACAGCCCAGTTACCGCCATGTCCCAGCTAAGGCCAGCCTCAATCAACCAATAGCCTCCCAACCCTCCATGTGAGCATGCCCAGCCCCATTCAGAAAATCTTCAGCTAACCGTAAATACATGAGAAGCCTGGCAGAGACCTGTCTATCCCAGCACAAATCAGCTGAACACAACAGAATCATGAGCCAACTGAATGTTTATTGTTATGTAAACTGTTATTTAAAAACCTCAAGCTAGTTTATTTCTGCTTTGATAAAAATTAGACAAACAATTATGCTACCTTAGCAACTGTGCCATGTTGTTAATGTGTCATGTTATAAATAATATTATGCTGACTGTAAGATTTCAGTTTCTTTCATCTAAATTTAATATTTATAATAAGAAATAAGAATAGTAGCAATATATTGATCACAAGTCCATATAGAAACAAGTTTTTCCTCTCAGTCATCTTTCAAATTTCTAGACCAGTTTAGTTTCAACATTTTCAAGATTCTTTTGAACTTAAGTCATAGTCAATCATATTATGTACATCCAACATCTTTTTTCTTTCTGTGTTTCTTACTTTTCTTCCCTCCTTCCTTCCTTATTGAAAATCCTCCTGCTTCATTTTTTTCTTGTCCTATTGCACTGGCTCAGATAACTCCTAATTTTATGAAAAAAAAATATAGACCTTCAGATACTTTCAATATCTATATTTTTATCATAAGCTGAAGCAGTTATAAAGTTGTGATTTCCAATGTTTTTAAAACATTGACATAAAAATAAAACTGTTACACAGCCAATAAATAAATAAACTGTTACACTAATGTACAGTGATGGAATTTAGGAAAGTCAAACAGTGGTACCTTTGGAGAGAGGTTAATGACCATGGGGTATCATGAGGAAGTCTCCTGGCATGTGGACTTGATCTGGGTTTTAAAATTATATGGGAGAGTGTTAATTTCATTAAAAGTTATTGATTTATAAACGTAATATTTTTCTACATTATTCTGTGTATATTCCAATGTAAAATTTCCCAAAATATTTAACATTTATTTATATAAATATCACTGTAATCAATTTAACTGTTAAGTAACTTTCTTAACATAGATGATAGCCACTACATGCATTTTTTAGCAAATATCTGTTTGCTATTTTATCAAATACCTATTTGCTATTCGCTATTTTATCAAATACCTATTTGCTATTTGCTATTTTAGCAAATAGCAAATTTAGAAAATATATTTTTTAGTAGTCACAGTTCTACATCATTCCTTTTTATTCATGAACTCAAATTTCCAGTTCACTTGCCTCACAACATTTTATCCTATGTGATATGTTTTCAAGTTTCAAAGTTTTTGTGTATTACCTTGACATACTTCTGTGTGAAAAAAGAAGATATCTTAAATAAAAATGAATTAAAATTGGTAAACAAAATATAAGTTATTTTTATTTCCTATTACAAAAACACTCTAGCTATTAAAGTTTTCTGCTAGGTTTTCTTTGAGCTGTAACTCATTTGTATGAATATAAGCTTAAGAAAACGTATTCATATAAGTAAATATATGAAAATAAAATAATTTTTTAAAAATAATGTTATACAATTCTTTGAAATATATATGCCCAAAAAAATCTCATAGTGACCTATGGCCATACATTAATAAACTATTAAATTTGATTTTAAATTTGTTTAAAACTAGAAAACACCTGACTTGCAGAAGGATTTATAAGCCAGTCAGCTGTGTCATTCACTTTTCAATTTTTGGAAATTCAAAAAGGTTTTTATCAAGATTTTTCAAAAAACCACAAATTATTTCTCTCTCAAGTTACAGTACTTTTTTTAATGCAATTATAGTCAAACTAGGTCAAAAAATGGAAACATAGTTACTTATAATAACCATTGTCAAAATATTTTTAATAAAATGCTTTTTTTCACTTTTTTTTATTATACTTTAAGTTCTGGGATATATGAGTGGAACATGCAGGTTTGTTACATAGATATACACGTGCCATGGTGGTTTGTTGCACCCATCATCCAATCATCTACATTAGGTATTTCTTTTAATGGTATCCCTCCCCTTGCCCCCAACTCCCTGACAGGCCCCAGTGTTTGATGTTCCCCTCCCTGTGGCCATATGTTCTCATTGTTCAACTGCCACTTATGAGTGAGAACATGTGGTGTTTGGTTTTCTGTTCCTGTGTCAGTTTGCTGAGAATGATGGTTTCCAGCTTCATCCATGTCCCTGCAAAGGACATAAACTCATTCTTTTTTATGGCTGCATAGTATTCTACAGTGTATATGTGCCACAATTTCTTTACCCCAGTCTAACACTGATGGACATTTGCGTTGGTTCCAAGTCTTTGCTATTGTGAATAGTGGTGCAATAAACATACATGTGCATGTGTCTTTAGAGTAGCATAATTTATAATCCTATGGGTATATACCAAGTAATGGGATTTCTGGGTCAAATGGTATTTCTTGAGGAATCACCACACTGTCTTCCACAATAGTTGAACTAATTTACACTCCCACCAACAGTGTAAAAGCCATCTGCTGTTTCCTGACTTTTTAATGATTGCCATTCTAACTGGCATGAGTTGGTATCCCACTGTGGTTTTGATTTGCACTTTTCTAATGACCAGTGATGATGAGCTTTTTTACATGTTTGTTGGACGCATGAATGTCTTCTTTTGAGAAGTGTCTGTTCATATCCTTTGCCCACTTTTTGATGGGGTTGTTTTTTTCTTGTAAATTTGTTTAAGTTCCTTGTAGATGCTGGATATTAGCCCTTTGTCATATGGATAGATTGCAAAAATTTTCTCCCTTCTGTAGGTTGCCTGTTCACTCTGATGATAGTTTCTTTTGCTGTGCAGAAGCTCTTTAGTTTAATTAGATCCCATTTGTCAGTTTTGGCTTTTGTTGCCTTTGCTTTTGGTGTTTTACTCATGAAGTCTTTGCCCATGCCTATGTCCTGAATGGTATTGCCTAGGTTTTCTTCTAGGGTTTTTATGGTTTCAGGTCTTCTGTTTAAATCTTTTTTTTTTTTTTTTTTTTTTTTTTTTTTTGAGATGGAGTCTCGCTCTCTTGCCCAGGTTGGAGTCCAGTGGCACGATCTCGGCTCACTGCAAGCTCCACCTCCCGGGTTCACACCATTCTCTTGCCTCAGCCTCCTGAGTAGCTGGGACTACAGGCGCCTGCCACCATGCCCAGCTAATTTTTTGTATTTTTACAAAAAATTTTCACCGCGTTAGCCAGGATGGTCTCGATCTCCTGACCTCGTGATCCGCCCACCTCGGCCTCCCAAAATGCTGGAATTACAGGTGTGAGCCACCGCGTGTGGCCCTGTTTAAATCTTTAATCCATTTTGAGTTAATTTTTGTATAAGGTGTAAGGAAGGGGCCCAGTTTCAGTTTTATTCCTATGGCTAGTCAGTTTTCCCACCACCATTTATTAAATAGGGAACCCTTTCCCCATTGCTTGTTTTTGTCAGGTTTATCAAAGATCAGGTGGTTGTAGATGTGTGGTGTTATTTCAGAGGCCTCTGTTTTGTTCAATTGGTCTATATATCTGTTTTGGTACCAGTACTATGCTATTTTGGTTACTGTAGCTTTGAAGTATAGTTTGAAGTCAGGTAGCATGATGCCTCCAGCTTTGTTCTTTGGCTTAGGATTGTCTCAGCTGTATGGCATCTTTTTGGGTTCCATATGAAATTTAAAGAAGTTTTTTCTAGTTTTGTGAGGAAAGTAATGGTAACTTGATGGGGTGTGTCTCCTGAATACAGCACACTCCTGGGTCTTG
Organism: Nomascus leucogenys; assembly: GCF_006542625.1. NCBI lineage: Eukaryota > Metazoa > Chordata > Mammalia > Primates > Hylobatidae > Nomascus > Nomascus leucogenys. The sequence continues at coordinate 85,201,099 of NC_044393.1, read as the reverse complement.
ACTCTTTATCCAATTTGCCAGTCTGTGCCTTTTAATTGGGGCATTTAGCCCATTTACATTTAAGGTTAATATTGTTACGTGTGCATTTGATCCTGTCATTATGATACTAGCTGGTTATTTTGCCCATTAGGTGATGCAGTTTTTTCATAGGGTCAATGGTCTTTACATTTTGGGTTGTTTTTCAGTGGCTGGTACTTGTTTTCCTTTCCATATTCAGTGCTTCCTTCAGGAGCTCTTGTAAGGCAGGCCTGGTGGTGACAAAATCCCTCAGGATTTGCTTGTCTGTAAAGGATTTTATTTCTCCTTCACTTATGAAGCCTAGTTGGGCTGGATATGAAATTCTGGGTTGAAAATTCTTTTCTTTAAGAATGTTGAATATTGACCCCCACTCTCTTCTGGATTGTAGAGTTTCTGCAGAGAGATCACCTGTTAGTCTGATGGGCTTCCCTTTGTGGGTAACCCAACCTTTCTCTCTGGCTGCCCTTAACATTTTTTCCTTCATTTCAACCTTGGTGAATCTGACAATTATGTGTCTTGTGGTTGCTCTTCTCGAGGAGTATCTTTGTGGTGTTCTCTGCATTTTCTGAATTTGAATGTTGGCCTCTCTTGCCAGGTTGGGGAAGTTCTCGTGGATAATATCCTGAAGTGTGTTTTCCAACTTGGTTCCATTCTCCCCGTCACTTTCAGGTACACCAACACCAATCAAACGTAGGTTTGGTCTTTTCACATAGTCGCATAATTCTTGGAGGCTTTGTTTGTTCTTTTTCATTCCTTTTTCTCTAATCTTGTCTTCATGCTTTATCTCTAATATCCCTTCTTCTGCTTGATCAATTTGGCTATTGATACTTGCATATGCTTCACAAAGTTCTCGTGCTGTGTTTCTCAGCTCCATCAGGTCATTTATGTTCTTCTCTAAACTGGTCATTCTAGTTAGCAATTCCTCTAACCTTTTATCATGGTTCTTAGTTTCCTTGCATTGGGTTAGAACATGCTCCTTTAGCTCAGAGGAGTTTGTTATTACACATCTTCTGGAGCCTACTTCTGTCAATTCATCAAACTCATTCTCCATCCAGTTTTGTTCCCTTGCTTGTGAGGAGTTGTGATCCTTTGGAGAAGAGGCACTCTGGTTTTTGGAATTTTCAGCCTTTTTGTGCTGGTTTTTCCTCATCTTCAAGGATTTATATACCTTTAGTCTTTGCTGTTGGTGACCTTCAGATGAAGTTTTTGCATGATCATCCTTTTTGTTGATGTTGATACTATTACTTTCTGTTTGTTAGTTTTCCTTCTAACAGTGAGGCCCTTCTTCTGCAGGTCTGCTGGAGTTTGCTGGGATCCACTCCAGACCCTGTTTGCCTGGGTATCACCAGTGGAGGCTGCATAACAGCAAAGATTGCTGCCTGCTCCTTCCTCTGGAAGCTTCATATCAGAGGGGCACCCACCAGATGCCAGCCAGAGCTCTCCTGTATGAGGTGTCTGTCAAACCCTGCTGGGAGTTGTCTCCACATCAGGAGGCACGGGAGTCAGGGACCCACTTGAGGAGGCAGTCTGTCCCTTAGCAGAGCTCGAACACTGTGCTGGGACATCTGCTGCTATCTTCATAGCTGGCAGGAGGAATGTTTAAGTCATCTGAAGCTGTGCCCACAGCTGCTCCTTTCCCCAGGTGCTCTGTCCCACAGAGATGGGAGTTTTATCTATAAGCCCTGACTGGGGCTGCTGCCTTTCTTTCAGAGATGCCCTGCCCAGAGAGGAAGAATCTAGAGAGGCAGTCTGGCTACAGTGGCTTTGTAGCACTGAGGTGGGCTCTGCCCAGTCCAAACTTCCCAGTGGCTTTGTTTACACTGTGAGGGGAAAGCCACACTCAAGCCTCAGTAATGGTGGATGCCCCTCCCCCCACCAAGCTAAGCATCCCAGACTTAGCTTCAGACTGCTGTGCTGGCAGCAAGAATATCAAGCCAGTGGATCTTAGCTTGCTGGGCTCCATGGGGGTATGAGGGTGGGATCTGCTGAGCAAGACCACTTGGCTCCCTGGCTTTAGCCCCCTTTCCAGGGGAATGAACAGTTCTCTCTAGTTTTCCAGGTGCCACTGGGGTACAAAAAAAAAAAAACTTCTGCAACTATCTCAGTGTCTGCCCAAATGGCCACCCAGTTTTGTGCTTGAAACCCAGGGCCCTTGTGCTGTAGGCACCTGAGGGAATCTCCTGGTCTGTGGGTTATGAAGACCACAGGAAAAGCTGGGCTGGATAGCACCATCCCTTACAACACAGTCCCTCATGGCCTCCCTTGGTCAGGGGAATTGCCTGACCCCTTGTGCTTCCCTGGTGAGGCGATGCCCCACCCTGCTTCTGCTCACCCTCCGTGGGCTGCACCCGCTGGCCAACCAGTCCCAATGAGATGAACTGGGTGCCTCAGTTGGAAATGCAGAAATCACCTGCCTTCTGTGTTGGTCTCACTGGGAGCTGCAGAACGAAGCTGTTCCTATTCAGCCATCTTGCCCAGGAATCTGATAAAATGCTTTTATTTTATCATTTGTTTTAAATATATTTTCTTCAATACCACGGACATACTTATTTAGCTCATTCAATGTATGGAAAATTCCTGCCGTGTCATCTTGTTGCAAAGGCTGATTTTGGACTAGGCTGAAACAAGTGAGGTGTTTAGGGTACAAAATTTAAACATTCAGGGTGATGTTTCCTTAAATTCTGTGGTGCCCTGGGCACCTTATTTACCTCTCCCTAGTGCTGACTCTGCCTCATTGTCAAAAGAATGGACCAAATCAAACATACTTTCCATGATAAAATGATTGTCATTTTCAATTTAAATAAATAGTAATACATATTCTTATAGAGAGATAGAAGACAGACTCCCTAAGAATGAGCTTTGTCATAAGTGTGTCACCTGAAGAAAATAGCCTCAGTATTCCTTTCATGCACTTGCTTTCTTTGTTTTCAAAGAACTCTCTCATAACAAAGGGACAAACAATAATCAGTGGATGAAAAAGTCTTGAATGTTTAACAAGTTTCTTTGTTGCTTCTCCAGGCTGGAAAGTCAAACTTTGGAGTTGTGAAGAGAGTGCACCCTTGCAGGCTCTTGGCCTTCTACAATTGTACTTGTTTCCAGCTGCTGACCCCGCATGAAAACTTCAGCCTCACCCTTTACACAATCCTATATCTCATAAACCACAATGGGCCAGGTTACTATGTTCACTTTACCCTTCCCAAATGACTATGATTTCTCTCTAGGTTTTTATTATCTAGGGATTCCATTTTCTCAGTTACATGACTATTTTATTCAAGCTTTTCGTAGTTTTCCATCATTTCTGTATGTTATAATCAGGAAGAGGGCCAATTCATGTCAGGTAAATCTTCTATGAGGCCACATATCTCCTCATTGATTTTACAATAATTAAAGGTCAGTGGCAACTTATTATCTATTGCTACACAGCAGATTAAACCAAATCTTAATGGTTTAAAGCAGCAATAAATATTATCTCTCGTGATTTGTCTGTAGGTTAAAAATTCAGGAGTGGCTTAGCTAAGTGGTCCTGGCTCAGGTTCCTCATGAAGTTGCCCACCCTTAAATTCCTTAGAGGGCCTTTTGTCTCACCATCTGGTTCTCTAACTTCTTCACAAAGCATTTTATAGTCACACCCTCAGGTTCATCTTTATACTATGTCTTCCTGAGAGTACCCTGAATAATTTGATCTTTGTTCAAAAGCCAACTTTTTTTAAATTTTAGCATTGTTTGCCATCCAAAGAGGCTGCAAACTTTAAAACCCACCAGGTCTTCACTGCTTTATATATTATAATTTTTCTTTGACTTGTTTCTCTCCTCTTGTATTTTACTAGAAGCAACAAGAGAAGAACAGGAGGCACCTTCAACACTCTACCCAGAAATCTCCTTAACTAGATATCCCCACTGATTAAAGTACCTTTACCGTATTACCACAGGTGACAGTGTTGCTAAACTTCCTGCCACAAGTTGGCAAGGATCCCCTTTCTTCTAGTTTCCAAAAATAATTTGTATTTCTTTCCTATAAGCCCTTCCCAAAAGCCTCGCTGAGGGCATTCAGATTTCTCTAACAGTCTCTTTAGAGCCCTTCAGACTTTCCTAATATTCTCAAGAAAGTTTTTTCAGTGTCCACCTACCTGCAGAGCCCAATGCCATTCCTACATTGTTTTAGCTTTTTCTTCTGGCAAGATCCTTGATAAAAATCAGCATTAGTTATCTATTGCAGTATAACTCATGACCCCAAAACTTAGTGACCTAAAACAGCAACGGTGACTTACTATCTTTCACAATTTCTGAGGGTCAGGAATTCAGGAGCAGCTTGACTGGGTGGTTCTGGCCTGACGCCTATCATAAGATTGTAGTCTGATGAGGGCCAGGGCTGCAGTCATCGAAAGCTTGACTGAGGCTGAGGGATCTGCTTCCCAGGTGGCTCACTCTCATGGCATGCTGGTGCAGGTTTTCAATAGGAGGCCTCAGTTTTTCTCCCTATGAAAAACTGTCCCTCCACGGGACTACTTGAATATTTTCACAGCATAGTAACTGGTCTGCCCCAGCGTGGGCAATATAAGAACAAGAGCAACCGGGCAGGAGCTGCATCCTCTCTGCAACCTAGCTTTGGAAGAAACATAGCATCATTTTTGCCACATTCTCTGTTGAAAGTGAATCACTAAGTCTGGCCCACCTTCAAGGGAAGGGGCATTAAACTCCATTTTTTGAAGGAAGGAGGATGAAAGAATTTGTGACCATATCTTTAAAACCATAACACGTAAAGTCTACAGTAAACTTCTGCTAATAAAATTACACTTCTTATCAATTTTTATTTGGGAAAAATTTTTATACTTCTTTAAAAATCTAAAAGGCATTAGGAGATCAGAAGAATTAGGCTGAGTCTCTCCATCTGTATCTGCTGAAGGTCTCTGTACCCATTTTCTCATAGAGAGAAAAAAAAATAACCCACAAAAGGAAAAGACCGAGGATGAGTGCCTGCAGGAACACAAAAGGACAAATGGTCAATCAACTCACACAAAATACAAATTTGACCCCACATCAAACTTTGCTAATAATTAGCAAAGAGTGCCAAAAAGGAGCTACCACACATATCACATCAATATTTAGGAGGTCCGAAATGCACACTTCCACATTGGGATGAGATCTGGTTTTGTTCAACTAGCATGGGGTATAAGCTAACATGGAAACCTTACTCAGTTTGGGACCCTCTGTCTTTATGCCGCATCAACTAACTTCTGCCTTTAAGTGTACCTGCATCACATCAATCCACAAAGTGCAGGTTTACACACACACATACACAAATCCAGAAATCCCAAAAATATTCCTTAGTTTAATCATCAGTAAATTATAAATCCCTACTTAAACTCATTTATCTTCAGGCTTATCAATCCTGTCAGCCAATGCTCATACAAACTGCCTGCAGTGTCCTGGAGGAAAGAGAACCGCTCTTAACCTTTTCTTTCTCAGCGAGAGTTAAGGGAATCCACAGAGTGGAAGTCACTGGACACTCTTCTTTTGACGTTTTTATTTTCCAATTTCATTTTCTGATTTAATCATTTCAATCCTATAGTTTAAATAAATTCATCTAAAATTCCTTCCAATTTACTTACCCTCCCTTAAAGAATTTTACAGGCAAACTTTTTCATGTTATTATGGAAATATAAGCATATATATTTTTCCCTTGTTTCCTTTTAAATTTTCTTTTCTGCCTCCCACACCACCCTGCAATTTGCTTTCTGTACCCCTAACTTTCATCTCTGCTGTAAAGTTCTTTATGATCAGTTTTAAAGTACTAAAATATTCATGGGAAAATAACTATAATCTCTTTAATACTAAGTAAGTTCTTTGACAATGGCCAGGCTTGGGGAAAACATAATTAACGAGTCAGCTAGAGGAGTTTCAAAGGAAATTAGTTTTAAATAGATGGTAGTAATTAATCAGTAAAAACAAATACCTGATGGAAGGAGGGAGGTTTCCCTGGTGATTCGAAAAGAACAATTAAGGCTGAATTTGGAATATTGACCTGTGTGCGAGCTGTGGTGGTAATCTCTTCTTTCTGGCCTTTGAGAAGCTAAATGGAGCATAATGCAATCTTTCCATGACTTAAATAAATACAGGGCAAGCATGCTGAATAGAGGGTAGCAGCATTAGACAGCTTAGAAAGATTTACAGTTAAAGTGTATGAGCTTTAACACCTAGAAGGGGTTGCTAGAGGTCTCAGAGTCATGACTGAGTTTCAAACAAGCAAGGAAATTTAGAGAGTGCATTGTTAATTAAAATACAGGCCCAGAGCTAGGACTGGATCAGGTAAAAATCTGTTTTTCAGGCTGAACTCAGACTTCTCCACAACATAAAACGAGATGGAATAGAATAATGTTTAGGTTCTAGATAAAAATAATTGTGGATTAAGGTAAGCTGTTTTCATGTGTTTGGGCAAGAGCAAGGTATTTGTGAATATGTAAGGATTCAGAAAAAAAAGTTTTAAAGGATGAAATTGGTATAAAAGGACTGGTAGTGAGCATAAGGACATAATGTCAATTTTAATAATGGCACAACAATAGATACATGTACTAAAACGATTTTTAAAAGGGAAAATATGTCATTTAAAATAATGAGTAAAATCTACCTAAAATCTTATTTCAAATAGGAATTAGACAAAATCAGGAAGAAGTAGGAGGAAGACAAATTCTTTAACTTTTAAGAAGTTCTTTTACATTTCACACAAAGAAATATTTCGGGGGCTTAAAAAAGGAAAAGCATTCACTGGTAACAGTTAAAACAAGATACATAGGCACGGCCTTTTAATTTGGTGTAAGTAGAAAATAAGTTATGAAAATAAATGTAAATTATTTATATTAAGTTATTAGGATGCAGACTCTTCTTAATTGGGCTTAAAAATAAACTTCAACTTCAGAGTGCTTATAATAAACACATTAAAAATAAATTACATAGAATCAATAAATTTAAATGATTAGCAAAATAAACTGCATTTGAGCACAAATAAAATTGGGAAAGGCAATACTAGTATCAGTCAACATAGAATTATAGGTTAAAAGTTATATTACAGCCGGGCGCGGTGGCTCATGCCTGCAATCCCAGCACTTTGGGAGGCTGAGGCGGGTGGATCACGAGGTCGGGAGATCGAGACCATCCTGTCTAACATGGTGAAACCCCTTCTCAACTAAAAATACAAAAAAAAAAAAAAATTAGCTGGGCTTGGTGGTGGGCGCCTGTAGTCCCAGCTACTCCGGAGGCTGAGGCAGGAGAATGGCGTGAACCCGGGAGGCGGAGCTTGCAGTGAGCCGAGATGGTGCCACTGTATTAAGACCTGATATTTATTGACTTTAAAAGCTTATAATAAAGCATTAAAATATATGAAATAAACACAAAAATGCACAAAGTATTAAAAATATAACTGCATTGGTAGACTACATAGTTTCAGTCTAAGACTTACAGAGTAGGTTTAAAAAAAAAAGATGAAAACAGAATAAAACTGAATTATTAAATTAGGACATCATCTGTTAGATAACCCAAGTAGTGAATGTACCCAAACAATTCAATTGTTCTAAAACTGTTTTTTAAACTCTTTGGGACAGCTGATGGCATGTGGTGATCTGGGAGGAGGGTGACCCCTGGCTGATTCCTCTGGAGCTCAGTCCACACAAACCAAATGCCAGGGATGTGGATCCAAAATGGTTATCACAGCAAGGTAGCTAGCTACAAACACGCTATGATGTTCTTCATTTACATATTTTTTAGAATTATGAATATTGTAAAGTGGCCACTGAATTAGCTTCAGCATACTACATGAATGAGCATACATTTTCTTACTATTCCTTCAATTCCTCTATAAAACTGAGTGAGGTTGCATTTCCTGATTCAGAGGTTGTAACTAAAATGTCCTGTTGGGCAAACAGAAAAGGAAATTTGGATAACAGATGCGTAGCCTCTGACAGTGCAGGTCTGATTCTTACCAATGATTCTTCTTTCTATAGTACATCACATGAAACATCACAGAAACAAGAACAATAAAATGTTACCCCTGGCTGTCGTTAGGTACTTAGATTTGAAAAATGGAGCTTCAAATCATCTTGATTTCTTTTGTTGTTGTTGTTGTTGTTGTTTCGTTTTTTGAGATAGAGTCTCACTCTGTCGCCCAGGCTGGAGGGCAGTGGTGCGATCTTGGCTCACTGCAACCTCTGCCTCCCAGGTTCAAGTGATTCTCCTGCCTCAGCCTCCTGAATAGCTGGGATTACAGGCACCTGCCACCAGGCCCAACTAATTTTTGTATTTTTAGTAGAGGTGGGGTTTCACCATGTTGGCCAGGCTGGTCTCAAACTCCTGACCTCAAGTGATCTGCCTGCCTTAGCCTCCCAAAGTGCTGGGATTACAGGTGTGAGGCACCATGCCCAGCCCATCTTGATTTCTATAAAGATTTTAATGGAACGACAAAAAGTAATAAATAAAATATTGTTGATCCCTGTCCAAATACAAAGTAAACGTTGCTCATTCATTTGGCCTGAATATTTGTCCCCTCCAAAACTCATGTTGCAATTTATCCATGTGGCAGTATTGACAGATGGGGCCTTCAAGAGGTGATTGGATCATGAGGGCTCTACCCACACGAATGGACTAATGGATGAATGAGTTAATGGACTGATGGGTTATCATGGAAGGAGAACTGGTGGCTTTTTAAGAAGAGGAAGAGAGACTTAAACTAGAATGTTAGCACACTTAGCCCCCTTGCTATGTAATGGCTTGCACCACCTCAGGACTCTGCAGAGTCCCCACCAGGAAGAATGTCTTCACCAGATGCACCCTATTGACCTTGGACTTCGCAGCCTCCAAAACCGTAAGAAATAGATTTCATTTCTTATAAGTTACCCACTTATATGTATTCTGTTATATGCAACAGAAAATGGATCAAGATACTCATCTATTTGCATATTCAGCAGACAGTATATATATACACATACACACACATATTATATATATGAAAATTCCATTCAACTTATAAACTTCCTACCAAAGAAAATTAAAGATCTTGCTGGGTAAATGTCCTGCATACCTTGTAAACAATACTGCTTAAAAGGATTGTGATTTGCTTCCCTTTCATAATGAAAGTTGTGGGTCACTTTTCAATTTCCTCAAAATGTGCAGAAGCACTTTTCTTTACTTTGCAGAAATGGAAGGATATAGCCTCCCTAGACATGTGCCTACAAGATGACTATAATTTTTGCTTTCCATAGATGTTAAAATACTGGCATGCCCTACAATCATATTTGCAAAGCATAGGACAAAAAGAGTATCCTTCTCTAATTTGCAAATGCATTAAGGATGAGAATGGAGAGAAGTATGGAAACAGAAATGTATGCACTGTTTCTCCAAAACTGTTTGGTGGTCTATGAAGAGAACGTAAGGAACCTAGGAAAGCATGTAGTGACTGCACTTGAGCTGTTGAAAGTTATGTGGAGATTGCCACAAAAACACATACAATGCAAAACAAAAGAAGTCATTTAAAAAATAGGGCTGTTTCAGAAGTAAAAAAAACAGTCACTAGAAAAGGGAAACCAAGTTAAACAGGACTTTCTCATTTCTTTACTAAAATGGTAACTTACATGAAATCCAACTTCAATTTCACAAGTTCAAATTACTTCTATGCTCATAACCATTTTCCATGACAAAAAGAGGCTTAACTTATGATAATAACATCCAATGTGTTTTGGAATATCTAAACATGAGGGAAATTTTAGACATGGAGGGCCTATCTGATGGATTTACAGATGAAAGGAACTTGATTGACAAACAGCTACCAAAATACTCCTGTAGATACAAACTGGATGGGCGTTTTTAGTGAAGTGGAAACTAAGTTCTATAAATCTAAACATGTGCTGTTACTAGGGAGTAAAATTCTAAGAATTCCATGCTAAAACACTTTTCTTGAGAGAATATTTAGCTCAATGTCATTTCATTTAACTACCACTAGCAAACAGTGTAATGTGGTCTTTTTTTTATTTTATTATTATTACACTTTAAGTTTTAGGGTACATGTGCACAATGTGCAGGTTTGTTACATATGTATCCATGTGCCATGTTGGTGCGCTGTACCCATTAACTTGTCATTCAGCATTAGGTATATCTCCTAATGCTATCCCTCCCCTCTCCCCCACCCCACAACAGTCCTTGGAGTGTGATGTTCCCCTTCCTATGTCCAAGTGTTCTCGTTGTTCAATTCCCACCTATGAGTGAGAACATGCGGTGTTTGGTTTTTTGTCCTTGCGATAGTTTACTGAGAATGATGGTTTCCGGTTTCATCCATGTCCCTACAAAGGACATGAACTCATCATTTTTTATGGCTGCATAGTATTCCATGGTGTATATGTGCCACATTTTCTTAATCCAGTCTATTGTTGTTGGACATTTGGGTTGGTTCCAAGTCTTTGCTATTGTGAATAGTGCCGCAATAAACATACGTGTGCATGTGTCTTTATAGCAGCATGATTTATAGTCCTGGGATGGCTGGGTCAAATGGTATTTCTAGTTCTTAAAGGGGCAGAGATGCAAGTCAAAATAAATTTTATATTTCAGTTTGAGTTCTACCACTACATAAAAGAAGAGAAGAGTATCTGGGAGGCTGCTGGCATTTCAGAGAAATATTATTGAAAAGAAAACAGAAATATCAAAAACATCTTACTGGTGTATCATGGAACAGAAAGAAATATATCATTGTTAATTTTACTAATTTTATTAAATATAATATTTGGTTAACTAATCCCATTTTATTTGCATTCATTTTTTAAAGGTATTTTATCTACTTAGCTTAAGAATACACAATAACACAACTTACAAAAGTAGAATATCCAAAGAGTTAAAATCTCTAACAGAAATATTATAAAAATAGTGTTATATTTTTGTTGTATATATCAATTGTTTAATTAGTCCTATTATTAATTACTAATTTCAACCATTAACTAGTTCTATTGTTTTTAAATAATATGCATGTATTTATATTTACATTTCTTACATGTATATAACAGAAAAGTAATACAGAATAACACATAATTTCAAATCAATACCTATATTTTATATATTTGCTATAATATATGTGTGTACTTATTATATATTATATACTTTTTGGTATGAATGGAATGATTGTGATGATTTTATTGTGACCAACTTCTGACAGTATCTGGGGTGACACTCTCAGAAGCTGGTCATACTAAATTTTTCACAAGCAAGGAGGGTATATCCTAAGAATGTCAAGATGGTTCATTAAATCTATTAGTGATCACATGAAAAGATGCTCAAAATCATTCCTCAGGGAAATGTAAATTAAAACTATAATGATACCACAACACATTCACTATAATGGTTAAAATTTTAAAGGTTGACAACATAAAATGTTGGAGAGGAAGTAGAGTAATTAGAATTATCACATATTGTTGATGGGAATGTAAACTAGTAAAACTACGTAGAAAAAATGTGTGGCTTTTTTTGAGTGTTAAACATACACTTATGAATATTCGTAAGTTTTTATCAAAAAGAAATAGCACATCAAAAAGACGTGCACATGAATGCTTACAGCAATTTTATGCATAATATATACAAACTTGAAACAACCTACATATCCATCAACAAGTGATTAGAGAAACAAAATATGTGGCATATCCCCACTGTGAAATACTACTCAGCAACAAAAAGGAATAGGATGCTAAAATATGCAACAACATAAATGAACCTTGCTATGGTTCGAATGTCTGTGACCCTTTAAAGTTCACATTTAAACCTCATCCCTCGGCCGCTGCACCATCTGGGAAGTTAGGAGCGCCTCTGCCCAGCCCCCACACCATCTGGGAAGTGAGCAGCACCTCTCTCCTCCTGGCCCGCCCGACTGGGAAGTGCGGAGCACCTCTGCCCGGCTGCGGTGCAACCCTCCAGGTGTGAAGTGGTAGCCTTGTGTGTGATCTTTCTGCCCTCCCCAAGTTTGCAATTTCAACAGTAAAGTTTACTTTTAAATTAAAAGATTAAAAACAAAACACCCATCTCCATTGTGGGGTACTAAGAGGTGGGCCCTTTAGGAGGTGATTAGGTCATGAGGGCTCTTCCTTCATGAATGAAATTAGCGCTCTTACCAAAGAAACTTAAAGCCTTCACCCCTTCTGCCATGTGAAGATGCAGCAATGAGGTGCCATCTTTGAAGCAAAAAACCAGTCCTTATCAGACATCAGATCTGCCGGTGCCTTGATCTTGGACTTCCCAGGCTCTGGAACTGGGAGAAATAAATTTCTGTTGTTTATAAATTACCCAATCTAAGTTATTTTGTTATAGCAGCATGAGTGAACTAAGACAAATCTCAAACTCATTCTGCTAAGTGAAAGAAACTAGAGATAACAGTTGCTTTGATTCCATGTATATAAAATTCTAGAAAATGTAAATTAATCTATACTAATAAAAACAAAACAGTGACTGGCTGGAGCGTGGAGCAAAGGGACAGATTTTCTGCAGGGGGGCACAAAGAATCTATTAGGGATGATGGAAATATATTGCAGCTGTGCTCTTACAGAGAAATACATCTGTCAAAATTTATCAAATTGTGTGGTTTTTATCTAAATGATGTATTTTATTTTACATAAATTATAACTCAAAGTTTAGTTAAAAATAAAATTTCAATAAACACAAAATAAGTAACTCTATCAACATAGGTTGATAGAGAGAAACAGCATGATCATGTTAATAAGCTCTGAAGGCATTTGGAAAAACTCAATAGCAATTCTTGATTTTTTTTTAAATGAAAGTATAGGAAACAAGCAATGAGAAAAGGATTCCCTATTTAATAAATGGTGCTGGGAAAACTGGCTAGCCATTTGTAGAAAGCTGAAACTGGATCCCTTCCTTACACCTTATACAAAAATTAATTCAAGATGGATTAAAGACTTACATGTTAGACCTAAAACCATAAAAACCCTAGAAGAAAACCTAGGCAATACCATTCAGGACATAGGCGTGGGCAAGGACTTCATGTCTAAAACACCAAAAGCAATGGCAACAAAAGCCACAATTGACAAATGGGATCTAATTAAACTAAAGAGCTTCTGCACAGCAAAAGAAACTACCATCAGAGTGAACAGGCAACCTACAAAATGGGAGAAAATTTTCGCAACCTACTCATCTGACAAAGGGCTAATATCCAGAATCTACAATGAACTCAAACAAATTTACAAGAAACAAACAAACAATCCCATCAAAAAGTGGGCGAAGGACATGAACAGACACTTCTCAAAAGAAGACATTTATGCAGCCAAAAAACACATGAAAAAATGCTCATCATCACTGGCCATCAGAGAAATGCAAATCAAAACCACAATGAGATACCATCTCACACCAGTTAGAATGGCGATCATTAAAGAGTCAGGAAACAACAGGTGCTGGAGAGGATGTGGAGAAATAGGAACACTTTTACACTGTTGGTGGGACTGTAAACTAGTTCAACCATTGTGGAAGTCAGTGTGGCGATTCCTCAGGGATCTAGAACTAGAAATACCATTTGACCCAGCCATCCCATTACTAGGTATATACCCAAAGGACTATAAATCATGCTGCTATAAAGACACATGCACACGTATGTTTATTGCGGCATTATTCACAATAGCAAAGACTTGGAACCAACCCAAATGTCCAACAACGATAGACTGGATTAAGAAAATGTGGCACATATACACCATGGAATACTATGCAGCCATAAAAAATGATGAGTTCATGTCCTTTGTAGGGACATGGATGAAACTGGAAACCATCATTCTCAGTCAACTATCGCAAGGACAGAAAACCAAACACCGCATGTTCTCTCTCATAGGTGGGAATTGAACAATGAGAACACATGGACACAGGAAGGGGAACATCACACTCCAGGGACTGTTGTAGGGTGGGGGGAGGGGGGAGGGACAGCATTAGGAGATATACCTAATGCTGAATGACGAGTTAATGGGTACAGCACAGCAACATGGCACATGGATACATATGTAACAAACCTGCACATTGTGCACATGTACCCTAAAACTTAAAGTATTATAATAATAATAATAATAATAAAAAGACACATCTAAAGTCAACATTCAGCAATAATCTCAATTGTGGACACTACACACATTCTTTCTGAAATTAGTGGCAAGAGTGGGCATCATTCCCTACAATAGTAGTCATTGTGTATCTACTAAAAACAGAGAATTAGAACAAAACAAAGCAATGAACATGAATCCAACAAAAAATTATACAACTTTCAAAATAATTGGATGAAAAATAAGACCATAAGAGTAAAGTTTTACATGTTAACAATAGCCAGCTTAAAAAAAAAGAAAATGGAAGACAAATCCTGCTCATCATTGATAATTGTAGCCCAAAACATAAAATACTAAGGAGCAATCTTACAATTTAAAGTATAATACACTTACAAAGAAAAGTAAAAACATAGAGACACAAAAGCAGTTTTGAAAAACTGTACAGATATTCCAAGTTCTTAGATAAGACAGAAGTAAATTCTCCACAAATTTATTCATCATTTTAATTCAGTGCCAATCAAAATCCAATCTGGTAAAAGAAAAAAGAGATCCTAAGTTAATCTAGAAGATAAATGGATTATACTACCCAAGAAGAAGGTTCTAAAAATACAGTATAACAAAGAATTTTCCATAACACATAGGAAAATTATACATCTACAATAATCAAAAACATGTAAATAGAAACTGAACAGTTTAGCCAAAAACACACCCCAGTATATATCAGAGCCTAATAAACAATAAATGTTCCATCAAAATAAATGTGAAGACCAAATGATGCCAAAGCATCAGTTAACTATTTTTAAATGATTTTAAATTAGGTAAAAACCTCATATCATACACTAAAATACATTACAATGAATTAACAAGTTAAAGGTTTATTATTTAAAAAAAACTAAAGCTTAAACAACTATTTTAAAATATAGGTGAATACAGATAACTTCTAAGGGGAGAGTACTAATTATTAAAACAATGGGGAAGTTAACTAGGAAATAATTATAGGTTTAAATACATATTTTAAACTGTCCTTTAATTGTGAAATTGCAAAAGTGACACATACTGTGAGTGCAATTTCATAGAGTAGAAAGCACTCATTTTCCCTTGCCCATGCAAATCTATCACACCTCCCAAAACTAAAATCTACTATTAATTAGGTGCACATCTTCCTAAGTTTTTTCCTACGTTACACGAATATTTTTAATGTGAATAAACAGTATTTTTAAATTTTTTTATTCTGAAATAATTACAGATTCACAGGAAGATATTAAGAAATGTACAGGGAGGTCCTGTGTACACTGAACACAGCCTCCCCTACATAGGTAACATCTTGCATCAACATAGTGTAACTATCAAAACCAGGAAACGGACATTGGTACAAAGCACAGAGCTAATTCAGATTTCACCAGTGTGATGGATGGGTCTATGCAATTTTATCACATATGTAGATCTATGTAACAACAACCACAGTCAAGAAATGTGAGCATTCCATTTCCACAGGCTCCCTCGTACTATCCTTTTATCCACATCCACATCCTCCTCCTCCCATTCCTAACTCTTGGTGACCAACAGTCCATTCTCCCTATCTATAGTTATAATAACATATGAATGTTTTGTAAATGGAATCATGCAATATGTATCCTATTGAGATTGGCTTTTTTCACTTAGCATAACTACCTTCATGTTCTTCCAAGTTGCTGTATGTATCAGTAGTTTTCCTTTTATTGCTGGGTAGTATCCCATGGTATAGACATATGAAAGTTTATTTAACCATTCACCCTTTAAAAGAAATTTGGGTAATTTCCAGTTTTCTGCTATTAAAAACAAAGCCTCTATGAACATTCATGTACAAGTTTCCATATAAAATGTTTCTCTATTAAGTTAAAACCTTCTTAAGTTTTAAATTCCCAAGAATGCAATCGTTAGGTCATATGGTAATTATTCTTTTTTTGGAGGGGGGAATTGCTAAACTCTTTTTCCAGAAAAGCTGTAACATTTTACATTTCTACTAACAATATGTGAGTAATCCAGTTTCCCTGCATCCTCACCAGTGTTTGACGTTATTATTTTTTATTTTAGCCATTCTGATAGTATGTAGTGATAGCTTATTGTGTTTTTAATTTGTATTTCCCTGATGGCTGATGATGTTGAACATCTTTTCATGTGCTTATTTACCATCTCTGTTTCCTCTTTGGTAATATGTACATTCATGTCTTTTGCCCATGTTCTAATTGAATTGTTTGTTTTTACTGTTGAGTTTTCAGAGTTCTTTCTATAGGTATTATGTATTTTAGATACTAGCTCTATGTCAGATATGTGGTTTGCAAATATTTTCTCCCACTCTGTAGGTTGTCTTTTCATCCTCTTCACTTGGGCTTTCACAGAGCCAGTATTTTCAATGTGATGGGATTCAATTTATCAATTTTTCCTTTGATAGACTATGGTTTTGGTGTCAAGTCTAAAAGTTCTTTTCCTAGTTCTAGGTCGTAAAGATTTTCTCCTATGTTTCTAAAAGTTTTATAGTTTTATGATCTACATGATTTATTTTATAAGGCTTTTTGTATAAGATGTGAGATTTAATTGAAGTCCTTTTTTCTTTTTGGTTGATGGAGTTCGCAGTGCTCTACACCATTTCTTGAAAATGCTTTCCCTCTCCCACTGAATCGCCTTTGCTTCCTGACCCAAAATTAATTGGTTATATTCATGTGGGTTTGTTTGTTTGTTTGTTTGTTTGGAGATGGATTCTTGCTCTGTCGCCCAGGCTGGAGTGCAATGGCATGATCTCGGCTCACTGCAACCTCCATCTCCCATGTTCAAGCCATTCTCCTGCCTCAGCCTCATGAGTAGCTGGGATTACAGGTGCCCGCCACCAGGCCCAGCTAATTTTTGGATTTTTAGTAGAGACAGGGTTTCACCATGTTGGCCAGACTGGTCTCGAACTCCTGACCTCAGGTGATCCGCCCACCTTGGCCTCCCAAAGTGCTGGGATTACAGGCATGAGCCACCGCACCCAGCCGGTTTTATTTTTTATTTCTCCATTTTGTTCCATTGGGGTATGTTCTACCCTCTACCAAAACCAGTCTTGATTGTAGCTTTCTAACAGGCCTTAACATTAGGAAGAGTGATTGATCCCACTTTTTCCTTCTCTTTCAAAATTATTTTGGCTATCCTATGGTCTTTTCCTAAAACATACATTTTAGGATTATCTTGTATATCTCAACAAGAAATCTCGCAGTGATTTTGATAGGAATTATGTTACTCCTATAGATCTACACAGGGGGAATTGACATCTTTGCTCTTTTGCATGTGAATACATGCATTTTTAAAACATCAACTCAAGAATGTGTTCACAAAATTCAAAGGCACATGATATAACCAACCAAAATGAGAAAGAGAAATTAATATTCTTAATAGAAAAAACACTCATACTAATAAACACTGTTATTCCCAATATGCTAAAAACCTGAATAGAACAATCCACAGAAGTAATAATTTTAAAAGCTCAATTTCATAACCAAAGAAATGCAAATTGCAACTAAAATGAAATAATTGTTCCTGGGTGCGGTGGCTCACACCTGTAATCCCAGCACTTTGGGAGGCCAAGGCGAGTGATCACCTGAGGTCAGGAGTTCGTGACCAGCCTAGTCAGTGTGGTGAAACCCCGTCTCTACTGAAAATACAAAAAAATTAGCCTAGTGTGGTGGTGGGCACCTGTAATCCCAGCTACTCGGCAGGCTGAAGCAGGAGAATCACTTGAGCTCAGGAGGCAGAGGTTACAGTGAGCCAAGATCGTGCCATTGCACTCCAGCCTGGGTGACAAGAGCAAGACTCTGAAAAAAAAAGAAAGAAGAGAAAATAATTGTTTATACTTGCCAAATTGAAAAATATTTTAAAGAGAAATGCTGAGGGCTGAGTGACGAAAATGAAGTGAGGCAAGGTCTTGGTCCCTGTTAGTAAGAGTCTAATTGCTATATGATGCCATTTGGGAATATCTATCAGAAACCTTCTGAAGGTACAATATACATTTTAGAATTATCTTCTCTGTCTCAACAAGAAACTTTGCTAAGATTTTGATAGGAATTTTGTTAAACCTATAGCTCTATATAGGGTGAACAGACATGTTCACTATGTTCTGTCTGAATACATGGATTTCTAAAACATCAACTCAAGAATTCATTAAGAAAATTCAAGGGCCTTTTTTCGCATGGTTTTCATTTATAGAAAACTGTCTTAATGAAAATAATCTGAAGTGCAACAGACAAATTAAATTCAAAATGTATATCACAACATTAATTGCAGTAGTGAGAAGGAAAGAAAACACTAAATGTCTAATGATAAGACATCATTAAACAAACTGTGAAATAGCCACATCATGCAGTATTATACAGCTGTTAATAAATTCTGTATTTGAAGAATTTAGTGGCATGATTGTTCACCATATGGTACTGAGAAAAAAGAGCTATAGCAAATATGTTAATGTAATGCAATCCCAAAAATATTTTTAAAGTATATTCCTGTATAGAAAAATTATCTGCTGGGAAACATACAAAAATAATAACATTTGCCAATGTTGTAAAATTTGAATTATTCTCCTTTTTACACTTCTCTGTATAGTCTACTTTTTCTACAATAAACATGTATCACTTCTATAATCAGAAAAATATTCATTAATAATGTGACCAGCAGTTATAGTAATTATTATTTGGTAATAATAAGACTAAGTTTCCTAACTCAGATTATGAGCTGATGTAGCAGTGGCCCATGTAGAAAATCATTCTAAGAATTGGTTGTGTGGAAGTAAAAGAATCTTTCATCCAGCCACATTCTACCCATGGTTCAACTTTGTATTAGTCTGTTTTCATGCTGCTAATAAAGACATACCCAAGACTCAATAATTTATAAAGGAAAGAGGTTTAGTGGACTCACAGTTCCACATGGCTGGGGAGGCCTCACAATCATCGTGGAACATGAAGGCAGAGCAAACGGATGTCTTACATGGTAGCAGGCAAAGAAGGCATGTGCAGGGGAACTCTCCTTTATAAAACCATCAGATCTCATGAGACTTCTTCACTATTGCAAGAATGGCACAGGAAAGACCTGCCTCCATGATTTAATTATCTCTCACCAGGTACCCAGAAAACATGGAAATTATGGGAACTACAAGATGAGATTTGGGTGGGAACACAGCCAAAGCATATCAAACATCATATAGAAGTTGGATGTGCATTAAATAAATAATTATCTACCAGTACAATCTATAGATTTGAGAACAGTAATGTAAGTTTTAGTTGATATTAAAATCCTTAACGATAATAATAGGGTACTCCATCACCATACAAACATTATCACTTAAATTTTGTTGTTGTTTTTCTGAAAAGCTCTTTAGATGGAAACAACGTAATTTTTAACTGGTATCTTTGGGACTAGGGTACACACACACACACACACACACACACACACACGAAAAGCAAATGCCTCCATATTGAATTTAAGGTGATATAAAAAGATTGGTTTAGAAATAGTATTCTCCTGCATTATTCCATCTGGATGATTTATTTGGCAAGGGCCATCTTGATGCTAATAACCTTCACTACATTTTCCCTCCAGTATTCAGTTCTATGGCCAGACCTTGAAATCACTCTAATGCCAACTCATGGCATTTCAATATACTGCGTTCTGACATTAAACACCTATGCTCCAGGCCTCCTATTCCCTCAAAGCCTATTCTTCTGCCTCGTTTAAACCTCACATGCCTGGATTTATTCTTTCCTCTCAATTATTTGTCCCTTCTTGATTTCACATTCATCCTTGGATCCTGTGGTATATATGCTAGGAAGGTTAATTTATGCTAGCTACTATATTAGACAATTCCAAGATCTTGGTGGCTTGATACAATAAAAGACTTTTTCTTGCTCACTCAAAGTCAAATGTAGGTTGATCAGCTCTCTTTGGCAGTCATTCTAGAATCCAGAAGCCTTCCATTCTAAACACACAACCTCTGGTACTTTGCAGAAAAGAAAATGGAAAGTCAAAGTTTTGCTGAAGACATTTTTAAGAGCCAGGCCAAGAGTGGATTATGTCACTTGAACCTATGTTTCATTGGCTAGAACGTAGTCATACGACCATTAGCTAATCCCAAGAATGGCTGAGAATTGTAGATTTACTTTGTGTCTAAGAAGAGAAAATGAGATTGGTGAGCATCTAGTCAAGGCTTTGTCATAATATAACTGTAACTTCACTTCTAACACAGCTAACTTTGTCACCATCTGTCTTTCTCCCACAGCTATTCACAATTTCCCCAGACCTACAGCTTTTTAATCATTGGTATTTGCTACTCTATATTTCTTGGTATTCCTGAAAATACAGTTATAAAACTCTGTGCTACTATAATTTAGGATCTCAGCCTCAGTTGGGACCTCAGCATAGATCAGAAATCTTTTTCTCTGCCCCTTTTAAACATTCCCTTACAGTTTCTATGACAAATATTCAACCCTACTTCCCGTCTCTTTCTCAGAAAATGTTTACAAAGAACTAAAAGTTAGATTATTATGATGATTAATTTTATATGTCAACTTGGCTAGGTCATGGTACACAGATATTCGGTCAAACACATCTGGATGTTGCCATGAAGATATTTTTCAGTTGAGATTATCATTTAAATCAGTAGACTTTGAGTAAAGCAGATTACCCTCCGTAATATTGGTAAGCCTTACCCACTCAGCTGAAGGCCTCAAGAGAAAGAATGACTTCCTTTGAAGAAGAGGAATTCTGCCAGAAAACTGCATCCAGATTCTGGTTGCAACACCAGCTTTTCCCTAGGTATCCAGCCCGCTAACCTGCCCTATAAATTTTCGACTTGCCATCCTCCACAATCATGTGAGCCAATTCTCAAACTCTCTCTCTCTGGAAAGAAAAAGACAGAGAAACACTTCCTCTTGTGCTCTAGACACATTCCATTCCAACTTCTCACAGGCTTTGAACCATTAATTGTCCCATCAGAGTTTCTGAGTTTACTTCTCAACTGACATCTTCCTGTAGGCATAAAAATAGAGTAAAATCTTTATATTTCCTTGTACGGGTATGTGCATATATACATATTTATTTGTATGTGTACTTAATGTACATTAAGAAAATGGCATGTATAGCTGGATTAAAATATCAATTAAAGAGCATTTCCCAAAACATGAACTCTCAATTTACCACTAAGAAGAAAAATGAGAAAACACAAGAAGAAAACTAATAAACCATTAAATTAGAATATGTAAAGCAGAATAACCAAATATAAGTGAAGAGTCTGGATCTGAATGGCAAATATAGAAAAACAGAGCTGAAAACAAATTTTGAACAGGTCACTAATATCCAGTTGGTTACAAGTGAAGTTAAAAGACTTCGCAGTAAAGTTTAAGAACAATGGGAATGAATAAATCTATAACGTATAAATTATTATAGTGGTGATTAAATTTTTAAGAGTTTTCAATCAACCATAAGTAAGTATACAAATCTTACTCTGGACTGTTACAAGCACTTATTATAATATATTGATTATTCTTATCCTGTTTTAAACATTTTTTTCCAAGAACTGTACTCAGGCCAATCCTGGAAGCCAATTCCTCTGTACAATAAAAGTCACTTATAATAGGTGGACTTATATTTTGAAAGAATGTAAAGATGTTATACATAAAATATGGATTTACTAAGATAGCAATAAAATCAAAGATAAAAATTAATGCCAAATGTATACAGGACTATCTAAATCCCCTAGTAACAAAAAGATAAATTTCATATTTTCATATGAAATAAAGAAACTTGTTTTTAAGTGATAATATCCAGTTTGAAAATTATTCAGGAAACTGGGTACTTCTACACGTTGTTATTAAGAGTACAAATCACTGGAAACCTCATGGAGGACAATTTGAAGAAAAAATCATATATACATATATTTGCTATACATATGCATGTATAACAAAATCATATATACCTATATACATATGTATGTTTATGTGTATATGTGTATACAGTCATGCACTGCAAAACGGTGTTTCAGTCAATGAGGGACTGTGTATACAGTGGTGATTCCATAAGATTATTATGGATCTGAAAAAATTCTATCACCTATTGATGTCATAACACAAGAACAATACTCATGTGATTAAGATGACATTGGTACAAACAAACCTACTGCACTCCTAGTCATATTAAAGTATCACATATACAATTGTGTACAGTGCCTAATACTTGATAATAATAAAAGACTATGTTACTGGTTTACGAATTTAATATACTATACTTTTTATCATTATTTTATCAGTATTCCTTCTACTTATAAAAATGGTTAACTGTAAAACAGCCTCAGGCAGGTCCTTCAGGAAGTATTCCAGAAGTAGACATTGTTGTCATAAGAGATGACAGCTCCACGCATGTAATTGCTTCTGAAGATCTCGCTCTAGCAGAGCAAGACGCGGAGGTGGAAGATGGGGATATTGATGATCCTGACTCCATGTAGGCCTAGGCTAATGTGTATGTTTGTGTCTTAGTTTTTAAGAAAAAAGTTTATAAAGTAAAGAAAATAAGAAATTTTAAAATAGAACAAAGCTTATAGGACATATAGAAAGAAAATAGTACAGTTGTACAATGTGTGTTTTCAGCTAAGTGTTATTTACCAACAGTCAAACGTGTAAAAAATTAAAATATTTGTAATGTAAAAAAAGTTACAGTAAGCTAACATTAATTCATTATTAGAGAAAGAAAAATATGTTTTATAAATTTAATGTAGCCTAAGTATACTTTACAGTATTTATAAAGCCTAGAGTAGTGTACAGTACTGTCCTAGGCCATCACATTCACCCAGAGTAACTTTCAAGTCCTGCAAATTCCACTCACGGTAAGTGTCCTTTACAGGTGTCCCTTTTTTTTTTTACCTTCTATACCATATTTTTACTATATCTTTTCTATCTCTTGATATGTTTAGATACACAGATACTTTAACCATAATGTTAACACCTGCCTACAGTATTCAGTACAGTAATATGCTGTAACAGTTTGTAGCCTAGGAACAAGGTGTTAAAGCGTATAGCCTAGATAGTAGTCTATATCACCTAAGTTTGTGTACCTACATTCTATAATACACAATGACAAAATTGCCTAATAACATATTTCACAGAATATATTTTCATCATTAAATGATGCATGATTGTATCAAGTGTATATGTATTTATATTTATATAATACACAAACACATATATAGTTTGTTAAAGCTTCATAGCCTTTGACCCTGCAACCCCACTAATAGGAATTTTTCTCAAGAAAATAATTAAGAATTTTGTTCCAGGTATGTTTATTGCAGTATTTTTATGATAGTAGAGATTTAAAAACAAAATAAATATTCAACAATAAGACATTTTTAAAGCAATTAAGATATTTTTGCTAATCCAAAGTTTAAAAATTACTTAGTGTATTTAACTCTAAGTTCAAAATATTTATTTTATATACAAAAGGCAAGTTATAAAAATCATCAAATCTGTTCCCTTTTGCCAATGATGTATTTTTCTTGACAGCTATATGTATGTATAGATATAAATTCTAAAGATCATTCATAAAATATATCTTTTTAGAACAATCAATGAAATGTAGCATATCACATTTCCTAGAAAGAGTATACATTACTTCAAATGAGAACAAACAGAAAGTAACTGTTTAATGAACATTTATCAGGAACATTGCAGAAGATAAACAGGACATAATAAAGAAAACAAAATAAAAAATGATTGAAAAGTGGCTACAACAAAACAGCAGAGGTATCCAAAACAAGATAATATTCTGAGCAATTTTATGATGTTAAATTTGAAAATATTTAAATTAACAAAATGTACTAAAACATCTACCATAGGAAATCAACTCAGAATTCTCCAGTTGTGCAATAATACTAAAATAAACTGGACTAGGGAAAAATTATCAGAGAACTATCTCCCTAAAAGGTCAAATGGTTTCATGGCAATACTCTTGAAATTTTTAAAGCATAGATAATCCCCTTACTATGTGAACTGTTCCAGAGCAAAAATATTAAGTCACTTAACAATTTTGTGACATATTAAACCGGAATAAGATATATAAAAAGCATATGCTTTTCTCACAAAACATGAATCCTAAATCAATATTAACTCATGTCATAAATCCTAAATCAACATGAACCCAAATTAATAATTCAGCAATATTAAAAGAATTATATGCCATAATTAAAAAGGATTCACCCACATGTATAAAGATTATTTGATATTAAATATTAAGAAACCTATTAAGATTATGCATTACAAAATAAAGTTCAAAGAAAATTACTATCTCAAAAACTTTATTAAATTCCCTACTAATTCCTATTTTTAAAAGCTTTTAGAAAATAACACTTAAAGTAGAACATTTT
This sequence comes from Nomascus leucogenys, assembly GCF_006542625.1. Classification (NCBI taxonomy): domain Eukaryota; kingdom Metazoa; phylum Chordata; class Mammalia; order Primates; family Hylobatidae; genus Nomascus; species Nomascus leucogenys. Next base: position 85,176,619 of record NC_044393.1, on the reverse strand, counting down.
AATACATAAAAGTTTAAAATTTTAACTAAGCTATTGAAACAAATGAAGATGTAACATCTCTCTGTATTGATAAGACTGAATATTGAAACATTTTAGTTATCTGAATTGATAGGCCTATCATCAACTTAAAATGCCAGATAACTTCTTGGAACTTGATGAAATTATTCTAAAGTTTATTAGAAAGAATGCTTTAATTATTAATTTTTTAGTGAGTATCATAACAAGAAATTGGAAGGCAGATAAATGGAAGAGAGAGAATATCCTGAAGCCATGCGGATTTATTATTTAATAAAAGTAATATTATAGCTTAATAGGGAAAGAATTATTCTTTAAAATGAGTTGGAACTTTAAGGGCTAATAATGATAGCTCTCTTATGTCCATCTGAATAGCAAACCAGATGAGAATACCCAAGAAGCTGAGAGATGACTATCAAAATATCTTTTGAGTACTTTTGTTACTGATAAAAGATAGATTCAAGAATGTGGCTTTGATATGTGGTCCAAATGAACAGCCCCAAAATTCTCCCCAGAATTAAACTTTCTTACATACAAACCTGAAAAAATACAGGGAACTCCTGCATGACCATCTTCCTGGTGGCATTTGCAGAGAATAGATCAGAATGTAGATCTTCAGTAGATAGGAATTGAGTGAGAGGAAAAAGCCAGCAATGTTCAGCTTCTCTCCTAACTACCTTTCAGATACGTCCACCTTTCCTCAGCCCCTGGAGAAGTGAATAAGGTTTAGGGGCAGGGAGCATTACTCTAATGCAATTCCCTCAAATAGAAAAATGAGGGGGCCAGTCACGGTGGCTCACATCTGTAATCCCAGCACTTCGGGAGGCCGAAGTGGGCAGATCACTTGAGGTCAGGAGTTCAAGACCACTGTGGCCAACATGGCGAAAACCCATCTTTACTAAAAATACAAAAATTAGCCAGGTGTGGTTGTGAGTGTCTGTAATCACAGCTACTCAAGAGGCTGAGACAGAAGAATCGGTTGAACCCAGGAGGCAGAGTTTGCAGTGAGCCGAGATAACACCATTGTACTCCAGCCTGGGTGACAGAGCCATACTCCATCTCAAAAATAAAATAAAATAAAATAAAACTGAGGGAACACATAAAGGAAGTAAACTCTACTAACTGAACACTCATGGAGTGAAAAGACAAAGTCAATACTTATTTCACATCATATATTCTATCTGTAAGTATTAATTAGATTAGAATTGTAGTTTTTATAGAATTGTGCTTTTTATATTAGGCAGTGGTTTCATACCATGCAGTCAAGTTCTATTTATTCCATAGCATTACCTTGGAGCCACTGCAGGAGAAATACCAGATCCTAGGCTTCTCCCTTTACTTTTGCATAAGTAACTATGCTTGTATCACTTCTACATACTCAGCTTTCCAAGTAAAGTTTTGTTTGAAGGGAGGGCTCAGCTAAAAAAAAAAAAAAAAAGTCTAAAACACCACCAGACTAAATACTTATAGGAAATAAAATGTTTAAAACGTATTTTAAACTATAAGAAAATATACATAGAAGAGGATTAGCTTCAAGATGACTGACTAGAGGCATCTGGCACTCACCTCCTCCACAAAATAGAACCAAAATAGTGAGTAGATAATCACACTTCAAATAGAGAATCTGAGAGAGAACACCGGAATTCAGCAGAAAACTGACAGAAAACACCTGAGGCACGGAAGGAGCGAAAAGCAAGGCAGCCAGCTCAGGATTAGCTGGGAGTTCTGAGAGGCTTTCCAATGTGGGGAAAGCTTAAGTGAGAGATCCCTAGTAGTCCACATTCTCTCTGTGGCTCCTGAAATCTAACCATACGAGAGCCCCTCGACCCTTGCAATCCCTGAGACTGGAAGGGTGAACAGCCCAGAGTCCAAATGACGGCATTACTCCAGGGAGGGAAATCCCTCTGGGTCCCACACATCCCCCAAGATCCAAGCAAGTACAGCATAGCACCATTATGAGAGCTCAGACCCCACCAGACTGCATCCTGACAGCCCCTGCATCTCCATATCCCTGGAGCCCTACTGACATCCTCTCACATCCACCTAGAGGGCTGCAGTGGTGCGAAACCAGCGGATCCAGCAGTTAGGCAGGACACCCAGCATTCTAGCTTATACAGTGTCCTACAGTCCAGGGAATAAGCAGTCAACACACCTGGAAGGCTTCCCCCGGGACAAAAGAAAAAAAAGTGTGCCCTCCTCAGAGCCTGAGAGCCGCCTGCCACTGATAGCAACCCTGCCCTCACCAGCAGCAAGACCACAGTGCACTTGCACACACACTAAAGATAAGTTATCCCTGCTCATTGCCACCACTGCCATCATCTCCCAAGCGTGCGTCCTGGTGACCTGGGGATCACCCAAGCCAACCCACCACAGCCTGCACCCATGCACATCACTGGGGGGCCTAAGGACAGACCTACCCAGTCTGGCACTGTTACCCACAGTGGCCAAGCACACTGCCCAGAAGCCTGGGGATTCCCCGACCCGACCCCACCCCACCAATTACCATGGGCATATGACCAGCAGACTTAACAACAGACACAGAACACCTGCCACTGATGCCAAAGCATGTCATCTGGTAACCTGGAGATCACCCTGCTGGTTCACCACCACTAGCATCTGCACTCTTCCCCGGGGCCTGAGGACAGGCCCACCCAACCTACTGCCATGACCACTATCAGCACCCACCCACACCCAACACCTGAAGGCTTGGAGGCCAGCCCATCCAGTCCACTGCTGCCACCACTAACATCAGTATGTGCTGCCCAGGGAGGCTAAGTGTTGCCTAGCGATTTCTACTGTCATTGCCTATTCATACTACCCAGGGGTCCAGGCAGCCTCTCACTCACCCAGTCAACCATTGACACTACCACACCCAAGCAAGCTGCCTGGAGGCCCACGAATTAGCCTACCACAGGCCTGCATTCATTGACCAGAGGAGCAAAGAAAGGCATGCTCCACCCACTGATGCCACAACTGGGACCCAAGGACTGGCTCATTTGGCATCCCTGACCCCAGCAAAGCTTCATCACAGCCTCCACTATAACCACAGCCTAAGCCACTGAGGTTATGAGAGACACCACTGATACTATTTACAACCAAATAAATCATTTAGAGACTACACTACTGTACACATCCAGAATCACACCTAATGTGCCCTACACAACAAACACCATAGATACAGCTTTAAGAAAAGTCTTCCCCTACAAAAGACAATTCAAAAAACTGGAAGACATTATTGTTACACTAGATGTGCACATATTGAAGTAAGGACAGAATAAACATTTAAAAATCTAGAGAATATGACACTTCCAAAGGAACACAATAATTTTCCAGCAAAAAAATCCAATGGAAAAAAATTATGAAATGCGTGGTAAAGAATTCAAAATCATGATATTAAAGAAGCTCAGTGAGCTATTAAAAACAGATTAAAAACACAAAAGCTTAGAAAAAAATTCAAGATATGAATGAGAAATTTATCGGAGATAGATACCATAAAAAAGAACCTAAAAGAAACCCTGGAACTGAATAATTCAATGAATGAAATTAAAAATACATTCAACAGCTTAAACAATAGATCAAGCAGAAGAAACATGACCACAGGTGTCTGAAGTAACCCAATCAGAAAAAAAAAACAAAAAAAACAAAGAAAGAAGAAAGCCAACATTGCATATGGGACATCATAAAGCAGCCAAATATACAAATTTGGGGTATTTCAGAAGGTGAAGAGAAGAGCAAAGGCATTTAAAAAAAAACCTATGTATTGAAATAATAGCTTTAAACTTCTAAAGTCTGGCAAGAGATTTACACATCCAGATACAGGAAGCCCAGATATCCTGATAGAGTTTGAATATGGGTGCCTGCCCAAATCTCATGTTGAATTGTAAACCCCAGTATTAGAAGTGGGGCCTAGTGGGGGGTAACTGAACATGGAGGTGGATTTTTCACGAATGGATTAGCACCATCCCCTTGGTGCTCTCCTCACAATGTGAGTGAGTTTTCATGAGACCTGGCTGTTAAAAAGTCTGTATCTCTCCTCTTTCTCTCTTTCTCTCCTTCTCTCCTCCTTTCCTCCTCTCCTACTCTCTTCCTCTCTTCTTCTTCTTCCTCTTCCTCTTCCTCTTCATCTTCCTTCTCTCTCTCCCTCTCTCTCTCTCTCTCTCTCCTGTTTTAGCCATGTGAGTTGCCTTCTCCCACTTTACCTTTCGCCATGAGTAAAGCAGCTCCCTGAGGCCTCCCCAGAAATAGATGCTGGAGCTATGCTTCCTTCACAGCCTGCAGAACAGTGAGCCAATCTTTTCTTTTATATTCCCCAGTCTCAGGTATTTATTTATAGCAATGCAAGAATGACATAATGCAGATTCCCAAGTAGATACAACACATAAAGTTTCTCCAGGGAACATTATAGGCAAATTGTCAAAAGTTAAAGACAAGAAGAGAATTATAAAAACAAAGAGAAAAGCATCTAGTCACCTATACAAGAAATCTCATGAGACTATGGTGAATTTCTTAGCAAAAGTTAAAGCCAAGAGAATGGGAGGAGGATAGGATATATTCAAAGCACTGGAAGAAAAAAAAACTATTGACCAAGAATACTACAGCCTGCAAAGTTGTCCTTTATAAATGAAAAAGAAATACAGTCTTTTCCAGACAAGGAAAAAATAAGGGGATTCATTGCCACTAGACCAGACCTACAAGAAATGTTTAAGGGGTTCCTATATCTGGAAGTGAAAGTATCATCAGAAACTATTATATACAACCATATGCTATCAAACTGAAAAAGCTAGAGGAAATGGATACATTTCTGGAGACCTACAACCTATCATGACACAATCAGAAAGAAATAAAAAACCTGAACAGACCAGTAATGAGTAGTGAGACTGAAAAAGTAATGAAGTTTCCCAAAAAAGAAAAGCCCAGGACTGGATATATTCATGGCCAAACTCTACCAAATGTATAAAGAAGAACTAATGCAACTCCTGAAACTTCCAAAAATTTGCAAGAGGAAGAATTCTCCCTAAATCATACTATGAGACCAACATCAGGCTGATACCAAAACCAGACAAGGACATAATAAAAAAGGAAAACTAAGCCCAGTATCCCTGATGAATATAGATGCAAAAATCTTCAACAAAATAGTAGCAAATCAAGTCCAACAGCACATCAAAAAGATAATATGCCATGATCAAATAGGATTTATACCAGGGATGCAAGAATGATTCAACATATACAAAATCAATAAATGTGATATATCATATCAATAGAACAAAGCAAAAAAAATCATATGATCTTCTCAACAGACACAGAAAAGCATTTGATAAAATTCAACATCCCTTCATGTTGAAAATTCTTGACAAAGTAGACATAGAAGGAACATACCTCAAAATATTAAAGTCTGTATATGACAAACCCCAGCTAACATTATGCTGAATGGGGAAAAGTCAAAAGCCTTTCCTCTTAAGAACTGAAGCAAGAGAAAGACACATGCCTTTACCACTTATAGTCAACATAGCACCAGAACTTCTAGTCAGAGCAATTAAGCAAGAGAAAGAAATAAAGGTCATCCAAAATGGAAAGGAAGATATCAAATTAGCCTTGGTTGCAGATAACATGATCTTATACCTAAAAAACCCTAAAGACTCCACCAATAAAAAAATTAGAGCTGATAAATAAATTCAGTAAAGTTGCAGGATATAAATCAATATACAAAAATTAGTACTATTTATATACACCAATAGTAAACAATATTTAAAAAAATCAAGAAAGCAATCCCACTTACAATAGCTAGAAAAATATTAAATACCTGGGAATCAATGTAACAAAAGAAGTAAAAGGTCTATAGAAAGATAATTATAAATCACTGATGAAAGAAATTGAAGAGGACAATCAGAAAATGAAAACAGATTTCATGCTCATGAGTTGAAAGAATTAATATTGTTAAAATGGCAATACCCCCCAAAGCAATTTATAGATTTAATGCAGCATTCCTCTTCATAAAAAGAGAAAAACAATCCTAAAATTTTTATGGAACCAAAAAGTGCCTGAATAGCCAAAGCAATCCTGAGAAAAAAAGAATAAAGCTAGGGGCATCACAATACCTGACTTCCAAATATATTACAAGACGATAGTAACAAAAACAGCATGGTATTGATATAAAAATACACACATAACCCAATTGAATAGAATAGAGATGCCAGAAATAAATCCATGTATTATGGCCAACTCATTTTCAACAAAGGAGTCAAGAACATACACTGGGAAAAGATCATCTTCTTCAATAAATGGTGCTGGGAAAACTGAATATCCATATGCAGAAGAATGAAACTAGGTCCCTATCTCTCACCATAAACATAAATCAACTCCAAATGGATTAAAAACTTCAAGTTTGGACCCAAAACTATAAAAGTACCTGAAGAAACACAGGAGAACACTCCAGGTCATTGGCCTAAGCAAATATTTTATGGCTAAGACTGCAAAAGCACAGGCGACAAAAACATAAATAGACAAATGGAACTATAGTAAACTAAAAAGCTTACTTCTGCACAGCAAAGGAAAAAATCAACAGAGTGAAGAGACAACCTGTTCAATGGGAAAGAATATTTGCAAACATTTCATCAGATAAGGGACTAATATTCAGAATATACAAGGAACTCAAGTAACAGCCAAAAAACAAATAATCCCATTAAAAAGTAGGCAAAGTTTCTGAATACACATTTCTCAAAAGAAGACATACAAATAGCCAACAGCTATGTAAAAAATGTTCAACATCATTAATCACCAGGGAAATGCAAATCAAAACCACAATGAGATATCATCTTACCCCAGTTAGCGTGGCTATTATCAAAAAGACAAAAAATAGCAGATGCTGGTGAGGATGCAGAGAAAAGGAACTCTGTTGGAGGGAATGTAAATTGATACAGTCATTTTGAAAAACAGTATGGAGATTTATCAAAAAACTGAAAGTAGAAGTACTATACAATCCAGCAATTCCTCTACTGGATATTCATTTTTAAAAATCAGTATATCAAAAGGATAATTGCATCCCCACATTTATTGCAGCACTATTCACAATAGCAAAAATATGAAATCAACCCAAGAGTCCATCAATGGATGAATGGATAAAGAAAATGTAGCATATATACACAATGGAATACTACTCAGCCATAAAAAAAATCCTTTCATTTGCAGCTACATGGATGAAACTGGAGGTCAATAATGTTAAGTGAAATAGACCAGGCACAGAAAGACAAATATTGTAAGTTCGCACTTATATGTGGGAGCTTAAAAAGTTAGTATCAAGGAGGTAGAAAGTAGAGTGTTATTAGAGGCTGGGAAGTCTCGAGAGGGGCAATGACGAGAGTTTTGGTTAGAGGGTATAAACGTAGAGTTATATAGAAGAAATAAGGTCTAATGTTCAATAGTTGAGTGGGTTAATGATAGTTCAAAACAATGTATTATATATTTCAAAATAGCTAGAAAAGAGCTATTTCTTCAAAATAGCTAGAAGAAATAGCTAAAAATAATAAATGCTTTAGGTGATGGATATCCTAAATACTCTGCCTTGATCATTAGACATCCTATGCATGTAACAAAATATCACAGGCACCCCATAAATTTGTACAAACATTATGTATCAATTTTTTTAAAGATAACGCACATGAACATTTTCCCTCTCTCAACACAGGGAAGATTTTCCTGGCATAAAACAATTAAAATTTTAAAGACCTAGAATGATAGCAGTAGGTAGGTAGGTAGGTAGGTAGACAGACAGGTAGGTGGGTAGATCGATTGATCGATAGATAGATGATAGATCGATCGATAGATACATGTAGATACATAGATACAGATTTAAACAGACAAATATCAAAAGCTTGTGTACTTCCTAAAACATAATAAACAAAATGAAAAGGGAAAAAGCAAACAACAAAAATATTTACAACAAGGAATTCAAATGAAAAGTTGATTTCCTTAATATATAAAGACTTACTACAAATCAATAAGAAACAGTCAAAAATCTTAGTTGGAAAAAATGGGCAAAGGGCATCATAGAGAGACAGGCTTTCCAGAGAATTGGGGAAGTGAAGGGAGAGTTATTGCTCGGAACACTTGGGCAATGACTGCATTCCCACCCCACCCCTAGGTAAGGATTTAGGCCACAATGTGCTCGACAGTGTCACCAACAGTAACATGCCCCTCCGAGAATAAATGTCAAGAGAAACAAGACAAAGAATGCTTAATAGGCCTCCTCTCCCTGCAGCCACCTATGGTAATCTCTAAATTCTTAGCCAAGTAAGGAGTTTCCTAGGGCTGCCATAACAAGCACTACACGCCTGGTGACTTCAACAAAAGAAATGTATGATCCCACAGTTCTGGGGGCCAAAAGCCCAAAAAGTCAAAGTGTTGGCAGGGTTGGTTCCTTCTGGGGACTCTGAGGGAGGGGCTGCTCCATGTCTCTCTTCTAGCTTCTGGTGATTGCTGGTGATCCTTGGTGTCCCTTGGCTTGTAGACACATCACTCCAATCTCTACCTCCATCATCATGTGGCATTTTCCCCTGTGTGTGTCTGTGCATCTGTGTCCACATTTCTCCCTTCTTAAAAAGACACCAGTCATATTTCAGTCATACAGTGTGACATCATCTTAACTTGACTGTATCTGCAAAGGCCTTATTCTAAGTAGGGTCATATTTACAGGCACCAGGGGCTAGGACTTGAATATATCTTTTTGGGGGGAGGGGGACACAATTCAACCCACAACAAACACCAAGAGACCAGGAACTTGGAGTAAAGGTGCGTTGTGATCCCTTCTCACCAATCTGTAAACACACTCGGCAAATCTCTACACAGGAGTAGACAGTTCATAAAAGGATTGGGCCAAATGTGGAGACAGAAATATAGGTAGCCTTATTATTATTTAAAGATATACAAACTTTAAAAACAATGGCTGGGCGCGGTGGCTCATGCCTGTAATCCCAGCACTTTGGGAGGCCGAGGCGAGTGGATCACTTGAGCCCAGGAGTTTGAGACCAGCCTGGGCAATATGGCAAAAACCTATCTCTACAAAAACATACAAAAATTAGGCTAGGCATGGTGGCTGACGCCTGTAATCCCAGCACTTTGGGAGGCCAAGGTGGCAGATCACTTGCGGCCGGAAGTTCAAGACCAGCCTGGTCAACATGATGAAACCCTGTCACTACTAAAAACACGAAACTTAGTCAGGCGTGGTGGCACACACCTGTAATCCCAGCTACTCCGGAGGCTGAGGCAGGAGAATCGCTTGAATCCAGGAGGCGGAGGCTGCAGTGAGCCAAGATTGCACCACTGCACTCCAGCCTGGGCAACAGAACGAGACCCTGTCTCAAAAAAAAAAAAAAAAAATTAGCTGGGCATGGTGGCATGACTATAGTTGTAGCTACTTGGGAGGCTGAGGCAGGAGGAGGAGGACCGCTTGAGCCCAGGAGGTGAACAGAGGTTGCGGTGAGTCGAGATCACACCACTGCACTCCAGCCTAGGTGACACAGCCAGACCTTGTCTGAAAAAAGAAAAAAAAAAAAAAAAAAGGACACCATTTTTACTATAACATTAACAAAGACTAAAAGAGGTGGCAGATCACTTGAGGCCAGGAGCTCGAGACCAGCCTGGCCAATATGATGAAACCCTGTCACTACTAAAACATGAAACTTAGTCGGGCATGGGGGTACACACCTGTGATCTCAGCTACTTGAGAGGCTGAGGTAGGAGAATCACTTGAACCCAGGAGGTGGAGGCTGCAGTGAGCCTAGATCATGTCACTGCACTCCAGCCTGGGCAACAGAATGAGACCCTGTCTCAAAAAAAAAAAAAAAATTAGCTGGACATGGTGCCATGCCTATAGTTCTAGCTACTCGAGAGGCTGAGGCAGGAGGACCACTTGAGCCCAGAAGGTGGATAGAGGTTGCAGTGAGTCGAGATCACACCTCTGCACTCCAGCCTAGGTGACAGAGTCAGACTCTGTCTCAAAAAAGAAAAAAAAAAAAGGACACCATTTTTACTATAAAATTAACAAAGACTAAAAGGTAACCCAAGAGATGATACAGAGAAATTCAGTCCGGAGGGAGGCAGCAGCAGTATTGAAGGGACATGTTCAGATGTATAATCATCCTGAAGGACAATTCAGAAATAACTATCAAAAAACCTTCATTCAAATCATTGCAATATTTATTGGATATTCAAATACGCATTCAAATATTCAAATATTTGTTGAATACTTACTTTGCACCAAGCACTGTCCTAAAGCTTCTAATCCAGTAATTCCACTTTTGGAAATGTATCTGTGATAGTTAATATTGAGTAATTGAGTGTCAACTTGATTGGACTGAAGCATGCAAATTTTTGTTGTTTTTTTTTTTGAGACAGAGTTTCACTCTTGCTGCCCAGGCTCAGGCTGGAGTGCAATGGCATGATCGCAACTCACTGCAACCTCCGCCTCCCGGGTTCAAGCAAGTTCTCCTGCCTCAGCCTTCCCAGTAGTTGGGATTACAGGCGTACGCCATCACGCCCAGCTAATTTTGTATTTTTAGTAGAGACCTGGGTTTCTCCATGTTGGTAAGGCTGGTCTCGAACTCCCGACCTCAGGTGATCTGCCTGCCTCGGCTTCCTAAAGTGCTGGGATTACAGGCGTGAGCCACTGCGCCTGATCAGATGCAAAGTATTATTCCTGGGTGTGTCTGTGAGGATGTTGCCAAAGGAGATTAACATTTGAGTCAGTGGCCTGGGAGGTGCAGACCCAACCTCAGTCTGGGTAGGCACCATCTAATCAGCTGCCAGCATGGCTAGAATAAAGCAGGCAGAAGAATGTGGAAGGACTTGACTTGCTGTGTCTTCTGGCCTTCATCTTTCTCCCACGCTGGATGCTTCCTGCCCTTGAACATCAAACTTCAAATTCTTCAGCTTTTGGACTCTTGGATTTACACCAGCGGTTTGCCAGGGGCTCTCAGGCCTTCAGCCACAGACTGAAGGCTGCACTGTCGGCTTCCCTACTTTTGAGGTTTTGGGACTCGGACTGACTTCCTGGCTCCTCAGCTTGCAGATGACCTATTGTGGAACTTCACCTTGCGACCCTGTGAGTCAATTCTCCTAATAAACTCCCCTTCATATATACATATATCCTATTAGTTCTGTCCCTTTGGAGAACCCTGACTAATACAGAATCCAGAGAAAATTAGTAGACATGCAAATATTTATATTAGGGAATCTATTACAGTACAAAAATCCCTAGATGGTAAGCAATAGGGAAGTGATTAAATAATTTATGCTACATAATCAAAATCATACAATAGAATGATGGAAGAAAAATTAAAGAGTAGTTAAGGTTAAGAAAAATTTTACTAATTTTATGGAAAATGTGATAAAATATACATTTACAGTATGATCCCAATTTCTGTATATATTTTTATGTTCAGCCAGCATACTTATTTAGCATTGAATATGTGCTAGGACTTACAAAGAGGGAATTTATATGATCTGTTAGTAAGATTAAAGGTCAACTTATATTTTCTTCTATTATTCTTTTCTCCATTTTACAGAAATTGCTGGAGAACAGCTTCTACACATGGTAGAGTACTTTGTGTTTTTAGCCATGAATAAAAATGTATCCTAAGATGAAATGGAAGAATAGAAGTCAGAAAAAAAAATGTAATTTCAGTTTCAAGTACTTTCTGTTTAACAAGGGATGGAAATTTGAATTTGAATTCACATTTGAATTCACCTTTAAGGGCAGGCACATTATTTGGGAAAAAAAAAAATAGAAGAAGAAGAAAAGCTGTAGCAAATCTTCTAAATTATGCATGGGTAAAGAGAAGACTCTGCTCAAGTGGCGAAGTTCGGAAAATCCAAGACTGAAAATCTGAAAAAGGCTAAATGGAAAAGAGAGGAGAGGGTAGCATTTTGGGGAGAGGATATTGCTTTTGAGAGAAAAGGGTTGAAACTTGGGGGAAAGGAGAAAAACAAAAGGGATATTTATTAGTTCCTTAGGTTCTGTTGCACCCTTTAGAGGAAGAGGGGGTAGCCAAAGGGTAACAGAGGTTTTCACCAAGACTGAATGCAATTCTGGGCTAGGCTGAGCTCCCTGGAGGCCCAGCTGGCCACATATACCTGGCTGAGTATTGGAGCAGGGCCTGCCTCTGGATGGAGCCCTGACGTTTCTGGACGGAATGTACAGCACAGATACCAATGTTCTCATAAGTATGGGCAGTGACGCCTTCCAGGTAGCCTGTGGCCAATAGGCATGGGCAGTTGAAGCAGGAGAAGTAAGAGAGAAGTAAAACAGCATAGTCTGGACCAAAATAAAGATAAGGGCACTCTGAAGTGGGCCTGAGGCTTTGTTAGCACACAGGAGAGGGTTAAGGATTTATGATGAAGACATGACTATTTCATAGTCAAAGGCTAATTAAGCCAAAGGACATGAGTTCATAGCTCCTTCAATTTTCAACTTTAGCCACATTTTCAACAATGAAGCTGCATGTATTTTAGAATCAGAAAAGATAATTTAACACCCCTTCTATTTGATAGTGCTCTCCTGCCTTGAAATGCCCTTACTTCTCCCATTCAGAGCAAAGACTTTTTAAATAAACACCCCCACTTCCTAATGGTCAACCCAGTGTTCTTTCCAGCCATTTTCTTTTTTGTCTTCTTAGTCGCTTGAATGCTGTTGACCAGCCATCTTTCCGGTAACTTCTCCCCTAATGTCCCTGACTCTACTCTCTCCTACCTCTCCTCCCACCACTCTATCTGCTTCTTGCTTGTTTGGGGGGTCCTCTTCTTCTAAAGTCTACCTCTCAGAAGCTTGTGTTTCCAACAGCTCTGGAGTGGGTCATCTTCGCTTCCCTTCTACATTCTTTCTCTAGGCCATCTTCTCCATGCCAACCTTTAAACCCTCATGCCTTTACTTACTGCTAAGTCTGCAGGGCCTGGAATAGCTCTTTGGACACTAGAGGTGTGTAATATGCAGCGGCTCACCTGGCATATTTGACATTCAGGGCAGATCATTATTTACCACTCCCTCCCTCTACACAACAAAATTGTTTCTAGTAATCATCATGAAATCATCAGTAGTCATCATTATTTTCTTGATTTGCTTTTTAATGTTTATGCAATGCACAATAAAGATTACATTTAAATTTTAAAACATGATTCACGTTGAGTAAAATATTTCATATATGAACTAAAATTAGGACTTACCAGTTTCATGCTCTGTTTTACTGTTTTAAATTCAAACACAAATTAAAAATTCCAGCTTGTCAAATGGTATAACAGAATTGGTGTAACCCAAGTTCTGTTTCTTCTTATTCGCAATTTGCTGTGCTAATATTGTTTATTCCTAACCTACTGTTTAAATGCAGAAACATGTAGTATCACAGGGGATGGAAATAGGAGTTGCTCTCAAAGCGAGTTCAAACAATTATAAACTTACTCTTGAAACAAATCATGCAGTTGACTTCACACATATCAGGGGCTGAATATATAACTGGAGTTCTCCAAATTAATAAAGAAGATAATGTTTGTGAAGAAATAAAGAATAAAAATGTGCTAATCTGAAGCTTGCAAATGTATTGTTAAAACTCAGTAACAACTGCAGCAATTGTTTAGAATTCAGAATAACAGATTTTTTTTCAGGGAGGAACATTTTATCACAAGCATTGTGACACATGATAATAAAAACAGCACCTCTTATTTCGTTTTAGTCTATGCAGACAATGCACTGTCTTATTACTAGCTGTTCCCGAACCCCACCATTGGGATGGTATTGACAATACATATGTGTTGAATGGCCCTAAGACTATCTTTTCAAGCAGACTCCTCTCCTAAATTTTTTTTTTTTTTTGAGACGGAGTCTCGCTCTGTCGCCCAGGCTGGAGTGCAGTGGCTCAATCTCGGCTCACTGCAAGCTCCGCCTCCTGGGTTCACGCCATTCTCCTGCCTCAGCCTCTCCGAGTAGCTGGGACTGCAGGCGTGCACCAAACTTCTGGAAACCTCTTTAAAAAAATGAATCTCTACTGCAAAGAATTACTATGAGGTTTAAGTAGCATGTATAAAGGGTCTCGTACAGTGTTTGGCCCATAGAAGATGTTAAAAAATGTTAGTTTTCCTTCCTAAAACATTGTTTGGCATTCTACTGCTTACAAAATCTGAATATTTTGAGAGAAAGTAATTGTATTTTGAGACTAAGTTAATGAACCATAATTTTATGTGCATAAAGAGGCAAATTATGCTGGTAATTTCAGTTGTATAAATGCAACATAATTCAAAGTATTCCCAAACTCATTTTTATTATCAGTAACAAACATTTACTAATCATCACCCTGCACACACACATATATACACACACAAATAAGTTCTGGATATAATGACATAGATATATAGAGATACAAGAAAACATTTATGCTCTCAAGGACTTTATAATTCCATCCACACATATAACTTATCATAGTGATGCGTAAGTGTTCATGAATACCACAACCATCTGTGAAAGAGACAGAGACAGAGAGAGATGGAGAGAGCGAGAAATAATCCACCAAACTGGGGACATCAGAGTATTTATGGAGGAGAGAAACAAAGATGCGTCCTAAAGGAAAACTATGCAGTTATACCCAGGTAAGAAAACCAGACATAAGTACATTTTCTATAACCAAAAAAAAAACAAAGCCTCAAAGTTTTGAGATAAGAATGCTAATAAGACATATGACCCAGCTTGAAAAGCACATAGAATTCATGAAAAGACATAACAGAGGAGAATTTGGAAAGAACAACGAAGCCAGCATGTGGACAGAATTAAGTGCCAGCATGAGGGCTTTTCTTTGAAAGTAACAAAGGATCAACACAGAAACTACAATCGCCTCCTAACTGGTTGCACTACAGTTGATCACTCCCACTATAATTCACCTTCAACTTGATGTCATTGTGACCTTTCCAAAACCTAAATTTGACTATGGCATGTCCTTGTTTTCTCTTTTATGGGTCTCCAAAGAAGACACACAAATGGCCAATGAGCAAATGAAAAGATGTTCAACATCACTAATCATTAGGGAAATAAAAATTCAAACCACAGTGAGATTCCACCTCACAACCATTAGGACAGTTACTATCAAAAAACAAAAACAAACAGAAAAGAAGTGTTGAGGAGGATGTAGAAAAATGGAACCCTCGTGCAATGTGGGAGGATATTTAGAATGGTGTGGCCAGTATGAAAAACATTATGTCATTTTCTCAAAAAATTAAAAATAGAACTACCATGTGATCTAGCAATTCCACTTCTGGCGATACAGATGGTCCCAGACTTCAGATGGTTCAATTTAATGATTTTTTTTATTTTACAACAGTGTGAAAGTGATATACATTTAGTATGTTCCTTGACTTACGATGGGGTTATATCCCAATACACTCATCTTAAATTGAAAATATCAAAACACACTTTCCATTTACAATGGGTTTATCTGGACACAGCCTCATCGTAAGGTGAGAAGCTATCTCTGTAACCAAAAGAACTGAAAGCAGGGTCTGGAAGAGACATTTGCAAACCCGTGTTCATAGTAGCACATTCACAATAACAAAATGTGGAAGCAACCCAAGTACCCATCCATAGACAAACAGATAAACAAAATATATATACTTGCAATGGCATATTATTCAGCCTTAAAAAGGAAGGAAATTCTGACAAATGCTACCACATGAATGAACCTTGATGACATTACACTAAGTGAAATAACTCAGTCACAAAAAAAGTACTTATTCCACTCATGTGACATGCCTAGAATAGTCAAAATCATAGAGACAGAAAGTAGAATAGTGACTGCCAGATGCTGAGGGAAGAGGGGAATGAGAAGTTGTTTTATAGGTAGAGTTTCAGTTTTGCAAGACAAAAAGAGTTTAAGAGATTGGCTGCACTATTTATAATAGCAAAGACATGGAACCAACCCAAATGCCCATCAATGATAGACAGGATAAAGAAAATGTGGTACATACACACCATGGAATACTATGCAGCCATAAAAAGGAATGAGATCATGTCCTTTGCAGGGACATGGAGGAAGCTGGAAGCCGTCATCCTCAGCAAACTAACACAGGAACAGAAAAGCAAACAGCACATGTCTCACTCATAAGTGGGAGTTGAACAATGAGAACACACGGACACAGGGAGGGGAACAACACCTGTTGGGGGTTGGGGGCAAGGGGAGGGAAACTAGATGATGGGTCAATAGGTGCAGCAAACCACCGCGGCACACGTATACCTATGTAATGAACCTGCACGTTCTGCACATGTATTCCAGAACTTAAAGTAAAACAAAAATTAAAAACACATTTTAAAAAGAAAGATTGGCTGTGCAGCAATGTAAATTTACCTCATACTACTGAATTATACACCTGAAAAATGGTTAAGATGGTAAATTTTATGTTATGTGTATTTTACCACAATTGAAAATAAAGTTTTACCACAATTGAAAATAAAATTTAAAGAAAGTTCTCTTCCACAGGCTTCCACCAACAGCATGAGTTTTAAACCCTGTAGCATGACATACAAAGCTTTTATGGTCTCACTATGGAAGAGAAGCAAGCATAAACAAAAGCATTCAGTTACATTTGAGTTCCAGAAAAAGAAAAAACGACAGTCAAGAATCATTTTATTTTCAAATACATTCTGCAGTGAGGAAATAGAATGGCTCTTGTCATAAGAAAATCACAAATGGAAGTTTTTATAATGTTGGAATACAATGCTTCTTTAAGAAACAGTAAAATTACTGTTTATATCAACTGATGCAATTTTTGAATCATTAATTTTCACAGTAACCATTGTTTTATGACTTATGTTACTTATTCAAACGATGTTTCACAAGCATTTGGAACTAGGGAATCTTGTAAAGCATACTAATATGTGTAACAACAATGTAAACTAAAAAGTTTATACACAGGGACGATTCTTATCTTTTCCCCCTCCATGTCAAAAGCTTGACAGAAGTTCTCAATCTAGTTGGCACACACTTTACTGATTCAAAGCTAATTTCCATTTTTAAAGTGCAAAGCCATATTTCTGATCTTATGTTTTCTTCTAAAGAGGAGCATAGATGCTTTGTTTCCAGTTTCGCATGGCCAGCCATACAATCTAAACCAGGGGTCTTGTATTCCAGAATACCAAGGGAGTTGTCCCTTTTTTGTGCTCTCAAAGGGACCCATCCTTGTAAAATGTCGCTGATTGAGTTTTATTCAAATTGTTACTGGTTTGTGTAGCTTCTCTGAAAGAATATAAGCAAGGAGCAGGCAGAAACTGTCCTCCTGATGCCTGTATCTGCAGAATTAGCACAGAACTTGTTACTTGGGAGATATTCAATAATGTTAATTTAGCATAATTGAAGTGGTAAACTGAGTAACAAATTGGGTGTTCAGAAAGCTATGTTTTAGGAGCATTAATCTGGCCAAAATGTGTAGGATGAATCAGAGGGCTTATATGAGTTTGCTAGGGCCACTGCAATGAATTCCCACAAACTGAGTAGCTTTAAAAAACATTAATTCTCTTAAAGTTTTAGAGATCAGAAATCCCAAATCCATTACACTGGGCTGAAACTAACATGTCAGCAAGGCCAGGCTCCCTCCAGAGGTTCTAAGGGAGAATTGTTCCCTTTCCTTTTCCAGAGCAGCATTTGTAGTATTACTGGGCTCACGGCCTCCTTCCTCCATCTTCAAAACTCTCTCTCTCTCGCTCGCTTCTCTCCTTCTCTTTCTTTTCTTCCCCTCTCTCTCTCTTGCTCTTCCTTCCTCTTTCTCTCAGTCTATCACATTGCCTTCTCCCTTTTGTGTGTGGTTAAATCTCCCTCTGCCTCCCTCTTGTAAGTACCCTGTGTTTAGGTTTAGAGCCTATGAGGATAATCCAGAACCATCTCCCTCTTGCAAGATCTTTAATTCATCACATCTGCATAGTCCCTATTACCTTAGATGGTACCATTCACAGGTTCCAGGGATTAGGACCTGGCTATCCTTGGGGATCATTAGTCAGCCTACCACAGGTGTGTAGGGTAGAAACAGATCAGTTAGGAAACTACTACACTACTAACAATTAACTGCTGAACATGATTTCATAGCAGAAGAAAAGTAAAGCAAAGGATATGAGATCTGCTATGAAACATGTGGTAGACTATGGTGAATAATTAGATGTGGGAAGCAAGGAAAAGAAAGAAAAGCTGACTTCAAGGCTTTGAGTCTTGGTACCTAGGGAAGTATTGATGCTGGGAACACAATAAACATCAGAAAGGAAAACTAGGGTGATATGGTTTGGCTGTGTCCCCACCCAAATCTCATCTTGAATTGTAGCTTCCATAATTCCCACATGTTGTGGGAGAGACCTGGTGGGAGGTAATTGAATCATGGTGGTGGGTCTTTCCTGTACTATTCTTGTTATAATGAATAAGTCTCACGAGATCTGATGGTTTTATAAAGAGGAGTTCCCCTGCACATGCTCCCTTGCCTGCCACCATGTAAGATGTGACTTTGCATCTCCTTTGCCTTCTGCCGTGATTGTAAGGCCTCCCTAGCCATGTGGAACTGTGAGTCAATTTAACCTCTTTCCTTTATAAACTACCCAGTCTCGGGTATGTCTTTATTAGCAGCATGAAAACCGACTAGTACATGAGGTGAAAAGGAGGGAAGAAAGAGATTTTAATTGTAAGTATACTAACTCTAAGTTACAGGTAGACATTTACATAAATATGGTTTGTAGAAAACAAGCTTTGAGAACTAAAACTGAAAGTAAGGACCAGAAATAGAGATTGTGAAGAGGGAATCATGGCACTGAAGGGAAGAGGGCTCACCAAGAGCAGAAAGAGAGAATGCCAAAGGTTGTGTCTTGTGTCTTTTTTTTTTGAGGCGGAGTCTCGCTCTGTTGCCCAGGCTGGAGTGCAGTGATGCAATCTCGGCTCACTGCAACCTCCGCTTCTCGGGTTCAAGTGATTCTCCTGCCTCAGCCTCCCGAGTAGCTGGGACTACACGCATGTGCCACCACGCCTGGCTAATTTTTGTATTTTTAGTAGAGACAGGTTTTCACCATGTTGGCCAGGCTGGTCTCAAACTCCTGACCACAAGTGATCTGCCTGCCTCAGCCTCTCAAAGTGCTGGGATTACAGGCGTGGGCCACCACACCCAGCCAGTTGTGTCTTAAAATGACCCACATTAGCGCTGCAAACAAAGGCAAGGGAAGGGAGAAAAGATACAGCCAGAGAAGAAAGGCAAGGACATCATTCAGAATCCCTGAAGTGGCCAGGGAAGGGAGCTTAAACTAGGAAGGCATTACCTACAGCCTCAGAAGCAAAGCAGCAGATAGGATAAGGAGAATTGGGATGAGGAAAAACTCTAAATTTGGTGATTATGGGTGGGTTGGTGACCACAAGAGAAGAATTCCAGAAGCTAAGAAGGTGCAGGAAGATGGACTGTGCAGGACTGGATGTGTGAGTAGTAATGAAAGGAAACAATGAACATAAACCAAACTTTGGGGAGGTTTTGTGCTAAACAGCAAAAGCAAGATAAATACAAGATAGCTTAATATGAAAGCATAATCAAGGTACTAACTTCTGAATGTTTGTCTTCCCTCAAAATTCATATGTTGAAACCTAATTCCTGATGTGACAGCATCAAGAGGTGAAGCCTTTGGAGATGATTAGATCATGAGGCTGGAGCTCTCATAAATGGACTAAGTGTCCTTATTAAAGAGGGCCAAAGGAGCTCATAGGCCCTTTCACCATGTGAGGACACTGCAGCAAGAAGGTGCCATCTGCCCACACCTTCATTTGGACTTCTCTGCCTCCAGAATTCTGAGACATACATTACTGTTGTCTATAAGCCACCCCAGGCTAAGGCAGTTTGTTATAGCAGCCTGAATGGAGTAAGACACAAGGGGCATTTTTATTTATTAAGATAGGGGAATTCTGAGGTTGTTTATAGGGAAACAGATATTGCAAAGAAGACAGAATGTGGAGATCAAAAGAAGCAAGCTGGGCTGGGCGCAGTGGCTCATGCCTGTAATCCCAGCACTTTGGGAGGCCGAGGCGGGTGGATCACCTGAGGTCAAGAGTTCAAGACCAGCCTGGCCAACATGGTGAAACCCCGTCTCTACTAAAAATACAAAAATTAGCTGGGCATGGTGGCGGGTGCCTGTAATCCCAGCTGCTTGGGAGGCTGAGGCAAGAGAATGACTTGAACCCGGGAGGCAGAGGTTGCAGTGCGCCAAGATTGTGCCACTGCACTCCAGCCTGGGCCACAGAGTGGGACTCTGTCTCAAGAATAAAAAAAAGAAGCAAACTGCAAAAGAGAGCAGTAAGATTACAAGCTGAGAGCAGAGCCCTGAAGAGATTCCCTCCCCCAGTAGAAGTACCAGGGTGTCCAGCAGATGGAGAGCATACTTGGTGACCACCGTCACTGAAGTCTTTCCCCTCTGGGTCCCAGTTAGGAAGTCATCCTACTATTACAATATCCCTTTCACTTGTTGTTTAGGGACAAAGCCCATACACAGGCCTCTGATTTTCTTCTGACTATGACACATGTGTAGACGTAGGACTACCCACATCCTGCCAACTGAACAAGAAGTAAGCTGTCTGCCTCGGATCTCAATTCAAACTTGACCCTTCCTGCCTCCTCTGCTGAGCCAAACATCCCTGACTGTGGATCCTGCCTGCATGGGTCTCAGCACTACTCCCTACCTGAACTTCCCTCCTTCAACTTGACATTTTGTCACAACCTGACATGTCTGCCAGATACCTCCCCCTTACCTGGACTTCCAGTCTTGGATTTCGTAGCTAGGCTTACTACATATCACAGGACCCCCATGTCCCAGCATAACACTTGAAGGCCTTGACAATATCTGGCCTGTCTGTGCTAAGTGAATTGAGGCATTGATCAATGAACCAGTGAATTTATTTCACAAAGTCAATCTGTATCACTCAGATCAAACATTACCAAAATTAAACTACTTTCCTTACATAAAAGTTTTTCAATGAAATTATTTGGACATTGGCTTCAACAACTTACTTGACTTCATGATACATTTTAAGAGTTCACCATTTGAATACAATTTCAATTTTGTTTGAGCCTGGCACATAATTGGCATGCCACAAATTGTGACGTGGTAATAAGGGTAAAGCTGGGTATTAAATCAGGCTAATAACCAAGTGACATTAGACATTTATCTGGATGTGATGACATACATATGGCTCCTGTCACTGGGATATCTCCAGGGTAGAAGTGTTTATCTGCAGAATTGACAAACAGACCTTATAGGACCCATATAAAACCAAGTTTCTTAATTATGGACTTGTAAAATATCTGCTGGCACAGTAGGGCAAATTTAGCTGCTCATGAGAGGATGCCATTTGGAAGATAACAGCCTTAAATAGACCATGATAGAAGAGAGAGGAGGGATTTTAAAGGGCTTGTCCCAATAAATGGCAGACACTGTGAAGCTCACAAATCTGCCTGCAGAGAAGGAACTATTTAGTGTGAACTGGGATCCTCTCCCGTCATGCTGAGATACACTTGCTCTTTCAAGTTCTCTGCCTTTCAAACAAAAGGCAGAATTAAACCTTTTGAGGTCACCCCATGTTGTCTATGATTACCCTAGCTTGGTGTTGAATAGCCTGTTTATCTGTAGCTTTTAAGCAGCTACACTATGGCAAAAAGAGGAACACAAAACACTCACATACACACACACCACACACACACGCACACACACACATATCCCTCTTATCAGAATAGACAGATGCAGAAACATGTAGGCCAGAATAATTAGAGCAAAATGAGCTCAAGTTGGAAAAAGCCTAGAGAAAAAATATTCCAGACATGCTAAGGGACGTTTTTCTCATAAAAAATGTGAGGACTCTGCCCTGATCCCCTCTTGAGGCAGACAGATAGTGTTGGCCCCTCCAGTTAGGCAAGGCCTGGGGCAGCAGGTGGATAAGAGTCTCTGCAGGCGCAGGTGCCAAGCAGCCTGGGTCTCCTTGGAAAAGGCAGGTCCTTGCTCCCTGCCTTCTCTTTGGTTCTTTACTTCCAAGCAGGAACCTGCTGAGGCCGAGGAGGGATGGAATCACCTAAAGAAGAAAAGCTTCTCAAATGTTTCATCTCAAAGCAAACACGGCTTTCACTTTTTGAAAAGAAAAAAAATTAGGGCAATTGATTTTCTTTTCACTGTTGTTCGGATCATTTTTACCAGTCTCTCATTTGTTGTCGAGACACAAGTTCCCCTTAACCATCTCTGCCTATGAATGTCCCTAACAGTATTAGGCATGAAGAATAAGAAACACCACATCGGAGCAGGGCCTGAAGTTCACAGTGTAAGAGGTTGCTGAAAAACTTTCCATGTTCTCCAGCCACAGTAAAAGAGAGTGGTTTACCAGACAATGCTGAGTGTTAAACTGACGGGGTCTCAGAGGACTACTGTGTCTTTGATCTGGTGTTGATACTATTTCAGAAAGGAGGGAGAGTTCTCAGCCTCAAGGAAATAACAGGAGGGCTGTGCTCAGTGACTCTTAATTCAGACGCAGCTCTAGAATACAACACTAAGGAGAGGTACCCTGGTCAGCTTCTTCCATGCTCTCCACGGATAAGAGCCTCAGACATAGTTTTATAAGACATTTCCATTTCCAATGTCAGCTTTTAATCTGTTAATGGATAGACTATTGTTGTTGATAATAACTTTAACTTTTGTTAAAGATATAAACTATGCATTGTGTGCAAGCCGAATGACTAAAGGACAAGACACTTCTCCTCTTTGTATGATATTCTTTATTTTCTGTCTTATTGCTAAGGCAGTATAAGCACATTAAGGAGGAATAGTTCTGTCCTTTACAGCTCACTGGGTTTAGCACAAAGCAGATGCTCAGTTAAAAAGAAATACTTAAGTAAAATTAAACATGAGCTCTAATATCTAAGAAATATAATATCAACATATGTGGGTAACACTGAGTTTTATATTTCAAAGCAAGATGCAATCCTATGTGTTGTTTGATTGAAACAACTCTTCTTTTTTTGAGAAGGAGTCTCACTCTGTCGCCAAGGCAGGAGTGCAGTGGCGTGATCTCAGCTCACTGCAAGCTCCGCCTCCCGGGTTCACGCCATTCTCCTGCCTCAGTCTCCCGAGTAGCTGGGACTACAGGCACCCGCCACCACGCCTGGCTAAATTTTGGATTTTTAGTAGAGACAGGGTTTCACCATGTTAGCCAGGATGGTCTCAATATCCTGACCTCATGATCCACCCGCCTTGGCCTCCCAAAGTGCTGGGATTACAGGCATGAGCCAAAGCGCCCGGCCAAGACAACTCTTTTTTTTTAAGAGACAGAGTTTTGCTCTGTCACCCAGGCTGGAGTGCAGTGACACAGTCACAGCTCACTGCAGCCTCAAACTCCTGGGCTCAATTTATCCTCCCACCTTAGCCTCTTGAGAAGCTAGGAGTTCAGGTGCTAGCTCCGCACCTGGCTCTAAGCAACTCATTTTATAAATGAGAAAACTGAGACCCCTAAGATTTGAAGTATAAAATTTTCTAACTAAGGTTAGAAATGACCAGTTTGCCAATGACGGAATAACTATTCTGGGCTGATATTGTTCATACCACTTCCAGAATGTTGCGCCCTATTTTAGATGCCAGGCTGTTAAGAGAAATTGATATTCTAAATTACATCCAGAAGGGAAAAGGACCTTGAGATAATCTCTTACAATAAATAGTTCGATAAACTGTGGCTATAAGATCTATAAGAGGAAACATGAGGTCCATCCTCAAACGTTGTAAAACTCATTATACTAAGAGCAGTTGAGCTTATTATTGCTGGGAATGCAAAACGAGGACCAATAACTGATTATCAGTGAGAACTGAGCTATAACAGCAGAGGTGTTCTCATGTAGTAATGACCTTTGTGTTCCTAAAGATGTTCAAGAGGAAGCTAGATGACAAATGTCAGAACCAAATGGTTCACAGCTTAAGCCAAGCACTGTGCTAGGGGTTTAAATATATTATATGTAGTTCTTCTAATGACTTATAAAGGTAGATATTAGCCTCAGTTCACAACTAGGAAACTGAGACTCAGAGGTTAAGTAGCTTAACCAAGGAACCAAGGTCATACAACTCACAAAGAATAGCACAAGAACCATAAGGAAAGTCTACAACATGTCAGAGGCAAAAGGACCACAACAGCCCCTGGCTCTTCTTATCGGTCTCACCAGGATTGGGTACTTAGGATTAAACCAAAGCAGGACATGAATTCCATCCCCTGCTAAATACTGACACTGGACCAAGAGTTAGTAAATTCATAAAGGAAAGCTGAAAAACCAAGTAGCAAGCTCAGCATTTAAACTCACATCTCACAGACTCCAAAATCCAAAGTCTTCTGACTCTATTGGATGGCTGCAAGGACATCCCATCCTTTTAATTCTTGTTGGATCTAAGATGCTTCAATTTTGAGATTACTCTTCCAAGGTAAGAATATGACGTTTCCCAAAACAGTGGAGGAAAACTGAAAACTAAAAGACATAACAGTTAAAAATCTCTAACTAAAATTGTAAAAGGTACTACGATTCAATTATATATTGTGAACACTGTATCTCCAGTAAAAGTCTGGTGCAGCTCAGATCGGATGCAACAAGAGTTTATTTTATTTTATTTTGAGATGGAGTCTCGCTCTGTCACCAGGCTGGAGTACAGCGGCGTGATCTTGGCTCACTGCAACCTCCGCCTCCAGAGTTCAAGTGATTCTCCTGCCTCAGCCTCCCGAGTAGCTAGGACTACAGTCGCGCACCACCATGCCCAGCTAATTTTTGTATTTTTAATACAGCCAGGTTTTCACCATGTTGGCCAGGATGGTCTAGATCTCTTGATCTTGTGATCCACCTGCCTCGGCCTCCCAAAGTGCCGGGATTACAGGTGTGAGCCCCTGCACCTGGCCAAGAGTTTATTTTATTGTATTCCCAACAGTCCAGCATATTTTTCTATTTATCAGGTTTTCAAATTAAACAGAAAAAAAATGCTAAGGAAGTACTCTTGGCTATGTTTACAAACTTAATCCCCCCTTTAATAGTGTTTTTACTGGTAATATTACCAGATTTTCCTTCCCTGGGCCAGTAGAGTAGAGTAAAATAAACTCGGGTTGCATCAGGCCTCAGCTACTGTCTGTAGCTGTTATTGACTCACACTTGAGCTAGCTCAGGGGACAGAAAGGCTTCAATAGCAATTACTTTTTTTAACTGATTCTGCTTTTTCGGGATAAAAGGATTTATTTTAATACTAAAAAGAAGTCACTTATAGATTAACATTAGATTTTATCATAATAACATGAACCACTTAGCTTTTTCTTAAGGACTTTCCGATTGCATAGAAAATGTCTTGATCTGGTTCTAATTCTATTCAAATCTTTCCA
Organism: Nomascus leucogenys; assembly: GCF_006542625.1. Classification (NCBI taxonomy): domain Eukaryota; kingdom Metazoa; phylum Chordata; class Mammalia; order Primates; family Hylobatidae; genus Nomascus; species Nomascus leucogenys. The sequence goes on along the minus strand of NC_044393.1, from coordinate 85,151,198 downwards.
CGGAGTTTTCAAGTAATCCTTATATACGAAATAAGATGGTGTTACCTTACACTTCCTGCTTCAAACACCAGAAAAACCTGGAACTTTTGGAGCCATGGCCTTCTGTGAGAGTCTAATAAAAGGTACAGGTCTTGTCCCCACAAAAATGCACATAACACATCTACACAAAATCTTGCAAACATTTCCTTATACTGTATCAGCAAGTTTTCTTCACACAGGTGAAAAACATCTTGAGCTGAGTTCCCACTTTTTGACAACTAGCATGGGCGGCTGCCTCCAGCCTCTTCCCCAAAACTCTAACATAAACTACAGAAATAGAGAATATATATATCTAACCATATATCCACGTAAGTTATTGTAAGTGTGGATTTTTTTTTCTAAGTATAATAGGCATCCAATAGATGATGTGAGCAGCAGACAGATGTCTCTCTGTTGGAAATCAACCTTTGACAAAAGCCACACTTCCATTGTCTTCCTCTACTCCAACCTAAAGCATGAAAGCATCATTTTTAGGACACATGTTATCACCAAGATATCTCTAATGTACATGGGTTTTTTTGCTTCAGAATATAAAAGTTTCAGATGGGACAAGTCTAACTACTAGTAAAGTTTTATTCTCTGTTGATTGAGTCTTAGTCTCACAAAATGTAGTAAAAATGATTCTTGTCATCTAACAGTAATTTCAGAATGGACCCAAACATCTTGCTTCTTCAGGTTCACTAACTTTGTATTTCCACTGGCAAGAACATTACACAAGAAACACTTTATTTTTATGTCCTATCATGCTGTGATGAGAAAAAGCTGAGGATTATTTAAGCTATCTATCTCAAGATTTTTCCTTATCTACATTATCTACATTAGCTAGGCTTGATATAAAAAATAATATTCATAATCAAAATGAAAGGGCTCTTTTTAACTCCTAATATGAATAACGAAAATAATACCGATCATGTAATACCAAAGCACTATAGGATTATTTGCAGTTTTAAGAAAAAGAACGTAATTACTTTTTTTCCACTAAGATATATTTTTATGTATCTTCAAACACTTCCCTGAACCCCAGGCGAGGAGTCCTTATCCCAGTAAGTTTTGCCATAACAGTTTCTATGTTTTGCCATATTTTCCCATAAGAACAAAGATCAAATTTTCAGGAGTATATAATTTACTCTTTTTTTCTTTCGTATTTAAAAAGCAACCAACTACTAACATAATGCAGGCTGCAAGTTCCTTTTCCAAGACTTTTTTAAATAATAAGTTTACCTTCTTCCTGTGTATAATCTCAGATGATATGGAACACGTGTCACCCACAATCTCTTTAAAAGCAAACAAGAAATAGCATGGTTTTTTCTTCCTGTTGTAAAAATGATCAATTGCATATGTTCAAATTGTTCATTTCAGTGACTCATAGCTTTCCACAGCCAACTGCATAATTAGTGATAAGCAATAGCAATAGAGTTTATATATATGACATATGTTTATATAGATATAAAACCGTACTGCATTTTCTCAGGCTCTGTATTGCCACAAAAGAAAATTCTTGTTCCTCTATAAGGATGTCTAAGAGCAATTCTCTTAAAATAGCAATAATAATTATACCCACATTTCAGTCCTAATATGATTTCTAAATAGGGCAACATACCTGGTTATGGGCTTCCGGGTGCCACTCTGAAGCTACTTTCTGTTTTGTTATAAATCGTTTTAAGGAAGGCCTTTACTCAATTCACGTAGCCTTGTTCTGGCACAAAAAATGTCAGGAGGTTCTCATTTGGTGTCTATTCTCTCCAATATGCTGATTTGCTCCATATGATTTACAAGCATTTGGCAACTGTCACACCACCTACTCTACCAAAAGAACCCTGAAAAGTCCTACAGAGCCAGACTTTTGATCGTTAGCCATGTGACAAAGCTTTTTGCACCTGGGAAGGGATGGACTTGATAAACTGTCAAATACCGTCCAATCCACAGGACCACAATGCCTTGGCCATTTCATTGCAAAAGATAACATAATGCATCCAAATTACAAAAGGGGAAAAGAATAAAAGCATGAAAGTTCTGCAATATTCTTAAACATTGCTCTTGTCCTGGTCAATTATTCATACTTACTCCTCTGTTATGTTTCTGTTAGAAGATAAACCTTGCCTTTCAGAGAAAGAAAATTGAAATTAGATATTATAAAGGACAATCATCTCTATTTGTTAAAAGCATAAAGGGTGGCCCCAGCCATAGGAAAGCTGTGGTCAAAACAAAAGCAAAAAGCTGGACAATGAGAAAGCTCTTTGATCTATTTAAGCTAGAACACAAGGCTCTGTCACCGGCCAAAACTTGAAAGAAATCTCACCTGCAGAGGGCTGAGAAACCAGTGGGGGTAATATTTGGTTATTACTTGATATAATTGTAGTACAGAATAAAAGAAGCTTTATTGGAAAACACTTTTGCCTGGAACTTCATATCTTATCAGGCTCGTGGCCTTACAAAAAGGAAGAAGTAATTAACTGTGTTCTCACAAAGAAGACATAGAAGTCTGCCTGATTTCTGGTCTGACTACCCTAAAATTTTACCCTAGAATAATAGAAATTGAGCCATAAGTCAAAATATTTAATCTTAATACAATTGTGTAAACAATCCATCAAGGGTATGTAGTTTGTAATAACAGCCCTAAATATTACAACTTAAATATGAATTGTCAATAAAGAAAAATACTGAAAGCAACTTAATCAGTGAAACTTTGTTCTGTAATCCTATAAAAGACATTAAAGGAAATATTCAACACAAGGACACTGAATTCTAAAAGAACTCAATTCTGGCATTTTCTAAAAGGATTTAACATATTTTGACAATAACTCAGTCTAAACACATAGATATATTTTATATATATATTTTTCTACATTAGAAGCAGTTTGATTCATAGGCTGAGTTTCTAAGAAAAACAAATAAGCAGATGCTTTCAATTATTTTAAGAGAAGCCCTGAACCAATTAACATATTTTTACTACAGATACTTGTAAGGTGCTTAACCTGATAAGCACATAATCAAAATAATAATTAAGGAGCAAAATAGAAGAAATGGAAAAGCAGAGATGTTTTAAGGAGAGAAATTAAAAGCAGCTTTTGTGTTGTGATATTTCCAACATATGATTTACATTATAGGTTTGGGTTCTGAGGCCAGTTCTCAAGAAGTTCATTACATTTTCTTAACAATTTGGACCAAAATTAAAATGAGCTACTCCCAAGAGGATGGCAGTGTCCAAATGAGGACCTCATTGTCCAAACCTCCTCCTATCATGGTTGCTGGGTATTAATCTACTTCTCCACTCACTGTGTTTTTAGAAATAAAGCACAACAGTATGCTTTAAAATAAGTACACCTAAAAATAATAAGACACACTTTTTAAATTTTACTTTAAGTTTTGGGATACATGTGCAGAATATGCAGGTTTGTTACATAGCTATACATGCGCTATGATGGTTTGTTGAACCTATCAACCCATCATCTAGGTTTTAAGCTCTGCATGCATTAGGGATTTGTCCTAACACTCTCCCTCCCCTTGCCCCTCACCTCCCGACAGGCCCCAGTGTGTGATGTTCCCTTCATCGTGTCCATGTGTTCTCACTGTTCAACTCCCATTTATGAGTGAGAACATGTGGTATTTGGTTTTCTGTTCCTGTGTTAGTTTGCTGAGGATTATGATTTCTAGCTTCATCCATGTCCCTGCAAAGGACATGAACTCATCCTTTTTTATGGCTGCATAGTATTCAATGGGGTATATGTGCCATGATTTCTTTATCCAGTCTATCATTGATGGACATTTGGGTTAGTTCCAAAGGACACACTATTGATTAATATTTCTGCTCATTATTAAAGCAAAGACATACAATTAGAGTAATTCTTAAAGAATTTCAAATACCTAAAGATAATCTATTTTCTCAATTTCTGAAGGTTGGAAGGGTTGAATTTTGCTTCTCTGTATACAAAAAATAATAATAATAAAATGAAGCAGTTGTGTGTTTTTAAGAACTAACTAGATTCCTTAAGAAAACTGTTTGTGATTATCAGAGGCCCAGGCCTCTAAGGAAGTAAAGAAGGGACTGTCACAAACAGTGGGAGGTAGTTAGGACATAGGGCTTCCTTCTTGCTTCACTCCATCCCACATTTATCTGTTTTCTACTCTGGAATTCCACATCACGTTTTATCTGAAAATAGAATTCTGCTTTAGAACAAAGGCTGTTTTTAAGGAAATGATGGCTATAGATGGCCAGGTGAACATTTTCTAGGATGAAGAGAATTAAAGTGATGATAAAAGAAATAGAAGGAACTAGGGTAAGTATACAGTAATAGCCAATCACTTTCAAAACTTCATTAGCTTAAATCTTTTAAAAATTTACTAGCTGAGTTATGCAATTCCTTGTTTCCATTACTCTCAACCCAGGGTATATAAAACTGGTGTGTAGCTGTGATGCTTAGTTTTATAGACAACTTCGCTGGGCTAAGGGATGCCCAGATAGCTGGCAAAATGTTGTTTCTGGGTGTGTCTGTAACAGTGTTTCCAGATGAGATCAGCATTTGAATCAGTAGACTGAGTAAAGCAGGTCTGCTCTCAGCAATGTGGTGAGCATCATCCAATCCATTCAGGGCCCAAATAGAATAATCAGAGAAAAAGCAAATTATCTCTTCTTGAGCCAGGACATCCAACTTATCCTGCCCTCAACATCAGAGCTCCTGGTTCCTGGGCTCAAACCGAGAGTGACAGCATCAGTTATCCTGGTTCTCAGGCCTTTGGACTCAGACTGAATTATATCACCAGCTTTCCTGGTTCTCCAGCTTGAAAACCACAGATGGTGGTACTTCTCAGACTCTACAATCACACGAATAACCAATTCCCATAATAGATAGATAGATAGATGATAGATAGATAGATGATAGATAGATAGACAGATGATAGATAGATGATAGATAGATAGATAGATAGATAGATAGATAGATAGATAGATTGATTCTATTGGTTCTGTTTTTCCAGAGAACCCTAACACAACAGCCATGTGCCACTGTGTACATAAAGCCACAGAATAAAGAAATGTCAGCTGAAATTGTTATTATTCCTAGAGTGCTAATCTTATTTAATACTAATGAATTGTATTAAAACAAACTTGGTTATGTTATTAAATAAATCTAAAGTTCAGTAAATTTTAAGATAAAACCCGAATCTTCTCAGAGATGATGCACTTGCAGAGGGCCACTGTGGTCTATAGCCCCAAGCTCCCACAGCTGTGCACTTGCACTTCATCACCACTTAGAGTAGTTCTCCTTGCAGAACGCCAGATACGATGAAGCCCATGATAGCGTGCCCCATGATGATGCTAAGTGGAATGCAAAGTGATTGGCTATTGGTTCCCAACCCGTATTCTCAAAAGAGGTGAGCTGATGTTCTCTTCTACAGTAGAGAGGGGGAGAAAAGATAGAAATGATCACTATGTATTTATTTATAATCACCAGACTGCTTCTATATAGCTGTTAATTAAACAAGGTTTTTTTTTCTTTTTTTCCTACAGCAACTGGTAGGCTGACCAAAAAATGTTGTTTTACATTATCCCTGCAATAATGAGGCTCTACATTTTATGCAATTGAACTGTTCAAATATTCTTTATAGCATTATGGAGGAGTTTGCTGCACTTAATCTCCCTGGACTCTTTATTGACCAAGACAACAACCTATCTAGATTGTAGTTGTCTTGTCTATAAAATGAAAACTTGAGTACCTTAGGGAGGATAATTTTGATACACAAATGCTTTCCCTTTCCCTCATGACCATGGCAGACATGAGCCTGGATGTAGTCTTGAAGCCCTTCTCCCTGTTTTCCAAGAAATCAAATCCAGCAACTGGGGGTGGATTATAAACTATATTTGCCATCCCTGGACTAGCTTATCTCCAAGTATTCTCCAAGCTCTAAGATTTGTAAGTGATATGCTCAACAGGAGTCACAAATACATAGCCCCTCTCTGTCCAGAGCCTTTCTTTGGCTCCTGCTATTTATAGGAAGGAGTGCCAAACAGCCACCCTGGCCATAAGGTAGAATGCAGAAATCCAAAGTGATTATCTACAAGACGGACACAGGGAAAGCCCCAACCACCTCTGAGACCTCTCTCTCGGGCACTAGATTTCCTCCTTTGTTATTTGAACAGAAGGTGCACATGGAAAAGTGCATGTGGAAAAAGTGTGTCAACTTGAGGAACTTGAGATCAAGCAAGATCTCGTATGTTTAAAAAACTGAGCTATCAGCTGGACGTGGTGGCTCACACCTTTGTAAGTGTATAGTACTTTGGGAGGCCGAGGCGGGCAGATCACGAGGTCAGGAGATCGAGACCATCCTGGCTAACATGGTGAAACCCCATCTCTACTAAAAATACAAAAAATTAGCCAGGCGTGGTGGTGGGCACCTGTAGTCCCAGCTACTCGGGAGGCTGAGGCAGGAGAATGGCGTGAACCCAGAAAACAGAGCTTGCAGGGAGCCGAGATTGCGCCACTGCACTCCAGCCTGGGCGATAGAGCCAGCCTCCATCTGGAAAAAAACAAACAAAAAAAAAAACAAAAAAACTGAGCTATCATTCCACTTCTCCAGAAGTCTTCTATATAACCTAGTCAAAAATAGAACCAGGTCCCAAAGTAACAGGGACATGGAGGTTAGAAAGGCTAAGTCACTTTCTCAAAGTTACTGAATTTAGGAGTTAAGAAAAATGGCTTCTAGTTTTTTCTCACCTCATGCCATGTTCAAAGAGGGCACAGTTTGGATTAGAAAGACTGGTGTTTAAAGTTGTGCTTTTCGTCTATATTTAGCTTAAGCAAGCCTCTTAGCTCCCGTTTCTTCATTTATATTCTATCTAGTGAAGGATTGATAATGGCTCTCTCAAATGTTTGTTGTGAGGATTAGAATTTAGCTGTATAAAGCAACGCGTAGCATAGGCCGTGGCACTTGCCCAGCATTTTAAATGTTACAGCCATTTGCAGTGGATCAGTCGAGCAGCAGACACAGATGTGTTAAAGGAGAAGGAGAAGTCAATGGTTAACTTTGAGATTTATCAAAGGGAGGACTTTGGGGGCAGTAACGCTGCTAGCCAAGATAGGAAACGTTAATTTCCATTAAATAGTATCATGTCTCAGAGGAAAACAATATTAAATGAACTATCAAGGAATAGAGATTGCTAAGCTTCAAGAGACTTGCAAAAATCAGTTCATGTCTCTGCCTTATGTAGGCAAACAATTCAGAACAAACAGTTGTCTCTTTTCTTCTTTAAGGTCACTAAGGAAAGAACACACGCAATTTCTCTGTACATTCCATTTCAGTTTGAGCCCTTTATGGGCCTGAAGATCTTCATTAGATCCAACTGCAATCTCTCCTGCCTTAGTGTAAGCTTTTTTCATCTTATTCTGTCCTTTGCTGATAGAAAACTTGTTCAGTTTTATGGGACTAAAACTCTTCCTAGATGGTAGATATCCTTCACTATCTCTTCCAAAAGCAAGCCAATCTCTGTTATTTCTGTTTTCTCCACAGAATCATTTTCCAGCTCATTATTCACCATTTTCATTCTTTCTTAAACCTTCTTCCCTTTTGTTACATTTTTAATGAGATGATAATGATGAATATTATTTTAATACTTTGGAAAATCAACTTTCTTATCCTTCAACTTGTCAAATTCTTCCTCTTCTCCATCCAAACATAGCAAAACAATTATTTAACCCTGATGTTTTACTCCCTGGGAAGCTTGAATTTTGTGTAATTGGCTGTTAAATGACCCATGTGCAGAAAGATATATAAAATGTTAGAAAATGTGTTTTCAAATTCCTCCTTTAGATTATTCACATGCTAATAACAGTAACAACACTTTGAAACACTGAAATAATGCTGAAGACACCACAGGTGCATAAAGATGAGGTGCTAAAATTAAACTCTGGTTTTAGAGCTGGTATCTTTGTAATAACCCCACATTTTTTACATTTTCTTAAGAAATAAACACTGAATTGAAAACAGAATTTTAAAAACTAAAGCAAAAATTACTGAATGGCCGATTGACAGTTACTACCATTGGAAGTGAGAGTCAGGCTAAGGGTGTGGGCAGAGGTTACTTAGCATTGTCACCATAGCACACGGGTCCAGATTCCTGCAGAAAGGCAACCAGCCTTCAGCTAAAAAAGGGCCCTGGATAACTTCAGCCTGGCTGACAGACAAGACTCTGTCTCGAAAAAAAAAGGGCCCTGGATAGATAGATGAAATCTTTCAGGCATAATGAGACAACAAAAAGAATATGTAATGATCACTAACTGTGCTCCCCAAAATCCCACTAAAAGAAAATGGAATGAAGAAACTTGGAACAAGCTTAATTAAAGTTTCTCTTAAAAATTGATCTGACCAGCCAGGCTGGGTGGCTCATGCCTGTAATCCCAGCACTTTGGGAGGCCGAGGCGGGTGGATCACAAGGTCAGGAGATCGAGACCATCCTGGCTAACATGGTGAAACCCTGTCTCTACTAAAAATACAAAAAATTAGCCAGGCGTGGTGGCGGGTGCCTGTGGTCCCAGCTATTCAGAAGGCTGAGGCAGGAGAATGGCGTGAACCCGGGAGGCGGAGCTTGCAGTGAGCCGAGATAGCGCCACTGCACTCCAGCCTGGGCAACAGAGGGAGACTCCATCTCAAAAAAAAAAAAGAAAAGAAAAAACTGATCTGATTTTTTTTTTTTTGGCAGGGGGAGTGGTGAAAAAATAAAGAGTAAAGTTTTTATAAAATATAAAATCTGTTTCTTTTCTCAATTTCTACCTGAGGCTAAAAGAAAAAAGAAAAGTTTTTTTCTTATATTCTCCTCTCTCTGCTTCTCACACACAAGTTCTCATTAAATCTCTTTTTTTCCCAAAAACCTCTTCTCTTGACTGATGGCTTTTGCTTAAGGCTTAATCTATGTTTTCTCCTTATAATTGAATGGCATTGTGTCCAATATACCCTGCTGTGATACAGTAAATCATACTTTCCTCAATCTCCGTACTGCAGTTAAGGGATGTCAGAATTATCTTAGAGATGATAGATTTCCCTTATCTAAGGATGATAGAGCTGTCCCTAGTGGAAAAAAAAATCACCTCATAACATTTTAAAGATTCTTTGCAATGTTCAAATAGTTTTGAATTTAGGCCCTTTTAAAGAAAAACCATGGCCCAGCATAGCTGCTCAAACCTGTAAATCTTAGCACTTTGGGAGGCCCAGACGGGCGGATCACCTGAGGTCGGGAGTTTGAGACCGGCCTGACCAACATGGAGAAACCCTGTTTGTACTAAAAATACAAAATAGCCTGGCGTGGTGGTGCATGCCTGTAATCCCAGCTACTCAGGAGGCTAAGGCAGGAGAATCGCTTGAACCTGGGAGGCGGAGGTTGCAGTGACCTGAGATCACATCATTGCACTTCAGCCTGGGCAACAAGAGCAAAGCTCCTTCAAAAAACAAAACAAAACAAAAACAAAAAACAAAAACAAAAAAAAAACAAAAAAACAAAAAAAAAAACCTAGGAATTATTAGTGGAACCAGGTTCTAAAACCGCAGAATTTGGTAACTGGGTGATCTACGGCTGTGTCATGCAAAGAACTCTCCCAAGAGCTCAGAGCTTTGGAAAAGCAAGGCAGTCTGCTGAGTCAACTCTGGCCACGGGGCTATGTCCAAGGAGCTCTCCTGACTGGAAGCCAAACTTGCTACAGGAGAAATGGTACTTTGGAAAACGTGGATTGTTTATTGTTTGATTTTTCACTAAGAAAAACAGAACGCTTGAAGCAGAGGCTTTCTGAGGAGCTTGTCTTTCTAAGCTGCACCCAAGGACACCTACCATAGTCCTTCAAATAATGACAGAAGCACGCTGGGCCAATAGTGAGGCCATCAGGTTTCAGCCTTTTTGCTTTTGGATTCCTTCCATTTCCTTCTTCTTGAGCTCTTTGGGGTATCCAATAAAGACTTTGCCTATCTTCTTTACAATCAATTCAGAAAGAATTGACATCAAGCATTTTAAACTTTTAATCATTCAACCAGTTGTATGGGGTGACCTCTTCTAGGCATTTATATTTTGAGAAGTCTTTTACACATAAATACACATTGAAAATGTTCGGTTAAGGAACCAAAGGGCTCTTCCTGAATTCTTACCATATTTTCTGACACTGGATTCTGTCCTGCATAAGAAAAACAAACACTTCTCCAAGTGGTACCTTGTTCTCCTAAGAAAATGGGCCTGGCCAGTGGCACCATTGGGGCTCATGAGACCCCATTTCCCAGCCCATGCATTCCTTAAAGGCAAAAGCAATTATGTACTCATTCATCTTGTATTCTCACTGTAAGAAGTAAGACTCTGAAACTTTTTAAAAATTTTCCCTTGTAAAATTAATTTTATTGAGGGATTGCAAATACACTTACCTTAGGCCCACTACTAAGCTGACCTTTCATATATTTGTTTTGCTCAGATGTGTCTCTATTCAGAAAGCCTAAGACATATTTGTCTTATAACTAGAATAAAAATTAAATTTTTATTCACTGAGCATCCCCTAGGCCCCATAGTATAGCAAAAACTCAACAGATCCCCCAGATAGGGTCTCTCTATTCCAGGACAGTAATTGTCACCTATTTACCTCAAAGGGCTTCTTATTATTTTCTCCCATGGACCTCATGATTTGAAAGATATTAAGTAATTCGTTTTTCCTTTTCACTAATCTAACAAATACAGCTGCCAATAATCAGACCTCTGGATAAATTGAGATAAATATATTACCACCATGGAGTTATATAACCTCAGCCCAAAGCAAAGAAATTTGACATTTTAATTAGTCTGTGCATGGTTGTTGTGAATAAATGTATAATTCCTTTGAGATTTTTCAAATCATCAAAAATAGCTCATAGAGTCTCATTACCATCCTGTGGGCCACCTAGTTAAGGACAGAGCCTCAGTGCTCTCTCTCCCTCTCTTATTCCCTTTATCCCCCAGAATTTCTGTCTTCTGTAGTGCTAGATTGAAAAATATCAATGAATACACTGGCCCATCAACTATTAATGTCTTATCCACTTCATTCTCCATTTTATCTCCTGATTTTTATTTCTCAGTGAAGTATTCACATGGGCTCCCAGCGTGGTAACACATTTCATCCCCAGCTTGACCCCAGTGCCCCCATGCCACTAAACTAACCTCACAGAGTGACAGCTGTGAACCAGCCTTGCAGGTAAGTAGCTTTGCCAGGAAAGCCCAAGCACTTCAGTTTGGTCAGAATACATCTTTGAAAATAAAGCTTTCTTAATTCAGTAGCGGAAATACAGTTGCTTCCAAGAATAAAACGGTTAAGAATGTTTTCCCTTTTTTTCTCTTTTATTTATTGGGGGGCAGAAGAGAGAACATTATATAAACAGAACATCAGTTAATTAATTGCACCATGTACATTTCAAATGGGTCGACCTGAGGTTGTGTACTTACAATCTGACAAGGTCGTCATACTAGGGTGGGGGAGCAGGTTAATATAGTCCCACTGCCCTCCTAGAAAGTCCAAATTTAAAAAAAAAAAAAAAGACTCTTCTCCTGTACTAGGCAAGCATTTACAGTACAGAGTTAGGTGTACATGGTGCTTTCTTTTTTTTTTTTTTTTTTTTTTTTTGAGACGGAGTCTTGCTCTGTTGCCCAGGCCGGAGTGCAGTGGTGCAGATCTTGGCTCACTGCAACCTCCACCTCCCAGGTTCAAGCAATTCTCCTACTTCAGCCTCCCAAGTAGCTGGGACTACAGGTGCGTGCCACCATGCCCGGCTAATTTTTTTTTGTATTTTTAGTACAGACAGGGTTTCACCATGTTAGCCAGGATAGTCTTAATCTCCTGACCTCGTGATCTGCCCGCCTCGGCCTCCCAAAGCGCTGGGATTACAGGTGTGAGCCACTGCACCCAGCCCAAGGTGCTTTCTTTAAAGTGCTATTGTTTAACATAAAATATAGTGGGATTAGATGTTTGACCACATTGAAGTGACATCCAACACATCCACTGTCTGAAAGCTGCTCTAAGATTTGCCTCTTTTAACCAGGAATGGACATTTCAGATGCAATTCTATCTGCTGTTTTAAGTGAAAAGGATCTCAAATGATATGCCCATAACTTACTGCATGTCATCCATTAACATTTTTTCTTTAAAATACATTAGTAGCTTTAGCTAGACCTTTTGTTCCTCTCTTCTTGGACATCCATTTGCCTAGGATCAGTGAAAGGGAGAGCTCACTTCCCACGGGGGCGTTCTAATCTCCCTGATGCCTGCCAGATTGCGGGGATCTCCTTTACCAACAAGCCAAAGAGGCTGGGACGTGCATGTATGCAAGTCTTATAGAAATAGGAAATGAGAGACAAAACAAATGAATTATTAACACTTCTATGATTCACAGGAGGACAAAGGCTCTGTTAAGCTTTGGGGAAAAAACATCTTGCATCAGCACATCTTCATCAAGACAAGGTTCTTTTCTAATGTTCAATATCCGTTACCTCTATTCTCAAAAGCCTATAAATCTAAGGAAGATGTAATTTGTGGTAAAACTAGCCAATACTTTAGAGTAATGGTACTGAGGTTTGATGACACTGAGACTCGCCTCCAAGACTCTTACACGGATTCATAACAGTAGGCCATGACAGGTAGTAGATTTGTTTCGTCTCCTGACAGAATAATATGGCACCAAGAGGCCATTTTTCTTGGGCTTCTACTGAGCTAAGCACTTATAGGTGAGTTGCTTGCTCTCTGTGCTATTCAGCAGAGCACAGAAATGAGACCCCGCCGTCAGCTCCTGCCGCCTTGTTCACTCTCCTTGGTCAGACGCAGTAATGCCACGATTATTGCCTGTAACACTAAGCTGTCCATTCCCTGGGATTGCGGGAAAGTTGAAGCAAGTCAGAAGCTCCTGACTGTAGCAGAACGTTGGCTGTATGACGAGGTTTCCTGCCCATTTCATCATACAGTCTCTCCTGGAGGTCTGTGTGTTATTCTCTGTCAGATTCCTGACCTTCTGTTTACCAATGACCTCTAGCAACCGTCCAAGGAACATTGTCTTACATCCATCCTTGTCTTTCATGTCAAAAAATCCTACTTGCTCACCTGGTTCTGGCTCCCATGACTTCAGGCGCCCTGCAGTGACATCTTATTCTTGCTGGTCTCAGGCTCTATGGTACACTATCCACGGGAGCCCAGAACAACATAGGGACCCACCCTCCCTCCTGGATGGTTAGCGTCACTTCTCCTCTGCTCTAAGGACTTGCCTAGAAATCGCATAATTCTCTACTCCTGAAGTCAACTGAAATGATTCAAGTTTTTTGCCAGGCAGTATAATCATGTATTTATCTGTTTCCCTCTAAATGAGAAGCTTTCTTAGGGAAGAAGCCAAATCTTTTTAGCCATCCATACCTGGAAGTGCCCTTTTTGTAGTAAGCATTCAAGAAATGTTGGTTGAATTTAATTGAAATGAATATTTTTGTTTGTAAGTGTAAAAAAAAAAATTTATCCTAGTCCAGCTGGAGCTTGTATGTGAAGGAATTGGGGTGACTTAGTACATGGATTCTTAGTGTGTGTGTGTAGACCAGGGTAGGAAGCCAGAAGGGAGGTTATCCATTTCCTGCAGACAACTTCCAAGGTCCACAGACCCCTCCTCCCATTCCATGCTTCCTCCCTTACCCCTTATGAGAATCTCTGCGTGAGAGACATTACAGAAGGCAGCATGCTGTGTCTGGGCGCACCGAAAGAAAGAAAACAGAAAGGGTTGGACATCCACTCATTCACTGATGGATGATCTTAAAGAGCTTGCAGCAATCACTATGTACCAGGAGATATGATGTTGGGTGACAATGGGATTTATCACCAGCCTGTGCATGTTGACCTGAAATGGAGCAAAATGGGGCAGGCTGTGAGGAACTAAGAGGTATGAGAAAACCCATCGTGAAAAGCAAGTAGTCCTGGCAGCCAGAGTCATAGCTGCCAGCAGGCTAGGCTGCAGGTAGAGGTGCTTTTTAAGGAATCATAAACTAAGTTGGCAGATCTCTGCAGGGATGATGCTGATGTTCAAGGATGCTGCTGATGTTATCTGCTTTAACAGCACACAAACAAAAATGAAATATTGGGACCCAATCTCTAATGCAGAGAAAGAAAACAACTCTTTGAGGATATGGAAAGACCAGTCCAGTGCATGTGACCCTGCCTTCCAACATGCATCCTAAAGACTCACAGAAATAAACAAAGGACTCTCTGCCATACACTAACTCCCTAAAATCCTAAAACCTCAGTGGACAGGGCCCAGTTCCTCTAAAAATCTTTTCTGACATTCATGTGCACATATTCACACCCACCCCACACACAGTCTGAACCAGATATCCCTCTTCTGTGCTCCCGTAGCCTCCTATCAGCACCTGTGGTCACCCAGAGGTTACCTCTCTGTCTCTCCCATGGACCATGAGCATAATGAACACAGACAATATGCTTTCGCTTTTACACAATGGGGACCTATCTAGAAGTACGTATTTTCCCCTCAGTGAATAGTTATGGGCTCAAAAAAAAGTTATTGGGAAGTGGACAAAAGACAGTTGATTGTCAGCTGAGTACAGTATTCTCTTTTCTCCATCCCCCAGCAGCCTACCCACACTAAGTTTGTATATCTTGGCCTTCTCATTCAAGTGAGCTACATCTTAAATCAGCCCACATTTTTAAGATATCACCATACTTATATGGTGATATAGATACCATGGAATACAATTCAGCAATAAAAAGGAAAAAAATTATCAATTAATATAGCCACTTGGATGACTCTCCAGAAAATTATGCTGAGTTAAAAAAAAATTTACACTTATGTAAAATCTGAATCAAGGGCCACAGTCACTCTCAATTGCCTGGTCATGTTTAATTTCTATATTATTTCTAAATTTTTTAAGCAAGTGGCATCCCAGCAGCCTGGTTCTGTCAAAGCTATAGACATTCCTGAGTATGTCTGAGTTTTTATAAGATACATTGTTAGGCCTCACTCTGGGACCAAAGATTAGAAACACTAACCTTGGCATTAATCATGTTTGCTATTTAAGGAAAAGAAAAAATAATAGGGCCCCTGGAAGCATTGCGTAGTGTCCTGGAGGTTGCTTCCTTTTAGAGACTGTAACATCCAAATCAAAGGACAGAGGGAATCAGGAAGAGTAAAAATACCATTCCTCAGCCAAGGAACCAGAGGTCCTTGATTTTAGATTCAAGGCACAAAAAATATAGGACAGCCTAGGAGATCTTGTTCCAGAAAGCAAGCAAGTGCACAAAGAATAATAAGTTGATGTTAAAAGGACATGAGAGACCGTTTATAGGAGCTTCCATTGGCCAGGTTTGACATTTGAGTATCAGAAAGAATAATGGCAATAATTGATTGAAAAGCATTGAAAAATGTAAGGTCTTCTGTGACATCAGTAATGAAAGCAAGAAAAAGAGGAAGGGAGGAAAGAAGGAAGAGAGGAAAACTGCAAGAAAAGAAAAAAGGGAATAAAGGAAGAAGAAAGGAAGGAAAAAATGAATCGTTTGAACTGTGGAGGTAATGATTATGCCATAGTCCTGAAAATTTATAATAAAAAAAGGAACTAAGCATTTACCCTGACTTTAGAGGGAAAAAATGCCATTCTAGTTGATAAGATAAACCACCACAGAAGAATGTCAGTTCATAAATTAAGAAGGAATAAAATAACTAAAAGTCACCATTTTACAAAGCTTAATAAAATGGTTGATTCAGGCAAAGATTATCAATGCATTCTAAACCATAACAGAAAGGATCACTGGAGAATAGGCTATCCTCACAGTGCCAAAGAACTATGCCAGAAATTGCTAAGTAAAATAATCATGCATCTTGACACAGGAAAGATTTTGCAGTCTACACTTTAACCAAACAATCAGACTTAGCGTCACAATAATGAGACAACTTGATGTTATAAAGTCTCCTATTGTCATACAGCATGAGATACACAGCATAACTTAAGAAATATTCTACCCAAAAATATTTAACCTAAATCTCCTCAAGCCTCTAGATGTAATGGTCCAGTTTACAAGAAAAGCAGAAATGCAGGACCAGGCTAAATGACACCGCAGGGAAACAATAAACAAACCCAGTTGGCATGTCCTACAAGACAATTGTACTGATATCTTCAAAAATATTCCCCTTTTTAGGGGAAAAAAGTAGTAAACTAGACTAGATTAAAAGATGCTGCAGAAACTACACAGATTGCAAAGGAAGAAATAAAATTATCTCTATTTGTAAATAATGTGATTAAATATTATTCTAAGAAATCTATAAAAAAATCTTAGAATAAGTGAGTTCAGCAAGACCAGAGGATACAAAATCAACACACAAAAATCATCACATTTCTATATGCTAACAAGGAATATGTAGAAACTGAAATTTAAAGCACAGTATCATTCACAATTATTTCAAAGAAAATACTTAGGTATATACCTAACAAAAAAAAATGATCTGAATGCTGAAAATTACAAAATACTAGTGAAAGAAATTGAAGAAAATCGGAATAAATGGGGAGACATAAAATACTCATGGATTGGAACACTGAACATAGTAATAATGTCAGCTCCTCCCAAATTGCTTTAATGCAATTTCTATCAAAATTCCAGCGAGGTGTCTTGTAGACATAGGTAAGTTTATTTTAAAATTCATATGGAAAGGCATAACACTTATTCTAAAATTAATATGGAAAGGTACAGGTCCTAGAATAGCTAAAAATAAGCTTAACAAAAAAGAATAAAATGGGGGGAAAATCACTCTACTTAACTTCAGGACGTAATATATAGCTACAGTAATGAAGACTATGTGGTATTGGTGGAGGGATAGACACATAGACCAATGGGTCAGAAGAGAAAAAAGTAGAAATAGACCCACATAAATATGCCTAACAGATTTTTAATAAAAGTGCAAAAGCAATTCAATGGAAGAAGGATAGCCTTTTCAACAAATGGGGCTTGAGCAACTGAACATAGGTCAAAAAAAAAAAAAAAAAAAAGATTAACCTTGACTGAAACTTCAAACCTTGTACAAAAAGTAATTTAGAATGGATCATTAACTTAAAAGTAAAAACTATAAAACTTTTAGGGAAAAAAAGCAGAATATATTCCAAATTTAACACTAAGCAAAGTGTTATTAGACTCAACACCAAAAGAGTAACATGGAAACTTAAAGTTGGACTTCATTAAAATATAAAAATTTTTATTTATGAAATACCAGGTGAAGAAGATAAAAAAAAAAAAAACAAGCTACAGAGTGGTAGAATATGTTTGAAAACCATGTATGTGAAAAAAGACTAATATCTAGAATATATAAAGAATGCTCAAAATTTAGCAGTAAAAAAATCTATTAGAAAATAGGTAAAAGACATGAACAGACATTTTATTGAAGAGAATATGCAGATGGCAAATAAGCACACACACAAAAATGCTTAACATCATGAACCATCAGGAAAATGCAAATTAAAACCACAATGAACTATTACTACTATATTAGTCCAAAGAAATACCTGAGACTGGGTAATTTACAAATAAAGAGGTTTAATTGTCTCGTGGTTCCAGAGGCTGTACAAGAAGCATGGCTGGGGAGGCCTCAGGAAACTTACCGTCATGGTAGAAGGTGAAGGGGAAGCAGGCTTGTCTTACATGGCAAGAACAGGAGGAAGAGAGAGAAGAGGGAGGCACTACACACTTTTAAACAACCAGACCTCATGAGAACTCACTCAGTATCACGAGAACAGCAAGGGGAAAATCTTTCCCCAGATCCAATCACCTCCCATGAGGCCTCTCCTCCAACACTGGAGATTACAATTTGACATGAGATTTGGGTGGAGACACAAATCCAAACCGTATCAACTATACACCTATCAAAATGGCTAAAATGAAAAATAGTTAACAATACCAAATGTTGGTGAGTATGCAGAGAAACTAGATCACTCACACATTGCTGGCAGGAATACAGCCACTTTGGAAGAGTTTAGCAATTTCTGAAAAAAACTGAACATGCACCTATCATAGAATCTAACAATTACACCCTTGGGCATTTATCCCAGAGAAATGAAAATGTATGCTCACACAAAAGTTTGCACACAAATGTTCATAGCAGCTTTGTTTGTAAAACCAAAAACTGTAATTAGTCCAGATGTCCATTCACCAAGTGAATGGTTAAATAAATTGTAGTACATACATACCATGGAATACAATTCAGCAATAAAAAGGAAAAAATTATCAATTAATATAGCCACTTGGATGACTCTCCAGAAAATTATGCTGAGTTAAAAAAAAACAATCCCAAAAGATGACATTCTGTATGGTTACACTGTATACCATTTTTGAGATGACAAAATTTAAGAAATGATGGACAGATTAGTGGTTGCCAGGGGTCGGGCATGGGGTGGGGCTAGGAAACAATAGGGATGCAGTTGTGGTTATCAAAGATTAACAAAAGAGATCCTATGGTGTTGGAACTATTCAGTATCTTGACTGTAGTGGTGGAAATACAAACCTACACAGATGATAAAAATTATATAGAACTTAATACACACACACATATAACAACCTGAGCAAATCTGAATATTTCTTTTACAAGCTGGATTATATCAATGTGAACAACCCAATTGTGATATTACACTATGGTTTTGCAAAACATTCCAATTGGGGGAAACTGGGCAAAGTGTATACAGATCTTTCTTTATTATATCACCCAGGTGCATGTGAATCTACAACTATTTCAATGAGGGGTGGGCAGGGAGACAAGGTGAAGAAACGGGGAGAGACAGAAACAAAAAAACTAAATAGATAAACAATGAATTGCAACACATCACCTTGTTTGGATTCTATTGGTTTTAAGTTATAAAAGAAACTTGGGAGAAATTGGGAAAAAAAATGAATATGGATAGGATGTTAACTCATATTTCATGATGATTATTAATTATTTTAGGTGATAATGGTATTGTGATTATATAGGGAAAACTTTGCCTTTTTAGAAGATAACATGCGGAAGTATTTTGAGATCAAGTGCACAAGTTGGCAATTTCCTTTCAAATGTGTGTGCACTTATACGTATACATTTATGTGTTTGTATATAAGCGTATATGTATTTAATGTTATTCATTTAACATTTTTGTATTTTGAAGTATTCATAGTAAAAGTTGGATAAAAGTTAAAAATATTATTGAAATAATTATAGCCTAAAGAAATAATCAGAGATAGAGTCAAAGATTGCTATACAAGGATTGTGTGTGTCCAGCATTATTTATAATGGCAAAATATATATATACAAATAGAAGCAATTGGAATGTAAAGTAACTAGGCTGTGAGCTCTGTGAAGGCTGAGACTTTTCCTTGGTCACTGAAGTATCTTCAGCACCCAGAACAGTACCTGATGCAAAGTAGACATCCAACAAACATTAATTGAATGAATGAATAAGTGTTTAACATTGAAGAGATAAAATCGATTTGTGGCTCTATCATGAAGTATTAACAAACACTTTAAACCTGCTCTTTGAGAACATATAATGACATGGGGAAATTATCAACTTGAAATATCTTAAGAGGTCTTGTCTAATCCCAAGTGCTCAAGATAAGTTAAGGGACTAATAAACAAACGGGCAGGTAGTATAACACGTTAAAAGAAGCTATTCTTTGGTGTAAGGTTATGGGTGATTTTGTTTTCTTATTATTCTTTGTTATATTTTCTAAGTTGCCTTTAAAAAACCGTGTGTGTGTTTGTCATCAGAAAGAAAAAATTAATGCAAACTTTTTATAAGCTTTGAGATTTAGCAGGTGGGGCTTGGAGCCTTGATGCTTCTTTAACTACCACACAGAACACACTCGTACCTTTGTTGCCCTGAGTTGGGCACAAAATCTTTTCCCCTATACTATGTTGATTTGAATCTAAAAGCAAGGCTCCCACATTAACTCCCTACCCTAACACTCCAGTACTGATTTCTCTGTCCCAGGACCTAAACCACAAGTAACTGAAAGCTCCTCTGCCCTGCTCAGTTCCTCTTGTCCATTTTTCCCTTAAAAAAATAATCCTGCTCTCCATATCTCTCATTCTACCACCTCCATAGATGGGAGCAAGTAGATGATCTCCTGACACTGACCATTTTTTTTTTTGTATCCTCTCCCTCCTGTGTTCTGCCTTGCAGGATCAGTGCTCTTACAAGCAATTATTGCTCAACCAGCCTGAGCTCCTCTATCCTTTTGACCACAATACTACGCAGATTGGCTTCCCTTTCAGGGCCATCCTTTGTGGCTAGTCGTCTTCCCAGCCTAATTTCCTCACTAATACCCTCTATTAAAGTTCCCAAATAGTTCAAGCCAATAGTCACTCCCCTTTTGATACCACCTCAAGAGATGCATGGGCAGAGTCATATCTGTAAGAGCCAAAATATTTCATCTTTATTTTTATCACAGATCCTTCATCCCACTTTTTTAACATAGCAACAATTTGAGAATAATACAGACTAAATGATTTTCATTCATCTCGTACATGTCAAATAGACAGGACTTAGGTCTAACGTCAAGTCATCTCATCTCTAAGAGAAATGAGGCATTGTCAATTATGTAAAGAATTCAAATTATCTTTTATTGATCTCTTTGAGAAACTGAAGCCAAGGGGAAGTTTTAGGAGATAATTAAAATTCATCAGAGCTAAAGGAAGATGATTTACATGTGAAACTAAGAGGTCTATATAATAATTACTTAGCATGACAAGAAATTGACACAGAAAGAAAAGAAACTGTTCTAAGAGGAACAGAATGTAGACAGAGATAATATTTGGCACTATGGGGGTGACGAGATGCTGTTCTTTAAAAGTTTATAAAAATGAGTAAACATTAGCTTGTAGTGAGCTTCAGTGATAAAGTGTTGACTAAAGTTATATTTACTGGCCTTTCAAATATTATCAGAAAACCTTTTCCTCAGATTAAGTGGAAATCAAAGGTGACAAGCCATTATCTATTACATGAAGTTTCAGTGCCATTTTGGAAGACAGAAGGGAAGAATATTAGTAAGATTAAATATAAAGTTATTAAGTTGCTGCCAATATACACAAGATTGTGTGATAAACAGACCTTAAGTCAGAAACTAATGTTATTTTTTCTAGAACAACATTCGATATCAGAGACAGGCAGAAAAAAAAATAAACTTTTTATCCTTGCAAACCCACGTCAATAAAGTGATCTTAACTTTTCACTCGAGACAGCCCACATTTAAAATAAAAAGCCAGTTCTTCCTTGTTTACCAGAAATGTGGTGTCCCTGAAGGCAAATGGGAGGGTTCTGGTCCAAAACGCTCCTAAAAAACATTTGTGTTTAGCTCTTTATCCTGCTGCAAACACCAGGGGAGACTGCAGAAACAGAGTCACATCATTTGCCGCATAACTTAATGCTCCCTGTCCCAGACCCACAGTATTAGGAAGAGCACACTTCACCTCCACTCCTGAGATCTCCTTTCACAAAACCATGACTGTCTGTGAATATGCACAATGCACTTCCAATTGACGTGGAAAGGAAGAATTGGCTCTTTTTTAAAGCAAGTCATTTATTTATTCCAGCTGCCAAGATATCAATTGTTTCCAAATAGATGGATGATTGGTGTTTTATTACTGATAAGGCCAAGAAATAAAGGATTAGTTCTGCACAGGTGAGAGAGCCCACCTTGGCCTTTGTCCCCAGCTGCCTCTATGATGATATTCTCCAAAAGACCAATGAGGTAGAATAATTTTTTATTGTGTGGGACTGTACTTTTCAGGACATAAAGCAGCCCTGGCCCCACCAACTAAATGCTACTATTTCTTTCAGATAGAGTGACATCTAAAAGCCCTTGGACATTTTTGAATGTCCCCTACAAACCCCAGTTGAGAACCACTGGTGAATAATTTGGCTTATTTAGGTATCATAGACCCAGATATTGGGGTCCTTGCTTCCTTTTTAAAGAAAAATAAATTTATTTCAAAATACAATTAGAAGCTAGATCAAGTATGAAAAGCAAAGCCAATTTGAAATATACATGTATACTTTCTCTATAATGAATTGCCAAAGTTCAACAAATCTAAACGTGTTGACTTCCTTTCCTTCCTTTAGGAGAAAGCTGTAATCAGTTATCTGGAGATTGATTTTATCACCCAAAAGTTGTCTTGGGCTTTTTATACAGACTCTTGTTCTAAGTGACAGATGACAGTAGTTGAATGGCTACTCCAGGAAGACCAGAAATATCAGCTGAGAGGATCAAGCACCAATAACAGTAGAAACAAAAAGGGAATAGGCTACAGAACAGCAGGAGGAGAAGCAATACTAGCTTGCTACCTAGAACATTCTGTCCCCTGATGATTGCACTGCTGGCATTTTGCTGGCCATTCTGGTCTCAGCTCAATGGGAGTGAGGTGAATAGGAATTCCCAGCTTGAGAGATCCTGTATACCATGGACTGTGCAGACAGTCTCCCTGGGTTTGAATGCTAGCCTTGCCATTTCCCAGCTGAGCATTCTTGGACAAGTCATTTAACCTTGAGCCTCACTTCCCTCATCTAGGAAATCAGAGTACTCAGAGTAATTAATGGTATTAAAAATTCTTCGAATTATATGAGTTCATGTATGTAAAGCACATAGAACACTGAGTCATTGTGAACACTCAACAACCATTAACTATTATAATAAGATGATGATTAGGGTTTTGAATGAGACAACAGGATGAAAATACGAAATTCCAAGTAAGATGTCAGATGAAAATACCAATATTTTAAGAAGCCTTGAGAAAAAGTTGCACAACTTTTGAACATTCTACCTGCTTTAAAAATATAAAATAATCAAAAGAAGATTTTGAAAAAAAAAAGTTTGTGAGGAGATTCTCTTTGGAGAAAGTTGTGCTGTGAACCCCATTCATCCCTACTGGGAAATGGAGAAGTACCCCTTTACCATCAGTCTCAGGTCTACTGGGAGATTTTCACACACAACCCTTAGGTAGGTGCATAGTGGACAGGGGCTGATTCCTATTTGGGAAATCTAAAACTATACTAAGTCCTTTGATAGCAAAGCCAGTACTGAGCTATTGAGTTAGCTTTACCTCACTTTCTCAGAGTTTACTGGGTAAAAGATACCCATGTACTAAAACGGGCCATGCAGCAGACAGAGTCAGCATATGAGGGGCAGAGAGCTTCAGCCAAAGGTAAATGTGCATCACTCAGAGCTGGGGTCAGAAGAGCTCAGCAAGGAGCCTGTGAAGGGCCGTAACAGCACACAGGAGATGGCCAGCTTTTTTTTCTTCCATGTTTATCACAGTAAGGACACTTACCATGACATCTACCCTCTAAATAAATTTTTAAGTGTACAACATATTATTGTTGACTATTAAGTACAATGTTGTATAGCTGATCTCTACAGCTTATTTATCTTGCCTAATTGATACTCTATATCCACTGATCCTGGAAACCACCATTCTCCTCTTTGATTCTACAAATTTTACTATTTTTAATCCCACATATAAATGTAATCATGCAGTATTTGTCTTTCTATGACTTTCTTATTTTGCTTAGCATAATGTCTTCCAGGTTCATCCATGTTATCATATATGGCAGGATTTTCTTCTTTATTTAAGGCTGAATTGTATTTCACTGTATATATGGTGAGCTTTAAGGATCTATCAGCACCAACAAACAAAAAGCCAGGCAGTCCAGTAGGACCTGCCCTATATCTTTTTTTTTTTTTTTTTTTTGACTTTCGCTCTTGTTGCCCAGGCTGGAGTGCAATGGCACAATCTCAGCTCACTGAAACCTCTGCCTCCCAGGCTTAAGTGATTCTCCTGCCTCAGCACCCCCAAGTAGCTAGGATTTAGGCACCTACCACCACACCCAGCTAATTTTTGTATTTTTAGTAGAGACAGGGTTTCACCATGTTGGCAAAGCTGGTCTCGAACTCCTGACCTCAGGTGATACGCCCACCTCAGCCTCTCAAAGTGCTGGGATTACAGGCATGAGCCACTGTGCCCGGCCAGCCCCATATCTTTATCCATTCTTATTACTCCACTCTCACCTTTTTGACCCAGGCTAAGAGCAAAACAGTAACTATATATGCTGAAGGAGATGAATATTCATCTTTCTCTTTAGAAAGAGAGCAAAGCTAAACACCACCACCACTATGTCACTTCTCCAAAGGCCTGGCATGCAGAAAGAGAAAAATAAATATTTGAGGATGGGTTTGAATGACTACTTAAGGGCAGTTTAATAGCTAGGAGTAAATATTCTAGTTACAGAATTGAGACTATGTTTGTGATATTACCTAATAGAGAGCAGAAAAGTAATTCAATCTGCCCAAGATTCTATCCAGAATCAAGGAAGGATTACAATCACAAAATACAATTTTTTAAAAATAGCAGCTGACAAAAACAAATTTCAATTTTAATTACTTCACGAATTATGCTTATTCAAAATATATCTTACACTATTTTTTTAATTCCCAGACCACCCAATCTGAATTGGTCACTGTGATGATAGTCACTGTAGTCACTGTCTATCCTATTGCTATTTCCTTTATGATATTGATCCAAGATAATATTATGTATTTGTTTACTTTTTTTTTTTTGAGATGGAGTCTCACTCTGTCACCAGGCTGGAGTGCAGTGGTGCAATCTCGGCTCACTGCAACCTCCACCTCCCGGGTTCAAGCGATTCTCCTGCCTCAGCCTCCACGGTAGCTGGGACTAGAGGCACACGCCACCAAGTCCAGCTAATTTTTGTATTTTTTTTAGTAGAATCGGGGTTTCACCATGTTGGCCAGGATGGTCTCGATCTCTTGACCTAGTGATGCACCTGCCTTGGCCTCCCAAAGTGCTGGGATTATACATGTGAGCCACAATGCCTGGCCTATTTGCTTGCTTCTTTAGAGTCTTTCATCCTACACTAGAATGTAGGATCCTTAGTAGTAGGCATTTTGTCTATCTGGTTCTCTTTTGTATCTCAGCACCTAGAATATGGCCAGATACAGCAAGGCTACTCAATAATTATGTCTTCAGTGAATGAATCCGGATTTTGTGGTTAACCTCAATGCTCTTTCAATCCACTTCATTGCTTCAATTACATTTTCATAGCTAACAATTATAAGCTTATCACCTAAAATCTGAAGACCCAAACATCTTTATCAAGCAATAAAAGGAACAGACAACAAGCAGGACTTACTGCTGCATAAACCACAAGATAAGGGAGGCGAGCAGGGAGTAGGGAAAAAGAGAAAAACAGAGCCTAAAGTAAAAACAAACAAACAAAAGAGATGGAGGGTCTGAATCAATAATTAGGCAGACTGAGTCCTGTGGTCCATGCATGCAGAGCCAAACTCTACCTCCCCTGTACATCACCCAGCAGCCTTAATACAATACTGCCCCCCATCAACCTCCATATTACTTTCAACAACAGGGCAATCTCATGTTCCACCATTGTAGTGACACCTAAATCTAGGATTCTTCACATAGTCAATCAATTGTATACAAACAATCACAAGTCAAATACAAATGGAATTTATCCCAAGTTACTTTCCACAAAGCACCGATTACAACAAATATGACTTTTTTTTCCATAATAGAAACTTGTCTCCCAGTTTTTAATTCCTCAAGGAAAGAGAGTCTGCCTTATTCATAGACATATGAATACAGTATATTCTGCTTCTACCTTGAAAGATAAATTATGACAGAAATCGCCCTCCAGCCATAAACAAATCAGAAAAAAATACATAAAACAATGTTCTGGACATTGGACAACAGGAAGGCCAGGACTGTGATGACTGAAAGAAGTGAACCCACAATGCCCAAGGCTAGGGAATTGTCTGGAGGCCGAGGCTGTGCACAGCTCAGGGAGAGGAACCCAAACAGAAACTTGCTGCCTCATTCGTTTAAGAACACAGAGATCAGAATATAGGCAGGCCACAGTGGCAAGAATTATCAGAACAGAGAATGACAGAGGAGGAAGAACAGAAACAGAAAGAACTCTGGATATCTGAAGAGGAGTTCCTCCAAGTCTTTGGTTGAGTACAGATCAGTGCGCACATGGGAAGAAAACTCCTGAGGTTGCAGAAGTGGCACCAGAAAGCAGTTGACAGGACAACCATAGAACTCACACAGGATAAGAATGATCGGTGGTCCCACCAACCAAAGTGTAATACATGGAGCACTGGACAGAGGTCTAAGAAGGATTATGCCTTAGTCATTGGGCTAAATTAATCCCAGAATAGAGATTGCTCT
The DNA here is from genome assembly GCF_006542625.1 of Nomascus leucogenys. Taxonomy (NCBI): domain Eukaryota; kingdom Metazoa; phylum Chordata; class Mammalia; order Primates; family Hylobatidae; genus Nomascus; species Nomascus leucogenys. The sequence continues at coordinate 85,124,924 of NC_044393.1, read as the reverse complement.
GGAGCTGGTTTAACAAAGCTTAAAAGCGAGTCTTTAAAGGATCAAACTTATCTGTGAGTGACTTCACTGAACACGAGAAAGAAATCCAACACTCTTTAAAAAAAAAAAAATGACAAAACCTACAACCCAACAATGTAAAATTCACAATCTCTAGCATCTGATCAAAATTTCCAGGCATGTAAGGGAGCAGGAAAATGTAACCCAAACCTCACGTAGAAATCAATTATTAGAAATAAGTCCAGAAATAACACAGATGATGGAATTAGTAAGGACTTTAAAATAGCTATTATAAATCTTAAAAAGATGTCAACAATGTAAAAAAATGACAAAAAGATAAATGAAAAATACCGAAAGGCCTAAATGAAACTTCTAGAGATGAAAAATACAATAACTTAAATAAAAAATATACCAGATGGAATTAACCGCAGATTAAACATTGCAAAAGAAAAATCAGTGAACTTCAAGGTAAGGCGAAAAACAAATCCAAAATGAAACATGGAGAGAAAAAAGCTAAAGAATAAAATGCTTTGTGAGCTGTGAGACTAAACAGTCTAGCATGTGATTAGAGTTCCAGAAAAGGGGTCAGGAGCAGAAAAAAGTATATATGAATAAATAGTGACCACATCTTATTTCCAAATTTTATGAAAACTATAATTCACAGATCAAAGAAGCCTGATAAATCTAAAGGAAAAGAAATAAAGCAAGCAACACAAAGGCTTGTCACAAATTACTTAAAACTGGTGCTAAAGAAAAACTGTTTAAAGCATACAGAAGAAAAAAATGTAGAATAAAGATAAAAATGATAATAGATAACTCATAAAAAGGCATCCACATCAGAAGACAACGGAATGACATCTCTAAAGTGCTTTTTTTAAAGGTAAACATAGAGTTCTATAAACAATGAAAATGTCATTCAAAAAGCAAGGTGAGATTAAGATCAAGAAAATCTGAGAGAGTTTATGACATCAGACTTAAACTGCAAGACATGTAAAAGGAAGTTCTTTCATCAGAGAAAAGGAACTTTCATCAGAGGAAAGGAAACTGTAGTAGATGGGAATGTAGATCTAAACAAAAGAAACATGAGCAACACAAAGGGTAAATGTCTGGGTAAAAAATTCTACCTAGGAGCACCGGATGTGGTGGCTCCCACCTGTAATCCCAGTACTTTGGGAGGCTGAGGCAGGTGGATCACTTGAGGCCAGGAGTTCAAAACCAGCCTACTCAACATGGTGAAACCCCGTCTCTACTAGAAATACAAAAATTAGCTGGGTGTGGTGATGCATGCCTGTAATCCCAGCTACTCTGGAGGCTGAGGCAGGAGAATCCCTTGAACCCAGGAGGTAGAGGTTGCAGTGAGCAGAGATCACGCCACAGCATTCCAGCCTGGGTGACAGAGCATCTCCCTGTTTAAAAAAAAATTCTACCTAGGCAACTCTCACTTTTAACTATTGGAAACTAATTAATTTGGACTAACCCTCACCTTTTCAATTCATTGTTTAAACAAAAGCCAGGATAATCTCAGAAAATCATAGCTTCCCTTGGTTCTTAGGATAAATGTCCTTACTGTGAACTTCAATTCCATACATGGCTTGACTCTTACCTTCTTTTCCAGTCTTACTACACTCCTCTTTGTTCTCTGTGCTCAGATCGTGCTAACTTTCCTTCAGTTCTGCTATCATAACAAGTTCCCTGGTAGGCACTCTGACACCAATGAACTGTAAAGAGACAGTTTTGGAGGAATCTAGGAAGCTTTGATTGAAGGCATGGTATTAGATGGTACCAAAGAATTACTGTTAATCTATTGGGTGTGATAATGACATTGTGGTTATGTAATAGTATACCTGTATTCTTTAAAGCTGTATGTAGAAGTAAATGACACAATTTCCAGAATAAGCTCTAAAATATTTAGGCAAAGTAGGCCAGGCGCGGTGGCTCATGCCTATAATCCCAGCACTTTGGGAGGCCAAGGCAGGCATATCATGAGGTCAGGAGATCAAGACCATTCCGGCCAAAATGGTGAAACCCCATCTCTACTAAAAATACAAAAATTAGCTGGGCGTGGTGGCATGCACCAGTAGTCCCAGCTACTCAGGAGGCTGAGGCAGGAGAATAGTTTGAACCCGAGAGGTGGAGGTTGCAGTGAGCCGAGATCATGACACTGCACGCCAGCTTGGGCAACAGAGTGAGACTCTGTCTCAATAAAAAAAAAAGAAAAAGAAAAGAAAACTTAGGCAAAGTAAATAAAGGGATAGAATTTTAAAAGTAGAAAAACCTGCCTGCACAATTTCTCAGTCTGGATGATGAATTTGTATTGATTATTATCCTTCCTAGTTTGGATATGTTTAAAGTTTTTCAGAATAAAAACATCTGAAAACAAATGAAGTATTTCATTTGCTGCAAAATTTCATTAAAAACACACAGGTTTAATAAACTATGCTTTCAAATAGCCATAAAAATACACTGCAATCAGCAATAATACTTATGAAAATGTGTTCAGATAGGGAATGTCAGATTTAACATTAAAAAGTAAAAGCTTAGAAAAGTATTATGGAAAAAAATTCCACACTCATAACCATGAAATGAAAGTAATTTTCTCTACTTTCTTATACAAATATAATAAGAAAAGTAGTATAAATAGTAATAAAACCACCTGAATTATAATAAAACTAATATAGCTAAAAAATATTTTAGGCTTCTGAAGTTTAGCAGCACCATCAATTAGAGTTGTTTAAAAAACTGAATAGAATATTACATATTCATTTTTCTAACTTTCTATAAAAACTATTTACAAAACATTTTTCAAAGAACACTTTAAATGAATGGCTCTGAAATACACATGTTATCACTGAAAGTTCTTTTGAAGCTAGGACCAACCCAAAATGCTGAAATGTACTAATTCTATAAGGGGTTATTGACTCCCTTGTATGTTCCAGCCACTAGCAAAATGTGGAAGAGAAACCAAAGACACATAAAGCCTTCAAAGATGTTTTTGGTAAATTCTCCAAGAGGTGAGTTAGGTTGGAAAAACTAGTTCTGATGTAACTTATTTAGATGTAATGAAAATAACTGAAGTTTATGAAAATCATCTGTAAGAAAATGAAAATTAAGGAACAAAATAAAAATATAAATCTGCAAGTATAAATATGCCAGAGTATATGAAAATACAAATGAAAATTTCAACCACAAAAGAGAAAAATGACCAGAGAAAAAGAGAGAGAGAGGTAGAGAGAGAGGTAGAGAGAGAGAGATTCCCGTTATCAAATGAATCTCAAGTATTCTGCCCAAATCAAGGTAAAATTGTAGATCTCTAGGACAACGACTCAGCCAAGGTTGCCTGGAACTGCTCTTGCTCTGTCCCTGTCCAGTAAGTTGATTGTCTTTTCCCTTTGCTTATAACTGAGACCCTGTCTTCGAAATAAATTGAATCCTTGTCATACTGGTATGTTTTTTCCCTAGGGTTCTTTATGTTTCCAGTTCCACAACTGCCCATGGCTTAAATCACTCTCCATGTTATGAAACAAATAATTCATTCTTTCACTGTCATTCATTTGATTATTCATTCAATAAATATGCTTTGAATACGCAGTATGGTGCCTGTTTTAGGGCACACATTGGTGAAAATGGGGTCTCTGCTCCCACAGAGATAACAGAAAGAGTTAACAGTTTGATATACAAAAGGAAATATGAAGCATCTTCACAACAGGATTTCAGATATCCAATTTTTAAGCCAGTGTCTCCAGTTTATTGATAGAGAGGTGACTGACGTCTAAGGAACACAGGACCCACATTATTCATGTGGTTGATTCCAAAGTCAACCACATAAATCAGTTGTCTTCAGGTTGCTGAGGATAAGAGTAACAGCCATGCGACTCACACCTTTAATCAGACAAAACGCACCCACAAAAGTTTTCTGAAAGGTAAACAAAGGAAGTTTTAAGATAGAACCTGACATTGTTTTTCACTCAATAAAGAAAAGTTTCTTGAATATAATAACTGACATTCAGTCAAAAGAAATATCTCCTTGGCTGTACAGGTTAATTAATCAGAATTGGATTTCTTTTTTTCAAAACAACAAACACAGCTGAGACATAAATTATAAATTCAAAGAATATTAAAGAAAAAGAAACTGTCTCAGACCCAAAGGGCTAAACTGACTTATTACACTAAAGATTACAACTCAAAATAAAAGTTGGGTTAAGAGTAGTACCTGGGTCTCCCAGTACCCACTATCCTGAGTTTTTTGTTGTTGTTGTTGTTGTCGTTTTGACAGAATTCCTCTATCAAGGACTAATCTTACCTAAAGACAGAAAATGAGTTTATAGTTTATTTTCTACATTCCTATACTTGTCAAAAACAAATTTCTCCTACATAAGAGTCATCACTTTATTTACCTTTATGCACAAAGGAGAAAGCAGTAAGACCCTGTATCTTCTAAAGAAATGTGCAATAATATATTTTCCAAAGTTACAATGAATAACTTGGATGGATACTCTCATCTATGATCATTAATTAGTACTAGGAGCTTTTAGGAACTGAAGTCTACATTCTGCAGGCAATACACTAAAATTTAATGTCCAGCTGTCTCAAAGGATTTTTTTACAGAAAACCTTCAAGTGCATGTTCATAATTACCAAATCCACAACAGAATTTTATTCCTGTAAATGTTTTCAATCTCCAACTTTACCCAAAATATTTCTTACAAATGACCCTTTGCACTTGAATATGCACAGTTCCTTTCTTTACTGAAACTGCTCGTGGTGAAGTTCTGTAGTTCCAAAGCTTTCAGGCAAGATAATTTGCTAGAATCAAAACAAAAAGTGTAAGGCCAAGGAAATTTAATACTTCATTTTTAAAAATAGACACTATTTACATTTTTACATCTGAAATGGGAGGCCTATAATTTTCTACCTCAACAACCATCTGGAATTTATGGCTGTGTCATTTTGAAAGGAACACATAAGGCAGAAAAGAAGCAAAGAAGCACTTGGATACATTTTAACATATATGGCGACCTCAGAGCTACCACTCTTCATTCATTGGTTCAACGTTTATTGAACACATACTATTACTATGCACCCAGGCAGAGTTCTAGGAGCTTGGGATACATCAATGAACAAAATAAAAAATCCCTTCCCTTATGAAATTTCACTGGAGATGAGGGAGAGGACATACAATAAACAATAAACCTGATAAATGAGTTAAGTATATCATTTACAAGAAGTTGATATGTGTTATCAAAAAAGGAAGAATTGGCCGGGCACAGTGGCTCACGCCTGTAATCCCAGCACTTTGGGAGGCCGAGGCAGGCAGATCACTGGAGGTCAAGAGTTCGACTCTAGCCTGGCCAACATGGTGAAACCCTGTCACTACTAAAAATACAAAAATTAGCTGGGCGTGATGGCGGGAGTTTGTAATCCCAGCTACTCAGGAGGCTGAGGCAGAAGAATCGATTGGAACTGGAAGGCAGTGATTGCAATGAGCCAAGATCGGGCCATTGTACTCCAATCTGGGTGACAAGAGCAAAACTCTGTCTCAAAAAAAAAAAAAAAAAAAAAAGGAAGAATCCAGCAGGGTAAGTGGCATCTGGAGTGTAGGAGTCAGTGCAGTTTGTAGTATTAAAGAGAGTGGTCAGGCTAGAATTGTTGAGAAAGTTAGATACGAGCAAAGACTTGGAAGAGGTGTGCAGCTGAATCAAGTAGATGTCTGGCAGAAGAGTATTCCAGGCAGAACCTGTTAGTGGGAGAGAACAGGGCAAGTTTGAGGTTGCCAGTGTGTCTCAGGAGAGCAACACAGTGGAAGACTAGTAAGAAAGAAGGCTAAGAGATGACAGGGGCCAGATCATGTTGGATGTTATGACTTTGGCTTTTGCTCTGAATGAGGTGGAGTTTTAAAGAAAGGAGTTGTCATGAACTGACGTGCATTTAACAGGATCACTCTGCTGCTGGGTTGAAAACAGTTTGTAGGAGAACAAGAAAAAGTAGAAGAGAGATTATTTAGGGAGCCATTCCAGTAACCCAGGTAAGAGATGATGAAGGCTCAAATGACAGTGATTACAGTGGATTGGTAAAAAATAAAAATAAAAATAAAATAAAATAAAATAAATAAATAAATAAATAAAAAACTTGGATTCCGGATATAATTTAAAGATTTTCTGATGGATTGAATGTAGGATGTGAGAGAAAGAGAAAACCCAAGATGACTGCAACACTGACTGGAAGAACCAACTTGCCATCCACTAAGATTGGGAAGGCTACAGATGGAGTAAGTAGAAGGTATCATCACATAAAACTCAAGAGTCTGATTTCACACAAGCTGAGTTTTGAGATGTTTATTAGACCTCAAAGTAGAAACACTGAGTAGGTAGTTAGATAAGCATAGAATTTAAGAAAGAGTTCTGAGATAGGGGTGCAAATTTAAGTGTCATCAGCATACAGACCTTATTTAAAGCCAAGGATATGAATGAAATCACCAAGTGAGTGTGTAAGCAAAAAAGAGGACCGAGGTCTGAGCTCTAGGACTCTCCAACATCAAGAGGCTGGGAAGAAGAGAAAATAGCAACAGAGGAGACTAAGAAGGAGCAGCCAGGGGGCTAAGAGTCAAGCCAGGACTTGCCAAGTGAGATGTGTCAAGAAAGAGAGAGGGACAAAATGCTGCTAATGAGAAGAGGCCAGAAGACTGACAAGTAAAATTGGCAAAGTGTAGGTCATTGTAGGTCATTGGTCTTACTGAGGGCAATTTTGATGGAGTTTCTGGAAATGGAAGCCTGGTGAGAGTCATTTAAGAATTAATGGGAAGGAAAAAATTGGAAACCATAAATTTTGCTACAAAAGAGAGTAAACACATACACTAGCTGATGGAGGAAGTAGAGTCAAGAGAATATTTTGTTTATGATTTTATAAGTAACAGCACGTTTAAATGCTGGTGGAGATAGTCTAGTAAAGAGAGGAGAGAGTGATGCCTAAAGAAGAGAATGAAGAATTGCTAGAGCAATATTCTTGAGTAGGCAAAAAGAAATGAGATCTTGTGAACAAGTGGAACACCTAACTTTACGTAGAAGCGAAGATGCTTTATACGGGAACAGGCAAGAAGGCACAGGGTGTGGATGCAGGTGTAGGGAGGTAAATGGGATGTGAGCTTCTATAAATTCTTGTCTGATTGCTTCAGTCTGCTCAGTGAAATAGAAGTTTATCATATGAGAATGAGAACAGGGAAGCAAAGCGGAGAAGATGGGAAAGAGTCTTCTAGGTGAGCAGAGGAGGAAGGGAGACAAGATGAATAGCACAGGGCCCCAACCACATCAAGAACCCACTTGAGGTTTATGGCCATGAATTTAAAGTGAGATAAGACAGCATGAGTGTGTGTTTTCTCTAGAGCTATTCAGTTGCATGAGTGCAGGCTTGGAAAGGCAAATAGATTATATTTATCCAGGGTTGTGGCTTTGCCAAAACCAAGTAAAAAGAAGCCAGAGGGAAGCAAGGGATTTATGGTGAATGCACAAGAGTAATTGTAATGATGGACCTTGAAACTGAAGCCTAAGACTTAGAATAAGTCAAAAGCCATGCATGTAGGTCATCATCTGCCCCTCTGTTTTTGTCTTACCTTAGGTTTTGAAGGACAAGACCATATTTTCTACATTTTCTATAACTCTCTACAGCAACTAGACCTGCATCCATAATGACAACTCAATTAATATGTATTGATTGTCTAGTCACTTCTAGGTGTGAAAATGTAGCAGGCTCTCCAGTCTTCAGTGATCCTTTCAAAGATAAGCTCCACTAGACTTGACAGATGGTCTATAATTTTTATATTTGAAACACCATATGTCAAGTACCAAAGCTCTATACATACTTAGCTTTGAATTTTCAGGTTTGGGTGATAATGTATTTGGTAGCACCTGTGCTTCAAAATCTGCCATCCAGAAGCTTCTATTTTCTCCTCCCCACATATTCATCACCTCAACCAGATGCTTCCAATTTCCTGCTTCCTCAGAGCACGGTCTGGCCATCCCGGGACCGAATCCCATTTCGCTGGGTCTTACATAAGAGCCCTGGTCCAGGAGCACAGAGCTGCCATCTGTCTATTCCCCTCCTTCATTTCATAGAGATCACTTGGTTCCTAACTGCTGTTTCAGAAATATTTGAAGGATGAATTAATTTTCCGCACCTTCATTGAATGCTTCATCTCTGACCCTTTCGATTATTGGTGCATGTGATTCGGGCTTATCTACCTAGGCACAACTGCTGGCACCTGTGTTCTAAATCATAAGTACAGGCACTACTAGTCTTTAAAAGATATGGAAACTAAAACACTGTGACATTCTTATCCTGCGTTATTCAGTATTAACATCATGACATAAGAACTAAAGTTATTCAGATTCCCACTTGAATATACTTGAGAAAACAATATTTTTAAGAATGCATCACCATTTAAGAGATAGGTCTTCAAGCTACTGACCTGAAGACAAGCCATATTGCCAATGATTCAAATGAAAATGTACCTCCATTATAGATGCCCCATCACTTAACTCAATCTTGATTTTTTTCAGGCACAGAACCAGTGTTTCAGCAAAGGTTTTTACCTTATTTCCCTTTGACTTCTACTTTAAAAGCTAAACCACCATCTATTACAAATTTAAGAGCTGGACATGAATATAATAAAATCACATCATAAAATGTAGCAAACAACTTCATTTAAAGGCAAACATTCTATTTGGTACAGGGCAATCCAGAATTAATGATACAATAGCATTAAGAGGTGTGCACAATTTTTTTAATGTCACTAAATATACTGTGCTAGGCTCTGAGGATACAGAAACCAAGGGAATAGACAGAGTTCCTGCCCTCAAGGATTTACAGTCAAGGGGGGAAGACAAATATGTAATTACAGTGAAGTCACATTATAAAAGTATTCCCTAGCCAGAATTATGAAAAGGTCCCCTAGACTTTGAAGATTGCATTCTTGTTGATAATATTCCTTCTAACTTAAAAAATGCTACCAAATAGGAGGGACAAAGGAATAATTTAGTCCAGAACCAGGAGTCCTGATAACTAACTCATTGGTCTGTTGCTGTGTGTAGACATATAGATCTTCAGAATTAACATAAGATTTCTCTCAAACACCTTAATTCTTCTGTATTGACATCCAAGGATATTTCTTTACAATGCTGACCTAATGTTTACCATTTGTAATTACTTCTTTCTAAGCATCTTCACTTGTCAATGCCTGTTACGACATTTTTGGCAAAAGCCACATTCATATAAACAAAACTACCAGCTCTTACACGTACAATTATCAGGCATTCAGAATAGGCCTTTCCATAAAGAAATGTGGACGTAAACCGAAGCTATCCATATAACTTAAATAGAGTCCATTTTATGCAGTGAGTGGGTAGTTACCTACTTGTAAATTTGCAGGTATCATTGAGGCTCCTCCTTTCCTATCATCAATCAATGGTGACATTTCTTAAACGGGGAAGGGAGTCATTTGGTTCCACTGTCAGAGATATACAAATAGAGGAACTCTTCCACTTTCAAACATGCTTGATCCACAGTTTTGTTTAGTAGACTGGCCCAATTTAATTTGATTTTTAAAAACATCTATTGAATATACCTACTGTGCATAAGACATAGTGGTTAGCTATGAGCCACCAAGGAAATTCATTTTTTGGTGTGCCAATATGCTAACCAGTCCCACAGAGAATGAATTTGAGAACAAGAGCTACTTCTCTAATTCCCATCAGTGATTTGCACAATGAGAACAATGTTTCTGCTCCAGAAACAACTTCCTGTCATAGAGATGGATGGAAAAGGTACCTAAAAACTAGAATTCTGTATCTTTTTGTAATAATACATACTTTTTCAGATTGACGTATTGTGCTTAAAAAAAGATTAAAGTTTTCATCTAGATTAACTCCTTGGATGGGAAGAAATTCAGATGCCACATGAGTGACCACAGTTAAAGAGAAATGGGAAAACATTTAAAAACATAGCAAGTCATGAGTATTTGCAGTTTGTCCTGTGTTCTAAAAGTGAAAACTCTGACATTTTGTTTCTAGTAGCCAGATTCCTAGTCTACTGATGATGAAATCCCACAAAAAGTTTAGAAAATTAAGATCTGTGCAACTGTTTATCCCACCTAACAAATTCCAAGAGAGGGAATTTAGTCATTGCAGAATGCAATAGGAGAAAAAAAAAAATGTGTTTTACCACCACTGACAAATGGATCTTATAAGCTGCCCTGTCTCCTTTGAAGCCAGTGTCTAGTACTTAATTAACCCTTCCATCTGCCAGCATCTTTTCCACACTTCGAGTCAAGAGACATTTCACATTCCTAATAGCTGTGATTTCAGCAGGCCTCCTGCTAATGATACTTTTTGTTTCTGTTCCCATTTGCTAAAATGCTTTCCTCTAATTTAGTGACCTGAGCAGGGATATTAAGAAGAGTAGAAAACAATCATTCAGAAACTCATTAAAATATCTCAGTGCGAAATGCTAGTGACACACATGAGGAGAATGAAAACAGTGGAAAGGAATAATAAAGATTTCAGAGTCATTATAGCTGCCGTTAGTCTGGCTTTACTCAATCATAGAGGGACTCTGGAAAAAGAAAAAAAAAGTCAGCGTGGCATTTAAAAACATTTGGAGCTACTCAAATGATATGTGAAAATAACCTTGTACCAAACACCGCATGTTCTCACTCATAGGTGGGAACTGAACAATGAGATCTCATGGACACAGGAAGGGGAACATCGCACTCCGGGGACTGTTGTGGGGTGGGGGGAGGGGGGAGGGACAGCATTAGGAGATATACCTAATGCTAAATGACGAGTTAATGGGTGCAGCAAACCAACGTGGCACGTGGATACATATGTAACAAACCTGCACATTGTGCACATGTACCCTAAAACCTAAAGTATAATAAAATAAAAATAAAAAATAAAAAAAGAAAATAACCTTGTACCATCTTGACTATATGCTCTACCAGAAAATCATCTTTAAAAAGAAATCCATCCTCATCTTTATAAATTCAAATGCTATTTATATGAAAATTGACTTCTGTCTTCCTGGACAGCATTCTGATGTAGGCTTACAAGTACAACATCCCTGGAGACGTCCACCTGGAGTTGTAATAAAACCAGGCTGTTTTTACTTATTGAAGAAGACTGCTTTCTCTAGTGAGATTAACTAGACAGAACCAAGAGACAGGTTTTCATAACAAAGAAACCATTTACTTGTTTGATCTTAATTCAATCACTTACCTTATAGGTACTCCATGTTTCCATCCATAAAGGGGCATTTAACCACTAAGATTGCCGGGAAGCTATTAAGAGGCAATAAATTCCTTAAAGTAAAGGCAGTCATCCTTAAGATCTCGGGTCAGCTGTCAAATCTTTGGAAAAGAATTTCCTGACTACCAGTCTTTGTCCACACCTCATCCCAGCCAACTTCTGCCCACAGCACACCTAGAGCATCACCTCCTTTCTTTCATAGCACATAACATGGCTTACCGTTTCATATTTGCCTACTGTGTCCCTCTAGTGTATACTCCATAAAGGCAGGGACTACTCTCTGTTCACTGTTCTATCCCATCCACACTCCCAGCACAATGTTTGGCATATTAGTAGGTTGCCCACAAATCGTGAATTAAATGATTTTTTAAACCTTGGATCTGGAGAAAAGGACACAAATGGAATATCCCTTAACCAAAATGCTTGGGACCAGACATGTTTTGGATCTCAAATTTTTTTCAGATTTTGGGATATTTGCATTATACTTACCAATGGAGCGCCCAAATCTGAAAATCTGAAATCCAAAATGCTCCACTGAGCATTTCCTTTGAGCACCATGTCAGTGTTCAAAAAGCTTCAGATTTTAGGGCATTTCAGATTTTGGATTTTCAGATTTGGGAAGCTCAATCTGTATTTAGAGTCCTGATAAAGACACGATTGGAGAACCAGTTCTTTTCTTCTTCTTTCTTGAGTTCATACCATGGAGAAAATGGACATTGCCCAAATCCCTTGGTCAACCCAACTCTGTTATTATGGCCTCTGCTGAGCAGTGTCACACGGAGGCATCTGAGCCAGCACTGCCTATCTTACATCCTTCAGGACTCACTGTTTATTATTTTCCTTTCAAAAACAACCAAAGCTTATGAATTTTAATTCTAAAAAGACCTTCCTTTGCTTGTCCCAAAATGGAAAAGAGCACTTCTAATTCGCCCATACAATTCTGTCTTCAATGCTGTATACGTCTGTCCCTCTGTTCTGCTCCTATAATAAACACACACCATATACATACATACATACTTTTTTAAACCATGAAGATTTAATAGATGATGTGCACAGCAGGACTACGTTTTTGTAAAATTGGTAAATTTTATTTATTCAGCTACACATACGGAAGCAGACGACTCATTTCTTCGTTAATTCAAAATGAGATAGTAATATAAATGTTTAAAATCGTGTTTACACTGGATAAAGAAAGCTATCCAGATGATCAACTGATCCTTTTCTAGTAAATGTCACCAACTTGATATTTTTCCATAAACCTTGAAATAGGATGATTATTTTGCTATTACCTAGAAAAAAAATCATAATTTTTGTTTCTACCCAAACAACTTATCTATGGCACAGGTGTCTAAATTTTTCCTTTTTTCAGGTATTTTAACTTTGACAAAACCTCTTTCAGTGGCCATCTTTTAAACTGGAGACCCTGTGTTGTTGGTTATCGGTCATCGTTTATTTAATCATTAGTTCAGCCATTCTTTATTGATTATCTGCCATGTATCAAGGACAATATTGATATTCTGTGGGCTCTGAGAACCTCTTCAGGAAAGTGAAGAATCCTAGAGCATCTTTACCTTTATCCATTTAATTTAGAATCTGAGTGCTTCCAAATCCTCTAGCCTAAAGCTTGCCCTTTTCCTGATATCCAAATAAAATAGGCCAAACTTCTATCTTATGAGCAGAAAATCTAGTTACTTGCCAAATATTTCTGGGGATTCTCTGGGAGGACTTACATGTCTGAGTTGATTCTTCTCTCCTCTAAATCCAAAAGGTTGCCCCCCTTTCACTCTGATCACCCCTGGATATATCTCTGCTTCTCCATGAGCTGTCTGCTCCTGCATTCCCCAAGGTGGCTGATACACTAAACAGGCTTTAGACTGTTAAGCTAATCAGCTTTACTGAAATCTGAGGCTGTCCTAAGGGAATGATAATGCAGAAGAGGAAAACAAAACTCAAAATCAATACTAATGCGCCGGATTCCAGATTGGTACCTCAGCCTTCAAGCCCATCCCCAGGCCTCGGCCTGCCCCACATCACATCTGCCACCAGTCCAGGCTGAAGCGTCAATTAACTAACATCTTGGGAACACAACAAACCAAGGCAGGAAACCAACCTTCTACTTTATTATGATCCTCTTTGTCCTTATACCTTCCCTTCATGTCTTTGCATAACCTATTGTTTTCCCAAACAGAAGCACATTCCTGCTCCTAGGATGAATTCTGACACAATTTTTAAAATGTGGGGACACTTGGAGTCAACATTTTGCTACAATTGTTACAGATTTTTCCCTGTACACTCTGCATTTATCAGATTCTACAAAAATTGTTGTTTAAACAAAGGAGTCTTCATTCTAAAAAATAATAATACAATTTGATTAATTCAGTGGGGTCACTGGAGGTTTTAAATCAGGAAAGTAACTAGAACTATGCTTAAGGAAGATTAACCTGCATCAGGGCCTTGCCCTGAAAAAGAGTTTACTTTTGAGAAAACATAACATTTTCATTCCGGGAGGCTTTTAACTTATCTTCTACTGATAGTCTCCATTCTTTCCAAAAGACTAAGAGGGCAAACTCTTAGTGGGTTTATTCAAATTACAGTATCACCTGAAGGACATATATGCAATAAACACTTAACACTAAGCAAGGTCAATTCTATTTTAGTTGAACTGCTTTGGACTAATCAAGGATCTGTGTCTTAAACAGAATTATATGAAAAAGAAAATAGAGAATATTGATTCCTATTTCTCTCCTACAGATTTCCTTCCAGATAGCTGCTTATTCCTAATTAAAATGGGGGAAAACTCATTTTAGGAGATATGGTTCATTCATATGCCACAGTATTTCCTCTAAACCACTCTCCTCAATACCATGCCCAAGCACCCAATCAGAAAGCCAAAACTAAAATGATCTGAATATGTAGGCTCTATAGAGTTGTCCCATGCAGTTGGTTCCAGGACCCCGCATATACCGAAATCCAAGCACACTCAAGTCCCACAGTCAGCCGTGCAGATCACACACATACACAAGAAATCCAGCCTCCATATCCTCAGGTTTCACATCCTACGAATACTGTGTTTTTTGTTTGTTTGTTTGTTTTTTTGAGACGGAGTCTCACTCTGTCCCCCAGGTGCGATCTCGGCTCACTGCAAGCTCCACCTCCAGGATTCAAGCCATTCTCCTGCCTCAGCCTCCCGAGTAGCTGGGACTATAGGCGCACACTGCCACTCCCGGCTGATTTTTTGTATTTTTAGTAGAGACGGGGTTTCACCGTGTTAGCCAGGATGGTCTCCATCTCCTGACCTTGTGATCTGCCTGCCTCGGCCTCCCAAAGTGCTGGGATTACAGGCATGAGCCATCGCGCCCGGCCTGAATACTGTATTTTTGATCCACCTTTGGTTGAAAAAAATCTGCATGTTAGTGGACCCATGTAGTTCAAACCCATGTTCTTCAAGGGTCAGCTGTACACTAAATGTAAACCACTGGATGACTGGTGATGTTTCACCTTGCTTCTGTATGCTTTAAGACCTTGCAAATACCAAATCCAAAATCTGAATTCAACAACGAGATTGAAACCCAACTGTTCTTATTGGTCCTGCTAAGCTGCCTCAATTTTCTGGGACTGACAAAAGACCAAGGAATGAAGATTAAAAAGTTCAGTAGTTTGTATTACATTGTCATCATTATCTGTCAGTTCTACCTCCATCATCTGTTGGCCAGCTTTAAATCACTGATATTTATTCTCCTTAAAGAGAAAGTTAATGTTTTTTAAATATGAAAACCACACATGGTAATTTTATAATTTTACAATTATAAAATTATAATTTTAAAAAACAGTGGAAAATATAAGAACACTAAAAAAAAATCCATGATCCCACACCCCAGAGATAATCACTGTTATAATTTATTATATTTCCTTCCTATCTTTAAATGTGTATGTGTGTATGTGATTATATATACCAGAGTCTAACACTAGTAACCCATTGACGTTGTAATTCAAATTTCCTTGACTGCCAGTTTTCATGTTTTAAAGTCTTGATCTTTCCCCAACTCATAACCATCCCGTTGAGAAGAAACTCTATTAAGATTCACAAAAGCCCTCAGAGTCCAAGTCTAGCCTGAGCCTAAGTGGTATCTTCCCATAGACACCCCTAGGACACTGATGGATGGCCTAGCAGGAGCCTGAGAGGAAAATTCATCCCAAGATGTCAGAGGCAGAGACATGATTCAATAGCAGAGCCCCGGGCTCTAGAGGGAGATGTCATTCTGACTCATCCTAGTGTCTGCGGCTCAGATTTGCCTTCTTGTTCATTTCTCATGGATTTGTGCTCTGCATCCTAGGAAGCAAGTAGGGCTACAGATTAAAAGCAAATAAAAGTAATGTTCACCAAAATTTCTATCAAGCATTGGGTAAAAAGCAGCTCTGCTTTGTACTCCTGTGAGAAATTTAGCAGAAAAGCTACAAAATCCACTTCTGGACAGAATCCAGTGTAGCTTTGATACATTGAGGCCCGGAAAACTCCTACACCTTGGCACGTGGGGGCCTCCTATGCACCTTACTGGAGTCAGCTCAAGGTAATGACAGCTCAAAAGAGGGCATTGCAGGGTAGTAGCTATTCACTAAAGGCAGTTTTAAAAACAGTGAAGACTCTGTCAACAGTTTCCGGATTAAGAGAGGAAACACCTCATATCTTGTAACTAAATGTGAGATAAACAGGGCTGGGTTGGTGGGGACAGTGGGGTGAGGGGCAGGGAGGGTGGATATGGGTAAGAGAGATTTTGCCAATAGAAGTCCCACATTAAAAAGTGGAAAGAGGAAACATGGACTACATTCACAAGAGGGAAAAGCCCTTGGCCAGGGGAAGCCTCTTCTAGAAATTTGCTCACCTCATACCAGTTACATAAAACTTTATTCCCGACAACCCACAAATATGCTTTGTTTGCCTTCAGCAGATACAGAAAGGGTTACAGAATTCTCTCTGTAATTATTATGTATTATGTATGATGAATGAATGGTCTTTAATCCCTGTTAAATAAATCCAATGCCTTTTGCCTTTTCTGAAGCCAACCGCAAAGCTATTTCCTCTGGAATGAATTTAAACATTCCTCCCCCTGGCATCTGGCCACGGAGGGGCACCAGGTCAGAGTCAGAGTGAGGCTTCCTTTCATCCCACCCACTAGGGAGTTTATTGTTACAACCTGTAAAGACAGAGAGAATAGAACAGAATATATCTAAAATAAACCCATGTGCAATTTCTCTTTTTAAAAGAAAACTACCACTTGCTTCAACTCTGTGCAAATAAGAAGACAGAGGGCTAATGTTCTTTCAGTCATTTGAGTCAGCCGTGAATTAAATGGTAAGTTAGGAGAATATATTAAATGACAAGCATCATGGATTGAACATTTGTACAATGACTGTATCCACAGGGTATACTTGTCTTACCACAGACAATTTTAGTTGAACTTCTCTGAAAGATAATGTTAATTCAGGCCAAGTGTGGTAGCTCACACCTGTGACCCCAGTGCTATGGGAGGACAAGACGGAAGTATCATTTGAGGCCAGGAGTTTGCACCAGCCTGGTCAATATAGTGAGACCTTGTCTCTACAAAAAAATTTTAAAGTTATCTGGACTTGGTGACACATACCTATAGTCCTAGCTACTCCAGAGGCTAAGCCTCGAGGATCACTTGAGCCCAGGAGTTCGAGGCTGCAGTGAGCTATGATTGCACCACTGCACTCCAGCCTGGGTAACAGAGTGAGACTCTATCTCTATCTCTAAAAAAAAAATTTTAGCGCAGTGGCTCATGCCTGTAATCCCAGAACTTTGGGAGGCCAAGGTGGACGGATCACGAGGTCAGGAGATTGAGACCATCCTGGCTAACATGGTGAAACCCCGTCTCTACTAAAAATACAAAAAATTAGCTGGGCGTGTGGCGAGCACCTGTAGTCTCAGCTACTCAGGAGGCTGAGGCAGGAGAATGGCGTGAACCAGGAGGCAGAGCTTGCAGGGAGCCGAGATCGCGTCACTGCACTCCAGCCTGGGCGACAAAGCAAGACTCTGTCTCAAAAAAAAAAAATAATAATTAATTTAAAAAATAATAATGTAAATTCTCTCTTAATCATTGAAAAAAGTATTTAATGAGTCAACCAACCTGCCTAAGATAGAATAATCATGATGAAGGAGTAGGAGGAGGAGGAAACACTTACTCTGTACCAGGCAATTTTCTAAAATTTGCTTTAACTTATTTAATCCTTACAACAACCCAAGGAAATAAGTTCTATTATTACTTGAAATTCACAGATAAGAAAAATAAGACATGGAGAGGTCTAAAAACATTGTCAGGGTATTGTAGTTAAGTTGAGGAGCCAGATTTCAAACATGGAAATCCAATGTTAAGGTTAGCAACATGCCAACATTTCGATCAAAAATAAAAAGTTTAATCTACTACATTGGCATTGTTGGCTTTTCAGAACTCTGAAGTTGTCTCAGTTGATTGAATTGTTTTCTTTTCACGTAAACAACTTTGTTATAATGAACAAAGTCATTACCTAAAAGGCAAAACATAAAAGTTCAACAGATTTTGCAAATTGACTCATTTTTCATTTCCTGATCACTGAAGTTCAGCTAAATAATGGAAAGTTTAAGATTCAATCATTTGTATTTTGTATAACACAGTATTTATTGTAATAAGATTCATGTTGTGAAAAAACCCATTTTCCAGAATAAGAAAATAAAAGATAAAGGTTTGAATTGGACACATAATAAGTCAGTGGGGAAAAAAATCCATTTTTTATTTCAGAATTATTAATAAATCTCCGTAAGGCAAGGCATCATGTTTCACCTTCCTTCTTGTTTCTTGTTAGCACTTGTAGGTCTTTCAGGAAAGGGTCTGTGTTTTTAAGCAGCCGTGCTGTTCACAAGCGCACCATCATCCCCACAGCAGCTCACCGGCCCTTTTGGTTTCCACCCTCCCTACTCTCCACTCTTTCTGGACCTACTTTTCTATGGCCAGGTTGCTAGAACACAATTTCCTTTTCTATAAGCAAAAAAGTAATTAAAATATTCAATGTCTTTTACTGTCTTTCAATAAGTGTTAGTAGATAACAATCATCATCAATTATATTATTAAAATGGATTTAATTTATCCAACAAAGCACAGTGCACGATAGAAGTCACTCTATTCAGAGGACTTGCCAATGGTAATAGGAATGGCCCCAAAGTACAACCAACTGTGATTTTTTTTAAGGGCAGAAGTCACGCCTTTTATTGTTGTTCTTAGTATTTGTGAATTGCTTTTCCCGATATCTACAAATCTTGCGTTTTCAAGAATGTTGGTTGGATTTAATTGACTTGAAATGTGAATACCAAAGCTAATAAACGTTAAAGTTCTTCAAGCTACAAAACTTGACTCATTACTAGATATGTTGTGTTATGACTACTACTTCTGGAGAAACTTGCTATTTGTTACTAAAAAGACAGACAAACGGGGATGGGATGGGGAGGGAGAGAAAGAGAGAGAGCAAAGGAAGACAAAGTGGGATGGTTGCGGAATCCCAGACAGGTGACAAACACAAAAAGAGCTGCAGCAGAACACAGAAAATAATAACATGGGGAGATGCACGGACACTGGAGGAGGTACCTCCAAAAATAAGCCAAAGAATAGAGAATGTAAGATTCAATCATTTGCACTTTGTATAACATAGCTTGGTATTTATTGGAACAAGATTCATGTTGTAAAAAAACCCATTTTTTCACACTACATTGGCATGTTGATTTTTCATGTTTGTCAAGTTGTTTCAGTTGACTGAATTGTTTTCTTTTCACGTAAGCAACTTTGTCACAATGAAAGAAGTCATTACCTAAAGGGCAAAAGATAATGGCTCTATGCCAGATATGACTCTTTTACATTCCTGTTCAGGTTTAAGTCCTAGGCTGAAGAAGGTGTAATTATTGGCTATTTCCACAATAGCCAACACTGTCCTCTCGTCTACGCTCTGCTCCCAGTTTATATCTCTATTCAATCTTATCAGGTAAACTTTAAGAGTAAGGGTTTAAAATTTCCAGTTTAATCCGTTTTCATTAAGATACATACCCATAGAGCAGGTTTCTCAAGAAAGCATTGCTTACGTAAGCAACACAATGAGTGCGCATCTTAAAACAGAATAATAAAGCAGTTTGGAGCAAGGAGCAGCGCATGTTTGTTAATGTGGATTTGACTCATAAACATAAAGCCCATCAGCAGCAAAATGTTATATTCATCTTAGTGCTGGAACCACTTAGCTCTTTGATGTACTCCAAATTGCTCCTTGCCAGTGTTTGATGGAAGTTTATTAGCTCTATAGACTGCTAAAACTATCTTTATATAAACAAAATCTTAGAGCATGCTTCTATGGAATCATTTCCAGAGCATAGAAGTTCTTGAAATTCCTTATTGCCTCTTATATTTTCTTCCCCTATCTGGCACATTGCATAAAAACATATAACTGATACAAATGAGGATGAGTTATTGTAAGATATGGATTTTGTTTTCCTCTCTTTTCTTAAACATTTCTTCCTCTCTCATTTTGACATTTTTTATTGTGAAATATATCATGAATAAAGAAGTGTACATAATGTTTATACACAGATGAACAGTTGAAAAAATATATGACACGTACCCGTGTGCTTTAGCTTTCTTCTTCTCTTAATGGAATTTTTTAAACATCTATTGGACTACTTAGAAAACAAAAATGAAAACATTAAGTCCAAAGGAAAAAAATACATTTTAAAGCCTCCCGAGAAATAAATTAAGAAAAATACATAGGGTTAGCCCGAGTGCTATAGTATTTACAATGAATTGATCACAACCAGTTACAGATTTCTTTGTCACATCTTCACTCCCACTGCTTCACTTGACTAGCCTTAAAAAAAGAAAAAATACATGAGACTAGAGAAAGTTTTTGTTTTAAGTTGAAAAAGAATTAAAACACCAGTTTCCTGTTTTGACTTTTACTCTCTGTTTTTAAAAAAAGTTCTCTCTTCTTTAATCTCCCCATTTTTTCTATTTCCCCTTTCCCTGAACTTTAATTGTCGTTAGAAAATTAATAAACAAGCTACAAAGCAGATAGTTCTCTAAAGAATGGTTCAGATAGCTGCTAACATGAGATTGGACCAATGATTCCAAGAAAAAGGTATGAAAGTATGAAACTGTTCCCAACCATTCCAACCTCACATCTTACAGAAGTTTCAACCAAGTAAAGCCAGACAGTCTCTAACTTACACAATGGTTTGACTTAGTTTTTCCAACTTTACAATGGTTCAAAAGCAATAGGCATACAGCGGAGACCATACTTCAAGTACCCCTACAACCATCCTGTTTTCCACTTTTGGTACAGTATTCAATGAAGCACACGTGTCAATCGAGAAAAATGATGACACGTCTCAATCATTTTCTCGATTGACACGTGTGCTTCATTGAATACTGTACCAAAAGTGGAAAACAGGACGTGCGCCCATGACACAGCCTCAGGAAGTCCTGATGACATGTGCCCAAAGTAGTCAGGCCACAGCTTGGTTTTATACATTTTAGGTAGACATGAGACATCAATCGATTTATGTAAGAAGTACATTGGTTCTGTCCAGAAAAGTGGGGACCACTCGAAGCAGGGAAGGGGCTTCAGGTCACAGGTAGGTGAGAGACAAAATGGTTGCATTGTGTTGAGTTTCTGATAAACCTTTCCAAAGGAGGCAATCAGAATATGCATCTATCTCGGTGAGCAGAGGGATGACTTTGAATGGAATGAGAGACAGATTTGCCCTGAGCACTTCCCAGCTTGAAGTGGCCCAAGATATTTTCCTTTCACACACGAGATATCCAACACTCTGTTATAAAATAGGCTTTGTGTTAGATGATTTTGCCCAACTGCAAGCTAATAAAATTGTTCCGAGTATGTTTAAGTTAGGCTAAGCTAAGCTTTGATATGCAGTAGGCTGGATTAATGCACTTTCAACTTAGAATATTTTTAACGTATGATGGGTTTTTCAGGACGTAACTCCATAATAAGTTGAGGAGCATCTGTATACCCTGAGACAAGACCATCGTCACAATCCCATCCTCTTTCCTTACCTGTACAGACTCCAACCCTGCTTCTGCTGAGGAAGTTATCTAACCCTGAGGTGCTCCCTCATGCACATAAGCTGAATAAAGCCCTTCACTGCTATTTAAGTTGCTTGAACTATTTCTGCCTTGAGTGTTTCCTTGGTGTTAATGTTCAAACATCCATGTTTCACCACATCATCTTTACTCCCACACAGAAGTGTGCTCTGCTTTCATTCAAAGATAGGACTGCACTCACAGACAGGCTCTACACCCAAGATGGAGACTTCCTCACCAATCTCCAGACTTTGCCAATAGAGGGTAGTGGAGTGGTTAGATGAAAGAATATTCGGTCATCCCCAAAATTGTTGCCCACTGTATCTGGCATCATAGGAATTTTCTCAACTTCATTTCTGGAAACATCCTACCCTGAATCCTTCCATTCACTCCTTCAAAGGGCTTTTTCTTCTGCATGTCTCTCTGCCAACCAGAAAGAGAAGCAACCACCACACAAGAGCACTGTGGGGGATGAAGGTCTGGCCGCCTCCCCACTGTGGAGCCAGTCCAGTCCCAGGTGAGCGTCAGGTGACCAATAATGGTGCCTCACGCTCCCTGCAGATGAGCAGAGTCAGCAGATGCATGTGGTTTCCTGCATGCTCCAAAAGTATCTAACCAAATTCCTACATTTTACAGTTGAGCACGCTAAAGCCCAGAAAGCTAAACTGACCTGTCCAAGGTCACAGAAATCATTAGTATAAAGGCTGAAATTAGAATCTGATTTCATCCCAGACATTGACACTGAGTATCGATTAATATAACAACAACAACAACAACAACAACAATAATAATGTTTGTTGAGTACTTACTATGTGCCAGGAACTATTCTAAAAACACGTGTATTAATTCCTTTAACCCTTACTGCAATCTTCTGAGACAGGGATAATTATTACTTCTATTTCACAGGTGAGGAAACTGCAACTCAGAGTAATTACAGAATAGCCAGTGAGTGGTCGAGGCAGGATCTGATTCCAGGAAGTTGTCTTTCAGACCTAGACCTTATGAACCACTCACATTTTTGCTGCACTACGGTAAAATGAAAAAGAATAAGGAGAGTGCAATGCATTTTTAAGATAGACTTATTCTATTTTAAATACTATCCTTAATTATAGTCTGTACTTCCTATTTTAGAATATTAAAAATGCCATTTATGAAAAAATAGTGAGAGTACACGGTAGCTGGTGTTTTGTACATTTTGTTGTTTAATAAAAATATATTTTGGAAGCTGTTTTTGATGTAAAATTGCAGAATCTGGAAAACCTTTCCTTATATTATGTGTGTGCTGTAGGAATCCTGGGAGAATGTGCAGCAGCTCTCCCGCATCCCCTGCAGGGACTAGTCCCCTGAGAAATAAGGAGCAGGAAAAGGAACCAATTAATATTAATTATGTACCTTGTTCAGTTAGGATTCTTTTGATTGCAGGCAAATGACTTCAGTAAAAGTGAATAGATAGATTAATATAACTGAAACATCTCTTGGCTTTGCACTCTACCATATATTGGCTCAATTCTGAGGTTCCCAAATACAAAATGGCTGCCCACAGCTTCAGCCCTTCCCTATGTTCAAGTTCAGAGGGGAAAGGGTATCTCTCCCTAGTAGCTTCCACGCAGGATTGTACTTTGATTGGATCAACTTAGTGATATGTCCACCCCTAAAGGAGTCACTATGCCTAGGTAATAGATTTATGGCACTTAGCCAGTGAGTTATGCACTCTTGAAGCTAGTCATAGAATCAGCTCCAACAGTAGCTGTTCATCTGAGAGAAGGTGGAGGATGGTTCTCAAAAGGGAAAATTAGACACTGTTGCCAAAAGAAGAAAGAATGGATGTTTGGTGGTCAACCCAGCAAATGTTTACTACTCACCTAACATATGTCATTCACTGGGTTGAGAACTACTTACTCAAAACTCTACCATTAAACTGAAGATAAAATTAGCCACTCCTGTGTATTTCAATTACCACTTCATGCAGGAGCTCAGTCACCACCCTTTAAAGCCAGCTTCCACAGAGAAGTGTAGCTCTTGAACCCGTTGATTCCTGCCTGCCTCCCACTCCACCAAAAATTAAGAATTCCTTAAATATTTGTCCCTTCTGTCCCCACGACAGTTGAAGGAGCTAAGATTACAGACAGTGACTATGTCTCACCTCTAGGTTAAAAAGAAAACAACATCTAGAACAACAATTCTAGAGGGATGTTAATCAAATAAGAGAATAATGTTTCTTCTAAATTTGATTTCAATTCTCCAGTGTTAAATACCTGGCATCCACACCTCACAGAATATGTCTGTTAGCCTTAAGAATTAAATTTATCTAATTAATTTATCTAATTAAATTTAAAATGCCTAAGAGTGCATTTTAAAAGATGAATTTTATCACTGATACACACAAAAACAGTTTTCTATAGCAAGCACAGGCATCACAATTACCCCACAACAGTTCCAGGAAACTATTCTCTGAAACGATAAATCTATCCAATCAAAATTAAGTGTTCAGAGTTGTAAACAGTATTCAATGCTTCACTCAAAATTTAAAACAAGACCATCATTTGCAGCTCCAGATATCGCTAAGCATCCAGACTTTGGCTATAAATAAGATTGCTTTAATAAAATATAAAGTCATGACTTAATTTAATGAAAGGGATCCAAGATCATTGATCTCTATATTTACTCAATGTTAAAAACAATTTCCATTCTTTTCCAAGAAAAATGCTCACATAGGGAGAAAAATCATAGTCATAAAATAAAAATAATTTGAGGCTTTGCACACTAGTTGTAGTGAATCTTGGCAGTCACCTAATATCATGTAAGATAGCTCATGACCTTACATTGACAAAATTCCACCTGGAGAGATTCCTAGAGATGTTCCCCAACTTAGCCCTCAGTCCACTCCCCATTTCCTGATGAATTCAGAGAGCAGACTTGGCTCCACTTTTTTCTCCTTTTCACTCCTGCCTAGTCCCTCTAAGCACAGAGAGCAATTGTGCATGCTGGACTCTTTAGTTCCAGTCCTGGTGCTGCTCCTAGCACACATCGTGTGGCTTCAGGGTAAGTAACTTCACATCTTTCCAATTCACATTCACTCATGGTTTAAACAAAGGAGTCCTCACTTGATAGGGTTTGGCTGTGTCCCCACCCAAATCTCATCTTGAATTGTAGCTCCCATAATTCCCGTGTGTCGTGGGAGGGACCCAGTGAGACGTAACTGAATCATAGAGGTGGGTCTTTCCCATGCTGTTCTCGTGATAGCGAATAAGTCTCATGAGATCTGATGGTTTTATAAAGGGTAGTTTCCTTACACAAGCTCTCTCATTCTCTCTTTTCTGCTGCCATGTAAGACATGCTTTTCACTTTTCACCATGGTGGTGAGACCTCCCCAGCCATGTGGAACTGTGAGTCCATTAAACCTCTTTTTCTTTATAAATTGCCCAGTCTCCGGTATGTCTTTATCAGCAGCATGAAAATGGACTAATACATCACTTGAGCCCAGATAAACTAATGGGGGAATCTGCTAAAAAATAATTGAAAAGAGAAAGATTACACATTTCTGGGGAGAGAGCATATTTCAAGAGAATGAGAGGCCACTAGCCACAGCAATCTTCATCTAGGCAGAAGAAAGAAGGAGAAGTTGTCATCATAGCCACAGCAATCTTCATCCAGGAAGAAGAAAGAAGAAGAAGGAGGAAGAGAGAAGAAGAAGTTGTAATCATCCTGGCTCTTGGAGGGGTTCTGGGCATGGGCAGGAGTGGCCATGCCTGCCAGGAGACAGCAGATGTGACTGCAGTCCCATCAATGCCCTGGCACAGAGTGAGGTGTGGTGTCCAGTGGATCTTCAAAGCACCTCAAGGCAAGGGGGCTGGAGCAGGGTAAAAGGATGGAATGGCAAGAACCATATGGCCAATATGGCCAGAACCTTTATCAGATCCTTGTTTTTCAGTGTCTGGAGACTCTCCAAAATACCTGTATAAGAAGGAAAAAGTGCAAGGGCAGTGATTTTATGTTGGGTAGTAGCAAAACAGGAATTGGACATGAAATGAGAGTATTGGATGACCTCTGAATGCCTTCCAGCTCTGACTTTGAATAATTATATGATTCTAACTAACTAATGGTGGGGAAAAGAAATGTTCTCCCCCACCCCACCCCTTTCTCCCAAACCTCTTTGGCTTCAGTCCTCATCAAGAGTAAGTTAAATCTCCAGAAGACAGGAACAAAAGCAGCCACTGATGAATAGGATACTCCTCCCTCCTCCTTGTGATGATCCTCGTGCTCCTCCTGCCCATTCCTCCCCTCTTATACAGAGATCTTTTCCCCAGACTCCTGCCTCTCTGAACCCTCACCTCCCACATCTTCCCTGGGCATCCCTATAGAGCATAAGGTTCCAAGAAAAGGCTCCAATCTCCTTCCGAGCCTCCAAATCTCACTCCAGCTAATTTCATTGAAAAGCAGATAGATACAGAGTGCTTCTGATCTTCCTTTGTCCTGGTCCCTGAAAGCACCACATTCAGGTTCAACATTACTGAATGTTTCAACATTTCAAATGTAGACGGTTAATGGAGGAGTTTCAACTCCATGAGGTTATTAACATGAAACTGTTATTTCTCTAAATCCTTCTTTTATTCATGTTCTGTCACATAACCCTGTCCTACTCCCTAGCAATGGCCTCTTGACACATTCCATAGCTTACCAGACACTTTTTATTACTAATATGACTCCTAATAAAATATCATAGCTGATTGATTAAAAAAATGTTCATCTTCTCTTCTTCAAAATAGCTAGGCGCATGATCCTAGGTTCTTGCAGTGAAGAGTGAACACAGTGTGGCTCAGAAGCAAATTCTCCCCTCTCTCTTTTCAAAGTCTGGATCTTCCAGCCCCTCATGGGCAGGGGGAGAAATAAGCAAATGCAGAGATCATGTCAATGAGGGCAGATGTCCTAGCATCGCTCTGTTGTAGACTCTTTCCCTTTGATGATAAGACACTGTGCATGGTTTTTGTAAGGGCAATGATACATTTTTACCATGCCCCCTACCCAGTCCTGAGGACCCTCAGATCAAGGAATATCCCCTACACCTTACCTATTCCCATCTACAGCACAGGCCTTAAGCCCTTTCTCTGGGTTAGGCGGCCTCTTGCTTATCCCAGCCCTCTTCCTCTGTCCCTCCCCTCATCTCCGTGTGGTTTCCTCTGTGCCCTCAAAAGGTCACAGGAGACTAGGGAAAGTGTGGCCACATCCTGTTCTTAGTACCTAACACTATGGCACCCTTCTTACTCTGCTGGTGACAGCTATTACAACAAGCTTCTCTGCTCAGAAATCTCCAGACTGGTAGCACACGAAGCACATCTCAGGCTCTCCTAAAACTTTCTTGCCCTGCTCTGTACCACTCCAAAGTCAGTAGAGAGTGAGCCTGCAGGTTCTAGAGCTTAGTATACACCTGTCATAAAGAAACTACAAGTCTCTCCTTCTCGTAGATACCCCAACCTCTATGACTGATTCCCACTGGAAGCCCTTCACTTGGCTTCTTAGGGAGGAGAGCAGCCCACCCACGGGGAAGAAAAGGAAAACCCTCCTGTCTGCACTCTAATAACACCCTCCATCCTGATTCCTCTTGCAGGCAGGGGTGGGACAGGGAATTATGGTAAGGGGAAGGTTTAACCTCCACTTAGTAAATAAATCTGGAAGTCCCCAATGGTGGTGACTCTTTGGTAACTATCTTTAGGATATGGGGTCTTAGCTTTTCTTATCCTCCTCAGCTTTGTGTCTTTGCTAGAATTCTTGCACTAAAGGACAAAATCATTCTGAATATCCTGTTACAAAATTCAAGAATTAGTAAGAGTTAGTAACTGTATTTAAAAAAAAATACAAACAAATGAACAACAAAAAAAAAACCCTCTAGCATGGTACCTGTACTCTCTGCATAGTCAGCCACATCCCAACCCTCCACCTGTAAGAACTTTCCCACTTAAGGGTAAGCCTCACCCATAACCAACTGGCAGAATTACAGTGAGACTTCCAACCATTAGGGAAGGAGATTTACTTACCATCATTGGCTTGTAAACCAATGTAACAATACTTTTTTGTATAACAACTTAAACATCAAGAGACAATAAGAACATATACCCAAACAGCAGCATGACTCATACCCTCACCCCTTACTGTTTTGTTCTTAATAATGTTATCTCACCCCTTGGGAAGTTGAGACCCATAAACTCCAAAATCGCACAGAATAGAGTCAAAATCGTCATTGGAGACTTAAAATAACTTCCAGCTACTCCACAGCTCAGTAAAGAACAATGTGTTTTTATTCCTAAATGAAAGTCTTAAACTACCTTCTCAATGACATTTCCTGCTAATAATAAAGGTTATTGAAAGAAATCTGATCTTGGTCTATAAGCCAGAAAGAAATTTCATGTTAATGATAAGCCTGATACATTCTGGGCATGAGTGTAAATGACCATTTGTTAAGTTACAGTTCATTACACAGGGTATGACACTCTTCCCTGGAATGTTCTTTAATTTTAAATACATCATCTTTGGGAATTTTATATTCTGGCATAATTGTGGCACGTAGAAAAGTGTGTGAGCGTCTAAAATATTTCAAGCACCAAGTCAGTTACAAACACAAAATAGGCCTCTTGTTTATCTAAAAATAAACATAAAAGATCAGAACCTTTTGTTTGTCTATAGCAAATAATTTTCTTAGCTTTTCTGACACACTTGTAGCCATCCTGTTGAAAATCTGCAA
This sequence comes from Nomascus leucogenys, assembly GCF_006542625.1. NCBI lineage: Eukaryota > Metazoa > Chordata > Mammalia > Primates > Hylobatidae > Nomascus > Nomascus leucogenys. The sequence goes on along the minus strand of NC_044393.1, from coordinate 85,096,774 downwards.
TTAGAACATGATTCATTTGCCCATGACTATAATGTGAGAGCCCCTATTTGTCTTTTTCTTAGAGGCTTCCTATGGTGATGGAAAAATGCAGCATCCAAATTAGACTATAAACCCACCCCCTCAGAGGATGCTTTTAGAAGCCTAGTTTTTTTCCTTCAAATTGTACACTAATGAAGGCAGTTACCAGTAAGATTTCCAGGCCCACAACACAGAAGAGCTAGCTAAATGCCAGGTCACTCCCTAAGCTGCAGCACACAAGTAGCCAACAAATATTTCACCAACTTGTGTTGCTGTTGCTGTTGTTGTTGCTGTTGTTGTTGTTATTTGTCCTGGGCTACAACATTGGCCAAGTTTGGTGCACACCAACCATCCGTAGAAGCCAGAGGTTCTCAATCTAGGAAGCACATGAGAATCACCTGGTGTATTATTCTATTTTCATGCTGCTGATAAAGACTTACCCAACACTGGGAAGAAAAATAGATTTAAGAGACTCACAGTTCCACTCGGCTAGGGAGGCTTCATAATCATGGCAGAAGGTGAAAGGCACTTGATACATGGCAGGCAGTAAGAGAGAATGAGAACCAAGATAAAGGGGTTTTCCCTTATAAAACCATCAGATCTCATGAAGTGACACTTATTCAGTACCACAAGAACAGTATGGAGGAAACCACCCCCATGATTCAATTATTTCCCACCAAGTCCCTCCCAAAACACATGGGAATTATGGGAGCTACAATTCAAGACAAGATTTGGGTGGGGAAACAACCAACCCATATCACCTGGGAACTTCGAAAATCCTGATATCCAAGCCAGGTAATTCAGAATCTCTGAGAGTGAGACCCAAGTATCAGTATTCATTACAGACCCCAGAGCAAGTCAGTGTGCACCCTGGATTGGGAACCACTGCTATAAGATAACCATGCTGAATGTGTGCAGAGAAATGGGATACAAAAGCAAAAAAAATGTTGACTACTAAAGTGTGGACAGTTCAAAATTGTAATCAAATATAATTTGCAATAGTCTTTCTTCCTCTTCCTACAACCATAAACAGTCGCATTGAGTACCTGAAGGAAATGAGTATACAGAAATAAGGTTGGTGATATGGTTTGGCTATGTCCCCACTCGAATCTGATCTTGAATTGCAGCTCCCACAATTCCCACGTGTCATGGGAGAACCCAGTGGGAGGCAATTGAATCATGGGGTCAGGTCTTTCTTGTGCTGTCCTCCTGATAGTGAATAAGTCTCACAAGATCTGATGGTTTTATGAAGAGGAATTTCCCTGCATAAGCTCTCTTTTTGTCCACCACCGTATAAGAAGTCCCTTTGCTCTTTCTTTGGCTTCCACCATGATTTTGAGGCCTCCCCAGCCAGGTAGAACTGTGAGTCCATTAACCCTCTTTCCATTATAGATCATCCAGTCTCAGGTATGTCTTTATTAGCAGCGTGAGAACAGACTAATCCAGTTGGAAAAGAAGATTGGACCCTAAAATGAAGCACAGCGAATACTGGAGTAGAATTACGGACTTCACCTTTTAGGCACCAGGGAATCACTGAAGGTTTGGGTGCAGTGAGGTGATGAGATTAAGAGGATATTTTAAGAAGACTAGTCTGCCAACAATAATAGGATGAATCAGAGAAGAAGAAAAAAGAGTCAAGGAAACCTGTTAAGAGGCAATTGGGGTGGTCCAGAATTGAAGGGTGCAGGAGCCTGAGTACCAATACCAGCAGTGGAAATGGAAAATAACTGCAACCCTTAACTAGTTATTGAGGAAATAAAAGGAGAGGATTGAAAGTGGAGGTTTGAAGCCAAGTCGGAATGAAACAGAGAAGTCAGGAAGAGAAAGAATTCAAAAATAAGAGGCAAAAATTGACATGTTTAGTCTAGGAAAAAGGTTTACTAGGTAGCCAAAAATATGAGCCTGAGGCTCAGAAGAGAAAACAAGGTGAACCAATATCAGATTTTTCTTCTTCTCAAAGTTCAAGGAGAATTTAGAAACAGGTCATCAGTTGCCGGACTCAGATTTTAAAGGTAAGAGTTACATCTTAGTCACCTTGTTTATTGTCAGAACCCGACAAAGTTCCTGATACATAATAGATGTGCAATAAATGAATGAACATCTATTATGTATCACTTATCTATCAATAAATGAACATCTATTATGTATCAGCTTAACATCTATTGCTTGCAAAGCTGAACTGAAGTATATTAAAAGGAAACAGTTGGAGACTCTGCAAATCATTTCTGCCAAAGTCATAGTTTTGGCTAAGATCTTCCCTGTTTGCCCAATGGTATGAAGACAAATAGAAAGAGGCACATGAATACACTGAACACCCTGCATTAGAAGCAAGTGGGAACCACAGGCCCAGTGCAAGCTGATGCAGAGACTGGCAGAGAGGAGGGAGGGGCCAGCCACCCAGGTGTCCTGGAGGTGCAGCCCATGAGGAAGAACCAACTGGGATCCAGTAATTGATACTTCCCAGGGCTTGATTCCTAAGGAGCTGGTGGGGAATCTCTATAGATAGAATTAGAATAAATTCAGAATAGAAAATTAAGTTTTGAACAGAACTCCAAATATGTCCAACTTAGAAGAATCATTGAGAGTGAAAAAGCTATTACACTATTATTTTTCATTACTACATAGTAAAAAGGCTAAATATTTGATAACTCTAGGACAAACGGCTCCTAATCTGTTAACATCATTCATTGTTCAGAAACGAAAGGAACATTACTTTGTACGACAGTACCACTATTATTCAAATGTATGGGGGTTCTGCTGTAATAAGGAATGAAATGTTTACACTAAAAAGTAGCACTCATACTAATATATTTAGAAACCTATAGTTTATGGCTTTTAACAACATCCAATTCATTATTTTTTCTAAAGTGTATTAATTGTGAATAATTTCAAAAGTACTGTAAAATTATTTTTTAATACCATCAAGATTAAATAAAGATATTACATTCAATCCTTTAATATTTAAAGAAATTAATTTATGAAATTATATTAATTTATGTGAATTGTATTGTTATTAATTTATTAAATTTAAATAATTAAATGTAAAGATTTTATAATATTGTCCAAAAATCACATTCTGTCTTCTTTAAAGGGTAAGATTTTTTACCCACTCTTTATTCTCCCCTCCTTTTCCTGGAAATTGATATTTCAGTGTTTATATTTAATATTTTACATATATATATTCAAAACCACCATATATTGTTTTCTGTGGGGCTTCTAATGCTTAAATAAATGATATTACACTATATGGATCTAAATTGCTTTTTGTACTCAGTATTATGTTTTTAAGAGCTAGTCACTCAATTTCACTGCTGTATAGTACTCCACTGTTTGAATAACTAGAGTTTATTAGTCCATTTTTTAATCTAGTGTTACTTAGGTTGTTTTCTTCTAATTTTTTTTCTGTTGCAAACAGCATTGCAATGAAGTTCCTTGCACGTCTTCTTGTGCATATTTGAAAATCTAAAGACTGAATTGATAGATGTGAGAATATGCACATTTAACAGAGTATTAAAATAGAAGTTTTGCCTGAGATCCTTAGATGATAGATAGCAGTTATCAAAGTAATATGCCAGACCAAGAAAAAATATCATGTTACTAAAAAGTAGTTTCACTACTCTTACACCCTCTACCCATATTGAATATTAAAAAGGGTCAGAGTGTTGAAAATGAAGGAGAGAGGATTTGCAGTAAGAATTTCTTGTAGAGAACCATGCTGTAAGTCTCATCTGGTCCCTGATTCTTATCAAGGAGACAGTAGGATATGGATACTTACTTCTCACATAAAGCCAATAAGTGGATCTTGAAAGGCTTAATTTGTGACTTGCAGTGTGCACGACAGAGAGGGCTGGGGCCAAGTACCATCTACACAATATAAACAGCTTGCTCCTGCATTAACCTGTTCTAACCACAGGCCACTGCTGGCTAAATGCCCAACGGTTCGCAAGAGAGAGAATACTATGGTCCCATGATGAGCCTTCATTCCCTGAGGAGGTCGGCCACCCACCTGGTGGTGGGTTAGTTACATAACATCTCTCACACCTGGGTGGCGGGGGGAAGGGGGCGGCAATGAGTTCATTGGAATTGAGACACATTCTACATCTGTGCATGCCCTCCTTGAACACAGTGCCTCTGTCAGCACTGCCATCTGAGAGTTCACATGCATCTTCTCTATCAATATAGCAGCCTACAGGACCTCACCATAGAATAAGGGATTCATATGACAGCAATAGAGGTGTGTAAGAGGGCTTGTGGCCACAGGATTCTTTGGCTTTATAACATACTTAGAAGCAGTCAAACTGATGGAAGGCCCAAGGCTGGCTGATGAGCCAACTGGGTGTCAAGACACGTGAAGTTAGCATGCTAGTCTCAAGGATGTAACATGCCAGCCATGGTGGCTCAAGCCTGTAATTCCAGTACTTTGGGAGGCCACGGCGGGCAGATCCCTCAAGCCCAGGAGTTCAAGACCAGCCTGAGCAACATAGCAAAATCCTGTCTCTACAAAAAATACAAAAATTAGCCAGGCGTGATGACACTCACCTGTAGTCCTGGCTACTTAGGAAGCTGAGGTGAAAGGATCGCTTGAGCCTAGGAGGTCCAGACTGTGGCGAGCCATGATCACACCACTGCACTGTAGCCTGGGTGACAGAGCGAGACCCTGTCTCCAAAAAAAAAAAAAAAGTAACACAAAATTAGACAAGATGGCCAACTAGATGCAGCTAGAAGCACCTCTTCCACAAAGAGGAACCAAAGCATTAAGTAAGACTTCACACCTCCAACAGATCTTTTGAAAGAAAACACTGAAAGTCAACAGAGAGGTGATGCAGACACTGTGGCTGAAGAGGCAGGAAGCGGAACAGCCTGCTCTGTCACCAGGTGCCAGGACCTGCCCCTGAACCCAGACTGGACCCAAGGAAGGGGTAAATGAAGGCACTCCAGGGCACCACATGCCCACCATGGAGCCCTGAGTCCTAGCTACAGGTGTTCCCATGACCCCCACAGATCTTTGGATTGGCAGGGGGAGTTGCCTAGACAAATGGAGAGGCACAGCGAGAACCTGCACGGAGCCCAGAAGGCTTTGCTGTGCTGGGCAGCTTGTGGCAAAACATGGGGCCAGGGTGAGCCTATCTGGTAAGGCTCTGGATGCATATCCACTAAGGCTCTGGACGTCCATCCTGCACTAAGCAACTGCAGCTCCTGCAGTCTTCTGGGCCAGTAGAGAACAGGGTACAACCTCACTCACAGGCCCAAGAAACACCCCGCGGCCATTGTCGCCGATGATGTGCAGATGAACCAAACTCCTCCTTAACTGCTGGCCCTCCCAAGACCATCTGCCTGGCCACTCCCACAGGAGTGTACCCCCAGCACAGCCTCCACTGCCCCAGCTAAGCGTTGTGTTGGCAGCCTGCCAGCAGCTCACTTCCGCCAACCCAGCTTCACTTTGGCCCCAAGGGACCAGAGGACAAATCTAAGGGCCAGGTCTCAACTCTCCAGGATTCGAGCACATCGCCCAGGGGCATCGAGTTAACAGTTGTGGCCTGATCTTGAGTAGGGGAGGAGCCCCCACTATCAGAACACAGAGTGTAGTGCTGGTTCATGTGGTGGCGTGGGAGCTGGGCACCCCTTCCTTTGAAAGGCCAGGTGTGGAAAGGCATGGCCTGATAGCTGCAGTTTCCCCCTCAGGGAGTCTGGCAGCCCAGAATGCCCAGTAGGGTTCAGCGATCTGGGCGCAGACAGCTTGGGATGAACTTAGCTGGTCAGGCTTGTTGGCTGGACCAGATGTGAGAGGGAGACTCACTGGGTCAGGGGAGCATAAACTGTGTGGGCCCCATGGCTGCCTGCTGGGCTGAAAACCCCAGTCCACCTCTCTTCCCCTAAGCAAGTTCTGTGGCACAGAAGGGTCTTCTTCATCTCTTCCTGAAAGGTTGTCCTACCAGCCTGAGAGCTACCCCTATGCCTCCACCAAGGTCAGCGCTCACCTCAGCCTCAGAGAGCCTGATAATGGACTTGCCCAACCCAGCCACACCCAGCTTTGCCCCCTTCGGCTGCTCTCAGCAGAGCACAGAACGGTATCCCTGGGAGCCCCACACCCTGCCCATCGCCAAGGACAGCCCAGTACTTCCCCTGTTCAACCAAGGCCAAGAAAAAATTCTACTGCCATCACTGCAATTGCCTCTCACCTGCAAGCGCTACTTATAGGCCAGGAAGTCAACCTGCAGAGCCCATCACAACTTCAGCAGACAGCATAGTACAGCGCTCAGCTGGTTCATACCCATAAGTGCCACCTACTGGCCGGTAGAGTGAACTGCACAACCCAACATGATTTCCAAGAAAGAGATAAAACTTCCCGAGACCTGCCTTCAGGGATAGAGCTATCCAGCCCAGATACTACATTTTTCCCACAGTCTTCGCAACCTGCAGACCGGGAGATTCCCTCGGGTGTATATACCACCAGGGCCCTGGGTTTCAAGCACAAAACCGGGCGGCCGTTTGGGCAGACACTGAGTTAGCAGCAGGAGGTTTTTTTCATACACCAGTGGCACCCGGAATGCCAGCGAGACAGAACCGTTCACTCCCCTGGAGAGGGGGCTGAAGCCAGGGAGCCAAGTGGTCTAGCTTAGCGGATCCCATCCCCACGGAGCCCAGCAAGCTAAGGTCCACTGGCTTGAAATTCTCACTGCCAGGCTGGGCAGGGTGGCTCATGCCTTAATCCCAGCACTTTGGGAGGCCAAGGTGGATGGATCACGAGGTCAGGAGTTCAAAACCAGCCTGGCCAAGATGGTGAAACCCATCTCTGCTAAAACTACAAAAATTAGCCGGATGTGGTGGCAAGCGCCTGTAATCCCAGCTATCTGGGAGGCTGAGGCAGGAGAATCACTGGGCGGCAGAGGTTGCACTGGGCCGGGATTGCGCCACTGCTCTCCAGCCTGGGCGACAGATTGAGACACCATCTCAAAAAAAAAAAAAAAAAAAAAGAAAGAAAAAAAAGTTCTCGGAGTCTGAAGTCGACCTGGGACACTCGAACTTGGTGGGTGGAGGGGTGTCTGCCATCACTGAGGCTTCAGTAGGCAGTTTTACCCTCACAGTGTAAATAAAGCTACAGGGAAGTTTGAACTGGGTGGAGCCAACCACAGCCCAGCAAGGCTCCTGCGGCCAGACTGCCTCTCTAGATTTCTCCTCTCTGGGCAGGGCATCTCTGAAAATAAGGCAGCAGCCCCAGTCAGGGACTTATAGATAAAACCCCCATCTCCCTGGGACAGAGCACCTGGGGGAAGGGGCAGCTGTGGGCACATCTTCAGCAGACTTAAACGTCCCTGCCTGCTGGCTCTGAAGAGAGAAGCGGGTCTCCCAGCACAGTGTTCGAGCTCTGCTAAAGGTCAGACTGCCTCCTCAAGTGGGTCCCTGACCCCCATGTATCCAACTGGGAGACACCTCCCAGTAGGGGCCAACAGACATCTCATACAGGAGAGCTCTGGTGGGCATCTGGTAGGTGTGCCTCTGGGACAAAGCTTCCAGAAGATGAAACAGGCAGCAATCTTTGCTGTTCTGCAGCCTCCACTGACGATACCCAGGCAAACAGCGTCTGGAGGGACCTCCAGCAGACCTGCAGCAGAGGGGCCTGACAGTGAGAAGGAAAACTAACAAACAGAAAAGGAATAGTATCAACATCAACAAAAAGGACATCCACTCAGAGACCCAATCCGAAGCTCACCAACACCAAAGACCAAAGGTAGATAAATCCATGAAGATGGGGAGAAACCAGCGCAAAAAGGCTGAAAAATCCCAAAAACAAGAATGCCTTTTCTCCTCCAAAGGATCACAACTCCTCACCACCAAGAGAACAAAACTAGACAGAGAATGAGTTTGACTAATTGACAGAAGTAGGCTTCAGGAGGTGGGTAATAAGAAACTCCTCGGAGCTAAAGGAGCATGTTTTAACTGAATGCAAGGAATCTAAGAAACTTGAAAAAAGGTTAGATGAATTGCTAACTAGAATAACCAGTTTAGAGAAGAACATAAATGACCTGATGGAGCTGAAAAACACAGCATGAGAACTTTGTGAAGCATATACAAGTATCAATAGCTGAATCACTCAAGCACAGGAAAGGATAACAGAGATTGAAGATCAACTCAATGAAATAAAGTGAGAAGACAAGATTATTAGAGAAAAAAGGGTGAAAAGAAACAAACAAAGCCTATGAGAAACATAGGACTATGTGAAAAGGCCAAATCTACATTTCATCTGAAAGTGACAGGGAGAATGGAACACACTTCAGGATATTATCCAGGAGAACTTCTCCAACCTAGCAAGACAGGCCAACATTCAAATTCAGGAGATAGAGAGAACACCACAAAGATACTCCTCGAGAAGAGCAACCCCAAGACACATAATTATCAGATTCACCAAGGTTGAAATAAAGGAAAATATGTTAAGGGCAGCCGAGAGAAAGGTTGGGTTACCCACAAAGGGAAGCCCATCAGACTAACAGCGGATCTCTCAGCAGAAACTCTACAAGCCAGAAGAGAGTGGGGGCCAATATTCAACATTCTTAAAGAAAAGAATTTTCAACCCAGAATTTCATATCCAGCCAAACTAAGCTTCATAAGCAAAGGAGAAATAAAGTCCTTTACAGACAAGCAAATGCTGAGAGATTTTGTCAGCACCAGGCCTGCCTGTCATGGAAAGGAAAAACCAGTACCAGCCACTGCAGAAATATACCAAATTGTAAAGACCATTGACACTATGAAGAAACTGCATCAACTAATGGGCAAAATAACCAGCTAGCATCATAATGACAGGATCAAATTCACACATAACAATATTAACCTTAAATGTAAACAGGCTAAATGCACCAATTAAAGACACAGACTGGCAAATTGGATAAAGAGTGAAGACCCATCAGTGTGCTGTATTCAGGAGACCCATCTCACGTGAAAAGACACATATAGGCTCAAAATAAATGGATGGAGGAATACTTACCAAGTGAATGGAAAGAAAAAAGAAGCAGGGATTGCAATCCTAGTCTCTGATAAAACAGACTTTAAACCAAAAAAGATCAAAAGAGACAAAGAAGGGCATTACATAAGGGTAAAGGGATCAATTCAACAAGAAGAGCTAACTATTCTAAATACATATGCACCCAATACAGGAGCACCCAGATTCATAAAGCAAGTTTTTAGAGACCTACAAAGAGATTTAGACTTCCACACAATAATAGCGGGAGACTTTAAAACCCCCACTGTCAATATTAGACAGATCAACAAGACAGAAAATTAACAAGGATATCCAGGACTTGAACTCAGCTCTAGACCAAGTGGACCTAGTAGACATCTACAGAACTCTCCACCCCAAATCAACAGAATATACATTCTTCTCAGCACCACGTCGCACTTATTCTAAAATTGACCACATAATTGGAAGTAAAACACTCTTCAGCAAATGCAAAAGAATGGAAATCATAACAAACAGTCTCTCAGACCACAGTGCAATCAAATTAGAACTCAGGATTAAGAAACTCACTCAACACCGCACAACTACATGGAAACTGAACAACCTGCTACTGAATGACTACTGGGTAAATAACAAAATTAAGGCAGAAATGAAGATGTTCTTTGAAACCAATGAAAACAAAGACACAACGTACCAGAAACTCTGGGACACATTGAAAGCAGTGTGTAGAGGGAAATTTATAGCACTAAAATGCCCACAAGAGAAAGCAGGAAATATCTGAAATTGATACCCTAACATCACAATTGAAAGAACTAGAAAAGCAAGGCAAACAAATTCAAAAGCTAGCAGAATACAAGAAATAACTAAGATGAGAGCAGAACTGAAGGAGGTAGAGACAGAAAAACCCTTCAAAAAATCAATGAATCCAAGAGCTTGCTTTTTGAAAAGATCAACAAAATTGATAGACTGCTAGCCAGACCAATAGAGAAGAAAAGAGAGAAGAATCAAATAGACACAATAAAAAATGATAAAGGGGATATCACCACTGATCCCACAGAAATACAAACTACCACCAGAGAATACTATAAACACCTCTAGGCAAATAAACTAGAAAATCTAGAAGAAATGGATAAATTCCTGGACACATACACCCTCCCAAGACTAAACCAGGAAGAAGTTGAATCCCTGAATAGACCAATAACAAGTTCTGAAATTGAGGCAGTAAGAGCCTACAAACCAAAAAAAGTCCAGGACCAGAGGGATTCACAGCAGAATTCTACCAGAGGTACAAAGAGGAGCTGGTACCATTCCTTCTGAAACTATTACAAACAATAGAAAAGGAGTGAATTCGCCCTAACTAATTTTATGAGGCCAGTATCATCCTGATACCAAAACGTGGCAGAGACACAACAAAAAAAGATTTCACGCAAATATCCCTGATGAACATCAGTGCAAAAATCCTCAATAAAATACTGGCAAACTGAATCCAGCAGCACATCAAAAAGCTAATCCACCACTATCAAGTTGGTTTCATCCCTTGGATGCAAGGCTGGTTCAACATATGCAAATCAATAAATATAATCCATCACATAAACAGAACCAATGACAAAAACCACATGATTATCTCAATAGATACAGAAAAGGTCTTCGAAAAAATTCAACAGTGCTTCATACTAAAATCTCACAATAAACTAGATATTGATGGAACATATCTCAAAATAATAAGAGCTATTTATGACAAACCCACAGCCAATATCATACTGAATGGGCAAAAGCTGGAAGCTTTCCCTTTCAAAACCGACACAAGACAAGGATGCCCTCTCTCACCGCTCCTATTCAACATAGTGTTGGAAGTTCTGGCCAGGGCAATCAGGCGAGAGAAAGAAATAAAGCGTATTCAATTAGGAAAATAGGAAGTCAAACTGTCTCTGCTTGCAGATGACATGATTGTATATTTAGAAAACCCCATTGTCTCAGTCCAAATCTCCTTAAGCTGATAAACAACTTCAGCAAATCTCAGGATACAAAATTAGCATGCAGAAATCACAAGCATTCCTATACACCAATAACAGACAAACAGAGAGCCAAACCCATTCACAATTGCTTCAAAGAGAATAAAATACCTAGGAATCCAACTTACAAGGGATGCGAAGGACCTCTTCAAGGAGAATTACAAACCACTGCTCAAGGAATTAAGAGAGGACACAAACAAATGGAAAAACATTCCATGCTCATGGATAGGAAGAATCAATATCGTGAAAATGGCCATACTACCCAAAGTAATTTATAGATTCAACACTATCCCCATCAAGCTACCATTGACTTTCTTCACAGAATTGGAAAACACTGCTTTAAATTTCATAGCAAAAAGAACAAAGCTGGAGGCAACATGCTACCTGACTTCAAACTATACTACAAGGCTACAGTAACCAAAACAGCATGGTACCAGTACCAAAACAGATATATAGACCAATGGAACAGAATAGAGGCCTCTGAAATAACACTACACATCTACAACCATCTGATCTTTGACAAACCTGACAAAAACAAGAAATAGAGAAAGGATTCTCTATTTAATAAATGGTGTTGGGAAAACTGGTTAACCACATGCAGAAAGCTGAAACTGGATCCCTTCCTTACATCTTATACAAAAATTAATTCAAGATGGATTAAAGACTTGAATATAAGACCTAAAACCATAAAAACCCTAGAAGAAAACCTAGGCAGTACCATTCAGACATAGGCATGGGCAAAGACTTCATGTCTAAAACACCAAAAGCAATGGCAACAAAAGCCAAAATTGACACATGAGATCTAATTAAACTAAAGAGCTTCTGCATAGCAAAAGAAACTATCATCAGAGTGAACAGGCAACCTACGGAATGGGAGAAAAATTTTGCAATCTATTCATCGGACAAAGGACTAATATCTAGAATCTACAAAGAACTTAAATTTACAAGAAAAAAAACCATTAAAAAGAGGGCAAAGGATATGAACAGACACTTCTCAAAAGAAGACATTTATGCAGCCAACAAACATATGAAAAAATGCTCATCCTCACTGGTCATTAGAAAAATGCAAATCAAAACTGCAATGAGATACCATCTCATGCCATTTAGAATGGCGATCATTAAAAAGTCAGGAAACAACAGATGCTGGAGAGGATGCGGAGAAATAGGAATGCTATTACACTGTTGGTGGCAGTGTAAACTAGTTCAACCATTGTGGAAGACAGTGTGGCGATTCCTCAAGGTTCTAGAACTAGAAATACCATTTGACCCAGCAATCCCATTACTAGGTATATGCCCAAAGGATTATAAATCATTCTACTATAAAGACACATGCACATGTATGTTTATTGTGGCACTGTTCACAATAGCAAAGACTTGGAAACCAACCCAAATACCCATCAATGATAGACTGGATAAAGAAAATGTGGCATATATACAGCATAGAATACTATGCAACCATAAAAAAGGATGAGTTCACGTCCTTTGCAGGGACATAGATGAAGCTGGAAACCATCATTCTCAGCAAACTAACACAAGAACAGAAAACCAAATACCTCATGTTCTCACTCATAAGTGGGAGTTGAACAATGAGAACACAGGGACAAGGGGGGGGTCATCACACACCAGGGCCTGTCAGCGGATGGGGGGCTGGAGGAGGGATAGCATTAGGAGAAATACCTAATGTAGACGATGGGTTGATGGATGCAGCAAACCACCATGGCACATGTATACATATGTGACAAACTTGCACATTCTGCACATATACCCCAGAACTTATATATTAAAAAAATATATATAGCACATTCAGATATGTTCAGTACATAATACTTGAAAATGATAATAAATGACTGGTGATCATAAAAAAGGAAAATAAATAACTAAGATCAGAGAAGAACTAAATAAAACTGAAACCCAAAGAAAACATACAAAGGATTAACAATAGAAACGAAAAGTTGAGTCTTTGAATAGGTAAACAAAATTGATAGACTGCTACCTAGATTAACAACAAAAAAAAGAGAAGATCCAAATAAGTACAATCAGAAATGACAAAAGTGACATTACAACTGATACCACAGAAATAAAAAAGATCCTCCCAGACTGCTATGAACATCTCTAAGTACACAAGCTAGAAAATCTAGAGGAGCTGGATAAATTCCTGGAAATGTACAAGCTACCAAGATTGAACCAGGAAGAAATTGAAATCTTGAACACACCAATACAAGTTACAAAATTGAATCAGTAATTAAAAATTACCAATTAGAAAACGCTCTAAACCAGATGGATTCACAGCCAAATTCTAACAGACATACAAAGGAGAACCGATACCAATCTTACCGAAACTATTCCAAAAAAATCAAAGGGGTGGGATTCCTCCCTAACTCATTCTACAAAACCAATATCATCCTGATACCAAAATCTGTCAAGGACACAACAAAAAAGAGAAAACTACAGACCTACATGCCTAATAAACATAGATGTAAAAATCCTCAACAAAATACTAGCAAACCAAATCCATCAGCACATTAAAAAGATAATTAATCACTATCAAGTGGGTTTTTTATAGGATGGAAGGATGGTTCAACATATACAAATAATAAATGTAATTCACCATATAAACTGAATTGAAAACAAAAACCATATGATCATCTCAAATGCTGCAGAAAAAGCATTTGATAAAATATCTTCATGATAAAAACCTCAACAAACTAGACATCAAAAGAACATACTTCGGGGGTGGAGCCAAGATGGCCGAATAGGAACAGCTCCGGTCTCCAGCTCCCAGCCCGAGTGACACAGAAAACGGGTGATTTCTGCATTTCTGCTTGAGGTACCGGTTTCATCTCACTAGGGAGTGCCAAACAGTGGGTGCAGGACAGTTGGTGCGGCGCACTGTGCGCGAGCCGAAGCAGGGCGAGGCATTGCCTCACTTGGGAAGCGCAAAGGGTCAGGGAGTTCCCTTTCCTAGTCAAAGAAAGGGGTAACAGACGGCACCTGGAATATCGGGTCAGTCCCGCCCTAATACTGCGCTTTTCCAACGGGCCTGGAAAACAGCACACTAGGAGATTGTGTCCCACACCTGGCTCAGAGGGTCCTATGCCCACGGAGTCTCGCTGATTGCTAGCACAGCAGTCTGAGATCAAGCTGCAAGGCAGCAGCGAGGATGGGGGAGGGGCACCCGCCATTGCCCAGGCTTGCTTAGGTAAACAAAGCAGCCAGGAAGCTCGAACTGGGAGGAGCCCACCACAGCTTAAGGAGGCCTGCCTGCCTCTGTAGGCTCCACCTCTGGGGGCAGGGCACAGACAAACAAAAAATCAGCAGGAACCTCCGCAGACTTAAATGTCCCTGTCTGACTGACAGCTTTGAAGAGAGTAGTGGTTCTCCCAGCACGCAGCTGGAGATCTGAGAACGGACAGACTGCCTCCTAAAGTGGGTCCCTCACCCCTGAGCAGCCTAACTGGGAGGCACCCCCCCAAGTAGGGACAGACTGACACCTCATTCGGCTGGGTACTCCTCTGAGACAAAACTTCCAGAGGAACTATCAGACAGCTGAATTTGTGGTCTCACAAAAATCCGCTGTTCTGCAGCCACCGCTGCTGACACCCAGCCAAACAGGGTCAGGAGTGGACCTCTGGTAAACTCCAACAGACCTGCAGCTGAGGGTCCTGTCTGGTAGAAGGAAAACTAACAAACAGAAAGGACATCCACACCAAAAACCCATCTGTACATCACCATCATCAAAGACAAAAAGTAAATAAAACCACAAAGATGGGGAAAAAACAGAACACAAAAACTGGAAACTCTAAAAAGTAGAGCACCTCTCCTCCTCCAAAGGAACGCAGTTCCTCACCAGCAACGGAACAAAGCTGGATGGAGGATGACTTTGACGAGTTGAGAGAAGAAGGCTTCAGACGATCAAACTACTCTGAGCTACGGGAGGAAATTCAAAACAATAGCAAAGAAGTTAAAAACTTTGAAAAAAAATTAGAAGAATGGATAACTAGAATAACCAATGGAGAGAAGGGCTTCAAGGAGCTGATGGAGCTGAAAGCCAAGTTTCGAGAACTACGCGAAGATTGCAGAAGCCTCAGTAGCAGATGCGATCAACTGGAAGAAAGGGTATCGCTGATGGAAGATGAAATGAATGAAATGAAGCGAGAAGGGAAGTTTAGAGAAAAAAGAATAAAAAGAAATGAACAAAGCCTCCAAGAAATTTGGGACTATGTGAAAAGACCAAACCTACGTCTGACTGGTGTACCTGAAAATGACGGGGAGAATGGAACCAAGTTGGAAAACACTCTGCAAGATATTATCCAGGAGAACATCCCCAATCTAGCAAGGCAGGCCAACATTCAGATTCAGGAAATACAGAGAACGCCACAAAGATACTCCTCAAGAAGAGCAATCCCAAGACACATAATTGTCAGATTCACCAAAGTTGAAATGAAGGAAAAAATGTTAAGGGCAGCCAGAGAGAAAGGTCGGGTTACCCACAAAGGGAAGCCCATCAGACTAACAGCTGATCTATCTGCAGAAACTCTACAAGCCAGAAGAGAGTGGAGGCCGATATTCAACATTCTTAAAGAAAAGAATTTTCAACCCAGAATTTCCTATCCAGCCAAACTAAGCTTCATAAGTGAAGGAGAAATAAAATACTTTACAGACAAGCAAACGCTGAGTGATTTTGTCACCACCAGGCCTGCCCTAAAAGAGCTCCTGAAGGAAGCACTAAACATGGAAAGGAACAACCGGTACCAGCCACTGCAAAAACACGCCAAATTGTAAAGACCATCGAGGCTAGGAAGAAACTACAGCAACTAACGAGCAAAATAACCAACTGACATCATAATGACAGGATCAGATTCACACATAACAATATTAACGTTAAATGTAAATGGGCTAAATGCTCCAATTAAAAGACACAGACTGGCAAACTGGATAAGGAGTCAGGACCCATCAGTGTGCTGTATTCAGGAAACCCATCTCATGTGCAGAGACACACATAGACTCAAAATAAAGGGATGGAGGAAGATCTATCAAGCAAATGGAAAACAAAAAAAGGCAGGGGTTGCAATCCTAGTCTCTGATAAAATAGACTTTAAACCAACAAAGATCAAAAGAGACAAAGAAGGCCATTACATAATGGTAAAGGGATCAATTCAACAAGAAGAGCTAACTATCCTAAATATATATGCACCCAATACAGGAGCACCCAGATTCATAAAGCAAGTCCTGAGTGACCTACAAAGGGACTTAAACTCCCACACAATAATAATGGGAGATTTTAACACCCCACTGTCAGCATTAGACAGATCAACGAGACAGAAAGTTAACAAGGATATCCAGGAATTGAACTCAGCTCTACATAAAGTGGACCTAATAGACATCTACAGAACTCTCCACCCCAAGTCAACAGAATATACATTTTTTTCAGCACCACACCACACCTATTCCAAAATTGACCACATAGTTGGAAGTAAAGCTCTCCTCAGCAAATGTAAAAGAACAGAAATTATAACAAACTGTCTCTCAGACCACAGTGCAATCAAACTAGAACTCAGGATTAAGAAACTCACTCAAAACCACTCACTACATGGAAACTGAACAACCTGCTCCTGAATGACTATTGGGTACATAATGAAATGAAGGCAGAAATAAAGATGTTCTTTGAAACCAACGAGAACAAAGACACAACATACCAGAATCTCTGGGACACATTCAAAGCAGTGTGTAGAGGGAAATTTATAGCACTAAATGCCCACAAGAGAAAGCAGGAAAGATCCAAAATTGACTCCCTAACATCACAATTAAAAGAACTAGAAAAGCAAGAGCAAACACATTCAAAAGCTAGCAGAAGGCTAGAAATAACTAAAATCAGAGCAGAACTGAAGGAAATAGAGACACAAAAAACCCTTCAAAAAATTAATGAATCCAGGAGCTGGTTTTTTGAAAAGATCAACAAAATTGATGGACTGCTAGCAAGACTAATAAAGAAGAAAAGAGAGAAGAATCAAATAGATGCAATAAAAAATGAAAAAGGGGATATCACCACCGATCCCACAGAAATACAATCTACCATCAGAGAATACTACAAACACCTCTATGCAAATAAACTAGAAAATCTAGAAGAAATGGATAAATTCCTCGACAAATACACCCTCCCAAGACTAAACCAGGAAGAAGTTGAATCTCTGAATAGACCAATAACAGGTTCTGAAATTGTGGCAATAATCAATAGCTTACCAACCAAAAAGAGTCCAGGACCTGATGGATTCACAGCGGAATTCTACCAGAGGTACAAGGAGGAACTGGTACCATTCCTTCTGAAACTATTCCAATCGATAGAAAAAGAGGGAATCCTCCCTAACACATTTTATGAAGCCAGCATCGTCCTGATACCAAAACCTGGCAGAGACATAACCAAAAAAGAGAATTTCAGACCAACATCCTTGATGAACATTGATGCAAAAATCCTCAATAAAATACTGGCAAACCGAATCCAGCAGCACATCAAAAAGCTTATCCACCATGATCAAGTGGGCTTCATCCCTGGGATGCAAGGCTGGTTCAACATACGCAAATCAATAAATGTAATCCAGCATATAAACAGAACCAAAGACAAAAACCACATGATTATCTCAATAGATGCAGAAAAGGCCTTTGACAAAATTCAACACCCCTTCATGCTAAAAACTCTCAATAAATTAGGTATTGATGGGACGTATCTCAAAATAATAAGAGCTATCTATGACAAACCCACAGCCAATATCATACTGAATGGGCAAAAACTGGAAGCATTCCCTCTGAAAACTGGCACAAGACAGGGATGCCCTCTCTCACCGCTCCTATTCAACATAGTGCTGGAAGTTCTGGCCAGAGCAATCAGGCAGGAGAAGGAAATAAAAGGTATTCAATTAGGAAAAGAGGAAGTCAAATTGTCCCTGCTTGCAGATGACATGATTGTATATCTAGAAAACCCCATTGTCTCAGCCCAAAATCTCCTTAAGCTGATTAGCAACTTCAGCGAAGTCTCAGGATACAAAATTAATGTACAAAAATCACAAGCATTCTTGTACACCAATAACAGACAAACAGAGAGCCAAATCATGAGTGAACTCCCATTCACAATTGCCTCAAAGAGAATAAAATACCTAGGAATCCAACTTACAAGGGATGTGAAGGACCTCTTCAAGGAGAACTACAAACCTCTGCTCAATGAAATAAAAGAGGATACAAACAAATGGAAGAACATTCCATGCTCATGGGTTGGAAGAATCAATATCGTGAAAATGGCCATACTGCCCAAGGTAATTTATAGATTCAATGCCATCCCCATCAAGCTACCAATGACTTTCTTCACAGAATTGGAAAAAACTACTTTAAAGTTCATATGGAACCAAAAAAGAGCCCGCATCGCCAAGTCAATCCTAAGCCAAAAGAACAAAGCTGGAGGCATCACGCTACCTGACTTTAAACTATACTACAAGGCTACAGTAACCAAAACAGCATGGTACTGGTACCACAACAGAGACATAGATCAATGGAACAGAACAGAGCCCTCAGAAATGATGCCGCATAGCTACAACTATCTGATCTTTGACAAACCTGACAAAAACAAGAAATGGGGAAAGGATTCCCTATTTAATAAATGGTGCTGGGAAAACTGGCTAGCCATAGGTAGAAAGCTGAAACTGGATCCCTTCCTTACACCTTATACAAAAATTAATTCAAGATGGATTAAAGACTTATATGTTAGACCTAAAACCATTAAAATCCTACAAGAAAACCTAGGCAATACCATTCAGGACATCGGCGTGGGCAAGGACTTCATGTCTAAAACACCAAAAGCAATGGCAACAAAAGCCAAAATCGACAAATGGGATCTCATTAAACTAAAGAGCTTCTGCACAGCAAAAGAAACTATCATCAGAATGAACAGGCAACCTACAGAATGGGAGAAAATTTTTGCAACATACTCATCTGACAAAGGGCTAATATCCAGAATCTACAATGAACTCAAACAAATTTACAAGAAAAAAACAAACAACCCCATCAAAAAGTGGGCAGAGGACATGAACAGACACTTCTCAAAAGAAGACATTTATGCAGCCAGAAAACACATGAAGAAATGCTCATCATCACTGGCCATCAGAGAAATGCAAATCAAAACCACAGTGAGATACCATCTCACACCAGTTAGAATGGCCATCATTAAAAATCAGGAAAAACAGGTGCTGGAGAGGATGTGGAGAAATAGGAACACTTTTACACTGTTGGTGGGACTGTAAACTAGTTCAACCATTGTGGAAGTCAGTGTGGCGATTCCTCAGGGATCTCGAACTAGAAATACCATTTGACCCAGCCATCCCATTACTGGGTATATACCCAAAGGACTATAAATCATGCTGCTATAAAGACACATGCACACGTATGTTTATTGCGGCACTATTCACAATAGCAAAGAGTTGGAACCAACCCAAATGTCCAACAATGATAGACTGGATTAAGAAAATGTGGCACATATACACCATGGAATACTATGCAGCCATAAAAAATGATGAGATCGTGTCCTTTGTAGGGACATGGATGAAACTGGAAAACATCATTCTCAGTAAACTATCGCAAGGACAAAAAAACCAAACACCACATGTTCTCTCTCATAGGTGGGAATTGAACAATGAGAACTCATGGACACAGGAAGGGGAACATCACACTCCGGGGACTGTTGTGGGGTGGGGGGAGGGGGGAGGGACAGCATTAGGAGATATACCTAATGCTAAATGACGAGTTAATGGGTGCAGGAAATCAACATGGCACATGGATACATATGTAACAAACCTGCACATTGTGCACATGTACCCTAAAACCCTAAAGTATAATAAAAAAAAAAAAAAAAAAAAAAAAAAAAAAAAGGCGCTAGCAGATTCGGTGTCTGATGAGAGCCCATTCCTCATAGATGGCGCCTTCCTGCCAAGTTCTTTTTTCAATGGCAAAAAGGGCAAACATGTTCCCTTCAATCTCTTTTATAAGGACAGTAATTCCATACATGAGGGAGGAGTCCTCATGATTTAATCATTTCCCAATGGGCTCCACCTCTTAATACTATCACATTGGAAATTAAGTTTCAACATAGGAATTGAGGGGGGTACACCAACATTCAGACCATAGCACTATTTGCTGTGATAGTGATGCTCAATATGATGTTCAAATTGTCCTTTATTTGGCTCCCAGGCAATCAGTAAACTAAGAAACATACATATGCATGATGGATATGTATGCATATACATAAATACATGTATATACATACACTTAAATTTATATTTATTCCTATACCTGCCTATCTGTGTTGAGAATCCCAAGTTTACACAGATACCACCAATTTCAATCCAACCATTACAGTTTTATCCCCTTATACTTTGTAACTCTTCCTCTCTGACCAGGAGATATCTGGCTCCCAATTATTCTTAATATACTTATTTATTTGAACAACATCTCCATCTGTAACCAACTTCCAATCTCTCCTGCACTCCTCTCTCCCATATGGACACTCTTCTTACCCCACTCAACCCCACCCACCATGCCAAGCAGCCAACCCTGTCACCTGGACTTCCTCCTCTTCAGGCCTGGGCTCTGATACCCCATACCAGGCAGCCCTATGGAGATGCCTCCCTCACACAGTACTGCAGGGACACCCTCCTCACCCTGTTGACTTCACCACCCTGCACTATGTCACCCATTTTGTGGATGCTTGATTTACTGCATGGACACCCTCCTCACCTATTGGCTTCACCACCTTGCACTATGTCACCCATTGTGTGGATGCTTGATTTACCCCTCTTAGCTTCTGACACCCTGTGCTGGGCAGGCCTCCTGTGCATTCTTCTTACTCCATTCTTGCTCTGACACCTGCACCAGGTGCACCCCTACATGAACATCCTACTCACTCAGCTTGGACTCCATTGCCCCACTCTGGGCCACCATGGCTAGCACCCGCCCACCCCAGCACAGATGCCTATATCTTGCCCTAATGGCTTTAAAACTGAATTGTTCAGAAAAAGAGGGGGAAGTAGAAGGGACACCAGAGTTTTTAACATGCGTATTTAAAGTATACACTTAGCCAATAGTCCTATCCCTATCATTTCAAGAACTTGGAAATGATAATTACTGGCACCACTATATCTGCACACCCCAGTGTCTTAAATGTTATTGTTGTCAGTTGGTTTTTCTCTCCTTTTTTTCCATTTTATAGCTCTAAAATTGCTAGTTATTATAATTATTATTTTGTATAGCCAATACTTCTTTATACTAATCAATATTTTACCTGCTTTGTTCCCCATTGCCTATTATATCCAATTCCTTCCATCTAGACTGATTTTGTTTTTCCTAAACTATACTCTTCAGCAGTCCTTTCAACAACCGTCTACAAGAGATGAACTTTTTCAGTCTTTTTTCAGATAGCATTATTTCACTCATACTTTTTAACAACATTTTTTTTGTTGTTCTCACTCTTTAATGACAGTTTAACCACATAGAGCAGTGTAGGGTGATCAATGATCTGCTTTGGACTGAGGGATTTCCCAGGACTTGGAACTTTCAGTGCTAAAACCAGGACAGTTTCTAGCAAAATGTCATGGTTGATCACCCTCTGTTATGTTCCGTTTCTTTGCGCTCACCAGTATTAAAAATATCATTGTCTTCTGATGTCTAGCTGTGCTTCTGAGAAAACTTCTGTGTGCTAAATTTTGTTTCTTTGAGGATAACCTATTATTTCTCTCTGGCTGCTTGTAAGATTTTCTCTTTGGTAGTGTCCATGGTGTTGCTTTATAAATTTATTTTCTGTTCATTCTATTCAGGACTAGTTACACTACTGAATATAGGATTTCATATCTTTCAATTTTGGAAAAAATTGTAACCAATCTTTAAACATTTCATCTCTTACTTTAGAATTCCTGTTAGATATTGCCATAAACTGAATGTCTTTGTCCCCCCAAAATTCATATGTTGAAATACTAACCCCCAATTTGATGGTATTAGGAAGTGGGGCCTTTTGGAGATAATTAGATCATTAGGATGGAGCCCTCTTAAATGGGATTAGTGCCCTTATAAGAAGGCATGAGGTTTTTGGCTGGTTTGTTTGTTTCCTCTCTGCTCTCCACCAGATGAAGATACAATGAGGAGACAGCCCTCTGCAAACCAGGAGACAGGCCCTCACCAGACACTGGATACGCTGGTACTTTGATCTTGGACTTCCAGCCTCCAAAATGGTAAGAAATACATGTCTGTGGCTTATAAGTCACCCAGTTTATGAAACTTTGTTTGTCAACCCAAGAAAAAACAGATATTCTGTATTTTCTCACTATATTCCACATGCTTCTTTATCCCTCAGATTTTTCTACCTCTACCCTTTTCTGCTCTGCATTCTGGATATTTCCCCAGCCCTGTCTTCCAGATACATAGATACAATTTCATTGATATTGAATCGATGTTTAACCCATTGTATTAGTCCAACATACCCCAGACTGGGCAATTTACAAAAGAAAGAGGTTTAATTGGACTTACAGTTTCACATGGCTGGGGAAAGTCTCACGATCACGGCAGAGGGTGAAAGAAAATTCTTACATGGCAGAGGGTGAAAGACAATTCTTACATTGTGGTGGCAAGAGAGAATGAGGAAGAAGCAAAAGTGGAAGCCTCTGATAAACTCATCAGATCTTGTGAGACTTACTCACTATCACGAGAATAGCATGGGAAAAAACCACCCCCTCCCCGTGATTCAATTACCTCCCCCTGGGAGGTAACATGTGGGAATTCTGGGAGACACAATTCAAGTTGGGATTTGGGTGAAGGCATAGCCAAGCCATATCACCCATTGAGTTTTTAACTTTATTGGTTAAAATTTTGTTTCTGGAAGTTCTATTTGGTTCTTATTCAAAGATTTTTAAATTTTTTTTCAGAAGGTTATGCTACTTATTTGTACCGTTATTTTTCTCCCTCTTTACTCCTTACAAACATTTACTTTGTATTCTCATTCAGATGATTTCACTGAGTTCAAGGACTCCGACCTCCCTGCATGTGCTGACTCTCTCTCTCCCTCTCTCATGATGGATTATTTTCCCACATGATTTATGATTTTGATTGTGAGATAATAATTCTAGTGGTTTATTTTTTCTATGAGAGACCTGTGGGCCTGGTTATGGAAATGTATTTTCAAAGTGGTTTTGCATTTGCTGCTGCCTGGTACCCCAGGGATACCAATACGCAGTGATGAGCTTTAATTATTTTTCAGTTAGGGATTTCTGGGATGCCTAAAGAGTGTTTAGAAATCCAAACTTGGGAGAGATATAAATTGGAGTTACAGGTTCCTCTGAGGATGTGTACATATAGATTTTATCAAAAGCTCAGACCAAGAGACATAATTGCCTCTTCATCTCCCTGCAATGGTGGACTGCTTTTCTAGTCACTTCTTGCTTTAAGACAATAGTCCTCTGATGGACTTAGCTTTATGCAAAGGTCTTATTTACAGCACAACATTTCAATCAGGCTCAAGGTCACTAAGACAGAAACCCCCATCCTCACCTTTACCCATGTAAAGGACAGCTCCAACATCCTGTATTCAAAACTGTTTCATCTAGTACTTTTATGTATTTGCAGTGGGAGATTTGGGACATTGCCTTTGTCTATCCTGCGAAAATTGCCATTCCGCCCTCTTATACACCACCTCTTATACACCACAAGGCACCTCTTACACACCACTTAGGATCATCTCAAGTGCACCTGTCCCTTGTTCTGGCTTCTGCTGTAGTTAATAAGCTCTACTTGGATTCTGACTGGCTTTAGCAGTCACAAGCTGGCAGGTTTTCTAAAACTGCCCCCACTTTCTCCTAAAAAGGATAAGACAGCAGGCATTAGTAACAGTCTCACATTAGTAACAATCTCATTAACAGCATTAGTAACAATCTCACCTGTCTTTCACACATCTCCTTGTTCTTTCACATGTGCCACTGAATTCAG
The DNA here is from genome assembly GCF_006542625.1 of Nomascus leucogenys. Classification (NCBI taxonomy): domain Eukaryota; kingdom Metazoa; phylum Chordata; class Mammalia; order Primates; family Hylobatidae; genus Nomascus; species Nomascus leucogenys. The sequence goes on along the minus strand of NC_044393.1, from coordinate 85,072,786 downwards.
CGTCCATAACAATGGCTTTCATGATCTGGCTCTTGCCTCTGCCATCCAGCTCAAACCACAGCTCTAAACAACACTTAAACATCTTTGCCACATGGCTTTAACACCGCCCCACCTTTCTATTTGGACATCCGACTTTACCATTTCCAATTTTCACCTGTACCCCAGATTCTAACTTGACTTTCCTCTAAGTAATTACACTGTACTCCTTCTACTTATTCTCTGTAGGTCTGGTCTAATTGGTTCCCAATACTGACCTGAAATGTCTCGTGGCCACATACTACACTGTGCTACTACACAAGTTGCCCCTGGTTTCCTCCAATCCTACCGTCTTTGAGGTGATGTTCCTCCTCTCCCATCTAATCACTCTTCCCAATGGCTGCCAGACTTGCCCTCCTCAAAGAGCAATCTGATCCTTTCTCCGCAGTTCTGTAGCATTTATAACTTGGTGTAGCCATTTAGTACTTATTGATCTACTGTTGTTTTCTTTGTTATTGTTTCCTATGTGTAAGTATTGGTCCCTAACTTAAAAGCTTATAAAGCAGAAGTCAGCAATTTGTTTCTGTAAAGAATCAGATGGTAAATATTTAAGACTTTGTGGGCCATACAGTCTCTATGTCGACAACTCAACTCTGCCATTGTATCAGGAAAGCAGCCTTAGAAGATGCATACACAAATGCCTGCAGATGTGTTCCAGTATAACTTCATTTGCGAAAACAGGCAGCCAAGGCTGGGCGTGCTGGCTCATCCCCATAATCCCAGCACTTTGGGAGGCCGAGGTAGGTGTATCACCTGAGGTCAGGAGTTCAAGACCAGCCTGGCCAACATGGTGAAACCCAGTCTCTACTAAAAATACAAAATTAGCCAGGCGTGGTGGTGGGCACCGGTAATCCCAGCTACTCAGGAGGCTGAGGCAGGAGAATCTCTTGAACCCGAGAGATGGAGGTTGCAGTGAGTTGAGATCACACCGTTGTACTCCAGCATGCCAACCTCTGTTCTAAAGGATATAATGGCTGCATATTATTCTTTATCTTCTTCAGATAGAGAAACCTCAATAAATGTTCAATACTTGGATATTCATACTCCTTGGCATTGACAGTGTATGGAAGAGCTCAGAAACAGCTGCCTGGCTATTCCAATCCCAGTAAAAGCACAAGCCAATTGAATTTTAAATCCCCATACTAAATATTAATTAGTATTTCAGTATTTGCCTTGATTACATTGAAATCTAGGAATTGTTCCCTTGTCCTCAGCCCCTAACACTAATTGAACATTTCAACTTTTTTCTTCTAGTTATATTAGCTGATTTCGTTCAGTAAGGTATTTTTCAGAGAGAAGTAGATGAATGCACAAAATCACAAATGGGCATTCCAGGTAAGAGAAGCTAACAAATATGATGCAAAAATATGTGGCTATTCCATAGAACTATAACAATTATTTCACATTGTTAGCCTCATCTTATCTTGGCTCCTTTCTGTTAAGGCTTGTGAAGTCTTGAGAGCCCTTTTGGTATTTTTAAGCATAAGCTTATATCCTTTCTTTCCTTCCCTACAACAATGACTTTTACAGCATGTGGGAAATAACAACAAATAAGTATTTAAAGGCATGGTAATCATTGCTTAGTGATGTATATTTTCTATTGTAAATGAGTATACTTAAACCCTCATTAATCTTTTAATTTTGTATTACTCTTTTGGAAATTTGGTTGGCAGGACTCCGTCAGGCCAAGCAATTCTGGGACCCCAACCCAATCAAGTTCCTCCATCTGTAGATCTGAGGACAAAACCCACCATTTTGTCAAGGCTCTTCTAAGACTGACAAATTATCGTTCCTAAGATGCAGCCCTTCATCAGTGCCTATCTATTTCTACCCCAGTGCCAAATAAGGATTAGATTTCAGGAGCTGTTAAAGAATAGTAAGAGGAAGAGGCAGAAAAGAGACACCAGAAGAAAGCCGATAGACATAGGAAAAGGTCAGGCTCCGAACGGTGGCTTTGAGATCACTCTCCAGCAGCGCAGGTTCCTAGAGCTGTGCGCTCTACCCAGCTAAGTGTACTCTTCTATACAGGCTGATCTGAATATCTGACATGTTTGAATTTTGTCAAAATACTTTGCTTTCTATCTCACTTTCTGTTTTCCTTATCTTACTTTAATTTACAAAAAGAGAGATAGAAGAGAGCTAACTCAGGGAACATCTTCTGACAAGGGTTCCAAAGGATGTTTGGTGGAAAAGTGCTCTCAAGAAGCCAACTATCTATATTTTGCACTTCTAACTCCCTAAAGCTTCACTTAGTTGGAAACCATACATTCTACAAAACTAAGGACATAAGTTATACGTGGTACTTATGGGGTGTGTAGAGTGGTACTTCCTTTTATTTGCCCTAAAATACTGCTCTTATTTTGTTACATGTAGAAATAGATATTGTTCCTATACATGTAGAAATAGATATTTGATCTTTCCCCTCTTTTTTGTGGGGGGTGGTTCTTACATCAATACCCACCTCATGGTCCTCATAGCAATTGCCATTTGTTCTCTTGCCCCAGATCCCTAGGTCCAGTAAGTACTAAGCACCAGCATCACTTAGGATTCAACAGGAAAACGAACCCACACATGCAATTTCAACATTGGAATTAGAGGGTAAAATGAACAAATGAAAACACTGATGTAGACCAGAGGTACAAAGTGCAGGAAACATCTTCCACCCTTAGGGCTATAGGACAAACAGAAAAGATTGGAATCACTAAGAGCTGGGAGCTCAGAGGAGAAGCCCAGGGACCCAGCTCAGACCTCCGAGGAAGGAGAGGCCCAGGGACCCAGCTCAGACCTCCAAGGAAGGGCACTCACAGCTGTTTCCAGATCTGAGTGCCGAAAGAAGCAGGAGGCTGGAAACAACTGCCCCTGCTGAGGCAAAATGCTACAGGGTGATGCTGATGGACCAGCAAGCAGGAGAGAGGAGGGCCCTTCTCCCCTTCATCCTGACTTTCCATCTTCTTCTGAGGCTCTCTAGGGGTACAGCCTAATAGAGAACCAGACGGCAGAGGAGGGAAGAAGAATGTAGGTTAGAATGTCCCAGACCCAGCATCACAAAGCCAACTTGAGAAGATTTATTTGGAACTGAGAGATGCTATCTTAATAACCAGCACAGCACCTGATTCATGTTGGTCAGATTTTCTTAATTTAGAGCAAGAAAGAACAGGAGGTCGCTCTCTTCAACAGTTGGAAGATGTTGTTTCCTGACATTGGAGAAAACTTGACAAAAGCCAGGGCAATTTGCACTAGTTGCAGAATCAATTATTAGCATCAATCAAAACAAATTAAAATATCTGGAAAGGAACCTCCAGGACAGGATCAATTTTTAGAAAAAAAGATGTACTCATATAGAGTAGCTATAATGACCAGAAACTCAAACAGTAAATTCTTGCCCCTTTACACACACACACACACACACACACACAGTGCCTAAGAACTATTATCTGTCCAGACCTCCTGCGCTTCTATGCTTCCACCACCTCTAAGAGTCACTTTTCTCTCACTTGTATGAAAAACTCTAAATCTCAGTTCCCAACACGCCAACAGGTAGAGGAAACTGGCTATGGCATATTTCATCCTGGATGTGTAGACACCTTCAGAAACACTTCATAGATGTAAAGTGGAGTTAGAGTTTCTGGAAGCAGTATATGCTAAGAGCATAATCTCTCATATATAACAATTGCACATGCAAAAAAAGACAAAATACTGCCTCATATCCTATAAAGTAAAACACAAGGAAACAAGAATTGAAAGAACAAAAGATCCTACTAAATTTCTACCAAAAATTAGAATTGGTCCTGGGGATTCTGAACATGTGAACCATTCCAGGTCTAGATCAGAGAAGAAAAGTCATATTTACTCAAAAAGTTACTACTATCACTGCATATACCTTGACTTTTAGCAAACTGAACTTAGGTAAATCCTGCTAAGGCTAGAGATAAGTTAATAAAAATGCATGCAAATGAACAAAACATGTGGACTAATAAAATGTTTTATTACAAGGGAAAGGAAATATTATTCTGAACAGCTTGAGGAAGAATACACATTGAGAATTATTTTCTATAAAAGAATAATTTTTATCATGTTAAAATATACATAACATAAAATAAATATTTTAACCATTTTTAAGTGTACAGTTTAATGGCATTAAAGACATTCACATTGTTGTACAGCCCAGAATGTTTTCAAAATTTCTTCACAATCTCCCCCAAAATGCAAAGAGACAGTTTCTTAGGAAAAAAAAATAATAATACGGGGGACTAGTAGAAGAGAACAGATTGCAATAAAAGCAGAAATAAAGGGAAGAAGACTAAAAACTAAGATACAATTGATGTTTTGATGAAATTGCATTAAAATTCACATTAGAGACAGTAAAAATCAAAACTGACAAAAACCTATTCAGCACTGTAGAGGATAAACTTGAAAGTCTCCCAGAACAAAAAAGAAAGATGTAAGAAATATAAACCATAACAGAGATGAGAACAGAAGTGAAACAAAGTTGACTGGTCTAAGCCCTGCCTCGGTCTCATAGTGATTGGTTCCAAGTGAGCATATGACCTGCGATTACCCAATCAGAGTGAAACACACAGCTTTTATTCAACAAATATGAGAACAGATGTTGTCTCTCCTCCTAGGTATGAATAAAGAAACCTGTAGCCCTGGAAACTGCCGGCAACCATATCACTTAAGTGAGGGAAAGTATCCTGAGAATGAAGCTTACAAAGGATTAGAAGGGCAGAGCCAGGAGAATTGATGCCCTGATAACAATAGGAATTTAGGGTATGTGACACCTAAACACCTTCCTGTCTCTGCACCATTCACCTTTTTATCTAACATAACACTTTGTTGTTTAAGCAAACTTGAGTTTGAGTTCTCTTTAAATTCAAAAATATTTTAATGAATACTGTCAGTAAAATCCCTGGATTAGTAAAATTCTCTGAAATGAGAATGCCAAATCTGAAGATTTTTTTTAAAGAAAGATTAATTCTAAGAAAGCTAATTTAAGAGACCTACACTTATGTCTAACCCAGTGAGTTTTAAACGTCAATGGAAAAGAAAACATACCAGGAACCTTCGAACAGAAAAATGTCCATCTTACCTTAGATTTCTTAGAAATACTAAACATCACTGTGCAATTAAACAATGTTTACAGAATTTTGAGAAATTATTATTTTGACTCAAGAATTTAAAATACAGAAAAACTTCATTTGGATGTGAAAATAGTAAAAAGATTTATCTAGCTATACAGAAATTGTGAAAGTATAACAACAGCCTTCCTGAAATCTTAATCAAAAACAATGTAAGTAAATAAGTGATGAATCAAAATTATAAATGCAAGAAAGTAAAAATGATAACATAAATATACTGGTACTAAGCACAAAATTTGTTAAAATGCTTGAAAAATTCAATTCAAAATCCAAAGTACCAACCAATAAGTCTTAAAAAATAATTTCCATGGTTAAAACAATAAATAATATTTAATAAAAATGTGGCCTTGTTATATCAATTTAAATTAACAAGCCCTTAAAGGACCCAAGGGGAAAGGATGGGAACTTAAAAGCATGAGACAGACTAAATTCTTCACTGGGCAAAGGAAGGAGTCAGAGGTTATAATTCCAGGCCAGGCACTGTGGCTCATGCCTATAATCTCAACACTTTGGGAGGCCGAGGCGGGCAGATCACCTGAGGCCAGGAGTTCGAGACCAGCCTGGTCAACATGGCGAAATCCTATCTCTACTAAAAATATAAAAATTAGCCAGGCATCGTGGCAGATGCCTGCAATCCCAGCTACTCGGGAGGCTGAGGCAGGAGAATCACCTGAACCCAGGAGGCAGAGGCTGCAGTGAGCCAAGATCATGCCATTGCACTCCAGCCTGGACAACAAAAGTGAAACTCTGTCTCAAGAAAAAAAAAAAAAAAAAAGAAGTTATAATTCTGTTCTTGATTTCAATAAAGGGAGAAAACTTTATTAGATATTTGATAATATTAAAGGCAATCACTACTACAAATAAAGGCAAATCATTTAATTTTTAAAACACAATTTAGACAGGTCAATAGGTGCAGCAAACCACCATGGCACACATATACCTATGTAACAAACCTGCACATTCTCCACATGTATCCTGGAACTTAAATTAAAAAATTTTTTAAAACCACAATTTAAAAAACAAAATAATCACTCAGTACATGTAGTCAAAGACAGAAAACAGTAGAAAGCACAAGGGGATAGAAAAACAGCATAAACTAAGTGAGGAAAAACCAAATATAGGTGCATGAGAAAAATTAAGGGAATCTTCCCTCTTATTGCAAGAAACATTTTCACACATTGGAATATTTTAAAATACAAATCTCTATTTATAAAAGTTAAGTGAAATTTTAAAAAGATTAAAAACAAAAGAAACAGCAATGATGATCACATCATGATATTGGAAAGACTTTCCCTATTGTTTTAGAATGTTGTTTAGGGTCCCAAAATTCAGTATATTAGAAGCTATGTAGCATCAAATTCCAAAGAGAACATTAAGAACCTGCCATACACGCCCTCCAGGGCTTATATTATAAAAGAGGGCTTCATCCACTGTATGGCAACGATCACATAAAGGAAAATAACTCAAAAGAACGTTAGTTGAATAGCGAAAGATTTTAGAGGGGGCCTCCGTGAGGAAGTGTGCCGTGGCTTTTCTCTTTGTGGAGGAGAGGAGGGAGTACCATCTCCCAGCTCTGTGAAACCAAATTAGAGGTGTCCTCAAGAAAAGGGGATCTGCATCACAGTTCCCCCATTGACCCCTTCACATGCTGAACTTCAGAAACTTGTAAACCTATTTAGATGTTGCCATCAGAGCATGGGAGCATATAGTAAAAAAAGTTCTTTGAAGTTTAGCATGTCTTCTTGAGAGCTGGGGGGCTTATGCGAAAATGGAGATGTCTTCTCTGGAGAATGATGAAAGCTGGAACCTGGCTGGAGTAGAATGGAATGGAAAAGAAGAGGCAACAGTGCGGTGAGACAAAAACAGGAGAGTTTCCTATGGCCAGGAGGACACCAGGAAAGCTAGGCAGGCTTGGGTCTTCTTGAAGATACCCCTTCAAGAAAGGTGACTTATAGGTGGAGGAAACCCAACAGAAAGAAGTGTACTGCAGGGGTGAGAGCTGTGGGGAGAAGGTCACAGAGACAAAAGAATTGTGCACTGGGCCTGTGATGGTCAATTTGATGTGCCAACTTGGACAGGCCACGGTGCTCAGGTATTCAATCAAGCACTATTCTAGATGTTTTCGTGAAAGTATTTTTAGATGAGATTAGTATTTCCATCAATGTACTTTGAGTAAAGCCGATTACCCTTCATAATGTGGATGGACCTTATCCAATCAGTTGAAGGCCTAAGGAGAGAAAAGACTGATATCCCCCAAGAAAGAGGGAATTCTACCAGCTGACTGCCTGCAAGCTCAAACTGTAGCATCTACTTTTTCCTGGCTCCTCAGCCTACTGGCCTACCCTGCAGACTTTGGACTTACTGGCTCTCTATAAATTACATAAAGCAATTCCTTAAAATTAATTTCTCTCTCTGTCTCTTTCTGTGTGTGTGTGTGCACACACACACACACACACACACACACACACCTCCTATTGGGTCCTACCACACAGAAACTACCTAAGGCCAGATGATATGAGCCAAGAGATCACTACAACACAGGATTACTATGTTCTTCAAGTTTCAGGAGTTTTTCTCTCATTGCTTCTCCTATACACACACCACCACCCCAAAAGAGCCACAAAAAGAAAGAAGAACAGGGAGAAACAGACCCTGCCTGTCTCATCAATGTCCTGAGCTTGGGTTAGGGGGACAGGGCGGGGAAGTACAAATCGACGAGATATTAGAGTTTATATTAGACTGAAATAGACATTTTTATCCAAAATGTCATCAAGAACTAGGCTAGAGAAATATGCAGGGTACCTTTGAAGGCAGAGATCTAAGAGGGAAAAAAAAAGCTATTTATAATTGTATCTCAATCTCTTCAGATTATAAGTCAGTTACTACTATATCAGAACAATACCAAAAGGTAAGCTAAGGAAGGAGGAAAGACAGAAGGAAAAGGAGAAGGATGAAAGACAGAAGTTAGCAGGTAAAGCAATATAATTAGCAAACTAGAAAGAAGTCAAGGTGGCCTGGCGTGGTGGCTCAGGCCTGTAATCCCAGCACTTTGGGAGGCCAAGGTGGGTGGATCACTTGAGGTCAGGTGTTTGAGACCAGCCTGGCCAACATCATAGAACCCCATCTCTACTAAAAAATACAAAAATTAGCCAAGTGTGATGGTGGGCACCTGAATCCCAGCTACTTGGGAGGTTAAGGCAGGAGAATCACTTGAACCTGGGAGGCAGAGGTTGCAATGAGCCAAGATCACGCCACTGCACTCCAGCTTGGACAACAGAGTGAGACCTTGAGAAAGGCAAGGCAAGGCAGAGAGAGAGATAGAGAGAGAAAGGGGGGGGAAAGCAAGCAAGAAAGGAAGGAAGGAAGGAAAGAAGGAAGGAAGGAAGGAAGGAAGGAAGGAAGGAAGGAAGGAAGGGAGGGAGGGAGGGAGGGAGGGAGGGGGGAGGGGAGGGAGGGGAAGGAGGGGAGGGAGGGGAGGGGAGGGGAGGGAGGGGAAGGAGGGGAGGGAGGGGAGGGAGGGGAAGGGAGGGGAAGGGAGGGGAAGGGAGGGGAAGGGAGGGGAAGGGAAGAAAGAAAAGAGAGGAAAGAGAGAAAGAAAAGAAAAGGAAAGGAAAAATGAAAAGGAAAGGGGAAAGAAAGAAAGAGAGAGAAAGAAAGAAAGAAAGAGAAAGGAAAGAAAGAAAGGAAAAGAAAGGAAGGAAGAGAAAGAGAAAAGAAAGAGAGAGAAAGAAAAGGAAAGAAGGGAAAGGAAAGGAAAGGAAGAAAAAAGTCAAGGCAAGAGTCATTAAGTTGGAGTGTGGATCATTTTACATTTATTAAAGTATAAATCACAATAGCATTATAACAGACGTGAACCTAATGTATTAAATAGTAGAGTATCATAGACCTGAGGGAAAATGAAGGTAGGGGAAAAATAATCTTCCAAAAGTGAGCCTAAAAATATGAGCCTGAAGAGGCCAACAACTCCAGAAGAAACTGAAAAAGTTATCAAATAATCGCTTGCCATAACAGCTCTAAGTTAAAATATTTTATAGATATATATCCAAATGCTTGAAGGAACACATAATTCCCAGGCTACATAATTTTTTTAGGGCATAGAAAAAGATTAAAAGTGACCCAATTCACTTTGGGAATCTAGCATAACCAATTCTGACCCCAAAACCTGACAAAAAAAGTTTTAAACAAGAAAACTACACACCAGTCTCATTATTTTCAATATCGATACTAATTCTAAATAATAGAAAATTTAATCAGCTTAACTTTCAAAGAAAAATCCACCATGACCAAATAAAATTATTCCCAAAATGCAAAAAAATTATTATTAGTGAATAAAAAGTATCAGATCAATAAGCCAACAAAAAATAAACCATAAGATCATGATGACATATGCAGAATACACATTTGATGAAATTCCCAGCTCATTTCTAGTGATCTAATTTAAGCCTAGAGCTATTATACTTAACAAGGAAATATTACAGACATCACTATTAAAGTAAGAAACAAAGTATATGATAGCCAATATCATAACCATTATTTGATATTGTTCTGGAAGCTTTAACCACTATAAGATACCCATAAAGGAACACTCTGTAAAGCATAAAAAATTTCTTTAGAAAACAACTCCAGCTTGAAGGTACAGTGAAATAAGGAAGACTTACTATATCTTCACATGGTAATTTACGTATGTATATATGTATGTATATGTGTACTGTGTGTGCATGTAATTATGTGGGTATCTTGTTATTCATGCCTTACCTTCTTCAAATAAGAAACAAGAGGATAAATCTTGGAAAAAAGGAATCTTTCTTTGTAGACAACAAATGAGAATATGCCTAAAAATTCCAACAGGATCAAATGAAAATCTTTTTAAACATGAATATATAAAAATCTATCACCTTTATGTATGGCAGTAATAACAAGTTAGAAAATATAATGTACAAAGTTCCTTTTGCATTACAACAACAAAAAACAAAAGATGTAATACCTAGAAATGAACTTTAAAAACTGTAGAACTTATGTGAAAAATAACTAAACTTTACCAGGAGATTTCGGTGTATAAAAAAGCACATAAAATAAGAAAAAAAATAACACCCCTCAACACATTAATGAACCAAACACATGATCACTCACTAAAGAGAAAAGCAAAGCTTTTAAGTTTTCTTGAAAACATAGTCTTAGAAGTAAACCTCATTAGTAATCAAAGAAATGCAGATTAAAATCAAAATGGCCCCATTCTTCACCTATCCAGTAAGTTTTTGTTTCTTTGATTATTTCTGTTTTTAATGGTACTACTCAATTCTGTCAAGAATGAGGTAAAATAAATAATTTAAATACTTTCACAAACTGCTGGTACCAGCATAATTGGTTGGAACACCCTTTCTGAAAAATAATTTGCATATCATTGACTTTAGTTAGAATATACATTTGCACCTAGTAATTCTTCTAGGTATTCCTGGGAAATTTCTTAACATATCAACAAAGATTTGGCTCTAAAATGTTCATAGCAACTTTGTGGCAAATAATGGAAGGGCAAGGGAAGACCTAAACAGACATTAGAAAATGTTTAAGCACATTATAGTATATTTATACCCTGAAATATTATACAAACCATTAAAAATGATGTTTATAAAGAATTTTTTATTTCATTGGGAACTACTTACTATATATTGTTATGCCAAAACATTCAGATGCAAAATTTTATAATGTAAATGCAACAAATTTTTTAAATAAAAATAAAAAGATCAAAAATAGCTATCCCGTGGTGCTTGGGTTATAGGTAATTTTTCTGCTTTTTTTCTTTTTGTTATTAAAATTTTAACAGCATATATTATTATAAAAGAAAAACACATAGCAGGGGTTCATAACCTAAGGTTGATTGATGGATGGGCTTTGCTGTGTCCCTAACTTCTTTAATACAATTATGCAATTTTTGTGTATAACCAAATTTCCCTGGAGGGTGATAGGTTTCAAAGGATTCTGTTATCCAGAATTTTAAAACCTAGTTATTGAAAACTTTTAGAAAGAGGTTTAGAAGAGTCATAATTACATATTACATTTCAAATTTCCCCACATCTTTATATTGAAGAGCTTATATTTCACATATGATGATTTTAAAAATTAAACTTCAGCAATAGTTCATTTGTTTGATATTCAAATAGAAAAAACTCTTAAGATATCATGAATATCTTTCTCATTTAAGTTATAACCACTACTAAAATTGTTATTCCATAAATATTTATTGAGCACCTATAAAGGAACACCATGAAGCATAAAAAAACTTTTTCAGGTAAGAACTCCATGTTTAAGGTACACTGAAATAAGATGTACTATATCTTCACATAATGATGTATGTATGTGTGTGTGTGTGTGTGTGTATTGTGTGTGCATGTAATTATGCGGGTATTTATTTCTATTCATGCCTTACTTTCTCCAAAAAATATCTAAGGAAGATTACCAAAGTAAATATAAGAACATAGCATAAAATAAAATGTCAAATAAGTAGGTAAGTCAATTGGGACAAAGGCTAAAATGAGATTGAAAAGGTAAGGTGAAGCCAAGAGTAAGGTCAGTACTCCCAGTTCATGCCAAAGTTTTAAGTTTCCTTATAAGCTTAACAAAGAGGTAACCATGATCTGTTACATGATTCTTGGTGCCCAGAAGATAAAAAGAAACCAGTCACTCAAGAGAAGCCCGACTACTGCTAGTTCTAACATCGAAGTGCAAGTTCTCCCACGAGTCCTCATAAAGAGGACAGCTTGTAATATAATGAACACTTCACAGGATTACATAACAAACATCCTATGTAAAATACTAAGCAAAAGAATGTGTGTCATACTAGGTATCATCAGGACACCTTCACTGGCCAGTCTATTTAAAATTGCAACACCCCAACTCCCTCCCTTGCTTTATTTTTTCCTGTAGCACTTATCATCAACTCTCATTTTCTTTGCCTTTTTGTAATCTGTCTTCTCCCCACTAACTTAAAAATAAGTAGAATAAACACGGAGATTTTTGTCTATCTCATTCATTGATATTCCAGGGCTTAGAAGATCATCTGGCATGTAGAAATTGTTCAATACATATTTATTGAATAATGAATTCATAAATTATCAACAGCATTATTATTATTATATCATTATTATTGGCAGGATTCACAGAATTCTCTTGCATAATATTATTCAAGGTAAACAAAGGATAAAGTTAAAATATAATTTACCAAAAGCAAGTCTATGGAAGTCAAAACAATGTCATATAAGAATATAGCTTTCAGCAGTCAAGATATAGACTTCATAATATCTAAAGGAACCCATAAACTGCAAATTTTTAAACAATCCTTCATAAATATAGATTTGATCATTATGATGAAGCCATAAACTGGGGTTATATTGCCTAAAAGCATTTGGAAAGCAGGTATTCTATGTTCCTGTGAAGTGCACAGCTGTATGATTTGGCTCATCTAAACTGGGTAAAAAATTAGAACAAAGAGACTGAAAAATGACGTATGCCTGAAAATAAGTTTTGTCACCTCCCTGCAGAGACAGGCCAAGGGATAACCCCCCGCCAGAGCCAAGTTCTTTCTCAGAAAAAGATTAGCTGTTCATGTTAACATAAAGGCCGTTAGACAACCATGACACCAAATGTTTCTGCCATAGTTTAACATCCATATGAATTTTAGCTTAGAAAAAATTTAAAACAAGATAGCCAAATGTTCATCTGAGCCATAAAACATCTTAGTAAGACCTCCACGAGGTAACATAACATTTTAGTACATTCCAGCTGCAAAACATATACTTAAATAAGCAAATAAGCTAACTTGCTGAGAAGATATGTTTTCCACAAGGGGCTTAAATGTCAAGAGATATTTACAAATATAAGAACTTTCATTTGATAATAATTGCTCTGTATCTATTCTTTGTGAAACTATTATATAACAGTACCAGTTGCCAATTCAGGTCAGTTCTGGCTTATAGGAGAATATCTTTTTTTTTTCTCCTTGGGAACTGGGGAACTGGAGGCCATTCATCTACCTCATCTTCAACTGGTACTATTTCTTTTTTAAAATGAGAGAGAGTAACCACTCAATCTTTTTTTTTTTTTTTTTTTTTTTTTTTAAGAAGGAGTTTCACTCTTGTTACCTAGGCTGGAGTGCAGTGGCACGATCTCAGCCCACTGCAACCTCCGCCTCCCAGGTTCAAATGATTCTCCTGCCTCAGCCTCCCATGTAGCTGGAATTACAGGCACTTGCCGCCACGTTCAGCTAATTTTTGCATTTTTAGTAGAGATGGGGTTTCACCATGTTGGCCAGGCTGGTCTCGAACTCCTGACCTCAGGTGATCCACCCGCCTCAGCCTCCCAAAGTGCTAGGATTACAGGCGTGAGCCACTGCACCCGGCCTAAACCTCCTTGTTTTATTCCCACCAAATATTATTATTTGATTCCTAAAAGCCCACATACACCAGCCTGACTCTCACATTGACAACTAATGACCATGTAAAATGGGAAGGGATTTGTGCCTAGGGGAAATGTTGTGGTGCACAGCACAGATCCCCTGTCAGGACTGAAGAACTTGCATCCCCCAACTGCTAGGTGTGCTGCCCACTTTCATCTCTCCTCTGCCAGCCTCTTTGGGGATTGCCCCTCCTGAAGAGAATTACTTGGGCCACGACCATGCTCCTTCCTGGGTAGTGTTGCTAAATAAAATATAGGATACTTAGTTAATTCAAATTTAAATGTCTGATCAACAACAAATTATTTATAGCAGAAGTATGTCCCAAATATTGCATGGAACACATTTATACTAAAAAATTATTCATTGCTGATCTGAGAATCAAATTTAATTGGGCATTGTATATTTTTATTTGCTAAATCTAGCAACCTTATTCCCAGGCAGCCAGAGCCAACAACTGCTCTAAGCAAAGGGGTAAAGGCACAAACTCCTCACCTTAAATTGGAACAACTGTGAAGGTCATCCTCATTCCAGAGCTGCCCTTTTGGTCAACTGTGGTTTTCATTAGGACTGTATCCCAGCCCAACTTCTCCCTCTGCCCAGTCATGCTTCCTTCCCTTCTTTAGTCATTCATCCCAAAGAACACACCCACTAGACTTCCGGCACACCAACCTTCCTCTTAGAGTCGGCTTCCCTGGAAACCTAACCCAAGACAGCACCCTAGGAAGAAGTAAAGAGATAAAAAGTGTGGGCATTCATAGACAGAAAGAGAACTTGCTGGGAGAGTCTGGAAAGGCCTCTGGGAGTAGATGGCATCTGAGCAGGGCCTGATGGCAAGCTAGATTGAGATATGCAGAGATGGGCAGGCCTGGAGAACACACCAAGGCCACACAGGTCACTGAACAGTTTGGCTTGGCTCTAACAGAAGATGAATGACAGATAAGTAGGAGCTACTCTGGAGAGAAAAGTTCAGGACAAGTTGTGTAGCATATATATACCCTACAGTTCAATGCTGCAAGATAGACCAGTTCATACAACACACTTCAGGTTATAATTTAGAAGTAAAGATCCATTTGACTTTCTGTTTCTGAGTTATTTCACTTAAGATGATGGCCTCCAGTTCTAATAATTAAGCAACAGGAAGCCAAATACCGCATGTTCTCTTAGCAGCGGGAGCTAAATAATACATACACGTGGATATAGAATGTGGAATAAGAGACATTGAAGACTAGGAAGGGTGGGAGGGCGTACGGGATGAAAATTTAATGGGTACCATGTAAACTATTTGAGTAACAGGTACACCAAAAGTCCAGACTTCACTAGACAACCATGATGCCAAATGCTTCTGCTATAGCTTAATAGCCATAAAATTTTTAGCTTGGCTGGGTGCGGTGGCTCACGCTTGTAATCCCAGCACTTTGGGAGGCCGAGGTGGGCGGATCACGAGGTCAGGAGATGGAGACCATGGTGAAACCCCATCTCTACTAAAAATACAAAAAATTAGCTGGGCGCGGTGGCGGGCGCCTGTAGTCCCAGCTACTCGGAGAGGCTGAGGCAGGAGAATGGCGTGAACCCAGGAGGAGGAGCTTGCAGTGAGCTGAGATTGCACCACTGCACTCCAGCTAGGTGACAGAGCGAGACTCCGTCTCAACAAAAAAAAAAAAAAAAAAAAAAAAAAAAAATTTTAGCTTAGAAAAAATGTAAAGCAAGATAACCAAATGTTCATCTGAGCCATAAAACATCTCAGTAGGACTCCTAGGAGGTAACATAACCTTTTAGTATAATCTAGCTGCAAAACATACACTTAAATAAACAAATAAACTAACTTGCTGGGTAGATATGTTTCCCACAAGAGACTTAAATGTCAAGAGATATTTACAAATACAAAGAGTTTCATTTGATAATATTGCATGTAAAAATAATATATTGTTTATTACATAAATAACAATACACTGGCCTGCACGGTATATTCCAGCTGTAATACAATATTCAAGCTGTGATTCCACCTGTAATCCCAGCATTTTAAGAGGCTGAGGTTGGAGGATTGCTTGAGTCCCATAATACAAGACCAGCCTGGGCAACATGGTAAGACTTTGTCTCAACAAAAGATATAAAAAAAATTAGGCCAGGCATGGTGGCTCACACCTGCAATCCCAGCACTTTGGGAGACTGAGGCTAGTGGATCACAAGGTCAAGATATCGAGATCATACTGACTAATATGGTGAAACCCCGTCTCTACTAAAAATACAAACATTAGCTGGGCTTGGTGGTGCATGCCTGTAGTCCCAGCTACTCGGGTGGCTGAGGCAGGAGAATCGCTTGAACCTGGGAGGCGGAGGTTGCAGTGAGCTGAGATCACACCACTGCATTCCAGCCTGGTGACAGAGCAAGACTCCATCTTAAAAAAAAAAAAAAAAAATTAGCCAGGTATGGTGGCTGGTATCTGTGGTCCCAGCTACTCAGGAGGCTAAGGTGGGAGGATTGCTTGAGCCCAAGAGGTTGAGGCTGCAGTCAGCTGTGATCGTGCCACTGTACTCCAGCCTGGGTGAGAAAGCAAGACCCTGTCTCCCCAGAAAAAATTAATTAAAAAGAAAGAAAGAAAGAAACTGCACTTATACCCCCTAAATTTATACAAATGAAATTTTTTTAATAAAGAAGTAAATATCTAAAAAAGCTCAGTCATTTGTGATGCTCTGTGGAAGGAGGAATCTGTGAAATGAAGGTATCATGGTAAGGTGTTACTTACTTGCCTTTCACCAGTGCTTCCTGAAGCTTTCTTCCTATTCTAAGAACAGAGGAGGGTGAACCTCTATAGTTTGTGCCAACACGAAATTCCTTTAAAGTCTTTGTTTTAAATATTGGTGCAAATCATGCCTTCTATTTCATAATTTGCTGTTTCACATTATGAGAATGTTTTTATCAAAATTATTCAATTAATTAATTGACTTCCAGGAAGATATTCCATGATATTTCTATAGCTTTATATACCTTATGGTATCAGCCACTCACCCCTACAGGCATTCTTATCGCAAGTAGAATGGCACAGCTTCTAAGGGATCTATTTCTCTCTGGGTTAATTCTAAGGAAAATCATGTCAGCCTGAATCCAGAATCTCTTTCTCCCAACTAAAACGTTCTGCTCATGTAAGAGAAAAAAAAAAAAAAAAAAAAAAAAAAAAAAAAAAAACTGTACTAGTGCAAAAGGCATCTTAACCCTCCATTGCTATTCTACACCAGTTCCAGATGTGTTTAATAGGCAAACAATGCCTGAGGTTAATGTAAAAGTCTTTTGTCTGTGTTGCCCTAGCAACACTTGGTAACTAGATGCAAAAATTGTATTTAAAGATACCAGGGCAGAAGCTCAAACAGATCATAAAGCACACAAGTGAATGGTATTGTTACTACATCATGTGGGCCATTTTCCTCTCAAGTTATTGTTGGCTACTTGCCCTCATGGAAGCTCACCTCCCACTTTAGTCGAGATTCTCCTTCAGTTTGCTGCTGAAATTTGACATTTCACTAGCTAGAAAAGTGCACAATTATGAGGACAGCTGAAGTTTCATCATGTAATCCTAATTTCAAATCATCTATGAAAACCTTAATTTGAAAACTCCAGGCCAGGCACGGTGGCTCATGCCTGTAATCCCAGCACCTTGGGAGGCTAAGGTGGGCAAACCACTTGAGGCCAGGAGTTCGAGACCAGCCTGGCCAACATGGCAAAACCCCATCTCCACTAAAAATACAAAAATTAGCCAGGCATGGTGGCAAGCACCTGTAGTCCCAGCTACTGAGGAGGCTGAGGCAGGAAAATCACTTGAACCTGGAAGGCAGAGGTTCCAGTGAGCTGAGAGAGTGCCACTGCATTCCAACCTGGGTGACAGAGAAAGACTGTTTAAAAATATATATATAGGGCTGACTCTTTTTGGACTCAGCCCACCTGCACCCAGGTGAAATAAACAGCCATGTTGCTCACACAAAGCCTGTTTGGTGGTCTCTTCACGCAGATGCGCATGAAATTTGGTGCTGTGACTCGGATCGGGGGACCTCCCTTGGGAGATCAATCCCCTGTCCTCCTGTTCTTTGCTCCGTGAAAAAGATCCACCTACGACCTCAGGTCCTCAGACCCACCAGCCCAAGGAACATCTCACCAATTTTAAATCGGGTAAGTGGCCTCTTTTTACTCTCTTCTCCAACCTCCCTCACTATCCCTTAATCTTTTTCTCCTTTCAATCTTGGTGCCACACTTCAATCTCTCCCTTCTCTTAATTTCAATTCCTTTCATTTTCTGGTAGAGACAAAGGAGACACGTTTTATCCATGGACTCAAAACTCCAGCGCCGGTCATGAACTGGGAAGGCAGCCTTCCCTTGGTGTTTAATCATTGCAGGGATGCCTCTCTGATTATTCACCCACGTTTCAAAAGTGTCAGACCACACAGGGACGCCTGCCTTGGTCCTTCACCCTTAGCGGCAAGTCCCGCTTTTCTAGGCGGCAAGAACCCCCAATCGCTTATTTCTGTGCCCCAATCTCTTATATCTCTATGCCCCGATCCCTTATTTCCACGCCCCAACCTATCTCTGTACCCCAATCCCTTATTTCCGCACCCCGACCTCATATCTCTGTGCCCCAACCCTTTTCCTGCTTTTCTGGAGGGTGAGAACCCCCAAACCCCTTCCTGTGTCTCTACTCTCTCTTTTCTCTGGGCTTCACTATGGGCAACCTTCCACCCTCAATTCCTCCTTCTTCTCCCTTAGCCTGTGTTCTTAAGAACTTAAAACCTCTCCAACTCTCACCTGACCTAAAATCTAAGCATCTTATTTTCTTCTGCAATGCTGCTTGACCCCAATACAAACTCGACAGTAGTTCCAAATAGCCAGAAAATGGCACTTTCAATTTTTCCATCCTGCAAGATCTAAATAATTCTTGTCGTAAAATAGGCAAACGGTCTGAGGTGCCTGACGTCCAGGCATTCTTTTACACATTGGTCCCCCTCTAGTTTCTGTTCTAAAAGCAATTCCTCCCAAATCCTCCTTCTTTCCCTCCCGCCTGTCCCCTCAGTCCCAACTCCAAGCGTCGCTGAGTCTTTCCAGTCTTCGTTTTCTACAGACCCATCTGACCATCTAACCTCTCCCCTCCTCCTCAGACTGCTTGTCACCAGGCCGAGCTAAATCCCAGTTCTTCCTCAGCCTCTGCTCCTCCACCCTATAATCTTTTTATCACCTCCCCTCCTCACACCCGGTCCAGTTTACAGTTTCATTCTGTGAGTAGCCCTCCCCAACCTGCCCAGCAATTTCCTCTTAAAAAGGTGGCTGAAGCTAAAGGCACAGTCAAGGTTAATGCTCCTTTTTCTTTATCTGACCTCTCCCAAATCAGTTAGCGTTTTGACTCTTTTTCATCAAATATAAAAAACCCAGCCCAGTTCATGGCTCGTTCGGCAGCAACCCTGAGACGCTTTAGAGCCCTAGATCCTAAAAGGTCAAAAGGCCGTCTTAATCTCAATATACATTTTATTACCCAATCTGCTCCTGACATTAAATAAAACTCCAAAAATTAGAATCTGGCCCTCAAACCCCACAACAGGACTTCATTAACCTCACCTTCAAGGTGTAAAATAATAGAAAAAAGTTTCAATTCCTTGCCTCCACTGTGAGACAAACCGCAGCCACATCTCCAACACACAAGAACTTCCAAACGCCTGAACTGCAGCAGCCAGGTGTTCCTCCAGAAGCCCCTCCCCCAGGAGCTTGCTACAAGTGCCAAAAATCTGGCCACCGAGCCAAGGGATGCACGCAGCCCAGGATTCCTTCTAAGCCATGTCCCATCTGTGCAGGACCCCACTGAAAATCGGACGGTTCAACTCACCTGGTAGCCACTTCCAGAGCCCCTGGAACTCTGGCCCAAAGCTCTCTAACTCCTTCCCAGATCTTCTCGGCTTAGCAGCTGAAGACTGACGCTGCCCGATCGCTTCAGAAACCCCCTAGACCATCACAGATGCTGAGCTTCGGCTAACTCTCACAGTGGAAGGTAAGTCTGTCCCCTTCTTAATCCATACGGAGGCTACCCACTCCACATTACCTTCTTTTCAAGGGCCTGTTTCCCTTGCCTCCGTAACTGTTGTAGGTATTGATGGCCAGGCTTCTAAACCTCTTAAAACTCCCCAGCTCTGGTGCCAAATTAGACAATACTCTTTTAAGCACTCCTTTTTAGTTATCCCCACCTGCCCAGTTCCCTTATGAGGCCGAGACACTTTAACTAAATTGTCTGCTTCCCTGACTATTCCTGGACTACAGCCACATCTCATTGCTGCCCTTCTCCCCAACCCAAAGCCTCCTTCGTGTCTCCCTCTCATATCCCCCAACCTTAACCCACAAGTATAGGACATCTCTACTCCTTCCCTG
This sequence comes from Nomascus leucogenys, assembly GCF_006542625.1. Classification (NCBI taxonomy): domain Eukaryota; kingdom Metazoa; phylum Chordata; class Mammalia; order Primates; family Hylobatidae; genus Nomascus; species Nomascus leucogenys. The sequence goes on along the minus strand of NC_044393.1, from coordinate 85,052,769 downwards.
GCAACCGATCACATGCCCATTACCATCCTATTAAAACCTAATCACCTTTACCCCACTCAACGCCAATATCCCATCCCACAGCACACTTTAAAAGGATTAAAGCCTGTTATCACTCGCCTGCTACAGCACGGGCTTCTAAAACCTATAAACTCTCCTTACAATTCCCCCATTTTACCTGTCCAAAAACTGGACAAGTCTTACAGATTAGTTCAGGATCTGCGCCTTATCAACCAAATTGTTTTGCCTATCCACCCTGTGGTGCCCAACCCGTACACTCTTTTGTCCTCAATACCTTCCTCCACAACTCACTATTCGGTGCTTGATCTTAAAGATGCTTTTTTCACTATTCCCCTGCACCCCTCATCCCAGCCTCTCTTTGCTTTCACTTAGACTGACCCTGACACCCATTAGGCTCAGCAAATCACCTGGGCTGTACTCCCGAAAGGCTTCACAGACCCCATTACTTCAGTCAAGCCCAAATTTCATCCTCATCTGTTACCTATCTCGGCATAATTCTCATAAAAACACACGTGCTCTCCCTGCTGATCGTGTCCGATTAATCTCTCAAACCTCAATCCCTTACAAAACAACAACTACTTTCCTTCCTAGGCATGGTTAGTGTGGTCAGAATTCTTACACAAGAGCCAGGACCCCACCCTGTAGCCTTTCTGTCCAAACAACTTGACCTTACTGTTTTAGCCTAGCCCTCAGGTCTGTGTGCAGCAGCTGCTGCTGCTTTAATACTTTGAGGCCCTAAAAAATCACAAACTATGCTCAACTCACTCTCTACATTTCTCATAACTTCCAAAATCTATTTTCTTCCTCATACCTGACGCATATACTTCCAGCTCCCTGGCTTCTTCAGCTGTACTCACTCTTTGTTAAGTCCCACAATTACCATTGTTCCTGGCCTGGACCTCAATCTGGCCTCCCACATTATTCCTGATACCACACCTGACCCCCATGACTGTATCTCTCGGATCCACCTGACATTCACCCCATTTCCCCACATTTCCTTCTTCCCTGTTTCTCACCCTGATCACACTTGGTTTATTGATGGCAGTTCCACCAGGCGTAATCGCCACACACCAGCAAAGGCAGGCTATGCTATAGTACAAGCCACTAGCCCGCCTCTTAGAACCTCTCATTTCCTTTCCATTGTGGAAATCTATCCTCAAGGAAATAACTTCTCAGTGTTCCATCTGCTATTCTACTACTCCTCAGGAATTATTCAGGCCCCCTCCCTTCCCTACACATCAAGCTTGAAGATTTGCCCCCACCCAGGACTGGCAAATTAGCTTTACTCAACATGCCCCGAGTCAGATAACAAAAATACCTCTTAGTCTAGGTAGACACTTTCACTAGATAAGTAGAGGCCTTTCCTACAGGGTCTGAGAAGGCCACCGCAGTCATTTCTTCCCTTCTGTCAGACATAATTCCTCAGTTTAGCCTTCCCACCTCTACACAGTCTGATAACAGACCAGCCTTTATTAGTCAAATCAGCCAAGCAGTTTTTTAGGCTCTTAGTATTCAATGAAACCTTTATATCCCTTACGGTCCTCTGTCTTCAAGAAAAGTAGAACGGACTAAAGGTCTTTTAAAAACACACCTCACCAAGCTCAGCTTAAAAAGGACTGGACAATACTTTTACCACTTTCGCTTCTCAGAATTCAGGTCTGTCCTCGGAATGCTACAAGATACAGCCCATTTAAGCTCCTGTATAGACATTCCTTTTTATTAGGCCCCAGTCTCATTCCAGACACCAGACCAACTTAGACTGTGCCCCCAAAAACTTGTCATCCCTACTATCTTCTGTCTAGTCATACTCCTATTCACCGTTCTCAACTACTCATACATGCCCTGCTCTTGTTTACACTGCCAGTTTACACCATTTCTCCAAGCCATCACAGCTGATATCTCCTGGTGCTATCTCCAAACCGCCACTCTTAACTCTTAAAGTAAATAAATAACCTTTGCTGGCAAGGCTATGCTGAACCTCCTTAGGCATGCTCTAATTAGATGTCCTAGGTCCTCCCAATTCTTAGTCCTTTAATATCTGGTTTTCTCCTCTTATTCCGTTTAGTTTTTCAATTCATACAAAACTGTATCCAGGCCATCACCAATAATTCTAAATGACAAATGTTTCTTCTAACAACCCCACAATATCACCCCTTCCCACAAAATCTTCCTTCAGCTTAATTGCTCCCACTTTAGGTTCCCACGCCGCCCCTAATCCCACTTGAAGCAGCCCTGAGAAACATCGCCCATTATTTCTCCATACCATCCCCTAAAATTTTCGCCGTCCCAACACTTTACCGCTCTTTCATTTTATTTTTCTTATTAATATAAGAAGAAAGGAATGTCAAGCCTCTGAGCCCAAGCTAAGCCATTGCATCCCCTGTGACCTGCACGTATACATCCAGATGGCCTGAAGTAACTGAAAATCCACAAAAGAAGTGAAAATAGCCTTAACTGATGACATTCCACCATTGTGATTTGTTTCTGCCCCACCCTAACTGATCAATGTACTTTGTAATCTCCCCTACCCTTAAGAAGGTTCTTTGTAATTCTCCCTACCCTTGAGAATGTACTTTGCGAGATCGACCCCCTGCACCCAAAATATTGCTCCTAACTCCACCGCCTATCCCAAAACTTATAAGAACCAATGATAATCCACCACCCCTTGCTGACTCTCTTTTTGGACTCAGCCCACCTGCACCCAGGTGAAATAAACAGCCATGTTGCTCACAAAAAATATATATATATATATATACAGAAAAAGAAAAATCCAGGCTCCATTGCTACTCCCTTACCACTTCTCCATCCAGTCATCCCACCCTGCCTTTTCTCTTGTTAAGTCAGATCTCTGTTGTATTGGTTTTCTATTGCTTCAGTAACTAAATTATCACAAATTAGGTAATTTGACTTCAAACAACACACGTTCATGATCTCACAGTCCTGGAGGTCAGAAGTCTGGCATAGTCTCATTGGGCTGAAATCAAGGTGTTCACAAGGCTGTGTGACTTTCTGAAGGCCCTACTGGTCATCCTCATCCTCACCTCTTCCAGCGCTAGAGGCCCCTGCCATTCCCTGGTTCATGGCCCACTTCTTTCATATTCAAAGCTGGCAACACAGCATCTCTCTGACCTTTCTCCCATCATTGCATCTCCTTTTGATCACATCCTACAAATGTTCTCCACTGTTAAGAAGCCATGTGATGGGTTTGGGCCCACCCAGATAACCCAGGATAATCCCCCCAATTTCAATCTCCCACTAACTTAATCACATCTACAAAATCCCATTTGCCAAGGATGGTAACATATTGACAGGCTCTAGGGATAAGGGGTGGAGCAGAGGAAGTATTGTTCTAGTCCACTGCACCTACCCTTAACAAAATATTCTTCCTCATCCTGGGATAAATCATTAAAACAAGTTCAAAAATATTTGAAGAGTTAAAAAAAAAAAACAAATTAAATACTAGTGTGTCAATAAGGAAAAAATGAACAAAATTATGCTGAGGCACAGCAAGCTTCTCCTTTTCTACATCATTTTCTTCCCTGTGAAAGATGTTGGTTAGATGAGTAGAATATAATCTTCCCCTGCAGCAACCATGTAAGCCATCCCCAACATTCTGTGAATACAATGTCTATAAGTGAACAACTAATCTTACATCATAGAACATAGTGAACACAATGTCTAACAATTAACAACTAATATTACATCTCAACAGCCCTTCTATGAAGGCTAAATCTATATAGAATTGTCAAATTACATTGATACTTGTAGAATTTTCCTGAAGATAAAAAAATCAGATGTTCCTGGACTATGAACTGAGTCCTGCATTGATCAGAATGGTAGGGTAATTGTCTCATATCTAGGAAAATTCTTCAAGATGCTAAGATAATTTTAACTCCAAACTCTGAGCTATTGAAGTGGCTTATTTCTATATAAAATAAATTTCTGCCATAACCTTGTCAACACAATATTTATATTCCTCATCAAGTTGAAGTAGTAGAGGTATATCTTTCTTCTGGAGCAGAGAGAAATAAAGAATGCTTACCTCTGGCTTTTTACAAAATGTTAAGATTACAAAATATGCATTTGGGATATCATGAGAGTCTTAGAAAAATGAATAGCATAGTGTTTGGGGGGAAATAGTCATCTATTTTTCATGCTATAAAGATATTCATTTATTTTTCATGTTATAAAGATATTCTGTTCCAAGCTCACTTCCAAACCTTCCGCCTTTTTGAAATTTCTTGAGAAATTTACATGCAAATTCTTAATCAGGAGGCAGCTTTTACAGTTAAGTACAACCAAGATTTATTGTTTCTCCTTCCTCTGTGAAAATATCTCCATTAGTGCCCCATTTGATTTTCTAAAAGACTAAGGAAAACAAACATTTGTGAATATTTTTTGACTTTTAATATAGTGTAAGCAATCACTTCAGGGTACCTCTGACACCTTCTCCCCTGCAACTGCCAGTGACATCCTCACCCATTACCATCACTCCACCAAGAACTAACAGCAAGCTAATGTAAACCGTGAAAATGAGTCTCAGAGAGGTGCTGATAAAAAGAAACTGTCGGCCTGTACTCCCAGCTACTCAAGAGGTGGAAGCAGGAAGATCACAGGAGGCCAGGAGTTTGAGGCTACAGTGCCCCATGACCACGCCTGTGAACAGTCACTGCACTCCACCCTGGGCTACACAGCAAGAGTCCATCTTTAACAAAACATTAAAATTTTTTTTTTTTTTGTGATGGAGTCTCGCTCTGTCACCCAGGCTGGAGTGCAGTGGCGCGATCTCGGCTCACTGCAAGCTCCACCTCCCGGGTTCACGCCATTCTCCTGCCTCAGCCTCCCGAGTAGCTGGGACTATAGGCTCCTGCCACCACTCCAGGCTAATTTTTTGTATTTTTAGAAGAGACAGGGTTTCACCGTGTTAGCCAGGATGGTCTCGATCTCCTGACCTCATGATCCACCCACCTCGGCCTCCCAAAGTGCTGGGATTACAGGCGTGAGCTGCCGTGCCCGGCCAAAAATTTTTTAAAACAATAAAAAGAAAGGAGCAGAGAAAAGGAGCATCAAGAGTTAAAGTCACAGGGAAAAGTGAAAACAATGACTATGTCACTCTAAAAGCATCAGCACCCAGAGCAATGCCTGGCATCTATGAATTTATTGAGTTCAACTCAATAAATGTTTATTGAATAGTGAGACTCCTTGAACAATTTCTCACTACAGCCATGAACAACCTGCTGTCACAGAGACAGTGTGTCCAGAGATAATAATATCCACTGGAAAGGAATTGGCAAGGTGGGTGGTTATGTTCTGGTCACAGCTCTGTTACAAGTAGATGTATAATTTTAAGAAAGTTACCTCAATGTTCTGGATATATGATTTCTTAGCTGAAAAATGAAAGGTTTGGACTATAGCAGTAAGATTTCTTAATATGCAAATTCTACAATTCCTACAACACAAGAAGGAACGCAGTTATTATAGTAGTGTGTCCTGGCCTTAGACCAGAGTCATATTCTACCTTCTTCCCTCACACTGTGTATGGCTGTGATGTCCAACTCTATACTGCCACTACCTCTGGCCCTATCTTAGTTCCTCCAATCGCAGGCCCAGCCAGTGTAGAACCATCATTAACATAAGTGGCTGGCCTGCTTAGGGACATATTGAAAACCATTCTCCCTCAACTTCCATTCCCAAAGACTTTGTACCCATTCCTTCCTCCCTTTTATTCTTCTTTTTTTTTCTTTTTTTTTCCCAGTATGGAAATGACCCTGCTGGTATATACAAAAGCCAGTTTGTTTGGCATGGTGCTAATGACATCAAGAATACAAGGAAGGTTTAGCATCTTTCTGTTTCATGAGCAGCCACTGAACTTTAATCATGGCTTAGCCTAGCTATCTGTGGGCTATTAGTCAGGCCTCATGCAAAGTCGATCCTGGAAAAACATTCCCAAGAGCATTCCCCATTGCAATAGTGAGTCCTAATAGACATACAACAAAAGGAAGCAGCTATCTCTTATCTCATCTCTTTCACTTAATTCTGGCATCAAAACGTCAGGTTTCTCACAAACAGACTGAAAAAATATATATTATCTATGATTTATAAGGCCAAATTCAAGACAAGAAAACATTTATTTAAGCAGGTTCTTGAATATTCAGCCTTAAATAAAAGATAGAAAACCTCCTGAATATTTTACTACAAGGTCCCCTAAGGATCTCGAAACACACAAATACACACAAATCATCTTCAGGAATCCTTACTGAAACGCATTAACCTCTTCCACTCTGACCTGTTCCTGAGATATGTTCAAGTTAATTTGTTAGTAAAATACCATTTTAAATAAAGAATGCTTTTAATGCAAACCAGAGAAGTAGAGCTCAAGTCCACCCTCCTGCCTCATTTTCACTGATCAATCAGTAACCATTATAAACACTGAATGAATTACACGGCTTCTTCAGGGAGAAAATACAGGCAAGGAAAACAAGCTTTTACTCTACGGACGTGACTTTTTAAAATAAATTTCAGAAGAAAAGGCTTGGGTTCATTAATTTTAAATCTGCTGAAAAGTTAAATTAGTGGCACAGCATAATAACTCTTGAGTCTAATTTATCAACACAGAATTTAAGTATGCAAATTTCAGGAGGAATGAGTCAGTAAGGTTGACTTTCTCCTAAATTAGTAATCAACTAGTTGTTCCAGATCTGAAATTGACTAAAGTCAACTTGTTCAAGAAAATATCATAATAGATACTCAAATAACAATTATTTTAGCAGCTTCAAGTCTCTTAGGTTCTACATTCTGCCTAATCAGAAAACTGACCTACCTCTTTTCTCTACAAAAGTTTGAGGCTGAACACTTAATATGATGCAGTGTCTCCCCAAGAAGATTGAAGGATTCAAATCAACCATCCAGATATCCTGGGACTTTGTTTCCTGGAGAAAGACAAAAGGAAGATCTTGAAACCAACTAGCTTTGATTTTATAAAATGATCTCCTTCAGATCCTAATTATATTTTAAGGGGAATAATTGAGAGAATTACATAAATTTCATCTCATTAGATAATGTAGGGTATTTTACATCAAGCAACAGTATATTGAATCTTGCATAATAAGTCAAAATAATGATGATAAAATTAAAATCAACTTACAGAATAAACCTCTGGGAGAGAAGTCCCTAAAGTAAGAACATCAAACTAATATTTAGAATCTGCATATTTTACAGATCATACGCCAGCAGAGACATCCATTATTTTCCTGTATCTAGTCACAGCTTACAATTGAGTTTCTCACAATAGAATGAAAAGAGAAGGTCATAGTGTCTTAAACACAGTATTGAGCAAAATCTAAAATGACCTCAAATTGATGGCAAACAGAAGTACAAATTAATTTCATCATATTGCTCTATTCTTTCATAAAAACAATCTGAAATATGGCGATAGAAGTGGAATTTGATCTGGGATGATGCTATATGCTGAAAGAGAGGTCGGGTCAGGATTACGGAGGAGAAGGAAAGGATGCAGTCGGCCAGAAAGCATCCTGGGAACAATGGGTGCTGAGAACCAGGAGGAAAGCAAATACTAAGATCAGCTCTCCTCAATTCTCCTTTCAGGATTTTGAATCCTCGAAGTTATAAAACTAGTGATATTTAGTTTTATTTCCATTTGTTTGGGATGTACCATCATTGGCCCGATTTTCCCTCAAACAGCTGGGAATGAGAGATACAGCTACGGCAGGATACCTACTACTTCTATCTGCTTTCCAACCCTGGTATGATTGGTCATCATACAGCTTCCTAAGGTGATTAGACCCTGAACTTAGCAAAAGTAGCCACAAACAGGTATCTTTTTCCCTCAATCTTATTTTCAGAAACTACTGGAAGTGACCAACACAAGCACAAATGTTTCTCTCAGCATGAAGACATGTTCGTAGATTTTAGATTTTTTTCAATCACTGGAAAAGGTGTGCCTACCAACAATTTACAGCAAAAAAAGATTCTGAATAGGTATGCCCTTTGAGAAACTCTTGTCAGCAATGATCCTCACTGTTGACTTTCAACTCTTCCTTCCAAACACTCAGGATCCTATGTGGATTCTCAACTCAATGTTCTTAATGACTCAGGACTAGTTTCTTCTTGAAGAATCTGCTTGGCTCAGTTTAGGTTGGGTCATGGACTATCCCTAGATATATCGGAAGCAGCCCAGATGGTGTATATACAGGTGTCCACTTGCATTTCTCAGAGAAGGAGGAGTTGTTATAAGCTGGGGATGATCAGACAGTAGGTAACTGCCTCAGTCCTTGAGATTTTGGTCCTAGCTATTCTGGTCCTGCTAACCCCCAATACAGCCTCTATGATATTCCTACATAGTTCTACTACCCCACCACTGCAGTGCTGGCTGTGAAATGACAAGCCAGAAAACCTACACATGGCTGTAGTTTCCCTATCGACAAGAGACTGTCAATTCATTGATGAGAAAACATTTCATTAAAAATAATTCTTTATATATACAGAGCACTTGACAGTCCACAAATCACTTTCATGGGTTATATGACAGAATCCACACAACAACCTTAGGAGATAGAAAACGTAACTTTTATCTCCCTTAAAAGAGCAAACAAACTCAGAAATGCTACTTGACTTGTTTACAATTGTAGAATTAATACAGAATAGAGACAGAACTTGAGCCCAGGACTCCAGACTCCAAGGCTGAACATGTTTTCCAAGGTGCCACGGGGCCTCTCACTTCAGCAGTGAAGAAAAGCAAATCTGCAAGCCCAGCACACACCACCTGGGATGCTTACAGACCGCATACAACACAATACCGCAAATCGGTGGAGACTCAGTAAGGCCAGAACCCCACCACTGGCCTACCTTCTAGACTTGGGTTTACTAAAGGATAACCTTTGGTTCAGCAGACTCCTCCACATTCGAAGTAGTATGTCAGTCATACAATGAGGTCTAAAACAGCAAATCTCTAACCCACAGCTTATTAGAATCCTTTATCAAGTATTATTAAAATACTGATTCCTAGACCAAGACCTCCTAATTCAGAGTCTCTGGATATATAGCCTAGGAATATGGACTTTTTAAAAAGCTCTAAAGGAGCTATTGATCAAACCGAAGGTTGTGATCCACTTTTCTTAAATACAATCAACTCTGCATATCAATTATACTCCTAAAGTAACTACCAATTAAAGGGAGGGGAGATTCAAGGCTTACTGGATATGGCAGTAATAGGCTTAATGTTGTTGTAATAAACAATTTTCAGTTTTCATAGCCAGAGTTCTTCCTACTTCTAAGAACTATAATTATTCTCCCTCTTGGAAAAGTCATGTTAAGAGGGAGTCATTCTCCTCTACCTTCTGCTATGCTTATGACTGAGGCAGTGCTCATTAAAAGATAAGTAAACAATTTGCCTGGCTTAGAAACAACCTGAAATAGTAATAATAGAAATTTCTGCAAATGCAAGGAGGCAGAGTTGCTTGGAAGACCCATGTGAAGCACTGCAACTTGGTTTATTCAGCTGGGGGCAGTGATTGGGAAGTGGACAGTGGACAGATGTGTCCAGGTCCAGAAGTAGCCCCGGGGAACACACTTTTATCAGCAAATACTTCAAGCCATCTGCATGTGTAACAAACCAAAGCGGGAAAAAAAGAAAAAAGAAACCCCTGCAACTAGCGCTAACCTTCAACTAACCCCTATAGACATACATTAATCAGACTTTTCATCTACTTACAGATATCACCAAAGAACAGACACCATTTTGTGTAACTGACCATGACGCTCTGTGTTGGCCGCTCTAAATTTTAGGTCTCAATTTAGAGTGTACTCCTAGCAAAATGTTAGAAGTTTTTAAAACATCCATTGGTTCATTCCGTTTACTAATCTCATCTGGCTTCATCTTATTTTTTTCAATCTTTTATTCAATTGCTTGACCTACTTATATTTAATTATATTTTATCTTGTTACATGCTATATATTTTTATAAGTTGTCCCACATCCTTTTAAGAAACAAGGAAAAAGGGGAAAGACCAATGAGAAAGAGAAAGGGGGTGGGGAGAAGGTAGGAGGGAAAGAGTGAGAGAGAATATTCTAGAGCAGGGGTCCCTAACTCCTGAGCCATGGACCACTACCAGTTCGTGGCCTGTTAGGAATCGGGCCGCCCAGCAGAAGGTGAGCAGCAGTCAAACATTACCGCTGGGGCTCCCTCCCGTCAGATCAGCGGTGGCATTCGATTCTCAGAGGAGCGAGAATGCGCATGCGTGGGATCTAGGTTGCGCGCTCCTTTTGAGAATCTCATGGCTCTGAAACAATCCCCCTAACCCCGTCCGCGGAAAAATTGTCTTCCATGAAACCAGTCCCTCGTGCCAAAAAAGTTGGGGACTTCTGTTCTAGAGCAGCTGCAGCCCCAAAATCTCCAACTTTACTGAACGCTTGTATTATTTACTAAGTACAGATGCTAGTCTTATAAAGCTGGGTATCATATTACTTCAAGTTATTCATAACTCATTGCTGTGGTTTTCTAAAACTGTGTTTATCTGTTCTAAGAAATAAGATTAAATATCCTTACTTTTTTTCAACTTAGAACTGTAAAATAAGTGAAGGGGGTACAATTCATTTATTTATTTAGCAAAAGCACTTTCCACACATTGTATGTTAGTCTGTCTCCCCTGAAGACATGTGACTCTTGCCCATCACAGTATCCTGGCACAAGGTAGCCATTCAATAAATTTTTTGTTGAATTAATGAATATGACCAAAGCAAAGCCATATTTGGGGATGCAATCATGCCTAAAACAGGTCCTCAGCTGTCTGACGTTCACAGTCTAACAGAAGGATAAAACATATATGCAAGTATATACAGATGATTGTTACGAAGGTACCGTGTGATAAGTATATGAATGGTAGAGAAAATAAGTGTTATAGAAATCCCAAGATGAAATAGCTTTTTTTTCAGGAGAGCACACAGAGAAGGATTCATGGAAAAGGTGCATTTCACTAGCTGGAGGCGGCAAAACACACTCTTTTTTTTTTTTTTTTTTTTGAAACGGAGTCTTGCCCTGTCACCCAGGCTGGAGTGCAGTGGCATAATCTCGGCTCACTGCAAGCTCCGCCTCCCGGGTTCATGCCATTCTCCTGCCTCAGCCTCCCGAGTAGCTGGGACTACAGGCGCCCGCCATCACGCCCAGCTAATTCTTTTGTATTTTTAGTAGAGACGGGGTTTCACCATGTTAGCCAGGATGGTCTCGATCTCCTGACCTTGTGATCCACCCACCTTGGCCTCCCAAAGTGCTGGGATTACAGGCTTGAGCCACCGCGCCCGGCCAAAGCACACTCTTTTTAAGCAGAGAAAACCCCACAGGAGCGAAGGAAAAGTGGGAAAATGCAAATATCTTCAGGAGACAAGTTGAATTGGAACTGGGATGGAAAATAATGATTCGTGTGAAAGAGACTGTTAGCTATTTCCAACATCCATCATTCTTCCCTTCTTCTTTTTTTTTTTTTTTTTTTTTTTTTTTGAGATGCAGTTTAACTCTTGTCGCCCAGGCTGGAGTGCGATGGCACGATCTTAGCTTCGGCAACCTCTACCTCCCGGGTTCAAACAATTCTACTGCCTCAGCCTCCCAAGTAGCTGGGATTACAGGCGCCTGCCACCATGCCCAGGTAATTTTTGTATTTTTAGTGGAGACGGGGTTTCACCATGTTGGCCAGGCTGGTCTCAAACTCCTGACCTCAGGTGATCCGCCTGCCTCGCCTCCCAAAGTGCTGGGATTACAGGCATGAGCCACCACACCCGGCCACCCTTCTTTCTCAGTAACAGAAACTCTGATTTGAGCTGGTCCTCTTGCTGCCTCACTAAGAGAGAACTTCCCGTCCTTTCCAGATGGTAGGTGTATCCGTGGCATATTTTCTGGCCAGTGGGATGTAATCTGAAGTGTCATGTGAGACTTCCAGCAGAAGGGAACACATTCTTCTCTTCTTCCATTATGTGCCTCATAGTCATTAGTGTAGACTGAATTCTTAGCAGTCTTCCTGGACCATGAGAATAGGGAGAGTGAGGCCTAGAAGCAGCCTTGGTCCTTGAAGACTTCTTAGAGACACATACAAGTCCTGCCTATTTCCTGTCTTGTTTTACAAGAGAAAGAAGTAATTTCTATATTGCTCAAGACTCTCTCATATTGGGTTTTCACGTTGTGTGAAGCCAAACCTAATCCTAAGTGACACATTTAGAAAAATATGCAAGCACAACACACTCAACAAAAAATGAAAAATATAACCTTCTTCTCTTAAGTTGCTCAACTTTTCCACTCATCACTTTCTTGACTTTCCTAAACCCAGATGACACAGCTCTGCTACATTTAAGTAATGTTTACCACAAACATAGCTCCTGAGAAATCATCCTCAATAGCATCATCAAAAGCAATTTTCCAGTATCTGATTCTGGTATAAATCATTAAGATTTTTGCTTTGGTATGCCACAATTATAGCTAGGCAAGGCTGCAGCATGGAATTAATCAAGATGTAGTAACCAGGTCAGCTTCAAAGGACATAATAATTTCAGCAGGAGATGATGTCAAGGACAAGGGAGGGTGTGATGCTGAACTTGGCCATCAAGGCAAAAAGCTGCCCATCTCTAAGCAGGTATGAACCCTGGATTAAAAGAGACAATTGTGCATCCAGATAAAATCCTTATTTTTCTATCTGTAAAGCAAAATCTGTAGCCTTCTGAATAAGTGCAGAAGAGAATATTTCTGTAGTCGGAGCTCAATGAAGTATATTAAAAGACAGAGAGAGACACACAGAGACAGAGACAGACAGAGACAGACAGTGGTGGACAAGTCAGTTTGGGAATGGGTGGTGGTGATAAAGAACACGAGCCACATAGTGACAGGAAGGAACACATAAGCAAGGAGATTAGCAGTTCCCAGCTGATTAATCATCTAGCCCCCTCCTTCCTGTGGTCCCAGAAGTAATGTCAACATTTGCCAGTGACTTTCTTTGAAAGTCCCTTTTGAACGTTAGCAATGACTGCAGAGCAGGGACACATTGCCTCCTCCTCACTGCACCTCCAGTTGAACATTTTGCCAATTCAGCCCATGCCAAAACCCAACATTCAACCTCATCCTTCTCATTGTTTTCTTACTCACTATTAAAAACATCCCCCTAAAAACTCATGCCTTTATTAAAGTTAAAAGGCATTTATGCATCTATCTTTTGATCCTAGTAACCACTTAAATGAAGAAGCTGAGTCCCAAAAATTTCCATTTAATTGACGTTCCTTACAGATTGGTTTTTTGCAAGGCACCATTCAAGCTGCTGGAAGTGCTAGACAAGTTTACTGATGGAAAAGAAGGAAGAGAGGCAGAAAAAAGAAAGGAATCTGTACAAGCAAGGACAGAAGTCAAGGAGTGCAAGGTACACTCTAAAAACAGTGGCCTGGTTTGAACAAGTATCGGTTACCTACAGAAGAAAGAGATCAGGATAGAAGGGCAGGTGGGGTTTATAATGCAGAGGCCCTGAATGCCACAGAGAGAAGCTGTTTTTTAACTCAATGTGAAGCCAACGAATGTATCTGTGTAGGCTAATTACATGCTTTCAGAACTGGCTTTAAGAAACTAATCTGATAGCAATGTGCAGGTTGTATGCAAGTGGCAAAGCCTGCATCGAGGCAGAGGCTTTAGAAAAAAAAATGATGACATGACAAATACAATTTTCTCTCTCTCTCACTCATATATCTGCAATTGGTTTTTAATTTTGGGTTTTTTTTTTTTTCAACCAAATCTCTTCCTAAGCGGAGGTGTCTCTCACTTGTGGATTTTAATCCTACAAGGCTCTGCTTCTGCATGGCTGCCTTTGTGAAGCCTGACTCTGAGAAGCCCATGGGCACGACACCTATGGGACTCTGCTCCTCCAGCAGCTGCCCAGCATCACCACAAAACAAATATGTGTGACTGTTGACAGAAAGTAATAACCCTTCCAACAGCTGTCGAATAAATTGCCTATTAGCAGATCCCACACCATAATTCATGTCAGATCATGTAGATTCAGCCCTTATGAATGACTGGGAAAATCTTATCATTAAATGAAGTTCTATACCAAATCCTTAAGCATTTTCTTGTTATTTCCAGCTCATTCCTCCTTCAGGCTCATTCCTGAACTTTCTGAGAGCTAGAAGAATCAAAGACAAGCAAAAAGTTCATACTCTCTGTACACAGTTCCTCTGGGAAAGGGCCCCTTGGGTCCTTGGGATCTATATTTTAGAACCACAATTTAAATGCAGATTTTTAACTCCCATGTTGAGCAGGCAAGAAGGAGCTTCTGACTTGATTAAAATACTGATGCATAAATTTTATACTTAACATTTTTCTCCTATAGCATGAACCCAGCTAAGTGGAGATGTTTTTAATGAACTTTCAAGTCATGCATGAGGTTTCAAATAAGTTTTTCTTTTTCTAGATAGGTTTTCTAAGCCTTAAAGGAATAGGATTCTGGCGCTTTTTAAATAGCATTTTAACCACGTCTCTTACTGATGTATGTCCATAAGCTAATGGGACATTTGACCATTTGGTCTTGTGTGGGTGGAGGAGGCAGGAGAGCCAGGAGACAGGAGATAAAATGTGGGATTTGCAGTCAGGCTGCCCAGTGTTCTGCACCTTGGAGTTAGGAATATATCTGAAGCATTTTGAGCCCCAATTTCATCATTTACAAAAGTCAGGCTGGTTGCTGCAATGAAATGAGCTAGCAACTAGACATCACCCGAAACACAAAAATCACACAACAGACATCAATGCCTCACTCCTGCATTGAGTGCATCTTGTTATGCCACTTATTCAGTGAACCTGTAAAAATCACTCCAACAATCTGGTCCTCCATTTCCTTGCTTGTAAAAATGAGAAAGGTTAGAGTAGACGATCCCCTAGGTCCCTTCTAGTCCTAAAAAATGATGACTCTCTGATCCTACAGTAAGCATCAAAACTCATTAACCGATATGGGAACAAAAACTGTAAGTAGTGGGCAAACAGTGACAGGTGGCTCAGCATGAAAGAAAATGCACAGACAGCAAACAGGATGGGAAGTGAAAAGCTTGAGGGAAGTAGGGAAGGCAAGAAGAATTGAGGCAATTCCATCTTTTCTTCTTCTAGCTACACATAGGCTCTCACTTCAAGGAAAAGAAAGACAAGACGGGAGTTGGGGGGCATGAGAATGACATGGTGCTGGAGGTGGGGTAGACAGAAAAAGTCGATGAGAAACTCAAACAGAAGATGTAGTGTATACAACTTAAATACTATAAAAGATGTGCCATGTAAAACAGAAGATTTTCTAAGATACTATGCTACAGGCAACAGACCTTCTTACTAGCAATCCCAAAAGGACACTTCTTTTATTCTCTTTCTAACTTGAAGCCCTTAAAAGTCATGAAATGCAACCTTGAGATCTGAGTATAAATAACTCTCTCAAACAAATGCCTGTCTAATTCTATTTGATCTTATTCACAATGACTAGGCAATCTAGTAGACAAACAGGATGAGTGTCCCCCAGCAGCCAGGAGACAGTTGGTTTTAAAAATCGCAACGCCCATCATCCCCACTTCTTGAGTTGGAGGTCTTCCTTCATTACACATGGCAATTTTCTCGGGAATTCAGCAAGAGGCCAGCCTCAACCACAGGTAGCACTCAAGCAAAAGACAGGTGGCATTCTCCAAGAAAGTTCATCAAAGACATTCTTGGCATTTTATTACTGATATGGCCAATTTTTAAAAAAATAAATGCTGTTAATACTGAATTCAAATAGAACAATCATACTCATGCCAATTATCCAAAGGAAGCAAGATTCTTATGAAATACTTCCATAACTTAGTTAGAAATGTATTTTTTAAGGATTTATTTTAGAAACCACGCTCATGTGATATTTTGGTTTAAGATTTCAAAGCACGTTATCAACATGCTTTTAACTTTTTCCTGGTTGGGGTGAACGTAATGAGATTGTTATTGTTATTTTTAAAGGAATTGACAAATGAATACCTTTAAAATTTCTCATTTAAATTTCTAATTCAATAAATATCAATAGATATAAACCACATAAATAAAAGATCTTGGGTCCTTCAATAATCTTTACAAGGGTAAAGGATATAAAGACAAAAAAGTTTCAGAACCACTGAACTAAAATGTTATGAATCCCCTATAGCCTTGTGGTCACAGAATTCTTCTCACCTATTCCTTCCTCAGTTTCCCTTCCAAACATACCAGGTCATTGCTAGGCTGGGAATCCAGATTGTATCCTGGACTGCTTGACTAAGTCCTAAGTCCTAAGAACTCCTGCTCAACTTTCCCAATCTCTCTCTTAAGTGGCTCAATTCAGTTTCTCATAATAGATGACATGATAAAGCAGCTTCATCACAAGGGCATAGTTATCCAAAATGAATATTTTTCTGACATGCATTTTCATTTTAATTCATTTTAGCTTGTTAGCCTTCTCTGTTCTCTTTGTGACAGCAAAATTAAAATTGGAACTAATCCAAATATTCAATATTTCATGCATTTGCTCAAGTTTTTAGCTTATGAAAATTTGCACGTGTCTTTATGTATGAACTTTTAATTTAAGAGGTCATTAAATTATGTCAAACAAAGAACAGCCACTATTGTCTAAGAATGAATCATACTTTTTAAAATGTTTTAATTTTTTTAAGCCCATATGTGTTTTATTTCTATTGTTAGGATTTTTTTTCCTTCTAAGAAAAATAATCGATTATTTAAGAAAAAAATCAGAAAGCACAGAAAAACAAAAAGAACATTTATAGTAAAACTGTCCCAGAGTAATCTCATGTTAATTCTTTGGTAGTATCTCCCTTCCATAGATTCTAAATGCACAAATATATTCTTTTTATATGGACCCATTCCAGGCATGCCATTTTTATCTTCTTTTTTTCTTAAATAAGGTAGCATAGATATCAAGCTCCTCACCATGGCTTACAAACTCCCACATGCCCTGCCTACCTCTCCAACAAAATCTCATATCCCTCTGCCCTTTGAACATTAATACTCCAGCCACACCTGACTGCTTTCTGTTCCTCTGTCTTGCCAATTTTCCTCCCTCGGACCTTGGCACTTACTTGCTACTTCGCAAAGAAATACATCCCCCCAGCTCTTTGCAGGCCTGGGTCCTTCTCACCCTGTAGGCCTTGGCTCAAACATCACTTTCTCAGAGATACCTTTCCTGATCACCCAATCTAAAATAATGCTTCCCTCAACCCCCCACTTAAAACTCTATCATATTGTCCTCTTTCCTTCTTGTTTATTAAGGCCTTGTTCGCTGCTGTGTCTCATGTCTCAATAGTGTCGAGCACATAGTAGGCCCTCAACAAATGATTGTAGATGAATGAATGAATGAATGAATCTATCAGTTTGTGTAATATGTATCGCAAAACATCCCTTTTAATGATCCCCACTGTGTTCCATCATATAAATATAATAAACAGTTTAAAATATTCCATTATAACAGGTCAGACAAGAAAGAAACTGAGTAAGTAAAGCTGTAAAATGTGGAAAAATAGAAAATGCAAAACCATGCATAAAAAGTTGCCAAATTCACTCCTATGGATTCATCAAAATTGCCTTACCAATTGGTTGAATTGCCTAGACTATCTATTTTCTATGAGGCTGCCTTCAACAAGTAGTTTCCAGTACCCCTAAAGCCACTCATTAAAGATATGGATGAAACAAATGCATAGAATCATAAGCTACTACTCTTATCACTGGCCTGGACATGCCCCATTAGTAAGTCTTCATTATGGCTCCCCACACCCCACTTCTCCAGGGCCACTTGCATATCTTCCTTGCTCTGCAGACTGTGTGTCTTGTAAAGTCCCACCTTGATAACTGGTCAGTCTCCCCACAGACTTGCTGGGCAGGCCCTTTGTATCCCTTATATGGCATTTTCCGTCTACCATTTAATCATCCAGCAACACTTGGCATTAAAGACAGTTGTTACCTGGCTGAGTATTGTCAACACAGAGGCTCACACCAAGACAGGCCAGCTCTAGAATCTGGCCTCCTACCTACTACCCCTTCACTGCTCCTGCACCAGAACCCTCTCCTGTTGAAAGTATGGGCTAGATCTTTAACACAGAGCTGCTTCTTTGGTTTGTGGTAAAAGATGTTCTACAAATCAGCTGAAAAGACCTCTTGTTTCTCTATTAATTCTTTGAAGCTAAGACTTTTCCTTCTAATCTGGCCACTAATCTAAAATATGAGCCCAAGTTGATTTTTTTTGTTTATTCTTCACCTCACTTGACCTGCAATTAAAGTGCCTACCAGTTCCATTTTCTCTCAGTTACACATGATTAACCAATGCGGTCTTGAAAATGAATAGGAGCTGAAAGAGGGCTGTCTTTTGATAGAGCTTCCATCCTTCCCTTAGAGGTCCCCAGGTCTGTTTCCAATCAGAGAAATCCACAAGAGATTCTCCTTGGAATTCTTACTCACATACCACATTCCTGCTACATTTAATCTTTGTTTTTTTTTTCACCTGCAGATTCTCCTAAACTTCTTGGGAAACATGTAATGATATTTAATTTTAATTCTATGGCTACAATGGATTTTGCTGATTAGAAATGGAGGCTTCTTGATGCAGTACCTTAATCCTCTTTAAAAACAGCGCCTGGAGTTCTCTGCAGCTGTAAATTATAAAAACCAAAGCAGGATTAAAAAATACACATGCACTGCGCATAATTATTTAAAAGTGCAACACATCAGGCTTAAACAGTAATATAAATGCATCTTTGAGATAAATGAGGCATTAGTGGTATAAGTTCTGATTATTGGTTACTCTTCTCTGGTTTTAAGATGTGGTAAGAATATAAATCACTCCAAGGGGAAAAATTAACTCATATCTGTCTTGTCTCCTCTTGGATCAGGAGATAGACATAATAAACACGATGAATCCTTCTGCTTCTGTTACAAATAGGAGGAATTCCCCACCTGACCCATGGCCCCCCTGTTACCTGCCCTCATAGACCATGTCTTTTATTTCAGATTCATGTTTAAATTTATAATTTTATTTGGCACCAGACCATAAATTCTCTCAGGGTGGCCTTATTGTTATTCTCATCACAATCATACTCCTAGCAAAGAGTGATCAAACAATACTAGTTTGCCTGGGACTGTCCCAGTTAGGGCACTAAAAGTCTTGCATTCCAGGCAACCCCTCAGTTGCAGGCAAACTGGGACAATGGTTTCCCTATCCTAGCACCTAGTTCCATAAACAGCTTTTAAATGAAGGCACAGGCATAACAAGTAGCATATATCATTCCTAAAAGAAACAACATTCATGAACAATAGAATAGTTAAGAGCATGACCATGGAACTAGACAACCTGGGTCCAAATCCAAGCTCTGCCACTTCCCAGTTATGTGATCTTGGATTACTTCCTCTCTCTGTGTCTCAGTCCCTTCCTCTGTAAAATAGGAAGTTAATGGTAGCAGCCACAAAAGGATTTTTGAAAATCAAATTAATTAATGTAGGTAAAGTTGTTAGGTAAAGTTAAGTTGTTGAGAATAGTGCACAACACGTTTTATTAAAATTATGAACACATCTGGCTGGGCACAGTGGCTCATGCCTGTAATCCTAGCACTTTGGGAGGCCAAGGCAGGCAGATCACTTGAGATCAGGAGCTCAACATCAGCCTGGCCAACATGGTGAAACCCTGTCTCTACTAAAAATAAAAAAAAAAAAAAAAAAAATTAGCCAGGCATGGTGGCAGGCACCTGTAATCCCAGGTACTCAGGAGGCTGAGGCAGTAGAGTAACTTGAACCCAGGAGGCAGAGGTTGCAGTGAGCCGAGATCACGCCACTGCCCTCCAGCCTGGGGGACAGAGCAAGGCTCTGTCTCAAAAAAAAAAAAAAAAAAAAAAAAAAAAAAAAAAAATTAACACATCTAACATAGTACTTGGCTCCTAGTAGCTGTTAATAGATGACAGATTTTATTCTATTTAAATTATCATAAACAGGAACAACCCTGTGCCAAATTGTAAACTAAGTGAAATTGTTCTTCATTTCCTCTCATTTCTTTTTTCCAGGCTTGTCAAAAACCAGGTCAAGTGATTTCCTCCTGGGTGTTTATACAAGCTCTAGCTAACTCAACCCCCTCCCCCACTGTAGAACACTCTGCTTTTCCTCTCTCATAGGGCATGACAGTCTTTGGACTTGACCCTTCTTTGCTCATCAGCATGCATTTTGCATCCACTACTGCTTTCACCCTGTTACAGAACTGAGTTGGTGGTCACTAATAAATTCATTTATACTAAAATACCTCCTCCCCAACCTGCCTCACCTCCCACCCCAGGGATTTAATTTTCAAAGGGAACTCCCAGAGACCTCATGTCTTTTAATCTAGGGGAACTAATCTCTAATGATTGGGATTTGAGACTATGTGGGAGGGAGGACAGAATTTGGGAGCAGGGTCATTTCAATGGCGTTTCACAAATCACTATGAAACCAACTGCCTGCTGCGTGGAGAATTCATTTTGTTGGATGCTCTCTCCACAAATTCCTGCTTTGAGATACATATTTATCACTGATTAATACGTTCTGATGTTGATTCTATTGAAAAGCTGCTAGCAGACAAAGACATATCTCTTATCCTTGAGTAGAGGTGCAAGAAAAGTTCAAATACATAGAGAGAATGGAAGCTATCGCCCCACTACTCATTCATTAGGGTGAATTCCTGGAGGACAAGGTCTTAAGAGAGATGATTGAGGTGAAGCTCAGGATGAGTGAAGAACACTTCTACTTTGACCTTCACCTTTACCTGGGAAAGAAGTCTTAGAATTGCTGAGCCACACACAAAATTGTGATATAACTAAACATTAATTTATAATTTCTCTTTCATTGATAATCTTTTTCCCTTTAGTAGCCTGGACTCAGGCATTCAATACCAGCTAAACTCACTCTGATGACCCTCTTAAGTTTGTCTTTCTATATAATACTGCACACTTCCAACTCCCCTCTTCCATCAAAACTTGCTTGTCTCATCTCTTATTTCTTCAGCACCTTATTCTAAAGCAAATCTAATGAATGAAGTTGGGCTAAGAGCTGATGGATATTGGTTAGCATGTGACCCCTCTTATTTTTATTCCTTATTGCCTTAGCCTGAAGGCAAATTTCAAGTGTAATAAATTTCAAACATTTATAATAGGCATATCAAGGAAATATTTAATCAAGACTGTACATACCATACCCTAAAAGCATATCCCAGAGTTTTTACTGATAAAGAAGGTAGAATTTAATGTCAAAAGTCCTTCTTCCCATGGCAAGATTTTTGTAAAATATTGTTTTATTTTATATTTGATCACTACTTAAAAATAAGCCAACTTTAGTTTGAGATTTCAATTTTACAAAAAAAGAAGAAATGTGTTTAACAGCTCAAGTTGACACTTGGTGACCATCCCCCACCTTCCCAGTACTATTCTTTATATAAGAAAATTGATACAAACAATAATATGCCTGGGAACTCCAGGAACAAGACCCCCACCCTCCTTCCTTAATAAGCCTGGACAACTCTTACCCAAGAACTTGACCACAGACTATTGACAACAAAGCTTAATGAATAAAGACTTTCACAGAAGCTCTAAAGTTCAAGGTTAGCAACAAGAACCTCAACAGTAGTATTATTGGTTAACACATATCAATCAGTAACCTTAGTCAGAAAATGCCTCCAGTACACAACTCAATTATTTGGGTTGTAATGTAAGTCCCTTCGTTCAGTTTTCCAGAGGTCTAGAGAACCAAGGTGAGTCATCGGTTCTGACCTGTGGAGTGACGTCTTCATAGATAATGTCCTCTGGAGAACTTTAACTTATTCCCATGGCAAAATATTTTTCTTTCCCAACAGTCACAGAAGCTGAAATTTTTATTCATTTTTTCAGCTGAAGCTGAATTTCTCTTAAAATTCCCTGAAAGTTCCCCAGAAATGATAATACATTAACCCAATACCTATCATTAATACTTTTCATTGCTAGGAAGGATGGAACAAAAGGAAGAACACAGTATTCAGATCCAGAGGTTCTATCACCTAAGTGAGTAAATGAAGCAGCAAGTATTTTAACTGATGTATTGGAGTTTTCCTAATAAAGTAGAATTATATACAAGCATTATGGACTAAATTGTGTCCTCCTCAAATTCACACATTGAAGTTCCAACCCCTAGTCTCTCAGAAGGTAACTGAATTTGGAGATAAGGTCTTCAAAGAAGTGATTAAATTAAAATGAGGCTGGTAGGTGTGAGGCTCTAATTCAGTAAGACTTGTGTCCTTGTAAGAAGAGAGACACCAGGAACACACATGCAAAGGCCATGTGAAGACGCAGTGAGAAGGCGGCCATCTGCAAGCCAAGGAGAAAGGCTAAACCTGCCGAAACGTTGATCTTGGAATTTTAACTTCCAGAACTATGAAAAATTTAATTTCTGTTATTTAAGCCACTCAGTCTGTGATGTTTTGTTATGGCAGCCAGAGATGACTAATACAAGTATCTCACTTAAATATGAAAATAGCATTGCATCTGGCTCATTCCTAAGAACAGACACCATGTGTGTTGGGTTCAGTAGAGAATTTCAGTGCCCAGTGGTAAGCCTTCCTCAGTGCTCATGGTAAGCCTTCTCTTTATATATTTGTTGCCTAAATGAAATGATGGAGAGATAAATACATAAACAAGCTAATTGTATCCAGTATATTTAAAATGTTGCCTGACTGAAAGATAAATAGTGGAAAGCAGGAAGTATATGCTCTTCTCTGGCTGGTTGTCTGCTCTCCCTTGCTACTAATGGTATGTGGCTGACTACTTTCAGCCAACTCACTCAGAGCTCAAAGACGCCAACTTCTGCCACAAAACAATTTGCTGGCCTTAAACCACCAGATATTTTAGGTGGCAATCATATCTTTACTTTCTCTGTCTCTCTGTTTTTCCTCTCTGTCTGTGTGTGTCCCCACTCCCTCTGTGTCCTCCTGTCTCTCCATGTTCCTCTCTCTCTATGTTCCTGTTCTTGCAGCAGAATAATTTTATGGCAATGAAGAAATGGTAACAACCAACCAAAACAAAAAGAGCCTGATCTTGGAAGGCTGCTACAGAGATCCTTACAGTGACCACTTCGTACTCCTTTGGGTTGACTACATCAGCACACATCAAGTCCAACTGCCAGCGTCTGAATCTCATTGCTTGGGTGATGTTTATGACTGCCAAAACCCAGAGCCCCGAGTCCATGTGGTGCTAGATAATGAATTCCCCACATGTACACATTCACCGCCCTCCAGCTACGTTCAACCAATGACTAGCAGGAGTTGGTGTACGAACATGCTAGCCTCCTTACCCTTAGGTGATACAGCTCTGCATAGAAGGGTTAAAGGCCAGTTGTCCACATTAGTAACTTGCTAGGTAAGTTATCTTCATTTTCTGCCTTTCTTCCTGATTCATTTTCCCACTCTCCTTTCACATCCCAAGTAAACTACTGGTACCTGAATCCTTCACTCAAAGTCTGCTTTTGGGCAAAGACAAATTCAGCAGAACAAAACACACCTGGTTAAGAATCCTGGCTCTACCACTTACAAGCTTAGGCAACTTCATAATTTCCCTTGGTCTCAGTTTTTCTATTTCTAAATGGAAATGGTTAACACCTACTTTGTGGGTTTGAATGAAATAATAAATAACAATCTCCTGAACTGTGTCTGACATATTGTATATACCTAACAAGTTCAGGTTTTCCCTCTTCAAGTTTAACTCCCTGTGCAAGAGATTTCAAACCAGTAAACAGCTGTATCATTTAAATCTGCTATATGACAAACTACTCCCAATTGGGTGGCCTAAAACAACTTTATTTAGCTCATAATTCTTAGACTCAGCAGTGTGGGGTGGATTCAATTGGATGGTTTTCCTGCAGGCCTGAGCTGGGCTCACTTGGGCAAACGTGGGCAATAGCTAAGTGTTTGCTAGGGTGGCCGGGGTGACTGAACCATGTTTCCTGTCACCTAAAAGCCTAACCCAGCCTTCACATGGCGGCTCAAGTTTCCAAGAGCAGCAAGAGTGAACAGGTTGTTTTGTGTCATTTTTGCTACTGTCCCTTTGACCAAAGCAAGTCCTATGGCTTAGCTCAGATGCAAGGAATAAAGATTCCGCTTCTTGGTAGGAGGAGCTACCAAGTCACATCGCAAGGGTTTGGATATAGAGTGTAGACATTTGTGGCCATGTTTGTAATCTGTTAGGTTGGTGCAAACATAGTTGCGGTTTTGCCATTAAAAGTAATTGCAAAAACCACAAGTACTTTTGCACCAACCTAATACTACAGAAAATATGTCTGGCCTAGATCTGAGGTGCTACTAATGTGGGCAACTGGCCCTTAATTCCTATAGGCAGAGCTGTCTCACATAAGGGAAAGAAGGTTGGCATATTTCCATGCCAACTTCTGCTAGTCATTGACCGAAGGTAGCTAGACGGTAGCAAGATATCTGGGGGCCAGCAAAAATTAATGGTGAGATCCCCTAATGCTTGGTAACTTGCTAGATATTTAAAGGGCAGGTTGGCTCTCACAGGACACAAGAAGTCTTACTAACTTTAGGGGCAAATTTTAAGTCTAGTTTTTATCTTTGATCAAAGTTAGAAATCTTTGTTGGAAGATGATAAAGATAAAAGGTTTTTAAAATCCAAAAATATATTTGTTATACTACATTGTTCAGATGTGTTATCATTTTTTAACCATATTGATAGTCATATGAGTGGCTGAAATGAATGTTTATGCTTCTGAATGCAGGTATTCAAACAAACACATTCTTCAAGATTCTTGAAGATGTAACTATAGTCAATCCAGGGAACCATTTTAAGCCAAGAAGCCTCTTCCTTTCATCAAAGACCAATTAATTGCAAGCCCAAAGACTACATGAAGAAAATAGCAATAATTAGTGCCTTCTCATGAAAGCAAACCATTTTTCTAAGTTGATTATGGGTCATATTTACTCATCTTAATTTCAGTAATAATTACCTCTATAAAATTCCTTATAAAAACCCCTTTATAAAACTCTGCTTTATAAAAACTTTTGTAATAAAGAAGAAAAATTATAAATAACCTTGGGGGAAAACAGTACCATGGATTCAGTAAATTGCAAGGAGCATTTCTGGCTGGTGAACAAAATTTGGTCTGCCCCGTAAAGCCCACAGAGGTTTGGGGCATTAGCCATGAGATAGAAATAATTCTTATGCTGTTGTAATTGCGTTTATTTCCTATTAAACTGCCACATACTTCTGATATTGTGTTAGACTGTGTATAATTAGGATAAAAGAATTAAGGCTTGAAATCCTGCCTTCCAGGAAGTTATTATTCAGGAGAGGACCTAGGTAGTAGCAACAATCCCACACTCTTCCCCAGCCCATACGCAAGAGTAACCACAAGCAGCTCGAACAAGATTCATAAACTTTCTCTAAGAAATTCAGTCAGGACTCAGAGTAATGGCTAAGGCACATTATTCCATTAGGTTAGTGCAAAAGAAATTGCAGTTTTTTCCATTACTTTTAATGGTAAAAATGGCAATTACTTTTGCACCAACCTAATGGAATAATTTGCCTAAATATAACTCTCCTGTGTGCGTAGACAAGAGAAAAATTCAGCTCCCTGCCTTCTACCCAGAACCCCCTCTGGGCCCCTTTGGAGGGACACTTCTCTAAGGTAGGGCTAAAGACTTAGTCATCCACTCTGAATATGGAATCCAGAGTAGGACTTCTCTGAAGGTGGAACAAAGGGAAAGATCCAGATATAAGGAAACTCTGGGTTCAGCTAAACCATATCCAGAGACAGATTGCACAGTGAGATAAAACAGCCCCAAAGGGAGAGTGATCATATAAAATGAATGCTGACCATATAGAATGAACACATCCAAACCAGGATACTCCTAAGTATACCAGGACAGTAGGGGTAAGTGAGGGCTGCCCCCAGTTTGGGCGACCTTTATATGGGAGAGCTAATGATTTATCTGAAGACTTAAGAGAAACTTTTTCGGGCCTTGTGAAACACATTGATCCAACCAAGCTATGATAGAGCAGAAGTCAACTCTAACATATTACAGGGCCTCTTTAGCACGCAGCATCCCAGCAGAATTGTAACCAGCTACACACAGGGATACTGACAAGTGCAGCTCACAGCGTCACACAGGCACCATCCCTATGACTTTAGAGAGAATCAGGAAAATATTTAGAAGGCTCCTCATTCCCAGCCTTTGTTCTACTCTACTCACAATGTGAGCCACTAGCAGGAGAAAGAGAAGGATTTATATTCTAACACAAAGACTCAGTGGGGCCAAATTTGTGGTTTGGCAAAAGTGCTCAAATACTAAAATACCTTCTGAGAAGTCCCAAGAACTCTGACCCCCTTACAGACCTGTGGGGTATTTCCAGTAACTTATCTTCCTGCTCATGCATGGCTTCTCACATCCCCCTTTGGAATGATCTGACAGCCTTCATCCCTGTCTTCCAGGTGTCAGCTCTGAACATTACAGGCACATAAATAGCGCCATTAATTATTCCATCACCTGCCCGGAGCCCTTGAGCATTGACCTTAGGGAGTTCAGACAACAGAGAAGGCTACACCGTGGTTTAAATCTCTCTCACTTCTGAGACAAGAGAAAGATTAGAATTTTAGTCTTCCTTTGATTATTATAGAATTTCTTTTCATCTAGACACTTCATGGGAAGAAAAAAAAAAAACCACTGTCTCCTGTCCTAAGTGAATGCTTACGCCACAGATGACAGTTGGAAGATCTTACAGAGGCTCAATAAGTATTAAAGTATTAGAGTTTTATCTCATTTGAAAGAGGACTGACTTACGCTGTCTGCATGCCAAGTTTCTTTTTTATTCCAAAGTTGCCAAATATTACTATATAAAAACAGGTTTGCTGACACAATGCAAATTACCATGAAATCTTTACAGTGAACATTCACTTCGTCACTGCCAACCACTGGGTATTCCAGTCCTGCCACTCATATTAATACCTGCCGTTTGTGACAAAGCTTTCTTTAACCCTTTCACTCCCTCTCCCCCGTATCTCGTCACCTTGAATTCTTAAGAATCAGCTCACTCCTCCACCCCAGCTCCTAACCTCATGACCTCACACCACAACTACAGCAACGGCCTTCTAATTGGACTCCCAATCTTCTGTCTCACCCACCTGCAGTGCATCCCACCATTGGTCAGATTAATCTTTTTAAAACATGCCTCCTAGAGCATGCCATCACATTGTTTAAATCATTAGAGGCCAAAGTGAGAGGATCACTTGAGCCCAGGAGTTCAAAACCAGCCTGGGCAAAATGGAGAGATCCTATCTCTACCAAATAAAAAATAAATTAAAAATTAGCCAGTTGTGGTGGCATATACCTGTAGTCCCAGATACTGAGGAGGCTGAGGCAGGAGGATTGCTTGAACCCAGGAAGTTGAGGCTGCAGAGAGCATTGATCATGCCACTGCACTCCAGCCTAGGTGACACAGTAAGACCCAGTCTCTAAAAGAAAAGAGAAAAATTAAATTGTTAGAGGTTCTCTCTTGACTTTGAGAGAATGTTCAGGCTCTTCAGATGGATCTGCCAAAACATGGCATCAACCCAGCTCACTGTTGTTATCTCTTACTATTCAGTGAAGGCTGGGAGCCTCCACTCCTCCCAAACAGACCATGGAGATGCCTACACTCACACTGTGGGTTCAGCCAGCTTCCCACCAGGAATGCTCCCAACTTCCCCAATGCTCCTCCTATTGTCTAGGTCAGAGGTCGAAGTGATGCAATTGCTGTATCTGAAGATAAGGGGGCAACAAGCCAAGGAATGCAGGTGGCCTCTAGACACTGGAAAGGGCAAGGAACCAGAATCTCCCCGAGAGCCTCCCGGAGGAACTCAACCCTGCTGACATTTTGAGGTCAGCCCCGGGAAACTCGTCTGAGACTTCTGAGCCTTGGGGGCTTCCTTTCTCTCCTCTATTGTAGCATTTATTATTTGTACTGATAATCTAACACACAGTATGCTCTATCTTAAATCATTATTACTTTGTGTACATATTCTTCTCCCCTACAAGATTTTAAACTTCTAAGTGGAAGAATCAAGTTTTATGTCTCTTTCTCTCTTCAAGCACAGTTAGGTCACTCTAAATATTTCATTTGTCTGCCTAAAACCTTCACTAGTTTCCTAATGCCTTCCAAATTAGGTACAAACACTTAACATTCTCAGTCTTCTGCAATTTGAAACCTAAATATTTTTGTTTTCTCTCTTACCTTCTTGCACTGTCGTCTTCCCCAAATTATCCTGAACTTTCCTGTCACCATGCTTCTGCTGATGCCATCGTCTTCATCAATGTCTGTGCTCCCAACATGGAGGCCACTAGACACACGCAGCTAATGAGTCCTACAAATGGGGCTTCTTCAAATTGAGATGCACCGTTAAGTGTAAAGTCATACTGTGTCTGGAACTGGTGAGTTCTTGGTCTCACTGACTTCAAGAATGAAGCTGTGGACCCTCGCAGTGAGTTCTTACAGTTCTTAAAGGCGGCGTGCCCAGAGTTTGTTCCTTCTGATGTTTGGAGGTGTTCAGAGTTTCTTCCTTCTGGTGGGGTTCGTGGTCTCGCCGGCTCAGGAGTGAAGCTGTGGACCTTCGCGGTGAGTGTTACAGCTCTTAAGGCGGCGCATCTGGAGTTGTTGGTTCCTCCTAGTGGGTTCGTGGTCTCGCTGGCTTTAGGAGTGAAGCTGCGGACTTTCGCAGTGAGTGTTACAGCTCATAAAGGCAGTGTGGACCCAAAGAGTGAGCAGCAGCAAGATTTATTGCAAAGAGTGAAAGAACAAAGCTTTCATAGTGTGGAAGGGGACCCGAACTGGTCGCCACTGCTGGCTTAGGCAGCCTGCTTTTATTCTCTTATCTGGCCCCACCCACATCCTGCTGATTGGTCCATTTTACAGAGAGCAGAGTGGTCTGTTTTGACAGGGCGCTGATTGGTGCGTTTACAATCCCTGAGCTAGACACAAAAGTTCTCCACCTCCCCACTAGATTAGCTAGATACAGAGTGCAAACACAAAGGTTCTCCAAGTCCCCACCAGAGTAGCTAGATACAGAGTGTCGATTGGTGCATTCACAAACCCTGAGCTAGACACACGGTGCTGATTGGTGTGTTTACAAACCTTGAGCTAGATACAGAGTGCTGATTAGTGTATTTACAATCCCTTAGCTAGACATAAAGTTTCTCCAAGTCCCCACCAGACTCAGGAGGCCAGCTGGCTTCACCCAGTGGATCCTGCACCGGATCGCAGGTGGAGCTGCCTGCCAGTCCCATAGCGTGCGCCCGCACTCCTCAGCCCTTGGGTGGTCGATGGGACTGGGCACCGTGGAGCAGCGGGCAGTGCTAGTCGGGAAGGCTCCGGCCACGCAGGAGCCCACGGGGTGGGTTTGGGGAGGCTCAGGCATGGCGGGCTGCAGGTCCCCAGCCCTGCCCCGCCCGGCGGGAAGGCAGCCAAGGCCCCGCGAGAAATTGAGCACAGCAGCTGCTGGCCCAGGTGCTAAGCCCCTCACTGCCCCGGCCGGCGGGGCCAGCCTGCTGCTCTGAGTGCAGGGCCACTGAGCCCACGCCCACCCGGAACTTGCGCTGGCCCGCAAGCCCCGCACACAGCCCCGGTTCCCGCCCGCGCCTCTATCTCCACACCTCCCTGCAAGCTGAGGGAGCCGGCTCCAGCCTTGGCCAGCCCAGAAAGGGGCTCCCACAGTGCAGCGGCAGGCTGAAGGGCTCCTCAAGTGCCACCAAAGTGGGAACCCAGGCAGAGGAGGCACCGAGAGCGAGTGAGGACTGTGAGGACTGCCAGCACGCTGTCACCTCTCGGTACCAAATTTCAAAGACTTCACACAGGAACAAAAAGCATGTAAAATACCTCAATAATTTATTTGTATCCCTTACATATCAAAATGATAATATTCTGGATATTCAGAATTAAATAAAATATATTATTAAAAGTAATCTCAGGCTGGGTGCCCATAATCCCAGCACTTTGGGAGGCCGAGGCAGGTGGATCACTTGAGGTCAGAAGTTTGAGACCAGCCTAGCCAACATGGTAAAACCCCATTTCTACTAAAAATACAAAAATTAGCTGGGCATGGTGGCGGGCGCCTGTAATCCCAGCTACTCCAGAGGCTGAGGCAGGAGAATTGCTTGAACCCGAGAGGTGGAGGTTTCAGTGAACCAAGATCATGCCATTGCACTCCAGCCTGGACAACAGAGTGAGACTCTGTGTCAAAACAAAATAAAATAAATTTCACCTTTTTTTTCTTCTTTAATGTATCTACTAGAAATGTTTACATTATATTTGGTTTATATTATATTTCTACTGGATATAGCTAGTCTAGAAGGTTCTCTTCCCACCACCTCTCCTAAACTAAATCTGATCTTCACCCCTTCAAGTTTTACCCAGCCTCAAGTCTCAAATGAAATACTGTTTGCACAGATCCATTCCTGATTCTTGATCCTCATTTCCAGCTGTGATTTGTTCTCTTCTGAACACTACCCCCGACTAACAGCATTTTATTTCTACCTATTTAAGAGGTAAAAATCAAGCTGTACCTTTGCTTTGAATTAACAGGTTTCAGTGAATTTTTCTTCACATCCTTTTCATTGACTAGCACAGTTCACTATATGTAGCTGTCCCTCAGTATGTAGAAGGGATTGGTTCCTGGACTTCCCCATACCGAAATCTGGGTATGCTCAAGTCCCTCATATAATATAAAATAGTGTTTGCATATAACTTATGCACATGTCCCATATACTTTAAATGATCTCTAGATTACTTATAATATTTAATACAATGTAAATGCCATGTCAATAGTAGTTATACTGTATAGCTTAAGGAATCATGATGAGAAAAAATCTGTACATATTCAGTAAAAATGCTTTTTAAAAACTATTTTCAATTTGCAGTTGGTTAAATCCATGGACACAGAACCCACAGATGATGCAGGACCGACTTTACAGTAGTAGCTATCCATATTGAACACTGTGGTAGGGGGAATAATGGCCCCCAAAATGCTCACAGCTTAATCTTCAGAACCAAGGTGAATATGTTACCTTACATGGCAAGGGGGAATTAAGGTTGCAAATAAAATAAAGGCTGCTAGTCAACAGACCTGCAAATAAGGAGGTTACCCTGGATTATTCAGGTAGGCACATCATAATCAAAAGGATCTACTATGGTTGCAGTGTTTTTGTCCCCTCAAAATTTATGTTGAAACTTAATCACCAGCACAACTGTCTTAAGAAGTGGGTCCCTTGGGAGGTGATTAGACCCTGAGGGCTCTATCCTCAAGGATGGAATTAGTGTCTCACAAAAGGGCTGATGTGTACTAGCAAGGAAGCTTTTGCCCTTCCATCCCTTCTGCCCTGTGAGGACACAGGCGTCTGGCTCCTCTGGAGGATGCAGCAACAAGGCGCCATCTTGGAAGCAGAGACCAGGCCCTTGCCAGAAAACAAGCCTGCCAGTGCCTTGATGGTGGACTTCCAGCCTCCAGATCTGTGAAAAATAAGTTTCTGTTCTTTATAAATGACCCAGTTTCAGGTATTTTGTTATAAATCCAGCATAAATGGATTAAGCTAGGGTCCTTTAAATATGGAAGAGGGAGGTAGAAGAGTCAAAGGAGATACAATGACAGAAACAGATTTCAAAGTGAAGTGACTGCTGGCTCTGAAGATGAATGGGGCAACAAGCCAAAGAATGCAGGTGGCCTCCAGCAGCTGGAGAAGATAAGGAAATGGACTCATCCCTAGAATCTCCGGAAGGAATGCAGTCCTGTCAACAATGTGACTTTAGGCCAGTGAAACCTATTTCAGTCTTTTGACCTCCAGAACTGTAAGGTGATCATTCAGTGTTGTTTTAAGTCACACAGTTTGTGGTAATTCGTTATAGCAACACATCCTAATGACCTGCAATCAGGCAGGCACTAAGCTAGAGCTTATCATTTATCAGCTCATTCAGTCTACCCTGCAACTCTCTAAGATAGTTACTACTATAACCCCAATTTTACAGGTGATGAAATTGAGCCTCAGGAAAGTGACCCAAGGGAAAACTCAAGACTCTTTGATGCAAGTCCTCTGCAAGGAACCATTTCAAACCCAATTCAAATGTGTAAAAGGAAAGGCTTACAAGATAATCATGGGGAAAAAAAGAGAGAAGAAGAAACAGCATTGCTATCTCTTGGCTGGCCTGCTTAAGAGAAAGAAACAGGTTGTTGCTTTTTTCAACTGAACTTGTAAAGTACAAAAAGAACAGGCTGTACCATGTCTCCACAACCCAGAGGATGGGCAATTGGGTGGCTTCTGGGAACTCACACAGTTTCTCCCTTGCATGCTTGCACAGGCTGAGGAAATCTTTTTTATCCGTTTGTAGGCCATGGGAAGAAGAGAAGCAGGGTATGAGAGTGGGGTTCCTCTGGGCACATGTTTGACTCTTTCCTTTGCTAAAAAGGCTCCCCAAATAAGGCAGAGGACACCAGTCTTGAGAAAATGGAATGTTCCCTCTACGTATTGCTTCACATTTAGACTTTCACCCAAAACAAGCCCTCCCTGATCTCCCTCACTCAACCATACACCGCCTTTCAACCCTCCTGGAGCACTGAAAATCTGACCCTTGAAACATTGTCACTGTTACGCTTTTCCATTTATGGGATTATTTAATTAAAATGTCTCTCCCTAGCCTCCATGAAAGAGGATTATGTCTCTCTAGTTTCACATTTTATCCTCAAGGAGTTATCCTTGATTCCAGCCTTTCTCGGCTCCCTCCATGCCCCAGCATCTTCTCAGCAAATCCAGTCAACTGTACCTCCAAATTTATATCCTGAATCCTCCTATACTTCATCTTCCTTGCTATCATCAATGTCCAAGCCTTCATCACCTCTCATTTGGGTGACTGCCATAGCATCCTGCTTCTACTACTGCCATCGAAAATGTTCCCCTGCACAACTGCCACAGATCACAATTACAATGAAATCCTAACCCTTTAACCTGGCTTCCAAAGTCCGGACCCTGCCTTCCTTTCCACCCTCATGCCATGCCAACCTCATTTCAAGGACTGCATTTTTTCTGCCCACATAACCAGTCAAGTTTATCCCAGCCTTGGGCCCTTTGCCCTTGTGTTCTCTGCCTGGAATGTTCTGCCCTCAATCTTCCCTCACATGGCTGGTTTCTTCCTGTCATTAAATATCAGCAGGCATCACCTCCTCTGATGTCTACCTGGGAGGCATAAGCATAAATGAACTTGTAAATTACTTTTATCATGATTCCTTATATTTGTATAGTCACCCAACAAATACCACCCAAGTTTTCTGGACCATTTCTGCTGGGATAAAAATAGAATTACAATAAAAGTTGAAAAATGGTAAACATTTGGGGGTCTCTGCCTCTAATTTCTCTGAGAGGACTGCCTGACACAACTCCCTGCCCTCTCTTCAAATTTGTCACAGGAGTTGTCTCCTAAGGGCATCTTCTGCCTGCTACATGAACTGACCTTCTTCATAGTCACATGGAAACATTTCCCTCATTTCCCACTTTGACTCACTCTGGTAGAGCCTCTATTAGCTGAGGCTAGCAAGAGCCCACCAAACCCACCACTGGTGAAGACCATGGGGTGGCCCCCCTCTCCAGGAGCCCACTCTTTTTTGTGATGCAGTTGCCAGTGCTCATGGGTTGAGGGTGCTATTGAAGTACTCTAATGACCCCGAAGATCATTTCCCATCACTGCTGAAACTGCCAGCACCTATCTGCTGAGATCTTCTCTGTGGCCTCAATAGTCCTCCAGATATTTGAGAAAAATGATGGTTTTTAGTTTTGTATTGCTTATTTATTGAAAACTATCCTCATCCCATCCTTCCTCCCATCCAGACTGAAGTTTTTTGTGTTCTGAATCTCACCTTCCCTTATGGACCAATTATTCATGAACCAAACTTGGGTACTTCAGGTTTCTCTCCCCTTAAAATAAACCATCTCCTAGAGTGCTGGGTGGCCAAGCATATCGATAAATCATCAGGTAGATATGTCTTACCAGTACCAAGATGAACACAGCTTGAGTTGTGTTGACCCTGCAACTCCACAATCACACATATAAACATATTTCATTTGTTTCTTACAACAATCATATAGTGGAAGCAAGGCTGCAGTTTCCACAACTATTCTTTATGTATGAAAACAGAAGAAAGATTAAGTGAATTGCTGGAGACCACATGTACTAATCTATTTTCATACTGCTATGAAAAAAATATATACAAGCCTGGGTAATTTATAAAGAAAAAGAGGTTTAATGGACTCACAGCCCCACATGGCTGGGGAGGTCTCACAATCATGGCAGAAGATGGAAGAGGAGCAAATGCACGTCTTACATGGTGGCAGGCAAGAGAGTGTGTGCAAGGGAATGCCCCATTCATTATCATGAGAACAGCAGCATGAGGGGTAACTGTCCTCATGATTCAATTACCTCCCACTGGGTCCCTCCCACAACATGTGGGGATTATGGGAACTACAATTCAAGATGAGATTTCGGTGGGGACACAGCTGAACCATATCACCACACAACTAAGTAACTTCAATTTAGGCGTCTAGACAACTGTAGCACTCTCAAATATCTCAAAGCCCTGCTATCATCTCTGAGGCTCTACCTATTCCCTCACTCTTCTGCAATCACAACCAACTTAGAAGATCCTGAATCTCTTGTAGTTCTACTAATTTCCAAATGAAATTTTTAGTTTGCACTTTTTTAAAAGCTAATCCCATGGTGAAGCCCTCAATTCTGCCCCTTAGAAGGTTCTCTGATGCTATGAAGCTGAATTCCTATTGCTTCTAAAATAGTTTCCCATAATATCCAGCAGGGTCATTAGAAAAGAGGCCCAGACCTTAGCAAGTCAAGCCCCTGTTAAATTCAATCCCTTTGCCTTTATTTCATAACTAATTTATCTAAAAAGGATTCACCATCTTTTATGGATACACAAATTACTCCAGCGTTATTCAAAAGGATGATAACATGGATTTTGGGGGGAGGTTTCACAGGAATGATCATCTTTGAACCTCAGTTTTCTCATCTATGAAAAAGGGAAAGCAGCATAAATTCATCAGGTTGTTATAAGCATCAAATAGATAACCAGTAAAATACCAGCACAGGGCATGACCCTAAGTAGACATTCAATAAGTATTTTCTTACCTCCTGGCCTGCAGCAAATTGGACAACTAAAATTTTATACACATTCTCTGTTCTCTTCGAGTTTACATAATAAGTTGTAACGAATCTATACAAAATTTTTCCTAAATTACTTTTTAATCTTTTGCCTCTTAGAAAATTTTGACTCTTTACATTATGTAGAGTAAATGGGTTTTGGCTAAATTAGCATTTGGTCTTTTGAGTATTGGGTCCTTTGGGTATTGAAGATGATGACATTACCCTGAATTCCTCTCTTCTCCAGGTAAAAAAGTCCCAGTCCCTTCAACTGTACCTCCTTCAACAGGCTTTTCAGTCTTTTTTTCCATAGATCTTTCCTTTCTCTACATAAAGGTTTTATCCTAACTCTTACGCTGACTTTACAGAAGTGGCTATATGAGAAGACCATCAGAATTATTTATTAAATACTCCCTACTTGCTCTCTCTGGATTGCCTAGCTCCCATTTCCTAAAGGAAATAGTGTTTGATCCTCAGTGCTCACTGGATCATTTCTGAGCAATTGCCTTTAATTTGCTTTTTGATATTTTGGAGTTGAACAAACTTGAGTCTAATTCTCTATTTTTGTTTAATTTTTGCTTTTACAACTCTTTGTGGTAAATATTTTCAAAATTCAGAAATGTTGAAAGAATACACTGATCTCTCATATATTTCTACCTACATTCAATAATTAACATTTTACCATCCTTAATTTATCTCTCTCTGTACACGCACACACACATAGAAAGAGAGAGGGATGAAGAGAGAGAGAGATAAAGAGAGAGAATCATTTCATAGAAAGGTGTAGACATTATGGTACTTAATCTCAAAATACTTCAGCATGGATCTCCTAAGAGTAAAGATATTTTCCCACAATATCATTATTATACCTAACAAAGTAATACATGATACAAAAATTCTATTATCTAATATGCAATCTATATTCAACTTCCTCTACCTACTCAGTCATCTGTGTGATAAACCCTTGATTTCTTTGAGCTTCTGTTTTCTCATTTATAAGATGGGGTTAATAAAACTACTATAAAGAGTAGTTGTAAAGCTTTGAAAAGTTATTCTTTTATTCAACAAACTTTCCTAGAGTATCCATTTATGTGAGCCAGCCACTGTTCTAGGGACTGAGGTTAAAGTGATAAAAAAGGCAGACAGAGTCACTGCCATCACTCTAACCAAAGGGAAATCAATGACAATCTTAAAAGGTCAGTAGAAACCCTCTTATTTATCATATTCAAATTAGCAGTTGGGTGGTTAGTCAGAAAAGTCAGTTGAAAGATATATGCATTCCTCATTTTAATTCAAAACATACAAGCACATATATTATGAATTTTGTGACATTAGGCCAAAGCCCCCCTTTGGGCATGAGTCTGCTGACTGGAGGTCAGCATTGACTTTCTTGCACAAACCATACCCATGATGTGCTATCTTAGATTTCCAGTTTCCATTTCTTTAAAATAGAGAGTAAGGATGTAAAGAGTCTTGCAGGTAACTCTGCTTTCAAGTGGAAGATTGATTACATGTATAATATCACATGGCAATTGTGTCGTTTCTTCTCTATATTCCTAGACAACTAAAATGACCATAAAAGAATTTAAAAGATTATGATTATTCAGAGATAAAGAGAATAGAGTAGGAGACACAGATATTTGGAAAATGAAAAGTGGAGGGAGTGGCCACTGTCTTAACAGAGTATGGGGAATCATATGCCGAGCACCTTCAAGGAGAAGAGGATGGCGACGAGTGAGACATTTCTCCTGCAACTCAGGGACTCCAGATTTCATGGCACTGGGTAACCCAAAGGGTGGATCCAAGGACAGAAGAGGTCAGGAGTGAGACACAAGATTGAACACGGAGGAATTAAGCAAAGAATACATATGACAAATGAAAATATCAGCCTCCTTCCCACCCCCTAGAACATGGCAGGTAGAAAATACTACCTCCTCCATCACCTTCATCACCACTCATGAGGCAGGAGAGTAGGAATCTAACCTTGAAAAACTAAACCGCCCCCTACCAGGCTTTGTGGCTTACCCCTGTAATCCCAACACTTTGGGAGGCCAAGGCAGGCAGATCACTTGAGGCCAGGAGTTCAAGACCAGCCTGGCCAACATGGCGAAACCTCATTTCTACTAAAAATACAAAAATTAGCCAGGCGTGGTGGGGCACACCTGTAATCCCAGCTACTCAGGAGGCTGAGACAGGAGAATCACTTGAACCCCAGAGGCAGAGGTTGCAGTGAGCCGAGATCGTGCCACTGCATTCTGGCCTGGGCAACAGAGCAAGACTCCGTATCAAAAAAAAAAAAAAAAGAAAAAGAAAAAAAGAGAAAAAGAAAAATCAAACCACCCTAGCACCCCAGAAAGACAACTGGCATATTTACATTTGGTGGGGGGGAGAGGGAGTCTCTTAATGAAGAGGCCAGATGGTCTGCTTTGTAGTAAAGCCCACCATCAACAACCTCCCCACTCATCCCCGCCCCACCGCCCCCCCCCACAGATGTTCCAACCAGCTTTCAATCTAGAGCTTCACTCATATATGAACAGACAACTCAAGATCATAAGTGCTTGAAAAGAAACACTTCAACGTGAAAAGGTGAATTCAAAAGCAATAGCCAAAAAAGAAAAGGATCTTAGAAGAAAGGTAAACAATTAGGTAACACTCAAACCAAACCAAAAAAAAAAATCACAATGAATATCAGAGAGCTTAGATAATGCATTTGTAAAATAAAAATTGATATTTTTAAAATCATGCAATAAGCAGAAGCTCTTAGAAATTAAACCATGACAACTAGGATAAAATACTTAATAAAAGGAATGGAGAATAATGTCAAGGAAATCTCCCAAAAAGTAGAATCAAAAGGCAAAGAGTTAGGAAACGGGAGAGAAAATACAGGGGACCAACAGCTGACTGCTGGAGTTCTAAAAAGGAACAAAGAACTAGATGAGTAGAAATTATAATAAATACTAGAAGAAATTTTGCAAATTCAAGGGCATGATCTCAATACTTAAAAGGCCCAGCAAACACCTGCCACAATAATTTTTTGTTAAACCTCCAAATTGCATAATCATGGAGTTAGGGAATAATAGGTATGAAGAGAATGTCATAATTGCGTTTGTGAGAATAGCATCTGACTTTTCTCAAAAGCAACACTGGATATAGGAGAAAGTGGAGCAATGCTTGTAAAATTCTGCTAGAAAGTCATTTTCAACCTAGAATTCTTCCACTGGACAAACAGCGTGTGCTTGTGTAAAAGTCTAATAATAACACACATGATGAAGCAAGGACTAAAAAACATTACTTCCCATGAGTGCTTTCTAAGGACACTCCTGGAGTACATGCTTTAATAAATTGAGGGAGAAAAATCAAGAGAGGAAGACCGGGATTCCAAAACACACAGGTCATCATTCCTATGTTTTCCTACGCAAGTCATCAGTGAAGGGAAGTGACCCCTGAACAACGGCTGTGCACCAAGTCCAGAGGGCAGCAGGGCCAGCTCAGAGCAGCAAACGGTTGCTATGACACAAGGGTGTAGGGGTGGCAGAGAGCGCAACTGATGATTTTGAATGTTTGCATCATTTTTTTCTGAGTGGCTGACAGATACGTTGAAGCATTTAGAAAAAATTATAAAATGGAGAAGGAGGAAGGAATCCTCACTCACCATAACAGGAAGTCAGCAACTACTGACTGAAATCAATCACAAAACAGCAGTAATGGCATATTGTTAGATACATGGAGAAAAACATCAAAAGAATCAGCTAAAGTTATTGAAAGCGGCTGCCTCTGGGAACCACCTAGAACATCCAGCATATTGCATCTTCATCAGAATTATTTCAGTTGCAAGTAATAGAAACTAAATCTAGTTTAAGCAGAAAGAAGAATGTATTAGCTTACTTAGCTTTTAAAAACATGGATCAAGATAGCTAGATTCAGGTTTTCAAATAACGTTTATATAATATCTGCAAGAAATTTCTCTTGTTCTCCATGTCTCATCTCTCCATCTCCTGCTTTCTTTTCCCTGGATTGGCTTAACTTTCAGGCAAACGTTCCCCATATGGGAACAAAGATGATCTCCTGCAGCTCCAGACTTCCAGGCCCTTAGCTTTCAAACTCTTAAGAATGATACAATGGCTCAGTCCTGGTAGTTCTGGCAAAAATCCCAGGACTGGCTTTCATTGATCTGGGTCTGGTCATATGGCCAGCCTTGAAGCAATCTCTTTAGCCAGGATACTTTGATGCTATGATGGGCCTATGTCACATTCTCACCCTTGGAGTCAGAAAAATGAGGTCAGCTCCACCTGATATACATGGACTAAGGAGAGTAGTTCTCCAAAATGAAGTTGGGGTATGCAATAGTTCATTTTATTGTCATTTTTACTGTCAACAACTCAGATACTCAAATATGTGGCCAAACAGTATTCGAGATGTTTCTGTGAGGTACTTTTTAAATGAGATTAACATTTACATCAGTAGACTTTGAATAAAGTAGATTATCCTCCATAATGTGGGTGAACCTCATCCAATCAGTCAAAGGCCTAAAGAGAAAAAAACCGATCTCCCCCAAGAAAGAGGGAATTATGCCAGCAGACTGCCTTCAGGCTTAAGCAGCAATATCAACTTGTTCTTGGTTCTTCAGCCCACTGGCCTGCCCTGCAGATTTTGGACTTTCTGGCCCTCCACAATCACATGAGTCAATTCCTTAAGATGAATATATATATATATATATATATATATATATATATATGCATACATCCTCTCTGCTTCTATTACTAGATAGATAATTGATAGACAAAGAAAATCTACTCAGTGATTGATAGTTTTACTTTAAAATCTACCTACTAAAACAATCAGTTCTATATTAAGTGGGAAAATAGGACACACATGTCCATAAACCCTCAGTAACAAAAGCCCATGCAAGGGTAAAGGCATGATTCATCCAAAGTGATTGATATAGTTTGGATGTTTGTGCTCTCCAAATCTCATGTGGAAATGTAATCTCCAGGCCAGGCGCGGTGGCTCAGGCCTATAATCCCAGCACTTTGGGAAGCCAAGGAGGGCAGATTATTTGAGGTCAAGAGTTTGAGACCAGCCTGGCCAACATGGTGAAACCCTGTCTCCACTAAAAATACAAAAATGAGCCAGGCATGGTGGTGGGCGCCTGTAATTCCAGCTACTCTGGAGGCTGAGGCAGGAGAATCGCTTGAACCAGGGAGACAGAGGGTTGCAGTGAGCCGAGATTGAGCCACTGCACTCTAGCCTGGGCAACAACTCTATCTCAAAAAAAAAAAAAAAAAAAAAAAAAAGCAGACATGACATGTAATCTCCAATGTTGGAGCTGGGGCCTGGTGGGAGGTGTTTGGGTCGTGGGGGCAGATCCTGCCTGAATTGCTTGGTGCTATCCTTGTGATAGTGAGTGACTTCTTTTGCTGAGTTCACATGAGATCTGGCTGTTTAAAAGAGTGTAGATGGTGAAAGCCCGTCTCTACTAAAAATACAAAAAATTAGCCGGGCGTGGTGGCGGGCGCCTGTAGTCCCAGCTGCTCGGGAGGCTGAGGCAGGAGAATGGCATGAACCTGGCAGGCAGAACTTGCAGCGAGCCGAGATCGCGCCACTGCACTCCAGCCTGGGTGACAGAGTGAGACTCCGTCTCAAAAAAAAAAAAAAAAAAAAGAGTGTAGAAACTCTCCTCGCTCATGCATGCACTCCCGCTGTCACCATGTTGCACTGCCTGCTCCCCCTTTGCCTCCCACCATGATTGGAAGCTTCCTGAGGCCTCACCATGAGCAGATGCTGGGGCCATGTTTCCTATACTGCCTGCGGAACTATGAGTCAATTAAACCTCTTTTCTTTATAAATTGTCCAGCCTCAGGTGTTTCTTTACAGCAACGTAAGAACAAACTAACATAGTGATTAAATAAGTACTTATCTTTGAAATGCAGTTTTCTATTTTATTTCAGACATAGAAGATAAAGGCAGTTTAGAGGCTTCACCAAGCCAGGAAGAACAGACGTGAACTAAAAAGTGACTCATGGATGACAAAAGACCTGTAAATAGCAAAAGCAGCTGATGGCACCACAGAAGCTGATACAGCTGACAGGATTCCCAGCCAGGGCTGAGGGCTCAAGTAACCTCTGAGTATACTGAACTTGTCCTCAGGATTCTCAGAGTTAGCGAGGAATGCTTGTAAGAGACTTTAGGAAACTTTCAACTATTTATTCTTTGGGTTTGTTGTTGTTGTTGTTTGCTTAAAAACAGGATCCTTTTACTAAACTACAGCCAGCATATCCTAGCAAGTGAGAAAATTGATATCAACATTTGGGTAGCATGGGAATTGATTTTTTCTTAGGTCTTTGGATAGGGCACACACTACTTTAAGTGAAACTATCTTAAAAATGAATCCAGGTCATTTCAGTCTATGACACAAAGGTTATACCATGAAGCTTACTATAAAGCTTTTTCTAAAGGGCAGCTGGGAAGATAATCAACATTCTCCATCTACCGTAAATAATAGCAATAATAATTTTTAATATTTCATGCAGACTGCCTTTCACTGAGGCACAAAACCTCTTTTTTAAGTAAAAGCAACAATTTCAGGAATTTTAAGTTACTGGCCTTCTAGTCACATCACCTTGCAGTCCAGTCCATCCCAAGAAAAGTTGACATGCGAGTACCATGCCAACACCACTTAAACAGAGCTAGCTTCTCATAAAACCTCCCTGAGGAGGCGGAGAGTAAACAGTTTATATTTCAAACTACTCGAGTGAAACATGCTGCTTACAAAGAAAATATAAATATGGAGCAGAGAAGATGACAAAGCAAGTCATAAAAACTAGTGCAACAAACCTAACTTGAAAGTAATTTTCCTTTACTGATATTGTTTGACTATATCCCCACCCAAATCTCATCTTGAATTCCCACATGTTGTAGAAGGGACCCGGTAGGAGGTAATTGAATCATAGGGACAGGTCTTTACTGTGCTGTTCTTGCGATGGTGATTAAGTCTCACGAGATCTGATGGTTTTAAAAAATGGGAGTCTTCCTGCGCAAGCTCTATTCTCTTGTCTGCGACCATGTGAGACATGCTTTCACCTTCCGGCATGATTGTGAAGCCTCCCCAGCCACATAGAATTGTAAGTTTATTAAATCTTTTTCTTTTGTAAACTGCCCAGTCTTGGGTACGTCTTTATCAGCAGCGTGAACATGGACTAATACATATACCCAAAAAAATGCAAACGATCCCCCACAAATTCAACTTCACTCTTTGCAAAATGTCATAGCTCCAAAATGATCACAATAAATAGACAAAATTAAAAGTCAAAAAGTGAACAGGAACAATAGAGTGGTATAAAATGAAGCAGGATAAATAGACATCGTAAACAAAAATAGTATAAAAAATAATTTAAAAAATAGTAAACTATGAGTATTAAAATGATGAAAATGAATAAGATGATATTAGGCAGAAGAATAGTCTAGAGGAACTATGTAGTATAAGAATAGTTTAAAAATAAAAAAATTAAACAATTCTCATAAGGGAAGGAAATAAAATTACAAATGGTTCTGGAAATTCAGAAGTCCCATGATTAACATCCTAACAAGAGGTAAATAAGGTCCCTTGGAGTGACTGTTGGTTATTCTCCCCAACTGCTGAAGTTTCAGGGGTCCCTTATTCCTGGACAAATATCCCTAAAGAGATGCACATTGTCCACAGGATGCCTCAAAGTAAGGTCTGCACATGCACACATATGTCCATCACAGTGCTATTCATAATAGCAAAGACATGGAATCAACCTAGGTGCTCACCAATGGTGGATCAGATAAAGAAACTGTTGTACACTTACAACATGGAATAACTCCATGGTCATAAAAAAGAACAAAATCATGTCCTCTGCAGCAACAGGGATGGAGTTGGAGGCCATTATCCTAAGCGAATTAGTGCAAGAACAGAAAACCAAATACTATGTTCTCACTTGTAAGTGGGAGCTAAACATTGAGTACACATGGACACAAAGAAGGGATTAGACACGGGGGCCAACTTGAGGGTGGAGAATGGGAGGAGGGAGAGGACTGAGAAACTACCTATCAGGTACTATGCTCATTACCTGGGTAACAAAATAATCTGTACGCCAAACCTCCATAATGTGCAATTACCCATGTAACAAACCTGCACACATGTCTATGCTAA
Source organism: Nomascus leucogenys (assembly GCF_006542625.1). NCBI lineage: Eukaryota > Metazoa > Chordata > Mammalia > Primates > Hylobatidae > Nomascus > Nomascus leucogenys. Next base: position 85,009,352 of record NC_044393.1, on the reverse strand, counting down.
AACTAAAAGTTCGAAAGAATTTTAAAAATAAATACAAAGAAATGTAGACCACATTCCCAACTACTACTCAAAAGAAAAACAAGAAAAGAAATCACATTACAATTAGCACATACATTTAAGGCAACTAACTTCTTTTTTTTTTTTTTAGAGGGAGTTTCACTCTTGTTGCCCAGTCTGAGTGCAATGATGCAATCTCAGCTCACCACAGCCTCCGCCTCCCGGGTTCAAGCGATTCTCCTGCCTCAGCCTCCCGAGTAGCTGGGATTACAGGCATGCGCCACCATGCCCAGCTAATTTTTGTATTTTTTAGTAGAGATGGGGTTTCTCCATGTTGGTCAGGTTGGTCTCGAACTCCTGACCTCAGGTGATCCACCCACCTCAGCTTCCCAAAGTGCTGGGATTACAGGCGTGAGCCACCGCACCTGGCTGGCAACCAACTTCTTAATAGGCTTTTTGGGGAGGAAAAACTGGGCTCTAACAGGGACCTGCTTAAAACCCCGTGCTCCTAGAGAGCTGGGTCACCAGCATGAAGCACAGAGACTGGGGGTAACTGGCTATTGAACTGAACAGAGCTGAACTCTACCAGAGACCTCCAGCTTTATGGGAAGTGCAAGCTAACAGTGTCATCAGCCTGTCCCTTTAACCTCAAAACACCTCACCAATTTGATTCTCTTCCTCAACATACAGCCTAGAATATGTCTTATCTCAAGCTTCTCAAGCTACAGAAGACAAGGCCCTTCCAGTTTTTAGCACCCAAATGACAGTAGTGAGGACTAAGATGAGAGGTGGACCAAGGTCGCATACTGGAGAGAGCATAAGCAGGACACTAGAGCATCGTACTTGGCAGTGTTTTTCAAAGTTAGGTTGGTGGATGACCTTCCCTCAGAATCTCTAGGGGTGCTAGGTCAAAGTGAGATTCCTGGACCACACCACAGACCTAACAAGTCAGCATCTTGGAGGTACAGCCCAGGAATCTGCATTTTAAAGAAGACCCTCCCCTCACCTCCCACCCCAAATGACTGGTATGCTCTACAACTTTAGAGATGTATTGTCATTAAGGGAAAGTGGAATTAGGGTAACCTCAGGGCGAGCAGCCAAGGATGCCTAGTTGGGGCAGGAACAAGGAGAAAAAACTGGGGGAGCATCCAACAGCAACAGCAGGGACAAAAGGAGACAAAGCCATAGAAGCAGAAAAGCAATGCGACGGGTCACAGTAAATTTTCTGGACTTAAGTAGGACTTCACTGGAAAAGCTGCAGTCCCCTTGCCCCTACAGGCATGCCTCTGCAGCTATTAAAGGCATGGTACTCTGACAGATTACAGCTCCCTGCTAATTAAATTGTAAATCTTGTTTCAACTGTTTAAGAAAATCAAGGACACTAAAATGCAGGCATCTCTAAGCTAGGGTAGAGCAGCTGTCTTATCTTGAAAGAACACAGCACTCTAGCAGAATCTACATCAGAGGGAAAGCAAAGAGTCCCTGGGAGCTGGAGATGGGAGGGGTGAGCTTGATAGAGTGCAGTTAAATGTTACCGGAACACTATGTACTAAACAAAGTTTCAGTAACAATCTGACAGCCTGCTTTTCAAATTTAAAGCCTACTCAAAAGGTCAGACTGTCGCATATCTCCAATCTCCTGCTCAATTCTAGATATCTTCTAAAGGCCTGGGTCTCTCCTGCTTTCTGAACTATAACATTAGTGTTTCTCAGTCTACTCATTTTAATAGAGTACTCCAGAGCCACACATCCAGAAGGTTCTTCAGAGGTCAACTTGCTGTGCCTCTATTTTAAGAAAGAGCGCAGCTACAAACACTGTGTTTACAAAAGAGATCTCTGCTTGTCCTACTAGTTCATGCCAGGGATTCGAATTAAAATGCTCACATTTTTATTTGAAAGACGACATTTCTCACACACTCTCACCCAAATGTCAACCTCCTGCTGTGGGGAAAAGGGGTGATAAATATTAGTCAAGGAGTTGGTGTTGGGAACCTTCTTTTACCTCTCTTCAAGTTTCCATGGGACATCATCAATATAACACACATGACCTCTCCCCACGCACTCACTTATTTTATTCCATGGTAAGCGGAATGATCTATATGATGAGTGAGTTTGGAAAAGAAACAAAGCAGGCATTCTTTAGCGTCATTTTCCCATTTCTCTGCTTGCCGGCAGACACCTCCGGTCTGATGCTGTTTCATCAGGATTGCAGAGATGTCCATGGTTTTCTAACCCTACCTAGGTAGGTGAGTCTCCCCTAATCGGAGAAAGGAGCCAGGAAATTATCATTGCCATATGCCTGACCCACATTCTCCAAACTAGCCTTTATTACTAATAAAGGGGCTATTTGGAATTTCATCTGCCTTACTCGTTATCTCTCTCATAATTGGTTCAGAATTAGGTGGAAAGAAAGTGGAGTAGTGTATAGGTTGCCCTCAAGTCCCCAACATTTGGCTTCTATTATACTTCCGGTTTAGGAAAGACTCAGCATAAACCTTTTTGGTTAGAGGAATAAAGGGGCTCCTTTCAGCCTAATGCCAATAATTCAGACTGTGGAGGAGAATCACCTCCTAACATAGCTACATTACATGCATTTCAGGGTGATTATTGGTAGAAAAACAAAAACAAACCAAAAAAATGCGCCAGTTGCACAGGACTTATGTAGGTATGTGGGTAAAAATTACTATTCCATTGTAGACACTATTGCTCTGTGATCTACCCTTTGTTTTTGGTTGTGAGTGACTAAATATAGGTGCTGTTTGCCATTTCCATAATGTTTGCATTTTCTCACCTCCACACCTTCGTACACACCATCACCCATGCAATGGCCTCTGTTGGGGCCACAATTGTTCATGTGGAAAATGCCTGCTTATCCTTCAGGACTTATTTCAGATTTTAACTCACCCTGATCTTTTCAAACAGAGTTAAATACTTCTTTGTCTTACTATAGCATCTCATTTATAACTCTATTAGTGTGTGTGTGTGTGTGTGTGTGTGTGTGTGTGTGTGGAGAGAGAGAGAGAGAGAGAGAGAGAGAGAGAGAGACAGACAGTCCTGCTCTGTTATTCAGGCTGGAGTGCAGTGGCACAATCATGGCTCAGCAGCCTCAACCTCCTGGGTTCAAGCAATCCTTCCACCTCAGGCTTGCTAGTAGCTGGGACCACAGGTGCATGCCACCACATCCAGCTAATTTTTTTTTTCTGTTTTCTGTTTTGGTTTTGGTTTTGGTAGAGATGGGGTCTCCCTATGTTACCTAAGCTGGTCTCAAACTCCTGGGCTCAAGTGATCCTTCTGCCTTGGCCTCCCAAAGTGCTGGGATTACAGGCCCTCACTTTTTTCACGTCTTTCCCTCCTCTCAACACCTGCACCGTTACACTGAGAACTCTGGAAGGCATAACCATCTTTTATATCATCTTTATCATCCCGAAACCGTAACTCAGTGCCTGGCATATGGTAATGCATAATAAATACATGAGGAGTGAGAGGCATGTAAAAGAAGAAAAGAGACAGAGACATGGGCACAGATACAGAGAGCCAGGTAGAAGAGAGAAAGAGAGAAACAGGGATAAAGACACACACCGAGGGACCACAAAGGTGGAGAATAGGCATGCAGTGGGATAAAAAGAAAGGAAGAAAAGAAAAATAAAGTCATAACCACATAGCCTCCCTCCTCCTACCAAAATACTTGCTAAGGTCTTACTGAACTCTAAGGATAGCTATGAATGGGAGAAAACTGGCCAACACAACCAAGGACCATGACAAATGTAAGTGTCTGAAAAGTAAAGGGGATGCTTTGAAAAACTCTGCCTAGAATCCAAGCAGATCTGCAGAACTGCACTCTTGTTGCTAGCCCAAGTGTAGGAAGAAGAGAGAGCTTACATGCAAAAGGTATACATGAACCCTCCCACGTGTGGAAGCTTTCTATTTCGACTGTGTTATGAAGAAATGATTTATCTGCTTGCTAACAGCATTTCCCAATCCTTCTTGTTTCATTATTTAAATAAAGAAGAAAAGAGTTTAAACTGATTCATTTTTTCTTTTGACCTCTAAACCACATTTGCTTGCTTGCCTGATTGTGGAGCTTTCAGGAGATAATTTAAACTTTCAGGTTTGCATCATAAGGTACTTTTTCTGTAGGCATGCCATAAATCTGCGAGATGAACTGTGATTCATTCCTGTAGGTGTTAGTATGTCATTATGTAAGCATTGCCAATAATGAAAAAAAATTACTAGCAAATGTTATGGCAAAGAACAAATAAAAGCAGCTATATCTAAGTATTATATCTCTATATTATAATAAAAGATGGGCTGTGTATAAAGAAGTAATTTATAACAGCTCACAAGCAACTCAACATTTTTCAGATGATTATCAGCCAAATTATCATGTACCAAATAGAAAATTAAACAAAACAAAGTCATAAATAGAAATGACCAATTAGAGATTCTCCTCTTTATACTCTTTTCTGAAATGAATTGGATTATTTCTCCACAAAGACATAGTAGGCTCACTAAGGAGGACCACGATATGTACAAAGCATTTCCCATGTGTACCACAGCGTGTCTGTATTAGGCAGTCAAATCCTAGTGGTCAAGACCTAAGTAACTCCTTGGTTAGCATTTATGACTACAGTGTGTGTCAATAGGCTTTTATGTTTCTTTGTTGGTTGTTGTTGTTATTTTGGAAAGGGGTGCTGTTTTGTTTTGTTTTGTTTGTTTTCTTTCAAACTCCATGCAACCAACATTTATTAGCAGATCCTGTTTGGCAAATATTGAGCTATGCCCTAAAAAAACGTTTTAAACACGAGTAAGGCTCAAACCCTGTATTCAAGGATCTCATAGGTCTTTCGATTTTGGCAGTGCTACAAATACAGACATTCTCTCTGCCGCTAGCCTAGGCCCCCATGGAGCCCCTAGGAAACTTAGCAGAGAGCAGGCATAGAGGTCCAATCTGCCACCCTCACCCTCTCCCTTTATCATGAAACCTACCTGTCTCACCAGTTTCAAATGACTCTTCCAACCCTTATTTTATTTACCTTGGTGTCAATGCCATTTGTCTATTTCCAACATCCCTCTAAGCAGATCATATGTGTTTTGAGTACAAAAACAGGTCTTACTTATTTTAATGTCATCTAGAGCAAGGAATTCAGTGTGTAGATTAATAAACTGTTTCCATCTGTCTTACCTTCCTAATGATATCATGAGTTCTTTGAAGAAATAAACACTTTTTGGTGATAACCAAATACCTCATACAAAAATATTTGGTTATCACCAAAAAAAAGAGAGCACTTCAATAATGGAAGGTATTATATAACATAACTATTAAGGCTAGACAATCTCAGGGTGGAGGAAGACCTTCAGCTCTTATTTTGAGGGGTAAGGGGAACTGAATTCTCATGCTCTGGACCTAAATGTGCCCCCTCCATCAAAAATGTTTGGTTTGTCAAATTCATGGGTGGAGAATAAGGGAATTCCCCAAGGTGTGTATGAGCATTGCAGAACAATGGTTCTTAGTGTGTAGGGCTCATGAGTGGGCTTTAGCCAGTTCATTAACATGTACCCAAAACATGTTTGTGTGTGTAGATGCATTTTTCAATGCAATTATTACATAGCTTGGACTAGATACTGAAGGGAATCTGTGACTTAAGATAAAATTAGGAACCCCTGCTGTTGGATAATCTTAGCTTAAGTACTGTTTTTCCCTAAAAATCATTGGAGAAAATGTTCTTCCTTGAATTAAAGTGTCCAGAAAGAGCATTATATATGGGGTGAATATCACACTTTGTAAAACCAAAGAATAATAATAATTAAAAACAGAGAACTCAGAAAGAAGAGAAATGCCTTATACCCAGAGGCACAAAATAGTAATGTGCCTTCTGAAACAAACAATGACTAAAAGCAAACACATGCTTGTTTTAACACCTGGGTTTGAGATATATTAGAAAAATATGTCATAGTAATTAACCTTCTACCTCCCATCCATATTCACGGGGAGAATAAACAAATGTTTAGCAATTGCAAAACTCAGGGAGCCAGATATACCCAACTATTTCCTTCATGAACATTTTATCACTGCTTTCCATTCTACTCAAATTATCACGGTATAGCCTAGTACAGAAAGGAAAAGATCGCTGACCTACTGCTTTTATATAAACTAATTTCTTCATGTGTCTTACTCCTTTATAAAGCAAATTGAGCCAGGCACTGTAATAGGTGCTAGAGGTAGAAAAGACATCCCTAACATCAGGGAGTTTGCAACTTGAAAGAGAACAAGATAAGGAGGCAAAAAGTCAAATAAATAAAATGGTTTAAATGGTTATATGTTATGTTTAATGCTATTGTGGAGACAAACAAGATTCTTAAGTTTAGAATAGTCAAGGAAGATCTTTCTAAAGAAGTGTTACTTAAGCTAAGACAAAGATTGTTAAGAAGAGCTGTAGACATACACAGAATGAGAAAAAGAGATTCTACAGATGAGAAAAGAACATGTTCAAAGACTATGAAACAAGACAGAGCATGGCATTTTTGAGAAAGGAAAAAGAAGAATGGATGAAGTCCATCCACTAGGGAAAAGAAAGTTAAGACACATGATTGAAGAAGGGATGAGATTATGCAAATCCTAGAGATCATGGTTAAAACCTCAGACCTTGTTCTAGGTACAATGGCAAGTCCCTGGAGAGTTTTAAGCAGGGCTGGGGTGACCTCATACAATTTCTGTTTTAAGTACATTACCTTTAATAATATGAGAAGAATAAATTAGTGTGGGAAGACTAAAAGATATTGATCTGGAATAAACGGTAGCAATGGAGTTCAAAAAAAGGGAGATTAGGGCATATTTAAGAAATACAACAAACATAATCTTCTGATAGATGAGACTTGTGCAAGAAGAGAAAGGAAAGAATCAAATATCATTCCTGGGATTCTTGGAGTAGCCAAGAGGATTGTGAGGCCATTTGCTGAGATTGAGATTTGTGGGAAGTGTTAACAATCCATTTTGAACTTACAAATTTTGCATTATCTGTGAGACACTCAGGTGGAAATGTCAAGTAGGCAGCTGGATCTGCAAGAATGGAGTTCTGATGAGGGATCAGGGCAGAAGGTATGTTTGGTAGTCTTTAACATTAGGACCAAATTTGTTTGGTATTTGAATCCATAGAATAGATGAAATTCATCCAGGGAGAAAAATCAGGAAAGGGAAAAGGGTCTGTAAGAGCTCCCCAGAAAACAATCATTTAGAGGATTAGTCGAGCAGGGGAAGCAGGCAAGGGAGTCTGAGCAGGGGGCGCTGGTGAAATAGGAGAAAGCCAAGGCATGAGGAGCATTAAAAGAGGAGAATTCTTCAAGAAGTGGTCAAGTGGATTAGATGCTGCTAAAAACAATCACGTTAGATAAGAATAGAGAAATGTCTACTCGATTTAGCAAAACGAAAATCACTTTCTACCTTGACTTTGACAATAGTTTCAGCGAATTGGTGGTCATGGTAGAAGCCAACTATAATGGTTCAGGGAGGAGATGAGAAATGAAGAAGAAATTTCTATAATGGCTGCATAGACAACAGTTGAAGTCTGACCGGGAAAAAAATGCAAAGAAATCCCCCAGCCCAAAAGGTCAAGGAGTTGGTTCAAGTCCTTGCTTGTTTGCTCAGAGAGCCTAGAAAATGTTTGTGTGCAGCTGAGATGATCTGATTGAAAGGAAAAGATGACTAAAGCAGGAGGAAGAGAACATAAAGAAGCAAAGTTCTCAATAAGGTGAGCTGGCATAGGATCCAGAGCACACGGGGAAGGGCTGACCTTTAACGGGATGGCAGTCAGTCTGGTCAGGCAGTCAGTCTGATCATGTGATCTCTCACAGCTGACCCCCTCCCATGGGTTCCCAAATCGACGAAACTCTTTGTTATCTTGAGCAAATCAGTCTCTCTACATCTCAGCATCCTCACCCGTAAAATAAAGGGCCTGAACAGCAAGATTTCTGAGATATCTTTTAGCTCTAACCATGATACTCTAAGAAGCCTCAGGTAGAATATTCATTTGCTCAGGCACATCTGTTTGTCATTACCCCCAATGTTGATTTGACTTAAAACATACCTTAAACCAGTGCTTTCCAACCTTTTACACATCAAGGTCATGTAGAAAATGATAACACACTCTATGGCATCATGGGGGTAATGGAGGGTATTTGGGGTCTTGCTGAGGCTGCCCATGGCCTGGGGTCACCAGCTATGAAATCTCAAACGACAACAATACCATGCTTTTGGCTTAGTCTGTGACAAGGTGAATGTATCAGTTAGGCCTCTCTCAGATACAGAGAATAAAAAAATAAATAAATAAATAAATAAATAAATAAAACAAACAAAAAAACAAGCCAAGCTAATGTAAGCAAAAATGTAAAGAATTTATTTTAATAATACAAGGGTAATTTAATGCAAGGGACCTCAGGACCAGAATACAGCCTGGTCTGGGGACAGATTGGAACCAAGAAATGGCAAGCCGTCGACAACATGTGTTCCTCCCAGGCACCTCTCATGGCAGCTTCTCTCTGCAGCCTGCTGCACTCTTCTTTCTCACCATACTAGTGCTCTCTGATACTCTGTATACATGGTGTGTTGTCATCCCTCCCAGGTTCAGAGACTCTTTCTCTCTGTCCCAATACCAGACTCCTGAGGAGGAGACTTTGGCCCAGCTTGAATCAAGGGTGCATGCCTGGTCTAAACAACCGAGGCCAGAGGAGCTACTTTGCATAAAATGGCTGCCAGAAAGACACTGTGCACTGAGCACACACACCTAAAAGATATTGCTATATTCAACAGAACACTTTCAATCATCTTGATTATATTATGTCCCCTTGATTCTGATACATCAGCCATTGTAAAAAAAAAAAAAAAGAGAAAAGGAAAAAAAGCACCAATTTACTGACAATCTTCCAGAAAAAGAAAATACTATATTAATTATATATTTTAAGAACCTATAAAAGTTTACATTTATTCATACCATTACATACCACTTTCTTTGCCAATATCAATATGACCATCAAAATTTGGTTCTAAGCTTCTTTTACAAAGCATAAAAATAATTCTGAGTCTCTTCTAGATCATAATGATATTCTGATTTTCATTAGCAATGCCCATTGTCTTGACAGATGTAGCAATTTTAGGATTGGTAATATAATTTAGCAGCACATTAAAGAATCTGCTATTTTGTCTACGTTTCCTCTTTAATTATACTTATAGAATTTTCTAAGTGAAATTACGTATCACTGGACTTTAAACTGCTTTTCTTGAAAGTCAACTAGAAGCTTTTATCTGATATTCTGAGCTTCAGTGATAGAACTTCAAAAAATTGGTTATACTCACCTCTTTCTTACAGCTTTGAAAATTCTATGATGCATTCTGAAAAATTTGGCATTCTCTGAAGTCTTTAATTGCATTGCCTGCTGTGGGATAGACAGTCTTCTGTATTCACAGTAACTCTGTTTCAATGCTGCACTATGGTGGAAACCTGTTTGAAAATATTTCTGTTGCTGTTTTACAATGACACTTCTAAATTAAATTTAGATAGTGTGCACCAGTGGTGCTCCCAGTGATACTAAATCAAATGAAGTGAACACCTCCCTTCTGTGCCGGGTAAAGTTGTCACATGCACACATGCAAGCAAAAGCAACTTGTTAGATTCCCTGGCTAGCACCTGCAGAGCCTCTTTTGAAAGCTCTTAAGACCCATCCTGATTTCAGACATATCAAGATATGGAAAATGTGCATCTTGCAACCAAGCAAATATGTCGCTTTCTTTTATTGAGAAGGAATGCATGCTACACTTTTTTTTAACTAAGTGTGTCACATGGTTTAATTCATTTAATTCTCACAACGATCTGACAAACAAAATGGCTCTTATCCCCATTTTGTAAATGAGGAAACTGAGGTTGTAAGATTAAGTAATTTCTCTAAGACCAACCAGCTAGTAAGTAATAGAGCCAGAATATGAGCCCACACTATCTGATGCCAAGTCCCATGTGTTTGTTTAATCAGTATATACAAATGAGTCTTAATTAATTGTGTAATAGTCATTAAGATTAATTAATAAGATAAACTATAACATTAGTAACATAAATGAATATGCTTTGCTGTAATTCAATTAACGGAGCTAGGGCTGTTTTTCCAAGAAATGTGGACAAGTCTACCACAGTAACTACTGTACATGTCAATATCATTCCTGGTACAACTTGGGTAAATCGCTATTCACATGTACTTTGTTTTCGCATCTTTAAATTCATGGAAGCATTTCTAATAATAGTAATAAGTGGGAAAACAACTTGCAGTTAGGGTTCATGAGGAGCCCAGTTCCTTCCCTCAGGTCTGAAGTGACACTGGCTTCTCCTAAACCAACTGACCAAAGCAGACCACGGTGAGCCACTGCCTGAGCTGTTACAGGACAGCACTACCCTCTCCATTGCTTTCACAGGAAAGGGGACAGAGCAAAAGGATATAAAAAGTGTCTTATCACTTAAGGTCAGTGGTCCTTTCAATTTAGGATTCTGCCTCTAGGAATGCTACCAAGAAGTGGTGTTTGGGACCCCAAGGCGTAGCCTCAGAAGGTGTTAGAAGACAACTCCAAGCACTGTAGCTTTCCTTAGAAACATTAGTATTCTCCATGAGCTTATTTCTTCTTATTTGTCAGGAAACAGTGATGCTTCCTCATCCTAACACATCATCATTTAGTGAGCAACGCCTTATTCTAGTGAAGGAGTTAAGACTATGACACCCCAAAATACACTGCTCTAGCATATTGACTATTTTGAAATAAAGGAACTTAAAAAATAGCAAGTACAAAAAGATCACTCTAATCTCCATTCTGTTTCTTAAAAGCAAGAGACCAAATTCCCATGTGAAGGAGGTCCTCCCTATACCAGAAAGAAAGCAACAGTCTTATCATCAAGAATAGAAAGTTGAAGCCTAGGGAAGTTTATACAAGCAAACCTTGTTAAACTAACTCTTATTTTCCTGGTCACTTCTCTACCCAATTAGCTAATCTAGCCCAAGCCCCTTTACTTAGCACATTTTCACAACTTGCTTTTCTTTGTCCAATTCAGTATGTAATTGATGGTCTCTAACTGCTCCTTTGGGTCTTCATTTCCTTATGAGGGCTCCTGTGCCACATAAAGCTTGTATAAAATAAACGTGTGTACTTTTCGTCTATTAATCTAGCTTATGTCAACTTAATTATTGGGCCCAGCCAGACCCTAAGAGGAAGGAAGTAGAAATTTGCCTCCCCAACACTGGCCACAGCCGAGGGCAGATAGAAGATGGCACCCCAGACCCAGACACCACCAGCCACTCCCTACTGTGGTCCAGAATTGCCCCATCACCAACCATGCAGAATAGCAAACCCCTTGCCTCATGAGTAACACTAAATAAATAAAGCTCACAATTAATGTTGTAATTACAGCTGGAGGAATAATTTGCAACGCGAGTGTGGTAACTCACCCAGGGTACCAAGAGGCTCATAGTATTTACTTTCCTGATTCTGGGGAGCCCATCCTGTAAAGCTTTGTTGACTTTCCAAATGCTGTGGTCGGGTTTCTTTTTAATAGATCATTTAATGAATTCAAGAAGAAACCCACTATGATTGCTTAGAGAACTAAATAGAAGACACAAAAACCTTTATATGTGAGTTTTCAATGTGTTTGTCTGGTTTCTCATTTACTTATAGACCCAGAGACTGCTCAAATTCACCATCTTTATGCTCATCTCCCTGTTAACTTATTTCCATTTCCCTGGTGCTAGTCATGGTAATCTGCGTGGCTTCTATGTTGAAACCAGCTGCCCTCTAATTGACTTACTCTGTTCTTTCATTCCTTTTTTTTTCATTCATTTGTGCTATAAACATTTATTGAGTCCCTACCACAGCCCAGGTCCTGCTAAGTATGTTTATCTGTGTTACTCACTGGGAACATTGAAATCACTTCAAACAGACTCTAATTTTTTATTTAACAATGAATGGAAAATTCAGTTCTATTTTTCCCCAGAATCCCAGTTGACTTTTGAGTTCCCCCTTGGAGCCTCCTTAGAATGGAGTCTAGCTCTGTCCCCTCCTTATGTCATCATCCCTGCTGTTCAAGGAGAACTCAACAGTTGGAGGATTGTGGATTTTGGCATTGGTCAAATCTGACCCACATTTATCCCACTTACCAGATGTAAGACCAGAAACACATTTTATAAATTCTTCAAGTCTCCATTCACTCATTTACCAAATAGGACAATCACATCTATCTCACGGCGTTGTTCAAAGGCTCATACAAGTTACTACAAGTATACAAAGAGGTAGCCAATAAATGTTACTTCTCCAATACATATCTCTTTCTTATTTACATGTGCTCCTTATTTATATTCTGTTATATATTCATTCATTGTAATTTAGTGAGCACCTATTTTACATGCTAAGCTGTGAGGAAACAGTGGGAAACAAACTGTCAGGGAGGAAGCACATTCCATGGAGTTGTCTGGAGCAGATAAACTCTGTGCAAACAAATATAAAGAGAGCTCAACATTTTTCTAATTTTAAAATAGAGCAGAAAGTGACAGCTTCAAAATTTCTAAATAAGAAGGGCTTAGAGGCCACCTGGATGGAATGGAGACTTGCATTAAGGCTGTATTTGAAAAGCAAGCTAGATTTTTTACTAAGAATCTATGTACATGGGAACGGGTGGGCCCATCGGCCAACTCTTTTGGTAGACAGTACCTCCTTCTGCCTAGACCTAAATAGTCCAGGCCACTGCAGACCTTCTCCCTTGCACTACTGAGTTTTAGCCTGTCCTGACTGATGAACCAGGAGAAAAGAAGGTTCCACCACTTCCCACATCCCTGTCCAGAGTCCCCAGCTCTGCTTCTATACTGGCTCCCAGGAAGACAACTAGTTACCCTGGTGATAAACTTCTCCACCTGGTTGTTGATGACAAGACCCCTAAAGCAACTTCCTTCAACCGATTACCACTCAACTCTACCTTCTACTCATATTTTCATTGCTTATTTTGCCACGCATTTCTTCATTTAGTATTGATGACAAACCCTTTTTCTTTATTATTTCCTTTATGTTGAATTTTCCAATGTATCAGTTAATTAACTTTATGGGTATATAACATGTTGTTTTTTTTTAGGCCACCAAATAGATTTCACATGCATTATCTCATTAAACTCTTATGACAACCCTGAAATGTAGGTATTATTACTCCTCCTATTTTGAAAATTAAAAAAAAACAAATATTAACCTATCTGGCTGCTGTGCTGTAGTAAAAAAATAAAAATTCGAAATAAACAACAAATCTTAGAATCACTAATATGCAGGAAGGGTTTTCAACTCCAAATGCTCTTCTCATTACCCCAATATTGAAGAATTACCACAAATACTCTACAAACCATTTCACAAATTTAATTGGATATAAAAGCAATACATGCAATTGCCTGACTGATACACGCACTAGAATTCCCTTTATTTTTCTTTTGTTAGAAATGTGGTCCTAAGCACTTGGACATCTACTATTCTGCAGGGAACAGTTGAGTCTAAATTTTGAAAAGCAATACCTCAATTAATTTACCTTTTTCAAGGGGCCATTTGGTCTTATATCTTCTTAAGCATGGGTAGGCCAGAGGACTTTGTAAAAGTAATAGAGTACAATTATAACCATATACATCAATTCTTTGTGTCTACATTGTATTTATTTACTGATGAAGCCTTTTCCCCCTAGTGTCAGCATTTTATCTTTAGTATAGCTTTAGAAGAGAATTGTAGTCTCCTCTGACTCATATATCACTAATAACATTACTAGCAAAGATCCAGTTCTCAATTACAAGCACAAAATAGTGCTACATTTTAGCATACAGCAAGCCCATCCATCTTAACAACTATTCTCCAGCACTGATGTATTTCATCTGGACAACTCAAGTTATTGGAGACCTTGCAAGTTCCCCTAACATATTATTAGCTGGTATTGTTCTCTTCGATCTTCAATTTGTGCTTCATGTCATAAAATCAATAGTGACCAGTTTTAAAGCAGATTTTTTTAAAGGATATGTAACTTTGACATTGACACTTCACTACAAAGATGGGAAGACCTTAGCAAACTTGGAAAGAAAATTACCAAAATTTCATCAGTCAGGTTTCCTGTGGCAATAACCTACCATTTTATTCTCTCCCACCCTAGTAAACATCCAACAATGTAGCATATCTAAAACATCACAATATAAATGCCTGTCTTAGTCTTCTCAGGGCTCTATAACAGAATACTACAGACTGGGTGGCTTAAACAACAGACATTTATGTCTTACAGTTCTGGAGGCTAGAAGTCTGAGATCAGGGTGCCAGCATGGTCAAGTTCTGGTGAGGGCTCTCTTCCTGCCCTACAGATGGCTGCCTTCTTGCTGTGTTTTCACATGGAAGAGAAAGAGAGCGAGCGAGCAAGAGGGAAAAAGAGAGAAAGAGTGAGCGAGACAGCGAGAGCAAGCATGCAAGCTCTCTGGTCTCCTCTTATAAAGGCACTAATCCCATCATGAGGACCCCACCCTCACAACTTCATCTAAACCAAATTACCTCCCAAAGATCCCATCTCCAATACCATTACTTCCAAGTTAGGTCTTCAATATATGAATTTGGAGGGGGCACAAGCATTCAGTCCGTAATAATGCCATTATAAACTATGCCATAATCTGTCTAAAAGGCTTTAAATTACTGGCAATATTACTAGCTTGTGCACAACCTTAAACATATGTGAGTATCACTTTGCTAATCACAGTGTCAACAAAAAGCCACAGTAAGATTGGAGAGGAAGGGTAGAAGAAGAAAATGCATTAAGATCATTTAAAAAATAGACAAAGTCTAAGTCCAGGGACCTGGAATCTTATAAAAGCTCTGACACAAATTCCGTACTCTTAAACTACATCTTTTACTTGGGTTGCATCTTGCCTACCAGAAAAATGAGTGGACCAGGATGACCTCCAAAGTATGACTAATTTTAATAAATAAAGATTCTATGACTGTCTGAATAATGTATATCCTGAAATTATTAAGAAAACATACCATGAACATGATTGAAAAAAACTTTACAAAGAATTTACTGCGGCCAGGCACCAGTGGCTCATGCCTTTAATCCCAACACTTTGGGAAGCTGAGGTTGGCGGATCACTTGAGGCCAGGAGTTCAAGACTAGCCTGGCCAACATGGCAAAACCCTGTCTGTACTAAAAATACAAAAATTAGCCAGGCGTGGTGGCACACACCTGTAATCCCAGCTACTCGGGAGGCTAAGGCAGGAGAATCACTTGAACCCGGGAGGCAGAGGTTGCAGTGAGCCAAGACTGCACTGCTGTACTCCAGCCTGGTGACAGAGCCAGACTTCATCTCAAAAAAAAAAAAAAAGAAAAAGAAAAAAAAAAGAATTCACTGTGAACAAAGCAGATAAGTGAAATAGTCATCTTCCTAGTTTATCTTTTTATTTCTAAAGGGAAGGATTGAAGTGAGAACAAAACTTTTCCATTTGGAAAAAATTAACTCTTTAACCTACGAAATAAGAATATATAATCTACAATAAAAATAATCCTTGCCATTTGTTGGGTGCCTACTCTATGCTAGGCACTTTATAGACTTAGCTCATGTAATCCTTAAACAACTCTGCAGAGCAGACCTCATCATTTCCTTCTCTGTGTTCCAATCACGCTGACCTCCTACCAGAGCCTCATAAGCACCAAGCTCACCCCCACGTCTCCTAACTCATGTGTCTGGCTTCCTCTCATCTGGGACTCAGCTCAAATGCCACATATCCTCTCTTCCCTGGTTTCCCTGGCTGATGTACCAACTCTGTCTTTACCCCCAGTCACTTTCTATCCCATTGCCCTCTATTCTTCACACCACAAATCACTATGTGAAATTACTTTCTTTGCATGCATATTTTTCTCTCTCAATTCCCCAATCTCTCTACAATGTCAGCTCCAGGAAGGCAGGTACTTAGCCTACACATGGCTATGTTCCCAGCACTTAAAACAGTGCCTGTGGCCAGGCGTGGTGGCTCACGCCTGTAATCCCAGCACTTTGGGAGGCCGAGGCAGGAGGATCACGAGTTCAGGAGTTTGAGACCATCCTGGCTAACACGGTGAAACCCTGTCTCTATTCTACTAAAAATACAAAAAATTAGCCGGGCATGTTGGTGGGCGCCTGTAGTCCCAGCTACTCAGGAGGCTGAGGCAGGAGAATGGTGTGAACCCGGGAGGTGGAGCTTGCAGTGAGATAGCACCACTGCAGTCCGGCCTGGGCGAAAGAATGAGACTCCATCTCAAAAAAAAAAATCAAAAAAAAACAGTGCCTGCTTAGTTAATATTTGTTGAGTGAATGAATGTCATTCCCACTTTACAAATACAGAAACCAAGGCCCAGAGAGGTTTGATGACTCGCCCAAGGCCACACCCGTTGAACCAGGAATTCAAGTCCAAGGTTGCCTAGCCCCAACATACATATTTTTTCCAGTGTTTCTTAAGTCTACAGAGTAGAGGGCATAAGCATTGTTTTTGGTTTTCTGTTTTTGTTTTCGGTTTTCTGTTTTTGTTTTCATGATAAACTAAAATAGAAAAGCAGGCATGTTTAAATGATATAGATCACCTTATCACCTTGTAAATGAATACTGCTGCAAGATTTTAGGGCTTACATCTAAAGTTTGCAAATAGGTTAACACTGTCTAAGCAAATACATCAATGAGGCTTTTCCTCAAGAATAAATGATGTCATGATATATTGTAGGAAACAAAAGTTTTATAATAGCTCAAACAGAAAAAAAAAGATGAGGAAAATTGAATTACCACATGACTCACACTGATTTAAACATACCAAACTCAAATGAACCTGCATCATAGCATCTAGCATTGTGGTGCATCAAGCAGTATTGTCTAAAAATGGTCCTAGGAGCTCACTAGGTTGCCTGGATTACAAGTTATGAGTCAACTGGAACTGCACCAAACCCAGTTCGGTGACCAGCCTTCCACAGCAGGAAGGTCTGTACCCAAACCCAACTCCACAATGGCCCCCAGTGGCCCTAGGCAGCTGATTTCCCAGATAACTCTTATAGTACTGGATCCAAGTCCAGATATCCTAATTGTTTGAGCAGTGTATTTGGCTTCTGACATGGTGACTTTGTATTTATACTATAAAAAAGTAAAGCAATAAAGAGCAAAGAACCTTTATTAAAACATATATCCGCAGCATGTCCAGCAAAGTCTGCTATCCATAACACATCTCCCTCTATGGACAACCACAGGCTTTCCTCCTTGCTGACTCTTTCCTTGTAAGTTTCTCCAGTGAAGCCTATTTCCTATTCATCCTAGCAGGTGTTGTGAAATTATTTTTAAGCCCTATTGCAGGACAGATTGTAATCATGATAGGACTCATCTTGAATGACAGGTGATAGCAAAAAAGACATTTATTCAGCATAAGTACCATATTCACATGACAAAAGGTAATTTAATTTTCAACAAGCAAATACTAAGTAAATACTGTAGATTTGGATTCTATTGGTTTTAAAGGGGATATATTTAGCTTGTAACTTTGATTTGGGCTATAATTGTATAAGAGCTATAAGCACAAAGTATTCATATCCGGTTCTATATTTATTGACATTTAATCAATGTCTTAACAAAACACTTCAAATAATACCAGAGGTTAGAAGACATTGTTCTGTTTGTAAATTCTGGTCTCTGCTCAAGTTCAGGTTAGTAACTCCAAGATTTCAGCAAAAGCTTTTTTTATCCATGGTAAGAATAATCTAAGATGTTACATCTAGGTAAAAAGTTTCTATTGTACAACAATGGTTATTGCCTAAGTAGCACTTTGAACATTTGAGCATGAGAAAGCCTGTATTAGGAGGATGTTATTCATCACCCAATATGAGAAGATATTGAACTGACTTTCCCTCTGTGGTCATGAATTGTACTGAGTCACTTGTACCCACTTGGTGCTCCTAGAGATTGATGGGGGAACCCCTTGAGACAAAACTTTTCTCACAACCAAACTACTTGGGCAAATTCTGACCTTAGGAGATTTACAGGTTCACCTGGAACATGGGAAAGGAATAGACATACTACAACCCTACATCATTACTGGATGACTGATATGGTTTGGCTGTGTCCCCACCCAAGTCGCATCTAGAATTGTAATCTGAATTATCACCCTCTTGTGTCAAGGGAGGGACCTGGAGGAAAGTGATTGGATCATGGAGCCAGTTTCCTCCATGCTGTTCTCTTGATAGTGAGTTATCATGAGATCTGATTGTCTGATAAATGTCTGGTGCTTCCCCCTTCTCTGTCACTTTCTCTCTCCTGCCACCGTAAGACATACCTTTCTTCCACTTCCCCTTCCACTATGATTGTAAGTTTCCTGAGACCTCTCCAGCCATGCAGAACTCTGAGCCAATTAAACCTCTCATTTACAAATTACCCAGTCTCAGGTAGTATCTTTATAGCAATGTGAAAACAGACTAATACAATACTGAAAAATATTCCGAGTTTCTTTACGGAATCAAGCAGTCCCAGGTCCATTCTGTGATGCCAACATTGAATTCACTGAAGAAACCTAGAACAGTGAAAGTTACATTAGACATGAGAAACAAACCAAGGAGTATAAAGATAAGGATAAAGACAAAGATAAGGGACAGAGTCTCTGGATGCCTTCAGGTTTTTTCCTTCATTAGAGTTTATTTATCAAATCTACAACCCTTGGTCCCCTTTCTACTTCTCACTTGGCCTTTAGGAGGCTCTTGATAAGCATGTAATCACTTGGAAATGAAGCTATAATCACTGCATCTCTTCTCAAGATAAATTGAGTTCTTCTCTCATTTGTTTTCCCATAAATCATTTGAGCTTTTAAGTTTTTCAGCAAGCATAATTCATAAGTGCATGTGTTACTGAGGTTCTCAACATAATTTTAAATCTATAGTTGAATAAGCTGACATAGCGATGTTCTGAAGATATCAGATATCACTATTGATCATCTCTTGGCATGCTGTGTTCACCCTGTGTCCTACCTATATATATATTCTTCCGAAGAACTAACTTATTAAGTCAAAGTTCCAGGAGATGACAATATTTAATCCACTGTTGTTTGTTTACAGTAGTTGATTCGTGTATAGAGAAGCAGCCAAATATTATATTAATATATAGCATCATCAAAATACATAACATGTCAAATTCTATTTTAATATGCTGATTACTGTTGTTTTAAAATATCCAGATATTTACCAAATGCAATTAGGGCTTACATGTACTTTAAATGAAGCATCTGTTTTGCACTCATTTAGGAGAGGGTTTGTAGTAATTGATTTCCTGTTTTGTATTGAATGAAACTAAACAGACCAGTAGAAAGCTCATAGGAATTGTTCAGACACCTGAGGTAAGAGCTAAATAATAGAACTATATTTTTTGATGTTTATTTAAAACATTTTCTATAAGGATTTTGAAGAGCTGTGGCAGTTTAGTTGCTCTTAAAAGGAGGTTTTATTAAAAAGAATGAGATATTACCAAAGGCGTAGAATTTAAAAGAAACTTTGAATTACAATTAAAATGTAATTTAATATCATAGTTTACAAGATTAAGACCCTTATTCAAGTTTTAGTCATGACTGAAAATATGATAATAAATTCTGATGACCATACGCTAATCCCCTCACTGGTCCATCACAAGCTTCCCTCCTTGTTCATACTTCCTTTCCCAAGGGTCCTGGGAGAAGATGGTCTTCACACCTTCTTTAAGAGTGCAGGCATGTCAAGAAACATCCAACGTGTGTTTCTCAGTATTTTCCTTATTTGTGTACAATGAGCTTCATATAGAAAATTAGACATAGCAATGTTAGACAGAAAAAAAAAAAAACAAACACACTCAGAGAGCTCAAGGCATGGCAGCTTGGGCCAGAGACAGATTTAAGTAAACCTATGCAGTATCAGTATTTATGCTAATAACTGACATAACCAATCGCATGGATTTAACAGATGTAAGTAGAGAACTCACCATGATAAAATAGAAACTCTACCTGCTATTTAAGTGTCCATTCATTTACACAAAAATAGACCACATATTAGGCAACAAAGAAAATCTCAATCAATTCCAAAAGGTTAAAAACCATACATGTAAAATTCTCTAATCACAGTGTGATAAGCCTGGAAAGGGATAACAAAAGCAGGACAAAAAACTACATCATCTAGAAATGCTTAAATTCTCTCTTAGGTGAACAAGAATTCAAAGCAGATATTTCAACTAGGTAGGCAGAAAATAGTGATAATGAAAACAGATGATTAAAGCAGCATTGAGAGGAAAACTCCTTAACTATAAATAATTGTTAAACAAAAGGTAAAAATAATTAAATCTAAGGAAATTAGAAAGTGCTACACATTAAAACTTAGAAAATAAGAGAAGAAATTAATGAAGATAATAGCAAAATAACAAATTAGAAAGGAGAAATGATAGAATCAATACACATATTGAAGAACTAGTTATTTGAACATAAAAGTTAAAATACCTAATCAAAAAAAGTGAGGAGAAGAAAAAGCACAAATATACGAAATTGGATATTGGGAAAACAGCCCCCGAATAACCACAAATACAGAGTAAATTAAGAGAATTATAGAATACTATCCAGGTTTGGTGTCACATGCCTATAAGCCCAGCTACTCAGGAGGCTGAGATTGGGAGGATTGCCTGAGCCTGGGGGACAGGAATGAGACCCTGACTCAAAAAAAAAAAAAAAAAAAAAGGAATACTTTATTCCACTTCATGAATACAGGCTATTAGGTTGTAATATATGCAATTGTCATTTTTATGGGTCAAGTATAGTCAAATATTGACAATTTCATATGGCTCAACCTACTATCTAAAAATCTAGATCAAATGGATGACACAAGAATATGGCAAAATATAATTAAAACTGATCTACACGTATCTCCAAAAGTAAGTTAAATATTTGCTATGCTAAACAGTGAAATGTTATGAGTATTTCCATTTAAGTCAAAAAGGAACAAAATCATTATGTTCACTAGCTTCACAGGTAAGAATTTCCTGTAAGTGGTAGCTAATCCAATTCATAACAATAGTTAACATTTATTGAATCCTGACACCAGGCACGATTGTAAGTTTTTTATACATATTTTCTCATTTTATGCCCCTAATAATCCTATCCCCAGTTTACTGACAGGAAAACTAAAATGCAGAGTGATTAAGTAACTTGTCTGAGGTCAGAAACAGAAAAAGTGGCAGTCAAGAACTGAATCTGGACTTACTGCAGGTTCATGATCTTAAATATAACTCTCTATTGTCTCCTACTATGTTCACAGCATAAAGAAACAGGTGATGAAAATTGGAAAGGCAGAGACAAAATTGTATAAGATTTTACATTTGAAAAACACAAAATCAATCAAAAGCTATTCTAAGCTATTAGAATAAGAATATTAAGTAAAGTGACAAGTTACATTAATATCTGAAATTCAATAGATTTTCTACATGCAAAAATTAGATGGATAGTGCATCATTTCTGTGTATCATTTAAATACATATTATATATTCTAAAAACCATCTTTTAAATAAACCTATATATTTACAGTAGCAAGAGAGATTTAAATACCTAGAATAAATTTAACTAAAAGTCAGCAGACCTTTACTGAAAAAAAAAAAAGGTATATCTCTGCTGAGATTTATAAAAGAAGACTTAAATAGAAAAACCTACCCTATTCATGGATTAAAAGCTTAAAGATGTCAATTCCATTTAATCTATAAATTTAGTGAGACCAAAAAAATTACTGAAAGCTTTTTAATCTTGTGAAATTGCAATTTTTTCCTTTGTATGATTTCATTAGTGAATCCTTTCAGAACAAAATTAAATAATAATGGTGAGAGTTGTTATTGTCTCATTTTTGACTTTTAGTTGAGACACTTTTCACCATTAGTAATTACGCTGGCATTTGATGATAACCACACCCATACAGTAATTTTTTTTTTTTTTTTTTTTTTTTTTTTTTTTTTTTTTTTTTGAGGCTGAGTCTTGCTCTGTCGCCCAGGCTGGAGGACAATGGCGCGATCTTGGCTCACTGCAAGCTCCGCCTCCCGGGTTCACGCCATTCTCCTGCCTCAGCCTCCCGAGCAGCTGGGACTACAGGGCCCGCCACCACGCCCAGCTAATTTTTTTTGTATTTTTAGTAGAGACGGGGTTTCACCGTCTCAGTAATTTTTTAGTTATATTAAATAAACTCAACACTTCTTTGTACTTATTTTACTGAACTTCTTAAAAACAGTCAATGTGACTTATCTCTCCACTTTGTTCCTGTGGCTTCTAATGCAACCATTAGAACCCCCTGCCTCCCCTCCACCGTCCCCCTTTCCTATCTATACCTTTCATCTGACATCTAAAAGTTGGAGATTAAGATGACAGCAAGAATGAGAAATTTTTTTTAAGGTTGGAGATGCATCAGAAGTTCTCTATATCTAAACTCTTGTCCTTGTAAACTCACTCAGTTCGTTTAGGTAATCCCACATTAAAATAGCCTGCCTGAGTCTTTCTCTCAAGCTCCTTCTTCGCATCCAGTTGCCTTACTGACATCTCCATTTGCATGTCAAATAGCATCTCAAAACTAATTATGTCCAAGACAGAATTCTTTATTCTCTCTGCCCCCAATCACTCATCTGATACTCTTTGTCTCAGTAAATGGCATCACTAAACACCCAGCTGCTTAAGTCAAGAGCTGAATTATTCTTAATTCTTCCCATTCCCTCATCCCTCTTATCCAATTTGTTGTCCAGTCCTTATGGTGGTATCTCCAAAATATCTCTGCAATTTATTCCTTTCTATCCTAGAACAAGCCACCATCATGTCTAACCTGGACCACGGTAGCAGCTTCCTGACAGGTCTTCTAGTTTCTTCTCTGGTTGTAGCCCTCATCACATTCCATTTCTATTCTCTACACAGCAGCCAGAATGATCGTCTTAAAGCCTAAATCACACCTTGTAACTCCTCTGCTTAAAGTCCTCCCGTGGCTTGCCTTTGAAAGTGCATGAAGTCTAAACTCTTCACCATGGCCCACAAAACCTTCCCCGGGAGGACTCCCACTAGCTCCTCCAAGCTCACTCATCCCACACTCTTCTTCCATCACAAGTTCCAATCCTCTGGCCCAGAGGCCTTTGAATATTTGCTCACTTTGTCTCAAATCTCCTCCCCTGACTCCCCATTCATTTGTGGAAAAAAACTGCCATAAAAAGTCAAAGGACAAAGTGGGAAAAATCATTTGCAACACCCAGAGATCTTATTACCTTAATACATGAAGAGGTCTTTAAAAATATTTTCAAGAGTAAAAACTGTCTTAAAATACAGAACAATTTTCTTGCGATGGAAGAGTGA
The DNA here is from genome assembly GCF_006542625.1 of Nomascus leucogenys. Lineage (NCBI taxonomy): Eukaryota > Metazoa > Chordata > Mammalia > Primates > Hylobatidae > Nomascus > Nomascus leucogenys. Next base: position 84,985,964 of record NC_044393.1, on the reverse strand, counting down.
AAATCATTTAAAAATAATAACTCACTTCTAGTTTCTGTAGAAATTTCAGAGGAATTGGGGGTGGGGTGGAGGGGAGGTGTAACTAGAACAGCCAAGATCATTTTCAAAGTTGAATAACTGAAAAAGAATAGCTTTAGCAGATGTTAAAACATATTATAAAGGTGCAGTAACTAAAAACATTAAATAAGTAGTATAAATTTAGAAAGGGAAAAGACAAATATTCGCAAATGATATGATTGTATACAGTGAGCCCCAAGAATGAATTAAAAAGCTACTTACAAATGAGAGTTAAGTTACCAAAATACAGAAAATAATGAAACATATAGGAATCTTTTTTAAAAAACAGATCCTATGTAGAAGAACATGTATAACATATATAGTAACATAACATTAAATGAGACATACTTAGATTTTTGGTAGGAAGACAATACTATGGAAATATAAGTTCTTTAAAAAAAAAATAAAAATAACTACAAGTTCTTTCTAGCTGGGCGCGGTGGCTCGCTCCTGTAATCTCAGCACTTTGGGAGGCGGAGGCAGGCAGATCACGAGGTCAAGAGATGGAGACTATCCTGGCCAACATGGTGAAACCCCGTCTCTACTAAACATACAAAAAAATCAGCAGGGCATGGTGGCTGGCACCTGTAGTCCCAGCTACTCAGTTAGCTGAGGCAGGAGAATTGCTTGAACCCGGGAGGTGGAGGTTGCAGTGAGCCAAGATAGCTCCACTGCACTCCAGCCTGGACGACAGAGCAAGACTCCGTCTCAAAAAAAAAAAAAAAAGAAAAGAAAAGAAATATAAGTTCTCTCTAATTTGTTCTCCAAATTATTTGTATTGTCAAATTTGTTCTTTAATTTATAACTAGCATTGTAATTAAACAATACTTGTCTTTGGCACTAAAGCTAAATTCTTCTACCACTGATATTCAACACCCCACCAAATGCACACACAATTTTCTTGATCTTATATTTAGCGAAACAAGCAGAGCAAAGAAAAACTAAATGTTGAATAAGAGAGTAATCATTCAACAGCCCTGCTAAACCTGTGTATGTGCAGCAGCCGTGCTCGGAGGAATACTTCCACACGCGGCTTCTGATCATTAGCATGCAACTGGGAAGCAGCGGAGGTTTGTTTTGTGGTTCAGGTGCCTCCCTTCTTTCTCCTTCCCTTACTCCCTGTCTCACAGCCCTTCATGTTCCTGTCCTTCCATGGTTGAAGGGTCTTCCATCCCACGACCACAGTAGAACAGGAAGTCACTTGGTAGCATTCCTTTACACTTCTTGGTATACATTACCAAAAATGAGCCAAGGTTCTTTGCAAGCCTTCATATTTTAAAGTGTTTATATAAGAGTTAAGAAAAGAAACGCTTTGTTTCCTGTTAAAGGTTTTGGAAAACTAACTGGGAAACCTAGGAAAAGCCTCCATAATCACATTAGTTTATTTCCTTTAGAAAAATCATATATATTCTTTAAGGATGCATACATTTCCAGTATATACAATAATCCGTTTACAGTGGCTGATTACGGGGGTGGAGGAGGTAAGTATTAAAAATGGGATTGGAGGCTGGGCGCAGTGACTCACGCCTGTAATCCCAACACTGTGGGAGGCCAAGGCGGCGGACCACTTGAGATCAGGCATTCCAGACCAGCCTGACGAACATGGCGAAACCCCGTCTCTACTAAAAATACAAAAATTGCGGATCACGAGGTCAGGAGATCAAGACCGTCCTGGCTAACACGGTGAAACCCCGTCTCTACTAAACATACAAAAAGTTAGCCGGGCATGGTGGCGGGCGCCTGTAGTCCCAGCTACTCGGGAGGCTGAGGCAGGAGAATGTGGTGAACCCAAGAGGCGGAGCTTGTAGTGAGCCGAGACCGCGCCACTGCACTCCAGCCTGGGCGACAGAGAGTGACTCCATCTCAAAAAATAATAAAAGAAAATTAAATAAATAAAATAAAATAATTAGTGGGGCATGGTGGCGCAGGCCTGTAATCCCAGCTACTCTAGAGTCTGAGGCAGGAGAATCCCTTGAACCCGGGAGGCGGAGGTTGGAGTGAGCCGAGATAGCACCATTGCACTCCAGCCTGGGCAACAGAGCGGGACTATGTCTCTAAATAAATAAATAAAAATGGAATTGGTGACGGTATCGATTTTCTATTGCTGCTATAATAAATTACCACAAATTTATTTGCTTACAGTTCTGGAGGCCAGAGATCCAAAACAAGTGCAAATCCTGGTGTTAAATCATGGGCTATATTCTTTTTGGAGGGTCTAAAGGAAAATTCATTCTTTGTTGTTTCCTGCTTCTAGATGCCACCAGCAAATCTTTGCTCTTTTTCGCCTTCCATCTTCAAAGACAGCAATCGCCTCACTTCTGCTTTTGTCATCCCATCTTTTATTTAAAAGGACCCTGTGATTACACCTGAGGCCAGTCAGATAATCTGGAATAATCTCCCCATCTCAAAATTCTTAATTTAATCACACCTGCAAAGTCTCTTTTGCCAGATAAGGTAAGATATTCTCTTGTTCCAAGGATTAGGGAGTGGACATCTTTGGGGCTCAGGGGAGAGTGATTATTCTGCCTACCACAGTGATGAAGGGGAAAAGAATAATATACAGCAAGAAAAGAATGCATCAAGAACCAGAGATAATAACATGCCTCACCTGAAGTTAAAAATTCCATGTTTCCCCAGAGTGCCAACCAGCAATTCTCAGCATTGACTGCACCCTGGAGTCACCTGAGAAGCTTTAAAACAGCCCACTATCCAGCCAACACCCTGGACCAATTAAGTCAGAATCTCTGACTAGGAAGCATCAAGACTTTTTAATGCTCCTCAGGTGATTTCAATATGCAGTCAAGTTTGAAAAGCCCTGGAGTATCCACTTAGTGCTTGCTGAAGGCCTCTTCCTTTGGGTTTTTTTATTAAAGAGGGAGTGCTCCTAGTTGGTGATGGGGCCTGCAGCTCTCCTGGTTGTCTGACTCCTACTTTGGATGTTTTCAGCCCAATACTGCTTTCTCCATTCCATAGGAAAAGTCATTCTACCATTCACTCCCTCCAAGCTCTTCATTCTCCTTGGTCACACCCATGTCTCCAGACCATCAGGATCCAATGCACCACCTTACTGAATTCTCACCCCTATCTCATGATGTACACTGCCACCTATGACCCTTCTACCACCTTCCCAAACCTGCTTCCAAAGGGTAGTAACAGTGTTTTGGTTTTCTGGAAAGGTCATTCTCACCTCCTCGACCCTGTCTCCCTTTTGCCCCTCCAGCATCCAGGATACCCAAAACAGGACAGAACTAAGAAACATACAGATGCCTGCAGACCCCAAGGTGGAAATGAGGACAAGGAATGGAAGATAGCAAACAGGTGCAGAGGAAGCTATAAAAATTGAGCAGTCAGTTACAGACTGAGTGTGTTTGTGTGCATCTGTTAAACTACATGGGTGAAAAGTGGAAATCATTTTCATTATTGAAGAACTGATAGAAAACTAACATTTTGTCCCAACTCTGTAACAAATACTACCAAGTAATTTTCGTGAACTACTGGTTATTTACCAAATTATTAAGCAGCACAAAGATAATTTTTCTGTCATATCAATATGTGTGTGTGTGTGTGTGTGTGTGTGTATGTATGTATCAATAAACATCAGATTGGCAGGGTACGGTGGCTCACACCTGGAATCCCAGCACTTTGGGAGGCCAAGACAGGCGGATCACTTGAGGTCAGGAGTTCAAGACCAGCCTGGCCAACATGGTGAAACCCTGTCTCTACTAAAAATATAAAAATTAGCCAGGTGTGGTGGTGTGCGCCTGTGGTCCCAGCTACTCAGGATGCTGAGGCAGGAGAATCACTGGAACCTAGGAGGTGGAGGTTGCAGTTGACCAAGATTGTGCCACTGCACTCCAGCCTCAGCCACAGAGCAAAAAAAAAAAAAAAAAATCAGATTAACTTGTCAATTTCATTTGAAGTGATGCTTACTGTTGATTATATTGTTCATATTACATATTCACAATTTGGTACTCAGGCTATAGTCATCTACTAACAACTTACAGAACTAATAGGGAATGTTAATTTAACATATCCATAATAATTTATAATACCAATGTCCAAATGCAGGGTAAGTTACAGGCTTTTAATATCATTCAGAATTTTCGGAGCGTTAGGTTCAGTTTTAAAGTCTATTGTTTGATTTCCAATATATCCAATTAGTGCCAACTGAGTCCTTTCCTAGTCAGTGATTCTTCACAGAGCTTTTTACAAGATTTTATCCAATAAGGCATGACCTGATCTAGAAAGAAGAGTGATTAATCGAAATATTTTCAGTAAACTGCATGTTGCTATTCATAATGTAATATTCATTCTTCCAGCAGGGGGCTCTCTCACCATTAGAACTACAGATGGGGAAAGTTTAGGAAAATTATTTGTTCATTCATTCATTTACTCATTCAACAAAATGAGTTCTCACTAATTGCCAGACTTTGTGATGTTTTCTAGGAATATAGTAGGGAAGGCTTTGTTCTCATGGAACTTAGAGTCTGGTATTTCATTTTTGGCCACCTCCACTATAAATGATCTCTTTTTTTAAGTAAAATTGTTATTCCTAGAACATTCATTTGAGGAGGGGGTGATTTGGTTGCTGAGAAGGTAAGTACGTTGGAAAAGGCTTTGAGTACACATTACATTTTACTCTATTCTCCTTGGTGCTCAGAGAAGTGTACTCCTTCCTACAACTAGAAGAGAAATTGTCTCTGTTCCCTGGATAGCCCCTTCTCAGATCCAGCCAATGCTGGGTTCCAAAAAGCAGTGACTAATCGAGGGGTAGAAGCTTCCTGGACAAATAATTTCAAATTTCTAGACTTAGAATCTATTATTCTAAGAGTGATGAGGGAATTAAAAACAATATGCAAGACGCAGGGACTAAAAACATCATCTAATACAACAGTGGTTCAAGAAGCAATTTAAGAAAAATCAAAATTCTTCAGATCACATGTTTGTTTTCCTTCCAAATGAAAATAACATCATTGTGTCTTACAGGGGAAAAGAAGTCTTAAAACTTAGATCATCCACTTTAATAAACTTTAAAATGTGAATGAAAATGTTGTTTAATAAACCACTAAAACATCGACACCTGGGCACATTCAAGAGGTAAAGCATGATGGCAGCTTCCAGTCTTTCTTCTTTACATTTCAGGTTCGATGCAACTCAAGGGCCAGAAGATGCATATTATTGACCTAGTGCCCAGCCATCTCATTTTGCAGATTAGACATCTAGAGCCCAGAGGTGATGCAGGACTTGTCCATGTCACACAGTAAGTTCTCAAAACATTTTATATTTTAGGCTCGTTTTTAAAGATTGTGAAATCAAAGCATCTTAGAGTTAAAGTGAATCTTGGGAAGTCAACCAATCCAATCTTCTGCCCAAAGTGGAAGTCCCTTCAGTAGCTGAAGGATGAAAGGATGGCATCCAATGCAGTGACAGAGAGCTGACTGCTTTCCACTCCTCAAAGGGACCCATTTCTTTCATAAGTAAATCTCAGCATTATGAAAGTCTTCCATCAGGCCCAAAGATAACTTCTCATTGTTTCTAGTTTTGTTGCCTGGATCTATATAAAAAGCTGCACTGTAATTATTTAAGAATAACCATCATAAACGCTGTTCTCTTTTCTAAGTAAAATATCCTTATTTTTTCAGCAATTTTCTAAATGCTATAGTTTCTCTTGACATCCTTAACTAAATTTCATCCGGCTCTTAAAATGTGATGCCAAATGTGGTGTTACTACAGATGAATCTGACAAGCATTGAGTGCAGTGCGACGTACAAAGATACAAAGAATGTTCATTCCTCAGAAAACATATTCTACCTAGGGATGAGAAAATAAAGAGTACCCCTGAGCAACTAAAAGAAAAACTGTATCTCATGCCATTTCAACTCATCAAAGACTTTTTCAGTTTAGCTGGTTCTTGAATCTAAACAATAAGTATATATAAAAAATGCAAACTAAAAAAAAAAGACATTTCATCCATATGACAGCAATACAAATCAACCCAGAAATTCCAAATGCCACCATCTTCCCACCCCAAGTTCCAGGTACTGGGCTCGGGATTAACCGGGTCTAAAGGGATCAATAAATACTTAGAAGTTCAGTGTTCTCTTAAAAATTCGCCCTTGTCATCAAGCACATGTGCTCCATCTCTAGAGAAATAACAATAAGAGATCTTCGGGTTCAAACAATAGGCCTACCTAGAAATCCACCAAGGAGTCAACAATGAAAATTGCTTCTATTAATAAACACTATTTGGGTGTGTTTATGCAAATCAATGAGTGAAAAATACCCATTGCAATAATTTCCAAACAATGTCCAGTTCCTAAAATTAGTTTTAGCTAGTTAACCACGGTAAAAACTAATCTATTGTCCTCAATCCTGCTGAAACTCTTTATGACACTTTAAGCAGCTCAGTAGTCACTCAAAATAGCCCCAGACTGGAGGCCAGAATGTCAAGATGGGCAGATGCTCAGAGTTTAACATGAGCCTCTAACAACCTACATGGATCATGCATCCTTTCAGGCAGAAACCAGCCACAGGCTCACCTACTGTCAGTGTATCAGGAGAGAGTTTCACAGCCGTAAAGGGACCATATTCACTGGGTCAAAAATAAGCTAACTTATGGGAACAATGTAATAATATGTTTGAATTAGTATCCTCAGAAAATTTAAAAGTCAGGTTTTAACACGTATGCCAATTTAAACTTGGGCATGTTAAGTTTACTAAGATCCTTAAGGCGTAAGTCATTAAAATATTGCATGCATACTCAATTTACTGTCTTTGAGGGCATGGGACATAAAGATGATAGCTCACTGTATACCTAGTGCAATCTACTGAGTGTCTTACATAAACTATTTTATTTTGTGTTTGTAACAAATCTTTTCACATAGGTACTTTACTCGTCTGCATTCTTCAGATGAAGAAACTGAGTTTTAAAGAAGTGAATTCACTCACTGAAGGCCATTTAGCTAAGAAGAGATGGCAGAACTGGGATTTGATTCCAGGTCTGCCTCTACAGTTTCTGCTGAACACCACTCTTTACAGAGTGTGCCTCTCACTAAGGAAGAGAGGATCTGGATGATGCTCTGTGTCTTCTACCTGGAAAGAATAAAAACTATCTGGGGTGGAAAGGACTCTTTTCCACTTTTGACAATTCCCTTAAACACCAAACCAAATATAAATACTCACTTTCTTAACATTTATTTTTGAAAATCCTAAAATCTCCTTAAAGTCAATATTGAGATCCAAATCCATTAGTTTTCCTGCACAGAGGTGGTTTCATGCAATGAAATTATACAGAGCTGAAGTCAAAAAACTTCAACCTCACCAGATACTAGTGTGCATAAGTTATTCTCTGGAACTCTACTCCCTCAACTCTGGGATAAAAATAATATTACCAGCTCCATGAAACTGTTCTAAGTATTAAATAAGAATAATAGATGTTGTATTAGTCCATTTTTATGCTGCTGATAAAGACATACCCAAGACTGGGTAATTTATAAAGAAAAAGAGGTTTAGTGGACTCAGTTCCACGAGCGAGGTCTCAGAATCAGGGTGGCAGGTGGAAGGCATGTCTTACATGGTGGCAGGCAAAAGAGAAATGAGAAAGCATGTGCAGGGAACTCCACTTTATAAAACCATCAGATCTAGTGAGACCTATTCAGTATCACGAGAACAGCACAAGAAAGACCCCCCATGATGACTCAGTTACCTCCCATGGGGTCCCTCCCACAACACATGGGAATTATGGCAGCTACAATTCAAGATGAGATTTGGGTGAGGACACAGCCCAACCATATCAGGTGTGAAAAATATTTTACAAAATTCTCTACAAATATTGTTATTATTATTATCTTTCTATTTATTCCTTTTTTTTTTTTTTGAGACAGAGTCTTGCTCTGTCACCCAGGCTGGAGTGCAGTGGCACGATCTCAGCTCACTGCAAGCTCCGTCTCCTGGGTTCACCCGCCATTCTCCTGCCTCAGCCTCCCGAGTAGCTGGGACTACAGGCGCCCGCCACCATGCCCAGCTAATTTTTTTTTCTTGTATTTTTAGTAGAGATGGGGTTTCACCGTGTTAGCCAGGATGGTCTTGATCTCCTGACCTGGCGATCCACCCACCTCAGCCTCCCAAAGTGTACTTTTCTATTTATTTCTATAATTTTGTACTTTAGTCATAAAATATAACAATCTAGAATATTTTCATATTTCTACCTTTATTATGGCTAGGCAATAACAAGGTTTCAATAGAGCAAAAGAATTTCCAAATGTTAATTTTCATAGTTTGCCAAACATACAATAAAAAAATGCTTAAACTATATTGCTCCTGCCATTTTATTTTGCTTGTTTTAACAAGTACAGAGAATATTACATTTAGCTAAGAATGATTTCAGATTAACTTCTCTTACATAAAGCAATCAACTTTTATAATATATGTGTGGCAAATAATAAGCACAAAAATGTGTAATTGCTTTTTAAGAAATATTTGTTTTCAGTGTAGGTTTCAGAGTAAGGTGGAAGACTAAATTATATTATTTTAAATGGCCTCAGTCAGGTAAAACTCTCAGTATCAGTAATAGATTGGGAAATGGAAACACAGTCATAGAAAAAGGAAAATGATTTTTAAAAGCATTAGACCTCAAACTCGATCATTCTTTCATATAATGAACACAACAATCTAGTATTGAAATAAGATTAACAATCACATTTCATAGTATTTCTATATATAGTTACACGTACTCTGTTATTATAACGTTTTATTTTATTTTATTTTATTTTATTTTATTTTATTTTATTTTATTGCTTTTTGAGATGGAGTCTCACTCTGTCATCCAGGCTGGAGTGCAGTGCTGTAATCTTGGCTCACTGCAACCTCCACCTCCCAGGCTCAAGCAATTCTCCTGTTTCAGCCTCCTTATTAGCTGGGACTACAGGTGTGCACCACCACATCTGGCTAATTTTTTGCATTTTTAGTAGAGACAGGGTTTTGCCATGTTGGCCAGGCTGGTCTCAAACTCCTGGCTTCAAGTGATTCACCTGCCTTGGCTTCCCAAAGTGCTGGAATTACAGGCATGAGCACCATGCCTGGCCACTTATTATAACACTTAAAAATAGATTTTATTCCAAAGATTTCTTTTATATAACCAAGAAACAAAGTACATATGTGTTCATTCTGATGCTAACTTAAAACTGAATTTCTCTTATTTCGTACCTTTTTAACTTTATGTCTGAAGAAAAAAAAAACCTGCGTGTTTAGGAAATGCTATTCCTTTTACTCCTGCAAAGCCCTTCCCAGCTCTACATGTCTGACTTACAACTGAGGGGGGCTCCATTTCCATTTCCTCTGCCTTTACACTGGTACTAAGTTCTAATCTTGGAATTTCCTCACTCCAAAGTCAGCTGTTATTTGCCGTGTCCCCCTCCCGCCAGTTTCTATCCTGTCCTGCTGCATTTCAGCTGGTTACCTTATGCATTCAATTCTCTGCAGGCCAACTGTTCCCTTTATAGATCTTATAAAAGACAAGACAGACAGGATATTAGCAATCTTCATCTTTAAAAGAAAAATCTGGCTTTGTAATAGTCTTAGAATGGTCTCTGTCCAAAAACAGAGATGCCAAGTTGCCCTTAGAACAGCCATCTGTGCATGTGTTCATTCGTTCACAGGTGGTGTAGCAAAATGGTAAAAGCATGGTCTCCAGAACAATGTTCCATTCCAGCTCTGCCACTGATTCGCTGTATGACCTTGGATGACTGACTTAACCTCTCTATGCCTCAGTTTCCAAATCTATAAAATATAGAAAATAATTGTACCCATCTCATAGAGTTATTGTAAGAAGGGACTGAGTTAATATGTGTAAAGTGTTTAAACAGTGCCTGGAGCATAGCATATGTGCATTGTGTTTCCTATTATTACTATCATTTGTCTATTATTCATTCATAAAATATTTACTGATCTCTATTAATGCTGTTCTGCTAGGTGTTATTATACAACAGTGAGTGAAGCAAAAAATAATAAATAGCCCTTATGAAATCTACAGAGAGACAAACGTTAATCAAATAATCTTACAAATGTATGATAATAAATGGTATAAATGCATGAAAGATGACTATTCCCTAAAAATCTCGGGCCTATCTACCAGATTTCTTAATGCTCATAGTTCCTCTATTTTTCCCAGTTGGCAGAAAGAAGTGGCCTGGTTACCACAGTCAATGAACTAGTACTGACTTGGTGGTCTGATTCTTTTGTGCCCTATTTCCAAGAAAAGGCCTGTTTCCCACTCTTCCCCATCTTGTTCTTGAACTGCTCTGTTAACAATATACCCCACATCTCATGCTTTGCCACCACAACACTGCCCCTTTGAAACTCTGCCTTTGCCCTGATTTCTTTAAATCAGCAGTCCCCTTGGACTTGGGTGGCAGTGAGTCTTCTTGTATGGCGTATTATTCCATTTGCATCTCTGAGCTTGCCCTCATATTCCTGTTCCCTTCTAGTATACGTACTTTAGAATACCTGGCTCTGGCTTCAAATGCTGCCTCTGCTATTAATACTTACCAGGTGTGTGAATTTTACCAAGTTACTCAACCTATCATTTCATCTGTAAAATGGGTACAAAAATATCTACACCACAGAACTGAGAGGCTTAAATAAGATAAAACTTCTTATACAACTTATAGTGTCTAACACTCAATGAATAAGTTCACTCACACAACCATATTCACCCCCAGGCAGTGAAGTTATGCATCTAACAAGTATTTATCCCCAAGCACAAAGGATTTTAACAGTTTAAAAAAAAATACATAAATCATTTCATTTGTGAAAACTCTAATTCTATTAGGAGAGGCAGCCAAAAGTTGAAAGACTACAAATTGTAATGAGAACCATATAGGAAACAATAAAAATTCCTGAGACAGAAAAACAAGAGGGACTTACTAGAGTTCAAGTGGCCAAGAAAGGGGGAGAAAAAGAAGCAGCCAAAGGAAGATGTTTGTGCAAAGGTCCTGAGGTAGAAAGATTAGCATATTTGAGCACCTGAAAGACCACTGTGGCTAGAACCTGAGGAATCAGGGATGAAGAGACACAGATGGGGTTGAAGAGATGACCCGTCTAGGCCTCCATGGTAAATGGTTTGGAGTTTACTTGCAATTTAATTCCTCTCCCTTCCATACCACCTCCAGGCCCCAGTTTTGTGTTTTAAATACCAGACAGCTATTGCTATGCAAAAGCCTAGTTGAGCTCCATCCTAGGAGTTAATCTTTTTACTACGAACTCAGTTCTTTCTGGAATAATGAGGTTCAAGGGAGAGAGAGGTTATGTGGTATACATAATGTTCTTCTGTTTTCTGCCTCCTTTTCCAACAGAGCCCTCAGGCTCACTTCCATCTCTGTGCTTTCCCTGGAAATGTCCTTCAGTCCCATGGCTTTATGTGGCGTTTGTAACCCAGTGAGTCCCAGTTTATATCTCCAGCTGTGACCTTACTGCACTCTGGATGCCTATCTAATGGCCCACTTTACCTGACTACTTGGGTATCTAAAAGGCATCTCAGATTTAACACAACTGGAAAAGAACCCTTCACTTTTGCCCTCCAAACCTGTACTTCTCCCAGTCTTTCCTCTTCCTATCACCATCCAACCTTTTGTTCAAATCAAAATTGTAAATATAATCTTTGATTCCTCCCTTTCTCCTGCCCTCTTGCATCCAACGTATCGAGTCTTGCCAGTCATATATCTAAAATAGGTCATTTATCTGTCTATTTCTCTAACTCAATGGCCACTGCCCAGGTCAGCCTGGGCTACCGAAATAGTCTCCTAAATGATCAATATATTTTCCCAAAAAAGCAGTCACTTGTTGAATGTTACCTCCAACAATCTACTCAAATACCAGAAAAAGTGATCTGTTGAGAACATAAACATAAATAGCATAACGTTACTCCTGTGCTTAAAACCTCCAGTGACTTCCCATTTTACATGGAGTACAACTCAAGACCCTTAACCTGGACACAAGAACCTACACCACCTGGCCCCTTAGCTTCCCATTCCTGCCTCACTGGTATTCCTCTTCTCCTGTGTCACCTAAGTTCCAACCACACTGTCTTCAAATACACCCTGAGGGTTTTTGCCGTACATCTTCATGCATCTTGTTCCCTCTGCCAAGCACATGCTGTCTCCAGATCTTTGCAGGTCTGGCTTTTTCTTTATTTGTTTTTAATTTACAATGCAGCTGTGCTTGGAAAGTCTGGCTTTTTCTTATTGTTTAGGTCTTGCCTCAAATAATTCCCCTTCAGAGAAGCCTTCCTTACCTTCTCATTTTTTTTTTCATCTTTTTAAAATTTTTTTGAGATGGAGTCTCACTCTGTCACCCAGGCTGGAGTGCACTGGTGCGATCTCAGCTCACTGCAACCTCCACCTCCCAGGTTCAAGTGATTCTCCTGCCTCAGCCTCCCAAGTAGCTAGGATTACAGGTGCCCATCACCACACCTAGATAATTTTTGTATTTTTAGTAGAGACAGGGTTTCACCATGTTGACCAGGCTGGTCTCAAACTCCTGATCTCAAGTGATCCACTCCCCTCAGCCTCTCAAAGTGTCCAGATTACAGGTGTGAGCCACTGCGCCTGGCCCCTGGCTTCTCATTTTAGAGAACCCACTCATTCCTCAAGTCATTCTCTGCAATAGCTCTGCATGGTAGAACTTCCTGTGATGATGGAAATGTTCTAAAGTGCTGTTCTATACAGTAGCCACCAGCCAGGTACATGTGGCTACTGAGTTCTTAAAACCGAGTAACTGTGGCTGAGGAACTGAATTTCTAATTTTATTTCATTTTAATTTAAATAGCCCTGTGTATGGGTAGGGCCTACCCCATTAGACAGAATAGCTCTATAGCATCACCATGTTTTATTCTCCTCAAAGTTCTAATAACTACCTGAAGTTATCACGTTCATTTCTTTCAAAAGTTCCAGGAGGTCAGGGACCTGGTCTATCTAGAAAAAGTGCTACACACACAAAAAAAAGTATTACATACATTATGTATTTCTGCATAACAAATTACTATAAATGTAGCAGCTTAACACACCACACAATTCTTATCTCACAGTTTCTGTGGGGTCAGGAACCCTGGGCGTGGCTTAGCTGGGCATGTGCTCTGCTTCAGTGTCTCTTACAGATCAGCAATCGAGTTATTGGCCAGGGCTTGGATCTCATCTGAAAGCTCAACTGGGAAAGGATCTGCTTCCAAGCTCACGTGGTTGTTGGCAGAGGTCAGTTCTTCAAAGGCTACTGGAAGGAGATCCTCAGCACCCAGCTGGCTGTTGGGTGAAAGCTGCCACAAGTCCTTTGCCACCCCAACATAGCAGCTTATTTTGTGGCAGCTTGCTTAATCAATGTGTGCAAGCCAAGAAGGAAACAGCAAGAGAGGAGTTACAATCTTACATAAACTATCAGGGAAGTAATATCTCATCACCTTTGCTGCATTCTACTGGTTAGAAACACATCACTAGGCCAGCACACACTCAAGGAGAGAGGATGATTCAACAACATAAACACCAGAAGGCAAAGATCACTGGACCCATTTTAGGAGTCTGCCTACCACAGGCAGCTATCAAATATTTGCTGAGTGGATGAATGAGTGAAAGGGTGAAGACCCTACTCTACTCTGGCTGAGTTATGCCAGTGTAGCCCCTTTTTTCCTCACTGTGGAAGATAAAGTCTTGTGTTAGAAATTATCAAAGAAGAAATAGAGATTCTTTCCCTAATGAAATCTGAAAAAAAATTTAAAGTTATGGAAAAGGAAGTTTCTTAGCAAAGTAGACAGATTCTTACTTGATAACTGTTAAGAGCATGGACCAGCCTGGGCAACATAGCAAGACTTCACCTCTAAAAATAAAAAAATAAAATATAGAAAAAAAATAGCCAGGCATGATGGCTCATACTTGTAGTCTTATCTAGCTACAGGAGGCTGAGGTGGGAGGATCACTTGAGCCTAGGGGTTAAAGGCTACAGTGAGCTAGGATCACGCCACTGCAATCCAGTGTGAGCAACAGAGAGAGAGAGAGAGAGAGACCCCAACTAAAAAAAAAAAAAAAAAAAAGTATGGGCCCTGAAGTCAAAATGCTGAGATTCAAAGCCTAAGTCTGCATTTTTACCATTTGTGTACTTGAACTCCTTTGTGTCTCAGATTGCTTATAGGATTATTGTCAGGATTTAACAAGTTAGTAAGTGCAGTGAACATTTTACAGAACAGCACCTGGCACAGAGTACATACTTAAGAAATGTTAGCTATTATTATTATTATCACTACTACAATAACCCAATTTTGTTTTGAAAACAAATTTTCTGCTTCTAAGGCTGTTGATGTAATTCTTACAAGCTAATGCTTGTATCACTCTGGGTTCTTCGTTGCAGGCAAGAAAAATCAACTCCAGCTGACTTAAGCAGAAAATGGAATCTATTAAAAACATAGTGGGTGGCTCCCAGAATCACTGAAAGAACTGGAAAATGGACAGGGAGCTGTGCAGCTGATAACAACACCCAAAATCACTAGGTAGAATCCTCTGTCCCCTTGCTCTGCCAAGGCCCCTAGTCCCAGATGCTGCACACGGCCAGCTACCCTAAGGAACTCAGTCCTCCTCCAGCTGCTGCTCCTACAGAACGTGATTCTTCCAGCTCGCACGTCACTGGTGGGCTGTAAGAACACCACTGTGTTCTCAGCTGGCTCCATCACACTGATGAAGGCTAGGTCTCAGATATATGCCTGAAGAGCTGGTATTTGGCATTTTCTTCTTCTATGGTTACAGGCAAGTCTGCCTCCTTCCAAGACTCATTGGGAGGGTAATTTCCAAGACATAAAATGAGCATTCCCATGCTGGACAGCCAAAATAATTTTAAAAGCAAATGTCCACTAGAATAGCCATTAATGATTTCTCCTTGTTGAACATGATTTTTTAATCCACATATTAAAATTTCAATAAGTTCCTGCAGATAAGTTCTCTCAAGGCAAGGATTTATATCTCTCATTATATTCCTTTCTAGGTCTACAAAGTAGTTTTGAAGCTGGGATAAAACAATGGTCAAGATACTAGTTGTTTGGTTTATTTGGTGTCCTTATTTTTACACTGATGGATTCCTTCACCAGCAAATCATTAATTGCTTATTATATTTCTCCATTAAGCCTTGTGCCCTTTCCACACTCGGAAGCTGTAATATTACAAGCCTCTTGCCCTTTAAAAATTAAGTTGTCTCTATTCATGACCTCCTTAGAAGAGGTTCAAAATCTTATTGCTTGTGGTATTTTAATTTTATTTTTCTAGGGGACAGTTATGAGAGTTTCTCTCAACAGAAACTTCGGAATGAGTAGTTCTGGGCTTTTGTGATTGGTACCAGTGAGACTGATATGAAGTAGAGGCTCTTCCATACATTAGAGAAGGAGCCCCTGACAGCAGAGTCAAGGCCAAATGGACTTCCAAAAAGATTACACCATTTTACATGCCTACCAACAGCCTCATTTGATGTAAAAGCAGGAGACTCAGGAAGTTTCTGCCTTGGGTAATATTCTACTGCCAGTGTCTCCAGAATTTGGAATTTTCTCCCAAAGTCTTTCTCCTTAACACCATAATGGCCCTTCTTATTTTCCCTAATGCTATCCATCTGTAGAAAGTTGTCCAATAAGCATACATTTGGTAAGCTTATCTCATTGCTTTAAAAAATACTTTACAACAGTGTGAGGGGGGAAAAAATTTCCATGTGGAATCCATGTGCAGCAGGTAAAGTTGAAGCATACAATCTTGGTTACTTAATTCAGTTTGATTCATCTTAAACGATGGTTCTCAATCAGGGGTGGTTTTGTACCTTGAGGGACATTTGGCAATGCCTGGAGACATTTCTGGCTGATGCAATTGGGGATGAGGAGGTGCAATGTTACTGGCACTTAGTGGGTAGAAGCTAGGGATGGTGCTCAACACCCCGTAATGCACAGGACAGCTCCCCACAAAATATTATCTGACCCAAAATGTCAATACTTTGGAATTTGAGCACTCTGATAGGAATACAATGAGTTTCATAGGCATTTCCAGTTTTCCTTTCTCACTCCATAACTCTTCCTCCTCAACTTCTGGCCTAGTGACATCTTTTCTGGCTGCCAGGTCATTAAAGCAAGATTCTTTCTGATCTCATCCTCAAACGTGGACTGTGGAAGATGAAGCCACACCCAGATCTCCTGTTCTGAAAATTCTGAAACATATTTACTCAATTATGTGCATTGAAACTGGGGACTTTAATAAACACAACTCCAGTGCTTACCAACCCACGTATGTCTTCCTCTGATTTTTCTAAACAGTATAGTCCTGAAGCCATCATGGACACCCAGCTCTTCCACCTACGGCTTATACAGCCTTGGAAAGTCACAGAATCTCTCTCTGTTTTGTTTCCACAACTGCAAAATGACTTAACAACAAAACCAACTTCATAGGGTAGGTTTGATGTGCACGTGAAATCATGTAAAAGCATTTGACAATCTATAAAACAATAGGATGTTTGTTTTTACCATTATTCTTTTCCTTCCTAACTCCTTTCCACAATCTACTGTCCTGTGATTAATATGTATAGGCCTCCGTGACAAGGCTGTCTCATGGCATGCATGCCAGTTAAGCATTCACTTTAAGCTACAAAATCAGCATATCTATAACATGCAACCTGTATTACACTTGCTCCTACCCAGAAAGTGAATCTGCATAGTTACATATTTCGAAGGGTAGAGAAGGAGTCATATTACAATTGGACCCTCCCCAAATTTACTAGAAAACATACATATAGGCCGGTGTGGTGGCTCACACCTGTAATCCCAGCACTTTGGGAGGCCAAGGTGGGCAGATCACAAGGTCAATGGATCAAAACCATCCTGGCCAACATGGTGAAACCCCGTCTCTACAAAAAGTACAAAAATTAGCTGGCAAAGTGGCGTGCGCCTATAGTCTCAGCTACTCGGGAGGCTGAGGCAGAAGAATTGCTCGAACCCCAGAGGCAGAGGTTGCAGTGAGCAGAGATCCTGCCACTGCACTCCAGCCTGGTGACACAGCAAGACTCTGTCTCAAAAAAAAAACAGAAAAGAAAAGAAAATATACATATATGTGGTTCCAAATTTTTACTATACAATGCTTAGGGATAGAAAATAAAATGAATCATCATAAAATGTCACATTGTCTCATAAGAACAATCTTATGATTTGTTATTGAACAAAAATTTGACATAAAATAGATCAAAGAAAGAACAAATGTCTATAATCTTTAAAACAGAAATATTATGCTCCAAGCCTTATTCAATCAAGAGAAATGTGCTGAACATATTGACATATGAGATTTTCATTAGTCTTAACATTTATAAGACTTTTATTTATGACTTAGATATTTTGTGTTGTATAAAGACACAGCTCATGGAAGTTGGAATTGCCTTCTTTTTCCCTTAGTAAATTACCCTAAAACTGGCAGAAATATTCATTCTCTTCCTACTGGAGGACCTTGCAACACTGAGATAATTATTCATAGAGTTCACTGCTGGATCTGAACATTTGAAGTTTCCCAAAGAAGTAGTTCCTCATTTCTTTATCCTCCAGCATTGGACGAGAAAATAAGCCACATAAGGAAAGCTATAAAGAAATAAGTGACATAAAGAACAATCACAATCCTTTGGCTTTGGGCACTGGAAAGTGTTTATCAGTTGGCTATTGGTGAAGCACAGAGCTTCTGAAGGAGCAGGTCATGGAGACATCTTCTTCCTACCTCGTATTGCTCCAGTTACTGGCAATATGAGGTGAGGAAAAGATGCTACTGCCCAGAGTCAACAGCGTGAACTGCTTCAGAGACTAAAATGAATCTATTTGGAAGAAAGTAAATTATAGGTGTTAATTGCTCAGTTACATACATTAGTATCTGTTTGTGTATATTTATGTATGTTTCCTAGTAACCCATCTTTGCATTTTACAGAATTTGATTCCTTTGCCCCATATGTATTCTTCAGTAAGTAAATACAAAGCAAGACATTTCAGAATTATTAGCCAGAAGTGTTACAAATGCAGACATTTCAATGTGTGTAACTTGAACTGAAAATCCATTGCCCTCCAGCTACAGGCATGTGTTTGGAAGTTATCCTTGATGCATCTGAGTAGAGGTTATATTGTCTTCTTATTGCTACTGTAACCAGCACTGACAGGTTATCGATGCCTGCTCATCAAGACAGGTTGCTGTTTAATAGTCCATCAAGATTTTGGCTCTTCCTTTAAGAAGGTTTTATTTGTTCAACTCAGTATAGCAGACTTTGCCATCTAAATCTCTGTCTCCTAAACCACCTGGTTTTACAATGAATCCAGGGTCCATTTCAGCAACTGCTGTCACCTGTGTCATACTGACATTTGCCTTTTCTATTATATATTTAGGAATGCAAAGCTAACATTTCAAAGACTATTCATCTCAACCAGAGATGTGCCCTAAAATTCAGGTACTGCCAAAAGTGACTAGTGGTGCCTGGCACCAGAATCCACATAGCTGTGGTTAATAAAAGAAAAACCAGCACACTTTCCAATTGGTTCTATTCTGTCTGTGACAATACATTTGCCTCTATAGACCAAGGCAGTAAGAATAAACCAATAAGACATGATCAATGTTCCAGGCAATGGATATCCTAAATACCCTGATTTAATCACATTAAATCACACTGCATACATGTATCAAAATTTTACATGTTCCATGTACAAATACATATTAATTTAAAAATAATTAAAAATTTAAAACACCAAAAAACTGAAATATAATTTACAAAAATGAAGAAATTCAAACATCTCGGTAATGTTCTGCTCATAATAAACTTTACAAAAAGTCAGGATCCCCCTTATCTTTAAACTAAACATCTCTGTTTCATCAAGTTCACTCACCATCTTCCTAAAATGATTCATCCTCTCTCAGCTAAACCAGCCACGCTCTGAGTCTGCTGCTGCCACCAGGACCCAATCCTTGGTAGGTAGTTTCTGAAGGATCAGAGCTATAATTTCAAGGCCCCTCACAGTCTCCACCTTCCATAAATTAAGCCACTGAAGCACAGCCTACTCTTGTTTTAAACATGAAGCTGGATCCTTTGAAGCAGAGGTACCTAGGCAGCTCTAGCTCCACATTTATCATTCCAGTTGTTTGTCCAGCCCAACTGTTGTGGCCTTCCAGATTCGTAGCCACACACACACACACCACCTCATCCCACCCCCAACAAACGCACACACAACATGGCCTGTATGCTAAGATCTCTGACTCAACTCAGGTCTTAGACAATTACTGCTCGCTGACTCAGCATCTGCTGCCTAGACCTCAGTGTTGACACTGTACCTTACTTTTAGAGAGCTTAATCAGCCATGGTGAAGAAAAGGGCTCTTTGAGATCTCATCTTAAAATTGTTTAACTAACTATGGCCAGGTGTGGTGGCTCACACCTGTAATCCCAGCACTTTGGGAGGCCTAGACAGGAGGATCCCTTGAGCTCAGGAGTTGGAGACTAGCTTGGGCAACATATCAAGACCTCATCTCTACTAAAAATAATTTTTTTTAAAGAAAGAAGCTGGGTGTGGTGGTATGCACCTGTAGTCCCAGCTACTCGGGAGGCTTAGGCAGGAGGATGGCTTGGGCCGGGCATATTGAGGTTGCAGTGAGTCACGATCACACCACTACACTCCAACCTGGGTGACAGAGAGAGGCCTTGTTTCTAAAAATTAAAAAAAGTAACTAACTATAAATGTCTTGGCTGTTCATGACACTGAATCTACATTTAGATTATGAGCAAACAAAAAAAAGGAAAACAGAAAACTGACTTTTATACTCATGTAGGCTTTCTGTGTGGGTTTCTTGTTTTGTTTTGGTTTGGTTTGGTTTTCGTTTTTGAGATGGAGTCTCACTCTGTTGCCCAAACTGGAGAGCAGTTGCATGATCTCTGCCCACTGCAAGCTTCACCTGCTGGTATCAAGCGATTCTCCTGCCTCAGCCTCCTGAACAGCTGGGACTACAAGCGTGTGCCACCACGCCTGGCTAATTTTGTATTTTTAGTGGAAACGGGATTTCACCCATGTTAGCCAGGCCGGTATCGAACTCCTGACCTCAGGTGATCCGCTCACATCGGCCTCCCAAAATACTGGGATTACAGGCGTGAGCCACCGTGCCTGGCTTCTGTGAGGTTTTAATACCATTTTAGCACTGCAGTTGCTCTTGCCACATTTGAAAACTTTGTCAATAATATTTTATAGGTCATACTTTTTCCTCTCAAGAAAATCCCTGCCAAAAGTGCAGACATTTCAATGTGTGTAACTACCATCCATTCAACAGGTTCACATTACTATCAGGACTTGCCTTCACAGATTTATACCAGCTGAGTCCACCCAGTCCCTGAATCAACCAAGCCTATACCTGCCTTGGTTTTTGCAACAGCTGTTTCTTCTGCCTCAAATGCTCTGGCTGCAGAGCGTTTAGTAGGTTGGTCCTTCGCATACAAGTCTCAGCTCCGAAGGCCCCAGAGAGGCCTTCTTTGACTGCCCTGTCTCGCAGATTTTGCTCCCTGACAGCATGTGCTATTACCATGCCCTTCTTTAGTTTCTTCATAGCATTAGATATTACCTGAATTATCTTATTGATGTATTATTCATAATCTTCCTCCTTTGTGACATATTTATGTCCATGAGAAGAGGGATCTTACCTGTCTTAATCACCATTTTCTTCTTAACTCCTAAAACAATGTTGGCACTGAATAGGTATTTATTGAATTACTTGTAAATTCTTCTTGTGTTGACTGTCTTGTAGGCCTACCTCATTACTCTTTCTTTGCACCTGACTTTTATAAAACTTTTTACTGCAATGACTTGAAACTCCTTCAATTGAATTGGACATAAATCCTGCTCTACATAAGTATAAAATTAGCATTTTTATATAGAAAATTAGAAAACTTAGAAAAGCATCAGGAAGAAAGCAAATGAAAACCATAATCCCACAATTCAGTGAATGCCATGATTAATATTTGATTCCTTCTAGCACTTTCCTAAGTACACATGTCTATACAATACACTTATAAAACCTTTTTTGTTATGTTTTTCCTATCTCACATTAAGAGTTATACCATAGTTCATCAGTTCTGCTGAACGATTTCAGTGGCTGTCTATGGGGAGATAAGTGGGGTTGTGCAAGGAAGAGATTGTGGACTGCAATAAAGGATATTTTCACTTTTTACTCGGTGTACAATGATGTTTTCCTAAATTTTTAAAAAATAAGCGTGCATTCATGCATTACTTTTGTAACATGAAAATAAAAGGACATGATCCCAGCTATAACTGTCATGGCCATCTTTTAAGATAATTCTCTTTTTTTGGTGTTTTGAAGCAGACCTCAAAATTCTTTGGGTTTGAGTAATATGTAGATCCTGTTTGTAGGTGTTGCCTCGGCCCATTGCCATGTAAAGGTGGAGTGACGGAATATTCAGGCATGAATCTTGATTAATTCACATTCTTAATTATGCTGAGGGAATTCTCCCAGGATACCTACAATAAGCACTCCCATTCGAAAAGGGAAAGAATGAGACACAGACAGCCATCATTACTCTGTGGCACTCGGAATCCTGCCCAGCAGACATTGCAAGGGTCCTCTCAACCAGGGTGGGAACGTTCCTTGATTAGGCCTCAATCCTGATCCATGGTACCCCCCCCACCCCCACCCTCGCCACTAGCACATTGTTTCCTGTGGTCTTAGCTCTACCTTCTACAGGGTTTTGTACGGTTTTTTTTTGTTGTTGTTGTTGTTGTTTGAGACGGAGTCTCGCTCTGTCATGCCCAGGCTAGAGTGCAGTGGGACAATCTCGGCTCACTGCAACCTCTGCCTCCTGGGTTCTAGTGATTCTCCTGCCTCAGTCTGTCAAGTAGGTGGGATTACAGGCACCCACCACCACGCCCAGCTAATTTTTTGTATTTTTAGTAGAGACTGGGTTTTACCATATTGGCCAGGCTGGTCTCGAATACCCGACCTCAGGTGACCCACCCACCCACCTCAGCCTCCCAAAGTGTAGAGGGGTTCTTTTCCACTATGAAAAAAAAGTAAAACGTGGGGCCTGATTTACTATGCCAAAAGAGAAAAAAAAACTTAAGCTGAAAGCTGAGTCATGCAAGAAGCTGCCTTTCTTGTTGTTCCTAAACCGATAGCTACAGACAAAAGGTTGAACATCTCCACAGGTAGCCACTCTATGTTCACCATATCTTATATAAAGTGCTGATTTACTGACCACAAGACAAATACACAATTAACTATTGCCACATCTGCTTCTTTTCTCTTGCAGCATGTGGACTATCACACACTCCCTCTTTCCCTTCCAACCACTTTTCACCTTTAAATACTGAAGCCCTCAAAGTCATCTTTGAAGAAAGGCACAGACCACAGACTTCCTGTGATTCCACGTTTATTTGTTCCAGGTATGTCCTTAATCTTGGCAAACTAAACTTCTAAATTGATTGAGACCTGTCTCAGATACATTTTGGTTTACAAATTGGTGACCAACATGGGGAACTCTGAATGGAGGTGGCCCTGACCTTTAACAAATCTATCAATGCTTGGTACCAGCTTGAACTATCTTTATTGCTCAAACCAATGGGACAATTTGCTGAGGTGCAGAGCTTTCCTCTCCAGAGAATCCCTGATCTCCCCAAATTTGGTTGAGATCTAAGGTTTATCTTGCTGTACAACTCCTTTTCTGGAGTTTCACTCACTTCCAACAAGGAAAGTTTTTCTGTTTCCATGTTGATGGAGTGCAGGCAACTCCTTTCTGGATTTTCAGCTTGCTTCCAAGAGGAAAGGCAAGTTTGAGGTTTTTATCTGCTTCTAAGATGGTAGAAAGCAGCCTTGAGCCTAGGCCGCACTCCTGGTAAGTAGCTGAATTGGGATTTTCTCTTGAAAATTCTCCTTAATGACTAAAAGTTAAGATTGACAACCAGCTGGTCTTAATTCCTCTTTACCATTAGAGCGCTCAGTAATTATATTATTTGGTTTGTTATCGTTGCTTCAGTCTTTCTCCCATCAGATTTGACCACCTTTACCTGACTTGGTCAAATCTGAAGGAGAATTACAAATTATGGGAACAAGTCCTCTGAATTAGCTAAAATTCCTCACAGCTGAAAAACAAAAAAAATCACTGTTTCTCTGTTTGCTTCCTTTCTTAAAAAATTGTTCTTTTGTTTACTTTTCTTCAACCCTATTCCTTCTTCCTCTTTTGTCACCTTCGGTAAGAAGTGGAAAAAAAAATCTAGACAAGGCTCCTAATGACTTGGACCTCTTAAAGAACTCAGAATAAATGTGCCACTCACCCTTTTCTGAGGTGTTCTGCTTTCTTTGTGGAGTTTCAAGAGTCATGGACAGATTATTCTCAGGTGTAAGGTTTTGCTTTCTTGTATGGCATTACTTGACCTCTTTGGCTTTTTGGGGATACCGGAGATTACCCTGTACTGTAAGAGGATTTGACCTTGGTGTGTGTAACAGTGGACAAGAGCTACAGTGTTGGGAGTAGCTGAGGATTTTACAGAAAATGACCATTACTACAGCGGACTGCTTGTTTCTTTGAACATTCTCGAATATAAGAAAGTTGTACATGCTCTCTTGGCCCTGTTCCTTAAAAGGCTCCATCCTAAAGCCAGTCATCTAATGAAGCTTCAGTTAAAATACCACCTATCAAACTAAGTTATTTTAATAAAGGAAATTTACATAATTAAGGGAAACCTTTTCTTTTTTTCTTTTTTTTTTTTTTTTTGAGACAGAGTCCAGTTCACTTACCCAGGCTGGAGTGCAGTGGCAAATCTCCACTCACTGCAACCTCCACCTCCTGGGCTCAAGTGATCCTCCTGCCTCAGCCTCCCAAGTAGCTGGGACTGCAGGGATGAGCCACCACACCCAGCTAATTTTTGTATTTTTGTAGAGACGGGGTTTTGCCATGTTGCCCAGGCTGCTCTAGAACTCCTGAGCTCAAGTGATCCCCCCACATCAGCCTCCCAAAGTGCTGGGATTACAGGCATGAGGCACTGCACCCGGCCAAAATCTTTTTTTTAAGAGCATCTATGTCTCTGCAACTAAACCACTAGGAATTTTAACTAAGGGGAAAACAATGGCTTAAAGTTTATATAACAGACCTTGCCTTTGTTTAGATCTAAAAATGTGCTTTTGAGATGTACATTGTCTACCTTGTTTTACCTAAAGTTAGGTCTTTGGAGATCCAAATTTCGTTAACAATTGTGTAGGATATGGAAGAGGTAATCAATAAATTAATAGTCTAAAGTAGGGAAGAGAAAATTTTTGAAAACAGGCAAATAAAAAACTTTAAATCCATAAGATCTGTCTGTCTGAGTCTGATATGCCTATATGTTCATGTATAGTATGTGGAAATATTTCACTACCAATTATATAAAAGAGCTCTAATTAATTGGCCTAAAGAAAAGTAAGCATTTATCAGACTAATAGAAACTAATTCAGAGGCTTTTCAGTTCACATGACTTTAGTAATCTTTGGTAAGATTAATTTGGTAAATATAGTCTCAAAATTCCCTCCAATAATTTAAAATCTTAAAGTCATGTCATGTTAAATTAAGTAATCCTAGGTTTTTTACTGGGAGTAGGGTTACTAAGAGTTAGAATAGACCAGGCGTGGTGGCTCACACCTGTAATTCCAGCACTTTGGGAGACTGAGGCAGGCAGATCACGAGGTCAGGAGATCGAGACCAGCCTGGCCAACATGGTGAAACCCCATCTCTACTAAAATACCAAAAAAAAAAAAATAGCCAGGCGTGGTGGCACACACCTGTAGTCCCAGCTACTCAGGAGGCTGAGGCAGGGGAATTGCTTGAACCTGGGAGGTGGAGGTTGCAGTGAGCTGAGATCATGCCACTGCACTCCAGCCTGAAGACAGAGTGAGACTTGTCTCAAAAAAAAAAAAAAAAAAAAAAAAAGAGTTAGAATAACAGGAGAATAGGATGTTTTTGGTGAAGTTTACAAAAAACATGAATATGTGGTTTTTGCTTAAGAAAATGTAATTTTTTCTAGTTTAGAGGACTTTTCTGTAACCAAAACACCACTTCAGTTTTTCACTGCTTACAGAGTCCAATTAACAAGCACAAGGTCTGGTATAAAGAAAGTGACTTTTTATTCCAAAGCCAGCTTAGGGGAATAAGCTTCCTGCCTTAAGGATGCCACTTTGCTTTTGGAGGCAGAACACAGACACTTTTTAAAGGGGGCTTGACATGAATGGCACACAGGGAAGAAAGTGAGCAGGTGGGGGTCCACATAACTCTTCAGTGCCTTACCTGCTGGGTGGTTGAGCTGACAACTGCTGGCACCTTCCTGGACAGAACTAGGTTGTAAAGGTGCCCAAAACTCTCCAAGTGAGAGAGATTTTCATAGCAGGTATACTTTGGGTTGTAGATTGACCGTTGTCTCTCCAGGCAACCTCCTCATGGGTGAGAGTTCCACCCTGAAGCTTCTAAGCACACAGATGAACTTTCCCTGCAGGGAGTGTCTGGTGAAAGGAAGGTAAAAGGTTATAATTGCATTTCTAAAGGGCTAAGCAGAAAGTAGAGGGTGGGGAAAATGGAGAAAAGATAAAAGAAGAGAAAAAAAAACACAATAATAATTCATTCTCTTTTTCTTAGAAAAATGGAGATCCTTGATTGCATTGCTACTGGTGTGGAGATAAAAACCACTGTTCACATCCAACCATTTTTTTTTTTTGTAAACTGGTGAGTTTGTATTGATATTTCATGGTTAGAGTTCCAAAGTAAAGGCTATAGGATCTTTATTTTTATGGGTGTGTATGTGTGCTTAGGTGTGTTTACATGCACATACATGTGTTTTGTTATGTGTTGTGGCCATAAGGTACCAAACTGGTTTAAAAATAAAGGAGTATTCATTAAGTAAATAAGCCCAAAGGATTCTCAAGTTTATATAACTTAAGTAAATCTTTAATAAATAGGCAGGCTTTAAAATTATTAGTAAAATAATAGTAGAAATTTCTTTAGAATTGTCTACATACATTATTGCAAGCTTGTCCAACCCACAGCCCCTGGGCTGCATGTGGCCCATAATGGCTTTGAATATGGCCCAACACAAATTCGTAAACTTTCTTAAAACATTATGAGATTATCTTGTGTGATTTTTTTTTTTTTTTTTTGGTAATCAGCTGTCACTAGAGTTAGTGCATTTTATGTGTGGCCCAAGATAATTTTTCTTCTTCCAATGTGACTCAGGAAAGCCAAAAGATTGGACACTCTTGCATTATTGTTTAGATTTTTTGGTCAAGTGGTTGTGTATTTATCTCTGCTAAATATTATAAGGTGTCAAGATTTTGCATATAAAGTTATAAATGCAGCCCAAAAGGGAATTATCTTTGTACAATTTTTTTGATAAA
The DNA here is from genome assembly GCF_006542625.1 of Nomascus leucogenys. Taxonomy (NCBI): domain Eukaryota; kingdom Metazoa; phylum Chordata; class Mammalia; order Primates; family Hylobatidae; genus Nomascus; species Nomascus leucogenys. The sequence goes on along the minus strand of NC_044393.1, from coordinate 84,959,482 downwards.
TAAGGCATTTAATATTGTTGGATTAATGAAAACAGCTAAATCCTGAGTTGTTTGCAAAACACACACACACACACACACACACACACACATTTATTTAACTTTAAGGTTCTTACTTAGGTATAAACACCTGAAATTCACAGGTTATAAAAATGGTTAACAGGGAATAACTTTAAATGATGACTATCACAATTTTCATAAGTAATCTAGGTAAACTACTAAAAAATTTATTAGGCAAATGTAATGGAATAAATGCTTGCAAATAAACTTGTAATATACCTTAGAATCTGAAATTAAATAATAAATATGTATTAAATGTCTGGGTCATTTCTGATTTTTTTAAAAATTACATTATAGGAAACCATTTTTCTAAAAGAAGTGTTCTTATTGGCTGGGCGCAGTGGCTCACACCTATAATCCCAACACTTTGGGAGGCCAAGGTGGGCAGATCACAAGGTCAGGGGTTCGAGACTAGCCTGGCCAACATGGTGAAACCCCATCTCTAGTAAAAATACAAAAAACAATTAGCTGGGCATGGTGGCAGGCACCTATAATTCCAGCTACTTGGGAAGCTGAGGCAGAAGAATTGCTTGAACCCAGGAGGTGGAGGTTGCAGTGAGCCGAGATCATGCCACTACACTCTAGCCTGGGTCACAGAGCAAGACTCCATCTCAGAAAAAAAAAAAAGAGGTGAGGTGTTCTTATTAAAAAAATAATTTTTGTCTAAGTCAAACATTATTTAAAGGTTATTTATAAAACAAGGTAAACAGAACCAGTAAATAAGAGAAATGTAAAGAAAATTATGAATATAAAGGGGGGTTTTTGGTAAAAAAAGTTAAAAGGAAAAAAATTCTATATGAGAAAGAATCTTGTGTGATGAATTTTTTGTCCCAAAATAAAATGACCAGTTATTAAAGAAAGTGGGATGAAACCGGAAGTCCAACCATGTTATAAATGGTTTGTGTAAGTCATAATAAAGTTTGTATAAAGAAATTATGAAAAAAAAACTTTATGTGATCAAGTTGGCTATAATTAAAAGGAAATTATTTATACTAGTCTTTCTAGAGATTTGCCTTTAATATTAAAAATATATATTAATAAACTGAAGAATTGTTTAGAAAAAATTTTCTTAAAGTATTAATTTATTCTTATAAAATTATGAGATTTTAACATTTTTAACCCAAAAGCTCAACTTTTATTGTGTCTCGCTGTTTTCAGCTTTCTCTCCCCTTTGAGAAGGCCTGAGATAATAACTCTCTCCTTCAACTTTTTCATGAGCTCTTATAATTTTTTTCCTCAGGTTCTAACTGTAGTTGTGGCCCAATGCTAAAAATGTTTTATCCCAAAGGTCTAATGAAAATGTCTTCTTCCAACATAACATTCTGTGCTCTTAGCTTTAAACTCTTCTATTAAATAAAAAACTTTCACTTATGACCTAGGCCACACTCTTCCTAATTATTCAAGTCCTAAAAAACTGAGATTTTAAAAACTTAAGGTTATTACATCCATGTAATTTTCTGTATTCTTTTTAAAGTCTTTGTGCTGTTAAGTTACAGGGGTTTGACTCCGGATCTAAAATGGACACCAAGTCTTGCTAATTCTTAAGCACTGACATCAGTTAAAGCCTTATCTTCAGACCTGAGAGAATATGACAATCAAAGTAAACTGCATTCATGAGACACAGGGTCTCATGAAGTTAAAACTATTCAACCCCTCTAGGCCCAGGAAGTAGTGTGAAATCACACACTGAGTGTGTGAGATTATAGGGCTGATTTTGGGAGAGAAAATTAGTTCAAAGTTTCTCTGTAAATTAAAAATTAATATCAACGGCACACTATGCAAGATGAGCATCTGAGCCCCTGTGTCAGATTGACAAGGTTTTCTTGGAGCATTAACCCACTCTTTAATTTAAAAAAAAAAAGGTTATTAAAAAGTTTATAGAAATTATATCTTATGGTCAAGATGATTAAAATATAATGGATTAGCCTGGTGGGGTGGCACACACCTGTAGTTCCAGCTATTCAGGACTAAGCTACTCGGAGGCTAAGGCGGGAGGATCACTTGAGCCCAGGAAGTGGAGGTTGCAGTGAGCTGAGATCATGCCACTGCATTCCAGCCTGGACAACAGAGAAAGACTTTGTCTCACAAAGAAACAAAAACAAAACAAAACCAAAAAAAAAAACACCAAAAAATAAAATGTAATAGATTTGTTTATGAAATTTGAGAGACAGATTTAAATGCCTCATGCTGTCTTAATATTATTAGGGCTTATTGTTTGAGAAAGTAAGTTTCCTTTCTCAAAGAATAAAAGTTTTTGCCTTTTTTTTTTTGAAATCTTTGAGTTATCACTTTGGCTAAATAAATGACTTATTTTACAAGACTTGTGACTCTATTTTGTGATACCAAGAGTTTTAAACTTTTAATATCTGACAGACTTTCCAAAATCAAATGATAAATTCAATCCTTTTGGCTTCATTAATGTTTTGATATTAGGTCCCCTGAAGTCCAAAAGAGACATATTCAGCTTATTTGGTATAAAAAAATCATACAGGAGGCATTGTCAAATATAAAATGGTGTTTAAACTTATTTGGATAATATTTATTTATTTATTGACTTATTTATGAGATACAGTCTCACCTACTCTGTCACCCAGGCTTGAGTGCAGTGGCACGATCTCAGCTCACTGCAACCTCTGCCTCCTGGGTTCCTGCAATTCTCCTGCCTCAGCCTCCTGAGTAGCTGAGATCACAGGCGTCCGCCACCATGCCTGGCAAATTTTTGTATTTATAGCAGAGAGGGGTTTCACCATGTTGGCCAGGCTGGTCTCAAACTCCTGACCTCAAGTGATCCACCTGCCTTGGCCTCCCAAAGTGTTGGGATCACAGGCATGAGCCACTGCAACTGGCTTGATTATATTTATATAAATGTGTCATTAGCATGTGTTCCAAAATTGTATGAGATTCCTGAGGTTCTGATATGTCTTAGTATATATCATCAGTAATAATTATAATTGCTATGTAAAACTGTTGTCTGCCACAGAAGTAACCAAATTTCCTTGTCATTTGTATCTTTACCCATGACCGTTCTAAGACTTTTGTCATCCATGATTGTTTTACTTCATCCTTTTATAGGGCGGTTTATAATCAGCTATAGAACTCTGAGGAGTACTCTTAAATATAGGTTTCTAATATCTTTAGAAAATATGCCATTGGAACAAAGAGAAAGAAAACTCCCAGAACTCTCATGGAGAGCTGATGTATTCAGGAGGATTGCTGATCCAATATCGAGCAGAACAGGAATTAATTGCACGGACTGAACTAACAGAAGATTGAAATCCTCTTTTATGGCTTTTTGTCTAAAACACTTGCTGATTCTTTCTGTTTTATTTTCTAGAGTCAAGGAAGTTTTCTCTTCTTTAAGCTGTTTACAGCTTTTAACAATTGAGTAAAGTATACTCTAATAAGAAAAATTTAAAACAATTCCATTGCAATTGCTTCAGAATTTGGAAACTATTTGGTGAATATCCTTAGTTTATGACAATGTAGTTCTTTGCATAAATTCAATAAGAATCTATTTTCTTTTACAACAGAACATAATTGGAGACACTGGTGATTTTATCAAGACTTTGATTGTAATGACATTTTCAGATGACCTTGAGAAAATGAGGCCGACTTATAAAGCCAATTAAAGCCCCTTGGAAAACCTGGGATCATACATTGTTATTTGCAGAGTCCTGACTTGTGGTAAGTAAAGAATGTCACTTTCTGACAGGCCCAGGAAACTCAAGTTTTCTTGGGACCTTGAAAAAAGAGGAATTCACCCAATTCACACAGGTATCTGCAGGCACAGTAAATTCTTAGCTGGGCTCAAGACTTTTAAAAAGCTTAAATCTTAGATTCCTTATGAAAAGCTTCCAGCAAAGCCAATTTTATAAAGAGAAAGAGAGAGGCTGCATGGCAAATGATTATTCTTGCTGAACTTTATGCAAATAATCAAGCCAAGTAAATAGAACTAAAACTTATCTGAAACATAAATTGGTCCTACTATGATTTTGTCTTTAATAAAATTTGAAAATTGGAGACAGAAAAATTACGTTTCAAACTAAACTATAGTACACCTGTTATTAGATTCTAGTCTTGCCTAATGTTTCTGATTTTTATTATTTTCCACAATTTAGACTGAATTCTAAAATTTTTCCTGACTACAATTCTCCAAACTAATGTTTTCCATTTTTTCCCTTGTTTTTTTCCTTTTTTGTCCACTTTTCCTGACTTGAAATCACTAGGAATTAAGCTGTGCTCTTCTTAAAGCCATGCAAACTGAAGCTAGACAACTTAAACTTTGCAAGAAAATAACAGCAACCTATTTATACACATAAACCACTTTTATACCTGCCTACTGATGTATGGACTTCAGTGTAATATGGCCTATATCAGTTTTCCAAGACTGTTTTCACTTTTTGTTTGTTTGTTGTTTTCTTTCTCTCTTCCTCTCCCATTTTTTTTTCTTTGTGGGATGGGAGACCTTACAACCTGCTAAAAATGAGCTTTCCTAACAATGTGGGACCTGTCTTTCTAGGAATAAACTGTCCTAGGCATGAGAGATCAGACAAAACCAGAGACTCATTTTCTTCTAAAATGCTTTCTCTGAAAGATTTTAAAAAGAGAAGGGCAGCAAAATGTGAAAGGAAAATAAAAACAACTCCAGTTCACAATGCTAAAAGAAAAAAAAAAATTAAGCTGAAAGCTGAGTCATGCAAGAAGCTGACTTTCCTTTTTGTTCCTAAGCAGACAGCAACAGATAAAAGGTTAAACATCTCCACAGGTAGCTTCTCTATGTTCACCTTATGTAAAGTATGCTGGTTTACTGAGTATGAGACAAATACACAATTGACTATTTCTCTACCTGCTCCTTTTCTCCGGCAACATGTGGATTATCATACCCTCCCTTTCTCTCCTCCAGCCCACTTTTCCCCTTTAAATACTGAAAGCCTCAAAATCATCTTTGAAGAAAGGCACAGACCACAGACTGTGCGATTCCACGTTCATTTGTTCCAGGTATGTCCTTAATCTTGGAAAAATAAACTCCTAAATTGATTGAGGACCTGTCTCAGATACTTTTGGGTTTACACCACATTATGCCTGTCCTTATCTTTTTTTTTTTTTTTTTTTTTGAAGACAGAGTCTTGCACTGTCTCCTGGGCTGGAGTGCAGCAGCGTGATCTCGGCTCACTGCAACTTCCGCCTCCCAGGTTCAAGCGACTCTCTTGCCTCAGCCTCCAGAGTAGCTGAGATTTTACAGGCACCCGCCACCACACCCGGCTAATTTTTTGTATTTTTAGTAGAGAAGGGGTTTCACCATGTTGGCCAGGCTGGTCGCAAACTCCTGACCTCGTGATTCACCCGCCTCGACCTCCCAAAGTGCTGGGATTACAGGCGTGAGCCACTATACCCGGCCTCCTTGTCCTTAAGTGAGCACTGGAAAATGTGTTCTCCTTAGAGTCTGAGCAGCATTCTCAAACAACTCTGTCCACAGAAGGTTGAAGCCCCACTCCCACTTGGAGTCTATTTACAGTTTCCTTTAGTGTTGACTGATAGCTATTTTGGCATGTCTCTCAAAAATTTAGCCAGCTTCTTCCATATTTGATTCGAGCTAGCTCCACATACCATGATTGTGTGTGTCTCCACTGCACTAAGTCACAACTTTCTCTTTTACTTCTTTCTTGTGGGTACCTTGAATCTATCAAGCTCTGTCATGGGAAGACCTGTGCCATGTTGTTCAACTGAAAAGATTCATGGGGTACCACTTTAATCTATTCGGAGGTTTTAGTCATGGGTGTGACTATCACACCCGTAATTTGATCCTTGCCAAGAGGTTGAGTTCTAATCAGCCTTTGTTGCTCATCTCAGTTTTGTTTTTAATGAATAATGATGAGAATCACTTGCATCTTCTAAATGTGCATGTCTCCAAGTTTATAGCTCCCTATAATCACTTTCATTCCTAACTGCAAGCTGGACAATTATTTTCTAAACTCATCATTTCCTGTAGTATTGAGACACGAGAATAGGGTCTGGAGGCAGGGAGATTAATTAAATCTTTTTTAATTATCTAAGGCCAATTCACACTGACTTCCTAAAACTAAATCAAAAGGAAAACCCCAACTTCCCATGCCCAAGTAACAAATGGACTCAAGGCTACTTCCTTTGCAACCCCCATCTTTTCTGGGTGGCAGATAAAAAATTGTAAGTACCTCTGACTGGTCCCCTCCTGCAGCCAGTCGGGCTGGTCACAGGCCAAGTCTTCCTTCGCATAGGAGTATAACTTTGTAACTTCACTTCAGCCTCTGATGCGTCACTTTCTGCAACCAATTAGTCGTTTGCATAGGGTGTAACTGTAACTTTGCTTCAGTCTCTGATTGGTCCCCTCCTGAAACCAATCAGACTGATTGCGGGCCACTACTTCATTTACATAGGCTGTACACCAAGTAACCAATGGGAAACCTCTAGAGGGTATTTAAACCCCGGAAAATTCTGTAACCAGGTCCTTGAGCCACTTTCTCCAGCCTGTTCCCATGCTACAGAGTGTGCTTTCATTTTCAATAAATCTCTGCTTTTGTTGCTTCATTCTTTCCTTGCTTTGTGCATTTTGTCCAATTCTTTGTTCACAGTGCCAAGAACCTGGACACCCTCCACCAGTAACAGTATTTTATATAGTCAATAGTTACTGATACATGCAACCAGCTTTCCATTTTCTGGCCTTTTCCTCTAGAACTACTAGAGCTTCCCCATATTATTAGTTTTGCCAAAGGTTTCACTCCTGTGAGTATGAATCACCATCTTTACGGCTTCTCCTATCACTTCCTTTGTTGTGTACTCCCCAGCCACTGAGCCAATGCCATTTATTTAAAGTTTTGGTTCTAGTAACATTCCCATTCTGACACTAATTTCTGTGTTAGTCAAGATTGGTTCAGTGTTCCTCTAGTAATAAACACCACAATTTCAATGGCTGAAAACAATAAAAGTTAAATTCATATTAATCCTATATATCCATTATGGGATGGTGACAGAGCTCTGCTCATTGTAGTTACGCAGGAACCCAGACTGTGTAGCCACTATCTTGCATGTTGCTAGTTGCTGTAGTAGAAGGAAAGAGTTCTGACGGGTCTTACAATGACAAGCCTGGAAGTGACTCATTTCACGTCTGCTCATAACTAACAGGCCAAAATTAGTTACATGATATTATTCAACTACAAGCCAGGAAGAGCAATTCTCTCTTGTGCCCAGAATGGCAGACAAAGGAATTATTTGTTTAACACCATGAATACTTACCAAAACAGGTAAACAAAAAAAGATAATTAAAATACTTGTGATATGTGCTATAAATGGGGGAAAAGCTGGGCTATGTAAGTAGTTGAAGGACCTATTTAAAGTGGGTGGTCTGGGAGGTCTCTCTGAAGGTTTGCATTGAAACCTCAAAAGTCAGAAGGAATGAACAAGACTTAGATGAAGAACATTCCAGAGAAGAAACAAGAAGCATAAAGGCCTTAGGGTGGAATGAGCTTGGTTTAGCTTGAAACTGACAGAAGACAAGATATTTCAAAATCAAAGAAACAATGGGGGTGGCAAGGGAGTGTCATGAGATAAGAGATACTATCACCTACCATCAGCAGTCAGTGCACAGAAGGCCATGAAGGCCATATCAAGTAGTTAGGATTTTAACCTACCTGCAATAGGAAGCCTTTGAAAGGTCTCAGAACAAGTGCATGTTTAAATTTTAAAAGAGTAACTCCCAAAGTGGGGAATTATCTAGAAAAGGATGAGTGAGAATAGGACACCAAATGGGAGGCTATCACAGCACATAGCATCATAGCAGTGTAGACAGAGATGACAGTGGCAGGGGTGCAGGATATGTGAGGGTACAGGGAGTAGTAATAGTGAAGATGGCAATAAATGGACATATTTTGAAAGATGTACTGATGGATTGAATAACAGAAAAGTTGAGAATGGGAAGAGCAATTATGACTCCCATGTTTCTGGTTTTAGTGATAGGGTGGTTGGCAGCGCCATTTACAGAGATGTGTGGGGGACAACTAGGTTTAACATCTACAGGAGTCCAGATCCTTTTCTGGACATGTTAAGTTTGAGAAATCCAAATGAGTAAGAAGTTAAATATAAGAATAGATCACAGAGGAAAAGTCTGGTTAAAGATTTTTTTTTTTTTTTTTTAGATGATCTTGCAGTGTCACTCAGGCTGGAGTGCAGTGGTGCCATCATAGCTCACTGTGGCCTCAAACTCCAGGGCTCAAGTAATCCTCCCGCCTCAGCTTCCCAAGTAGCTGGGAAGGCAGATGTCCGCCACTGTACCCAGCTAATTTTTTTAATCTTTATGTTTTGTAGAGATGGTGTCTCACTTTGTTTCCCTGGCTGGTCTCCAAGTCCTGGCTTCAAGTGATCTTCTAGCCTTGTCCTCCCAAAGTGCTAGGATTACAGGCATGAGCCACTGCACCCGGCCAAAGATATAAATCAAGAGCTCTCAGCATGATGTAACTCAGAAATCACACAGGTGGGAGTCTGTTGGAAAAGAGATGGAGATTCTAGGACTTGCCTAACAAACTCCCCCTTGAGATTTGTTTCCAGAAATCGTATCACTATTGGGTATGTGGACTTGTATTTCTAATTATCATTATCAAGGAGTAAAATTAACAAATGACAATCTAGGGAGCTGTTAATATTTGGAGGGATTTCTTTTGATTTGAAATCTATTTGCTATTCTATTCTAAATGATAGCAAAAAAAAATACATTTCCAAACACTACTGACACCCCCATTTTACACATGTGGAAAACTGAAGCAGAAGGGCGTTCAGTAACTTGCCCAAGATGACACAAAATTAGCAAGAAGTGGGACCTGTATAGCAAACTAAACAATTTGGCTCCAGAGTCTGTTCAGAACCCCTACACTGTATGGCAATGGTGGTAAAGTAGCTTGGTTAATGTGTTTAGTGAGTTACAAATAATAGATTATATATATGAGTTTTATATATAATAGTTATATATGTATATATATTATACGTATATTTCTAGCTCCAATAAGAGCTTTTATTGCATCTATGCTCATGTGCGCATGCCTGGATCATTAGGGTTGTGAGGAACAATTCAAGTGGTAGCTGTGCACTATGGCATTACAACTAAACCCTAGGAAGAACCGAACTGACTTCACCAGGACAGTCCTGAAGTTTCAAACCATTAAAAACAAACAGTAAATTTAAAAAACGCAAATTGTAATAGACAGTTTGGTTTGCTCCACTTTATGGCATCAAACTGAATGCCTGGACGTCATTTACTGGTCAGGAAGATGAGTTAATTTTTTTTTTTCCCTGCCACACACTAAAGTTTTTTGCTCCAGGGAACATTATACATAGTGTTAACACACTCAATTTACATTGTAGTTTTAGTGTTGAAGATTTCCTGGAGGGCAGGAATAGCGTTATTCCATCGTTTTTAGCCCAGTAGTACTGGATGACGGAGAGCGAGAGGGTGAAAGGGAGGGAGGGAAGGGGAAAAGGCAAGGAAGAAGGAATTCAAATCAAACACTCTTACTATACATTTTTAGAAGCTCAGCAAGATGCCCTCCAAGATTATGTCTTTTAAAAAGTAAAGTTTTTCCCATTAATGGTGGTGCAGAAGCGTCCTAATCCCATCGAAAGTACTCTCACTCTTCTTCCATTCGCTGTCTTGACCTCCCCTGAGCCTCCTTCATTCAGCCTCCCAGTCCCGCCCACTTGTCCCCGGCTCCTACCCTCCACTCCAGAGTCCCGGCAGCCTGTACATTGCGCATGCGCATTAGTGGCGCTCGCGCCGCGGACCCAGAGAGGGGCGTTCCGCGGAGGAGAAGAGGAAGAGGAAGTTGGGGGAGGGTCCTAGCGGGGAGTGAACCGGAAGTGTAAAGATTCCTGCCTCTCCTCGGCCGGGCGGAACCTGCTCTGCTGGGCCCGGTGGCCGCAAAAGAACTTTCTTTCTCCCGCCCGAACGGTCGCCGCGGCCAACTGCCTCGCCCGCCTGGCAGCCTAACCCGCCTTCTCTTCTTCTTCTCTCCGGCTTCGCACGGCCCTGCCTCCCTCTCGCCCGGCGGCATCCGCTTGCTGCTGCCACCGCCTCCTCATCTTCTGCCCGGCCAACCGGCCTGCCCCGCTGCAGTGATGTGCGACAAAGAGTTCATGTGGGCCCTGAAAAACGGAGACTTGGATGAGGTGAAAGACTATGTGGCCAAGGTAAGCGAGGATGAGAAGAGTAGGCGAGAATACGGAGGTGGGCTGGAGATGAGGCTGAGGAAGCTGATGGGAGCTGGACTGCAGGGATGGGGGTGGGCGGGAGGAGAGACTTCCTGGGTGGAGGCGGCACCAAGGAGAGAGGGGCGTCTAGGGAGGGGCTAAACTGAAAGAAGGGTCCAGGTAACTTGGTAGCCTTCTGTGTCAGGTAACTGCTGCGTTAATACAGTCAGGCGCTACCTGACTTCCTGGCCTCTTGGGGGAGGGGAGGAGTGGAGTCTGGCTCATCCAGAGTTTCTTCTGCGCACTGATCATTTGAGTTTGGCCCTCTTCTACACCAAAGTTACTTAAACCTTTCTTTGAATGAAGTAATTCTCCATTTTGGACTTACCCATTACTAAATGAAGTAACCTAAGTAATTAGGATCAGAGGAACATTTTTTTTTAACGCTGGGCCTGGTGTGAAGTTAAAGAATTCGTTGACCGTGAAAAGAGTACCGAAAATAGAAATAGTTAAAATTCTGAAACTGAGTATCACTTCACTGTGGTGTCTTAACTTTGGGTGTGTCCTTTTTCCTTTCCCCCACCACAACAAATACATATTTGCTTCAGGTGGTAAGGTTGTCAACTGGCATCTGGGAATGTTTAAGATATCTGAATAGTTTTTAAACAAGCATGTTAACTTCAGTTATTCCATTCTTCTCCCTGATTTCACCTGAAATGCTTACATGTGTAGTAAATAGCAATGCAGTTTAGTAGCAGTGTATTTGGGGGGTAAAATCATGATGAAGAAAGACAAACTCAAACCTCAGCCCCAAATATAAAACTGAATCCACATTGTGGCAGAGTGGGAAACTTAAAATTCCAAGCTAGCCTGCCTTTCCATCCTGAAACCGTGCCTTTGTAATTATGAGAGAACTTAACATGTGATTTTAATTTAGTGATACTCTAAAAAGAATCTTCCAAAACAAGTATAATTTTATGACAACCACGGATGGCATCTTGCTCACCTTCTGAAAGTGTGAGAACCCAGTCTAGATTTTAACTCTTCAAAGAATAGGACCTGACCTGGGTTTTTGCTTCAGAGGCTGTGTTAGGAAGCAAGTAAGCAGAAGCAGTTTCTTAAAACTTACAGGATTGTGCAAGGCAAACTGCTGAAGGTTTTTACTTTATTTAATGCCATTACAATTTAGACTTTTTCGATGCTGCTTACCTGCTTAGTTATTTGCAGTGGAGTTTTAGGACAGGCTGTCCTCTAGTCACTGCCTTCTCAGCTGGTAGCCAACTGAAACTTGACTTATTGTCTGTTTCAATATAAAGCTAAAAGGAAGAAATTATTTGATACACTTACCAGTGGTGGGACACTGCAATACTCTGGAAGTGAGTGGGCTTTTGTTTTCCTGTCATGGTGGAACCCAGGTTGTTTGATATACTTGAAATACAAAAAGTTGATTAAGTACTAACTGAACTTAGACCTACCAAAATAACACAATTTATTTAGTTTTTTCCTGACACATTATTTTATGTCATCCTTGTGAATACTGGGAAGTAAGTCCTATTATTGGTCCCATTTTACAGATTACTGAGATGCAGGATACCTAAGAAAAGTTATGGAGATGGTAAATTGTGAAGCAAGAACTAAACTGCTGACCCCAAAACTGAAACTCTTTAACTGCTCCACGCACTATCTCTCAGTCTAAGATCTAATTGTGAAAGCGTATCATACCAAGATTTCTAGTAGGACATTCCCAAGGTCCACATTCAGGCAGGTAAATTGTGCCCAAAGAATTCTCAACTGCACAAAAATATTTGTATGAAAATATGTGCCAATAAAGATGGATTAATTTATTTCCAGTTAGTTTTATAATTAGGTTAGATTATCATGTTCAATTTGATTATTTTCCCTATATTACTACCATAGCCTGTTCTTCATTAATGTAAAAAATTTGCATAAGAGGGAGGGTAGACATTCGGAGAAAGCAAAAGGAAGTATTGAAAGTTGGACTATCCAAAAAGATATGACTATAACTGTAATGTAATCTGATGTACAGAGCATTGAGCTTTATCCTTTCTTAGTTTTGAAGATTTCATAAAGTATCTTTCACTTTGTTAATGAGAAATAATAACAAGCACTGAAGTTTGTACTGACTCAGCTCCCTTATGGTGCCCATTTATACTTTCAGGTGCTTATTACAGTTTTCTTCTGCCCCACAGCTATCTTCTCTGCTTATTTATTGACTCACCTTTTTCATCTACCAATTTGTGAACAATCACTTTTTGAGTTTCTGTAATGTGCATCTATCTGAGTAGGTATGTACAAAGAAAATACTAAAGAAACACTTAGACCTGTCTAGTCTTCATTCTCAGGGGTGAGAGTCTATTTAAAAAAAACTCCTCAACATTCCTGTGAAGATCTCTCATATTGTTAACATAAGAATCTACCTGTAAGAATAAGATAAGCATTTTAGTATGCCCCTCCTCTTCCTCTTTTTTTTGGAAACAGGGTTTTTTTGTTTTTGTTTTTTGGAGACAGGGTCTTTGCTTTGTCGCCCAGGCTAGAGTGCAGTGTCGTGATCATAGCTCACTGTAACTTCAGACTCCTGGGCTCAAGTGGCCCTCCTGCCTCAGCCTCCTGAGCAGCTGGGACCATAGGTGTACACCACGACACCCAGCAAATTTTATTTTTTGTAGAGACTGGATCTCACTGTGTTGTACAAGCTGGTCTCAAACTCCTAGCCTCAAGCGATCTTATGGCCTCGGCCTCCCAAAGCACTGGGATTACAGGTGTGAACCACTAGGCCCAGCCCGTTTTTCCTTTATAAATTAGTATTTTTAAAAATCAATAATTACACTTTTCTACCTGCCTTTGACTTCTCTATTGAAGTTTGAAGTGTCAATATCCCTAAATCATTGGTTTTAGGTGAGTTCTTGAACTTAGAAAAGTCAGTTCAGTTCCCAAACCACTGAAAATTGTATTTTGAAATGGAAAAGATAGTATTGAGAGAAAAATTTAGATTATTTAGAGAAAAATTTAGATTACTACATTAAATGTTTCATGTATAACTTTAAGACAATATCTGAAGTAATTTTAAAGTCTTTCAATACTACATTTGGCTTCTTGACTGACTTAAGGACCACATTTAGTTAATTCATTCATTTTTACGGGGCGTCTTTCAGATCTTAAACTCTTTAGTAGTCCTGGGATGATAGTAAAGGAGTTGGACACAGTTTTCGGGAAACATAAGCATCTATATTTAGAAGACCTACGTGAAAAAAAAATTCAGACTTTTATAGTAGTATGCAAATTATAAATAACATCTCATTTTCATAAAATTCAGTTGTCCAGCTGGAAAACAAGTGAAAGCCAGAAAATAAGGTATTCATGAGCAGCTATAAGAGATATTCATGGCCCCATTTTTGATCTGGATGTTTCTTTTGGGTGACATTATTTTTGACTTTGTCTTACATTTCTGCCTTTATGTTCTCCTGTTGGAGTTAATTCTAGCCTCACCTGAATTTCAGACTGCATAAGCTCTGTTCAGACAAATTCCAAAGTGAGCTGCTTTCCTCTCAAAAACTGTTTTTATTCCTCTTGTGTCTCCATTTTGACTAATGGCATCAAGACCCAACCATTTTCCCAAACTGGAAACTGGGAAATTTTCCTAGATTTCTGAGGGTTACCAAGACTACCTTCTTAGTCTCCCTCATCCATTCCTCACTCTCCTTTCTTCTTACTACTTTAGATCAGTTGCTGCTGCTTTGCAGCCTGGACTATATTTTTCTTGACTATAAGAAAATAAGAAAGAAAATATAGTCCAGGCTGGAAAGAAGCAGCAAAAATTGACCCCTTCCTGGTCAGTTTACACAGTTTAGGTGAAGGGATCTTTCTGTAACATGAATGTAAGCATGTAATCTTTTCCAGCCAATCTCCTTCACTGCCCTTAAAATATTAATACTTTTGTGATTTCTCATTGCTTATTTTAAAAGGGCCAACTCCTCCTTGGTATGGTGTACTAGGCCACTATTATCTCATCTGGGCTTGCCTCTGTAAGCACTCTGCTCCAGATCCTACCATCCTGTTTCTTCCTTGTAGATCTTTACATGTGTTCTTTCATCCTCCTTGACCAAGTCTGCTCACCTCAATCCCTAACCCCCAACCTGGTAAACTCCTATTTACCCTCCTAGGGTAAGTATCACCTCTTCCAGAAAAACATTTTGACTTCACATAGAGTGCTGCTTCTTTTACTGTTTTGCTCATCAGATTGCTGTGATTTTGTTTACATGTGTCTTCATTAGGCTCTGAACTCCTGGAGGGTAGATAATATATTCTTTTTCATCTTTCTGTCTCCAGCATAGCGCCAAGGAATTTTACACATTAAAAGCATGTTTCTAGTAAGAAATTCATTTTATTCTTAACTTAGCAATAATTTCAACATACTTCATTAATTACAGAATAATAATTACCATTGACTGGATGACTTACATTGTCAGGTACTAGAAAGCACTCTGCAAGATGTTTTACCTAAGTTTTTATTTGCTTCTTACCACAGTGTTTCAGTATAGGTAATAATCTCATTTTAAGGATGAAGAACCTGAGGCTTAGAGAACTGAAGTAACTTGGCAAGTTACAAACTAAGTTGCATAACTGGAATTTAAACCCAGAACTTTCTGAATCTACAGGCTGTATGTGAGTGTGTATGTATTTATAACCATATCAGTTTGCTTTAAAAATATTTTTTTTTTTTAGCTAACAACACTTTAGAATTGAGAAAACGAGAAAGAGGCTTTTAAGAAGCAGGTACGACTAATTAGCTCTGACTGTGAATGAAGACAAAAATGGCAATCATTTTAAAAATTGTAAATGTGACAATTCAGAAATAATTAGTATAGAGACAAACATCTCTGTAAACTTAAACTCTCATTAGAGACTGTCATTGCTCAAGACGTGTCCATAAGAGTGACTGATAGCCTGCAGAATGTTTTTTTGTATTTATAGTCACATATAATCTAACCTTATAATTTATGTTCCTAATTGTGATCCTACACAGTCCAGAAAAAGTTAAATTTTGTTTGTTTGCCTTAGGAAGAAACAAAAATAACTAAATTATTGAGATTGCTATTCATAGTTATTTAAATAAAACAAGTAATACTTTGAAAAAAGTATGTTTTTAAAATTTTATGTATTTGAGGATTGTGATGCAGTATACAGGTATTATTTCATTTACTTATCAACAGTAAGCCATGAGCATTATTAATAATGTTAACCCCACTTTAGAGATTTTAGAGGCAGAGATTAAATAACTTGCTCAAGATCATAAAGTTCTTAAGTGGTGAAGCTGAGATTTGAACTCACTTCCTTGGGTTCTGAAGGAGTTTCAAAGCCCCATGCTGTTAACTACTTCAGCATACCCTTGACCTTCATTTCTCAATAAGGCCAGAAACTAGGGGGGTACTATAGTAAATAGTGAAAATAAACAATCACAGCAGGATGATAATTATCCATTGAGACTACTAAAAGGTGAGCTTTGTGGTGGATTTTGGGGATCCAGCACCCTTACAGGTGAGTGCTTGTGAGTTGCATTGATAAATAGCGCCTTATAATCTTCAGCAGGTCTGATGTATGTACTCTCTTGTTTACATGTACTTCTATTTCACTTGCTGTGAAATAGAAGCCTGGTCTCTAACTTCCCTTTCTCTGTGGTTTCCTTTCCCTCCAGCCTCCATTCTAATTACATCTGCCGTTGACACTCTAATAGGTTTGAAAAGCAACAATTGTGCACCATGTGAAAGGATAGAATCTCTTGAACCTGAGAAAGATATCAACTCTAATCTTTAGAAATTCCAAGACTTATTGAGATCACTTTTCACTTTCCTAATAAAATAGCCAATTTAAAAGAGGCCCTGATTCAATCTACTTTGCATTTATTGGTTTTAGGCAGCTTCCTTTTTTTTTCTTCTTTAAATTATTAGTTCCTTTCTTATAAAAATGTATCACTATGTGTTGCCCTTTCTACAGAAGGGCTGGTGACCCATTCAGAAAGCATATGTCAGCTTGTATAAGATACAGGTGCCCTCAGTAGACAGAGAAACATTAGTATAGATTCTTTTGTAATTATTAATGCTTTTAATCATTTTAAAAAACATATAAAATAGAGGAAGATCTTTTTTTACATTGGAACATAAATGTTCATTCAGATGTACACAGGCTATATAAAGTGTTTTGGTTTGAGAGTCTAAACATTTTCCTTTTATTAGTGCAGATAATTAAAAATTTAATGAATTAAAGCTGGTTTAAATTATAAAAATATTATGTGCTTGTTATTTAGAAAAGCAAAGCTGTATTGGATAAAGTAAAATATCCCATTGACTATTTTTCCTACCTATGTGGTTCCTCTCTTTAAAATATAAAATTGATTAGGTGTTTTTAAAACAGAAAAGAATAAAGAAGACAAAAATTGGCCAAAATTTTACTATTTAGATAACTCCTAACTTTTAAAAAGTAAAATTAAATTAATTCAGATGTGGATTTTAAAATGCCACAGTTAGGACTGAAAGGTAGAGATCTCCCCTCCCCAGTGCCTGTGAACAAATCAGCCATTCTCAACAGGTCCATATAATTAATTTCAGAAAAACATTGAAAATTTACTTACTCATCTGTTTTTCCCGCTTAAAAAGTTCTGTAAACACTTCTGCACTTTGCTTTCCACATTGAAATGTATTTATTCTTCCCTTTTTAAATGGTGAATAGTATTTCATTTTCTGGATGTTTATTTAACTATTCCTGTATGATAAACATTTTGTTTCCATGCATCTTTGCAATTAAACAGGATTGTAGTGATCACCTTTGTACATATACCTTGACAACTTTTGAGACTGTATCTGCATTACTCTCTTCATGTGTTTCGTCAGCTTAGGCACACATTGGCAGACATGAGACCGATGGTTCCCTCACACCATCAACAGCACTGGGCATCATCAGACTTTTTAGATTTTGCCATTTGGGTAGGTGAAAAATGATTGTTTATGTCTTTTGTTTATTTTTCTTTTAGTTGGTTGGTCTGTTTCTTATTGGTTTGTATAAACTATAAATTAGGGAAATCAGTTTTTTATCATGTTTTGCAAATATTGTTCCCAGTTAGTCTCTTGACTTCATTTATTTTCTTGTTCTACAATGGCCTTTTACTTTTTGTGGGGGTTAAATGTATCACTTTTTTTCTCTCTTGTGACTTGGATTTTGTATCCTGTTTACAAAGACCTATTCTCCTCTATAAAATTACAAATAAATTTGCTCTTCTGGAACTTCATTTTTTCTTCCATTTTGGACATTTGACCTTTCCATTATTTATTTTGAAGTAAGGCATGAAATAAGTATATAGTTTTTTTCTGACAGTTCTCATACCATTTATTATTGTAGTTCCTCTTTATTAATAATTTGAACCATCATCTTTATCCTAAACAGATTTCTTTTTCTATGTATACCAAACTGATTTAATGATGTGTAGTTTCAAAATATGTTTTAGTATCTCCCTTTCACATTCTTTTTAGGATTTTTGCAGGTGATTCCTTAAAATATTTTTTCCCATAATCTCGAGAAAAATATTAGGATGATTTGAACCTACCTGAAACTTAACCTGTATCTTTTAATAAGCATTAAGCTTTTTTTTTTTTCTGGAATGCTGGGATCGTGTGATCTGTGGAACATAATACTTTAACTTTTAATTCTGTATGAATCATCGTAGGATAGGAGGATGTCATGCACTGTGAGAATGTGCCATATCAAAGAGTCAAAACAGAGGGAGTGTGTTTAGATAACCAAATCACAGCAAAATTGGTAATTAAAGTTAGTGTATGGTATTACATCACAGTCCACCTTGTAATAAGAAAAATGGCTGAAAGTAATTTTTTTGCAGCTACGTCTTTACTAAATAGTTCTGATAAGCTTAGAAGCTTGATTTTTTTTTTCAGTCCACAGAAACTTACCAGTGTAAAGAGGAGCTGTGATTACTGAAAGGAAAGAAACCAAAATGTAAGAAGCTGACCCAAGAAAGTGAAGGGCAAAGAGCCATATTTACCTTAAAGTTTCAGAGGCCCCAGGCAATAATTAATATGTATAAGCATAACCTTGAGCTTCACAGAAAGTTTAAACTTGGTTACTTTTCCCTTATTTACAAAGTCAGAGACGTATAACATTTTAGGAAAATTTCAATTTGACATATAAAAAATAATGAGCATTTTGATACTTAGGCCTAAAGTAAGTATCTGAAAAATACTGAAAAATGGAGGTATTAAAAAAAAATTGTATGCCAGGCATGATGACTCATGTCTGTAATCCCAGCATTTTGGGAGGCCAAGGCAGGAGGATCTATCACTTGAGCCCAGGAGTTCAAGACCAGCCTGGGCAACATAGCAAGACTTCCATCTCAACAACAAAAAAATTGTAGGTAGTAAACACTTTAAACATAGTACAATAGACGCTCGTTATGGCACTATCCTTTAGGGATTTGGAATTGCATTATTGGTGAAACCATAGCGTAGAGGCTAAATGTGTTGGCTTTGGAATTAGATGTTCCAGGTCTGGCCTTCTTACTAACTAGACACTTTGGGTGAATTAAGCACTCAGAACTTGAGTTTCTTCAATTGGTGAAAATGGGAATGATTGTAATACCTACATGGTAAGTGTAAACTGTGTACCATTGTGCCTGGCATATGGTGAGTGCTAGTAAATATTAGCTGTTGTTACTAATTAGCATCCTCATAAATTTGTTTAGAAGCAAGATTACTTACAGAGCAACTAGTCCAGCTCCCTTATTTTATAGATAAGGAAAAATTAGGTGTGAAAGCCCTTGACCAGTATCATACTGCTAATTGAGATTGAAATTTAAATTCAGTTTTCCTGAACTTGGATGAGGGTTGGGTGGTTGGTTGGTTGGTTGGTTGGTTGGTTTTCCACTACACCATTGTGTTTCCTAATGAAGTCATCTTATGCTAGCTGTTACCTCTAATAAATTATTCTTTTTTGTCCCACAACATCTGCTTGGCAAATTTCTTCTTCTTCTTGAAGTTTTATATTCATGTCTGTTTTGTTCTGCATAGCATTCCCTGACTGCTTGTGCAGTTTATTGTTTCTTGGTGACATCTAATATAGAACTTTTTTGTTGTGTTCATGTTCTGTTGTGGTTTCTAAAATTTGAGAGCTTATGGGCTTCTGGCTTGACTAACAAGTTATTAGACTTGAATTTGAAAAACAGCGGCTTAAGAAACTTAAATCTTGTTCTGTGGGGTATGTCTTTAATTTTTGAACTGCTAAAATGAGTTTTGTCTTAATGACTGGTTAAGAAAAAACCAAGGGGCATTTATAAATATGGATCAGTTATTACCATTTAGTCACTTGAATAGTGGCTCACAAACTTGAGAATTCAGAGGTTCTTCTCCACTGCCCCCTCCAGCCCCCTAAAAAAAAGTCTTCAGATCTTTAAGCTACACTGCTTATAGTGGGGCATTTTTCTGTTGACAGGGGTCATAGCACTTGAAGCTTCTTCCTGTGCTTGAGGAGTTCCCTACTTATATAGTATGAATCTTGATCAAAGGCAAGGTCTGGTGCTCACTGCAACAAAAGCCAAAAAGGGCAAATAAATTGCTTTCTCTTGCCTACACGGGAAAAGAGCTCATAACCCAAACATGACTAATTGGATGTGTCTATCTAGAGCTGATACAAATGCTCAGGCACAATAAAAGATGTAGTGGCAGCAGTAAAACACCACTTTCCAAAAACAGCAGAAGTCGTTATGTGCCACTTGTAGCATCTCTTCTGTGCCCAGGTGGTTCTTGTGACAGATTTTGATTTCACAGACAGTCCCGGACTTAATTTTTTTTTGACGTTGTGATGATGCAAAAGTGATACACGTTCAGTAGAAGCTGTACTTCGAATTTTGAATTTTGATCTTTCAAAATCAAAGCTTTCAAAGTCAGAATCATATCACTGCTTAGGGATATGCATGATGGTACTGTCATGGTGCAGGGAGCTGCAGCTCCCAGTCACCCACTCAGTCATGAAGGTAAATAACTGGTACCCTGCTGTGTATTGTAATGCCAGCTGTTTTTGCCCAATGGTAGGCTAACGTAAGTGTTCTGAGCACATTCAAGGCGGGCTAGGCTAAGCTGTGATGGCAGGTTAGGTGTATTAAATGCATTTTCAGTGTAACCCAATCATAAATAGAGGAGCACTTGTATTTCTTGCTTTTAAGCATCCTTGTTTTCTGTCCATTTACTGAGCTTTATTCTTCAATCCTCCTGGCAGTTCTGGAAGCTACTTTTAATATCTGTTAATGTATTACATGTCTATTAATCAGTCTGATTTGGTTTCTGTTGCTTGAAATTAAGAACCCTATATTAATTTTTACCTGTTTATCTCACCTAATATTCTGTGGGTTTCTTGAAGATAGCAATTATCTTTGTATCCTCAACAGTTATCACATTGCCTGTTATCTGCCATACAGTTTTGTTACATTTGTATTTAATTGGTATTTGCAGAAACTATCCCTTCCTTTGTTGTTTTCAAAGTTGGTTTACCATATACCACTTTGTATGCTAACAGATGTTCTTAGTGTAAATGATGTTCTTTCATTTCCTCTCTTAGAAATAGCTCTAAATTTTCAAGCTCTTTGTTGTTTTAAACCCAATGAACTTTGTCCAACTTTCCACACTGTTGTAGTGACAACAGTTGTATTAGTATAACAGCAACTTCCACTTGTAACCTCTCATGACTATCATTTTAGAATTTCAGTCAAGAATTGTTAACACTGTACAGTCTCACTGAAAGTAAAGATAGTTTTGTGCATGTTTCCTTGTGAAAAATAAGAATCATCAGTACTTTTACCTTGGTATTAAGAAACAAATGTTAAAACCTATACTTAATGCCACATTACTTATAACAATATAAAAGCATATGGACCCTAAAACTAAGTCCTTAGAAGACATTTTTTATTTATTATTTTGAAGTTCTCTATAAGAGATATTACACTTTCATTTTGGATTTCGGTAGACCTTGGTTTGATTCCCAGCCCTGTCCACTTACTCACCTTGACCATGTTATTTAATTTCATCAAACCTCAGTTTTGTATCTGTAAATAGGGGTTGTGATAATAATTCATGTTGTGTACAAGTTTTAAAAGATAATGTAAATGTAAAATTTGCAAAGCAGTGCTTAATACCCTGAAATTCTGTAGTAAGTATTTGCTGTTTGTATAATAATAATAATTGTCTGTATAGATCTAAGAGGAGGTTTAGGGAGGCCAATGCTTAATAGCAAGAGTTGGCAGACATTTTTTGTAAAGGGGCAGCTAGTAAATATTTTAGGCCTTGGCCGTCACACAGTCTCTATCATAACTATTCATCTCTGCTGTTGTGCAAAAGCAGTCATAGATGATACATCAATAAATGAGTCTGTCTGAGTTCCAATAAAACTTTATTTACAAAAACAGCATGCTGGCTTTGACCCATGAGCCGTAGGTTACACACCTCTACATAACATTGAAGTTAGTAAAACTACTTTGTCTAATATAAGTTTCACTTTATTCTCAAGTTTTTGAGATACAAAAAAATTAAAATGTATAATATAAAACTTATTTTGGAGGTCAGCATTTTCAAAAACATTATTCAGAAATCTTTATGATTCAAAGATATTGGACTGGAAAAGCAAGGCATGGAAAGCTGCTTGTGGATAGAGAGAAGAGAGAGGGAGTTTGAATGAAATTCTCTAAAAGAAAATGCATAGAATTTCTATACTAAATTTGAACCTTAGGCAAGAGGCCTAGATTTCTGAAAATGAGGAATCACTACTTGTAATATACAAATAGGAACTAATTTAGATTCTTAAACCGAAAGTAGATTCTGCGAAATCCTTTCAGCTGCATGAGATCATCCTTCACCAAAAACGTTCCAGAATTTTCTTCCCAGCCCTAATGTGAGTCCTGACCCTGGCTTGATTTCCAACTCCAGAAGTGAAAGAGAAGGCTAGTTAGCAGTTTTCACTGGTTCATTCATAATTCATGCAGCAAATACCATTTGAGCACCTACAGTGTCAGCCACTGAGATGAGTTTTCTTTGGTAGGTTTAGTTAAAAGGGTTAGAGAACAAACAGCAAATAAGTTGGTTGTATGAGTTCTGAATACATTATTTCCCTTATTTAATACATGAAATATGGATAACACTTAGAAAGCAGCTATACGGTTTGTTAAGATAAAGTTATATTTGGTTCCTTTCTCCTCTCTTCCCTCCCTCCCCTCCAACTGTGGAGCCGTGAATTAGAATCTTATAAATGAAGCTACTTTTTGATTGTCAGTCTTTTTTCCAAATTGACATATTATGACATAATGTTTTAAATGGATTTTCTTAGTTTTGATAGTCTTTCTTTATATAAACACGTGCTTTGTTATTAAAATTTTAATTTCCCACAAGTAAGCTTTTAAAAAATACTTCAGCATTTTCAATTAGAAAATGTCTAAGTGTAATTAATTGCTTCTAAACCTTCCAAAGAAGAAAAATTGTGTGTATTTAATAAGTAAATCAGCTGAAAACTAAAACTAAAATTTCTATAATTTGAATGACTGAAGTAGTCATTTTTGAAAGAAAAAAAATGCCGAAGTTGAAGTTTCCAAGTAAATGTATAGGTGGGATAAGAATACATAACAAATGTATTGTTATTCATTATTTAAAATGAGTTCATATTTATATCATTGAAAGTTTGATGCATTTGGGAGGATGACATCAGCAAGAGAAAGTTCATTTAGTGTGATGTTAACATTTCAGAAAATATATCAAGTAAGAGCAGGTTGATGTTACACTTTCGTCCTTTCAGACCTTTCTTTCTTTCTATTGTGCCATCTGTCTGTTTTTCTGTATTGTAAAGTTCCAAATAAAGTATTAATGTATTATCACCTTTCTTGTTTGCTTTGCCCCCTCAGTGGTAGAGTTTACATATAAACCCATTGCTGTGTTGTAATTTATAATTGTGGTATTGTTTCACACACTGGTATCAGTCACCAGTACAGTAATAGGTGCTTCATTTTTGCAAAGTTATAACCTAAATAAGGACTTTTAACCTGGGGGATTGGGTAGGGAGGAGGACAGAGAGAGAGTATTAGGAAAGGAGTGACTATATTATAACATTCATCTCAAATGGATCTGTCATTTTTTAAATATTAAACACTGCAGTCTTAAGAATTCTGAATTTCCAGTGGGGAAGGATAATACTTAACTGTAACTGAAATTATTGGGGACATCGACTTAACTATATAGAATTTTGTAAATTTAATACTTTTGCTGCTTTCTACTGTCAAGTGTCCAATATTTAGTTTACATGCTGTGGTACAAAGTGGTGACACATATGCTAATTTAGTCTACTATTTGTTAGGTGGCTTTTGGGACACTGAGCTCTTGTGACAGTACAGTATGTACCTATACCTTGGAACTCAGTGGCAGCAATGTGTACATATCTTACAGATCAAAGAAAGAGTATTATTTGTTTCTTTTCACCTGAAGAAAGGTCTAAAAAACATTCTCTGTAGGAGTCGACCATTTCATTTAGAAATAGCATAAAGAGTACTATTTTATTGTAGTGTTTATTATTCAGATAAACCTAATGCCATGTAGTAGAGGCCTGTAAGAAGTACTAATCCAGTGAATAATCCCCACCAAGCCACACAGTGGAGGAGCATGTAAAAGATTTTGCTGTTGAAGAGAAAATCTGAAACTACTAAAAACATACCCCTTATTTGTTAATATGTTTATGTTTCATATTAAAACCAGTTAGGAGAGTAAGGGAGAAAAAATTGAAAACAGCTGGGAAAAATCTAGTAAACAGTGGCAGTCTTTTAAACCATGTAATTTCATATTAATTTAACCACCTCCAGATTGGTTTTTCACAGATTTGGTTCTGTCCATAAGTAATATTCTTGCTATTAATAGAATACTTTAATATTTTAACGTTTATTTTCAAAATGGTCTGCAATTCTAGTATTGAGTTCTTCTTTGCTCCATCAGTAATTGAGGAGATTTAGTATTGGTTTGGTTGTGTGTATGTGTTTTGTGTGTTATTTTTGTTCATTCATTTTTTTTTCTTATGTTTACTTTGTGCTAATGCTTTTAGTATTAATTTTGCTTTATTGCATTGGGATTAGATAATGGGTTCTGTAAGTATTGAAGTTTTCTTTGTTCTGTTATAATTATATTTTGTTGATATTCAGTGAAATAGTAACGTACAATTTCCATAGAGTACAAAGTTTGATATACATTAACAATATCATTAATTATTAATCATGCCTGCTGTGTCCTTACCTGCCAAAGACTGAGATGATTATGATAGTCTCTCTGTACAGTGCTATTTTTGTCAGTTGTTTTCTTGCTGTTCTTCAGATAATTCATAACTAGCTTTTACATTTTTTCATGTAAAATGAACATCTTTCCCATTTACTTTTTTTACTTTGATTCTACTTTATCATGTACTAATATTACTCTTCCTAGCTTTTTAGATTTATTTGCCTAGTATATTTTTGACCATTAAACAAATTTTTTTCACATTTTCATATTTTGCTTTTAGGTATCTCTCAGTAACAGCTTCTGGTTGGAAATTTGTTTACTTTTATTTTTGTTGTTGTTTAACAAAATTCAAGATTCTTCTTTATCTTTAAATTTGACGTTAAGAGCCTAGCACATTGAACCTGTAATCCCAGCTACTGGGGAGGCTGGGTTGCTTGAGCCCAGGAGTTCAAATCCAGCCTGGACGAGGCAGTGAGATGTTGTCTCAAAAAAAAAAAAGAAAGAAAAAAAAGGTATATATCTCAAACTCTCTCCAAATATCATTGCTATAGGTAGTTTCTCTCTGTAGTCCTCTGGAATTCGGTGTTCTAAGGAAGCCACAAATATGAGACCAGTTTAATTTAATTTTTTTGGTGTTAATGTGATTTTGACTTTTTAATTTTGGGGGTCTTTTTGCTTTATCTAAAGAAATTCTAAAACTGTATTTTTGAGGTGGGGGGAAATCAACTGAATTTTTGTCTGCAGTACAGTGAGTGCTTACAATCTATAGGCTCAGGTCTTTCCTGAGTTCAGAAAACTTCAAAACTTGTTACCGTTCTGGTTATGTATCATTTATAAGTTACAACTTTACACTCCTAATACCAATCACCTTTTTCTTTAAACATTTGTACTACTTTATTACCTCGGTATTCTGGGAAAATTTCTTAAGTTTGTTCTCAAGTCTTTACTTAATTAAGTTTTCTTAATTTGAATAGTGTTTCCCAACTCTACTGACTTCGGTACAAATTTTAATTTTGCAATTGCAGTTTTAATTTCCTTGCTATATGTCACTTTCTCTGCAGCTTCCCTTTCCTATCAGCCTGCACCTCAGTTTGTTTACTTTGTGTGTTTGCCTATTCTCTTCTTAAGACACCCTTACTTATTGAGCCCATGTCTTTTGGATTCCATTTTGATTACTCTGTAGATGTTTTCTAAAGTTGTTTCTTTTTTTTTTTAATTAAAAACCAAAAAAATATGGACTGCTTCATGAATTTGCATGTCACCCTTGCAGAGAGGCTGTACTAATCTTCTGTGTATCATTCTAATTTTAGTATATGTGCTGCCGAGGCGAACACTAAAGTTTCTTATATTAAATCATTTCAGAGGTATGTATTTCCTTAGAGTTTTTTTCTTTATTTTCTTTTTCTACTACATTTTAGAGGAAAGAATTTTCAATATATTTCTTTTGCCATGTGATTAGTTTTTACACACCTATCTCCATATTGGTTTTCTTTGTTACCTATCCTTTAAAGGGGAAATACTATTCAGATTTAGGGTGTGCTAGTGGTTAGGATGTGAGGATTGCCTCTGACCACACTTAAAACCTGCTTATGTACTAGAAGAATCCTAGTGCTGGTGGTTTTGTTCACCTGATCTTTTATATTCTCTATTGCCTAAGGCATAACTTCATTACATTGTTTAAAAAAACATGAAATCATGAAGGCTGGAAAAGAGAATCTTTTTTTTTTTTTTTTTTTTTTTTTTTTTAAAGAAAAAAATGTTAGGCTTAGCCCAAGCTTAATTATCTCTTCATGGTAGCTTGATTAGACCCCTCCCAGGCTGAGCTACATCTCCTTTTCTGTATTCCCAAAACAAACTCATAGCCTGTACTGCAGCTTTAATCACATGATATAATTTAATCACATTATATGAATAGTTTACTTGTTGTCTTGCCTTTTATGGCTACAGATCCCTTGTCGGGAATGACTCCTTTTTCATCACTATCTCAGATGCTTGCCACAGTTCTCAAAACTTCATAAGCTATCAGTAAATGTTTTGTGAATGATTGAGTAACCAAATTGATGTCTTTGGGAAAATATTAGAATAAACCATTTCATAAGCATAAAATACTAGAAGGAAAAAACAACTTGGCATTGTAAAGAGGAAAGTATACTATATAAGTTTGATTTCATTCTATTATTGCAGTAAAGCAGGAGGCAATACACTTAGTTTATCTTGATCTTAAAAAAACAGATGTTCCATTAAAAAAACAAGCAGATGTTCCTCCTGAATAATACTGACAAACTAGAAAAATCTTCCCTTGCTTGTAGTACTGTTAAAAAAGCAAATAACTCAGTGGGGATAGCCAGGTGGCATATATTAAAAACTCCAGGGATATTTCCTATACAGCCAATAACATTGCTCTCAGAAATTAGATCTAAGACATGGTCTATTTAATATTTAATTTCTCTTCTCTGGATGAAAAATAGTTGATGGCACACTCACCAAATTTTCATGAGAATAATATCATCAGGTAGAATCAGTGAATTTCACCATTTATTTTCTTCAGAGTCAGCTTAATCTAATTCTATACTTTACACTCTAACGTCTTGACCCACCCGTGTATAGGTTTCAGTAACAAAGCCAGGCATAGGCAATGATTGTTAGCGTTTACACAAAGTACATAATCAACCCATAAGTACTTTTCCGCCAATCTCCAAGGCAAAGGGTATCTGTGACCCAATTTTAGTGACATTGTAGTACAGAATAATGTGTGCTTAGGAATCAATGAAATAATGTAACTGTTACGTTCTATAAAATAAGAATTTTAGTGTTACCGGGTATTTGATATTTATTGCATGTCTAGAATTAGAATAAGTAAACTATGGTATATCCACTTGATAGGATATATGTATCTTTCAAGAATGATTTCTCATGTGAGAGAATACATAGTGTGATTACAACTTTTTAAAGCAATTATTTTCATAGAAAAGGATTAAACAGAATTATAGCAGAGTGGTAACAATGGTTGTATTTTGGATGGTAGGCCTTGCTAAAATATTTTTTAATTTCCAGATTTTATTTTATAAGTATGTATGTGGTGGCAGTGGGGTGGTTTATAACACTTATCAGGGGATCAGTTAGAAATCATGCTATACTGATTTCCTTTCTTTGAAGTTTCTACACTGTTATAATCTGAAATACTTTACTGAAATTTGAATGTTTGAAAGATATCCTTGAGGGAATGATGGAGAAGGATGATTGGATGAAAGTGTCATGAACTAGATTAGGGATCAGCAAATGATAGGTCTCTCTGACCCATTAGTGACTCAAATTCAGGATAATAGCAAACCAATGAAAATATTTAGTTGTAGTTACAGTGTGTTGTGACTGCTAAACACAAGTAATAACCTAATGTAAAATTGCTTGTGCCATGTGTCTGCAAGGGATAGAACCATAACTAGTAAACAGTGAATTTTCCAGTACTGAGAGCAGGAATGGACTGATCAGCAAGGTTCTGAATTGCCTTTCATTAGAGGTACTCAGTTATAGGTTGGGCAGACACAAGCAAGGATTAAAACACAGAATGGGCAGCTGAATTAGATGACATTCAGAGCCCCTTCCAACACTGAGATTGTATAACTTTCAGAGACCTACCACTTTGTGAAGTAGTAGCTGTTTGGTAGGCAACAGGTTGCACTGTGACAAAGCTGTTATAAGTGACTGTAGGAACTATTAAAATAAGACTGCTATGCACAAGTCACCCACAGACATTGTAGGCAGTATATAAACAAGTAAGACGTTGTTCTTTCATTGTCCTTTCTTTAATGAAGTTTTTATTAAAGTATATAAATAACATACCTGATCGAATAGAGGTAAATGTAATGAAAGACATAAACAAGAACTATGAGGATTAAAGGAAGGGAATTATATATCAAGAATATCAGGAAAATACCAGTAATATTTAATTTTTTTAGGTTGAAAAACCTGTCCAGTGCCCAGTCCTAAAATGCCACGTATTTTAGTCCGTTTAGGGTTGCTACAAAGGAATATCTGAGGCTGAGTACTTTATAAAGAACAAGGTTTATTTGGTTCATGATTCTGTTGTCTAGGAAAGTTTAAGATTGGGCACCTGCATCTGTGAAGGGTCACAGGCTGCCTCCACTCATGGCAGAAAGTGAAGGGGAGCCAGGTGTAGAGACATCACATGGTGAGAGGAAGCAAGGGAGAGAGGAGGTGCCAGGCTCTTATTAACACCAGCTCTCACAAGAACTAATGGGATAAGAACTCACTTATCCCACACCCAGTGAGAACATTAATCTGTTCATGAGAGATCCTGCTCCCATGACCCAAACACCTCTCTTTAGGCCCCCACCTCTGATATTGGGATCAAATTTCAACATGAGATTTTCCTGGACACACATCAAAATTATAGCACTATGCTTTGGCATTGGAATAAATGATATAATAATTAGGTTCTCCTCTGACGTGGAACTCACCAACTGATTGATGTAAACTGGTCATGCATTGTCACTTTTTGTTTTTTTTCTTTCCAATTTTTTAACACTAAGAAGAATTGAGGTTAGGACCAAGAAAGACTCAGAGAAGCTAATCTCGGGTTGTCAGAATGTAATCTTAAGGCCTTTCTTGGGTTCCATTTGGTTTAGAATTTCACGTAGACTTTCTCCTTTCCACTGTAATCTAAATCCTCATCTTACTCTTAGAAGCACCAGAAGTCAACCCATCCTAAAGCATGTTATGGTTTCTATGGTGGTTCCAGATAGAGTGTATGTATTTAATTTAAACTACTCACCAGAATATACTATGAAGTAGTAGTGTTTCATATGTGTATTATGTATATACATTATATATGTTAGTTAGATTACATATATGGAATACCATATTTAAAGAAAATAATAGCTTCAAAACAACTTAGTATTTTTTTAATATAACACAATCTAGGTTGTGAATTTAATAACTGACAGACTTCATGTTGCAATGAAAAGAAAGAGTTTTAAGAGTAAAGGGAAGCTTTGTATTTGCAACATGGAGACCCTTGACCTCAGCAAAATGGTTATGGTAATTGTGTTGAAGGTGGAAGCCAAACTAGAGTGGACGGTGAAACACTGGAGATAGCAAATATAGACAATCCTTTTGTAAAGTTTAGCCCTGGAAGGGAGGAAAGAGAACAGTAACTGAAGGGCAGATGTCAAGTCCAACAAGAGGTTGCTGCTGTTTGCTTTTTTAGTGGAAGAGCTGTGAATGGCACATGCTGGTGAGAAGGAGCCAGTAAAATAGGAGAGGTTGAAAACACTGTCAAGAAAAGAAATAAACATGAAGTTTTCCCTAAATAAAGGAAGAAGGGACGATATACAGAACATAGGTGAGGGATGGCTTTTGATAGGATGAGAGGATGAGTAGTTCCAAGAAGGTGTGATAGAAGGTCCTGAGGGAGATCATGTCTGTAGGCAGTCTTCTGTATAAAGGATATGGGCTCATCTGCTGAGAATGAAGGGGAAGGAGGAGACAGAAAAGTCTAAGGTCTATAATAAGTAGAAGAGGTTTAAAATAGTATCTGTGGAAAGTGGAAGAGCCAGAGGAAAAGGAAAACATGGTAACGTTTCCATGTGAGCTAAGGAACATGTTAGGATTGTGTATCTCTCTTCTCTATCCCCAGAATTTGGGAAAGAAAATTAGGGTTTCATTTTTCTCTGTAGCCGGTAATGTTTTATGAAGTTAGAATGAAGATTACAGAATAGGTATCTTTATCTCTGCTGATGTCACTAAGGCCTAGAGTATAGGCTGGAGGCAGTGAAGAAAGGAACTATATAGAGCACTATCTTCCTTTCCTATTTCATCACCACTGTTGGACCTACCACCCATCAAGACTGCTGAAAACCTGGTGAAATTGTCATTCAGCACCCCCTAACCACAGGATCTACAGATAAAGACAGCTTTAATTCTTCCTTTTCGAAATGGATGCCTTTTATTTCTTTTCATGCCTGTTTGTACTGATTAGAACCGCTAGTGCAACATTGAAGTGGTAAGAACAGACATCCTTGTTTTGTTCCTGATCTTAGGAGGAAAGCGTTCAGTCTTTGACCAATTAGGTATGATCTTAAATGTAGGTTTTTTGTAGGCCAAGGAAGTTTCCTTCTTATCCTAGTTTGCTAAATTCTGATCACAAATGCGTATTGGGTTTTTTTTTTATAATCCATTGAGATGATCAATCATACGGCTTTCTCTGTTTGTTAAAATGGTAAATTATATTCATTGACTTTTCGAATATTAAATCAACCTTATTCCTGGGATAGACCCCACTGGGTCATGGTGTATTATCCTTTTTACATAGTGTTGGATTACGTTTGCTAAAATTTTGTGTAAAATTTTTCCATCACTTTTCATGAAGAATATTGGCATACAGTATTTTCTTATAACATCTTTGTCTTGTTTTAGAATCAAAGTAATGCTGAACTCATAGAATGAGTTGAGATAACATCCCATCTCTTCCATTTTCGGGAAGAGTGGGTAGAATTGGTATTATTTCTTCCCTTAAATGTCTGGTAGAATTTACAGTGGTGCCATCTGGAATCTGAAGGTTTCTTTGTGGGGAGGTAATCTGTTGTCCGATATTGGCACCTTGTGTCTTCACTCTTTTACTGATGACGTTTGCTAGAGGCTTATCAGTTTGTATTGATCTTGAAGAATCAGCTTTTGATTCCTCTCATTTTTCTATTTTCTGTGTCTTTGATTTTTACCCTGATCTTTATTCTTTTCTCTTGCTTATTTTGGATTTAATTTTTTTCTAGTTTCTTATGATGGAAATACAAAGATTATTCATTTGAAATCTTTCTATTTTTCCAGTACAGGCATTTAGTGCTATAAATTTCTCTATAAGTACTGCTTTGCTAAGGCCCTGCTGACAAGGATTTTTTTCTGTCAGTCACACAAAGCCTTTTCAGACTCATCGTCTTTTTGTCTGCTAAAATAAGAATTGTAATGTAAATGTCTGAAGGGATAAAGGAGAAAGTTTAAACTCACAACTCCATTTCATAGGCATTTTGCACTCGTATTAAGAGTGCAAGGGAGGATATAACATTTTTTATTTTTTGAGACGGAGTCTCGCTCTGTCGCCCAGGCTGGAGTGCAGTGGCACAATCTCGGCTCACTGCAAGCTCTGCCTCCCGGGTTCACGCCATTCTTCTGCCTCAGCCTCCCAAGTAGCTGGGACTATAGGTGCCCGCCACCACGCCTGGCTAATTTTTTGTGTTTTTTATTTGAGACGGGGTTTCACCATGTTAGCAAGGGTGGTCTCAGTCTCCTGACCTTGTGATCCTCCTGCCTCGGCCTCCCAAAGTGCTGGGATTACAGGCGTGAGCCACCGTGCCCAGCCCTGAAGGATGTAACATTTTTGATTCACGGAAGTATCTTTGACAAAGATCTTATTGATGATTTATTGCACTTACTTATTTGCTTTGCCTCACTCTAAAGACTCGTCCAGTTAATCCTGTCCAGCTAATATTAATAGAAAGGAAATGTTAATAATGGGAGGAAAACTAATTTTATCCGAATTGTTAAGCATTCTTTGCCTCAACAACATTTTTGTAGTTGTGAATAAAGACTAAGGTGGTATGCCAGTTCGCCCTTACTATTTAAATTTGATTTTGAATATAAAGCATGTTACAATAAATGTCTTTAATTATTCATATTTCAACCATTATGCAGAAACCTGCCTTAATCCTGTTTTGAATAATCTTTTGTCTAGCATAAGCCAGTACCAGGAATCCACAAAAATAATAGTGAACCTTTATTAAATATAATAGCCTTCATTAAACATTTATTAAACGATGTGTCAGGCACTATGCTAATGGGTTATGTCTTCCAGTGAAACACTGAAACCCTGTGAAGTGTAGGCATTTCTATTCCCATTTTACAGATAAGGAAACTAAAATTTAGAAAGTACCTGGTCTCTGGTCCCACAACTAAGTGGTAGAGTTGGAGTGCTAACCTGGTCTCCAGTGATTTTAGGCACATTATACATCCTTATGTATACATTATATGTATACATTATATTACATATATAATTATACATTCCTTCTATATCCTTCTGATTTACAGGAGGCCCTGTTGTGATGCATGTATCACATATTGACTTAAGTAAACAATCCATTAGAAATTATTGCTTTGAATTATTGAAGTAGTCTTAACTTAGAAAGATTGTTTTATCATGTAATATTTCAGAGTAGGAAAATGCTTTCTGATGAAACTCTTGATCCTCCAAAAAAATATATATTTGAAATACACATATGGGCTGGAATTTGGAAACACTCTATAATTTAGTTCCCTTAATGCTTCACTGACACCACTGGTTGCTATGGTAGACAGTTGATATCACCCTTCTCTCAGAATGCTTAAAAATAAGTAAATTCATATTTGAGTATACCTATTATGTACGTAGATAATATAGATAATAGCTAACCATATTTCTACTAATATTAGCTAGTGTGATAAAATTTAAGTGCCTGACATGGACCGTGTAGTTTAACCCCCACAACTCCATGAGCCGTAGGTACTGTCATCTCTACACACAGAAAGTAAGTAACTTGCCCAAGGTCTAACGGTGATGGAGCTCCTGTTCTTAACTCCCACATCATACTGTAGGAAAATATAAAGAAGAAAACATATAATTTCTACTCTCAAGGAATTTGCATTCTGTTGGGAAAGAAGGCATACACAAAGTTGTAAGGGTACCATATATTTAAATACTAACTGATTCCTGTGAGTTTTACAAGAAAGAGAGCTTACCATTATGGAAAATTTCATAGACAAAGTAAATCTTAAATTTGATTGAGGCTTGTAGGACCTGTAGTATTTAAATTAATGGAAAGGAAGAAGGGAGCAGGCATAAGCGACAAAGGGGAAAGGGAGTTTGGAGGAGTTTGGAGTATGTGTGTTTGAAAGAATGGTTTATAGTGGCTGTAAAATGATAGGGCTCTGAACATCTTGATTCAGGGTATGGCTTGACGAGTTGACCAAACTATGCTAAGTGAATAATATAGTTGTTGAGAAAATAAACTTCGTTTGTCTGAGTCAGGGTCTCACTCCTATCACCCAGGCTGGGGTGTAGTGGCGGGGTCATGGCTCACTGCAGCCTCAACTTCCTGGGCTCAGGTGGTCCTCCCACCTCACCTCCCAAGTAGCTGGACCATAGGAGCATGCCATCACGCCTGGCTAATTTTATACTTTTAGTAGAGATGGGGTTTTGCATGTTTCCCAGGCTGGTCTTGAACTCCTAGGCTCAAGTGATGTACCAGTCTTGGCCTCCCAAAGTGCTGGGATTACAGGTGTGAGCCACCACACCCGGCTGAGAGAATATAGGATATTTTGCTCCTCAGTAAAATCTGAACTCTCCTAAGAGGGAAGGGGCAAATACCAAATTAGAAACAGCATGTTGGTACAGAAAGAGAATGGGTTTAAATCTCTGCTCTGTTACTAACTGAACCACAGTAAAAAGTTACTTAACCTCTTTCAGCTTTAGAGTTTTCTTATATTAGATGGAGGTTTTCTCTTCTTGGGGTAGTTTGAAGATTAGAAGTAATGGGTGTATCACAGTGCCAGATGTATTGCAGCTGGTCCATAGAGAAGGTAGTCATCATTTTTAGTCTCTGTTAATCTTCAGTGAATGAAAATGACTTTTTTAGACTTAAGTTCATTTTTCTGGCACTATACCTGCATTCATCACCAGGATTGTCATGTTCTTCTGAAAGCCCTGAGTTTCTTTTTTTGTAGCACTTGTATTTTGAAATTATATGTTTAATTGTGTGATTATTAATATCTGCCCCCCAACCCCAGATGGTAAGCTTCATACAGTCAGGAGTCATGTCTGATTTTGCTGACCACTGTCTTCCTACTGTCTAGCACAGTGCCTGCCACACAGTTGGGCTCTACTGAATGTTAAATGAAATGAGTTCATAATACCTAATACTGAAATTACATTGTGATATTGATGGCTGCCTACATCAAAGTGGGAATACTTCCTTTGAAGAATTAAAATACATGTAATATGAACTGTGTAAAATCTCAGTGCTTGAACTCACTGGTCTTTTGTGATCACATATTGACATTATGCTGATTGAACTCCTTAGAAATGGAGGACAGTAATGTATTTCGTTACATTTATCATTATTGTATATTGTTTTCAGCTTAACTAATTGGCTTGAATTTCCATCATACTGTATGTTAACTCTTGTGCGGAATTTCATTTCAAGTTTTTGGTTATTTTATTTTGCAAGAAATGTTAATTGTTTCATGAAACTCTTACGGCTTTAAGAAAGTAAAAATATCAGGTGCCTCATTTCACTTCTTCAGTCTTCCATTCATATAAATATTGTTTTCATTTGCTTTTCTTACAAGGGAGAAGATGTCAACCGGACACTAGAAGGTGGAAGGAAGCCTCTTCATTATGCAGCCGATTGTGGGCAGCTTGAAATCCTGGAATTTCTGCTGCTGAAAGGAGCAGATATTAATGTACGTAGAGGACGTGATCATTCTTGAAAAAATTTTCTGTTAATATGCTATGGGTAATTGTTTTCTGTAGATTATAAAATAGCTATTTGTAGAAACTTCATTCTAAATAAGAATACAGTCAAATTATGCCAAATTGCCTATAACTTAGAAATACAGCAGTGGGATTTTTAAAAATAAGCCAAAAAAGCTGACTTTTTTCAGCTGACAAAAATCAAAGGTTAGGATGTTTCCCCTGTGGCTGTTACTTTTCAAGTTCTAAAGCTTGGGGAGTTAGCACTATCTGTGGGTAACAAATGGCTATGATGTAATACAGCATAGGACTCTGCAGTCATAGGCTAAATCTAAACTGGATTATTGGACAAAGGTGAATGGGCAAGTGGTCAGATAAGCGCAGTCATCTCCCAACTTTAGCCTTTTGTAGCTTCTGTATTTCAAGGGATGCCATGCTATCCGGCCCTTTTACCTCCTCTTTGGCTGTGTTTTACCCCTGTCTTCCCTTACTGGACCACACTGGCATTTCTACAGTTGTGGGGAATCAAGGCTTAGAGAGGCTAAATAATAGTACCACAGTAAGTGGCAGAGCCAAGATTTGAGCCGAGGTCAAAGCCCTGCTCCCTGTGCTCTACTACTCTGACTCCTAAGGAAAGACATTGCTCGTGGGCTTGGGTCTCTGGTAGCTCTAAGAGACTAGACACTTGACTCTGTGGATTTATTTATTTTATAGAAAGGCAAATAGGTAAATCTAGTAAGAGTTTTCTAGTTAAAACTAGAAAGTAGGAAGAAAGGAAAAACAGATAAGGTTATCTCTGTTTATTATTTCATAGGCTCCAGATAAACATCATATTACTCCTCTTCTGTCTGCTGTCTATGAGGGTCATGTTTCCTGTGTGAAATTGCTTCTGTCAAAGGTGAGGTCAATTGCTAATAGTATTGCTTTTTCTATTACTGTGTTTAAGCCAAGTATTTGATTGTTAATTTATTTGAATTTTGTGTGGCAGCAGGGACAGAAAACTGGAAGCAATATACAAAATTGAGGTGTAGTGTTACTCAAAATAGCTGGCCCATAAACTGTTACCAGTTTGTGGTAGGTAAGGAGCTTGGGTGAATATAAATCAGCAGTCTTCTTTGTCAAGAAGATATTTTACACACATACACACACACACACACACACACACACACACACACACCAGCTTGAAATAACCATTGTACTTGATGATATAGAAGAATGTCATTTTGGACAGTAACACTTTGTGGACTGGCACCAAGTTCATACACCATGCTTTGAGTAGCACTGGTTTGAAATGTATGTTTCATTTTCTGGAATACATACCGAGCAAAATGGTTAGAGGTAGTTTGCTGTAAGTAAGGACTCTCCAAGTTATTTGTTTTCTTGATATGCTTGAGATAGTGGTAAATTTGGAGTTTTCCTACGTTTTTTGTCTTTGCTATTATAAGCCCTTAGATGGAGTTCAAAATCCAGACTCAGAAATTAACCATTTAGTTGCAGCCATTCTAGCTGTATTAGATGGATCCTACAGATGTTGGAAAGCAAGAAAACTTCAGAAAAATTACCAGTTACAGTATTATCACTAGTATTTAATCCCAGCCTTGTCATTTTATGACCATACTCTGGAAAGTGTTGTTTATAATATTTCATTTGGGATCTTAAGCCCCGCTAAAAGAAGCAAGAGAAAAACAGAAATGAGTAGATGTATATAAAGCATTTTGCCACAGTGCCTGATACATAGTAAGCACTCAATAAGTAGTAGCTTTTATTATAACTAAGGCCGAAGAGGATTTTATGCTTTGTAGTGTCAGCTTCAATAAGATATGAAGAAAATTGGGAAAGAAGATAGCACATTTATCTCTTAACACTTTATTGACAACTTTGTAAAGATTGGTTCTAAAAGCAGTTCATTTGGGTCCTCTAAATAGAACTAGGGTTTTTTCTACCCATAGCTTCATGTTAACCACAATTACTGGATTTCTTTAAATTTGTTTGTTGTTGTTTGGGTTTGGGTTATATATCAAGAGCAATTTTTATACCTTACTGATATGAATGATGCATTTGTCCAAAAGCCAAAATAAATGGAAATATTACTCTTTGCCGCTAGTGGATCCAGCATCTGTGATAGGGTGTGCTCACAAAGATTTCCAGTCACTGGCTTTCTCTTTACTGTTCATCCCTCCCCAAGATCCGCGAAAGGATTACAAAGTACCTTTGAAAACTGCTAGATAATTTCATCCCTGGGAAATATTTTTGCTTACTGTATCAAAAACAGATTTGCTGTTTATGAAAGATTTATATAATTTCAATATTGTATTAGTTAGGACTGTCTTGCAAGTAACTGAACCCACCTCAGACAGGCTTAAACAGTAAAGAGATCTTATTAATTTATATAACTGTACAGTTGAGGCACAGCTTGACCCTGGATTTAAGACACATGACCATGATCTGATTTTTTTATTTTTATTTTTGGCCTGTCTCAGGTCTCTTCCTCAGCATTGGCTTTATTTCCATGGCTTCAGCCTATCTGCTAGCTCTCAAAAGAAATGGAGGACTCCCTCCTTACCCTTCTTTCCCTCTTTTTCCCTGACCTTTTTTTACCCAGCCAAGGGTTTTGTTCTCTGAAAATAAAAACCTCCATGGGATCGTTTTTTGCTTAGGTCCCTGGTCATTTACTAAATGAGCTGCCCTAAATGTACTCTTTCCTTCTAACCATATCTCAAACTGTAGATCAGAACAATTTTTCTTTGTGTTAGACCTCTCTGTCCTCCTAGGAAAAACAAAACAGGATATAATTTTTATGCTATAAAGAACCCAAACCATTGTTCTGTATTCCTTATTCCCAAAACATGAGGCTTCAGGTCATTGAGACCTTGTGGTTGTAAGTTTCCATTGTTAGAGTTGAAAACATTAAATGAGTTCCTGGAAAGTTGGCTTGATTTGCATGTACATTAAGCCCTAAGATGTCATCCCAGAAGGTTCTGTGTGTGTGTACTGTGTTGCTAAATTATTGATTGTGAATTGTCTTACTTTTAACTAGTTTTTTTCTTTTGCTTATGCCCATTTTGTTCTTTTGTGTCTGAACTTTGACTTTTTTTAGCCAAATAAGTGACATTTGGAGATAGCTATGTTGGTAGCAGACCATTTGTAACCATGTAGAGCTGTTGTTTTATATGAAAGAGATTTTCTTCTTTTTGAAATCAGCATAGTACATTTTAGTTCTGCTTTTTCAAAATTAATTACTTTGATTTTATTATTGCATAAGCTTCTTTAATGGATACCCTGTAGTTTTGTTAGGCAGATTTTTTTTTGAAAATTGATTATATTCTTTCAAAAATTCTTAGTTGCTAAAATAGAGCCATTCCAGTGCATCTTTTGAAAGTTATAATCAGTGTTTATATTAAGTCTAATTTGTTCTGCCTTTTATCAAAAGTAGAATTCTTATGGATTATTATGAATTCACTTGAAAAGACTTGGTTTAAGAACTTTCCAGATTCATTGACATTTCCAATACATTATCCAGTTGATTTATCCTTAGCATAGGAATAAAGGCAAAATAATAAACAGGGATTTAGAAACTCAGTATTATCACAACTAATAGGGGAGAAATCAGAAAAACAAACATGATTGCTAGAATATTTGAAATCAAACTTTATATGATATGCTGTATCATTTATAATTTATTATAAACCCAAATACTTAGGTATTATTATCTCTTTTAGGGATAAGGAAACCATTTATCTCAGGGCGGTCTTAACTGCTTGAAAGTCAAATACAATGTAATGGAATCAAGATTTGTTCCAAGATATAGGATTCAGCAGCCTGTGTTCTTACTATTACTTGAAATTGCCTTTCAGAATTACTGTCAGGACAGTTAATGAGAAATGGAACATGTACATATCTGCAGGTAAAAAGACTTGTGGCCTCATTTTTAATTGGCAAGCTGGTAAATGAGAAAACTGTAGAGATTGACAGATGGGAGGCTTCCATTTCAAAGGTTAGGTCTGAGCACATTCTGTGGTATTCCCTTTTTGGCCCCAATGACAGAAAAGATGTTTTTAAAGTGAGGTGATCAGTATCTGCTTTGGACCAGAAGAATTGGATCCATCAAACAAGAAATTATAAAGAAACCTTGAAAGACAGAAAACAGGCAGGGTAGGGCCAAAGAAGAAATTCCCAAATATGAGCAAGAGAGTATTGTTGCAAAAGGTAAGAGCTGATCCAAGGCCACGCCCAGAGGTGCCCAGTATCCCCAAGCAACAAATGGAGTGATAAGTTGGATGCATTTCAGGAAGAAGCATATTAAACCCAAAAGGAAAGACTGAGATGCTAGAAGGGGAACGATAAGCAAGAAGTTAGTATGAATTAGTATGTGAATAACTCTAAACAATTATTTAACACTGACGTTTTTAAAAAATAAGCTAGAACCAAATAAGGTAAATAATATGAGATGATCAAAGCTTCTGGTATTTTCACCAAATCCAGAGTACCTGAAAAACATGGTAAAACTAGCAAGAAGAAACAAGGGAAAGGAGGCAGATAATTAATGCAGGCTCAAGAAGCATCCTCGAAGAGGTAGCAGCAGCAGAGGAGTAAGAGTGTGAAGAAGCTGATGTGAGTGTATGAAACAGACACTCATAATAGAAAAGTGGCAACTGACCAGTACAGCAGTCTGTGGAGAGGCCAAGCCCAATGCCTGTTTTTATCAAAGCAATAATAGGCAGCCTGTATAATCATGTGTCATTTAGAATTATAATTATCTCAGTGAAATAAGGTTCCTCTTTATTTGCCCTAAAAAATCTTAACCAGGAAATTTTTGGAATGAAAAGGATACTTAAAAGGTGGTATTAAAAAGTCCTTCAGTTCAAAAGTTGGCAAACTTTTTCCTAGTCATACCCGTTTTGCAAAGGTATGCCTTTGCAAACTACATGGTCACTGATGTAACATTGCCACAGACAATACATAAACGGATGGGCATGGCTGCATCCCAGTAAAACTTCATATACAAAAACAAATATCCAGGCCATAGTTTGCCAACCCCTGCTCTAGCTCATAAATAGTTTGGAATTTATAAGGCACATTGTTTTAAAACCCTAACCCTCAATGGTAAGATGATGCTTCCTAAGTGCTACAAGGTGAGTGTGTATCCTTCTGGATGCTTTTATTAGAGTATGCTAGCACTTATTTTTGAAAAGATTTTTTAATGTAGCCAGACAAGAGTTTATAGGACACTTACCTGGGATTTTCACTGCTCATTACTAAACTGGTCTTTCTGATTAAAATCTTAAACACTTGAATAATAGCAAGCTTGCACAAACACATTAGAAGAGGGC
The DNA here is from genome assembly GCF_006542625.1 of Nomascus leucogenys. Lineage (NCBI taxonomy): Eukaryota > Metazoa > Chordata > Mammalia > Primates > Hylobatidae > Nomascus > Nomascus leucogenys. The sequence goes on along the minus strand of NC_044393.1, from coordinate 84,919,058 downwards.
TAAACATGAAATCATATTCTTGAATAGTATTAACTGATGGACTTTCCTAAGTTCAGAGTTCATTTACAGTAGTCCCCCTTTTCTGCAGTTACCCGTGGTCATGGTGAGTACGTTACTAAGACACTTTGTAAGAGAGACACCACATTCCCATAACTTGTATTACAGTTAACTTTTATTAACATGTTATAATTGTTCTATTTTATTATTATTGTTATTTCTTACTGTGCCTAATTGACAAATTAAACTTTATCATAGGTATGTATGTATAGGAAAAAACATAGTGCAGTCATGTGCCATATGACGTTTCAGTCAACAGTGTGCTTATGGAGATGCTGATGTAAACAAACCTTCCTCACTGCTGGTCATACATGATACTTGGTAATGACTGTGTTATATGTTTATGTATTTACTATAGTATGCTTTTTATTATTATTTTAGACTAGAGTTTCTTCTACTTATTAAAAAAAAAAGTTAATGTAAAAGAACCTCAGGCATGTCCTTCAGGAGGTATTCTAGAAAAAGGCATTTTTATCATAGGAGTTGACAGCTCCATGTATTCTCTTGCCCCTGAAAATCTTCCAATGGGACAAGATGTGGAGGTGGAAAAAGTGATATTGATGATCCTGACTCTGTGTAGGTCTAGGTCTAGGCTCGTGTTTGTGTGTGTTAGTTTTCTACAAAAAAGTTTAAAAAACTTTTTAATTAGAAAAAAACTTATAAAGATATAAAGAAAGAAAATATTTTTATACAGCTGTACAATGTACTTGTGTTTTAAGCTAAGCTTTATTACAAAACAGTCAAAATGTTAAAGACATTTAAAAGTTTATAAAGTAAAACAGTTATAGTGAGCTAAGGTTAATTCATTGCTGAAAAAAAATTTTTCTTATAAATTTAGTGTAGCCTAAGTATACAGTGTTTGTAAAGTCTATAGTAGCGTGTAGTAATGTCCTAGGCCTTCACCTTCACTCACCACTCGTCTCACTCAGAACAACCTCCAGTTCTGCAGGCCTCATTGATGATGAGTGCCCTATACAGGTGTACCATTTTTATCTTTTATACTGTATTTTTACCATACCCTTTCTGTGTTTAGATACACAAATACTTACCATCATGTTACAGCTGCCTATAATATTCAGAACAGTAACATACTGGATATAGGTTTGTAGCCTAGGAGCAAGAGGCTGTAACATATATCCTTTGTGTTTAGTAGGCCATACCATCTAGGTTTAGGTAAGGACACTCTATGATGTTCACACAATGATGAAATCCCCTTGTTAAGCGACATGTGGCTGTATATATTAGGGTTCATTACTGTCTGTGGTTTCGAGGCATCCATTGGAGGTCTTGAAATATGTCTCCTACAGATAAAAGGAGACTACAGTATTTTTCACAGTTACATATAATTGGACATCTTAATCTAGTTTTGACAATTCTATAAGAGAAATAATAGTAGTTTGCCTATAGCATTAATACACTATCATGTGGCACATTTATTTTCATTTTATTTTATTTATTTTTTCGAGACAGAGTCTCCCTCCATCCCCCAGGCTGGAGTACAGTGGCGTGATCTCGGCTTGCAGGTTCAGGCAATTCTCCTGCCTCAGCCTCCCAAGTAGCTGGGATTACCACACTCAGCTAATTTTTATGTTTTTAGTAGAGACAGGGTTTCGCCATGTTGACCAGGCTCGTCTCAAACTCCTGACCTCAGGTGATCCGCCTGCCTCGGCCTCCCAGAGTGCTGGGATTACAGGCGTGAGCCACCACGCCTGGCCTCATGTTGCACATTTCTAATGTTAACATAATACATATAATATTGAAGATTACATTTTCTATAATACTCATTAAAATTCCATATAATGTACATAATTCCTTATAATTTTAATAAAGAATTTTAAGAAGTTCAGTATTCCTAATCCTAAGGAATACTATTTCTAAATAATCAACTATGGGGTATTGTGGGGAAATATCCTAAATATTTACTTCTTTTATCAATCATTTAAAGATGTTATATTTGCTATAATTTAGAATTTAGACAGATAAGCTTTCAGTCATTTATGCTGGTGTGTTTACACTCCATGCCTTACATGGTATATACTGCTATTAAAAATGACCTCTCAATCGCCTATAGAAATATGAATTCTTATAAATAAATAGAAAAAGTTGTACCCCAGCATGAGAGAATCAAAATCCCATGAGTTGAGAATTTAACGAAAGTTTCAAAACATTGTAGTTTTATTCTTAGATTACAAAAATAAGCTGACAGCATACTTAATTTGTTATTATAAGCCATCATTTTGTTACTAGTGACATTTAGCATACTGAGCTGTACCTGAGAGGAGAAAGCCCAAAAGAACTGCTTTTTTGTTTTCCTTTTTTTCTCCGCTTCTGTGTCAAAAGAATTTATCTCCTCAGGAAGCCAACTCTAATCTTACAACAACTATATATAATATACCACTGATGGTTATGCAACGCTAATTTTAGTGACTCAGCTGCTTCAGACCACTCTGTAAGTTAACTATTCCTGGCTTGAGAACAAAGGTATACTCAACTGCATTCTTACTTAAAGGAAGTCAAAATGTTTTATGTTTTATGTATAATTGCTATAGAGATTTAAAAATACTGAAATTCAGTCTGCTGAGGAAATAGAAAAAACCACCTTGTCTGGTAACATTCATGTTTTTGATAAATGTATTTTCTGTGCTTTTTCTTTTTAATCACGCAGCCAGTTAGTAAAACTTGAATATCCCTCTCAAGTATCAGCATTGTTGACTCCTCAGGGAAGTGTCTGTGGTACAGAATGTGCTACTTGAATTGGGAATCAAATGTGTAAGATATAAGGGCTGAAAGTCAAAGCATAAGCAAATTGGTGTGCCTGCAGGCAGAACAAATATTTACTTGAATTACTATTTGTTACTTGAATTACTACCATACCTCCAGTAAAATCTGAATAGCTTCAGATATTCCCCCACTCACATTTTAGGATTATTTGGAACCCCAAAATTCTGTTCCATATAACATGGTCAAGTTGGGTTTCAAAAAAGTTTTAGGACTGGTATTCCTCAACGAGCTCAGCAGCGCCTTACTGAATTGTCTTATTTTTAAGAAACTGTCATAAAGGGCCTACCAGAGTGATATATCTACAAGATTTACCCCATAAATAACTGAAGAACCAATTGTTAGACTGTTTTGATAGGTTTCACAAATCTAATACACAAGTATGCCCACGGTATAAGTTCATTGTCGTTAACTATTTAGCTCTTTTAGACTACAGCACATCATTTTAGCTTCTGTTAGTGATCTATGCTATGTGCTGGGGTGCCACACACCTACACACACACAAGTTTAGTTCTCAGTTCTGCTTCTTAATAACTCTGTGGGTTTGAGCAAGTTTCTTAATATCTCAGCCTAAGCTTTCTCTTCTGTAACACAGGCCTGTACTTATCACATAGAGTTGATATGAGGATAAAAAAGCTCACAGTTAGATGACATTTCCTATGTACACGTACAGTTTTGAGGGCTTTGTGTATATTAACTTATTTAATCACCACAGTAGTCTTATAAAGTAAGTATTTTTTTTTATCCATTTTACCACTGGGGAAACAGAGGCACAAAATGATTTAGGAAATTTGCCCAGCATCACACAACTAGCAAGAAGGGGAGCTGGAATTAAAATCCAGTCAATTTTGCTCTAGAGCCTGTGTCTATAACCATTACATTATACTGCCTCTCAGTATAGCCAAGTACTCAAGTGAGATAATGTGTATAAGCCACTCGCTGAAATGCTGAGCACATCATGAATTCTCAGCAAGTACAAAGACTGTTTAGGATTGATGTGCTTCTCAGGAAAGGAAAGACTTGCTGTAGGAATGAGGGTTCCCTGAAGAAAATAAACTTTATGAGAAGAACTTTGTTTCAAGTGTGGACATACTTTTTTGTCTGAAACTTAGGATGTACCACCTCTTAAGTAATATAACAGTGGCCGGGCACAGTAGCTTATGCCTGTAATCCCAGCACTTTGGAAGGCCGAGGCGGGTGGATCACCTGAGGTCAGGAGTTCGAGACCAGCCTGGCCAAAATGGTTAAACCCCATCTCTACTAAAAATGCAAAAAAAAATTAGCCGGGCGTGGTGGCAGTTGCCTGTAATCCTAGCTACTCAGGAGGCTGAAGCAGGAGAATAGCTTGAACCCGGGAGGTGGGGTTTGTAGTGAGCTGAGATCATGCCATTGCACTCCAGCCTGGGCAACAAGAATGAAACTCCGTCTCAAAAAAAAAAAAAAAAAAAAGTAATAGCTCAATATGTGACTGTCCTTGAAGAGGAATAATTTGAGGGCTCATTTGTGCTTTAACTCATCCTATTTCCATAATGAATTTTTCTCTGAAACCTTGAAATGATCTTTCTATTCATGCTAAATATGATTGCTATAGTGATATTAAAATCATATTTTTACTAGGGGTACCATAAGAACAAATCCAAGACCATTATATATGCAACTGAAAATGAACTATAGTTAACTGTGTTCAAATAAGGAATAAAACGAAACATAAAATGTCTCATTGCTCACATGTGTGTGAGTCTCATTTGTTAGTTTTTGTCATTTGAGTAAGTTTGAGCAGCTGCTTGGAAAACTTGAAGTACCTGCCTCTTTAGATTTTAATTGACATTGTAAGAATTGACTTTTTGGAAAAGCTAAAGAGATTAGACAACAGCGTCAACACTTAGCCCACTTGGTAAATTAAAGTTCTCAACAAATGCTTTGGTTCATATGACATTCCCCATTGCATACTTAGCACGTTGTTGGACAAGCAGAGTGGTGCAGATAGAGGAGCTTGGCAATGAAGTTAGTAAACCTAGATTTAAGGCCTGGTTCTGTAACTTCATAGCTAGTAAATCACTTGACATCTGAACTCAGTGGGTTTAATAGTATTCATACCCCAGGATTATTCTGAGAATCAAAGAAGGTAATGGTCTTTCCTATTTTTAGTACTTGCCACACTATGAAATACATGAGAACTAGTCTCTCATTCTCCTTAATGCCCTAGAACAGTGGGCAACAAACATTTTCTATTAAGGGCCAGGTAGTAAACATTTGGGGCTTTCTGTGCCTTATGGTCTCCATTACAGCTTCTCATCTCTGCCATTGTGATGCAAAAGCAGCCATAAGCAACATGTAAATGAATGAGCCTATGTTCCAGTTATACCAAATATATACCAAAGCTATATCTGCCACTTAATAGAAACTCAGTAAAGATTCACAGAATGGACTTGTGAATTGAGTGTCTATGAAAAGATGCTGTGGTGTCAGAGTGCGCAACAGATGACATGTCGTATGTGTGCCATCCCACAGTTCTTTCATTTTCTGTAAGATACAAATAAGCTGCAGATATCTAAAGGTAATAAATTCCAAAATCTAGTCTTCTCCCTAACATTTTGGGGGGAGAGGCCATGGGTAATTTTCAACTAAATGTGGTATAGTATACAAAATTTGGAGTCAGATGGTTCTAGTTTTCGTATTTGTTGACTGACCTTGGGCAAGTTTCTTAACAGCTTGAGAGCCTGTCTACAAAATGGAGTTAACAATGCCTACTTCAGGGGACTGCTGTGAGAAAAATGTGGCTACGTATTTTTACTGTTACATTAAAAACTCAAAACTGCTACGAAAAATGTAAGGGAGGTAACAATCACTGTGTTTTGTATTGTATTAGGCCTTATAGCGTATCCAGAAATTGTCTTTACTCTGTCTCCTGTATCAATATGTAAATTAAAATATGAAATTAAATGTGCTATGAAATCATCCTGCACCAGTCGATAAAATTGCAAAGTATGTGTAATTGTAGGTATTTGAACAATTTTTTATGTCACTAAATACCAAATCCATTTTTAGTAGTTTCTGAAATTGAATCATATGTTTAAGTTCTATGGTAATGGTAATATTTAAGTATATATTTAAACAGTGTGAGGTTTTCAGATTCTGAACATTTTCTCATAGTACCATGGAACTACAAACAGTTGCCTCAAATCATGAGATAATGGAGTTCTTTGTGAGTATAGCACAGTTTCTCAAGACTGTTCTAAAATGCATATAAATTGATTCAAAATAATTGACAGTATTCTTTCTAATGATACAGTAGTACATACTTAGACAAGATAGTACTTTTAAAAAAATAATTTTTCCTTTTAATTTGGACGCTTGTGTTCACTAAGGGTAAGATTTCTGTTACTATGACCCAGATGTGAATTTTTTTCATTTGTTTAATATTTATTGAGCATCTGCTGGCCACCAGGCATTATCCTAGGTATTAAAGCCACAGGGACAAATATAACAGGACCCCTTCCTTCATGGAGCTCAGCCTAATTTGGGGAAGACATACCTGTTAACAGTTAATTACAGACTGTGGTAAGTTCCCTAAGAGAGGTGGAGTTTAGTCATGAGTAACAAAAACCCTTACTACAATGATCTAAACAAGAAAGTCTGAAGGTATGCAGTCCAAGGCTAAGTGACTGGCTCCACTGTGTATGTTGTTGATATCCCACACTGGGCACCCGCCCCGCCACCCCCCGCCTTTTCCCCAATCCTTATGGTCACAAGATAACTACTGAACCGCCAGGCATTGTATCTGTTGACAACAGGAAGAGCGGGGAAAGAGCTAAGGCCAAAATTAGGTCAGATAGTCACCTGTAGCTTTAAGGGAGTATGAGGATTTCATTTATTTTCAACCTCTGTAGTAGAGGAAAGCAAAGAAGAACAGGTTGGAAGTGGGTTGTGTCAGATGCTGAGTGAGCTACAGTATTGACCTGTGATCTCCAGGGCACCAGCTGCCTGGGAAATCCCAGCAGGCTTCACAGAGAATCTAACAATTGAATGAGAGGAATTGGGTGGTTCCAGGGAAAGAACAAAGAATGTCTTTGATCCTTTACGTTTTTTGAAGTCTTCATGAGACATTTAGTATCAAAAGGAAGTACACACTGTATTCATTTAAATACTGGGGATATAGGAGTTAACAAGGTAAACAGATCCTCGGCTCTTGGACACCTCATTTTCTAGAGGGAAGACAGAGTAACACCTCATTTTCTAGAGGGAAGACAGAGTAAACAGGCATACAAATAAATGTAACTTAATTTCAGGTAGTAATGTACTGTGGGGAAAAAAAAAGCCTTTATAAGGGTAAAAAATAATTATTTTGGATAGAAAATTTCTTAAGGGTATTACACACTTTTCTCTTAAGCAGCGTAACAAGACATGATGATTTCCTTGAAGCCTTACCAGCATCCAGCCCTCAGGGGTCTGTTGAAGCTTTGGTTAATTGTCCTTACATTAGCTAAGCTTTAGCCGGGCTCAGTCTTGGTTTCTTTCTTACTATAGTCATGTCAAGCTCTTGTCAGACATTACTGTTGTTAGTGTGACTGTCTTCAGTAGGCCTTCTCTCCTTTCTATTTTCTGTTTCTGATTTTATTTTGACTGAGAAAGTCTGTGTTTGAAATAAAAATTTCTGAGTGAGGACACCAGCATGCTTCTATGGAATGATAAAGAGCTTGAACTCTGTAAAGCTGTTTCAATGGTTTTTTAAAGTTTTATATTCACTTCCTGTCAGTTCAAATCAACATAAGGTTGCTAGAATCCTGACCTGATAAGTATCTGTCATAAAATGTTAAACTAGAAACATTGCAAATATTCCTTGAATTGCCTTTAATCCTCAACTGCAGTCTTAGTCCTTTCAGACATTCGTTTTGTATTTGATTCTAAATTGCTTTTTTTCCAAAGTGAGTTGACCATTCAAAACCATGGTTGCTAAAGAAAATTTTCTGAAGTAATTGGTTATATTCCAATGGGGAAGGGTATGTGTGTGTTTATCTATGTGTATATGTAGATAGGTAAATCCATATGCATATATAGAGATAACACACAGTTTGCCCTCCATAGCCATAGGTTTTGCATCCATGGATTCAACCACAGATCAAAAATAGATTCAGAAAAATAAATTAATAGCACAATAATTAAAAATAATATAAATTAAAAAGCAATACAGTATAACAACTGGGTGACCCTTGAACAGTGCAGGGGTTTAGGGTTGCCAATCCCTGCACAGTCAAAAATCCACATAGAATTTTTGACTCCCAAAAAACTAATAGCTTACTGTTGACCGGAAGCATATGGATGACATAAACAGTCAACACATAGTTTTTGTATGTATTATATACTGCATTGTTACAGTAAAGTAAGCTGGAGAAAAGACTATTAAGAAAATCATTACAAAGACAAAATACATTCACTATTCATTAAGTGGAAGTAGGTTACTATAAAGACCTTTATCCTCATTTTCTTTGCTTCAAGTAGCTTGAGGAGGCGGAATTGGGGGTTGGTCTTGCTGTCTCAGAGGAGGAAGAGGTGGAAGGAGGGACAGGAGAGGCAGGCACACTCCATGTAACTTTTATTGAAAAAAATCTGCTTATAATTGGACTTGCACAGTTCAAACCCATGTCGTTCAAGGGTCAACTGCATTTATATAGCGTTTACATTGTATTAGGTATTATAAGTAATCTATAGATAATTTAAAGTATACAAAAGTATATAAAGTGTGTATGTTATATGCAAATCCTAAGCCATTTTATATAAGGGATTTGGGTGTCGAAGAGGGAGTCAGGAACCAATCCCCCTCACACACAGAGGGATGACTATATATGTAGTTGACTGTATTTATATTTGGTTCGAGAGAGACAGAGAGAGGTGTGTGTGTGTGTGTGTGTGTATCCAGTTAGCACTTGGAGATCTATATATATATAGAAGGGCTAATTTTTTGCCTGATTTTATAAATTTTGTATGGAAACAAAGCTGCTTGTTATTCTGTCAATTTGTCGGTATAACTATAATCAGCATCTTCAAAACCTTGACAAAAGCCTTTTGTCAAGATAATGTCAGATAACCTCTGTAGGAGTTTGAGAGTTTCATCCTTAAAATGTTACGAATCCAGTTCTCTTGGCCTATTTTTACGTGCTAAGAACTGATAATGTACAGGGGAATTAGGCTGTCTGAAGTAAGAAGTAGATAAAGGTGACAAGCAGGTAAAGATATGTTCTTGTTGTTTCAGATGGGTATATCTTATCTTTCCAGCTAGATTGTAAATTATTTATGGGTGGAGATAGCATGACTTGAAGTTTTTTTAAACATTTTCCGTGTTTGACCTCACGCTATCAAATAATACTTGATTATCTGCAAGTGTGGCATTTGAAGATCAATAAATTACTTGCAATGCCTTAAAAACGTTTACTCCCTAGAATGACAACCTGTTTGGGTCATTTTAACTTGGCCATAGCAACAACCTTTTTCTCCTCCAGAAAACTTCAGAAAAATCAGCAGAATTATGCTCTAGGCAAATGAACCTAGTTCAGATTCTAATCAGATGTCAGCAATAAAGGGACTTCTATGTTGAAATTACCTGAAAATAAGTGAGTATGTTATATAGTGTGCTAGTAGGCAGGCAGCCTGTTCACAATGGAAATGCTTTGTTGATCTATTCACAGCAGTCTGTCTTTAAATCTGCCTGATTTAATACTATAATTATTTTATCAAGTTCCTTATTATATATTTTTAGTTCCTATTTGTATTTGTTTTTTTTTGTTTGTTTGTTTGAGACGGAGTCTCACTCTGTCACCCAGGCTGGAATGCAGTGGCACAATCTAGGCTCACTGCAACCTCTGCCTCCTGGGTTCACACGATTCTTCTGCCTCAGCCTCTCCAGTAGCTGGGATTACAGGTGCCTGCCACCATGCCTGGCTAATTTTTGCATTTTTAGTACAGACGGGGTTTCGCCATGTTAACCAGGCTGATCTTGACCTCCTGACCTCAGGTGATCTGCCCACGTTGGCCTCCCAAAGTGTTGACATTACAGGCGTGAGCCACTGTGCCCGGCCTGTATCAATTAATTTGATAAACATTTATTGATTACTTCTTATTGGGCCTGTGCAAGGCCTTGGGATCGCAAAGACTAATAAGCCTTGTTCCTGCCCTCAACGTAGTTAGTCTGGTAAAGGGAGACAAATATGTAAAACAATCAGTGCATTGAAGCATTGTGGTTGCTGTGACAAGAGTTATATGCAATGTGTAAAGACCTGAAGGAAGAAGAGGGCAATTGTGGTCTTGGAAGTTAAGGGGATAGTGTGTTATGAATAAGAATGTCATTACAGCTCCAGGTACCACAATTGTAATTTCATAAAGCAGTTGACACTTGAGCTGAACCTTAGAAACTTAGTGTCTAAGAGTCCAGTAGAGAATTGGAGCACCATCCCAAGCAGAAGCAACAATGAGAAAAGTCACAGGGACAAGAAACCATGATGTACTAGAGTACAGTACGTTGTTTGGCACAGCCACACAGTCAGGTAGAAAGGATTTAGCAAGGCCTATGACTAGAGAGGTAGGTAGTGAACAGATTATGCCTTTATGTGTCATGTTATTTATCTTTATTCTATTTCATGAGAGTGTCATTAAAGGCATTTAGGTATATGAACAGTATGATCAGACTGGCATTTGAGAAAGAACACCCAAACATGTGGAGTCTGAATTAGAGTTGTGTAATAAAAAAGGCCGGGCGCAGTGGCTCACGCCTGTGATCCCAGCATTTTAGGAGGCTAAGGTGGGCGGATCACAAGGTCAGGAGATCGAGGCCAGCCTGGCTAACACAGTGAAACCCCATCTCTACTAAAAATACAAAAAAATGTAGTCAGGCATGGTGATATGCACCTGTAATTCCAGCTACCCGGGAGGCTGAGGCAGGAGAGTTGCTTGAACCCAAGAAGCGGAGGTTGCAGTGAGCTGAGGTTGTGCCACTGCATTCCAGCCTGGGTGACAGAGCGAGACTCCATCTCAGAAAAAAAAAAAAAAGAAAAGAAATCATCGCATCAAAATGTTTATACCTGAACTAAAAAAGTGATGGTAGCAATGGAGAACCAAGGACAGATAGGAAATGTTAATAGTATGGTCTGAAGACTAGGTAAACAAGAACTGCATACTGTCTCCACATCTTCTGGAAGATGGTAGTGTTCTTCACCTTGTTGGAGAATCTTGAAAAAGGAGCAAGGTTTATAGGAAAAGATTACATATTCATTTTGGGAGAGGTTGAATTCACGGTGTTTATGGAACTTAAAGTAGGTTAAGTCTCAAAGCCAGTCCTCAGAATGAGGACAATAAAGGTTGGACATGGATGAGATGATTAGGAAGAGCATGTTGAGCAAGTTATGAAGAGTGTTAAAGACCTGAATCCTGTATAAAGGACAGCCAGAGAAAGTAAAGGAAGGCAGGGGAGAGTAGATGGAGTTGGTGCGGGAGGGAGAGGCAGGCTAGACAGGAGAATGTGGAGATGATACTGTCTTGAGAGGACTATAATGAGTTAGGAATATCACTGTTCAGATACCATATATGTTGACTAGACTTGGCATTTAGAGGACGTTAGTGACTTATTTCAAAGTGTTTTCAGAACAGTATAGGTCAGGTTGCAAATTGTCAGTCATGTCTGATTTTTCCTTGTGCTTTAGAAAGAAAAGCCTAGGTTGTAGTTGTCCACGTGGCAGCCTAGGTAGTCCTTGTGTCTCAGCTTTCCTTGCAGTAATTATGGCTGTGTGTCTAACTTTTAGGCTAACGTGATATGCACAAATGATGCATGTCACTTCCAAATCATTACAAAATATGAAGCCACTTGCTGTGGACTTTTCTCCCTATCTAGAAGGCCAGAAGCAGATGTAGGATGAGCCAGCTCCAGACATAGGATGAGGAGTGTACCCATGGGAGATCAACAGAATGGAAGGAACTTAGGTCCTTAGATGACCTTAAAGGACAGAGCCACCTTGCCAACCTCTGTGTGCTTGGCATTAAGACTGTTTTATGAGCAAGAAATAAATTAACTTAGTTCAATTCATTGTGTTTTAGGTTCTCTCTGTGGTAACAATTTACCTTAAGAGTAACAGATTGGTTCATGAATTAGTCTGTTCTCACACTGCTATAAAGAACTACCTGAGACTGGGTAATTTATGAAGAGAAGAGGTTTAATTCACTCACAGTTCCTCAGGCTGTACAAGAGGCATGGCTGGGGAGGCCTCAGGAAACTTACAATCCTGGCAGGAGGCAAAGGGGAAGCAGTCATATCTTCTCATGGTGGTAGGAGAGAGTGTGAAGGGGGAGGTGCTACACACTTTTAAGCAACCAGATCTCATGAGAACGTTATCACAAGACAGCACAAGGGAGTGAGGGGTGGTGCCAAACCATTAGCACCCATGATCCAGTCACCTCCCACCAGGCCCCACCTCCAACATTGGCAAATATAGTTTGACTTGAGATTTGGGTGGGGACACAGAGCCAAACCATTTTAATTCATAAGTTTGTGGGACTGGGGAAAACTCAGACCGCTACTGTAAGTGTTACCTTCTGATTCAGTCATTTGTGAGGATTGCATAGGGTTGCAATATTGGAACAACAGAGAGAAAATGACTAGTCATATTAGTCTGCTAGGTGCCACCATGAGCAGTATTTACCTAGAAATAATTTGAACATCACTTACTGAAGAATTGATAAAAACACAGTTTTTACAGACCAGGATATAAAAGTTAATCTTGACAAAATAGAAAAGCTGGCAAATTAGGAGGTGGAGAGAGTGATGGGAAGGTTGAGAAAGTATCTGATAAAATTACTTCATGAGAATTGATGGAACAAGAAATACAGGTTTAAATAAATATCATTTACATTTATAAAGAACAAAATATTGTAAGTATAAGAAATTGAGAAGATCTGGGGAAGGGTGGTAGTGGTGAGCTAAAGGCCTATCTATGTAGCAGGAAGTCAAAAGATAAAATCTAAAGTTATAGCTCAAATATCAGCATGAGTATATTATTTAAAGCTATGCAAATAATTAAAAACAATTTAAAAAATTGTTTCTTCAAGGAAGGGATAGGGCCAAATATACTTAAATTCTTCAGTTACTTCAAAACTGGTTCATTTTTTTTTTTTTTTTTTTTGGAGACTGAGTCTTGCTCAGTTGCCCAGGCTGGAGTGCAGCATCACGATCTCATCTCAGCTCACTGCAACCTCCGCCTCCTGGGTTCAAGTGATTCTCATGCTTTAGCCTCCGGAGTAGCTAGGATTACAGGCGTGCGCCACCACACAAGGCTAATTTTTGTGTTTTTAGTAGAGATGGGGTTTTGCCATGTTGGCCAGGCTGGTCTCTAACTCCTGGCCTTAGGTGATCCACCTGCCTAGGCCTCCCAGAGTGCTGGGATTACAGCTGTGAGCCACTGCGCCTGGCCCTAAATTTATTCTTCAGTATTTTATCCTTTTTGATGCTATTACAAATGGAATTTTTAAATTACATGTTTGAATTGTGAACCTTTTATCATTATGAAATGTCCCTCTTTGTCTCTAGTAATTTTTTTTATCGTAAGGCTTCTTTTGTCTGATATAAATATAGTCACTCTACTTCTAATTACTCAACTGTTTTTAAAGAAGTATATACGTATACATATTTAGAACAGAAGAGTAGAAGGAAACACTAAGATGTTAACATTAGTTGTATCTAACGTATAGAATTATGAGTTTTCTGCGATAAGTTTGCATCATAATTAGGAAAAAGGTGACGTATACATTTTAAAAATATTTTATCTAAATACTTCTGGTTGCAAATAACAGAGATAGTCAACAAGCAGAAAAGGAATTTTTGAAAAGATACTGGCCTAGTTGCAGAATCAACAGGAAAAGCTGGGCACCAGGTTGAGAAGAGATTGAGCTGTGGCAACTGCAGGGCTCTGGGTAGCAGGAACTTCTCAGCTGTTTCATCGAGGTGGTGCCCCAGAAATGAGCTCTAACTTCTTATATTCTCTCTTTTGATCTCTTCAATCAAGATTCAAATTCTAGGAGAGAGTATTCCGCTTTCAAATCTTTGAAATTTGGTGAGGAAAATAAGCATCTCGGTTTTATAATCCTAGGACTATAGAGGACACTGGGAATGGTTAAGGAGAACAGAAATACAGTTATAATGAATATGATCTAGTATTTGGTAGCACAACAGGGCTACAGTAAATTGTTAACTATTGTTAACAACTTACTGTTTACATTTGTTAACAATTTACTGTGTATTTTAAAATAAGTAAAAGAGCGGAATTAGAATGTTCTAACACAAAGAAATGATAAGGGCCCTGATTTGATCATTACACATTGTATGCCTGTATCAAAACATCACATACCCCATCTATATATATAACTGTTATGTACCCATAATAATTAAGAATTAAAATTTTAAAAAGCAAGAAGGGACAAATGATTCCCCAAGATGAAATTAGGGTGCTGCCATCAAATGGAGGGAAAGAAACTCTGGTACCTAAAAAGCAACAGAAATTCACTATAATATGGAACTGTTAATGCAGAATTATAGTTGATAATGCTAGTCATAAAAATAGCCATCAAAATGAATAAGAAATAACTTTTTTGAATACAGTTATCCCTTAACCATTGTGGCGGGACTCACAGCACTGAAGTTCTCATGCACTGACGTCTCTCCCACTTGACCCTGAATTCCATGTCTTCCATGAAGCAGTTAAATTCATTTAGAAAATGAGGAAATAGAGACTTCTGTAATAATACTGAGGAGGACTTTGTGATAATTTAACATTTCCTAAAATGTCATCTCCTCCTTGGTTTACCTAATCAGCCTGTACTTCCTTGTCAAGACAGCTCAGGCATTTTACCTCATCCCAGAAGACTTTCTCCCTTAAAACGCCCTCCTGCCACATCCTGTTCTGATTATGGGCCACTCATCCCTGTTACTGTTCTCTTCCCATGGTGTTGTGTTGGTTGAGTTGTCTGATTCTCATACCAGCCAGACTGGCAGACTCTTGTCTTATTTTTCTTTGATTCTCCAGTCCTTTACACAGTATGTGCACATTAAACATTCAGTAAATATTTGAGTGAATGCATGGATTTCCCAGAGAAAAGGATAAGGCGTCCCATCTAGAGCCCACATGGATAAAGGCATGAAACACGGCAGGAACTGGTGAGAAATTCTGTAGGATTAGAGCATGGAGCGGTTAACTGGAGAAGAGACTGGTAAAGTTGACCAGCGTTAGCCTCTAAAGGACCATATATGCCAATTTAAACAATTCTGTAGGTGTCAGGAACAAGCAGAAGAATGTGTGAGATTTGGCAAGGGGAGTGGGTCAGGACTCTAGAGATTGTGTGGTGAATAAATACTGGCTGGAGCTAGAGCTGGTAAACAGAACCCTCAGATGGTAGGATGTTGTCTCTGGGAGTTAAGAATCAGACCTGGTTTGGGAGCAGATTAACCTACCATGCACCTAGGCACTTTTCCAGGTGCTGGAGTACAGTGGTGAATTACTGCTCCCATGGAGCTTTCATCCAGAAAGGGCAGACAGATAAAACAACATACAGGCACAAAAGGGCACATACACACTCTCAAAACCAGAATGCCGTGTTGCAGATAAAATGTTCCAAGGCAGCACTCTCCAGGTTAAGCGTTCAGAGCAGTCTGGTGTCTGCACTGAATATTTCCCTACAATATTGCAGGGAACCTTATAGTCCACATCTCAGGCATTTACTGCAAAGTTTTTACAAGTAAAATGACGAATACAGTATATGTTCTTGATGTATATAATACTTAATGCACTCTACAAAAAGTGTTTCAAGTAAGAAAAAAATAATTTGTCACAGGAATACTTTAGCAAAGTGATTTACTTTTTCCCCGTTTCATACTGCACATAGGGATATTATTTTTAAAGCCTAATTAGATAAATATATGATAGTATAAATAAAAGCCAGTGATTGCCTGGGTTAATTTTGTACCTTACAATTCTTAGTGCCTGAAAAATAATGTGGCATTTTTACAATTAATCCATAACATTGCTAACTTGTTTTTCTGCAGTAGAATAGACTCCACTAGTAAAGGAATTTTTAATTCTTGATGTAAACATTAACCTGTGCCATGCGATCTAGTCTTACATTCCCTTCCCCCAATTGTGGGCTTATTTAATGATAAGGACCCTTTCCTCTCTTTTCCAGGGTGCTGATAAGACTGTGAAAGGCCCAGATGGACTGACCGCCTTTGAAGCCACTGACAACCAGGCAATCAAAGCTCTTCTCCAGTGATGGATGGATGGACTGATAACTCCGGAAGAATGACTCTCCTGTGGCCTCACACTGCTGCCTGTCTGTCTGTCACTCTCTATCTGCCAGCTTCTTCAGCTAAATACTTTAAGAGGGGTGAGGGGAGAGAGAAATTCATAACAAATCAGACTACCAGAAAAAAAAAAAAAAAAACAATTGTTTTGGAGGAGGGGCAAAAAGAACCATGATCAGGCTTTTACTGGGATTCCTGATCAAGTAAGCCTCTTCCCTTTCCAATAAAAATACACCTTATACCCAAGGGAGAGCAAAGACAAAATATACCAGTAACATTTGACCTTTTCAGCTCCCTAGCTAATTTATTAGATTGTGTTGAGGTCTGATTCCACAAAGGCCAACTCTACATATTTGGTAGCCCTAACTGTCTGAGCAGTAGGGGCTGCTGTGATGTAAACTTAGGGTGCTGAGATAAGCAATTAGCTCTAGCCTTCTGCCTTAAGAATGCACTCTACTGGGGATTTCCTGGCATAGTTAAGAGCGCTGCCTATAAGGTTGGTGACCAAATCTTTCCTCGGTGACTTTAAGCTTTATGTGAAAGCTTAGTTAAGGTGAGGAGGGGCATACTCCTAAATTGCTGGATGACTGAACTTTGGATTTTCTCTCCCCTTTCACATGGATTTCATATCTCTTTAGATAAAACTGACTAGTTTTATTTATAAAATCTTAAGTTTTGGAAGTCTAAAGGAGAAACCATTCCAGTATGCATATTTTTTTCTCCTCTAGATTCATACATTTATATAGCATTGAAACACTTTCAAACTCCTGCTGGTAGTAAAAGGGGATTTAAAAATAGAATCATAGCCATAAGCCTGGTAGTATCATATAAAGAGAGAACAGTTATCTTAGTACCTATGGATTTTCTTTATTTGCTGTTTGAATGGATTGACCTTGGTTATGTGTTGAGAATTAAGGAACATTCTTTGGAATGCCTCTCTCAGACCCATCTTGGAGGCTGATTACTTATTGCACCAAAGCCATCACTGGGGTGAGATTTACTGTTTGGACAAATTTAGCCCCATCCCTTCAAAAATACACTTGTAACCAGGTTTCCCAGAGTTGTTGATAGGCTTCTGCTGAACATATGCCAACCCACCTGCATAATATATTTTTGTTGCTTTTATAAATCATGCATCGCGTAAAGTGTGACAACTTCAAAATGTATTCTCTGTTCTTGGAATACAGTGCCCTAAAATGGTGTTCTTACGACCTGCAGAAAATATTTACACATATTTCCAAATATTTATTTCATGAGCAGTACAGCTAATTAAAATATATAAGCTTAAATTTTATATCTTACATTTAAAATATTAAGATTCCTTTGACTTGCCATCCATATAAGCTTGCTAAAAATATTAAGAGTTTTTTCTTAGCCAAGTCATGCAATAATTGAATGTACCTCAAATTTTTAGAGAGGGGAGGGTGGGTTAGGGACTGATATTCAGATTGTGGATAATAATTGAATTGATTTTTAAAGGCAACGTAGCATTCTACAGCAGGGTTAAACTATTAGCAAGAACAGTCACCCTGGTTAATAACAAGTTTTACTGATCAGTTGCTGGTTGGTTGGTTGGCATGTGGGTGTGTGGGTGTGTGTGGGTGTGTGTGTATTTTTCCCCATGAGTCCTTTTTTTAATCCTGTGGCTTTTTCGCTTACAACTAGCCTAACCCTGTAATTTTCCTACATCCAAGAAAACAATCACAAAGTAGTGGTTTAAATACTTTGTTGTATTTGGCTAATTTTGCTGTCTTAATGCAGCCTATTAAGAGTTGGGTTAAAAATCAGTAATCAGTACTTTATTACATCACTGAACTAAAATATGGAGACATCCTCATTGAAAATGGAGGGCACTCTATCAGTCTATCACTATCAACGTAGTGCAACAGGGTGTTTTGATACCTTTGTTTTCACCTCTTGACATAATGCTATTTAAAGGCTTGAATTTTTCCCTTTACATAATTTTCACCTTTACTTTCAAAGTGTTTTGTTGTAGTTGGCTGTTGCAGAGAGTGCATTGTCCTATCATTCCTAAACCTGGTCTGCTTTCTACATTCATGGTATGGAAACCATGTGATTCTTTGTACAGTTTATCCTGATGTTCCTTGTAATGCAGTAGAGGCTATTTCGCCTTCCCTCTTCTTTCTCAACCTTTTTGTAAACCCTATAATTATGAAGCGATTGCTTGAGAAAATAACATATAAACATAGAATAGAATAGACTGACCAAGATGGTTCTCAGTTTCTTTTTTTAACTAGGTTATTTATAATGTATTTCTGAACCACTTGGCAGACAAATTCACAACACTTAATGTTCATATTTTGAGTAAAGGAAGCTAAAACCATGTTTGCTTTCTGGTACTACATGCATTAGCAAAAGGTTAAGTAAGTTTTGTTCTCCACTGAAGTAATACTTAACATCTCAGAAGAAATTTTGCATGTTCTGTAGTTTTGTATTAAATCAGTCATTTCATATGCACTGTATCAAGTACAAACAGGTAGTTTACCTGTTTATAGTAGTGTACTAACAAAGTCTCCCTTGCAGCTTCAGACTGTTATCTATAGGCTTATCGTTCAAATACAGCACTTGAATATCCCAAGTAGTTCTACGCATAGCTCACCTTTCTAAACCCAGTTAAGCACGGAAGAGAGGTAGTAGGTAGGTGCAGTGTGTGGAAGCTGCAAACAAGTAGGCCTTTTATTCATTGATTTCTTTTCCCAAGTACTGGATTTTTAAATCTATATGTATCTGTTTGATTTTTTTTTCTAATATTTCAATTGAGCTGCTGTTTTCTTCCATGCAATATTGTATACTCAATTGTGTATAGAAGAAGCTGGTGAGAGTGCCCTCCTACATAAATAAGCAATTGCAGTGTTTTGCATGCAAAATATAAAAAATTTAAATTGTCCTGATTCTATTTTGTAAATGGAGAAACAATCATATCTTTCTAAGCAGTAATGGAGGAAGACTAGTGCTTTGTGCATTTTGATATATTTGAGTTCATTTTTTCCACAATGTCATACTTTTGACGCAATTGGGTTTCTCATAAGTATCCTAGTTCATGTACATCCGAATGCTAAATAATACTGTGTTTTAAGTTTTGTGTTGCAAGAACAAATGGAATAAACTTGAATTGTGCTACAGCTAATGTGTCAGCAGCATTTTTCTCAGCTATTGTCACTTTCCTTTTGTAGTCATCTCTACAACTATACCAGAAGCTTGATTGACTCAAACATTTAGTTAATCTTATCTCAGTTCTAGGAAAAAATGAGTGGAGGGAAAATAAAACATAAAGATTTAATTGAAATAAACCTTACCAGTCTTTGAAAGGATTTGCTTTTGTGTCAGTCTCCTGACATTGTTTGTTTTACTATAACTTCAGTAACGCTCCTGGTTGACGGGGAGCAAGGTGTAGCCAGCACATCCCAGATCGTCAGGATCTTCCGAGGGGTTGAAGAAAATGGAGTTGTGGTTAAACCTCTGATCCTTTCATTGCTCATCGAAGTTTCTCCACATTTTTTGGAGATCTGCATTTCCCAAACTCAACTATGAGCACTTTTTTAGAGTGTAATTTTTGGGATGAGTGATAACTTTGAACCTTAAAACTGAACAAAATTAAATCCAAAATCAGTTTGACCAAAATCAGTTTGATTGTGTTGTAATCCTGTCAACACCAGAAGACTATTGTGCAGTTTACTTTTAGTGATAGAAAAAAATATATATGTGCAAATACTAAGTTACAGCAAAAGCTCTATTTTAGAACTTTCACATCGTTGACTGAAGTATAAATGGGGACCATGTGCGGCTTTAGGTGGGAGTGTTTACAGAAAATTTTTTTAAGTTCTCATTTTAAGAATTGGAATCTAGGACCGGCGCAGTGGCTCACGCCTGTAATCCCAGCACTTTGGGAGGCTGAGGCAAGGAAGATCACATGAGCCCAGGAGTTCGAGACCAACCTGGGCAACAGAGGGAGACTGAGTCTCTACAAAAAATTAAAAAACAATTAGCTGGGTATGGTGGCAAGTGCCTGTAGACCCAGCTACTTGGGAGGTTGAGGTGGGAGAATTGCTTGAGACTGAGAGGTTTGAGGCTACAGTGAGTGAGCCGTATTTGTGCCACTGCACTCCAGTCTAGGCGACAAAGCGAGGCCCAGTCTCGAAAAAAGAATTGGGGTCTATAAAGAAAGTTTAAATCTGGTTAAATACATTTTAAAGGGAATAGAGTCCCCTTATATAAAGATTGAAGAACAGACCAGCATATGTGGATGGAAGGTACACATCTGGTGGAAAGAAAGAGCTTAGAGGGAAATTAGTTTGCCGTTAGAGAATGGCTGTCATAGAGCTTTCATGCAGCACAGTATACCAGACCACCATAAGATTTTTTTTTTCTCTTTCTCTAACATCAGTGATTCACAAAATGTGTTCTCTACACCAACAACATTGCCATAACTTGGAAGCTTGATAAAAATGCAAGCTTTTGGACCCTAGCCAAGACCTACTGAATCAAACTCGGGCTGGACCCAACAGTCTATGTTGTAACAAGCCCTCTAGGTGATTCTGATGCGTGCTGAAGTTTGAGGACCATTGAATAAGACCCTAAGAGCAAGAAATAGTCAAATAGCCTATAGATGCCATCAGGCATGACTTCCTAAAGAGAAAGTAAATGGAAGCCTTTAACACGTGAAATGTAGCAAAACTGGCCAAGTTTTGAAGCTCCAGATGCACAGGAAAATCGTTAAAAATGAGTTTCAAAGGTATATTCTGGCCAAAAGAAGTCGATAAAATGTAACAATGGTTCCAAAGATGTAATACTGGTGAAAATGACCCTTAGTTATTCTTAGGGGGTTTTTCCGCCTTATGTCCCGAAAGCTGGATTCCTGAGACTCAAGCCTTACCCTTACCTTACCTTTCCTTGAATTCCAAAATAAACTGAAGGGTGGAAGCCGGGCACAGTGGCTCACACCTGTAATCCCAGCACTTTGGGAGGCCAAGTTGGGCAGATCACTTGAGACCAGCCTGGCCGACATGGGAAAACCCCATCTCTACCAATAATACAAAAATTAGTTGGGTGTGATGGCACACGCCTGTAGTCCCAGCTACTTGGGAGGCTGAGGCACAAGAATCACTTGAACCCAGGAGGCAGAGGTTTCAGTGAGCCGAGATCGCACCACTGCACTCGAGCCTTGGCAACAGAATGCAACTGTCTCAGAAAAAAAAAAAAAAGTGGAGGGCTGGGAAAGACATGCAAAGAATTCTTGGGACCTATGACATGAACTGCAGTCTCATGCTTTTTATATGCAGGTCATTGTGGGGTGCAGGACTGGCAGGCAGAGCCACTGTGGGAGGAGGCCAAAGGCTGCTTTCTCAGCCTAATGCCCGTTTGCCATCACAGTGTGCTGTGAAGATGGATTCCCCGCTGCAGTGGGTGTGCTGCTGGCTTGGAAACAGCAGCCTTGGGGCCAGGTTCCCTGGAGTGGCGTGTCCCAATTTCTCTGCACAGTGGAGTGGCTTTTGCCCTCCATTTTTCTTTATGGGTGGCCACTCTTCCTATCCAACTAACTAGGTCCCGTGTCAGGTCCATGATCTTACCCAGATACCAGCCAGATCATCACACATCAGCCATGGGATATTTTTCTCCAAGGCTTTTACTTCCTTAAAATATGATTGCTGATTGAGAAGAGAATTTAACAACAGCTTTAATAGCACCTGGCCCTCGATAGACATTTCACTGTGTTTGTTCTGAACGATGATGTAAAACCATTATACAGTAAAATGTGAAAACAGCTTTGATTCAGTAAATCCTACCCTAGAAAAGACTATTAGAAGAGCCTTGAGGCTGTGTCCATGTACCCAAATATTGACCATGGAGCCTCGTAAGTACTACTGATACTGATTACAAACTGAAATCAATGATGTGAAGACAAATATCACAGAGTCACAACAACTCACTGAGGAAATGCTGAGCATGGGTCAAATGCAGGTCACTGTGAGCCATCATGACACATACTCAGGCACAGCTATACATGACAAAGCAAAACAAAGCATTGTCTGGCCACTCCAGCAACTTCTATGATTCAGCAGCTGAAGCAGCAAGGATGGTCTTATTTCCACTGTTTTGATAGAACAGTGGATCACGTGTTTGGCAACACTCGTAGCAACAGCATCTTGTCACACAAAGGAAAATAATACATAGACAATTCCTAGCCACCAGATGTTGGTTTTGAGAATACTACTAGATAGACTTTTTTTAAATAAGCTATATTTTTCTTCCTTTTTTTTTTTTTTTTTTTTTGAGACAGAGTCTTGCTTTGTCACCCAGGCTGGAGTGCAATGGCACAATCTTGGCTCACTGCGACCTCTGCCTCCCGGGTTCAAGCGATTCTCCCTGCCTCAGCCTCCTGAGTAGCTGAGATTACAGGCACCCACCATCACGCCCGGCTAATTTTTGTATTTTTAGTAGAGACGGGGTTTTGCCACGTTGGCCAGGCTGGTCTCAAACTCCTCACCTCAGGTGATCTGCCCGCCTCGGCCTCCCAAAGTGCTGGGATTACAGGCGTGAGCCACCACGCCCATTTTTCTAAGGTTTTACTTACAAATCTGGAAGTGTCTTGTATACCTATATCCTCTTCCTAGTATCTAATAATGTTCCATATGTTTATACACATCCCCTGTGGCAAGCTACCAAATCTAACTACGTCACTGCTACTTTGTGATTTGCTAGTCAAATTTCATTAGGCTTGAAAGTTTTCAGATCAAAACTAATTTATGGTAATTTTTCAATTAATAGTTAGTTCATGAGATTAGACCACAATACTATGAATCTAGAAACTCTGTAATATAACCATTCATATTTAAAATTATCACTTAAGGGAGTTAGGGTTTTATGACATTTTGATGTTAGTTTCACCATTTTAACTGAACATTTACTATGATCTGGGGACCATTCTAAATATTTTATGTGAACTGACTCATTTGATCTTCCTAATAATCCTATGAGGTGGGAATATCGCCATCCCTATTTTTAGATGATCAAACTAAAATGAGAGGTTAAGTGACTTGCTTATGGTCACACAACTAGTTAGTGGTAAAGCCAGGCAATCTGGCTATAAAGTTTGTGCTTTCTACGCTTACATTGCCTCTCCAACTCTCACTGAATCAACTAATTACATTTTATTCTATGAACACAGCTTTTTCTAAGACTCTTTAAAAGATACTTGGAAAATATTATATGGACTTGTTTATGATTTTAAACAATTACAAATCTTATGCATTGATCTGGATGAAATCAGATTCTACAAAGATGACATTTAATTTTCAAGTTTGAGAAGTAACAATACTTTAGTGTAATAAACAATTTTTTTTACAGTCTAGAAAATTGTGGTATAATCAAGAATTGACAAACCATGGTCCCCAGGCTGAATCTGGCCCATTGCCTGTTTTTGTAAATAAAGTTTTATTGGAACACAGCCATGCTCATTCACTTACATATTACCTGTGACTGCTTCCACACTTCAACAGCAAAGGTGAGCAGTTGCAACAGATACCGTAGTTCATGAAGCCCAAAATATTTATTATCTGGCCCTTCACAGAAAAAGTTTGCCAACCCCGAGATATAGATGTTTAGAAGGCATAGGTTGAGAAATACTCCCAAGGATTGGCCAGCACCTTATTACAGAGGGGTTAGCAAAATCATGAAAGAATGTAATGAGTTAGTTGAAGCAAATGAAAGGCCAAACCCATTAATAACACACCACTCTTTGTGCCTGAAGTAGACTGTTCCAATAATGGTCCCCAGTGAATCATGCCTATGGGTATCTGTGTCCTTACATAATCCCTTTGTATATTCACTCTTGATCTTGGCTGTGTGACTTGCTCGGCCCATCAAACATGAAGCCGGGAGAAGCTTGACAAGTGCTTCCTCATTAGAGCATGGCTTCCTGGATCTTAGCATGGAACGAAGTCTGGAGTCACACTGCAGAAGAGGCCACATGAAGAACTGAGGTGTCCCAGCCAACAGCCCCAGCTAACCACTGGACATGTAAGTGGGGCCGTCCTGAACCATCTAGACTCAGTCAATCCCCAGATAACTGCAGCAGCATGAGTGACCAGGAGGAGAACCAGCAGCTGAGCTCAGTCCAAACTGCAGACCGTGAACAAATACAAAGAGGTGACTTTAAGCCACCAGATTTAGGCACAGTTTTTTATGCAACAGTAGATACCTGACACAGCGCCCTAGCTGATGGACGTCTAATGAGAAATTAGGAGCATTACCTACAGACAGGAAATATGTCTAAATATTAAAAATGACCCAAAAAAATGACACCCATGAGATACCAAGCAAATACCATTAAGGACCCAGGATTTCCTTTTCTTTAAACTCTTGAAGGAAAGAAAAATAGATTAAATAACAAAAACCTTTGCCTTCCATCTAGAAATGGTTAGGTCCTGTAAATAATCAACTCTTGTGTTTCTTTCTATGGAATCCTTTTTATCCCCTTCTATCTACCCAGACAGAATAGAGTCTCTCACATCCTTGTAGATTTTTCTCTCTGCCTGCTGGATGATTCAAAGGCTGGTGGGGATTTGCTGGTGAGATGACTTGGCTGTGTCCCCACCCAAATCTCATCTTGAATTATAGCTCCCATAATTCCCATGTGTTGTGGGAGGGACCCAGTGGGAGATAATTGAATCATGGGGGCGGTTTCCATATTGTTCTCATGATGGTGAATAAGTCTCATGAGATCTGATGGTTTTATAAGGGGTTTCCCCTTTCACTTGGCTCTCATTTTCTCTTGCCTGCCACCACGTAAGACATGCCTTTCACCTTTCACCATGATCTGAGGCTTTCCCAGCCACATGGAACTGTGATTCCATTAAATCTCCTTATCTTTATAAATTACCCAGTCTCGGGTACGTCTTTATCAGCAGTGTGAAAATGGACTAATACCGCTGGTATGAGCCAAGTAACTGACAAGCCAGTGACTTTAAGGCAAATTATTATAATAATGAGAAAAGGATGTGGCTTAAATAGCAGTTGGGGGGTGCAAAGAGGGAGCAGGACATCATGGAACAAAGCCAAGCCACAGTGCTGACATCCTTGCCAAGAGTCCCATGCTAACCACACTCACCAAGAGTCCCATGCTAACCACAGGACAAGCCTGTTGGCCTTCCTGCTGGAGGAGGAGAAGGCAAGGGGAGCCTTGTCCACGGCCGGCAAGGTGGGAGCATGCAGGTGGCGTCCCGAACAGTACAGCAGCATGGGGTCCCTCACACTTCATGCTTTCACTTCATCTCAGCACTTCCTCTCTCAACCCAGACCCACGCAGTCATTTCAAAGCAGCTCCCTTGAGGTCCACACTAGCCCATGGTCACCCCAGAAGCTAACAATTGCCTCCAGATACAGGACTGAGAAGGAAGAGAGAAGTTAAAGGGCAGGGAAAGGAGAGGCATGATTTGTGGAACATAAATAATAAAGAGAAACAAAATTTCTACTATATACAGCTACAAATACAGCTACAAAACAAACAGCTACAAAAAAATACAGCTACAAAACAAACTTGGGCCGTTTCAGCTTGTAATG
Source organism: Nomascus leucogenys (assembly GCF_006542625.1). Classification (NCBI taxonomy): domain Eukaryota; kingdom Metazoa; phylum Chordata; class Mammalia; order Primates; family Hylobatidae; genus Nomascus; species Nomascus leucogenys. The sequence continues at coordinate 84,893,314 of NC_044393.1, read as the reverse complement.
CATTTAATGGAGGTAGATGGTGAGGATAGTCAGCCTCTACATTGTAAGCTCATTCATTCATTCAACAAATATTCAAGGCCGGGTGCAGTGGCTCACACCTGCAATCTCAGCACTTTGGGAGGCCAAGGCAGGTGGATCATTTGAGCCCAGGGGTTCAAGACCACCCTGCGTAACATGGTGAAGCCCAGTCTCTACAAAATAAAAGATAAAAAAAATTAGCCAGGCCTGGTGGTGTGCACCTTTGGTCTCAGCTATATGGGAGGCCAAGGAGGGAGGATCGCTTGAGCGAGCCTGAGAGGCAGAGGTTGCAGTGAGCCAAGACTGCACCATTGCACTCCAGCCTGGGTAACAGAGTGAGATTCTGTCTCGAAAAAAAAAAGAGAGAAAGAGAAATATCCATGGAGTGTCTAAATGTGTGCCAGGCCCCGTTGTGGGCACTATAGATGTTGCAATAAATACAGCATTTCTGACATGACTCCTGCCACGTAGGGCTTATTTCCTAGTAGGAGAGGGGCAAAATGTCTATTTGTAAATGAAATAATTACAAGTCATGATGTGTGCTGGAAGGAAACAGACAAACTAGATGGGATGGCAGAGAGGAGCAACCTGCTCTTGGAGGGTAAGTGCCTACGTCTTCCTCAGGTGTGTGCCTCTCACAGTGTTTACATTTGAATGCAATGTTGTAGCCTCAGAGAGCTAAGCTCCACGTAGTTAGATCTTTTCCCTATTTCAATGTATGGGGTTGCAACATTGACGCAGGCTGAGCGATGGGATGGAAGGTGACAGATGGCAGCAGCACTGGAACCAGAGGAAATGTTAAGCAAGCCTTTGGGGAATGGCCTGCCCTTGCTAATGCACCTCCTGCAGGGTGGCCTGGGAAGTGAGGTCCCCAGCCATGTCTCTGTGCTGTGGTACACCCACTCATCAGGGGCCAGCAGCGGGTCCCCACTCTGACAGGTTCTGCTCCAGAGCTCTCTAACTGGACTACCCTCATGGGACCACATAGGAGACAGAAGCCCAACTCTCCCAGGTCTCTGCAGCGACCTACTAATATTTCAGATCCAGGAAGAGAGCTGCACCTGTGTTTCGCTCTCATACGGAACAGGAACGTGGTCCCCGGGCTTTATCACACCAAGAAGCTGTGTTTTCCAATATCTCCTCGTCTCCCTAAGCACAAGGGTAATAGGGATTGGTTTTCATTTCTTTCTCACTCCTTCCTTTTCTTTTTGAATGTACCCTTGCATAAATCCTGTAGTTCATCTTGTTCTATAGCTATGAGTTTAAATCTCGTTCCATGTCATTGTTAGCAATTCTTTCCATAATGGTAACAATCAATAAAAACCCTAGTTAAAACCTGGACAGCTGCCACCCCTTGACCACAGCCAGGGGAAAAATTATTGCTGTGGTTTTTGATGGTGCTGAGGAGAACAAGGAATTCCTCTCTAAGGATAACCAAACCAAATGCAGAATGTTTTGGTTGTGTGACCCAGGTAGGTTACCCTTTAAAAGTTTAAACTCCTTTATTTCAGAAAGTTGAAAAGGCATGACTTCAAAAGGAAGTTTTACTGGTTAAAAATTAGGGCTTTTTTTTAAAAAAATTACATACCTGTGGCCCAGAACATTCTCATTTGATAAAATTTATTTCCATTTTCCTGAAATAGTTGTGATTTTTATTACGAGAGTCAAATACATTACTTAGTATGCCTGCTAAGTTACAAAGGATTAAATAAAGAGAAAGTATCTTTGTTTATTATTATTTTTCTCTTGCCACAGTTCTTTATTTGGGTTAAGGATTGCCTCGTGTTTTCTGACACATTTTTAGGAAAGGATTTTGTTTAGAGTTTTGCCATGTAGTGAATGAACTTGACAACCTTTTTGCCAAAAATCACACCTGTATTTTGCTCCCACTCTTTCCCTCGGAAGTTGTCTGCTTGTGAACAAGAAAGCACATGTATGCTTTCATAAGGCTGTGGGCTCATTACGTCAAAGGGGATGGTGTGGAAGCGGATTCCAAATACAGGATGCTGGGCTGCAGGAGGTGTGCTCGGGCCGGCCACCAAGGAGGAGCACCTCCTTCCTCCACACTGTGTTAGGTTCTCCCCTGCACACATTGAGAGACATCAGTCCTTAGCACACAGACGAACTTGCATCCTTAAAGAACTTGTCCATGTTTCTTGTGCTCACAGTTGGCCAAGTTGTAAAGTGCTTCCGAGAGGCCCAGAGGCCCATAGATAATTCTGACACCAGTAATTATACCTATATCTGTCTGTATTAGTCTGTTCTCACACTGCTATAAAGATACTACCCAAGACTGGATAACTTATAAAGGAAAGAGGTTTAATTAACTCACAGTTCCACATGGCTGGGGAGGCCTCGGGAAACTTACAATCATGGTGGAAAGCGAAGGCGAAGCAAAGACCTTCTTCACAAAGCGGCAGGAGAGAGAAAGAGGAACTGCCAAACCCTCATAAAACATCAAGTCGTGTGAGAACTCACTCCTTATCCAAGAACAGCATGGGGGAAACTGCCCACATGATGCAATCGCTTCCCACCTGGTCCCTCCCTCAACACATGGGGATGACAATTTGAGATGAAATTTGGGTGGGGACGCCAAGCCAAACCATATCCATACAATGGAAATGAAATATAAAGATTCTCATTGTCCCCTGCTTCCCTCTCCTGAGGATGCTTAATGGGTCTAATAAGGTATAATTAAGACCACCCAGACCTCCACAGAATAATACAAGAGTTTGATGAGCAGCATTGGTGAGCCCGATTTCAACTAGACTTACTGTATTAGTCCGTTCTCATGCTGCTAATAAAGACATACCCAAGACTGGGTAATTTATAAAGGAAAGAGGTTTAATGAACTCACAGTTTCGCTTGGCTGGGGAGGCCTCACAATCATGGTGGAAGATGAAGGAAGAGCAAAGGGATGTCTTACATGGTGGCAGGTAAGAAGGCATATGAAGGGGAACACCCCTTCTTAAAACCATCAGATCTCTTGAGACTTATTCACTATCACAAGAACAGCACGGGAAAAACCTGCCCCCATGATTCAGTTATCTCCCACAGGATCCCTCTCATGACACATGGGAATTATGGGAGCTATAATTCAAGATAAGATTTTGGTGGGGACCCAGTCAAACCACATCACTTACTAAAGGAGTCAAGCATGTTTAAAGATAATCAGGCAAGAAGAAAGTGCTGAGAGCCCTGACATCACATCGATTTTGGAGCACAAAAAGAAAAGGTATGAAATTATTTCAAGATATTTACAGATGAGCAATCTATTTCAAGAAAGCAGTTGTGCTAAGTTTTAGGAGATCTAAAAGCACCCTGTTTCCAGTCCCAACAAATGAGGGTTCAAGGAGTGTAGAGACATGAACAAGAATATCCTGGAAACAAGAATGTTAGGCCAGCCTGAAATTGTCCTCCTGCATCCCAACTCCTAAGGCATTTTTATCTAATTCTTAAGGAGACAATCCACACCAACAAAGCCCGTCATACCCTCAAAAATGTGCATCATATTATAACAGAAGTCTTGCCCTCACTGGGAAAAAGAAGTTGTGCACAACTAGAAGAGTTTCCAACACAGATGCTCTAAATCAAAACTAGAAACAGCAACCCAAATGCCAGATAGGGAGGCAGGTGACAACTCAAGGGCTCCTCACTGGGCTTAACTACCACCTCCAGGGGAAGATTCCTACATCCACATCTTTCTTGCAAACTCCCCACGCTTAGGCCCTTACCTCCAACTACCTTTTTTTTTTTTTTTTTTTTTGAGGTGGAGTCTCACTCTGTCACCCAGGCTGGAGTGCAGTGGCACCATCTCTGCTCACTGCAACCTCCACCTCCCGGGTTCAAGCGATTCTCCTGCCTCAGCCTCCTGAGTAGCTGGGACTACAGGCGCATGCCACCATGCCCAGCTAACTTTTTGTATTTTTGGTAGAGACGGGGTTTCACCGTGTTGGCCAGGATGATCTCTATCTCCTGACCTCCTGATCTGCCCGCCTCAGCCTCCCAAAGTGCTGGGATTACAGGCATGAGCCACCACACACGGCTTCCTCCACCTACCTTCTACATCAAAAGCTAAACTTGCAATCTTCACAGCCCTCCTACTCACACAAAGGAAACATTTATTTCCTTCTAAATGCAATGCTTACTAAATTAATTAATTAAATGTACATCACAGTATCATTCTTTTAATCACAGAGATTTAAAACCTGTATTTCAACTGTGACTACTCTCTTAGTTTCACCTTCTCCTGCAGGCATTTCTTTCATAACCCACCCCCACCATGGCCAACCTTACCTCTCCATTCACACTGCTGCCCTATTCCCAGTGGGAAGTCCTTCCCACTCAGTCATCAGCATACTCAATTCAGACTAATCTCACCAACATCCCACTTGCACCAACTTGCCCTTGCTATGGGTTGAATTGTGTCCCCAAAAAAGATGTGTTGAAGTCCTAAGCCCCAGTACCTCAAATGTGATCTTATTTGAAAATAGGGTCATTGCTGATGTAATTAACAAGATGAGGTCATACTGGAGTAGAGTGAGCTCTTAATCCAATATGACTTGAGTTCTTATCAGAAGTCAATGTGAAGACAGGAAAGACACCATGTAAAGATGGAGGCAGAGACTGCAGCAATGCAACTGCAAGCCAAGGAATGTGAAGGATTGACGGCCACCCCCAGAAGCTAGGAAGAGGCAAAGAAGGATTCCACCCAGAGTCTCAGCGAGCATGGCCCTGCCAACACCTTGATTCCTGACTTCTGGCCTGCAGAACTGTGAGACAATATGTTTCCATTGTATTAAGCCACCTAGGTTGTGGTATTTTGTTATGGCAGCCCCAGGAAACTAACGCATCCCCCTTCCTTTCTAAACCTTCAGGGACTGCCTATCCCCCATCATGTCACGTTCAATTCTTTGCCCTGGCTCTGGAGGCCCTGCCCTCCCCCATCTCATCCCCTCTTCACAAATGCATCTCCCACTATTTCCTCATGACCTTCTCCAAACTCCAGCCTGCACTTGCCTCTCCCTTCTTCAAAGTCCTGCTGCCTCAGTCTCCACTAAACTGTCTTCCCACGATATCAGGTATGTTTCTTTCTGCCTTCCCTATCAATCCATACACCCTTTGAAAACTGGGCTATGAATTACTTTTATTTTCAATCTCCCTTGAGTACACAAATACTCTAAAAGTACTCACAGACGACTTGATCCAGTAGCCTTTGTACAAACGTTGCCCTTGACCCAGAATACCTGGGTCAACGGCGAACTGCACACCAGGGACCGTCGGTCTAATCTTTGTGTCCCCAGTGCCTAGCTCAGTGTCTGGCATTTCATGGACATCCAATAAAAGTTTTTAATTCATTTAGTTTGTTTTTAAAATCCAGCCCCTAGGCATAAGTTCTGAGTCCCTCCCAGGTAACACCATATCTGCCTTCTTTTAAAGAACTAGCTAATGAAAATCCTTGAAGTTATTCAGACAAAGTTTGCTGAAAAGGGGTTGGGGGAGAAATATCATTCTCTTCCTCTGACTAATAAGTCATTAGGAGGTCCAGGCCCAGAGCCACAGGGAGCCTTATTAGTCCATATGACCCATCCAAAAGGAAAGCCCTCCTCCAAGTGAACAGCTTCCTATTTATTAATACATGACAGGGCTTGTCCTTCACCCCCATCATTACCTCATTACCTGTGCTTCCAGGGCCCTTTGAAAGCATAAATAAATGATAGCTGGCTGGTCTTCTTTCCCCAGCACTTTGTCAATGCCGAGAATCCTGACAGCTTGCCAAGACATGATTTGCCACTACAAATGCCAAGTGGGAGAGCCCCTGTCCTCTCCTATTCATAGAGACACTTGATAATTCAAAGTGCCAGCTCCTTCCAACAGAGTCAGACAGACTGATGTGCTGTCACTAGTCTCCAGGAAAGAGAGCCACACAGTGTGCTTTTCAAATAGCCCAAGACTTAGCAGGGTGGAAGACCTTTGCTCAGCAGGTAAGCCATTCAGATCCTCAAGGTGCCAGTGCCCAGAGAGCCTGCAGGGGCTGCAGCAGGACTCTGGGGCATCAGAATTCAGCAAGAGGAACAGAAGATGGTTAGCATTGTTCCAGTTCTGTCATTTGCCCCTTTTCCTCCCACCTCACCTCTTCTTCCTCCATCTCCAAAGCTGGGAATGAACCTCCCTGACAGATGTATGGGTATTCCCTTGGTTTTCACCTGGACCCTCAGAATACAAATGCTCTGACCATCCACTGGATGTTGGAGGGTTGGGATGGGGGAAAGGGGTGCAGTGTGGGGGAATCCAACCTTGGAAGGTGGTCAGAAGCCAAAGAAGAAAGGAAGTATAGATTATCAGAAGTTTATAGTTGATCAAATGCACTTGAGAAAGAAGAGAAGAGGAGAGATCAATTAAAGGACCAGAATTATAGCAGTAGATCAAGTCTAGGACAGACTTTTACAGGGAAACTCATTTTGGAAAGTGGATATCGAGGCCTATGTGGGCTCAAAATAAGTAATTGAAGGATTCCCTAGATATTTTTGCCAATATTCTGTCCTCAGCAACTTTCTGACCCAAAATACTCATGCACTTTGCACATTTCCAAAAGAAAGAATGAAAGAGGGCTACTCTCTGTGTGGGAAATAGAAAAAGGTGGGCTGAAGGGTAGATTTCTCCTTAGGGAAGTGTGTAAGATAGAACAGTTGCGGATGATTACCCACTTCCTCTTTAATGTCCCCCTCCTGCCCCCGAAGCCATGGCTGTCCTCAGCCCTGGACTGCTCCTCTCCTTCACAGGGAACCTACTTCCACTTAGTGTTACATCATCACATCATCCTATAATCCAGGCATGGTCGCATTTTAACAGGAGAATTCACAACTTTCTAGATTCAGCAGTCCACCTCTGAGGTAGCTGGAGTGTATCAGGATGACTTGGCTTTGATCACACAAGTTTATAGGAGACCCAGAATTCTAGGCACTATATGATGGGTGGGAGCAAAAACAAAAACAAAAAAACTTAGAGGGGAAAATGTTCCTTGATCAATGGCACCCCAGTGGCTGTGAGCACACCCAGCACCCTGATCTTCGTTCTGAACATCATTCTCCAGTAAAAGAACCAAGGCTCCTTGAAGGAGTGGTTAATTCTAGGTCTGGACAGGAAAACTGCAATGTGATCCTGGAGTATCTTGCGCCCAAAAGTAAGGAAGTGCTCAAAAATGGATGAGACCCTCTTGAAAGGGCATAAAAACCAAAATGAAAAGGCTCATAAAGGCCAAAGGTAAAACAATTTTCACAATAAAATAAATAACAATAATCCTGAATTATAATACATAGTATTTAAAAAAATTAGGTTGGTGCAAAAATAATTGTGGTTTTTGAATACATGAATCTATTATGATAGAAATAAGAAAACTGAGTAAGAAAATTAGCTCTTCCTTACAAAATAATTTCATTTAATAAATATAGAAGAAAGAAATATACAATCACCATTAAAACTCCACAGTAATGGCCACACATGGTGGCTCACACCTGTAATCCCAGCACTTTGGGAGGCTGAAGGGGGGTAGATCACTTGAGGTCAGGAATTTGAGACCAGCCTGGCCAACATGGTGAAACCTCATCTCTACTAAAAATGCAAAAATTAGCCAGGTGTGGTGGCACACACGTGTAGTCCAAGCTACTCAGGAGGCTGAGGTACAAGACTTGTTTGAACCTGGGAGGCAGAGGTTGCAGTGAGCTGAGATTGTACCACTGCACTCCAGCCTGAGCAAAAAAAAAAAAAAAAAAAAAAAAAAAGCCAAAATTAGTAGGCAAATTTTGAGGAAAAACAAAATATTTGCATAATCTCAAAGTATCTCCCTCATGATATTTATTGATTACAAAAGGAAACATAATAACTTTACAGTGGAAAAGCCCTTCAGACATACCTCCACCCAGTGATCAAGGAAAAAGCACCAGAATGAGACCTGTCAACATCATGTACCCCCTGGCATAATGCTCCGAGAAAGACAAATCACTTCTGAGATATTCTTGCCAAAAATACACAACTACAATCGAACCATGAAAAACAATAGACAAACCCAAATTGAAGGATAGTCTGCAGAACACCTGACCACTACTCTTCAAAAGTGTCAAGGCCATGAAAGATAAGAAAAGACCTAGGAACTGTCACAGATTGAAGGAAACGAGGAGACATGACAGCTAAATGCAACATTGGAGCTGGACTGAATCCTGTAACAGACAAAGGACATGAATGGGAAAACAGGTCAATTCCAAAGAAAGTCTATAGTTGAGTTACTAATATTGTACCAATGATAATTTCTCGGTTTTGACCATTGTACTATGGTTCTAGAAGATGTTGTTCACATTGGGGCAGCCAGGTGAAAGGTATAGGAAAATGCTTTGTGCTGTTTTGGTTTTGGGGAATTTTTGGTTTTGTTTTCTTTTGTTTTTTGTTTTTTTTAAGTTGCCCAGGCTGGAGTGCAATGGCGCAATCTCAGCTCACTGCAACCTCCGCCTCCTGGTTCAAGTGATTCTTCTGCCTCAGCCTCCCAAGTAGCTGGGATTACAGGTACATGCCACCATGTCTGGCTCATTTTTGTATTTTTTGTAGAGATGGGGTTTCACCATGTTGGCCAGGTTGGTCTTAAACTCCTGACCTCAGGTGATCCACCCCGCCTCGGCCTCCTAAAGTGCTGGGATTACAGGCATGAGCCACCACACCCAGCTGCTTTGTGCTGTTTTGCAACTTTTCTCAAAGTCTAAGATTATTCCAAAATAAAAAGTGTTTTTAAATGTCCCTTCATACCACATTCCCTGAAATAGTGGTGAGAGTAGAGAAATAAGTCATCAACAATGCTTTCGTTTTGTCCCAGAAGTTGGGAAGATTCAAAGTAAAGAACATATGTAAAAGCTGGTTTCATGGAGACAGATGTGGAACACAGGGTCTGCAACGAGAGAGATGGGGGGCTGGCCTATTTCCAGGCATCCAGATCAGAGGCAGGCAAAGTGTCTTTATTTTAAGACTGTCAGCTGTTTCTGTCCACAAAAAAGAAAGAGAGAACTCGGCTTCAACACAAACAGCTCAATGGACATCTACCACTGGCCGCGCTCCCTCCCAGCTGGTGGATTCTGTGGCTCTGAAAGCTTTGTGGCTAATTATTGTAGGGATTAGCACCCAACAGTCTGGGCAGCCCAGATAATTCCTTTTGTTTAGAAAACTCTGCCATAAAATGAATGGCTACCTCCCATCACCACTGCCCCACTTTCCCAGCTACCTTTAACCTTTTCTGTAAGCATTTTTGTTGTTTTTATTACACAAAAGTTTTGGTGAACATTTACATTTTTTAAGGCATAAATGAGCCCCAAAAGACAGAAAATAACTCTGATATGAATGGAACACTAGCCACATGGTAGGCCCTCAATACAGAGTTTGCTGAATTGACTTGTGTGCCCTTTCTATGGATTCCTTCCAGGAAGCTTTTCTATGCTTAGACTGCGGTATTTGTAGCCATAATCTCTCTTACGCACAGTGGCCAGGATATAATAGAAATGGTAGGGCTGAAGAGTAGCTGCAAAAGTTTGTAATGATGTCATCTTTATTGGAATGACTCCTCTATACAAGAAGCATTGTGAAACCTGGATGAAGAGTAAAAAGGAATAATAATAACAGATTCTGAGTGTTTACTATATGCCACGTGGAAACCCTCCAAACAATGGTAGCAAGTAGGAACTATCATGATCTCCAGCTGTCAGTTGGCTGGTACGTGCCACAGCCTAGCTGCAAACCCAGGCAACTGGACTGGAGTCTGTGTGCTTCACATCATGCTCTGATGCTTTCTTCCCCATTCCTCTGTTCTGGTCCAGCTTTACTGTGGGACTTTGGACAAGTCTTGAACCTTCTCTGGACTCCTGATTACCTGCCTAAAATACAGGGATAATAATAATCCCATTTTTCCTACTTCAAAGAGTCAATTACACAAGAGAACATTTACAAAAGTTGAACATACAGTAGATCACAAAACAAGTTTCCTAAAATGTCAGAAATGCTATAGACAGATCACATTTTTGGCCATAATGCAGTTAAGTCCAAAAGCAGCTATTAAAAGATAGTTGAATTTTTTTTTAAACTTAACGTGGCCATAAATAAGTCTGGTTTAAAGAAATTAGGTCTCTTTAAAACAACAAATTGATTTTTCAAAAACACGATATACATCCACAAAATCTGATCCCTAAACTGCAGTGGGTACAGCTGAGAAGCAGCCTATTTTTTTACTTTAGGACTCCCAAAGATCTGAACTTTGTAGGAACCAGAAACTTCTGGAAGTGAGGATGGAGAAAGGTCTGAAAATAAAAGGAGTGGTTGTGTTATAGGAAAGGGGTCCAGATCCAGACCCCAAGAGAGGGTTCTTGAATCTTTTGCAAGAAAGAATTCAGGGCAGGTCCACAGTACAAAGCAAAAGCAAGTTTATTAAGAATGTGAAGGAATAAAAGAATGGCTACTCCACAGGCAGAGCAGCCCCAAGGGCTGCTGGTTGCCCATTTTTGTGGTTATTTCTTGATGATATGCTAAACAAGGGGTGGATTATTCATGCCTCCCCTTTTTAGACCATATAGTGTAACTTCCTCACGTTGCCATGGCATTTGTAAACTGTCATGGTGCTGGTGGGAGAGTAGCAGTGAGGACGACCAGAAGTCACTCTCGTGGCCCTCTTGGTTTTGGTGGGTTTTGGCCAGCTTCTTTACTACGGCCTGTTTTATCAGTAAGGTCTTTATGATCTGTATTTTGTGCAGACCTCCTATCTCACCCTGTGACTTAGAATGCCTTAGCTGTCTGGAAATGCAGCCCAGTAGGTCTCAGCCTCATTTTACCCAGCTCCTGTTCAAGATGGAGTTGCTCTGGTTAAGCACCTTTGACAGTTAGAAATTCATCCTGGAAACACTTTGACCTCAAGCTGCCTTTCCCCTCTGCACAACCAGGTGACTGCTCCTCTCCCTCTCTCCAGAGGCAGCCTGGAAGTGTATTTTCTGGAACAAGTAAGGCAGAGGCCTCTGGGCCAGGGAACACCAAGCTTGGGTGAAGGTGTTAGTCACGCTGAAAACAGCAGATTCAGTAGAAACTTGTTCTAAAGGTTGAGCCCTCTCCCCTCCCAGCCTCTTCCTCTCACTGCCTCTCAATACACCAGTAGACAGGTTTGTGTGCTTCAGGCAAGCCACTGAAAGAGCCTTCAATGGGGCATCTCAGTCTAAAGTTTCTGAAATCCAGGATTCCCTAAGGAAGCGGCGCAGCCAGAACTCACAGTGGCCCTCACATTCAGTAATTCCTACCTCAGGGCTTCCATTCGCTTTTTTTTCCCCGTTGTAGTAAAATATATAAAACATAAAATATGCCATTTTAGCCATTTTTAAGTTTACAATTCAGTGGCATTAAGTATATCCACAATGTTGTGCAACCATCACCACTATCTTTTTCTGCAACTTTTTCATTACCCCAAACAGAAACTGTACCCATTAAGCAATCACTCCTTCATCTCTTCTCCCCCAAGCCCCTGGTAACTTCTAAACCTGCTTTCTGTCTCCATGAATCTGCCTATTCTAGATACATCATGTAAGCAGAATTATACACTACTTTTCCTTTTGTGCCTAGCTTATTTCACTTAGCATAATGTTTTCCAGATCCATCTACACTGTAGCTTGTATCAGAATTGCATTTCTGGCCGGGGACGGTGGCTCATGCCTACAATCCCAGCACTCTGCGAAGCCGAGGACGGCGAATCACTTGAGCTCAGGAGTTCAAGACCAGTCTGGACAATATGGTGGAAACCTGTATCTATAACAACAACAAAAATACAAAAATTAGCTAGGTGTAGAGGCACACCTCATGAGTAGTCCCAGCTACTCATGAGGCTGAGTTGGGAGAATTGCTTGAACCCGGGAGTTCCAGCCTGGGCAACATAGTGAGACCTCCATCTCTACAAAAAAAATTAGCTGGGCATGGTGGGGTGCACCTATAGTCCCAGCTACTCAAGAGGCTGAGGTGGGAGGATCGCTTGAGCCAGGGAGGTCAAGGCTGCCAAGAGCTATGATCACATCACTGCATTCCAGCCTGGGTGACAGACCCTCTCTCAAAAAAAAAAATTGCATTTCTTTGATGGCTAAATAACATTCCGTTTTATATAGATAATATATTTTGTTTATCCATTCATCAGCTGATGGACATATGAGTTGTCTCTACCTTTAGACTATTGTGAATAATACTGCTATGAACATTGGCATACAAATATCTGAGTCCCTGTCTTCAGTTATTTTGTATATTCTAATCTTTTTTTTTTTCTTTTTTTGAGATGGAGTCTCACTCTGTCTTCCAGGCTAGAGTGCAATGGTGTGATCTCAGCTCACTGCAATCTCCACCTCCCTGGTTTAAGTGAGTCTCCCTGCCTCAGCCTCCTGAGTAGCTGGGATTACAGGCACCCACCACCACACCTGGCTAATTTTTGTATTTTTAGTAGAGATGGGGTTTCACCATGCTGGCCAGGCTGGTCTTGAACTCCTGACCTCAGGTGATCTGCCTACCTCGGCCTCCCAAACTGCTGGGGTTACAAGTGTGAGCCACCACTCCTGGCCCTAATAACTTTTCAATTCCTCACAGTCATGAAGTGACAGCAAAGGATTACCAGACACTTAAGACTTAAGGAAAGCATATATATATATGAGATATATATATATCTCCCCTAAGATATATATATATCTCCCCTAAGAAAGATACAAAGAAGATATTGTCTAGGAAATAAGAATACTATGATCTAAAAAAGAATTTTCACAAAACAGAAAAATGAACAATCCATAGAAAATAAATGTATAAGAGCAAAAATTAAAAGCTCAATAAAGTGTTAAAAGGTTGAGGAAAATCACCCAGAAAATAAAATAAAAAGTAAGACAAACAGATGAAAAACAGGAGGGAAAAGAGAAAAAAGTAGAGAAACTGAAGATGAGAGCTAGCATCTGAAGAAACAGGAGCTCTGCAGATAACAGAGAAACAGAAAACAATAAGAACAGAAAATCATCATAAAATTAATATTAATAACAGAAAACAAATTATTATTATACACCAGAAAATGTCCCAGAGCTGGTGCATATGGGAAACGGCTCACTGAGTCTACAGCATGAAGGCTGAAAGGATGTCCACGCCAAGGCACCTCACCGTGAAACTTAGGAGCTCTGAGAACAAGCAGAAGATCCTGCTGGCTTCCCGAGAGAGGAGAACAAAATTACTGATAAAGGGTCAGGGGTCAGGGTGACTTCTGACTTCTCCCCAGCAACTCTGGAAACTGGAAGACAACGGAGCAATGTCTTCAAAATTCTTAGGGGCAATGATTTCCAACCTAGAAATCTCTACTATTATTAAAGTCACTTGTACTCCATGCAGCCAAATGTGATATTTCACTGGAGCCACTTTTCTAATACTTCAGTCATTCCCATATTACCATCAGGATTTTTGCCATAACCACAGAGCCCTTGCTTTTTTTTGTTTTGTTTTGTTGTTTTTTGAGACAGGGTCTCGCTCTGTCACCCAGACTGGAGTGCAGTGGCACGATCTCAGGTCACTGCAGCTTCTGCCCCTGGACTCAAGCGATCCTCCCACCTCAGCCTTCCAAGTAGCTGGGACTGCCAGTGAGTGCCACCATGCCTGGCTATTTTTTTGTATTTTTAGTAGAGATGGGGTTTCACCATCTTGTCCAGACTGGTCTTGAAGTCCTGAGCTCAAGTGATCCACCTGTCTCAGCCTCCCAAAGTGCTGAGATTACAAGTGTGAGTCACTGTGCCCAGCCTATTATTTTTAAATACTTTTTTCTTAAATTGAGTCACTGTTTTTAATTAAATAAATTATGGAGTTTATTATGGAAAATCAGCTATTATTTGTGATCAATAAGAAGTAACTGAAAAGATAAAGTGAAAAAATAAATAAATAAAACAATGATCTCAAGTTCCTGGTGGCCCCTGTTGCTTCCCAAAACTCCGAGCTCACGGCCTGCTTTCTCTGTATTATGCAGGAAGATTAGCAAGGATAAGAGAGGTGTTAAAGACCAGCACTGCCTGATATGCCTTTTGATGTCATCAAAAAGATGGAATGAGATTTGAAAGGACCAATTGTGTGAGTCAACGTTACAAAATGCTGCCTCAGTGCACCACCTACACCCCCACACCCCCGGTCATTCCACCAGCTCCTTGGCTTGGAAACTCTGCACTGTAAGGACACACAGAGGCCATGTCCTACTCTCTAATGAGTCTTAGGGATAACAGGGTGGCCTGTGCCTGTGTAGAGAAAAGCACTAGGCAGCTTGAGACCTCACCAGGCCAACAGCTAAGACCGGACAGGAACACTAAACCCTGTTTTGCTTTTTTAAACCTGCCCATCTCTGCTCTTCAAAGTTGGGCAGGTTTAAAACGTTAAACCTTTCTGCAGAAGGGCAGGTTTCCTCTTGTGGGCCCAAACTGGGGCTTACTTTAACTAATCCCCATTTGCATCTCCAAGTTTACGTCCGTCATCTCAGTATGCCACCCCACAGTGTGGCCTCTGCAGGCCCTCTCCCTGCAGGGTTGGGTTACACGTAAATGGTAGCTTCATGGTCCTAGCAACATTTGTGGTTTTCCTCTGTGTTAACACAACCCCTGTGGCTGGCCTCCAGAAACCAAAGACTTGCTAGACCCTGACCGAGATGTGCAACTTCATAAATATTAATCCTGCTCTGAGTATATTCTCTGGTGAGACTAAGCCAGGTGTTAGACTTGAAGACTCTCTGTTGCTTGCACTGTGTGCCCTCCATGACTCACTCCAACAATGATACTGGTAAGAGCAAATTCTGGTGGCCAGGAGGCCAAGGAGGGCTGCTAGGAGATGTGGTCATGTTAAGACAACAAGAAACCAAAAAATTATTCCTGGCCTCATAATAATAACCGCCTCGGCTAAAGATTTAACTTGGAGTCCTAAAAGGGGGTTGTCTTAGGCCTCTGTAATTTGGATTTTCTTTTTCTGTTGGAGAAAAATGTTGGAGAACCCCAGGGCTCATACTTAGATAATCTCTAATCTTTTCTATTTACTCTCTCTCCCTTGTCACCTCATCCGGTCTCATGGTTTAAATAACATCTACATGCCAGTGGTGCCCAAATTTATATCTTTATACCTGAACCTCTCACCTAAAATCCAGATTTAAATATTCGCCTGTTTAGTCGATATCTCCAGTTGGCATTTCAATAAACATCTCAAACTTGACATGTCCCAACCTGAGCTCCTGATCTTCCCCACAAACCCTTCTTCTCTTCCAGTCTTGCCATCTCCATAAATGGCTACTCCTTATTTTCATGTATTTGCTCAGGCCAAGACCCCGGCAGCCATCCTTGACTTTTTCTCTCACACCACCCCATCTGATCCAGTAGCAAATCCTATCAGTTCTACCTCCAAAATGCATCTAGAAACATACCCTTCTCACCAGCCCACCGCCACCACCCTGATCCATTGCAGCCACCTCTATTTCTGCCCTTGCCCCATTTGGTCTCTTTCAATGCAGCAGCCAGGGGGACACTATAAGTTAGACCTTGTCACTCTCTGGCTTCTATGTGACCTGTTCTTTGTTGCCTCTATGCCAACTTTTCCCACTGCTCGTTTCCTTTCTCTCGTGGCTCCAGCCACACAGCTTCCTGTTTGTGAACCAAGCCAGGCATGCTCCCACCTCAGGGCCTTTGCACCTGCCGTTCCCTCTTCCTGGAATGCTCTTCCCCCAGAGAGTCACATACTGGCTCCCTCACTTCCTTCAGGCCTTTACTCAAAGGTGATACATCAGTAAAGCCTTCTCTTGCCACATGTATGGGCTGAATTGCTGAATTCTGTCCCCTCCTCCAAACTCATATGTTGAAGTCCTAACCTCCAGTGCTGCAGAAAGTCACTGTATTTAGAGACAGGGTCTTTAAAGAGGTAATTAAAGTTAATTACCTTAATTAATGAGGTCATATGGGTGGGCCCTACTCCCATATGGCTGGCGTCCCTAAAAGAAGAGATCATTAGCACCAGACAGGCCTAGAAGAAAGACCATGAGAAGACAGCCATCTACAAGCCAAGGAGAGAAATCTCAAAAGAGACTGACCCTGTCTATACCTTGATTTCACATTCTGGCCTCTATAATTGTGAGCCAATGAATTTTGTTTGTTTGTTTTGTTTTTTGAGATGGAATTTTGCTCTTGTTGCCCAGGCTGGAATGCAATGGCGTGATCTTGGTTCATTGCAACCTCCACCTCCCAGGTTCAAGCGATTTTCCTGCCTCAGCCTCCCGAGTGACTGGGATTACAGGCATGTGTCACCATGCCTAATTTTGTATTTTTAGTAGAGACAGGGTCTCTCCATGTCAGTCAGGCTGGTCTCGAACTCCTGACCTCAAGTGATCTTCCCACCTTGGCATCCCAAAGTGCTGGGATTACAGCGTGAGCCACTAAGCCCAGCGAATTTCTTTTTTTTATTATTTTTGTTTTTTAAGATGGAATTTCGCTCTTGTTGCCCGGGCTGGAGTGCAATAGCACGATCTCCGCTCACTGCAACCTCCACCTCCCAGGTTCAAGCAATTCTCCTGCCTCAGCCTCCCTAGTAGCTGGGACTACAGGCACGTGCCACCACGCCCAGCTAATTTTTGTATTTTTAGTAGAGACGGGATTTTACCATGTTGACCAGCCTGGTCTCAAACTCCTGACCTCAGGTGATCCACCTGCCTCGGCCTCCCAAAGTGCTGGGATTACAGGCATGAGCCACCTCGCGCCTGGCAATGAATTTCTGTTGTTTCAGCCACCAGTCTGTGGTATTTTGTCATGGAAACATGAACAGACTAATCCACCACCCCACATATAATTTCAAATGCCCTTACAACATTTTATATTCCTCTTCCCTGCTTTATTTTTTCTCTCCAGCATTTGCCTATCTTATTTATTTTTGTTCTGCCACCTAGACTGGAGTGCAGTTGCATGATTATAGCTTACTGCAGCCTCCACCTTCTGGGCTCAAGTGATCCTCCTGCCTCAGCCTCCTGAGTAGCTGAGACTACAGGTGCATGCCACCAGACATGGTTAATTTAAAAAAAAAATGTATAGAGATAGGGTTTTGCAGTGTTACCCAGGTTGGTCTCAAACTTCTGGGCTCAAGTGATCCTCCCACCTCAGCCTCCCAAAGTGCAGGGATTGCAGAGGTGAGCCACTGCAGCAGGCCCTGTCATTTTTAATATACTATCACCTTTTCTTAATTAGTATATTTATGTTTTTGCCATTAGAATATGGTAACTCCAGGAAAGTGGAGATTTTTGCCTGTTTATTTCACTGCTGCATCCCCCAAATTCGAGCAGAGCCTGGCACCTAGCAGGCATTCTGATGAATGTATTATCATTGCTCCCTGCACCCTGTGCCCATAAGCTTGTGTTTGCCATGTGCACGCGTGTCTAGGCAGTGCTGGGCACCTTGGCCATGCATCATGCAAGGTGGGATAAACTTCACTTTCTAGAAGATGGGCCTTTTAGACTGAACATTAAAGTAGAGGACAGCAATGGCTTGGTGGGGAGGATGAGGCACATTTCATGCAAATAATTATTGACACAGAAATAGCAGCTTGGGCTCTGGATTCTGATGGGAACAGGTAACGTCGATTGAGAGTTTGCTCCAATGTGCCATATGCTGGACTGCCATACACGACATTCTCTCATTTAATCCTCCCAATCGCCTAATGTGGGAAATACTGTTACGACTACTACTACTACTACTACTACTACTATTATTCCCTTTTACACAGAAAGAGCCAGGCTCAGCAAGAAAAGGTAAATAGCAAATCCAAGGTCACATATCTAAGAAACAGCCAAGTCAAATATTAAACTGGAGCTCATTTGGGATCAAAGCCACTGTGCCTAACCACTACTCCAGAAAGATGAAACTTATCAAGGGGTCTTATCACAATCTGGGATAGTCAGACCCCTCCCTCCTTGGGCTGTCCTGGGGTATCCTGCTCTGATGAACTCTTTTGTTCTTCCCAACCCAGTAAGGAGAATCTGACTTCAACTCTGGGAACTGTGGCCTCCCATTCTCTCTTCCTCCCCAGCCTCTACTCTGAGCTCCAAGGCCAGGTGGCAGTGTTGATGCTGCCCATCCTCATCCACCAGCAGGCAAGGGCTGGGGCACCCTGGCCCTGAAGTCTAGAGCTGCCATCATGTCCCAAGAGTGTGCCAAGCACTCTGGGCCAATACCCAGGCCTGTGGAGTCTGGCTGGGGACCAGGAATAAATGCATTTATGGGACTTCACAGTGGCTCTAGAGGAGAAGGCCCCTGCAGTCACTTTGAAACAGTGTTTGGTTGGCTAAACCCAAGTGTCATCATGAGGGCTGCCAGTCATCAAAACAAAGGCAGCTTTTCAGAGCTAGTGAGATCTGTCATTTGACGCCTCCTGTGTGCTGGTCAACGGTGAGAAGGAGCTGTGGCTCATTGCAGGAAGCAATGCAGGAGCACCAAATGTGCATCATCTCCGCTGACTCCTACAATTTAAAAGGAACTATGGTTTGGCGAGGGTCTATGATGTGCCTACGGTTTGGTGAGGGTCTATGATGTGCCTGCGCTTTTTCCGCACTCTTCATCTTCAGAACCATGTGAGGTCGGTATCGATAGTCTCACTCTGCAAATGAGAAAACGCTGGCTCAGAGAGTTGCACATGGCAAGACTCAGCTTCAGCCTGAGTCTGTTTCCTAAGCTCAGAAATGAACCTCCCGCTACACAAAGGGGCCTTATGGGAAGAGAAGAGTTATTTAATTCCGGGAGAAATGCATATCTCAGAAAGGTACAGTTGACCCTTGAACAGCATGGGTTTGAACTATACAGGTCCATTTTATATGCTGATTTCTTTCAATAAACATATTAGAAACATTTCTGGAGATTTGTGACAATGTTTTAAAACTGGCAAATGAACCATGTAGCCTAGAAACATCAAAAAATTAAGAAAAAGTTAAATATGTCATGAATATATATATAAAATATATGTAGATATTAGTCTGTTTTATCATTTACTACCATAAAATATATATAATCTATTATAAAAAGTAAAAATTATCAAAACATATGTATACACTTACATACTGTACATGGTGTACTTTGCAGTCAAGAGAAATGTAAACAAATGTAAAGATGCAGTAGTTTTTCCTTTTTTTTTTTTCTTTTAAAAACAGAGATGAGGTCTCCCTATGTTGCCCAGGCTGGTCTTGAACTCCTGAGCTCAAGAGATCCTCCTGCCTCAGCCTCCTGAAGTGCTGTGTTAAATCATAATTGCATAAAATTCGCTGTGATACATACTATACTACTGTAATAATTTTGTAGCCACTTTCTTTGTTGCTGTTGCAGTGAGCTCCAGTGCTGTGAATCTCTGCTTAAAACACCATATGACATTCACCTGTAATCCCAGCACTTTGAAAGGCCGAGGTGGGAGGATCAACTGAGCAGCCTGGGCAACATAGGGAGACCTCATCTCTACAAAAAATAAAAATAAATTAGCCAGGTGTGGTGGTGCATGCCTGGGGTCCCAGCCACTACTCAGGTGGTTGAGGTGGGAGGATTGCTTGAGCCAGAGAAGTTGAGGCTGCAGTGAGTGGTGATCGCACCACTGCACTCCAGCCTGGGTGACAGAGCGAGACCCTCTCTCCAAAAAAAAAAAACCACCATGTGACACTCATCATCTCCATGTGAGCAGTTCCTTCCATCAGTAGATTGCTGATCACAGGCTACCGTGATCTTATGTTACTCTCATGTATTTTTCATCATGTTTAGTGCAATCTCATAAACCTTGAATAACACAATGGGACCCATATGGAGTGCCACTACTGATGCTGGAAATGCTCCCAAGAAGCAGAAAAAAGTCATGACATTACAAGAAAAAGTTGCATTGTTTGATATGCACTATAGATTGAGGTCTGAGGTCTGCGGCTGCAGTTGCCGCCACTTCAGACAGAGGATTTATCGTGTAAACAGACCATGTAAACTTACAGCGTTGATAAATACAGTTCAGTACTGTAAACGTATTGTCTCTTCCTTACGATTTTCTAAATAACAATCTATTTTCTTTAGCTTACTTTGCTGTCAGAATACAGTATATGATGCATGTAACATACAAAATATCTGTTAATCGACTGTTTATGTTATCTGTAAGGCTTCCAGCCAACAGTAGGCTATTAGTAGTTAAGTTTTGGGGGCATCAGAAGTTATATGTGGATTTTCAACTGTGCAGGGGTTAGCAGCCCTAACCCTGCATTGATCAAGGCTCAACTGTAATGTGTTTCAAACCGGACATGTCCACAGTGCAATCCAAGTTACCAAAATAGCAATAACAACAAGTTTCCTACCTAGAAAAAAGGAGTTTATGTTGGCGAGCTCTGACTCGGAGCAGAAGACTGGCTGGGTTGGGGGTGCAGAGGTGGAGCCCTGCCATCGCGTCAAGAAAACTTTCCTACCTAGAAAGCTGCTTCTATTGTCTTCCCTGCACTCAACAGGTCTTTTTGTTTTGTTTTGTTTTGCTTTTGTTTTTGTTTTTAAGGCTGTTTAAGACCTTTATGACTGCAAAAGTTGATGCAAAGTTCTGATGTTAGAACAACCTTTGTTCTGTTGAGGAATTGGGGAACCTGGTGCCTGACTGCTGCAGTTGCTGGTAGGATTTGGATCAGTTATAGGAACGAACACACCTGGAGGAGATCGGAAGCAGTTACCAAAGTTGGACTTAACCTATGTCATGAGCCTGGCTGTTCAGGCCTCTCCATGCCACCCACACACAGAGTCACTTTTGCATCTCAGTTAATGCTATGAACCAGATCCTCCCATCTGTCAAATGGGAATAATATAGGAATCTCCAGATGGGAAGATCCTTTGGCAGCAACCTGGTTTGTCCCCTGCTGCAGGGGCCACCAATGCTCTCCATGTTCTTGCAGATGGTGTTCCAGCTCTTTCATAAGCACTTCCTGAAGTCTAAATATCCCACAAAGAAATTCTTCCTTCTGCCTGATTTCAATTCCTCCAGGGAAATTCCAGCCATTTTGTTCTCCATAAAATAGAAAACCCTTTTCACAAAAGATCTGAGTATATTCAAACATTACAAAGTCAAGAAAGGAAGGTTTATAAAATATTCACACATAACCTTACCAGCCTAACTTTTCATTTTTCTTTATCCCCTTCCAAATATAAGCCATATGTATAAATATTTGCAACACTTATAATCCTAACATAGACACCATTTTGTAGCGTTCCTCTTCTCATTAAAAAGCTTCTTCACACACAAGCTAATTTGCATCTCCGTCATTCAGGCAAATCGTCGTCACTGCCATCCTTCCTGTACAGGTTATTCCAGGACTCCTGCCTTTTCCATGCTCCGGAAAAGGCAGAATGAGTGCTTTTGTGTGGGGGATGTGATGATAAATTTGATGTGACAACTTGACTGGCCACAGGGTGCCCAGATTAAGCATTGCTTCTGGGTGTGTCTGTGAGGGTGTTTCTGGATGGGATTAGCATTTGAGTCAGTGTACTCCATAAAGCAGATTGCCCTCTGCAATGTGGACGGACATCATCCAATCTGTTGAGGGCCTGAATAGAACAAATGGTGGAGGGAGCAGGAATTCACCCCCTTTCTAGCCTCACTACTTGCGCTGGGACATATGATCTTCTCTCTGGCCCTCAGACTGGGATCTATACCATCTGCTCCCCTTGTTCTCAGGCCTTCATGTCTGTACCGAATTACACCACTATCTTTCCTGGGCCGCCAGCTTGCAGATGGCAGATGGCAGACTGTGGGACTTCTCAGCCTCCATAGTCCCATGAACCAATTTCTCATGACAAATTTCCTTATCTATACATAGATAAGGAAATATATATATATTTACTATATATATGGAAATATATATATTTACTATATATGGAAATATATATATTTACTATATATATGGAAATATATATATTACTATATATATGGAAATATATATATTTACTATATATATGGAAATATATATATTTACTATATATGGAAATATATATATTTACTATATATGGAAATATATATATTTACTATATATATGGAAATATATATATTTACTATATATGGAAATATATATATTTACTCTATATATGGAAATATATATTTCCTATATATAGGAAATATATAAATATATATATTTAAAATATACAAATATAAATGTCCTATATATAGGAAATTTATACTATATACAATATACAGGAAAAATTTAGGTATAGTATAAATTTGTTTACATATAGTATAAATTTATATTTTTATATAGTATTAAATTTATTTTTATATAGTATAAATATGTATTTCCTATATATCGTATATAAGTATATATTTACTATATATGTAAGGAAATATATATTTATATATATATAAGGAAATATATTTATTACATATCTATAAGGAAATATATAAACATATATGTATTATACCTATAAGAAAATATATATATATTCTTTTTTTTTGAGATAGAGTCTCACTCTGTCGCCCAGGCTGGAGTGAAGTGGCGCAATCTTTGCTCACTGCAACCTCTGCTTCCCAGATTCAAGTGATACTCCTGCCTCAGCCTCCTGAGTAGCTGGGATTACAGGCACCCGCCACACCCAGCTAACTTTTGTATTTTTAGTGGAGATGGAGTTTCACCATGTTGGCCAGGCTGATCTCAAACTCCTGACCTCATGATCCACCCACCTTGGCCTCCCAAAGTGCTGAGATTACAGGCATCAGCCACCCTGCCTGGCCAGAAATATAGATATTCTTATATAGAGAGGAAATATATATATTTCCTTACATATATAGTAAAATATATATACTGTATATATGAAATATATAAATGTATATTTACTATATATCTATAAGGAAATATATATAAATATATATTTACTGTATGTCTATAAGGAAACATATAAATGTATATTTACTGTGTATCTATAAGGAAACATATATAAATGTATATTTACTATATATCTATAAGGAAACATATAAATATATATTTACTATATATCTATAAGGAAATATATAAATATGTATTTATTATATATCTATAAGGAAATACATATAAATATGTATTTATTATATATCTATAAGGAAATACATATAAATATGTATTTACTATATATCTATAAGGAAATATATATAAAGATGTATTTACTATATATCTATAAGGGAATATATATAAATATGTATTTACTAAATATCTGTAAGGAAATATATATATTTACTATATATCTATAAGGAAATATATATAAATATGTATTTACTATATATCTATAAGGGAATATATATAAATATGTATTTACTATATATCTGTAAGGAAATATATATATATTTACTATATATCTATAAGGAAATATATATAAATATATATTTACTGTATAAGGAAATATATATTTTTACCATACATAAGGAAATTTTTATGTCATGAGAAATATATTCATATATATATACAAATATATATTTGACACACAGAAATATATATTTGTATGTATATATGAATATATTTCTCATGATATATAAAAATATTTCCATATATAGTTAAAATACATACACACATACACACACACTCACACAATGTTTAATCTGGGCAACCCATGGTCAATGTGTGTGTATATATATTCCATGTATGTATATATATGTGTGTGTGCGTGTGTATATATATATATATAAACATATATTTGTATGTATGTGATATGGTTTGGCTCTGTGTTCCCACCTAAATCTCATCTTGAATTGTAATTTCCAGGTGTTGAGGGAGGCACCTGGTGGGAGGTGATTGGGTCATGGGGGCAGTTTCCCCCCTGCTGTTCTCATGATAAGTGAGTGAATTCTCATGAGATCTGATGGTGAGAGTTTTTTCCTATACTCTCACTTCTCTCTCCTGCTGCCTTATGAAGAAGGTGCCAAATTCCCCTTTGGCCATGGTTGTAAGTTTCCTGAGACCTCCCCAGCCATGGGGTACAGTGAGTCAATGAACCTCTTTCCTTTATAATTAACCAGTCTCAGGGAAGTTCTTTATAGCAGTGTGAACACAGACTAATACAGTATGTGTGCATATATGTGTGTATATATATATATGGAGTGTGTGTATACATACAAATACACATTCATACATACATACGTGTGTGTGTCTGTATGCATTGTACTGGTTCTATTTCTCTGGAGAATTTTGATCCCAAAGGAACTCCAGTGTAATATTTGACTTGGCTGTTTCTTAGATATGTGACGTTGGGCTTGCTCTTTACCTTCTCTCACTGAGCCTGGGTCTTTCTGGGGGCATGTGTCTGTCTACTAAGAAAATAGGATAATTGAGCCAGTTCACCTAGTCTTGTCGTAGCTCTCTTGAGCCCAACAACATTCACTTACGAGATAGACGCTTTGGGTTTGTCAATGATTTTTTCCTTTGGGCCTTTGTTCCTGATCCTTGCCTCCTAATCAACCTAGATGTGGACCCATAATTCACCTGGTTAGTTTCTAGTATGCCCTGACCATGAACACTAGTGGCCGCTTCATGCCGTCCTGGGAAGAAGACAAAGAACTTCAGGGCTATATACTATACTAGGATTCCTGCCCGGTTTTCACCAAAACATTCATAGCAGCACTTGGCATCTGAACACCAAGCTCTGTCTTGACATTATGGATCTGCTAAGCTCTGGGTCTATTGACATTTTAACTTTGCTAAGGGCTGGGCCTCATCTGATGCTGGTGTCTCCCTCAAGAGACAGAATATGTTCAGAACATCTTCCTACTTGTAGTTCTTACAATGAAACAGTACCCACCTCATGGCCAAAGGATGAGATTGTTCTCAGTATAACTCATTCACTATGCCAGACATAAACCTATGACCTTCCATTATGCTTTCAGTTGTGGTTAAACAAAAATATGAATATCTCTCTGAACATATCCTGGGAACTAAATGATTTTTTTTACAAAGGTAGGAAAATTAGGGTAGTAGTCATCAGAAATAGCAACAAGAGATGAATGCGTACCTGCAGGAAAGAAGTGCCAGCCTACAATTTCAAGCTGATTTCAGGGAATGAGCCCAAAACTAAATAGAAGAGACTACACTGAAGGTAATATTAAGCCCCACCCCACTCCCAGATCTTCTTATATCTGGCACATGGAAAAGACTCTACCTCTCTACTTGGAATAATTCTTATTGGCAATCCAATTTCTGCGTGTCATTGCGTGCCCTTCTCCAAGCATACAGGAATGGTATGATGACTTCCTGGCAGAAGGCCCCGGAGAGTTTCAGACATCCTGATAAATGGGAATCACTCCTATTCTCAGTGTTTGGCCACACATGTCAGTGCTAACCTTCTACAATTTCCTGATGCTCATCCTAAATTTCCCCATAACCAGGCATAGAGCCAAGATAATGGGGAAGCATCCCTGCCCTTTGCTGTGTAAGTCCTGCTCCTTTTAGAATAACATACAATGAGGCTTGTTCACAAAGGTGTGCTGGAGACAGCTCATCCCAGCTAGAAGGAGCTGACTGATAAATTTTCAGAAATTTTGTGAGCAGGTTAACATCATCTCGAGAGCTTGAAATCAGCCATGATGAGATTATTTACACCACAAAAATTGGCAAATATTACAAATCAGCACTGGTGTTTAAGCGTTTACCAGCACACCACCACTGGCTACTGAATCCCTGGAATTTTTTAGATACTCAGAGAGGGTCAGAGCTCAAGTTAATTCACTTTTTAATTCTCCCTAGAAAAAAAAAAAAAAGAAGAAGAACAGGAATAAACAGCCCTAAAATGTTGGGATTAGAGGGGATGCTAGAGGCCATCTAGTGAAAACACTGTGGACAAGAGAGGTGACAAGAACGTAATGCTAACAAGTATGGACAAAGAGAACGAGATCCAGAACCCTATCTCTAGCCACTG
Source organism: Nomascus leucogenys (assembly GCF_006542625.1). Taxonomy (NCBI): domain Eukaryota; kingdom Metazoa; phylum Chordata; class Mammalia; order Primates; family Hylobatidae; genus Nomascus; species Nomascus leucogenys. The sequence continues at coordinate 84,867,359 of NC_044393.1, read as the reverse complement.
CTCTCTGCAACATCCCACACAGACTCTACAAAAACAACAGCAAAAGAGAATAATTGTTTTCACTCCACTGTCCCTGCTGTAAATTTTCCCATTTTAAAGAGGAAATATTTGATTTTTTTTTTTTTTTTTTTTTTTGAGATGGAGTGTTGTTCTGTCACCCAGCTAGAATGCAGTGGCGAGATCTTGGCTCCCTGCAACTTCTGCCTCCCAGGTTCAAGCAATTGTCGTGCCTCAGCCTCCTGAGTAGCTGAGACTACAGGTGTGTACCACCATGCCTGGCTAATTTTTTTTATTTTTAGTAGAGGCAGGGTTTCACCATGTCAAGCAATCTGCCCACCTCAGCCTCCAAAGTGCTAGGATTACAGGCGTGAGCCACTGCGATCGGCGTGAAACATTTGATTTTAACCATGCATTTCCTCAACCTGTGAAGCAGGCAGTTCAATAATTTCCCATACATTTTACAGAAAAAGAGCCACTTCTTGCTTCTCTGAAGATTTCTAAGGAGGGAGTGAGAGCTGTTCTCAGCAAGGTGGATTATCTGCCTTCAGGTGACGGGACTATTGAGGTTTCTGGAGTTTTTAAGGGGTTTATGTGAAGGAGAAAACTCTGAGCTCAAGCAGCAGTGAATTCTGAGTACCTAAGATGCTGAGAAGATAAGGTCCTTGCCTGTCTACTACAAGCTGACTAGGCACAGCTGTCCTTGGGCTCTGGTGTTGACACCCATGCCTGAGGGACAATGAGTGACCAGGCGGACTGAAGCCTGTAATGCACATCAGAATTCCTGCACCTGAGATTCCTAAATCTTCATCACCCTGGAAGGCTCTGGGGAACTGGGTAGGGAGTGGACTGTTAGTCCCATTTTGTGGTTTGTTCAGATAAGGTACAACTTGTCCACATTTATAAGAAAGGTAAGGTAAGCCAGCACTTTGAGAGGCCAAGGCAGGTGGATCGCTTGAGGTCAGGAGTTTGAGACAGCCTGGGCAACGTGGCAAAACCTTGTGTCTACTAAAAACACAAAAATTAGCCAGGCGTGGTCATGAACGCCTGTAATTCCAGCTACTCAGGAGGCTGAGGAAGGAGAATCGCTTGAGCCCAGGAGGCAGAGGTTGTAGTGAGCCAAGATTGTCCCACTGCACTCCAGCCTGGGCAACAGAGCGAGACTCTGTCGGGGAGGGGGGGTGGAGAGAGAGAGAGAGACTGAAAACTTCTGACCTCATAGATTTATTTAGACAAAAAAAAAAAGTTGAGAGCATCTCCCAGAATAACAGTGAAGTGTTAATGAGCTAATTAGCACTTGTGCATGGTTTGCTAATAGGTCCTATGGGCACAGAGAACCTTTGGTATGGAAAAGTTTATTCTTGACACATAATTAGAGTATTAACTATTCAAAGGAAAAAGTTAGGTGTTGGGTTATATGAGTGACTTTACTAAAAATTGCAATGTATTCTATAAGAAAAGAATTTGAGTTAATTGAGTACATTTGAGTGAATCGAGTCTGAAATCCCTGATGTGCTTTGTTCTCATCCTTGAAGTGAATGTAACCACTGATTGTATGTTACTTTAAACAGGAGTCAAGTCATGCAGTGGCAGACACTTTTGAATGTGTCCGTAGTATCTAGTAGGATGTAACTAACTTCAGTAAAGCTAATTTTGATTTGTATTTATTGTGGCAAAAGGGAAACATGTTGAGCTCTGAGGAGTCTGGATTGGTTTGCTGGCTCTTTTCAATTCGAGGTTTGATGAGTGTCTGCTGTATGTCAGGAAACAAGCCAGCTTCTCAAACTGCAAGGTGTATGTGAGTCTCCCAGGCATCTGGCTGCTAAAATTCAGATTCCAGTTCACAAGATCTGGAGTGAGGTCTGAGCTTTGGCATTTCAAACAAACTCTCAGACGATGCCTGTGCTGCTGGCTCAAGGACTAAACTTTAAGCACCAAGGAGCTAAGCACTAGAAATAAAATGATGAACAAGACCACGTCTTCACATCATAGGAGCTTATCAACACATACGCAGGCAATGACAATATGATGTTAGTGTTATGATAGAGGTTCCAAAGGCACAGGATGCTGGGACACACACACACGCACACACACACACAGACACACAAAAGAGGCATCTAACAGCCAGGGAGGGAGGGGTGCCAAGGAAGTATTCTGGAGAGAAAAGCAGAAGCCCATCAGGGATGGCCTTGTCTCTTTGGCTATAGAGTTACGCATTTAATTGATAAGCAGGAAGGAAGTACTGAGGGTTACTGTTGAATGGTAGAGTATGGCTTGAGTTGCATTTAGAAAATCCCCCTAGAGCTACTGATGGAGGTTGGAGGGAGGGAGACTTTCTTGATTCTTTCTTTATCAGGACCTATTGATTCTACATCCAAATTCTCTTCCAATTCTATTAATATCACTTCTTACCATCTCCTTTGCTGCCCCCTTAAGCCCTGCCGCCATCATTTCTTACTTGAATAATGTAATCATCTCCTAACTGGTTCCCCAACTTCGAATCTTGCTCCTACAACATATTTTCCATGCAGCAACCAGAGTGATCTGTTTTTAAGGTAGATCAAATCATATCCCTCTCCTGATTAAAACCCTTCAATGGCTCCCCAAGATACTCTAAATTTCCAAATCTATCCATAGGCTATAAAGCTCGATATGATCCTTCCTCCTCTTAGACTATTCTTCCCTTCACTTGAGACTGTCCAGCCACAACAGCCTAGTACCTGTTCTTTTTTATTTATTTATTTATTTTTGAGACAGAGTCTCGCTCTGTCACCCAGGCTGGAGTACAGTGGCGCAATCTCGGCTCGCTGCAAGCTCCGCCTCCCGGGTTCACACCATTCCCCTGCCTCAGCCTCCCAAGTAGCTGGGACTACAGGTGCCCACCACCACACCTGGCTAATTTTTTGTATTTTAAGTAGAGACGGGGTTCCACCGTGTTAGCCAGGATGGTCTCGATCCCCTGACCTCGTGATCTGCCCACCTCGGCCTCCCAAAGTGCTGAGATTACAGGCATGAGCCACTGCACCCGGCCAGTACCTGTTCTTTAAGTACATCAACGTGAACCTGCCTCAGGACCTGCCTCTACTTGCTGTTCTTCTTACCCACAATGCTCTTCCTTCAGATCTTCTAAGACTGGCTCTTTTTCATCATCATTCAGGTCTCTGCTCAGATGTTACTGGCTCAGACAACTCTACTCTGAATATCCAAATTTAATCCACCCCTTCAGTTACCTTCTATCCCATTATCTTGTCTTTCAATTGGTATCTGGAATTTTCTTGTTTAATGTGTTATTTAGACACTTATACATACACACACTCACCTATTATCACAGTATATGCTCAGTGACAGGAGAAACTGTCTCTTTTGTTCACTGCTATTTCCCTAACCGCCAAAACAATGCATATGGTAGATGCTCTATAAGTATTTGTTGAATGAATGGGTTTGTTGGAGGTAAGATGGGTGCCAGGGAAACCTAGTAGAAGCTTTTGAAGTCATCCATGCAAGAATAGAGAAAGCCTAAACTAGGGTTTTGGTAACAGAGATGGGGAGGTAATTGGTTGAGAAATATTTAGGAGGTAGCATCAATAGGACTTGGTAATTGAAAAAAAAAAAAGGAGCATGTGAATGAAAGAAGAAATAAAGATGACTTCTCTCTTGCACATCTAATGAATAGTGGTGCCACTAAGTTAGATGGAGAATCCAAGAAGTAGAAACTAATGAAATCAATTATGGATATGATACATTTGAGGTTCCTCTGGAACATCTAGATGGAGATGGATCTATGGGACTGCAGCTTGGAAGAGATGTCTGTACTTACATAAATTGGGAGTTGGTATCCAGCTAGTAATTGCTCAGAAAGAATACACATAAGAAGATAAGTACACAACAGACAAAACCTCGAGGTACGCCAACAATTAGAAGATTGGTGAAGGAAGTGGAGCCCACAAAGGAATAGTCAAATAGAGATGAGGAGAACCAGAACATTTTTCTATGTGTCACAGAAGCCAAGGGAACATAAAAGTTCAAAGGAGGCAGGAGTGATTAATGGTGTTAAATTTAGCAGAGAGATCAAGGAAGATAATAAACAGAAAGTGCCTATTGGATTTGGCAATTAGGCTCCTAACATTCAGTAGAACTGTGTAGGTGGAAGTCAAATTTCAGAGTAATGAAGATGGAACTGGAGGTGAAGAGATTATTTAAAAATAATTCTTTTTTGAGACAGAGTCTCGCTCTGTCACCTAGGCTGGAGTGCAATGGCGAGATCTTGGCTCACTGCAACCTCCGCCTTCTGGGTTCAAGCCATTCTCCTGCCTCAGCCTCCCGAGTAGCTGGTACTACAGGCATGTGCCATCACACCTGACTAATTTTTGTATTTTTAGTAGAGACAGGGTTTCACCGTGTTAGCCAGGATGGTCTTGATCTGCTGACCTCATGATCCACCCGCCTCGGCCTCCCAAAGTGCTAGGATTACAGATGTGAGCCACCGTACCTGGCTAAAAAATAATTCTTTCAAGAAGTTTGAATGAGAATAGCAGGAGAAAGAACAGCAACTGAAGAGGTCATAGGAAGGTTTTTTTTTGGGGGGGGGTTTTAATAATGGAAGTAACTCAATTACTGTATGTTTGTGCGCTAAGAATAAAAAGTCAGTAAAGAGCAGGAGGTTGCATATAGGAGAGGAGAGATAAGTGATGGAGTAAGATCAAGACAAATGGGAAAGGAGGAAAGAGGATGGGACTTAGGACACAGTTGGTGGTATCAGCCTTCAGCAGAGACAGGGATACTTTTTGCTCTAAGAGAGAAAGGAAAGGTGAAGCAAGATAGGTAAATCACATTAAATAAATATAATGACATCTAGTTTCTCAATAAAATAGGCAACAGGAAGGCAGTTTAGATTTTTTACCATAAGAAGCAGTAGAACAAATGAGAGCCAAGAAGTCATGTCCTGGCACCCTGAGCATAGCGTCCTGGAATAAGCGGACTGGAGGCAGGAAGACCCAGGAGGAGGTTCTTCCAGCCAGGCATGACCGGCAATAAAGAAGAACCAAGACGACTCATAATGTTTTGGGGGAGGCAGAGTGCAGCACCTCATCACCCTCCCACTGGGGCATATACGCCAAACCTCAGAGAGATATTGTGGGTTTGGTTCCAGACCACTGCAATAAAGTTAATATTGCAATAAAATGAGTCACACAAATTTATTAGTTTCCCAGTGCATATAAAACTTATGTTTATAATATACTGTACTCTATTAAGCATGCAATAACATTATGGCTAAAAAATGACAATAGACATACTTTAATTTTAAAATGCTTTATTGCTAAAATATGCTAACGATCATCCAAGCCTTCAGCAAGTCATAGTCTTTTTGCTGGAGAAGGATCTTGCCTTGATATTGATGGCTGCTGACTGATCAGGGTAGTGGTTGCTGAAGGTAGGGGTGGCTGTGGCAATTTCTTAAAATAAGACAATAACATAGTTTGCCACATCAGTGGACTCTTCACAAAAAATTTATCTATAGCATTCAATGTTGTTGATAGGATTTTACCCACAGTAAAACTTCTTTCAAAATTGGAGTTAATCCTCTCAAACCCTCCACTGCTTTCTCAAATACGTGCATGTAATAATCTAAATCCTTTGTTGTCATTAAAATATTCACGACATCTTCACCAGGAGTAGATTTATCTGTAGAAACCACTTTCTTTGCTTATCCATAAAAAGCGACTCCTCATATGTTCACATTTGATCATGAGACTGCAGCAATTGAGTCACATCTTTGGGCTCCAATTCTAATTCCAGTTCTCCTGTTATTTCTACCACATCTGCAGTTACTTCTCCACTGAAGTCTTGAACCCCTCAAAGTCATCCATGAGCACTGGAATCAACTTCTTCCAAACTCCTGCCAGTGTTGATATTTTGTCCTTCTCCCATGAATCATGAATGTTCTTAATGGCATCTAGTATGGTGAATCCTTTTCAGAAGGTTTTCAATTTTCTTTCCCAGATCCATCAGAGGAATCACTATCTATAGCAGCTATAGCCTTATGAAATTTATTTCTTAAATAGTAAGACTCAAAAGTCAAAATTACTCCTTGATCCATGGGCTGTGGATTGGATGTTGTGTTAGCAGACACGAAGACGACATTGATCTCCTTGGACATCTCCACTAGAGCTCTTGGATGACTAGGTGCATTGTCAGTAACATTTTGAAAGGAATTTTTTTTCTGAGCAGTAGTTCTCAACAGCGGGTTTAAAATATTCAGTAAGCCATGCTGTAAACAGATGTGCTGTCACCCAGGTTTTGTTGTTTTGTTTTAGAGCACAGGCAGAGTGGATTTAGCATGAACCTTAAGAACTCTGGGATTTTTCCAAATGGTAAATGAGCATTATGCTTCCACTTAGTCACCAGCTGCATTAGCCCCTAATAAGAGGGTCAACCTGTCCTTTGAAACTTTGAAGCCAGGCATTGACTTCTTTCTACCTGTGAAAGTCCTAGATGGCATCTTCTTCCAACAGAAGGCTGTTTCATCTGCACTGAAAATCTGTTGTTTAGTGTAGCCACCATAATCAATTATCTTCTTCTTCTTCTTTTTTTGTTACAATGCTCAAATTTACTTATTTATTTATTTAGGGATTTTTGTTGGGTTTTTTTTCCAACTTTTATTTTAGATATAGGGCATACATGTGCAGGTTTGTTACATGAATGGGTATATCACACCCAGGAGTAAGCATAGTACCCAATAGGTAGTTTTTCAGCCCATGCCCCCTTCTCTCCCTCCTGAGGTAGTCAGCAGTGTTTATTGTTTCCATGTTTATGTCCATGGGTGCTCAATGTTTAGCTACCACTTATAAGTGAGAACGTGTGGTATTTGGTTTTCTGTTCCTGGGTTAATTCACTTAGGATTATGGCCTCCAGCTCCATCCGTGTTGCTGTAAAGGACATGATTTCATTCTTTTTTTATGGCAGCACATCATCAGTTATCTTAGATTTTCTGGATGACTTGCTGCAGCTTTTATATCAGCTCTTGCTGTCTCACCTAGCACTTTGATGTTATGGAAATGGCTTCTTTCCTTAAACCTCATGAACCAACCTCTGCTAACTTCAACCTTTTGTTCTGCAACTTCCCCACCTCTCTTAGTCTTCATAGAATTGGAGAGAGAGAGAGAGTTGTGCTCTGGATTAGGCTTTGGCTTAAGGGAATGTTGTAGCTGGTTTGATCTTCTATCTACTAAAACTTTCCACGACAGCAATGATGCTATTTTGCTTTCTTATCATTTGTGTATTCACTGGAATTGCACTTTTAATTTCCTTCAAAAGCTTTTCCTTTGCCTTGACAACTTGGCTAACTGTTTTGTACAAGAGGCCTAGCTTTCAACCTATTTCAGCTTTCAACATGCCTTTCTCACTGAGCCTAATCATTTCTAGTTTGGATTTAAAGTGAGAGACCTGTGACTCTTTGCTTCACTTGAACACTTAGTGGTCATTTTAGCGTGACTGATTGGCCTAATTTCAATATTGTATCTCAGGAAATAGGGAGGCCCAAGGAGAGGGAGAGAGATGGGGGAACAGCTGGTCAGTGGAAGTGTCAGAACACACACAACATTGATCTATTAAGTTGCCGTCTTCAGTGTGTATGGTTCACGGTGCCCCAAAACAATTACAATAATAACATCAAAGATCACTGGTCACTGATATAATAATAATGCAGAAGTTTGAAACGTTGTGAGAATTATCAGAATGTGACACAGAGACACAAAGTGAGCACATGCTGTTGTAAAACTGGCATCAATAGACTTGCTAGCAGGGTTGCCACAAACCTCGAATTTGTATTAAAAAAAACAATATCTGCAAAGCACAAAAAAAAAACAAGGTATGCCTGTACAGCATTATAACATGAAGACTTGAAATTCATACCAGACACAAAATACCCATTGACTTTACATCCTACCCTATCATGCTTCTTCCCTTATCTATTCAAATGTCTCTGAGTAGAGTTATGTGGAGAAAAGAGTTAACATGGCAGGGCACAGTGGCTCATGCCTATGATCCCAGCACTTTGGGAGGCCGAGGTGGGCAGATCACGAGGTCAGGAGATTGAGACCATCCTGGCCAACATAATGAAACCCCGTCTCTACTAAAAATACAAAAATTAGCTGGGTATGGTGGCGCGTGCCTGTAATCCCAGCTACTCGGGAGGCTGAGGCACGAGAATCGCTTGAACCCGGGAGGTGGAGATTGCAGGGAGCCGAGATCGTGCCATTGCACTCCAGCCTGGCTACAGAGTGAGACTCCATCAAAAAAAAAAAAAAAGAGAAAAAGACAGAAAAGAAAAGAAGTTAACATATCTGACCTGAGACTGCTACCCTTGGAAAGTTCTGCTTGCAAGGTTGGTGTCTTGAAACTTGACACTCAACAGTTCCTTAAATGATAAGGATGGTTTGTAGTGCCTGCCCGTGCAAACAATGTGGTTTATGCTAAACACCTGCTTTCCTTCTAGGAGCCTGGAATTTTGGTGTGAGCCATGCAATAGGCGCCTATGTGACCAGCACCCAACAAAAAACCTTGGGAGTCTCCAGGAGAATTCCCTGGGCAGAAACATCACATACATGTTGCTGCATTTTCATTGATGAGTTAAGACTGAGCTCTATGAGACCCCTTGTAGGAGGGAGAGAGAATAAGGAAGCCCAGATGAGATTCCTCTAGAATCTGCGTGTGGATTCCTTCAGAGCTGCCTATTTCTTTTTCCCTTACAATTGGATGTGTACCCTTATTACATTATTGCAATAAATCTCAATTACACACTGAGTCCCGCGAGTGCTTCTAACGCATCTCTGAACATGGGGGCTTTGCGGACCAAACACAGGGTCTGTCCCTGCCTCCCACTGTGGTGTCCCCTCCCACTTACTCTGCCAACAAATGCAATCAGCTCCCATCCACACCACTTCACTGAAACAGTGTTTACCATGGATGTCTCTGCCAAACAACATCACATGAGTTGTAAGTGTCAGGGTATTGTAGCTATGTCACGCATATCAGAATGGCTTTCCAACCCTCTGGATCATCTGCTTTCAGGTGTGATTCAAAACACATCTCAATCAGTTTCTTCAGAAAACCAGACGGCCGGTACTGAAGAGCAGCCCCACTACCTAAAGGCTAAAATGTAGCTGTCATGACTTCGAATGCTGGCTAATGGATCCAAACCCTACAACAGGAGCCAGCGGGCTGTAGCCAAAATTAGCCCAGTGCCTGTTCAAGTAAAGTTTTATTGGAACAGAGCCACGTCCATTTGTTACTTAGTGTCCATGGTTACTTAATCTCTACAACAACAAGGTTGAGTAGTTTCAAAGGAGAAGAGTCCCAATGGCCCCAAAAGCCTAGAATGCTTACTAACTGGCCCTTTACAGAAAATGCTAGCTGACCTTGCCTTAGATGGACAGATTAAAGTTCTGCAGAATAAGACAGAGAAAAAGAGGATGAAAGAGACAGGCGTTATTCATTCTACATGTTTGCCTCCACCTGGATTTTGAGCCTTATTTCCACATTTTCTGGGTTGTCTGGCTCAAAAAATGTAACCTTAAGAGAGGAAGTCACAGGAAATTAGAAGCCCTTTTCTCTGCTTGGTAAAAAGCTCTTGCTCAAACACTACGAACTGCCACATATTAGATTTGTTCATTCAATAAATGTCTACAGAGCAGCAATTCCATGTGAGGCACTGTGCTGAGTAATCTGGCAAAGCACAGAGATAAACCAGACATGATCCCTCCTCTCCAGGGGCTCCCAATCCAGGATGTGAGCACTGTGTGGGCAGCAGCCATGGTCTGTTCACGCTCGTGCCCCTGGTGCAGAACTCTGAGTGTACCTGTACTAAGTAGGAGCCAACAACTGGGTGCTTCTCCCTGCACTGATGAAATGGGAAAGACAAATACAAAAGTGGCTCTTAACTTCTAGCCTTTTTTTTTGCTTTGCTTTTATTTTTTAAATTCACAAATAATAATTGCACATATCCATGGGGTACAGTGATGTATTAATACATATGGTGATTAGGTAAGGGTAATTAGTACATCAAATATTTATCATTTCTTTCTGTTGGAAACCTTTAGTATCCTCTCTTGTAGCTACTGGAAAATATATACCATGTTATTATTATTACTATTATTACTTGAGATGGAGTCTCACTCTGTCGCCCAGGCTGGAGTACAGGGGCGCGATCTCGTCTCACTGCAACCTCCGCCTCCCGGGTTCAAGCAATTCTCCTGCCTCAGCCTCCTGAGTAGCTGGGCTTACAGGCATGCAACACCACACTCAGCTGATTTTTCTATTTTTAGTAAAGACGGGGTTTCACCGTGTTGGCCAGGCTGGTTTCAAACTCCTGACCTCAGGTGATCCACCCGCCTTGGCCTCCCAAAGGGCTGGGATTACAGGCATGATCCACCATGCCTGGCCTCCTATGTTATTATTAACTTCAGTCATCCTACAGTGCTATAGAACACAGAACCCATTCCTCCTGTCTAGCTGTAATTTTGTATCCTTCAACAAATCTCTCCCTGTCTCTCCTTCCCCAACCCTTCCCAGTCTCTAGTATCCTCTGTTCTACATTTTCTTCTGTGAGATCCCCTTTTTTTAGCTTCCACATATGAGTGAGAACATGGGTCTAACCTCTAGCCTTGACCTAGGTCAGTTATTCAAAATCCGTTGTATACAAACATATCCTCAGGTTGAATAAGATGTGTTTTTTAAAAAGTTTTCAACTTTTGTTTTATTTATTTTATTTTATTTTAAGGTAGAGTCTTGCTCTGTAGCCCAGGCTAGAGGGCAGTAGTGTGATCTTGGCTCACTTTAACCTCCGCCTTCCAGGTTCAAGCAATTCTCCTGCCTCAGCCTCCCTAGTAGCTGGGTCTACAAGAAGGTGCCACCACACCCAGCTAATTTTTTGTATTTTTAGTAGAGACGGGGTCTCACTATATTGGCCAGGCTGGTCTCAAACTCCTGACCTCAAATGATCTGCCTGCCTTGGCCTCCCAAAGTGCTAGGATTACAGGCATGAGCCACCACGCCTGGCCTCAACTTTTATTTTAGATACAAGAAGTCATATGTAGATTTGTTACATGAGAACATTGTGTGATACTGAGATCTGGAGTATATATCCATCACCCTGATAGTGAGCATAGTACCTGATAGGCAGTTTTTTTACCCCTCACCACTCTGCCTTCACCCTCTAGTACTATACAGTATCAATTGTTCCCACATTTTTATGTCTGTGTGTGCTCAATACTTAGCTCCCATTTATAAGTGAGAACATGTGGTATTTGGTTTTCTTTTCCTGCATTAATTTGTTTAGGATTATGACTCCAGCTTCAACCATGTTGCTGCAAAAGACATGATCTCATTCTTTATTATGGCTGCATTATATTCCATGGTGTATATGCACCATATTTTCTTTATCCAGTCTACCATTGATGGGCACCCAGGTTGATTCCATGTATTTGCTATTGTGAATAGTGCAACAATGAACATATGAGTGCATTTGCCTTTTAAGTAGAATGATTTGTTTTCTTTGGGGTATATACTCAGTATTGGGATTGCTAGGTCAAATGGTAGTTCTGTTTTAAGTTCTTTGAGAAATCTCCAGACTGTTTCCACAGTGGTTGAACTAATTTACATTCCCATCAACAGCATAGAAGTAGTGCGTTTTCTCCACAGCCTCACCAGCATCTATTATTTTTTGACTTTTTAATAATAGCCATTCTGACCAGCATGGGATGGTATCTCATTGTGGTTTTAATTTGCATTTATTTGATGATTAGCGATGATGAGCATGTTTTATATATTTGTTGGCAACTTGTATGTCTTCTTTTGAGAAGTAACTGTTCATGTCCTTTGCCCTTTTTTAATGGGATTATTTGGTGTTTGCTTGTTGATTTGTTTATGTTTCCTATAGAATCTAGATATTAGGCCTTTGTTGGATGCATAGTTTGTGAATATTTTCCCCCATTCTGTAAGTTGTCTGTTTACTCTGTTGATGGTTTCTTTTGCTGTGCAGAAGCTCTTTACTTTAATTAGGTCCCACTTGTATTTTTGTTTTTGTTGCAATTGCATTGGGGGACTTCGCCAAAAATTCTTTGCCAAGGCCAGTGTCAAGAAGAATATTTCCTAGGTTGTCCTCCAGGATTTCTATAGTTTGAGTTCTTACATTTTGAGGGTTTTGTCTTTGTTTTTGTTGTTGTTTTTAAAAAGGGCTCTCGCTCTGTTGCCCTAGCTGGTCTCAAACTCCTCGGCTCAAGCAATCCTCCCACCTCAGTCTCCCAAATTGCTGGGATTACAGGTGTGAGCCAACAAGCCTGGCCTGAGTTAATTTTTGTATATGGTGAAAGACAGGGTTCCACCCTCAATCTTCTGCATATGGCTAGCCAGTTTTTCCAGCACCATTTATTAAAAAGGGAGTCCTTTGACCATTGCTTGTTTTTGTTGGCCTTGTCAAAGATTAGATGGTCATAGGTATAGCTTTATTTCTGAGTTTTCTATTCTGTTCCATTGGCCTATGTGTTTTTGTAACAGTACAAAGCTGTTTTGGGTACTGTGGCTTTAGAGTATACTTTGAAGTAGGGTAGTGTGATGCCTCTGGCTTTGTTTTTTTAGCTTAGGATTGCTTTGGCTATTTGGGCTCTTTTTTGGTTCCATATGAATTTTAGAATAGTTTTCTCTAATTCTGTGAGAAATGACATTGATAGTTTGATAGGAGTAGCACTGAATCTGAAAATTGCTTTGGGCAATGTGGCCATTCTTATGATATTGATTCTTTCAATCCATGAGCAAGGAATGTTTTTTCCATTTATTTGTGTCATCTCTGATTTCTTTTAGCAGACAAAGCTTTCAGTAAGATTCAACATTCCTTCATGACAAAAAAAAACCCTCAACAGTCAAGGCATTGAAGGAACATACCTCAAAATCATAAGAGCCATCTATGACAAACCCACAGCCAACATCATACTGCATGGGCAAAAGCTCAAACCATTCCCCTTGAGAACTGGAAGAAGACAAGGATGCCCAGTCTCACCACTCCTATCCAACATAGTACTAGAAGTTCTAGCCAGAGCAATCAGGCAAGAGAAAGAAATAAAAGGCATCCAAATAGGAAAAGAAGTCAAAATATCTTTGCTCACGATATGACTCTATACCTAGAAAATCCTAAAGACTGCCAAAGGGCTCGTAGAATTGATAAACAACTTTAATAAAATCTCAGGATACAAAATCAATTTAAAAGATCAGCATTTCTACACACCAGCAATATCTGGGCTGAGAGTGAAATCAAGAATGCAATCCCACTTACAATAGCCACAAAGAAAACGAAGTGCCTGGGAATACAGCTAAACAAGGAGGTGAAAGGTCTCTACAAGAAGAAATACAAAACACTGCTGAATAAGATGTCTTATACATAGGTCCTTTTAAAAATATGTTTAATCAGTTTTGATTACTAAATGTATTTCCATTTAAAAGCACTACTGAATGCCAAGTACTATGGACTGAATATTTGTGACCTCCAAAAAATCCTATGTTGAAGGCCTAACCCCTAGAGTGATGGTATTTGGAGATGGGTCCTTTGGAAGGTAATTAGGGTTAGATGATGCCACAAGGGCAGGGCCCTGGTCTGATGAGATGAGCGCCCTTATAAGAGGAGACGCTGGAGAGTTAGTGTGTGCACTCCTTCGCCCAAAGCCCTCTCTCTTCTCTCTCTCTCTCTGTACCTCTGTATGCACACAAAGAAGAGAAGTCATCATGTGAAAACACAATGAGATCATTGCCACCTACAAGCCAGGAAGAGGGCCTTCACCTGAACCCGACCATGCTGACACCCTGATCTCAGACTTCCAGCCCACAAAACTGTGAGAAATAAATCCGTGTTAAGTCATGCAACCTATGGTATTTTGTTATGACAGTATTATTTACAGTCCTCAGGGACACCAGAAAAGTCAAGTGGGAATTTTAAAGTTGTGATTTATCTACATATTTGATTTTATATACTTGCTGTATTATCTCATTTATTTGAGTCATTAGCAATTTAGAAAGCTTTGGATAGCATTGTTGTAAATAATGATTTAGTAAACACCAATTTTGATTCTGAAAGGAAAGAATTCTAATTTTAAAAAATAAAGAAGAAAGGAACACAATTGGATATACAGATCTTATAAAATACAGCTCATAAAACTGCTGGTCTTTAAGTTTCTGCACTGCGAGAGAGTCAAAAGTGTATATCAAGTACTACTCTCTCTCATTTCTTGTTAGTTTATAGAAAATGTAATTCCTAAAGCTCTATTAGAACAGGTAAGATTAAGTCAAACTTGCATAAGATCCAAATATCCTTGAATACCTTCTATAAATCTTTCAGAATAGTTTTCTTTGGAAGAGAGGGATTATCTGGGTCAGAAAAAATTAATTTAATCCTCAAAAAATTTAAATTTATTCCATCACCTAAACAGCATATCTGGATTTGGCAAAATGCCTCCTTATCTTGCTGGGGATTCAGTCCATAGAAACAAAATAAAAAATGATTCATACCCATAAGCATTCAGGAGCCTGCAGAGAGCTACCACCACAGTAAATCAATGAAATGTCTATTTCTCACAGCTGGAATGTTATGTCGATGTGAGAAATAAAGCCTTGGCCCCTGGAAATCACTTATTTCTTCTCATCTGAATAATACCAGCTCTGTCCAGGGCTCGGCTTTGCACTTGCCTGGGGAATATGATGAAAATCCCTGGGAGGAAATTTTCCCCACTCCGAGAATCATCTCCAGCCACAGGATGATCCCTGGGATTTCACTCATGGAGAGCCTTGGTGATCTGGGCTGGAAGAGATGGAAAGGAGAATAGGTCTGGTCACTCATATGGGCTGGAATCTCCTTGAGAGCTGCCCCCTGAAAGCCCATGGCATCTTTGGGCAGCTCTGACTCAAACATCGCCATCTTCATACTGGGCAAAAAATGTTCCTGTACTTTTGACCCTTTGTTCCTATTTCTTCCTCTTGGCACCACGCTATTGAAAAGGCCTGCCCTTTTCCTAAAAGGCATTCCACTTGAGAGTGGAAGGTAGCCCTCCCTCTGCTCTTCACTCTTCGCTGAACCAAATGTATCCCATTATGTCTAGGTGCCTCTTAAAGAGAGAAGCCCAGAACTACATATAAAGACCCCAGGGAGCCTGATCCCCATGGAGTCGGATTGGGATTTACACCTCCTCCTTAGTATGTGTTCATATTAATGAAGCCTTAAATTATACAGCTTCTTAAGGCAGTCACATTGTACCATTAATTCTTTTTACAATTTTCATAGAATAACCTAACCCAATTAAATATATGATTACATTAAGAAGTAATTCCTTTAGCCTGCAAAGGCCCCTCGAAGAGTTTGCACATAACCTTATAGAGAGAAGCCTGATTCTGAATTGATTTCTCAAATCTATTTTCCCCTGTCAGCCATCTGACAGTCAGGTACCAAGACAGCACTCGATCTGCGGGAAGAAGGGGTAGATTTTGTGAGAACTGGGGAAGTCAGGTCTATGGGATACCACACAGGACAGAATGAAGGAAAGAAACAACACAAAAAGAGGAGGTGGGATGGTGTCAAAGGAAAGCTTTTCTATAGCTTTTCCAGGGTTTAAAATTGCCTGAGCCAGCAAATCCACTCTTTACCCTTTTCCTTGCAGTGAATTCTCTAAGAGCACAAGCGCAGTCACGCAGTCGGCCTTCTGGGATGGAAAAGGGATTGTTCCCATTGGTGTGTTCAGCAATTTCAAATTTCACCCCCTCATCTGGCAGGTTCTAAGCCACTCTATTGTCCCTTTAAGGCTTTTAAAAATGATCTTTACTTTTCCCCTAATCAATCTAGTCATAAACAGCTGCATGACTCTTTAGCCAAGGAATTAATCATGACGGGTGGGCATGGCAGGGAGGATGGACAAACCAGAAAAACTGCCTAAGTAGCCTGAACAGCAGCTGTTGCATCACAGACTCCCAGCATTACAGAGTTAGAAGAACATCTGAGTTGCCAAACCACTGACTTTGCATGTTTTTCACGGAACACTAGAAAGACAAGGTGCAGTGAGGTGGGGCGACTTTGCTACAGTCTGGCAACTAGCTAAATAATCAGAGAAAGGAGGGAAGAAAACGAATATATTCGGAGCACCTCCAGGCACAGGCTGGGTGCTTTCCATGTATTTAACTCTCACACTAACCTTGTGAATATGCATTGTAATACTCTTTGTATAGGTGTGCTCACAAAAGTTAAGCCCACAGACCTTGCCCAAGGTCACACAGTTAATGGGTACATGAATGAGATTTGAACCACCTCAAAGCCCATCATATTTTTCAACCTTACTACACAGCCCCCTTAAAGCCATGAGAAATGCATCTGCAGCCATTTGTTCCATTTGCTTCTTGGTTTGTTAAACTTTAACGCCACATGCTGAAACCCACAGATGCAACTATATAATCCTATAGCAATGAGAAATATGAAGAGGCAATGTCAGGAAAAGGCTCCATATCACCGATGTTATAGAGCCTGCGAATAAGTTTGCCTCTCCAAGCTAAACAGCCACCATGGAGTGGGCCACAAGAGAAAACCAAGAGTTCCATATCATGTCTAGGAACATCTTTTAACACGTTTGCAAACAAATATATCACTGTGGGTTTGTTGCCCAACTTACATCTCATTTTTGTGCATAGAAAAGATGCAACTTAGCCATGTTTGCTTGTACAGGTGAAGCCTGGAGGTGTAGGTCACATGGGTGGGAAAACACAAAGAGCCAGAGTGAGCTAAGTTTGGAGAGACGCTGGGATCAGTAGACTGGGGATGTTTCATCTCCCAGTGAAAACATGGCTGACAGCCCTCCCCAAGGACAGTCTGGAAAGCACAGGTCAGTAGAGAAGCCTCAGGCAAATTAGTAACTATGAAGCAGGAAAAAAAAAAAAGCAATTTAGTCAGGCCTTTGACATTTACAGATTTCTAGGGCAAATTTAATGGCACATCTGTCTCCTTGTGATTCTTCCTTACTGGAAAACACTAAGGATCTCAAACAGTATGCTCACACTATGAGATACCCCCTAGCTCACCTGACAATAGACAAACTATGCAAGAAGAAAAAAACTAGAAGTCGTAGATTGAAAAATAAGATAAATCTCTCTATGGAGCTGTTGCAATGCAAAGTGATCAGGGCTGAGGACAGAAGATACAGGGTATGAAGCCCAAAAGCAGGAGGGGCGGCAAATGGCACATCTCTCAAAGGAAAGTGTCTCAGTCTTCTTGGGCTGCTGTAAGAAAATACCAGATAGGTGGCATAAACATGTATCTATTCACAGCTGTGAAGACTGGAAGTCCCAGATCAAGTCTGGCAGAGGTCAGTGTCTGGTAAGGGCTCTTCTTCTGGCTTGCACACAGCCGCCTTCTTTACCATGTCATCACATGGCCTCTCCTCTGCACTCATGCCAAGGTTGAAAGAGAGAACACAAGCTCTCTGCTGTCTCTTTTTATGAGGGCCCCACCATTATGACCTCAATTAATCTTAACTACAAATATAGCCATACTAGGGGTTAGGGCTTCAACATATGAATTTTGGAGGGGCACAAACATTCAGCCTATTAACAGAAAAAAAAATGGCCTGTGCTTCACTGTTGGAATCAGGGGTAAGAAGAGGACTTGGGTTCCAGACTCATGAAAAGAGGCCAAGAAGCAAAGTTACCAATCTACCGCCTGAGATGAAACTAGAGCCTCATGATCAGGAATTAAGCCACTGATTTGTATCATTCCCAATATTTCCATGAAGTGGGAACCCCAAAATACCATCCTAAGACTTGAATCTGTACTAAGAGCCTGAGAGGCAGGACTAAGAGATGAAGGCAGGAGCAAAATCATAAAACTCTAGATATGAAAGCAAAGTGAGCAGAAATAAACACAAACCCTCATTGAAGACGACCCTGTAGGCATCTTAACGAAGATTTTTATTTGTTGCCACCACTACTGCTTCCAATCATCTTGAGATGGGTGATTAGGCAGTGTATTGATTTTCACCCTTATTTTAGAATATGTGCATTTTAATGTTATAATTTATCTTTAAGTCCTTAAACTGCATCCTACAAGTTTTGATCTGTCATATTTTCATTATGATCCAGTTCAAGATATATTTAATTTTCACTGTCATTTTCTTTGCTACATGAATTGTTTGTCAGAGTATTCTTGATCTCCAAACATAAGAAATTTTGGGTCCTTTTCTGTTGCCTTATTTATTTATTTTTGCTTAATTTATGCTGGATTGGAGAACATGTTCTATATGATCTCAATCCTTTTAAATATGCTGAGACTTCTTTTAAGGCCCAAGATAGTTTTAACAAACAACAGCTCCTATGTTTGAAAACTTAAAATGTACTCTTCAGTCATGCATACTTTGAAGACATAATAATGAAATCATAAAATCTTTTTATATAAACTGCAATGAAAATATTGTATATTAAAACTTCTGAGTGCAGTGTAGGTTGTACTTAGCAATTTAGAACTTTAAGTACGTTCATCAAGATCAAAGCAAATAAGAAAAAGATTGAAAATTAAAAATTAACTCAAAGAGTAAAAGAATGAGAGAAGTAAATAAGAACAGAGAATATTAAAACAGAAAATTTCTGAGTGCAGTGTAGGTTGTACTTAGAGAGCAATTTAGAACTTTAAGTACATGCATCAAGATTGAAATAAATAAGAAAAAGATTGAAAATTAAAAATTAACTCAAAGAGCAAGTAAAAGAATGAGAGAAGAAAGTAAATGACAGAGAATATTAAAATAGAAAACAAAGAGACAACTGAGAAGATGAACAATATAAAAACTGTTCTTTAAAATAAGAAAAATCTCTACCAAATATGATTTTTTAAAAAATTCTGTCTTTAAAAAATAAAAACAGGGAAAAATAACAAAAATAGAGAAAAAAGCACACAAAACTAAGGCTAAGTATAGATTTTTTAAATCATAAGAAGATGTTATATAAATTTTAATACAAATAAATTTGAAGGGTAGGATAAAATAATTTTCTAAAGAAAAAAGAATAACAAAATTGATTCAGGAATAAAGATAGGCCAGGCACAGTGGCTCACACTTGTAATCCTAGCACTTCACGAGGCCAAGGCAGGAGGATCCCTTGAACCCAGGAGTTTGAGACCAGCCTGGGCAACATAAGGAGACTCCGTCTTTACAAATAATGAAAAATTAGCCAGGCATGGTGGTACATGCCTGGAGTCCCAGTTACCTGGAAGGCTGAGGTGGGAGGATTGCTTGAGCCTGGGAGGTCAAGGCTGCAGTGAGCCATGATGGTGGTCACTGCACTCCAGCCTGGGCAACAGAGCAAGACCCTGTCTCAAAACAATTTTTTAAATAAATATAAATCTTAGCCAGGAGTGGTGGCACACATTTATAGTCCCAGCTACATAGAAGGCTAAGGCAAGAGAATTGCTTGAGCCCAGGAGTTTGAAGCTGCAGTGGGCTATGACCATACCACTACACTCCAGCCTGAGCAACAGAGCAAAATCTCATCTTAACAAAATAGAAAAGAGAGAGAATAAAGATAAATCCTGACAAAAATCAATAATTGTTAAATAAATTGCATTAGTAACCAAAAGTTTCCTCATAACCCTCAATTCCTGAAAGAAAAAAAAAAGACCCCAGGCCCATATGGTTTTACAGGCAAGTTTACCTACCTTGAGGACAAATATTGTCTGTCTTACACAAGCTGTATCAGAGAGTAGAAAAAGACAAAAATCTATTATATTGTTTTGATCCAAAATACTGTAAGAAATTAAAGGCCATACTCATTTATAAATATTGGCACAAAAATATAAGGAAAATGAAGTTTATAAATGTCAATATAAAATAAAAGACCACCAATCAAATTTAATTCATCAGTTTATCCTATTAATACAAGAATATTTCAACATGAGAAAATGAAGTTACATAATAAAATATACTTAACACTGATGAATGAAAAAATATGATAAAAAAGCACAGCATTTAACACACATTTATGAAAAAATAAAGTCCCTTTACAAATTAGGAATAAAAGAAAATATCCTTAATATCAAGTCCATAGCAAAAGTGTATTCCATTCTTAGGGCAGCTGTGCCAAATTACCACAAACTGGGTGGCTTAAAACAACAGAAATTTATTCTCACAATTCTGAAAGCTAGAGGTTTGAATCAAGGTGTCAGAAGAACCAGCTTTCTCTGGGGTCTCTAGGGGAGGAGTCTTCCTCACCTCTTCCTGCCTTCTAGTGGCTGCCAGCACTTCCTGGCTTTCCTTGGCTTGTAGATGCATCACTCCAAGCTTTGCCTCCATAGTTATGTGGTGTTCTTCCTTTGTGTGTGTGCCTGTGTCCAAATCTCTCTCTTATAAGGACATCTGTCATTGGATTAGAACCCACCCTAACCCAGTATGGCCTAATCTTAACTTGATTACATCTGCAAAGACCATATTTCCAAATAAAGTCACATTCACAGGTATCCAGAGTTAGGACTTCAACATATCTTTTGAGGGAGCACAATTCAAACCACAACAAAAAGCCTACAGCAAACGTCATATTTCGTGGTAAAATATTAGAGACATTTCCATTAAAGTCGGGAATAGCACAATAATCCCATTATTATTTCTGCCATTTAATATTTTCTGTAGGTTCTAGCTAATGTAATAAAGGATTCTTAAAAAGTGTTCTTAAGAGAAACAAGAGGAGTAAGAACTGAAAGCGGAGAGAAAACCATCTTTGTTTGCAGATGTTAAGATTATCCACATAGAATATAAAAAAGAATCTCTATATATGCTATTTAATAAAAAATTCAGTAAGATGTTGGATGCAAAAGCAACACAGAAAAATCAATAGCCTTTTGGTAGATACACAAATAACAAATTAGAAAATATTCATCCAAAAAAGGAATCCACACACAACGGCCCTAAAAATGGTAGGATTTTCAGGGGATGGAGAAAGAGAAATCTAACAAAATATGTGTAAAACCTACTGGGAGAAAAATTATGATGCATTGTTAGCAAACATAAAACTCCTAATTAAACAGAGTGTTATATAGCATGTTCATTGATGTGAAGACTCAATATCGTAAAGACTTCAATTCAAGCCAATACAATTCAGTCAAAATCACAATAGGCTTTTTAACTAAATTTGACAAATCGATCCTAAAATTTATAAGAAAATACAAAGGGCCAGGAGAGTTAAGATTGTTTGGAGAACAGAGTTGGGAAGATTTATCTTATCAAATAAGAGACTTAGAAAATTATAGCAATTAAGATGGTATGGCATTAACACAGAGAAAGAAACAGACTGATAGAGCAAAATAGGTTAAGTGCAGACACAGACCTTGATATATGATAGTCATGGCTTTACCAATCCACAAAGAGAAGTCTCACTAATCAACAGGAGTTGGGACAGTTAGTTGTCCAAATTATACCTTATACCATTCACAAAAATCAACTTCAGCTGAGTTAAAAATCTAACTGTGAAAAACAAAACTTCAAAACTGTCAGAAGAAAATATTATATTGTGTCTTTAGAATTTAGAGATAAACAAGACACACAAAATGAACAATTAAGATTAAAAGGCATTCAATTAATGACAAACTGCAATGATTTGATAAGCTGTACACTAGAAGAAGATACTTGCATCACAAATAATTAGGAATTCTTTATATATTCTGGTTATCAATAGATAACAGAAAATGTATATTTTAAAACATGGAGTAAGTCAAAACAACAAAACAATCTACAGCAGTTAAAATGAATAAACTAGAGTTTCATCTATCAACATTGATAGATTTAAAAATATAATATTTAGTTTAAAAAAGCAAGTTACCATATGATAGAGCACATAATTTTAAAACAGGAAAAAAAAGTATATGTTATTCATGGTTACACACCTACAGAAACATGCATTAAAATTATAAACACCACATTGAAGGTAGTAGCTACCTCTAACAGGAGGTAGAGGTTGGGAATGATTATCTAAGCTGGGTGTTTCTAATGTGTCTAATGTATTTTGTTTCTTTAAAAAACTCTTATTTACCTAAAATAACATGTTCTATCTATATATGCATAGAAACGTATCTGACGGGAAGTTGGCTCAAATGGGTAGTGGATTTGGGGTGAGTTTTGCCTTCATAATAACTGTATGTTCTTCTTGAAACTTCTTGAGAAGTATATTACAGACAAAATGAAAAATATATTGCCATTTTTTTAGTTATCTTCCATCATATTGCCAATAAACAGAAAGATCTATAATATCTAGGTTGGTTACTCACACTCTATTATTGGTAGTATAAATTGATGCAATTTTTCTGGAAGGCAATCTGGTAATAAACATAAAATTTTTAAATATACAAACTCCTTGATCTATTAATTTCACTTCTAGAATTTGTCATAAGGAATAATAAAACAAGTACAAAGAGATGAGTATACAATAATATTTGCTGCAGGTTGTCCATAAATTTTTTTTAAAAAAGAGCTTTTAATTTCTAGACAATGGCTTCAGAATTAAGAGCTGAAAATTGTTTTCTTCCAGTTATATAAATATGGTACATCCATACAGTGGAATGCTACACAGCCATTAGACATGAACCTGGGTCTCTGCATCTATGGACATGGGAACATATTATTAAGTGGGAGAAGGCTATGAAGCAATAAATATGATATTGTATGTATTAAGCTTCTTCAGGTTGTAAGCAAGAAGAATTGATTCTAGCTAGCATAAACAGAAAGATAAAAGAAGGAAGAGGAAAAAGTCAAGGCAAGGTAGATGAATTTACTAGGAAGATACTATGCTGTTTCTTGGATTAGCATTGAAGAACAAATGAAATAACTAAGAATGAGGAAAGCGAAGAAACCAGAATAGCTTCAGTGACCATAGCAGAAAAAAAATTTCCAAATTTTTTGGGAGAATTGATCTAGATTGGTCTAGACTGGATCAAATGTCTACCAAAACCAATTATCTTTGGCTCATCAAACAACATAAACATGATTCTGAAGACCCACCCAACTTTGATTATTGAGATGTTCCCAAAATAAGAAAATTATTGTGCAGGTACCCAAGAGGTATTTATTACCAGTATGATCTCAGTTTTGTAATATAATGTGTGTTTGTGTATGTGGATGTGCATGTCATGATGATGGAGTAACGAATGAGGCTCACTTACTTTCACACTTTTCTGTTTGTCTTTTTTTTTCAATGAACATGTATTACTTTTATGATCTTTTTCTTTCCTTCTCTTTCTTTGTTTCCCTTGTTTTCCTTCCTTCCTTCCTTCCTGCCTCCCTCCCTCCCACACCCTCTCTCCCTCTCCTTTCCTTTTTTAGAGACAGGGTCTCACTACATTGCCCAGACTGGTCTCAAACTTTTAACCTCAAATGATCCTCCCACCTCAGCCTCATAAAGCATTGGGGTTACAGGTGTGAGCCACTGTACCAGGCCTACTTTTATAATTTTTTTTTTTTTTTGACAGAGTCTCGCTCTGTCACCCAGGCTGGGGTGCAGTGGCGCTATCTCGGCTCAGTGCAATTTCCGCCTCCCGAGTTCACGCCATTCTCCTGCCTCAGCCTCCCAAGTAGCTGGGACTACAGGCACCCGCCACCATGCCAGGCTAATTTTTTTGTATTTTTAGTAGAGACGGGGTTTCACCGTGTTATCCAGGATGGTCTCGATCTCCTGACCTCATGATCTGCCGCCTCAGCCTCCCAAAGTGCTGGGATTACAGGCATGAGCCACTGCGCCCAGTCTATAATTTTTAAAAAAGCAATTTTCATGTTGGGAGAAAAACTGTCATTTTAGAATATGCTAAGATATATTTTGAGGCCCTAAATAGACCTGAGACCCAGAGGGTGTAAAGTTTTCATCAAATACTCCTAAGAACTGAAAGTAACCACCAGCCCCACCTCTGTCTCAGCTGTCTTCCCACCTCGGCTTCTCCATCACTCACCCAAATTTGTTCCTTCATATAAGAACAAAAAAGAATTGGCCAGACACATTGGCTCACACCTGTAATCCCACAACTTTGGGAGGCCAAGCTGGGAGGATCACTTGAGCCCAGGAGTTTGAGACCAGCCTGGGCAACATAGTGAGACTCCAACTCTACTGAAAGAAAAATCGGCCAGGCACGGTGGCTCACGCCTGTAATCCCAGCACTTTGGGAGGCTGAAGTGGGTGGATCATGAAGTCAGGAGTTCAAGACCAGCCTGGCCAACACGGTGAAATCCCGTCTCTACTCAAAATACAAAAAAGTTAGCCAGGTGTGGTGGTGGGCACCTGTAATTCCAGCTACTCGGGAGGCTGAGGCAGAGAATTGCTTGAACCTGGGAGGCAGAGAGCCGAGATCATGCCTCTGCACTCCAGCCTGGGCAACAGAGCGAGACTCTGTCTCAAAAGAAAAAAGAAGAAGAAGAAAACAGCCAGGCATGGTGGCACATGCCTGTAGTCTCAGCTATTCACGAGACTGAAGCAGGAAGATGGCTTGAATCTAGGAGTTCAACATTGCAGTGCACTATAGTCAAGCCACTGTACTCCAACCTGGGCAACAGAGTGAGAGAAGAGGTGATTATCCTATAAAATACACAGTAACTCAGGACAGTACAGCCAAACCCTCCCAACAGAAGAAAACAGTTTTCAGCCATCAGTCATCATCTGGTAACATAATGTTTTGCAAAAGCTGGAATCTTGACTGAGTTTGTGTCTTTCTCTGCTTAACTGATTCCCAGAAGATAGTTTTTGGATGCTGTTTTCTCTTTCTCTTTTCCACTATATGTATGGATTACAGGAATGTAGAAATTCTTTTAAAATCTTTTAAGCATCTCTTGTGCCCCCTCCTCTATCTGTTGTGGGCATTTACAATGCATCCCATGAAAGAATATTCATTTGACAAATGTTGCTCAACATCTTCATAAGACAGAACAGCTCAGACTTTGGCATCAGGATACCTTTAAATCTTGACTTTGCTTTACAGGTTGCATATCTGAAAGATGTCCTGTGAGTGTTCTGAGCCTTTGTTTCCTAATCTGCAAAATGTGAACAGCACCCCACACCTCACAGATTGTTGTGAGGAATAACTGAGACAAATGGGTGTGATAGCTTTTATCTCATCCACACAAATTATAGTTAACATGTTTACTTGCCCTCTAGATTTTTAGCAAATTGAGGAGACGAATTATAGCTTCTTCATCTTTGTATCCCCAAGGCCCAGGACAATGCATGGTGATGATGAGGAAGAGGGGGAAGCAGGGAGATGGAAAGAGGATGGAAAAAATGACTGCCATTTGTACCAGGTGCTGTACTAAATGAATACTTTCATCAAAGCCTCTGACTTGTCTGTGTCCCCAGCTGTACCCAGGTTCAAGGGATTCTCCTGCCCCAGCCTCTAGAGTAGCTGGGATTACAGGCATGCGCCACCACGCCCTGCCAATTTTTGTATTTTATTTCATTTTATTTATTTTTTGAGACAGAGTCTCACTCTGTCTCCCAGGCTGGAGTGCAGTGGTGCGATCTCAGCTCACTGCAAGCTCTGCCTCCCAGCTTCACACCATTCTCCTGCCTCAGCCTCCCGAGTAGCTGGGACTACAGGCACCCGCCACCACGCCCGGCTAATTTTTTGTATTTTTAGTTGAGACGGGGTTTCACCCTGGATGAATTCATTCAGCCAGGATGGTCTCAATCTCCTGACTTTGTGATCTGCCCATCTCAGCCTCCCAAAATGCTGGGATTACAGGCATGAGCCATGGCACCTGGCCAAGACATTCTTCTTAATAGAAACAAAAGGTAG
Source organism: Nomascus leucogenys (assembly GCF_006542625.1). Classification (NCBI taxonomy): domain Eukaryota; kingdom Metazoa; phylum Chordata; class Mammalia; order Primates; family Hylobatidae; genus Nomascus; species Nomascus leucogenys. Next base: position 84,841,543 of record NC_044393.1, on the reverse strand, counting down.
TGGGGAGTCAGATGTTAATATTGAGCCATTGAAAAAACTGAAGCAAAAAGCTAAGTGTCTCACCCATCCTCAAGTCAATGGTAAAATGTCATTCTGTGCTCCATTTCCAGTTCCTAGCCAGTTTCCAACCAAGTGAGAAGAGAACAGAAAGTCCCTGGGGTGAGATGAGGAATAAACAGAAAGCTGCTGTGGCCTAAGACCAGCATAAGAACAAAAGAGACTATTTGCCGACCTCGGAGCACAGAGCTTCACTGCAAGGATAAGAGACTTTCCAAAATGGGAATGGAAAATTACAACCTGAGAATCCCACATTTTATCTAAAAAACCAAGGAGTGATTTGCTCGGTCAGGAGAACTCCCAAGAAGTGAATGGTGAGCACCTGTCTGGGGCCTCCCAAAGGTGTCTGTTCTCACAGGCACCTTCTGAGCCCAGATGGTGCTTGGTGATCACCATGGGTGTCAGTAGCACGTTCACTTTCCTGTCTTGATCAACAAATAGAGAAGAACTGCTTTGTTCCTCAGATGAGCCCATTGCTGCAATTCCAGCATGTGCTCAAGCTGTCCAAAGTTATTGTATCAGAATGCAAGTCACATTTTACTCCAAGGCTGGGGCTACTTTTCTTCTTACTGATGATAACAACAAAACAAAACAAAAAATAAGGATCGGAGAAAGTTACCAAGATCTTGTGAGTTTGTGCTATGGTTTAACTGAGTCCCCCAACAAGTATGCAATGCCTAATCCCCAGTGCAACAGTGTGGGGAGGTGGGGCCTAATGAGAGGTGATTAGGCCATGAAGGCTCCACCCTCATGAAGGAATTAATACTATTATTGTGGGAGTGCATTCATTATAAAAAGGTGAGTTCAGGCCAGGCATGGTGTAATCCCAGCACTTTGGGAGGCCGAGGTGGGCAGATCACCTGAGGTCAGGAGTTTGAGACCAGCCTGCCCAACATGGCAAAACCCTGTCTCTACTAAAAATACAAAAATTTAGCCAGACGTGGTGGTGGGTGCCTGTAATCCCAGCTACTCAGGAGGCTGAGGCAGGAGAAATGCTTGAATCCAGGAGGTGGAGGTTGCAGTAAGCTGAGATCATGACACTGCATTTCAGCCTGGGTGACAAGAGCGAAAGTCCATCTCAAAAAAAAAAAAAAAAAAAAATTGAGTTCAGTCCCCTTTCATCTCTCTCTCTTGCCCTCTTAGCCTTTCTGCCATCTGCCTTCATCAAGAAGGTCCTTGGCAGATGCTGGTCCTTTGATCTTGGGCTTCCCAACCTCCAGAATGATGAGCCAATAAATTTCTGCTCATTTTAAATTACCCAGTCTTGGGTATTCTATCATAGTGGCACAAATAAACTAAGACAATTTGCTTTATGGAAAAGAAACTCATTTGCTAAGAAAATGAAGGGGACTGGGTAGAATTAAGTACTGCTAATGAAATTTAGGATCAAGAGTGCCTGCATGTGCAATTCCTTCTCAGAACAATTAGCATCCCATTGATCGGGATGGTATCCCTTTGTCACAGATCAAACGCCAATGCCAGCAGCTCCTTCACAGATCTGTGCTAGTGTCACACTGCATTCAGGGGACTCTTTGTCAGCTGGTCTAACAAATGGTAAAACAACCTCAAATAAGGACAAACACTAAATCAAAGACCACCAAGGGGTCTTCCTGTGGTTCTGGAAAAGTGTTTTGCAGCTCCATTCTGCACTGTGGCCAGGATGAGCCACTGGGTATAAAGGACTATGCATCAGGGCTGGGACTAGGCTGAGCCAAGGTTTTTGCCTCAGACACAACATTTAAGAGGGCACCAAAAAACTCAGCCATCAGGATGACTGACACTCTAATTCAATATTTTTTAAAAGTCAAAATGAATGCAAAACAATCATGATAACAAAATGCCAATATTTTGAAGAAAGACAGAATCAATATTATTGATTTTTCTTGTTGCCTCAGGTTCCAATATGGCTCAATACATCACTGTTACTGATCCTGTCTTTCTTTACAATGTTGGGTGTTTTGCTCAGCATAGATTATTTTGCATTAATTTTAGATTTCATAAATAGTGCTTTAAAATGTTATTTATCTTGATTTCCAAAATTGTGGGTGCCCCATTACATTCTAGGCCTGAGGCAAGTGTCTTGCTCTCCCCCATATCCTTGTGTTCCTCTCTTTCCATGTTCTTTTCTTTGACAGCACCACCTCATTTACATTTCCTTTAGACTCTTATTGCTCCTCTGTTGTGTCTGTACAGAGGAAAGAGACCCAGAAGCTGGCATCTCTGGATAGTCAAAGTCATGCTTCTGCTTGCAAACCTTCCTGACGTTCCCTGGGCTCATGGCTTCCTATTTTCTAGACTTGTTTTATATGCCAGCTCCCCCTTGCTCTAATCCTGTCCTCACCTGGACCCTTTCAGCCTGTGACCCCACATTACCTTCATCAGGAGGCCCTGACAGCTCCCGGGCCAGCTGTTTTTTTTCCTCTTCTGGAGGAATTAATTCCTCATGATCCCCTGAGCTGTAATCTCATCAGGCTGGAATAACTTGACACTCCCATTTGTCTGAAACAGAAGTTGTTTGTCTTCCAAACCTCAGGGCTGGGGTTGTTGCGAATTCCACCCATTGGGCTCCTCTTAGAGGACTGTGGCCACTTCACCAGCTGCTCTGGCCTGCCTCTGAAGATTCCATTAACCAGCAGGAGAGGAAGAGCCTCCTGAGCTGAGTGAGTGAGCCCTGCAGGTGAGGAGGAGACTGGGGAGACCCAGGACACTGCTCTGGCTGAGAGCTTCCCTTCACCTGCAAGGTGAATCTGGCTCATATGTGCTGGCCCAGGGGCCAGGACAGAGCTCTGGATAGGATTCCAGCTAGCACAGAGGGGCCTTCAAAGCCCTGTAAACTCCACAGGAGGTGCCACTGTCAAGCAAGGACACTGGGTCTTGAGTGAATGGCCTCTCTATAGCTGCATGTGATACTGCCATTAGAAGCCTCACAGCACTGTTACAGTCCGTGGAGCATCAAGTGAGGTGTAAGAAAAACTGGGGCCAAGTCCAGCCCTACCTTTAGCAACTGTGCAACCTCAGGCCCTTTAGGTCTCATCAGCCTGATCTCCACGATGGAAATAATAACTAGAGGATGGCTACGACAGTAAAATGAGGTAATTATTGCAGAAATGTTTGAAAACTCTGTAGCACCAAATAAATATGACATTTAATTTTGATAGTTTCTAACCAAAATTCATTACGAGGCACTTTTCCACATGAAACGCAAAGAGAGCTTGCCTCCTTATGATACGTAAGGTCTTAGCACCAGACTTACGCTGGGGTGGTGCAGACGCCACAGGAAGCACAAAGACGTAAGGACCCAGCCCTGTTTATTACACCCTTTTGCTTGCTGAGTAAGGAGAGGTCTGAGAGCCACATGACAGGAGAAACACCATGATCCAGCATGCCTTGGGGGAGCTGTGGGGTGGGGGCATACAACAGGAACAAGGCCAAACCAGCATCTCTTCCAGACTCACCCTCATAGAAAAGAAGGGGATTCGAGAGCATCTTGAATAGAGAACAGGATGAAGGCCCAGTGAGTAGTGGTTCCATGGAGCTAAAGATGACCAGAAAGTTCCCATGTGGCAGGGAGCTGTAGCACATGAGAGCATATAACTCTGCAGTACATGAGACCAAATGTCATAGATATTATTTCTTTTTTGGCTACTCAGCAATTGAATCCCACTGGAGCACATTTCCTTCTGCTCCTAAGTAGAAAGCAGATCTCTTCCCACTAGAGATCCTGAAAAAAGCCAAACAGTCTTTTCCCCAGCCTCCCTTGCAGCTATGCCCAGGCAAAGGGCTGAAACTCATGCATCCTGGACAATCAGGCCTTAGGAAAGTCCTTCAGGTCTCCACACACAAAGAAAAGAGGCAGAGCATCCCTAGGGCATCACAACAGCAGCCATGGCAGCAGCTTTGAATGTCTAGGAGTAGGGACATCCAGTGCCCTGGGCCAGCAGCAGAGGTGGTACAAACAGAGGTGTCCAGTGTCCAGCAATGGCAAGAGCAATTGCAGGGGCCTCTTGCAGGCTGTTTTTTTTGGAATGTGATTTGGGTTTTAGTCCTAGTTGATGCCTAGTTTCTTATTCATGCCTGATTTCCAAACCTGGTTCTATGGCCTTCTGTTATGGACTGAATGTTTGTGTTCCCCCTAAATTCATATATTGGAGCCCTAACCCCTAATATGATGGTATTTGGAGGTGGGGCCTTTGAGAGGTAATAGATTAGGGCATGAAGGTGGGGTCCTGATATGGTTTGGCTGTGTCCCCATCCAAATCTCATCTTAAATTGTAGCTCCCATAATTCCCACATGTTGTGGGAGGGACCCAGTGGGAGATAATTGAATCAGGAGGTGGTTTCCCCCATACTGTTCTCATGGTAGTGAATAAGTCTCACGAGATCTGATGGTTTTTTAAGAAGAAAGCCCTTTCGCTTGGTTCTCATTCTGTGCCTTGCCTGCCACCATGTAAGACATATCTTTCACCTTCCACCATGATTGTGAGGCCTTCCCAGCCACGTGGATCTGTGAATCCATTAAACCGCTTTTTCTTTATAAATTACCCAGTCTCAGGTATGTCTTTATCAGCAGCATGAAAACAGACTAATACAGGCCCTCATGATGGGATTAGTGCCTTATGAGAAGAGGAAGATGGAGAGTCTCTCTCTCTCTGTCTTCCTCTCTCCTCCCCTCTTCTCTCCTCTCCACAAGCACACACCAAGGAAAGGCCATATGAGCACACAGTGACAAGGCAGCTGTGTCTACAAACCAGGAAGAGAGCCCTCGCCAAGGACCAAATCTGACAGCACCTGGATCTTGGACTTCTCAGCCTCCGGAACTGTAAGAAATAAATATCTGTGGTTTAAGCCACCCAGTCTATGGTATTTTGTTACAACAGCCTAAGCTAAGATACCTTCCTAGGGTTTCCTTAATCTAGTTACTCTCCATTCAATAAATCTCTTTACTATTTACATAAGCAGAGGTAGTATCTGTTGTTTGCCTAGAAGAATTCTGGGTGACACATCAAGTCAAAAAAGCATCACAAACCCACATTCCTGACACCTGACATGTATCTCTAGGACACCCTGGCCTTTGGGTACCAACACAGGTTTTCAGGGTCCCCGGAGCAGTGGCTTGGGGCATTGTTACAAGGAATGTGCTCTACTGCTGGAATCACACATGGCAAGGTATGAATCTCCCTGCAGGGGAGGAATAAAATAACAAATATCAAGTCCATGTCAGAAGTTCAAAAAAATCACATAGCCGGGTGCGGTGGCTAGTGCCTGTAATCCCAGCATTTTGGCAAGCTGAGGTGGGTGGATCACTTGAGCTCAGGAGTCTGAGACCAGCCTGAAGGAAATAGTGAAATCCTGTTTCTACCGAAAAATATAAAAACTAACCAAATGTGGTAGCGCACACCTGGAATACCAGCTACTCGGGAGGCTGAGGTGGCAGGATCTCTTGAGTGTGGGAGGTGGAGGTTGCAGTGAGCCAAGATCATGCCACTGCACTCCAGCCTGGCTGATAGAGCAAAACCCTGTCTCAAAAAAATACAGCATAATTTGGTTTTATGTTTCAGTGGCCTTTGTCTTAATAAAATAATTCTATATGGTGACTTCAGCCGTAACCTGGATAACTTTTACAAGTTAAAATGGACCCCTGGTACATGCTACCTTAGTGAATAAATGAGAACTTGGCTTGCTAATTTAGAAGGGCTTCCAACTCCTGAATTAGAAAAATGCTAAAAACTTCTGGCCATGGAACAGAAGGAAGTTTCAGAAGAAAAGGCCTAGTCCCAAGCTAGCCAGCTCCTCAATGCTAGTCATAGTCCTAGTGGTACACACTGGTTAGGTAAATTCATCCTCTTCACCACCTCTCAACCTCACTGTACACAGGGTGGACTAATGAAAATGGCATCATTTATTTTAAGAAAATAGCATTAAATCAATATATAGTCACAGAATTCTGAAACTGGAGACATTAGTGTTCTCATAAACACTTAACTACCAGGCAGGGTGTGGCGACTCATTCCTGAAATCCCAGCACTTTGGGAGGCTGAGGCAGGCAGATCCCTTGAGCCCAGGAGTTTGAGAACAGCCTGGGAAACATAGGGAGACCCCATCTCTATAAAAAACTTAAAAAAAAACTTAACCAGCTCTCAAAGAAAAAAAAAAATGAAGGCATGCACATCTATTTGTAAGATTATAAATTTACTGATATAAGGGATGTGTGACACAATTTACAAATAATAAAATACATGATAATCTTTACTGGAGATCCCGTAGAATCAATTGATTCTCCCAGAATGCTTTCATTGATTTTTGCTGAAGCCTTGTATCTTTTACTAAACAATGGCTGCAATTTAACCATGATTTGACAAATGGAGTTGCATCTCACAGTTAACTGTTTACATCTGATGAGAGGTACCGATGGTGGTAGTGGCAGCCTGTCTGAAGCAGCCATTGCCATGACACCGGCTGCAGTGGGGTACAGGAGCAGGCCATGGGTCCTCAGGTGCAGATGCCGAGGTGGGCAGTCCCCAGAGCCTGTCCCTGGGAGTCCCCCTGAACCCACCACCCTGGGAGTCCCCCTGAACCCACCACCCTGGGAATCTGCCCCTGGGAGCCGCTGCCATGGGGCCAGGCTGAGCCATCCACCAGCGGGAGAGCAGTCAGTTGGGCACAGAGGAGCTGGCAAAGAGGGGCCCCAAGGGAGAGCTGGGCCCAGAGCAGTGCCCTGCTTGCACATGGAGCATGGGACCAGATTTGAAATGTGGAGCTGAGAGGCCCAGGGTGGGAAGTGGGAGAGGCACCCACTTTGAGGACCTGGCCAGTGACATGGCCACCACACCCACCCCACTGACAGTGCCAAGTCCCTGCACCTCAGGAAGAGGGTCTGCAAGGGTCCGCCTGAGGCCATGTCCCCAGGATCCATCCCTCACTGAGGTGACTGCTGAGTCTGACGCTCTCAATGACCGGGTCTAGGGCCCAAAATCTATTCCCAGAGGTGCCCCCCTGGGGCAGGCAGGACCACAAGCTGGGCAAAGGGGAGCTCTGGGCCACCCCTGAGCACCAGGGCCACCGGAAGAACTCACAGCAGCATTGCCTCTGACCTGAATGCTGGCCCAGGCCCAGTGAGGACCTGGAACCCCCACCCCAGGCTGCAAGGAGGTATAGCCAGGGCTGCATGCTCCATGAGCTGGCAGGAGCCAGGGAAAACTGGGATCCTCACCCCTTCCAAGTTGGCAGGGCAGGAGCTCCCCAGGTGCAGCTGCAGCCACCCTGCCATGACTGCAGACCTGGGCATCTCAGCACCCTTGAGGGCCTAGGAAAGTCCTCCTGCCCCCAACAGTCTCAAAAGTTCCTGCTCCCACTGCCTGGCTTCTCTCCACTGTCAGTGCCCACTCCAATCTCAAAGCAAAGTAGGAGCCAAGCCCAGGCACTGTAGCAGCCCAGCTGGGTGTGCACATGTTCAGGGCAGCACTGACACACCACCCCTCCTGCCACTGAAGCCCTCTCTGGACTTTAGGCACCAATAAGCGTGGGAGGGAGGCTGATGGTAAGCTGAGGACAGCCGGGCTCCGGCCTGCAGGTGCCCGTTGGCATGAACAGCCTGGATGCCACGAACAGTGGCAGGAGGCAGACAGGCTCCTGGGTGGAAGCGGGTGGGTCCCAGGTGAGGACCCACTTTCAAGCCAAGGAGGGCCTGAAGCCCAGGGGCTGGGCTGCCAGCACCTGGTTTGTCCCCACAAACCAGAGGGGAACTTGTGGTGCTTTTCCCAGGGCCCACCCATGGCCACTCATGGATAAATCAGCATGCACTTCCTCCAATCTGAGGCCCATAAAAACCTCAGACTCAGCCAGATTTGAGGAGAGGACAGAGAGATGATGGATAACTGGCTGCAGAGGGGAGCTACCCTCTCTGCTGAGAGCTGAACACTCACTGGGACACCCTGGTTATAGAGAGGAGCTATCCACTGTGGGTCTCCTCTGAGCTGTTCTATTGTTCAACAAAGCTCCTCTTCATCCTGCTCACCCTCCACTTTTCTGTGTACCTCATTCTTCCTGGACGCTGGACAAGAACTCAGGACCCATCTAATGGCAGAGCTAAAAGAGGTGTAACACAGACATAGCTGAAATATGCCCTTTGCTCACCACTTTGTAGGCAACAAGAAGAGAGAAGAGAGAAGGAGAGAAGAGCTGCAGCCCTTCAGGGAGCCCAGACCTAAGAGATCCCTGAGCCAGGGCTGTGACACCCTTTTTAGGGCTCTGCGGTTCCTGGCATCTCCAAGCTTCCAGATGCCACCACATTCCCTGGTGTCAGCCATGGAAGTTGCTTAAAGTATGCCTGGTCTAGCTGCAGCCTTGCAGGGCGCTGGTGCCCATGTCAGCACCTAGAGCTGCCTGCCCCACTGCAGCTGGCATGGCTGGCTGTGCGCAGTGGCCAGACCCCACGCTCATTCACACACCCCTCACTGCTCCTGCCTGGCTCACCCTTGGCAGGTGCAGGATCCAGGCCAGTAGCATGAGCTGAGCGCAGCCTGCCAGGCTGAGTGGGTGTTACAAGCCCAGCAGGCCAGAGCAAAACTTGGGCAAAGGCAACAGAGGTTTCTGGCTGGCAAAGCAACACCCCAAGGATCCAATAACAGTGATAACCCCACTCTTGTACAAATTATGTTCACTGAATTGAATCTTTTTTTTAGCTTCAGCACTGGTCATGACAGATTTTTAAGTTTAATCTGAATGATTCACATTTTCCCCTTTTCTTGCTTAAGTCTAGATGGCCAACAAAACAATAAATCAAGCACTGATTTGCCAATTCTGTGGTGCACGTAGTCCTACCGTGGTCAATTTCAAGCCGCCGGCGTGAAGTCACTTCTCACATAGTTGAGAAGAGGTACGCCGTAGCACAATTGCATAGTATTTCCACCATATAGACACAAGAGATGTAAAAATCCTCTAAAGCAGAAACAAAATGTAGGGAATTAATTAGGCAGGAATGTGTTTTGAGTATCTATGACCTTTGTAATAAATATATTTAATTGTAAATTTATCTAATTTTTAATAATGGCTATATTTAACAAACAGCTTGGAAAATTCCTAAAAACTTATCACCTCTCTCATGCTGTGTGAGCTCACTCCAGTACACCGGTGGTTGGAGGAGACCAGGAGGGAGAGAGAGAGTCACATCTCCTTATCCATGTAAACAAAACATTTGGAGGTGGGAGGTATGGATGGTGGAGATTTGGATCAGGCAATCTCACTGCCCCACAAAGATATCCTGTGCACTCCCCGTGTATAACCATGTAACTAAACTGCACATTCTGCACATGTATCCTAAAACTTAAATTAACAAAAAAAAGAAAAGAAAGATATCCTGTGTACTCCCAAGTACTATCACTATGGGTATTAAAAAGCATGAAGTCTAAATTCTAGTGTGTCACTGGCATGAAGCTTTCCAACTCCTCACTGTCTGTGGACTGACCTATTTTCAGACCCCCCAAAATGCTGATTTATTCTCCAGTTGTCGACTCTGGCTACTGGTTGCACAGACCTCACTCTATCCCTACAGACACACCCCTGGCTTTGACAGCATTTCCCATAACTCTGCAGGTCTTGAAAGAATGACACAGCTGAGGATCATTTTGAAGACAATTAAGGCTAATGAGCTGACTCAGCAAAGGCAGCCTAAAGGCAGGAAATGGCTTTGGCTAGAGGATTGGTTTGCCTTGGTAGAGACCAGTGAGGAAGTAAAATGGGAGATCTCATTTACTAGCAAAAACAAGGATTTGCTTGACCAAGTCTTGACCTTGGCTGAATAAGACAGTGTATGTCCACTGAGGCTGTGGGGAATCAGGTGCTTTTCTATACAGCCAGTAGGAGTGTAAATTGTTACAGCCTCTATGGGCAGCAATTTGACATTAAATCTCACAGATTTAAATGCACATTCCCTTTGACTCAGATGCTCAAAGATTCATTACAGCATCATTTGTGTTAATAATAACACTGAATTCGAGGCAAACTCTAAGTCTGTTAGAGGGTGGCTTGCCAAATTTATAAATGACAATAAATCTGGCAAATGAATACTATTAAACCACTAAGAAAAATGGCAGTTCTTTATTACCTATTGTTGAACAACCTCAAAGATATACTGTTAAGAGAAAAAAGCAAGGAGAAGAACACTGTGTATAGTATGCAACCATGTGTATATTTTAAATAATAGATTTATATACTGAAACATGCATAAAATAACTTTGAAAAGATATACAGAGAAACTGGTCACAGTTTCCGTCTAAAGAAAAAAAACTGATGGAGGCCAAGCCTGGAGAAAGACTTTCTTATGGACATATCCCTTTAAGACATTTTAACTTTGTATCACATATTAGCTCTTTTTAAATATAAAATAAAGTATTTTCAAAAGAACAACAGCAACTACACTTGCTTATTAGAGACCAATGGGCGAAGTGAAGTGGTCTATACCAAGCCACAGTTGTTAATCGAAATCCTGAGCCACTTTTAGTTTATCTCTAGTCAAATTTTAAATGAGCTCCTTCACTCTAGTTTGCATGGAACTGTCCTAGTTTTAGCACGGAAATGCTCATGTCCAGGGAAACCCCTCAGTGCAGGCAAACTGGAATGGTTGGTGAATCAGCATCAAATATAATACATGGTGCTGTTTCTTCTAAAGCCAGATGTGAAATAAGAAGAAATATAGGCCAGGCACAGTGGCTCATGCCTGTATTTCCAGCAATTTTGGAGGCCAAGGGAGGAGTATCACTTCAATTCAGGAGTTTGAGACCGGCCTGGGCAACATGGTGAGACCCCATCTCTACAAAAGAATAAAAAAATTAGCCAGGCATGGTGGCATATGCCTGTAGTCCCAGCTACTTGGGAGGCTGAGGCGGGAGGATGGCTTGAGCCCAGGAGATCAAGGCTTCAATGAGCCATGATCACATCACTGTACTCTAGCTTGGATGACAGAGCGAGACCCTGTCTTGAAAAGAAAAGAAAAGATGGAAAAAGAACAGGAAAAAGACACATGGATCTCCTAAAACCTTGCAGATAGGGATGCTAGGAGGATATTTTGTATTTGATCTTTGATCCCCATTCCTGAAACAGAGCTCCTGAATACCTCCAAGTTGAGGTATAGGCGGTATTTAGGAGCTGTGTGTCAGGAATATGGATCAATAGGAGTAACTGGAGCATCTTTGGTTCAAATGAGGTGACTCTTGGTGGGGCTTTTGGATGGGGGCTGCTGCCCAGGAAGACCAAGACGTGACTAGAAGCTTGGAACTTTCAGCCTCATCCCCCTGTTCTCCAGAGAAGGAAGAGGGGCTGGAAATGATGTTAATAATTGATCATGCCTACATGATACAGCCCCATAAAAACCCCTAAACTATGGAGTTCTGAGAGCCTCTGGGTTGCCTAACACATCCACATGGGTGTGCACCCCAAATCTACAGAGACAGAAGCCCCTGACCCTTCAGGAGCTCAGGACCCTTCCAGATCTCATGCTATGTATCTGTTCATCTGGCTTTCATCTGTATCCTTTTACAAATCGTTTATTAACATAATAAACTGGTAAACACGTTTCCCTAACTTCTAGGAGCCTTCCTAGCAAAGTAAGCAAACCCAAGAAAGGGGTGATGGAAACCCCAACTTATAGCTCATTAGTCACAAGTATAGGTGATATGTGACAACCTACTACTTGTAATTGACATCTAAAGAGGGTACAGGCTTGTGGGACTGAGCCCTTAACTTGTAGGATCTGACTCTAACTCCATGTAGGCAGAGTCAGAATTTATTGAATTATGGGACACCCAACTAGTATCCAGAGAGTTGGAGAATTGCATTGTGTGGAAAAAACCAATACATCTGGTCATAGAAGTGTTCTATGTTGAGTGCGAGAGTAGCAAACGCCTTTGGTTTTTCCCGTCTCTTACACCAGGATTTATGGGTCCATAAATCAAGAGGTAGAAATGGGAGTGGCACAACTAAATATCACTCCTAGTGACTCACTGGCAAAAGTTTTGCCTTCTATTCCCATGATTTTATGCTCTGCTGGCCTAGAGATCTTATTTCCAGAGGGAGGAATTCTTCCACCAGGAGACACACAATGATTCCATTGAAATGGAAGTTAAGACTGCTGCCCAGACACTTTGGGCTCCTCATGCCTCTGAATCAACAGGCAAAAAAGGGAGTTATAGGAGTTACGGTGCTGGCAGGGGTGATTGCTCCTGACTACCAAGGGGAAATTGGACTACAGCTCCACAACTGAGGTAAGGAAGAGTGTGGCTGGAATACAGGAGACCCCTTAGGGCATCTCTTAGTATTATCATGCCCTGTGATTAGGTCGATGGAAATCCTAATCCAGGCAGGACTGCTAATGGCCAGACCCTTCAGGAATGAGGATTTGGGTCACTCCACCAGGTAAAGAATCAAGCCAGTTGAAGTGCTTGCTGAACACAAAGGGAATATAGAGTGGGCAGAGGAAGAAAGTAGTTATAAATACCAGCTATGACCATGTGACAAGTTACAGACTGAGGACTGTAATTATCATGCGTTTCCTCCACATGTTGCTGTGAATCCATTTGTTTCTGTGTATCTCTTTTTTCCTCTTATTCCCTTACCATATAACATAAGATATATTGACTTTATATCATAGTATTTAAGTATTGTTAATTTTACATCATAGTAGTCACGCACCACATAACATTTCAGTCAATGACAGACCTCATATATGACGGTAGTCTCATAAGATTATAATGAAACTAAACATTTCTTATCACCTAGTGACACTGTAGCTGTTCTAACAGCAAAGTGCAATGCATTACTCACGTGTTTGTGGTGATACTGGTGTAAACAGCCTACTGTGCTGCCAACTGTGTAAAAATAAAAACAAAGATAAACAGCTGGGACCTAATTAAACTAAAGAGCTTTTGCACAGCAAAAGGAAAAGTCAGCAAACAGACAACCCACCACAGAGTGGGAGAAAATCTTCACAATCTATACATTTGACAAAAGACTAATATCCAGAATCCACAACAAACTGAAATCAGTAAGAAAAAAACAAGCAATCCCATCAAAAAGTGGGCTAAGGACATGAATAGACAATTCTCAGAAGAAGACATACAAATGGCCCACAAACATGAAAAAATGCTCAACATCACTAATGATCAGGGAAATGCAAATCAAAACCACAATGTGATACTATCTTACTCCTGCAAGAATGGCCATAATCAAACAAACAAAATACAGTAGATGTTGGCACAGATGCGGCAATCAGGGAACACTTCTGCACTGCTGGTGGGAATGTAAACTAGTACAGCCACTATGGAAAACAGTGTGGAGACTCCTTAAAGAACTAAAAATAGAACTACTGTTTGATCCAGCAATCCCACTACTGGGAATCTACTCAGAGGAAAAGAAGTCATTATCTGAAAGAGATACTTGTACACGCATGTTTATAGCAGCATGATTTACAATTGCAAAATTGTGGAACCAACCCAAATGCCCAACAATCAATGAGTAGATAAAGAAACTGTGGTATATATATGCACGATGGAATACTACGCAGCCATAAAAAGGAATGAATTAACAACATTTGCAGTGACCTGTATGAGATAGGAGATTATTATTCTAAGTGAAGTAACTCAGGAATGGAAAACCAAACATTGTATGTTCTCACTGATATGTGGGAGCTAAGCTATGAGGACACAAAGGCACACCATAGACTGTGGGGACTTGCGGGGAAGAGTGGGAGCGGGGCGAGGGATAAAAGACTACAACTGTGGTGCAGTGTATACTGCTTGGGTGATGGGAGAACCAAAATCTCAGAAATCACCACTAAAGAACTTACTCATGTAACCAAATACCACCTGTACCCCAAGAATTTATGGAAAAATAGATAAAATTTAAAAAACAAAACATATAGCACATATAATTATGTACAATATATAAGACTTAATACTAAACAACTATAAACAACTATGTTAGTGGTTTATGTATTTATTAGACTATTTTTTATCTTTATTTTAGAGTATACTCCTTCTATTTATATTTTTTTTAAAAAGTTAACTATTAAACAGCCTCAGGCAGGTCCTTCAGGAGGTATTCCAGAAGGCATTATCGTCAGAGGAGATGACAGCTCCATGTATGTTATTGCCCCTGAAGACCCTCCAGTGGGACAAGATGTGAAGGTGGAAGACAGTGATATTGATCCCGACCTTGCGTAGGCCTAGTCTAGGGTGTATATTTGTGTCGTAGTTTTTAACAAAAAAAGTTTTAAAAGTTAAAAAAATTGTAATATTAAAAAAAAAAGCTTATCAAACAACGATGTAAAGAAAAAAAATCAGCCTGGGCAACACAGTGAGAACTTGTCTCCAAAATTTTTTTTAAATTAGCTGGGCATGGTGATATACACCTGCGTCCTAGCTACTTAGGAGGCTGAGGCAGGAGGATTGCACCAGCCCAGGAGTTTGAGACTACAGTGAGATACAATTGTGCCATTGCACTCCAGCCTGGGAGACAAAGCGAGACCCCATCTCTAAATAAAAAAGAAAAAAAAGAAAGAAAATATTTTTGTACAACTGTACAAAGCATGTTTTAAGCTAAGTGTTATTTAAAGAGTCCAAAAGTTTTTTAAAATTTAAAAGTTTATAAAGTAAAAAGATTACAATAAGCTAAGGTTAATTTATTATTGAAGAAACAAATGTTTTTCTGAATTATAGTGTAGCTGAAGCATACAGTACTTATAAAGTTGTGGCATTATACGGTAATGTTCTAGAGCTTCATATTCGCTGACCACTTACTCAATGACTCACCCAGAGCAACTTCCTGCCCTGCAAGCTTCGTTCTTGGGAAGTGTCCTACATAGGTGTACCATTTTTAAATCTTTTATGCCATATTTTTACTGTACTGATTCTATATTTAGAAATATTTAGATACACAAATACTTTTCACTGGGTTAGAGTTGCCTACAGTATTCAATACAATAACCTGACGTACAGGTTTGTAGCCTAGGAGCAGTAGGCTATCCCAGAACCTAGGTGTGTAGTAAGCTATAGCACCTAGGTTTGTGTAAGCACACTCTATGACGCTCACACATGATGAAGTCACCTCACGCATTTCTCAGAATGCATCTCCATTGTTAAGTGACACATGACTCTAAGTTACAGGATATAGGGAGCAAACATCACACAAAGACTTTTCCTCCTCTTCCGGGGAAGGGGTTAGTGTATTTTCAGTTGTACACAGGATGGGTGTGTATCATGTTAGATGGAATGATGGCCTTTTATATTGTCTTTATTTGGATATTAAGTATGGTTTAAGGAGATGCGATGGATGCCAAGTTGACAAGGGGTGGACTTACGATAGCTAATTTTATGTGTCAGCTTGGCTGGGCCAACAACACCCAGATTAAACATTATTTCTAGGTGTGTCTGTGAGGGGGTTTCGGGTTGAGGTTACTGTCTGAATTTGTGAACTCAATAAAGCAGATGGGCCTTCCCCACGGTGGGTGGGAGTCATCCAGTCTGTTAAGGGCCCAAATAGGACAAAAGGCAGAAGAAAGTGAAATTTGCCCCTTTTGCTTCCTGCCCGCCTGCCTGAGCTGGGACATCCTTCTCCTGCCCTTGCACTGGGATGCACACCATCTGCCCCTTAACTCTCAGGCCTAAGGTCTTAGACGGCATTACACCACTGGCTGTCCTGGGCCTCCAGCTTGCAGGTGGCAGACGTAGGAATTCATAGCCTCCATAATCAAGCCAATTCACAGTAAGTCTCCTCAGATATGCATATCCTCTTGTCTCTGCTTCTCTGGAGAACCCTGGCTATTACAGTTTGTCATGCTATTCCTGTCACCAAACCCATGTGGTACCCTCAGGTGAGCTCACTCTCATGGGCTCCTTCTTCCTGTCCCCCAGTGGTGCCTCCCACTGGCCAAATCCACCCAGACGCCAGAGGGCAGGGAGATCTTGGCTGTAGTTCCAGCAGGCCAGCCTCCTGGGTACAGCAAAGGGGAAAAGAGCAGAAAACAGCTCTGGAGGGACCCAAAGTAGACATCCTGGGGCCCCACCTTCTAAAGAGTTCTCCCTTTGGTGACTTGGCTCAAGAGCAATAAGTGAGGACGATGAGACCGGGGATCTGGCCTCAACTCCCCATTCCGCTACCTTCAATCCATCCTTTCCATTGTCTGGGCCTCAATTTTCCCATTTGTAAAATGAAGAGGGGGAAAGTGGGTACCTGTCACCACCTTGGGTGCCTCACTCACCTCCTAGGCTCTTGGAGAGGGGTTCACTACCCAGCCAGCCATGACACAAGATCTCACATACCTGCACGGTGGTCTCTGAAGAAGACAGAAACCCCCTCGACTCTCAGTGCAGACTGATTTCACAGATCTGAGCTGTAAGTTTCTACCCAGAAAGCTACTGGTTCTATTTCAGGATCCAGGTGAAAGTTGTCTTCCCTTAAAGCAGCATTTCTCCACATAGAGAATTAGCTCATAATGTCAATCATGGGCCCCACCATCACAGATTCTAATTCAAGATACCTGTCGTAGGAATTCCATGCAGGTTCTCCTTGTACCACAGTTTGAAACCTACTGACTTAATGGACAATGGGTTGCATCATACTCTTACATAATAGTGTAAGAATTTTTATGTTCATTTCCTCCTTAATGAAAACAAGCTATTATTCTGTAATGGTTATTTTTTAAAAACAACAATAAGAGTTTTGGGCATTCAATCCAGTTAATGCACTGCAGCATAGAACTGCTTGCTAAGTAGTAAAATTGCTTTTCAAAACATGATCAAACATCAGTCTAATCAGCCAGGTGTTAGGCTCTCAATCACAAGCCTCAAAACACATAATCAAGTAACAGTAAGCAGGTGTTTTAAGTGAAGATTGAGATAAACAGTTGCCTTTGTGGTTATTGAGGAGGTTTTGCAACATTAAAATGGAGTACCTCGCACTCAAGCAAGCCAATTTCAGAAGCTTCTCAGCTGAACAAATCCGTGCAATAATTAGCACAGGACATTTTAAGTAGATGGCAGTTTAAAAGCTTTGAATCTTACTGAGGAAATCTGTTTTGTTTCCTTTATTCCCAACTGTCTTCAAGATTTTGCCCTGATAGATACTGACTCTTTGAAAAAAGTCACTAGACCACATTTCACTTTTTTTAGATGGAAGATTTTGATCCCTTTGAAGAAAATTGCATTCAGATCATATACATACATTCAATATCACAATGCCAGGGTCTCACCCCACCAATCTTTCCAATGTGACAAGACTAGGACTGGGAGTTCTGAAGTAAAGCCCAAGTTCCACTTTAGAAATTACTTTTCATTCTCCCAAGTATTCAAAATGGCTTCTCAGTGGCCCAATAAATAATACCACATAACTCCATGAAAAATCACTGAAAGATCGAGGGGACAATGTAAGGTGACCATCCTCAGCAGAAGTGCTCATTTTAAGAGCCAATATTAATATTGTTATAACAGAATCGGTCCAATGGGATTGAGCTGTATCAGTCACAAAATGTAACAAAATGATGAGTTGCTTTCAGTTGCAGTGGACTTCCAGCTTGCAAGTCACATAACCTGAGCACACCCAGATGAACCAAGCCTGCCCAATTCGTGACCCTGTAGGTGGCCAGAGTGAAAACATCAACCACATCTGGAACCTAAGTACTCAGATTGAAGAAGGAGGATCAAATTAAGAAGAGAAGGGTGCCCTGTTTTGTTGCATTACAGACTTAAAAGGCAAGGACACCTCACCACCTCTTTGCATGGCCCAATCAGATCATGCCTCGTTGCATTTTCCTATGTCTCTGATTGTTATTCCTTGTGTATAAAACCTGCTTTCAGACCCCAGCTTGGGGAGATGAATTTAAGTGTTGCCTCCAATTTCCTTGCCAGTTGACCTTGCAATAAAGTTTTTTCTTTTCTCAAAAGCCTGTGCCATAGTATTGGCTTCTATGCACGTTAAGAGGAAAGCCCATGTCTCAGTAACAATAAGACTGGCCTGTCACTTAGGTTTATTCGAGTTCACCCATATGATTTATCTTAGCGAATGCTAAGAAGGGTTCCCTGCTTAAAACTGTAGCTCATAAATTTCTACTAGTTTCCTTTGATTGTGAATAGCAGTTTAGTTTTGAGAGAATTTGGTTTTGGGGGAGGGGTTTGTTGTTGTTTTTGTTTTTTTGAGATAGGGTCTCACTCTGTCGCCCAGACTGGAGTGTGGTGGTACTATCTCAGCTCACTGCAACCTCCGCCTCCCAGGCTCAAGCAATTCTCCTGCCTCAGCCTCCCAAGTAGCTAGGATTAGAGGTGTGCAGCACCACACCTGGCTAATTTTTTTTGTATTTTTAGTAGAGACAGGGTTTCACCATGTTGGCCAGGCTGGTCTTGAACTCCTCAAATGATCCACCCGCCTAAGCCTCCCAAAGTGCTGGGATTACAGGCATGAGCCACCGCACCTGGCCTTGAGAGAATTTCTTATGCTTCACTTTCTATTTCTCTTCCCTTTCCCCCTGGCCTTGTATTGCCATCAAAATATTAGTTTCCATTCTTATAATTTTCTCTCTCTAGTTAAAGGAGCTGTTATAGCATTTGCTCATACATGATACCAACTAAACAGAGTCCCAGTTGCCCTTGCCATTCAATAGATACAGAGGTTTGTGACATAGAAAAATTTCATTCTCGGGCAGGCGAGGTGGCTCACACCTGTAATCCCAGCACTTTGGGAGGCTGAGGTGGGCAGATCACGAGGTCAGGAGATCGAACCATCCTGGTTAACACGGTGAAATGCCCTCTCTACTAAAAAATACAAAAAATTAGCCGGGCGTGGTGGCGGGTGCCTGTAGTCCCAGCTACTCGGGAGGCTGAGGCAGGAGAATGGCGTGAACCTGGGAGGCAGAGCTTGCATTGAGCCAAGATCATGCCACTGCACTCCAGCCTGAGCAACAGAGCAAGACTCCTCCCCCCCCCCCAAAAAAAAGAAAAATTTCATTCTCAATTGTACATATCAATATTCTCCTCTGAAACAAAATTGAGAGAGTCTAACCAGGTCTGAACCAACCAGAGGTTCTGAGATTGTGGCTTCTGAAAATGAATAAGCCCAAAGAACTTCATTCTTCCCTGTCACCAGTCCCTGAAACCTGTCAGTAATTGCAGAACCACATTAGGACTTCTCTTTCCTATCATCTTCCTCTTTTGAGCTGTGGGATTCAACTGGGTGCTGCTTAGTGTGTAGTTAGGCCTTTTATGTCTCGGGACATTCAAACCTGAAGTTTGAGTCTATTTGCAAAGATAAAAATTTTCCACTCTAACGCAGGGAGTCTGGCTATCTTTGGGCTTTTCTGATCTTCCTTTGTCATGTAACACCCTTCTTTCTTTGGTCTATGTACATCTCATCTTTTCTCTCCCGACAGCCCAGGAAGCATTAACCTAGACTTTTCCTGATGCAGAGGGAACTCATCAGCCCTTTCAGCAGCCTACACCATTGGAGTGGGTTTTACAACCTTCAGCTGGGCTGAAAATTCCCTCAGAATTTCATCATACAAATGATTCAGAACAATTCAATCGAGATTTTTCCTCTTCACTGTGCTTCAGCAAACCTCTGACCTCTTCTTTCATGGAGAAAATAGAAATCCTCAGATGGAAGCTCTATCCATTTTTTGCCTGCCTCCTCTAATCTAAAAATTGCTTTCTACCATCCCTTCTGCCCCAGTGGAATAGAGGCCCCTACTTCCCTCTAGGCCAATTCCTTCACCAATTTTCAGACAGCAGCTTCATCAGCCTCTGTCTCCTGCATCTTCAGCTTCCCCCTCTTTGTTGGTGCTGGCTCATCACCATGTGCATATAGCAGAATGTTAAGTAAGAAGCTGAGACCAAGGCACCAAGATGTAATAACTGCTGCATTCCAAAGGGTGTTTTTACACCTGATAGACCAGGTGTGAAATTTCAGAACAGCACAACCAAGAACCAGTATTATGACTTTTAAATTCTCTCATTCACATGGAGGACAAAAAGGGTCCAAGGAGGGGGACTGAGAGAGGATTTTTGAGCAGAGCCATTAGCATGCTGTGTGTCTCATCCCCAAAGGACAGAAGGATGAAAGGGATGTCTGCCCTCACCTCAAGCCGGGAGAAAGCTTTAATGGGACCGCTTGGCAAGATTAATATGTGCCCCCTGCATTTGGGGGGCTGGAGGGACTGGGATCTAGAACTTGCCTGAGAAGGTCAGAGCAGCCTGTGGCCGCAGGGTAGAGGACAGAGTCTAGGACGTTCTCTCACTCCCGGGGAGCAAATGTAAGAATCTTGATCAGGGAGAGGCTATCTGAAAGAGGGGACCCCAGCCGTTAGGGGCTCTGGGTGATTCTGGTGAGTAGAGCTTAAGGGCAGGACTGAGGGAGGATCAAGGGTGACAGGCCAGCTAGGAAGGTGCAGTCTGAAGGGCTCACTAGGTAAATCTTCAAGGAACTCATGAAATGTACAGAGATAGTTGGCTATAAGCACCTGCTGGCCCAGAGAAGGCAAAGCCATCTTGCCACAGAGCCAGCTTCACCTGCATCCCTTCTCCTGTTCTGACCCTGGTGGGAGATGCACAGTTAGCAAGCCTGGACTGAGAAGAAAGGTGAGGTTGAGGGAGAGAGGAGGACCCTGAGAGCCCCAGCATCACAGCAAGGGGCCCGCTGGGGAGAGGAGAGAAGAGGTAACATTAAACCAGGTTCCAATTGATTATTATCTTGGAGTAGACTTAATTAATTTAGAATTAATTAGAGTTAATTAATTCTAATTCTAAATTAATTAGTTGAGGCTGCAATTGTGATCTAATGTGATTCC
The DNA here is from genome assembly GCF_006542625.1 of Nomascus leucogenys. Lineage (NCBI taxonomy): Eukaryota > Metazoa > Chordata > Mammalia > Primates > Hylobatidae > Nomascus > Nomascus leucogenys. Next base: position 84,820,665 of record NC_044393.1, on the reverse strand, counting down.
AAACTTTTTTTACATAAGAGGAGCCAGAGAAATGACAGTGTCTTGAGCAGATTAAAGGGAAAATGGAAGACAAAAAGTAAGACTGCTTTGCAGAAAACACACCAGGAGTGCTGGAGTTCCAGACTTCCTCTTACACATAGAGTAAGCCTTCCATTGCTGGACTCTATGTCCGCTTCTAGCTTTGTCTGATCCTTTTCCTCACCCTCATGCAAGACTATTAAAGGAATTTTCCATGCCCACTGTCACTAATTGATCATCGTCCATTTATGGTTAAGCCACAGCCACCTCACTTCCACCCCTGACATCTCCGGAAAAGGTTATTGACATCTATTTACTTTCTTCTTTTTTTAATATACATATATAATGGGGTTTGTTTTCATATGATGAAAGCAAATATGCTTATCACAGACAATTTTTTAAAAGTTCAGGCGGCTAAAATGAACATTAAAAAATAAAATTCATAAACTCATCTGCACCAAGTCAACCACGGTTAGCAGGTTGATGTAGGCCTAGATAACCTTCTGTGCATATCTGTATGTGCAGATAGCAAGAGAAAGAGATGCACAGAGAATACACACACACACCACACACACACATCAACGTGTGAGTTAGAGTTCTTCATTATTGCAGAATGCAAATTTGAATGAATTTGAATTCATATGTACACATATATGTACTATTTAAAATATATACATATATAAATTTTATGCATATTTTCATAGGTATTTAGTAGGTTTAAACAGGTATCTAGCTAAAAAACAATACAGGATTACAGGAGATTCCGATGGCTTATTTACACAGGTGTATTCCTTATCCAGTACTACCTTTTTTTTTTTTGGCATAGTGAGCTTGTAGAATGTTATAATCCACAGCTGCTTTCTTTTCTTTACTCAGTATTTTTCTGCTTTGTTTTATTTTTGCATATCTTACATAAATCAAGAGTAGCTTGTGTTTTCTGCTGCTTCTGTGTCATCCAAAGATTTATAAAAGATTGTCTCCCATTAAGGAAGGGGTTCTGTGACAACTTGGTGCATCCATTTATGTGTTAGGAAACAGTGGAACTAAAGGATGTAATATTTACTTAATTCTTTATCAAATAATAAGACACTATTCATTTATCATCTAATTGTATGTATTGTGATATTAAGATATGAAGCGACAATGGTGAAAATTCTACACAGATGACTGACATCTGCCTAAATTTTACACTCATGATATATTTTACACTCATAATTATGTTAATTCCACCTTTGCCAAAATGCCAATATGTTTTGTATAATTTATATTACCAGCATAATTTACATTACCAAGCATATTTAGAAATGTCACTATGTTTGAAACAAAAGCTAAACAATACAAAAAGATACAAAATAGGAACTGAAAATCCCCCACAATCCTACCTCCTGGAGAAGATAACACTGAATAATTTTGTATAAGCCTTTCAGAGCTTTTTCTAAGCACATATAACCATATCTACCAATATATGATTTTATTTAGTGGTTTTTACAAAATAAGGTCCTATTATACGGACTGTTCTGCAACTTGATTTTCTTAACAACATCATAAATGATTTTTCAAATCAGGACATACAGATTGACGTCATTTCTTTAAAGAGTTGTATATTCTTTTATCACATGTTAGGGTCTACAGTTTATTTAGGTAACTTCTGTGGCATAATATTTGTGTTATTTTGGAGTTTTTATCATTACCAACAACGCAGTTTTGCACATCTTGTACCTATGTCTTTGAACAGTTATTTAATGTAGGCTAAATAGTCCAAAGTAGTCTTGCTTAGTCAAAGAATAAGCATGTTTAAATTTCGATGGTACCAAATTATATTCTAAAAAGACCGTGCCAATTTACTCTTCCTCACCTTCTGCAGCAACAGATCTTATCAATCTTTTAATCTTTGCCAATCTGATAGTTAAAAAATAAACTTATTTCAATTGTCTCTCAATTTACAAAATTTCCTTGGCTAATGGCAATATTAACTCTAGAATGCTGATCACAAATAATTTTTCCCAGTTTTCTTTTGTCTTCTTCAATCTATGGATTTCACCCAACAAGAGGTTCAACTTTTCACGTAGTCAAGTGTATCCATCTATTCCTTATGGTGTCTGCTTTTAATATCTTGCTGTGCAAGGCTTTACCACACCATGGTTGCAAAAACTTCACACATATTTTCTTCTAGTATTTTTATAATTTCACTTCTACATCAAATTGTTACTTCAGGGCCAGAAAAAAACAAAACAAAACAAAAAGCCAGACATGGTGGTTCATGCCTGTAATCTCAGCACTTTGGGAGGCAGAGGCGGGTGAATCACCTGAGGTCAGGAGTTTGAGACCAGCCTGGCCAACATGGTGAAACCCCATCTCTACTAAAAATACAAAAACTAGCTGGGCATGGTGGTGGGTGCCTGAAATTCCAGCTACTTGGGAGGCTTAGGCAGGAGAACCGCTTGAACCCAGGAGACAGAGGTTATAGTGAGCCAAGATCATACCACTGCACTCCAGCCTGGGCAACAGGGTGAGACTCCATCTAAAAAATAAAAATAAATTGTTACTTCATGGAGTATATATTTTGGTAGAAAAAGTGAAATAAGAATCCAACAGGCTTATACCCTCCATACTATTTTATAATCTTTTTCACATAACGCATTGTGATCATATTTCCATGTTAATAAATAGATTTATATGATATTACTTTATACTGGTTCCAAATTTATTTAATTAACCCTCTATTATTGGATAATTAGGTTGTTTACAACTACTTCAAACAGCAGTGTGATAAACATGATCATAATTAAACCTTCATTGATCACCTTAACGATGCCCCTAATATGCATTTCAAACTTTTTATATCTTCTCTAAAGCCCAGACCTTGCCCAGTCTTCTCATCACAGTGAACTGTACCTTCTCCCATGCTTTTGTTCAAACCAAAACCTTAGAAATAATCTTTGATTTCTTACTTTCCCTCAACCTTCAACCCAATCCATCAGAAAAATCCCATCAGCTCTACCTCATTGCCCACTTACATCCCATTCTTCTCCCACTATCCACTCTATGCCATTGCCATTCTCGCCTGTTGACTGCCATTGCCTCCCAGTTCCTACTCTTGACCACTACAATCCAGCTTCCAGACAGCAACCATAGTATCATTTTAGAATGTACATCAGATCAAGTCATTTCCCTGCTTAAAACTCCCTAATGGCTTTCTATGGTGCTTCAGGAAGTAAAATGTAAAAAGCCCCTACTAAGTCCTAGAAGGCCTCTGTCATCTGGGACCTGCCTCTCTGACACAGGTTCCACCATTCCTTGCTTACTGATTCTCAGACACTGACCTCCTTTCTATTCCTTAAATGGGCCAAGCTTGTTCCTAATGTAGTGCAGGGTCTCTCGCCCTTGGCAATAATGACATTTTGGGTCCAATAATTCTTCATCATGGGGGGCTGTCCAGTGCACTGTAGGACATTTAGCAGCATTCCTGGTCTCTACCCACTAGATGCCAGTAGCACATCCCTGGTTGTGACAACAGAAAATGTCACTAGATATTGCCAAATGTTCCCTGGAGGACAAAATTGCCCCGGATTGAGAACCACTGAGGTAGGACCTTTGCACAAGCTGTTTCCTCTACCTGGAACGTTCTTGTCACCTGGATCTTTACAGCAAATGTGTTTTTCTGATATTCAAGACTTGGATCAAATGTCACCTCCTCAGAGAGGCCTCCTCTGTCATCCCCACCCACTAACAATTACCTACAATCACATCACCCTGTTCTATTTTTATAATTTCTCTTATCACTGCCTAGAATAACCTTGTCCAGTGATTGGTTTACTTGTTTGCTGTTTGTCTTCCCTGGTAGGATGTCAGCTTCAGGCCAACAGTAATGTCTGGCATGGATGAGCAGATGTTCAGGAAGTATTTGTTCATTGAAAAAAAAATGAATTCCCAAAAGTGGAAATCAAGTATCTCTTTGTTGCTAAATCTAGTGGATACTTTAAAGTTATTGTATTAATTCTCTCCAGCATTTGCCACTCATTCCCATTGGTTTCTGTGACCCTGTGTTCTCCTAGCAGACCCCACCTCTTGGGCTCTCTTTTCCAGTTTCCTTTCTCTTTTTCCTTGGCCCATCCCTGACACTCTGCTCTTCAGAGAGTTCCAGCCTAGTGCCTCTTCCAATGCCACATCATCTAACAAGGTGACCTCAGCCACCCCTGTGATTCATCAATTACTGTCTATTTTCTCATGATTCTCCAGATGCAAGTAGCCACTGGGATGTCCCACAGGCCCCTCAAGTTCAATATTTCCAACCCAAATTCATCACTTCTACTAACCCCAAGTCACAACTTCAACAACCCTTCTGGGATGGTTAATTTTATATGTCAACTTGATTTTGCCACTGGGTGCTCATATTAAAGGCATTGTTTCTAGGGGTGTCTGTAGGCATGTTTCTAGATGAGATTAGCATTTGAATAGGTGGATTCAGTAAAGAAGATTGCCCTCCCCAATGTGGGAGCTCATCATCCAATCCATTGAGAGACTGAAAGAGAGCAAAAGTAACAGGAAGGAGTAATATGGCCCTTTTGCTTCCTGCCTGCCTGCTTGAACTGAGACCTCTCATCTCATCTTCTCCTGCCCTTGGACTAGCATTTATACCATCAGCTCTTCTGGTTCTTAGGTCTTTGGACTTAGACTGGAATTACATTGCCAGCTTTCCTGGGTCTGCAGATGATGGCAGATGTGTAGGGACTTCTCAGCCTCCATAATCAACTAAGTCAATTCCTCATAATAAATCCCTCTATAAATACGTATCTTGGTTCTGTTTCTCCAGAGAACCCTAATATATCCTTTTATCATACAGAGCCTAGCCTCCTGCTCCTGAAGCATCTAGTTCCCCTACTGGACTGCGACAAACCCTCCCAACAGTCTCTGTGTCATGGCCCTGCCCCTACATGGTACATGTTCCTCACTCTTCTGCTGGAAACTCTCAATGGCTTCCCATTGCCCCAGGTCGAAGGTCCAGATTCCTCCCCATGCCCTCCTAGATCCTCTGTCTCTCCCACCACACCAACGCTCAACTATGCTCTCCCTCACTTCTGGGAAGACAAAGGCCCTTTTTCCCATGTCTGAAACACTCTTGCCTCCACCTCTCTGTGCCAGAATTCAGATAATATTAGAAGCTTCAGGAGCAGGAGGGTAGGCTCTGTCTGATGAGAGGGCGTATTAGGGTTCTCCAGAGAAACAGAACCAAGATCTTTATTTACAGAGAGATTTATTATGAGGAATTGACTCTGTGGGTTATGGAGGCTAAGAAGTCCCACAGTCTACCATCTGGAGGAACATTTTGGTTTGGATCTGATTCTCATAAGGTTTTGAACCTCCTTTTAAAACAGTCAAGGCTGCAGAATCTTTCCTCCATTGCCTGTCCCCAAATAGTCTTTGCTTCAAACACAACTCGAGATAGCTCTTTGAAATTACTCATGGAGTTTTCTACTCTACCCTTTGACTTTCCAGGCCCCAATCCTCATTTCTCTATTCCTCCCTCTACGCTGCACCACCTGAGATATACAAACAACTTTTTGAGGGTCTGGGGTTTGCATCTCCCAGCCAAGACTTTAGTTCAAGATTTACATTTTGCTGCCTCTGGATACATCTGGTGACAGTGACTATATATATTGGCAGTCCCCAAGTTGTGCAGAAGACATTCAGAGACAACATAATAGATTATCAAGAACAAATGAAGAAAATGCAATTTATTATAAATAACATATAATTAATAGGTTACATATTAAACAAGCATACCAAAGGAATGCAAACTGCCATCTGCTGCAGAGATGCCACTGTTCGGCCTCTGTGATCAATCTACAGCTTGATGGTCACTTTTCTGTCAGTGCCTGGCATCAGCTTGACATTCTGTGTGGTATCATTTGGATCTGTGTCCCCACCAAATTTCATGTCAAATTTTAATCTCCAATGTTGAAGGTGGGGCCTGGCCTGGTGGGAGGTGATTGGATCGTGGAGGTGGATTTCTCATGAATGGTTTAGCACCATGCCCTCTTTGTGCTATTCTCGTGATAGTGAGTGAGTTCTCACGAGATCGGGTTGTTTAAAAATGCGTAGCACCTCCCCCTTCTCTAATCTCTTCTTCCAGCTCTGGCCATGTAAGACGCCTCACTCCCCCTTTGCCTTCCACCATGATTGAAAGTTTCATGAGACCTCCCCAAAAGCAGATGTTGCCATGCTTTCTGTAGAGCCTGCAAAACCAATTAAACCTCTTTTCTTATAAATTAGTCTCAGAGGTCAGGGGTTCAAGACCAGCCTTGCCAACATGGTGAAACCCCCATCTCTACTAAAAATACAAAAATTAGCTGGGAGTGGTGGCAGGCATCTGTATTCCCAGTTACTCGGGAGGCTGAGGCAGAAGAATCACTTGAACCCGGGAGGCAGAGGTTGCAGTGAGCTGAGATCACGCCACTGCACTCCAGCTTGGGCAACAGAGCGAGATTCTGTCTCAAAACAAGGAAAAAAAAAAGAGTAGTTATTTCTGAAGAGAGGAGGGCAAATGGGAGGAAGCTTATTTCAGTTCACCATACAATCAACTGCCAGACTTCAGGTGCCTGCCGTGGTGGACAGTGCTGGATTTGCCCAAGTTCATAGAGGCTCTGATTTCCTGAGGAATCAGTTGATGTGGCCTGGGTACAAATTTGGACCCCTGAAAGACAGAGATGGGAGGGGCTCCTTGGGGTGTAACTGGTTCCTGGGAGATGTCCCACATGACAGAAACCACCCAGCTTGCCGTATTTTCTTGTGAACCTGTGGCCTCCTTGGGAGCTCCCGCCTTGTGTATGCCTCCCTCCTTCCTGGCTGCAGTACCTGTTTCCTTTAGTTTTGATTCTCTGGTCTCCCTGCTCCTAGCACAAGTATTAGCACAAGAAGTTTTCTCCAGCTCTTTTTTCTAGGGAGCCTACACTAAGACAATATACTTCACGTTCTCTGACCTCTTTACAATGATAACGTATTTAGATAACACGTGTGTAAGGATAAAACAAGAATAAGAGAGCTAAGGAGTTTGGTTTACCATAAAGAGCAGCACAAATGTCACAATTATTCAAGGTGTTTTTCTGAAAGGATGCCTGGGTAGGGGAACTGCTTTCATCATTATTTTCCTGATATCCCCGGGGGACTGTGGGAACCAGATGCTTCTGTGTTTGACAATGTGGAAGGTAATGTCTGCATGACTTTCTTCTGGGTCCCTCTGCCCCTCACAGGCCAGCTGGGTCAGATACTTCCGGCATTATCACACTCTCCAAAACCTCAGAACCAACTGCTCTTGCCACCTCCTTCTTCCTTCTCGGCTCATGAAAATGGTGCGCGTGTGTGCATGTGTGTGCATGCGTGTGTGTGTTTAATATTTAGATAGTTTCAGATTATTTTAACTGAGGGCTCAAAAAAGCAGCCCCAAGGAGCACTGCCAGCATTCCTCTCTTCTTAACAGTTAAGAGCATCTTGAGCTCTGTCTGAGATGAGGGAAAGGACAGGAGAGGTGGAAAGCTGAGCTGGAAGTTTAGCAGGGCCTAATGGCCTCCCCACTTCCTCCTAATTTAAATGCCCTAGAAACAGAAGATGCTGAAGGTGAAGATCTCCAGATTACATAGAGTGGGGATAGGAAAGGTTGCTTTAAAAAGTCAATGAATGAACAAATTCATAGACTTAGTGGCTGAAAGGCATTGTGTTTTGCAGTCACACTTCAAGTATAAAAAGTCTTGCCAGTTCTTTGCTCTCCTCCTGCCTCAGAGAATCATGGCTGTGTGCTGACTTGGAAGGACGGGGCAGTGTGGAGTCCTGATTTGTCTTGGCTAAGTGTGTTGCGTACAATTAAAGGAAAACGTTTCACCTTCAGGGAGGTGCCTGTGCACTCTTCGTAAGCAATCCAAACGAGAGAATAGAGTCTTTCTTGGGCAATGTTTGCTTCGTCCTAGAAAATTGCCCTTTATTCTGACTCAGGAATTGTTTGAAAAGGTAGAACAAAACAAAAGGCTGTGGGCCACAGAGACCTGACTTTTAGGTGAAAGAAGATTTGGTCTCTCTTAGACGAGAATCCTGCGAGTCAAATATCCTCTAATTGGATATGCTGGCTGTAGGAATTGCACTGGGGAATTCATCCAAGGGGAGAGTTTAGCCAAGAGAAGTTTAACTAAGAAAAAGCCTGTGGTTTTTGATGTACAACTTAGTGATCCGGATGAGCTGCTCTGAAATGGAGCATCTTTTTTTAAATCCAGCCCTGATTGCAGTTTAAGAATGGAGTAAATGGGGGCTCTGAGATGCCCCCTCCATCAAGATCAGAAAAAGAAGCCCACTGGCCCTTCCTTTTGTCTGACATGACCGTGTTCCTGCTGACAACACTGGCAAGGTCAAAGATTTCCTGGACATGGTCCCACCTGCTCAGAAATTCTCAGTTTTTGAACTCTAAACAAGCCCAACGAAGAGTAGGATGTTCTGTAACAATATTTGAGAGTCTTCCTACTTTTTTGGAGAATTCTTTGGGAAACTTGAAAAGTGCTCTCCCAGGCCAGGCGCTGTAATCCCAGCACTTTGGGAGGCTGAGGTGGGCGGATCTCCTGAGGTCAAGAGTTCAAGACCAGCCTGGCCAGTATGGCAACGAAACCCCATCTCTACTACAAATACGAAAATTAGACAGGCAAGGTGGCGCACCTGTAATCCCAGCTACTCAGGAGGCTGAGGTGGGAGAATCACTTGAACTGGAGAGGCGGAGGTTGCAGTGATCAGTGATCATGCCACTGCACTCCAGCCTGGGGGACAGAGTAGGACTCCATCTCAAAAAAAAGAAAAAGTGCTCTCCCGGAAAGCTGTTCCTTCAAATCTCTCCTATCTTCAATTCCAAGGTCACCCTTGTCCTGCTGATGTCTGACTTCCCTGCCCCTCCCCACTCAGCCTTAAATGTTGTGCCCATCACCTGCAGCCTCCACTTATCCAGCCCTGGAGCCAGGGCTGACCAAGGCAGGAAAGAGACTTAGAGCCTCAGGCCACCAAGAGATGGAACCTGGAACAGATTGTGCTGCCACCGATCCTTGGTGCCTGCAGAGAAGCCTGAACATCCTCATATCAACTAGGTCTTAACCTTCTGCCAATACCTGCCCCACAGCTGGGTGTCCCCCAATGCCTCCTCTGGGGGAATGGAGCTGACTGTATCCCCTGGTCAGAGCCTGGGGGCTTTTTCTGACAGAACACATTATCTAGACCCCCCCAAATCACTCCCTACTGCCTGGGACTGCCTGTCGCCCTGTCCATCCTCCATGCAAGTCCTGTGGACAGCCACCCCTGCTGCACCACGCTAGGTACTCTATAGCTCAGAGGTTTTCAATCTTCGGTGTACACAAGGATACTTGGGAGCTTGTTAAAAATAAGAAGTCCTATCTCCACCATTGGAGATGCTGATTCAACTGCCTATCCCATCCACTGATCCCCAACCACTGGGGGATGTTGTGGAAGAGCTCTGGGAACCCAGCCTGTATAACCCTGCAGGGGTGAACTGACCCCCTGGCCAAGTCCTCTGTGTCTCCGGTACCTTCCCCTGTGCTCCCCACAAACCTCACCTCTTCATGTCCCAGCCTGTTTTGCAGCCAGTTCCACCAAGCCACGACATCATCTGTAACTTATCCACTTTTGTTCCCTTGCATCCAAAGCATCCTTCAGCTGCAGGACACATGTTCTCTCTCAATTCAATGAGACTGTCTATTGCGCTCCAACTTCTGATCTCAGTGTATGTATAGGTTCCTACATACAGTGGGATGTTGATACATTCTGTATCTAATAGAAAATTATTCAGCCTTAAGGCAATATCTTTAAAGATCTTGCCATTTACTACATGGATGAAACTGATGACATTATGCTAAGTGAAATAAGCCAGACACAGAAAGATACCATATGATCTCACTAATATGCAGAATATTTTTTAAAAGTCAAATAAATAGAGAGAGAACAGTGGTTACTGGAGGAAGGGAGGAGGAGGAAGTGGGGAGAAGTAGGTCAAAGAGTGCCAAGTTGCAGTTGTGTAGGATGAATAAGCCTAGAGGTCTGATGCACAGCAGGAGGACTGTGGTTCATAACATTGTACGATCTACTGAAAATTTGCTAAGCAGTACATTTGAGGTGCTCTTACTACACACACACACAAAAGGTAACTATGGATGGCCATGGATATGCACCTTTGTGTGACTGTCGTAATCATATCACTATGTATATGTGTACCAAAACATCATGTTGTACACCTTAAATATAGGCAACAAAGGATAACTTAAAAATAAATAAATAATAAATAATTAAATTCTATATCTGTCAGTGACAAGAAGCTAATTTAAGGGCTATACATTATTAAAGAGAAATATGGGTTGATATTTCAAGCACGATAAATGTTTAATGAACTGTCGTCACACAGAAATGAACAAATGGGTGAACCTAAGAAGGTAGAATATAATAAAATCATTTTACATTTGTCCAATGTGATCTATCTTTATCCTTTTCACAGTACAGCAGAAAACATTCTGATCTGACACCAGCAGGAACTTTCCATCCACGGCTTAATTTCAGATAAAGCCTGCAGAACTGGAACCCCACCTTGTGGGCAGAGATCTATGTATATAGCACACCCTCTTTACCCTGTACCCACCCTGGCACCAACACCGTGCCAGTCCAATTCCACTCCTGCTTCTTGGTGGTGGTGGGAGCGGTACAGATTTTTCTTTAGGCTTGCCTCCCTCAGTCTCTCATCCCCTGCTGTGCCCCCTCTCCTGGTCTGTCATCTTTATTCACAAGACATAACATTAGGTAGGGCCTCTATTAGCATAGAGAACGACAGCGAGAAATACAGTATGTAGAACAAGGCTTCCGCTTTCTCCTTTCTCTGCAATTATCACTCAACTGCCTCAGTAAAGAACAAAATTGTTCTCCACACACACATCATTACCGCTTACAAGATTAAAATATTCTGGAGGTCAGGAAGGCGAACACAGGTTAGTTTGAGTTTTTGAAATGAATTGCTGTCCCTGGCTAAGCTTTCCCTAACCCCTTCTTTCCTGGGGAAATTGAGGATAAGAGGCCAGCCTGTCAAGCTAGCAGTTCCCTCCTTACATGAGAAAAGATTTGAGAGAGAGAGACAGAATGAGAAAAAGACAGTTCATTGCAGCCTCGGGCTGGGCTGGGGGACACAGGCTGGGAAGCTGGGCTCACATTCAAGGTCTCTGCACTCTCAGCCACACGTTCCTGGGCCTCGGCACCCTCTTGGACCCCTGAGGCTTTACTGCATCCTCCACAGGCATGCAGATGCTGGATTCTACCTGCAAGAGCCACCGACCAGGTCCAAAATAGTCCTGGGTGAGCAGCTTCCCATTCATCTCTCCAGATTGTAGTCTTTTTTTGAGACGAAGTCTTGCTCTGTCGCCCAGGCTGGAGTGCAGTGGCATGATCTCAGCTCACTGCAACCTCCACCTCCTGGGTTCAAGTGATTCTCCTGCCTCAGATTCCCACAAGTAGCTGGGATTACAGGCTCCCGCCACCACGCCCAGCTAATTTTTGTATTTTTAGTAGAGACGGGGGTTCGCCATGTTGGCCAAGCTGGTCTCGAACTCCTGAACTCAGGTGATCCACCCACCTCGGCATCCCAAGGTGCTGGGATTACAGACATGAGCCCCTGCACCCGGCCGTAGTCTTGATTTTATTATCCACCCAACCCCTGACAAGGTGGGCATAAGCTTTGCATACCACCAGGTCAGTATAATTAATGGCCAAACCCAACAAGCTAGAGCCAAAAGCATCTTTACAGACCACAGCCTGTGCTGAACTCCACGGGCTCCGGCTGTGCTGCACTCCATGGGAACGGTGCCCTGGAGCAGGGTCACACCACAGAAGCCTCCAATGCCATGGACATGGCCTGCTGGCCTTGTTAGCTGATGCTCTCTGATAATGGGCTCTCCCTCCAGCTGAAGAGACATTTTCTATGACCTTGAAATGTGTCCTGAAAGGATGAGAATCAGTCATGAATGAACAGATTTAGTTGGGCCATGGTTCTATACCTGGCATAAAGGCGACAGGGTGGATAAACTCAAATGACTCCCAGGACCAGAAAGGTAACACATGTGTGAGCTCTGGTGAACTAGAGACACACCCAGCTGAAGGCCTTCAAACGCAAGTTTAGAAACCGTGCTGGCCAAACAAAAGACAGCTGAAGACCAGGTTCAGCCTCCTGGCATCCAGTTTGTGATCCCTGGACTAGAAAAAAAAAAAAAAAAAAAAGGAAAAGCAAGAGATGAGAATAAACAAAGGCAAAGTGTTTTATTCTTCTACTGACTAGCAGCCACATCCTCTCTCCGCTGTGAAGTGTCTTCCAGACTTTGAAAAACGATCCCCATCAAAGGAACACGTTTCCAGGATGTTTTTCTAGGAATCAGAATGCCCTCCACCAGCCAGCCCCACTCTCTTCTAAGCTCCTTTGGGACCAGAGACGTCTTATGAAATGTCTAGCCGACATTAGAAGGAAATCTGCCGCCGCAGCCTGGAGGGTTTTCTTCTATTGAAACTAGTTGGCATCGGCCATAATAAAAACTGCATGAGCTTGGAGTTATTAGCATGGTGTTGTAATGGCAGCGTGGACCAGCCCAGTCTTCTGGTATTCTGTCCTGATGCCTGGCAAAGACGGAAATGAGGAGACACACGATGACTGCATCCCAAGTGGTGTTCTGTGTCGGTGCCGGCTAAAGGCGCTAACAAAGAAGCCAGCCATTGCCTCACACCATCATTACCGGTCCCCTGTGAGATGTAGGGCACAGGGTGAGGAGATGATGAGTTAGGTATCAATCACATCCAACTAGGTTGGAAGTAAATGGGGCCCTAAGCACAGGGTGCACCCAGCTGGAATGATTCCTGCAGCTGCTCCCAGCAAAGATATTGATCTTCCATAGAGACTCCTAACAGGCTTATGGTGGCAGGGCAGGGCAGGGTGCGGGGAGTGGGGGCAGGTGGGAGAAGTAGCAACAGGGGTTGGAGGCCAGGAAGGGAAGGGAGCGGACTGTCAGGCCTTGGGGACTTGGATCACATGTGAGTTCCATACGGCCTGGTCCAGTAAAAATCATTAAAACGATGGTTGTGAGGATTTGGGATCTAATTAAATAATAGATTATACTTGATTGATTTACTAATGTTTTCTTCTGATGTCAATCAAAGGCATCTTTTCCGTTTCTTTTCCTTGTATTTTTGAAAAGTAGGAAAACTCCAAGGATAGGGGAACAAGAAGGAGGATAGTTCCCTTGTGTGTGCATTTGAGATTCAGTTTGAGAATCTATTAGAAAACACTGGGAAACTGAAAGCTACGACAAGGGAGGGAAAGGGCAGATGGAATCAGTCGGTAAATATCTAACACCACAAGCTCCCTCGTTCCTCCCACACCACCATCCGGCTGCCCTGGCTCCCAGAACCCTGGTGGGCACAGTTGGAAACCACCATGGCACCTGCCAGGTCACCAGCCCACCAGACGCTCCCCCATCCCACCATGGCTCCTGTACCTCTGCCCCAGACCCTGGCAGACATTCAGTGTCCCCCTGGTCCCCTGAGGGGGTGGCTGCCTGACCAACAGCCTGCACTTTCCCAAGGTTGCCCTTCATGGCCATCCATGGGAGCTACAGCCTCCATAGTGCACGACACAAGTATGTTGAATATCACCCCCAGGCAAAGGGCTAAAATAGGAATGAGTTGGCCTAAGGAGACTTCATAATAGAAACATTAAAAGGCCATGGTTAATATATGTATATGGAGACTATTGGGGGAAATGTAAGAATTGACATGAAATTGATGTGATTGGAAAGGCATCAGCTACAAAAGAGCCAGAGAAGAGACAAATATTTTCTTGATCAGATAAAGGGTGAGATTGATAAAGTTTAGATGATATGAGCTACCTTAGCCCAGAAATGTCTATCAGTCCAACCTTGAGACAACTTCCCAGCATTTTTGTGGCTTAAAAACAACAAAGAGAGATAATCTCATTTCACTCAGCACCTCAAAAGAACTCTCTGGTGACATGGTGATATGAAACTCACTAATCAAATGCCTCAGGGTAAGTCAGCCTCCTTCACTTTACTGATAAAGTTCTATCATCTGTAAGAGGAAGAAGAATTTCTAACCTAAGTCAACCAATTTAAAATCAGTGATCAGTGGGCTGGTCTGTGTGCTTGAGGATGGCACATAATTTTTTTCTTGTTTGGTAGTATACAAGGACAACAAAAAGGTTCCAGGGGAGGTAAGGTTGTCCTGTTAAACCATAAGATTGATGCAAGAAGGACCACAGTAGAGAGCCGAAGTCTGCAGAAAAAGACAGAATGACTCCTAAATCTATAAGACTGAACTGAAAGTATGAACAGATGAAGATAGATCATGCCATCAGAAAAGAAGTTGGATGTCACATGCAAGGTGTGACATCCCGGCCCATTTCAAGTTCATCAGAGCTTGTGGGCCCTATATCCCATATTTGGCCATGATTCTTCAGTCTCTTACAACTTGAGGCTGTTAAACCATCTAATTAGTGCACCTTGTTCAGATTCCAAGCTTCTCACCAACAATCTGCTATTGACAATTGGCATGAAGATTATTCTATAGGAAGAGATAGGTGAGAGCCATTACAATGTATTTTATCTGCATGATAGTTGCATTTTTCAGTATCTGATCTGATCCACAAGCATATACACTTGTTTAGAGCAAATCTTTCTCAAGCATTGGATCTGCTGTCATGTTCCTGGCTGAATCAGGCTTTGAACCATAAAGCTAGGGGTAAACCCTCGGCCTTGGGGAGGTCTTCCACACCATTATCATTGGAGTCAGGCAGCTTCCCTGGATACAACTCACTCTAGACCTTCAATTCACATCTGTAACTCCCACTTGAGTTCTTTGTTTTCCAGACGTGTGTTGTGTGTTGGGCTGCTTTGAGCCTCATCTCCCAGAACCAAGGACATACTTTGTAAGATGTCTGTCTATGTGTTATTTTTTTCTCTTTGGTCAGTCACGTGGTCACTCTGAAGATTAAACGCATAACTCAGGTTTCTGCACACACAGCTGTGGTCAACTGAGTGAAAACAACTCTCGTGCAGATGCCTTGAATATCCCTGACTTCCAACCATCTTATATGGGGCAGAGTCCCAGAGAGACAGTGATAACCTCCAAAGTTAACAGAGTGTTATCAGCCCCTTTTTCTGTCCAATCGGGCTCTTACAGGCTCACCTGGATGGCAAGTTCTCCAGGTATGTGAACAAGTGCTTTCTTTCAGCCTACTACTCATGTCAGTATCCCCAGTGCCTAAGAGGGTGCCTGGTACATAGCAGGGGCTCAGTAAGTGATTTGGAGTGAGTGAATGAATGAGTGCAGGCAGTGTTTCTTTACCTTGCCTCTGCCTCCAAGTCATTCACAAGCACAACATGTCCTGGGAGTAACAGCTCTCATGACACAAAGGGATTCTCAGTGGTATGGGAGGGAGAGAGGAAGTCAGTTGCAAATCAAAATATCTAGGGCCTTAAGTTTAATAACACTCTGCCCCCTCCCCCAACACACACACATGCACACATCGCAGGAGATCCTAAAATGGCCACACAGACCCTTTGGAAAGAGACTAAAAGGAAACACTTGTTGGCTTCCTCCATAGAGGCATCCCGCCCACCTTGGACAAAACGAGGCAGAGCCTGGGGAGCAACCAGAGAAGGAGCGTGCCGGCTCTCCAAGGCTCTGCTCCTTCTCATCCGCCCACGCGCAAGGAGCCTCACTCACTCACGGCACTGGGTGTTTGCCATTTCCTGTATGGAAAATGGTTACTGTAATTGTGTTTTCAAAGAAATAAGCCTCCCACTCAAACACACCATGCCAAAGGAGAAGCCAGGCTCGCAAGAGCCCACTACAGGGCTCTGCATGAAGCGGCATTTCCTTCTTGCCAGAGACAGTGCCTCTCTGCTCCTCCTCCTTGTGGTGGAAGCCCACAGCTGCCCAGTCTTGGAAACCCAGGCTGAGCACCCAGGTTACTCTCATTATGGCCCTAGGGACATGGAGGTACACTGAGAGCCTTTGGGGTCCCAAAAGATGGAGATAAAAGAAGGTCAATTCTGAAGTGAAATTCCCTGGAGAGGAATCCAAGAGGAGGCTCCAGGAGCTCTGCCCCCCGGGGACAGTGAATACCTAGAGCAAGGAACTGTCAAATGCCAAATTAGGACCCCAGGACCCACTGGCCTATGTCCCCACTGTCCTTAATCCCCAGCCTCTGGGATCCCCAAGGCCCCCTGGATGTGGGAATGGCTGGCATGTCACAACCTCAAGCTGTCCTCTCTTGCACCTGTCACCACAGCGACACCCATGAAGCAGCAGAAGTGTGCCCCGAAGGCATGGCACAAAGCTGAGGTGAGGCAGGAGGAGGGAGGGCAGCTGTGGGGGTCTTTGGCATTTAGTCCAAACACCTGGGTGACATCCTAATCCCTGCTGCTTCTCTGAGCTCTGTAAAGTCCAGGCCATGATTTTCCTAGGGACAAACACCTTGCACCGTGACTCCAGACACTAAGCCTCACTGGGAGTCTCTGTAGCCCTGCACGACTGCGCAGGCTCCCGTTAATAACCAGATCCTGCTGCCTGCCAGTGTCTGCCACATTCCTGTGCCAAGAGGAGTAGAGGAAGATCCCGTTCCCCAAGCATGTCAGCGCTGCTCTGACCCACCTCTTGTAACAGTCTCCCTGGACTTGCAAATCCGTGAGAGGAGCAGCCGCTAGTCATGGAGTGCTCACCACACACCAGGCCCAGCGCTAAATGCTCAAAGCGTCCTCTGCCTTGGACGTCGAGACTCCCATTATGCCCTTTTTATAAGTGGGAGTTTGAAGGATTGAGCCTGTACTCGCACAATGACCTTCACCCCTCTGTCCAGTAGAGGCAATTTATAAAACTAGGATTTGGAACTAAGTTTGTTGCTACAGAGGAGAGTTTTATCCCAGATATGGAAATACAAGAACCCCTTGAGCAGCCCTCCCTACATCCCTCACTGCCTCTAACTAATTAAATCAACATTTTCAACAGCCTCCCTGCACCTGGCACCACCTTGACCTTTGTTAGCATCTTCCCAGGTGTTGGTGTTCAACATTTGCCATCAGAATAGTAGTGGTCTGAGGGCCTGGTGCTGCTGGACACTGGGTCTCAGCCTGACCTTTGAGAACAGAGTGACTGTTTACTCACTGACTCCCCACCAGACACAGGAGACGGGACTCCCTAAGATGCTTGCCTTACAGGCAGCAAGAATCCCCCCAAAGCAAAGCTAAAAAGGGATCTGTCTTCAAGGATGCTGGGGCCCTCCTTTTTTTTTTAAGGAAGAAAATAAAAACGTGCTAAAAAGTGCTGAGAGGATTGAATTATAATGCATCAGAAGGAAAAGAGAATCTGCAGTTGTCCTTACGCTCGTCAGCCTGTTCAGTAATGAGTGCGGAAGCGAGAAGAGGAAAGCAACTGGAAGAACTCCACACGACCCACAAAAACGTGGCCCTTTGCAAATGTTGAGCTGGACCTCCTTCTCTCAGGGCGCTGTAGAGCAGAGGCTCTCAGTGAGATCCCTGGACCGGCGGCAGCAGCATCACCGGGAAGCTTGTTAGAAATGCACATTCTCAGGCCTCATCCTAAGCCATACCCAATCAGAAACAGGGTGGCCAGCCTTGCAGCCTGTGGTTGCTCATCTGAGAACCTCTGTTGCAGGGGAAAAGAAGTACCTGGGATATATTTACAGCTTCTTTACTCTTGCTCGAGCTGCAACACAGCTGCAAAGCCATGAGCACGAGCCAAGGAGAGCCTGTGCCATTGGTGCAGATCATGACTGGGTCAGCATGTTGAATCCCAACTTCTTGGGTCATCTCAAAGGTGAATGTGTTGCTTCCCCAACCCAACTTGCTCCAGCCTTTTGAAAGTCAGTTTTCTGGCCACACTCTGCCTCTTGTTCCCTTGCCGGGCAGATGGGAAGTAGGATTCCTCAAGAGGATCAGGAACAATCTCATCGGACTAAATTAAGCCAATCTTCATCAAGTGCCTAAAACTACCTTTGGATCTTTACAGGACCTTGAAAAACATTGACTTCTGTTCCTTTGTCTTACTTCTTGCATCTTCCCAGAGCACAGCACAGCCTGACTCAATTCTTCTGACATAAATATGAATCATAGACCCTCCATAAGTACCAGTCCTGATAGGGACACAATCTCTCCTGGTGAGAGATGTCCCGTAGCATCATTTTGTCCAATCATCCATTTCCACTGATGGCTCAGAAATCACATCCGTGCCTTGTTATTGAAATGTACAGTTTGACACTGTTTTAGTACAAAGACAAAGCCACACTGTAAAAGCATGTATTGGGCAAATCATTGGTCAGCACAGACATCGGTATCCCCAGGACTCCCTGTGATACAGCAGGAGGGGAGAGCCATTCTCTGTGGGTGATTTGCCTATTTTCTCTTTAAGGGATAGGAGAGAAGCTCTGGCTTGAGGGCCCCCAATTTAAATGTATGTCACCGTCATCTCACTGTTAAATCAGCTGTCAGCGACCACTCTCAGACTATGTGAAGTCACATTCTTTGACAAAGCTTACATAGAAACGGTGACCTTGTGACTCTAGGGAGCCAACGACCTAGAGAGGCACCCACAGTGGGGCCTGTGAGCAGCTGCTGATGACCAGATTCTACCTGTGGCTGGGATTCAAGGAGGTCAGTGAGACTGGCTCTGTCTCCAGTGATGGGACTCTCCATGTGGTGGAGGAAGGCTTAACTGGCAAGTTCACTGGGGGTGGGAGTGACACCGATACAACCTCTGCCGGCCTTGCTCTTTCCCCCAGCAACTAGGAGTCACTCATTTTCCCCTGCAAAGAAGGAACTGAGCAGGTTGCTCATTTGCCTAACTCGGAGTCCACTGAATTCTCCACATCTGCCACTCTTCTGCACAGGGGATGGCCACAGGGGCTGGAAGCAAATTATCTTTAATGAGCCTAGAAGGATCCCTTCTGGGACCAGCCTGCTTTCCATATGCCAGACCCCTGCTACATCGAGTTCTCTTTCTTCACCATCCCCAGAAGCACCTCCTTTTGTGCCTCATTTAAAGGGTCTGAAAGGCAAATGGCTTCCGGACCTCTTCTACCTCGTATCCTGAGCTCATTAACAGAGACAAAGAGGGACTAGGGGAAAAGTCACCAAATACAAAACACACTTTCAATGGGAAACCAAATATCGTATGTTCTCACTTATAAATGGGAGCTAAGCTATGAGGACACAAAGGCATAAGAGTGATATAATGGACTTTGGGGACTTGGTAGGGGGCAGGTTGGGAGGGGTGTGAGGAATAAAAGACTATATATGTTGGGTATGGTATACACTGCTTGGGTGACCAGTGCATAAAATCTCAGAAATCACCACTAAAGAACCTTTCCATGCAACCAAAAACCACCTGTACCCCAAAAATTATTGAAATAAAAAACTAATTTAAAAAAACTATATTTTTTGTTTTCTGTTTAATATTCACTCACGCCTGGGCACAAGCATTTAGCAAGCTGGGCTAGCCTCCACACAAAAGGACAACAGAACCTGATTGAAATAAACATTTATTTATTCAATAAATATTTATAAAACACGTTCTGTAAGGCATTATGCTAGGAGTCCCAAAGTAAACTAGTGCTGAGCAAAACTAACGTAGCCCTTTCCTCACTGAACTTCAGTGCAGAGAGCAGACAGCATTCAACAAGAACATAAACAAATATATGTGTGATTTCAATGCATGCTAAGTACCAGAGAGAAACAAAGCACAATGATGGAGCCAAGAGGAGGAGATCATTCAGGGAAAGCCTTGCTGAGAAAGAAACATTTAAGGCAAAACCTGAATTACAAAAATAGGCCAGCCATGCAAGCATTCAGGAGGAAAAGTGTCCCATGCAGAGGGAACAATGTGTCAGAAGACCAGGTATGAGAAGTGTTGCATGAATTTAAGGAATACAAAGCAGCAAGAGTGGCCCAAGTGACATGAGTGAGATGGGGGGATGTAGAACAAGATGGAATTGGAAAGGTGGGCATGGACTGGATCAGGGGAGATGGGGTTGGGAAGGTGGGCAGGGCCTGGACAAGGGAGGACCCTGATAGCCATACTATGAGATCTGGACTTTTTTCCAACATGTAATGGAACACCATTGTAGGGTTTTAAGAAGGAGCGTCATATGGTATAATTTATCTTTTTTAAAAAATATCTAGGCTACTCTGAGGAGAAAAAATAAACTGAAGGAACTGGAGAGAAAGCAGGAGACAAGTAAGCAGCTGGTGTGGTCGTCCTGCTGAGAAATGTTGCTGTCTGGAATTCTGCATTAGCAGCAGAGATGGAAGGGAGTGGATGTATTTGAGATATCTGGGTGACATGGAAGAGGAAGAAATCAAAGACCATACGAGATTTCTGACCAGGACATTTAGATGAATGAGGGTCCTCATTAGAGATGGGGCTGAGCACTCTGATGACAAAGGCCGTGCCTGTTGAGAAACAGAGGCAGGGGTCAGGCATGCAGAGGGCTGCCCTAAGCATGCCTGTGCGGAGTCAGTCCGTGTGCTGACGCCCACCAGCAGTGCCCCAAACGTTCCTTCCTCATTGCCGGCCATTAGCCAGAACATGGCAGGGACCTCGCAACTCCACGTCTCCTGGCTTCAGCAGCTCTAGCAAAACAAAACCAACTTTCTGCTTTTGACATTTGGTGTTGAAACACAAACAGAAACATCTCAAAAAACACCATTCAATTGGGTTTCCCATTATTCACACAGATTTGGTTGCCTTCTTGCTCATGATAGCCTGAGAACTAGCAGTAGGCCAGGCTTCTATACGGAGTTACTTGTTGACTAAGGAAATGAGAAGATCTACAGCCTTCAAGAACCCTGGTAATCCCAGACGTAAGGTTTCTACATCTGCTCTCCCTGGTTCCACTTTGTGAACCATCCCTCATTCCCATCTTTAAAATGCATGAGCCCTTAACTTGGACACAATTGTGAATATCATGGTGCCCAAAAAGACACGTAGTCTGACTTATATAACAAACCCAAGAATTCAGCCAAGCTTTATTACTTCTCTCGCAGCAGGTATAAATCTTTAAATTTTTATTGTACTTGTCTGTCTGTGTGTTATATCTTCTACTAAATGCTTTGAAGGCAGGGTCTTTGGCACAGTCTGGGACTCTGTAAAACTTACTCAGCCTTGCTCATTGGAGGGAGAGGCTTAATAGACAGTTTCTGATGATGATGTCACAAATCTCCAATGCCATTGTCAATTGGGAAGTTTAATTCAGAACTGTCCTTGGAGGTGAGCTTAAAGGGAAAAAAATGTAGGATCTCCAAGCTATCATCCATCCAAGCCAAAACAGCGTTTCCTGTTCACAACTACCTAACAAAAGTACCAGATACAAAATCATGAAGTCAAGGCGGTGCAGTAAGGAGTGCAGGAGCAGGCTCTGTGTCATGCTTCCTGGGCCCAAATCCCAGCACTGTCTCTTACTAGCTTTGTGAACTTAGCAACTTACTTGATTTCTTTGGACCTAGTTTTTTGTTTGTTTGTTTTAATCTTTAAAATGGAGATAATGTTAGGGTTATTATGAGGATTGAATGAGATAATACGTGTAGTCAGCTTACAACAGTGCTCAAGAAGTGATTATGGGGCCAGGCATGGTGGCTCACACCTGTAATCCCAACACTTTAGGAGGCCAAGGCAGGTGGATCACTTGAGGCCAGGAGTTCGAGACCAGCCTGGCCAACACGGCAAAACCCCGTCTCTACTTAAAAAAAAAAAATAGCTGGATGTGGTGCTGCACACCTGTAGTCCCAGATACTCAGGAGGCTGAGGCAGGAGAATCGCTTGAACCCAGGAGGCAGAGGTTTCAGTGAGCCATGATCGTGCCACTACACTCTAGCATGGGCAACAGAGCAAGACTGTCTCAAAAAAAAAAAAAGAATGATAATGGTGATAATGGTGATGATGATGGTGATGATAAGAGTGATGGTGAGGACGGTGGGTGATAAAAACCTCGCTCATGGAGAGCTGAAACCAAGCTGAGATGCTTCGAGGGAGTCGCTGAGCCTGTGGAGTGCTTTGGGCAGGTTTTGGGTGGGGAGGCCTAATGAGAATGGAATGATTTATGGCAACACGGGACTTTATGAGCAGTGCTTTGCAGAAGCCATCTAACCACAGCTGTAACTCATGTTGGCCCAAAACATATCCCAGAACATGGAGCAACAATAACTTCCACTATTTCCTTCATTCTTTGATGCCAGAAACAAATGTGACCATGAGGCAGCTCATCCCTATAGCCTTTCTGCCATCCTTGGTTAATGCCCTGCTCCCTGCCTTGTCCCTCAGCCTCCTTTAGATCCATTTACATAAGATGACTTTTAGATGCTACTCCTGTATTCCTCAAGATAATGAGGAAATGCCTAATTACATATTAACCTACCAAAAACAAAAGACTAATTAGATAGCTAGGCCATTAATAACGCTAGCATGAGAATACTGACCAAGAGGGTTATCCAAAACCCTATTTCTCAGAGGAAAAAGAAGAGGAGAGGCTGGAGCATAAATTCTGGGCTTGCACAGAGCCCCAGCTGGGGGGTTCTTGCATTGTCTTCTAGCAGACACCTTAGGTGGATGGAGGACACTGTCACAACTGCCTGTCATGCTTGTCCCTGCCACTGGCCATTTGACCGATCCTGTCTCATCCCCTTCTTGACTCCTGGGGAAGACTCCTGATCCCTTGCTTTGTTTAAACACCCTCCATCCACCTTTAAGATATCAGAGCAGGAACAATGCATGAATCCATTTGCTTCAATCCCCCTCTTCCAACTGAACAACAATTTGCCCCTAAGCTACAAATGCTCTTTGACAGAACTAGACTTTACTCCTCCATCAAAACCCTCTTGCCATCAGCCAGCAATCCTTAGACAATTCCAGACAGAGAATAAGGGAGAAGAAACTTTCCCAAGTGGCTCCTGTCCAGGCAACTCCGAAACAAAGCAAAAGGTGTGGATTTGATGAGAGATCACACATTCCAAAGCTGAGTTAAGAGTGTAAATGCCAGCCACCCTCTATGAGCAGCTGTTCCCGGTCCCATGCAAGATATGACAGGGAGATGTGCCCCATGGCACTGGCCAACTACTGCTGCAAGACATCCCAACTCAAGAAACAACCTCAGCCAGGGAAAGTGTAAACTCCACTCCTAAGCAATTGGTGGAATGAAGCTTGCAAGGAGGGGAATCCACGAGACCTGTCAGAAGCTGCTCCTTGGTGTACCATGCTCCACCTTACACACACACACACACACACACCATTCACAAACCCAGACACATGTACTGACTTTCTATATGCACATGATGTCAAGGACTCAGCATTAGAAAAGCCTGTGTTTTGGGCTGCTTTTCCAGTAGAATCCAGGAATTATATCTTGAGGATATTTTATATAGCTAATGCAAATTCAATTACATGCATTGTGAGTAGGAGGAGGGACAGGGAAAGAGAGAAGAAATTGCAGGGTAATTTGTCCTCCAGTCTACTACAGAATCACGAGCTCCACTGTCAGCCTCAGTTCCCGTGGGTCCTTTACAATGTGAGCGGCTCATAATGCTGACATAAAGCGACCACTGTCTTGGCTTGCCTGGGACTTTGGTGTTTCCCAGGATGCAGAACTTTCAGTGCTAAAACCAAGACAGTTGCAGGCAACTGGGACAGCTGGTAACCTAATCACAGTCTGTAATTCCTGTGTTTAAAGATCCTTTTATATATTTAATATGCTGTGGGGCCGGGTGCAGTGGCTCATGCCTGTAATCCCAGAACTTTGGGAGGCCAAGGCAGGCGGATCACTTGAGGTCAGGAGTTCAAGACAAGCCTGGCCAACATGGTAAAACCCTGACTCTACTAAAATTATGTATATACAAAACCTCCGTGGTGGTGCACACCTGTATTCCCAGCTACTCAGGAGGCTAAGGCAGGAGGATGGCTTGAACCCAGGAGGTGGAGGTTACAGTGAGCCAAGATTACTCCACTGCACTCCAGCCTGGGCAACAGAGCAAGACTCATTCGTATTACCCACTGGATATTACTTTCTGCATTAGACATTCATGACACATAATTTAGCACAGGATTTTACACGTTCAAGGATTTTATGGTAACATCAGAGATTTTTCAAAGACGGTTTTGAATCTGAGACTTTTCCCTTACCTGATGACTTTGAAGCCCACATAAGAAGTTCACCATAGAGGGACTGGGCCACTGAAAACCCAAGGCTCAGAGTGAAATCCCAGGCACAGAAGAGTCTCACTTTGTGGGACGCCAACAGGGCCATGCACACAGCCAACATCATGAGTGGCCCAGACTCAAATGCTAATGGCTGTCCCCGCCAGGTGAGCTGCCTGTCCAGTTGCCAGCTGAGCTGTCGGCAAGGGGGACTGTCTGTGAGGTTCTGGGTACATTACCGGTCCCCTCTGTGTTCTCAGCATCTCATAGCTTAAAAAGTTTTAAAAACACATGGCCAGGCATGGTGGCTCATGCCTGTAATCCCAGTGATTTGCAAGGTGGGATAATTGCTTGAGGCCAGAAGTTTGAGACCAGCTCTTGGCAACATAGTGAGACCTCATCTCCACAAAAAAACTACTAAAAAATAAAACATTTTATAGCACACACTGAGATATTTGATGTGGAAGTCTTTTTACAATATGAATGTGATGTCATTCATATTATAAAAAGCCACAGTCCCATCCCTCTGCCTGCATCTCCTCCCCAAACCCCAAACCGCTGGGGCTAACCAGGGAGAGCAGGCCAGTGGCCTGCACCCAAAAAAGGAGAATCAGAGTCTATAAATGGACATAAGGCCTGGGTGGGTGGGCTGGCTGTGTTCCAGACCCAGAGCCCCTACCTATCTTGGGAAGGGGAGCTCTATGAGAAATCAGCTATCACAGAGCAAGTCCAAGGTGAAATAGTTTATGATTATGCAAAGTCACAAGCTGATGCTGGTGTGTGGAGGTGGCAGTACCTGAGCTGCATTTTGAAGACTGGGTAGGATAACGATTAGCACATGGGACAGGAGAGGGGAAGGGATTCAAGGCAGGGCAACAGTGTGACTAACCTCAGGGACAACAAACATTTCTCAAGTGCCTACTCTGTGCAAGGGGGCTGTGATAGATGCTGGGGTGAAGGGAAAGGCCAGGCACTGTGTCCCCCTGGAAGCTGCCAAATGCTCTCCTCCTTGGCCTCTCTTGTCTCTTCCTCCCACTTCTCTGCATCTCAACCACTCCCATCCTTGATGTCAGCTTCATCTCATCACTGATGGCTTGAGACCCTCCAGCGATTCTCTTTGGCATTTTTAGACCAAATGTGATCTCAGCATCGTGCTACAGTGCCTGGCCTGCTGCAGTCTCCACACCTTCCAATACACTTTGCTCACACTTCTCAGATACCACCTGCACTACCATGGGTGCCTTTAATGACTAAAAGAGAAGCAGGAAGAAAGAAAGCAGTAGTGGAAATGCTGGGCTCAGAACCTCAGGGAATTGCTTTTAGGACTCAGCTCTGCAGCCGCTTAGCCCTAGGGTCTTGGGCAGGTCACTAACCTCTTGGGCCCTCGTCTCCTCATTCAGAGGGGAGAAGCATGCTCTTATTGGACACTGACTCAGCTCAATACACAGGACATATTGTTCGTGTTGCTTCATTTAATCCCCACAATGGCCTTGGGAAGTAAACCTTCATGCATCCATTTTACTGTAGACCAGGGAGTTGAACCACTTAAACTCCAAAGGCCGTTTCAATTCTAAGATTTATGATTCCATAAAAGAGTTTAATTCTGAGGCTCAGTAACAGAAAGAGGGCAAGAATGTTTCCTGTATTAGTTATCTACAGCTGCATAATGAGTTACTCCAAAACTTCCCAGCTTGAAACAACAAATGGTAATTATCTCCATTTTCCATGGGGCGGGACCCAGAGTGCCTTACTTAGCTGGGTGGTTCTGTCTCGGGGTCTCACAGGAAGTGGCAGTCACTATATCAGCTGGGGCCACAGTGCTACAGAACTGCAGGATCCACTTCTCAGCTCAGTCATATGGTTGCGGGCCAGTCTCTGGGTTTCATTAGGTGTTGGCTGGAGGCCTCAGTAACTGCCCATGTGAGCTTCTCCCAAGGGCTGCTCACAGCACTTCCCCAGAGTGAGGGATCCAGGGGAAAGAAAGAACATGAGAAGTCCCAACGCCTTTTATGACCTAGTCACTGTCACAAATTATCACTCGCACCTTATTGTATTCATTACAAGTGACTCACATAGTCAAAGGGTGGGGAATTCAGTTCTACCTCCTAAGGAGATCAAGAAATTTGTGTCATCTCTTTAAAACAATCATACTCTCCCATTCCAAAGGGAAGACAATAAGCAAAGATAAATCCAAGGGACAAACATCCTTAACTATGGGAGGAAGTAGGTCTAGACCATGGGCTTTGAAATCAAACCACCTTGGGTTTGAATCCCGGTCCCTGGTCGCTTGAAGAACATACAACCTTGGGCAAATTCCCTTACCTCCATGAGTTTTAATATTAGTGTCCTCATCTGTAAAATCATGACAATGATAACTTCTTTGTATAGTTATTATATATAGCAAATGCAATGTTCTGTAAAGCTAACAGACATTAATAAACAGCATGAAATAGTAGCTATGCAATATGCCTCTCATTTCACCATAACCTGTGCACATCTCTAGCAACGATAGGAAGTTACTGGATTAGAAGAATGTGAAGCATTAGAGGAAATATGGATACCTTTAGGGGAGGGGTCATGAGCCCAGGAAATCAAAAGTGTGATCAGTAGACACCTTAATTTTTTGTTGGTGGTAGCCACTGCGGCTGTGAAAGCAAGAGGATTCAATATCTTTTTGTTGCTGTTGTTGTATTCTTTATGTCCATTGTAATTATATTTGTGTTATTTAAATGTCACCATTTCTACTGCTGTTGCAACAAACTACCACATACTCAGCAGATTAAAATAACACAAAGCTATTATTTCAAAGTTTCTGTAGGTCAGAAGTCCAATACGGGTCCCACTGGACTAAAACCAAGGTGAATGCAGTAGGGCCACATTCCTTACTGGACACTGAGGAATACAATTCCAAACCTATGCAGGTTGTTAGACAAATTCATCTCCTTGCAGTTATAGGACTGAGGTCCCTGTTTCCTTGCTGGCTGGGAGGCAGGACCGCCTTCAGCTCTTAGAGGCCTTCCTCAGGTCCTTGCACGTGGGTGCCTAGAGCTCAGAACGGGCAACAGCACGTGAAATCCTTCTCACACTTGGAATCTCTCTGACTTCCTCTTCTGCTGCATCTCCTCTGCCGTTTTCTTCCTTTGCACCTCTCTGGCTGAAGCCAGAGAATGTTCTCCGTTTTTAAGGGCTTGTGTGATCACACTGGGCCCACTCAGATAATTCACAAGAATGTCCCTATTTTAAGGTTGGTAATCTTATTTACATCTGCAAAGTCCCCTTTGTCACATAACCCAACCTATTCATTCAGAGGTTCTAGATATTAAGGCATGGACACCTCCGGAGGCAACTACTCAGCCCACCACTGGTGCTAAATGGCTTCCCTGATCTGCAATAGAACCACCCACATCATCAATAGGATATAACAACCGAGAGTCCAAGCCAGAGGGTTTATATTTGGGGATGGGTCCCCAGACCCTGAGAACTGGCAAGAACACATGAGGTTCCTAGTGTTAGAGAGACAGGACTAGCCCATAAGTTAACCAGGCAGAAATTCTAGATTAGGGCAACTAGATAGAAAACCACCATCTGGGCCGGGCACAGTGGCTCACACCTGTGATCCCAGCACTTTGGGAGGCCGAGGCAGGTGGATCACCTGAGGTCAGGAGTTCAAGACCAGCCTGGCCAACATGGTGAAACCCTGTCTCTACTAAAAACACAAAACTAGCCAGGCGTGGTGGCGCACACCTGTAATCCCAGCTGCTTGGGAGGTTGAGGTAGGAGAATCTCTTGACCTGGGTGGTGGAGGTTGCAGTGAGCCAAGATCACACCATTGCACTCCAGCCTGGGCAACAAGAGCAAAATTCCCTCACAAAAAAAAAAAAAAAAAAAAAAAAAAAAAAAAAGAAAAGAAAAAAAGACCTCTTGGAATTAGCATCAGGGAGAAGCACGGTTCATACCACAAGGCAGAAACCCAGTTACTCTGCCCGTAAGGTCAAAGTGGCCTAGAGCAAGAGTGGCTAGGTGGTGGGTGGGTCTGCTGGGCTCCCGAATTAAGCGTCCTCAGAATTTCCTGACTGAGAACAGGGTGGCCTGAACCTGTGGACTGCCTGTCAGTGTTTCCAACTGGACAAATTTTAATTTGAAGGGAGAGAGCTGGGTAAGCCCTCACAACCCTCTTTCTGCAAGCTCCCAGTAGGGACTGGGGTGGAAGAGGCATAATTCACAAATAGCCTCATCTTAGCAACGTTGCCCTTCTACATGTATTCAACTACCAAGAGATGGGAAAGTCCTCTAGTTAGTTACTCAAGGTATCCATTTGCTTTCTTCATCTTTGATGTGTGTGTATTTCTGTGTGTGTCCTTCATTTTTAAAGCTAGCCCACTCACTTCCCTTTCTGTCCCTGGACATGATGAGATACTCATTACACTGCTCTATGTTGTAAAGGTGAAAAATGTGGAGTCCATAAGCCAATGAACATAGCCAAGGCAGCAGGGCCCTCCCTAGACCATGTCACCTTGATGCAATCATTTCGAGTAACACAACTCAAGACAGTGACAGGTAGGTACACGAGGTGATAGAGAAAAGCTCCAGCCTGCACAGGAAAAGATTCAGGAGAAATCCTGTCTTCTAGCACCCTTTCCTCTGTCCCCAAGACAGAGGGGAGACAAATCTTTTGGCTTCCTCAAAACATCAGTGCTTTTTCCCTTCCATTCTGTCCACCTGCCTGCACCCTGCCCCCAGGCTACGTTTCCATCTGGCTGCCCTCTCCTCACCAGCAGTTGCGCTGCTGAAGGTTGTATTTGTTACTCTTATGTGTCAACTTCACTACACCATGTGGTACCCAAATTAAACTGGATGCGTCTGTGAGACTGTTTCTGGATAAGATTAGCATTTGAGGCTGGGTGTGGTCATGGCTCACATCTATAATCCCAGCACTTTGGGAGACCGAGGAGGGCAGATTGCCTGAGGTCAGGAGTTTGAGACCAGCCTGGGCAACATGGTGAAACCCTGTCTCTACTAAAAATACAAAAATTAGCCGGGCGTGGTGGCGCGTGCCTGTAGTCCCAGCTACTCAGAAGGCTGAGGCAGGACAATCGCTTGAACCCAGGAGGAAGAGGTTGCAGAGAGCCAAGATCGAGCCACTGCACTCCAGCCTGGGTGACAAAGCAAGACTCTGTGTCAAAAAAAAAAAAAAAAAAAAAATTAGCACATTTGAATTGGTGAACTCAGTAAAGTAGATAGCCCTCCCCAACGTGGGAGAGCATCATCTAATTCATGGAGGGGTTAAGTGGAACAAAAAGGCAGAGGAAGGAGGAATTTGTCCCTTTTGCTACCTGCCTGAGTGTTTGAGCTGGAGCAACGGTTTCCTCCTGCCCTCAGACTGAGATTTACACCATCCACTCCTCTGGTTCTCAGATCTTCAGACTCAGACTGGAATTACATCACCAGCTTCCCCAGGTCTCCAGCTTGCAAAGAGCAGATCATGGGATGTCTCAGCCTCCATAATCACTGGGTCAGTCCCTCATCATGAGCCTCTTCCTGTTTATTCTGTTTACATCCTGTTTATTCTATTTCTCTGAAGAATCCTGGCTAGTACACTGGTCCACATGTTGACTCTGTTTCAACGATAACAATTTCTCTAGATGTTTATTTCAACTAGATTTTCCCACACAGGAGAATTATAGGTCAGAGGGGGATACCCTTGCAGTATGCAATGATCCGGACCCCAATGCCATCAGGATGGTCTGTAGAACCCTAGTGTGAGATGCACTGAGCAATCATTTCAAGATGTAGCTCCAGTTGCCCGCGAGTAACAGCCTTTCTGGTGACTCCCCTCAGCCTGAGGAAATGCAAGAGGTGGAGGTGAAGAGAAATTGCACCCACAGCCCCTGAGCCCTGTGGCAGCAGCTGAGCAGGCTGGCGAGGTTTGCAGAAGCAAGTCTGTGACAAAACCCTCACTCTGCTCCGGTCCATCGTGTGTTGAGGCACCAGCGGCTGTGACTCTCTCCAAGCCCAAGGTCCTTGCCACGTTGCCTGCAGTCTGCTGTGTGACCTCTGGCGGGTCATGTGGCCTCTAGACCTCAGTGTCTTCAACCATGAACTGGGGGATTTGGATTAGATCAGGGTCTTTCCAGACCAATGAACCTCCGGGTCTGGCATGCTACTCCCTGCCCCAGTCCTCGGCAAAATGTTTGACCTTCAAAGGCCTGAGGAAAAGAAGTGAATTTTACATCTAAACCCACAAACACAGTGGAAAGGCTTGCCTCGCTATCCCACTCTATCTTTTTTCCAACTTAGGCTCTGTATTCATCTTAGTAACTTAATGGACCGTAACACTACAGTGTCTAATATTCCCAACCCCAACAGACCATTCGCTCCTTAAAAACGATAGGAGAGTTCTAATCATTTTGTATTCCCACAGCATTCACCAAAGTATAGGGTTGTGCTTCTCAAATTCAATGAAAATACAGATGCCAGGGCCTCATCCCAGACTGACTGAAAATCTCAGAGTAGGAAATTGTATTTTTCAAAAACTCCCCCAGTGATTCCAATGAGAAGCCTGCTTTAGAAATCACTGGTTGGCCGGGTGCAGTGGCTCATGCCTGTAATCCCAGTACTTTGGAAGGCCGAAGTGGGTAGATCACCAGAGGTTAGGAGTTTGAGAGCAGCCTAGTCAATACGGTGAAACCCCATCTCTACTAAAAATACAAAAAATTAGCCAGGCATGGTGGCAGGCACCTGTAATCTCGGATACTTGGGAGGCTGAGGCAGGAGAATCGCTTGAACCCAGGAGGCAGAGGTTGCAGTGAGCCGAGATCATGCCACTGCACTCCAGCCTGGGCAACAAGAGTAAAACTCCATCTCAAAAAAATATATATATTAGCCGGGCGTGGTGGCACATGCCTATAATTCCAGCTACTCCAGAGGCTGAGGCAGGGAGAATTGCTTGAACTGGGAGGCAGAGGTTGCAGAGAGCCAAGATCGCACTCCAGCCTGGGTGACAGAGAAGACTCCATATAAAAAAAAAAAAAAGAAAAAGAAAAAGAAAAGAAACCACTGGTTAAGCAGAGCCACAGTAGGTCCTCAATTTGTTGAATGCACATTGAAATCTACCTGGTTGGTAGACCCAATTAGAAAACAAAAGAGAAATGCACGCTCTCTCTGTGTTAAAATTACTAAACCATCTAGCTGTCTTGACCTCAGGAGCAAAGCCTCATCTGTCTTCCTGTCTTCCTCATTATCAGGTTGGGTTTTTCTTTTTTCTAGAATGGCTGTATTTGCCCTTCTTAACTACTCAGTTAAGAACATGATCATGCCAAATTCCTTCACCAGCTTTAAAGTACAGAGAAAGGGGCTCTGCTATTAAGGATACCAGACCAGCCTAAGGATAGGAAGATCCAGCAGCTGGGCACAGTGGCTCAGGCCTGTAATCCCAGCACTTTGGGAGGCCGAGACAGGTGGATCACCTGAGGTTAGGAGTTCAAGACCAGCCTGGCCAACATAGCAAAACCCCATCTCTACTAAAAATACAAAAATTAGCTGGGCATGGTGACACGTGCCTGTAGTCCCAGCTACTCAGAAGGCTGAGGCAGGAGAATTGCTTGAACCGGAGGCGGAGGTTGCAGTGAGCCAAGATTGCGCCACTGCACTCCAGCCTGGGTGACAGAGCAAGACTCTGTCCCAAAATAAATAAATAAATAGGAAGATATAGCAATCTGTGCCCTTGGTCAGTCAAATATTTTATGATACACATTTTCTAAGTTCATTTCAAGTCCAGAATGCGTTGACATGATGGGGAAGGGGAGGATTAAAACGCAGAAGCGAGAAGAAAGGAGGGATGGAATTTTTCTGGGCCTTTTTCTAAGCTGCTCTTTTCCTGAGCCTATGCTGGAGAAGGGAGCCATCCTTCGCACCGTGCCCTTGGCCTGCTAATGTTGACAATAGTTCCCGTGATCCAGACAAGGCTTGCAGTTTATAACACAGGCAAGAGATATGATATTGCAGCCACTTTGGCTCTTTTCTCTCTCCACAACAGGCATGTGATTGCTGCACAAAGGAGGGAGAAATGCAGCCATCAGCTGCAGAGACAGAGAGGAGGCCGGGAAGAAAGGGTGAGTCTTTGGTTGTGATGAAGACATTTTAAATCGGGAGAGTGAGACATAAATGTCAGAGCAGCTCTCCTCTTCATGGCCGGAAAATCTGCAACAGCAAACAAGAAATGGTTCAGCGGTGGAAGGAGGTTAATGGGCCACGGCTCTATGCCCAGGTCTAGCTGGGTGGCCCTGAGCCATCACAGGATGGTCCTTCACCAAGGGAGGGGAAAAATTCTGAACTTGGGCCATATGAGAAGGGCCAACAGCATGGAGAGCTTTAATACAGTCAGGATTTCTCCAACTTTCGTATGCCAGAATCATCTAAAGCTTTTGTTAAGAACTTAGATTCCTGGGCCCCACCACCCACGGTGGTCTTTGACCTACCACCAGACATGACCCAAAGCGCTGGAGTTCCAGTGGGTGGGGAGAAGCTGGAGTCTTCTTTCTGCTGTTTACCCGTCATTATAAAATGCCACAGAGTCCACTTCTTGGCCTCCTAGCAGGCATGCCAGCCAAGGCTTGCTTGCCCCTTAACTAACAGTGGGATAATGAATCTCCAGCAGGGCTGACTTGCCCCAGAAACTTAAGTTCTTGTTAAGTCTGCACTGGCAGGAGCTGTGTTCTCGTTTGGAAACAGTTGGCCAGCCTGGGCTAGTTCACAGGGAAATTCAGCCCTGGGTTTGCATCAGGAAGGCGGCTGATACTTGAGAACTCGCTGAAAATGTGACCAGGATTAGATTACTCCCTTTGAGCTGGTCAGGTCAGATTTCCAGATGCAGGGGAGGCCATCTGGGGACAAGGCTTCTAGTGGCCTACCCGATCACAGGCAGCGTTCTACTTTAGACCATCACACTGCCCTGCAGAGAAAGAAAGAGCGTGCGTATCTCTGTGTGTGAGTAGGGGTGTGAGTGTAGGTACTCAGGAGTATAGGCCTGAGGCACACTATGCGCTGAGGTGTACGGCAGCCATGGATCTCAATGGAAGCACATGTGTAGGGCTCTGCACGGGTCACTGCTTGTTTTATTCTTCCTTTTGGAGAAGAAAAAACCTTCCTACTTTCTCAGCATTGACCAAGCATCTCCTCTATTTTAAGCACCATGGGAGACATAAAGGCCCTGATATATCAGAATTTACAGCCTAGCTAGAGAATTTTGCAACAGAGGGCTGCATTTTACTCTATTTCTTTCTAATCCATTTCCAATCTATTTTACTCCAATCTTAATCTATTTCATCCACTCAGACAATGCCCAGACCACCCCCCTTTTAGCCATATTTATTCAACAGCTATTATGTGCCCAGTATTGTGCCAGGTGCTGGGGGTATACAAAAGAAGCCTACTAAGTAATTAGGGAGCCAAGTATATCTTGTATAAAACCAACAGGAAAAAAAAATGAAACAAATTTATGATGCCAATAATATATATGAAACCCAAAGACCTTTCTCCCCAGCCACAGTTCTTCTCAAATTAGAGTAATGAATATTCTCTTCAAAGAAAAAAAATTCAGGAACCTTCCAGTTTCACTTAAAAATTGTCATGTTACTCGAATATGTATAAATATGAAACTTGAAATAATTTTTTAATTTACAAATAAATATCAAAGAAAATTTATAAATTACTTACTCAAAAAAAAACCTTCTGAAAAAATCAATATTCAAATTAACATCAATATAATGATACTGTTTTGCTGCAATGAAATTGCTAGTCTTGGGTTTAACAGTAGGAAAAGCCTGAGATCTTTCTTTAATCTGTGTTGTAGATTGGCTTTTATAATATTAATTCAGAGAGGGCCTGTTTATATAAAAGAGCTGCTCAAAATTATATTAATGGTTTCAAGGCTTTGTCTGCTAGTTCAGAATAATCAGACCTCATACCTATACTTAACCAAAACTTCCCCACATGTAATCCTCAAATGTCTATTTCAATGATTTATCTTCTGATAACACCATGAAGCTGTCTCATTCCATTGAAGATAAGGTTAATATTATGACACTCTTCCGTCTGCTTTAAATTTAATTTCATCATTGCCTGTATTAGAAGAAAAATTATTCATTATAAATTTACTTATTTATTTATTTAGAGACAGAGTCTTGCTCTGTAGCCTAGGCTGGAGTGCCATGGCACGATCTCAGCTCACTGCAATCTCCACCTCCCGGGTCCCGGTTTAAGCAATTCTCCTGCCTCAGCCTCCCAAGTAGCTGGGACTACAGGCATGCGCCACCATGCCCAGCTAATTTTTGTATTTTTAGTAGAGACGAGGTTTCACCATGTTGGCCAGGCTGGTCTTGAACTCCTGACCTCGTGATCCGCCTGCCTCGGCCTCCCAAAGTGCTGGGATTTACAGGCGTGAGCCACCGCTCCCAGCCTCCTATATTTATTTTAAATGAACTGCAAGTTGCAAAGTACAGTTGAGCCATACAGTGTATCTATTTGTATATGAAACTGCAATGGTGCAGATCCTTTGGTGTTCAGCATCCCGGCACCACTAGAAGCTACGAGATGACAAAGTTCTACCTCATCTCCTTATTTGAAACTCCAAAGCTTCATCCATACAGCCACTGTGATTTCACTTGTCTTTTGCCTGGTGCAAATGTGATTTGGGCACAAAAGTATAAATGCAAGCACAAAAATATTATGACAAATTTTGGTTAAAGAATGGCTAGTCAGAAGATCTTAGATTAACAGTTTTAGATTTTCACTGAAGTAAAATCACAAAGCTAAAAATTACTGTAAAGAAACTGCAACTCCCTGTGAATGCTGAACTGCATTCATAACCCTCCATTCGGACCATCCATCTCCCCGGTTTCTCCATGCCAGGCCACGCAGGGCTACATCGCACAAGAACTGGGTCAGTTAAAAGGATGAACTCAATGTCTACATGAGGGAAAGGGATAAAGCTGAGCACTAAATAAATAGGACTTTCCCAGTCTCCAAAAGGAAAGCATCTAAAATATGATCACCTCCGCATAGGTGCCCTTGAATTGTAACCCTTTGTTACCCACCTGGAACCCTTGACCCAGAATTCCTGTATCTCTCCTCAGAGCATTGCCTTTCATCAAAACTCCCAAATTGGAATCTCTATTTGCCTTTGGGAAAAACAAACTGTTCACCAAAAGGGACCTCGGTGTCTACCATCATTTCCTTCTCCCCTTAATTCACTTCCCAAGTCTAAATCACTTTGTCTGGAGGAGACTCTCGGGAATTCTAGATAATTGTGACAGCCATTGCTATGGTTTGAATGTCTGTGTCCCCTCCATAATTCATGTTCAAACATGCAACACTGTTAAGAGATGGGGCCTTGAGGAGGTGATTAGGCCATGAGGGCTCTGCCGTGGCTTTTTAGCACTCCACTACAAGCAATCACAAATACTTTTGTTTTCCCTACCAATAAGATCTTTCCCTTCTGCAGTCAAATATGATCTGCTCACCTTAAATAAACTCTCTCTTGACTTCTTGGGCCTCTCCAGCTCTCGAAATACTTAAAACGTAAGGAAGAGAAAGAATAGATGGGAAGCAAGAAATACTGGTGTCCTAACATGATCGTTCCCTTGAAGTCAGCACAGTGAGATTTCGGCTGGGGGCAGGAGGACTTGATCAGGACCAGCCGGCATGAGATGAGGCAGGATCTCAACCTACCCACGTCATTGGCAAAGTCTGCAAAGGCTAGACTATGAGGCCATCGTGTTTCTTGTTCCTCCTGGCTCTGAAATGTGGACTAATCTAACATGCACAGGATGTCTGCAGCCTCCTCGCAACTTAGCAAAGAGACAGGAGGGCTAGTTCCCAAAACCCCCAAGAGTCCACTTCCCAAGACAGTTCCTACTGAATGGAGGGCGCGGTGCTGACAGCAGAGTTGGGAGGTTTAGGAAGGGCTCTTCATTTCTCAGCGAGGCAGAGAAACAACCTAAACTGCATTCACCTGGAGCAAAGGACTTGGGGAACAGCACGATAAATGTCCAGGTGCCAAGAACAGTTGGCAACGAGGACAGCAGGAGCCAAGCACGTGGGAATGGCCTCCCAGGCACACCGCCAGAGCAGGGCTGCACTCAGAGACAGGACAAAGAGCCCAAGGGACCACAATCAGCGGAAAACCCAGCAGACAGTACCAGAGGTGATGGCTGGAGGGACCTCTAGCCAGGCCATAGGGCAAGTGGCCTCTAAGACCATTGTTCTAGTCTGGATTAGAGGGTGAAAGCTGGCATCTGTGACCAAAATGGGCCAAAGGAAAAGGCTAGGCTTTGAGCTGGGGCACTCAGATATGGTGAACTACAAGAGAAGATGGGTATTCCAAGGCCAGCAAGTTAGCCAGGGCTGGGAGAAGACAGGGTGCCTAAAGTAGATTGGTCAGTGCCTGAATCTGTGCCAAGTTGGAAGAGGGACAGAGACTGTGTCTGTAATTTACAACTGAGCACGGTTTGTTCCTATAATCCCTGAAACTGCTGTAGGATTGAATTGATGATGTGAATCGGTGATGTATAGCAAATGACCTGTAGGGATGAGGGGCAGGGCGGGGCGGGGATTTGGGGGAGAGGCGGTCCGTGAATTCAGATGCCAGGTCCTACAAAGGAATTTGGACACCCAGCTTTGTCTCCCATTGGGAGACTAAGGACTTTTTGGTCACTTATGGGAACACAGAGATCAGTTCTAATTTCCTCTCCATCTATGAACGGAAGACTCACCAGCAACGGGGTTTGCAGTTGGCTTAGTCTTTTTTACTCCCCTTCCCCTCCCGAGGAATGGAAATAATTAGTGTTAACTCGTATATTCACAGAAATGCATTTATAAGGCATCAAGCCAATGATTTTGACCTTAATATTGCTCAGCTCACACCAACTGCATTAATGCCATCGATCACAACATGCAAAGAGAGTTCAGCAGTTAGCAATTTTTCCAATTGTCTTCTCCTAAGAAGAGAGCGCCATCTTGTGTACAAACCTGAGTTCAGGATATGCTGAACCATTTTTTTGTTCACCAGAACTGAATCTGCGACCTCGTGTTTACTTTCCAGAGTTTCCTGAAACATTGCCTTATGAGAAACATGAAGATGTCCCTGAGCGTGTTAAGCTGTTGCCAGCCACAGATTGTTATACTAAAGATGTACCTGGTCCGTGGAGGATATCTTTCAGCCTAGTTTTTGAAGACCTGTTACTTCTCTTCCTCAATTTTGAGTTCAATAGATGCAGAAAGTCCTCCTACCTGAAATTCCACCTTTAAAGCATGTCTATGAAACAAAGGTTTTCTACCAGCTCTTCCATCCACGTTTGAAACCTCCTGCAGAGCTTTTCTTCCCAATGTGTGGGGCCAGCCACGGTGTTGCTCCCAGGGAGGGAGTGGTCTTGATGGGCAGCATTTGCTGATTTCCCTGATGCAAACTCTCACACGGTGGCTAATTTCAAGGACCAGTGAGACCTCACTGCTGAAGAGCTGGGAAAAGCTGCCCCCGTCAGCTCTCCACAGCCAGTACAAGCTGGCTCCCGCCCACGCAGGAGACGCACGGATTATGCTCATCTTTGGGAAATGGCTCAGTTCATTGCTCAGACATAAGGAACTGATCAAAAGAGAGAGAACGGCTGATAGGAATAGGCCAGATGTGGGGACGCAAAGACCTATAATGTACCAGACAATGCCAGGAGGGTGGATATGAAGCAAAGAAAAGACATCTTCTCAAAATAAATAAATAAAAAGACATCTTCTCTCCCTTTTACAAAGACAAAAAATCCCAGAGTCTTGAATGCTGTGTTCCAGAAGGGTCCATTTTCACTGGCGCAATAATACATGGAAGTGGCTGAAAACTGTGCCTAACATTTAGTGTTCTATATGTTGTCTTAGTTGTTGTTAAAACTCAACTTTCTGGGATGCCTCAACTGGCCACATGTCTTGATAAATTCATTATTTTCTTCAATTATGCTCTAAGAAGAGTACTTGTATCTTCTTCAGCCTCCAACAGACATTCCTTCAGCATCTACTGAAAGACCCTGAATATTTTCACTGGAAAAGGGCCAGTAGTGAAATTGGTAAACACTCCAACCAGGACAACGCTTCTGGGGAAATGACATTTATCGAGCACCTACTACATGCCAGGCAACTACAAAAGATCTCATTTCACCCTCACAGCAACTCTGTAAAGGAGGCGCTAGTGCCATCCTTTTATAAATAAGGAAACTGGGGCTCTGAGATGTTAAGGGAGTTGTCTAGGACTATATGGTGAGATACTAACATAGGTGGGGTGATTCAAATCAGAATCTCTCAGACTCAAAGCACGTTCCTCTCTCTATGTGTCCACACTGCCCTTGACTGAGAGAAGGCAGAGCTCAAAGGTGGCATTTTCATCAGGTTATGAATCCACTTTCATGTCACATCACTGTGTGAATGGGACTCCCACATTTGCACAGTGTACAGCCTGTGCACCCTTACCTTACATGGCTGTGTGTGTATTTCTTGCCCCTCTTCTCTGTTACCTATACCCCATGGCCATTTTTTCTTCCCCAGCCTACATCCCAATGCAGAAACAAAGGTCCAAAGAAAACACTTCCACTTCAGTGAAAGACAAATACTTTTCTCCTCCGAGGGTTGAGGAAGGAGAGAGAAAAGATGACGGCCACTGAAAACAGGAGTGGAGGATGGTCTGGATTCCAGAAGGATGAGAAGCCCCCTAAGCAGAAGAAAGGAGGTCCCTCTGTCAGAGAAGTCCAGCAAGGAGGATGAGCTGCCCCCACAGAAGCCTCTGCCAAGTTCTCCTGTAGACAATGTCCCGGACACATGTAAGTCCCCCTAACCTTCAGGTCAGGAACCTGGGTAAGGGACCACGAAGGAAAGCTGAGTCCCTGACCAAGTGATAACTGAGCGGAAATCAGTGGGGACATTTCCCAGTGGGCAGCAACAAGTAGTGATGAGGTGCCACGCTGTCTCTGGCCACAGGGAGATGTGCTGGGGGTAAACTACATACCATAAAGGCAGTACAAGTGGTCCTGGGGATGAAAAAATATCATCTGAAATAGCTGCCACCAAAATTCCTCTTTGAGAGGAAACTCCTTTGTTGGAAAGGTTACTTGGGAAGTACTAGGGTTAAATAGTGAGCCCTTGAGGGGCATGGGTGTGGTGGGCACAAGGGCTTTGAGGAGAGTATGGCCTGGGCTTCCTGTGGTTGGTATGGAGGCAGGGTGGATGGGTGGGAGGAAAGAGGTCAAAAGAAAGACAGGAGGGTGAAGGGGGATGTCAGCGAGGTAACGGGAAGCTGCCTGGAGAGGCAGAATGCCCCTCTCTGCAAGGAATCATACTTGCATACTCAACCCACGGCTGTGACCAGGGTGAATGGGACTTTCTGGCAACTTCAGAAGCAGCTGTGGTCACATCTGGGTGGCTGTGATGTGGGACAGAGACTACCTGCAAAGACTTGGGGGTCTGGAGGCTGCAGTGACCCTGACTACATCAGCCCCTCTGTATCCCCAGAGTGGGAAGAAACTGTAGGTTCAAGCCAAGTTTAGCTATTTACTGTGACCTTGGTAGGTCCCTGCTGATAGCTGGGCTATATAAAATTCAGACAATAAGCAGAGAAAACATAAACTCCAGCACAGGAGAATTTGGAAAATGCTGTATAGAGCAAATCGTGTTGACTTAGCATTTGTGCTTAGCCAAGAAGATGCCGCCCTGCACGTGCTCAGAGCCCCTCTCCCATTTCACCAACTGGACAAGCCACTCCGCCATCCTACAGAAAAGGCTAAGAGAGGGAAGGGCAGGTTGCTCTTCCATGCTTCTGAAGATGTGGAAGAGGCAAGGGAGAAACATGGGGTGAGGAAGAGAGAAAGACTTTCCCTATCCTAAGAGCAAACCAGGCTGGGTATGTTTGCCTCCAGTCAAATGGCTTCTACATACTGCGGAGTGCCAGAGGACTATTTATTTTGCCACTTACAAGCGATCAGAAAAAAACCTTTTATTTACATTTTGGAGGCTCAAGGACCCTAAACTTATTCTTAGGTTATTGAAATAATTTGACTATTTTGGCAATGTCTAAATGTAAGTACTTTAAGACACCCCTCTGCCTAAGGCTAACAAAATCATTGTGGTATAACTATTAGTTTGGAGCAAAAGTAATTGTGGTTTTTGCCATTAAAAGTATTTGTAAACAAACCAATTACTCTTGCACCAACTTAATAGCATTGGATCCACTAACCTGGAAACACCACACCAGAGAGGTGCCTGACTGCAAGGAGAGCACATGGTTGGCACATGCCAAATGTTTGTGGAAGAAGCTGGGGAGTCCCCAGCAGCTGAGATGGATGGTGATCATCAACTTCCGAAGTGTTAAAGAAAACTGAAGGGTTCTGGCCAGGCGCAGTGGCTCACGCCTGTAATCCCAGCACTTTGGGAGGCCGAGGTAGGCAGATCACCTGAGGTCAGGAGTTCTAGATCAGCCTGGACAACATGGCAAAACTCCATCTCTACTAAAAATACAAAAATTAGCCAGGTGTGGTGGTGCATGCCTGTGGTCCCAGCTGCTCGGGAGGCTGAGGCCAAAGACGGTGGAGCTTGTAGTGAGTTTAGATTACACCACTGCACTCCAGTCTGGGCAACAGAGTGAGACTCTGCCAGAGAGAGAGAGAGAGAGAGAGAGAAAGGAAGGAAGGAAGGAAGGAAGGAAGGAAGGAAGGAAGGAAGGAAGGAAGGAAGGAAGGAGAAAGAAAGAAGGAGAAAAAGAAAGAAAAAAAAGAAAGAAAGAAAGAAAGAAAGGAAGAAAGAAGAAGAAAGAAAGAAAGAAAGAAGAAGAAGAAAGAAAAGAAAGAAAGAAAGAAAGAGGAAAGAAAGAAAGAAAGAAAGAAAGAAAGAAAGAAAGAAAGAAAGAAAGAAAGAAAGAAGAAAGAGAGAAAGAAAACTGCAGGGTTTTGAAGGCAGGTGGCACTGTCCTGTAGGAGACTGAAGGTGGAACTTGTGGACCTTGTCCTTGAAAGCTCCCCTAACCTACCGAAAGTGGAATGAAGGGCTTGGATCCAAGCGTTTCAGAGGCAGCCAAGATCTTCCCAGTCCCCACGATGGGTTTCTTTGGTATGCTTGTTTGCTTTTCTTTGATTCTGCTGTTCAAAGGAAATAGGGTGTGTTGATGTTTTAAGTGAACAGTGTGCTTTCTGGGTGACCTAATTTATCTAGCAGTGGAATGAAAAGGAAGAGAATGGACAGAAAGAATCAAAGCCCATGGGCTACCTCAATAGAAAGAAAACGTGTGAGTTTTTCATATAATGTTATATGAACATGAATCTGCCATTTTGCTGTGCTGTGTCTTCCATCTGTTACCTTCTAAACTGTGGACAAGAAAAACACAACTGGCGTGAAGAATGAATGTTGCACAGGGTAGGGATGAGGGGTGGGTACATAGGAAGAGAACATGCTTGACACAGAAAAGAACTAACCATACACTTTATCTCATTTAATCCTCACAACAACCAGAAGGGCAACTAGTAAATAAACAAATAAAAGCAAAACAAAGCAAAACATGCCCAGAGAGAAAAGTCCGATCACTGGGAAGACCTAAGATTTGAGTCCAGGCCAGTCCAATGCCAGAGTCCTTTCCCTTTCTACTGCCTCGTGAAGGCAGTGATGACTCTGAAAATTACAAAACAGTCCTCCCTTGTTCAGGAGTTCCTTGTGTATCTACTTCAGACCAAATGCACTTATTCCTGGGAATTTTTCAAGGTCTCGTCTTTTTTAGAATAGGTACAATCTGGATGAAATCTTTTTAGCTAGACTGCTTACAGCAATCTAACTCTTAGGTCATACTCTTTCCAATATAGTAATAGACAAGGTGTTTAAGGGGATTTTGATCTTAAGAAGGTTAAATTTCCACATCTAAGTAGCTGTGGTATGTTGGAATAAGGGAGTTGTTTTGCCTTCTAAAACAGGCCAAAGCCGAGAAAGCAGATTACTGAGGCCCTGCAAGTTGACACATGCCTCCGAGTCCAGAAGTTGGAAAAAAGCAAGCAAAGAAGTGAGCCAGAGAGGAGAGTGTTAGACTGCCCCTTATTTTCCCTTCATCTGACTTGGATTGGTCTTTAATTGAAGTCTGTGCTGAGATTCTGTCTGCGCCAGTCTGAAA
Organism: Nomascus leucogenys; assembly: GCF_006542625.1. NCBI lineage: Eukaryota > Metazoa > Chordata > Mammalia > Primates > Hylobatidae > Nomascus > Nomascus leucogenys. The sequence goes on along the minus strand of NC_044393.1, from coordinate 84,778,196 downwards.
TAGCCTGTACACTAGTCGGCCATTCAACTCTTCTCTTTATAAATGCCATTTTCCCCTGTATTTGCTGAATTTTCATTCTTCATTCAAATGTTTGGGTGTCTGCATGTTTAATGAACACAGATGGCAGGGTTCTCTCAGAGCCAAATATTTGGATTACAAAACATTGAGGATATCCACGTAGTTGGCTTCTCATTCACATATGTGACATTGTGTACAGATAGTTAAGTTTTAATAATAAAGTCTAAGAATGGGTAGGGCTGGCTGTTCATAGGGGAAAATAGTGCTGCATCTAAATGAGTGTGTGTTTTTAGAGCTAGTGAACATTTTTATGAGGCTGAAGTTTTACTTGGTCTCAAGTCTGCCATCACAGAGGGCCAAATTAGGCCCAGCCATGTGGCCAGGGTGAGACCACAGCTTCTGGGGCCAAGTTGAACTCAAATTTTACCTGACGCAGTCAAGAACAGGAAGACCCAAGGCAAGTAAAACTATGTTCTAAGGAGTTTTTTGGACCAGGCTAGAGAATCCAAATTCTACTGTCGGAAACAAAGCCAAAGGGGGTAAGGAATCAAGTGTAATCAAAGATCAAAAGAATGAGGAAAGAGACCCAAGATCATTTCTATGAATGGAGCTGAAGTGATGAGCCTTGATGTGACCAGAGTCAGGCCAGGTGTTGGTCTGAGGGTGTGGATTTGGAAAGGATCATTTTTCAAGGCATGGATTTTCTGGGTCTGTTCAGGGGACTTAACTGGCACTATGATTTGAATATCTATCCCCTCCAAAAGTCATGTCGAAATTTAATCACCAATGTGGCGGTCTTGAGAGGGAGGGCCTTTAAGAGGTGACTGGGTCATGAGGGCTCTGTCCTCATTAATTAATTGATCCATTAAAGGATTAATGGATTGATTAATAGGCTAACATGGGAGGGGAACCAGTGGCTTTATAAGAAGAGGGAGGGAGACCTGAGCTAGCACACTCAGCCCCCTCCTCATGTGACGTCCTGTGCTACCTTGGGACTTTTCAGAGTCCCCACCAGAAAGAAGATTCTCACCAGGTGCAGCCCCTTGACTTTGGACTTCTCAGCCTCCAAAACTGTAAGAAATAAATTCCTTTTCTTTATAAATCACTCTGTTTCCAGTATTCTGTTAGAAGCAACGGGAAAAGGACTAAGACACCTGGTCACAGAGCATGACAGCTGACAAGACTCCTGCAGGCCAGTTTCAGGCTGACAAGGACAAATGGTTTCCTTTGGTGTCGTCCAGGCCAATGCATCAATTGATGTCTTGTCCAATAGATGAAAAAAGTATGAAAAAATAAATAAATGCCCAAGAACATAACCTCCATTAACTTGCAGGTCTTGGAGGAGGGAAGGAAACATAGTCTGGTCTGGAGATAGTATAACTAAAAGTTAAAATAATGGATCTCAGATTCAGATGGACCAGGATTGAAACTACAGCTCTGCAATTTGGTGTTTGGAGAGAGGAAACTAACCTCTCTGAATCCTCAGGTGTCCCATCTGTAAAACAAGCATAATGATGGCATCTACTGCACTGGAATGTGATGAGGCTTGAAGGGCTTGACAATAGCTAGTGTTTATTGAGTGCCTACAGGGCTGTGCTCTTACAGGTATTATCACATGCTTGACAAATAGCAAGAACTCAAATGTCAGCTATAATAACTGCCTACATTCTAAAACATTAACAAAGGAAATATAGTACAAAGAGTTCCAACCAAACAACACAAAAGTATAGTTTTTACACTCAAATCATTATCCATGAAACGTTAACAAAACATCTTTATAAAGGCTATGTTTGAGGAAGAGTGCTGGATGCTATAGGAAATGCAAAGTTAAACCAGACATGGTCTCTGCCCTTGAGGAGCTTCTAGTCTACCAGGAAAGATAAACACAAAAATAACTGGTTGCTACCATGTATGAGAACATATGTATGCTAAAATCAAGATACAAGTAGTACATTGGGAGCAAGAGGGGGAAAGGTGTTTTGCATCTGGATGAGAAAAAGGAGCTTCATGGAGGAGAGGAAAGAAGAGTGTGGCAGACCCTGATGGTGGGCTCTCCCAGTAGCCAGTCCCAGCTCCTTTCCCTCCTTTCCCTTTCCCTCTTCCAACCAAATACTCACTTGCCCAGCCTCCCTTGCAGCTAGCAGGGGATAGCCATGTGATACAAGGCTACACATGACACCTAAGAGGAAGATTATTGGAGCTTCAGAAAATGGTTTTACTAGTTGATAGAAAGGAAAGTCATCAATGATGACAGGTTTGCCCTTCTTCCTACTTTGAACATGGACACAATGCCTAGACCTATAACACTTTATAACCATATTGCAACAAGCCAACTTGCCAAGATGACAGAGAAGACAGATCGAAAGGGTCTGGGTCTCTGATGCCAGGGCTGAACCGCTGCAGCAGCCTGAAGAGCTCACCTCTGGAATTGTTGTTGTGGGCATGATTTTCCCTAAGTCAGTGCTGGTTCAGTGTGATGTTACTTGCCGCTGAATGCCTTCCTAACAGATGCAGAAGATAGAGAGCAAAAGCACAGAGGTGGGAAAACACAGGACACTTTCAAGGAAAAGCAAATGCGCTCTGAGTTTTTGGAGCATAAGAAGCCAAGAGGGAACATAGAAAACAAGGCTGGAAATGTAGGCTGGGTCTTGTATAGCATAGCAAGATTTGGCAGTGGGGGAGCTGACAAGGTTTTTTGTGTAGGAGAATGATGTGAGAAGAACTGCATTTCTGGAAGATTAAACTGGGTGGTTTGGCTTGGAAGGTAGGGGTGCTGGAAGCTGGGAGAGCCTTTGGTTAGCATGCTATCTCAAGCATTCATGGAGAATGTGGGGAGAGGCTGGCCATGGGTGGTGGAAGTGGGAAAGGAGGAGATGAAGGTGCAGAGTGACTTCCCTTTGAACTTTTCCTCAATCACAGAGAAGTTCAGCTCTCGAAGCAGAGCTTGAAAGGGGCCTTTTTATGGATTAGCTATATTCCACACCAAAAAGTGCTCTTACAACTCACTATTTCTCTTAATATACAAAAATGCTCTGAACTTGGCCAGTTACTGTATCCCAGCATGTGCAAAGTGACTTGTCAGGGCTATGCTCTCACTAATGCGTTCGTTTACCACGTGGAAATGATTTGCGGTGTGACAAGGAAGTTGACAGTCAGACACATCTGTGCATGTGGTCCTCAAGACATATTTGCTAAAGGGCAGGGCATGGTGACTCAAGCCTGCAATCCCAGCACTTTGGGAGGCTGAGGCGGGTGGATCATTTGAGGTCAGGAGTTTGAGACCAGCCTGGCCACCATGGTGAAACCCCGTCTCTACTAAGAATACAAAAATTGGCTGGGTGTGGTGGCGCACACCTGTAATCCCAGCTACTCAGGAGGCAGAGAAAGGAGAATTGCTTGAGCTCGGGAGGCAGAGGTTGCAGTGAGCTGAGATCATGCCACTGCACTCTAGCCTGGGCAACAGAGCAAGACTCCACCTCAAAAAAAAATGTATATTTTAAAATGGCAACTGTATAAGTTTTACCTCAATTTTTTTAAAGTGCTGGGAGCAAGAAAGAGGGCAAAGAAAATAAAGGGGACCCTCTACGAAGGCATCTGAGGAAGTAGCATAGTGTGGTGAAAGACCAAGACTGAGAAGACTCTGACTCTGTCACAACCACAGGTGACTTCAGGCAACTCACCTCTCCAGCACAGCCTCGTTTTCTCATCTATGAACCTGAAAGGGCTTAGAGCAGCCAGCTCTGAATAGACCCCATATAGATATTAGTTATTGCTGTGAATTTATTATTAAGTTTATGAATAGATATGTTCTTCTCTAATGACCTTCCCAGATGCATCCTGGCTTTGAAATCACTGGCTCGATCATCACCAACTTCCAAGACAAAATGAAGTGTCAGAGAGGCCCGAAGAGCCTGCTGTTCTAATAAATATTCTCTGTTGAGTGTGGGGAGGGAAAAGGTTCAGCAGAGCCAGCCTTTAGTGAGTCGAGGGGGCGGATGCCATACATGCTTCTGACCAAGGGTGTTAGAAAAATACGGTTCCTACTTCACCACCCTGCAAAGCTAATAAATAACCTACTATGTATGCTTCAATACGACAATGGATATAAATATGTGTTGTAAATTCTAAGGCTGTCTATTCCAAGGTAAAAGATGATTTGTAGCCATCCAGCATTGAAGAGGCAGGAACTGGCTGAGCACGCTGGCTCTGATGAAAACAGCTCCATCCCTGCTGGGAGCACCCGAGATGAGGGCGGGTGACATGAGGAGGTTGCAAGACTACTTTCTCTCTTTCTTCAGTTCCGCCCAGAAGGGCTGCAGGCAGCAGTGGCCTCGCAGGACACAGCCCCAGCCACATCCACCAGGCTGTGATCTCCAGGACACAATAGGGCTGTGAGGTGACACTGCTCCACCATCCAAAGACCAAAGTACAATGCTCCTCTCCTGCTTCTCCAGGCCATGCTGCAGGGAAGGGATCCAGCTCCCCTGAGGGCAGGGCCAAGCAACACTCACTAGCAGCCCTGCAGTGCTGAGCTGGATGGGAGGCTCCCCTGGGACAACGTGGGTGCCATCCTCTCTTGCCTGCCAATGGCTTGCTGGCCCTGGGACTTCTGTGCACAAGGAAAGGAAATGCATAGATTCATCTAGGTGCATTTACCTCAACCCCATGCGTTCTGATACTACCTCCATAGACTTTGCCTTGACCACGAAACACTCATACTAAAAAGAAAAAAAAAAAAAAACCAACCCGGGCACTATCATCTGAGGTCCACTCTGCCTGCTTGATCTGCCACCTTCTATAATGGCAAAAATGTATATGTCTATTGCACACTCAAACACTTATTAGTATCTACCATGTTAACCAGCACTTCTCAGCACAGTGGGAGGTTCATAATAACCAGAAGGCATGTTCTCTGCCCTTAAGGACTTCATTTGTTCATTCATCTACTCGCTTTGTTTCTGAGCCATCTATTATGTGCTAGCAGTGTGAAGTCAACAGAGGAAGGAAAAGTGTTCATACCTAAAACAGAGAATAATCTCAAACAGACATAGCATTGTGGGTAAATCATGACAATTGCTGACACAGATGTAAGTTTAACAACTTGAGCTCATCCTTTTACATGAATTCAGGCACATGAGAATTCAAAGGAACTCAGGTCACCACTGAGTCAGGTAGGCCCTACCTGGTGACTGGCTGCATCAGAATCTCTTGGGGAGCTTCCTAAAAATACAGGTTCCTGGGTCTGGGAAATCTGTATTTCTGAAGCTCCCAGGGAATTGCTGACTTGCAGCCAGGTTTAAATACATCCAGTCCAAGTTCTTATTTAAGAGGTGAGGAAGCCACCGTCCAGGGAAGTGAAGTGACTTCCCAAAGGTCACTCAGCACCCTAGAGACTGTGTTGGGACCAGTCTAGATCAGTGGTTTCTAATCCTGGCAGGACATCTGAGTCATTCGCTGGGCCCCAACCCAGACCCATTGATTCAGGATTTCTAGTAGAAGAGGCCCGAGCAACGTGGATTTATAAGCACTTCATGAGCCCTTAAAATTCTGATATGTGGCCATCATTGAAGGCTCCTGACCAAGTCTTCTGGTTCTTTTCATTCTCTCATGCTAGGCACCAGATCCTGGCTGAGAATCGGGGGTCATGCGTCTGCTGTTTGAGAGGGCTGCCACCAGTGGAGCTTCCCGTCAGTTTTGGTGATTTCACAACCATGGCTCTCCCTCTCTTGAGAAATAAGGTGTTTGCAAAATCAGAAGGCTTCATCATTGCATATTTTGGGGTCTAGTACATTGCCTCTGTTACACATTGCAACGAGAACACGGTACCTGGAAAGTTAACACAGTGAGGAAAGGGCAAGATATAACCGCTATGTTCCACTTCACAGGCCTATAATGCAAAAGAAAGTCACTTTCTTATAATGCCTCTAACCCCCCAGCTGCCCAAGTTAATAAGAAGTCAAGGCCTACTTCCAGAACTCCCTTCCAAAAAACATTTCAAGAAACCTCAGGGTTGCATATGCAGACCAAAGGGCAGCTCAGGCCACTCTCACCACATGGCAGCCAGGGACACAAGCTTTCCTGCTAAAAGCAGATCAGACTTCAAAGGATCATTTTTGTAAAGTTAACAGACCATCTCTGGAGTCACTGCCATGGATGGGATTGTAATTCAACAATGTGAAGCTTTCACAACACTTGTGGATGATAAATGTCCCTTGAGGCAATCTTCCTGAGACTGAGCCAATGTCACCTACACTAAAAGCCTGTTGAGGTAGACAGCCCCCTTTCTGGATGGCCACTACAAGTATCTTAAAATTCTTAGCAACTCTGATCTCCAGGGCACCATATCTGCTCTCACTCCCTCAAATTCGCTCTTTGATGTTGAGCAGGCTTGAACAGGCCTTGAACTTGTGTGGCCATCTAACACTTGTGATGCTTCAGCAGCAACACTTCTATCACATACAGAATTTAAGATTCTGAACACACTCCTAGTTGTCACTTGAACTCACATTAACCCAAGACTTCTGACAATGGTATCATCCTCTTGTCACAGCTGCAAACTTCTTTGATTTCATTAGCTACTTTTCCTTGTCTCCTTGTTACTTGGCAAGCATCTCATGTGTCACTTGATCTACTCTGTTCTTCTAATCATCCTGTCTAGTGATAATAGTGAGAATTCACTAAATGTATGCAAACACACAATAAACTAATAAACAGTATGGCTGCTATGAAAGGACTGTGCATGACATCCACTAATGCCACTTGTGCAGGGTGGGAAGAGAAGGAACACTTTGGCTCTAGCACGGGGCTCTGTGGGTTGGAAGTCTGGAGGTGGAGAGCTTCTGTGCACTACTCAGTCTGCCCAAAAGCCCTGTTCTCCATCCTTGATGCCTCTGCTCTTAAATGATGCTACTTCCAATCCAGGAGCCCAGGAGCCCAAAATAGATCCATTTATCCTGGGACTCACAGGGTAGGGTAGTGGAGGCTCCATCCCACAGACATAAAGGCAGCCCAAGGTGCAGTGCCACTGAGGACTACACAAAGGCCCTTCATCCCCCAGTGGGGTCCACAGCCATGGTACATCCTGTGAAAGGGGGAAAGATACTGTGCTTCAAGTGTTACAGGTCTTAATAACCCACTCTCCCCATGCGTATCCACAGGAAGACAGACGGACACACACACACACACACACACACACACACACACACAGAGCCATTTTATATCCAAAGTCACATTCATGGCTCTAGGATAGTTAGGTCAAGGATAGTTCCAGAATCAGCCAAACACCATGGTCCTCTCTAAACCCTGGGCCAGACTCCCATCCTATGGTGACTTCTCCCTCAGAGCCTCCTGTGCTCCTCTCCTGCCCTCTGGCATCTGCTGGGCCAATTCCATTTATAACATATGTTGTAACAACATTCCATTTTATCGAGAAGGTTTTAAGTTCTCAATGCAGTCCCTCCCTAGAGACACCTGTGTTCCTTATGAAAATACGCCCCAACTCTCTCCATCACAGCCAACTTGCTTGACATGTATATTACCGATGAGCCATTCTATGAACTTGCCCAGAACAAGACAAGAGAAAGTAGTTAGGGACATAAAAATTGGAAAGGAAGAAGTCATCACTATTTAAAAATTCTATGATGATACACCAGAAAACTCAAGAAAACTGACAGGAAACCTATAGTAAACAATAAGAATATTTAATAACATAGCAGGCTACAGAATTAATAAACAAGTAATTACCAGTCAGAAGATATAATGAGGGGGAAAGCCTCCATTTATAATAGGAACCAGACAGAAAGAAGATAAAATAAACTTAACCCAAAAATTCCACAGCTATAGGAAACAAACTTGAAAACAGTTCTGAAGGAAAAAAAAATGAGACTTGAACAAATAGACGAACTGTGTTGTGATATATCAATACTCTCTAAAGGAATTCACAAATTAAACATTATACCAATATAACTACCAATAGACTTTTCATTTTCTGGAGCTAGACAAGATGATTCTAAAGTCCTCCAAGAGGAATAAAGTAGGAAAATTCTGAAAAGCAAGAGCAAAGAGTGGTATTAATGTACACCGCTGGCTGGGTGCAGTGGCTCATGCCTGTAGTCCCAAAACTTTGAGAGACCAAAGTGGGAGGATCGCTTGAAGCCAGGGGTTCAAGACAAGCCTGGGCAACATAGCAAGACCCAAGCTCTACAAAAAAATTAAATAAAACTAGCCAGACATGGTGGTGCGTGCCTACACTCCCAGCTACTTGGGAGACTGATGTGGGAGGATCACTTGAGCCCAGAAGTTCAAGGCTGCAGTGAGCTATGATTGTGCCACTGCCCTCCAGCCAGGGCAACAGAGTAAGACCTTGTCTCTTAAAAAAAAAAAAAATACACTGTTAAGCCTCAAATTGTTAAATTATGTGGTACTAGAATATAAATCATTAGACAGACTAATGTAACAACATAGAAAACAGAAAAATTCTTAATTACATAAAGATTTGATATATGATAAGTGTGGGAACTCGGTGGGAGAAACATAAACTTTTCAATGAATGGTGTTATTACAACTGGATACACTTTCTGGAAAATGTTTTTAAACCATACCTTATGTCATACACCAGGATAATTTTCAAACGGAATGATAATTTAAATGTAATGACCAAGAAAACAACCTATCAGAAAACATGAGAGAATTCTTTTATAAGCTCAGAATGGGTAAGACCCTCCCTGAATGATTCAAAATCCAGATGTCATGAAATAAAAGGTTTAAAAATTGTACACCATAAAAATTAAAACATCTGCATGGATAAAAATAAAACAGTCAAATGACATATTACAGGCAAAGAGAAATGACAAATTGAAAAATATTTGCAACTCACATCCGATTATATGAAAATTTCTTACAAATTGACAAGAAAAAGGCCAATGACTCAAATAAAGCTGGACAAAGGAGAGCCCACCAAAAGGAAATACAAATGCGCTACCTCTGTCTTAATAAAAGATGCAAATTAAAGCCAATGAGATACCATTTCCTACTTAACAAGCTGGCAAGAATACAAAAGTTTAGTAAGGCAGAAGCCTGTAACTTATGGCTAGTGGGAGTGTAAACTGATACAAACTGTTTGGAAGCAATTTGGCAAAATTTATTAAATCAAAAAGACATGTTCCTTTTGGCCCAAGAATTGCACTTCCAGGAACTTATCCTACCGTTATTTTTTTTAACATGTACAAAGTGACCTACCTACAATGTTATCCAGAAGTATTGTACACAAGAGCGAAAGACTGTAATCAGCTTAGGTGTACATCAAGAAGACACCAATTTTAAAAACTGTGGTACAGCCACAAAACAGAATGCTATGCAGCTCTAAAAAGGAATGAACAAACTTTTCAAGAATTAATGTAGAAATGTCTTCAAGATATGATGTCAAGAGGGAAAATTAAGGTACAGGAGAGTGTGTAGAGAACACTGCTAGTTGTTTCTTAAAAGTTGGAAGAGGAAAGAATATAGATTCATATTTGTTTGCACCCGCTTTAAAAATACCTCTTGATTGGGAGGCCGAGGCGGGTGGATTATGAGGTCAGGAGTTCAAGACCAGCCTGGCCAACATGTTGAAACACCATCTCTACTAAAGATAAAAAAAATTAGCTGGGCATGGTGGCACGTGCCTATAATCCCAGCTACTCAGGAGGCTGGGCAGGAGAATCACTTGGACCTGGGAGGTGGAGGTTGCAGTGAGCCGAGATCGCACCACTGCACTCCAACCTGGGTGACAGGACGAGACTCTGTTTCAAAAACACACACACACACACACACACACACACACACCTCTTGAAGGATACCCCCAAGAAACTACATAATACTGTGTTTCTGCTATAGGAATAGAAACTGGAAAAACTGGAAACAGGTTTATGAAGCAGCCATTTTACTATATCCATGTATAGTTTTCACTTTTGAATTGTGCAAGTATTACCTATTTTTAAAAGCAAATGGTAATTTTTTAAAAGAATATGGTAAAAAAAAAAAAAAAAAAAAGAGACAGATTAAATGGTGTTTCCCTTGCTTAACACAAGTTGTTAAAGCCGCTCTTAGAAAACATCATAACATGAATTAGGCTGCTCTAAGCACGTCATGTAGGGGCCACCGTCTGGCATTCTACCTTCCCAACCCATGAGGCCCCTACTCCTAGGAGAGAAACAAGGAACTGTCAGCTCACAGTCCCTGCTTTGCAGCCCCACACCAACCAGCCCTGAATTGGGGACAGAAAAAAAAAAAAGCAAAATTAGCCAGGCCCAAGAAAGTCTTTGGGAAACCAAAGCTAGTTTCCCAAACCACATAGTAAACATTGAATAAGTTTGTGCAAACTCAATATTATGAAGATACAACTATATAATTTGCAACCATATTTTAAGATTTTTAAAAAGTCCTTTTGGAACAAGAACACAAATGACAAATGCACCTGACATCTCTCACTGGGTTCTCCATAACTTGTACTTTTAAATGTGATGCTGGTGTACTACAGTCTCTTGAAAGCAACATTTTAACCTTGTGGGTGCTCCACTACTTGTGAGCTTACTATTGGACACGGTATGGTTCGTTTTTATGTCTGAGATACCACAAACATAGGCAAATGTATGAATGAATATCTATGACAACCGTGGCTATTTAAGCCACTGGAGCAACAAAACATCTTGTCCTGGGCTGTCACTCTCTGGGTTAAAATGAAGAAGTTGAGGCATCTGTCTAGTCCTTCACAGATGCCTACTGTTGATCTACCCTACTCTATAGACTTGTGTGCCACTTCTTCCTCCTCCTACTCCTCCTCCTTCTTTCTTCTTCTTTTCTTTCTCTTCCTCCTCTTCCTCCATCCTCTCTTCTTCTTCCTCCTCTTCTTTTTCTCCTCCTCCTCCTTCCTTCTAGCTACGCTACTGCTGTGGTTTTTTCTACATTCCCAGCCATGTTTCCTAAGGTACCAGAGACAAAGGAGAGAGCAAAGGAGCGGCTGGGGAAGCTGAAAGACCACTCCATTGCACTATTTTGCCTTCCTCACCTGCCTAAGTCCTATTCATTCTTAAAATTCAAGAAAGTTGTCACCTCCTTCCAGAAGCCTTCTCTGACTCCTCTCTACAGCATTGAGTGTCTGTCATTATATTCCTTCATCAGTTTCCTGTGCCTGTTATCAAAGCCTTAATCACCCTGTACTATCATTGTCTTCTGCATGCCCACTTTCTCCTAAACTGTAAGCTCTTGAAGGCTAGGGGTGCACTTCATTCATTTGAATCCTTAAATACTAGAATGTATCACCTGGCACACAGTAGGTGCTCAGCAAACATTCAACACATAAATGATGAGGAGGGAGAGAGGAAATCTGACCAACCAATGCTTAGGAGGCAACAGAGTACAAGCCTTTCCTTCTGCCATCACTTAGCCAATGCAGGAGGCTAATTAGGGAAGCCTAGGAAGTGCTTGGACTGTCCATGAGATGTGAGTTCTGCTAGCAAATCTTTAAGTGGATCATCTTAACCATCCAGTCCACGGACAGTTAGGCATGACCAGGAGGAGAACAATTGCATGCTCTGTTTTCCTGTAAAGCACCTGAGACATAGAAGCTGTGCTCACAGAGGCTGAAGGAGCTCAGAGGCGAGCGAGTGCAGTGTGACTCTTGGGGGGCCCCTCTGGAAAGCTGAGTCTCAAAGAAAGGAAGTTCAAGAGCTGGTTTGTTGCAGAAGTAGCAGGAAGAGGGGACAGGACTAATGGCAAGGTGGCTAGGACCAGCGCATTACAGGGGTAGAAATGAGCCTCTCTCTTTCCCTACCACCTTTCTTCTCCTTCCCCGCTACCACTATCCTGAGACTATGAGGCTGTAAGCTAGAGGTGAAAGATTGTGCAATGCCCAAATTATGATAATGGTAGTGAGAATACAGCAGGAGAAGGAGGAAGACTAAGCAGACCTGAGTCAGGGAGGGAGGAATTGCGTGAGCAGAGGTGGAGAATTCAGATCCTCTCCAGACTAAAACAGAAAGTACAGACCATGAGTAACCGCAAAACAATAAGGTTGAATGGGTAGACAGCCATCGAGGGGAAAACAGAGGTGGCAATGGGGAGGTATTTTGTGTTCTTAAGTAAGGACATAACAAAAGCAGTGTTTTGATAAGAACAACTTGACAGAGAGATGCAGGGTGGTTAGAGCAAAGCCTCTTAGGAGGCTGATAGACTGATCAAGGATTCTCCACGAAACCTGTTACAGTGGTGGGGGTTAGAATAAGAGTTAAAGCAAATGTTTCATTTTTAAGGAAGAAATCATTACTGCCTGGAGGACAGATTAGATATAAGGCGTGATGTGTAACGAAGAGTTATCATAGAGGATCCCAAAGTTTCTACGACTTGACTGAAAAACCAGAAGTTCCCTTGCCGGGAACTGGGTAATACAGGAAGAAAGCTGGGATTTGGGATGGGAAGATAATTAAGGAGGTTAATTAATGAGATTAGTGAGACTGCAGGGAGAAGCACATTGAGGCAAAGGCAGAATCATCTACAGGAAACACTCTCATGTGGTTCTTTACTTGGAGGAAGGAACCTCGAATGATTGTCTTTAAGGTCAACCATACTGGACTCCCTGACAACATGAGTACATGAGTACAGCATACTGTCATATTTTAACTCAATGATGACTTTTATATTCTGTGATTTTTTTTTTTTTGAGATGGAGTCTCGCTCTGTCGCCCAGGCTGGAGGGCAGTGGCACGATCTCTGCTCACTGCAACCTCTACCTCCCAGGTTCAAGCAGTTCTCCTGCCTCAGCCTCCCGAGTAGCTGGGATTACAGGCACGTGTCACCATGCTCAGCTAATTTTTATATTTTTAGTAGAGACAGGGTTTTACCATGTTGGCCAGGCTGGTCTCAATCTCCTGACCTCAGGTGATCCGCCCACCTCAGCCACCCAAAGTGCTAGGATTACAGGCGTGAGCCACTGCGCCCAGCCTGTATTATGTGATTTTTAAGACCATTGCATATAAACTCAGAAAAAGTTTGAAAGTTCGCTGCCACTTTAGTGCTCACTCTTTTTGGACTCACAGCATCACTGGGCGTTATTAACATCCCTGACTCACAAGCCCTGAATGAGCCTCTCTCAGGCAGTTCCCTACTCACCAATTTGCAAGCATGTCCGTGTTTGCATTTTGGCCCTCCCATAATTACGTGTGTATTTGTTTGTACATCTCACATCATACTACTGTTAGGACCTTGACCTTTGATTGAATTTGGTTTCAATCAGGTGCCCAAACTTCATAGAAATTACATCTTTTCTTAGTCAACTTTTCATGGAAGACCAATGCTTTCAAATTGCCTTACTCAGAAGGAAAAAGCAGCTCAGGCTAGAAATATTCTTCCAGAAATACACTCCGTGTCCCAAACCAAGTCAACATGGAGAAGGAGTCCCTGGAAAGCCAGGGCCCAGGAGGGGTGGAGTAGTGGTGGGGGCTATTTTTAGGCTGTGATGTGGGCTCCTGACAGCCACTGGCATCAGAGGGTGAAGGAGTGCCGGCCCACTGGACTGTGTTCCTCAGCCCACACTCTAGGAGCTGCTGGCTGGTCATAGGTTATTTTCTACAAGGAAAAATGCACTGTCCAGATGAATGGTGGGTCTGTCTAGGACTTGCTAAAAAAGATCTTGGTATATTTCAAATGAAATCCTGGCTCAGGGACTAAAGAGATTCACTGGCAGGTCTGCCTGGTCTCTTCGCCCTCACAATCCCCCACTCTACTCCTTCCCTGTCCCCCAGTGCCTTCCCTCATCATCCTCCCTCCTACCCTTCGATATCCCACCAGAACAGGAGATGGGAAAGGAGGGAAGTGGGGGATGGTGAGGGGGGAAGAGACCAGGAAGTCCTGCCAGGGAAGACCGCCTTGGCAAGGAAGGAAGGGGGACAGCCACTAGAGCTCCATGTGACTCCACTCAATGGTGAGCAGAAGCAGCTGCAGCCCACATGACACATGATCCCTGCCAATCTTCCCTTGGCTACGGAACGGACGGGACCAAGTTTACTAACATTCGCTCTGATTGTACCCAAATGTTCCCTGGTACACCTCTCACATCACATCCTAGATTTTGAAATTTAAAAATCGTATCATGTCAGTATAATGTAGACGCAAGATAAAAGAACCCTGGGGCCAGGCGCAGAGGCTCATGCCTGTAATCCCAGTACTTTGGGAGGCCAAGGCAGGTGGATCACCTGAGGTCAGGAGTTCAAGACTGGCCTGGCCAACATGGTGAAACCCCATATCTACTAAAAATACAAAAAATTACCTGGGTGTGCTGGCGGGTGCCTATAATCCCAGCAACTTGGGAGGCTGAGGTGGGAGAATCGCTTGAATCCCAGAGGCAGAGGTTGCAGTGAGCCGAGATGGCACCACTGCCCTCCAGCCTGAGTGACAGAGTGAGACTGACTCAAAAAAAAAAGAAAAAAAAAGAAAAAAGAACCCTGGAATCAGGGTGATTGGTTTACACAAGACTAAATTCATGTCAAGCCACCAAATTTGCGAGTTAGGGGTCCATACATTTTCTCTGCCTAAAATATGGCCCAGCTCAATCCTGGAGCCCAGCATTGGACTGAGAATGAAGATAGAGACTATGAGCCTGCCCCATCTTTTGGGATGGGAGAGTTCAGACAGCCAAGCTGGTCATTGTGGAGTTATTTTTGGTAACTCCCCAGGTGAAACAAGGAACATGGGTGGGCCTGAGCCTCCCTGAGGATGCCTGAGGTCCTGATCCGGGTCCACTCATCTCCCAAAAAGGCAGCTAAGGGTCCTCTTGCCCAAAGTGGTAGGCATCCAGCAGCCTACCTTATATAACGTGTCTCTTAGGAGGCTTCCCCCAGGTATCTTAGCATCTATTTATGTATCCCTGAATAAAACCCTATTTGGTTTTGCACATTTGCAAACTTCATATAAACAGAATCACTGGGTTTACATTGGTTTGCAGATTGCTTCTTCTACTCAACATTGTTGCTGAGATTTTTTTTTCCAGGTTAATGCATGAACTGTAATTCATTTATTTTTCACCGTATGTAGCACAATGTATGTGTTCATTTTCTCCTGGGTGGACATTTGTGTTTTTTCCAGTTTTTCTGTTATTAGCAACAATTCTGCTATGAAAATTCTCATGCATCTCTCCTGGTGCTCATTTGGGAGAGTTTCTCTAGGGTATAATAGTGAAATGTCTGGGTCATGCGGTTATTTTGTAGCTTTCCCTTTTCTAGATAATGCCCATTTTTTCCCAAAAGTAATTGTACAAATTTACACTTCCACTAGTAGTACTTTGCTCCTCACCTTTGGTATTGTCTGAATTATTGATTTTTGCCAGTTAGGTGGTATAAAATAGCATCTCTGCTTCGTTTTAATTTGCATTCTCCCAATTAATAATAAAGTTGAACATTTCTTCATATGCCTTTATTCATTTGTGTTTCCTTTTCTGTAATGTTCCTATTCACATCTGTCTTCTCTATTTGCATATCATGTTCTCTATCTTTTTCTTAACAACTTTTATATTCTGGGTAACGATCTTTTTTGTTCATCTGTGATACAAATATCTTCTCCCTCTTTGGAGCTTTAAATTTTCACTCTTTTTGTAGGGTCTTGTGATAGTTCTTAATTAAAGTAGCAAAATTTATCAGTCTTTTCCTGGATGGCTTGTATGCTTGTGTCATGTTTAAGAAATCCTTCCTTATCTTGAGGTCTTAAAGATGTTCTGTTTTTTCCAAAAGGCTTAAAAATGCATTTTGCTGTTGACTTTTGAGTCCTTAGTCTAGAATTAATTTTTGTGCTTGGTGTGCTATAGGACTTCAGTTTCATTTCTTTCCCATGTGGATAATTATCACATAGTCTAGCACTTCCCCACTTTTCTTAATGCTTTTTTTTTTGTCATCTATCCAGTTTCCAAATATGCTTAAGTCTGTACCTGCCTCTCTATTTTGTTCCAATGGTCTTTTTGTCTATCCTTGCACTAATACCCTACTGTCATAAATACTATTGCTTTATAATGAGACTTAATAGCTCGTAGGCAAATCCCTGCACTCTGTCCTTTTTTCTTCTAGACTGTGTTGGCTATTCTTGGACCTTTGCTCTTCCACGCAAATGTTAGAATCAGCTTGCCAACTACCATGAAAATCCATGTTGGTATTTTTATTGGAAATACTTTAAATCTAGAGCTCAAAGTTGGAAAAATGGACACAATTTCCAAGACTGTGAACTCTCCATTTATTTATGTCCTCTATACAGACTTTCAATAAAGTTGGACAAGTTTATCGGTGTAGATTTTACACATTTTTATTAGATTGATTCCTAGGTACCTTACATTTTTATTGCTGTTGTAAATGATAGGTTTATCTAATTAAATTTTCCAAATGTTACTGGTGTATAAAAATGCAATTGACTTGTTTATATTGGGCTTATAGTTGACAAACTCGCCAAACTCTCATTAATTCTAACAAATTATCTGTATTTCTATGCAAAAATCATATCATCTATGAATAACAAGTTTTGTGTCTTCTTTTCTAATCCTTGTACCTTGTAAACCTTTTTTCTTTTTTTGCTTTATTATAGACTAAGAAGTGGTGAAAGCAGAAGCCCTTGACTTTCTTTTTTAAATTTTTAACTTCTTTCTAATTTTATTTTTTATTGAGGTAAAATATATATGTGAAATTTATCATCTTTATCATTTTTAAGGGTACAGTTCAGTGGTAATGAATTTATATTCTCAGCTGAGCAAGGTGGCTCATGCCTGTAATCCCAGCACTTTGAGAGGCTGAGGCAGGCGGATCACTTGAGATTAGGAGTTCCAGACCAGCCTGACCAACATGGTGAAACCCTGTCTCTACTAAAAATATAAAAATTAGATGGCTGTGGTGGCACGTGCCTGTAATCCCAGCTAGTCGGGAGGCTGAGGCAAAAGAATCTCTTGAACTCGGGAGGTGGAGGTTGCAGTGAGCCAAGATTGCACCACTGCACTCCAGCCTGGGGCAACAGAGCAAGACTCCATCTATAAATAAATAAATAAATAAATATTCTTCCCCCCTCCCCTTATCTCCCTGCCCTCCTCTTCCCAGCCTCTGGTAACCACCAATCTATACTCTATCTTCATGAGATCCACTTTTTTAGCTCCTGCATATGAGTGAGAACATGCAATATTTGTCTTTCTGTGCTTGATTTATTTCACTTAATATAATGTCCTCCAGTTCCATCCACGTTGATGCAAATGACAAGATTTCATGCTTGGTTATGGCTGAAAAATATTCCATTGTGTATACATATAGATATAGATATAGATATAGATATAGATATAGATATAGATATAGATATAGATAGATATATCCACATTTTCTTTATCCACTCATCCATTAATGGGCACTTAGGTTGATTCCATATCTTGGCTATTGTGAATAGTGCTGCGATAAACATGAGAGTGCCAATATCTCTTCAATAGATTGATTTCCTTTCTTTTGGATATATACCCAGTAGTGGATTTGATGGTTGTTCTGATTTTGGCTTTTTGAGAAACCTCTATTCAGTTTTCCATAGTGGCTGTACTAATTTACATATTCACCAACAGTGTTCCTGTTTCTCCACATCCTCGCCAGTATCTGTTATTCCATCTTTTTTCTAAAAGCCATTTTAACTGGGGTGAGACGATATCTCTTCATGGTTTTTATTTCATTTCTCCAATGATTAGTGATGTTGAGCATTTTTTCACATACCTGTTTGGCCATTGGTATGTCTTCTTTAGAGAAATGCCTGTTCAGATCTTTTGCCCATTTTAAAATCAGATTATTTGGGGTTTTTTTTTTTTTGGCAGTTGGGTTGCTTGAGCTCCTTATATGTTCTCATTATGAATCCCTTGTCGGATGGACAGTTTGCAAATATTTCCCCATGTTCTCTGGGTTGTCTCTTTACTTTGTTGATTGTTTACTTTTCTGTGCGGAAGCGTTTGTAGCTTGATGTAATTCTAAGTGTCTATTTTTATTTTGGTTGCCTGTGCTTTTGAGGTCTTACACACACAAAAATCTTTCCCCAGATCAATGTCCTGGAGCGTTTCTCCAATGTATTCTTCTAGTGGCTCCATGGTTCAGGTCTTAAAGTCTTAAATCCATTTTGATTTTTGGGTATGTTAAGAGACAGGGGTCTAGTGTCATTCTTCTGCATATCGTTATGCAGTTTCCCAGCCACATTTATTGAAAAGACTGTCCTTTCACCACTGTATGTTCTTGGTGCCTTTGTCTAAAATGAGTTGGCTGTAAATGCATGGATTTATATTTGGATTCTCTTTTCTGTTCCATTAGCCTATATGTCTGTTTTTATGCTAGTACCACACTGTTTTGATTACTAGAGCTTTGTAGTATGTTTTGAAGTCAGGTAGCGTGATACCTCCAGCATTGCTCTTTTTGCTCAGGATTGTTTTGGCTATTTGGGGTCTTTTGTAGGAACTCTCGTCTTATTCCTGCTTTTTCTATTTCATCATTAAGTATAGTGTTTGTTATAAGTTATTGTATGTATATAGATGTCCTTTACCAGGTTCAGTTTTTTTAATTCCTGGTTTTCTAAAAGTTCTTTTCATAAATTGATATTTTATTGAACAGTTTTCTGCTTTTTTTGAGAGAATGCCATGTGGATTTTTTCATTTGACTTGTGAATATGGTCAAGTATATCAGATTTCAAGTGGTGAATCAATCTTCCATTTCTAGGATAAGCCTCTTTCCAATGTAGTCATGATTGGTTGTCTTTTATATGTAAATATTATTTGTTCAGTTTGCAAATATTTTGTTTAGGATGTTCACATCTAGATTCTTGAGTATGATCAGCCTATAATTTTCCTTTCTCATATTGTACCTATTTGCTTTTGGTATGGAAATTTTTTTACTAGCTTCATCAACACAGTTGGGAAGCATTTCCTCTACTCTATTCTCTGCATGGGCTTCTGTAATATTTTAGTAACCTGTTTCTTGAAGTCTGATAAAACCTTCTTCTAAAACTATCTAGGTTGGCAATTTCTTAATGGGAAGATTAGTTATACTAGTCTTATGTATTTAATGATTATGGAACTATTCAAATTTTCTTTTAATTTTAAATCAGCTTTAATAAATAAATCAGCTTTAATGTTTCCCTGTTAATTTGGCTATTTCTCCTGTTTCTGCTTTATTGGCATAAATTTGTTTACAGTAGTCTCTTATGATTGTTATAATCTCTGCTGCATCTGCTACCCGTTCCTTTTTTTATTCCTAATATTGACTTTCTGTCTTCTCTCTTTAGATCTTTATCAATATTGCCAGAAATTTGTTAATGTTATTACTCCTATCAAAGAACTAATTCTTTGTATTAATCATTTTTATTTTGTATTTTAGTCTATATTTGTTTACTGTTTCATTAGTTTCTCCTCAAGTCTTTCTTGTTTTCCTCATTCTATTTTCTTTGGGTTATTTTAATGTTCTTTTACTAATATCTTAGATGCTCAGTTCCTTGAGTTTTAGCCATTCTCGTTTTATAAGCATTTAAGGCTATAAATTACCCTCCAAATGCCATTCTAGTTGCAGCTCACAAATTTAGATATGTAGTATTTTATTATTTTACAAATAAAAGTATTTTATTTTACGCAAAACAACATATAGTCCACGATTCATTTTAAAATGAGCTTTCAATCCTACCACTTTGGGAGGCTAAAGAAGGTGGATCTCTTGAGTGCATGAGTTCAAGACCAGCCTGAGCAACATGGCGAAACCCTGTCTCTACAAAAAATACAAAAATTAGCCGGGCATGGTGGTATGCACTGGTAGTCCCAGTTACTCAGGAGGCTGAGGTGGGAGGATTACATGAGCCCAGGGAGGTCAAGGCTGCAGTGAACTGTGATCATGTCACTGCACTCCAGCCTGGACAACAGAGTGAGAGACCCCATCTCAAAAAAAAAAAAAAAAACGAGCTTTCAAGTAACTACCAACTAGGTCAAGAAACAGAATATTGCCTGTACCATAGAAAATCCCTGAGTGTTCCTTCTCATTCACTATACCCTCCCACCCTCCACAAAGCTAACCATTATCCTGAATTTTATGATTATCTTTTCCTTTTTTTTATAGGTTTTTGTTTTTTGTTTTTTGTTTTCTGTTTCTGAGATGGAGTCTCCCTCTGTTGCCCAGGCTGGAGTGCCGTGGTGTAATCTCAGCTCACTGCAACCTCTGACTCCCGGGTTCCAGCCATTCTCCTGCCTCGGCCTCCCGAGTAGCTGGGATTACAGGCACATGCCACCACGCCTGGCCAATTTTTGTATTTTTAGTAGAGACGGGGTTTCTCCATGTTGGCCAGGCTGGTCTCGAACTCCAGACCACAAGTGATCTGCCTGCCTCGGCCTCCCAAAGTGCTGGGATTATAGGCGTGAGTCACTGTGCCCCGCCTGGAATAAGATTGTTAAATTAGATACAAAATTGGCTCATGTGCTATGTGCTGCTAGAAGCTAAAACCATAATGTCTGGTTCTCTTTCCTACCAGAAAGAAATTATTTGCATCTCTACTGCAAAGGTCGACAAGTGAGCATGTAATTTCACAGAGTCGGGGCCTTTAATAAGTGATTGAAAGTGAGTCAAATAAGGGTACATTCCCCTGGATACTTAACCCTGAGGGGGACTAGGGGCGGTAACTCATGCCTGTAATCCCAGCACTTTAGGAGGCCAAGGCAGACGGATCACTTGAGGTCAGGAGTTCGAGACTAGCCTGCCCAACATGGAGAAACCCATCTCTATTAAAAATACAAAAAATTAGCTGGGTGTGCTGGTGGGCGCCTGTAATCCCAGCTACTCGGGAGGCTAAGGCAGGAGAATCACTTGAACCCAGGAGGCGGAGGCTGCAGTGAGCCGAGATCACACCACTGCACTCCAGCCTGGACAACAGCAGTCTCAGAAAAATAAAAATTAAAAAAATTAAAAAGAGCCCTGAAGGGATTAAACACCACTCCAACATGACATTGAAAGAAACAAGGCCTTCCTTTGGCCTTATGTCCAAATCTGAGATAATTTTTCTTAACAGCCAAATCCCTGTCGGCTAAAATGAACCACAGCAGGAATGGTACCACGTGACTCTGGCCTGGCCACAGCCTATGTCACAACTTTCCTAACCTAGTCTTCTCAGCTTCTCCACCAACTATTTGGTGTTGAAACATCCTCAAGGCTCCCCCTCAAACTAGGCAGCAAAGTCTACCATTTTGTGGCCACCATGTTTGTCCCTGCTCATGCCAAGGAAGTGAAAGCCGGTCTACAGAGAAAAAGCAGCAGGGATCAAATATGAAAAAAGAAACAAAGAGTCCAGATGACCAAGTGAGAGAGAGTCAGAGAGAGAAAAGTGAGGATGAAATAACCTCTTGAATAGGTTTTTGAAGGTTTTGCACTCACTTCGTGGTTCCAGGTCTTCACGTAGCTCCGGCTGTAGTTCTTGGCCTTGGGTTTTGTGTGATACTCCAGGACTCTTCCAATAAATTCCCTTTTATGCTTAAAGGAAGTTAAATGAATTTTAAAAACAAACAAGTCCGGGCGCAGTGGCTCATGCCTGTAATCCCAGCACTTTGGGAGGACAAGGAGGGCAGATCACTGGAGGCCAGGAGTTCGAGACCAGCCTGGCCAACATGGCAAAACCCTGTCTCTACTAAAAATCAAAAAAAATTAGCCGGGCATGGTAGCACGCACCTGTAATCCCAGCTACTCGGGAGGCTGAAGCACAAGAATCGCTTGTACCCGGAAGGCAGAGGTTGCAGTGAGCCGAGATTGTGCCACCTGCACTCCAGCCTCGGGGACAGAGTGAGACTCTGCCTCAAAAACAAACAAGAATAAGCCACAATTTGAAAGCCCAGAGAAGTCAAGACAGAGAACAACGAGAGTTATCTTTCTGATCAACACAGCTCCACAAGTCCAGGTGCAAGACCCCCTTGATATGTCAGAAAACATCAGTTCTTATGAGCTTCCTGTTAACCAAGGGTAAGGCTACTCTGCTATGCAGAAAGTGCCACACAGTAGACAGTTAATTAGGACTTGCTTTGAGCCAAGAACGCCACTGGGCTGAGCTCATGAATTTATTTACACAACACACGTGGTAGATCCAGGAACACAGTCACATCTCTTTCCTGCTCCCTATTATGCATTCATACAGGTTCCTGCTGGTATCTAACAGCCTGTAGCGTGTCCTCCATTGCTTCTATGGGTATAAAGCAAGCCAACTACATCTCCACAGCTTTTTAGCTTCATTTATCAGGTCAATTCAGAGGGGTGCAATTATGAAATTAAAACACCCACATTTTAGGTGGATATTTTTCACTTTTATATTGAATTTTTTTTTAATGTTCAAGCTTCCAATACTAAACACTAGGCTAGCTCTAGAAAGACCCAAGGAAAAGGAAAAGGGACCCACAGGGAGGCAGTGGTAAATAAATAGCAGGTGGCTGCAGAAGGGAGGGCCCTTGTGAGGAAGAGGAGGTGGGGCAGAGATAACATAAATTGAACCTGATAATATTAGAACAAAGAAGGGAAAGACAGATTTTACCAATTGTTTACCCTGTATAAATCTTTTTTAAATTATCTTGGTGCATGTGACAGCAAATAAGAAACAAGAAAGGGGCTTTTACGAAAAAGCTTTTTAGAATGTGTGAAATAACAAAAGGTCTAGTTTTCCATCTCAGCTCTTTTGTGCAATCACATCAAATAGAAGCTCAGCAGGCCCGAGGGCCACTGCTGCTTCTAATTAAGGCCCCAAGGTAAGGCAGCACATTAGGGGGCATCATCCCAGCAAAACATAAATTCTACCTCTGTCTTTAGCAGCAGAAGGCCGATTTGGGCTCAGTATGCCGTGTTTGTTCTCAGCTTGCATTAGAAGTGGCAGGCCGCACCTGCCTTCCAGACACCCTACAAGCAAGTTTATTCTGACACTGATTCTCTTGTTCAAACAACTCAAAGCATGGCTAACAGATGGTAAACAGAGGAGGAAGGAGGAGCCAGGCATTCTTCCACTTTGTGTGTACTTTTGTGTGTGTGTAGATGAAGGGTGTTGTACCTAAAAGTTACTATTTCTTTCCTTTTCAAAAATGAGACCTCACCCATCACACAGGTGTCAACACTGAAATTTTGGGGGCTGGTAGAGGGCCTTATTGCTGTCATATGACTCAAAGAGAATGGTTTTCCAACTGGAGTGATCATTAGACTCACCTGGTGGGCTTGTTAAACATTCAGATTACCAGCCACACCCTAGAGTTTCTGATTCAAGAGGTTCAAGAATCAGCATTTCTGACAATTTCCCAGGTGATGCTGGTGATGCTGGTTCAGGGACCACACTTTGAGTATCATGGTTCTCAGACAATAGAAAGATAGAGAAAAAGCAAAGAAACATCAACTAGGCCTCCAACCCAGCCTTTTTGATTTTTTGAGACACAGCTGGTAGACAAAAAAGAGACAGCTGTGTTTGCACGGGGGCAGATATGCAAAAGGACAAGCCAATGGCAGGCGGAGGATGGCGCTAAAAATGATTAGCACATGTGCAATAATTTGTTTTGAGGAGTGGGATTCACATTTGCTGTAGGAGGGGCTATGGGCCTCCTTCAGTCCAACCGAGCTTCCTAAACTATGAAGGCTCTAGGTGGGGTCCTAGCTCTTCATTTCCTCCCTGGCCTATTATAGAAGCTCTGCGTGCCTGACACCCCTGCTCCTCCCTGTCCCCTCCTATCTCCCCAAGTAGAAAAAACCCAGCTGGTGGAGAAGGAGCTTCCTCAGCTTGGTTCCTAGGGAAGAAGAGCTGGGAGTCAGCACATTCTAGGTTCTGTTGTTTTAGGCCTGAGCTACAGGACACTGTCTCCAGCCCCGTTCCCAGCCTAGCATCCCTCACACCCAGTTAATTCTACCAGAGGATTAGGGCACATTGTTAATTACAGGGGTTGGGAGTATCTGTTCTTAAGATCTTTGAGGGGATCTGTCAGACAGCGGGAAACATGAATACAGTATTCGGTTTTCATGTGGTTTGTCCTTCCTTGCTGACGCAACTTCTCCACCTGGTCCCCAGTGAGATAGTACAGGCTGAACTAATGAAATAGCTGAGGCTCCTGGTCCCACCATACGAGTATGAGTCACCAGCAGGACCAACTACTTAATGTTCAGGGCCCAGGACAAAATGAAAAGCCAGGGCTCCTTGTTCAAAATGTATTAAGAATTTCAAGACGGCAACAGCAGAACACTAAATTGAGCACAGGGTTCTTCTGTGTATGGGGCCCTGTGTGACTTCACTGGTCACAGGCCTATGGAACCGGGTCTGTCATGGGATTGTCTATGAGTGTATAGACTAAGAATCTCCTTGTTTAGGCTGGGATGCTGCCCCCAGTGGGGTAGAGGGAGCCTCTCTGTAGTAGACTCTCTAGAAGGAATGGAAAGAGGAGTGAAGCTAGACACACAGAAAAATGCAGTCCTAGACCTCAGAGAGCTCTCTGTGGCCCTGGGAGGCAGACAGACACTGTCGCTAAAAAATAGATTTTTGGAACAACTTCACATGGACAAGATGACATGGTTGACCATCCATACATCTTACTCTGCTTATGGGCACATTTCCAGTGAGGTTATCCAGGAGAGGTAAACACAAGAGACCCTTCACTGTCAAGGGCAGGGGAGGTAAAGCTGAAGTAAGGAAGCTCCAGCACCTTCTATGTGATTGCTGCATTTTGTGGTCAGTTTCTGGAGGCCTCTGACAATATTCAGAATTTTTTTTTTTTTTTTTTGGAGACAGAGTCTCGCTCTGTTGCCCAGGCTGGAGTGCAGTGGTGCAAGCAAGCTCCACCTCCCATGTTCACGCCATTCTCCTGCCTCAGCCTCTCCGAGTAGCTGTGACTACAGGCGCCCGCCACCACGCCCGGCTGATTTTTTGTATTTTTAGTAGAGACGGGGTTTCACCGTGGTCTCGATCTCCTGACCTCGTGATCTGCCCACCTCGGCCTCCCAATGTGCTGGGATTACAAGTGTGAGCCACCACGCCTGGCCCAATATTCAGAATTCTTATATGCAAATCAGGGAGTTGAAATAACTGACCTCTAGGTCTCTCTCAGCTCTGTTAACATGTGCCCAGCCTTCTCTACAACAAAGTTCCAGGCATCTGTGACATAGCAAACTATTCTCAACATTGGTAGCTTAAAACCAATGTTAAGGATAAATATATATGAACATAATAAAACCACCATTTTATTATATGTCACCATTTTGTGAATTAGGAATTCACACAGGGCTCAGCCATTCAATTTTTCTGCTCCATATGGTATCAGCAAAGGTCATTTGATAGTGGATGGGCTAGGCTGGGGGGCCCAGGATGGCCTCACTCATGTCTTGCACCTTGATGCCTTGATGGGGATGGCTGGGAGGCTGAGCTCAGCTGGGCACCAATATGTAACCTTTTAAGCATGTGAACTCCAAGTAGTAAACTTCTTGCATGGTAATTCAGGGTTCTCAGCAAGGATTCCAAGGAACCCAGAGAAGAGTTTAACCCCAGCCATGGAAATTTCAGAATGTCACTTCCACTGCATTTTACTGGTCAAGAAAAAAGCCAGCCCAGATTCAAGCAAAGAAAAATTGGACTCCACCTCTCATTGTGAGGAGTTGCAAAGGATTTATTTGTGGCCGTTATTGGATCCATTATGAAAGTGGCTCATACAAGAAAGAAGAGAAGGAGCTCAAATCAGCATACCTGTGGTCAAAGAAAAAGCCTAGACTCAATATTAAAATATTAGGAGACAAATGCACATTGGATGTTTTAAGTTAAAATATTTAAAATATAGGGGTCCTATTTTTGTACTGATTCCTCAACTTTTTTCCCCCTTATTTTGACCTATCACTTGACTCAATTGTATGGAACAAGAATCTCTAAGTTTTTTTAAAAAAAATTCAAGAACTTAGATCCGTGACAATACCTTATTTGTCCTTAAGGATTCAAAGCGCAGAGTGTGTTTACTAATTCAATATAAACCAACAAACAAAAACTAGGTGCCCACTTTTGTTTGCACCAGAGCTTCCCGCAACAACCCCTGTGGTTTGTCCTGTGAAGCTCCAATTCTTGGTGCTAACTTGCCTTTGCTGTGGGCCATTTTCACCTCTTTCTTCCACTGTCACCTTAGCTGCCTGCCATTTTCCAGGGCAGACTTTGGCCACATGTTTCTCCAACACAGAGGCTCCCTTCCTCTGCCTGCTTCTAGCTTAAGCTGGGAGATACTTCTTACACCATACTTTCAAGGAAAACCAATGTTTTCCTTACGCGGATGTTGAAATGCTGGCCATCTGCTAACCTCTCTCATGAAGTCATCCTTGCTCAGGCCCCTGAGAGTCTCCCTAATGATGCATCCCCAGGTGCCATCATCCCCTCCTCTCCTACAGACCTTAGCAATGCCCATCAGAACCTGCACCTCAGTGGTCCTGGCATCCTTTGTTGCCATAGTAACCATCTCTGGGCTTCCACACACCCTTTCTCATGTCCAGAGTCCCTTCTCCAATACTCTCTGGCAAAACAGAGCCTATATTTTTCAACCATTCTTCCTCATTAAGCCTTTTCCACCTCACATCACCCATAGTTGGCCTTTGCTCACCAAATCCTGGCACTCCTTGGCCCGCTCTCCACGCCGTCTCTCTCTTGCAGCCCCTGCATCACCTTAGAATTCTCCTACCTTCCATGCCTGTGTGTCTTGCCACTCCCTACTGCAGTGCAGAGCCTTTGAGAGCACAGATCGTGGTTAATGCGTGTGTGTGTGTGTTTGTCTCATACAGCATAGAAAACAGGACTGGGCTTCACAGTCTATGCTCTAAAGAGGCATACTGAAATTAAATGTCTAAAAAAGGTGCATAACTGGTGCCAGGTGCTGAACTCGGCCCTTTATAGTACATGAACTCTTCATTTTCACCTCATACCACTATGGCCTCCTCTCAGGTCCCAGCTTAACAAAATTCCACAACAGGAAAGAATTTGGATGTCCCACGTAGTTAATTATAATTAGATTTTTTTAACTTTTATTTTTAGATTCAGGGGGTACATGGGCAGGTTTGTTACCTGGGTTATAATGCGATTTGGAATCTGGTACAAACACAGCTCAGAATGCCAAATAAAGCCATGAATATCATGAGGTGGGGTCAGTGGCACAACTTGTTGGCAGGTGAGCTTGAGCTTACGTGGCTCAGACTCCAGGCAGAGAGAATATTCTAGCCTAGAGAAGCCTCAGCCCTAGGAACCAGGCATTTGTGAGTGAGGGGTGAGAAAGAGGTTCCTGCTCTCGAGGAGAGGAACCGTGTAGGAGTTGTGAGGAATGAAGCCGTGGAAGGGAGGGGTGGATCCCAAATCCCACGCCCTCAAAAAAGTCAGACTTTGATTCTTATATATTTTACAAAAATTGGAACCAGTGAGGAAAAGAACAAGCCACAGAAATTCATTCTTGGCTCCTGTCAGACAATTGAGCCCCAAACCACGATCTTAAAATCTGTTTGCTATTGAACAGGCAATTGGAAGGCCAAAAGGCGCTGACATGTCTGGGGGCTCCTGGCTCAGCTGCCAGCTGGAGGGTTGGAACGGTCGCCAGCAGCCTGCTCTGGTACACTCTGTCCCACTCTGTCCCTGCCCAAGTCCACTGCAGTAATTAGCTCTGCTCATTAGTTTCAAGTAAATGATCTCCTTGTCACAGCTGGGATCCTTTACCAGAGCAGTGGACATTAGGGTTTACAGAAGGAAAATGATTTTTTTTTCCCCTGGAATTCCCTGGAACACTAAATCATGACCCAGTAATCTGAATGAGGCAAGGAAACTTCCTAAGACATCAAAAAATTCTGAAGAACAGTTCTGCTTAAAAGATGGAAGAGTTGGGTATTTAAAACAAACAGCCAAAATACAATAGCCACCGCCACCCTTAGAAGTGGATATTGATTTTTTTCTTCAGTTCAGTTTAATGGCTCAGATCATCAAAATGCACAAAGTATTTGTTAAGGGCTGATATTGAGGTATTCCCAACCCCGTGAGAGCATCCAGTCTAGGCAGAGAGAGAATGACAAGTAAATTGGTCTAAATGCACTAATAGCATTCTTGCACTAATAATGCATGCAAACAGCAGAATGCACAGAGGGAGGGCACTTTAAGCCAGCCTGGTTCTTCAGGGATGGCCTCCCAGAGATGTGGCACTGATTTGAGAAAGATGAGGAGTGGCAGCCAGGAGTGCCTCTACAAGAGGGCTTGCACTGAGGAGGCACGGGCTGGATTCTGAGGTTTTCGAAACAACTGGCAAAATACATTTCCTTATACTTTTGTCCCTTGGTATCACATCAGTTTTCCCACTTTGAAGAAGGGGAAAGTGAGAAGAGAAACTTCAGCTCTGCCCTTGGATGACCTGTGGAGCTGGGGCTCAGGGGACAGCTCTGACATTGTGGGGCAGGACCCCTGCCAGCTTCAGGAAGAGCCTCATGGTAACAGGGCATCTCATCCCTGGCCCCTTAAGCTCTGCCCTCCATGTCCCCACCCTAAGGATTTCAGGGGCATCTGCAGCACCCTGAGTCATTGCCAGAGACGGTTCCCAGTCTGCTCACAAGCCTGCATGGGCCACAGCTCAACACCAAATGCCAATCTCTTTCCAGTGTGGCAGAGGCTCGCTCTGGAGTTTAACACAGGGTTGCCCAAGAGCAGAAAGGAAATGGTAATTCAAGGACAAGAGGGATATGTTTTCTGATAGATTGATTGGAAATTACAAGAAGGGAAGACAAGGTAAAGAGGTAAATAATTGCGTGGGGGTTAAGAGGATGAGCTTTGGAATCAAATGGTGCTGGTTTTCAGTCTCAGCCCTGCTACTTCGTAACTGCACAGGAATGTTCCTTGACTTCCCTGAACCTCAGTTTCCTCATCTGTAAAGTGGGTGAAATAATAGTACTTACCCCAGGGGGTTGTTATGAGAATCAAATGCAGTAATATGTGTAGCCACTCCATGCAGGGTCTGGCACACAGAGGCTTTCAATGAACATTACGCATTGTTTTTTCTGTCCATTTACATCCCCCATATCAATGCATAGGATACCCAAATCCACCAGATTTACCTGAGTCATCTAGGTAGTCACCTTCATTTGATCATTTTGGAGATAGCCAATGATATTTTACACTGGTAGTTTTTTTTTAGTTTTTTTTTTAACCAGAAAATGAAAAGATACTTTCTAGTAGCAAAGAAGAGTTTCTAGGAAGATCAGTGCTAGAGACAAACAATGGTATCCAAGTTCTCATGTCCTTTCCTGCAGAAAGGGCTTATTTAATGAAACTTTGACTAACTGGTACCCATCCCATGCCCTTGGGCACACTTAGTGATATGTGAAGTCCCAGAATGGATAATCCCTGTGAACAGCCTGGCTGGACCACAGCATCCCACGTCCTGGGATAAGCTGAAGTCGAGATGAGAAGGCCTTTACCATTTGTTCATTTGGATTAATTTATGTCACTTGTTCTTTAATTAGCAGCTCTTACATTCAAGGCGCTGCTTTAGAGACCACTGCCCTCACCAGGGACGATAGAGGCAGAGCCACCGAATGGGCTTCCCTTTGATTAGGAAATTGACACTCTCCATCTGCAGCTGTGGTCACAATCAGCAAACTCTACTTATTGACAACTGGGTAAAGCCCAGCCTGACCTCCCTATGAAAGAGACAAACCGGGATTTTTACTCCTGTCTTGCAGAGCAGGAAACAATCATGCTTATTTGATGCCATTCCACTTGACAGGGAAAGAAACTAGGGCTTGCCCCCTGGTTTTCTGATTCTAAAGTCCATATTGTCACTGAATCAGGTACTTTTGTCACATGGAGGGGGAAAGCTACACATCCTTTGCCCTTTAAAACCTAGAGGACACATTTCAAGGACAGTTGGCAATAGGCTATGGTCCTGGAACCTCTA
Organism: Nomascus leucogenys; assembly: GCF_006542625.1. Lineage (NCBI taxonomy): Eukaryota > Metazoa > Chordata > Mammalia > Primates > Hylobatidae > Nomascus > Nomascus leucogenys. Next base: position 84,748,243 of record NC_044393.1, on the reverse strand, counting down.
ACCTTTATTCATGCCATGATCTAGAGAATTTTGCAACTAGTTTCATCATGCCCCAAATTGTGCTGTTACCTGAATTAGAAACATTCAGTCAGCTGGACAAATGAAGCAGAGGGAAAACGTTGGGACTCAGAAAACTTCTAGGAGGACAGAGACAACATGATTCATTCTCAATGGAAAACTGCATGGGTGGCTCCAGCTAGTCTCCCACTTCTTCCATTTTCCTGAACTATCCAGATCCTTCTATTTCTGAGCTTCCTTTATATTCTCTCTCTATGTGATCAACCTCTCGGTCACTCAGGACCTATAAAAATTACCTGTCCTAGGATCCGATTAACTTCAAGACTCTGCTTTCAGCCAAATGTGGGGTTAGAAAAACTCCAACGAACAATTTTATTCTAAAGGGATAATAACTTAATATGTTGTGTTTCTCCAGAATATTTGCTTTTTTCTTTTTTTTAAAGAGAAGGTCAGGGGCCAGGTGCAGTGGCTCACACCTGTAATCCCAGCATTTTGGGAGGCCAAGGTGGGCGGATCACGAGGTCAGGAGATCAAGACCATCCTGGCTAACATGGTGAAACCCCGTCTCTACTAAAAATACAAAAAAATTAGTCGAGCGTGGTGGCACGTGCCTGTAATCCCAGCTACTTGGGAAGCTGAGGCAGGAGAATCGCTTGAACCCGGGAGGCAGAGGTTGCAGTGAGCCCAGATTGTGCCGCTACACTCCAACTTGGGCAACAGCAAGACTCTGTCTCAACAGTAAATAAATAAATAAATAAGTAAGAAGGTCATTAACCTTAAGACTGCTGGCAGAACTTTAGGCATTACGACAGGTGGTGGGGCAGGCAGCACCTTACAGCAAGGGGCTCTCTCACCACACACATGGGAGGCTGTTGTAAATTTCCTTTCTCCCTCTGTCCAATATGGTCAGCACTAGGTCACTCTTTTTCCTCTGAAATCAAAATCTCATCCAGCTGCTGGGAAGACAGAACAAAGCTGCCAACTGATTATTATTCAAGGACAAAGCAGACCATTTATTTTAGCAGGTTCAGAGCCATTATCTCCCCAGGACACGAGCTACAGTGTGTGCCGGCTTTATCTACCCGAATTTCCTTCTGTCCTCAAATCCTTAAAGAGGGTGCTGTTCCTCTTGCTGGAGCAAGACAAAAGGGAACAGGAGAAAGAAATTTCTTATAGCAATGACCTATGAAACTTCTCTCTCCTTCCTTTGCTGCCTGGGCTTCTCAAAGGCAATAGGATTTCCTAACTCTTTGAGAAACTACAGACGGATAAGAAAAGGTATGACAGAAGCAGGCTTGGGCAGGCATCTTCCATTTGAAATAAGGCAGAAGGCTGGGCATGGTGGCTCACACCTGTAATACCAGCACTTTGGGAGGCCGAGGCAGGAGGATCACTTGAGCCCAGGAGCTTGAGACCAGCCTGGGTAACATGGTGAGACCTCATCTCTACAAAAAAAATAGCCAGGCGTGGTGGCACACACATATAATTTCAGCTACTCAGGAGGCTGAGGTGGGAAGATCACCTGAGCTCAGTAGGTCGAGGCCTCATTGAGCCATGATTGCACCACTGCACTTCATCCTGGGCAACAGAAAAAGACGCTGTCAAAAAAAAAGAAAGAAAGGGAGAAAGAAGAAGAAAGAAAGAAAGAAGAAAGAAGAAAGAAAGAAAGAGAAAGAAAGAAAGAAAAAAAGAAAAGAAAAGAAAAGAAAAAAGAAATACGCCAGCCCAACACCACCAACCTCACTACTCACTATTTTTTTTTTTTTTTTTTTTTTTTTTTTGAGACAGAGTCTTGCTCTGTCATCAGGCTGGAGTGCAGTGGCACCATCTCAGCTCACTGCAACCTCAGCCTCCCAGGTTCAAGCGTTTCTCCTGCCTCAGCCTCCCAAGTAGCTAGGACTACAGGCATGTGCCACCATGCCCAGCTAATTTTTGTATTTTTAGTATAGATGGGGTTTCAGCATGTTGGCTTCTTTGAGAGTCTCAAGAAGGAATCGCCAGATAAAACACAGGATGCCCAGTGAAATCTGAATTTCAGATGAACAGTAAATAATTTTTCAGTATATGAGTATATCCCATACAATATTTGGGATATACTTATACTAAGCAGTCATTCAGTGTTCATTTTAAATTCTAATTTAACTGGGTATCCTATATTTTTATGTGCTAAATCTGGCAACACCATCACATCATATTTCTGCCCAATCTCCATCCCTCCCCAATAGCTGGCTCTGCCCCTACTCAGTCCCATACTGGTCACCTGAAGTACAGCAGAATTCCTTTGTTGTAGATGAGGCTTTGGAGGGGTCCATACCGGAAACACATAGGAATGATATAGATCTGCGTTCAGCATTGAACAGCATCAAAGATAAACCTCACTTGGAGTCACCTCCTGTCTGGCTGCTTCAGATCTTCTTGCCTAAGTGACACTGAACACCTGAAAAATCAATAAATTCATTTTACGCTATTAAACAGGGACCATTTTCTCCAAAGGAGATAGTGATGTTTTTGAGAAAGGTCTCCCACTTGTGTAGAGAAGTTCCTAGAAACCACCCTTCTCTGTAAGCCTCATCTGAAAATTGCACGTTTAGGCCAAATTCCTGAAGTCCCTGCTCTAAATTCTGTGAGTCTGTGCACCCCCCGGCTCCCTGACCACTGTGCTGCCTAGGCTTGCTCAGTCCCAGGCCACCCAGGGGTCCCACTCCTGCCCCAACTCCTTCTCTCATGGGTGTCCCTGTAGCAAACTGCTTCCCAGCTGTTCCTGAAGCATCTGACACTTCTCTACCTTCCTAACCTTGATCTCCCATTCAGAAGATGGGTCCTGCTTGGAGATCCTCACTGCAGTTGGGACCCCAAGTCTTCTGGCCTTCCCCCGGTCATGGTTTATCTCCTACTTCCCCGGGAGTAACCAGTCAATATTAACACTCATTATCCCTGATAAGTAGTCACTTACCGGAATTTAGGCTGAAACGCAATCATACTAATTCTGACACGGTAAAGACCAACATGTGGGCTTTATGCTGAGTCCTTCATGCACTTGGTAAAATTCACTTTTAAAGTAACACGAACCCAATACCACCCAGTTGTGCTTCTTTTTTCTTTTCCTTTTTATTTATTTTATTTTTTTTTTTGAGATGGAGTCTCACTGTGTTGCCTAGGCTGGAGTACAGTGGCACGATCTCAGCTGACTGCAACCTCTGCCTCCGGATTCGAGCAATTCTTCTGCCTCAGCCTCGTGAGTAGCCAGGACTACAGGCGAGCGCCACCACGCCTGGCTAATTTTTGTATTTTTAGTAGAGACAGGGTTTCACCATATTGGCCAGGTTGGTCTCGAACTCCTGACCTCATGATCTGCCCGCCTCGGCCTCCCAAAGGGCTGGGATTACAGGTGTGAGCCACCACGCCCAGCCCCAGTCGCACTTCTAACACAATTATCTTCCCTCTCACTGCCAAGTCTTTACTCCTTTTTTTGTGCTGATTGCTGTTTTAACTGCGTTCTCTTTCCAAATAATTTGTCCATTTGAATTAATCGACCAGTAAAGTTCATGAAAAGTCAGCCCATCCTTTTATTCTTAAACTGATTCTCTCATAAGATCTATCTAACTGATAGCTTGTAATTTTTTTCTGTCACTTGGTCTCTTCCATTTTTGTTCTGCTCAAAGTACACCCACCCTTTCAAGATGCACTGGAATTTGTATTTTATTATCTAGCATACAAGGTCCTCTGAAGACACTTTTTTTTTCTTTTAAACAAATGAAGACTCTACCCTCTGAAGCATTTCATCTTCTGGAAAACAGACACAAAATTATTTAGTCATTTCCCCAAAGTCAACATTGGTGAAAATTTCTGGGATTAAGAAAAACAATATGACAGGATTTTGTGGTAGAGAGTTGCCTTTTATGTTTTACTTGTGACTTTTCCCAGTGCCAAAATTCTATGACTCTATGATCAATATTACCCCATGGCTCTCATGGCTGCTAATGGCTGTGTTTGGGGGACTTTTTCTTCTAACTGTAAGAGTCTTGAGGCTTAACATTCCAAAGCGCTGGCTACATCCCCAGTGAAAAAAAAAAATTTCTACCATGTAGTAGCTATTTCTATTGTTTTATAAGAATGAAAAGAAGCCACATAATTAAGCCTGGAGCCCAGGGAAGGGAGCTCAAAAAGATGCCTTCTGTGGTGCCATGATAGTGGATGACAAAGTAGATAAACAGGAGTCCTTCCTGTCCTGCAGATTAAAGGTCATATGAGTCGAGTCATCCTCCTGCATCTCCTGCCAGGCTACACCCGGCCAATGTGCTTATATAATACTGGATAATAGTGAATGAAAGTTTACATCTCAGGGTCTCCCAGTGACTTTGTCCATTCGTTCATTCATGCAAACCCATTAATTGCATCTCTCACATGTCAGGTACTATGCAAGACACAGGAAACATAAAGGTCAATAAAACCCTGTCTGGACCCTCAAAGAACTGCAGACTGATGCATGAGACAGATCCACAAATAATAATGCATCCCAGTGTATCTCTCAGTGTTGAACTAAAAGAGTGGGCTCTCTGTCACAGCAACTCTCAACCAGGGCCAATTTTGTGACCCCAATCCCACCCTGGGACGTTTAGCAGTGTCTGCAGACTTTTTTGTTTGTTTGTTTGTTTGTTTGTTTTTTTTTTTGTTTTTTTTTGAGACCAAGTCTCGCTCTGTCACCGTGGCTGGAGTGCAGTGGCAAGATCTCAGCTCACTGCAAGCTCAGCCTCCCAGGTTCACACCATTCTCCTGTCTCAGCCTCCCGAGTAGCTGGGACTACAGGCGCCCGCCACTGCGCCCGGCTAATTCTTTGTATTTTAGTAGAGACGGGTTTTCACCATGTTAGCCAGGGTGATCTCGATTTCCTGACCTCATGATCCACCTGCCTCAGCCTCCCAAAGTGCTGGGATTACAGGCGTGAGCCACCGTGCCCATCTGCAGACATTTTTGATTGACACAGCTGGGGTGAGGGCTGCTACTGGCTTCTAGTGGGTAGAAGCGAGGGATGCTACTGGCTTCTAGTGGGTCGAAGCCAGGGATGCTGTTAAACATCCCACAGTGCATAGGACGGTCCCACAACAAGGAATTATCTAGCCCCAAAAGTCAACGGTGCTGAGGTTGAGAACCCTCGTCTAGTGGGATAAAATATGATGTAGTCCGCTCTGTCTGGTCATCTCTGGAATTTGGGCCAACTTGATCACTTTTGTTCTTTTCATAGCTGTGTCATTGATTGGCTTTTGCTCCTAAGCAAGTTACTGCACCTCACTTGGCTTAAGTTTCCTCATCTATAAAATAGATTTAGAGTCTCTGATCTCTAAATCCATTCTAGCCTAAGAAGCTATGGTTTTCTTGGGCCAATATTTATGCTTTCACTGAACCCTGCTTCCGAGAGGAGAATGCCTTGGCCAAAGACTGTTTACTCCACTCTAGGTCAAGGAGATAAACTAGTTTCCTGTGTTGATCTGAAGTCTCACTCAGGAAGGGCAAGCATGACCGCTGCCCGAGGACCCTGAGTTAGGACACTTCCATCTTTGGAGTTTTCTCATCAGCAAACAGGAACTACTTAACTGCTCTGCCTCTGTGTGTCCGGAGGAAACCTTTGAGTCAATGAAGAGATGGAAAATTACCCGGATGCTGTTCCTGTGACTAGGTCCAAACCACAAATGCCACTTTTCTCCCTTTGGGGGGCCTGTGGCAAGGACAGGGTGGGGAGACACTGTGCTATCCCTGTGGTGTAGGCTGGTGGGCTGGGCTGGGGAGGGGTAGTGTCTCTTTATATGTCTGTGGGGCTGCCTCAGGGAGGACCTTCGTCATTTCTCTCCCTGAGGACAAAAAACTTCAATTCTTGGCCGCATATTTTAGGCTCTGGGGACTGGGTGGGGATCTGGTGCCCTCAAATTCTCACTCTCTCTCTCTCTCTCTCTCCCCCGCCGTGGCTTCAGGCTTAGTCACCAAACAGAAAGAGCTTTTCTGAGCCAGCCGGCTGGAGGACAAGAGCAGCTACAGAGACCAGTGGAAGCCAGGTCCCCACAGGACGGGATGCGCTCCTGCCTGGGCCTGAACAGAGGCCTCTACAGTGCTGCTGCGGTGCTGCTGTAACCAGAAAGGCAGGAAAAGGGAGACTAGGGCAGGGCTGGAGACGAGGACAGGGTTGGTCTTGGCAGCGACACTGAGTTTGGTGTTACCGGGCTCTCTGTCTTGGCAGAAACGCATCAAGGACGGCAACTGGAGTATCTTCGTGTCCTCTCCCCGGCTACACCAGTGCCACCTGAGGTAGCAGATCCTGTGTGTGATGAACAAATGAACTGCCGTTAAAAAAAAAAGAAGAAGAAGAAGAAGGAAAGAAAAGGAAAAAAACTACAATTCAGAGACATTAAGTAACATGCCCAAGTTATTTAAACTGCTAGTCAAGGGGAATTTCTATCAAATTTGCTTCACTGAAGTTAGCAACAATAAAAGTTCCAAATCAGACAAATATTTCCCACTCTGTATGTTTTCATTGCTTGGGATTATGGGGGTTTTTCTGGAGGCAGCAGGGTTGGTATGATTTACATTAAGTAAAATGTGCGAAACTTAAGTACACTGCTTAATGACTTTTATATACGTATATACCCAAGAAACATGTTCCCAGATGAAGATATAAAACGTTCCCATCATTCTAGAAAGTGCCCTTGAACCCTATTTCAGTTGATAGCCACTTCAAGAAATTTTTCTACTTCTGTCACCATAAATTAGTTTTGCCTGTTCTTGAACTTCTTATTATCACCCTCATATTGTTTTCTTCAATATAATGTATTTGGGGTTCATCCACATTGTGTCAGTAATTTGTCCTTTTTGATTGCTGTGTAGTATTTCACTGTATAAATATATCACATTCTGTTTACCCATTGTTCTGTTGATGGATATTTGGATTATTTTCAGTTTTTGGTTATTGTAATACATTTATCCTAAAGCTATGAATTGGATAGGGATAATTTTTTGTTAATTTGTCTCAAAACATGTGCCTATTTTAATTCCCCTCCAAACAAACTCTGATAAAAGTCATCCTCCAAAGCTCCCAGAAGTTGAGATAGAAAGAAGTATTTATTAAATTACCTCAAAGATCCTTTCAGACATGAAATCCTCTAATTCAACGTCTTCTCTAAGAGCTGCTGTTAAGCACCTACTTGCATGAATTCTAACATTTTCTCTGAACTGTAATACAGACAGTGGTTGTTTCCTTGTAGAAACAACCCCTGCATCTATAAATTCACCAACAAAGACTAGAGAACTTATTCAAGCACAAAAAAACATACTCATATCTCTTCACCAGATGGCACCTATTTCCAAATGAAAGATGTTCTCCTGTTCTGCACACTGGAAGCAACTTGGGAGTGACCAGAAGAAATGGTGGAATGTAAATAAATATATCTACTTCATTTCAATCCTTTTTTCCTCCATGGAAAGCAACGGTGGTTTCTTTCTTGAGATAGGTGGGAAAGAATGAAGCCCACAATGGACTATTCACCAGGCCTCCAAAGCATTTCTCAGAATTTTCAGATCCTGCAGTGAATTCCTACCACCCATTGTATTCAGATTTCCATTTCACCTAACGCTAACTCCAATGAGTCTATACGATACCTGGTGAGCCGAACTGCAGTGCACACTCCATCACACCATCAGTCTTCTATTTAACCCAGACAAAGCGTCTTTTATACCCTTCCTGGACATGAAAATAAAAGATTAGAAACAATCATTTTAATGATATATTTATTTTAAAAAAAACTATGCCTTAAGATTTGTTCAACAAATATTCATTCATTCAGCCACAAGGACTGAACTCCCAAAGCCAAAGGTCGGAATCACCACTATTGTGGCACCTAACATCTTGTATGATGTCTAAAAAAGGAAAATTCAAAAGAAAATTTGCACAATGGCCCACGGTGGCTGTAGTCAGACATGTAAGTAATAAAACCTAGGCCTGTAAACTAAAGCTGACTTCTTGCCTGTGTAACTGCAGTTTGTTACATACTTCACTGACAGGTACTGGTTATAAACCTGTTTACCAGCTGTAGAACAAAGACAGGATGCAAAGAGTTGCCCTCCACCAGACCCTAAGGCACCTAACCTTTCTCCTACCCGCTCCACCGTATATTTACCTTATCTTATGGACAGTGTTACCGAGCACCAATCAGAATCACAAGAATTCAACTACTGCTTCCCTCCTCCTTTCTCCTACCTTCTGTGCCATGCCTATCCCCCATTAGGAAATGTATCTATACTGTGTGCCTCCTGTAACCCACTTAGAGACACATTCTTAGTCTATACTGAGTCTGTGTTCCTGGGCTTCCGTCTTCAAGTGTGGCTCAGAATAAATCTAACCATGACTTCTCTAAGTTCTAGTACCTGTTATTTCACTTTTCAGCCAATGATGTATACCATCCAAACGCTGAAGTCCTACCCTCATCACACCTAAGACTGCAACCAAAAATACTATGGACAGGGCGGTGAGGCACACAGATTCCATCCCATCCCCTCTCTGTCTTCTCTCATCCCTCTTGGCTCAGCCCTGATCTCTCTTCTCCTCTCCCCCTCCTCTTCTATCCCTTTTCCCACTTAGTCTCCTGTCTGCCGATCTCCAGGGCCCTTTATGAGTTCACAGAAAAAAGAAAAGGGGATGGGGGAATGGGGAGAGGACACACAGATGTAGCTGTTACAACTAAACAGCCTTTATACTCAAGCCATCCAGATTCCTCTATCCCGCCTTTAGGTACTATTGGTTCCTCACCTTACCCCACATATAGCCCAGGAAGACCTTATCTGCTCTCCAGCTGGCCTAATGCACCATTATTTTCCCCAGCTCCTTCACATCAAGACCCAAACCTCCCTCATCCCACCCACTTGGCTTTACCAAGGCAGGGAATGCAATTCCTCCCTGGGACCCTAATGAGCGGTGGTAGTCCCTGAGCTGCCAATCTCTCATCCTCACAACAGGCAGGGGTGGTGCTTGTCTGTCATTACACTTGACTCCTTTCCCTTCCTCTCCCTAAGCTGGTCTCGCCCTTTTCTTAAAATGACAACACTGTGTAGAATCAGCTCCTGACAGCCTCACCCACCCCAATCAGCCCCGGCCAGCCAGGGCTCTGGAGGCGTCATCTGAAAACCAGGGTATTTTTTTCTAACCTCTCCCCGCCCTCCACCCACCTCTTGTTCTTTCAGGAACAAATTCTTTTCCCAGCGTTTCTAAATTAAGAGGAAAAGAAAAGGAGTTTCTTCCATTTTCATCGTGGATGAAAATAAGCCAGTTGTCAGTTATTTACCCAAAATCTGATTCCGAAATGACCCAGTCCTAGACTGGATTTAAATTTTAAAGGCAAACCTAAAAAGAGTTTCTGAAATATTTTTTAAAAATTCACCAAAAGTGGCCAGGAGGTGAATTTGCTAGGCTGTGGTTATTGGCAAGACGAACTGCAAAGGCAGGAAATTCTCTGCATAACTAGCCCGTCTTCCCAAAGCCTGCCGGGAGCAGGAACAGGAGCTTCCAACTCCTCCCTGACTATTTCTCCTGAGTCCCTAGTCCAGGCACCCCCTGGCTCTGGGCACGAGCCCGCCAGCCTCTTATTGCAAATCACAGCATATGTTCACATCCATTCATCAAATCCCATTTGGCAAGAGTTCAGGCAAAAAGGTGGGATTAACTTGCGAAGACACCAACCACTCCCTCACTACAGGCTGCACAATGTCCTCTCCTTCTATGTAATCCAGCCAGACAGCAGCCAAGATGCCCACCTCAGGGAACGTTCCATTCTGGAAAATTCCTTCTGGAATCACCCCATTCTGTTGCCCCACCAACTCCACCTCTCTGACCCAACTCCCACCACACACAGACAGAGTGTATTAGTCAGGGCAGGCTAGGTGCTGCAACAAACATCCCCAGCGTCTCAGTCAATTAGCACAGAGTTTATTTATCTGTCATACTTAACATCTGAGCAAATATTGCTATGATTTTGAGGATTTTTCCAAATTATACTTCTAGCCTTCGAGGTCTTAATTGTTTGAGGAACTGTGACTTATCCATGTTTATGTAACAGAGATGTCCCTCTTTATAGTTTGCAGTGTAAAGAGCATACTTCAAGCAGGTCCCAGATGCAAGGTTTGAGCCTTCAAAAGCTGGTAGCAGCCGGAAATCCTATATTTTTATTTAATTCTATATTTTACAAAATTCCAACTCCTTTGCTTTTATATATCCAAAAGTACCTGCATTCTTACCAGTAGGTAAGATAGACAGGAAATAGGAGGAAAAGATGCAAAGGAAATGAGAAGTCAGAGAGGGATCCAAACTTATTCAGCCCTATCCAGCTCTGCCAAGAAGAGCAGCAGGCTGGTAGCTGGGTGTGTAGTCAAGATAGACAACATACTCCCTGGAAGCCATAGTAGTGACCCTCCAGGGCTATGCTCAATCAAGAAAACTACACTAAAGATCTAAGCCCCTTCCCACAGGGACTCTTTCAGCTACTTCCCTGGGTGAGCAGACCCCAAGAGACCTGGATCAGGATGGGGTTCAGCAAGCACCTCACGGATCCAGAACCATTTCTCTCTTCTCTCCTGCCTCAGTCAGGTGGATTTATCAGCTCTCCCTGTCTATCTATCCATCAGTCTAACCACCTCAAACCTCCTAGTAACTTCATTCTGGGGATCCAGTTGCCTGTCTCTGCCACTGGCCACAATTGGAGCCAGCGTGATGCCCATTCAACAACAGATCTCCCTAGTTCTGAATCTCAGGGGAGGGTATAAATGCCTATAGTAGATTGTATTCCTGTTCACCAATGATGCCATCTTTCCATGCTGTGGAAGAAGTATACATCCCTGCCCTGCTGGACTCAGAAACTGCCCTGCGACTTACTTTAGCCATTAAAATGGGTTGGGAGCAGGGGGGATGGAAATGTGGAATGTGTGCCACTTTTGAGCAGAAATTATGACAGCCAGAGCATGGTTTACTTGACCCTTTTTGCTTCTGTCATGATGACCAAGCAGTGCTTCATATAGAAGCTGCTGCATTAGCCCAGGTCCCAGAATGAGGACAACATGGAGGAAAGCCATAGCCAACCCGATAAATACGTTGCATGCATGAGAAATAAACCTCTACTGATTCTTGTTGTAAGCCCTTGGAACTTCGGGGTCATTTGTTAAAGTGGTGGAAGCTTGTAGATCCTGACTGATGAAGTGAATGTCCTGCCCTCCCTTCCCAGAATGCTCTGGGACTCCCTGTGTACATTACACCACCTTCTCCCCAGAGCTTTTCATACCCAAAGAGGCTTCTCAAAGAAATCATTTTGCATCTTTTCTCCAGGTCTGCTGCCTGCCTTCTTTAGCAAATAAGGAAGTCACAACATCTGCCCTGGCACGCCCTTCTAGTTTGGCCTCTATAGAAACTGATTGGCGGTTCCTTTTGCTAACGAAGGAAAAAACTGTAATCTCTGAGGGTACTGCCACTACCTACGTTTGCCCTACTGTGGTTTGTGCATGGTAGACACCAGTGGATGTTTGTTGTTGTCTGAAGAGAATGGGGATAATTTTGAGGAAGAAATTGGTAGCATCATTAGTAAAATTTAAAAGCCTGAGAGGTAGGTTTCGGAACCATCTAGAATGTGTTCCATCTAAATTTCTACCCACACCGTGTCCCTGTTTTAGCAATCTCCCTCAAACCCCTCCCTGCCAAAAAAAAAAAAGAAGCACCTATATGCAAAGGGTGTAACTCAGTTATTTTTAAACTGAAAATACAAAGATCCAAGGCTTTGGGACAAGTCAAATAAAACTGCAATTTTTATCTCCCTGTCCTCCCCTAGACAAAGCACTTGCATCTGGAGTGGAGATTACGCAGGCATTCGGTCTAGGCAAAGCCCAGAAGCTGAACTGATTGCATTGCAGATGCTTTAGGGACACCTAAACACGGCTTAAGAGCCTCCACCAGGGCAGTTGGTGTGTCCATCAGAGAAAAGACCTGGCCCACTTTGCTCAATTGGCCCATCCATTGGTGGTCCAGCATTTACTTTCCTGAATTACTGCTCTGGCTAGCGGGGCTGGCAGCAACAACTCGATATTCAAGCCTCACGTAGACACAGGAACTGAATTGCCCCAATGATTCTTTGATCTAGCGCAAAACATGCTATACACGGTGGACACCACGTTGCAGGTGGATGTTCCGGCCCGGCCTGGCAGAGGCGCACATGTATCACCGAGTCGTATGCTGGCAACCCTTGAGGGCCAGATGAGTTTTCTGCTTTGGAGGCTGGCACTTCATAATTACAGCTGTGTTTGTGTTGTCATACCCAATTACCTCACTTACAGCCTTAAAATAGAATCCAGCCAAAGGTGCTGGCTGCGCAGACAAAAAGGGAGGCTTCACAGGACTCAGAACCTGGGGACTGAGCCAGAGGGGAGGGCTTGAAGCTAGACACAAACGTCCTAACTCTTAAAAACCCAGGACTCCTTTCCCTCTCCTCATGAGGGAAACAGAACAGTGCCACAAGACTATAAATGAATGAATAGGAGCATGATGGAGACAGAACTCCAAGTCAATCTTGTTTCTGGTTTGGAAACATTCATTTACCCATGAATGAAGTCAACCAAAGAAGGGATCTTAGGTGTCCTGTTAGCTAAGGGAGAAAACCCAGAAGGGTTCTGTCGCTGTGTTCATATGTCCCTCCAATGTTGGGAATACCGCAGTCCACAAGTGACTCTTCTCTCCAAAAAGAATTTCTGCCATCTGCCATCCCCACAGCTGCAGGCCACAGCAGAGAACCCAATGCAGAAGAGAGCCCTCCAATTACAGAGCAAGAGCCATTCCCTAGGCAGGTAGGGAAAGAACAGCAGCTTATCTCTGAGGGCAAGGGGGAAGCAAACCTCTGTAGAAACCAAGTCGTAGCAATGCCCAGCACTCGCCTTGCTCTCAAGCTTTCTCCACAGAAACCATAAGCCCCTGCTCCTGAGCTCTCCGTCTAGGCTGGGGACAATCCTGAAATTTTTTTTTTTTTTTTTTTTTTTGAGACAGTCTCACTCTGTCTCTCAGGCTTGAATGCAGCGGTGGGAACATAGCTCACTGCAGCCTCGATCTCCCAGGCTTAAATGATCCTCGCCACTCAGCCTCCCAAGTTGCTGGAACCACAGGCATGTGCCACCACATCCTGCTAAATTTTTTTATGTTTTGTAAAGAAGAGGTCTCACCATGTTGCCCAAGCTGGTCTCAAACTCCTGGGCTCAAGCAATCCTCCTGCCTTGGCCTCCCAAAGTGCTAGGATTGTAGGCGTGAGCCACCGCCCCTGGCCAGAACTTCTTGTCTGCTCCCTCTCTCCCAACCCGTCTCCCCCTCTCAGACATCTGCGCGTTTCTGATTTTACGTCCTCAATCTTTCTCAAATCCATGGCTTCTCTCCTTACCACTGGCTCCTGCCCTGATTCAGGTCTTTATCATCTGTCCCTGTAGCTTGGCATCTTCTTGACTGGTCTCCACCCTGTCAAATCCACCCTCCATGGCACAGCCAACCATAAAGCTGAACACCCCATCCCCCTGCTGGGACCCTCCAGGACTCCCAGTGACCGGCAGGGTGCAGTGCACATTGTAGCCCATGACTCTCCACCAGGCCCTCCCGGCCCACCAGCCAGCCTCCCACTGCTTCCTGGCTCCTACTTGATCTTCCAGCAAGGCTAAACGGCATGAGGTTCTGCACCTACATCAAGTTGTCTCTCCCCTCAGTGCTGTTTTTCAGGTTGTCCGCTCCCTCACCATTCCTTCTCCCACAACTTAGTTAAATCCAATGCATCTCTAAACACTTAATTCAGATTTTAGCCCCTCCAAGAAGCCTTCCCCGACACCTCTCTCCCTCTCATTTTCTACATGAGAATCCTCCAGCATTAAATGTAACATCATGTTTTCTGGATATCTGCAGAGGAGTCTATTGCCCCCATTGTTATGAAGATTCTTGACAGCAGGGGACCTGTCTTATTTGATGTGGTGTATACCTGCTGCTGGCACAGAGGAGATTTCCAAAACCTAGATGAATGAATGCATGAATGAATGAGTGAAGGACAAACAAAGGGGTATTGACTGAGCCATTTTTGTGTTACAGCCTCAGAGAGAGCAGAATCTTCCCCCTCATTACCATGAGAAGGGCCCAGACCAGAATTCCTTCCAATGCATTGCACTTCCCATGTCTAGAAGCCACAGCCACTCTCTCGTTTTTTTTGTTTGTTTGTTCTTTGCTGTTATGGTGGGTTTTTGTTTGTTTGTTTTAGAGATGGAGTTTTGCTCTTGTTGCCCAGGCTGGAGTGCAATGACGTGATCTTGGCTCACTGCAACCTCCGCCCCCCAGGTTCAAGCGATTCCCCTGCCTCAGCCTCTCAAGTAGCTGGGGTTACAGGCACCCACCCCCACGCCCGGGTAATTTTTTGTATTTTTAGTAGAGACGGCGTTGCACCATGTTGGCCAGGCTGGTCTTGAACTCCTGACCTCAGGTGATCCACCCTCCCCAGCCTCCCAAATTGCTGGGATTACAGGTGTGAGCCACCGTGCCCAGCCTGGTTTTCTCATTTTCATCTCAGCCCCTGCTAGGCAGCATATGGAAGTGTCTACCACACAGTAGTTGTGTGACCCTTATTACTTATTCTTTCTAAGCTTCAGGTTGCCATATGTTAAATGGACCGTATTTTAGTATCTACCAAATAGAATTCCTGGGAAAAGTGAATGACATAAAATGAGATGTGTAGCCAGAACTCAGTAAATGGTAGATGTAACTAAGCTGGAAAATTGACTAAGAAATACAGGGAGGTGGGCCTGGCATGGTGGCTCATGCCTGTAATCTCAGCACTTTAGGAGGCTGAGGCAGGTGGATCACGAGGTCAGGAGATCGAGACCATCCTGGCTAACACAGTGAAACCCCGTCTCTACTAAAAAATACAAAAAAAATTAGCCGGGTGTGGTGGCGGGCGCCTGTAGTCCCAGCTACTTGGGAGGCTGAGGCAGGAGAATGGCATGAACCCAGGAAGCAGAGCTTGCAGTGAGCAGAGATCGTGCCACTGCACTCCAGCCTGGGCGACAGAGCGAGACTCCGTCTCAAAAAAAAAAATAAATAAATAAGAAATATAAGTAGGCATAGTGGGAGTTCAGAGTGAAGATGCATTGGACAACTATTGTCTTCAGTAGAACACCTCCCCCTAAAGTATTCCTTACATAATAATAGCTCTCAGAAGCTCCACTGTCATGATTTTACTGTGCTCTGCTACAAAAGACAGTGTTATCCATTTCCTTACCAGTCTCAACCAGTGCACTCAGGATTGTAGCGGGAACAAGAAAAACATGGGGAGAGAAAAAAATCAGTACTGTATACTAGGCCAGGCCTTTCTGAGACTTCAGTCAGGCCCCTTGAGAAGCTGTAGATGTTCACCTCCTGGTGCCAAGGTGTAGTGGTGAGAGAGAAGGCCTGGCTCATCATCTTAGGAAATGAAATTAGTTACAAACACATTCATTCCCAGCCCAAATCCAAAAGCTAATCCTCACCCCAGTTTAGTAATTAGTAGGTGACAGTTTGGAGATTTGAGCCTACAGATTTGAAAAGTCTGGGACTGGAGGCCAAGATGGTGATTTCTGGTCCTGGATTCCCCATGGCCTGGCAAGCCACATCCATCTTCCTCACTCACAAGAGTGTCGGCAGGAGAGCAGGGAGGCCTGAGTCTTCTTGGCTTCAGCATCAATCAACAAGTATTCAGTGGGCAACTGCAGGGTGCTTGCTACCCCGTGCTAGGTCTTTGGGCAATCCTTGCAGATTTACAAAGTACAAGAAGAAAACATTACAGCAGAAGCAAAGATAGTTAGAGCCAGTAAGACTAATCTGATGAGTAGAGGCCATGGCGTGTTGGAGCCAGCTCCTATGGACTTCCTGAGAGCTGATTGCTAATATTTCAGAAATTTTGCAAGCCACTTGTTAAATTATCAGTAGCTTGAAATCAGCCATGAGTATTTTCACCAGGGGAATTGGCAGGCACTACAAATCAAGGCTTCTCCCCACCCCTCTAGAACTGGTTTACCAATTTAAGGAGTTCCTAAAATATAAGGCTTTAAGGCAGGCAAGGGGAGTGGTTTTGCATGCGGGCTATGAAATCACATAGATCTAGGTTAAAATCCCAGCTCTGTTAGCTGGATGACCTGGGACAAATTACTTAACCCCTCTGAGCCTGTTTCTTCATGTGTATAGAGCTCACATGTATTCAATACTTACTATGTACTGGATATTATTCTCAACATTTATACATATTAATGCATTGATTCCTTGAAACAACCCTATGAAGAGGAAATTATTATTATCCCCATTCTATAGATGAAGAAAATCAAGCCCAAGATAGATTAGGGAACTCCACCAATATCACACAGCTAGTCAGTGGCACAGCTGGGATACAAAGACGGGCATCTTGCCCCAGAGCCTGCCCTCTCACCTTCTAGCTCTGCACTGCCCGATACAGGAGCCACTGGCTGCGTGGAGCTATCAGGTACTTGAAACAGGGCTGGTGTGACTTGAGAAGTGCTGTAAGTGTGAAATACACATTAGATTTCAAAGACCTCATGTAAAAAAAATATATATATATATAAAATATCTTGCTAATACTATATCACTTACTTATAGAAATGATAATATCTTGGATATATTGAATTAAATGAAAGATATTATTACTATTCATTGCACTTGTTTCTTTTTACTTTTTTTTTTTTTTTTTTTGAGATGGAGTTTCACTCTTCCAGGCTAGAGTGCAGTGGCACCATTTCGCCTCACCTCAACCTTCACCTCCCAGGCTCAAGAGACTCTCCTGCCTCAGCCTCCCAAGTAGCTGGGATTACAGGTGTGCACCACCATGCCCAGCTAATTTTTGTATTTTTAGGAGAGACGAGGCTTCGCCATGTTGGCCAGGCTGGTCACAAACTCCTGACCTCAGGTGATCCGCCTGCCTCAGCCTCCCAAAGTGCTAGGATTACAGGCATGAGCCACTGCACCCAGCCTCTCTTTACTTTTTTTTAATATGAGTTGTGGAAAATGTTAAGTGACGTTTGTGATTCACATTACATTTCTGTTGGAGAGTGCTGCTGGCTAGTGCCCTAACCTCCTAGTTCAGTGGATGCATTAAATCAGTTAATGCAAGGAGGGCACCTAGCACATCGCCTGAAACAAATTAAGCACCTAATAGCTATTATTAATATTAGTGAGAGTACTGGTTTTCAAATGTTGTAGTCCAGTATTTCTCCCCCCCAAAAAAATGGTTTTTTAAATTTTTTTTAGAGAAAAGTTCTCACTCTGTCACCCAGGCTGGAGTACAGTGTTGTGATCATAGCTCACTGCAGCCTTGAACTCCTGGGCCTAAACGATCCTTCTGCCTCAGCCACCTGAGTAACTAGGGCTACAGGCACATGCCACCACGCCCAGCTAATTTTTTAATTTTTTGTAGAGACAGGGTCGATTTTCCCTAGGTTGGTCTTGAACGTCCGGCCTCAAGCAATTCCCCCACTTCGGCCTCCCAAAATGTTGGGATTACAGGCGTGAACCACCATGCCCGGCTCCCAAAAAACTTCTTATAACAGATAAAAGAGGAGCTTTTGCAGTAGAGTAGAGCTTTGAGGAGCCCTCTCCAGGAGCCCATTCACCCTGGGCACCACCTCCACAAACTGGAAAACCCACAGGATGACAGAATCTTTAAGTGTCCTTCAAGCTTTAGCGTTCCCTGTCTATCACTTCAGAGAAGTTGAGGAGGTGATATGGGAGAGAATTAAGGTGTCTATGGCAGTATATTACAATGATTATGGAAAAACACTCCCATTTTGCTTGGGAAAATCAAAGTGGTTGGTCCCAGGCCTAGGCACAGCCCAGAAATGGGAGCATCACCAATGTGAGTTGGGGGTCCCCTGTGGGCTCCTGGATCATTACCTATGCACGTTCACACGGACAATACCAATGCACCATGTCACCTCTCCACTTCGGCTCAGTCCCAACCTGCCAACTCGCCACCCACCCAGAACCTGGGCAGACCAGACCCAGGCTCTAGGTGCCAACGTCCAAGTCCAGCTCCAGGGCCAGGCAACAGTGACACTCAGCCCAGGCACCACAATGATTTTGCTGTCCTGAAGGCAACTTAGGCTCAACCAGCCCTGGTGTCTGCCAGGCAGGCTCCCAACTCTGCCTCCAGCCCTCGCCCCTGGCTCTGGTATCGTATGTGTGGACGGGGAGAGCAGCCAACTCTTCGCCGGGCTCTCTAACAAGTTCCGCGGGTCTGTTTGTTAAAGAAAAATTCCAGTGGGTGCATCCAACACATGGAACTCAAGTACAGAAATTATATTTATCCGCCCCACTGCCAAGGAGATCACATGCCCCGTGAGTCACTCCAGATGTGCTCAAAAACAGAGTCTCTCTGTGGAAGCCCAGTCCCCCCAATCCCAGAGAGAGTCAGATGAAGAGAGGTACCGACTCCTGTCCCACCCAGGACGCAGCCTTCAGCCTCCAGCCTTCTGAGGCAGAGTAGGCATTTCTGCACGTCTGCAAAAGGAAGGGAGGGAAGCACTCCATCATCTCACTGGGAAGAACGGCGCGGGCATACCTGCAGTTACTGGGGTTCCATTGGGCTTGAGGGTCCATTTTTCACCTTTTGAAGGACAAGATGCATTGGAAGATGTTGCTGCTTCTGCTGTTGTATTACAATGCTGAGGCTTCTATGTGCCACAGGTGGAGCAGGGGTGAGTTGCTTTTTATTCATTTGTTTGTTTAATGCTCATTATTCTTTCATCAATGCAATTCAAAATTTGGAGGGAAGGACGTCAGAAGCCCTGCACTCTCCTTTTATCTAATCTCTGTCAATTGCTTGATGCTTCTTGACATGTTCTCCCTTCTTAGAGGGTGATGGGGAAATGACACTGGAAAAAATCAAAGCCCCTGAGGGAACTAGGTTGAGGTGGAGAACCCAGAAAGCATCCTTTTCTGGTATCCCAGAGAGAACTCATATCTGCTTCATAGAAAGTAGAACTCATTTCTTCAGCTGCTCCCACCACCTGCAGCAGTTGGGCCAGACCATCTGGAGAGCAGGTGCCGAGGTCAGCTGCTAAAATGATGGAGTGATGGGGGCTGGGATGCCAAAGGCCTGCTCCCTGGGGGAACCAGAGCAGAAGCTCTGCAGGAAGTTGCCTCCTCACCGGGAGGGGACGCATCTCTGCAGCCAGAGGTGGGCAGGTGAGGAGAGCAACCCTTCAACCTCCACTGCACCCACTGGCCCCGCCACCTCCTCACAAAGGAAGGGGCCCCAGCAAAGGCTGTTCTCTCATCACTGACTTCCTGCCCCTGAGGATGTAGTTCCTCCTGGCTGGATGGCATCTTTTCTCCATTTCCCTGGGACTGGCTCTGCTTGGTAAACACCGGGAGCACCTCGAGCCAGAGTTTGTCACTGTTAGGAAAGGAGGGACCCACAGTACTGCCCACTCTTCACCAATATGAACGGAAATCTTTCCACTACCTAAAGTCAACTGAGTTCACTCTCCTAGAAAGAAATGCAAGAAGAATGGGCTCCTTCAAGTCAGGCCAGTAGGTGTTTCTAGAGATGCAAAATTGGAAGGCAACTGGCATGGTGGTATGGATGTGCCTCCTGCTTGCTTCTCAAGGACAGTGTCAGGGAAGGAAGGAGTGGCCAGAGTGGGGATAGAGCAGCACAAGAGAAGGATCTGAAATGGGAGGGAGGCAAAAGCTACTGTACTTATGTTGGGTTTTATTTCCTCATGGTTAAACCTGACATTAGGGACTTACATCTCTAACAGGGATATAAGTCTTTTGAGCTGAGCTGTGAAGTGATCATTGCCCAGAAACAAATAATACAGCATTCTTCATTTTTCTCATAACAACATTGCATACACATGCACATACACACGTACACCCCTCCCTTTTCTTTTTTTAATTTTTAATTTTTAATTTCTGTGGGCACATAGTAGGTGTACATATTTATGGGGCCTATGAGATGTTTTGATACAGGCACGTCACATCATGGAAGATGGGGTATCCATCCCCTCAAGCATTTAGCCTTTGTGTTACAAACAATCCAATGATACTCTTTTAGTTATTTTTATTTGTTATTTATTTACTTATTTATTTATTTTTGAGACGGAGTCTCACTCTGTTGCCCAGGCTGGAATGCAGTGGTGCAATCTTGGTTCACTGCAACCTCCGCCTCCCAGGTTCAAGTGATTCTCGTGCCTCAGTCTCCTGAGTAGCTGGAATTACAGGTGCGCACCACCACGCCTGGCTAATTTTTGTATTTTTAGTAGAGATGGGGTTTCACCATTTTGGCCAGGCTGGTCTCAAACTCCTGACCTCAAGTGATCCACCCACCTCAGCCTCCCAAAGTTCTGGGATTATAGGCATGAGCCACGGTGCCCGGCCCTCTTTTAGTTCTTTTTAAATGTACAATTAAATTGTTATTGACTATAGTCACCCTGTTTTCACACCTCCCTTTTCATGATGGGCACAAACTTTGAGGTAGCACTTGGAAGCAAAAAGCAAAGAGATCTTGGAGTTGGGGTCTGTCACTCCCCTCTTTGTCACACTGGGGATTTGCTTATTAAACGGGGTAATAGTGCCCACTCTTCCAAATGCACAGGCTATTACAAAGCCAAAAGGGATTATTTGACTTGCAACATGGCTTGTAAACATGACAGCCACATCACGAGCCGCTCTGCAAGGGTCCTGGTTCAAGTTCCGTCTCTATCTGGCGATGCGATCTCAGACAAGTCTCTTAACCTCTCTGAGCTTTCACTCACTAACGGGTAACATTAACATCCATCACATCAATAAAACCCTCATGGTGTTACTGTGAGGGTCATATTCAAAAATATAGATGAAAATACTTTGTAAATGACAAAGCACAATATAAATATTAGCTATTGCCTACCAGTTTTTGAAAAATAAAGATTTTTCATTAAAAGAAGTTTGAGGCTCTTAACAGGGGAATCTACGGCAACATTTTGGGAGCAACTTCTCTGGGCCATGTCCTTCTGCATCGGGGAAGGTCCTTCCACAGTGAGTTCACGATCCGCTGGCTCAAAGCCAGCCCATCTGATATTGAGGCCACTATGAGGCAGCGGATGTGACGTGCTAGATTAACGGCTCAAGTCAGCGCTGATCAACAAATGATATGGAGTCCCTCCAACCATCATCAAATGTCTTCCACGTAATTGATTTTTTTTTTCATTTTTAACATTTTTTTCTAATTATAAAAGAAATACACAATTCTTGCCATCTTTTTTTTAAGACGGAATAGGAGTCACACCCAAATGAATAAGTTTTTCCAAACGTATTATTCATTTCACCTTCATCCTTATCCCCACCCTACCTCCAGCCTCAATTCAAAGTACTCCCTTTGGAAACAGTCTTAGGGCAATCTCTTCCTGAGATTTTCCTCTTCCACCCCCTGCCCTTCGGGCCCCCAGCCCCACCACTACCCCGTGTCCATCCTCCCACCCTCCTGCTCCAACACGTAAATGTAGATGTAAACCCACAGGCAATATGCACCTTGTTGTTAGGACTGTCTTTTTCCTACCATCCTCCCAGCCTTTCCCTAAGCGCTCTCTAGGATTCCACCCTGGGAGGCAGCTTTCCACGCCAGGATCCAGGATCACCCATTTCAGCCCCACCAGCTTGATGAAGACCAAATGACTCACCTGTGGCCAAGCCAGGAAAGCCACATCTACACACACACACACACACACACATACACACACAGGTGGCCCACGTCCCAGCACATACCAGGTCCTGCCAGGGCACCACTGGAAGGGGGAGGACTAGCCAGACTCGAGAAAGAAATATGCATCTATTAAGGATATGAAAGAAATATGCATCTATAAGGATATGAATAGCTATGCTTTTGTTGAATACATACAAATTATTTTTTAAGTAGTTTAATAGAGCAGCCCTTCCATTTTTTGGTGGAACTTGTGTCATTTTCAGGCGCCCACTTAAGGGTTGTGTGTGTCCTCAGTCATGAATGTTCCATGAGGGAAAGGCCTGTGGTCAGTACTCAGTAAGTACTCACTGACTGCCGGGCATGGTGGTGCACGCCTATAATTCCAGTGACTCAGGGGACTGAGAGGCCAAGAGTTCGAGACCAGCCTGGAAACATAGTGAGATCTCCCATCTCTTAAAAAAATTAAAGTTAAAAAAAAATTAGCTGGGTATAGAAGCATATGCCTGTAGTCCCAGCTACTCAGAAGGTTAAGGTGGTAGGATCACTTAAGGCCAGGAGACCAAGGTGATAGGATCCCTTAGGCCCAGGAGGTCAAGAATGCAGAGAGCTATGATTGCGCTACTTCACTCCAGCCTGGATGATGCAGCAAGACCCTGTGTCCAAAAAGAAAATTGTTTTAAGTATTCACTGCCCAAGTGCCCCATACAGAGCCATCTCCTCGCTCCACAGTAACTCCATGAGGCAGGTGCTATCCTGACCATTTACAGGTAAGAAAATTGGAGAGTGAGGCAAGAAGTGAAGTGCCCCAGCTCCCCCAGCTGCAAAGGCAGAGTTGAATTTGATCCCCCAGGTTCACCTGCTGGCAGAGTGCCCCGTCCTCATTCATCCGCTCCGCATATTTCTACATCCCCCATGGGCCACTCACCTGCTCCCGGCAGCCCCAACCTCCCCTACATGGTGGAGCTTTCCAGCCAAGAGGAGTCGGCTGCCGGGGCCCTTTCAGGAGCTCTCCCAGAGGACCCCCACGCACAGGGCCGAGACCCTGGCTCGCTCAGAATAGCACTGTGTTTCCAGAGGGCTGGCCCAGGAGTCAAAAAGTAAATGACATCAGTCAGATCTGGCAAAAAATCTTTTACAAACGAGAGCTTTTCCTTTCCACACCCACTGTCCTTTCCATCGAGTTGCTTCAACTGATTCATTAAAAATACAGTTGGAGTTTGGCTTGAGATGGTCTGCAGCTTGAATCCTTTCCAACAAGCTCTTTGCCACAAATGCTATGCACAGTTCCGGGGAAAGCATGATTAGCCTGAATACCATGCTACTGAACATATCGGAGGGACGGGAGGAAAGAAGAAGAAAGAGACTTTTAACCCAGATTACAGAAAGTCAAAGAGAAGGTCCGGCTGCCAAACAAAGGCAGGCTACTCCATTGGAGCGCCTCTGGCTGTTTGTCTAGGCAAGAAAGCTTTGAAGGGCTAAGGTGTGGGGGAGGTAGGGGACAGCACTCACTGAGATCAATTAAAATATAGCTTGGTCCGGGCCCAAACAGGGACTCCTCAGGGATAAGGGGAGGGTGTGGTGGAGACAGAAGTCAACATCTACTTTCTGATCATTAGCCAAGACCGAGAACCACAAATAAACTCTAGATTCACCCTATTAGAAAAGGAAGGATTTTGTAGGCACTCTATTTGGAAAGAATAGAGCTTAGTGACCAGGGCAGGTAACGTGTTCCTGTGGGATTATTTATTCATTTGACAAACAGGAAGGGGCATAATGCTAGGCACTGGGAATACAACAGTGAACAAAATAGACAAAATCCCATACCCTCTAGTGGGGGGAAACAGGCAACAAATATATTTATATTTTAAAATAGGTGATTTGTTGGATGATAATAAAGTAGGGACAGAGGCTAGAGAGTCCAGAGGGTTGTAATTTTAAATAGAGTCATCACAAAGAGCGTTTTTCTCCAGCCACATTCAGGTGCACAGAGGCAGGCGTGGAATAGGTAGAGCTGGATTGTGCTTTTGCCAAGTGATTCCCAAGGAACAATAAGGGGCCGGGTGTGGTGACTCACACCTGTAATCCCAGCACTTTGGGAGGCTGAGGCAGGAGGATCACTTAAGGTCAGGAGTTCGTGACCAGCCTGGCCAACATGGTAAACAACCCCGTCTCCAGTAAAAAAAAAAAAAAAAAATACAAAAATTAGCCAGGCATGGTGGAGCCTGTAGTTCCAACTACTCAGGAGGCTGAGGCACAAGAATCGCTTGAACCTGGGAGCCAAGATTACACCACTGCCCTCCAGCATGGGCGACAGAGCAAGACTCTTGTCTCCAAAAAAAAAAAAAAAAAAAAAAGAGGGAGAAAAGGAGAATCGATGCAGGAGAGTGATCCTAAAAGTAGTCCTTTGACCTTGCATATCACATTATTATAAGTCAAAGTCAGAGTTTTGAAAAGTATGTGTGATCCATTTAAGAATACGTTTTCTATCAAATGCATAGGCATTCATTCATTCATAACTAACTACCATTTATCCTTTCTGTAGTTATTCAGAACTGAAGAATGCCCACTCTCTGGGCAGAGGTACCTACAATAAAGGAGCACTGTTCACTTATCAGTGAGATTGGGTTTTGGAGCCTTGGAGATCTGGATTTTAATCCCAGCCCTACCTCAAATAAATTGGATAGCCTAGAGCAATTTTCTTAACCTCCAAGTTTCTTCATCTATAAAATGGAAAGTTCATATTTACCTCACAAGGTACTTGTAGACAGCACAAGGCACACAGTGGGTGCCCCTGAGCTCTTACATTATTATATCTGAGCTCCACGTGTTAAGAGCTTTAGCCTGAGCTCCAGAGGTATAGCTCAGCAGAAGACATGGACAGAACACGCTATAACACATGAATCAGGAACTCCGGATCCAGCTCCTGGACAAACTTAGTCCATGTGGCATGACCTTTAGCAAGTGAGTCACTTGTTCTATGCTGGTCGGTCCCATGTGTCCTAGATGCTCATTTGTCCAGGGAGTCGAGGAGGAGCTGAGCAGCGCTTGGTTTCCCCACCCCACGGCCAGCCTGGGCAGCCAGCTTCCATGCAAGCTGACCACTGAGTCTCAGAGCCCCTAGGACAGACACACCGAGTGGCCCTCATGGACACATTCACATCCTGAGGAAATGCCTGGACAGTGGACTGGGCGGGGAGCATTGAATAGAGAAGAAGGTAAACAAATGGGCCCAATTGTACACAAGCAAAAGATGCACAAAGTCCATGCTTCTGACAAACACGTCACACCAGCCTTCTTGTCTGAGGTTCAGTGCTCAGGCGGCACCTGGGAGGCGTGGGACCCTCCTGCCAGTCTCTGGTCTCTTGACCCGGCTCTTAGAGGGGCTGCCGTTGCTAACAGGCATCCAGGGAGGAGGACACAGGCCTCCCTCCCATCAGCCTTGCAAAGGCTGGGCTGCCCAGAGCACTTTACTCACAGCTCACAGGGAGCAGGGAGCTGAACTTAAAGCGACCTCCGTAAGTTTGAGAGATGGGACAGAAGGAAAAGGAAGAAAAACCAGCAAAGCCCTGAAGAGTCTCCAAGGCTGTTGTTTTGGTTTGGTTTTACCTAGTTTATGGTTTTTTAAACCATTCCAAAATATATCCTGAGACTGCACCCAGAGCATGGCATTACGTGCACACAGAGGTGAAGCAAAGGCTGCACACAGCTCATTTGCTCCCTCCCAGGGCCTGGCAACCCTGATGAAACTTTCCAGGGTGGTGTGCAGCAAGATGCAAAACATGCGGCCTGGATGCAGAAAGATAGAGATAGAGAAGGAAAACAACCGTGTACAGTGGGGTTCCCAGGAAAGACTTCCTGGGGAAACAGGATTTTCTAAAATATAAGAGCAAGTCTAGTTTCCAGCTTTGCACATATACATCTTGGAGTTTGCCAGCCCTTGTTTCAGCCATCAGCATTTCTGGTGGGGTCCAGCCTTCGTCATTATGGACAAGAACATCTTGGAGTGACTGTACATTGTGAAATTGTACCTCTGTATTTTGACATTGATCAAATAGAGCTATTTCTCACCCACCACCACCTCCAGCCTCTCCAGTGGAGATAAGTTTATTCTCTTTAGATCTTGCCTCACACGGGGAGTCAGATCTGGGTGGCTGCTGAGCCACTGAGATGTCTGCCCTAGATCTGGCTGCACTCCAGCAGCTGTCCCTACCCCTGCCCAATGCACAAGGTCAAAGCAGCCACAGAAATGTGAGGGGCAGCACTGCTTGGGCTGGTGGACCAGTACAGGGGTGGGGGTGAGGAAGGGAGGGAGAGAGACCCATCTTTAAGATTCCTGTGCTTCCCACACATACATTCTAAATTTTACTTTTTAAATGGATTGGTAGGACCTCTTTTTTAGCTTCTAGATATTGATCCTTATCAGTGACATTCAGTGGAAATTCTTTCTCCCATTTGCTTGGCCTTTTTTTTTTTTTTTTTTTTTTTTTTTTGAGACAGGGTCTCACTCTATCGCCCAGGCTAGAGTGCAGTGGCTGATCACAGCTCACTACAGCCTTGACCTCCCAGACCCAGTTGATCCTCCTGCCTCAGCCTCCCAAGTAGCTGGGACCACAAGCGTGTGCCACCATGCCCAGCTAATTTTTTTTATTTTTAGTAGAGATGGGTCTCACTATGTTGCCAAGACTGGTCTCAAATTCCTGGGTTCAAGTTATCCACCCGCCTCAGCTTCCCAAAGTCCTGAGATTACAAGTGTGAGCTGCCACGCCTGGTACACACTTACTTTTTTTTTTTTTTTTTTTTTTTTTTTGAGACGGAGTCTCAGTCTGTCACCCAGGCTGGAGCGAAGTGGCATGATCTCGGCTCACTGCAACCTCCGCCTCCCGGGTTCACGCCGTTCTCCTGCCTCAGCCTCCTGAGTAGCTGGGACTACAGGTGCCCTGTAGGTGCCCACCACCACACCCAGCTAATTTTTGGTACATACTTACATTCTAAAGCAATAGCCATTCCCCTTGTCTGAAGGCTGAAGCTATTTCTAAGACTCCACCAAACTATGTTACTATTCAGTAGGAGACCAAGAGCTGTTGGAAATGACAAAGTTTCCATTATCAAGCTCAGCTTTGAACCAGGAAGTATTTGCTTCTTGGCTCTTTGAGAACTAGGGGTCCGCCTGGGGTGAGCATGTTAAAGGCATGTTGCTGTTCTCAGGGCAACAACTGAGTGAAGAAATTCCAGGTCTAAGATCATGAATAACTTCCAGGCAGGCAGCCACAGGCTGGCTGTGATTACAGAGAGCAGAAAGGGCTCCGTGCCCTGACATTCCCTCCCTATTGCCGTCATCTGCTGGGACTGAGGTTTTATGTTTTTTTTTTTAAGGTAACGATACCTTTAATTTGGCAATAAGAGATAAATTCTAGCAGAATTAAAGAAGTAAAGTCGCTCTTAGATCCTATCCTAAGAAGGGGGTTTCATCCACCTCCTTTCTTCCTGGCGGGAAGAAAAGAAGAGCATGAAGAAAGAAACAGGCCACACCTTGACCTAGGACCAACTCATCTCATACCAAGGAGAAAGCAGAGACAAAGTCTGTGCCCTCTTTGTGCCTGCACTCCTTACCTCCAAGAACATGATGACCTTGGTCTCTTCAGATGACCTTGTAAGGCCCCATCAGATAGGCAAGAGCTCTGAATTGTTTTATGGTAGAAGGACACCATCGGCCTGTCTGTGTTGTGGATAACACAGATCTGGCTGCCTCCTGGAGCCTGGGAGCTGGAAAAAGTCCCAGTGCCTACATTTCACTCCCAGAGATGCCCACAAATTGGCCTGGAGTGTGGTCTTGGGCATTTGGGTTTCTAAAAGTGCCTGGATGAATCGAATGTCTAGTCAAGGCTGGGAACCACTGATCTAACCAGAGAGCGGCCACACAGCCTAGGGTCAGCGTCTTCCACACAATTTCAGGTCAAGCTCACTCTGACTAGGACAGTAGTTCTCAACCTTGGCTGTCATTAGAAGCACTTAGGAAGCTTTACAAAACCGTAATGTGTTCATTGCCCTCTGGTTCAATTAAATCAGAACTCTGGAGCCGGGTCCAAGAAACCGCTTTGGTTACTCTAACTGTTAACTAGTGGAGTCACAGATACCTCACTCTCCTACGTTCCACCTGACACTACAGGCATTGGCAATGGACGAACAGGGGCAAAGGCTTCCTCAAGCCCTAAAATCTATGATTCTGTGGGAAACTGGCGCTTTTTTGGCAAAGAATATAAACTCTGCTGAAATGCCGGGCTAGAGAATACTGCCATGGAGCTCATGGCTCCTTCCCTGAGCATGGTCTGGCGAAGCAGAGCTGGTCACTCTGCTGGCCGAGGCGACCATTAGTGCAGGGATTTGGTCATCAACAGCTATGCCTGGCACACACCCCAGAAGCCTGGCAGGCTCTGCCACAGGTACAGAAATATAAAACTGTATGTACCTAAGCCCTTGAGGAACTTGTGGTATCGATCATAGAAGAGTTACTGAGAAAGCAATTGACAGCAATACTGTAATACATCCATCAGGCTTTTCTGGAACATGGGAGATCCCTACCAGTGAGCTTTTCAGGAAAGTTCCTCTAAGTTAAAGATGTTTCCTTTTTTTTTTTTTTTTAATCACTTCCGATGGCAATCCTTCTAAAATGATTTCCATCCTTCCCTGCCTTTTCTTTTTTTTTTTTTTTTTTTTTTTGAGACGGAGTCTCGCTCTGTCACCCAGGCTGGAGTGCAGTGGCACGATCTGGGCTCACTGCAAGCTCTGCCTCCTGGGTTCACGCCATTCTCCTGCCTCAGCCTCCCTAGTAGCTGGGACTACAGGCGCCTGCCACCACGCCCGGCTAATTTTTTGTATTTTTTTTAGTAGAGACGGGGTTTCACTGTATTAGCCAGGATGGTCTCGATCTCCTGACCTCGTGATCTGCCTGCCTCAGCCTCCCAAAGTGCTGGGATTCCAGGTGTGAGCCACCGCGCCTGGCTTTTTTTTTTTTTTTTTTTTTTTTGAGATGGAGTCTCACTCTGTCGCCAGGCTGGAGTGCAATGTGGCACGATCTCGGTTCACTGCAAGCTCCACCTCCTAGGTTCAAGCAATTCTCCTGCCTCAGCCTCCCAAGTAGCTGGGATTACAGGCATGCACCACCATGCCCAGCTAACTTTTGTATTTTTAGTAGAGATGGGGTTTCACCATGTTGACCAGGCTGGTCTCAAACTCCTGGCCTCATGTGATCTGCCCACCTCGGCCTCCCAAAGTGCTGGGATTTTAGGCGTGAGCCACCGCGCCCAGCCTGCCTTTTTTAACTGCGTACACTGAACATAATTTGACCTTTTCTCAATGGCTCAAGGGCACTGTTATCAACTAGCAGAGCTGCCATTTATGATTAAGCAAAATATGCCTGTACAACTTCAAGGGGTGCCAACACCTTGTAGTCTCCAATTTTTACCGTTATTTCCCCAGTTTTCTGGTAGATCACAATCAAGTGTCTTAAAGAAGCTGTACCTTTTTCTGTCAGCTGGCGGAGGGCTTACCGATCATTTCTGCACAGTGCCTGCTCCCCAGAGAGGCTGTGGAGGTGACCAGGGCTATTTGCTCCGAGCCTGACATGGTCCTGGAGAACTGCAATTTATAATGATCATTCCTATACCCTCTGATGTTCTGTCTTCTCCTTCACTTGTCCCCAGTCAGTGCCTAATTCTTGCTGTCCTGTGTACCTCTAATAGCAATTCATCTTCCTCCAGTTACCACTTCTACATGCAACCACTGGGGAACAGCATTGTCAAGTCACTGACTTTATACTAAATGCATTCCTAAAGGGCACGGTAGCTCATGCTTATAATCCCAGCACTTTGGGAGGCTGAGGCGGGCGGATCACTTGAGGTCAGGAGTTCAAGACCAGCCTGGCCAACATGGTGAAATCCTGTCTCTACTGAAAATGCAACAATTAGCCGGGCGTGGTGGCACACACCTGTAATCCCAGCTACTTGAGAGGCTGAGGCAGGAGAATCACTTGAGCCCACGGGGGGCAGAGGTTGCAGTGAGCCAAGATCGTGCCACTGCACTCCAGCCTGGGCGACAGAGCAAGACTCCATCTCAAACAAACGAACAAACAAAAATCAGGCAGCCCTTGGGGAAAGCTCTGAGTTTGACCCCACAATGATGCCCTAGATCCAAGGGCCTGGGTCTCGTGCAGCTCTCTTCCTTTATTTTGTCACGTGTGTTCAGATTCTTGGCAGCTATATTTTGGATGCCTGAGGCAGCCAGAAGCCTGACCTTCTGATTAAAACGGGCAGTGAATCAACATAAACCAGCACTTCATACTGATATGAATGTGTGCAGTGCTATTAGGGAACAGTGTTTTCAGGGAATTCACTTACTGACTTGGGGCTTTTTGTTCTCACTCATTTCTACTTTGCTTTATTTTGCTTTGGTTAATATAAATTCCCTAAGGCATGCGTATCCCCAACCATATAGATTTTGCAAAACTTTCTCAGATGGTTCTTCCTTTTTCTTTTTCTTTTTCTTTTCTTTTCTCGTTTTCTCAGACGGTTCTGATGAGCAGCCAGTTTTTAAGCCACTGATCTGATATGACTGAGAGCTTTCTGGGCCACACCAGGGAAGTACGTCACCTCTCTCTTCACTCTGTGTCCACCACCACTTTCCAGTCAGTCCTTTTTTTTTCTTTTTTTTTTTTTTTTGACATGGAATCTCGCTCTATTGCCCAGGCTGGAGTGCAATGGCGCAGTCTTGGCTCACTGCAACCTCCACCTCCTGAGTTAAAACTATTCTCTTGCCTCAGCCTTCCATGTAGCTGCGATAACAGGCACCCACCACCATGCCCGGCTGTTTTTTTGTAATTTTAGTAGAGACGGGGTTGCACCATGTTGGCCAGGCTGGTTTCAAACTCCTGACTTCAGGTGATCCACCCGCCTCGGCCTCCCAAAGTGCTGGAATTACAGGCATAAGCCACTGTGCCTGGCCAAGTCAGTCCATTTTTAAGACTCCTTGACTACCTTCAAGGCGGACCAGAGGGAGAAGGTCTGGGTGCACACTGCAGCCAGGAACTCACTGTTTTCTTTCTTTCAGCTGTGCTCTTCCCTGCTGCCCACCGGCCAAAGAGGTCCTCATCACTGCCATTGAACCCAGTCCTGCAGACCTCCCTGGAGGAGGTGGAGCTGCTCTACGAGGTAGGCAGAGGGGAACATGCTCAATCCAAGTCACCCAAAAGGCACTGCACTTTCTTTATCTTTTTTGGAAAAGGAGAAGTGACCTCTCAGCCCCTGACCATGAGTGACCCCTGCTGTGGTAGAGAATAGCCTAATTTGTAGAGGTCACAGAACCTGCTCATTCATAAAGTATTCCTCATGCCTCCTGTCTTTCCCACATGCTATAACAGAGAATGATGGCATTAGGAGTTCAGTTCAGTTTAAACTAAAGATTAGGTTTGGCCCATAGGCGTCACTCCTGGCACCCAGGCCCCAGAGTGTGGCAATATTCCCAAGCAAAGTCCTTGAGGCAGGACCCGCCAGGAAATGCCAAGCCATTGTCTGGGTGCAGCCTGCCTCCAAGGCCCTGCATGCTACGATGGCAATGCTGTCTGGCTGAGCTGCCAGCCCAGCTGGGTTTCTGGAAGCCACAGACCACCCTGCAGGCTCTCTTCCACTACCTCTCACCTTGCATCACTGAGACCCCACTCCTCCTCCAGACCACAGGGTCAATTTCCCGAGGCCACCCAGATTGGTTCAGTGTTATGATCCCAGGCTCAAGATCTGAGCTTTAGTCCTGGCTCTGTCACTCATCCACTGTGCCACCTTGCATAAGCCACTGTTTCTCTCTGGGCCTGACTCTCCTCAGCTGTTAAATGAGAGAATTCAACTAGGCTGTCCAAAATTCTCCTCCAGCTTTGACATCCTCTGACTCCATGCACTAGGACTGTCTGGTTAAGAAAGAGACAGCCGGGCCAGGTGCAGTGGCTCATGCTTGTAATCCTAGCACTTTGGGAGGCCGAGGCAGGCGGATCACCTGAGGTTAGGAGTTCGAGACCAGCCTGGCCAACATGGTGAAACCTCATCTCTACCAAAAATACAAAAATTAGCCGGCCATGGTGGCATGCACCTGTAATCCCAGCTACTTGGGAGGCTGAGGCAGGAGAATCGCTTGAACCCGGGAGGTGGAGGTTGCAGTGATCTCAGATCGCACCACTGCACTCCAGCCTGTGTGACAGAGCGAGACTCCATCTCAAAAAAATAAAATAAAATAAGAGATAACTTGCTGTAGCCATGCAGTTAAGCCAGGGGGAGAGATTTCAAATCCTGCCTTGGGAACCAGACCGGGAAATGCAGAGTCTTGGCCTAGTCTTAAACATGGGAGTCATACGAAGAGATCTATATTTTAGAAAGATCATAGACAGTGCCATGGAGGATGAATTCAGGCAAGGGAAGACGGAGACAGATTGAAGAGTGAGGATTTGGAGTCATTCCATCCCTACTGTGAACCTGGCACTACCCAAGGATGTGCATGGCAGACCCAGCTCCTACGCTTAGCGGGCAGGTCAGAGAGGAGGACAAATCTCTGTGTCCCACTTGATTCCTAACACAATCCTCTGCATCCTTCAAACTCTGAACATTTTTCCAGAGGTCCTATAGTAAATATAAAGAAACTAGAGCTATACCCAAATAAATATATTGTTTACCAAGGATGTACTTCTTGACTTTTCCAAAAGCTGCCAAGAAGAATCAGTTAGAAAATCAGTCATTTGGCTCGGCGTAGTGGCTCATGCCTGTAATCCCAGCACTTTTGGGAGGTCGAGGCTGGTGGATCATCTGAGGTCAGGAGTTCGAGACCAGTCGGACCAACATGGTGAAACCCCATCTCTACTAAAAATACAAAAAACTAGCCAGGCATGGTGGCAGGTGCCTGTAATCCCAGCTACTTGGGAAGCTGAGACAGGAGAATTGCTTGAACCCAGGAGGTGGAGGTTGCAGTGAGCTGAGATCACACCACTGCATTCCAGCCTGAGTGACAGAGTGAGACTCCATCTAAAAAAAAAAAAAAAAAAAAGAAAATCAGTAATTTTATGACCTTTATGTCTGAACTCCTCTTTTTTGAAAGCTGGTTTAACACAGAAGAGAAACAGGAAGGGGCCCACAGCCCAATCCAATCCAGTCACACCTTGTCTTTGAATAGAAAAACCAAGCTAATGCAGAAAGAGTCTCCCAGCTTCTGCCTTAAAATTATCGAAATAGTTGATGCTTTAGATGATCTTTGTTGGGTGGGAAAAAGAAAGGGAAGAAGGAATTTATCTAGGACACTAGAAACTATAATTAGTCCCTTAAATACTGGTTTTGAACCAGACACTGTATTAGCTTTATCCATATTTGTCTCATTTACCTCTCACAATATCCCAGTGAAGTAGATGTTGTTACTAATTATTTACACTGAGAAGGAAAGTGAGGCTCAGAGAAGTTAAGTAACTTGTCCAAGGTCACACAGCAAGTGAGAAAGTCAGAACTGGAACTCAGGTCTCTTGAGTTCCAAAGCTCTTCTGGCAGCTGCCTCCCTAAGGGAAGGTGCGTGATAATGAATATAACTGTGTCCTCAGCAATGCCTCACTTCATATTTTTGCACATCCACATTTCTCACCAGTTCCTGCTGGCCGAACTTGAGATCGGCCCTGACCTGCAGATCTCCATCAAGGACGAGGAGCTGGCCTCCTTGCGGAAGGCCTCGGACTTCCGCACCGTCTACAACAACGTCATCCCCAAGAGCATCCCAGACATCCGCCGGCTCAGCGCCAGCCTCTCCAGCCACCCTGGCATCCTCAAGAAAGAAGACTTTGAAAGGACAGTGCTGACCCTGGCCTACACAGCCTACCGCACAGCCCTGTCCCACGGCTATCAGAAGGACATCTGGGCGCAGTCCCTCGTTAGCCTCTTCCAGGCCCTGAGGCACGACTTGATGCGCTCTTCACAGCCGGGAGTACCTCCCTGAGACACTGGCCCACACCAGGACCTCGGAGCAGGGACCAGCACAGTAATCCAGAAAGACTTCATTCTCTACTCCATTTACAGAGACCAGCAACAAAACACTTACTGCTGACACAGAGCAGCAGAGATCAAACAGAGTAACCCCGATGCTCTTTTCTCCTTGTAGTTTCCTGGAAGACACATCTGATTCATGCCATCATGTGACCTGGGCTGGAAGAAAGGGCTAGAGTGGTCATTCAAGATGCCTCCATGGGCAGAATGGTTTGCCTATGGCAGGCAGAGCTCTGATATGATTCAACCCAGAGCAGTGGCCACACACACTCAAGAGTGAGAACAGGCCGGGCACAGAGGCTCATGCCTGTGATCCCAGCACTTTAGGAGGCTGAGACGGGAGGATTATTTGAGGTCAGGAGTTCAAGGCCAGCCTGGGCAACACAGTGAAAACCCATCTCTACTAAAATCACAAAAATCAGCCGGACGTGGTGGTGCACACCTGTAATCCTGGCTACTCAGTAGGCTGAGGCAGGAGAACCAGTTGAACCCAGGAGGTAGAGGTTGCAGTGAGCTGAGATTGTGCCACTGCACTCCAGCCTGGGGAACAGAGCGAGACTCTGTCTCAAAAATAAAAATAAATTTTTAAAAAAGTGAGGAATGAGCTAGAAGAGACATCATGGCAAGAAGATGGGGGACAGATTCCTTTGGTCCTAAGGGACTAGGGTGCTGGGTTGAATGAACATTTTTCCAGAGGTTCTACAGTAAATATAAAGAAACTAGAGCTATACCCAAATAAATATATTATTTGCCAAGGATATACTTCTTGACTTTTCCAAAGCTGCCAAGAATAATCCATTAGAAAATCAGTAATTTTATGACCTTTATGTCTGAACTCTTCTTTCTTGAAAGTTGGCATAACACAGAAGAGAAATAGGAAGGGGCCCACAGCCCAGTCCAGCCATAACTTGTCTTTGAATAGAAAAACCAAGCTAATGCAGAAAGAGTCTCCCAACGAACAAGGTGGCATGAAGGCCTGTGCCTGTCTGTCTGACTTCATGCGAAAATAATTTAGCATCATCAGAGAACTAAATGCTCCAAATAAAAATGATTTTCAGATGACAGAATTCCCTTTCAAATGCCAAAACTTTCCTTTTAGAGATATTGACTCGATATCTATTTAAACTATATATACAAATCACCTTAAGCTTTTGTTTAGTGTAAGATCATCATTTAAACATTCGTGTGTGTGTGTGTGTGTGTGTGTGTGTGTGTGTGTGTGTGTGTGTCTGTGTGTGTGTGTGTGATGGAGTCTCGCTCCGTCGTCCTGGCTGGAGTGCAGTGGCACTATCTCGGCTCACTGCAGCGTCCGCCTCCCGGGTTCAAGCGATTCTCCTGCTTCAGCATCCCGAGTAGCTGGGACTATAGGCGCACACCACCACACCTGGCTAATTTTTGTATTTTTAGTAGAGACGGTTTTTCACCATGTTGGCCAGGCTGGTCTCAAACTTCTGGCCTCAAGTGATCCACCCGCCTCAGGCTCCCAAAGTGTTGGGATTATAGGCGCGAGCCATTGCGCCTGGCCATATCATCATTTAAACATTCTAATGAAGGAGTTGGATAAGATAATCTCTAAGACTCCTACCTATGAAGTTCCTACAATCCTTTAACTGTGAGATGCCACAAGGAGAGCACCTGGATCTAAGAAGTCTGCTCAACTGTTTGTACTGACCCTGAGAGGTCCCAGACTGCTCATTCTGTGTTCAGTTCTGAGTTTTTCTGCTGCCTCCCTCACTGGCAGACTATTAGAGCATATTTTTCTTTGTTACCAATGTAACTTGCCCTTCAAGTCTGTTCTTTCTTAGCTGGCCGTTGCCTACAAACTACGATAGCCAGGCTTGTTATAACTCTATGTTAAATAAGAGTTAATAGATGAAGGCCTCTGCTAGGGGTCAAGTGTCTGGGTGCTAATAAGGATTCCTCATTAGCTCAGAGATTTTTCTGTCTTCTCCTAAGTTTACAGCTGAGTTCGGCAAGCAAAAGCTGCAACAAGTCTGATCTTTGAATGAGTGAGGATTTATTGGGCTAAATTTGATTCTGAAATGGGTGTTTAACAGTTGTCATTTGATAATGATGAGGTCTGGACTCCTTCAAAATCTTTGAGCAAATAAGCTTTGTCTAGCAGTGCTAGCCGCATGATCTTTTTGGAGAAATACTAGGATGCAGGAAGAAGGTATTCATCATCAGAGAAAAACACAGATTTGCATCCTGATATTCTCAGGCTCAGAAGATTAGGAAGTCTCAGTCTCTCTTTCTCATTCCTTGACCATTCTGCTCTTTTACCTCCTCCAAATGCAGATTCTGATATATGCTTTTTTTGTTCAATCCTTCTCTTTCTAAATGTACATATTCTCTCTGACACGGTCACTCTGCTTGTCTCTGTCTTTCTTTTATTTTAGTTGGTATCTCTGCTGCTCTATATTTGGGCCCAATTCCAAATATCTTTGTATCTGTTTTTTGACGCATCTCCAAGACTCTTCTGCTTGACTTTTGCTCTATCTCTGCTGACCCACACTCTAACACTCACTGTCTGTCAGTCTTCTCTGAGTATCATTGTCTAAGTAAAACACAAGTCAGTGTACAGACAGTGTTGGGATCGCCCAGAGGCAGATAAAGATGGTAGCCTATCTTCACAGTTTGTACTTTTCCTAGATGTCAGGTGGGGAGTGGATTAGCAATGGCCTCAGTCCCTAGACACTGTGCAATACCCTTATAGTCAGTCTTGTATCCCACCCTGAGGCTCCACTCCCTTGACAATGGATCTGAAAGCTTTCTTGTACTCAGAATCATCAGATGGAAAGGCCCACCCTTGTAGTCCCTGACCACCATGTTATGTAGATGGCTGCTCCCAGTAGTAAGAAATCCATGAATGGGAGGATGGTTCCCAGGAACATTCACCCAGCAACAACAAAATTAAACACAAATTGGGGTCTGAATTTCTCTGGCAATCAATGACTGAAAAAAAAAAATAGAAAAAAGAAGGACATGACCTTTTTAAAGACAAATGAAGACTCATTTTCAGTAACTAGAATCTTAAAAACTATTTTAATCTGAATGCAGATAATTGTTTACCTACAGAGAGTTTTATAACAATGACTTCACTGACATGCAGAATCAAATATTATGATCACCACCAGCAGCCAAAAAACCCTATTCTTTGCCCAAGGAATAGTAGACATGTAGACTAGACAGACAAACAGGGTCTCCTATTTTGCCTCATTAGTGCCACACTCTACACAACTATAGTCATGAAGGGGTCACATTTGGTTATAATTACTATTAGAATAATATGGGAGTGTGATGTTTGTAGTGGAAACTTGCCCATGACTTATGTAACCATTTCTGCTGACAAGTTTTAGGATCTAAAAACTTTGTGGGTTTTTTGTTTTGTTTTGTTTTTGTTTGTTTGTTTGTTTGTTTTTGAGACAGTCTCGCTCTGTCACCCAGGCTGGAGTGCAGTGGCACCCCCGCCTACAGTGTTCAAACGATTCTCCCACCTCAGCCTCCCAAGTAGCTGGGACCACAGGCTCACATCACCATGCCCTGCTAATTTTTTTGTATTTTTAGCAGAGATGGGGTTTCACCATGTTGGCCAGGCTGGTCTCGAACTCCTGACCTCAAGTGGTCCGCCTGCCTCAGCCTCCCAAAGTGCTAGGATTATAGGCGTGAGCCACCGTGCCCGGCCCAGGATCTAAAAACTTTCTAAGTTTCCTCCATCGTTGGCATCCTCACAGCTATCTCCAATGTCACTCAAGAGACATCAATAGACATTTAACTGCTGCAACCTTCATTGCTCTGTCACCTCACCTTGAATCTAACAAATCAAAGTATTTCTGCAGGTCCAATGGTCTAAAATCAAATGCTTGTTAAATGACTTTGTACAATACCCCTTACTTTCCTAATCCATTTCCATATCTTATTTTTTTATTGTGGTAAAAAACACATCACGTAAAATGTACCTACCATCTTAACCATTTTTAAGCATATAGTACAGCAGCGTTAACTCCATGCATGTTGTTGTGAAACAGACCCCCTGAACTTTCTCATCTTGTAATTCTGAAGTTCTATACCCACTGAACAACTCCCCTTTTCCCCTTCCCCCTGCCTGCCCCAGCTCTTGGCACCATTATTCTGCTTTCTGTTTTTGAGAGTCTGACTACTTAAGATACCTCATACAAGTGGGATCTGGCTTACATTTCTTGAGCATTGTATTCTGGAAAAGTGTTTCCTTCCTCTGAAAAATGGGTAGAGTTCTGAAGGAGAACTACTGGTCTTATCGTATCACTTGCTGTACCTATTTTTATTTAACAAATATTCATCTATGGTGTAATAAAGATGTCATGATTGAGTTGCTCACTGGAATCTTTGTTATCTCAGAGTATCTCACCGAGGAATTTGGAATGGTTCATGGGTTTAACAGTGGATGTTGACTTCCACAGCTGCTTATAATTATCCGGTGTCTTTAATGTTTGCGACCAAAACATCACCCACGTGGTATTGTTCATTCTGAGTTTCAAAATCATAACCAAAAAAAAATGAGGCCAGAATGTAGTAAATACAGTAGCCAGTCTTTAACATGCATTTAAAGAGTTGAGTCATCCTAGCCCATGATGGCAAGATAATTTCAAAGGGGACCTGGGTTGTCCACAGTCGCACCTGCCTTAAAAGTCAAGAAGAATTTGGTTTTTGGGTCACTTCCCTGGTCACTTTAGCCTGGGGATCATTTCCAAGGAGTATAGCTGCAGATCTTGGAATGCCATTCCTGTGTTCTGTGAATTCAAGACAACGTGGGTTTTATAACCCTTTGACTCTGCTCAGCATCTCCCAGATCAAGGTAAGGTAATGTTGCCAAGAACCACTACTTACAGAATGTTTGGGCTTTTGCTTTTGCTTTTCTTCCTTGCCCCAGATCCACATGTCCGTTCTGAGAAAAGAAGCTAACAACTTCTTCCAATCTGTAAGCAGGAGAAATTCCAGAGTTCAGCTGCAGCTAAGACCTTGTCCCTGAACTTGTCAACTTCTTCCCGGCCCTGCCACCTCCTCCTTTTGTACCAGCCAAAGAAGGTCTTCGGTTTCCTTTTTGGAGAGCCTCAGAGAGAAACATTTGAGCACCTACTTTAGCCAGAGAGACCACTGACATCTGGGCATGAGACTGGCATCTAGACTTTGCCAGGGAGGCAGCTATACTTCCCAAAAGATCTGGGGTCTTTCTCACGGGCTCGTACCCTCTGCTGGCCTAGACCCTTTATATTAACCCCTCGGTGCTGAGGCAAACGATCTTTGCCAGCAGGGAAGTCTGAAAGGCTTAACTTTGTACACTCTGAGGCAAATTCTCCAGAAGTAATGTTGCATTTTCTCCCTGCCACCAGCCACATTCCCTTCCTAAGGTCTAGATCAGCAGGTGGCCCTCCCGGCGAAAGTTCTGTGTCGTATGATCCGAAACAATAAAGCTGTGCTTGGGTACATGAGATTATGTTTACAATGATGGTCATCACTCCAGCCCTAGGAAGTTTGAGAAACTGAAAAATAAGCTTAGCAGGCTGCCTAGGTTCCGCGGAAT
The DNA here is from genome assembly GCF_006542625.1 of Nomascus leucogenys. NCBI lineage: Eukaryota > Metazoa > Chordata > Mammalia > Primates > Hylobatidae > Nomascus > Nomascus leucogenys. The sequence goes on along the minus strand of NC_044393.1, from coordinate 84,708,857 downwards.
CAGCAGGCCCCCGCTGTGACCAATCAAGAGCGGCCGCGGGGAGAGAAATTGACTCATTCTTTTCAATTTGCTGATTGGCTTTGAGGAGTGGGCGGAGCTACTGCCTCTGTCCCGGCTTCCCATTGGTGGATGAAAGTTAAAGGTGGGCCTCCAGCAAGTTTTTGTCCTTTGATAAAAAGGAATGTCTTGGGGACTTTTCTTTTCTGCTTTGCAGGCCCAGGCTCAAGGCAAATTATAAGTAGGGAACCAATTTGAGGGAAAGACATGTGAACAGAGTTAAGGTACCAGGTCCTGGGAGCCACCAGCAGCCCCACCTGAAGTCCGCGTGCAACTCTGACAAGCTCAGGTGCTTGTTTTAAGGAAAGGGGCTACCAGATTCTTACCAACAGCGAGCCCAGGTGGGAGATGAAACAGGTACTCCCCAAAATAGGTCATCCGAGGGAGGAAAACTGATGGAGAGCACAATGTGCTCTGAGCGTTTTTAATGTTTTTAAGCTTTTAAATGATTTCTTCAAGGCCGAGCAGCAGCAGCAGCAAAGGTGTGGTTTAAAGGATTAAGGGGGTTTTTGCTGACACCTACAATGAAGTTACTCTATTACTAATCAAGCCGAGAGGAGGCCCACTATGCCCCCGTTTATCATCCTTTCCCAGTTCCTTTTTGCTGGTCACAAAACGATGCTCATCAATCCCACCTAAACCAGGAGGCCGGGAGCCCAGCCTCTTGTAGAAGCAGCGAGAGTAACTGCCCTCCCATTCTGCCCCCAAGACGAAGGAGGACTCTTGGAAGCCAAGAAAGGTTTAAGAAGTCTTTCTGGATAGAGAGCAGTGCCCAGGGAGAAAGCCTTTCGCCAGCAGAGCGGAGTCCCAGAACGAGGTGGAGAGGACAGAGGCGCGATGGGCCTGCTGCAGGGCCTGCTCCGAGCCCGGAAGCTGCTGCTGGTCGTCTGCGTCCCGCTCCTGCTGCTGCCTCTGCCTGTCCTCCACCCCAGCAGCGTGAGTACCGACCTGCGCCCGCCGGGAGTCGGGGAGTCAGTGGGAGGGCAAAGAGGGGAGGTCGGTCCCTCAAAGTGGCTTGTGGTGGGTTTAAAGAAATGGAAGGATTTTTCTGGAGGAAACCAAGACACCTTCTTCCTAAAAGCTGTCATGTTCATCTCCTATCCCAGTCCCATTCCCCCAACCCCATGGCCCCCACCAGGGGTCAGGACAGAGTAGGGGCCTTGGCAGAAGTGACTGATGGGTGTTGCACCAAGCAGCAGGCCAGCCCGCCCCAGCAGCGGGGCCAGCGACACCCATGCAAACGACGTGGTGCACCTGTGTTTGTTGGGAGTTCACCTGGGACTCTGGTTATCTGAGAGCCCCTGGAGACACAGAAAGAGCTCCCAATAGTGGCACTGAGGAGAAGGCTGGGGGAGGAAGAGAACCGTGGAGCCAGTCCGTGATCTGTGGTTGCGTCCTGATGGGCTTCGATGACCACAGTTGAAGTTCTAATCCCGAAGGCTCCCATCAACTTCAGGGAATGAATGTTTAGAGAAGGAATGAAAGCAGAGCTTAGCAAGCTGCCCTGCTACCATGCACGTGGCCTTGAATTATTTGTGTCTTCTGTGTTTTCTTCTCTGTGCTCTTGAAGGACAGACAAAAGTGACACTATAAAAAGAGATAAGAGCCTCAAACTCTAGCCCGTGACCTCATTCTTCTCCTGGTTTGTGCGAACAGAGGAACCCGAGCTCTGGCTCCGCATCCAGCTTGCCTGTCACACCCTCCCCATGGTCACCTGCTTCCCTTCCCTTCCCTCCGCTGTTCTCTTCCTCCTGTCTGTGGCTTGTCCCCTTCCCCCAGCTGGCACTGCCCTGGAGACTGTAGGAAAAATAAGCTAAAACAGGTTAATCACGTTTGTAGGAGGGGGAGCAATTCTTCCACTCTGCTCCTTAAGTAACTTGGTAACCAAGATTAAGTTAAAAAATTAAACAGAGGGGATTAGGATGGTTCTTCTTAAAAACAAACTGGCTTAAATCTTTCATAGACTAAATACTCCAGAGTGCCAGGGAGACGCCGATTAAAACTGGGCTGGGATTAGCAGACAGTGATTGCTGCTGACATTCTTCCTGGACTGTACCCTAGTCAATTTTCTGCTTTGTCCAAATGGGCCTGATTTTTTTTCTTTTTGTGACTTTTCTTGTTTTTGTTTTCTCTCAATGTAGGTTGATATAAGGGACTGTTACCAAGAGACATATTAGCCTCCTCTCCCAAGCAGTATCAGGAACCTTTCATATCTCCTTGTTGAGTCGGCCCCATCTTTGGGGACCTTGGCCACTGCCCATAGATGGCACAGACTAGGTGCCCAGCAGGTAGAGTGTCTTTCATCCATCTGTCACCCCTTTCATCAAACTTTTTTTTGTAGACTCAGAGTCTCACTCTGTCACCCAGTCTGGATTATGGTGGCACAATCGTAGCTCACTGCAGCCTTGAGCTCCTGGGGTTAAGTCATCCTTGTGCCTCAGCCTCCGGAGTAGCTGGGACTACAGGCAAGCAAGCACCATCACATGCAGCTAATTTTAAAAAAATTTTTTTGTTGTAGAAATGGGGGTTTCACTATGTTGCCCAGGCTGGTCTCAAACTCATGGTCTAAAGTGACCCTCCCAAAGTGTTGAGATTACAGGTGTGAGCCACCGTGGCTGGCCTGCATCAAACTTTTAGATTCTGACATTTAACCCTTAAAATTCCAAATGGATTTTCTTGCTCTGGACTGGAGTTGAGAGCAGTGATGGAGTACCTGGGCAAGAGCTCCTGGCCTGCAGTTTTGATGGTTCTTCTAAGTGACAAGCCTCAGCTACATTTTAGGAGGAGTCAAAATGACCTTCCCCCTTTTTCTTGCCCAGCTCTCTAAAACTAGAGGTCCAGACACTGTTTATCATGTTATAGAAGAAGAGTGTACAAGAGAGGGCATCCATAACTAAGCCCTTCCTCAGTGCCCCCAGTGGGATAAAATTGCATCTCAACCGCCCAAGCTAAATTTTTTACAAGGCGCCCCAGTCATTGATAATAACAGATAACAGACTTCAACCTCCTTCCCGTGAAGTTGGAGTAGGATATCATTGGGGTAGTCAAACTGTGTAGAAAAAGAGCAGTTCCATGCCTAAGTTAGTAGCTGACTAGGAAACGTCCTACATAGGGAAATGCCACTTTCAAACTCTTTCCTTTACTTGTAAACAGGAGCCAAAAAATAGTAGATAGCACTGTCCCTTGAAGACATTGTCTGAACACTCACTAATGCCCAACCCCCACACAACTGTTACAAGGAACCAGTGATGTTGTTAAAGAGCCTGGGGGTTGCAGAATATTCTCTCCAGAAGATGAGCAAGAAGTGACAGCCAGCAGAGAGGTCCAGTGCAGTTCAGCCCACATGAATTGAGCCACCTGCTAGACATGGGATAGGTGCTGGGGACATGGGACTCCTTGTAAGCAAACTTTGCAGTATTTTTGTTGTCTGAATACAAGCTTACCTCCTGAATTTTGGGAAGCTTTAGATGGGGAAAAAATGAAGTTTATGGAGATTCCATGGGTGAAATTAGTGGAAACTATATGGAAAGACTCTCTAAAGGTGTCTCTTGTCCATTCTTCTACTCAAAGGAAAATCCAGGTAAAAAAAATTATAGTAATTAGTCCTGTCCTTAATACTGCTGGGTGAAAGTGGCCTGATGACTTACTTCTTCCAGTAAACTAGTCGCATGTCTAACAATATTTACAACCAAAATGTTTGCCTTATTTTACCCAAATTCTCCTAATTCAAAACTAAAGGTGCCTGACAGACGGAAAGTCCTCTCTCTTTCTTTCTCTCTCTCTCTCTCTCCTCTTCTTTCTTCTTTTTTTTTCGAGACAGAGTCTCTCTCTCTCACTCAGGCTCTGGAGTGCAGTGGCACCATCTTGGCTCACTGCAACCTCTGCCTCCCGGGTTCAAGGGATTCTCCTACCTCAGCCTCCAGAGTAGCTAGGATTACAGGCATGTGCCACCACACCTGGCTAATTTTTTTGTATTTTTAGTAGAGACAGGGTTTCGCCATGTTGGCCAGGCAGGTCTCGAACTCCTGAGCTCAATTGATCCGCCCAGCTCAGCCTCCCAAAGTGCTAGGATTACAGGTTCTTTTCCTCTTTCTCCTTTCCCTTTCTCTGCACCTTCTCTCCCCACCTCCTTCCCCTTAACTTGTAACTTATAGCCCTGTAATGACCAGATCAAGAAAGACTAAGGGTTCCAGGAAGAAATAAGGGGTCCCCAGTGAGGGGCAGACATTTTGTCTCTCAACTCTTTCTCTTCAGCTGTAGTTAAGATCTGCCACTCTGTCTCTTTCCCAGAAAAGAGATGAGAACACATGGGTTTGAACTCCTTTAGGTAGTTTTATTTCTACAGCAAACGAGGTATTTCTCTAAATTGAATTCGTTTCCAAGTGGAGCCTTTTTTTTTTCCACCATTGGTTCTGTTGTCTTATCAGCACTTCCAAAAGTTTTATCTTCCCTCTGATCTTTTGGCCTCAGAGAACATCTCAGTGGGGAGCTACAGTCAACAATTGTTGGGCCCAGTTCCCATTTCTCAAACCCCAATCCCATAATCCACGAATGTCAGGAGGGCACAAGGTCCTTGCCAGCCCAGCTGATTTAATCACTCCTGCTGCCCCTCACTGATACAGCGACCTTTTGTAACTTTTATGCAAGAGTTTGAGGACGCGTGTTCTGAACTCAAGGGGCGATAAACAGCAAGATTTGTCAGGTTCCTTGATCAGCAGCCAGCCTCAGGGCAGGACAGACACGAGTCCTGACGGTTTAGAACTATGTAAAAATTGAGGAGCCCACAGCCAACTTGGATTTTCTATAAATGCTCTTCTGAGTCACGGAGCTTGGTGATGTTACCATTAACAAGGCCCTTGAACTGCAGCCTCTCCCTAGAGTAAGCCGGTAACGTAACAGCGTTCATCAGCGCAATTCAGGGCAATCAACACAACTAGAGGGCAAGCTGATGGAGGGCTGGCTTCTGATAAGAATGTTGTACTTAATTACCCTGTGCACCCCTAGGTTGTCCAGCCAGCAAAGCAAGTGGGCTATGGAAAATGCTGGTGAATTTCCAGGCCTCCCCTTCCAGATAGATGGCTGTCTTTAGTCTTTGTAGATGGATGTTTCCATGGTGTCAAGCAGGTAGAATGGAGTCCAAGAGCAATGAGAACCAGACCCTGGTTAGGGCAGTGGCTCTCAAGCAGGAATCATTTTACCTCCCCAAGGGACATTTGGCAATGTCTAGGGATGGTTTTTTGGTTGTCACAATGGAGGAAGTGCTACTGGTATTTAGTGGGTAGAGACCAGGGATGCTGCTCTTTTACAGTGCACAGGACAGCCCCCCTGCAACAAGAAAGTATGTGGCCCTAAATGTCAGTAGTGCCAAGGTCGAGAAACACTGAGTTAGGAGGTGATGCTTCTTCATCCGAAATGAGAGTCCCATGCTCAGGATCACTGCCTTCCTCTTCAGTCTTCCCTCTCCCAGGGAAGGGAGCTCCTTATTAACTCTTACAGGGGCCTTTGGGAGAAGGATTCAGTCTCTAGATGCAAAACAACATGATAGGACCTCAGATCCCAAACTGAAGGGGGAAATGGTCAACCAGTTCTTGCCTAACAATTTGTTTGATTAAAATTTACTACTGAATCAAGTTGTTTCAGCAAATAGTCTAAAATGGGGGATTTAACTTTGTTTATTCATTTTTAAAGCAATAAAGCTTTTTTTTTCAAATCTCACATGTAATGTTCATATATGAATCAAATGAGAACAAAGCTACTCCATTTGGGATGAGGCTGGAGAGGGGGTCCAGATTCCAGGCCTTGCTGATCTCCCTGGGATATTCTTGAGACACACCCCAGATGCCCAGGGCTGTAAGAGCACAGTCCAGAAGCCACCTTTTGGATTGTTTGTAAATCTCACTTCTTACTGATCCACTTCTCTTCAGTCAGGCACACACCAATGCCACATATCTTAGGCACATGTGTCAAACTCAGGATGACTGATCTCAGAGCTCACAGGTGAACAAACTGTTTTTTTTTTTTTTTTTTTTTTTTTTTTTTTGAGACAGCATTGTACTCTGTAGTCCTGTAGTCCAAGCTGGAGTGCAGTGGCACATGATCATAGCTCACTGCAGCCTCAAGCCCCTGGGCTCGACTGATCCTCTGGCATCAGCCTCCCAAGTAGCTGGGACTACAGGCCTATGCCACCACACCTGGCTAATTTATATTTTATTTTTTAGAGATGGGGTCTTGCTATATATTGCCCAGGCTGGTCTCAAACTCCTAGGCTCAAGTGATCCTCCCACCTTGGCCTCTCAAAGTCCTGGGATTACAAGTGTGAGCCCCAGCACCTACCACACATAGTGATTCCTATCTCCAACTACCCCAAGAACTTCTAATATCCAGTCAACTTAACACCAATTACATCCCAGTCCAAGTTAAAGCTTTGAACTCCACTTGTATGGTTTTGTGATCATGGGTCTGGTTACTGCAGTTAAGTTCAATCCCCACCTTGGCAGTTTCCAGAACCCTCAGAGCTGCCTGGCTACACACCAGTGCAAACCGCAGGCCAGGCATCGGTCCCCCAAGGAAGAGCCATAATGTCACCCACCAAAGGATGGACTCACCATGTATTCACCATGCTCGCCTGCCAGTTCGGCTTTGGTCCCAGGCCTGTATGCTGGTACCCGCGTTAGAGTCTGAGTCTGCTGCCTCAGATGCCAGGGTTGCATCCGGATGCTCAGTGGCAGTGACTATTCCTGTGAATGACTGCCCCTTTCCTTCCCTTGCAGGAGGCCTCATGTGCTTACGTGCTGATCGTGACTGCTGTGTACTGGGTGTCGGAGGCAGTGCCTCTGGGAGCTGCAGCCCTGGTGCCGGCCTTCCTCTACCCGTTCTTCGGAGTCCTCCGATCCAATGAGGTTAGACCACTTGTAGCCCCACCCCCTGCCTGGGTCCCTGCAGGGCCCCTGAAAGAGAGCCTCCAATGAAGGGAGATTCACCCAGCACCTGACAATGAGGGGGACTTGTCACCCACTGGAATGACCCCTTAACACTAAGCTTTGGCACCTGCAGTTCTAGACCCTGAATTCCTCTCCTTCCACCCATGATCCTCATCTCCTTCAAACTGGCTCAAAACTTGCCTCTTTCAGGAAGCCTTACTTGATGAAACACATCCAGTTGCTCCCTCGGTCTGAAGCCTTTTAGGAGCTGTGTGATTGATGCCTAAAACTCAGCTGCTGTTGACCTTTTTCAGACTCTGCATGTCTATTTAGACGATAAGCACACAAAGGCAGGAATCAGACCTCCCATTAGAAAGCTGAGCCTGTATACAGTAGGTGCTCAATGAATATTTGTTACAAAGAGACTTACCATGTTTTCCTGAACCCTGACAATGTTTTCATCCACCCCTCCAAAAAGCAACATTTCTGTTTCTTCTCCCCCGACTTAAGGTTACTTTCTTTCTTTGCGCCCTCCCTAGAGTGAGCCCTCTCCATTCACTGTCTGTGACATTCTCAAAAGCTCAAACAGAAATTGTCAGTGGGAAGCCCAGTTTGTGGCAAAATTTCAGAGCAAAGTTTAAGCCTGCCATGAGTAGGGAAAAAGAAAAAAAAAAACAGCCAGAACCCGGGAGCAAAATCTCATTCCGTAACACCTGGTTCCATTCAACTGTCTCATTATTAACACCTGGTCTCTGCTTAGGGGTTTTGATGAAAAAGCCTGAATCACAGAGATGGGGGTAAGGTTATGGGCAGAGGCACAGAAGGAAGAGGAAAGGAAGCTCATATTTGAATGCCTACTAAGCGCCAGGCACTCTATCAGAAGTGCTGCATTTGTTATGTAATACTCCCAAGGGCTCTACAAGGCACATGCTAATATTTCCATTTTACAGATAGGTTCAGAGAATTAAGAGACTTCCCCCAAATCACAAAGCTGAAAGTAGCAGAATTAGATTCAAACCCATAACTATTAGAATTCAAAGTGTATACACTCAATCACTACACCATAAGATAAAGACTCCATAAAGTGGTATATGGCTTCATGGCACTATGAACACATGGAGTTATTACTTAGAACTGTGAGTCTCTTCGCTTCTGTGATATGAGGAAGAATGGAGCTGGGCCTATGGATGCTTTAATGGACAACAGAACTTTCCAAAAATAGAATTAGGCAATCCTCTAATAGTTGTGCTTGATTGCAAATGAACACTTTGTCTTTCTACTGGATAGATTTAACTGAATAGTTTTTTGTTTGTTTGCTTTTAGGTTCCTTTTCTTTCTTTCTCTCTCTTTCTCTCTCCCCCCTACTCCCTCCCCTGTCTCTCTCCCCCTGGCCCCGTCTCTCTCTCTCTCTCTCTCTCCTCTCTCTCTCTCTTTCCTTCTTCTTTCTATCTAGCTATCTATACACACATATATATATGTGTGTGTGCGGCTATATATATATATACACACACACACATACACACACACACACACACATACACAAACATATGTGGCATTGAGTAGCCATAGCCTCAGGCTCACCAAAAAGAATACAATCCCCAAAGCTTTCAGCAGTGCTTTCATTCCTGGAGATGGGTACAACCCCAATATCCTGGGGACCCATGTAAAAGCTAATCTGTGACCAGAATCACCGGGCGGTTGTTCTACTTGCCCCCCTTCTTTCGTGAAAAAAGGATAGGTAATATGGGGTTTTGTGTCTGCCTAAGGAAAAAAGCAATCTAAATGTGACTTTTCTTGAGAGCTAAACAAGTTTGTTCTCCACGTTTCTCTTTAAAATTGTGAAATTAAAACCAGCAAGGGCAGGGGTTGAAAGTAGACAGTAGAGGAAAAAAATGATGTTTAGAAAGAACTGAATCCTAAATAACCTTTTAAAGTGAGAAAACTATTAATTAAGAAACCTAATCTTTGTATTTCACTATAGGCAGCCCAAAAGCCAACAGCATGCCTTAGCTTTCAAGCAGACAATGTCTCTATTTCTCCAAGGGCACAGTAGAGATGTTGCCAGGCAACAGTTATCCCAGGGACGCCCCTTTGTCCAGAGAGGAAGGCCAAACCCGTAAGGAGAGTCTGCAGAGGCAGTCGCTTGGGAGGGTAACAAGACTCTGTGAGAAATAAAGGAAGACTGTCCAGGGAGGGACTGTGTGTCACTATTGCTAGGAGCTGGAGGAGCCAGAAAGCACATCTTATCATTTGAGGTGAAAAATCCAAATCCACCTGCCTGATGACGTGGCTTTGGCTGATCATGATATTTAGTAGTTGGGCTACAGGGAGCAGCTTAGTCCAAATATAGTCTGTTTAGCTGACCTTCTTAGCTCAGATTAGAGGGAAATGCCAGTAAGGCAGAGCACATGGGTTATAGCCCTTTGTGAGCCAGTTAACTTTGCAGAGAAAACACCCATTCCACAACCACCTGTGCACCACTGTGACACCAGAATGTGCCATGGCTCACAGGGGGAAGCTAGGCTGGTGATCTTTAGGAGCCCCCAAATCCTTGTCATTCCCCAAACCCATCTACCTCTTGACCATCCTCTTACTGCGACTTGGGTTATTCTTCCACTTTGGAAAGTTCTCTCCCGTTCTTTGACCTTTAAAGTCCTACTCAATTACTCTCTTTGGTGAAGCCCTTCCAATGACCAAAGGCTGAAAGTGTTGATCCCTTCTCAATGAGCCTATTTGACATCTTTATCTTTTAAATGGTGCATCAGATACACCAGATATAAACTTTTCATAGACATGTGCTCTCCCCACCAAGATTCATGCTCTCTGGGATGTACGATGTCTATGTATATGGCCTGTCTGTAGCCCAGCACCATGTTTGCATCAGTCCTCATTCACAGCTCTTGATTGCAGTGTTTCTTGACAATGTGTCAGTAATGTCATCTTCAGTGAGGGAAGGAAGGCACGTGAATAGGATCAGTGTGACTCTGGGACTGTGGCTGGGTTCCCTTATGTTATTCATTCCACATTTAGAAAACAGTATTTTCTGAGTTCTACATCTACCAGGTGCAACATGGGATGATACGGGTACCCTGAGGGTGACAAAAATAAACAAAATGTCATCTCTCCCCTCTTGAATCTCATATCTGAGCTCTCACTGTCTGAAGCTGGATATGTTCTGCAGTTTCTCCAGAGAAACAGAACGAAGAGGAGACTAGCGTGTGTGTGTGTGTGTGTGTGTGTGTGTGTGTGTGAGAATTGGCTCACTTGATTAATTACGGAGGCTAAGACATCCCATGAGCTGCCACCTGCAAGCTGGAGACCCAGGAGAGCTGGTGATGTCACTCGGTGTGAGTCCAAAGGCCTAAGAACCAGGGAAGCCAATGGTGTACATCCCAGTCCCAGGGCAGGAGATGAGAGATGTCCCAGCCCAGATAGTGAAACTGGAAAAAGGAGGCAAATTTCTGCTTCCTCCGCCTTTTGTTCTAGTCAGGCCCTCGACAGATTGGGTGATGTCTGTCCAGATGGCAGAGGGCAATCCACTGATTCAAATGCCAATCTCATCCAGGAACACCCAGAAGCAATGCTTAATCTGGGCACCCCATGGTCCACCCAAGTTGACATGCAAAGTTAACCATCACATGTACATATAAATGGTCCATTTTTACAGTGATGATTTGTCAGCCAGTGGGTATTAGGAGTTGTGTGCAAAGCTCAGACTCAGGTGCTGATAAGAGATACAAAATGACAGAAGGGCTCCTCACCTGGAGAAGTTTCCATTTTAGTAGAGAGAATGTACAAACCATGTGGAAAAATACAGAATGCCCTATGAAGTGATGCCTCGTTTTCTGGCATCGTGGAGGATTTATACAGCTCCTCAAGAGGGGATGTTCTAGATAAATAAAATTTACACTGCCAACTGCCCAAACTTCATGTTGACTAATTTTTGATTACAGTCTTTCTAATGGGTTTTATAATTTCCTTAGTCTTTTAAACAGAAGTTATTAAATATAATTTAACTTATTCCTTGGAGCCTTCAAAATTTCCAGGGGGGAAAAAAAGAATTTCTCACTCAGAGGAGCCAGAGTGGGCTCCATGAGAAAGCACAGTTGAGTAACTTGAGGGCTGGGTGAACAGCTGAACCTAAAGAATCTTGAATAGCATGTTGGCATCAGACTAGGGTGAGATTGCAGTCGAAAATATAAAAGGCTTATTATCAGATTTGCAGATGGCTAAGTTGGATGCGCTAGCTGGCTAATGTACAGTGCTAATGTACGGTGGCAGAATGAGACATGTGAACAGGAAGAGACAATGGACTGAAACTGACAAAATGAAGTCTAATAAGGATAAGTGCCAGCAGTTCATGTGAAAAAGACCCTTGGCTTTTAGCTAAGTACAGGCTCAGCATGAGTCACCATCAGTCCAACGTGGCTGCCAAATTCCGAGTGTTTACCATATGCCAGGCACTGTGGGAGGTCATTTACACGCACTATATAACTTAATCCTCTGTGAAGGAGCTATTATTTTTATCTTCATTTTAAAGAGGAGGAAACTGAAGTTCAGAGAGGTTAAGTAACTTACTTACCCGAGGTTATGCAGCTACTAAGTGGTGGAGCCGGGACTTGAATCCAAGATTGTGTGATTCCAGAACTTGAGCTCTTAACCCCCTAGGCAATGTGACCAAAATCTTCCCGTTGAATTAATAAATTATGGGCACGGTGGCTGACGCCTGTAATCCCAGCACTTTGGGAGGCCGAGGCGGGCGGATCACCTGAGGTCAGGAGTTTGAGACCAGCCTGGCCAGCATGGTGAAAACCCATCTCTACTAAAAATAAAATAGAATAAAAAATTAGCAGGGTATGGTGGTGCATGCCTGTAGTCCCAGCTACTCAGGAGGCTGAGGCAAGAGAATCTCTTGAACCCAGGAGGCAGAGGTTGCAGTGAGCTGAGATCACGCCACTGCACTCCAGCCTGGATGACAGAGCGAGGCTCCACCTAAAAAAAAATTTTTTTTTAATTTTAAAAATTAATAAATGATGTGTCCTGTGCATCAAATTCTGGATAAAGAACTCATCCAGAGGTGGGTGGCCAGGATGTTAAAAAGCTGGAGCCTGAGTCACATGAGGAATGAAGAGAAGACTTAATGGGACATAAGTCCAGGCTTCCATGGCTCCGCACTCCAGGCCCAAAGCGTCACACCAGAACCAGAGTCAGAGTGCCATAAAGGAATTTCCCGTTCTGTATAAAGGAAAACTCTGAAATGAGTTGCCATGTGTGGTCCTTGTGTTCCTGTCCCTAGATGTCTGAGCCAAACGACCATGCCAGATACACTAGACACAGACTTTGTGCCTTGGGAGATGGGTTGGCCTCTAAGGTCCCTCAATGATCTTGTGAGCATTCAGCTGCTACTTCCTCTGCTGATGAGTCCTGTATTTTGGGTTTGTGTTTGTTTTTGTTTTGGCTCCACTGTGACTCTCACTTACTGTCATTATATCTGCCTCTGAAGTCCTCTAAACCCCTTCTAATATGTTGCTCCAAAAGTTTATAGCCTGGGCATGATACCTGTGTCAATCAAGTTAGCTAAGATTTACTGTCTATAGGAGAATGGCATAGAGGTGGGCACCACAGGGCTCTCTGGTGGAGTAGAAAGCATGGGTTGGATGTTGGGGATTGGGAACAAACAGCTGTCCAGGAGGCCCAGGGTTAGGGTGTACTTCAGGGAGTAATTGCATGTGCTCTTTATCTCTATCCTTTCCCCAGCACACACACACTCGCACACACTCACACACTCACATACACACACACTCACACACTCATACACACTCACCCACTCATGCACACACACTCATATGCACTAATGCACATTCACACACATTCACACACACTCATACACACACTTACATACACACACTCATACACACACACGTTCACACATACATACACACACATATACTCATACACACGCTCACATATACATACACTCACACTCAGACACATACACACATACACATACGCTTACATATATGTACACTCGCACACACTCAGACATACACTCATACACATGCTCACACATACACTCATACACATACACATACATACACTCATACGCACACATATACATTCATGCACACATACATTCATACACACTCTCACACTCATACACACATATATACCCATATACACTCACACACAGACACACATACACACATACTCATACACACATTCTCACACCCACACGCATACACAGAAACTCACACATGCTCACACACATACGCTTATACACACACATTCATACACACACATTCACACACACAAATACTCATACCCTCACACACACATTCACACTCATACACACTCACATATACACAAATACACACTCACACATACACACACATACACACTCACACACTCACACACACACTCTCACCTCGGCCCAGCCAGCAGTCTCTGGCCCTGCGCTGCAGGCCTCGGGCTGCTGTCACTCAGCTTCCAGCTCCCGCAGGGGCGGGAGAGGAGTACAGGCTGCGCCCGCTGGGATAACCCGCAGCCTCTGCCGCCCGGTGCCGGTGCCGCTGTTGCTGGAGTCGGCTGTCATCAATCCGCTTCCCTGCTGGCTCCTGATCTTTCTGACCCACCAGATTCCTGCCCTCTGACTCGTTACCCTGACTTTCTCTGTTTGAGTAAGCCTGGGGGCATTTCATAAAGCACTCTCAGCTCTGCCTTTCCCACCTCTCCTCGCCATGGAGGCTGACTGGTCCTCTGCATGCGGGCCCGTGGGCATGTGGGCTGGTCATCCAGCTGGCCACCTGCCTGAACCCCAGGCTGCCCTCACCCTCAGCCACCCAGACGCAGCCCAGAGCTGAGCTCCACACTGGGCCTTCAGTGGGAGCCTACAGGCCTTGCAGCCTTTCGAGACCAAGCTAATGTTTCTGGGGGGAAGAGCAGCGCCCTGTGAGCCACAACCTGACCAGCAGCCCCTTGGCTCGTGGCTCAGACCCCTGCCTCAGCTTCCCCATCTGGGTAGTTCATACAGTCCCAAAGGAGAAACTGGGCAGGGGTGGTGGTGGTTATGAATCAGTGTCTCCAGTCATGCAGGAGCTGGGCCAGCCTCTGGGTCATGCCAGCACCCATCTGGCTCTCTCTACTTTAGAATTCTCTAGGGCAGGATTTGCAAAGAATGTGTTTTTAAGCAATGAAACCTTTTCTTTAAACCAAATCTTAGAAGACTCAATATATAAAACAGATGGAAGCAGGAATGCAAGTCAGGTGATGAGAAGGGTGTCTGAGCCCCTGCTGGGGGCTTACCCGGCAGAAACAGCATTCCTGCCCCCAGGGAAGGTGGAGAGGAGACACTGCTGGCTTGGCTGCGCTGCTTGGACACTAACTGGAATGGAGTCCTGTGGGGCTTCAGCCCTGGCGGGGCTTAGCTTAGCACTGAGTGGGAGCCAGGCCAGGTATCTGCTCCCAGCGTTCAGAGAACTTCACTGCAAAATTGTTCAGATGAGGCTGGGCACAGTGGCTCACACCTGTAATCCCAGCACTTTGGGAGGCCAAGGCAGGAGGATCACAAGGTCAGGCGTTCAAGACCAGCCTGGCCAACATGGTGAAACCCCATCTCTACTAAAAATACAAAATTAGCTGGACACAATGGTGGGTGCCTGTAGTCATAGCTACTGGGGAGGCTGAAGCAGGAGAATCGTTTAAACCTGGGAGGCCAAAGTTGCAGTGAGCCAAGATCATGCTACTGCACTCCAGCCTGGGCAACAGAGTGAGACTCTGTCTCAAAAATTATATAAAATAAAAAACACATAATTTAAAAAAATAAGAACCTACCTGCATTATCTTATGCATAAAGCCCATGTCACAGCAGATTAAATTAGCTATGTAGCATCACTATGGCCCTTAAAGAATTGGTGACAGAGGTACAGAGGTTCATTAGCTTGTCCAATAGCAGGTAACTCATCTGAACTTCAGAGCCCAGGATTGCTATAGCTATTCCTTGTCAAGGGGACTTCCTTGAGCCCACCTTTCCTAAAACACAATCCAGAAACACCTCTGCTCTCCAAGTTCAGTGATGTGGCATACTGAGAAAAACCACAGAGCAGAAAAGCAGAAAAAGCAATCAAACCACCAATGCAAATGTCCTAAAATCCATGCACTTTACTCCTGGGGAGGAAGAGCCATTTGGAATCTAATTTCTCTTTACAAATAACTCTAACAAGCTTCGTTATCTGGCTTCCCAGCTCACAGGATATGAGTCTGGGAAATTAGAAAATGGGGAAAGGAATGCTAATGGCAAGCATCCTCACATCGGGAAAATGCAGCCGCCTGAGAATGAGATGGGAAACCAGCAAAATGCAGACCCAGGGACCAGAGAAGGACCAGCAGCCTGGACAGCTGGCCAAGGGCAAGAGCGATAAGGGGCTCCCTGGGCAGAGGCTATGATGGGGAGAGTTGGCACATGCCTCATAAGAAGCCGGGGAGAATGCACAGGCTCTGTTGATAAAGGCAGGAAATCTGCAACACACTCTAGAAAACAATTACAGTCATCCTCGACAATCCTGGAAGTCTGGTGTTGCCTGGGAGGTTCTGAATAACCCAGGTGTTATTGTGAAAGAAAAATCAATGGGCTAGAAAACTAATAAACACCACCACTGAACAGAACTTTAATTTCTAAAAATGAAAAAGCAGCCCTGTGGCTTTGCTCTGTGCATGGATGAGCCCACTCTGTGCGCTAATGGCCTCAAACCAGGTCAGCCTTTAGATGGAGCACTTCACAAAAGGAATAGTCACCAGGGATCCTGGCCATCAATGTGGCAGGCCATGCCTGCTGGTTTGCACGTGTCATTTAATCTCTGTAATAACCTTACGAGGTAGGGACTCACATAACCTTCCTTCCTTTTTTTTTTTTTTAGATGAGAAAATGAAGCCCAGAGAGGCTGAATAACTTGTCTAGGGTCACACAGTGGAGTCCCGGCTGACTCCAGAGTCCTCCCTCTTCCCCACTCAGTGATGTTACCTCTGTAATCACAAACTATATCCTGAGCCCCAGGCCATGTCTCCCGAGCACATGGTATCACTTACAAGGGAGCAGGAAAGACATGAGAATAGAGCTGAGCCCACCAAACACCCAGCACAGAGCCAATATCCCACTGAAGCTGGGCCTGGAGCTCAGACTGGCCCTGCCCTGAGCATTTAAGGCCAGTGTCAGGACTGCGATTATAAATGAAGATAAAAAATGTGTACCAGTGGGCTGGGTGCAGTGGTTCATGCCTGTAATCCCAGCACTTTGGGAGACTGAGATGAGCAGATCACTTGAGGTCAGGAATTTAAGACCAGCCTGGCCAACAAGCTGGTTAAAGCTCGTACCTACTAAAAAAAAAAAAAAAAAAAAAAAAAAAAAAAAAAAAAAAACCAAAAAACTTAGCCAGGTGTAGTGGTTTCACTAAGGAGGTTTCCTTAGTTTTTCTAAGCACCTGTAGCTCCAGCTACTTGGGAGGCTGAGGCAGGAGAATTGCTTAAACTCAGGAGGCAGAGGTTGCAGTGAGCCGAGATTGCGCCACTGCACTCCAGTCTGGGCCACAGAACAACTCTCTGTCTCAAAAAAAACAAAAACAAAAACACGACAAGAAATGTGTGCCAGCTCATGCTGTCTGGGAGACCCAGAAAATCCCCCTAGAGTGGAATCAGATGGGGGTTTCCAGTCGGCTCACCGTGTGGCAGGCTGTCTAGGAGGCTTCGGATTCAGAAGGCCCTGGAGTGATATCCTGCGTCTGCCCTTACACTGTGACCTGGGAGATGCTCCTTAAACCCGCAGTTTCCTCATCAGTAAACTGAGATACGGATAGTGCTGCTTCACAGCACTGTTGTGGAGTTCAAATGAGAAAGTGAACGCAACACGCAAAATGCCGGCACTAGAAGGCTCTCCATATTCCTGGTTCCTTTCCTCTGCCTCCAAGTGGAACCCAGAGAAAGTGGCCTACCTGTCATTTAGGCACTGAGCATCCTAAAAGGCCATCACAGCCAAACCGGTGTTCTAGAGTGGGATATGATAGAGGCAGAAAACGTAGCTCTTGTCAGTCAGTCCCCGGGGAAAGTAACCCCAGTCGCGCTGACTTGAAAAGCTTCGCAGGGCTGTGTCAAGGTGCTGGTGGAAAGACCATCTCCCACAACGGTCCCGCATCTTCTGTGGGTTTCTCTCCTCGCTAGACAAGAAAATAAAGCTCCGGTTGTGCCACAAAGCCGCCTCCACAAAGCCTGGAAAAGTAACCAGGGAGTGAGAAAAGCCCTTAACCTCCAAGTTCAGCCGCTTCCCTAGGACAATCCTGTAGTGCCTCCTGCTCCCGCTAGGGGGCCGCTCCCCCCAACCCCACCCCCGCCCCCACCACCATGATCACCGCCCTCTCAGAGTGGACTCTGCCATGGAGTCACAAGCTGTCCAGAGCAAGGGGCCTTCCTTGCCCCCAGGGGGCATTCGTGACAGTAGTCCGCTGAGGAATGGGCTTAGAGACAAGAACTGGGTTAACCAGAAGCAGGGGCTCTTCCTCCCAGGAAATGGTCACAGTGAGGGCAGATGTCCCTTCTCCTACACAACCCTCATCAACCAGATGCAATGAAATGTCCATGGGGCAAAAGAGAGAGAGGAGAGATGGAGCAGCCTGCCTTTACTTTGGTTTTGATGTTATCAAAGTGTTTCGTGCACAAAGTTGAAAAATCAAATACTTTAATACTGAATGCTAATAATGAAAAGTCAGCAGTCTCTTTCCTCATCCCTCCCACTTCCCCCCCTACCAAGTCCCACCCCACCCTCAGAGTCAATAACTTGTAACTTTGTTAACAGCTTCTTCTGTCATTAAGCTCCATTCCCACATGATATTCTTATATGAGTCCTTGAGTTCTCACTTTAAGCGGCTATCAGTTGACTTCCTGTTATAGCGGATGAAGATTTTTTCTTTTTGTTTTTGTTTGTTTTTTTTTTTTTGAGACCAGTCTCGCTCCGTCGCCCAGGCTGGAGTGCAGTGGCGAGATCTCGGCTCACTGCAAGCTCCACCTCCCGGGAAGATATTTTTCTTTTACAAACCCCACTTCGCCTTCCACCATCCTCCCAATATGCTCATATCACAATTTTTGTTGATTCAATAATCCAAATTAGTATGATTATGTACATATTATTTCAAATGCTATGTATTTTACCATATATTTCCTTTCCTGTTGAATTTTTATTTTTGCTACAGTTAAAAATGTTCTTGTTTTCTCACTTTAAGAGGGTTTTTCAATTAGAAGTTAAACTTTTCTATATCTTTTCCTCTCAATTTCTGTCATGGTTCCTCCAGTTGGAAGCAATTCTCATGTATGTGACAAATATTTATTGAGCATCTACTTTTGCATATTATTCTACTAGGTGTTAAGATATATAGAAGGGAACCATTCACAGCCGAAAAATTTAGTTGAGAGACAAGAGAGGTACACATACAAAAATAAATGGACAACAGTACAAGCAGGAAGCAATCATTCAAGCATTGCTCCAAGTGCTCTGTGGTATGTGGAATTAATGGTGCCCAGGAGGAATATTCTGGAGTCAGCAGCTAGGGCCACAAGAAAGGTTTTTCTGTAGGGTGCCAGGCCTGAACTGGGCTTCAAAGTCTGATCAGAATGTACAGGCAGAGATGGAAAGAGAGAACGTTCCAAGTGAGAGAATCAACAAAGATTTGGTCCATGAACCTCAAACATGTGAAACATCTTTTTAACTGCCCTATGTCTCAACTTCCCCATCATTAAATTAAAAAGTAGAAAGGAGTTTATAACTGGTACTGTGGCCACTAAGGAAGAGAAAATCCCTATTCTTAGAATATATACCCTGAGCCTGAGAGGTTGAGGCTGCAGTGATCATGCCACTGCACTCCAGCCTGGGCGACAGAGTGAGACCCTGTCTCAAATTTTTTTTTAAAAAAAGAAAGGAAAATATACACTGAAGTATTTAGGGGTAAAGGACCAGCCAAAATGTACGTAACTTACCCTCAAATGGTTCAGGGGAAAAAAAAAAAAGAGTGTATAGGTATTCCTTATACTATTTTCATTTTTGGAATTCATTGGAACTTGAGAATTATTGGGAGTTATTTAAATTTTTAAAAATAAGGCTGGGCGCGCCTCATGCCTGTAATCCCCACACTTTGGGAGGCTGAGGTAGGAGGATCACAAGGTCAGGAGATTGAGACCATCCTGGCTAACACAGTGAAACCCCATCTCTACTAAAAATACAAAAAAAAATTAGCCAGGTGTGGTGGTGGGCACCTGTGGTCCCAGCTACTCGGGAGGCTGAGGCAGGAGAATGGCGTGAACCCAGGAGGCGTAGTTTGCAGTGAGCCGAGATCGCATCACTGCACTCCAGCCTGGGCAACAGAGCGAGACTCCATCTCAAAAAAAAAAAAAAATTTGAGCAAGACTCTGTCTCAAAGAAAAACAATAATGAGGATATGATGTTAAATGAAAAAAAGGCAAGATATGAAAGTATACATACTGTATAAATCCATTTATGTATATAGATATAGGAAAAATGGAAGAAACTATAAGTATTCACAGTAGCATGATTAAGGGTAATTTTGTCTTTAACTTTTGCTATATTTTGAAGTTTTCCATACTGAGCATGTATTAATTTTCTAATAGAAATCAAATGAAAATAATTTTCTAATATTTTCTAAAAACATTAAAAATTAGGTTTGGGGAGAAACCTAGGGTTATTTTAAAAGATCAATATAAAATTATATGTGTTTATCCTTTAAAATCATATTCACATCATATTTAAATACAGTGGTTTTATGTTTTCCAAAGTGGAGAAGAACATCTATCCTATAGAGTTACTGGCCAGATTGAATGAAATAATCTGTAAAGTACTTAGCACAGTGCCTGCCCACAGTGAACGCTCAGTAGATATGACTCTAGGATGGTCAGCTATTTCAATAATCCTCACCTCCCTGCTTCCTCTTCGCCAGCCTCTTTGATTGAGAACAGGTTTTATTGGGTATGGCCCATTCTGCCAGCTGGTGCTGGGCCCTGGGTCCTTGGTCCGGGAGGGTGGCTGAACTGCCTGGCCTCCCTACAGGTGGCGGCGGAGTACTTCAAGAACACCACGCTGCTGCTAGTGGGGGTCATCTGCGTGGCGGCTGCCGTGGAGAAGTGGAACCTGCATAAGCGCATTGCTCTGCGCATGGTCTTGATGGCCGGAGCCAAGCCGGGCATGTAAGTCTTATTTGGGATGCCAGGCCATAGGGCATCCTTCTAGCTCCCAGTGTGCCACCAGGACAGTGGTCTCAGGTCACTGCGGGATGTCCACTTCAGCCTGTTTTTTTACCAAAGGGATGGGCTGACACCAGAGCCATAGGACCCGTCCAGGGAGAGGGTCTGTGATCATGGAGTAGAGATTTGAACCTGTGACCTTGCTATCATTATTCAAAGAACTTACCCATTGACCTAGGCTGCAAGGGCAGCAGCTTACAACATATAGGGGCCCATTAGGTAAAACAGGATGGACCAAGAGAAATTGTTTCCCAACCTGTTTCCTGTGTATCAGGGAACAGGCTGGACCGGAAGTGGCTGTCTTCTCCTTTGTCACTGAAGGAGACGTGAATGTTTCCTCCCATCCACCCTGAGTTTTTGTCATCAGTTCAGACCACAGACCCAGTTAGAGACACTGCATTTGACTGTGATGCGGGAGGGAGTCCCACCCTCAGGGAATGTGTTGCGGTGTCAAGGTTGAGTTTTGTGTTAGCTTCACCGATGCTCCATCTGGATTCCCCTAACTGTACCTTCCCTTTTGGAATATCCTGCTCACCTCCTTCTAGTTTACAACTTTCTTGCTATATTTTATGTAAGCTGCCCTGACTCCTAGAGGAGTCAATGCAAGTATAAATAAATAATATAGTATTGGTTCTCAACATGAGTCATTTAGATGACTATAAGTTATGCTTAAAAGCATGTTCCTGTCTCCCAGATTGTCAAACAGGTCTGATAACTATAGCTTAATCCACCCCCTACCTCAGTAATAATCTTGTCCCTACACTCAACCTCCCAGGCACACAGTGGCATTTCGTCATATCATATGGAGACTCTGTGGCTCTTTAAAATCTCTGTGTACTATCTGCAAGAATTTTTATCCTCTTGCATTTCCATTCCTCCCTATTTACATCAGTCAGCAAGTTGCCACCCCCATAGGCAGTTACCCGTGTAGGTACAGAATCGACAAAGTCATGTCGCTGTCAGCCAATGGAGTCCACATGATAAACGTACTGTCCCCAAATTGTGCAAAGTCAGTGATTCCACCTAAAATAATAAACACAGTAGTCTTTATGTTGGCTTATCTTATGGAAACTAGGACATGTCTATACAGGCACACATTGCACAATGTTCTCAAAGCCAAAGAGAAATAATTAGAGGGTTAACCTTGTTAGTGTTTTTCTCCAAGTGTTGACGCTTTAAGATGTCAGCTGGAAAAGTGCACACAAAGAGTGACACAGGACACTTCTGTGATTTTGGGGGCTGTGCCTTCAGCATGTTGACAGGTAGTGGGTGGGACTGTGAGCTCCAAACATTCATCTCTATTGGGTCACTGATAACTATGATGACTTGGCAGCAAAGCAAGGAGAGCCATGGCACTCACAAAATTGCTGGCTGCGAGGGCAAACAAAGTATTCCCTTCCACACACAAACACACATCACCGCCAAGCTCTAGCCAATGTCCGCAGAGACAGAAAAGCAATATTAAGTCTACACCCTGTGGCCCTACTACCAGAGCTATTCTTTGCTTCACTAAGGACTTTTTTCTGGCTAAGGCCGCTAGTCCATGAAGTGTGATTCATTCATTCAACAAGTATTGCTTTAATACTTATGCTGTGCCAAGCATTGGGAGTACAGAGCTGAATGGCACCCTGCAGGACAAATGCCTGCCTTTCCAGCCACAGCTGTCTAGGCCAGCCCCAGCAGGTTGGTAGGAGGCCCGCTGTGGGGCCGCAGGGATGCGTGTTCCATGGACACTCTGCCTCAACCCTCCCTGCCTTCCAGGCTGCTGCTCTGCTTCATGTGCTGTACCACGTTGCTGTCCATGTGGCTGTCCAACACCTCCACCACCGCCATGGTGATGCCCATCGTGGAGGCCGTGCTGCAGGAGCTGGTCAGTGCTGAGGACGAGCAGCTTGTGGCGGGCAACTCCAACACCGAAGAGGCCGAACCCATCAGTACAGTTTGCTGGAGTTCATCTCTCCTTTGCTCCTCCAACCTCCCCTGGGGTCCTCCTGCCTGGCTCCTCTAGGGAGACTGCCCAACCTTGTGCCTGTCCCAGAAATCCCTCAGCCATGCCCCCACCTTCCCCTTCCTCTTCCCTTTCCCCTCTTTCCCATCCCACCTCTTGGACTCTGAAGCTTCCCTGAACTCCCTGTTCTGGCTCTTCCTTCCTCCTTCACTTCTGGGCTCTTTTCCGCCAAATGCTCAAGGGCACACACTGCTCTTTGCCCCCAAATGCTCAAGGATCACTACAAAACCCTGGGGCCAGTCTGCATCCATAAGCCCCACTCTACTTACAGAGCAACAGGAGGGAGAAATGTCACCCACTCCATATGCCCCACCCCCGCCCTAAGCCCTTGAGCTATGCTCCAACCCACAGGGTCAGCCCCAGCCTCCACCTCTCACATACTGCTTTTCTTTGCTACTCGTAGGTCTGGATGTAAAGAACAGCCAACCTTCTCTGGAACTCATCTTTGTCAATGAAGAGTGAGTATGACTGCCCTCTTCCCAGACAGAGCCTCTCAGAGTCCATAGGGGAGGTCAGAAAAGAGGGGACCTGGACCCATAAACAGCTCTTTGAGATGTACGGTCCAAGCTCACCACCTTGCCACAACCCCCCCCACACCTCCCACATTTCCTCTCCATACCTAGGAGCCACCTGTCAGGACCTGGAGAGTCACTCCCTTAACCATAGTGTTGCAGTGATGAGGAAGAAATAAAAAGGCCACACTGAATCTCAGCGGATATATGAACTGTCCACACAGCCACCATGCAGAATCTCATCTAAATTCATGTCCCTTTTAGGAAAATAGTATGTTTAATTTGTAAATGGAAAACCATTCACATCTCGATGCCACTGCAGATTCTTGGAGAAGCATGAAATATTTTCGAGATATTAGATAAGGTCTTACTAGATTTGGTCTTGTTAGATATGGCAAAGAAAACTTAGGTGACAGGTAGGGGATGAGGGGACAGGAGGTGAGAGGGCCTTGTGATGATGGGAAGCAGAGCTGGAAAAGGAGAAACAGCCTCAGACATTCCTGGGAGGAAGCTCCATTAACAGCTGATTCCATTTGGAGATTCTATTTCAAAATGTGGCCCACAGGCACGCCGCAATGAATAGTCCACATTTAAAAGCCGGATTTGTAATACAGCTCAGCTCTGTCATTTGCCCGTCGTAAAAAAGGAGAACGCACATTGGGTGAAATCAGCGTTCGCAGTGGGGCAGATGCGGAAGGGTGCCATCAGGAAATCGCTTTATTTTTCTCCACCACTATCTTCAATCATAGCATATTGGATTTCTTGATGACATCACCCTTGATGATATCTCAGGCAAATCCCATAGCTCTCCTGGTTCCTTTCAGGTATTATAACAATCTCATGTTCAGACATTTGGGAGACTAGTCCAAATTCAAATCAAAACTTCAACTTCTCATCCAAAGCTTCTCCCACACCCACCCACCCCTCACCCTAGGCCTGCAGAAGAAAGAAGGTGAAAGTAAGTGGGGGAGGGAGTTGAGCTTCTTTCTGTCTTCCTCTACCTCCCTCTTCTCCTCCTCCCCTAACTGCACCCTCATTCTGCTGCTTCTGACTTTTCCGGGCTTAGGACAGCAGCTCTAGGGTACAGGAAAGATAAACTGGTGAGAAGGGTCTGGATGGGGACTTATTGAGGTCTAGGATTGGTGCCCTCTCTGAGATTTCAGTCCCTGGCTCTTTCATCTGTGGGGCAACTGCCTTCAGGGGCTTTGGAGCATCCCCTTATGGCGCCCTCTGCAGGGCCTCAGGCCTGATGGCAAGGCCTTGCTCTGCGATTAACACTCAGCCACCCTCCTGGGCCTGTGCTCTGGCGGTTAACTCCCCCACAGCCCCTGTGTTGGGGCTGCCTCTGCCTCCGGGCAGGCCTTTCCCAGGTGACCCAGGAAAAGGCCATCCTCACTGTGGCCTTTTCTCCTCCCTGTGGCCTCTCTGGCATCACCCTGCTGGCTTCTTGCCTTTGCTCTTTTCCACACAAAAATGTATCCCCAAACTCCAAAAGAAAAGCCTGAGTTGTCCCTAGAACTCTAAACATCTTTTGTGCTGGTGGGAACTGGGTCATTTGCTGGGTGTGCAGACAGCACTCTTGCGGCCACCACTTCCCATGCTACCTGAGGATCCTCGCCTGCCCTCCTCACCCGGTTTGGGAAGAAGGGAGGGGAAACATCACAGCACATTCTCCTCCCAGGCTAAGAACTCACTCCAAAGAACACTTCCCTCTGCACGCCTGTCAGCTTCTTATCCTTCCCTGACAGAGCCTGGAGAGGGGCCATGGCCGCAGGACCCACATCCCGCATGTGTGTGCCCAATACGCTGTCTTCACAGTGGCTGAGCTGGTGGCTCCCACTGTCCTCGAAACTAAGACAAACTGGAAACATTCACTGATTACTCAGTGTGTCAGTTACACTGATGGCTAAGTTCTCATCTTCTTCTGTCCTCAAGGCAAAGGTTGGGGACCAGCAGGGGTGGGAGAGACTCGCCCCCTGAGGGGTACTTGCTGATCAGAAGTCCTCCCCCTCCCCCACCCTCCCTCTCCCTTGACTTTCCCTGAGTACAATCCAGGCCCTCCCTGCTCCTGTCACCTCAGATATGCATATCACAAGCTCCCTTTTCTAGATAGTGGTCTTCCCAGAGTCAGCCAGTGAGAATATGAGAGTCAGCCAGTGAGAACATGATCAGGGGGCATAGGCTCTCCAGAGAGACAGACTCCTGGACTCCTACCCTCCTCCACCACTTAGCATCCCCGTGCTAAGTACTGGTGTAAATGGAGGTATGAATGCCAGGACCATAGATCTGTGATGAGGATTAACAATGTCTGGAGGTTAAAGCCCATATATGTGCACTCTGTATCTAATATCCACTCCACGTCTGCTGTTAGGACGATTGTTAATGTCAAAGGAAAGTGCTGCCCCTGCCCTCAGAAGGAAGCAGGCCCCTGGCCCCACTAATCTTTACAGCATCTCAGAAGGCAAGGAAGACGAGGGAGAGATTAGTCTTCTTTGGAGGATAGAAAACTGGAGTCCAGAGAGTTTAAGTCCCTTACACCAAACGCCTGATGCAGGGGGACCTCCCCTCCCAGGAGTCAGCCTCACTGACCTGGCTCCTGTGTCCTCTGCTTGGTTCCAGCAGGTCCAACGCAGACCTCACCACTCTGATGCACAACGAGGTATGGCCTTGGGGTTTTTCTGTGCTTTGGAATCACTTGAAAATCCCTCAGCACTTCTTCATGGAAACCCAAGATTCAGAACCAGGTTTTCAACAGCCACAGATCCACCTCAGAGTTCCTTTCAGTGAGGAGCCCACTGACAAAATGTTATTATTAAAAAGGATACATTGGCTGGGCGTGGTGGCTCATGCCTGTACTCCCAGAACTTTGGGAGGCCACGGCAGGAGGATCACTTGAGACCAGGAGTTCAAGACCAGCCTGGCCAATATGGTGAAACCCCACCTGTACTAAAAATATAAAAATTAGCCGGGATTGATGACAGGCACCTGTAATCCCCGCTACTTGGGAGGCTGAGGCAGAAGAATCACTTGAACCTGGGAGGCAGAGGTTGCAGTGAGCCCAGATCGTACCACTGCACTTCAGCCTGGGTAACAGAGCGAGACCCCCATCTCAAAAAATAAAAATAAATAAAAATAAAAAGAACACATTTACAGGGGAAAGCAGAGTTTACCTGCACACAGTTACTCGAACTTACTTCACTCCCCCAAGTCTGGTTATACATCTTTTCATGAGAAGTATAAAAGGCCAATAAAACATTGGACTTCAGCTGGATACAATGGTATGCACATGTACTTCCAGCTACTGGGGAGGCTGAGGCAGGAGGATCGCTGTGGCCCAGGAGTTTGACCCCAGCCTGGACAACATAGTGAGACCCTGTCTCTAAAACAAACAAAAAAACTGTGGACTTGGTTATGATTTTTTTTTTCATTTTCTTTTTTTTCATCTTATATATAAAGGGTTCTTCATTAGCTAATAAAGTCCCAGAAAGGCTGGCTCTCCTCTAAGGGCAGAGCCATGTTCTGCCTAGTTTCAAAGTCTCT
The DNA here is from genome assembly GCF_006542625.1 of Nomascus leucogenys. Classification (NCBI taxonomy): domain Eukaryota; kingdom Metazoa; phylum Chordata; class Mammalia; order Primates; family Hylobatidae; genus Nomascus; species Nomascus leucogenys. Next base: position 84,682,530 of record NC_044393.1, on the reverse strand, counting down.
TCAAGTGGAGAGCTTGACACCAGGCTGGGCGGGGCAGGCCTGGCTGAGGTGCCCTGGTGTACATGCTCCCCCTGGCTTCTGGCCTCTGGTTCCCACAGTGCTGAGGCATGGGGTGGCCCTGGGATGACTAGGTAGTCCTTCTGGAGGCACCTGGCTCACCACTTCCTCTTCCTAATAGTGAGATGGCCTTTGTCCCAACAGAACCTGAATGGTGTGCCCTCGATCACCAACCCCATCAAAACTGCAAACCAACACCAGGGCAAGAAGCAACACCCATCCCAGGTAATAGAATGGCCCCTTCTGGCCCTGTTTCCTACATGAAACGCTGTGAACTGTTTCCCAAGGGCACTGGTCTTGAAGTCGTAAGGGACTCAGGCTAGTGAGCTGTCACCAGGCACTCATTACCCACATACATGTCTGGCCTGTGTGCACCATGGAGGTGAGACACCAAGCTCACTTGACTGTAGCAAGACAGTCCACTGCCTGAGCCCCAGTGTCTTCAACTATGAAAGCTGAGAGTTGGTGTAGATCAGAGGTCCTCAAACTAGTCTTCAAAGGTGCTTCAGGGACACTGCAAATATTTTATTTGAGTATCCTAAGATTGTAAGGCACCTGCTTTTCTGAACTAATAATTGTCTTCCTGGCACGATTCCTCTGAAACAAAATGCAGAAGTCGAATGAATGTTGAGGCTTGTGTAAAATAGCAACTGTCACTTACGACCCTTGATTTCAAATGTCTGTGTTCATCAGAACAGTCTCACTTGTTTAATATCCATCATCATAAATAACTGCCACCATATATTAAATGCTTATTATGTATCAATCATTGCAGTCAGCATTTTTTCTATGGTCTTGGCTCAATGAGGTAGTGATTTTGAGCTCCATTTTTGCAAACAAGGCAGAGATGAAATCATAACCCAAGGCCAAGGAACTAGATAGGGGAGCATTCTGATTCAAATCCAAGTCTCCTTGACCACATGCAATTAACCCATCAATATACTTCCAATTACAAAATTGGATGCATGCCAGCCAGGTGTGGTGGCTCAGCACTTTGGGAGGCCAAGGCAGGAGGATACTTGAGCTCAGGAATTCAAGACCAGCAGACCTCATCTCTACTAAAAATAAAAGTAAAATCATTAGCTGGCATGGTGGTGCATGCCTGTAGTCCCAGCTACTCAGGAGGCTGAGGTAGGAGGATCACTTGAGCCCAGGAGGTCAGGGCTGCAGTGAGCTATGATGGCACCACTGCACTCTAGCCTGGGCAACAGAGTGAAACTGTGTCTCAAAAAAAAAGGATGTATCCAATTGCTACACTTATACTATTCTGTGTAAAATTTCACTAGAAGAAAGGATTGTGGAAAACCACTGGACCAAAGAATCTCTGAGGTCTCTTCCTGCTCTGTTGATCAATGGATCTTTTAGAGGTCTGGAAGGGTCAGCCATACTTCGGCCCCACTAGGAAGACGGGGCAGTGGGAAAGGGCTTTGAGAGATGTGGCAAGGTGGCGCTTCCCCATTGGTTCTTTCATGACTTGACTTGCTGACAGTTGCACCAGGACTTTCCTAGTCTCATGAAGAATCAATGAACGTGGCCAGGTGTGAAGGGAACAGGAGGGACTTGCTTCTTCGGGCAACACTTGAGACCAGAGTTCAGCAACTCTCTGACCCTGAAAGGCTGTCATCTGGAGCAAGCAGGCCCAGAGAGGACCACAACTAAGCTGAAGTTTATCTGCAAGGGGGAAGAAAAAAGTAGAGAGGAAAAGTCAGGCAAGGAGAAAAGAATCACACTTCAACCCTCTTCCCAGTGAAGACTAGGGTTTTTATGTAATCCAGGTGTATTTTTTAGTCATCTCTCCATCAGGGCTTGATGGACTCGAATGGCCAGATTTGAGAGATATTCAGAGGTAGCTTGATGGGTCTTGGTAGGATTAGAAAGGGCCTGAGGGGAAGGCCAAATCCTGTCATTCTAACTCTACAGGAATAACATCTGTTTGTTATTCAAACACAATGTGGAGTGACACCAGTTTTACTGGAGTTTGAATAAAAAACAAGCCATGCTGTCAATAATAACATTAATCACAAAAATAATAATAGCCTACCATTCATTAAATGCCAGGAAGTGTTCTAAGCGCTTTACGTATATTACTTCATTTACTCTTCACAACAATTCAGCAGAGAAAATATGGTTTCCACCATTTTACAAAGAAGAAACTGCAGCTCAGATGCATGCCCAAGTTGATAAATGGTAGAAACTGTGATTGTCTTTCTGACACCCAAGCTCAAATTCTTTCTGCTGTACCATGGTGCCTCCTGCCTCTCATGCTTCAGCCAGACAGCCCAAGCTGGGCTGGAGAGATTCACTGATTTTCCTTTGTTAGGAAAAGCCACAAGTCCTGACCCCCAGCCCCAGGAAGCAGAAGCTGAACAGAAAGTACAGGTCCCACCATGACCAGATGATCTGCAAGTGCCTCTCCCTGAGCATATCCTACTCCGCTACCATTGGCGGCCTGACCACCATCATCGGCACCTCCACCAGCCTCATCTTCCTGGAACACTTCAACAAGTAAGTGATTCACTTGGTCAACAAATATTTACTAACCACCACTGTGTGTCAGGAACTGGACTAGGTGCTAGAGATATGGTAGAAAATGAGAATAGAAGAGTTTCTGTAGAAAGAGGGAAAAACAGGCTGAGCACAGTGGCTCATATCTGTAATACAGCACATTGGGAGGCCAAAGCGGGGGAATTGCTTGAGCCTAGGAGTTCGAAAACAGCCTGGGCAACATAGTGAGACCCTGTCTCTAGAAAACACTAAAAAATTAGCCGAGCATGGTGACACGCACCTGTATACAGTCCCAGCTACTCAGGAGGTTGAGACAGAATTGTGGAGCCCAGGAATTTGAGGTTACGGTGAGCCATGATCCCACCACTGAACTCCAGCCTGAGCGATAGAGCAAGACAGTGTCTCTATTTAAAAAACAAAAACAAAGAAAAGGCTGGGCGCAGCGGCTCATGCCTGTAATCCCAGCACTTTGGGAGGCCGAGGCGGGCGGATCACAAGGTCAGGATCTCTAGACCAGCCTGACCAACATGGTGAAACCCCGTCTCTACTAAAAATACAAAAATGAGCCGGGTGTGGTGGCGCACACCTGTAATCCCAGCTATTCAGGAGGCTGAGGTAGGAGAATCACTTGAACCTGGGAGGCAGAGGTTGCAGTGAGCCAAGATCGTGCCACTGCACTCCAGCCTGGGTGACGGAGCAAGACTCCATCTCAAAAAATAGATAAATAAAAATTTAAAAAAGGAAAAAAGGGGGAAATAAGTCATTATAGCTAAGTGAGACTGGAGAAGTCCAGGACTCTGCAGGGAGAGCCCTGCTGGGGGAGCTTGCCCATTTGCAGGGAGGAAATGCCTCCCTGAAGAGGCGACCATGTGGAAACCTGAAGGACGGGAGTAAACTAGATGAAGGGAGATTATCCAGACAAAGAAAACAGTGCGTAGGAGGGCTCCGAGGCAGGACAGCAGAGCACATAAAAGAAAACGACAGAGGGTAAGAGGAGGCCAGAGAGCTGGATGGGCAGATCTCCAGGGCTTGGCAAGACCCAATGAGGAACTTGGACCACATCTGAAAGGCTCTGAGATGCTTTTAAAGAATTTTAAGCAGGGAGTGAGGTGGTCAGATTTATAGTTTTGAAAACTCATTCTGGATGAAAAAGAAAAAAAAAATGAGAACAGATTGGAAAGGAGAAAGCAGACAGCAGGAAGGCAATTCAGGACACTGCTGCAAAGTTGTCCAGGGCAGCCGGTGGCTTGGCTGACAGCGCGGTGGGGAGGAGGAACAGTCAGGTTTAAGGGAAACTCAGAGGTCACTTGCTGGGTCTTGGGAAGGTTAGACAGGGCCTGAGAGAGGGAAAGGCCGCGTCTGCCTCTCAGGCTCCTGCCCTTGGCAGGTGAAGGAATAGAGGGGAAAGAGGAGGAATGGGGTGTTGGAAAAATTGGCATAGAGGCTGAGATGTCCAGGTGAAAACAGACCTGCGAATGTCAAGGGAAATATTAATGTTAAGGCTGAAGGCATAGATTTGAAGACCCCTGCAGGGCTGGGGTCATGGGCGTGCCGCCTGCACAGGGACACAGGGCCACCATGCCCAGACAGGCGTCACACTTGGTTTAATGCTCTGCTGTCCCTGCCTGGATATTCATAATAACCTTTGGGTAAAAGGGCCACATATTCATTTTGCCTCCTGGTAAGGGAAGCTACGGGAGTGGAAGAAACTACTTAGAATATACAGAGTAAGGAGAACAGAGGACATAAATATTAAGCTCACATATTTAATGGACAGAAGGAAACAGTATTAGACAGCAGAGAGGAAAGGGAAATCTGGTGCCACTCTACCCAAGGGAGGAAAGTATTTCAAGAAAAAGGAAGTGCCTACAATATTTACTGTCAATGAATGATGATGCAAAGGAAGGATGAAAATGTATCCATTAGATTTGGTGACGTGGAGATTACTAATGATGTAGGCAAGAGGACCTTGGTCAAGTGGTGGGAGAAGCAGCCAGATTCTGGTGAGTTGAGGACTAAGATAGAAGTGAGAAAACGGAGAGCTGACTGTGAAGGGAAGGAGAGACGTGGGATGATAATAAAAGGAAAGCAGGGGACGGGCACTGTGGCTCATACCCGTAATCCCAGCATTTTGGGAGGCCAAGGCAGGCAGATCACCTGAGGTCAGCAGTTCGAAACCAGCCTGGCCAACATGGCGAAACCCCGTCTCTACTAAAAATACAAAAATTAGCCGGGCATGGTGGTGTGCTCCTGTAATCCCAGCTACTTGGGAGGCTGAGGCAACAGAATCGCTTGAACCCAGAAGGCAGAAGTTGCAGTGAGCTGAGATCATACCACTGCACTCCAGCCTGAGCGACAGAGCAAGACTCTGTCTCAAAAAAAAATAAAAATAAAAAAAATAAAAGGAAAGTAAAGCAGGGTCAAGACGGAGTTTTCAAGATGGGAGACATTTAAATGCTGGTAGGGATAATCCAGAGGAGAGGGAAGGTAAAGATCTGGGAGAAGGTATCATTGATAGAGGGATGTCTCACACCTTGAGGAGTTTTACGCCCAGCCCCAAAAACAGAGACCCAACGAAAACACAGCATAGGTCATTTAGGCCTGAGCCTTGCCTAGGCAAAAGCCACAGCTCTCGCGTGGTCCATCCAGGCTCCCCAGGAAACAGCACTTGGGCTGGGAGGCCACAGCTCTGCCTGCTGATGAATGAGCAGTTCCTCATACAAATCCCCTCTACCCTGAGACCAGTGGATGTTGATAAAGATTTGGAGATTCCAAGTCCTGGTTCTCTTATGGGCACCGTTAATATCTAAAAACTTCATTAAGCCCTAGAGCTCCAGATTCTCCAGAATTGTCCCCCAATCAAAACTTACATTCCTTTGGTGATTTCAGAAACAAAGTATACCAAGCTGCTCCATTTTCTGTTGCCTTGAAAACCAGATGAATAAACTTAGCAGAATCTTTAAGGGCAAATACGTCCTGAGTCATTCTCTTGAGTGCAAAGTATATACACTTTAATGATATTAATTTTAGTTGTTTTGATTCCTTTTGTTAGCTAGTTTCATGATTCTTGTCTGGGCTCTGTACAATTGCAACTGTCAACTAAATGAGTCCTAGACAATGTTTTACCATATTGTTATCATTATCTCCCCACTTAGCCCAGCTATATGTTTTAGGGAGCATTTGGCATACTACCCCAAAATACCATATGGAAACCCTCCCTTTTCTAATTGCTGACCTGGTTCTTTACCCTCCAGCCAGTATCCAGCCGCAGAGGTGGTGAACTTTGGCACCTGGTTCCTCTTCAGCTTCCCCATATCCCTCATCATGCTGGTGGTCAGCTGGTTCTGGATGCACTGGCTGTTCCTGGGCTGCAAGTGAGTCCCAGGGCCCTTTCAGCAAAGCACTGAGGCCTCCCTGTTGATCCAAAGGCCATGGCATGGGCCCTGGACGGCTCTGTGCAAGGGGGACTGCCAAGTAACCACAGAGGATGCCCAAGGAGAATGCAGTGGTCTAGTCTGAGAGTCAGGCGCTGTCTCTTCTAGACATTCTAAACATTTGTGAACTCTGCACTTCACTCTCAGCTCTACAATGAAATGTTCTTAATTCCAACTAAATGGTTAGAGAGCCTGTCCAGTTTATACAAAGTCTGACGTGAAGAGTATTTAATGTCGTTTTATTGCTCTCAAAGCATATAGAGCACTTCCAATTACTCCAAGAAATAGGAAATAAAAAATATGACTCCAAGTAGAATTTGCATTAGGTTAAACTTTATAGGCATGGGTGATTTATACTTAGTAGCCTGAATAAAATATGCTCATATGCCTCAAAATAACAAGTCAGTCTACTCCAAATTTCATCAGTTTCAAACACATAAGGGAAGATAATATAATGTTTTGCTATTAGTCCATATAACCCAATGCTCCCATTGGTCAAGAAATGTTCTCTGACTTTTCTTTTTACTCAGACTGTTGTCAAACCAATGATAACTATACACTTCTTAACTCCAGTATTGCTAATATAAAACTAACACTGTGTATTCCATATATGCAGATGTTTGTGTGTTTGTTTGGCTAGAGACAAAGCTTCTCTGGAGTAAAAATGTTAGTTATACATCTAGACGCATAGTGGAATAAAAGTTTTAGTTTATACACCTAGACACATATACCACATTACACTGATTATTTTACTTACATAAAAGACAAGTAGGTAGAAATGACCCCACATGAATACACTTGCACAAGTCCCTGAGACATCACTTCACACCAATATACCAGGGACAGACCCAGATGGCTATCCCCAGTAGGCTACGGGAAAAGGTTGATGAGAGGCCGGATAATGTGGCAGATAAAAGCCATATGAATAGGTGGGGGATAGAGGGATAGAGCATGTGAAAGAGGAGAAAAGTGACCACAGCAGGCAAGTGGTTTAGTATTTACCTAATATTTGATCTCTGGGCCTCAGAAGTGTGTTTTCTTTAATCATTTGCTCATTCTCCCTTCTCAGTTTTAAAGAGACCTGCTCTCTGAGCAAGAAGAAGAAGACCAAAAGGGAACAGTTGTCAGAGAAGAGGATCCAAGAAGAATATGAAAAGCTGGGAGACATTAGGTAAAAATCAGCCATTCCTCTTCTCTCCTCCTCCAGCAGAAACACAGCAGGTAAAGTGAGCACAGGAGCAGCCTTGTTCTTGACAATCCCTGACACTGGGAGAATTTTCCACAACTCTGAATCAGGCCTTTAGAAGATGCTATTTAATGCCAAAGCCAAGCTGGCCCAGATTTCAGGTGACCACCCTTCCCCTTTGCTCTATTCGGAGTCTAAGGTATAGCCATGGCATGGGGTGGAGTGCTGACCATGGGGCAGACAGAGGCAGAAGAAGGGAAAGACAACACAGCCACCCTCTTGGAAAATGTGAATTCCTTCCAAAGCCAGGCCACCTCTCATTGCTCAGACGCACCACCACAGTGGTCCAGTTATCACTCCCAGGGAGATGGGAGACTCTGTGCTATATTTAGGGTATAAGGCCGTATCAAAGACAGACTTGGAGAGAGAGCGTCCAAGAAATCACTAACCAATCCTCAGCCACTTCCATCAGCTTTTCCACAGGGACCTAGCTTCCTATTTAGTGCTATTTCTCCTTTTATAGCAACTGGCACATACAACTTTGCATAAAACAATCCAGGTAGACACTGTCTTATTTAAAGCTTTAAGTTATAAAAGGAATACATGTTCATTATAGAACATTTCAAAAATACAAGACAGTACAAGAAAAAAATTAAAATTGACTGGATTCTTAGTACCCCATGTTAACAAATGTTAACACTTCTTTCCATGCTTTTTTGTGCAAAACTCTTACGTATTTTTGGTAAAATTCAGTCCACACTGAAACTGTTGTATACCTTGCCTTTCCCAAGCCAACATTGTACTCTCAGTACAGTATGTTCCACATCCTTAACTCTGCTGTGGAAATGGGATTATCAGTGGATGCATCTCATTTTAACATAGAGTTGTATCAAAATGTATTCAGTGTCATGAAATATCATTGGATATAGAGGATGCTTCCATTTTTTAATAGGTAATTAATGTCTCAGTATGCATTTCTGGTTAGATGATGGGAATGACCAACTTTTTTTTTTGGGGGGGGGGATGGAGTCTCGCCCTGTTGCCCAGTCTAGAGTGCAGTGGCATAATCTTGGCTCACTGCAACCTCCACCTCCCGGGTTCAAGCGATTCTCCTATCTCAGCCTCCTAAGTAACTGGGACCACAGGCACGTGCCACCATGCCCAGCTAATTTTTTGAATTTTTAGTAGAGATGGGGTTTCACTGTGTTAGCCAGGATGGTCTCCATCTCCTGACCTCGTGATCCGCTCACCTCGGCCTCCCAAAGTGCTGGGATTACGGGCATGGGCCACCACACCCGGCCAGGGAATGACCAACTTTAAGGCTTCTGATGTGTATCATCAAATGGCCTCAAAAAGGTTGTAGCAATTCCTCCTCCCAACAGCACAGTGTTTGGGGCTGCCTATTTCACTGCACTCTCCTTGTAGGCTGTATTTAAAATTATTTTACAAATATACAGTGCTGTGTTCTCTTGCCCTTTCTACCGAAGTTTCTCCAGGAACATGGTTAATGTCATATTTTCTGGGGCCACTCAGTCTTCTCCTCATCTCACTGTCAGCCATTCATAGTGGTTAGGCAGTGAGTGTGTTTTATGTCTAGGGTATTGAAACTCTAAATACAGAAGCTTCCAGAAGCAAAGTGAAAAAGCTAGGAGAAATTTCTCAGTTCCTGAGTGGGTCTTTCTGTTTTATTTTATAGCTACCCTGAAATGGTGACTGGATTTTTCTTCATCCTGATGACCGTACTGTGGTTTACCCGGGAGCCTGGCTTTGTCCCTGGCTGGGATTCTTTCTTTGAAAAGTAAGTGATATCATTTCCTCCTTAAGAATAACCCCCTCACCCCAATTCTTCAGGCAAGACCTCATAGACTCTCAGGGGCAGATATGAAGCCAGGAAGATTTCATTCCCCGGGACTCTTTTTAGGGAGGCTGCAGTGTGAAATCAGGAAGGAAAAACACTCTTTGAAGTCCCGGTCTGGGGATGGGATCCAGTGCTGCATGTAGTCTCATTACATAAGCGCTTGGAACCTTGGTTACCTCATAGGTGGTTATGAAAGTTAAAGGAGGAAACATCTATAAAGTACCAACTGTAAAGAAGAAATCAACTTCTCACTTGAGAAGGGAGGCACATGGAGGTGTGGCCTTCATAGGAAAGAAGTCTCATCCTCTTCTATTCTCCTTTATCTAACCAACTCCACTCCTGATCACTCCATCTAGGACTTGCCCCAATTAACCGGCTCACAAATTCACACTAAGACATCTACTCTAGCCAGGCCCTGCCTCCAGACATTCACCATTGCCCATTAAATCCAAAGTGGATAGCGTGGCAGCAACTGGCAAGAACTAAGGTTAATGTCACCTCTAGATAAGTCCTAAAAAGAGGCACTGTGTTCAGACAGACTGCTCCGAGACATCATGTTACTCCTGAAAATTCCTGACCCTTCTCCTAGCTATGCTTGTCTCTTTACTAGGAAAGGCTACCGCACTGATGCCACAGTCTCTGTCTTCCTTGGCTTCCTCCTCTTCCTCATTCCAGCGAAGAAGCCCTGCTTTGGGAAAAAGAATGATGGTGAGAGAAGGGAAGAAATTGCGGGTAGCTCTAGTTGAAGAATACCCAAATCAGACTAATACTCCCAAAGAGATTTGCCAAGGTCCTTCAGATTCCCACCCCCCCAAATAGCCATATCCCAAATCATCCACTTCACCAATTAGGCTCTTATCTCCACAAATCACGCCCATCAGGGTTTATCTGGCTTTACATCTCTCTCTAATCCAGGAGAGAACCAGGAGCACTCACTGGGGACCGAGCCCATCATCACGTGGAAGGACTTCCAGAAGACCATGCCCTGGGAGATTGTCATTCTGGTTGGGGGAGGCTATGCTCTGGCTTCTGGTAGCAAGGTAATTCTTGAATTCTGTTTCTTTGGGTTTGTTTTTTTTTTTGTGGGGGGACAGAGTCTTGCTCTGTCACCCAGGCTGGAGTGCAGTGGCACAATCTCAGCTCACTGCAACCTCTGCCTCCTGGGTTCAAGCAATTCTCCTGCCTCAATCTCCCAAGTAGCTAGGACTACAGGCGTGCACCATGATGCCAGCCAATTTTTGTATTTTTAGTAAAGACAGGGTTTCACCATGTTGGCCAGGCTGGTCTCGAACTCCTGACCTCAAGTGATCCACCCGCCTCGGCCTCCCAAAATGCTGGGATGACAGGCATGAGCCACTGCACCCAGCTTGAATTCTGTTCTTATGGGTCAAATACTTTTCCAGCATCTTTACCTAATGAGTCATTATAGGCATGGAAGGAAAGACTCAAAGCAGCTGAGAATGTTCACAGAGTCCCTGGGAAGGGAAGCAATAGAGCAGGATGGATGTCCTCTCCTGCCCTAAGCTTCTCAGTTAGCGCTACTAGGAACAGAGGAACAGATCAGCTGTGCCACACAGTCATGACACATGGGCATTGATAGTTCATCTATGGGGCCCATGCTGCTACAAGCAAAAGGTTTATTAGAGTTTGTAGCCATCTCCTTCTGGGATTTGACAGTGGCAATAGGAGATGGTAACAGGAGATAGACATAGGTAATAGGTAATAGGAGTGGTAACAGGAGATCTCTGTAAGGGACAAGAGGTGCTCCAAGTGACACATGGTGAACTGTCTGTCCACAATACATAGACTGAGCCCCTTTGGAAAATCTAGGCTAAAGCTGATGTAAATGCTTCTTGATTTTCTGATTGGGAGGATTTTGGATGAGATCTTTTAAGTGGGGTGGGGATGTGAGGGGATGGTTGAATTTCCTAAAGTGTTAGCCCTCCATAAAATAGAAAACAATCTTAAGAATGAATTAGGTTAAGGTTCAGACTATTTCTCCCTCCACCTTGTCTACATGCATTATCCCGTGCTAAACTTGGTTCTTTTTTTTTTTTTTTTTTTTTTTTTTTGAGACGGAGTCTCACTCTGTCACCTAGGCTGGAGTGCAATGGCGCCATCTCAGCTTACTGCAACCCCTGCCTCCCAGGTTTAAGCAATTCTCATGCCTCGGCCTCCCGAGTAGCTGGGATCACAACACATGCTGCCACACCCAGCTTAATTTTTGTATTTTTAGTAAAGATGGAGTTTCACCATGTTGGCCAGGCTGGTCTCAAACTCCTGGCCTCAAGTGATCCACCCACCTTGGCCTCCCAAAGTACTGGGATTGCAGGCACGAGGCACTGCGCCCAGCTTGGTTCACTTTTGATGGCCCAAAATACTATCTGCATTATTAATAATAAGGTCCCAGAATACTACACTAAGGAGAACCTTAGAAAACAATGAGTCCTATCTCCTGCCAATGGTGAGATTCCCCTCCATGGCACCTCTGGCTTGGACACTTCCACTGACAAGGTACTCCCTGTGCAGGGAATGAGAATAATTGTTCCTTATTTCCAGCTCAGGTCTTCTGCATGTTGTCTGTCCACTGTTGGCTCCAGCTCTGTTCTCTGGGACCTGCTCCTAGCTAATAATTATTAACATGAAAAAAATCAAGAAGTAGTGACCCATACCATCTGGTGTCTCTCCTCAGGACTCACTACACTTGGCCTTATTCAAACATGGTCCACGAGGTGGTCAGTCTACTGCCAAGTAGAGTAGTTATATTACCCAAGCCCCATCTCTCACCTCTGATTCAAGCAGCACCCTACATTTTTATGGAAGCTTTTATAAAGCATCCTTGGCACTCATGTCAACAATTATATTAAAACTGCAGTCAATTAGAACCCTTCATTCTTTTAACTGTTCATCATTACTGGACCTTCAACCCATCCTATATATATGCTATCAATATTTCTCATTCCAAGTTGGGGATATTTATATTTATCTTTATTGAATTTCAGTTGTTAGTTTTGGCCTCTGACAAGATTGGCCTGGCAAGATTTTATTTTTTTTTTAACCAAAATTGGGCTGGGCACAGTGGCTTAAGTCTGTAATCCCAGCACTTTGGGAGGCCACGGCGGGAGGATTGCTTGCGTCCAGGAGTTTGAGACTAGCCTAGGCAACATAGTAAGATCCTATCTCTACAAAAACAAAAATTAGCCCAGTGTGGTGGTGCATACCTGTAGCCCCAGCTACTCAGGAAGTTGAGGTAAGAGGATCGCTTGAGCCCAGGAGTTGCTGCAGTGAGCCAAGATCCCACCATTGCACTCCAGCCTGGGAGACAGAGGAAGACCCTATCCCCTGCCACCAAAACAAAAAACAAAAACAAAAACAAAAAAACAAAAAAACCAACAAAAACAAAATTGTGCACACATTAGAGATAGTACAGTTATTTCTGTAAAGCCTACTGCCTGTACTAATTCTAATAATAATTTAGGTAGCATATATGTGATTCCTACAGAGTTTGAAATAATTTCAGTTTTGACATTAGTGAAGAAAATCCACTGTGAAATGTTTTCATACCAAAAGTTTAAAGAATTAAGACTTCCTTTGATTGTGTTTTTGTCTAACTTTGAAGTCTAATTTATTTCAAATCATAGTATAAAATAGTTCTGCTGGAAAAATAATTGCCAATAAATTATTTCACTTTACTAGGCCGGGCATGGTGACTCACGCCTGTAATCCCAGCACTTAAGGAGGCTGAGGCAGGAGGATCATTTGAGGCCAGGAGTTTGAGGCCAGCCTGGCCAACATGGTGAAATGCTGTCTCTACTAAAAATACAAAAATTAGCTAGGCGTGGTGGCGGACACTTGTAATCCCAGCTACTTGGAAGGCTGAGGCAGGAGAATCACTTGAACCCAGGAGGAGGAGGTTGCAGTGAGCCAAGATCGTGCTACTGCACTCCAGCCTGGGTGACAAAAGCAAAACTCCAGGGACTGGGCACAGTAGATCATGCCTGTAATCCCAGCACTTGGGGAGGCCAAGGCGGGTGGATCACCTGAGATCAGGAGTTTGAGACCAGCCTGGCCAGCATGGTGAAACCTCATCTCTACTAAAAATACAAAAATTAGCCGGGTGTGGTGGCAGGCGCCTGTAATCCCAGCTACTTGGGAGGCTGAGGCCAGAGAATTGCTTGAACCTGGGAGGCAGAGGTTGCGGTGAGCCGAGATCACACCACTGCACTCCAGCCTGGGCAACAGAGTGAGACTTCTCTCAAAAAAAAAAAAAAATTTAGCCGGGGATGGTGGTGCATGCCTGTAATCCTAGCTACCCGAGGGGCTGAGGCATGAGAATCATTTGGACCTGGGAGGCGGAGGTTGCAGTGAGCTGAGATGGTGCCACTGCACTCCAGCTTGGGTGACAGAGCCCAACTCTGTCGCAAAAAGAAAAAAAAATTATTTCACTTTACTTACCAGTACTATTTGGATAACATGTTAAGTAAAACTCCATCTCTTCATATAATGTACCATTTCCCTTCAACTAACTGCTGTTCCTCCCCTGCCTCTGTCCAATGAGCGAGGTTTAATGTGTTACCAGAGGGAACAATTACAGAGTTCCTGGAGGCCTTGGGGCTCTGAAACAAGCATTAATTGATGCAGTCTGCACATATTGGGTTTGTAAGCTCTCAGTGAGTTGAGAGGAAAAAAAGGAAGAAAAGTTCTACAAGGTGAAGTGGCTACAACAAAGAGAATTCTGAAGGCCTTTGGTCCTCAGTTGTCTGTGAGCTTGCCAGGAGGTGGCCAGGGTACTCTAGAGATGAAATGAGCTTTTGATGAATTTGGAAGAGAGGAGAAAAAGTAACATGCTGGCAGTGTAGGGAAGGCGGTCTTTAATAGTAAAACATGCGTAGCAGGACTTAAGAGCTTGAGGAATCATAAATATCTCACCTTGCTTTCTGCCCCTGCTCTCCATATTGTCATTGCATTCGCAGTTTCTAGGGTACCATGGGAAAAGGCAGAGCCTGTCACCATAGAAGAGAGAGAGGAAGGGAGGCAGGATGCATATGGCAACCTGAAGTTTTTAATACAAAACTCAATGATACCTTTCATTTTTTAGGAGAGGGAGGTAGCCCTCCCTATTTGCAGGTGAACATCTTCCAACCAAATGAATCATTCCAAGTGGGAATATTTATTTATTTTTTTATTTTTTTGAGACAGAGTCTCACTCTGTCACCCAGGCTGGAGTGCAATGGCACAATCTTGGCTCACTGCAACCTCTGCCTCCCGGGTTCAAGCAATTCTCCTGCCTCCGCCTCCTGAATAGCTGGGATTACAGGCACATGCCACCACACCTGGCTAATTTTTGTATTTTTAGTAAAGGTAGGGTTTCACCACGTTGGCCAGGCTGGTCTAAACTCCTGACTTCAAGTGATCCACCTTTCTCAGCCTCCTAAAGTGCTGGGATTACAGGTGTGAGCTACCTCACCCAGCCAGAATGTTCATTTATTTAAGTGGATGTGTGTAACTGTTGCTAGTGGAATAAATTCAGGATGGTCAATATGCCTTCATATCTGTGTCTTCAAAAAGCACTGGCAGGCCAGGTGCGGTGGCTCACACCTATAATCCCAGCACTTTGGGAGACCAACGTGGGAGAATCGCGTGAGCGATTGAGGCCTGTCTCAAACAGGCCTGGGCAACATGGAAAGACTCTGTCTCTACAAATAAAAAGAGCAGGGCATGATGGTATGTGCCTGTGGTCCCAGCTACTTGGAAGGCTGAGGTGGGAGGATTGCTTGAACCCAGGAGGTTGAGACTGCAGTGAGCTGTGATCATGCCGCTGCACTCATCCTGGACCCTGGGCAATAGAGCAAGACCCTCCTCTTAATTAAAAAAAAAATTCCAGACAGAGAGTAGAACTAATGTCAGCCATGATGAGATTTGAACCTAAAACAGGTTGGGGCTGAATGACCAGCCTCCATGGCACTTAGGAGGCACCTTCTCCACTAAGTGGAAATAGACTTTTATCCCCCTCTATTTTATTACTCCTGTAAAACCTCCAATGCTCAGCCCTGCCTGTTCATCTCCCTAAAAACACAGGAAAGGATACTATCTATAGATGTTGATAAATTTTTCCCTTTTTTAGGTAACAAAATAAACTGATTTCAAAAGCAGAATAAAGGGCTATACTTGGCACTTTGTGAAGGGCATTGTCGAATCAATGCACAGGGTAAGGATGTCAGAGGCTAGAGAAAGGGTAATGAGATTGAAGTTGAGGAGCAAAGATCTCTAACCTCTGACAAGTTGTCATGGCAAAGTCCTAAGAAGGATCATGGCAATTAGGGTAGGTGGCTCTCCACATCCCATGACGAAACCCAAACACTGAATGTTGTGCAATCATAAAAACCTGTTTTCTGAACTACAAAAATGATCGAATCATAAAAATTAGGAACACCTCTGGTTCCAGCCAGACTAAAGATCAGAGGATCCCTGGTCATCCAGCCTTCCAACATCCCTGACCTTCTGAAGTCTAAGATCTCTAGCTGGGATGTGCTTCTCCTCCTTTCTTCTTACTGTAACACCTCTTCCTACAGAGCTCTGGCCTCTCTACATGGATTGGGAACCAGATGTTGTCCCTGAGCAGCCTCCCGCCGTGGGCTGTCACCCTGCTGGCATGCATCCTCGTGTCCATTGTCACTGAGTTTGTGAGCAACCCAGCAACCATCACCATCTTCCTGCCCATCCTGTGCAGCCTGGTGAGTAGTGCAGGGCTCCCAGACATCCAGACAGGCTGCCCCAGGGGCCTGGAGTGGGAGGCCTGGCTCAGGGCAGCTTCTGTAGCTGTACCCTCTCCTCTGGTTACTGCCCACAGCCTTCACTCATTGGTGTTCAATTCCTATTTTGAAAAATGAAGTTTTTCAAATAGCAACTAGTAAATAGAAAGATACACTAATAAATCACAGCAAGAGTTCTAGAAACCCTTGTCCAAAAGAGTAGGATTAGTTTAGGGGCAGCCCTGAGTGGAAACCAAAGAACATGCAAAATAATCTTCAAACTCTATCATTTCAATTCCCTGCAATCATTATCAAACTTTCTCTCCTGAGATAAAACCTGAGTAGGGCCAAAGAGGTAGCCACAGAAAATGGAGGTAAAACACACACAGCTGCAAAGACTGAGATCACAACCCAGAGAATCATCACAGCCTCCACTGAATTTCACTGTCCTCCGGGAAGTTCTGAGGATTGGGAGTAAGGTCAGCTTTGCTCCACAGCCTCAGACCAATTTGTTGTGAATAGAATAAGGGAGGGGAGCAAAGGCCAGATCTTAGCCTGGCCAAGCAGCCGGAAAGGTGACGCATCTGACCCAATGCTTCATCTGTCCCATTCTGGGAGGCAGAATCCAGGAAATGAAGGCCCCTCCCGACCCCAGCAACATAGTCTCCTACTGCTCTTTCTAACCCCAGCGCCATACTCTCTGCTCATTGCTCAGATGACCCCAACTTCTCCTCCCTTCCGTCATCTTGCTTGTGCGAGCAAGAGAGTGCAGTTAAAACTTGGCAACATTGAGAGCAGGACCATGGATTCAAATCCCATATAAAACAATTATCTTCCCTAGGAAAAAAAGCCACCTTAGTTCTGTACCCTAAGACTGAGGGATCCCCAATTCAATCAAAAAAACCTATTCATGAGATTTGAGTTTAAGGAAAGGAAGTCTCAGCTAAAGAATAAAGTTTAGAAACCAATTCCTTAGAATAACACCAAAAAAATCAAACATCCCTTCTAGGGAATAACTCAAAGCCATAGTTCCATGTGGAGCAAGTGAGCAACGTCAGCCTATTCAGGTTGTCAAGGGACTGCATGCCCCAGAGGGCAGAGACCTAACTACCCCTCCACATAGTGTCCTGCTAAGGTTAGCCAGCACCAAGTCATCATTAAAGCGTGCTCGTGACATTAAGCACAGGAAATGCAAGCCTAATCTCGTGAATGTTTCTGTGAATTCTCTCTTCTAGTCTGAAACGCTGCACATTAACCCCCTCTACACCCTGATCCCAGTCACCATGTGCATCTCCTTTGCAGTGATGCTGCCTGTGGGCAATCCCCCTAATGCCATCGTCTTCAGCTATGGGCACTGCCAGATCAAAGATATGGTGAGTTGGGGTGCCCTCTCCCTGCCAGGCCCAGCTGCCATGAGGACAGGGATGACCAGCTCTGCAGCCTTCTTTCAAAGCTTATTTTGTAGCAGTATCCCTGGCCTGTCAACACTAAACCCAGTGTGGTAGCAAGAATAGCACCTATAAAAAGGTTTTTGGTTGGTCTATCAGCACCAAGGATAGCAAGAATGTGTTCTCCCCAACCCTTCCCTGGAATGAAGTGGGTACCTAGGTAGAGAAAGCTGGAACAGACAAGCTGTGGCCCAGTTCCAGAAGGCATGAGCCTGTGCAAACAAGTTTTGCCTTCGTTTCTTCATTAGGCCAGTGGAGACATTCATTGAGAAAGCTACTGGTTTATTCACAGAAGATGAGAATGAGAAAGTGTATGAACCTAGGGTGAAAGGTATTTTAAGAAAACAGGATTCCTCTGCTCAACTCACCCCTCACCCCGGCCCAGGCAAGAAACCCCTGAAGCAACAATGGAAAATGAAGCATCCACCATTCATTTTCATTTTCAGCTGGGCTCACAAAAGATGGCTTTGAGATATTTTGCTGCTGACTTTAGCGTTGGGCCTATCTACCTTCTACTCCTCTACCTATATACCTGCTGCTATACTTAATATCCAGGGCTGAGGGGGTGGGGGAGAGGATGGAAAACACTGATACAAATTACTGATGGTCTGACAATTTTTTTCATGGGAGGCAAATTTGTTCTCGGCAGCCCTGCAAAGTAACAAATAGAGGAAAGGAAGAAAAAGTTTCAGGCTGGTGACAGATATTCAGGTCCTTTTTTATCCTTTTTTTTTTTTTTTTTTGAGACAGAATCTCACTCTCACCCAGGCTGGAGTTCAGTGGTACAATCTCAGCTCACTGCAACCTCTGCCTCCCGGCTTCAAGGGATTCTCATGCCTCAGCCTCCAGAGTAACTTGGACTACAGGTGTGCGCCACCATGCCCAGCTAATTCTTGTGTTTTTAGTAAAGATGGGGTTTCACCATGTTGGTCAGGCTGGTCTTGAACTACTGGCTTCAGGTGATCCACCTGCCTTGGCCTCCCGAAGTGCTGGGATTACAGGTGTGAGCCACCGCACCCAGCCTATTAAGGTCCTTTCGACTGTTCGAACTGCTCATCTAAGTCATCCGTGATACTTCCTGGAATGGAGTGTCCCAGCCATCCCTCTCCCCTCCCATCTTACTGTGTAACCCTCAGTCTGCTCACGCTGAGCTCTACCCCAGCTCTCTTGTCTCCCGTTTCCTCTGCTGTATGCCCCCACCACTGACCCCTAGCTTTCTACACTGGAATCAAATGATCAGAAGCAGTAATTTTCAAAGGTACTAGGTTGACAAGAAGTGAGCCAGTCTTTGGTTCTATTCCCAGCTTGGGCACCACCTTGACTTCAATTTCCTCATCTGCTAAATGACGAGGTTCCAGCTGGATGCTCCAAGGGGTCCCTTTCAACTCTAACACTCCTTAATTTAGCCCTGCTAGAACCTGCCCTCTCACCTGTGGGGAAACATGGGCTGTCCTCCATACCAAAATGCCCAGGGGGTCCCCACCAGATGGCAGGAGAGAGAGGACACGTCTAGCCATTTACTTGAAACAATTTCCCAGCATCCACTTTCCCCTTGCAATTTTCCCAACTTAATGCCAGCTAGTGACTTGTCTTGGCTACGCGCTATATACCTGGTTACTCCTTGGGATGATGCCAGCTATCCTTACAGGACACATTTTTCCATCTGGCTCTGCCAGCCCATCATCCCTCACATCCCCCACTTCAGCCTGTGAGTGTCAGTGTCAAGGCAGAAGTGAAAAGGGTCAGTCACTGAGGTGTAATTCCCTCAGAGGAAAGAAGCAAAGGCCCCATTCCAGCTAGCACGCCTGTGTCCCCTTCCTGAGGAAGAGCTGAGCAGAGGCAGCTGAACTGTTTCCCCAGGTGAACTCAAGGTACACTATTTCCACGAGCTGTTCCTTAAAAAAAGGTAACAGTAGCAAAGGCTTCATGTAATATAGCCCCTCCTACAAGTTCCCTGTATTAGCGCACAGGGGCTCTGAGAAGTTCCTGCTTTACAGAGATCTGGTTAGTTTTGTTTAGCATATTTCCCTATCAGTGAGCTGCAGAAACACCTCTTCACGTTCCACAGAGTGGGTGTTCCAAGTAACTAACATACCTTCTAGGCTTCCACTTGAAACCTAGTGAGAGTGCTGTAAGCATGAAGTGGAGATGACTCTAATTGTCCCTTTCCCGTCCTTCCACAGTCCTGTGCACCCTACAAGGCAATGCTACAGCACGCCAGGCAGCAACTGGGAACTAATCTGGGCCACAAGGCGTAGGCTGCGGGAACAGAAGGGAGACTTGGGGATCTGTGCTGCTGCTGGTCAGAGTGACTAGGGTGTGCTGGTTTGTGTCCTACAGGTGAAAGCTGGCCTGGGAGTCAACGTTATTGGATTGGTGATAGTAATGGTGGCCATCAACACCTGGGGAGTTAGCCTCTTCCACCTGGACACTTACCCAGCATGGGCGAGGGTCAGCAATATCACTGATCAAGCCTAATGCCAAGTGTACAAACTGGCCCAACCACAGGAGCTGCCAGTACCCAGCAGAATCTGGACCACAGGCAAAGACAACCACTAGGACCACCAGGAGCACACAACCCCAGACCCACGCCAGAGGGCATCCCTCCACCAGAAGATTCTGCCACCTCGAGTGAACTGCAGGAATCCTCCAACAACCACAAACACATGCTTCGCTGTTAGTGTCTTCTTCCCACCCTCAGCCCCACAGCTCAAGAAAACCTAAAGTTTCAATACAAGCCATAGGCTCACAGAAAAAGAAGAAGAAAATAAAAATTAAGTTAAAAAAAAGAAGACAAAGAAAACCTAAAGTTGTATCTAGTCTTTGTAATCCATTCATTCTGAAGACAGGAAAAGAAAGCCTGTCTTAGTCACCCTTCAGAGGCTAAGCCTTGCAAACTCACTAGGTTTTATGTTATTCTTAATACCTTCTTAGGAGTGGAAAGATACCCAAGTCATCCTACCAAGGCAGAGTGAAACCAGTGACATCTTTTTTGTGGAAAACCTCACCCAGAACTTGAAACCTAATGTCAGCTCCTTTCTGTCTTTTTTTTTTTTTTTTTTTTTTTGAGATGGAGTCTCGTTCTGTTGCCCAGGCTGGAGGGCAGTGACACGATCTCAGCTCACTGCAACCTCCACTCCCAGGTTCAAGTGATTCTACTGTCTTAACCTCCTGAGTAGCTGGGATTACAGGTACGTGCGACGACGCCCAGCTGGTTTTTTGTATTTTTAGTAGAGATGGGGTTTCAACGTGTTGGCTAGGCTGGTCTCCAACTCCTGACCTCAGGTGATCCACCTGCCTCACCCTCCCAAAGTGCTGGGATTACAGGCGTGAGCCCCATGCCCAGCCGTCAGCTCCTTTCTCTTAAGTGCTTCTATCCTAAGTTCTCTCCACAAGAAGGCATTCGTAGTAGGTCTTCTTCATTGCAATCAGTATTCTTTCATCACTACTTTCATTCCCTTTTAAGCATCTCTCCTCAATGGCTCCCCTTTACCTTGGCACCAAATTCCCATAAAGATATAGTGTTCCCTTTCAGAAAGAGGCTGGTGTTGTTCTATTAGTCAAAGGAAAGGGAAGTTGGCCGGGCGCGGTGGCTCATGCCTATAATCCCAGCACTTTGGGAGGCTGAGGCAAGTGGATCATGAGGTCAGGAGTTCGAGGCCAGCCTGACCAACATGGTGAAACCCTGACTCTACTAAAAATACAAAAATTAGCCAGGCGTGGTGGGGCACACCTGTAATCCCAGCTACTCAGGAGGCTAAGGCAGAAGAATCGCTTGAACCCGGGAGGCAGAGGTTGCAGTGAGCTGAGATCGCACCATTGCACTCCAGCCTGGGCAACACAGAGAGGCTCCGTCTCAAAAGGAAAGGGAAGTCAAGAAAGAAGATACACTGCGATTAACCTCTCTCTCTCCACCTGTCACTAACCACAAATACTATTGCCTTGGTTAAGTTTTGGGAGGGAGGGAAAACTTTCCTACGTGTCTTATAAGGGAAACCAAAACTATAATTAAGACTACAGCACTATTATTATATTAGACTGGCTTGCTTCTGGATTTAATAAGTAGTTTGTTCCTGAGAAAACAAAGTATTAGGTAGTAGCCAAAGGTCCAAACACATCTGTCACTTCCTACACGTCCCTACATGAGCCCCTTGAGGGAGAAGAGCTGTCTATGGCTCTTGAAATCCCCCAGCAACTTCTACAATGTGGTGAGCTGTAAATGCTCAATAAATGTGTCCCATGAGAAAAAAAACTGTCTGGAAATCAAGGCTTCTTTCTACTCCTGAAGACCATGCCATTTTCTCCATGATGGATATCCTTGCTACGTGACTGGCGATAGCTCTCAATCCCTCTAGTTTGTTAGTGTTACATATTTTTTATTTCTCCCATCAGTTGCTTAGGGGAAAGGGAGTCCCCTACAATTACTGCACTGTTTTAAGTGATTTTAAGTTACTACTGAGAGCGTGTGCAGTTTTCCCATAATAATTTATCTATAAAATCACTCCCTTAATTGATCAAGCATCCGTGAGTTGTAAAGTTTCTTTTGGAGCAAAAGAAACCACCACAAACATGTGCTCCAACCGCAGAATGTGACTCACCATGGTTAACGGGAACATCAGTGCTTCTGCCCTGTGAGTTAGACCAAAATTATTTGTCCAATATAATAGTTAAGACCTCACAAGCCCAAATGAAATACCAATGTTAGGTACACTACAGCTGATTTGATCCAGCCAACATCTCTAAAGTCATTTGCTTTAAATTTTCAAAAGAGTCAGGGTGTTACTCTTATTATCAGAGCAGCCAAATATCACATTTATGAACCATCACAGAACACAGATCCTTTGCCCCTAAGTCAGACAATAGGACAAAGGTGCAATCAGTAAGATTCTGGGAGTATAAGTAAAAAGAGAAAGAAAAGTTGATTTAGAATTAAGTGGACTTAGAATTACTGGCCAGTATTCAACTATATGAGAACCTGACTCACTCCTGAAGAGAAAGCTGTGCCAGCAACTGCTGCCAGGTGCTCTGAGTAGTGAATGCATTCAACTAGCCAATTTAGAAAGCGCGTTTATTTCAGTCTGGTCTACTAAACTGCTCTCAAGCACAGCACTGTTCTTTCCCAGATCTGGAGATTCAAGCCAAGCAAGGTTACCCATTCCAGTGACAGGAAATGGCAAATATGATTAATAACTCTTTGTCATCTAAATCACTCCACTGTTGGATAACTTCTAGCCCTCCTTAATAGTCTTGTGTCTCTTGCAAATATAATTTAATTTTATCTTCTAATATTTTATGGATGATGAAATTGTGAGCCAAAGTCACTAAGTATAGTTGCATCTTATTCTTAAGTCAATTCTTTATCAAATTTGCTTAGTCAAAGTTGCCTTTGAAATTCCACTAAGTCAGACATTAAGTACATGGTATACAATCTTTCACATTAGCATTTACATATCACAGACACTCATGTACCATCTTTTAATAAATCAAAAGCAGCTAGTTTTCCTTCCAACATCAGAACAAATCTGTTTGTTCATCTATACAATAAATGAGGTAGTTGGCTTCACATCTGGGGACCGTGATGTTTGAAAAAGTCTCTAAACACTAGAATCACTCTCAGTACAGCAAGAAACTCAAACCATTAGAACGCAAAGGGAACCGAGACCACCTGAGTACACAGGTAGCTCAGTGGGGCTGTCCTCACTGAACAAACACTGAACACAACTGCATGCACTATTTACATGGCATCTTTTTTGGTCCCAGTCCTGTACAATTGTGTAAGATGATGCAACTGCACTGTATCTTTCATAAGATCCTCCCACCGAGGCTGTGATTCAGGCAGGCCCAGGACCCAGGGTTTGCAACGTCCCACCCTGGGAACTTCCACAAGGTCTCACTGTTCTCAGTTCGTTTTTCTTTCCCTGTGCCTTGCAAAACACGCCATATTTTAGGTCTTCAATGCTTGACTAAATACACTGCAACCAGATTTGGGAAAGGTATAAACTGAACACTTGAAAATCTAAGTGTCACAAACTCCCTATTAAGAGCAGGCAAGATCTCAAAATATTTTCCCTTCACCACCCTATTCCTTTCCGCAAGGCAAAGCCCTAATAGTCAATAGGGAAAAAAGAACTCATTCATCTGTAAGGAATGGAAATGCTACATGCAAAACCCAAGACTGGAAGTTTAAGAAAAGGCTCATTTGCTCCAGTACAGTATATAACGTTCCTTCAGGAGGAATAACTCAGAAAAGGCATTAAAAATGTGGGAGACCTCAGCAGAAAAACAAACACCAGCATAGTATCTAGGGAGTGAACGGGTTAGTGGAAATGAAAACATTACACGTGTACATATGCTCTATGAGGCAACGTGTATAGACAACTAGAAAAACCACACAGCCTACTTTTCTCTATAGTCACACAAACTCATTGGGTAAATGAGTTAGAAAAAGAGAAATAAAATTGCTCCTTTAAGTCAGAATCAGGTAACTGCTTAAATACATAAAATACCAAATCAGAAGAAAAGTCTAAAGACATAATTTTGGTAACTTCATAAAATTCAGCCTCTTCTGACAACTTTAAATAAGGCTTTTTTTCTTGCTTTGTTTTTGTTTTGTTTGGGAGGATTACAGTTTAGGGATAAGCTTTTCAAGTTCACTGTATTTA
Organism: Nomascus leucogenys; assembly: GCF_006542625.1. Classification (NCBI taxonomy): domain Eukaryota; kingdom Metazoa; phylum Chordata; class Mammalia; order Primates; family Hylobatidae; genus Nomascus; species Nomascus leucogenys. The sequence continues at coordinate 84,658,628 of NC_044393.1, read as the reverse complement.
AGTTTCCAGCATCAATCCAGAAGTCTTGTATTTCACATGTCAGAGTAATCTGCACGAGTATTTTGAGCAACTCTCATTTTATGGTCAGATGCGGCAGAAGTTTTCCTAACCATATTAGTAGGAATTTTCAAACATTTTTTAAAGGAAAAAAAAAGGCCTGTCTTGTGGTGCTTCTTCCCACTGCTCCATTGATCTGTGTGGCAAGGGTTCCTACAAAATTTCTAGGGAAGGGGTAACTTTCAGTGCCACAAACCCCATTCACAGTAAGGATTTTCAACTACACCCTAAAACTATGATGGTTCTGGGTTCCTCCAACATATAGCTCAGTGAAGATCATCTTGCCTGAGAACTCTGAGGTCCTTTTCACTGCTGCCAAGAACATAAAACTAGGAGAGGGTATCTGAATGGTGAATGCAAAGTCAGCCTGCACTGTGTAGCCGTTTACATGATGAAGCTGAATTTAAGAACTGATCTGCTAGATGGATCCCACTGGTAGAAATGATCCCCTTGGCAAGGTTAAGTGTCTCCTCTAAGGGAAGCCCTAAGTCCAAATGAGCCTTGTTTACAAGGTATAATATAAAGAGACCTATCCTTCTAATAGCTAAGTGACCTCCAATCGCAAAGCAGCCACTCTGGGAGACCACACACACCATAGCAATGCTATCATGGTTGGTAACAAGGAATCCCTCTTTGGAAACAGCTTTCTAAGCTTCTAGCATTTTTAATACCCGCAAGGTAAACTTTCATCCTTTGAGGCTGTAGTTCATTGTGCTAACAATTCAAGATCAAACCTTGTGAGCCAGATGGTGATCCAGGTAGATACTGTAAATTTTCATCAGTATCAAAAACAGTGACTACAGAATAATGACAAATTTTTTGTGTTATTCATAAGCTGATTCCAAAAGTGACTGCAGAACTAGCCAAAAAGCAACAAGTTTGTACTGATAGCTACTATTTATTAGATAGTCTACAAAGCACTGTGCAACATTACATACATTATCTCAATTATTTTTTATGAAAACCCTATTAGGTGGATATTTACGTCCACGTCTACAGATAATGCAAGAGTTTCTGAAAGGATAAGCTACAAACCCGTGACACGCAATTTACCTATTAAATGAATCTAAATGTTTAAAAAAGCCGGGCGCAGTGGCTCACACCTGTAATCCCAACACTTTGGGAGGCTGAAGTGGGCAGATCACTTGAAGCCAGGAATTTGAGACCAGCTTTGCCAACATGGTGAAACCTTGCCGTTACTAAAAATACAAAAATTAGCCAGGTGTGGTGGTGATGCCAGCCACTTGGGAGGCTGCAGCACGAGAATCACTTGAACCGGAGGCAGGGGTTGCAGTGAGCTGAGACTGTGCCACTGCACTCCAGCCTGGGCGGCAGAGTGAAACTCTGTCTCAAAAAAAAATAATAATAATAAGCCACTTGCCCATGATCACGCTGCTAGGAAAAGTCAAACCATAATTTAATCCTAATCTGTCACACACAAAGACAACATTGACAGGAATAAAACTTACTTCCATATAGGAGAGATGCAAGTTGTCAAAGAGAAGCAGAATCACTTTATCACATACAGAATCAATGTCATCACTGTCTGAAAAAAGATGCTCTGAACAATTCTTCCAGTTTATTGATTCTGAACCTGCCATGTCTTCAAAAATGGCATTATTAGTGAAGCTGCTCAACAAGTCCTCTGAAACAAAACAGCTAGCGAAATGAGTATTTGTATTTAGCCTAAATTATACTTTTAGGACTTTTTCTTATAGCTATACCCTGAATCGATATGTTTAATAACATTAGGATTGAGGTTATCACTGTAATAGCAAAAGAACAACCTAAGCATTCACCAGTAGCAGATTAAATCAATTATGTTGTATCTATTCAAAAAAATCTTAGGCAGCCAAAAAAAGAATGAGGTTCCTTGCTACTTACATGCTGATATAGAATGATCTCCGTTAAAAAAGATAAAAAGAAAAAAAAAAGGCGAGGGCCAGACCTCTATGTATAATTACTATTTGTGTTACACATGTTTGTTTAGGCACAGACTCTTTCTCAAAAGTATAAGGCAAAGTGGTAACAGTAACTTGTCAAACAGGAGACAGGAGCCAGAGAACAGGGGTGGGAGAGGCCCTTTATATGAAATTACTTTTGTATCTTGTCCCATGGCAAAAGTTAATTATTCAAATTTTTTTAAATTTAAAAACAATACAAGCTGATTATACATTTGACAAATATAAGGAATTTCTGACTGCAGGAAAAAACAAAACATCAACTATGAAGAGAAGCAGAAATTCTTCTTGAGCTGCTGATTTTACTATACATTTGGGCTATATTTTTTCTTAAGACAATCACTACAAACTAATAATATAAATACCTTTTTTAATGTGAAAAGGTATAAAATCTCCTTTAAAAACTTTTCACTTATCCATCATATAACATCAAATGTACCTGTAATCCCAAGTATGATTCTTTTGAGAAGGCAAAAAGTCAGATCAAATACATCATTAAGGAAAAACATGCACACTAAATAGACTATGAACTCTACTGGGACAAAGACCATTATTTTGCGTATTTTTTCATTCCCCAATTCCTGACAGGATTCTCAGAATCTCAGTTTCTTAATGAATAGCAAATTGACTTATTGGTTAAATTAGCAACTTCGGAGCTGCCTAACAACAGTACAAAAATAAATGAATAATTCACCAGAAACTAGCTCTAGATATTAATTTTAATTACTTTGCAGCAACAAAATTTAGTACCAAATGTTTAACAAGTACCCATTATAATTACTAAACTGTGAAGTCACTATTATTTGTATCTGACCAGCTATACAAAACTCATCAATTTTTCTCTTGACAAAAGGTAGTAAAAATCGCAAACAATAAAGAAGACACTACTCATTAAAAGTCATGTTTACTAATCTAGCACCATAATTCCAGTCTTAGAACCTCCCATGCAGTTGGAAAGGGATTATGGGAAGAGGTGAGTATGTTGGAAATGTGGGGTAGTTCTCAAATTGGGGCCCCATTTTGCTTGCTTTAAAGCAAAAAACACAGGGTCTAGCAAAGAAGAGAAGTGCTGAGGCTGGAGATGAAAACAAAAGCTTTTGGTTCAGATAGTAAAGGAGGCCCTCAAGAGCAGTAGAATCAGTGTATCCTGAAGGCAGTGCTGCACGCAGTCTCATGCACTAGGGGGTTTCTTCTTGGCATCCAAGTCCTTTTTAATTTCTTCAAGTTTTTTAGCCAGGTTTGATATCTTTAAAGAGAAAAAAGATTATTATAATTTTGCATCTACCTAATCAATATTCTTTTACTTCTCTTCCTCCAAAGATAAATGGTTTTACAAGCTTTTATCTTCCTCCAAAAGAGATCTGCTAAATAGTGGTTATTTCTTTTTGCTTTCTTTTTTGAGACAGGGTTTCACTCTGTCACTCAGGCTGGAGGGCAATGGTGCAAACACAGGTCACTGCAGCCTTGACCTCCAGAGCTCAAGTGATCCTTCCCACCACAGTCCTGCAAGCAGTTGGGACCACAGACATGCCACCACCCCTGGCTAATTTTTGTATTTTTTGTAAAGATGGGCTTTCGTCACACTGCCCAGGCTGGTCTCGAACTCCTGAGCTCAAGCAATCTGCCCACCTCGGCCTCCCAAAGTGCTAGGATTACAGGCGTGAGCCACTAAACCCGGCCAATAGTGGTATTTCTTAGCCTTATAACTGCATATGAAAGATATCAGAAGTTGTCAGATAAGTATGCTCCTTCTCTGAAACCCACTTCTATTTTTGTATACCCACTTCCGCTCGATCTGGTGCCAAGTAAAGGTTGTACCTATAAACAATAAATGTGACATAATATAGCCTTTGCCTAGAAAACTGTATGACTCAAACGAAGGTTGACAAAGGAATTCCCTTTGTCATATGAAAAGCTTTATAACAAATCAAGTTAGAATCATGTTTCCCTTGCTTGTCTTTTTCAAACACCTGTCCAGAATCCCCATTCATAGGCTGCTGCACCACTTGGTTTTCAACGTCACCATCTATAAAGCGAGGTTAATACAACTTCACAAAACTCTGTCCTCAAATGTGCTACACTTAGAATTTTGAGATGGAATATAGATCTATATTTTTCAGTCCCCCTACCCAGATGCATCTCCAAAATTCTAAGTCATCTCTACTACTGGGTTGTGGGGCTGAAAATATTATCCAATTAATTTTTAAATTCTCACTTATCACATGATTTCCCAAAGAATTTTAAGAGCCCAACTTAACATTACTCTCGGCTAACAAGCCACAGCTGAGGATGATCATAAGCCCAGCTAAACTGAAGGGATTTTGCCCTCTCGTGGTGATATGGAGGACAGCTGTTTCATGAGTTGGATTACTTTTTCAAACAATGGCAAACCATTCTACAATATTCAGGAGTTTTGCCTCAGCCCTATGGACTGCATTTATGCTGGAAGTCACACCTCACCTCAAACAAAGAAAAGTCACTCTAAAACAGTTACATGGAATCAAGGAAGTCATGGATATGGCCACTTACGTCATAGTTCTGAGCCAGATACATTCCAACCACGTTGCCCAATGTAAATCCAAGCTGAAAAAATAGAACAGTAAGAGTTATAGTGCCTACCGAGTCCTGTCCCAGTCTGATTCCAAACTAAAATACATAGACAATATCTTCCTAAGAAGCTTAGGACAGTGTCTTCCTAAGAAGCTTAGGACAATATCTTCCTAAGAAGCTTGATGTCCAGTCTAGGGCTGTGTACAACATGAGAGTCACATTTTTCTTCTATAGACACAGAGATGCCCTCTCCAGAGGCTAAACAGCATACAAAAGAATAAATGGTGACACCAACCAAACATAAGAAGAAAATAAAACAACAAAAAAGAATAAATGGTAACACTGTATAAAGCTACCCTAAATTCTCTTATCCCCTCACAACCCACATAAATACTTGACTACAAGTTCTGGAAGCTCAAGCCAAAGTTCTGATTTTTCTTGTTGAATGCTGCAATTTTTTTGTCTTTTTTTGGTTATGGATATTGTTATTCCTTTTTAAATCAAATAAAAATTACTCAGTTTTTAAAGTATTCAGTCAAGGCCGGGCACAGAGGCTCACGCCTATATCCCAGCACTTTGGGAGGCCAAAGTGGTAGATCACTTAAGGTCAGGAGTTTGAGATCAGCCTGGCCAACATGGGGAAACCTCGTCTCTACTAAAAATACAAAAATTAGCCAGGCGTGGTGGCTCACACTGTAATCCCAGCTACTCGGGAGGCTGAGGCAGGAGAATCACTTGAAACCGGGAGGCAGAGGTTACAGTGAGCTGAGATTGTGCCACTGCACTCCAGCCTGGGAGACAGAGCAAGACTCTGTCTCAAAATAAATAAATATTCAGTCAAATCATAGGATCTCAGAGAATGAAGGGACTCGTCACAGTTTACAATCTCTTCATAGTTCAAAAGAGGAACCTGAGGCCCAGGATGGGAAGGGACTTCTCCAAGGACATTCACAACAAGGAGGACAGGACAATCTACATTAGCTTCACACTCAAAAACTAAAATATGTGATGACAGAAAAGAAGAGAACACTCTGACACACCACTGAGAGCACATATGGCTTAGCACTCTGCCACAGGTACAGTCTAACAGGCAGGACATTTAAGGCCGGTGGGAAACACAGTGACAAGAGACAGGTGCAATTTTTAGAAAACTTTAAATATTTATCCCATTTGGTGACTATTTTCCTAAACAAAAACTGGTTCATGAAAATTTAGATATACCCAAAAGGGCCAAGGCTCCTCAGCTTTGAGTTTTAATGATAATAATTCCCTGTTTTCCTCTGGTAACTAAGAGGCTCCATCTGCAGCTTAATTTCTCATTTTATAAATTCAAACTAGCATCAGTTTTTTTCATGATTTTCTTTAATCATTGTTGCTTTTATTCAATCAATACACAGCAGAGAGGTTTAAAAAAATAAAATATGGCACTTAACACCATCAATCACACATGGCATGACTGAACCTTCTCTTCAAGTTGGAGATGCACATAGGGGAACAGAATACAGCTGGGTCCTTAGTACGCTTTAAACTTACTAAGCTTGAAACACCAAAAGCATAATTTAAATTGGTTTGTTGTTAGCAATAAGAAACATAGAAGAGGCTATCTAATCTCTAATCATAGACCATTCTGATCATTTGATTAATCAGATATGGCCTGCAAAATCCTACTTTTACCAATGTTGCACCTTGAAGGAGAATGATTTTTTTCTCCTATGGGTTGAAACCAGGTAGGAAGTGGTTTTCCAAATCCAGAAAGAGTATTAAATTTGCTTAAAAGAAGAGAAAACAAATCAAATGAAAGTATTAGCTCTAACACCAAAAAGAAAAACCATGGAATTTAAAAACTTTCAAAAAAAATAATCGAGTTCTGGTTCCACCACTATCAAGCGGTGTGCCTAAAGCAAGACACTTAACCTCTCTGGAGCTTTGCTGATATGAGCTTCCTGATTTATAAAACATTATACTCACAATGTAATGTCCAGCTCCAACATTCTAAGATTCCTAGTTCTTACCATATGTGTCTCTAAATAAATGTGGCATGCCTAACGTGGCTTCATTTTGGCAAATTTGCCAGGTATCAGGGCACAAGAAAAACTCATGATTATTTTAAAACACAACACAAAACAAAAACCATGAGCCTCTAAACAAGTCATATCAATTCCAGTTTCAGAATACTATCAGATCTACCAAGGGAGTATCATAAGATTAAATACACAAGAAAAATACCACTAAGAGAAATGTTGGGAAAAATGCATGCAGCCAGAAAAGCATATACAGTATGTTGTTCATGGGATGGTCAATAGGCAAGTTTAGACAAAAAAGTGAAACCTAAATCTAAGGAACAGTGACTCAGTCTGAGAGGTTAGACTGGAGTCAGATTATAGGAGGTCTTGGATGAGTCTGAAACCTCCTTGCAGGCCAAGAATGCCTAACTTCTTCCAGGCCAAGACCTGGAAACCTCATCAGTAGTTCTGTCAGCTGAATGCCATCACAATGCCCTGCTTCCCCCATATCACATGGTCACCCCTTAGTATTCCCTGTAGAGAAGACTGTGGCATAAGGAGTGCAATGCTTTCTTCCCAAGCTCAACACTAAGTGCATTACTATCACACCCTCTCTGCAATGATTTTGAGACTTTAGGGGTATGAAAAAGTAGCTTCTTTTCACAGGAACATTGGGGACAATTAATAGTAAAACACTGGAAGTTTGAGAACAGAGGACTGAGATGAGGAAAGTAGTGTACAGGAAAAATAGATGGGAAGAAGATGCTGGAGCTAAGAGCCCCAAAAGAGAAGTCTAGACTGGCACAGAGCAGTACACAACAGAAGAATCACATTGTCAGCTCTATAAATAGAGAGTACACTAAGAATCAGTGAAGCACCACAATCCATTATCCACAATTCTGAAACCCAACTCAATCCAAACTATATTTCATCATAACTCATTTGGTAGCAAAAGCATACCTGACCTGAACTAATAGGAGACTACAGTCATTATCACACTTCAGTGTGAATAATCATTTTTTGCTATAGAAATAGAAATCTTTAAATATAGGATCCTGCCTTAGACCTCCTCACTGGAGAATATGTCTCACACCAAAAATTTTAATACATTTGGTTACAAAGTGCTATCCCAGATGCTGCTGGGGGTGTTAAGTACCAAGGTACATGATGCAGCTTATTACTTTTCTAAAATCTGAAAGAAATCTGATTTCCCAAATACATATGGCCCCTAAAGATTTTGATTAAGGGACTGCAGACCTTAATATACTAAAAATCAACTTCATATTTCGCCCCATGAAAGGATTAAAAATGATCTCTGCCCTTAGAGAACTTATGATGAATAGGAAGAAATGCTAGGTAAAATAGTTATATAACAACAGAAGGCAGGACCCTGCACAGGATTTTCAATGATAACAGATGCTCCAAAAATCAGAAGTAGGCCATGCATTAAGTGGCAAAATGAATGATACAGAAGTGATTAAGAAATCATATTTGAAAAATATGTACCTCAGGTTGATATTAAAGGCTCTAAATATGCTAAGTGTTCACATTTAAACTGGTGATATGGTTTGGCTCTGTCCCCACCCAAATCTCATCTTGAATTCCCACGTTGCGGGAGGCACCCAGTGGGAGGTAACTGAATCATGGGGGCAGGTCTTTCCTGTGCTGTTCTTGTGATAGTGAATAGGTCTCATGAGATCTGATGGTTTCATAAAGAAGAGTTCCCCTGCACAAGCTCTCTTTGTCTGCTGCCATCCATGTAAGACGTTACTTGCTCCTCCTTGCTTTCTGCCATGATTGTGAGGCCTCCCCAGCCATGTGGAACTGTAAGTCCATTAAACCCTTTTTCCCATATAAATTACCCAGTCTTGGGTATGTCTTTATCAGCAGTGTGAAAATGGACTAACACAACTGGTAAAGGAAATGCAAAGAAAACTGAATGTGGAAAATCAACGCACAAGATGGGAATGGAGATGTCATGACTGGCATAAAAGAAACAGGCCTGACTGGAAAAGAGAATTTGAGTTAAAGAATGGAGAGAATTAAGTATGGAAAGTTGGGAAGGTCTAGATGTTGGGCTTTGACAAGCAGGTAGGGCAGCCAGGTACAATGGCTACGCTTGTAATCCCAGCACTTTGGGAAGACAAGGTGAGAGGATGGCCTGAGCCCAAGAGTTTGAGACCAGCCTGGGCATCATGGTGAAACCACATCTCTACCAACAAAATGCAAAATTAGCCGGGTGTGGTGGCATACATCTGTAGTCCCAGCTACTCTGGAGGCTGAGGTGGGAGGATCACTTGAGCCCAGGAGGTAGAGGTTACAGTGAGCTGAGATCATGCCACTGCACTCCAGCCTGGGCAACAGAGGCAGGGGAGTTTTCTTCACATGCAATCGTGGTAGGGAGCCACTGACTACTCTTTGCCCTCAGCTACATGATGAAAGCACTGCCTGAGAAGCACTCTCCCAGTACCTATACTCAGAAAAGGCTGAGGAAGCAAGGACCTACTAGATGATGAAAAGATGTAGAAATTTAAAAAGATTTTTTTTTTTTTTTAAGAAAATGAAGTACCTATTAGAGAAAAGCCGATTGCTGTGGTGGCAAGCAAACAAGACTGAACTGTTTCTATTGATCAATAAAGATCAATGGAATAGAGTGGAGAGCCCAGGAATACACCGTAAAGGCTTATGGTCAAGTGATTTTCAACAAGAGCGCCCAGGCACTCAATATGGAAAGAACAGTCTTTCCAAGAAACGGTGCTGGGAATAATCTTTTCAAGAAATGGTGCTGGGACAATGGGATATCCACATGCAAAGAATAAAGTTGGACTCCTACCTCACAAAAATTAACTCAAAATGGATTAAAGACCTAAATGTAAGAGCTAAAACTATAAAACTCTTCGAAGAAATCATAGGCATAAACCTTCATGAGTGGGGCTGGGCAAATAGTTTTCTTAGCTATGACACCAAAAGTACAAGTAACCAAAGAAAAAAAAACTGGACCTCATCAAAATTAAAAATGTCTGTGTTTCAGAGAATACCATCAAGAAAGTCAAAAGACAACACACAGAATGAGATAAAATATTTTCAAATATATATCTGATAAGGGATCTGTATCCAGAATATATAAATAATTCTTACAACCGAGTGACACAAAAAAACTCAATTTAAAAATGGGCAAATTGGCCAGGCACAGTGGTTCACACTTGTAATCCCATACTTTGGGAGGCCAGGGTGGGTGGGTCACCTGAGGTCAAGAGTTCAACACCAGCCTGGCCAACTTGGTGAAACCCTGCCTCTACTAAAAATACAAAAATTAGCCAGGCATGGTGGTGGACGCCTGTAGTCCCAGCTACTCAGGAGGCTGAGGCAGGAGAAATCGCTTGAACCCAGGAAGCAGAGGTTGCAGTGAGCCGAGACTGCACCACTGCACTCCAGCCTGGGTGACAAAGCGAGACTCTGTCTCGAAAATAAATAAATAAAATAAAACAAAAATAAAAATGGGCAAATGATGTGAAAAGATTTCTCCAAAGCTACAAACAGTCAACAAGCACATGAAAAGATGCTCAACATTAGTCACTGAGGAAATGCAAAGCAAAACCATAATGAGGAACTACGTCACACCCACTAGAATTACTTTAACAAAAACAGTAAGAGCTACACGAAATGTTGGCGAGGATGTGGAGAAATTGAAAGCGTCATACATTACTGGTGAGAATGCAAAACGGTGCAGCTACTCTGGAAAACAGTCCAAAAGTTCCTCAAAAAGTTGAGCATAAAGATACCATATGATGTAGCAATCCCACTTTGGGGTATATACTCAACAGAACTGAAATACATATCCACACAAAAGCCTGTATACAAATATTCCTAGCAAGATTACTCATCATAGCCAAAAGTGGAAACATCTTGAATGTCCATCAACTGGTGAAATAATTAACAAAATAGAAATAAACATAACAAACAAGGTGCAAGATAATTATTCAGAAGTTAATGAAAAGACATGAGACCTAAATAAATGAGAAAATGGATCATAACAGTGTAATAGTGTAAGGCCAGGCACAGTGGCTCACACCTGTAATCCCAGCACTTTGGGAGGCAGAGGTGGGTAGATCACATGAGGCCAGGAGTTTGACACCAGCCTGGCCAACATGGCGAAACCCTGTGTCTACTAAAAATACAAAAATTAGCTGGGGATGGTGGCACACGTCTGTAATCCCAGCTACTTGGGATGGTAAGGCACAAGAATCGCTCGAACCTGGGAGGCAGAGGTTGCAGTGAGCTGAGATTGCACCACAGCATTCCAGCCTGGGTGACAGAGCGAGACTCTGTCTCAAAAACAAAACAAAAGACATAATAGCGTAAAGGTTTCAGGAGCATAAGTCATCAGGAGGGCCTCATGGAAAAAGATCAGAGTGGGGCCATGAAGAGTATTTAGGAAGGCAAAAAGGATAAAGGGAAAACCGGCTGGGTGCAGGGGCTCATGCCTGTAATCCCAGCACTTTGGGAGGCCGAGGTGGGTAAATCACTTGAGGTCAGGAGTTCGAGACCAGCCTGGCCAACATGGTGAAACCCCATCTCTACTAAAAAATATAAAATTAGCCAGGTGTGGTGGCATATGCCTGTAATCCCAGCTACTTGGGAGGCTGAGGCAGGAGAATTGCTTGAATCCAGGAGGCGGAGGGTGCAGTGAGCCGAGATGGCACCAGTGCACTCCAGCCTGGGTGACAGAGTGAGAGTCTGTCTCAAAAAAAAAAAAAGCAACAGATTACAATAACACAATAACAGCATCATAGGCAGTGTGCACAAAGCCCCCAGCAGTGCCATCATGTTAGCTTCCCGCCAAAAGCATCCTTAAAATAACTCTAGCTAAACCTTACGATTAAGGAAGCAGTAGCTTTCCTCAGGTAGTGTTGGTAACTATCTGCAAAGAGGTGTCTTTTACTGCAGTAAAAGAAAGGGTGGTGCTCACTTTGGCAGCACATACACTAAAACTGGAATGATAGATCAGAATGGCCCCTGCGCAAAGATGACATACAAATTTCTGAAGCACTGCATTTAAAAAAAAAAAAAAGTCTAGGAGCAGTGGCTCAAGCCCATAATCCAACACTTTGAGAGACTGAAGTGGGAGGATTGCTTCAGCCCAGGAGTTCAAGACCAGCCTGGGCAATATAGTGAGACCCTATCTCTACTATTAAAAAAAATAATAATAAAGGGGAAAAACTGCAGTAAAAGAAAAGGGGAAAATCACAGGAACAAGGTCTCTTCAAGATAGGGACAAAGGGAGAATATTTTAATCTGAGGAGGAATATAACAATGGAAGGAAGTTATCAGCAACACAATCAAGTGCAGTGGTTTTCAAACTGTCCACAAATCACAACTGTAGGAGAAACATCTTAGAGGGTTCCAAAATGTGTAATGACAATGCACCTGCTTAACCTGTGACTGTTTCATCACTTCTAAACCTTTCCTATCACCTACCCTTCTGAGAGAAGCTAATCCCCACTTGAGAAGAAACTCATCAGGGTTCAAATGACACCCTGCAAAAGAAAAACTGAACACTATCTGAATCCTTGTTGAGTGCTCCTGTTTTTAAGTTCTTTAATGTGTTAACTCATTTTTAATCCTCACAACAAAAGTGTGAGGTGGGTTTGCATTTTCAGATGTGGAAATGGGAGCACAGAAAATTTCAACAGCCCACCCATGCTACCACAGCTTGAAAACGATGGGAGGCAGGGTTCAAACTGAGAAGTCTGACTCTGAAGTTTAACCTCTTAAACACTAGAACATGATGGTCATTTTTTTATAGATGAAATGACTGAACACAAAGAGAAATACTTGCTCAACTTTAGAGTCAGTGGCTCATTTGACAGAGGTGGAATCAATGTGAAAAGTAACGCTATCCACTTATTTAAAAAAAAAAAAAAAAAAAGCAATGAGGTGGAAGACCAGAGGGTGAGAGAACATCAGTGTTCAGTTACTTCTGAGCTAGGAATATAATGGACAACTTTAGCATCTCTCCTTAAATACCGAGAATTCTGAATTCTCAAATCAGAATCTGACCAGGCACAGTGGCTCATGCCTGTAATCCCAACACTGTGGGAGGCCTAGACAAAACCTGTCTCTACAAAAAAAAAATTTTTAAATTAGTCAGGGGTGGTGATGCGGGCCTGTAGTCCTAGCTACTACTAAAGAGGCTGAGGTGCGAAGACTGCTTGAGGCCAGGAGTTAAAGACTGCACTGAGCCATGATTGTGCCACTGGACTCTAGCCTAGGTGACAAAGAGAAACCTTGTCTCGAAAAAAAAAAAAAAAAAAAAATTAACACACAGTAAAAGTTTATTGCAAAACCAGACTCATTCTGCAAAACCACTTAGAAAGTTAACTGTAATTGAATCATGTCCTCTCAGTTTATCAATGAGCAACAGATATAGTAGGCAGCTCAATTACATCATCCTATACTCTGGAGCTAAGTGATACCGCTTTTAATCTAGTGTTTACTACAAGAAAATGACTGTCATTATTCTGAACTCCTAAACTAACATCTAGTTAGGACACTACAGAAACTCCTAGAGGCAAAGGAGCAGCCCTGTCTTGGCTGGGCAGATTAAGGACACTCTTTTGACTAACTGGATTTAACAAACCATTACCATCTTTCAAAAGGACAAAAGGGGTGCATTTTGTGTTTTAATCTCTTTGATAAAGATACAGCATTTGGGGCCAGGCGTGGAGGCTCACGCCTGTAATCCCAGCACTTTGGGAGGCTGAGGCAGGCGGATCCCGAGGTCAGGAGATCAAGACAATCCTGGCCAACAGGGTGAAACCTCGTCTCTACTAAAAATACAAAAATTAACTGGGACTGCTGGCGCGCGCCAGCTACTCGGCAGGCTGAGGCAGGAGAATCGCTTAAACCCAGGAGGCGGAGGTTGCAGGGAGCCGAGATCGCACCACTGCACTCCAGCCTGGCGACAGAGCGAGACTCCGTCAAAACAAACAAACAAAAAAGATACAGCATCCGGGCAGGGAGCGGTGGCTCACGCCTGTAATCCCAGCACTTTCGGAGGCTGAGGCGGGTTGATCACTTGAGGTCAGGAGTTCGAGACCAGCCTGGCCAACTTGGTGAAACCCGTCTCTACTAAAAATACAAAAATTAGTAGAGCATCCTGGTGCGCGCCTGTAATCCCAGCTACTCCGGAGGCCGAGGAGGGAGAATCGCTTGAACCCGGGAGGCGGAGTTTCCAGTGAGCCGAGATCGCGCCACTGCACTCCAGCCTGACGACATAGCGAGACTCCGTCTCAAAAAAAAAAAAAGAATTAGAGTTTGAAAGCATCAAGTTTTGAATGCACAATAGCTTGGCAGAAAAACTTTCACTTGAAAATTTGATGAGCAACTCCTCCTGGAACCTTCACCAGGCAATCTTTGAAATATACCGAGTTTTGCCAGAAAACTCGTTTTTAACTCAAATAAGGAGCCAGGAGAAATAGTCTGCTTACTCATGCTTACTCATTTTGGGAAAAATTACTTGTATACCAGTGTCTGACTCATTCCTCCAACTCCGAAAGGTCTGATGAGAACTTAGCCTCTCGGACTTCGTGAGGTGGCTAATTTACGATTTATTCCTGGCCTTCCTACCTCCTCAGAAATGCCAACTAGCAGGGCTCCACAGCAGGGACCGGCCGGCGACTATGTAATGAAACAGGAGCGCAGAAAGAAAGGGGGGCGTACTACGAAAAGTCATCAAGGACCACACAAGCTTTAATGCAAGGATTACACAATGAGCGCGGGGCGCGGCACACAGTAAGTAGCTCTGGAAACGCACACTCTCTGACACCTCAAAGTTTTAGGGACTTGGATGGCTGCAGAAAAATATCGGCAAAGGGATTTTCTGAGGAGGCAGGAAGAAAACGGCCGCCCTGCGAGGCGACGACCAGGCGCGGGGCCGAAGGGACCGCGGGACCCACGCCCAGGCCGGGTCGGCGGGGTCAGCAGTCCTCAAGGGGGAAATGGGGTCCGAGGCACGCCCCAGGCAGCGGGCCCCGCTCTTCGGCAGCTCCACTCACCAGGAACTGGAGCATGATGTCGGTGGGGAGGGCGAGGACGGCGCGAAGGACTGCAGCAGCTCCGCGGGCCGGTCCGAGCCTACCTCCCCATGCGCGGGGGGGCGGAACCCCCGTCGACTTCCGGGTCACGCCACGCCACGCCACGCCCCGCTCCTCCTGCTCAGCCCGCGCCCGGAAACGACTCGCAGCGTCGCAGCTCCCAGGTTCCCCCTGGCGGAGCGCGTCGGCCTCACCGCCTGAACTGGCGGGGCAGCGAGCGCGCGACAGGACTTGCGAGGAGTAAGTTCCGAGCCCGGCTGGGTAGCCTTGAGCATCCCGCCTCTGTAAACCTGGGCCGGGACCCAGGAATCTATATTATTCTCAGCACGCGGACTATTCTGATACACAGCCCAGCTTAGGGCTCTCTGGCCTAGAAGGACGGCATGAGCAGCGGGTCCCGTCCCTAGGTTCGCAGCTGAATCGTGGGGGCTTTTGCGACATCTTCTACTTGGGCCCAGCTGGACTTTGCGGGGAGGAAAGGAGGCTTGTGGCTCTCAAAGCTCCGCAGGTGTGCTGTGTAATCAGCGTTGAGGACCCAAGGTAGAGGTTGGGTGCTTAAGAAGCTCGGATGGCGGGCTTTGGAGTCTGGTGATACCGTATGGGGCCCATGCTGCCGTGTGCCTCACGCCAGTCACTGAGATGATGAGTTTTGTATCAGAGAAAGGGTTTATTCACCAGGCAGCCAGCCGAGGAGACAGGAGAACAGATCTCAAATCTGCCTCCCCAAAGATGGGTTTTAGGGATATTTATGGGATAGAGGAGCAGGGTGGTCTGAGGTGTGGGGAAAGGCGGTTGGAGGTAAGGCAAAGTTTGGCAATGGGTTATCTGCGCGAGGTAGTCAAGCTTCATGGCGCTTCATATGATACAGGGTCACAAAATGACATCCTTAGCATGATCTGAGGGTGGAGGTTTTGGCCCTCTAATGTCAGAAGGACACCCATTGGGCTTTCATGCAGGCCCAGTTGAGGGGTTGGTGGTCCCAGCTGGTTTAAACTGTACAAGAACTGACCCCAACTTCCTGAAAAACAAGAAACCTTTATCAAGCAACCCAGATGTCAGAGATGTTATCCGTAAGGAAGCTAGTGGGAGCTTAGATATATATTGTTTAGCTCTGTGACTTTAGCTATATGGGTTTTTTAATCCACTAAGAGCAAGTGACTAAAAACAAGTGAGAGAAGTTACCTTTGGCAGGCCTCATCAGGTTGGCCCTCAGTTTCACTGGCTCAGCTGGGTTTCTTGCCTGGGATAGCCATAGGTCCTGTTGACAATTTGGTATCATCGCCACAAGGAGTCTGTTCTGTCAGTCTTCTAGTCTGTGTATGTGTGTGTTTTTTTCTCTCTCTCTTTTAAAGAATTTATTTTAAGCCTATTATACCACACAGTATGTTTTAAACACTAACTCCCTAATAAGATATATAACTCCCTAATAAGATAAAGCAAAGACAAAAAAAGTTCATCTTGTTAGAAACAAGATACACCATCACTTATTGTCTTAAAACATTATTGCGCTTTAATTTTCATAATTTGACAAAGCATTCGTGAAACAATTTGCAGACTAGTTTTAACAGACAAATAACACCTGTAAGCAGACATGACTGTCCTAAATTGTTTAGTAGGTATGAATTTTACAAACTTTTTTTTTGAGACGGAGTCTCGCTCTGTTGCCCAGGCTGGAGTGCAGTGGCGCGATCTCGGCTCACTGCAAGCTCCGCCTCCTGGGTTCACGCCATTCTCCTGCCTCAGCCTCCCGAGTAGCTGGGACTGCAGGCGACCGCCACCACGCCCGGCTAATTTTTTGTATTTTTAATAGGGACGGGGTTTCACTGTGTTAGCCATGATGGTCTCGATCTCCTGACCTCGTGATCCGCCCACCTTGGCCTCCCAAAGTGCTGGGATTACAGGCGTGAGCCACTGCACCTGGCCTAAAGTCATCTTCTTAAAGTCATCTTCTTAAGAGCAGTTCACAGATTCTCAAAGTCTGTTAAACAGAGGTGAGTGTGGACCTGGAGGCAGCCTGGGTGGGGCAGGTGTCCTCCAGGCATGTGCCTGGGCAGGGCTGCAGGACCTGGTGGAGTGGGCAGGATACTGTGCTCAGAGGTCAGGCTGGCCATCTGTCTTCCACAGAAAAAGCTGCCAAGCTAGGGTGTTTTGGTCTAAAAATTCTTGGTGGGGACAGGGAATCCTTGAAGGGAATACTTTTTTTTTTTTTAAAGTTATAGTGGAAATGGGGAAGGAGGACAAGAGCTTTTTTGGGGGGTGGGGTAGGGAGGGGGACAGACTCTTGCTCTGTTGCCCAGGCTGGAGTGCAGTGGTGTCATCTAGGCTCACCACAACCTCCATATCCTGGGCTCAAGCAATTATCCTGCCTCAGCCTCCTGTGTAGCCAGGATTACAGGCGTGCGCCACCACGCCAGGCTAATTTTTGTAATTTTAGTAGAGACAGGGTTTCACCATGTTGGCCAGGCTGGTCTCGAACTCCTGACTTCAAGTGATCTGCCTGCCTCAGCCTCCCAAAGTGCTGGGATTACAGGCATGAGCCACTGTGCCAGGCCCCAAGAGCTTTTACATAAAAATTTAAAAAAAAATTTTTAAGGGAGAAAGAGAAAGTGTCTGAAATGGTTCTGAGGAAAGGGAAAGGAGGATGATGGAGACAGTGTTTATTGCTGGCCTGCCCTGAGTAACTCAGCTGGCCTCTATCTGGAGTTGCTTCCTACCTCAGGGCTCTTCAGGCTCCAATTCTGAGCTGGAGTTGGAGCCCCCATCAAAGGCAGAGGTGGTGCTGCCCTTGGCATTGGTGTAGAGGATGCTGTCTGAGGAGGGATAGTTGGCCTGTGGCTGGGCACTTGACCTCCCCTCCGGTAAACGGACTTCCTGCCTCAGAAGAGCATTCTGCCGCTGTGGTCATCAATATCTCACCGGCGTGTGGTTTTTCCCTTCGCATATGATGGATATACTCTATGGCTTTGTCTAGGATTTGGGCCCAGGATGCCTTCTCTCCTTGGAGTGTTGGGACTGAGTCCCACAAACTGAAAGCTGCATTTGATGTGGTCCCTACGATTTCATTCCAGTGCATTATGATGGGCCCGTTTGTCAGCCGCAGACTGAAATCTCTGTTGTTGCTTGTCACTCTCCACCTCGATGTCATCATTATCACTCATTTCCTACAACCCAGGGAGCAGCCACTGCAGCAGCAGTAGCCGGGGAGGCAGAGGGATAGAGGAATCTGAGGAAGTCACTGACAAGAAGCAGAGTTCCCCTGCCTACACACACACAATCACTTGCTCTCACTCACATAAAACACAGGCAAGAACCACCTCCTCACTCCCAAAATCCCAGTTCCAAATTTGTCTTGTCTGTTAAGAAGGCTTCATACTTCAGAAGTTTATAAAATGCTTTGATTTCACGCCCAGGCTCTTTGCTAATTATTTCTAGGTTCATGCCTGTGCTCCAGATGACAGAGAGAACCATATACCTGACCAGTGGAGCACTATGCGCTATAACTACATTTTGGATCAATTTATTTATTCTTTCACATCCAGGACTTCTATTTATTAACAGAATGTTTTCCAGCTAGTGTTTATATCTGGTGGGCAGTATATTAATTACAAAATGTAACACTGACAAAGCCTTTATATTTTTCTTTTTTTAAACCTAACAGCATAACTTCCTCTAAGATAAAGCTGTTTTAAAAAGATGCTTGAAGGCCAGGTGCAGTGGCTCAGGCCTGTAATCCCAGCACTTTGGGAGGCTGAGGCGGGCAGATCCCTTGAGGCCAGGAGTTCGAGACCAGCCTGGCCAACATGGTGAAACCCCGTCTCTACTAAAAACACATTAGCTGGGCATGGTAGCACACGCCTGTAATCCAGCTACTTGGGAGGCGGAGGCAGGAGAGTCACTTGAGTCCGGGAGGTAGAGGTTGCAGTGAGCCATGATCATGCCACTGCACTCCAGCCTGGGTGACAGAGTAAGACCCTGTCTCCAAAACAAAACAAAATAAAAACCCCCAAAACCAAAAACCAATGCTTGGATGCCATAGAAGTTTTATTGTAAGCATTTAAAAACAACAACAACACTAGGCCGGGTGCGGAGGCTCACGCCTGTAATCCCAGCAATTTGGGAGGCCGAGGCGGGTGAATCACAAGGTCAGGAGATTGAGACCATCCTGGCCAACATGGTGAAACCCCGTCTCTACTAAAAATACAAAAATTAGCTGGGTGTGGTGGCGCATGCCTGGAGTCCCAGCTACTCAGGAGGCTGAGGCAGAAGAATTGCTTGAACCTGGAAGGCAGAGGTTGCAGTTGAGTCGAGATCATGCCACTGCACTCCAGCCTGGTGACAGAGCAAGACTCTTTCTCAAAAACAAAACAAAACAAAACAAAAAAACACTTTAACACTATAGAATAAGTATCAATTTTATTCTATAGTGTTACAGCGTTTATTCTGTTACTACATGAAGTGAAGACTTTCTCCTCTCTGCAGTCTCTCCTATGTATTAGGCTGAAGTAATTGCTGGCTGGAAAAGGAAATTTGCAGTTTCAGATGATGTAGTTACTTGAACATGAAAACAACTGGATAAGAAATACAGTGGTGATGATGTAAATGTTTTGTCCTAGTGATAGCCATCATATTAATTATATGAGAAATATTGGCAGATGATTAATTTGAGAAATTTCACAATCATTTCTAAGGAACAAACACAAATTACTGTAGAGTCAGCTCTCCATATCCCCAGGTTCAACATCTGCAGATTCAACCAACCACAGATCACAAATATTTTGGGGAAAAAAATACAACAGTAAAAAATAATACGAATTTAAAAACATAGTATTAACCACTAATTATATAGAATTCATATTATATTAGGTATTGTAAGTAATCTAGAAATGACTTAAAGTATACAAGAAGATGCATCTATATTATATGCAAACACTATGCCATTTTATATAAGGAACATGCATACCAAAACATAGGTTTTGCTATCTGTGGGAGCCCTGGAACCAGTACTCGCCAGATACCAAGGGACAACTGTATTGTCAACTTACATGCAGAAAAGAAAAAAAAGAAAAAAAAAAGGCAAAACCTAAATAATTTTATTTAACTTTTTCAGACATTTTCACAGTATTGAGTACACTATTCTATAAGAGCATGGCTATAGTTTAGTAACCCTGAATATTGTTAATAGTGTAATGTAGCTACAAAGGGTGAAAAAATTAGAATTTTCAGACTATGCCTTTAATCTGGCATTCAGAATAATATCTCTACGGGAAAATCACCACTGTTGAGGGTTTATTTGTTAGACTCCTGATAATGCTGATCAAAAGATAAAAGATCAAAAGATTAACCATACATTTGTTTTGTTTTTTTTTAAAAAGTATTTATTTTTTACTAGTGAGGATGGAACTTGGCAAAGAAGTTTACAGAAAAGATGTCCATATACAAAGAAAGAAATAGCAAAATATTTTTGGTCATAATTTAGAAAGAAACTAATCTATAAAACGGAGACAGTTCTTCCCAATTCATCTCTCTCACAGAAGAGCATAAGCACGGGCTCTCAGTTCCTTGATATCCTCAAGAGGCCACGGATACGTCTGACAAGAGCCTGTATGAAACTGTATCGAGATCGAACTTTTGAATATAATCCTTCAATGTCCAGAAGTTTCTTCTGTAGTGATTCTCCAAAAGCGTTGATTGCATCAGCCTGCAGCTAGCAGTGACACAAAGACATTTTGTTAAAATTTTTGTCTCAAATATTTCTTTTATTCTAAGTCTTCCAATTTAAAACACCTTAGAATTTTTGTAATGTGTTACTAAATTAACTAAACATTCACATTTTCTACCTTAGAATTTTTTGGTTTAATTCTCATGTTTTTCCTGCTTTCTTTTCTTGTATAAATTTAAAAACCTGCTTTAAGTAGCAATGAATGTTGATGCTGATGCTGATACACTAACATACACACAAAAACATTTCCTGAAGGGCCATACAAGAAGTCAGTAAGACTGGGGGGAGGGAGGGAAGGAGGATGTGGGGAAGGAAGGGAGGGAGGGAGGACAGGAGGGTAGGTGGGAAAGAAGCTTTTACTTTTTACTTCATTTTGCAATTTTTAAAAACCCACTTGCATGCTTTTGTTTTCAAAAAATATTAATGCGGGGATAAAACTGGTATATGCTTTAGAATTCATATATATTCTAGAATGCATATGTAGTTTCAGATGGATCTTTTTGATGTTATACTAAAAGACTAAAATTAAGTACAATATTAGATGAATCTACCTGTTTTCAGTTTTGCATTAAAATCACAGCACAGTGTGAGATTATTTATTAATCCTGCATTTTTTTCTAGCTTTTTCACAAAGCAGTCTAAATGAAATAGTAACAGTTATTACTTCAAAACATATTTATTTTTGTTGTCATAGCTACTCAGGATGCTGAGGCGGGAGAATCACTTGAGCCCACGGGGTTGAGGCTGCAGTGAACTGTGGTCACACCACTGCATGCCAGCCTGGGTAACGGAGTGAGACCTTGTCTCTCAGACAAAATAAACAAACAAACAAACTTCTGAATAATCTTCTTTGGCTAATTTTGCACATGGCCTCAATTAACACTAGTTCTCCTAAACAAGCCTAGCCACAAAACGAATTCCTTTTATAAAGTCACTAAGGGGCAAATGTAGTCTGGATTGGGATGGAAGTGTGGTATCCATGACATCCAGCAAGCTGTACTTTGGAGGCTGCTGTAGCTGCACCTTTCATTCCCAACCTTGTTTTAAGAAAAACAGCAAAAAGAGGGATTTGGGAGGAGCACAGCCTTTATCAAATCATGGCTAAGGACATTCAGATGGCTAGTAGAGGATCTAGCTATAATTAATTTTCCCTAACATCACATACCCTGATACCTGCTTTGTTAGAAACATAACTTTGCTATTAGTTTAATATGAGGTGTTTATTGTAATTGTTTTTGGCATACTCTTCATTCATTCCAACACTACTGATCAACAGGTTAGTAA
Source organism: Nomascus leucogenys (assembly GCF_006542625.1). Classification (NCBI taxonomy): domain Eukaryota; kingdom Metazoa; phylum Chordata; class Mammalia; order Primates; family Hylobatidae; genus Nomascus; species Nomascus leucogenys. The sequence goes on along the minus strand of NC_044393.1, from coordinate 84,636,958 downwards.
GAGCACAGTGTTGTGTACTATGGTCTACTACAGTGGGATTTGTATTGGCTGCTCTCAATCTCACCATTAAATTATTTCCTGAAAAATAAGTGCTGAGTGATACTTTGTACCTAAAAAGTTCTACAAAGCTAATCAAAAGATATCAGGAGTTTCTAGATCATAATGCCTACCAATCACGGAACGTTTACCATGTTCTAGGTACAACACTAGCAGCCTCACATACATGAAACCTCACTTAATTCTGACAAAACCCTTTGAGGTTGAATCCTCTTATTTCTTAGATGAAGCAATTGAGGCTCGGAAGTTAAGTAAGTTGTTTAAAGTCATATAGCTGTTAAAATGGTCAAGCTAGAGTTCAAACCAGGTCTCTGTAAGCAACCCTGAAAATCATAATCTTATTAACATACCAGGCTTTCCTTTGTACGTACTTACTTACATTTATTTATTTATTTATTTATTTATTTACTGGAGACAAGGTCTTGCTTCACTCTTTCATTCATTTATTGGAGACAAGGTCTTGCTCTGTTGCCCAGGCTGGAGTGCAGTGGTGCAATCACAGCTCACTGCAGTCTCAATCTCCCAGGCTCAGGTGATTCTCCCACCTCAGCCTCCCAGGTAGCTGTGACTACAGATGCATGCCACCACAGTATGCCAATTTTTTTTTTTTTTTTAAGAGACGGGATCTCACTATGTTGCCCAGGCTGGTGCCAAACTCCTGGGCTCAAGCAATCCCCCTGTCTCAGCCTCCCAAAATGCTGGGATTACAGGTGTGTACCATCACATCCAGCCTTTTTACTTTAATAAAGAAAAATAAAAGAATATGAGAATAGAATCTTACCTGGTCTAAATCATGTTGGCTCACTATAGCCAGCCCACTTCTGAAATCTAGATTGGTTTCTGAGGCGAAGGAATCTAGAGATAAAAAAAACGGAGTCATACCAGCTGTGCAAGTACACATCTACCACACCGTGCAGGAACCTGATGACAATGAACAATAACAATAGCACCATGAAAAACACGGCTCAAGATTGGGAACTCAATTTTCAACTTTTAGCAAATGGAAGCCCCTAGAAAGCATTTCACTGGTCCAGACCAGGGTTCTCAGCTTTTCTCTATTTCTTTCCACCTAAGGGATCCAATATATGGCCATCAGTCACAGAGGCCCACTCCAGCAATAAGAATCAGCATAATAGCAGACCTACTCCATTCTTCTAGAGCTGGGTCAGCCCCTAACAGCAGCAGGAAGCTAAGGAACAGCTGATGAGCAGGCTCTAGAATATTCTTATGCTCAGCACAATGTCCCGTGAACAGAAAGTAAAATGCAAGAAATAGCTACGTCTAGTGACTAAGCAGCTCTTGATTCACCCAATTCACTCTAAGTAATCTGGAAACAAAAATAAAAAAAACTGTTACTAGCTTTTCAAGGCACAAATAGGTATTTATGGTTCATTAATTTTTAGCAGAAAGTTTACCTTGCAGTCTTCTGCTTTTAAACAAGGTTCTCGAGGCAAATAAGGAATCTTGAGAATCCGTGGGCATGCAATGTAACAAGTAGTACTCCAGATGGCGCCAAAGAATAAATAGGCAGGTCTCTATGATAACTATACCAGAGCTCAGATTAAAGGAACATAATCTCATCAAATATTTTTTACAAACCAGTTTTGGAGGAGGAGAAAAAAGGACAGACTGCACTCACTTAATGAGGTACCCACAGCCTCAGTCTAACACACAGGGTCTCACTGAAGGCTCCCCAAGAGGAAGCAGCAAGGTGTGCTGAGGAAAGAGGTGGGGACCCTGGGGTCCTGTGCAAGCAGTCTCATGTCCCTACCTTCTTCCCTGACAGAAAGTGCCCATGTATATTATCAGTATTACCAGCTACTCTAAAACATAAGAACAAAAACTACGATTTGGAAATACATTAGGCATTTACTGGGAAAAAATTAAGTTTATCTCCTTCCACCTGGTTTTGGTGCCCAAATAATATGAGAATAAGTGAACATTCAAGGTCATCATTCAAGTGCATGATTTCATAAAGGATACAAGAACAAAGGGAAAGCAGTTTAGCTCGATTGTTGATCACCTTCACCAAGCGCCGTCTTGCTAGAACATATTTCTGGGCAGTGGAGATTTTATCAACACCAGCAGGCATCACAGACTGACACAACTAGAAGAAACAAATGTGGTATTAGAATGACATCAACTGGAACAAAATTTTTAATGAAAAACTACTATCAGCAGGTCACCATGGTAAATACTATGAAGAACACTCAAATTTAAACATCCTTGCAGATAAGAGTTTTTATCTAAGAAGCTAGCAATTTTTAAAAATTACAGCCAAAGAAGCAAATTCACAAATGAACATTTATCTGCTGCCTTTTGATAGTCTGTCCCTGAAACATAGTCAGGGTTGCTGATCAAACCCTGAATTTCCTGTCACATTAAAACAAACCAAGACAAAACGATAGGTTTTTCAAGCAGTAGCTATAACAATCCCATGGAGAGTTTCTAACAGTTGTCAGGTGTCTTCTGCAAAAAATACAAGGTAGACACCTAGAGCATAACTACAATATGATCATCAACCAAAGCTCCCATGACCACTTGTCAATGTGGCACACACGCGAGCACAGTTGTTCCAGCTAATGTTCTGATGCTGGGTTCCAAGGAAGGCGTACTGAAGTGAGGGTGATGGAAGGCCACACGCTTCATGACGATGATGCAATTCCTCTTGCAAGTACAAGCATCACTGATTAGCTACACATTAGAGGAAGTACTGCCAGGCATAAACCCAAAATTTCAGGGGTTACCTAAACCCAGTCATTGACTCCTGCCTCACCCTGTTCCTGCCAGCTACATGCCTTTGGGTAAGTTATGCAAGTCGTCTGTGCCTCAGTTTCCTCACATGAGAAATGACAACAGAAACAGTATCTGCCCAGGTGTTAGATAGAACATGTAGTTCAGGGCCTGGCATGTTGTAGACACTCAATAAATGTCCCCTGAGGTTACTAGAAAAGTGGTAAGAGGGAGTAGGCACGAACTACTCATAAGAGTAACACGGAAGTTTTTAGAAAGCTTGGTGCAAACCAGGAATGCAAAAGTGGCTCAACATCCAGGCTGCCACAGGACACCAGGAAGCTTCAGCACTGCCTTAGGAACTGGCCAAGAGATGCCTTACATTCAGCTGTGCCAAATGGAAAAGGCAGCAAGCTACTTAGTAGCAATCCTGGTAATTCAGCATCTTTAGTTATTAATACAGTAAGTAGAGGGAATGATTCTGGGTCACTGAGGGAAGGCAGTCAAGTCTCATATGCTATCCCATTTCTTTGAAAAATTTGCTAAACAGATATTGAAGATGCTGAAGGCACAGAGACATTTACCCAAGTTCTATTAAAAAAAAAAAAAAAAAATCTGCAACAGAAGGCTTTCTCAGCACAGATTTTAGAGTATAAATGACCCAAAACTCTTCATTCAAAGGCCAGCTGCCTATCTATTTTCTTGAACAGGTGCTACACTTCACTGTTTTTCAGTCAAGAGTTTCTATGCTTATAAGGCTGGTGCTACGGCGAAAGAGTCTTCTTCAAATCACACAGAAGAATCATTCCAACTCCTTCAGTCATACTGCATACGTTGTCTTTACTCAGTCTGAGACCAGTACCCTGGCCTAGTAACAGCAATGATTTCTCAAGTCCCCCCAGCTCATTATAAGATTCGTACCTCTTTTATCTCATCTGGGGGAAGCTGCTCTACATTTTGTAGCTTGCTGACACTCTGTCGATGACTGTCGTAATAGCTGAAGAAATCATTAGCACTCTGTTTCAGCAGGTAGATGATAATGCCTAAACCAGGCAGGCGCCAGTATGGAACCACTGGAGCTTGGGTATCTAATAGAGGTGATGACATAAAACAATGTTCCACTTATTATAAGCATTTCATATGAATTTCAAATGACCTGTTTTAAAACAAGGGATGCCCCAGAATTTAAGGACATGTAACCTGTCATTAAAACCAACCCAAGATTACTTTTCGATGTCATTGATAATTTAAAGAACAAATGGTTAGGAGCCACTGTAATCAGGTACATACATACGGCTGGAAATCCTGCGAGAATAAAGAAATCTGACTGATGCACATTGGCAGAGCCTACCCTTTATTAGGCAAAGAGTTCTTTGAGAACTCTATCAAAATATAAACCTTACACACACACACACACACACACACACACACACACACACACCCCTCCACATCAAAAACAATATACACAATTGTGGGGTTTCTTAACACCAAGTGACTAATTCCTGCTTTGCCTGATGGCTCTAGTTGTATGGATTCATTTCTGGTTTCACCTTTCTGGTTACTAAATTGCCAGCTCAAAATCATTCTTTCAAAGAGACAAGAATAGTAACTGAAATATTCACAAAATATAAATGGATTTAAACTTTAAAAAATCTTTTACCACAACAGCTACATTACGGTAGTAAAACAAAATGATCTGCCTTTTACCTGGCTACTGACTAATGAAGATGCAAAGGAACAGTCGGATGTCATAAAAGCTGTTTGCAGAGGGAAAACTAGAAAGCAGTAACAGTATTATCCTAGGACAGGCACGGTGGCTCACACCTGTAATCTCAACAATTTGGAAGGCTGAGGAGAGAGAACGGCTTGAGGCCAGGAGTTTAAGACCAGCCTGGGCAACAGAGACCCCGTCCCTACAGAAAAGAAAAAAAAATCATCCTAGAGATAGTCTGTGTAGTGCAACTGGAGCAATCTCCTCTAGTGACTAAGGGATTTCGTGGAAACACTGTGGCAATTTCTTTCTTTCTTTCTTTCTTTTTTTTTTTTTTGAGATGGAGTCTTACTCTGTCATCCAGCCTGGAGTGCAGTGGTTTGATCTTGGCTCACTGCAACTGCCGCCTCCTGGTTTCAAGTGATTCTCCTGCCTCAGCCTCCCGAGTAGCTGGGATTACAGGCGCACGCCACCACACCGGTTATTTTTTGTATTTTTAGTAGAGATGGAGTTTCACCATGATGGCCAGGCTGGTCTCGAACTCCTGACCTCAGGTGATCCGCCCACCTTGGCCTCCCAAAGTGCTGGGATTACAGGCGTGAGCCACCACGCCTGGCCCAACACTGTGGCAATTTCAAGTTCAATTTGGAGATAATCTTTGTTTAATGACCCAAACTGCCATGAATACTGAAGGAGAGATCTGCATTTGCTTTTTCTTCACTATCAACTCCCTTAACTTTGCTCTAAAGTCTGACTCATAGATCGTTTTCTTTCTTTCTTTTTTTTTTTTTTGAGACAGGGTCTCACTTCTTTGTCACCCAGGCTGGAGTGCAGTGGCACAAACAGGGATCACACTGCAGCCTCGACCTCCTGGGCTCAGGTGATCCTCCCACCTCAGCCTCCCAAGTAGCTAGGATTACAGGTGCCCGCCACCACACCCAGCTAATTTTTTGTATTTTTTTGTAGAGATGGGGTTTGCCATATTGCCCAGGCTGGTCTCTACCTTCTGGGCTCAGGCAATGCACTGCCTTGGGCTCCCAAAGTGCTGGGATTACAGGTGTGAGCCACCACACCTGGCCAATCCCATAGATCTTTATACAGAGAGGAAGAGACCGAAGAGTCCTTTGTCTGTGGATGCTGCCACCAACTAAGACATCCTAGACAAATTCGATTTGCCAGGTATCCTCTTCTAGTCTACAGCAAAGATGTGACAGTTTTCACAATACACTGTTATAGAGAGCCTTCTCCTAGTGAAATTAGGTATCCTGGTCCCCAGATAACATTTGTGTGATCTCTACCCTGGTAGGAAGATACCCACAAAGAGGATTATTGAATGCTTGGAAGACTCCAAAGCATTTCAGGAGTTCTCACCATACTAACTTGCCCAAGTCTAGAAAATATTTGCACATTCAGAGGCTATCAGGTTTGCATAAAACAGCCGGGCGCAGTTGCTCGCGCCTGTAATCCCAGCACTTTGGGAGGCCAAGGCAGGTGGATCACTTGAGGTCAGGTGTTTGAGACCAGCTTGACCAACATGGTGAAACTCCATCTGTACTAAAAATACAAACATTAGCCAGGCATGGAATGCGTGCCTGTGGTCCCAGTTTCTTGGGAGGTTGAGGCATGAGAATTGCTTGAGCCCAGGAGGTGGAGGTTGCAATCAGTCAAGATCGCGCCACAGAACTCAGCCTGGGCGACAGAATGAGACTCTGTCTCTAAAATAAAATAAAATAAAATAAATTCATCAGAAGAGAGCTTGTCATTGCTTCCATTTTACAGATAAGAGAACTAAGGCACAAAGAGGGTGATTAACTTTTCTAAAATCACACCAATAAGTTATTTGTAGAATCAGGATTCAAATCCAGGCAGTTTGTCATTAGTCGATGTTCTTAACTACCAGGTTAAACTGCTTCTCTATAATTATCCTCAAACCTACCACATACCTACTCACCTAGAATTGGAAGAGAAAAATATGGTTGTTGACTCTAAAAAAAGTCTAAGAAAAAATGGAAAAATAACAATTTCTAAGACTCAATGGGCCACACATGGTGGCTCACACCTGTAATCCCAGCACTTTGGGAGGCCGAGGTGGGCAGATCGCCTGAGGTCAGGAGTTCGAGAACAGCCTGGCCAACACGGTGAAACTCCATCTCTACTAAAAATACGAAAAATGAGCCGGGCGTGGTGGTGGGTGCCTGCAGTCCCAGCTACTCGGGAGGCTGAGGCAGGAGAATGGCGTGAACCCAGGAGGCGGAGCTTGCTGTGAGCCAAGATGGAAATCCGCCACCACACTCCAGCCTAGGCAACACAGCAAGACTCCGTTTCAAAAAGAAATAAAAATAAAAAAAAAAATTAGCCAGGCATGGTGGCAGGCACCTATACTCCCAGCTACTCGAGAAGCTGAAGCAAGAGAACAGCTTGAACCCGGGAGGCAAAGGTTGCAGTGAGCCAAGATCGCGCCATTGTACTCCAGCCTGGGGGACAAGAGTGAGACTTCGTCTCAAAAAAAAAAAAACAGACTCAATGAGTCTGCCTTCAAGTATTAAAGATCAAAGAATGATAGGATATGGAAAAGATTAGCTCAAAACGAGAAGCAACTAAATAAAATTTTAATAATGACCAATGACACATTATTAGCACATGATTAACACTAAAGAATACAAAATTATATTTTTGTTTGAAAAATCTTATGTTCAGGTTAAATTTGTGTTACAAGGTTAGTTTCAAGGGGGAAGAAAGGAGCCCTTTTGAGGCAGAGTTAGAGGTCTTCATCAAGCCATAGTCCTACGGAGATTAATAAACAGATTGATGTTCATTTTCAAACTGCCAGATGGAAAGGGGATAAACCAGGTTATAAGTCACTGCTGGGTGACAGGTCTTTGGATAGGATTCTCAATCATTCCATGCCCTTCCAAAGTGAAATGATCTCTTTTTTCACACTGGTTGAGCCACTTGGACTAGAAGGATAACTTTCCCCTCATGCCAGTGAAGACATCCAGATATTGCAATCCCCCCATGGTGGCCCCTTTTTATCCTATCTTCCTGGCAGCAAACTTTTTTTTTGTTAGAGGCATGATCTTGGCTCACTGCAGCCTTGAACTTCTGGGCTCATGTGATCCCCCTGCCATAGTCTCCTGAGTAACTGGGATTACAGGCTCAGCCATCATGCCTGGCTCCAAATTTCTGAATATAGGAGAAAACAAGAACTATATAAAATTAACTTGTTTAAGCCAAAGGAACTACTTTACATGTCCAGTCTAATTTAACTATTTTATTCTATAAAATAGAGCTACAAATCTTTGTAGCTACTTCCCAGTTTCTTTAAGACATCCTGTCACCTAAGACTACTCGCTTTCAATCACTGAAAGATACCTTTAAATAAAGGTTATTTTATTAGCTATTAAGGACTTAGTTTGTCTCAATATGACAAACTAAGATTCTACCAGTCAGTACTCTTATCCCCCATCCATGGCATAAAACGAAAAAGCCTAGACATAATACAAACAGAAGCAGACACTGGTAGGAGAAGGCCAAACTTTTGTGACAAAAATCAGAACAGTAGATGTCTGGGACGGGGTGGAAGGAAACAGTCAAATGCAATCAAAGGCAAGAAGAAATCTTTAAGGAACAGGGAATTGTCCTGTATTTTGGTTGTGGTGATGGTTACCCAACTTCATATAATTACCAAAAAGCATTCAAACTGTATACCTAAAATGGGTGAATTTTGTTGTACATAAATTACAACAACAACAAATTTAATACTACTAGCTAGGACATTTTATAATAGAATTTGTCTAGCCAAGTTCTTAGCATAATTTATATAGGATAAGGTTGAATGTTGCTAAACTATTTTTTTTTCTTTTACTTGAAGTTCTGGGATACATGTACAGAACGTGTACGTTTGTTACATAGGTATACATGTGCCATGGTGGTTTGCTGCACCTATCAACCTGTCATCTAGGTTTTAAGCCAAACATGCATTAGGTATTTGTCCTGACGCTCTCCCTCCCCTTGCCCCCTATCCCCTGACAGGCACTGCTGTGATGTTCCCCTCCCTGTGTCCATGTGTTCTCATTGTTCAACTTCCACTTATGAGTGAGAACATGTGGTGTTTGGTTTTCTGTTCCTGTGTTAGTTTGCTGAGAATGATGGCTTCCAGCCTCATCCATGTCCCTGCAAAGGACATGAACTCATTCTTGTTTATGGCTGCATAGTATTCCATGGTGTGTATGTGCCACAAAAAAATTTCTTTATCCAGTCTATCACTGATGGACATTTGGGTTGGTTCCAAGTCTTTGCTATTGTAAATAGTGCTGCAATAAACATGTATGCATGTGTTTTTATAGTAGAATGATTTATAATCCTTTGAGTTAAACTAATATATATATATATTTTTTTTTTTTGAGACAAAGTCTCACTCTGTAGCCCAGGCTGTAGTGCAGTGGTGTGATCTCAGCTCACCGCAACCTCCACCTCCTGGGTTCAAGCGATTCTCCTGCCTCAGCCTCCAGAGTACCTGGGATTACAGGCGCACACCACTGCACCCGGCTAATTTGTTGTATTTTTAGTAGAGATGGGATTTCACCATGTTGGCCAGGCTGGTCTTGAACTCCTGCCCTCAGTTAATCTGCCTGCCTTGGCCTCCCAAAGTGCTAGGATTACAGGTGTAAGCAACTGCATACCCGGCCACTAATATATTTTTCATAATGTCATTTTATACTATTATTCTACTAAACACATATTTTTTGTGATTAAGTAATTTTCAGGGACAGTAAGATCTTGAAGAAGATGAAAATGTGACAAAATTTTTCTCACAGATCTCAAACAAAGACTTCCTGAAATCACCAACGGTCAATTCCATTATCCCCACCAAGATACTAATGGGCTTTTTCTTCTGAGTGTTCCACAGGATAACAGCTTTACCCATTATCCTGCCCCATATTCAAACATTCCCTGCTGAGTCATTAAAGAATCACAGGGTAAGCTGGCCTAATTAGTATCTAAATTGTATTTCGTTATGTTATAGAAATTTGGAGCTATAATAAAAAACCCAGTTTAGACACTGAATTCAACTTAACATGATTTAACATACAAAACTGTTTGTTTTATTTTCATCTTTTTCACCCAGCCATCTTACTCCCCAATTTAGATCCTTTGAGCCCTCAAGTGCTATTCAAAACATGGTTCCTCTGGATTTACTCTCAGTAAATCTTGAATTTCTCTATTCTCTCCAGTCTTGTACATAGGTCTAATAATAATACCTCCTGCTCAACTTTAAAACTTATTTAAAATGTTTCCCACTAATGGCACTTAAAGAAAATACTGCATCTTACTGGAGCCAAGCTGGAGAGCTATGTCATAACCATAGCAACTTAGTTCCTTCAATACAGAATGAAAAACTAAGCTCACCTTGCCGCGGTCCATCTCTATTAACTGTTTCTGAAAGGCTAGGAGTGAAGAGACACACAGCATGCTGGAAGGTAGGGGAACTTTGTAACATGAGAGACTGGCAATATTCCATTACATTGGCACAAATCTATAATCAAAAAACAGCAGTAACAAAAATGTTAGACCCTTAAGTATCTTAATTAGCATGAAAATCGAGATTTGAAGAAGAAAAGGTTATAAATCAATTTGTAAAATGACTCGCATCTGTTTTTTTTTTTAAGATGGAGTCTCCCTCTGTTGCCCAGGCTGGAGTGCAGTGGCATGATCTTGGCTCTCTACAACCTCTGCCTCTTGGGTTCAAGCAATTCTCCTGCCTCAGCCACCCCAAGTAGCTGGGACCACAGGCGCGTGCCACCACGCCCAGCTAAATTTTTTTTGTATTTTTAGTACACACAAGGTTTCACCATGTTGGCCAGGATGGTCTTCAACTCTTGACCTCGGGTGATCCACCTGCCTTGGCCTCCCAAAGTGCTGGGATTATAGGCGTGAGCCACCACACCAGGCCCATATCTGTTATTTTTATCAATGTTTTCCAAAAACATAAAAACCTTAGAGAAGTCACGTGGTTCTTGCCCCTCTTACCTGCTGCATAGCCAGTTCAATCTCATCTTTCTTGCTTACTTTATCTCCCTCCACATTATCGTCTTGAAATTTAAACTGACGCAGTCTGTCAGAGCCACCAAAGCGACTTAGTAGTCCTAAGCACTGGCGCTAAGAAAGAAAAAGATATCTTGTTAAATGTATTTAAAATTAGTAACCTCTCTTTCTTGAGGGAAAGAAAAAAGAAAAATTCAGTGGAGAGTGGAATCATTCCTTAAGGCATCTAATATCTTACTTAAAATGGAGCCAACTAAAAGTAGCATTATTAAAATTCAGCTTTTTGCAAAGGTATTTGGTAGCTAACAGATGAAAAGGGTACCACTTTTTTAAAGCAATAAATCCCAGTATCATCTAAATGTTTGCCGAATAACTTTCTGCATTATATCAAAGTAGGTATTAATTCTTTAGAAGACACTCATTAAATGAAAAACAAGTTTATAAACAAAAGAGAAGCAAAATGAGAGGGCAGTCACAAGATGGACACGTCTGTGATAATTTTGTCTACCAAGGCACAAATCTAAAAGCTGTTACTCCTGTGGTTGCTCCCAGGGACTTCATAAAGGGGTTACAAACACACAGATCACCTTGGAAGATAAATGCAAATGTCCCCAGCTTCAAATGTTAATACTTCTCACCTGAGAATACAGTATTTCCCATGGTTCTCAAAGAGAAAGGACAAGATTTCAATATTGGCAGTATATCTAGAAGGTTAGCCAATGGCTTTCAAATTAGAGACATGGGTTCCAATAACAGGTACAAGTTTTTGCTCTGTGACCTGGAATAAGTTACTTAATTTCTCACGCCTGTATGTTCACATTTCTAAAGTGGTAATAACAATTCCTATCTTATAAGATGGCTGTCAGGATTCCCTGAGACATGGTATTATATTTAAAGTGCTTAGCACAATGTTCTGCACATAATAAATGTATTTTAAGTGAAACATGTATTTTAAAAATTGGTAATACCATATACAGATTTAGATATATAGAGAGCTATACACATACATAATATACAATGTCTTATTATTTTATTTATTTATTTTTGAGACAGTCTCTCGCTCTGTTGCCCAGGCTGAAGTGCAATGGTCTGATCTCAGCTCACTGCAACCTCTGCCTCCTATGTTCAAGCAATTCTTGTGCCTCAGCCCCCCAGGTAGCTGGGACTACAGGCGTGCACCACCACACATGGCTAATTTTTGTATTTTTAATAGAGATGGAGTTTAGCCATGTTCCCCAGGCTGGTCTCAAACTCCTGGCCTCAAGCGATCCACCCACCTCGGCCTCCCAAAATGCTGGGATTACAAGAGCGAGCCATCCCACCTGGCCACTGTAAGTTTGGATAACGCAAAACATATTAATGAGACTATAATATAAACTTATTTTGCCAAAATAATTATATCTATGTTTAACATTTATAAATGTGTGTTTGCTGCTTCTCTTACAGATAAAATAGATGTACTCAAACATTTCTGAAGCTCACCTTATGAAAGATCCATCAAAAAGGTGTCTTCCTCCATACCAATGAAAGATGACTTAAAAAACCCAAAGTATTTGGGTTTTGTTGGTGAGAGTACAATCTTTACTGGAATGCTGTTTGACAATTATGATGTCAAAATGCTGTACTATGTGTATACCCTCGGTCCCAGTGATACCATGTGTTATTTAATCCAGAGTAAAATATGTACACAAAAATGCTAATAGTGGCATTTTTCTTTTGAAATCTTGAAAAACAGTGCGTGAAAAAAGGACTAGTTAAGAAAACTGTTCTATCAATATAAACGCTAGTACATAAATACAATTACTCTGCAGTCAATAAAAAGTAAAAATGCTCAGACCACACCAGGCCAAGAGGCTCCCAGAAAGACTGATAAAATATCTAATTGACAAACTAATATGTTAGAACATATTGAGAGGAGATTACAGAGCTTGTAAAGAATCTGGGGATAAATCAGTAATAAGTACATAAAAACCAAGCAAATAAAAAAGAAAACTCTAGGGCAAACAGTCTGCTTGTGGCTTATTCACAAATGACATTTACACAGTCATAATAATGTAACACTAAATATTAATGTAACCAAAGCTATGATGTAATTATATTGAGTTTCAGGGGGTGTTATGGGAAATGTATACATTGTATGATGGAAGAAAAGGAGTAAAAACATCTAAATTCTCATCTCCTCCCCATCCCCCAACAATGGAAAGTCAACAGATGATTACTAAAATTAGAAAATCAAGAAGCAGCAATATAAGCATATTATTTAGAAAAACCAAAGAACCAAAACAGTTGAAAGGGGTTTCCCAAATCTAGGGGGCACAATGGGGAAGATGGTATATTTTGTAACATGTCTTATAACTGCTATTTAAAGAAATAAGAATCAGTTACCTGGAATCTTCCAATATGTCCCTGTAGCTCCATTAGAGACCCTTCATTTACATCAACGTCGAGTTCACTTAATATCCCTGTAAAATGTAGAATGCTTTAAAACATATTATTATATAAACAAAAACATTAAAAACTAGGAAGAGAGGTTCCAATATTTCTAATATTCTTTATGTGCATGAACAGATATTCTTGCCATAAAAAAGTTTTGAGAACTATGATTTTACAAAGACTGTAAGTACCTGTTATATATTAATAACGGCACCGGTATATGTGCATTCAAAGCCAATCTAAAATGCAGAGTGAAATGATCTTAAAAGGCATTTTTAGTTTTCAAGAAAAATCTAATTTTTTTATAATGATAAAAGTAATTTTCTAAATTACTTTCTCATAAAGGAGTTTTTAGAATATGAAACAGTAAGAATAAAATGCATTTCTTTTTAACACCTCTAAATATACATAATTTGCTTTTTCTTTTCCCCTAGGCAAAGTACAATTTTCAAAGAAAACAAAAACATTTCCATTCAACTTCTTAGTTTGGACCCGTTACAAAATTCCTAAATCGAAATGACCCACCTCTAATAGTGCCATAGCCTCTCCTGATTTCTAATGAGCCTGCAAGTGACCGTAACATGTCATTCTCCCCATTAGTTTGTTTCCTTGTTCCATCACTAATCATGCTGAGGAATACCCACGTAAACCTATCCTAGCCACTCAAACTTCCTATGTGTTTTCAGATTCCTTTAATTCACTTCGTACTCACTTCCAAGCATAGACTCCGTAGTACATAACCAAGAACCTGATCCTTCTCTCCTCATGACAGGTCATCCTCTTTTTAGATTAGCTCAGCCCTCAACACAAACTGACAGAAAATCCTATCATCTGGTACATGCGGTCTCGTTATACCTCCACCTGTGCCTCACCGGTTCCCGAGAGCCTATCCTGTCCCACCTTCAACTCCTCTGAGAGTCTCCTCCCAGAATCGCTTTCTCTTCTAACATACTAAAATCTACCCTGCCACAGAAGAGTTTTCCTATTTGAAAATAGGCTAAAGTCTTTCTTGTACTCCAAAACAAAACAAAACAAAACAAAACAAAACCAAGCAAAAACTTGGTTAGTATCAACTTTTGGAAAGTTTTTCTTCAGTTGCTGCTTGTATTCATAATTTTTATGCCCTCCTTTCCCATCTGAACTCCTTGAAACCTTGATTTTGCACCTAACACTATCATGAAACTAAGACTTTTTCCTCTTTGTCCTCAAACTTGCTGAACTCTGCACCAGGTATTGCTGTTCCAAAGTTCACTTTCCCCTGCATGTCAACTGCTGCCTCAATTTAAAAGGACTTCCAATTCTCAGGTTCTGTAAGATCTTTCTGCTAAATGTCATCTAACTATTCTATGTATATCAATCACTCTCAACTCTAAAATACTTTTCAGAATATCTGTGAGCCAGCTGGGCATGGTGGTTCACATCTGCATTTTGGGAGGCTGAGGTGGGAGGATTGCTTGAGTCCAGGAGTTTGAAACCGGCATGGACAACATAGTGAGGCCTCGTCTTTATTTGAAAAAACAAAATTAAAAAATATATACATCTGTGAGTAACAGAAACAAAATAAATCTGCTGATAAGATTTGTGGAGGTACAACATACATGGTAGTGGGCTAGGCAGCATGGGGGATACAAAGTTACAAACAGAACTGCAATCTAATGGGAGCATTTAAGACAAACGTGCATAAATTATAGCAAATTATAGGATAATACAGGGCTGAACTGTACACAACAGGGTTGATAGGAGTATAACTTGTTTAAAAGTGTTTTCAAAAGTTTGGGAGGATATTTGGTATTATTTTTAACAAAAACGTTAAGCACATATATTTCCGATAAAGTACTGCCAGGAATTTATCAAGTCTTATCAGTTCAAATGGACAAAAATGGGGCTAGGTTCAGTGGCTCACGCCTGTAATCCCAACACTTTGGAAAGCTGAGGCGGGAGGATTGCTTGAGGCCAGGAGTTCAAGACCAGCCTGGGCAACATAGTGAGACCTTGTCTCAACAACAACAAAAAATTAAAAATTAAAAAAGTAATAAAAATAAAAACAAATGTACAAAGATGTTTATGAATGCATATGTAAATATATAGCTAGAGATAAACAGATAAGTACACACACACATATACACACAAAGTTATTAAATGCCATACTGTTTAAAATTTTAAGAAGCTTGGAAACAGTCAACATGTCATAGAATCTGATTAAAAAACAAAGGACTGGTTAGGCGTGGTGGTGTGTGCTGTATTCTCAGCTACTTGGGAGACTGAGGCAGGAGGATCATTTGAGCTCAGGAGTTCCAGCTATGATCATGCCACTGCACTCCAGCCTGGGTGACAGAGTAAGACCCAGTCTCTAAAACAAACAAATAGGCCAGGCGTGGTGGCTCATGCCTGTAATCCCAGCACTTTGGGAGACTGAGGTGGGAGGAATGCTTGAGGCCAAGAGTTCGAGAATACCTAGGCAACATAGCAAGACCCTGTCTCTACAAAAAATAAAAAATTAGCTTGGTGTGACAGCATGTGCCTGTAGTCCTGCTTACTTGAGAAGCTGAGGTGGGAGGATCACTTGAGCCAGGTAGGTCGAGGCTGCAGTGAGCCACGATTGCAGCTTTGCACTCCAGCCTGGGTGACAAGAGTGAGACCCTGTCCCCCCAAAAATAAAAAAAACAAACAAATAAATAAAACAAGGGTCTGGTTAACTATCTCACAACTGGAAAACCAGGCAGTCAATTAAAAAGAATGGGCAGGAGCTATATGTGTTGATGAGAAAAAATCTCATGGAGACCCTGAAATTTACAGAAGTACATTGAGAGTTATTAGTTAAGTCCTGGAAAAAATCAAAGGAAAAACCATTAGCAGTTCCACCCCACAACACTACAGGACCTTAGTAGAGGCAAGAAGGGTGGCCTGACTTGGTATCATCTTAGGACACTGGAATGAACTGGTGAACGAAGCACACCACAGGCTGAGTGGAATAGACCCTGGGATCTCCTTGGAAGAAGCACAGGCTCCAAGTAACTCAGCCAGCACTGTACTCAGCCCTGGCCAACTCTGAACTTCACTCAACCCAGAGGGCTCAGCCACCGAGACAGCCCAGACAAGAAAAATATTGGGGATTATAGGGTGGATTCAGAGGTTGCCTCAGACATCTCCAAAGCAACATAAAAATGGAGGTAGCGTAGCCTAGTAGTTACATATATAGATTCAAAAGACGTACTGCCTGGGAAACTCTATACTATGCAGTTTTATCTGTGTGACTTTGGACAAGTTAACCTCCTTGTGCCTCAGCCTCCTCAGCTGTAAAATGTGGATAATGACAGTTCTACCTCATAAGACTGCTGTGTCTTCCAATCAATTAACACGTCAAGTATTTAAAACAGTACCTGGCACATACATGCTTAATAAATGCCAGCTACTATCATTTATATTACATATTCTAAGCAAAAGAAAATCATAATCGGCCGTCCTGTCATTAAAGAACAAAGACAACCTTCAGACATTCTTTTTTTTTTTTTTTTGAGACGGAGTCTCGCTCTGTCGCCCAGGCTGGAGTGCAGTGGCGCAATCTCGGCTCACTGCAAGCTCCGCCTCCCGGGTTCACGCCATTCTCCTGCCTCAGCCTCTCCGAGTAGCTGGGACTACAGGCTCCCGCCACCACACCCGGCTAATTTTTTTGTATTTTTTAGTAGAGACGGGGTTTCACTGTGGTCTCGATCTCCTGACCTCGTGATCCGCCCGCCTCGGTTAAACATTAGAGAATTTCAGGAATATGAGACAGCATGCTTTTTCTTGAGGGAAGGAACCTCAGTACAAATTAAAAATACCAACAGATAAATCAAAAGAAAGAACTGGTGAATGGTGACGCCATGGTGGGGAACACAATTGGTGTTTTGCAGTGAATCCATGTAAATATACAACTAAAACTAAGAAGCTGAGGATATTTTGGTTGCATACAGATGTAAATGTTAGAAAACCTGACAAGGTTAAAATGATATAAGCAAACATCATCTGAGGGTGGAAGAGGAAGTGTAAAAGAAGCCATCATTTCATCTTTCCCATCAGGGAGTTAACTGATTCAAAATTTACATGTAGTAAAGAAATTATAAGGGGGGAAAGTAACCAAAGTATCTTAATAATGTTTCATAATGTTTTTCCTTACTGGCAGTGATCTTTTAAAAGGTTACATACTCTAGTAGTAAAGAAACGTTTGTCTGGAATTTGTTAATTCCTTTCGTTTCTCTTCAATTAGATTTTTGTCTGTGTTCATGTAAAATTCACATGTACACCTATGTAACAAACCTGAAAGTTGTGCACATGTACCCTAGAGCTTAAAGTGTAATAAAAAATAAATAAATTTATGTAAAATTAAATATTTGTTTAAAACAGCATGTAAAAGGTCATCCTATTCTCATTAGTTGCCTCTGTATGTCTCTGTTGCTTTCTTTCTCTCTCTCCGCCTCCCTCTCTCATATGTACGTACATATAAAGCAATGTTTGAAAATTTATCAAATGTCAATATTTGGTAATTTCTAGGTGGTGAGATTTTGAGTGTTAGTTACCTCCTTTTGAATATTTTTATAATGAGCCTATATCTTAAAAACAAACAAACAAAAAAAACAGAGACGGAATCTTGTTCTGTTGCCCAGACTGGAGTGCAGTGGCATAATCTTGGCTCACTGCAGTCTCAACCTTCCCAACTCAAGTAATCCTCCTACCTCAACCTCCCAAGTAGCCAGGACCACAGGTGAATGCCCCAACACCCAGCTAATTTTTTAAATTTTTTTGTAGAGACAGGGTGTCTCTATGTTGCCCAGGCTGGTCTTGAACCCTTGGCCTCAAGCAATCCTCCTGCCTCAGCCTTCCAAAGTTATGAGATCACAGACATGAGCCACCACACCCAGCCAAGCATGTATCATTTTATAAACATAAACTTATTACATAAATAAAGGCTCTGTTAGCAGTACCAATTTCAAGTAAGTCATATATAGCTGCAAAGTAACAAAAAAACTCATTCTATTAATTTGTCAGTCTTTAAAGAATTATTAAAAATCCTTTCAACATAATCAACTCACCAGGAAGTGCTGCTTTACTTATAATTCCTGTCAGCAGAGCCAATTCCTGCAAAGACCCAGCACTAACATCCTGACAGCGCAGAATTGCTTGTATGGTATCAGAATGTGAAATAAGAAACTGCAATACCTAAGCCATTGAAAAGGAAGAGGAATAGAAAAAACAGAGGTAGAAGCAGAAAATTATATATAAATGCATAATTCATTTTATAAATAATGTTGAAGGAAGTAACCTTCAACATTACAATAATACTCAATAATACAATACTCAACCTCACAATAAGTGAGGATGAGTAACAGATAAGCAATTGTTTTCTGCACTTACACATTTATTTCTTCAGGAAGTAAACATTTAAAATTCACAAGACTAAAGGATTATTTTAAAGCTTATAAGTTAATACATTTGGAGACTACTGTAGAAGAATATAACTCAGAACTACTGTATGAAAACTATTATCTGACCCCTATTTTCTTTATTGTTTGGCCAAATGAACTAGAGTAAGAATTTAATATAAGTGGGTATAAAAATGACTAGTGAATTCAAGAAGCTGTTCTATGAAAGGGTAACTAGCATGACATGGGGAAATCACATAAAAGCTTTTGTCTAATTCTTTTTTTAAAAAAAAATCATTTTTATTATAATAGAGATAGGAGCCAGGCATGGTGGCTCACTCCTGTAATCCCAGCACTTTAGGAGGCCGAGGCGGGTAGATCACTTGAGGTCAGGAGTTTGGGACCAGCCTGGCCAACATGGTGAAATGCCATCTCTACTAAAAATACAAAAATTAGCCAGGTGTAGTGGTGCACACCTGTAATTCCAGCTGCTCAGGAGGCTGAGGCACAAGAATCACTTGAACCTGGGAGGTGGAGGTTGCAGTGAGCTGGAATCGTGCCACTGCACTCCAGCCTGGGTGACGAAGTGAGACTCTGTCTCAAAAGAAAAAAAAAAGAGAGAGAGACAGAGACAGAGAGATAGGGTCTCGCTATGTTGCCCAGGCTGTGCTCAAGACAGAGACAGAGAGATAGGGTCTCGCTATGTTGCCCAGGCTGCGCTCAAACTCCTGGCTAAAGCGATCCTCCCACCTTGGCTTCCCAAAGTGCTGGGATTACAGGCATGGGCCACCACACCTGGCCATAACTCTCCTTTTGATGCAGTTAAAAAAAGGAGATATAAATCCTGACCTCCCAACTCTACTCTTCCACTTTGGCATTTTATAATGGAGTCCTCTTTCAGTATTTTCACTTAGGAATATCTCAACTAGCTTACAAACATTTTAAAGCCAGACTATATGCCAAAACAAGCCAAGGATATGAATCACTTAGAATTGTGATCATTTTTGTTTTTTAATAAAGATTCCTAGCCTAAGCTTATAATGGCTGGTCACAGAACTCAGTCATCTGTGCTTCTCTAAGAGGCTCCTCAGGTGATTCTGCTTCAGTCAATACAAGATTGGTGTTAGGGAACCAGTGTCTTATATCATAATGTCCCACTTCTACTAAAAAATCTTACTCTCAATCTAGGAGAAGCCAGGCAAAGTCTCTGAGTTTTAAAAAGTACTAACTTGAAGACCACATAGGCCTAAAAGAAGTAGGACGTCAACCCAGATTGCTACGGTATAAAATAAGGTGCCACTTTAGAACAGCAGCATCTACCTTGGTGAGATGGCCTAACGCCTGACGGTAGAGAAAGCAGAAAAAATTACCAGAAATCAAAGTGCTTTAGGACACAGTTCCAAAATACAATAAAGCAATACAAGGTTGTAGATTCATAATGATAAGCCTAATTAATCAGTGAAAGGCTAAATTACATATAATATTAATTTTTTAAAAAATGTGTGTTAGAATGTTAGTGTTTCACTGAAAAGCAATCAAAATAAAACTAATTTCTGGTGTTTAAAAAAATTTTGACAGCAAAATCACTCATTTAAATTATTTCATTCTCTATCATATATAAATGCAGTATTATCATCTATCAGTCTCCCAAAGTGCTGGGATTACAGGCGTGAGCCACCAAGCCCAGCCTGCAAGGCCTAGCATAGCCCTCTCTCAATAGATAGCTGGTTAAATTACATTTTAGAAGCCAGCTTATTCCTAACACAATAACTGCTTTCTTTTATAGAAGAACAAATTTCAATCTCGTTTTCTGTCTCATGATTCTATTAATTAGCTACAGTGTTTCATTCAAACAACAGTATAAAAATGGGCCAATGTAGTTAAGAACAAAGTACAGGGGCCTATTTTCTCTACCCTGCTCTGCCACAAACATTAGGACTAACGTAAATTCACTTAAGCATTCTATGTGTAAGGTTTCTGTACTTGTAAAATGAGGATTTTGCTCTAGACAATATCTAAACAAAGGGTTCACCTTACCTGCCCTGCTGCCTGCAAGTGCTGGGCCATACTAGATGTGAGGATGACCTGGCACAGCTGGAGAGCTGGGAGGAGAATCTGGCGGTAGCGATCCACTGGGGTAGGGATGAACATTGGAGAGTCTCTCATGCCAAACATGCTTGATTTGTTTCAATCAAACAAGGAGAAAACATTCTAAGAATTAAGGTATACTCTCGGCAATTCCTTAACATTGATATGGCAAATAAATCACAGCCAGCTGATTAAGATATGAAGCTACTAGTGAGTACTCTGCATCCCATATATACATCCGGGGTCCAAAGAAAGTTGTGTCTTCCTAAACTCATAGCTTAGTTAGTAAAAACAGTTATTTGAATTCTGAAAAATCTTATCAAGGAAAACCTATGTAATTTGACAAGATAAGCCTTGAAACTTCCCATTTTTATTCTTCTCTAAATGCTTCCTTGGGCCATACAGGCTGTAAGTAAGAAACAGATTTAAACAGTTACTTTCCCTAAAATTCCCTCTCCTCTACCCAAGCCAAAAATCCACTAAGCTGCCCATTTTATAGGGTGAGTACCACTTACCCAAAATGCTTGGTACCAGCAGTGCTGCAGATTTTTTTGGATTTTGAAATATTTGCATTATACATACTTACTGGTTGAGCATCCCTAATCTGAAAATCCAAAATCCAAATTGCTCCAATGGGCACTTCCTTTGAGCATCATATTGGCACTCAGAAAGTTTGGGATTTAGGAGCACTGCAGATTTCAGGTTTTCAGATTAGAGAAGCTCAATCTGTATAAAAATAAAACAAGATTTAAGAGTTAAAATGAGGCTGTAAAATCACTTAACCTTTAAGAGTAGGTCTCAGAACATTGTATTAATAAGCTAATATTTATTGTAAATGTTTATATTTAAATTTTTAGACCAAAAAAATGGCTTCCTATTGAGGGGGAATGAAAGCAGAATATGAAAATAAGAGAGAGGCTCTGCACAGACAAGTGATAACAGCATGCCATGAACTAAAGCGTATTCAACTCAACCCACTTTACCTAAGGTGAAAGTAATAACTCTCATGTTTGAAACTTTAGACCGCATACTAAAATAAATTTTTTCCCTGGAGGTAAAATAGTTCTGTAGTTAAGCCTTAAAAATGCAAACATTCAAGTTGGTAATAGATCCTTCTAAAACAATTACTAAACTCAAACTAAGTATTATTTACTTCTAGGAACGTATGCTGTCTGCCTAACAATGCTGCAGTCATGTAAACAAAAAAGAAAATCAAATCAAATTTTCCACATTCAAATCGAATGTGGAAAATTGAAACTAAGAAATCAGCTGAAAAGCTTACAAACAATTCCATTTGAAGCTTTTGAATTAGCAAGCAGTAAGCAAAATACTGAAATAAGAAAAAATATATATAAAATCTGAAATTCTATTCAAATCATCCGGAACAGGAAATCCATAACAAATTATAATTTTACTACAACTCTTTAAAAGATAGTGTAACTGAAAAGAAGTATTTCAATTGAACAAAATAATAACATTGGGCAAGTACACATTTACTAACTTCTCTCCCATCCCTACCTATTTTTTCCCTAGTAGCAACTTCCATTTATTAGTAAATGACAGGGGAACAGTATGACCAAAAAAACCCACATCAAGATGAAAGAGAATTGCTAAGCGGCAAAATTACGTTTGGAATTTTTTTTTCCCTTAATAATCCTTTACTGGGAGTTTAACCAAATTAATCTATATAGACACTTACCTCTGCGGGTCCATTTCTGGGCGCATGTCATAGACTTGGCATTGAGCTAGTCTCACAATCACCCCTGATCTTAGCAGCTCTAATGCACCCTGCTGTATCTTTGCTACTCTTGTGAGAAATGCCTGAGGAGTTACAAGAGAAAAATCATCAGTGCTGAAATCATGTCCAAGGGCCTCAGAGAAAAGTGCAACACTTTCATGGCAAATTTCTCATCCTTAGTTATCACTGAAGAGAAATCTGGGCTAGTGACAGGTTACATTATACTGCTTTCTTCCTAGGATTTTCATGAGGCCTCAGTGTTCAACACATCTAAAGTGCCCACAGACAGTAGCTTGCATGATTCAAGTATTTGTTTACAGTGTGGTCCTGTTATTATCATGTGGGCCCACGGAGGGCAAGGAATTTTGTCTGTTTTGCTAACAGCTGTGTCTCTAGTACCTAGTGCCATGACTGCCGTTTTACAGGTATTTAATAAATACCTGTTAAATAAATGAAGGAGGAAAAGGAGTAAATGAAGAATCTAAAACTTCGGTGCTTCTATTATTGTAACATTTGTGATCCTTTTAACCAGGAAGAAAAAGAAATTGAAACAGATTTGCAGGCAAAGAAACAAAGAATTATATACTATATTGAAAATGCTGTGTTTAGAATAGAACTAGCATATCTACATGGAAATTTTCAATAGGCAACTACTATAGTCTAAATTGTATTGTGAGAGGACAATTTTGCTCTGTCCTCATGGAGCACTGGCTGTCATATTGCTATCATGAGCAACCTGAGTGAGGGAAGCAGCAGTCCCATTAGCCAACTATCCCTTTGAGGATCATTTCACCCATCTTTTGCACACTAGGAAGATTCCGAAGTTTAAAACTCCTTAAAAAAAGGATTCCAGCTTATGATAGAAATATTCAAAATGTATGCCACATTAATTTTCTTTAATACATCTACAGCCAAGAGAAAATGACTTCTTGATCTAACATCAAATGTCTAGAAAGCCTTACCATTTTAGATTCATAAGTATAAAGTGCTTTTAAAAGGGGAGGCTGTGGCGTGAGTAAGCTCTGCAAAGTACGGTCATCTTCTACCAAGCTGTCTACGAGGACCTTCAAGTAGCCACTGTTAGAAAGATACAAAAGCCACTGCTGCTGTTTATCCACGGAGACAATCCTATCAAGTAGAGCCAGGGCCAGCATCTGAAGAAAGAATAAATTAAAGTCCAAAACATGTAGATGCTACCAAAATCAACAACGGTAACTGACTTTATCTGACGTCAGGTATGAAATATGAAGAATTTTTTTCATAAAGAGAATGTTACTTGCAATAACATTTCCTTTTTTTTGAGAAGTTAAAAACTGTGGCTCCAGAACCTCACTTTATCAATAAAGGAAAGCTCTCAGGTAAAGATGTATTTCCAAAACAAAACATGTTAAAATAGCAGCATTAGGTGTATTTTAGTAGACTCTAACATTGCTTGTTAGAGAAAAGAAATTTTTTTAACAGCTGTTTTTTCTCACTGTGAAGTTTTATAATGCTCATTACAGAAAACACAGAAAAATAATAACTAGGTTGGGCACAGTGGCTCACTCCTGTAATCCCAGCACTTAGGGAGGCAGAGGCAGGTGGGCACTTGTCAGGAATCCGAGACAAGCCTGGCTGTTAAAAAGATTAGGCCGGACGCGGTGGCTCACGCCTGTAATCCCAGCACTCTGGGAGGCCAAGGTGGGTGGATCACGAGGTCAGGAGTTCAAGACCAACCTGGCCAAGATGGTGAAACTCCAGCTCTACTACAACTACAAAAAAAAATTAGCTGGGTGTGGTGGTTGGCACCTGTAATCTGAGCTACTCAGAAGGCTGAGGCAAAGAACTGCTTGAACCTGGGAGGCAGAGGTTGCAGTGAGCTGAGATCATGCCACTGCACTCCAGCCTGGGTGACAAAGCGAGACTCTGTCTCAAAAAAAAAAAAAAAAAAATTACCCCGACATGGTGGTGTATGCCTGTAATCCCAGCTACTCAGGAGGCTGAGGCAGGAGAATTGCTTGAACCTGGGAGGCGGAGGTTGCAGTGAGCCGAGATCGTGCCACTGCACTCCAGTCTGGGCAACAGAGCAAGACTCTGTCTCAATGAAAAAAAAAGTAATAACTACACAATCTGATAAATACAGTTTATCCATTTTGGTCTGTCTCCTACCAGTATTTTTTCTATGCATACAAATATTTTAAAATTTTTAAAACATAACTAAAAGGTGGCCGGGTGTGGTGGCTCATGCCTGTAATCCCAGCCCTTTGGGAGGCCGAGGCGGGAGGATCACGAGGTCAGGAGATTGAGACCATCCTGGCTAACACGGTGAAACCCCGTCTCTACTAAAAATACAAAAAATTAGCCAGGCGTAGTGGCAGGCGCCTGTAGTTCCAGCTACTTGGGAGGCTGAGGCAGGAGAATGGCGTGAACTCGGGAGGCGGAGCTTACAATGAGCCGAGATCACGCCACTACACTCTAGCCTGGGCGACAGAGCAAGACTCCATCTCAAAAACAAACAAACAAAAAAACGTAACTAAAAGGTTATGACAGTTTATTTTTAAAAATCCTATTTCCTATGGTCTTCAAAAACATGATTTAATTGCTACATAACTTTGCTACATAATTTTCCATTAAGAAGTTAGTTATCTTCTCACTGCAGTGAGAAGATAACCAGTGTGCCACCATACTGTACAAGAAATATAAATACAAATTCTCCACAAAGCAATTAGGCAGACAAAGATCTATTCAGTACAAGGCAATTTATTCAGCATTCTCTTAACCAAAGATCTTTAGCCAGCAGTGTTTCTGTTGTTTCTACCAGTCAACCTCAAAATTAGCAAGACAATTCTGAAAGGCAATTCTGAATTAAGATTCTAACAAAATTAAACACAACATATGAATAAATAAAATAGAAGTCTCAAATTATAGCAAATAAGAAAATACACTATATTATAAAAAATAATTCTTAATATGTACCATACATTATTAAAAGTAGAATCAATTTATTTTATTATTTTTTGCAGCAGGGTCTCACTCTGTAGCCCAGGCTGGAGTGCAGTGCCTTGATTACAGCTCACTGCAAGCAACCTCTGCCTCCTGGGCTCATGCAATTTTCCCACCTCAGCCTCCCAAGTAACTGGGACTACAGGTGCATGCCACCATGGCTGGCTAATTTTTTGTATTTTTTGTAGAGATGGGGTTTCACCATGTTGCTCAGGCTAGTCTCAAACTCCTAGACTCAAGAAATCTGCCCACCTTGGCCTTCCAAAGCACTGAGATTACAGGCATGAGGCACCACACCCAGCCATGAATCAGTTTATACCTTAATAAGTCAAAATACTTATTCAATTATAAAACTAAATAAGAGTTGCTTTACCCTTCCAATCTCATGACCATCACAAGCATCTCGACAGACCACTTCCATGAGGGCAGCGCCATAACTTTCAATAATGGCTATGTTTTCTCGCTGTAATTTGCTAAATACATCTTCAGGGGCTGTCAGCCTTTCCCACATGGTTTTCTTGGCTAAAAAGATTAAAACAGAAAAAAACACTCCAGTAGAAAGCAGTGTAATAACTGAGTAATTATACCTCACATGCTAGGTATGAGCTGAGAGAAGGAAAAAAAAAAAAAAAACACACAACAAAAAAATCCTTCCATCACTCCTTGTACACAAAGGCCCACTTACCGGTGGGTCCAAGCAGGTTAACTCTAATAACACAATGCACCTATTTCATGCATGGTTCATAACACTAAGATAATAATTGTACCAGGAAAAGGATAAAACATTCTTAAAGAGATCAAAATGAATTACAAGACTCCATGAGAACCAATGTCCTGTATTTATCCTGCTCATCAATCTTTCTTTTTTTCCTTCTTTTTTTTTTTTTTTTTTTTGAGAGAGAGCCTTGCTCTGTCTCCAGGCTGGAGTGCAGTGGTGCGATCTCGGCTCACTGCAGCCTCCGCCTCCCAGGTTCAAGCGATTCTCCTGCCTCAGCCTCCCGAGTAGCTGGGACTACAGGTGCACGCCACCACGCCCAGCTAATTTTTGTATTTTTAGTAGAGATGGGGTTTCATCATGTTGGCCGGGATGGTCTTGATCTCCTGACCTCGTGATCTGCCTGCCTTGGCCTCCCAAAGTGCTGGGATTACAGGTGTGAGCCACCGTGCCCAGCCGCTAATCAATCTTTTATCTTTTATTGAGATCTTTTAAAATTGCCAGGCATGGTGGCTCACACCTATAATCCTAGCACTTTGGGAGGCCAAGGCGGGTGGATCACTTGAGGACAGGAGTTCAAAACCAGCCTGGCCAACATGGTGAAACCCCGTCTCTACTAAAAATACAAAAAGTTAGTGGGGCGTGGTGGTGCACACCTATAATCCTAGTTACTGGGGAGGCTGAGGCAGGAGAATCACTTGAACCCAGGAGGTGGAGGCTGCAGTGAGCTGAGATCGCGCCACTGTACTCCAGCTTGGGCTACAGAGTGAAGCTCTGCCTCAAAAAATGAAAGAAAAGAAAAGAAAAGAAAATTTAGCTAGAAAGGATCAGGTACAATGTAGACAAAAATCTGCCTCCAAAAAAATCAGATATTTTTATTCTTTTTTTTTAGTTGAAATACTTATTAGAAATAAAAGCACACCCATTATAAAGGTAATTTAAATATACAATGATTAGGAACAGTATGGTCATATATTTTATGTAAGACCCACAAACATACTCTTATGTAAGACTCTTTAAAAATTTTCACAAGTACATTAAATAAAGCAATAACTTGTATTTGAAACTAATCTCATTTTTTCCAACTACTACATAGCAGCAGTTTTTAAATTGGCATCTTGATGACTTCTTATAAAAAGCCTATTGTAGAGCCCCACCTAGTGGTTAAGTGGTGACTTGGCCAATTCAACTAAATGGAATGTTAAAAAAACACACAAAAGAAAAATGTGGGAGGTGCTGAGAGTGGAGAAATCCCATTACTATCTCTTTTCTTAAAAGAAGCTTGTGTTTGCTTAAAAAACTTCTCTAAACTATTCTGTTATTTTTCCTCATCTTACAGATACTTTCATACATTATTTATGTGGGTGCTACATGCCTATAAATCTACCATTTGGCTATTACCACCTTGTAGGGTACTATGTATGGCATAAAATACAACCACCATAAGGATAATGAGATCAATTGAACCTTATGTACACAGTGGTTTTTAACAGTCTATACAAAATAACACTCACAAAGGTGAAGAGCCCAAAGAAAATCCATTATCAGAAGGTGTTCTGACAACTTCGTAACAAATGGCAGAATAACTCTGAATGACTTCATTGAACATCAAATGTCTACAAAGTATATAAAGCATTATATAATGATGTGTTGAACACTTAATAACATTTTCATGTCTTACGATTAGTTTCAATTAAAAATGCTAACTATATTTTAGAAAGCAGCATTTAGGAATATTTTAAATGTGCCTAACTTTTGACCAAGAAATTCCACTTCTTGGAATTTATCCAAAGAAAACCTCACTAGTACAAAAAGATACATGTATACTATTGATGAGTTTATACTGGAGAAGGTCATTCGTTCAAATCTTTTTAAAATAAAAGTACATACTTTTTCACATGGAAATTCCACTATTAAGCAGCATCCTTTTTTAGAAATATAGGCATATAAAAAAAGTTGATGTAGCATTTTTGTAATAAAAATTTAGAAACAATTGAAATGCCTGTGAATAAGGGAAATGGCAAATAAGTGTTTCATCCATATCATGGAATAACAAAGACTTTTGTGTTTCTTTTTGAGATGGAGTTTCACTCTTGTTGCCCAGGCTGGAGTGCAGTGGCACAATCTGGGCAACCTCTGCCTCCTGGGTTCAAGCAATTCTCCTGCTTCAGCCTCCCGAGTAGCTGGGATTACAGATGCCTGCCACCATGGCTGCTAATTTTTTGATTTTTAATAGAGATGGGGTTTCACCATATTGGCCAAGCTGGTCTTGAACTCCTGACCTCAGGTGATCCACCGGCCTTGGCCTCCCAAACTGCTAGGATTACAGGCGTGAGCCACCACTCCAGGCCGAGATATTTTAAAATAATCAACTAGATAAGTACTCTGATATAGTACAAAGGAAAGAAAGACATTGGACCATTCTATGTAGAGCATACTGTTCAGTGGGACTTAAGGCAAGTGAGGGAGTTACAGAAGTATATAAAAGCTTAAGTATTATTTGAAGGTTTTCTATAATTCTTAAAAACTAAACATTCTTCCTCAACTTTTGAGTAAATGCTTTAAAAATGACACTAACACTCATTTATTACAGTTTTGATTAGTCAAAAGATGGAGAAGTGATTTTTTTTTTTTCAATTTAAAGTAACCATCTCCCAATCCAGAAAAGATTAGAAATTGATCTCATTCTACCTGCTTCTAAGGTGTCTGGTTCATCAGGTCTCTGGGCAATCTGTAAGTAATAAAGCAGAGAGCCATACAAGTGAGTCCTCACTCGTTGGAATCCACCACCTAGGGAGATTAGGAAGATGTCAAATGAAAATCTTTTCTCATTTAAAAAAAAAATAAATAAATAAAATAAAATAAAATTCAGGAAAAAATAAAAAATAAAAAAAGAAAATCTTTTCTCAATTAAAGTTAAAACAAATACAAAAGATAGAATTTATAGAAAATTTAGAGGAAAAAAACCTGTCTTCAAAATGAAGTCTAACAGTTTCTTCAATATGATGTAAAGTGAAGAATCTCCAATAGAAGCAAAACCCACTAATGGGTTCTCTTCTGGAGGAGGTGAGGTGAAGGAACTATCAAGCATAAAAGCGTAATGGGCCTCTGCTGGTCCCAAGACTGATGTTTGCTTCTGTTCGGTGAGGACAGCCTGGCTTAGGTGAGCAGTCAGTGTGAACACCGCCCCGGCGACCACAGGCATTAACTCTTGCGCTGCTTCATCATCCAGTATCTTAAAGGACAAGGGCAAATTAGAGTGAGAATCCTGCTTTCAGCAATAATCATTAACAAGTTTCATAGCTTTTTTTTTTTCTTGCTCTGTCACCCAGGCTGGAGTGCAGTAGCATAATCTCAGCTCACTTCAGCCTTGACCTCCTGGGCTCAGGCGGTCTTCCCACCTCAGCCTCCCGCAACTGTGACTACAGGTGCAAACCATCATGCTCGTAGAGACGGAATCTCACTATGTTGCCCAGGTTGGTCTCAAACTCCTGGGCTCAAGCGATCCTCCCACCTTGGCCTCTCAAAGTTCTGGGATTACAGGCATGAATCACTGCACACAGCCCATTAATGAGTTTTATATACATTTAGCTTGTCGACTATGATAACAGTGTAAGAATGGAATACAGAAATTAGTCAAAAAAAAAAAAAGAAAGAAAGGAATCTAATATATACAGAGAAACTTAAATATGATGCTAGTTAACGGTTGTTCTTAACCAGAAGGGATTCCTATCAGAATTCCCTAGGGAGGTTTTCTTTTTGAAATTCACATAAATGGTCTCACCACCACATTCAGTAGGTCTGGGATGGGCTCTGTCCATGTGAATTTTTACAAAGCTCCCTAGATAATTCGGACATATACTCTGGTTGAGAGCCACTACTGTACAGAATTAATCCCTTTCTCGAGGAAAAGTCTTAACGTTGGTATTGCGCAATTCTATTTTACTCCCAATCAAAAATGGAAAACAATTAGGGTGCCAAAATATATTTGTTTAAATGATACATATCTGTTCAGCAGTATAAAGTAATTTAGGAAGTATGTCACCTTATCGTGCACATCTTGTAAAATATCACGAATAATCAGTTGTCGATCCTCTGCCTGAATGAGGTCCTGGGGACAAGCTGTCAGTATAATTTCTACCAGTTGCCTCCACGACTCCAGAGCATGACGTTTTGCATGAAGACACTGCAGCAATTTATTTCTTCCTACCACATACTGAAGTACAGTGCTGATTTCCTAAAGCCACAGGAATTGAATCATAAGTTTAAACAGGCAAATAAGATCAGTTATCTGTCAGTTACTCAGAAAATATTTATTTGGAAACCTACTACATGCATGCCAGGAAGCAGATATCTCTTCATATTATTTCAGTAGTAGCCAGGGCTATAAAAAATATTAATATGTAAGGTGTGTAGGTGTGTGTATATGTGCATGAAAGGTAGGGGACAGAGGTGGCATAGATAAATATGTATTTTTTGATATCATATTCTTTCTCCTTGTACCCATCTACTTATACTTGCTTACTCTAGAGCACTAGAATTATCTAAACTCCAAGTTCAATGGCATGTTTCCCTGACATCTATTTCTTTGCCTCTTGCTTTGGCCTGGCCAGCTATATCTCCATGCATGTGGTTCTTCCCACCTAACCTCTTACCTGTAACTTTCCACTTGTGATGACAAATGACCCTCCTGTCTCACTGATGGGGACCAAGTGAGGTCTAATACGAAATATGGTCAGGTTGCAAATCCTTAACTAGCCTAGCAGAAAAGGTGTTATTTATTTTGGCATACCAGATAGTTCAGTTTATAAAAGTTATAAAATCAAAAGTGAAAGACTCCCTAAATGTTTAATTTTTAGGCAGCTTACTAATTAGCAAACTACATGTCAATATACTACTTTAGTCTTTTCACCAGCAACCTAAGTAGGTAAAAGGTTGAAACGAACACATACTCAACAGAGCTTACCTCCATGAGTAGAGGTCTCTGTCCTATGGCTGCCATACCCTGAAGGGCATTTACTTCAGCTACAAGAACCCTATGAAGAAGCTGGATAATTGGGAAAAGAAAAATAAGACATTTCTGACACTGGTAGAACAATAACACCTAGCAATTACCATAAACTGCCCTAAAGGGAAAGGTGTCAGATACCTTTATATATAATCTAACAAAAGCACTGTCCAATTTCTAGACCAAAATATTAAGTATCCCTTTTCAAGAAGTTAGTGTGATATATTAAGTTTTATTTCAGGGATAGTTTACAAAAACCACAGTCCTTCCTATAAACTACTAAACCAATGTCTCTATCAGAAAGAAAACCTGTATGGTTCTATTTGTTTCTGAAGACTTAAGGTCTGAGCCACTTGACACTGCAGATATGTACTTTTAAAGCAACCCTCACCTTGACATTGCAGACTGTCTGTCCCCGTAAATTCTTGTGTTCACAGTTAGCAATAACTTGTTCAATCTGGGCCCGATCAAAAAAATCCAACTGCAAAGGCTCAGGGATCTCCTGACTGAAGTCAATCGAGTCAAGAATATTTAGAATTTTTCGACGTACTAGAAATAATAAAAAGTAATTTGATTTTACTTGGGACATTGAAAAGAAGGGCAAACCATCATATTCAGTTGATTTTCAAAGACAGTGCTATTTTCAGAAAGAGCATAAAATAGCCAAGAAACTGAAAACCGTATTGGAATCTAAATTTGATTTTATTTCTGATACATCCATTAGCAAAAATATTTTCTTTCCTGTTGTATAATCCTATTATAAAAAAAATTTTCAGGTGGCAAATAATCCTTTATGTAACTTTTCTATACCAGTTCAGAGTTTGCAGGCACAGGCATAATAATCCCTTGAAGTTTTAAGCCATGTAATATATGTCTATAAAATAAATGTATTACAAATTCAAAGGGCATTATTACCTTTTGTAGCAGTGTCAAAGTGAAGGAACCCAGAAACAGACCTGTTTTCATCTTCTATTCCTCCTTCACCGTCTGTTGGAACATCAATAATATTGAATCACAAAAAGAAGAACATACTCTTAAAACTACATTTATTTGGAAATAACAAACATAAGGTATTTTATTTCTAGGTCATTGTTTCTACGTCAAAGAGCCCTGTGCAAATGGATAATTAAAATGCAAAGACTGATGAGGACTTACTACCAACATTCATCTAATTCTTTCCATCCCTATGGAATCCACTGCACAATTGTAAAGAGAATAATCAGATTCTCAAAAATGGCAAGACCCAGTCATGCCAATGAGATGATTTTAAAAGTTTATGCTTAATTTGCATGAATAATACATCCTGAAATAGCTTAGGTCATGCTGGCTCAGTATGACAAACTCCACTGACAATTTTGTATATAATACCGGTATGACTATAGTGTAATATGGATACCTAAAATAATAATAAATGACAATCATAAGATGAGTTAAAATTTTTGTGTTTTAAGAAAAAAAATACTCTAAAAGTGAGAAGATAGTTTTGGTCTATAGTCACATACTAAGCACAAGCTTCAGATTTGTGCTTGTCTTCACGACAACTAGTCACCAGCACAATGAAACAAATACTAATACTCACCTGAGTATGGTTTCACTGGCATGTCATCCAGTAAGAGGTGTAGGAGCCTCTGGGTATGCGACCGCTGACGATTCAGAGAGGTTACCCTTAGCTCTATTGAGGCAGTTTTCATAAGCCATGACATCTGGTTCAGCATAGATATTTCATATTCTAGAATTTAAACATGTAAATTTTGTTTCCCAGAGTAATAACACAGTATCAAAACAGACTTAAATTCTGTAACTCAACAGATATTTTCCCATGTAACAAAGTCAATAATTTATGAAACTCAGCAACATAATAATTTCTCACTCTGTAAAATTACAAGAGAAAAAAAAAGATACCAAGGAAGAAAAAAATAAGCTAGTATAAATTTATGAAAGATGGGCTAAAGTCAGTGAAGAGTAAAAGAGAATCAAGTTTTCATTACTGATTTTAATTTCACAAAGATCCTGAGTCTATCATATTTTGACACTGATATATAAAACAATATTTTAAAGTAATTTTCAAATACATAACTCAAAAAACTATCATAGTTTGGTTTTGATTTCACAAAACAAATACTTAAGAAAAATTAAACTTAAATTGCATGATTTTATAATACCTCAATTAATGATGTGGTTTAACACTTAAGGCTGAGAATCACTTATACAATAGTTATTTATTTATTTTTTTATTTTTTATTGTAGAGACAGGGTCTCACTCTATTGCCCACGCTGTACTTGAGCTCCTGGCTTCCGTGACCCTCCTGTCTCAGCCTACCTAAGCACTGGGATTATAGGCGCGAGCCACTGTGCCTGGTCCTACAATAAGATTTTTTTAATCCAATACTATTTTAGTATGCTTGACATTGAAACCCTAAACTGTGACAGTATAAACATAAAATTAACCAAATAACAATACTAATAATAATTTCAGGCAAAGCTAAATGAAGTTTTATAAAACACATACCATAATAGGTAAGACGTTAATTTTTATTTTTAATTACTTAGGTGGAAAAAGAGGGTTTCTAAAAGCTTCTTACATAAACAAAATCCCAGAACTAAAAATAAGACACTTACGAAAATAAAGTGAAAAACCTTTTGCCAATAGATAATTCTCAGAGGTCTAATACCATTACTCTAAAAGGTAAATTAGATGCTGACAATTACTAGTAATAGAAATTTGTTTATGGCATGTGTGAGCCTCAATTTCCTAAAACATAAAGATGACACAAGCTAAACTTTTAAAAAACTCAATAGACCAAGACTGAATATAATCTGAATTCAGAAAACTGTTAAAAGTTGGTCAAAAAAAGGCCGGGCGCGGTGGCTCATGCTTGTAATCCCAGCACTTTGGGAGGCCGAGGCGGACGGATCACGAGGTCAGGAGATCGAGACCACGGTGGAACCCCGTCTCTACTAAAAATACAAAAAATTAGCCGGGCGTGGTGGCAGGCGCCTGTAGTCCCAGCTACTCAGAGAGGCTGAGGCAGGAGAATGGCGTGAACCTGGGAGGAGGAGCTTGCAGTGAGCCGAGACTGCACCACTGCACTCCAGCCTGGGTGACAGAGCGAGACTCCGTCTCAAAAAAAAAAAAAAAAAAAAGTTGGTCAAAAAAAAAAAAAGTAGAATCCTGATAAGATGGCATTAGCCTGGAATAATTGTTAGTCATGTCAATAAACTAAGTTAAAACTGTTTTCTACCATAATTAGTTTTCAACTTTTCATTTCAAGATATGAATTGGTTTCAATACAAACACAAGAACCAAGAGTAAATCAAGATTTTTTTTTTCTCATAAACAGCCTGGGAAGAGAAAATCAGAAATCTTTGTAAAACAATTTTCATTCAAAAACTTTAAATTCCCATTAATTTTCTAATCCCTTCAACACAATCTTTAAATTTTATTTGTTGTAAGAGAATCAAATTCCATCCTTGATAGGCTGTATTTAAATAAATTTTTGCTAGCAGTTAAAATATCAGCCTTCTTTAAGCAGAAATTACAAAAAGAACCCAAAATAACAAGCCACAGTATCAGAATTAGAACAGAATTCCCCCAAATATTGTATAAATAAAATCACTTAACATGGAATCATAAATGTGTTCTTATAAATAAGGGAAAATAATGGCCTACCTTTGTTAGAAAATGGTAGATACTGCAACTGGGAAAATAAGAAATCCTGGCTGGTTCTCAAGTACCTCATAGTAGGACCAGATGTATCAGAGCATGCACATAACTGATATATGACCTAAAGCATTAAAGTAAGAAAAATCCCTAAATCAGTCTTTCTGTGTTATACATATTAAGGTAACAAAATATGAACTTAGACCTACTAAGTGAAAAACTAGGACCCATCAACAACTCAAGTAAAATGGACAAACAGATGCATAAAACATAAGCTCAGAGTTATGAACAGTCCTAGGCGACCTAGCTCAAGAAAATACACTGAAATACAATTGAGGGCTGATGACGTTATTGCAGAACTATCATTAACATACTTACTAATATATACACATACAGTGAATTTTACTATACACATATAGTACATTTTAGTATTTTAGCTTAATTATTAGTAGCAGGCCGGGCATGGTGGCTCACCTCCCAACACTTTGGGAGGCCGAGGTGGGCAGATTACCTGAGGTCAGGAGTTTGAGACCAGGCTGGTCAACATGGTGAAACTCTGTCTCTATAAAAATACAAAAATTAGCCAGGCATGGTGGCATGTGCCTGTAATCCCAACTACTGGGAAGGCTGAGGCAGATTAATCACTTGAACCCTGCAGGTGGAGGTTGCAGTGAGCCAAGATCATGCCACTGTACTCCAGCCTGGTGACAGAGCAAGACCCTGTCTCAAAAAAAAAAAGAAAAGAAAAAAAAATTATTAGTAGCAAATTACTTGGAAGTAACTTCTGAGAACCATATGAGTTACATCTCAACCTCAGGAAGATTAAAATTACCGAAACTAAAGCAAATGCAGAAATTACAAAGAAGATCCATAAATTCAACTAAATAACAATAAACTGAATAAAAATTTAACAAAAAAGAATACATAAGAGAAAAAAAGTTCTTATATTAAATATAAGAAAAAGTTGCTAGCTCTAATATATATAAAGATCTCCATTGCAGATATGAATAACATAAATATCTAAGTAGCCCAAATGGTAAAAGACATTTTATATGAGAAAAATAAAAATAACCCATAATAAAAAATGTCCATCTGTTTTCAAGAATTAAAAAAAAAATCAAGATGATAATAGGTAGGCATCATATTATAAATCAGTAAAAAAAATTTTTTTTTTGAGTCAGGGTCTCACTCTGTCACCCAGGTTGGAGTACAGTGGTGCAGTGGTGCAATCACAGCTCACTGCAGCCTCGACCTCCTGGGCTCAAGCGATCCTCTCAGCTCAGCCTTCTGAGTACCTGGGACTACAGTAATTGCATGCCATGATGCGTGGCTAATATGAACATTTATTAGATGCTTTCCATGTATCAGGCACTTTAGACATGTTTATTCTAAGCACTATTAATACCTAATACCTAGTGTAATTGTTATGACTACTTGTGAATTAAAATCTAAAGTCAAAACTCTTGATAGCCTTTGACCCGACACAGTCAATCCTCATTATTTACAGATGCCATATTTGCAAATTCACCTAACATGCTAAAATTCATTTAAAATCCCAAAATCGATACTTGCAGTGCTTCCATGGTCCTTCATGCACGGGAGAACAGCTACAAACTGCAGTCACCGAACTCTCATGCTCTCAAATGGAGCAATGCTTTACCTGTTCCAGCTATCATACTATAAAACGGGTCCCTTAAACGGTCTATTTAGTGCCACGGTTTTTGCATTTTTGTGCTTTCTGTTGATTTTGCTGTTTAAAATAGCCCCCAAGCGTAGTGCTGAAATGCTGCCTTGTGTTCCTAAGTGCAAAAAGGCTGTGATATGCCTTTAAGATAAAATACTACATTAGATAAATTTCATTCAGGCTGAGTTATAGTGCTGTTGGCTATGAGTTTAATGTTAATGAATCAACTACATTAAGTAAGTGTCTTTAAACAGAAACACACATAAAACATGATTATGAATTCATCAGTTGACAAGAATGTTGGAACCAGAAGCTTGCAGGAATCCTAGCCTGTATTTTCCATAGGGGCAATGAATTCACCAATTCAGTGTTCACAATGACTTTATAAAACACAACTACTGTGAATAACGAGAACTGACTATAAACCCTTGTCTGGAAATACATTGTTTTTTTTTCTTTTGTTTTTTTTGAGACGCAGTTTTGTTCTGTCGCCCAGGCTGGAGTGCAGTGGCGCGATCTTGGCTCACTGCAAGCTCCACGTCCCGAGTTCACGCCATTCTCCCGCCTCAGCCTCCCGAGTAGCTGGGACTACAGGTGCCCATGACCACAGCTGGCTAATTTTTTGTTTTTGTATTTTTAGTAGAGACGGGGTTTCACCATGTTAGCCAGGATAGTCTTGATCTCCTCACCTCGTGATCCACCCGCCTCAGCCTCTCAAAGTGCTGGGATTACAGGTGTGAGCCACCGCTCCCACCTGGAAATATATTCTTAAGAAAAATATAAAACCAAAGGTAATCTATTTATTTACAACTCCATTTATTTACAACCTCCATCTCCCAGGTTCAAGCGATTCTCCTGCCTCAGCATCCCAAGTAGCTGGGTTTACAGGCACATGGCACAACGCCTGGCTAATTTTTATATTTTTGTTCGCTAGAGCAGAGTAAAAAGAAACTGGAAACAACCTGAATGTAATTTACATTGTTGCAGCACAGAAAGTTTATACAGAGAGGAGTAAAAAAGACACAAAATTTCATGTATACTGAATACAACTATAAACAATGTATATACACAAAGAGAAAGAAGACAAGGAAAAGAGTAAGCAGCTCTGCTACAGATGTACATTGACCTTTCAAACAGTTTTGATACTGTTTTGATATTCTATAAACGAACAAAAACTTAAGCTAATACTGAACTTCTCAAAACAAAACCAGTTAGGTGTATTACTGGGGGAGTTAAGAAAACACAAGAAGATACTCTAACAAGTGGAAAAAATAATACTATTAGAAGAGAACTGCCGGGCACAGTGACTCATGCGTGTAATCCCAGCACTTTGGGAGGCCAAGGTGGGTGGATCACCTGAGGTCAGGAGTTTGAGACCACCTTGGCCAACATGGTGAAACCCCATCTCCACTAAAAACACAAAAATTATCCAGGTGTGGTGACCCAAGGATGGCTGTAATCCCAGCTACTTGGGAGACCGAAGCACGAGAATTGCTTGAACCTGGGAGATGGAGGTTGCAGTGAGCCGAGACCACACCACTGCACTCCAGGCTAGGCGACAGAGCAAGACTCTGTCCCCCCACCAAAAAAAAAAAAAAAAAAAAAAAAAAGGGAAGGACACAAAAAGTGAGTTCAAAAAGCACTGCAAGCCATTTTATTAAGATGTGGCCTATATCCTTCCTGGTTTCCAAGACCAGGGACCAGGTAGAAGAAATCTCCGTTCTTAAAGAAAAGAGGGCAAAGGCACCAGGCCTCAACTTCTTCACCCAGAAGCCCTTGTGTTGCAGGACAAGGAAGATATCAATAAGAACCATTTCCCTTTGCTACAGTCAGATTTATTTAAACTAATAAGCTCTTCTTACTTAGAGGTTTAAATTTTTTTCTGAAGCAGGGTGAAGTACAAACATACAGGTAAAGGGAGTATATTTAGTTATAAATGGAGCAGTGATTGCTGTAAAAATGCAGATCCTGACTCATCAGGTCTAAAGTGGGGCCTCAGATTCTGCACTAATAAGCTCTTAGGAGATAATGCTGATGATACTGGTCCCTGGGCCATATTTGAGTAGCAAGGTCACAGAGCATATGTTATGGCCAGGCGCAGTGGCTCATGCCTGTAATCTCAGCACTTTGGGAGGCCAAGGCGGGTGGATCACCTAAGGTCAGGAGTTTGATACCAGCCTGGACAACACGGTGAAGCCCCATTTCTACTAAAAATACAAAATTAGCCAGGCATGATGGCACATGCCTGTAATCCCAGCTACTTGGGAGGCTGAGGCAGGAGAATCACTTGAACCCAGGAGGTGGAGGTTGCGGTGAGCTGAGATCGCGCCACTGCGCTCCATCTGGGCAATACAGTGAGACTCCATCTCAAAAAACAGTAACAACAACAACAACAACAACAACAACAGGGAGTAGATTATAAACTGGTAAACTGCTGGTATGGACATGTTTTCCTTGGCCAGTATAGTGTTCTAAAAATTAGAACAACTTTCACAAAAATTCAGATTTCCAAATCCTTTTAAAAATGAATAAAAATAAAAATTCAGACAATCTGGCCCAACAAATCCTGCACTCTGGCATGGTAAAATAAGCCAGGGATGAGTAGGAAGGCACGTGCTCTCCAGTCTGCCAGATTCTCCTTTCCTCCCACTCCCTTAACTGGACCCTGGCTTCATTCATTTACTTCACCTGCCATTAGCCTAGGTGTTAAGCTTATCAACTGTTTCTACTTATATATCAAATTCTGTAAATCTGTGCTAATATGTACATCAAATTTGTTCCCCCATTGAGGAATAATTAATTTTGATTTACAGGAAAACCTAGGTACAGTACTTACAGCGAAGGGATGTTTGGACAGCCAGAGGACAGAAAAGATAGTAAAGAATTACAAAAAGAAAAGCAGGAGATTAACAAAGAAAAATCTCCATGCCAGTAACACTAAGAGATTAGTGATGCAATTCTTTTTTTTTTTTTTTTTTTGAGATGGGGTCTCGCTCTGTTGCCCAGGCTGGAGTGCAGTGGTGGGATCTCAGCTCACTGCAAGCTCCGCCTCCCGGGTTCGCACCATTCTCCCGCCTCAGCCTCCCGAGTAGCTGGGACTACAGACGCACACCACCGTACCCGGATAATTCCTGGTTTTTTTTTTTTTTTTGAGACAGAGTCTCGCTCTCTCGCCTAGGCTGGAGTGCAGTGGCAAGAATTTGGTTCACTGCAAGCTCTGCCTCCCAGGTTCACGCCATTCTCCTGCCTCAGCCTCCTGAGTAGCTGGGACTACAGACGCACACCACCATACCCGGATAATTCTTGGTTTTTTTTGAGAGTCTCGCTCTATTGCCTAGGCTGGAGTGCAGTGGCAAGATCTCGGCTCACTGCAAGCTCCGCCTCCCAGGTTCACGCCATTCTCCTGCCTCAGCCTCCCAAGTAGCTGGGACTACAGGTGCCCGTCACCATACCCAGCTAATTTTTGTATTTTTAGTAGAGATGGGGTTTCACCATGTTAGCCAGGATGAATTTTTGTATTTTTAGTAGAGACAGGGTTTCACCATGTTAACCAGGATGGTCTTGATGTCCTGACCTCATGATCCACCATTTCTTATCATAAAAATGTAAATTTAGGGTAACACTTAAATTGAGAAATTAGTCCCAGCTTATAAAGCCTAGTTCTTTTTTTTTTTTTTTTTTTTTTTTTTTTTGTTGAGACGGAGTTTCGCTCTTCTTGCCCAGGATGGAGTACAGTTCCATGATCTAGGTTCACTGCAATCTCTGCCTCCCGAGTACAAGCAATTCTCCTGCCTCAGCCTCCTGAAGAGCTGGGATTACAGGCGTCTGCAACCACACCTGGCTAATTTTTTTTGTATTTTTAGTAGCGATGGGGTTTCACCATGTTGGCCAGGCTGGTCTCCAACTCCTAACCTCAGGTATCTGCTCACCTTAGCCTCCCAAAGTGCTGGGATTACAGGCGTGAGTCACTGCACCCAGCCAAGCCTAGTTCTTAAAACACTTATAAAATGAATAAAACAATAAATAAACAAAAGTGAACAAGTGAAACGAAAGTTCTCATTACAGTTTATTTATTTATTTTTATTTTTTTGAGACAGAGTCTCACTTTGCCACCCAACTGGAGTGCAGTGGCATGATCTCAGCTCACTGCAACCTCTACCTCCTGGGTTTAAGCAATTCTCATGCCCCAGCCTCCCAAGTAGCTGGGATTACAGGCACGTGCCACCACGCCCAGCTAATTTTTGTATTTTTAGCAGAGACAAGGTTTTGCCATGTTTCCCAGGCTGGTCTCCAACTCCTGGCCTCAAGTGATCCAGACCACCTCAGCCTCCAAAGTGCTGGGGTTATGGGCGTGAGCCACCGTGCCCAGGCTCAGCCCTCATTATAGTTTAAATCTTAATCTGACATTCTACCACCTACCATAGTTGTATACAGGACTTCTTAATTTATTTGGTTATTAAAAACTGCTTTCTGGCTGGGCACGGTGGCTCATGCCTATAATCCCAGCACTTTGGGAGGCTGAGGCAGGTGGATCACAAGGTCAAGACATTGAGACCAGCCTGGCCAACATGATGAAACCCCGTCTCTACTAAAAATACAAAAATTAGCTGGGCATGGTGGCATACACCTGTAGTCCCAGCTACTTGGGAGGCTGAGGCAGGAGAATTGCTTGAGCCTGGGAGTTGGAGGTTGCAGTGAGCCACAATTGTGCCACTGCACTCCAGCCTAGGGGGCAGAGCAAGGCTCCGTATCGGAAAAAAAAAAAAAAAAAAAAAAAAAAAAAGTGCTTTCCCAGCCTGGGCAATGTGGCAAAACACCATCTCTACTAAAAATACAAAAATTAGTCAAGCATGGTGGGACACACATATAGTCCCAACTACTTGGGAGGCTGAGGTGGAGGATCATCTGATCCAGGGGATGTTGAGGCTGCGATGAGCTGTGATCACACCAGTGCACTCCAGCCTGGGTGACAGTGAGACCCCTTCTTAAAAAAAAAAAAAAAAGTGCTTTCACTTACATTCTCATTGAAGTCTCTCAACAGTCCATTTCACAGCTTGAAAAACTCAGACTCAGAGACATTTCATGCCATGCCCAAGGTGACTTTGCCTGTTGTGGGGCAGAGATGGGAACCAGAGGTCTTCTGACCCATCAGAAGGAGCTACTTTAAACACAGCACTGTTGGAAGTTTCTACACTACTGGTAAAAATCCATCACAAAAATCTAATTTCCTCCATTTTTCAAGTGATTAACATAAGATTTGGGTCTGTAAGAAAGTGGGGTTTGTGCTTTATGGATTTTATCCACAAATGAAAGACAGGTCAAATTGCTAAATGAACTCATTTCAACTAAGTGCTACTGTTATACTGTCATATCTATGGCGTACTCATGCACCTGGTCAAGTTTCTTCTATTCAGTACCACAAAACACAGTTTTCTGTGTACCTGGTAACATAACTCAGCCAGTTGAGGAGATTCTCGCACTGCCACTGGGCCTGTTCTCCCTTCCGTTCCTTTCTCCAAGATGTTTAGGATGGCATGAAGGCATGTCCGAGGGCAACCTAACACTCCTACATGAAACCAAAAAGAAATTCAACTTTCAGTTTAGAATTTCTGCATTAAAATCTTGGACTGCCTTTTCAAAAGTTAAATTTTGTAAATACATGCTGTACTGTAAACACTCTTTCAAATACTGATACAGAAAATTGTTAAAGGCTGATTCTCTATAGCTCAGTTTGTCCAGTCTTGTTCTAAGCCCTAAAGACTGACCCATCCATCACATTACCTTTCTTACACTTTTTCTTTCAATGAATTATCCCATGAGCCCAGAATGCAATCAGTGACCCATGAGATACACAAATATGGAAGGAAAGAAATGCCTTTATGTCTTAGGCTATACCTGGATCTTGTAGGTTTGTAGTACTGACAGGTTTCTTCAATTCAAAGCCCAACAGGTAGAGAGCAAGATTGGGTGGATTGCATTCCAGAGAGGTAATGAGAAGATTCAAGATGTGGATTCTTGTTTCATGACGAATTGCAACTAATTTCTTTTCAAGTTCTGATCCTTAATACAGAAATCACAAAACAAAATTACAAAACAATGGAAAGTTAACATCAGTCAAATAAAAAATACAAAACTTGTATTCCAACTCCATGTTTTCTTTAGATCGTTTGCCTGATTATCTATCACATTCATTTCAGATTTATTTAAAGAGGAATCCTAAAAACCTTATAAATTTACGAGTACCCTTTATCTGAAATGTGTGAGACTAGAAGTGCTTCAGATTTCAAATTTTTTGAATTTTAGAATATTTGCATTATACAGATTAAGCATCCCTAATCCAAAAATCCAAAATCCAAAATGAACCAATGAGCAGTTCCTTTAAGAGTCATGTTGGTGGTGGTCAAAAGGTTTCAGATTTTATTTTGGATTTTGTATTCTCAACCTGTATTCTAGCAAATTCTCAATTTCTCTTACACCATTACTTAACAGTTAACAATTACAAGTGTTTTCTTTAAATTAAGCATTTATAAAAAGTAAAAGAATGCATGTATGCACATTAATCTAAGACATACCCTCTTCCAGACGTACAAATTCTTCTGCATCCTCACAATCCAAACACTCCACAAATCCAGCCATTAGTTTCTGACTTATACTCTGAAGTAACATGAAGGTAAAAAATGACAAATTATTACAGGTTTCTAAATATTAGAAAAACTATGATTGATATATATAAACATTCATCCATAAAGAAAAATAGGCAAATCTGCTTAGGTATTTACGTTTTGGTTACATTTTTAATAAGAAAACTCAGTTCCTTAAGTTGCCGTAAGTTAGCTCTCTATACAAATAATTAAAGAAACAGAAGTTTTATAAATTCATTGATTTCAAAACTTGCTTCCTAATTTTCCTTCCCAAAGGATCAAGCTAGTTAAAAAAAAAAAAAAAAAAAAATCACATGAAATTGCTGTTTACTGACCTCTTCATTATATAGCCAATGTTACGAGATCTTAACTAAAATGTAAAATAAAATTTTCATCTTCTCTCTTTAGAAATGTATTACTTATCACCCGTTTTCTATTTCTGAGCTGATTTTGCCTTTAATAATCTAGGATGATGTTAAAACAGTAATAACAATTTATACCAAAATCAACACAAAAATCAGCACATCAAAAACCTTCAGCATCCCCTGATTATCACATGATTTTATAAACCTCATCGATAAGCCACAGATGAGACTTATGGTGTTTCTTCT
This sequence comes from Nomascus leucogenys, assembly GCF_006542625.1. Classification (NCBI taxonomy): domain Eukaryota; kingdom Metazoa; phylum Chordata; class Mammalia; order Primates; family Hylobatidae; genus Nomascus; species Nomascus leucogenys. The sequence goes on along the minus strand of NC_044393.1, from coordinate 84,593,452 downwards.
TATGGTGTTTCTCATGCTGGGTGGTACCACCACTCCAAAGGGAACTTAGAAATAAGTGGAGTCATCTAAGTAATCACAACTAGAAGTTACTACTGACAGATAGTGGTATCTAGGGATGCTAAAGGTACTAGACGTGAGGGACTATAACACACAAAATAAGATCTGTGCCATCCAACATGCCAGAAGAGTCCTTATTTCAAAATAGGGACTCTATGAAGGACTATACAATAAAATCCTTCAACAAGGCCAGGCACGGTGGCTCAGGCCTGTAATCCCAGCACTTTGGTGGGCACACTGCTTGAGCTCTAGAATTCGAGACCAGCCTGGGCAACATAGTAAAACCCAATAATACAAAAAAACTAGCTGGGCATGGTGGCATGCACCTGTAGGATCGCTTGAGCCCAGGGGCAGAGGCTGCAGTGAGCTGAGATTGGGCCACTGCACTCCAGCCTGGGTGACAGAGCGAGTTCCTGTCTCAAAAGAAGAGAGAAAAAATTCTTCAACTAGCTAAAGCAGTGATTTCCAACATAAAGATACAATGGGATGAAATGTTCATAAAGAAAAAAAAAGCAGATTCCGCAATTGTAGGTATTCAGTGAACAGAACTATTATAACTTGAATAAAAAGAGGAACTCCTAAAAACACTCTACAGTGTTATCAAACGAGGTGACACACAGGTGGATCACAAGAAAATCAGTGAAGTAGACAACTTACAACAACGGGATATTCAGAACTTGCAGAGGGCTCACTTAGAACACAGGCAACTGACAGGTCGGGAGCAGCAAACAAACAAGTTAACAGCAAACCTAATCATTTTGAACGTGCCCAGAGTAGCAGTGGTCATGTACCTAGAGTAGCAGTGTGCCACATATCATAATTATGCAGTATCACTGTGAAAAGCATTATCTTCAAAGATAAATCATAGCCAAGTTCGTGGGTAGGTTTTCACCCATCCTATACAAATATACTTACTCTTAATGAATTTTTCCACAACCAAGAATATGATTCCTCCACAGACACTAGAAATTCCATATGTAGTCAAAACGCAAAATGCACCAAAAAAATAACAACAGCAACAAAATCAGTTACCTGGTCATGTGTGAAATCTCCAACCAACTTTATCTGAATATTAGAGTTGCAAGAGATACAACAGAGGATCTTGGCACTTTCAAAAGCCAATTCTGGATTACTATTGCCATGATATAGGTATCTTTAAAAAAAAGAAAACATTTGAGGAACAGTGATAAAATTTTTGGTGTCTCACTATTCTCAATAAAGAAAATTTAGAACCAGGGCTTCCCCTGCCCATATAGCACTTCAAGGTAAATTAGAAAAAGCTGTCCCCTTCTAAATAGATGCAGTCTGTTAGGGGTTGAATCATGTCCCTGCCCCCAAAATCCTTATGTGAAGTCTGGCTAACCCAGTGACCTTATTTGAAAGCAGGGTCTTTGCATATATAGTCAATCGAGTTCAGACGAGGTCATTAAGGAGGCCTAATAAAATATGACTGGTGTCCTCATAAAAAGGGTAAATTCAGACACAAACATACACACACAGGGAAACTGCCATGTGACACTGAAAGCAGACATCAGGGTGATGCTTCTATAAACCATGGAACATCAAACCACCAGAAAGCTAAAGTTTTCTGTGAAAAGTTTGCTTCCTTTCCAGCCCTATCTTCCAAACACCTAGTTTCCCTACAGGAGACAGACAATATTGTCATTTTAGACTCAGAGATTTTGGGTGGGCACAGTGGCTCACACCTGTAATCCCAGCACTTTGGGAGGCTGAGGTGGGCGGACTGCTTGAGGTCAGGAGTTTGAGATCAGCCTGGCCAATATGGTGAAAGCCCATCTCTATTAAAAATACAAAAATTAGCTGGGTGTGGTGATGCACATCTACAGTCCCAGCTACTGGGGAGGCTGAGGTGGGAGAATCGCCTGAGCCTGGGAGGCGAAGGTTGCAGTGAGCCAAGATTGTACCACTGCACTCCAGTCTGGGTGACAGAGCGAAATGCTGTCTCGAAAAAAAAAAAAAAGACTTAGATTTTTAGAACATGGAAGAGAAGAAATTGTAAAGTTCAGAGTAAGTAAAATCAGGGTAGCTAGAGAAGGCAACAGTAAAATGAGGCCAGGCATGGTGGCTCACGCCTATAATCCCAGCACTTTGGGAGGCTGAGGCGGGCGGATCATGAGGTCAGGAGTTCGAGACCAGCCTGACCAACATGGTGAAACGCCGTCTCTACTAAAAATACAAAAATTAGCCGGGCATGGTGGTGCTCACCTGTAATCCCAGCTACTCAGGAGGCTGAGGCAGGAGAATCACTTGAATCCAGGAGGCGGAGCTTGCAGTGAGCTGAGATCATGCCACTGCACTCCAGCCTGGACGACAGAGCGAGACTCCATCTCAAAAAAAAAAAAAAAAAAGTAAAATGAGGCAAAAATTTAAAAAAGGTGATGCACTAGATACCTAACCAGATTTGAAAATCAAAGCTAGAATGTCTATCTGTTTACTTCATTTCTCTACCTACAAAGGTAACTTACCTGGCAATGTTTACCACATTATCTGCCTTCTTAGTTCTGGGATTAATTCCCTGCAAAAGCTGTTCTAAAGGACAGACTATTAGAGCCAGTTGACTCTCTCTTAGAAGGTCCATAAAAAGATTTTCCTTTTGCAGAGTAAGATTGAGAAGTGCAAGGCAATGCTGTACTGCTTTCTCCAGGTGTTTTTTCCCTATTAACCAAAAATAAAGTTAGAAAGTTCTAAATTTATCTTTAAAACTCACAGTCAATTCTTAGGAAAACAAGACAAATGACAAGTTTTAGATTTTGAAATCTAGAGATTTAGACTCTTGTTTCCAACTTCCAGCAGCAAAACCTAGAGATTTACGCTCTCATTGTTTCAAAATTTCAGCTCCAACTTCACAAAACCATTCATCTTTGCAAGTCATGGTTATTTTGCAATCCAGAAAACTCCCATGGAATGGATTCTCAAGTCACTTCTTTATCTTTTCCCTTATTGTTTAGATCAGTGGTTCTCAGAATGGGGTGGCTGAGCCCCAGCGCACATTTGACAATGTCTGGAGACACTTCTAGTTATCCTAACTGGAAATATGCTACTGACATCCAGCTTACAATACACAGGACATCATCCACAACAAAGAATTATTCAGCCCAAACTGTCAATGGTGCCAAAATTGAGAAACTCTGATCTAAAGTAAGACAAAATCATTGTGGAAAATAAAGCAGAAAATAGAAACAAGGATCACCCATAATCTTACCAATCAAATTTAAAATTGTGGCCTAATTCTTCCTATAGTGTCTTATCTGTATATTCTGACTATACAGTTATTGTTCATATGTTTAGAATCTCTTTTCTCATTTTGATTATAGCCACATTAAGTAGAGGTAATATAGCATCGTGGTAAAAAGCATGAGCTCTGGCGCCAAGCTGACTAGGTTCAAATCCCAGCTCCCATACTTGATAGGGAAAGCCAGTATAACTTCTTTGTATTTCAGTTTCTTTATTTGTTAAATGGAAATAAGATGATCTAACACATTTTTGAATAGATTGAATGCATTAATATATGCAATGTGCTTTTAAAAGAGCCAAATACATAGTAAGCATTCAATAAATAATAATTAGTGGTAATAATAACAAGTAAAATTGACCACTATGTATCAAGCACTATAGTAAGTGCTTTTAAAAATATTATGAGGTGGGGGATGGACAAAAAAGTACTTTAAAGTTAGGGATGTTAAAGATGTTAAAATGATAGAAAGATCACTTTACCTACAAAAGACCCTGCAGTGAAACACAGTTACAGTGAGATTCTCTCTGTAGTTTGGTCTGTTTTTACTTACAATACACTCTCGTTTAAATGATTCACTGAAAACACCACTTGAGATACAGAGAGAGAATCTTACAGTGAAAAATGACTTCAGAGATCATCTGTTTCAAATTCTCAGTTTACAAAAGATGAAAACATCAAAGCTGTTTGCAAGACATGAAGACTTTTAAGCATATACCAGGAAAGGGAGCATAGGTGTCAAGCTGTTTAACTCCTTCTTCCAGTAAACTGAGAGCAAGCTCCAACATTGGTGACTCATTCAGAAGATGATACATCAGACTAAATCCAGGTGGCTTATAGGCTATGATTTCTTCTCCTAAATAGAACATAACATATTCCAAGAGATGATGGGTTAGTATTTTTGTCACACCCTTGATTTATATGAAATGTATGAGACTTGTAAATTACATGGCATCTAAATAGATAAAGGCAAGTTTCAATTTAGAGACACAGCAGTAATTCTCCTAAGGGCAAATCTGCACAAAGCAGTTAGCTTTGTGTTAACTCATTAAAGAAATTGTAATGCAGTGTTCTTGATCTTCCATTCAATAATTTTTTTCTCTTGAACAGAAAAATTAAAATGATTAAAACAATGAAACAGAAGATTAAATTCTAATTTAAAAGTATAATTTTTAATTTATGTATTCTGTTAACTCATTAGAAATTGTAATGCAGTGTTCTTGATCTTCCATTCAATATTTTTTTCTCTTGAACAGAAAAATTAAAATGATTAAAACAATGAAACAAAAGATTAAATTCTAATTTAAAAGTATAATTTTTAATTTATGTATAACACAGCCATAATTTGTAAATTATAAATAGTTGACACCTTGTTTGAAAGTGACAGAATTAAATTACCTTGTAGTTCCACAAACTGGTCTACAAAATCTTCAAGCTGAGGCTCATAATCTCTGAGCAATTTATAAAACACCTCCAAAACCACCTCAGCAACTTCCCACTATAGAAAGATACAAATATGTCAATAACAATAAAACAGACCAAGGTGGTGGCCTTGCAAGGCTTTTCACTCTTCCCACTTCTTTTTCCAGAAAATGAGTGAAGTTTCTTGTCTACTTTATTCGCTTACGCTAAGCAATATAGAAATCCCAATTCATTTTGCTAAAAGATAATGAATAAGCTCATTTTCAAGGTAAAATATTTTTAATGCATTATTCTTAAAGACACATTTTTATAGGAGATGTTTGGAATTCGTTAATACATTGAAAACATTTAGTATCTAGTCATATTCAATTTATAATTAAACATCAAATTTAGACACTTTTCAAGTGCCAAACATTTCACATTTTCTCTAACAAGCTCGCCTGCAAAGAATCTGAGAAATCATCTCATCTAAATTCCTTATAAGTGAAGCAAGTGAAGCTCAGAGCAGTGAATGAATTCCCCAAGATCATAAAGCCTGGCAGCAAACAGGCTAAAAGTCGAGCCCAGGCCTTCTCATTCTCAGACCAGGGTTCCATCCATGGCTATAGTCAAAGAAGGTTAAGAAGACACAATCACTGGTAGGCTTGCCCCAAATATTCCCATTATTGCCTTCTTATTCAAAATGTATTTAAAAGCTATGTACCAGTAAAGAAAAATACTTATGCCAAAAAAAAAATTATATACAACTGCATAGCCAGTAAAATTAAAAGTTTGTTTAAAAAATCCACTACATAGAATTTTAATAAGACTGGGTTTGGTCATTGTAGACAGGGTGGTTTTTTGAATTACTATTTTAAGATTATTATTTCCACTGCACATAATTGTATCAAGGCTGAGTTAGAAAATGGGACTATAAAGTGACTTTTTAATTATTTTTATATTATTCACTGTTTTGCATTTTCCAAAATTTTCAAAAAATTTTATTTAAATAAAAAAGGCATATTACCACATAATAATGGATTTAGGACTGGTAAACATACCAATTGCCTCTAACACCCTGTTATTTATCTCAATCCAAAGCACTGTTTGTGTGGGCAGCTAGTGTAGTAAAATAGTCATATAAATTAGAGCTCAAGAACACTTTCAGGTAAAATAAATTCACAAAATTGAGGGAAAATTTTTTAGAGTATGTTGGGGTGGAAGTGAAATCAATGGCAGCCAGGGAAAAGCAGCAACACTTGAAGTGTGGCTCTGCATGGGTGAAAAGTGATAGCATCTGGAGAGAATATGGCTGACTAATGCTCTAAACACTCAGATCACAATGACCTTTTTAAGAAAAAGCATATAAGACATTTAAAACAACTGTAAAAAAGTATCAGAACATTTTGATGAAATGAGTGCTGTAATTATCAGCACTCATTATTCATCTGAAATGACTTTATTAATGAGGCATGGTTGCTGTTATTGTTTTCTTCCCATCAGGAAATACATGTTAACAAGGTAGTTCTAGAGCTTAAGTAAAGTGTATACTCCATCTCAGTGTTTATTTTCACAACTTGGCAAGCAAAAATTCTAATGCAATGAACAAAAAAAAAGAACTTCAATTATTTGTGACTAAATATCAAAAACAAGCTATATCCAATGACAGGGCAGTGAATAAACTATGCTAGATACAAGTAATAGATTTTATGCAGTCACTAAAAAGACTATTTTCAAAGAATATCTTAGGACATGAAAAAAATACCCATGATGCTAAGTGACAAAAAAGAAATACAAAGTAATATAACTAATTATCTCAATTGTTAATTAAGTGTACAGGCATAGGAAAAAGACTAAAAGTAGTTATCCTTCCTTTGGCAACAAAATTAAGGATGATATAATTTCTTCATATATATATATATATATATATATATATATATATACTTTTTTTTTTTCCCAGATGGAGTCTTGCTCTGCTGCCCAAGCTGGAGGGCAGTGGCGTGATCTCAGCTCACTGCAACCTCCGCCTCCCTGGTTCAAGCAATTCTCCTGCCTCAGCCACCCGAGTGGCTGGGATTACAGCTGTGCACCACCACACCCAGCTAATTTTTGTATTTTTAGTAGAGACAGCGTTTCACCAGTTTGGCCAGGCTGGTCACTCCTGACCTCAAGTGATCTGCCCGTCTCTGTCTCTGAAAGTGCTGGAATTACAGGCGTAAGCCACTGCACCTGGCCTTTTTCTTATTTTTTTTTATATTTTCCTAATTTCTCCAAATTCACATTAACTAAATTATGTTTATCATCATTAACACAACTACAAAAAAACCCAACAGGTTCAAAAACAGCCAATTACCAAAACAAAGCAAAAATGTTCCTACAAGATACAACCAAGGGTATTCTGTAAGGTTAATAAACAGTATTATAGACTAACGTGAATTACATCAGAACCTGGAAGAGTCTCTTACATAGCTTAGTGGCTACGAGCTTGGATCTGGAATCAGAGTCCTAGGTTCAAATCCTGGTCCTGGACCTTAGGCAAGTTCCTTAACCTTGCTAAGCCTCCATCTGTAAAATGGGAATATTAAATAGTACCTGCCTCATGGTAATATTGGAATTATATAAAATGATATATATAAGCTCAGTGGTTAGTGTCTTGCAACCAGAGCAAATGTGTCATAAGAACCAGTGCTCTCTCAGCCTCCATCCATGGCAGACATGCCTAATGGATTACAATACTCCTTCCTGCTAAGCCAATACTCCACAACCCAGTGCCGCTAATCAACAGAAACTGCTGTGTAAGTTTAAACTTACTTCAATCCCTAACCTAAACCATTCCAATAAGCAGTAGTAGTGTGTTTCCAACAAATGTGACTTTTTGTTCCATTTTAGTCAAAACTTGTTAAACTAAGGATATGAATATGAACTCCTATCAATTAGATTACTGATGACAAATGTCAGTGCTTGGGTTTTAATGACCAAACTTATTTTTTAGTGCACATAATCAGACCATTTCATAGATATTTCAAAATAAAGACAGTGAATTTTACTACCTTTCAAAAGCTAACATGAATTTGGCACCGTATACTTTTGATAAAAGAAAAGCAGTAAATGTATAAGGAGAAAAAAGTTTTTCTGTGAACATAACCTTTTCAGCTGCTCTCCGGTAAGCTCTCGTACGGAATCGTAGAAACACAGAGTCTCTAAGGAACTGCAAATAAGGGTCAAAGCCAGGGGGCCGCAGTCCAGCACCCAAATTAGAAGGAAATGAGCTCTCCACCAGGGTACTAATAAGCTGGCAAAAGGCCCGAGTCAACGGGTATTCTTCACACCGGGATTCTATTTCATTTAGCTCAACCTTCCAAAGAAAAAGAAAGAAAACTTGGTAATAAAAACTACTAGCTATGAAGTGAAGAATATTATGCAGACATTAACATATTAATAGTGCTAACTCACACCAAAAGACATAACAGATATTTCTGTTTTTCATTTAGAGGAAAAGATAAAAAAGTATTATATGAACCTCAGAAGGAAGAACTCCAAATTCACACTTATTGTCCCCAAACTTGAATTAAAAACAGAAATCTTTAATGTTTCATTAAAAGAGAGGGAGAGTTAGAGAAAAAAGAAAGAAAATAATTTATTCTCATTTCAGGTTGACTCAAGTAATCTAAATTGAGTTAAAATCACGAACTTTCCATTTGGATGGCTGCCATGTAACATCCTTTTCCAACTCTGAAACACGAAATATTTTGGTTCCTTTTATTAAAAGTTTCATCTCTATTTCAACACTGATCAGAAAACCTTTCAAATAAAAATACATTAAATTTGATAATTACAGAAACGTAAAAGGGTAAGAATGATTCATAGACTTCTTATCATTACATGCATGAATGAATTAACATTTAAACTAAAAGGAAAACTTTACCTCAATACCAATAGCTTGCCTCTGGCTTGGAATCCTCACGGTCTGCAGTATCTTAAAACAATAAGAAGTAGATGTCAGGAGCATTCCTCATTCATCAATGAATATTAGTGGCTTTGCAATGTAATAGTCACATACCTCACCCACTGGACCCACAGATCTCACAACGTCCACCAAAATGACAATCAATTAGTCCCTGGATACACTTTCAATAGCAGTTCTGTCAGGTTGAGATAGAACTTTTGACTGTCTGGGGTTCTGAAAATTGGTAGTTTCTAAGAGCACACAAGACATTTTTTCAGCAAATTTCCTCTCAGATATTCTAGGAAATGAATCTTTAAAAAGGATTTATGGGATGAAATCTCACCAGTGTTCAAGACACTGGACTGTTTACAACTAGCCCTAATGATGGCACAAAAAACCCCAAAAAGTAAACTTCTTTTTTTCCTTTTTTTTTTTTGCGACAGAGTCTCACTCTGTCGGCCAAGCTGGAGTACAGTGGCATGATCTCAGCTCACTGCAACCTCCATCTCCTGGGCTCAAGCAATTCTCCTACCTCAGCCTCCCAAATAGCTGGGATTACCGGCGTGTGCCACCATGCCCAGCTAATTTTTTATTTTTAGTAGAGACAGGGTTTCTCCATGTTGGTCAGGCTGGTCTTGAGCTCCCGACCTCAGGTGATCCGCCTGCCTTGGCCTCCCAAAGTGTTGGGATTACAGGCGTGAGCCACCACTCCCAGCCAGAAGCAACCATTTTGCGGCAGTAAAATACTCTACATTATTTTCTAACATACATATCCTGAAGACGTTATTGATACTTTGTTAACATAATAATTAACGGAGTTGGGGTTTGCTGAGAGGCTGAGTAACTTTTGGCTTACTATTGATACTTCACCTTTTGATTCCTGACTATACCAATACTTACTAGTGTCTTAAAGGCTTAGTGTTTCTTTACACCTGAAATCAAGTGTGATTGGGTTAGACATTTGTATCCTTAGAGCAACACTATTGTTTTTAAAGGATTCTACCTAATTAGTATACTTTTGATTTGCAAGAAAGTAAAGTATCATGACAGTAGGATTATTTATTATACCATAGACTACTTAGGCCCATATCAAGGTCTGGACAGAACATCTTAGGTCAAAACTTCAGCCTCCTTTAAAACATATAAAATAATTATACCTGATAGAAAATTTTTAATGGAGCTTATCTCTAGAGAAAACAATGCTAATATTTTGAAGTTATTGAGACTTCAAACATTATATCATCCATTTATTTCCCCACATCAGCATAGGTAGATTCCCTCAGGGTATAGAAGTCAAAAAATCCAACTGTCACATTCCCATTCTGCCCAAAGTTAGAAGTTTATGGTCCTGGCAATAAACCTTCATAACCACCAATAAAAAGTATTTTAGATGCTGTTAAAATTTCTCTGCAGGCTGCAGGCTGGGTGTGGTGGCTCACACCTGTAATCTCAGCACTTTGGGAGGCCGAGGCAGGCAGATCACTTGAAGCCAGTTCAAGACCAGCCTGGACAACATCGCAAAACCCCATCTCTACTAAAAATACAAAAGTTAGCTGGGCGTGGTAGTGCAAGCCTGTAATCCCAGCTACTCAGGAGGCTGAGGCACAAGAATCGCTTGAACCTGGGAGGTGGAGGCTACAGTGAGCTGAGATCACACAACTGCACTCACTCCATCCTTGCCAACAGAGCGAGACCCTGTCTTAAAAAAAAAAAAAAAATCTGTGCAAACTTGACAAACAGTTAGACCTGCCCTTTAATGGAAAAACAACCCCAGTGACCATGTAGCTATATAGAGATACTTCACTCTTCTGGTATAGAGCAGGAAAGAGCAGATAAGAAAAACAAACATTCCCCACATTTAATGAGTGCAGGTGACTTGTGAGGGCTTACATCAGCCTGGTTTAAAGACAGAGTGGACGAATTCTGTCCATCTAGTAATATCTTAATAGACATTGAAAAATAAGGTCTTCAGAGAGGTACAGTACATGAAGAACCAATCTCTGGTAACCTAGTGAAGTTACCAACCAATCTAAAAGAAAAACCCAAGCCTATTAGTTTCTATTGCTATGCCTAGTCCCTAAACCGTAACTCTAGTTGGGATGTTCATGATATACTATAAGTTCCAATCGCATGTTGTTGCTTCTATGGTATTATCAAGCCCAACTTTCCACATTGGGATAATATAAATAAGGGACTTCAGAGCCTACCTGAGTGTATTCCAATGACTGCCAGAGGGAAGCAGCAATTTCAGGAGATTTTCCAAAAGCTGCGAGTGTCTTCAGCAGCTCAGCTTTTAGGACAGGGGGAATACTGCATTGGAGGAGTCCCAGAATCACCACAACAGGGGTCCACTGAGGGTGTTCACAGAGTGCCAAGCGAGCATTTTCACTCTAAGAATTGACACAAAAAGAACAAGACTTTCCATTTTTAAGTTACAAAAACGACCAGCAATCATCTAAATTGCTATCATTTATACTGAGTCCTCATAGGCTTAATATATACTAAAACAAAAATAAGCCTATCATTTATGTTTGAAGTCTACCAACACATCAAATCAGATCACTCACTCATTCAAAGTAAAAAACTGGAGGAGAAATAGACTTTGTAGAATTACTTTTGCAGTTCTAAGTATGAGAAATAATACAAACAGAGATAAATGGTCTGCAAGGGTTGGATAAATCTTACCTAGGCATCTTAAATCCTTTCTGGAACAATATATTATACTGTAATATGAAGTATGAATGAAAAAAATACCTTGTCCTTTTCTCAAAAAAAATATAGAGATATACAGTATCAAGTATCACAATATTTTTTTCATTTTTAGTTGATATGTAATAACTATACATATTTATAGGGTACAGAGTCATATTTTGATATATGTATACAATATGTAATGATCAAATCAGGGTAATTAGGATATCCATCATCTAACATTTCTCATTTCTTTGTGCTGGGAACATTCAAAATCCTCTCTTCTGGCTTTTGAACATACACAATGAATTACTGCTAGTTATATTCACCCTGTAGTGCTATAGAACACTAGAACTTTCTTCTTCTCTATCTGTAACTTTGTATGTTAACCAACCTTTCCCTATCCTCCCCTCCCATCTCCATTTTAATTCAGTGAGAAATAGTTAGTAACTGACATTTTAATGCCTAATAATGTTAAGTACTATTAGAAAAGCCAAAAACTTAGAAGTTCCTATTCCTATCCTTCAGAAAGAATGTCAGACTATGCTAGTGAATAACAGACATAACTAAAAGATATTTCTGAGTTGGGAAATTGTATACAGTCACGAAAATAATGTTTTTTACAAAGACCAATTTGGTAGTGGCAGGTAAAATGGTTTGGTATAAGGAGAGAAAAAATAATTCAGTAAATAACTTTTAATTACAATATTCTTTATGTATACACACATATAAATGCACACATGTATCTCTACACCTATGCTGGAAACCTAGAAGCATATGCATCCAACAACTGGTTCTTATTTGCCCTTCTGACTATCTTCTTTCAGGCTCAGGCTGTTATTTCTATACTAAGATTATGCCAATGAGCAGGGCTACCATAACTTACACACTCTAGAGGTCAAAAAACAAAAAACTTAAGGGCAGAATGCTATTTATCTGTCTATCTATATAGGCTAAGTTTATTACTCTTAAATTAAAAGAAAATGTTTGGGGCTCTTAAAATGCTACTGTGCTATAATAAAAATAAAATTAGGCTGGGGATGAGTTACCTACCCAAGTAATGATGGTAGACGTGAGCTGCAAAAAAGCAATCAATCCATCTTGCTCCTTCTGGGTGATGCCACGGGAAGGAAGGTGACGGTACTGGACGCTATCTGCACTTGGAAGATCCTTCCGAAGGTGTTCATGGTAAAGCATCAAGGAGTGAAAGAAATGTTCCCAGGAAACAGGACTGCCACCTGCTCCCTGAATATTTTCAACTATAAAGAAAAACAGCACAGAATTTTATTTAAAAAACATCTAAGCATTTGCTGGGAAATGGAGAGAAAATTAATTTAAAACAATATACTTTTTTCTTTTTTGAAATAGAGTCTCACCCTGTCACCCAGGCTGGAGTACAGAGGGGCAATCTCAGCTCACTGCAACCTCAACTCCCCAGGTTCAAGCAATTCTCCTGTCTCAACCTCCCAAGTAGCTGAGATTATAGACGTGCACCACAACGCCTTGTTAATTTTTGTCTTTTTGGTAAAGACAAGGTTTCACCATGTTGGCCAGGCTGCTCCTGAACTCCTGACCTCAAGTGATCTGCCTGCCTCGGCCTCCCAAAGTGCTGGGATTACAGGCATGAGCCACTGCACCCAGTCTAAAACGATAAACTTTGTTTGCCTTTGTCTTAACACAAAGACAATCTTTGTCCTGGGTAAGTAGTGTGCTGAAAATGGGTTAGAATCCCTCTGTGAGCTAGAACTCTGGATTAATTTTTCCTCTGGATTAACTTTTACTCAAGAAAGGGGCTACTGCGCATGTAAATGTAAAGGTAATTTACTTTGGATGTCGGTTACCTACTTCACATCCAGGAGAGCTCTCTGTGCTCTCATGTAACTGTACAGGGCTGCTTTTTCCCACAGAATAATTCACAAATGTTGAGCTTGAATTCCCAAAGAGATAACTACAGTCTTAATTTGGGAATTACAATACTCCATTGCATACCAAGCATCGGAAGCAAAAGTATAGCACACAAGACTGGCAGGCTTGACAGAGTAGTCAGAACACTGGCTTTGGAGCCAAGCCGATTTCAGCTCCCATCATGGCTCCCCAAATAGCTGTGATGTTGGGTAAATTCCTTAACTTCTCTAAACCTCAGTTTCTTCACATGTAAAAATAAAAATATCTACCTAACAAAGCAGATGCTTAATTTCTTTTCCCTTTTACAGTGTTTTTGGTCTAACCAAACCAGTCTGAAAATTAAATAAGAAAACTGGGAGACGGTCAAGAGAAAAATTCTAAGTACTGATATTAAGAAAAAAATATATAAAGATAAATTAATCAAATTTATAAGGCAAGGGCATATGCTTTCTTTGTGTACCAGATGTGTTCTGGAAAATTTTCATACATTAATTCTGATTTGTCAAAATGAACTGTATTTTACAAAGCAGAATGGCAAAACTCCCCAATCTGTGAGACCATAATCACAGCATCACTATCCATAAAGCTGTATGTATGCATGCTTCTTTCACCCTATTGTTATGAAAATAATTTATACCTCTGGTAGAACCTAGTTCAAACACCAATGTTCTTAATAGGTAGTGGGATACTGAACTTAAGAGTATAACAACAAACTTTAACAACATCCACATATTCCTTACCATGACTACTACCATTGACTTTGAGCAGGCTGAAACAGTAGTGGGCACACTGAGGTCCATTGGCCAATCCCTGGAGCATCTTCAAATAAGGAATATAAATAGTTGGAGGCAACAGGTCACCCATTTGCCTAACAAACTTTGACAAGACAACCTGAAAAAGAGAGAAACAAATGGTTTATATAATGTGTATCTTAATTTTAAGGCAACATGGACTAGCTAATAAAGACTACGTATAAACTAAAAGTAGTGCTCTGACTTAACCCTCGCAACAGACAAATTTAACTGATATTCTATTTATGAAAAATTGTTTAAGCTTGTCATTAGCAATTTAATGCAATTATAAAATAATACCTTTATGAAATAAAAGTACATTTTTTAAAAAATATCTCAATGTCACAAAATATAAGACCACTCAGATTTTAAAAATATAAGACATGTGACATTTACTCATCCAAAATCAACCAGCAATTCAAAGGTACACTTAAAATCCAGAGTTCCTATATACCAGCCAAATTTGTATGAAGACCTAGGAACTTTAAATCATTTTTGATGGTAACAAGCATATTCTGTTATGTGGTCAAACCAATGCCACATTCCCATACTCCTGTTCTTTAAGTCCATTTCTTAATATTCCCTTTTTTCTTCCTTATGCCTTAAACCTATTATCAACAACTAACAATATTACTCAAACTCACTAGTTGGAACTGAGAACTGAAAACACTACAGATGTCTGGAAATTACTGTTAAATCAGCTAGGTTTAACAACGGTTTGGCTGGGCACAGTGGCTCACACCTGTAATCCCAGCACTTTGCGAGGCCAAGGCAGGCAGATCACAACGTCAAGAGATCAAGACTATCCTGGCCAACATGATGAAACCCCGTCTCTACTAAAAATACAAAAAGTAGCTGGGTGTGGTGGCACACACCTGTAGTCCCAATTACTCAGGAGGCTGAGGCAGGAGAATCAATTGAACCCGGGAGGCAGAGGTTGCAGTGAGCCAAGATTGCACCACTGCACTCCAGCCTGGCAACAGAGAGAGAGTCCATCTCCAAAAAAAAAGGTTTTATGATGATGCAGCAAAATATCATTTTTAAGACAGATATACTTACTTAAATATTAAGGGGTGGAATTCATGTATTTGCCTATAATTTACTTTAAAATAAAACAAAAGTAAAAATAATACAGTAGGCTGGGCACGGTGGCTCACGCCACTTTGGGAGGCCAAGGTGGGCGGATCACCTGAGGTCAGGAGTTCGAGACCAGCCTGACCAACATGGTGAAAACCCGTTTCAACTAAAATAATACAAAAATTAGCCAGGCATGATGGCGGGTGCCTGTAATCCCAGCTCCTTGGGAGGCTAAGGCGGGAGAATCACTTAAACCCAGGAGGTGGAGGTTGCAGTGAGCTGAGATCGGGCCATTGCACTCCAGCTTGAGTGACAAAGTGGGACTCTGTCTCAAAATAAATAAATAAAAAATAATAATAATAATAATAATATAGTAGATGAAGCAAACATCACAAGATGTTAACTTAAGATGTGAAATTAAAATGTGGGGCATTCCTTATAATAATTCCCTCTTCCACATGTTTCAAATTTTTCCTAACAGTGAGCTTTCTTAAAAACTTAAAAAATTTTTAAATAAATCTTTCTCCAAAACATTCTTTCTCTTTTGAGACAGGGTCTTACTCTGTCACCCAGGCTGGAATGTGGTAGCACAACCACAGCTCACTGCAGACCAAATGATCCTCCCACCTCATCCTCCTGTGCAAATGGGGCCATAGGCATGCACCACCACGTCTGGCTAATTTTAAAAATATTTTTTGTAGAGACAGGGTTTCGCCATGTTGCTCAGACTAGTCTAAAACTCCTGAGCACAAGTAATCTGCCTACCTTGGCCTCCCAAAGTACAAGGATTACAGGTGTGAAGCAGCGTGCCCAGCTCAAAACGTATTTTTTAAATGGGAAAAACACTGAAACAATACAGTTTAAAAAGTGGCATCTGGGCCGGGCGCAGTGCCTCATACCTGTAATCCCAGCATTTTGGGAGGCTGACGCGGGTGGATCACCTGAGGTTGGGAGTTCGAGACCAGCCTGACCAACACGGAGAAACCCCGTCTCTACTAAAAATACAAAATTAGCCTGGCGTGGTGGTGCATTCCTATAATCCCAGTTACGCGGGAGGCTGAGACAGGAGAATCGCTTTAATCTGGGAGGCGGAGGAGGTTGTGGTGGGCCGAGATTGTGCCACTGCACTCCAGCCTGGGCAACAAGAGTGAAACTCCATCTCAAAAAAAAAAAAAGGCATCTCATCTGGAGTCCAGAAAAAATAAAAAAATAAAAAATATGGCATAAAAGCTTCTAGAACAGAAATCCCCCAAAATGAACACTTACATGGCAATCTCCCTCCAACTCTTTTTTTTTTTTTTTTTTTTTAAAGAGACAGGGTCTCACTCTGTTGCCTAGGCTGGAGTGCAGTGACGTAACCGTATCTCACTATAATCTCAAACCCTGGGGCTCAACAGGTCTTCTTGCCTCAGCCTGAGCAGCTAGGACTACAGGCTCATGATAGCACACCGAGCTAGTATTTTTTGTAGAGATGGGGTCTCATTATATTGCCCAGGCTGGTCTCAAATTTTGGCTTCAAGCGATCTTCCCGCCTCAGCTTCCCAAAGCACTGGGATTACAGGTGTGAGCTACTGCATAGCAATTCATTGTATTTGCCTCTGCACATCATACTTTAGTTAATACAGAAAGAACTTTTGCCTGTATTATCTACAGACTCATAGGCATTTTGCCATCAATTAAAACATCCAAGACTTCTCCTTTAATACTTGTACCTCTCCTATCCTCCCAAACTTGAAAAGACTGTCATGCCTATGGAGAACTAAAATACTAATAAAATTCAAGTGGGGCACAATGGCTCATGCCTATAATCCCACTGCTTTGGGAGGACTGACTGAAGCCAGGAGTTATAGGCCAGCCTGGTCATCATAGCAAGACCCTGTCTTTTAAAAATAAGTAAATAATAAAGAGACTAGATGCCTTTCTGCCTCTAATAATTCAACACATATCTAGTATCCAATAAAGGGCTGACTACATTAACTTCAAAATCAACAACTTAAATTTTAAGAGTTTCAAATTTTCTTTTATAAAAGAGAAAAGTAGGCTGGGCACAGTAGCTCATGCCTGTAAATCCAGCACTCTGGGAGGCCGAGGCAGATGGACACTTGAGCTCAGGAGTTACAGACCAGCCTGGGTATCATGGCGAAACCCCATCTCTACAAAAAATACAAAAAATATCTGGGTGTGGTGGTGTATGCCTGTAGTCCCAACTACTCTGGGGGCTGAGGTGGGAGGATCACTTCCACCTGGGAGGTCAAAGCTACAGTGAGCTGATATCGCGTCACTGCACTCCAGCCTAGGTGACAGAGTGAGACTTTGTCTCAATATAAATAAATAAATAAATAAAATTTAAAAAGTGTAAATCTCTAAAGGTTACACTAGTGATCATTTGTGTTAACAGCAATAAAATCAGGAAATAACATCTTTCATGTTTTCAACACTATCACAGTACCAGAGTATAAAAGAGGAAAACCTAAAGACTCACCTGGCGTTGAGGGGGCCGCTGATGAGCCACCCCTAGATAAGAACCCATGATAGTCGGAGTCTGAAGAGGCTCTGTGGGACACCAATATTCTAGAGCAAGCTCCAGATGAAAAGGGTTCTTTTTATATAGCTCGCCAATCTGCAAAGAGTAAGCAAAGACTGTAGGGAAATGTCTATGACTCAAAAATTACTTTCAATAAAAAAAGGACATTTAAAGTATTACACCTGAAATTTTCCAAAGTTAGGGGAAAAAATAATGAAAGGAGGGAAAGAGGAAAAGCTTTCTAATATAATGGCTTACCAATAGCATTAAGTGTTCCAGGTCCCTTCTAAGTGAAATGGGGGGTTCATTACCCATCTGCATACTCATGTGAATCATTCGAGCATCTTCATCTGCCCGATTCCTCAGCTGTTTCACCTATTAAATTTATTATAGTTTTAATATGTACATATATTGTACATGCTAATAATAATGAAATCAGGCAACTGTCTTAAAGTGATTACATACAAGAAATATATTTTAAACATGCCAGGAATCTTATTTGCAATATTACTATCCATAATGTATAATATCTTAAAACTTGAATGCATTTTCCACTATAGAAAAGTTGAACTTAACTGTAGTGTTTCTCAATGGGGACATTACTGACATTTGGGCACAATGTTTCTTTACTGGGTTGGATTATCCTGAATATTCCAGGACATTTAGCATCCTTGGAACTACCTACCAACTATCAATAACAACACCAGAGTCATCATAACAAGCAGAACTGGCCCCACTCATTTCCCAAACACACTCTGAAGAACATTATACTTCAGTTGAGAATCACTGCTTCACAACATTTGTGTGAACTAAATGCCAACAAAAATAAGAAACAAATTCTGTTAAAAAAATATATATATAGCTAGACCAATCCACAATTATAGTTGGAAATACCAACACTCCTCTCTCAATATTCAATAGAACAAGTACACAGAAAATCAGTAAGGATATGGAAAACTTGAAAAACAGCATCAATCGACTTGATTGACACTTATAGAACATTCCACAGAACAGCAGCAAAATCTGTGTTCCTTTCAGGTGTACATAGAATATTTACCAAGATAGGCCATATTCTGTGCCATAAAACAAACCCCAACAAATTTAATACAACTGAAATTCTACAAGGTATGTTCTCTGAGCACAACGGAATTAAACTAGAAACCTGTGACAGAAATCTAAAAGTCTCCAAACTATCTGGAAATTAAACAACACACTTCTAAATAACCCATCAATCAAAGGAGTCTCAAGGAAAATTAGAAAATATATTAAACTAAACAAAAAAGAAAATGCAACATATCAAAATTTGTGTGGCATAGCTAAAGCAGTGATTGGAGGTAAATGTATAGCATTATTAAATGCTTCTATTACACAAAAGAAAGACTTAAAATCAGTAAGCTTCCATCTTAAAAAACAAAATTAAAGGAGCAAATTAAACCCAATGCAGAGGGAAGAAAATAATAAACATAAGAGCAAAAATCAATAATGGTGAAGCAAAATATAAGAAAATCAATGAAGCCAAAAGCTAATTCACTGGAAAGATAAATAAGATCAATAAACTTCGAGCAGCATTAATTAAGAACTGGGGGAGAAGACACAAATTACCAATTTTAGGAATTAAAGAGAAAAATCACTATAGATCCTATAAAAATAAAAAGAATACAAGAATCCTAAGGGCAAATTTATGATAATCAATTTATACTTTTCAGGAGATAGGGTATCAAAACTGCACAATCTATTATGAGTGTAGACCTTTCAGGGTGCTTTTAAAAAATGTACATTTGAAATAGGTGGTTTTATAATATAAACACACAAAAAAGATGTTTTTCTCTCTCATTTACTTCCCGCCAACATCTGATGGCTTCTTTGGCACAAAATAGCACACAGAGCATATACTGTAAGGAACTGTTTGAAATGGCTCTAAGAATCGCTTTTCAGATGACAGTTACAGCTCAAGCCATCTATTCAAAAGTAGCCTTTGTGTTACGGTTTCTTAAATTCATTATTTTACCTGTATCCATGCTGAAGCCCTTTCATACACTGCAATTCAGAATCTAAACAATGGGGCCAGGTGTGGTGGCTCACACCTGTAATCCCAGCATTTTGGGAGGCCGAGGTGGGCAGATCACCTGAGGTTGAGAGTTCAAGACCAGCTGGCCAATATGGTGAAACCCCATCTCTAATAAAAATATAAAAAATTAGCCAGGCATGGTGGCAGGCACCTGTAATCCCAGCTACTTGGGAGACTGTGGCAGGAGCATCATTTACCCAGGAGGCGGAGATTGCAGTGAGCCAAGATCACACCACTGCACTCCAGCCTGGGCGCAATAGAGCAAGACTACAATTATCTATAAAATGCAATTTTTCCACTGTGCCTCTTCCAAATCATGTATAAAAATATTAAATAAAGCAACCTTAGCACTAATCCTTAGGGCAGCATGAGGTTAGTAATTTTCTACTCACAGAAGCATTTTCATTTAATTACTTTCTCACTTATAAACCATTCACAGTGTCAAATATTTCTTTCTACTGACTTACCCCAGTTAAGAGGACTTATTTCCATAGAACAACAGCAAAATATGTCCTCTCTTCAGGTGTCCATAGAACATTTACCAAGACAGGCTATATTCTGAGCCATAAAACAAACCTCAACAAATTTAATACAACTGAAATTCTACAAGGTATGTTCTCATACCTTGTAGAGACTCATGACTTATTTCATGAGTCACAAACTGATTCACAAGATGTAATACAGCTACTGGCAAATTTTAGTCTGTATTAAAAATTTTTATTAGTTTCCAAATCATAAATCTAGTTAATCAGTTTTAAATTATTTTATAAAATTCTTCTACTATTTACTCATCCTACATTATTACACTTACCTTCATTGGCATAAGTGCAAGGAAATCTGTGATGAGATTATGGACTCTGCGAATATAAAATTCTTCCTGATAAAAGTATTCCGATACCACCACAGATTCCGTGAGGAACAGGAAAACGTTGTCAGCAATTGCGAGTTCTGCCATTGCTTCATCTGCCTCTGTGAATTCTGCCAGAGCTAGAAATAGATTTTAAAACACAGTACATGGAGGAAAAGTCATTAACCCAGATTGTAATTATATCTCATAATACTCCGCTGATGGTTCAGACATCTTCCCAGCCTTCTAGCATGTGCTATGCACAAAATGAGACTATATATAACTGTAATTGACTCATAAACCCTAAAGAACTCATACACCCCAAATAACAATATACTCTGAATGTGTATCAGAAAAATACATACTCTTTGAAATAATAACATAACTAATGAAAATTATTTTAGAGATGTGTGATGCAACACTGATGTAGTCAGGGAGCTATCATCCAAACATTCACATATTAAAATGATGTTAAGACTTTAATCCCAATGAAATCTCATGGGTCATCTGAAAAGTGTTCAATCCAAGACCAAAATCTGAACATGAATAGGTAAGTAACTGTGCTAATTTGGTAACCAAGTAGCTAAAATTTAAAAACTAAATTTTAACTTGAATGTAAACTTGTCTAACTGTAATTTTTTTATATTTTATTTGGAAAATATCCAATATATATCTAAAGATAAGTATAATAAACCTCTACATACCCATCACCTGTTTCAATACTACCAATTTATGGACAATCTTACCTCATATATATCTTCCCCCTCTGCACTCATACATATCTCATTAAAGCAAATTCCAATTTAACATTTTACCAGTAAGTATTTGCAGTGTACAACTCAAAAATATACTTAAGAAACAAGGCCGGGCGGGGTGGCTCACGCCTGTAATCCTAGCACTTTGGGAGGCTGAGATGGGCGGATCACCTGAGGTCAGGACTATGGAGAAACCTCATCTCTACTAAAAATACAAAAACTTAGCCGGGTGTGGTAGCGCATGCCTGTAATCCCAGCTACTGGGGAGGCTGAGGCAGGAGAATTGCTTGAACCCAGGAGGCGGAGGTTACGGTAAGCCAAGATCACGCCATTGCGCTCCAGCCTGGGCAACAAGAGCAAAACTCTGTCTCAAAAAAAAAAAAAAAAAAAAAAACAAAGCAAAAGTAAAAATTCACTACATATTCACACACAACACCATTATCGTATCTTTATTTTATGAGACAGGGTCTCGCTCTGTCACCCAGGCTGGAGTGCAGTGGTACAATCTCAGCTCACTGCAACCTCTCCCTCCCAGTTCAAGCAATTCTCAGGCCTCAGCCACCCAAGCAGCCGGGATTACAGGTGTGCGCCAACACGCCTGGCTAATTTTTGTATTTTTAGTAGAGACAGGGTTTCACCATGTTGGCCAGGCTGGTCTTGAACTACTGACCTCAAGTAATCCTCCCACCTCAGCCTCCCAAAGTGCTGGGATTACAGGTGTGAGCCACTGCGCCTGGCCATTATCATATCTTTAAAACTAATTCCTCAGCTGGGTGCAGTGGCTTGATCTAGAATGACTTAATCTGACTTACATTCAACTTTCTATTAAGAGTATGTCATAGGTTATGGTGTATCTTTCCATCAAGAAACATATTGCTGATTACTGCTTTTAAATTTTGAATATAAAATTGCTAGGTAATTGTGTGGCAATCTGGCTTTGAAAAAGACTACTACACAGCCTATTCTGTTTGACTGTCATACAGACCAAATACATAGTCTGTTACCGAAAGTACATTTTCATTGCCTTGAAAAGGGCCAGGAACAGATAAAAGCCAAGATAGTCTCAAACAGAGGAAAACATATGATTTGTAGTATTTTATTTTTATTATTTATTTTATTTATTATTTATTTTGAGATGGAGTCTCGCTCTGTCGCTGAGGCTGGAGTGCAGTGTCATGATCTCAATTCACTGCAACCTCCGCCTCCCAGGTTCAAGAGATTCTCCTGCCTCAGCCTCCCGAGTAGGTGGGACTATAGGCACGCACCACCACGCCTGGCTAATTTTTTGTATTTTTAGTAGAGATGGGGTCTCACCATGTTGGCCAGGATGGTCTCGATCTCTTGACCTCACGATCCACCCGCCTCGGCCTCCCAAAGTGTTGGGATTACAGGCATGAGTCGCCATGCCTGGCCTGTTTGTATTTTGAAATAAAGTCTGCATATCAGCCAGGTGTGGTGGCTCATGCCTATAATCCCAACACTTAGCCAAGACAGGAGGATTGCTTGAGCCCAGGAGTTCAAGACCAGCCTGGGCAACATAGTGAGACCTCATCTCTACAAAAAAATGAAAGAATTAGCTGTGGTCCCACCTACTTGGGAGGCTGAAGTGGAAGGATCACATAAGTCCTGAAGGTTGAGGACACTGAGCCATGGTCACACCACTGCACTCCAGCCTGGGCAACAGGGAAGCCCCTATCTCAAACAAACAAACAAAAACCTGCATATCTACCCATATTATACAAAATCCTTGAGAATAAAATATTTTCTTTATTCTTTAGTATGACTAGTAATAACAATTACTAAAATTACTAATTATTAAATATTTTTAATAACAATAACAAATTCTTTCAAAACTTTACTTGAATTCAAAAACACTGGAATTAAAAGAGAATCAACTCAAAGATTACGTCTGTTATATTTTTTGAAACAGGGTCTTACTCTGCTGCCCAGGCTGGAGTGCAGTGGTGCGATCTTGACTCACTGCAACCTCTGCCTCCCAGTTTCAGCGATTCTCCAGCCTCAGCCTCCTGAGAAGGTAGGATTACAGGCATGTGCCACCACACCCAGCTAATTTTTGTATTTTTAGCAGAGTCAAGGTTTCACCCTGTTGGCCAGGCTGGTCTTGAACTCCTGACGTCAAGTGATCTGACTACCTCAGCCTCCCAAAGCACTGACATTACAGGCATGAGCCACTATGCCCAGCCAAAAATTACTTCTTGAAGACCATTTAGGTAATAAGGCATCATTAATGCCTTAATATAAATTGAGTTTCAATGCCTAAAAACAGTATGCTAAAATTCTGTAAAGCTTAGTGAAATTACAAAGATGCTTGGTTTTTTTGTTGATTTTTTTTTTTGGAAACAGAGTTTCACTCTGTCGCCCAGGCTAAAGTGCAGTGGCATGATCTCAGCTCACTGCAACCTCCACCCACTAGGTTCAAGCAATTCTCCTGCCTCAGTCTCCCAAGTAGCTGGGATTACAGGCACGCACCACCATGCTCGGCTAATTTTTTGTGTTTTTAGTGGAGACGGGCTTTTACCACGTTCGCCAGGCTGGTCTTGAACTCCTGACCTCAAGTGATCCACCTGCCTCAGCCTCCCAAAGTGCTGGGATTACAGGCGTGAGTCACCACACCTGGCCGATGCTTGTTTTTTTAATTTTTTTTGAGATGTGATCTCACTCTGTCACCCGGGCTGGAGTGCAGTGGAGCAATTTAAGCTCACTACAGCCTCTGTCTCCTGGGCTCAAGTGATCCTCCTGCCTCAGCCTCCTGAGTAGCTGGGACTACAGCCAAGCGCATGTCACCACACTGGGCTAATTTTTAATTTTTTGGAGAGATGAGGTTAATCACTACATTGCCCAGGTTTGTCATGGACTCCTGGGCTCAAGCAATCCTCTCACCTCGACCTCCCAAAATGCTGGGATTATAGGCATGAGGCACTGCACCTGGCTTCATGCCTTTTATAGAATAATATAATAAACACATTTGATAAAAGTTTCAGAAGTCTATGAAGAGAATAGAAACCAATTTTTCAAATTGGAGATCTTAGTTAAAACTCGTCTGGATTATTTCAAGAAGTGACCATTTCTGCAAAATAACGCAAGCTAGTCATTTTTTCTAACAATTTTTAAAATGCAAATTAACAGGAAAATTTTTATAGTTTAAAAATTCTAATTATAATACCCCTAACTATTAAAGCTTATAAAAGGATATGAGCATATAAAATCAAAGAGATTTAAGTAGCCAAAGATCTGGGACTTGAAACTAGGGCTGTGATTCCTAACCTATTTTTACTATTATTCTACAGCAAACTATAGCATATTCTATTAAACCTTTCAAAACTAGTGCAGTGGTATGGGCAATTATAGCATAAGACTGTGACTATATTACATAATATTATAATAACTATCTATGTATAACTATATTATATAGTTAATATATTAACTATCACACCCAGGCATGGTGGCTTGTGCCTGTAATCCCAACACTTTGGGAGGCCAAGGTGGGCAGATTGCCTGAGCTCAGGAGTTCGAGACCAGCCTGGGCAACACAGTGAAACCCCGTCTCTACTAAAATACAAAAACTTAGCTGGCTGTGGCGGCGTGCAACTCTAGTCCCAGCTACTCAGGAGGCTGAGGCAGAATTGCTTGAACCCAGGAGGCAGAGGTTGCAGTGACCTGAGATCATGCCACTGCACTCCAGCCTGGGCAACAGAACGAGACTCCATCTCCAAAATAAAAAAAGAAGATATTAACTATCACATAGCCACTTCAAAGGTTAAAGGGTAACTTTATGTCAGAAAAGTAGTGAAATAAGACTTATAAGTGAAGAAGGTACGTACAGGTGAGAAACAGAATTTGTACAGGAATGTAAAAGTCTAATTCGCTATCAGCATTTAGATATATAGATTGATAGACAGACAGAAATTAAGTGGCCAAAGAAAGACTCCTAACACAAAAAAAGCTTTCTGCAAACACCTTGGGAGCAGCATGACACTAGTGAAAACAAAATGTTCTGGAATTACACAATTGATAAGATACTAGAATCTGTTGATACTTAAGGATTAGAAAACTGACATAAATTGTAAACTTGAATAAAGCCTTTCCAGATTTACCATAAAAAGATACAGACAACGACAATTCTTTGGGCTTCGTGTTCCACGTATGGTTCTCATTCTGTTAGAATAAACCCCTACTAATATGACAATTAAACAATGTAAATGTAAATAGCAGAATAATATATGCTACAGTGAGTTAACAGGCTGTTAAAAGTCAGTATTCTGGTCAGGCACGGTGGCTCACGCCTGTAAACCCAACACTCTGGGAGGCCAAAGCAAGTGGATCACCTGAGCTCAGGAGTTCGAGACCAGCCCAGCCAACATGGTGAAACCCTGTTTCTACTAAAAATACAAAAGATTAGCCGGGTGTGGTGGCATGTGCCTGTAGTCCAGTTACTTAGGAAGCTGAGGCAGGAGAATCACTTGAACCCACTAGGCGGAGGTTGCAGTGAGCTGGGATCGAGCCACTGCACTCCAGCCTGGGCCACAAAAAAGAAAAGTTGGGATTCCACATCTGTTCTTGACTGATCCAAATATCTCCTTTTTAATACACTGTATGGAAAAATAATTGTTTTTAATTTGACACAATGTGAAAAATTAGTCTGTGAACAAATCAAGAAGGAAAATGTATAAAAATAAAAGGAATAGTATATTTTAATTTTAAAAAACATTTAAGGCCAGATGGGGTGGCTCATGCGTGGTACTCCCAGCACTTTGGGAGGCCAAGGCAGGTGGATCACCTGATGTCAGGAGTTCAAGACCAGCCTGATCAACATGGAGAAACTCGTTTCTACTAAAAATACACAATTAGCCAGGTGTGGTGGCGCATGCCTGTAATCCCAGCTACTTGGGAGGCTGAGGCAGGAGAATTGCTTGAACCCGGGAGGCAGAGGTTGTGGTGAGCTGAGATTGCGCCACTGCACTCGAGCCTGGGCAACAAGAGCAAAACTCCATCTCAAAAAAAAAAAAACAAAAAACATTTAATGTGACACTGTCATTCCAAATTTTAAACTCATACCCTGAAGGTAAAAGAGCATTTTCAGTGGCTCCAAGAATGGGAAACAGTATTTCATATAATATTTTTGAGAGACAAAGAGAAAAAAGTCTGTATTTCACTACTACACTAAAGGTTTCATTTAATACAACTCTGGATATCTTCCTATGCTTATGCTTATGTATGTCAAGGATAATACTCCTTCCCAAAAATGTCATTAAGTGCTAACATGCTGTTTCTCATAACAAAATTACCTACAATCAATTCACCTGTCACATCAGGTAACTGGGATATTCCCCTCAATGCCAGTGCCCAGGCAAGTCTAACAGTGGCTTGGAGCCCAGGCAGTTTCCAAAGCTGTGAGTCCTGAAGACGAGAGTGAATTGTTGCAATGTACTGTTTTTCTGTCAACAGTGGAAGTTGATGAATCATATCTGAAAACACAAAAATAGACCACTTTACTGATCACCAGATAAATTCTCACTTCTGATACACAGGAATAATGTCCAAAAGTCAGAAAATCTGAGCATTGTCACAGAAGAATAATGACCAATTAACATTAATTTCTATATACCAAAAGGTACACTACCGTTGATTGTACACATACTAAAAACAAAAAAAGAAAATGACAATAATCCTAAATTTCAATTTCACTATTTTCAGTTATTTTTATAAGTGTACTACAAATAAACTAGAAAAAAGTTAGACACTCATTTTTTCTGCACATAAATTCTAAAATAGAAATCATGCTATCTAAAGATCATAAAAATCTTATTTACTTCATAGAAAACACAGATAAAAGATAACATTACTGAAATGACAGTCTGTCTCTCAGAATGTTTTAATAAAAAGTTTGAAAATGTAAATGAATGGTAAAGAAACAAGCAATTAAGTAAATAAGGCATGTGCAATCATGAACATGTATAATATATGCTTTAATACTTTCCATTCCAAATCCCCCCAAAAAACAGAAATAATTAACAGGACTCCAGCTGTTTTTTAAATGTGATCTTATACATAAATATTCAAATATGAACGGATTGCAAACAAAGGAACAGAGCAGTCTATTTTAGTAGCTAAAATATCACCCTTTTTAAATGTTATCCGAATTTTAAATCTGATTTTTTTAATGTAGGAAAATGTATAAAACTCAATACCATCTCGTTCCTCTGTGCTTTGCTCTATAAAACTGATATCAAAACAGTATAGAAGCGCCATAAGAAGAGCCAGATTCACTGCATCCAGTGAGCCATTAGCCTCAACTGTCACTCTTTCCAAATGTCCAATGAGGAGGAGAGTGTCTTCTTTGCCTAAGGGTGACTGGCAAGCCCAGGCAAAAAGGCTTTCTGCAAGAGACTGCCTGCACTCCTTAATGAGATCAGAAACCTAGAAATAAAAACATATGACTATCAGTATAAATAAATTACAGTGAAGCCTGGTCTTATTCCAAAGTACAAACCACCTTTTACAAAGGCTAATAAAAAAACCTATCTAAATCCACAAGTGATCCTAAGATGTCACCTCTGGAATTCTGAACAAATCCTATTGTTTATTCCTTATCCTTAAGTTCCTTAAGAAATTGGGATGACCAATTTCTTGTTCATTTCATAAAAAGAGCTAGAATGGCACATAAATGACTATACAGAAGCTGAAACAACTGCAAGTCAATTTTATGGACACAGCTGACTACAAACTTTAATATACATTATGAGCTGACTACAATTAACAACAATTTATTGTATACTGTACTGTCAAACAATAGTACAGTGAATTTTGAATGTTCTCAACACAAAGAAATAATAAACGTTTGAGGTGATGGATATGCTAATTAGGATTTGATTATTACATATCATACATATGTATCAAAATACCACTGTACCCTATAAATATGTACAATTTTGTGTCAATGAAAAATAATAAAAGCAAAAAAAAAAAGAAAAGTGGCAATCAGGCATGGTGTCAGCTACATAATTCATCTTGAAAAAATGAATATTCTAATTGCCATGTTACTGCCTCTGAGATTTGACAGACAACTCATGAATTGATTTCATTGAACCCTTGCCTCTTTGCGATGTTTTTCACTGCCCAAACCTCTCTCTCGCTGTAGTTTCTCAAACTCATTATTCACATCAATCTGTGACACCAGGGTAAGAACTTTATAAGTCAATCCTTGCTCCATCAGCTCATCTGTAAAGCGTGTTGTCATGGAAGCCAGCTCTGGACTGTAATGAAAAGAAATCAATCAACTATGTTAAACAATATTGTTTATGCTTCTTCATAATAATAGGTATAGCAAACGCTCTTTTTTTGAGACAGGGCCTTGCTCTGTCACCCAGGCTGGAGTGCAGTGGCGTGATCATGGCTCACTGCAGCCTGGACTTCCCAGGCTCAGGTCATTCTCCCACCTCAGCCTCCCAGGTAGCTGGGACTGTAGGTCCATGCCATCATGCCCAGCTAATTTTTCTATTTTTTGTAGAGATGGTATTTCATCATGTTGCCCAGGCTGATCTAAAACTTCTGAGCTCAAGACTATAATCTGTAATCCTAGCACTTTGTAATCCAAAAATAATTTGGGCCACTGCACCTGGGTCCAAATTATTTTTTATTTATAAACACAATAAAATAGGTTTAAATTGTTACATCTGTCTTGGCAGAATAAGGGAGTATATTACTCAGCTTATGTTACATATTGCTCAGATTGTATATAATAAGGGAAATATTGTCATACTTCAAGTAATTTCAAATTAACCCCTGAAATCCCAAGAAGTAAAAAGACCTGAGTTCTAGGGTCCATGTCTTTCCCCGTCTAGACTGTATCAAGGCTTTCAAGGAATTCGCAATGCATCGCTTTCCATCCCAGTACAAAAGAACAGCTACTAATCCTCTGGTAAGGCCAGGAAAATGTGGCTGTTGATGCTCTCCTGAAAAAGGAAGTTGAGAAATAATATTGTTAATAAACACATATGTGTTTAGGAAGAGACAAAAATCAATATAGCAATGTTCAGTTCAAAGAATCACAGTAGCTCAGGGCTCAAGGGGCCCTGGGGTCCTCTACTACAAACATCCATCCACTGTCTAACTTCTTGCTCAACATATTCGAGGGCCATCCAACTTATCCCTAAATACCAGCAGAGACATGGAATTCACCATTTTCCAAACTCTCAATTTCTAACTCTTACACTTACCTGTGATTTCTACATAGTGGGTGAGAATCTTTTGGTCTCACTGTTGTCCACTAAATTTAATTTTATTCAATGCCCATTTTACTATCTCATATGGAATCTTTCAAATATTTCTAAGTTTCTTCCCTCAGAATCTTCTCTGAATAAACAACCTTTTTATAATTCAAGTTCAGTCACCATTTTAACTACTCTCCTTTGAATGAGTTCTACCTTTTTTTTTGAGATGCAGTCTCACTCTGTCGCCCAGGCTGGAGTGCAGTGGCGCGATCTTACTGCAACCTCTGCCGCCTAGGTTCAAGCAATTCTCCTGCCTTAGCCTCCTGAGTAGTTAGGATTACAGGCACTTGCCATAGCGCCCGGCTAATTTTTGTATTTTTAGTAGCGATGGCGTTTCACCATGTTGACCACGCTGGTCTTGAACTGTTGACCTCGTGATCCACCTGCCTTGGCCTCCCAAAGTGGTGGGATTACAGGTGTGAGCCACCACGCCTGGCCAAGTTTCACTTTTTTTTTAGAGTAC
Source organism: Nomascus leucogenys (assembly GCF_006542625.1). Classification (NCBI taxonomy): domain Eukaryota; kingdom Metazoa; phylum Chordata; class Mammalia; order Primates; family Hylobatidae; genus Nomascus; species Nomascus leucogenys. The sequence continues at coordinate 84,563,383 of NC_044393.1, read as the reverse complement.
TTTTCCCAGAGTTTCAGTTTCATTTCCTATAGCTTTCTTTTCCCCTTACTGCACTTACTCCTCCACTCTACTCCTTTCTGTTCCCCAAATTCATCACCTTGCTTCACCCTCTTGCATAGGCAATTTCTTCTGCCTGGATGCCCCTCATCCTCCCAAATAACCACCTATTCCACCTGATGTATGCTTACTCATTTTGCAACATCTACCTTAAACTTCATGATGTTGTTAAGAGTTCTCTGTACAATCAAGGTCCATCTAATACCATCTCTAAATCTCTTTGGACCATCTCTAAATCTTGCACAAAACTGCATTAATTGTACTTAATTGTGTCCAAATAATTTGTTTCCACATCATTCTCAATTATTAGAGTATGAGCTTATTTACACTAGTTGAGATTTTATTCATCTTTATATCACTGGAGTGATATAATTAACACCATGCCTGGCACATGGTAGGTATAGAAGAAATGTTTGTTAAATGAAAGTTCTGAGTTAAACTCAAAACTCAAGCATGTCTAGTGAACATCCCCCTCATTCTCAATATCATACTTCTTTTAATGCAGTCTTAGGTCAAAAAGGATTTTGGCAGCCGTATATTATCTTTAGACATATTAAACTTTTGTTCAACTGACATGCCCATATTTTCTTCAAATGACTCCTCCATTATAATTAAAACAAACTGCTTATAGTATAGAAATTTTTCTCTCTTTTTTCTACACAGCAGCCAGAGAAATAATTTCAGAGTTAGAATGAATTATGTAATGTCTCTGCTTAAAGCCCTCATCAACAACTTTCCATTGCAATTAGAATAAAATCCAAATACCTTTCATATCATGCAAAACCAAACACGCTCTGATTCCTGCTGTATCTGCATCTTCCTTTGCTCTCCCTCTCATTTATGATGCTCTAGCCACAATGGTCTTTTTATCCTTTATTCCCTTTATTCACGCCTTTATTCCCACCTCAAGCACTGGCTGCCTGCTCTGCCCGGAAAAGCCTTACCCAATAGGTCTGGGTGGCTGGCACCTTCTCATCATTTGGGTCTCAAGGCAAATGACCCTATCTTAGAGAGGCCTTCTCTACGGACCCTACTTAGAGTTGCCCTAGCCATCCTCCACCTCTCTATATCCCACTGCTTTATTTTATTTTCTTCCTAGTACTCTGTATTATTGAAATCATCTCTTTTTTTACCTATTCATGCATTATCTGAATTACTCTCTCAAAAGGAAATCCCAAAAAAGTGGTGACCTTACTTGCCTACTCACTGACAGTAAATGCTTTGTGCTATAAAATTTCTGAGATGTCTTTAACAATTCTGATCACTAAGCTGAAGCCTTCCTTTCAATCAAAGGTTAAAAAAGGATAGCCGGGCATGGTGGCACATGCCTGTAATCCCAACTACTCGGGAGGCTGAGACATGAGAATCACTTGAACCCGGGAAGTGGAGGTTGCAGTGAGCCGATATCATGCCACTGCACTCCAGCCTGGGCAACAGAGCAAGACTCTGTCTCAAAAAAAAAACCACAAAGATTAAAAAAGGCAATATTTTGAATATGGTTTTACCAAACTGCATCCTTAGAAACTATGATAGAATCTAAACAATATTTTAAACTGAGTGATTTTATAATTTTGCATTATTTTACCACTGTTTCAATTAAATGTCAACCTACCAGCAAGAAGAAGCTCAACAGCTGCCAATTCTCCAATATCAAAAAGGTCACTGAGAATAAAGGCTTCTTTAATGAGCTGTTCAGGAAGAAGTCTAGTTCCCTGTTGACCCTGAATGGCGACTCCCTCTGTACTGGCTTTCTGAACCTTCTCATGCTGTTGAACATTTTTTGGCTACAATGAGAAAATTGTAATTGTTATGAAAATAGCACACTGGAGACAAGGTCCCAAAGTGTTACCTACAGAAGCTTAATCATGATAATTCAGCCTGGTAACATGACAAACAGAAGTATTTCTTATCAGGTAATTTAGAACAGACTTTTATGAGGTAATATTTTGCATAACCTTAAACTTTTTATTCCAATGCTACCTTCTCAATAACTGTAACTGCTAAACTCTAATCTGAAAAATTTGGAGAAAATATACAAAATAGCATACTATTTTTCAAGTTTCTACAGAACTTTTCAATTATCTTAAAAATAATAAGGTCTTCAAATGGTACATAATAAATGGATATATGAACTGTTTAATTAGTAGAGCAAGTAACAGTTTATTAATGTTATATAAAATGTGGTCTTATTTCCTAAAAGATAATTTGGTGCAAATATTTAACATATGACATACAGTATAGAATTACCTGATAGATCATAAAATCTAAAGTTTCAGAACTTAAAGGTTACACATTGGTCATTGAATCTAGCTCCTCTATTGCAGACAGAAAAACCGACATCCAGCTAAGTCAAGTAACTTGTCTGTGGTCATAAAACTCTCAGTGGTACAGCCAAGACCAGAAATCAGCTCAACTGGCTCCCAGGCTGGGGCTCTTTCTACTAAAGAAAGCAAAAAAAAAAAGCTAAAAAGCAAAAAGCCATTTTTTGTAACACAATCCCATAAATAGTTCTTAGATGGCTTCGTTGCTGTATATAAAAGAAAAGTGCCAGACTGGGCATGGTGGGTCATGCCTGTAATCCTAGCACTTTGAGAGGCTGAAGCCGGCAGATCACTTGAGGCCAGGAGTCCAAGACCAGCCTGGCGAACATGGTGGAACCACGTCTCTAATACAAAAAAATTAGCTGGACATGGTGGCAGGCGCCTGTAATCCGGCTACTCGGGAGGCTGAGGCAGGAGGATTGCTTGAACACGGGAGGGAGGTTGCAGTGAGCCAAGATCGCACCACTGCACTCCAGACTGAGCGACAGAGTGAGACTCTGACACACAAACACACACACACACAAAGGAAAAGTGCCAAACAACAAGAAAAGCATTTTCCAAGTTTGAATCCCCTCCACTAAAGTACCCTATTGCTATTGCAAAGAATTTCAAGATGCAGAAATTAAAGATACACAAGAATTAATTCATTCCATTAACACAACTTACATAATACTATAAACTACTATAAAATAATACTTAAAATTTTAACGTATATCTGGAAATAAACAAAATAATCAATCTTACCAAGCTTAGATGTATTACTAACTAGAGGTCAGAAATTCTAAGGCAGTTAGTATTTCTGGAATATACTAAATTTCTTAAATAGTCTTCAAATATTATTAAGTTTATCTCCTAGCTAGAGATAAACATAATATTAACTTCTATAGAGAATAACATTGCTCCTAAGAAAAATTCCATTAAAATCACAGCAGGGTACAGTGGCTCACATCTGTAATCCCAACACTTTTTGAGACCAAGGCAGGAAGATCACTTGAGGCCAGGAGTTCAAGACCAGCCTGGGCAACATAGCAAGACCCTATCTCTAAAAAAAAAAATTAGCTGGGCATGGTGGCACACACCTGTAGTCCCAGCTACTTAGGAGTGAGGAGCCAGGAAGAACGCTTGAACCCAGGAGTTTGAGGCTATAGTGAGCTATAATCAGGCCACTGCACTCCAGTCTGGAGGACAGAGCAACACCCTGTCTTTAAAAAATATCTAGAAAAGAAAATCATTGAATCACTGGAGCGAGACAGGTAACATGTTTTCGTTACGTACATTAAGAGTTTATTTGCAAAGACCTACTATTTGATAGCACAACAGGGTGATGATAGCCAATAATAATTACACATTTTAAAATAACTAAGAATATAAATGGATTGTTTGGAAAACAAAGGATAAATGCTTGAGGAGATGAATGATACCCCATTCTCCATGATGTGATTATTTCACATTGCATGCCTGTATCAAAACATCTCACGTATCTCATAAATATATACATCCTTTATGTACTCACAAAAATTACAAATTAAAAAAAGTTTTTAAAATAGTTTTTGCAGCTGGCATGGTGGCTCACGTCTGTAATCCCAGCACTTTGGGAAGCTGAGGCAGGAGGATCACTGAGGCCAGAAGTCCAAGACAAGCCTGGGCAACAAAGTTAGACCCTGTCTTCTTTTTTTTTTTTTAAACGTTTAGGGGCACATGTCATCAGGACCTCACAAGACTGTGTCACAGTAAATAAATTTCTGAATAAAATTTGAAAACTAAGAAAAAAAAGAAAAAAAGAGTTTACTTGCTTCCTCAATCTTAAAAAAAACAAAAACAAAAACAAAACCCAAAAAACTGAAAAAGAAAATTTCTTACCGGATTTTTGAACAATGAGATGAAGTCAGGTTTGTGTTTCTTCAAAATCTTATCAAGAAGGTGAACAGCTTCAGGTTGTCTCCTCCAAAGAGCATTCCCCACTTTATGCCAAATGTCTTTGTAAGGACCCCATAGACTAGCAGCTTAAAGAAAAAATAAATGAAACCACCGTCAAAGAAAACACACACTTGAAAAATAATGTGAGGTTACCATCTACACATTTTAGTTACACTCACAGCTACTTTTTAATCTAGGAAGTTATCTTAATTAATATAATTATCAATTATATTATAACTATATTATAATTAGTATGTTACAGTAACTATATTATATTTCTATATTATATTAATTACTGGAGCTTAAATTTTTTATTTTTTATTTTTTGAGATGGAGTCTCGCTCTGTTGCCAGGCTGGAGTGCAATGGCACGATCTCGGCTCACTGCAACCTCCGCCTCCTGGGTTCAAGCAATTCTCCTGCCTCAGCCTCCTGAGTAGCTGGGATTACAGGCGCGTGCCACCATGCCTGGCTAATTTTTTGTATATTTTAGTAGAGATGGGGTTTCACCATGTAGGCCAGGCTGGTCTCAAACTCCTGACCTCAGGTGATCCGCCCGCCTTGGCCTCCCAAAGTGCTGGGATTACAGGCGTGAGCCACCCTGCCCAGCCTTAGTACTATTTTTGAAATACCTAAATTCTTCCCAAACACTTTCACTTTTTAAGTATTATGAATATGTAATATATTAATATAATAAATGATTGATAATAATTATATAAATATCAATGTCCTAACTGATTAAGAGACACTAATATAAAAGCATAGTTTATTAAAATTCTCAAGCAATGATATAAACACATCACTTTATCTGACTTACTATCAAATAAATCCTGACTTTAGGTCAGGCACAATGGCTCACACCTGTAATCCCAGCACTCTGGGAGGCCGAGGCGGACAGATTACCTGAGGTCAGGAGTTTGAGACCAACCTGGCCAACATGGTGAAACCCCGTCTCTACTAAAAATACAAAAATTAGCCAGGTGTGGTGGTGCGCGCATGTAGCCCCAGCTACTTGGGAGGCCGGGACAGGAGAAATCACTCAAACCCGGGAGGCAGAGGTTGCAGTGAGACAGGATCGTGCCACTGCACTCTAGCCTGGGCAACAAGATCAAAGCCCCATCTCAAAAAAAATTTAAAAATTAAATAAATAAATAAAATAAATCCTGACTTTAAATTGGAATATCAGCTGAACCTAGTTTTACCACTTTATTAGCTATGTGTACTGGAACAAGGGAAATAACCTCTTTAAACTTCAGTTTCCATATATATATAAAATATAAACACCATCTGCTTCAAAGAGATGTAAGTTTTCAAATGAGATAAACTAAGGAAAACACACAGTCCAGTGCCTTTCATATCATAGGCACTCAATAAAGGTAAGTGCCTTTCCTTCCTTTCCTTCTTGTCATCCAGATGAAAAGCAGCAGTAGGGAAATAACTCAGATTTTATAAAACTTAGAAGCTGAAAGCGTACTTTGGGCTGAGACACTGGCTATTATAAAACAGCATAGAAATATAGAATACTTTTATAAACTCATATAAAAAGGATCACATTTTAATTGACAAACGTGATAATAGTAAGTAATAATGACTGAACTTGTGCTGTGTGCTACTAAGCATGGCCCGAAGCTCTTTACATGTATGATTATGTCTTACAACACCCTATGAGGTCAGCACTGTGGCTTCCTCCATTTTATAAACATGGAAACTGAGGCAGAGAGGTCAAAATATTCACCACCTGAGGTTACACTAGATAATGTCAGAATTTAAGCCAAAGCAGTCTGGGCATCAGAGTGTGCCCTAACCAGTAAATTGTACTTTCACCATAATTTACTGGAAAGTAAATGACACATTTATACTATAATACATAATACTTAAAAAGTGAAAGTGTTTGGGAAGAATTTAGGTATTTCAAAAATAGTACTAAGGCTTGGCAGGGTGGCTCACGCCTGTAATCCCAGCACTTTGGGAGGCCAAGGCGGGCGGTTCACCTGAGGTCAGGAGTTTGAGACCAGCCTGGCCTACATGGTGAAACCCCATCTCTACTAAAATATACAAAAAATTAGCCAGGCATGGTGGCACGCGCCTGTAATCCCAGCTACTCAGGAGGCTGAGGCAGGAGAATTGCTTGAACCCAGGAGGCGGAGGTTGCAGTGAGCCGAGATCGTGCCATTGCACTCCAGCCTGGCAACAGAGCGAGACTCCATCTCAAAAAATAAAAAATAAAAAATTTAAGCTCCATAAACGAACAGTAAAGTATCAAAGAAGATAAGACAAACAATCTTTGTCTTATAGCTCACAAGTTGCGGAGATAAAATGTACATAAGTGAAATATTCCAGTAAAGGAATATGACTGTTGGCACAAACAATAAAATAATTTCAGAAGATCAAACTGATGGTCAGAGTTGGCTAAGGAATGGTTGCACTTGTGCAGCATTTGAAGGATGAGGAAAACCTGGGCAACAAACATCAGCCAAGAACAAGTGTGAGCAAATGATCAGAGACAGGTGTGAAAGTATGAAAGCGAATTCACAGAGCAGTAGCAAGATTAAAGAGTTAGGAGTAGTGCTTTCAAACTTTGACTATAATCCATAGTAAGAAATATTTCACGTTTCAACCCAGTACACATGTATACACAAAACTGGAACAAAAGTATTATATAAAATACTAAAATTCAGTCTGGCTCTCACCTATAATCCCACCACTTTGGAAGGCCGAGGCAGGCAGATCACTTGAGGCTAGGAGTTCGAGACCAGCCTGGCCAACATGGTAAAAACCCGTCTCTACTAAAAATACAAAAATATTAGCCAGGAGTGGTGGCGCACACCTGTAGTCCCAGGTACTCGGGAGGCCAGGCACCAGAATCGCTTGAACCTGGGAGATGGAGGTTGCAGTGAGCCAAGATCATGCCACTGCACTCCATCCTGGGCAACAGAGCAAGACTCTGTCTCAACAACAACAACAATAAAAAACTAAAATTAATTCATTTATTATATTCAATGCCCTATGATATTTTGTGTTCTGTCCGATTTTTGGTGAGGGGCCCATTAAATTGACTTTATTGTTTTTAAGATGCAGTCTCACTCACTCTATCACCCAGGCTGGAGTGCAGTGGCACAATCTCCGCTCACTGCAACTTTCACCTCCTGGGTTCAAGTGATTCTCCTGCCTCAGCTTCCTGAGTAGCTGGGATTACAGGTGTGCCACCACGCCCGTCTAATTTTTGTATTTTTATTAGAGATGGGGCTTCACCATTTGGCCAGGCTGGTCTCGAACTCCTGGCCTCAAGTAATCTGCCCACCTCAGCCTCCCAAAGTGCTGAGATTACTGGCATGAGCCATGGCACCCGGCACCTACTAAACTGATTTTAGACTCACCATTTAAAAAATATGACCCTAAAGCCAAAGGTTCCTGTTTGGAAATAAGCAGATAAGGTACTCATATGTGTTTAAGACTCTGAAGGAAAAACTGGTCAAAACCAATCAATTACTCAACAGATGAAACTCAGAACTAACTATAGCCTAAACATTAAAGACTGTAAACAGGTTAAACTGCTGAGAAAACCCAAATCCAAATAAAGTTACCAGGATATAAGAATAACATGAAAGATAACTGTAATGTAATTAAATACATTATAACCCAATGAACAATGTCAGATGACGCAATGTAATTTAAAAACAATTTTTTTTTTTTGAGACAGGGTCTCACTTTGTCACCCAGGCTGGAGTACAGTGGCACCATCTCAGCTCACTGTAGCCTCAACTTCCTGGGGTCAAGAGATCCTCCCCCTTCAGCCTCCTGAATAGCTGGGACTACAGGTATGCAACCACACCCGCCTAATTTTTGTTTGTTTGCTTTTTTTTTTGGTAGAGACAGGGTTTCACCATGTTGTCCAGGCTTGTCTTAGACTCTTGGACTCAAGCAATCTGCCCTGCCCACCTTGGCCTTCCCAAGTGCTGGGATGAAAGGCATGAGCCACTGCACCCAGCCTGAAAAAAAAATTTTTTAAAGGGGAGATGTGCAGGGAAAGGACGGACTAAACCAGTGGAGCTGGATTATTTATTCATACTTTCATTCACTATCAAGTATTTACTGAGGGACCTTATATATATATATATACAGACTGAGCAAGACAGACAGAATCCCAAGCCAAATGGAACTTATAAATTGATAAGACTGACAGACATTAAACAAAGAATTCCAGGCCGGGTGCAGTGGCTCACGCCTGTAATCTCAGCACTTTGGGAAGCTGAGGTGGGCCGATCATGAGGTCAGGAGTTCGAGACCAGCCACCTGGCCAATATGGTGAAACCCCGTCTCTACTAAAAATACAAAAATTAGCCAGTCATGGTGCTGCACACCTGTAGTCCCAGCTACTCGGGAGGCTGAAGCAGAAGAATCACTTGAACCCGGGAGGCAGAGGTTGCAGTGAGCCGAGATTGTGCCACTGCACTTCAGCCTGGGCAACAGAGCAAGACTCCATCTCAAAAAACAAAACAAAACAAAAAAACAAATAATTCCAAAGATATCAGTATAATAAAAGATATGATGAAGTACAGAGTGCTATGAGAGTACATGAAAGAAAGAGCCTAAACTAATCTGAAGATTAGGGAAGGATGCAAAGCGTCAGGTCTTTGATGTGGGGATGTGAGAGAATGGGAATCTACATGTCTAGATCTTCCTTACATAAGAGAGAGCATCCAATTCCCTGCTTTGCTTCTCCTGCTTTGGTCCCACACTTTCCAATCTTCTGATTAAAAATATAGCTCGACATATAAATTTCTAGCATGAAGGATGTGTTGACAAGGCGACATGAGTACCTATGCAGACATACTTCCCATTAAAGAGCAATAACTGGCAGACAGGGGTGGTGGCTCATCCCTGTAACCCTAGCACTTCGGAAGGCCAAGGCTAGGAGTTCAAGACCAGTCTGGCCAACATGGTGAAACTCCGTCTCTACTGGAAATACAAAAATTAGCCAGGCACAATGATGCACACCTGTAAATCCAACTATGAGGAAGGTTGAGGCACAAGAACCGCTTGAATCTGGGAGGCAGAGGTTGCAGTGAGCCGAGACCACACTACTGCAATCCAGCCTGGGCAACACAGCAAGGCTCTGTCTCAAAAAAACAAATAAATAAACAAATAAAATAAAAAAGAGCAATAACTGGCATACTGGTTTACATATCTGTCTTTTCTGAATTTGATTAGAGAATAATCAATGAATGGGACCTAATCAACCCTGGATACACTGAAAAAAATCATATTTCTCTGCCTGCCAAAATGAGGACCTACATCCTGGTGACTAGCTGACTTCCCTCAGGATCATTTTCTTGGCCCTCTCACTAACTGCAAAGGATAGAATAGGTTTCAGCCTTGGATTCCAGGGCCATGATGGAATTTTTCCTATTAGTAAATGGCAAAGTTTCCAGTAGTAGATGACAAAATGAAACTGGCATTGTAGGACAATGGTGTTCTAGTGTGGTTGATGGACTAGAACAGGCAGTGTCAAGAAAACAAGGATAACAGGTAAGTAAGCAACTTATAAGAAAATGGAACCAGGAGGCCAAGGTGGGAGGATCACCTGAGGTCGGGAGTTCAAGACCAGCCTGATCAACATAGAGAAACTCCGTCTCTACTGAAAATATAAAATTAGCCAGGCATGGTGGCAGGCACCTGTAATCCCAGCTACTCAGGAGGCTGAGGCAGGAGAATGGCTTGAACCCTGGAAGTGGAGCTTGCAATGAGCCAAGATTGTGCCATTGCACTCTAGCCTGGGCAACAAGAGCGAAACTCCATCTCAAAAAATAAAAAAAAATAAGAAAATGGAACCTATGAGGGCAGTACAGGAGGAAGAAAAGGTCTCTTAGTAACAGAAAGGACTCAGAATTGGTCATCAAATGGCATAGGGTATAAAGGGAAGGTATCAATGATGACTCCTATGCAAATCTGAAATATACCTTACCACAGACATTTCAGAAATCTGATAGAGTGCTGACAAAAGTTAATTTTCTCTCCTTCATTTTAAATATCAATACACAGTAGGACCTCTGAAAAACTAATAAATTTCCTTGTACTATACATATTTAGTGTAATAAGCTCAGTGAATGGCAGAGAAAAATCCAACTTTTCCCCCAATAATGGTAGGCATCCAATTAAAGGTCAGAACTCTATAATAGGCCGGCTGCAGTGGCTCACACCTGTAATCCCAGTACTTTGGGAGGCCAAGGCGGACAGATCACTTGAGGTCAGGAGTTCAAGACCAGCCTGGCCAAAATGTCGAAACCCTGTCTCTACAAAAGGTTAAAAAAAAATTGGCCAGGCATGGTGGCGTGTGCCTGTAATCCCAGCTACTCAGGAGGCTGAGGTAGGAGAATCACTTGAACCCAGGAGGCAGAGGTTGCAGTGAGCCGAGAGCACACCACTGCACTGCAGCCTGGAAGACAGAGTGAGACTCCATCTCAAAAAACAACCAAACAAAAAAACTCAACAATAAAAAAACAGGTACACTGGCCTACTTAGTTCGTCATTAATGTCAACGTAGCACCAAAGGGCCAGGCAAGGTAGCCAGTCACATGGCAAAACCCTGTCTGTACTTAAAAAAAAAAAAAAAAAAACAGGCCGGGCGTAGTGGCTCACGCCTGTAATCCCAGCACTCTGGGAGGCCAAAGTGGGTGGATCACAAGGTCAGGAGTTCAAGACCAGCATGGCCAACATGGTGAAACCCTATCTCTACTAAAGACATGCAAAAAAATTAGCTGGGCGTGGTGGCTAACACCTGTAATCCCAGCTACTTGGGAGGCTGGGGCAGGAGAATTGCTTGAACCCAGGAGGCGGAGGTTGCAGTGACCTGAGATCATGCCATTGCACTCCAGCCTGTGTGACAGGGCAAGACTCTGTCTCAAAAAAAAAAAAAAAAAATGGTTGGGCATGGTGGCTTGTGCCTATAGTCTCGGCTACTCATGAGGCTGAAGTGGGAGGATCACCTGAGTCTCGGAGGGTAGAGGCTGTAGTATGCCATGACTGAGCCACTGCACTCCAGCATGGGCAACAGAGTGAAACCTTGTCTCAAAAAAGAAAAAGAAAAGAAAACTCCAAAGGTAGCTGCAACAAAGAGTTATCTTCAATCTGTCTTGAGTTTGACCAATTTCAGTAAACACCTTTTTTTGTTTGTTTTGTGTGACAGGGTCTTGCTGTCACCCAGGCTGGAGTGCAGTGAGGCAATCACAGCTCACTACAGCCTCAAACTCCTGGGCTCAAGCAACCTCCTGCCTCAGCTTCTCCGGTAGCTAGGATTACAGGCGCGCATGCACCACCAGACCTGGCTAATTTTTGTAGAACTGGGGTGTTGCTATGTTGCCCAGGCTTATCTTGAACTCCTGGCCTCAAATGATCCTCCCTCCTCAGCCTCCTAAAGTGCTGGGATTACAGTAAATATCTTTTTACTGATTACAAATGAAGGGACACTATAAATTTTTCAAAATTACTAAATATATATTTTTACCATGTAGTTTAGTCAGTTGAGAAATACATTTATTTTCCTTAATGTTTAGGGATACCTCCAGCAAATCACATTTACTCACTCATTCACCATGTGTGAGGTATTGGTAAGATTACACTGCAGTGAGGAAAAACATTAATCATAATCATACATAAATGTAAAATCTGGCCGGGCACGGTGGCTCATGCTGTAATCCCACCACTTTGAGAGGCCAAGGCGGGCCAGATCACGAGGTCAGGAGATCAAGACCATCCTGGCTAACACAGTGAAACCCCGTCTCTACTAAAAATACAAAAAATTAGCCAGGCGTGATGGCATGCGCCTGTAGTCCCAGCTACTAGGGAGGCTGAGGCAGGAGAATCGCTTGAACCCGGGAGGCGGAGGCTGCAGTGAGCTGAGATCACGCCACTGCACTGCAACCTGGGTGACAGTAAGACTCCATCTCAAAAAATAAAAATAAAATAAAATCCAACTGTGGTCAGGATATGAAGGATATGAAGGAGAGGTAGCCAGGGCAAGAGATAACATAATAGGGGAATCTGACCTAGCCAGAGAGGCAGGAGGAGAGAATTATCCATGAGGAAGTGATAACTAGGCTGAAATCTGAAGAACAAAAGTGGTAGTTAACTGACACGCATTCCAGGAAGAGGACAACCTGTGGGTTTCCATGGCAAGAGGGAATGCGACATGTCAAAGAACTCAAAAGGCCAAGAGAGCTGCAGTACAGAAAATGGGTTTGGCAAGATCATCACGCAGGGCTCACTTGCCCACGTTAAAGAATTCTGATGGCCGGGCGCGGTGGCTCAGGCCTGTAATCCCAGCACTTTGGGACGCCGAGGTGGGCGGATACGAGGTCAGGAGATCAAGACCATCCTGGCCAACATGGTGAAAACCTGCTCTACTAAAAATACAAAGATTAGCTGGGCTTGGTGGCGCACGCCTGTAGTCCCAGCTACTCAGGAGGCTGAGGCAAGAGAATCGCTTGAACTCGGGAGGCAGAGGTTTCAGTGAGCCAAGATAGCGCCACTGCACTCCAGCCTGGCGACAGAGCCAGACTCCATCTCAAAAAAAAAAAAAAAAAAAAAAGGATTTTGGTCTTTACTCTAAAAGATCAAGCCAAATGAAGATTTAAAACATGGGGACTTCACGCTTGTGCCTATAATCCCAGCACTTTGGGAGGGCGAGGCAGGTGAATCATTTGAGGTCAGAAGTTCAAGGCCAGCCTGGCCAACATGGTGAAACCCCCATCTCTACTAAAAATACAAAAATTAGCCAGGTGTGGTGGCGGGCGCCAGTAATCCCAGCTACTTGGGGAGGCTGAGGCAGGACAATCTCTTGAACCTGGGAGGCAGAGGTTGCAGTGAGCTGAGATCACGCCACTGTACTCCAGTTTGGGTGACAGAATGAGCCCCTGTCTCAAAATAAAAAAATAATTTTTTAAAAAGGAACTTTCTGAACTGCAAGAAACAGAAGTTAAACCTATTGAGAGCTGTTTACAAGGATGGAAGAGACCAGAATGGGTGGAGGAATAGGAGGTATGAAAAAGGAGTCAGTAGGCTGGGCATAGCGGTTCAGGCCTGTAATCCCAGCTACTAGGGAGACTGAGGCAGGAGAATCGTTTAAACTTGGGAGGTGGAGGCTGCAATGAGCCGAGACTGCACCACTGCACTCCAGCCTGGGCAGAGGGAGGGAGGGAGGGAAGGAAGGAAGGAAGGAGGGAAGGAGGGACAGAAGGAAGGAAAGAAGGAAGGAAGGAGGGAAGGAGGAAGGAGGGAAGAAGGAAGGAAAGAAGGAAGGAAGGAGGGAAGGAAGGAAGGAAGGAAGGAAGGAAGGAAGGAAGGGAGGGAGGGAGGGAGGGAGATGGAGTCCGTGAATACTAATAAATCTTTTGAAAGGTTTGACTAGGAAGAGGACAGTAAGTGTAGTGGGGCATGAGATCATTAGTGGAGAGAAAGGAAAGAGCAAGAGATAGAAGTGAATATACAAGACAAAAAAGGGGTAACAGGTGAAGAACACGATGGGTGGGATTTACATTAGATAGGAAGACAGAGGAAAAATGATTCAAAAGGATGCAGACACACCTAGGTTTGTAGGTTTGAGAGTGCATAAAGGGAGTTCATACATGTTGGCTCCTATTTTCTCTGTAACTAGAAGTCTGAGGGTTTAGTTAGTTGCAGGTTAAAGATTTGAAGAGTGTAGAAAGGTCTGAAGTAGTCACTGCTGTGAATGGACGAGGTGACCAGACTATCACAGAAGGACTGCCAAGCAGTGTTAATAGTTGCTTATTCACAAGTCTGTGAGTGTACTCGGCCGGGTTGATACAGGTCACAAGACTAGTTAAGTTATACAGCTGAAATACAAGCGTAGGTTTTTTTTTTTTTTTTTTTTTTTTTGAGACAGAGTCTCGCTCTGTCGCCCAGGCTGGAGTGCAGTGGCGTGATCTTGGCTCACTGCAACCTTCCCCTCCCGTGTTCAAGCGATTCTCCTGCCTCAGCCTCCTGAGTAGCTGGGATTACAGACACCTGCCATCATGCCAGGCTAATTTTTGTATTTTTGTAGAGACAGGGTTTCACCATGTTGGCTAGGCTGGTCTCGAACTCCTGACCTCAGGTGATCTGCCCACTTCAGCCTCCCAAAGTGCTGGGATTACAGGCATAAGCCACCACACGTGGCCAACCATAGGTCTTAGAACTCTACAATCTCTGTATTTTTTCCTTACAACTCTAAGATGTTTGATTTTTTAAAACTGTAATTTAAAGGAAGCACATAACATAGAACGCAATCTCAACAAATTTTAAGTGTACAGTTCAGCAGTGTTAAGTATGTTCACATTGTGCAACAGATCTTCACAGCTTTTCTCATCTTGCAAAATAGAAACTCTATGCCCCCTAAACAACTCCCCATTTTCCCCTTTCCCAGCCCCTGGCAACCACCATTCTACTTTCTGTTTCTATGAGTTTGACTACTTCAGATACCTCATGTAAGTGGAATCATGTAGTATTTGTGTCTTGTGACTGGCTTATTTCACTTAGTATGTCCCCAAGATTCATCCACGTTGTTTTATGTGACAGGATTTCCTTCCTTTTTAAGGCTGCATAAGGATACTATGTATATGCATGTATATGTTATGTTATGTATATGCATGTATATGTATTATGTATATTGCATGTATATGACACATTTCCTTTACCCACTCAACCCTACATTCATTCCTTGATGGAAACAGTTCCTTCCCTAAGACGTTTAGTTTTTTAAAAATACTATCTCCTGACTCTTGGCTTTTAAAAATGTTTCCTAAGTTGCCAATTAAACACTCCTGACACAAGGCTTTATTTTTATTTTATTTTTTTTTTTAATTTATTTTTTTTTTTTGAGACGGAGTCTCGCTCTGTCGCCCAGGCTGGAGTGCAGTGGCGCGATCTCGGCTCACTGCAAGCTCCGCCTCCCGGGTTCACGCCATTCTCCTGCCTCAGCCTCTCCGAGTAGCTGGGACTACAGGCACCCGCCACCACGCCCGGCTAATTTTTTGTATTTTTAGTAGAGACTGGGTTTCACCGTGGTCTCAATCTCCTGACCCCGTGATCCGCCCGCCTCGGCCTCCCAAAGTGCTGGGATTACAAGCGTGAGCCAATGCGCCCGGCCAAAAGGCTTTATTATACAATGTACACTCTTTGCTGCTGTTGGCAACTCCTTTTCCCTCCAATGATTCGTTTAATAATTATAATAGCTTAGGGCGAGTATGTACTAAAGAAATGTATATAGGCCAGGCACAGGGGCTCGCGCCTGTAATCCCAGCACTTTGGGATGCCGAGGTAGGCAGATCACCTGAGGTCAGGAGTTCGAGACCAGTCTGGCCAGCATGGTGAAACCCCATCTCTACTAAAAATACAAAAAAATTGGCCAGGTGCAGTGGCTCACGCCTGTAATCCCAGCACTTTGGGAGGCTGAAGGGGGCGAATCACGGGGTCAGGAGCTCGAGACCAGCCTGGCCAATATGGTGAAACCCCTTCTCTACTACAAATACAAAAAATTAGCTGGGTGTAGTGGCGGGCGCCTGTAATCCCAGCCACTCGGGAGGTTGACGCAGGAGAATCGCTTGAACCCAGGAGGCGGACGTTGCAGTGAGCCAAGATCGTCCCACTGCACTCCAGCCCGGGCAACAGAGTGAGACTCCGTCTCAAAAAAAAAAAAAAAAAAAAATAGCCAGGCTAGCCAAGCATGGTGGCGGGTGCCTGTAATCCCAGTTACTTCGGAGGGTGAGGCAGGAGAATTGCTCAAACCCAGGAGGCGGAGGCTGCAGTGAGCCGAGATCATGCCACTGCACTCCAGCCTGGGTGGACAGGGTGAGACTCCATCTCAAAACAAGAAAAAAAAAAAAAAAGGAAAAGAAATGTATATACCCTGCGTACTGGCTCACACCTGTAAACCTACCACTTTGGGAGCCCAAGGCAGAAGGATCATTTGAGGACAGCAGTTCGAGATCAGCCTAGCCAACGTGGAGAAATCCCGCCTCTACTAAAAATATAAAAATTAGCCCAGCGTGGTGGGGCGTGCCTGGAATCCCAGCTACTCGGGAGGCTGAGGCAGGAGAATTGCTTCAACCTGGGAGGCAGAGGCTGCAGCGAGCCAGGATCGCGTCACTGCACTCCAGCCTGGGAGACAGAGCAAGACTCCATCTCAATAAGAAAAAATTTAAAAATCAAATAAAATAGAGAAATGTATTATATATAACCACACGTATAACATGCAACCCTTGCTTTTAAGCATATCTAATTGGGAAGGAAGGACAGCAATATTAAGCATGTAACTTCATTACTAACCTTCTAATATATACGTCTAATATCATAAAATGAATTAGGTTGTGCTTAAGTAGTAGCACTAAGTAGTTTAGGCACCTAAGACTGACTTAGAATCATTAGATGTTTAACTCTGGGGACATTACGTAACTATATGAAGCCTCTATTTCCAAATCTGTAAAATGGAGTATTTAACAGCAACTACTCCAAAGGTGTATAAATGGGAACTGAATGAGATAAGCACGATAATAAGTGCAATGCCGGGATATAGTATGTGTTCAGTAAACATAGCCTTCATTATATCATAGCGTTTCTGAAATGATTTGATTTACAAAACATATTTAGACAACTTTTCAAGAATATCAGTCCTGTGGAAAACAGAACCAATACTTTAAAAAAATGACTGTAAAGAAACAGAAAATGCACCCAGAAAAGAGTCCTTTTCAGTGAGATTCTTACAAGCATTTACCACACAGATATACTCTTACTCTTGCCCGCGAAGTTCAGAGCATCTCAATCGAGGCATTAACATTCTAAGCGCCAAATTATTTTCCCGGACTGCTCTGCCCATGAAGGACTTTCTGCATCCTTGCCCCGCCTACTATGCGACAGCCGCGTACCCCAGGAAATACGACAATCAAAATGCGCTCACTCATTCAAACACCACTGGAGGGCGGTACCGCCCGAATTGAGAATCACCAAAAGAGGATCCACCCCAAATCTTCCAGAGTTCCTTTACTACCTTCTAGATTCAATTCCACCCCGAAAATCTACAGCTCCAAAGGTACAAGAACATCCAGGGCCCAACCACATCCGCAGAGACGTCCGCTGAAGTCCCGCCACCCTCTTCCTGACCACCTTTCAGATGGCCGACTTCATAATAGGGAGTATTCGCTGCCTGCAAGATCCCCCACCCTATAAGAACTCTGACGCCTTCTTGCAGCTTCTGCTCATGGCTGGAAAGTATCTAGGCTCCTCTGGCTTCACTGCCAAAGACCTGATGCGTATTCCGGCGAAATCTGGACCACAGACGCACAGTGGAACTTGGGGGTGAGCGGGGCCAGGCTCAGCCCTGGGCTGTGAGAGATTACACACCTGGGTCCAGCGGCCCAAGCCTCACTGCCTGGAATCTCAAACCCCAACTTAAGGGCTGGAGCCGCAGCATCGACGCGCGCCATTCAAACTGGGGAGGGGTGGGACTCTAGGCCCAGAATTAGGGAAAAGCAGGCACCGCACATAGGTGGGGTCCTAGACACCGAGAAACCCCACGGTCTCATCTCTCCCTGAAGACCTGGTCATCGCTCAGCTCAATCGTCTCTTTTCTGTCTGGCCACACTTACCCGAATTTACCGCCAAAGGCGTCGCCATCTTAGAGGCGCACTAACAGAGCCCTTCTGCCGCATGGAGGCCCCAGGAAAGGGTGAGGCTGCCCTGAGGGAAGCCTGAACAAAAAGGCACCACGCTGTCCCCTCCACGCTGGGCCGTCCCAGGCGTACAAAAGGCTCCAGAATCTGCTCTGGGTCACAAACATCAATTTTCATTGGGATTATTCCCATTCAAATAAGGCGAGGGCAACCACTTCAGAGACACGAGGTCCTCGATCCGACGTCCATCGTGTAGTGCATCCTGGGACTTGTAGTTTCTTTCTACTGATGAGTTGGTTAAGTGGAGAGGAAAAAGTAAAGTGGAATAGAAAAAGATATTCTGAGAGTAGTTATTAAAATGACGCCTATTTATGACATTATAAAAGCCGTAAATTCAAGTCATTATCTCCGTTTCAAGTTAAATCTTCCTTACAGTGGGGAGCGAAGTAAGGTGTGAAGTGTCCAGACCTCAATAAGCCATTGACCGGTTACAAACTAAGTTTCCGTGACATTTCAGTTTACAAAATATATTGTGTCAACATAGTTGCGTAGAGCGAAACAAATCATAATTTTAACTATAAAATTTTCAAACGAATACAAAATTAGAATAGCAAACACTCAGCGTCAATAACCTGGCCAATTTCCCACCACGGCAGCCCCAAACCACCCTTACCACCCCAACACCCTACCCACCCCATCCCCCCCCCTCGATTATTTTGAAACAAATTCCAGACATATCATTTCATAATCACCAAGTATTTTTCTACCTGAGCACCCAAAGTAGCTGAACTCTCTTTCTCCAGTTGTTAAATTTTAGTTTGCTGATTTTCAAACTAAAATATAAATAATCATTGCTATTTACAGCTATGTATTAAGAATTTTGTAGCCATTATCTCATTTAATCCCTGCAAACCATTCTATTGGGAAAATGATATGATTATAGCTATTTATGTCAGAGACGCTCCATGTGCGTTACAATCTCATTGTATCAACTCTCCATCATTCCCATTTCACTGTTGGAAATCAGAATCAAATAATTTAGACAAAAGCATAGAGTATGTTAAGAATATCCAGAACTGGCAGGGCGCAGTGGCTCATGCCTGTAATCCCAGCACTTTGGGAGGCCAAGGCAGGCAGATCACTTAAGGTCAAGTGTTTGGGACCAGCCTGGCCAGGATGGTGAAACCCCGTCTCTACTAAAAATACAAAAATTAGCCAGCCATGGCGGCACGCACCTGTAACCCCAGCTGTTCGGAAGGCTGAGGCAGGAGAATCCCTTGAACCCGGGAAGTGGAGGTTGCAGTGAGCTGAGATCATACCACTGCACTCCAGGCTAGGCAACAGAGTGAGTGAGACTCCATTTCAAAAAAAAAAAAAAAGAATATCCAGAACAGAACATTTATTCTTTTGAACAAATAATATCAAGTGACACAATGTACATTAGGTTTGAAACACAAAAGTCACTGGTCATTTTTTTCTAAAAGTCATTGTTATATAGAGACAAATGCCAAACTACAATTAAAGTAGTTTTAAGGAGTGAAGTGGGGAAGAGAGAAAGTAAAGGCAAAGGAATTTTTCAAGAAGTTTATCATGAAACTGAGAAGAATACTGAGCAGGAACTTGACAGGAAGTGGCATTCAAAGATTTCTCTCTCAGCACAACTATTACGAGCCTTTCCCTCTCCACACGCACTTTTTAAGCCCACACACTTCCCTCTCAGTAGATAACTTTGCTTTCTATAAAGTAACTCTTTAACTTCCAGCAACTCCTCTTTGCCCATCATTACACTTTACGAGCATTCTCTCACAGGCTTCTTCAATTCATAGCAATTGGGATATTGCCATCATAAGCCCTTCTAAAACTGCTCTTGGTATGTTTACCAGTTATCAGTCATCAAATTCCATGGGCACTTTTCTGAATTATGATAGTTATAGGCCGGGCGCAGTGTCGCACGCCTGTAATCCTAGCACTATGGGAGGCTGAGGTGGGAGGATCACCTGAGGTCAAGAGTTCGAGACCAGCCTGGCCAACATGGTGAACCCTTTTCTCTACTAAAAATACAAATTAGCTGGGCGTGGTGACAGACTTCTGTAATCCCAGCTACTTGGGAGACTAAGGCAGGAGAATCGCTTGAACCCCAGAGGCAGAGGTTGCAGTGAGCCGAGATCGTGCCATTGCACTCCAGCCTGGGTAACAGAGTAAGAACTCTGTCTCAAAAAAAAAGAAAGAAAGAAAGAAAGAAAGAAAGAAAGAAAGAGAGAGAGGGGAAGGAAGGAAGGAGGGAGGGAGGGAGGAAGGGAAGGGAAGAAGGAAAGAAAGAAAGAAAAAGAAAGAAAGAAAGAAAGAAAGAAAGAAAGAAAGAAAGAAAGAAAGAAAGAAAGGAAAAGAAAAGAAAAGAAAAGAAAGAAAAGAAAAGAAAAAAGAAAGAAAATTATATTATCCTGTGGCTACTGGGGCACAACTGATACTGGTTTTCCTCCTCTCTCTCCAGTTCTTTTTTAGTGTTTTACGTGGACTTCTCTTCCTGTTCTACCCACTAAATCTAGCTCTTCCCCTATAGTCATCTCTAGTTTCTGTCCTTTTCATTCTACATGCTTTCTCTGGGACATCTTATGGTTTCTTACTACCACCTGCTTGCTGATGAATTCTGTGTTTGTATCTCTAGTCCGGTCCTCTCTCTTGAGCTTCATATTTGTAGAACCAACTGTCTACTTCATATCTGTATTGATTGTCACACAGGCATTTCAAAACCAACATGTCTGAAATGTAAATGATCACTTTTCCCCTAAAACTCTGCCACCTGTATCCACCCAGTTGCCAAAATCGGAAACCTGGGATTCCTTCTGTATTCTTCCTTCAATTGTCAAATCCTGTTCATTCTACCTCACAAATATTTCTGGAACCCTTTTCCTCTTCTCTGCTTTCTATGCCATTGTTCAAGTCTCATCTTCTTAAACTTGGTATTTTGCAATAACCTTCTCATTTGTCTTTCTTATTTCCATCTGATCTTCCTTTCATGGACTCCCAAGGTGATTTTTATTTTTTATTTTATTTTATTAATTTATTTCAAGACACAGTTTCACTCTGTCACTGGAGTGCAGTGGCGCAATCTTGGCTCACTGCAGCCTCCACCTCCCAGGTTCAAGCGATTCTTGTGCCTCAGCCTCCTGAGTAGCTGGGATTACAGGTGCACTTCACCACATCGGGCTAGTTTTTATATTTTTAGTAGATGGGGGGAGGGGTTTGCCATGTTGGCCAGGCTGGTCTCGAACTCTTAACCTCGGCTTCCCAAAACACTGGGATTACAGGCATGAGTCACTGCGCCCGGCCTGAAAGTGATTTTTAAATTAAAAAAAAACATGACTGGACACGGTGGCTCACGCCTGTTATCCTAGCACTTTGGGAGGCCAAGACGGGCAGATCACCCGAGGTCGGGAGTTCAAGACCAGCCTGACCAACATGGAGAAACCCCGTCTCTACTAAAAATACAAAATTAGCTGGACGTGGTGGTGCATGTCTGTAATCCCAGCTACTAGGGAGGCTGAGGCAGGAGAATTGCTTGAACCCGGGAGGCAGAGGTTGCAGTGAGCCGAGTTCGTGCCACTGCACTCCAGCCTGGGCAAGAAGAGTGAAACTATGTCTCAAAAAAAAGAAAAAAATACAGCTGGGCGCAGTGGCTCACACCTGTAATTCCAGCACTTTGGGAGGCCAAGGCGGGCGGATCACGAGGTCAGGAGATCGAGACCATCCTGGCTAACATGGTGAAACCCCATCTCTACTAAAAATACAAAAAATTAGCCAGGTGTGGTGGTGGGTACCTGTAGTCCTAGCTACTCAGGGGGCTGAGGCAGGAGAATGGCATCAACCGGGGAGGCAGAGCTAGCAGTGAGCCGAGACCGCACCACTGCACTCCAGCCTAGGTGACAGAGTGAGATTCCGTCTCAAAAAAAAAAAAAACAAAAACAAAAAAAACCACATGATGTGGTTGCTCTGATCAAAATTTCTCAATGATCTTTTATTACTAAAAGTATCATTTAAAATCTTCTTAGCAAGGCACTCATGACACTTCCTGATGTAGTTCAGCCTCGTTCTTCAGCCTTCCACACTCTTCCTCAAGAGCCCTTTACTCTAATCATTCTGAACTATTTGTTATCCCCAAATACAACATGCTTTCTTTTGCCATGTATCAATGTCTTTGCACCTGCTATTCTGTCCTCCTGGACAGTGCTTCCTTCCCTTCCTTATCTGCCTGTGACCACCCACCAAGTTAACCTCCAAACATGATCTGCTCTCCAAGTCTCAGGGCCTGTGTTAATGCTGCCTTCATGATGCTATCCTTGATCCCCTCCCCCATCAAATTCGGGTGTTTCTTTGCCTACAGACCTATTGCACTTTTTCCCTCCTTTATTACGGCCCAATGTGCTATGACAATTGTCTCCTCACTAAAACTGTTAGCTTCTTGTGGTAGATTGTTATTAAAAGGCCCTCAGTGAATCACAGGTCCCTGAATTGAAGCCATTGTGTAATCATCTGCCGCATTGAATCTGGGTTGGCCTTTTGACTTGCTTGGACCAGGAGAATGCAGAGGAAGTGATGTTGGGCACTCCCAAGCCCAGGATTTAAGAGACCTTGTTAATTCCTTTTTGCTCTTTTGCCCATGTAAGGAAACTCGAGCTTGTCTTTTTGAGGATGAAAGACCATGAGGAGAGAGGCTTAGCCAGCCCTTAGCCATTCCAGACCCTAGCTGAAATGTTGAACATCAGTGAGGCTATTTTGGATCCTCAGTACTAGTTGATCTGCCAACTGACTGTAAATGTGTGAGTCCAGACCAGGTTGTAGAATTGTGAGCAAGTAAATGGCTATCGTTTTAAGGCACCATTTTGTGATTTGTTATGCCCAAGAAATAACTGATATACTCCTAGAAAGCAACAGCTGTGTATTTTTATATTTATATTCCATGCTCCTACCACATCTCTGGCTTGCAGTTACAATTCAGAAAAATAATTTGCAGAGCTTGGTGCTTCCACTGCCTAGTGGGAGAGACCACATACAATTGTGATGAAGTGCATGGGACTTAGAGCCAGGCTTCCTGAATTCAAATTGTGTTTCAGTTACTTATTAGCTATGAAACTGTCCTGAGTACCTTGGTTTTTTCCTCTCTAAATAGGGTAGCAATATTAGTACCCATATCATAGGGTTGTTAAGAAACTTATTTGTAAAGTCCTTAAAATATGTCTAACATGTAGTGCTTACATGAGTATTTGTTAAATAAAAATAAACTATTTCTAAGGCCAAATAGGTATAAATGGAGGTATAATTAATTACTCAGGACTAGCTTAGCTAAGTTGTTAGAGTGCACTGCAGACATGGCAGCATTCAGCAATTAAATAATTGTGCCCCAGTCTAATTGATCCATTATTGGTAACTTCCCTCATTACCCTCGGTGAATTGAGTTTCAACCTATGCACAAAGTTCTTTGCGATCTTAAAATAAGGACAGCTAATTCTTATTTGGAGTCAGGGAAATGAAAATTAGGGGAAATTATATGAAGTAAGTCGCATTTGAATGGACAGATGATAAGACTTTACATAGTCATCAAAGTGTATGGGATAGGGAGAAGGGAAATAGACCAGTGAAAAAGTGACAAAGTTCAAGGTTTGGTATCTACAGAGCTACAACAACTCCTCTGGACAAGACTTAGAAATGTAGATGAGTTTCAAGCTCTATAATTTTCCATGTGGGCCCAGTGGAGGACCCAAACACGACTGGTCCATGTTTTGACCCCCAGTCAGTGGCCAGCTATAGGCTGTAGTTGCAGATCCACTGACCTTGTGATACTGGCAGTAGCTAGTGGAGTAGGGACCCACAGCACAATGCAGCAAATGGGTCCTGTGTAAGAGCTTCCTTCCATAGGCTGGATCATTCCAACAGCCTCCTAACTGGCCCCTCTGCTTCCAGTCTCACCTATTTCCAATTCACCTTCCATCCTATTAGAAGGCTCAAAGTGAAGCTATGTTTGTACAAAGAATAAGAAAGTGCAGCCCGGGCACAGTGGTTTACACCTGTAATCCCAGTACTTTGGGAGGCCAAGGCAAGCAGATCACCTGAGGTCAGGTCAGGAGTTCCAGACCAGCCTGGCCAACATGGCGAAATTCCATCTCCACCAGGCATGGTGGTGCACACCTGTAATCCCAGCTACTCGGGAGGCTGAGGTGAGAGAATTGCTTGAACCTGGGAGGCAGAGGTTAGAGACAGCCCAGATTGCACCACTGCACTCCAGCCTGGGCGACAGAGGGAGATTCTGTCTCCAAAAAATAAAAAATAAAAAGAGGACTTTTCCTGCACAAGCTCTCCCTTTTTATGCCTTTTTTTTTTTTTTTTTTTAAGTGAAGCTATGTTTGTACAAAGAACAAGAAAGCATAAGCCAGGTGCAGTGGTTTAACTCTTTGGGAGGCCAAGGCAGGCAGATCACCTGAGGTCAGGAGTTTGAGACCAGCCTGGTCAACATGGTGAAACCCCATCTCAACTAAAAATACAAAAATTAGCCAGGCGTGGTGGTGTGTGCCTGTGTAATCCCAGCTACTTGGGAGGCTGAGGCATGAGAATCACTTGAATCTGGGAGGCAGAGTCTGCAGTAAGCCAAGATCGTGCCACTGCACTCCAGCCTGGGCAACAGAGTGAGACTCCGTCTCAAAAAAACAAACAAAAAAAAGGAAGTATTAATTGAAATAAACTGCACACTTTAGGACATGATGGAAACTCAGAATCTTTGTGAGTGATATCTTCTCTTTCTAGAACACCTTTAGCCCCTTCTTCATCTGGTTAGTCTTACTTGGCCATCAAGCCTCAACCCAACCCAAGCATCACCTTCCCCCACTCCATTCCTACCCCCAGATTGGATTAAATGCCCGTCCCATAACGTATTGTTATTTTTCATAACTCTGTCCCCTTGGACTGAAGTTCCACATAGAATAGAGGTACCCAATAGGTAGCCAATAAAAGTTTTTTGAATGAATAAGGATGACAAAAGATCAAGCTGCTGTCTATTACCAATTGCCAGACTATATTGTGGGCTCTTTGAAGACTCTTCATAAGCTAACATAAATCTTGCAAGTACCTGAAAACTCTAGGATAAGAAGGCTGGGTCCCTCTTTTCCTGCTACATCAACTATCAATGTGGATCTGAAGGAGGCAAGGTACTCCCTATTTCCTTCTGTGTCAGGTCCTTGGTCCTGAGAAGGGCGTGTGCCACCATGGAGCATGACGTAAAACAGGAAATCAGGTAGGAGTAGAATAATGTAAAAGTGCTGGTTGCAAAGTCAACTTATATGATTGGAAATAATCTGGGCCAGGCTCGTTGCCTCATGCCTGTAATTCCAGCACTCTGAGAGGCCAAGGCGGGTGGATCACTTGAGGCCAGGAGTTTGAGACCAGCCTAGCCAACACAGTGAAAGGCCATCTCTACCAAAAAATACAAAAATTTTTGGGGCATGACCCACGCCTGTAGTCTCAGCTACTCAGGAGGGTCAGGCAGGAGAATCTCTTGAACCTGGGAGACAGAGGTTGCAGTGAGCTTAGATCACGCCACTGCACTCCAGCTTGGGCGACAGAACAAGACTCCGTCTCAAAAAAAAAAAAGGAAAGAATTTGGATTGTACTCTGGGAATTAGCATGAATACTTGGCTCCGGCCCTGGACAGCAGTGTGTGGAGGAGAATGGGGAGCTCCTGAGGAAAGCAGAACTCTGTCTGAGTGTGATGAAAGAGCAGAGGCTTCATCCTATCCAAAGGCTCAAAGTGAAGCTATGTTTGTACAACGAACAAGAAAGCATTAATTGAAATAAACTACTGTACTGCTCAGGACATGATTCAAACCCAGAAATAAGGGACAACAGAAAATATTCCCAAGTGAAACCAAAAGCAAAAAGTAAGTAAATAGAGAAAGAAGTTTTGTTTGTTTGTTTGTTTGTCTGTTTTGAGATGGAGTCTCTCTCCCGTCCTGCAGGCTGGAGTGCAGTGGCATGATCTCAGCTCACTGCAATCTCTACCTCCCGGGTTCAAGCGATTCTCCTTCCTCAGTCTCCAGAGTAGCTGGGATGAAAGATGTGTGCCACCATACCTGGCTAATTTTTGCATTTTTAAAAATTTTATTATTATTATACTTTAAGTTTTAGGATACATGTGCACAACATGCAGGTTTGTTACATATGTATACATGTGCCATGTTGGTGTGCTGCACCCATTAACTCGTCATTTAGCATTAAGTATATCTCCTAATGCTATCCCTCCCCCCTCCCCCAACCCTACAACAGTCCCCGGAGTGTGATGTTCCCCTTCCTGTGTCCATGTGTTCTTATTGTTCAATTCCCACCTATGAGTGAGAACATGCAGTGTTTGGTTTTTTGTCCTTGCGATAGTTTGCTGAGAATGATGGTTTCCAGTTTCATCCATGTCCCTACAAAGGACATGAACTCATCGTTTTTTACGGCTGCATAGTATTCCATGGTGTATATGTGCCATAGCCAAAGAACAAAGCTGGAGGCATCACACTACCTGACTTCAAACTATACTACAAGGCTACAGTAACCAAAACAGCATGGTACTGGTACCAAAACAGAGATAGAGACCAATGGAACAGAACAGAGCCCTCAGAAATAATGCTGCATATCTACAACTATCTGATCTTTGACAAACCTGACAAAAACAAGCAATGGGGAAAGGATTCCCTATTTAATAAATGGTGCTGGAAACACTGGCTAGCCATATGTAGAAAGCTGAAACTGGATCCCTTCCTTACACCTTATACAAAAATTAATTCAAGATGGATTAAAGACTTAGATGTTAGACCTAAAACCATAAAAAAACCTAGAAGAAAACCTAGGCAATTCCATTCAGGACATAGGCATGGGCAAGGACTTCATGTCTAAAACACTAAAAGCAATGGCAACAAAAGCCAAAATTGACAAATGGGATCTAATCAAAGTAAAGAGCTTCTGCATAGCAAAAGAAACTACCATCAGAGTGAACAGGCAACCTACAGAATGGGAGAAAATTTTTGCAACCTACTCATCTGACAAAGGGTTAATACCCAGAATCTACAATGAACTCAAACAAATTTACAAGAAAAAAAAACCCCATGAAAAAGTGGGCAAAGGACATGAACAGACACTTCTCAAAAGAAATTTATGCAGCCAAAAAACACATGAAAAAATGCTCATCATCACTGGCCATCAGAGAAATGCAAATCAAAACCACAATGAGATACCATCTCACACCAGTTAGAATGGCGATCATTAAAAAGTCAGGAAACAACAGGTGCTGGAGAGGATGTGGAGAAATAGGAACACTTTTACACTGTTGCTGGGACTGTAAACTAGTTCAACCATTGTGGAAGTCGGTGTGGTGATTCCTCAGGGATCTAGAAATAGAAATACCATTTGACCCAGCCATCCCATTACTGGGTATATACCCAAAGGATTATAAATCATGCTACTGTAAAGACACATGCACATGTATGTTTATAGCAGCACTATTCACAATAGCAAAGACTTGGAACCAACCTAAATGTCCAACGATAGACTGGATTAAGAAAATTTTTGCATTTTTAGTAGAGACGGGGTTTCACCATGTTAGCCAGGCTGGTCTCGAACTCCTGACCTCAGGTGATCCACCCACCTCGGCCTCCCAAAATGCTAGGATTAAAGGTGTGAGCCACCGTGCCCAGCAGAGAAAGAAGATTTTTAAGAAAGATTCCAGATTCACATGAAGCTGCGAGTGCACCATTTCTCTTCTTCCCTTGGCTCAGGCCACTTCTTCAGTGATGTGTATTTTGTGTCTTCTCTTCCCCCATCATGGGAGAATTGAGATTTCAGAAAGATAATGATCACCAGTAGAAGGCATCTCATGCTGGTGGAGTTGAGAAGAGACTCCTGAGACATACTGCCCTGAAATTAAATTTCTACTTCATCCATGATTTACTGTGTGTTATCAAGCAAGCTATGCAACTTCTGTGAGCCTGAGTTTCCTCATTGATTAAAATAGAAATAATAATACTTTCCAATAATACTTGGATTGCTGTGAAGATTCAGTGAAATAACATGAATTTAACATAAAATACTAGTAACAGGATGATCCAACTGAAGAATGATGAAGGTAAAGTATAGGGATTAAAGAAAGGAAAAAAAGAGCTATTGAGTGAAATGTCTGATAAAGATGTATTAATTCAGTACTAATAATAGTATAACATCACTGATTCTATTTTTTTTTTTTTTTTTTTTTTTTTTTTTTGAGACGGAGTCTCGCTCTGTCGCCCAGGCTGGAGTGCAGTGGCGCAATCTCGGCTCACTGCAAGCTCTGCCTCCTGGGTTCACGCCATTCTCCTGCCTCAGCCTCTCCGAGTAGCTGGGACTACAGGCGCCCGCCACCGCGCCCGGCTAATTTTTTGTATTTTTTAGTAGAGACGGGGTTTCACCGTGGTCTCGATCTCCTGACCTCGTGATCCGCCCGCCTCGGCCTCCCAAAGTGCTGGGATTACAAGCGTGAGCCACCGCACCCGGCCCACTGATTCTATTAATGAAGTTCCCATGGCAGTGTTCACCACATTACACAACCATATACATTTTAAATTGCACATTTAGTAAGCACACAAGTAATAATAAGACTAATTTAAATGCTTTCAAAATTAGATAGGAAATTGATGTGGCTGCAGGAACTTGGAGTTGAATTTTACCATAATTTTAAGGTTTCAATCTCCAGCCATAAGCATGACAACTCCATAGCAAGGCAGTCATTTTAAAATTTAACTTAAGAAGAAAAATGGTACTATCCAGCATTGAAATATTCTTGCTTCTTTGTTTCTTAAATTAACTCTGTATAGTACCTACAGCAAGGCTGAAGTACTCATTCTCATACTTTTTATTGTGGTAAAAATATACATAATTAGAAATTAACCATTTAAACAATTTTTTTTGAGACAGAGTCTTGTTCTGTCACCCAGGCTGGAGTGCAATGGCACTGTCTCAGCTCACTGCAACCTCCACCTCTTGGGTTCAAGTGATTCTCCTGCCTCAGCCTTCTGAGTAGCTAGGACTACAGGTGTGTGCCACCACACCCGGCTAATTTTTGTATTTTTAGTAGGGACAGGGTTTCACTATATTGGCCAGGCTGGTCTTGAACTCCTGACCTCGTGATCCGCCTGCCTTGGCCTCCCAAAGTGCTGGGATTACAGACGTGAGCCACCGTGCCTTCCTTTTTGTCTTTTTTTTTTTTCCTTTTTGTGGAGAACAGGGTCTCACTATATTGCCCAGGCAGGTCTCCAACTCTGGGCTCAAGCTATCCTCCAACCTCTGCCTCTCTGAGAGCTGGGATTACAGGCCTGAGCCACCATGCCCGGCCGATTTAAACCATTTTTAATATACACTTCTGTGGCATTAAGTACATTCACACTCTCCTGCAACCATCCTCACCATCTATCTCCAAAACATTTTCATCATCCCCAAGTGAAATTCAGTACCCGTTAAATACTAACTCCCCATCCCTCCTTTGCCGCAGCCCTGGGCAACTAATATTCTATTTTTTCTCTCTAGGAATTTGAATACTCAAGGTACCTCATATAGCTGGAATCATACAGTATTTGTCTTTTTGTGGTATATTTTCATTTAGCATAATGTCTTCAAAGTTCATCATCTTGTAGCATGTGTCAGAACTTTCTTCCTTTTTAAGGCTGGCTGAATTATATTCCATTGTATGTATAGACTACATTTTGTTTATCTAGTCATCTGTTGATGGACATTTGGGTTGCTTCTACTTTTTGGCTGTGTGAATAATGCTGCTATAAAATTGGGTGAACAAATATCTCTTCATATCTCTGCTTTCCATGTGACGGGGCTTATGCTCAGAAGTGAAGTTGCTGGATCATAAGGTAATTCCGCATTAAATTTTTCGCGGAATCACCATGCCATTTTCAACAGAGGTGGCACTATTTTACACTCCCACCAGCAATGCACAGGAGTTCCAATTTCTCCATATTCTTGCCAACATTTGTTATCTTCTGGGTTTTTAAAAATAATAGCCATCCTAATAGGTATGAAGTAGTGTCTCCTTGTAGTTTTGATTTGCATTTCCTAAATGATTAATGATAGTGAGCATCTTTTCATGTGCTCACTGGCCAGGTGTATATCTTCTTTGGAGAAATATCTATTCAGGTCTTTGCCCATTTTTTTTTTTTTGAGACGGAGTTTCACTCTTGTTGCCCAGGCTGGAGTGCAAAGGCATGATCTCGGCTCATGGCAACCTCCGCCTCCCAGGTTCAAGCGATTCTCCTGCCTCAGGCTCCCAAGTCGCTGGGATTACAGGCATGCGCCACCACGCCCAGCTAATTTTGTTATTTTCGTACAGACAGGGTTTCTCCATGTTGGTCAGGCTGGTCTCGAACTCCCGACCTCAGGTGATCCACCCACCTCGGCCTCCCAAAGTGCTGGGATTACAGGCGTGAGCCACCGCGCCTGGCCTGCCCATTTTTTAATAAGTTTTTTTTTTTTTTACTGTTGAGTTGTAGGAGTTCTTTATATATTCTGACATTAAGCCATTACTAGGTTATTTTTATTTCATTTTTTATTTTTGAGTTTTTAAATGCATTACTTTAAAAACTAGGATCACTCCACAAATAACCAGGAAAAGTTGTCAATTATGTTCAAAATTTTAGGTGCACATTTAATAAACACACAAGTAGTAATAACCCTAATTTAAATGCTTTTAAAATTAGAAAATGGATAGAATAAATCAATTTTCTTTCTTTATTCATTTTTCAAACGTAAAAGTACAAAAGATAAAAATTTAAATCACCATAATATCAGCCTAAGAGATAGCCTCAGTAATTTTTTTATTGATAATGTCAGGAAATCTTAGTGATGTTAAAGCTAGCTAAAGCTAGAAAGATGCTTATGAAAATTGGTCTGTCTTTCTGACTTCAAACCAAACAAGGCATAAATATGACAGAGGAGAACACATCTCCCAATAAATACTGTCTCTCTTAAAAAGATGACTATAAATTCAGGAGATACACTAGACAGGAGATCTGTATCAGTTGTTAGGGTATTTTATAGTCGCAAATAAGTACTAGAAGTTATAGTGGATATACAGGAAGAAAGGAGTACGTCAAGACTTCAAATGGAGGGGAACCCTTGGTTAAGGATAAATATAGACCAAACGAAAAAATTGTAATAGCATGTATGATCCATGTGGGCAGGGATATTATTTTATTCACTCACGTCACTCAAGTACCTAGAACAGTACCTAGCACCTTGTGGTAGATGATCAACAATTATTTGTTGAATGAAAAATTTACAGGAGAAAAAAGTTGGTACATGAGACAGAGTGAGATCGAGTGAGAAAGAACTATCCAAAAGGCTTCAAGAAAAAAAATCACAGGCAAAATCAGAAAATATTTTAAACTGAATAAAAATTATGCACCTTGGAAAAGCAAAGCAAATTAAATATATAGTGAGGCCAGGCGCAGTGGTTCACACCTGTAATCTCAGCACTTCGGGAGGCTGAGGCGGGCAGATCATGACGTCAGGAGATCGAGACCATCCTGGTCAACATGGTGAAACCCTGTCTCTACTAAAAATACAAAAATTAGCCAGGCGTCGTGGTGCGCACCTGTAATCCCAGCTACTCAGGAGGCTGGGGCAGGAGAATCGCTTGAATCTGGGAGGTGGAGAGTGCAGTGAGCCGAGATCGCCCCACTGCACTCCAGCGTGGCAACAGGGAGAGACTCTGTCTCAAAAAAAAAAAAAAAAAAAAAAAAAGAATAAATAAATAAATAAATATAGTGAGGAAGAAAACAATAAAGCAATGGAAATCAATCAAATAGAAAATGGGAAAAGAGAAAAAGAGAGAAAGTCAATGAAACCAACCGCTATGGTTTGAATGTGTTCCCCAAAGTTCATGTGTTGGCAACTTAAACCTCAATGCAACAATGTTGAGAGGTGGGACCTTTAAGAAGTGATTAGGTCATGAGGGCCCTGCCTTCATGAATGGATTAATGAGTGGGCTCATTATCTGGAGAGTAAATTTGTTATAAATTGTGTTCCTTCGGCCCTCTTGCTTTCTCTTGCCATGTGATGCCTTTGGCCATGTCATGGTACAGCAAGAAGGCCTTTAGCAGATGTTGGCCCCTTGATCTTGAACTTCCCAGCCTCCAGAACTGTAAGAAATAAATTTCTGTTCTTTATAAATTACCCACTCTCCATTATTATGTTATTAAATACTGACCATTAGTTCTATGAAAAATAAAACTGATAAATTTTTAGCTTAATTGATCAAGAAAAAAGGAGAAAATACAAATACATCACTTCAGATCCTACAGATATTTAAAAGATAACAAGAGAATATTATGGACAACTTTATGTCAATATATGTCCATGGGCAACTTGGATGAAATGGTCAACTCCCCTAAAAGACAAAATTCCCAAATAGAAAACCGAAATAGCACCAGCCTGGCCAACATGGTGAAACCCCGTCTCTACTAAAAATACAAAAACTAGCTGGGTGTGGGCCGGGCGTGCTGGCTCACTCCTGTAATCCCAGCACTTTCAGAGGCCGAGGCGGGCAGATCACGAGGTCAGGAGACCGAGACCATCCTGGCTAACACGGTGAAACCTCACCTCTACAAAAAATACAAAAAATTAGCCGGGCATGGTGGCGAGCACCTGTAGTCCCAGCTACTGGGGAGGCTGAGGCAGGAGAATGGCATGAACCTGGAAGGCAGAGCTTGCAGTGAGCCGAGATAGCGCCTCGCTCCAGCCTGGGTGACAGAGCAAGACTCCGTCTCAAAAAAAAAAAAAAAAAAAAATTAGCTGGGTGTGGTGGCATGCACCTGTAGTCCCAGCTACTAGGGAGGCTGAGGTGGGAGGATCACTTGAACCTGGGAGGCAGAGGTTGCAGTAAGCCGAGATCGCA
Source organism: Nomascus leucogenys (assembly GCF_006542625.1). Classification (NCBI taxonomy): domain Eukaryota; kingdom Metazoa; phylum Chordata; class Mammalia; order Primates; family Hylobatidae; genus Nomascus; species Nomascus leucogenys. The sequence goes on along the minus strand of NC_044393.1, from coordinate 84,530,469 downwards.
CTGCTGCACTTCAGCCTGGGCAACCAAGTGAGACCCTGTCTCAAAACAAAAAACAAACAAACAAAAAACCAAATAGCTTCTTATCTGTCAATAAAATTGAGTTTGTAATGAAGAATCATTTTACAAAGAAAACTTAATGTCTTCATGGCTTAATTGGTAAATATTAATAAATGTTTAAGTTTTTAAAAAAATAATCCTACACAAACTCTTTCAAAAAATAGAGGTGTAAATGCTTTTCACTTAATTTTATGAGACCTATTAACCTGATAGAGTCAAAGACATTGCAAGAAAAGTACACACCAATATTCCTTGTGAATAGATGCCAAAATCCTTAACAGGAACACTACTAAATAGCCAAACAAATCTAGTAATATATAGAAAAAAATATCGTGACCAAATCGGCTTTAAAATTTTAATTTTAGCAGTTTCTTTTCAATCACAGAGGGAACTGACTTTCATTAATTCAATTTTTTGGGGAGAGGCCCAGCGCAGTGGCTCATGCCTATAATCCCAGGATTTTGGGAGGCCGAGGTGGGCAGATTGCTTGAGGCCAGGCATTCAAGACCAGCCTGGCCAACATGGTGAAACCTCATCTCCACTAAAATTACAAAAATTAGCCAGGCTTGGTGGTGCACTTCTCTATTCCCAGCTATTTAAGCGGCTGAGGCAGGAGAATCGCTTGAACCCGGGAGGCGGAGGCTGTAGTGAGGTGAGATCACGCCATTGCACTCCAGCCTAGGCAACAGAGCGAGACTCTGTCTCCAAAATAAATAAATAAATAATTCATGGGGAGAGTAAATCCCAAATGAAAATATTAGTTTTTTTACCCAGAGATATCACTAAGCCAGCTGAAATCTTTGGAGAGGCTGGTCCAGGCACTCTCTCTATAGGGCACTGTGTCACTCACAAATCCAGCTCGTTTGCTCCCTTTTCCCCAAGAAAACAAACTCTATTTCTGGTAACTTTTTGTTGTTGTTGTGTTTCATTTTTTCCAGAACTGATTCATTCAGCAACCTCTTGATGAGATTAAAAGCACTCCTGTCTCTGGATTGGACTGGGTCTTCTAAATTTCTATAACAAATTTGTACTCCATCTCTTAGAATTTCTTGCAGCTGATCATTGAAACCACTAAGTTGTGTGATCGCTATTTTAGTTTACAGTTTATAATAATCATTATTATTATTTGGCAGACTGTTTCATGGCTAGCCCTCCTACTAAAGAATATGAGGGCAGAGGCCATTTTCCATTCACATGTAATCACCTTCAGCAACTAGCATGGTACCTGGCTCAATAAACAGCTGAGTAAATGGATCTGGGGATCTCAAAAAATAACCTCCTCTTGGCCAGGTGTAGTGGCTCATGCCAGTAATCCCAGCACTTTCGGAGGCCGAGGCAGGCAGATCACTTGAAGTCAGGAGTTTGAGACCAGCCTGGCCAACATGGTGAAACCCCGTCTCTACTAAATACAAAAAATTAGCTGGGAGCAGTGGCACGTGCCTATAATCCCAGCTACTTCGGAGGCTGAGGCAGGAGAATTGCTTTAACCCAGGAGATGAAGGTTGGAATGAGCAGAGATCTCGCCACTGCACTCCAGCCTGGGCAACAGAGTGAGACTCTGTCTCAAAAAATAATAATAATAATAATTTTTTAAAAAAGGATAACCTTTTCCTGACCTCATTTCCCCAATTCTAGGACATCTTAATATCCTGTTACTATTTTGTTAGACACAATTTAACAAAAAGTCCTCTTTCCTTTTTGCAGTATTTTGAGTACTGTGAATAGGAGTCATCTTGTCTCAAAAACTTGAGGATGGGAAAAAGTACAAAAATCCTTTCAACAACCAAGACTAGTCCAGGACCTGGACATATAGATGGAAGGTAGTACTATTTACTGTTATCCAGGACAACATTTCTACTTAGGGCCAACCAAAAAAGGTTGTCAAGAAATGACAGCACCTAAATCTGGGCCACCCTAGAGGATCACTCCCCACAACAGGCCATCTTGGGTTCCTTGACCTTTAGCCCATCTCAGCCTTGCCCTCGCCCCTAACCTGCTCATGGTGACCGAATGGACCTCTGAGCAGCATTTGTCTGCTGTGGAGGTGGGAAGCTGGCATCCGTAGCAAGTAGAGTCTCTCCGGAGTGAAACCTCACTTCCAGGTACTGCTGCCCTCCTGCTAGCTCCTGGGTATTTTGAATCATGGCTCTAATTTCAGGGTCCTCAGGTGGATTCCTGTCTCCTGCAGCCCAAGCATTTGACTAATTCTCAACCGCTGCCGGAGGTGAAACTGAATTCTTCTATGTAACCTCAGTTTATTTGTTTTTTCCTTTTTAAAAAATTGATACATAATGGATGTACATATTTTTGGGGTACATGATTTAATACATTCATATAATTTGTAGAGATCAAATCAGGGTAACTGGGATATCCGTTGCCTTAAATATTTGCCTTTTCTTTATGCTAGAAACATTCAAATTATATTTTTCACTCTTTTGAAATATACAACAGATTATTGTAAATTAATAGACACCCTACCGAACTATCAAACACTAGGTCTTCTTTCTTCTATCAAACTGTATACAGTGGGTCTTAAGATAGATTAAAGAAAAAGAAGAAATAAAATGTAAAAAGAAGAAAAAAATGTAAAAAGAAAAAAATTTTTCAAGCTGTATATTTGTACCCATTAATCAACTTCTCTTCAGCCCCCTCTACTCTCTACCTTTCCCAGCCTCTGATAACTACCAATCCTCTCTATCTTCATGAGATCCACTTGTTTTATTTATTTTATTTTATTTTATTTTATTTTATTTTATTTTTGAGATGGAGTTTCGCTCTGTTGCCCAGGGTGGAGTGCAGTGGCATGATCTCAGCTCACTGCAACCTCTACCTCCTGGATGCAAGCAATTCTCCTGCCTCAGCCTCCCAAGTAGCTAGGATTACAGGCGCCCACCGCCATGCCCAGCTAATCATTGTCTTTTTAGTAGAGACGGGGTTTCACCATATTGGCCAGGCTGTTCTTGAACTCTGACCTCAGGTGATCCGCCCACCTTGGCCTCCCAAAATGCTGGGATTACAGGCATGAGCCAACGCGCCCAGCCAGAGATTCACTTTTTTTTTTCTTTTCTTTTGGAGACAGAGTCTTTCTCTGTCGGCCAGGCTGAAGTGCAGTGGCACAATCTCAGCTCACTGCAACCTCCGTCTCCCTGGCTCAAGCAATTCTCCTGCCTCAGCCTCCCGAGCAGCTGGGATTACAGGTGTGTGCCACCACACCTGGCTAATTTATGTATTTTTTGTAGAGACCTGGTTTCACCATGTTGGCCAGGCTGGTCTCGAACTCCTGACCTCAGGTAATCCACCCTCCTTGGCCTCCCAAAGTGCTGGGATTACAGGTGTGAGCCACTGTGCCTGGCCACTTTTTTAGCTTTCATATGAGTAAGAACATGCAGTGTTTGTCTTGCTGTGCCTGGTTTATTTTAGTTAACATTATGACCATCAGTTCCATCCATGTTGCTGCAAATGACAGGATTTTTATTCATTTTTCTGGCTGAATAGTATTCTACTATGTATATATACTACATATTCTTTATCCATTCATCCATTGACTGGCACTTAGGTTAATTCCCTATTTTAGCTATTGTGAATAGTGCTGCAATAAATACGGGAATGCAGAGATAGCTTCAATATATTGATTCCCTTTCTTTTGGATATATACACAGTGTGGATTTGCTGGATCATGTGGTTTTAATTTTAGTTTTTTCAGGAACCTTTATACAGTTTTCCATAGTAGTTGTACTAATTTACATTCCTACCAGCAGCATACTAGAGTTCTTCATTCTTCACATCCTCACCGGCATGTGTTATTTCCAGTCTTTTTTTTTTACTCCCAAGCCCTTGACATTTTTCCAGTCTTTTTTTTTTTTTTAAGACAGGGTCTCACTGTGTTGTCCAGGCCAGAGTGCAGTGATGCAATCTCACTGCAACCTCTGCTTCCCCAGGTGATTCTCCCACCTCAGCCTTCTGAGTAGTTGGGATTACAAGCACATGCCACCACATCCAGCTAATTATCATATTTTTATTAGAGATGGGGTTTCACCATGTTGCCCAGGCTGGTCTTGAACTCCCGAGCTCAAGTGATGCACCCCCCTTGGCCTCCCAATGTGCTGGGATTACAGCCATAAGACACCATGCCCGGCCTTTCTACTCTTCTTTTTTGGAGATGGAGTCTCGCTGTATTGCCCAGGTTGGAATGCAATGGTGCAATCTCAGCTCACAGCAACTTCTGCCTCCCGGGTTCAAGCGTTTCTCCTGCCTCAGACTCCCTAGTAGCTGGGATTATAGGTGTCTGCCACCACAACCAGCTAATTTTTTTTTTTTTTTTTTGAGACAGAATCTCGCTCTTTTGCCCAGGCCAGAGTGCAGTGGCGCTATCTCGGCTCACTGCAAGCTCCGCCTTCCGGGTTCATGCCATTTTCCTGCCTCAGCCTCCCGAGTAGCTGGGACTACAGGTGCCCGCCACCACGCCCGGCTAATTTTTTGTATTTTTTTAGTAGAGACGGGGTTTCACCATGTTAGGCAGGATGATCTCGATCTCCTGACCTCATGATCCACCCACCTCGGCCTCCCAAAGTGCTGGGATTACAGGTGTGAGCCACCGCGCCCAGCCTTTTTTTTTTTTTTTTTTTTTTTTGTATTTTTAGTAGAGACAGGGTTTCATCATGTTGGCCAGGCTGGTCTCAAACTCCTGACCTCAGGTGATCCACCTGCCTTCACCTCCCAAAGTGCTGGGATTACAGGCGTGAGCCACTGTGCCTGGCCTTTTCCACTCTTTTTGATAAAAGCCATTTTAACTGGGGTGAAATGATATCTCATTATGGTTTTGGTTTGCATTTCTCTGATGATTTGTGATGTTGAACAATTTTCATATATACCTGTTGGCCATTTGTATGTCTTCTTTCGAGAAATGTCTACTTAGATCTTTAGCCCATTTTAAAATTGGATTACTGGGGTTTTTTTTTGCACTTGAGTTGTTTGAGCTCCTTATATGTTCTGGTTATTAATTTTTTGTCAGATGAATAATTTGCAAATATTTTCTCCCATTCTGTGGGTTGTGTCTTCACTTTGTCAATTTTTTATTTGCTGCCCAGAAGCTTTTCAGCTTGATGTAATTCCATTTGTCTATTTTTGCTTTGGTTGTCTGTACTTTTGAGGTCTTAAACAAAAAATATTTGCCTAGACCAATGTCCTGGAACATTTCCCCAATGTTTTTGTCTAGTAGTTTCACAGTTTCTGGTCTTAGATTTAAGTCTTTAAACTATTTTAACTTGATTTTCGTATATGGTGACCTAGTGTCATTCTTCTGCATATCATTACCTGATTTTCCCAGCATCATTTATTGAAGAGATTTGGCTTTTCCCCATTGTATGTTCTTGGTGCCTTTGCTGAAAATTGAGCCAGCTGTAAATGCATGGATTTATATTTATTTCATTCTCTTCCATTGGCCTATGTATGTGTCTGTTTTTATACCAGTATTCTGCTTCTAACCCCAGTTTGCTGAACCTAAACTGTGGATCTGAGCAGCTCAGTTAAACTATGGGGCACTGGCCTATTTGCTGTGCAGGCAGCCCATCCTCTGCTTTTGTTGCACCCAGAGTGGGAAGGGCCATGTTGCTCAAGAGGGTGAAAGAAAGGCCAGGTTAAGAATCAGAGGCAGTTCATGCAACCATTCATCACCTAAAGGCTAGGCAGAGAACCAGAAACCAAAAGCTGACAAAACTGCTGCAATGGAAGAAGATCTCCAACAGGTTTTGGAGCATAAGCAGAGACAAAGCCTAGGGAGATGGCCTATTGTTCTGAAACCTGAAAGCCAGGAGGTTGTTACAGAGGGCAGCCAGCAGCCTTACCCAGAAGCACCAGATCTTGGCTGGTTGCAACCTCTGCCTCCCAGGCTCAAGCAATTCTCCTGTCTCAGCCTCCCGGGTAGCTGAGATCACAGGTACGCACCACCACACCTGGCTAATTTTGGTATTCTTAGTAGAGATGGGGTTTTGCCATGTTGGCCAGTCTGGTCTCGAATTCCTGGCCTCAGGTGATCTGCCCACCTTGGTCTCTCAAAGTGCTGGGATTAAAGGCGTGAGCCACTGCGCCAGGCCATGTTAACTTTTTAATACTCTCATTAGATATTGTAAAGTTGTTTTAAAGATGATTTTTAATTTACATTCTTGCTAGAGAATGTACTGGTTTTCCAAACTTCGCCAACACTAAATACTAAAATTTTTAAATGGATGTTATTTGGAAGTTATTTTTTTTTAATGGTATCCTCTTCATATGGTTAAATAGATGGAGGAAAGAAAGAAGAAAGTAAGCGAGGAATGGAGGGAGGGAGGGAGGGACGAAGGAAGGAAGGAAGGAAGAAAAGAAGGAAGGAAGGAAGGAAGGAAGGAAGGAAGGAAGGAAGGAAGGAAGGAAAAGATATTCATCAGCCAGGAGCTAGGATGGGAAAAAAGAGAGAAAAAATAAGAATAAAAAGCAGAATCTTGCACTTTTATTGCTGGTGAGGTTTTGAATTGTTCAAATACAAATACTTTCCCCACGCCACATATTAAAACATAATTGAATAAAGCATAATGTCTTAAAAATAATGTGACAGTAGTTTTCTAACAAATGATTTATTATGGGATCTCCGTGAATATGAACCAAAAATGGGATGAAGTCTGATACTGAGGGAGAATATTTTAAATCAAAACTGGGGTGAAAAAGCCAGGACATGTAGTTGCCATATTTACATGCCATGTTGACTTCAGAACTATCGGCGGGGGAAGGAATCACCAGGTCATAATTTCAAGGGATCAGGATTCAGAAAAATATTTCCATAAATTTTGCTTATTTATTATGTGCTACTGGGTTAAGCCGTAGGATTAAAGACAGGAGGGGAAGGGAAAGAAGTGTATTCCAGACAGACATGCATCTCTGCCAAAGGTTCAAAAATACCCAGACGTTTTCCTGGAGGTATTTTGCAATTCCTCCTATGTTGCATTTTTTTCCCATAACGAAGACCCTAGCCTGCAGCCAGAGCTATTTAACTCCCCCAAAATTCTCTGAACAAAATTGCCTGAATCCAGATCTTTATTTTTAACCAAGTTCTCTGAAAGTCTCGAATAAATCACTTGATCTGAGTGTATGAAATAATCACTTGATCTGTGTGTGAAATACATTCTGAACTCTGAATAGCTTCAATTACATTATAGTCTGTTCAATCTAACAAGCATTTATTGAGAACCCACCATGAAAAACAAATAGGGAAAAAAATAAGAGATTCAGTAGTAGTGACAAATACATCAACACATGACCACAATACACTGTGACTCTCTGTATATAAAGCACCATAGAAATCTAGATAAGAGACAGGGAGGAAAACTCATTTTACCTCTTCCCCTTTTGTTGAATGGGTGAATCAAGGGTTTTTTAGGAAGTTCAAAGGACAAAGAAGAGAAAGGGAAGGGAGTAACAAAGAAAAAAAAACAGTTTCAGTTTCTTTCCCATTCTCACAAACCTATCCCTCCCAGCAATTTAAGCCCTAGATAGGCTTCCTAGATTGATCTGGAATTCAGGTAAGCAGCGAAAGCTTTGGGGCAAATGGCTGAGGATTTATTGAGCAACATGAATGGCCCATGGAAGTGGCCAGTTATATAGGAAACTGGATGAGATGTTATGAGGCAAATGCATGTGGCTCTATTTCTAATTGAATGGATCTTTGCAGATTACAAAGTCCTCCTTCCTCCCTGTATTATTTCATTTGTATTCATAACAACCCAGTAAATTAGGAATTATTATGTTCCCATTTTACAGATGAGAACACTGAAGATCAGACAAATCAAGTAACTTGCCCAAGACAACCTCGCAAGTGGCAAAGCTAGGTATGAAACCTAAGCTGTTTGACTGCAATTTTCGTGTTATTTCTAGAAGAGGAAAACCAAAATACATTATCAACAATGCTATTATTATCTGTGCATGCAGTGGCTCCAATTTCTAGAATATGCTTTGATATTTCCCAAGAGGTCCCCCTTTAAACCTGTACTAAACTAGACTTAAAAGGGAAGGGGTAGGAGAAGAAATTTTTTGTTATAACATTAATTTAAGCAAAAGATGCAGGACAAACATAATGCTCTAAAATTTTTACCAGTCTCGTAAAAGAAGAGGTAAAGCTAAAAAAGAGACCTAGGCAAGATCAACTGCGACAGTATTATCATATTATTATGTTAATATATTATCCTATTTTCATCATGCAATAATACTTAGTATTATGTAATAATACTTAATATTCAAGTAATTCTTATTATTAAAACATGTAGATATTGCTTACCATATTCCAGGTACTGTTCTAAGAGTTCTCAGTGTACAAACTCATTTAGTCCTCACCACATCCTAAGACACAGACAGAGTTATGATTCCCATTGTATCAAAAGGAAATCTGAGGCACAGAGAGGTTAGGCAAGTTGCTCAAGGTCACAACCAGTAAGTGATGGAGCCATGATATTAGGTTGAAGCAAAAGTAATTACGGTTTTTGCTGTTATAAAAACTGCAATTGGTCGGGGGCAGTGGCTCATGCCTGTAATCCCAGCACTTTGGGAGGCTGAGGTGGGCAGATCACGAGGTCAGGAGTTCGAGACCAGCCTGGCCAATATGGCAAAACCCCATCTCTACTAAAAAATACAAAAATTAGCCAGGCATGGTGGCATGCCCCTGTAGTCCCAGCTACTCGGGAGCCTGAGGCAGGAGAATTGCTTGAACCCGGGAGGCAGAGGTTGCAATGAGCTGAGATTGTGCCACTATGCTCCAGCCTGGGTGACGGAGCAAGACTCCATCAAAAACAAACAAACAAACAAACACCGCAATTACTTTTACACCAAGCTAATACAAACCTAGAGAGCTGGACTTGCCAGGGCCGCTTAATCACTATACTGTACTGCCTCTTTTGGTCCCTGCAAAGCTCCTTTCTAGAACAGCCAGATTTCCTTTTGACTTGGGTTAGAGAGGTTCTTCCACACCATAATCTCATAACATCTTACACACCCTCTGTCAAAACACTCCTCACATGTTATGTGATCACTTGTTTGATTGTCTTTCTCCATAGTCCAAAAGTTCTAGAGGCAGATGCTGTGACTATTTCACTCACCACTGTATCTCAAGCACCTGGTTCAATGCCTGGACCATACTAGTTGCTCAATGCACACTTGTTGTATTAGTCAATTTTCACGCTGCTGATAAAGACTTACCTGAGACTGGGCAATTTACAAAAGAAAGAGGTTAAATGGACTTACAGCTCCACGTGGCTAGGGAAGGTCTCACAATCAAGGGAAGGAGAAAAGCACTTCTTACATGGTGGTGGCAAGAGAGAATGAGGAAGAAGCAAAAGCAGAAACCCCTGATAAACCCATCAGATCTTGTGAGACTTAATCACTATCACAAGAACAGTACAGGAAAGACCAGCCCCCATAATTCAATTGCCTCCCCCTGGGTCCCTCCCACAACACGTGGGAATTCTGGGAGATACAATTCAAGTTGAGATTTGGCTGGGGGCACAGCCAAACCATATCACTTGTCAAACCATATAACTCGTCAAACTTACTAACACTTGTGAGTGTTAATCTCACAAACACTTCTATAATGTTTACTATGTGACAGGCACTGTTCGAAGAACAAATTTTAAACAACCCAATGAGGTATGTACTATTTCACAGATAAGGAAACTGAGGCCCAGAGAGGCTGAGTAATTTGAACAAGGTCACACACTAGTAATAAATAGCAAAGTTAGGATTAAAACAGGCAGTCTGGCTCCATTGTCTGTGTTCTTAACTATTAAGCTGAATGAATGAATAAACAAAGAAACAAATGACATATCTAACTTTATGCACCATATAATCTGTATCATCATTATGAGATTACTGTTCCTTAGGCTTTCATGGTCCATTTGTTTTTCTAGTGGCCTCTTGATGGCTTCCTTTTTGGCTTGGGTTTGTTATTTTTCACCAGCCTTCCCCAGTGGAAAGATGATGAACATTACAATTGCAGCTTGGCTGGATGAAATACCACATATTTCTGTCTCAGTTACTCTGCTTTTTATTTAGTCTCTACAGATGTCTCAAGGTGGAAATAGTTGTCTAAATCTTCGGAAAATAACTGAAGAACTGGATTCTCATAGCATTGCTTGATGTTGGTAGAGTGCCAAATGGGGGAAAAAAAGGCTAAGAGAATTATTTTATTTCCAATCTTGTAGCATTATTTTGCTGAAATTTCTATGATCCCAAGTAAACTGTGAAAAGTATTCAAATAAAATTAAATATATATATATTTAAAATATTTAAGCAGAAACTTCTGCTATGACCCCCTCCCCTCCCCTCCCATCTTCTTTTGAGACAGAGTCTCACTCTGAAGCCCAGGCTGGTGTGCAGTGGTTTGATCTCTGCTCACTGCAAACTCCGCCCCTCTGGTTCAAGTGATTCTCCCACCTCAATTTCCCGAGTAGCCATCACGCTCAGCTAATTTTTGTATTTTTATTTTATTTTATTTTATTTTATTTTTATTTTTATTTTTATATTTTTTGAGACAGAATCTTGCTCTGTTGCCCAGGCTGGAGTGCAGTGGTGCGATCTTGGCTCACTGCAACCTCCGTCTTCCGGGTTTAAGCAATTCTCCTGCCTCAGCCTCCTGAGTAGCTGGGACTACAGGCACGTGCCACCACGCCCAGCTAATTTTTTGTGTTTTTAGTAGAGATGGGGTTTCACCGTGTTGGTCTAGCTGGTCTCCATCTCCTGACCTTGTGATCTGCCCACCTCGGCCTCCCAAAGTGCTGGGATTACAGGTATGAGCCACCGCGCCCAGCCTAATTTTTGTATTTTTAATAGAGATGGGGTTTCACCACATTAGTTGGGCTGGTCTCAAACTCCTGACCTCAAGCAATCCGCCCACCTCGGTCTCCCAAAGTGCTGGGATTACAGGCATGAGCCACCGCGCCCGGCCATGCTGTGACATTTTCTATAGTCTTTTGCTTACTTGATTTGTTCTACAAAATCTCATGACATGAAAAAAATTGCACAGTTTGGAAACAGATTTGCTTGAATATACAAGGTTGTTTTTTCTTTTTTTAAATTCTTTTTTTAAAAGTCTCTCTACTGGTATTTCAGGGATTTAGAATGAGAAAAATCGCACAGAAATGTGCTCTCAATGATAGAGCAAGAGTTAGCATTACCAGCTTTATATTTTCTTCTACTTTATTCTCATCAGAGGATCTGAAACCTGCTTGCAGCATGTGGGCCACTTCAATGTGTAGCACTGACCCTGGTGCCTCTCCAGGGGCTCAATAAATACTTGTCGAATGAGTGAGTAACATAGAAGGGAAGATACAGTTAGATAGCCAACCCCTAAATGCAGATCAGCCTCTCCAAATAGATTAAAGTGAAACCCCAAATCCTGTTTTTCCCAAAGTTTTTGTGGCAGTCAAACTGAGAGCAGAAATGAAAAAACACTTAAACTATGAACCAGATCATCCTTAAATAGAGTGATTTTTCAAGGTCTTTCAGATGAATCATAAATTATCACAGTTTTTGTCTATGTCTCTGGATTTTCCCCCAGTAGAAATAATTTATTTTGGTACCATATTGAGCATGTAATGAAAAGAATGTCTCCCTCACACCACTTCCCCCTATCCAAGATTCCATCTCCAGAGGCATCACTATTGCTAGTTTCCCGTGTCTTTTATTTTATTTTATTTTTTTGGAGACAGTCTCGCTCTGTTACTCAGGCTGGAGTGAAGTGGCACAATCTCTGCTCACTGCAGCCTCTGCCTTCCAAGTTCAAGCGAGTCTCGTGCCTCAGACTTCTGAGTAGCTGGGATTACAGGCACAAGCCACTACACCCAGCTAATTTTTTGTATTTTTAGTAGAGTCGGGGTTTCACCATGTTGGCCAGGCTGGTCTTGAGCTGCTGACCTCAAGTGATCCACCCACCTTAGCCTCCCAAAGAGCTAGGATTATAAGTGCGAGCCACTGTGCTCAGCCAGGTTTCCTGTGTATTCTTGTGGAGATATTTGTTGTATATACAAATTTCTTCACAAATAGTAATAGACCATACATATAGCTATCCCCCTGCCTTTTTTCACCTACCAGGATGTGTTGGACATGGCTCCATACAAATACATATAAATTTGTGTCATTATTCTAATGACTATACGGAACTCCATTATATGCATATACCATAATTTCTTTAGCCAGTATTCTATCAATGGACATTTAGACTTTATATTTTGCTATTGTATATAATATGGAAAAAAACAAACCTAAACATACTGACCACAGATATGTCAGGGGAAAAATAACATTAGATAAACACTGAAAAAGAAGGTCTTTGAAACCTTATTTGGAGTACTTATTTCCAAATTTTTTTAAAATGTAGGCTAGGCACAGTGGCTTACACCTGTAATCGCAGCACTGTGGGAGGCCAAGGCAGGAGGATCGCTTGAGCCCAGGAGTTCAAGACAAGCCTGGCCATCATGGTGAAACCCTGTTGCTGCAAAAATTCTAAATGAACCAAACATTATGGTGCATGCCTGTGGTCCCAGCTACTGACGAGGCTGAGGTGGGAAGACTGCTTGATCTTTGGAGGTCGACAGTGCAGTGAGTTATGATCCACTGTGGTCCAGCCTGGGCAACAGAGCGAGACCCTGTCTCAAAAAAAAAAAAAAAAAAAAAAGAGGCAGGGCATGCTGGTTCACGTCTGTAATCCCAGCACTTTGGCAGGCTGAGGCAAGCAGATCACTTGAGGCCAGGAGTTCAAGACCAGCCTGGCCAACATGGCAAAACCCTGTCTCTACTAAAAATACAAAAATTAGCTGGGTGTGCTAGCAAGCACTTGTAGTCCAAGCTACTTGGGAGGGTGAAGCAGGAGAATTGCTTGAACACAGGAGGCGGAGGTTGCAGTGAGCTGAGATCATGCCACTGCACTCAAGCCTGGGCGGCAGAGTGAGGCTGTTTCAAAAAAAATAAAATTAAAAATTTTTAAATGTAGTAATTTACAGGAAAGAATGAAACATAATGGAAATGAGAAGTTTGTAACATGCAAAAGAAAAGTGAATTTTTGGTAATGAATTATTCTCTTTATGAGTAGAATTGTTCAAGAGTTAAGTGAAGTGTTTCAATAGCAGGATAAGATGGCTGAAGAGAAATAACTTTAGCTACAGTTGCACAGATTTTTCGAGTGTAAAAATGCCCTAAAGGTGAAAAAGATATAGCACAGTACAGGACTGCAAGTTTGAAATGATTAAAGCTAGGAGAAGGGTCTTAGTCATGAAAACACAAGTTCAAATAATGTTGCAGAGAAACATGGCAAAGAGAAAGGAGGAGAAAGCCAGCGAGAAGGAACTAAGGGTAGGTAGGGATAAAAAAGAAATGACACGATTCTGAAAGATGACTATACAATGATGGACCTAAAAAGAGTCAGCATGAAACCCATGGAAGCCCATTTGCAAATATGATTTTGCACCTCAGTCCATGGTCAACCCTGATTCTTCGATTCCTCAGCCAGAAGATTCGGAGGAGTATCAGCCAGGGGAAGCTGGGAGCAATAAAGAGGGTAATCAAGCATTATGCTACTGGCCGGGCATGTGGCTCACACCTATAATCCCAGGACTTTGGGAGGCCGAGGCGGGCAGATCACTTGAGCTCAGGAGTTCAAGACCAGCCTGGCCAACATGGTGAAACCCTGTCTCTACTAAAAATACAAAAAGATTAGCCAGGCATGGTAGTTCATGCCTGTAATCCCAGGTACTCAGGAGGCTAAGGCAGGAGAATTGTTTGAACCTGAGAGGTGGAGGTTGCAGTGAGCCAAGATTGCTCCACTGCACTCCAGCCCGAGAGAGTAAGACCCTGCCACAAAAAGAAAAAAAAAAAAAAAAAAAAGGCTGGGCGCAGTGGCTCATGACTGTAATCCCAGCACTTAAGGAGGGTGAGGCAGGCAGATCACCTGAGGTCAGGAGTTCAAGACCAACCTGGCCAACATGGTGAAACCCTACCTCTACTAAAAATACAAAAAGTATCTGGGCGTGGTGGCAGACGCCTGTAATCCCAGCTATTTGGGAGGCTGAGGCAGGAGAATTGCTTTAACCTGGGAGGCAGAGGTTGCAGTGAGCTGAGGTCGTGCCACTGCAAGCCTTGGTGACAGAGTGAGACTCTGTCTCAAAAAAAAAAAAAAAAAAGCTACTGAATTTTGCCTGCCTTTGTGAACAGGTAAAGTAGAGGTATGACATAAGCTCTGCAACTAGAATGGTCTTTCTAGGACTCACAGTGAGTGATGTAAGGAGGAACAGCAAGCCAGGCCTTATTTGGGTAGCATGCAACAGATATAACAGTGCTACTGTTCAAGCTATGCAGAACAGTGGTGATGGATGTCATGCCAGGATCCTGCTATCCAGACCTCTCCAGCTGCCAGCCCTATGGTTCCTGCCTGTTTTCCAAGCCTGGTTGTCCATTTCCCAGCCAATTCTATGAGTCATCCAATATCCTTCTAATAAATTTATTTTCTACTTATGTTAGCCATGGTTTATGGTTGTTCTTTGCATTCAAGAACGCTGGCTGGTACAGTGAACAGGAAGGTAAGCAAGCAACTTCAAATGGCCCCAGCCTCTGAGAGAATTAATCCCAGAGGCAGAGATCCCCAGAACTAGGGTCCTAAATGGGTTAACACTAGGCTGTAGACTTGGTCTTTTCATGGAAGGCCAGAGAAGCAAAAAGCAAGGCAAAGGCAAATAAGGGCTGCACTCTTCTCTGCAGATTATATAACTTTCTTTCCTTCTGATGAGGTTATCAGGGCTGTCAGAAGAGACATATGTGAATGCTCTTCTCTCCAGCAAATGGGAGCTGATTGGGTGCAGGAAAGGGGAAGGGCAGAGAGTCAAGAGGAAACTAATGAAGGTATCCAGAACAAAGCTACTGAGTTCAAATCCAACTGTCAAAAGGGAGCTTGGTGGAGAGGTGACAAAAGGTCTATATCTTGGAAATGGTAGAATACCATGAGCAGGCAAGAGTGATTCTTTGTGATAATAGCACAGTGTAAGTCAAGCTTTTGCACTTCACCCATTAGCAAAAGGAGCTCATTTTCTTTGCCCGCTACCATATCCTCCATGGTGCCTGATACATTGTGGGTCTTCAATAAGTATTTGTTGAATGAATGAACTGTGATAGATTGGATACCCATTATCAGCCGGCACATGCATTCTATCAGGGACCTCCATGTAGGCAGGATGGAATGGCATTTGGGGTTTGAATCCATATCTAACTCTGAAGCTCACATTCTATGTTATATAGTCTATTTCCTAGACTCCAGCAGCAGGAGCTGTTCAGAATTCTGCTGCCTGCCAAGCTGCATAAAGGCACCCATCGCAACTTCTGGTGCTCACCGCACTGTCACTTGGCCCTGGTTGCCACCTTCTCCCTTTCTGGGCATCATCATGGTGGATATGATGAATTTTTCAAGGTGCCAAAGTTCTTCTGAATTCTGGGTCATTGTGCTTTGGATGTCATGCTTTAGGAATGAGTATTAAAGACATAAAGCTTGTATACCAATGTCATACACAGATTTTAGGAAAATTGGCCTTTCAATGTTGACTCATAGTTCACATGGGTTTATGGAGGGGGCTGAATGGGGACACAAATCTGAGTAATAAACTGACTCAGTGACATCCCCTGCCTCCCCAATGACTACGGCTTTGTTACAATCTCATACATCAGGTCCTTGCCTAGAGATTCATCTCTCAGGAGATTTCTCGGGATCTTCTACAGGTAGACTTCTGTTGGCTACTCCTCAGTCTCCCAGAGGTGCTTGGACTTGTCCAAATCCCAGGAGTAAAATACAAACAAGGTTCTCCCTGGGATCCTTTTGGATCAAGTTCGCAGTTTCAAACATAAATAATACATTTTTTTTTCTTGAGATAGGGTCTCACTGTCACCCAGGCTGGAGTGAAGTGGCATCATCATAGCTCACTGCAGCCCCAAACTCCTGGTCTCAAGTGATCTTCCCACCTCAGCCTCCTGAGCTAGGACATACAGGCATGTTCCACCATGCCTGGCTATTTATTTATTTATTTATTTATTTATTTATTTTGTAGAGATGGGGTTGTGCTATGTTGCCAGGCTGGTCTTGAACTCCTGGCCTCAAGCGATCCTCTCACCTCGGCCTCCCAAAGTGCTAGGATTACAGGAATGAGCCATTGCCAGTCACCCATATATAATAAATTCTTTTAAATTCCCATGCAATAAAAGCAACAAGATGAAAACTTTTTCAATAGGGCCTGAGATTCTGCATGTCTAACAAGCTTCCAGGTAGTGCCAATGATGCTGGTTCATGGGATACACTCTGAGTTGCAAGACTATACTCACAGAGCTAAAAAAATCTATTATCCATTGCTTCCTTTTGACTCTTACGGTGCTTAGTTCTTTCTGCCATCCGATTCAGTTCTTACCTCTTCTCCTTCTTCCCAAACTCTTACAGAGTCCTTTAGTATTTCTACTCTGTGATCAACAAATACTCTCAACACCTTTCCAGATCATTCTCTTTATTTACTGCCCTTAACTAATATATGCATGTATTCCAAGAACACCACATCACCATAAACGGAAGGTGCTTCTTTTCTTTCTTTCTTTCTTTCTTTTTTTTTTTTTTTTATATATGGAGTTTCACTCTTGTCACCCAGGCTGGAGTGCAATGGTGCAATCTCGGCTCACTGCAACTCCCACCTCCCGAGATCAAGCAATTCTCCTGCCTCACCCTCCTGAGTAGCTGAGATTACAGGCACCTGCCACCACGCCCGGCTAGTTTTTGTATTTTTAGTAGAAATGGGGTTTCACCATGTTGGCCAGGCTGGTCTCAAATTCCTGACCTCAGGTGATCCACCCATCTCAGCCTCCCAAAGTCCTGGGATTACAGGCATGAGCCACTGCGCCTGGCCGAGGGTGCTTATTTTCTTATACCCCACATACTTTAGGAAACAGAGATAGCATGGTGTTCTTCTTGATCTTATTTTTGCTTTCAGGCTTTTATTGATTCTTCCACCAGGCACAGGTTCACACCTGTAATCCCAGCTCTTTGGGAGGGGTGAGGCAGGAGGAACACTTGAGTTCAGGAGTTAAGAGACCAGCTTGGGCAACATGGTGAGACTCCATCTCCACAAAAAAATTTAAAAATGGGCTGGAATATTTTGTAGATGTCTAATTGGTTGAGTGTTAAGTTTCAAATTTAGAATTTCTGCCGGGTGCGGTGGCTCACGCCTGTAATCCCAGCACTGTGGGAGACCGAAGTGGATGGATCGCCTGAGCTCAGGAGTTGGAGAGCAGCCTGGCCAACACGGTGAAACCCTGCATCTACTAAACACACACACACACACCACACACACACACACACACACACACACACACACAATTAAAAAATAGCTGGGCGTGGTGGTGCATGCCTGTAGTCCCAGCTGCTAGGGAGGCTGAGGTAGGAGGATTGCTTGAGCCTGGGAAGTTGAGGCTGCAGTGAGCCATGATTGTGCCACTGCACTCCAGCCTGGGTGACACAGTGAGATCCTGTTTCAAAAAATAAATAAAATTTTTAAAGTAAAATAATAAAAAATATTGTTTATTCCTCTCATAAACCTGTTTCTTCAGAATTCATGACATTTGGCTATATTACCCTCTCCTTCTACTCTTTTTGTTTGCTTCTGGAGTACAGTGAGTGGCACAATCACCAATCACAGCAGCCTTAAACTCCTGGGCTCAAGTGATCCTCCTATCTCAGCCTCCCGAGTAGCTGCTGGGACTACAAGCACACGCCACCACACCCAAGTGATTTTAAAAAGTTTTTGTAGAGGCTGGGTCTTGCTTTATTGCCCAGGCTGGTCTTGAACTCCTGCAATCCTAAAGCAATCCTCCCACCTTGGCCTCCCAAAGTGCTAGGATTATAGGCCTGAGCCACCATGCGTGGGACCTCTCCCTACTCTTTAATGTCATCTACATTCTTGGTCTTTCTCCCTCATCCACTTGCCCATACTGTTATTTTGCTATCCAAGCCAACTCCTGTCACATGACTTCTCAGTTCCTTGACCTCCTCACCTCAATGGTCATTTTCTTCATTCCACCTGAGCCACTCCTCCCAAAGTCACACCTGGTTATGACTAGAAACTGCTGTGGACCCAAAGGTGTGTGAGTTAACTGTGGTCCCCAAGGCAAGTTTTCTTTTTTCTTTTTTTTGTTGGGATGGGGTCTTGCTAGGTCACTCAGGCTGGAGCACAGTGGTGCAATCACAGCTCACTACAGCCTCAATCTTCTGGACTCAAGGGATCCTCCCACCTCAGCCTCCTGGGTAGCTGGCACTACCATACCTGGCTAATTTTTAAATTTTACTTTTAGAGACAGGCTCTTGCTATGTTGTCCAGGCTGGTCTTGCATTCCTGGGCTCAAGCGATCCTCCCACCTTGGCCTCTTAAAGTGCTGAGATTACAGACATGAGCTGGCCTCATGCCTTGCTGGCCAGCAAGTTTTCTTGAAGGGACATCCGTGCAGCAAAACTTCATGACTGTCACTGTCCACCTCTTACACTGCACAGATCCATTTTCCCATATGTGTTTAGGGAACAACTCCTCCCAATTTCCTGTGGGCCTCTCTTCCTCAAGGTAAACTTAGAAGATGGGGGTTAGTGGAAAGAAATACAGTCCCTATTAGGGGATGCGTATGGTCACGGAGCTGCAATAGGTTTTCTCTCTTTCCTTCACTATCCATTCTAAACTCCTCTCATCCACAGCCCTCACCTTGGCTGGTCTTAGAGGCTCTCCAGAAGGTGTAATTAAAACCTTAATTACAGAGGCATTTGAGTGCTTTATAACTATCACCTCTTCAGGCCAGGACTGCTGCATGTGCCCACTCTCAATTAAAATTGGGCAAGGAAGCATCAAGATGATGCCCAAGTGTTCCACGTGTATACTCCCATGCCCCTTGTGTAAAAGTAGCCCACAGCCCCCTGCTGATCAGGTCAATTATCCCTGCTGAGATGGTAACTCTTCTTTTTTTTTTTGAGACTGAGTCTTGCTCTGTCGCCCAGGCTGGAGTGCAGTGGTGCGATCTTGGCTCACTGCAACCTCCACCTCCCAGGTTCCAGCGATTCTCCTGCCTCAGGTTCCTGAGTAGCTGGGACTACAGGCACGTGCCACCACACCCAGATAATTTTCTTTTTTTTTTGTATTTTTTTAGTAGAGACGGGGTTTCACCGTATTGGTCAGGCTGGTCCCAAACTACTGACCTCATGATCAGCCCGCCTGGTCTCCCAAGTGCTGGCATTACAGGCATGAGCCACCACGCCCAGGCCTTTTTTTTTGAGATGGAGTTTTGTTCTTGTAGCCCAGGCTGGAGTGCAGTGGCGCTATCTTGGCTCACTGCAATGTCCGCCTCCCGGGTTCAAACGATTCTCCTGCCTCAGCCTCCTAAGTAGCTGGGATTACAGATGTCCACCACCATGCCTGGCTAATTTTTATATTATAAAGAGATGGGGTTTCACCATTTTGGCCAGGCTGATCTGGTCTTGAACACCTCACCTCAAGTGATCTGCTCACCTCGGCCTCCCAAAGTGCTGGGATTACAGGCATGAACCACTGTGGCCGGCCTGAGATGGTAACTCTTCTTATCTGTTGGTCCCTGGTCATAAGGGGTTCAAAGTGCACTGGTGGCAGCAGTAGCTTATAATTCAATGGTACCCTTGCTATTTCCTCTGGCAAGCAAGTGGCCTTTTGGGTACTAGGACCTATAACCCTCTAGAGCCCAGCATCACAGAAGCACAAAATCCCCAGTAGGTCATTGGGAGTGAGGGAAATGGGGCCGCTCCTGCTTTCACCCTCATTTCCTGGACCCACATATTTTTAGTGAGGACACTATGCTACATCGACTCTGATTTAATGTTTATGCTGCATCTGGAAGGATGGCATCCTACTCTTACGGCGTACTGTCTCTAAGCTGGTGCTTAAGCTGTGCCTTCAGTGGCTTTTCCAGTGCGTTATGTAGCTGAATGGTGTGGTAGATTCAAAGATGAAGCATCTGGGATTATCCGTCAACTATGCTCTCTGCAGCAGGTTCTCTCTGAGGGACATATGAGTGGTGCACCTCCATGGCTAACACGATATTTAAACTGTTAACTCTGAATTCATACACAGGGAAAACATCTTTCAAAAATTATGTCAAAGTAAAGCCTTTTTTAAGCTAACAAAAGCTGAGAGAATTAATTGACAGAAGACCTGCATTACAAGAAATGTTTTTTTAAAATTTACATTTGAGCTTTTTTTTTTTTTTTTGAGATGGAGTCTCGCTCTGTCGTCCAAGGCTGGAGTGCAGTGGCATGATCTCGGCTCACTGCAAGCTCCGCCTCCCGGGTTCACACCATTCTCCTGCCTCAACCTCCCGAGTAGCTGGGACTACAGGTGCCTGCCACCACGCCCCGCTAACTTTTTTGTATTTTTAGTAGAGACGGGTTTCACCATGTTAGCCAGGATGGTCTCAATCTCCTGACTTCGTGATCCACCAGCCTCGGCCTCCCAAAGTGCTGGGATTACAGGCATGAGCCACCACGCCCAGCCATATTTAAGCTTTTTAAGAGATGGAGTCTCATTCTGTCTCCCTGGCTGGAGTGCAGTGTCTCCTGGCCTCAAGCAATTCTCTCCTGCCTTCCTGCCTTAGTCTCTTGAGTAGGGATTACAGGTGTGAGCCACCACACCTGGCTAATTTGTAATCTGCACCTGACAAATTACAAGAAATGTGGAAGTTATTTGAGCTGAAGTATGATACCTAACATTTATATATCCATATAAACAAATAAGAGCTAAACGTACAAAGGTAACACAAAGGTAATTGTAAAATACAAGTTTTTTATTATTTTAAAGAGATAATCGGGCCAGGTACAGTGGCTCACGCCTGTAATCCCAGCACTTTGGGAGGCCGAGGTGGGTGGATCACAAGGTCAGGAGTTGGAGACCAGCCTGACCAACATAGTGAAACCCCGTCTCTGCTAAAAAAATACAAAAAGTCAGCCAGGCATGGTGGCGGGTGCCTGTAATCCCAGCTACTCAGGAGGCTGAGGCAGGAGAATCACCTGAACCCGGAAGGCAGAGGTTGCAGTGAGCCAAGATTGTGCCATTGCACTCCAGCCCAGGCAATAGTGTGAGACTGTCTAAAAAAAAAGAGATAATTGATGTCTAAAGCAAAATAGTAACAATATATTGGAGCTTTATAACTTGTGTATAAGTAAAATATATGACAAAAATAGTACGAAGATGGGGAAGAAGGAATTTAAAATACATTGTTGTAAGATTCTTATATGTGAAATGGTACAATATTATTTGAAGGTAGCCTGTGATGTATTAAAAATGTATTAAAGATGTAAACTCTAGGGCACCCTCTAAAATATTTTTTTTTTTTGAGATAGGGTCTTGCTCTGTCACCCAGGCTGGAGTGCAGTGGTGAGAACATGGCTTACTACAGACTCTACCTTCTGGGCTCAAGTGATCCTCCTGCCTCAGCCTCTCAGTCTCTTGAGTGGCTGGGACTGCAAGTGTGTGCCACCAAGCTTGGCTATAGTTTTTATTTTTTGTAGAGCTAGGGTCTCGCCATGTTGCCCAGGCTGATCTCGAATTCCTGGGCTCAAGTGATCCTCCCACCTTGGCCTCCAAAGGTGCTAGGATCACAGGTGTGAGCCACCATGTCTGACCTAAAATAATTTTAAAAGAGCTATAACTAATAAGCCAATAGTGGAGATAAAAATGAATAAAATATACCCAATACAAAAGAAAGTAGGAAAAAAGGACAAAAAAAGGATGAGACAAATAGAAAACAACTAGCAATATGGTAGATTTAAATCCAACCATATCAATAATTATATTAAGTGTAAATGGTTTAAACAGCTCAGTTAAAAGGTAGTGATCAGGCTGAGTGTGGTGGCTCAAACCTGTAATCCTAGTATATTAGGAAGCTAAGGCAGGAGGATCACTTGAGCTCAGGAGTAAGAGATAAGCCTGGAAAACATAGCAGGATCTTGTCCCTACACAAATTTTAAAAAAATTAGAAAATAACAAAATAAAAGACAGTCACCATCAGATTGGATTAAGTTAGACTCAATATATGCTGACTATAGTAAACACTGCTGCCCCTTCAGTCTGGGCCCCAGAATGAACACACATGGCTTTCTTTCCTTTCTTTTACCTTTTTGGGAATCACTGGGCATCTTGAGTCAATGAATTGAGGTCCCTCATCAGTTCTGGGAAATTCACAGCCATTATCTCCAAATACTGCCTTAGCTCCATTTTCTCTCTCTTCTCTTCCAGGATATTAATTATACTGGACCATTTCTTTGTATCATATATATCTCTTCTTCTCTATTTTGTATTTTACTTCATTTTATCTCTATGAGTTTTACTATGAATAAATCTTCTACCATCTAGTTCACTAATTTTCTTTTCAGCTCTGCCTAATCATCTGTTAAAGCCATACACTGAGTTCCTCTTTGTATATTTTTTTAGATGGAATTTTGCTCTATCACCCAGGCTGGAGTGCAGTGGTGCGATCTTGGCTTACTAAAACCTCTGCCTCCTGGTTCAAGTGATTTTACTGCCTCAGCCTACTGAGTAGCTGGGATTACAGGTGCCTGCCACTACGCCCAGCTAATTTTTGTATTTTTAGTAGAGCTGGAGTTTTACCATGTTGGCCAGGCTAGTCTCAAACTCCTGACCTCAAGTGATCCACCTACTTGGCCTCCCAGAGTGTTGGGATTATAGACTTGAGTCACCATGCCCAGCCTGAGTTCTTAATTTTGGTGATTACCTTTATCAGTTTTAAACTTCTAGTTAGATCTTTTTCAACTCTGTAATGTCACTTTTAATAGTTTCTAGTTCCTTGCAGAAATTTTAAAGTTAGTCTTTTGTTTACACTAAAAGAGAAAATGTAATTGTTTTACAACTTTAGTAATTCTAATACTTAGTGTCTCTGTGGATTTTGTTGTCTGTTGTGTTTTTATTTGTTTTGTTAGGCCCT
Source organism: Nomascus leucogenys (assembly GCF_006542625.1). Lineage (NCBI taxonomy): Eukaryota > Metazoa > Chordata > Mammalia > Primates > Hylobatidae > Nomascus > Nomascus leucogenys. Next base: position 84,507,378 of record NC_044393.1, on the reverse strand, counting down.
GATTCGCACTGTCTTGACTTCATGTATATTCCATAATTTATTGTTTCTTGGACTTACTTATTTTTTTTTTTTTTTGAGACAGGGTGGGGTACAGTGGAACAATCACAGTTCACTGTAGCCTCAACCTCCTGGGCTCAGGTGATCCTCCCACCTTAGCCTTCCAGGTAACTGGGACTACAGGTGCACACCACTATGCCTGGCTAATTTTTGTATTTTGTATTTCTCTTTTCTTTTTTCTTTTTTTGAGACAGAGTCTCTCTCTCGCACAGGCTGGAGAGCAGTGGTGCAATCTTGGCTCCCTGCAACCTCTTCCGCCTGGGTTCAAGCGATTATTCTGCCTCAGCCTCCCGAGTAGCTGGGATTACAGGAGCCTGCCACCGCGCCTGGCTAATTTTTGTAGTTTTTTTTTTAGTAGAGATGGGGTTTCACCATCTTGGCCAGGCTGGTCTTGAATTCCTGACGTCGTGGTCCACCCACCTCGGCCTCCCAAAGTGCTGGAATCACAGGCGTGAGCCACCGCACCCAGCCTAATTTTTGTATTTTTCTTAAAGAGACAGGGTTTCACGATGTTGCCTAGACTGATCTTGAACTCCTGGGCTCAAGTGGTTTTCCTGCCTTGGCCTCCCAAAGTGCTGGGATTAAAAGCATGAGCCACTGCGCCTAGCTGACATTTTATTTTAAACATTTCTTTCCGGTATACTTTAAAAGCTAGGATAATATAGGCTTCCTCCAGGGAATTTTTGTTTCCTTCTACCAAGAACCCGGTGGTTGCTAGTAGTGCAAGGCAATGCTGCAATGCCAGTTACCAAGATTACTCTCTAAAGTTGAGTTCCTATCCTTCCTTTTTATTTTTTTGTTTTTGAATTTTCTGCATTGCCTGAGGACCTACCCTTACTTTCTTTTTTCTTTTTTTAGAGACAGGGTCTCACTCTGTCACCCAGGCTGGAGTGCAGTGGCATGATCATAGCTCACTGCAGCTTTGAACTTCTGGGCAGTGATCCTCCTGCCTCAGCCTCCTGAGTAGCTGGGACTATAGGTGTGCCAGGGTGCTCAGCTCAAATCTTTTTTTTTTTTTTTTGAGACAGGGCCTCCCTATGTTGCCCAGGCTGGTCTGGAACTCCTGAGCTCCAGCGATCCACCTGCCTTGGCCTCCCAAAGTGCTGGGATTACAGGCATGAGCCACTGCGCCCAGCCGCCCTACTTTCTAAAGTAGGGCATTTCAGGGTCCCAGTCAAGGGCAGAAAGCCCCCACCTTCAGCATGTGTTGACCTCCAACTCCTGTTCCGCTAGCCTCAGTTTCCATGAAGCTACTCATTTTCAGCTGCTCCCCTTAGACTAGCAAATGGCCCCTGGGTAAAAGCAGTAGTATATTTAAAGAGAATATTTAACAAGGAGGTAGATCTTTATCTTTGGCTGCCAGAGGATTCTTTACCTTTGGCAATTGGCAGAAGGCAGCCTTGTCTCTCAGATGCCTTTTGTGGATGACCAAATGCCCCTTGAATGGAAATAGCTTCAATTCACTTACTTAAGCTCCAACTTTTTCTCATTTCAAGGCCGACTATATTTTTATGTCTTTTTTTTTCTTTCTTTCTTTCTTTCTTTCTTTCTTTCTTTCTTTCTTTCCTTTTTTTTTGAGATGAAGTCTCGCTCTGTCGCCTAGGCTGGAGTGCAGTAGTGCGATCTCAGCTCACTGCAAGCTCTGCCTCCAGGGTTCACGCCATTCTCCGGCCTCAGCCTCCCGATTAGCTGGGACTATAGGCACCCGCCACCACGCTGGGCTAATTTTTTTTGTACTTTTAGTAGAGATAGGGTTTCACCGTGTTAGCCAGGATGGTCTCGATCTCCTGACCTCGGCCTCCCACCTCACCCGCCTCGATCTCCTGACCTTGGCCTCACCAGCCTCGGCCTCCGAAAGTGCTGGGATTACAGGCCTGAGCCACTGCGCCTGGCTATTTTTATGTCTTTTATGCTTTTTAGTAAATGCCTCTGGTATTTATCCAGCCTCTTGTTAGTTATCTTTAATGAAAGGATAAAGGACTTATATTTAATGACCTTCAAGAGCCAGAAAGTGAAGACAAATCTGGATGGTACTGGAAAGTCATTCGTTTCTCTTTCATTATTGTGGTACATTAATTAGTGTTCAGTAAATATTCACTCATTTCCCTCACCCTCCAGGAGAGGACTCTATTTCCCAATTATTATAATGTTGAACTTGGCCATGTAACATGCCTTGACTACTGAGATGTTACCAAATGTGGTGTAAAGAGAGGCTTAAAGTATGTTTGCAAGGCTGGGCGCGGTGGCTTACACCTGTAAATCTAGCACATTTGGGAGACTAAGGCAGGTGGATGGCTTGAGCTCAGGAGTTTGAGACCAGCCTGGCCAGTATGGTGAAACCCCATCTCTACTAAAAAGACAAAAATTAGCCAGACATAGTGGCAGGTGCCCGTAGTCCCAGTTACTTCAGAGGCTGAGACAGGAGAATCATTTGAACCCGGGAGGCGGAGGTTGCAGTGAGCCGAGATCATGCCACTGCACTCCAGCCTGGGCGGCAGAGCGAAACTCCATCTCAGGAAAAAAAAAAAAAAAAGTTTGCATATTTGGGCTTGCCTTTCTGCACCTCTGCCATGGCCATGAGAAGAGCTTTCCTTAGGAAGCTGCTGCCTCTTGACCTTGGGCCCCAGAATGAACAGAGATGAAAGCAATCCTGAGCCTAACCCACAGAGAGGAGCCAATCCCAGCTGGACTTACAGCTTGAAGCAGAGTTGCTGAGATGAACCCAGCTTAGATCCATTGACCCTCAGCTGACCTGCAGTTGGAGAGAATAACTGACTATGCTTTAAGCCATTATATCTTGGGGGTAGTTATTACACAGCACTTTTGTGGCAATAGCTAATCAGACAAGTAGCCTAGCAAGAACCTGCTTCAGCAGGTCCGAGAAAAAACAATATTATCAGAATCTGAACTCCAGGAGCTGCTCCTTTCTAACAAGGTTATTCCCAACCAGGAAGTTCTCATTGTTATATAATTGCCTACTCCCTATTTCCCATTCTCAGTAAGTAGGTAAAACATCATAGGAGTGTGGTCTATCACCTGGAATCACCCCTTTTTTGGGAGGGGAGTATACCTAGCCTATTTATGGAAGGCTTCAGATGTGTCTCTGTGGGATAATAGGGAATAATGCTTTGCTGCATCTCTGCCAGTATTTTTTCCCCACTAAATCTTATTTAACATTTATACTATGCAGCATTTGTGGTGTGTGTTCTTCTGCCCCCTTCGCATAATAAGAGAGAAGTTTGGTCAGAATCACCTTGCATGCTCTTTATTACTGGAAGCCACAAATCCCAATGACTCTGTAAACACTCCTTACCAAGATTTAACAAGTCTTACTATTTAGTCATGTGCATTTTTCATATGGTTTTGTATTCTTGTGGCTGATATATAGGAATACTGCTGGTTTTTGTATGTTTATATTATGAACTGAATTGCTTTTAGTTTTTGTTATTTATTCATATATTTTCCATACTGACAATCATTATATCTGAATATAGTGAGTTTTTTCTTTCTTTCTAGTTTATATATGTCTTATTTCTTTTTTATGTTTTTTGCATTGGCTAGCCCCTCTAGTATGATGTTAAATAGTAAAAATGATAGTAGTGAGTATCCTTGTCATGTTTTAAAGCAAATGCTTTTAAAATTCTGCTATGAAGTGGCTGGGTGTGGTGGCTCACATTTGTAATTCCAGCACTTAGACAGGCTGAGGCGGGTGGATCACTTGAGGTCAGGAGTTCGAGAGCAGCCTGGCCAACATGGTGAAACCCCTTCTCTACTAAAAATACTAAACTTAGCTGGGTGTGGTGGCATGCACCTGTAATTCCAGCTACTCGGGAGGCTGAGGCACAAGAATTGCTTGAACGTAGGAGGCAGAGCAGAGGCTGCAGTGAGCCGAGATCGCACCACTGCACTCCAACCTGGGTGACGACAGCAAGACCCTGTCTCTAGATAAATAAATAAATACATAAATAAATAAATAAAACAATTCCATTAAGTGTTATGCCTGGCTAATTTTTTTTTTTTTTTTTTTTGAGACGGAGTCTCGCTCTGTCACCCAGGCTGGAGTGCAGTGGCGCGGTCTCAGCTCACTGCCAGGGTTCATGCCATTCTCCTGCCTCGGCCTCCCGAGTAGCTGGGACTATAGGTGCCCGCCACCATGCCCATGCCTGGCTAATTTTTTATAATTTTTGTAGAGATGGGGTTTCATCATGTTGCCCAGGCTGGTCTCGAACTCCTGAGCTCAACTGATCCACCTGCCTCGGCCTCCCAAAGTGCTGGGATTCTAGGCGTTATCCATCATGCCCAGCCTTGGATTTCGTCTTTATCTTTTTTTTTTTTTTTTTTTTTTTTTTTTTTTTTTTTTTTTTTTTTTTGAGACGGAGTCTTGCTCTGTCCCCCAGGCTGGAGTGCAGTGGCGCGATCTCGGCTCACTGCAAGCTCCGCCTCCCGGGGTTCACGCCATTCTCCTGCCTCAGCCTCCCGAGTAGCTGGGACTACAGGCGCCCGCCAACACGCCCGGCTAATTTTTTGTATTTTTAGTAGAGACGGGGTTTCACCCTGTTAGCCAGGATGGTCTCGATCTCCTGACCTCGTGATCCGCCCGCCTCGGCCTCCCAAAGTGCTGGGATTACAGGCTTGAGCCACCGCGCCCGGCCTCGTCTTTATCTTATATTTTAATATTTTGTTCATCATGGATTTTTTGCATTAATTTTGACTTTTTAAAATGTTTTATCTAAACATTATTGACCTTAATTACTGAGTTTTTAAATGCTTGCTTAAATTTTGTGCCCTAGGGCCAGGCACGGTAGCTCATGCCTGAAATCCCAGAACTTTGGGAGGCTGAGGAGGGAGGGCTGCTTGAGGCCAGGAGTCTGAGACCAGCCTGGGCAACACAGTGAGACCTCACCTCTATAAAAAATAAAAAACTTAGTCGGGCATGGTGGTACTGCATGCCTGCAGTTGGGAGGCTGTGGTGGGAGGATCCCTTGAGCCCAGGAGTTCAAGATCTTAGTTACCGTGTGCTATGATCATGCCACTGCACTCCAGCCTAGGCAAGACCCTGTCTCTAAATAATAATAATAATAAATAAAATAAATAAAAATTTTTAAAATGTTGTGCCCAAGGCAAATGCCTCCTTACTCCCCTCACCTAGTCCCAGCCCTGCCCTGGTCCAAGCTATGCATTATCTCCAGGCTGCACTTCTGCAGTAGTGTCCTCACTGGTCTCTCCACTTCTCCATTCACCACCTATCTCTGATCTGCTCGCCACATGACAGCCACAGTGGTCTTTTGAAAAGACAAATTGAGTCGTGTCACTCTCCAGCTTCAAATCATTCAATTGTCTCTTATCCAAACTTCATGTAAAGCCCTGCATAATCTGGATTTTACTTTCTTCCTTAACCTCATCTCCTACCACTCTGCCTTTGTGTTCTCTGCCCCAACTTCACAGGCTAACTTTCCATTCCTGGAATATGCTCAACTTGCTCCTGCATCAGGGTGTTGGCACAGGCCATTCATTAAACGGATAATCTCTTCAAATCCTTTTAATCTCAGATTAAGTCATCTCTTCAGAGAGGCTTTCCAATCTAAAGTAAATCCCTTCCTGATATTTCTTTTATCATTCTGTTCTTCGTTCTTCTAATATTTTGACAATATAAGTAATTTGCTTATTATTTTACTTGTTGTCTGTCTCTCCTTTTCAACCCTAATATCTCTGAGTTTAGTGTTTTGCTTACCACCATATACCCAATATTTTACACTCAAATACTAAGTAAATGATTAAAACTAACTAAATAACAGAAAAAAACCCATAAAATTAATGGGTTTTTGGAAAAAAAAAAAGTCCCACGAATAAAGTGGCTTTAGAATGCATTAATATTAAAGCAATCTAGCCATAACAAGGGTCATAAAACTGATCATTTCCTTTGGCCTAGTACAGGGGTGTCCAATCTTTTGGCTTCCCTGGGCCACATTGGAAGAAGAATAATTGTCTTGGGACACACATAACATATACTAACACTAAGGATAGCTGAAATAAAAAAATCACAAAAAAAACTCATAATGTTTTAAGAAAGTTTATGAATTTGTGTTGGGACACATTCAAAGCTATCCTGGACCCCATGTGGCCTGTGGGCTGCAGGTTGGGCAAGCTTAGCCTAGTAGGTCTGTATTTGAGACTATATCCCAAGAATATAACTTGAAAATGATGTTATTTATTTAAAATATCTAGCTGGGACAGCATTAGGAGATACACCTAATGCTAAATGACGAGTTAATGGGTGCAGCACACCAACATGGCACATGGATACATATGTAACAAACCTGCACATTGTGCACATGTACCCTAAAACTTAAAGTACAATAAAAAAAAATATCTAGCTGGGTGTGGTGGTTCATGCCTGCAGTTCCAGCGACTCTGGAGGCTGAGGCAGAAGGATCACTTAAGGCCAGGAATTTGAGAACAGCCTGGATAGTATAGTGAGACCCCCATCTCCAAGACAAAAAATCTAGGTCAGATGCAGTGGCTTATGCCTGTAATCACACCACTTTGGGAGGCAGAGGTGGGTGCATCACCTGGGCCAGGAGTTTGAGGACAGCCTGGGCATCATGGGGAAACCCTGTCTCTACCAAAAAAATAGAAAAATTAGCCAGATGTGGTGGTGTGCACCTGTAGTCCCACCTACTCAGGAGGCTGAGGGGGGAGGATTGCTTGAGCCCAGGAGATAGAGGTTGCAGTGAGCTGAGATTGCGCTATATTGCATTTCAACCTGTGTGACACAGTGAGACCCTGTCTCAAAAAAAACTAAAATTAAAATCTATATATTAATAATTTTAAAAGGCTTAAAAAATGGGAAACAATCCATAATTCTGGTTGCCCATTAACCCTCTCTTGTTTTTATTGTCCTCCAGCCTAGATAAACCCAACTGTTTGTAGTTTCTTTGGCAGAAACTAAGCAAATAAGCATTATTAAGAAAAATCACTAAGTTGGGGAAGATATAATCACTATGATTTTTAAATTCACGAGTCTCAAATGAGAAACCATTATTTCCCTGAAATCCTGCTGTTTTTCTGATAAAGTTGTTCTGCTTTCTACAGATGCTATTTCAATATTCGCCATTCTCTTTTTACTAAAGGAGCCACTATCTACAAAGCCATTGAAGCCAGAAAATCTGGGAGTCATTCATGAGAACTTCATATGCAGTGCATCACCAAGTCCTATTATTTCAACTCCAAAAAAATATATCTTGAATTCATCGCCTTTTTTTCCCCCTATCTTTACTGCAGCCACCACAATCAGAACTACCATCTGGATGACTGAAATATTCTCTTAATTAGTTGTTCCATTTTCATTTTTGCCTTTCTCCAATCCATTCTCCACAAAGCTGAGTGATGTATTTTTTAAAAATGTATAAAACTAATTCATATGCAAAAAAAATCAATGAAGTAATTTATAAAGAAAAATTTTTTTTTTAAATCGACTTCCTCAGGTTGAAGAAAAGCTTTTGTTTTTGCTTTTTCCATTTTGTTTTGAGACAGGGTCTCTGTTGCCCATGATCACAGCTCACTGCAGAATTGCCGAGTCAACCTCCTAGGCTCAAGTGATCCTCCCACCTCAGCCTCCTAAGTAGCTGGGACTACAGGCATGGGCCACTAAGCCTGGTTAATTTATAAAGCAAATATTCTGCTTTCCCTCTATGCCTATCTAATTACAATCCTCCCAGGTAACCAACATACACTAAATGTTTGATGTGTAATGAATCCTTCTATTCTTTTTTCTGTGATTATACAGAAATATATTTTGTATTATTTTGCACTGGTTCTTTTTGTTTCTAAAAAATGTATTACATTACACAATATATTATGTTATAATTATTTATTCTTTACCTGATAAACATGTCATGGGCATTCCTCCATGTCGACATGTCATTCCCTTTCTTTTTTTCATATAGCCATGTAATATTCCAGAAAATGGAAGTACTGAAATTAAATTTATAACTTTCCCATTGATGGACATTGGGTAGCATTGTCTTTTCAAGATGTCAGTCAGATCATGACTCTTTCCTCCATAGGCTTTCCTTTTCCTGTGGAATAAGAGCTGTGTTTCCTATCTACAAGGGCCTGGGTAATCTGGCTCTTGCCTTTCTTTATACTTATTTATTTAATTTTGAGACAGAGTCTCACTCTGTTGCCCAGGCTGGAGTGCAGTGGCGTGATCTCGACTCACTGCAACCGCCGCCTTCTGGGCTTAAGTGATTCTTGTGCCTCAGCCTTCCAACTAGCGGGGACTACAGGCGTGCACCACCATGTCTGGCTAATTTTTTTTTTTTTTCTTTGAGACAGAGTCTCGCTCTGTTGCCCAGGCTGGAGTGCAATGGCGCGATCTCGGCTCACTGCAAGCTCCGCCTCCCGGGTTCATGCCATTCTCCTGCCTCAGCCTCCCTAGTAGCTGGGACTACAGGTGCCCGCCACCACGTCCGGCTAATTTTTTTGTATTTTTTTATTAGTAGAGACAGGGTTTCACCATATTAGCCAGGATGGTCTCGATCTCCTGACCTCACGATCCGCCCACCTTGGCCTCCCAAAGTGCTGGGATTACAGGTGTGAGCCACTGTGCCCGGCAATTTTTGTATTTTTAGTAGATACTGGGTTTCACCATGTTGGCCAGGCTGGCCTTGAACTCATGACCTCAAATGATCCACCCACCTTGGCCTCCCAAAGTGTTGGGATTACAGGCATGAGCCACCATGCCCGGCCTGGCCCTTGCCTTTCTCTAAATTCACCTCATGCCACCCTTCCCCTTACTCATCACAGTCCATACACGCCTTCTGGTGAGGCGTTTTGTTTTGTTTTGTTTTTCTTTTTGTTTTGAGACGAGGTCTCACTCTGTCACCCCGGCTGGAGTGCAGTGGCACAATCTTGGCTCACTGCAGCCCCAACCTCCCAGGCTCAAGGGATCCTTCCACCTCAGCCCCCCTGAGTAGCTGGGACAACAGATGTGTGCCACCACGCCCGGCTTATTTTTTGTATTTTTGGTGGGTTTTGGCAGGTTGCCTAGGCTGGTTTTGGCAGGTTTGGCAGGTTGCCTAGGCTGGTCTCGAACTCCTCGGCTCAAGTCAGCTTGCCTCTGCCTCCCAAAGTGCTGGGGTTACAGGCATGAGTCACCATGCCCGGCTGTGGTGAGGTTTGTTTGTTTTTTGAGATGGAGTTTCGGTCTTGTTGTCCAGGCTGGAGTGCAGTGGCGTGATCTTGGCTCACTGCAACCTCCACCTCCCGGGTTCAAGCAATTCTCCTGCCTCAGCCTCCTGAGTAGCTGGGATTACAGGCACCTGCCACCACACTTGGCTAATTTTTTTGGTATTTTTAGTAGAGACGGGGTTTCACCAGGTTGGTCTTGAACCCCTGACCTCAGGTGATCCACCCACCTTGGCCTCTCAGAGTGCTGGGATTACAGGTGTGAGCTATTGTGCCCAGCCTGTGGTGAGTGTTTTTTTAAAACACCTCCTGTCTCTGCATATTCTCCACTCTTAACCTGGTAAGACTACCCTCCTCTCCCCACCAATCTAAATTAGGCTCCCCTCTTAAACTTTCTCATAACATCCTTTAAACATCTTCTTGGTACTCATGACCAGTTGTAATCATATATACGAAATTCTGTTTATACGCTTGTATTTATTTATTTATATGATTATTTAATCTCTGCTTTTTCTACCAGGCATTATGCTCTATGAGGACAGGGACCATGTTTTGCTGACCATTGTTTTGCTATACCACCAGCATTGAGCACAATGCCTAAAAGTAAAATACATTTATTAAGTGAATAGATAGGTTCCACACTTAGGAATCATTAGGTAAGCAAAGTAATACAACTGAATTTTGTTTGTTTGTTTGTTTGTGTTGTTTTGTTGTGAGACACAGTCTCACTGTGTTGCCTGAGCTGGAGTACAGTGGCATGATCATGGCTTACTGCAGCTTCGACTTCCAAACCCAAGTGATCCTCCCACCTGAGCCTCCCAAGTAGCTGGAACCACAGGCAGGCACCACGATACCCGGCTGTTTTTCAAATTTTATCTTTGTAGAGACAGAGTCTCCCTAGGTTGCCCAGGCTAGCCCTGAACTTCTAGGCTCAAACAGTTCCCTCCCTAGCCTCCCAAAGTCCTAGGATTACAGGCATGAGTCACCACACCTGGCCCAATTTAATGTTAACTTTAAAAATTATATGAGAATGAAGTGTTACATGCATAAGTCTATATGAAACTATATATACACACATATGCATACATAAACATATGAAAACTGGCAACGTAGTACAGTAAAAGGAGTACTGGCCTGAGATGGTAGCGACTCTCACAATTGGTGACCTAGGAAGGGTCACCTCCTTACTGTCAGTCTCAATACAGGGATGGCATTGCCCCCTAGTGTTGGAGATTTTATTTATAAGTGCTAGTAAACCATGACTTGACTGTATTTCTAGAATAGTCATGCTGAGCATTTATATATTGGAATACAATTTTATTATAAATTACTTTCTTCATATCATTTGTATTATAAATAAGATATCATTTTGATTTAAGATGAAATCATGTACATAGGCAGTTTATATACCTATGAATTTCATTTTAGGCTAACAAAGAGCATATTATAAAAACATTTATTAAAAAAAGGAATGTTGGGTAAGATAAGGTTGCCACTGGATTAGGTGATGCTTAAGATCCCTTCCAGTTTTTACTGTGATGATTCTAATCTTTCATAATGGGAAGGCTTCTTTTTATTTTGTTCTCTTCATTACTTTGTTTATATACTACTATAAAATCGGTAATATATACAAGAACAATAAACACACATTTTAAATAAAAACGTCAACCATATTGAATGTTTAGGCATTTAATTACCTAAAGGGAAATCCAAATAATTTCCCAAGTTTCCTTGCTAGGTAATCATGCCATGATTCTATAATTTCAAACTTTGGGTAAAATGTGACTTCATTACATATTTTAATTTTTACCCAAATAACCGTTGTCTCTAGGTTTGATAGTGAGGAAACTGAAACACAGAAAACCAATGTATCAAAAGAATGAGGCCGGGTGCGGTGGCTCACGTCTGTAATCCCGGTACTTTGGGAGGCTGAGGCAGGCAGATCACCTGAGGTCAGCAGTTCGAGACTAGATTGACCAACATGGTGAAACCCTGTCTGTACTAAAAATATAAAAATTAGCCTGGTGTGGTAGCATGTACTTGTAATCCCAGCTACTCGGGAGGCTGAGGCAGGAGAATCGCTTGAATCCGGCAGGGGGAGGTTGCAGTGAGCCGAGATCACGCCACTGCACTCCAGCCTGGGTGACAGAGCTAGACTCCATCTCAAAACAATAAATAAATAAATAAATAAATAAAAATGAAATGAGGGCTCCTTATTATGAAATTAAGTTGGTAAATTTAAAACTGCAACCTCTTTCCCTACTCCCCTTCCCTGCTTTAAGTTTTTAAAATCGGTTATGACATACTGTGCATTTTAATCACATATTTTTAAAATAATGCCTCCTCTCTCCTCTTCCTCATCCCAACACATCACTAGAATGGGGACAGGGAATTTTTTCTATTTTGCTCACCATTGTGTTCTCAATATATAGAAGAGTACCCGGCAGCCAGGAGGAGCTCATTGAGTATTTGCTGTATGAGTGGGTGAAGAATACATGCGATAAGCAAAAATTACTGCTTCGAGCGCCAATTCCACCAGAGTTCTGGGATGCAAACAGGGCGACCAGTACATTGACTGACTTTTGTGACTGATGATTCCTCAGTGCTCGTAGGGACTGTGGTTACATTCATTGTTCTTGGGGATGTGCCGATGTGTGTAGAGTTTGTGAACTTGCACACAGCTGTGCTGGCAGGACACCGAACTAACACCGAGGTCCGCAAATTCTCAAATTCACACCAACAGAAGCACGTTAGTGTAAGTGCACGGGTCTTCCGTTCTTTTGGGTAATCTGCACAGAAAAATCTAGTGTATTTCTTCACTGGAGATTTTACAGTGAAGAAGGGATCAAGGGTGGTGGCCCCCAAATGCGCAAGGACAGGGAAATGAATTAAACAGGCGTCTGTTTGCGAGACAGACGCCAAGTCTGTATCAAATTCTCACCCTAGATCAAATCCCGCGCTCTTCGTACCCCCAACCTTCCTCCACCTCCACCCCGCCCCCTTTAGATATCCCTGGTGGGCGGGGCAGAGAATAAACATTCCGGGCTCCCCGAAAAATTGTTTAGTCTCGCCCCAGTCTTGGGGTCGCACATTTCCGCAAACACCGAGGATACGGAATCACTAGTGAAAACCGCCGACCAAATGACACTGAAGCAGCATACGCGCGCAGAGAAGGAAGCAAAACACGAAGAAAGGCATCAGTCCAGCAGCCACGTGAGGTGGGCGATCCCCTCCGCCCTCTGAGAGAGGACTTCAACTCCCGGCGTGCCCCTGGGCGGTTACCCTCCGAGGACTCCAACTCCCAGGGTGCTGCGGGAGCGGCCACCGCAACCTCCCACTCAGCCGCCCGCTGCTCCTCCCGCCCCTCCCCCGCCCCTCCTGGCCGGATCGGCGTGCGCCTGCGCACGGGAGGCCGGAGGAGTCTTACCCTAATGTAAGATGGTGGCCCGTCTGGCTGTGGAACCCACCGAAAGCTGAGAGTCTGTCTCTCAGCCGTAAAGGTCGGACTCGCTGAAGCAATCAGGCCCGGTTCTGAAGAGTTTTTTCCCCGACGCTCGTTCGGTGGTTTCTTGTGAGGACGCGGCAGCGCGTGGAGTCGGCTGAGGGAAAAGCGAGGCAAGGCAGGCGGGTGAGTCTATGCGGGGCTGGGCTTAGGGGAAACCCGGGGCTGACCGGCTACGAGAGAGCGGAGGCTTCGCTGGGACTGTACAGGCCGCACCCCCCTTTCTCCCCACCCCCCGCCTCATCTTCACCCTCCTCCTCCTTGGTCTTCTTCCTCCTCCTCCTCTTCCTCCCTCTCCCCTTTACGCCACAGCAGTTACCATCAGGAAAAGGGAGCGGGTCAGAAGGCAGCGCGGCGGCAAGCAGCGACTCTCCTTCGAGAATTTCTTTAATTGGGGAGCCGAGGCGGCTTTTGGTCTCCAGCTTTTCTCCCTGCATTTTCACCGGGGCAGGATTCTTAGGTCTCAGTCCTCCTTGTTTCCCCAATCCCCTGTTCCCTGTCTGACGTCCTTTCCCACTGGCCCCGTCTCCCAAGACCAAAGCCATCACTTCCACTCTGACTCGTGTTGCTGCTGCTGCTCATTAATCCCACTGCTCATTGCCCACTCGTCCTGCTGCTTGTTTTTTTGCTCCACTGCTACCACTCTGGAGTTAGCCTTTGCCCCCCTCTGGTGCTTGCAATCAGCCCACAGTGTATCTGCCACACTAGAGCTGCTTCCGATTTGCAGTCTTTCCTTCCACCACATCTGTCATCTTAGAGCTGCCCCTTAAGTATCTAGATTATGCTCCTGGTCCTGCTAACCCACCTGTTTCTCAGCCTTCTTGAGAATTGTCCGTTCCTTCCCTCTTTCCTGTACAGATCCTTTCAATATACACTTCCAGAAAAAGGGATGCCCTGTGGTGGCCCTTGAAAAGTAAAGGAAGTTGGGAAGTGAATGAAGTGAGGTAGGATACTATTAAACGTTATGAGTAAAGATCTTTTATTCAGGCTATTCCGGAGGGGACCGTTTTCTTTTTGCTTTCTGTGATCTATTTGTCACTTATTCGCTCTGTTGTGTTAGGACGTGGTTTTTTTCTTTTTTTTCATTTTGGACTGGTTTTATCATGCTACTAAGCGTTCTTTGGATTGCCTCTCCCCAGGACACTTAGTGTGGGCCCTGATTTATACCAACAAATATTAACCCCAGCATTACACAGTAAGATAAATCTGGCGCACATACAGAATTCATCTGTGAACTCCGCTAGCAAATATAAGTGATATTTTGATTACATGTGGGTTATGTGTGGGTTCTTTATTGAAACGTGATTTTTGACTGAGTTTTATTGATGTTCAGCTTAATTAATGACATTTTATTTATGATTTGAGTGGAAATTTCCTCTCCAGTTAATATCAGATTTTCTTCTTATTTTTGGATTTGGGAAGTTCTCTTGACATTTCTAAATGATAGTTATCTGAATAAATTGTCTTCTCTTGAAAATCCATTAGTTATGTATGCAAAAGAAAAATCGATATTTTTATATAAACCTAAGTTCCTCGTATTTTTCCCATAGAAAAGAAGGGGGCTGGGAAAAGAATGACAAAGCTGTGCACATACATGCATTTGGTGGAACTCACTGTCATTGTTATCTACAGTAAAAAGCAGAAAACTGGAAGCAAGAGGTGGCTTATGATGTCCATGTTTTGATGAAAGCAAAATTAAGATGTACCGACTAATGGTAAAATGGAAAGAAGCAGCCCTGGCTATAATCAGACCACTGTGAGATAAAGAATTACCAGAAAAGCAACCAGGATTACATAGTTCAAATACATACATCCCAAGTTTAAACATGACATACATGACATTGTATTCTTAAGATATATGTAAAAATGTTTACAATCAGTGACAGTCTCATGTGGCAGTCCATTACTGGCTTATTGTAATTTTTACAAATTTTACCTGTAAAACTTGGAATCTTAACATTTGGCATTATGTTCACTTGATTGTGATAAATGGTCTGTTTTACCAAACGTAAACTAAGGTTAGAAAAGCTGTTTATAAAACCTTTTTCTTTCAGCCACTTAAGCCCCAATTTGGGGGACCAAATAAATACCTACTCTTAGAACTGCAAGCAATTTATATGGCAAACTTTGTCCTAAGTTACAGCTTGAGTTTTGTTTTTTTTTTAAATCACTTACATTTAGTTTATCAGTAGGAGTGTATTTAATAGTTGATCTTTAACTCTAAAAAATATACTTTTGTTGTAATACACTGGTGGAGAAGCTTTCCACTTTGAACAATCCTAACACAGATTTAGAAACTCTTGGCAGTCATACTTGGCTGAATTGTAAGCAGTGAGTTCTAGGAGAGGACTGTTTGTCTGGTAGAAGGGAGTGATTTTAATACATCTTTTTTTTTAAAAAAGGTATTTGTCTCACGAAATATTTTCTCAAGTAATTCTTTCCCCTCCATAATTTTTGCCTGCAGTTACTGAATTCTTCATTTCAGCCCTCTGAAGTCAAAAGGAATTTACTTTTGTCTCTTTAGTACATTTAAAGAAGATATCTAAAGTTCTTTAACATTTTGATAGGAAATAGGGAGCTGAGATTTCTAAATATTTTTGCGTGGTTTAAGTTTTTTGATCTAACGTCATGAACACTGAAGCTTCATATTTTCATGGTTTCTTTTGATAATTTGGAATACCTTCTGCCAGGTTCAGTAGTTGAATTCTTGAGATCAATAGATTATTTCTGTAAGAAGATTTTCAACATGAATCGCTTAAAGTTGGCCTATTATAAAATTAGGATGAGATAGTTATAATCAGATGACAAAGTGCAGAAAAATAAAATTGTTTTTGTAGTGCCCTTTAACTTGAGTCTAAATGGGAGTACCAGCGATAACTTGCAACTCATTACTTTGTTAAAGAAAGGGTGTTGCCAGAGGATGGACTCCTAGCTTTAGGGGAGTCTTATTTTAAAAATGATTTTGTGTGCTTTAAAGGAATGAAAAAATATCTTACCAATTTAAGCAGTTTGGATTTAGAAATCTTCCCTTTTTTCCCCTCCCTACTCTTGTCTTTAAAAGGAATCCATATTCTTCAGTTTAATAAATTTATCTTTTTGTTGTTTTGTATGAGAAAAATATTAAATTTTCTTTTTCTTTTCTTTTTTTTGAGACAGAGTCTCGCTCTGTCACCCAGGTTGGAGTGCAGTGGTGTGATCTTGGCTTACTCTGCCTCCCGGGTTCAAGCGATTCTCCTGCCTCAGTCTCTTGAGTAGCTGGGATTACAGGCGTGTGCCACCACGCCTGGCTAAGTTTTGTATTTTTAGTAGAGACTGGGTTTCACCATGTTGGCCAGGCTGGTCTTGAACTCCTGACCTCATGATCTGCCCACCTTGGCCTCCCAGAGGGTTGGGATTACAGGCGTGAGTCACCATGCCAGGCCTAAAATTAAATTCTCTAATGTGACTGCAAATAGTACTCAATTAAATATATTTAAACTTAGTGTTTTTTTTTATAGATCATTTAAGTAAAATGGTTTTAATTTGTGAAAACTTCAGCCTCTGGTGAAAATTCAGTTAGTTAGGTCTCTGACAGTAACTGTAATACCATCTTGACTCTTTGTGAAGGAAGTTACATTCAGCTCATTTGGTTCCGAAGAAAACAGTAGGGAAATAGGTTATAGAGATTTTTGCTGTTCTAGAAACAGTATAACTAGAATGTACTACATACTTTTCTCAAAGGATTTCTTAATCTAAATGGAACTTGTAAATGGTTTTTATCCCACTGGAATAGCATGTATTGGATAAAACTTGTTTAACACATTCTGAGATTTTATAATATTTTATGTTACCTCAAAGATATTAGGAAAAATCTGCAAATATCCATTCCAGAATAAAAGATGACAATATCCTCAATATTTTAAAGATTGTAGTATATACATATTTTTCTCAAAAGTTGAGAGTACACAAATTTAAAAGCTAGCATAATTTACCCAGTTATTTTTGTGATGCAAGGAAAGAAGATATGTGGGACTTTTTAATCATGCGTTTAGTGGTTTTCTAAAAGAACTTCACAATTGTTTTTAATCTTTTTATGTGGACTTCTTTATTAGAAAAGATGTGGTAAATGTCAACTTTTTCTACTATAATAGAATCTAACTGGTTCTGTGACACATTTCTTTTTTATGATAGGATTCTTTCATTATTTAATTATAAAGTTTATCGAAAATTTCACCACTATTTTGTCTCCTTAGATTTTAGTACTTAGATTTTAGCAGCATATTTTTCTTTTATCAGAAGAGAGAAATTATAAGCTACTAAAAAGAAGATGATTACTTTTACTTGGTAGGAAAACCTAACTTTAAGAATGGTATAACACAGTTTGAGTATGAGTTTATTTTTCATCTTAACAGGTTTATTTGTGAGTATGGCTTTTTTTCTCCGCCCCCCACTCCCCAAGACGGAGTCTTGCTCTGTCACCCAGGCTGGAGTGTAGCTGCAGGATCTCGGCTCACTGCAGCCTCTGCCTCCTGGGTTCAAGCAATCCTCCTGCCTCAGCCTCCCGAGTAGCTGGGATTACAGATGCCCACCACCACACTCAGATAATTTTTGTATTTTTAGTAGAGATAGGGTTTCACCATGTTGGCCAGGCTGGTCTCGAACTCCTGACCTGTGATCTGCCTGCCTCAGCCTCCCAAAGTGCTGGGATTACAGGTGTGAGCCACTGTGCCCAGCCTCAAGTACGGCTTCTTTATTATTAAACTCTGTTTATACAGGAGGGTTGTCCTGTTTTAAGCTTTAATTGCTTTGGGTGATGGGCAGATGATGTATTGCTATTAGGATAAGTCTCGCTATTTGTATAGGTGTGTATGTCAGATAACTGTTCAAAAACAACGTTTTTAAAGTATGGCTACTAAAATCTCACCTCTTGAGTTTTAAAGCAATTATGGAGTAGAATTTGAAATCAAAATAGTCAAAATTGGCTTGTGGATATGCCTAAAACCAGTTTGGAAAAAATGTCAAGGCAAAAAAGCAGTGTAATTAGAAGAATAAAATGCATTCCCTTAAAAATAGTAGATGTGGCTGGGCGTGGTGGCTCACGCCTGTAATCCCAGCACTTTGGGAGGCCAAGGTGGGTGGATCATGAGGTCAGGAGTTCGAGACCAGCCTGGCCAACATGGTGAAACCCCATCTCTACTAAATCAAAAATTAGCCGGATGTGGTGGCAGATGCTTGTAATCCCAGCTACTCGGGAGGCTGAGGCAGGAGAATCATTTGAACTTGAGAGTCAGAGGTTGCAGTGATCTGAGATTGCACCATTGCACTCCAGCCTGGGTGACAGAGTGAGACTTTGTCTCCAAAAACAAAAAGAAAAAAAATTAGCAGATCTTATATTACTGCTTTTGGAAGCAGTTAGTGAATGATGTAGGCAAAATAGTGATTGAATTTTGAAAAGCAGTTAGACTAAAATTTCAAAGGGGTGGAGCATTTCTTAATAGCAACAAACAGATACATGGTCATTAATCCAAATATCTGAAATTTTCTGAGCATGTTTTTCAGTGTTTGGAATAGAGTGGAAGTGCAAATTTTCTGATTATTTAAGAACCTTTTAATCCATTCCCTCAGAGCATCAGGTGTTTTCAGATTGTGAATTTTCTAAAATAACATTGGCTGATTTGGGTTATTGAACATTGGTTGTAGCAACTTTTCTCCTTTTTTCCCCTTTATTTTCTGCTTCCCATATTTTGCTTAAGATTTTTTTCTGAAGTTTTAAATTTTCATCAGTTATTTGGGTGGACCCTCTTGTGAATGCTCTAATTGAATGAAGATTTATAATATAAACAGTGTTGCTTTTAGTGGTTAGGATTAATTTTTCTTTTCATGGAAATCCCTTCTATTTGATTATATTTTTTCCTCTAACTTTTATTAATTCTTAGATGAGAATTAGGATTCTGCATTAAATCTTTCTGCAAGCATTTTTCTTACTGTCAGGAGGGACCTATGTATTCTTTGGGTAAAGAAAATGTTATATTTTGGTTTTGTCATTTAAAATGATATAAAGACGTTATTAGTACTTTTTAAAAAAGGAACTTTTGGTATTTTTAAACAAGTACAAAAGTAGATATGAACCACCATGTAGCTGTTACTCAGCTTCAAAGAGTATCAAATCTTAGTCATTACATTGTTTCATTCGTACTAGAACTTTTTTTTCTTTTTTTTTTTTTTGAGATGGTCTCTGTTGCCCAGGCTGGAGTGCAGTGGCACAATCCTAGCTCGTTGTAGCCTTGAACTCCTGGGTTCAAGCAATTCTCCCACCTCAGCCTCTCAGGTTGCTCTGACTACAGGCACGGGACCGTGCCCAGCTAATTTTCTTATTTTTTATGGAAATGGGATCTCACCCTGTTGCCCAGGGTAGTCTCAAACTTCTGGGCTTAAGTGATCCTCTTATCTCAGTCTCCCAAAGTGCTGGGATTGCAGGCGTGAGCCACTATGCCGTGATATAATAAAATGTCTTTATTTATTTATTTTGAGATGATGTCTCACTCTGTCACCCAGGCTAAAGTGGCAGTGGTGCCATCCTGGCTCACTGCAACTTCTGCTTTCTGGGTTCAAGCGGTTCTCCTGCCTCAGCCTCCCAAGTAGCTAGAACTACAGGCGTGTGCCACCATGCCCAGCTAATTTTTATATTTGTGGTAGAGACAGGGTTTCACCATGTTGGCCAGGCTGGTCTCGAACTCCTGACCTCAGGTGATCCACCTGCCTCAGCCTTCCAAAGTGCTGGGATCACGGGCGTGAGCCACCGTGCCCTGCCAAAATCAGGATTATTTAATCAACTTTTCTTTTTTTTTTGAGATGGAGTTTTGCTCTTGTTGTTCAGGCTGGAGTGCAGTGGTGTGATCTTGGTTCACTGCAACCTCCACCTCCCAGGTTCAAGCGACTCTCCTGCCTCAGCCTCCTGAGTAGCTGGGATTACAGGTGCCCGCCACCACACCTGGCTAAGTTTTTGTATTTTTAGTAGAGGCAAGGTTTCACCATGTTGGCCAGGCTGGTCTTGAACTCCTGATCTCAGGTGATCTGCCCACTTCGGCCTCCCAAAGTGTTGGGATTACAGGCCTGAGCCACTGCACCCAGCTTTAATCAGTTTTTTGAACAGACTTTGCTTATGGAACCACTTCTTGGAAAATTTGGCACAACTTCTTCGTAGAGTTTATCTTGTCAGGAATACTTTCATAATGATATAATTAGCACTGTCCAAAGCAGTGTACAAATAATGTGTGCTACATGTAGTATGAGTCCAGTCTGTTTGTATAGGGATATCTTCAGACTAAAGTCCTAGGAGTGAGGCTTCCTGAAGAAGATGAGACTTGAATAAAGATTGTGTACTGTTTGTATAGGCTAGCATATCCAGAAGGAGAACATTATGTACGTTCTATATAGGGAATGGAAGCATGTCTTAGTTCATTTTATGCTGCTATAACAGAATACCACAGACTGGATAATTATAATCAACAGAAATGTATTTGGCTCATGGTTTTGGAGACTGGGAAGAACCAGAACATGGCGCTGGCATCTGGCAGGGCCTTCATGCTGTGTCATCCCATGGTGTAAGGTAGAAGAGCAAGAGAGGGTGAGCGATCAAGAACAGAGAGGACAGAACTTGCTTTTTATCAGGAACCTACTTCCGTTACTATGGCATTATCATTGATGAGGGTAGAGCCCTCATAACCTAATCACCTCTTAATGGCCTCAACTCTTAATACCATCACACTGGCAATTAGATTTCAATATGCGTTGTGGAGGAGACAGACCACAGTAAAGAATGAGCAAACACTTGGTAGGGGCCAGCATGATGTGAGAGGGATGTAAGGAGTCTGATCTCAATGGAATAAAGTGTTAATTACTGGAAATGGTGGCAGATAAATTTGTATTAGTAGGGTAGAGCTAGATTATGAAAGGTGTATTAGTGTCAGGTTGAATCTAATCTGCTAAACAATAAGAAGCCAGTAGAGGTTGGTAGGGAGCAGGAGAAAACATGATGAAAGTGGTTTTCAGAAAGATTAGTCTTTTAGTAGTATGCAGCATATTTTGGGGTTGACAGTTGAGTTTTGTTTGAAAAATTAGAGACCAAGCCACTGAGGTAAGGAGCTATTCTGAGAGATGTTAGGATGGAAATTCTACAGGATTTGTCAGATAATTGATTCCATCTTCTCTTTAGTCCCTCATGCCCTAAAGTGACACCAAGGTTTTGAAGAGTAGAGAGCTGAGGAAATGTGGTCTATTTGTCTTTGATAGTAAACTGTAATTTGTTATCCAAGCCCAGCTGTTGTGAAGGAAGTGATAGATGATTACTCAAATAACAGCCTCAAAAAGTTTTAGTAGTCCTGGTGTGGTGGCTCACACCTGTAATCCCAGCACTTTGGGAGGCTGAGGTGGGAGGATTGCTTGAGGTCAGGAGTTTGAGACCAGCCTGGCCAACATAGTGAAACCCTGTCTATACTAAAAATACAAAAATTAGCTGGGCATGGTGGTGTGCCCCTGTAATCCCAGCTACTCGGGAGGCTGAGGCTGGGATAATTGCTTGAACCCGGGAGGCAGAGGTTGCAATGAGCCAAGATGGCACCACTGCACTCCAGCCTGGGCTACCGAGTGAAACTCTGTCTCAGAAAAAAAAAAAAAGTTTAGTAGAAAATAGCTACCAGTGTTTTTGAATGATTTTAAAGCTATTCACTGGAGAATAGAAGCTTGGAAAATAAAGAAATATTGTCTTTATTACAGTAAGAGAAATGAACATACTTCATTTGTAAAAGAGAAATTTAGGCCTTCCCTGCTTCCTATGTGTGTATTAGTTCAGAATGATTATTAGGAGACTACTCACATTTGAATACTATAACCAGTAAATATTACTGGATGACTTTAGTAATGGCCTGATCAGAGCTAAAGAAAATTCTGATGAAGTAGGGCATTAAATATTTCTAGCTACCAGCTCCCTTTAAGGATAAATAAAGGTAGGTCCGCAGGCTGAGGAAGTATACAGGGAGATTGTGAAATGAAAACTTATCCTTTCATTTACTTCGATATCTTTGTTTTGCACAGGTAATTTAAAAAATAGGTCTGGTTAAACATCAGCTGTATATGTTTTGGCTGGAATTTTTTTTTTAAGTTCTGCGACCTTTGAAGTTTTTTTTTATTCTTTGTTTTGGTTTGTAGACCCTGCATTAAGCCAACTTTCTGGGTCTGTTGTGTATTTCTGGATAGCATACTTTGTTTTGTGAAGGAAAATTTTACATTTTATTTTAAAGCTGGGGGAAAAAAGTAGGTTTCTTGTTCCTCGCTTTGTAAATGAGGTAGATGAATAATACTGTATTGCCACTTATTATCTTCATGCTTCCTTCAATGTCTCAGGTATTCCTCCTCTACTGTATTTAGCATGTGGATCTCAAAGTTTCCCACAGTTGAGTCTGAAAACATCTCAACTGTGCTTATAATTTTAAAATTAAACTTAATTTTACCATTTTCTTTCTTGTTATTATAAAATATAGGACCTATCATAATGCCATGGACCTTTTAGTGACTTGGGAAATGCTCAATGATTAAGATGATGCAACATAGTACATTATTGGGAAATAATCTGTTTTTCATTGGCATCGCCTCTATCCTTAGACCTCTTTCATTCCAGTAATATGACAGAAATATTTTTGACGTTTTAAAACTTCCTTATTTAGCTGGTCGTGTGTGCTGTTGAAAATGAACACTAGAATAGAAAGCCATTGCCTTCTCCTTGGGGGGTTTGTTTTAACAGGGTTTTCATGTTTTAATTTTGGATTTGAGTTGAGATCTCCATTGTGTAGAGAATCTTGAGAAGGATTATACATCTTTCTTGTTGTCACCAGTGTATGTGGGAGGGAAGAAAATATCAAATATGGGGTATGCAGGAGAACCTTAGTATTTGGGAATATCTTCAGTGATAGCTGCCAAATCCAGTGTTTTCCCCAGGAAATTTGCAGTTAATCCCTTGGAGTATGGGATGACTTTATGAACGTCATAGTGGGTTGCTGTGGGTGAGGAGAGGAGAAAACGACTCCCTGTTTGAAAGATCTTTTCCAAACAGTTGAAACATTTGAGATTAAATAGAATTAACCTCAAATTATTAATAGTGTATGTTTTTTTTTTTTTTTTAACTCATACAGTGCTTGGGAAGAAATTGGTTTTCTGTGAATGGCCTTGGGGGTGCTTTGGGTGCTTTCCTTACCCAGGAAAAAGGAGGAGAGGCAGAAAATAAAGCGGGGAATAGTAGCTGCTGTGGATTTTTGCCTAAGGCATTGATGGCATTGTTTTTTTGGCTGCCTTTATCTACATACCTTTTCTTTTCCAGTTAGGCTGTCATTACTAGTTGGAAAGGCTACATACAGTCTAGCCTTTCCCAAATCAAACTAGCATCCGTGTCCTGGTTTGTTTTAATCTCTCCATCTCAAAACCTGACAAATTCATGTCTTTTCTCTGCCTAAAGAGCAGGGGAAACTGGAAAGAAAATGATAATGTTGTAGTTAGGCACTCCCTATCTTTTAATATGTCAGGATTGTTTTATGAAAGAACCTCTGCCTTTGGATTTTAATTTTATGTAATCAGTTATAAAATAATTGAATTCTCTATGAGTCCTTAGAAACCTTTTAAAAGATCCTTTAGCCATAAAGTTGGTGATAGGTTGAAGAGTACCTATATGAGTTAAATGCTTTGGGGAGTTTTTTTGCTTCTCCTAAATTTTTTTCTGTCATACGGGACCTAGTCCTACGTGTGAATTTTGCTTCCAAACAGTAAAGCTGGCAGTCTTTTAATCCCAGCACTTTGGGAGGCCGAGGCGGGTGGATCACGAAGTCAGGAGTTCGAGACCAGCCTGGCCAACATGGTGAAACCCTGTCTCTACTAAAAATAGAAAAACTAGCCGGGCGTGGTGGCATGTGCCTGTAATCCCAGCTACTCGGGAGGCTGAGGCAGGAGAATCACTTGAACCTAGGAGGCGGAGGTTGCAGTGAGCCAAGACCATGCCATTGCACTCCAGCCTGGGTGACAGAGCAAGACTCCATCTCAAAAACAAACAAACAAAAACCTTAAAGATTGTATTCAAATCTATTTTGATTCTGATGAAAGCAAGGATGACAGCAAAATACTTTAATATATGCATGCTAACAAAAGAACACAAGTTAGACCTGTGTCACCATATATTCTTTGTCATGCCTAGCAAGTATTTTCAGCAGCTTTGGGGAACTCTGAATGATGTATGGTGTATTCATGTTTGTAGATTGTGGTTTTTACTATACTATTAAATTCTATAATTTAAACTTGACATATTAGGGGAAATACCGTTCTTCATTATTTGGAGTAAAGGATTAACTTATTATACGTAACTTTTTATAGTCGAATAAAGTTTTCAGTTTCAGTTTTGAGCTCTATTTGTTTTTATTACTTCTGCTGGGAGTATGCTAGGTAGTATGGAACCAGGCTTCCTACATATGAATGTTGGCTCTGCCACTTACTCTCTGTGAGACCTAGGTTGTTACTTTACCGTCTTTGGACCTCAGCTTCCTCATTTGTAAAATGGAGATACCAGGATTGTTGTGTGGAATAAATGGGTTAATGTATATAAAGTGCTTGGAATAGTGTTTGGCACATAGTCGCTTTGTGTAAGTGTTTGCTAATTTTATGCATTTGAAGGAATCAAAAACATTCATCTTTGAATTTCTCTATTAATTCAGTACACTTGTAAAACAATGTCTAAGTACTAAACATATATTTTCAGTAGTCACTTGACCACATAGAAATGTAAGGAATGTGTTTGAGGGGTAATCAGAAGATTGGCCTGCCTGGAATTCCCTTGAATCAGAGAGTAATGGAAAATGAACCTGTATGGATACAATAGAAAATGATTATCAAGTGTTTTGGACTAAGGCATAGAAAATTAGATGTGGCTGATAAGAGGGGAATCATTGCAAGGTTGTTATTGTTGTTTTCAAGTCACGAAAGTGATGTGTTTAAAATAGTATTTAGGGGAAGATAGTTTTGAGTGTGCTTGGTAGCATAGAATTATTTCACTATGGGGACAGAGGATTTTTTTTTGGTCTGTTCTGTTCACTAATCTATTTTAAGCAACCCAAACAGAACCTGGTTGATGGTAGATGCTCAATAAATACTTAATTGGATGAATGAACCTTAAAAGAGACTATCAGAATCTTTTATTTTTATTTTTATTTTGAGACAGTGTCTCACTCTCTCACCCAGGCTATAGTGCAGTGGCGCAATCTTGGCTCACCACAACCTCCGCCTCCTGGGTTCAAGCAATTCTCGAGTAGCTGGGACTACAGGCACATGTCACCATGCCTGGCTAATTATTGTATTTTTTGGTAAAGATGGGGTTTCACCGTGTTGGCCGGGCTGGTCTTGAGCTCCTGGCCTCAAGCAATCCGCCTGCCTCGGCTTCCCAAAGTGCTGGGATTATAGGCATGAGCCACCATGCCTGACCCTATGAGAATATAAAAAAGAGCTGGGTGCAGTGGCTCACGCCTGTAATCTGAACACTTTGGGAGTCCGAGGCTGGAGGATAGCTTGAGCCCAGAAGTTCAAGACCATCTTGGGCAATTATAGTGAGACTCCATTTCTTAAAAAAAAAAAAAAATTATCCAGGCTTGGTGGCACACTCATGTAGTCCCAGCTACTTGGGAGTTTAAGTGGGGAGGATCGCTTGAGCTTGGGAGATTGAGGCTGCAGTGAGCTGTGATTGTGCCACTTCACTCCAGTCCAGTCTGGGTGACACAGACTCTGTCTCAAAAAATAAAAAGAAAATAAGAGAAGAACAGTGGACTCAACTTAAACTTTTGGGGTTCCTACATTTCAGGGGTAGAAGTGAAAAAGATACTTTAATAGGAACAGTAGGAGAGGTAAAAGGAAGATGGAAAAGTTTGTCTCAGAATCCAAAGGAAGAGATTTTCTAAGGGAAAGGTCAGAGAGAGAGAGAGGAATAGGAAGATTCAGGATAGTGTTGCTTCTAGGTAGCCAAGGAGGTTTCAGGAAGAAGGGCACAGAGGTGGACATAGTCCAATACAGAGTTCGAGGAGAATGAGAATAGAGAAAGAATCCTTTGGCTTGGTGGTGTGAGGGCCACTGACCACATTAAAGCAGTTTCAGTACACTAAGAATGGTAATATAAATCAGATTGCAGGGAGGTTAAGGAAGATGTTAAGCAGAGACTGATAAAGACTATTCAGTTGGCCTGGCACAGTGGCTAACGCCTGTAATCCCAGCACTATGGGAGGCCAAGGCGAGCAGATGACATGAGGTCAGGAGTTTGAGACCAGCCTGGCCAACATGGTGAAACCCCGTCTCTAATAAAGATACTGAAATTAGTTGGGCATGGTGGTGCGTGCCTGTAATTCCAGCTACTTGGGAGGCTGAGGCATAAGAATCAGTTGAACCCAGGAGGTGGAGGTTGCAGTGAGTGGAGATTGCGCCACTGCGCTCCAGCCTGGGTGATGGAGTGAGACCTCTTGTCTCAAAAAACAAAAAAACAAAAACTATTTAGTCAAGAAAATAACTGTAAAAGTGGCCAGAAAACAATATAATAGGAGCATTCACAGTTTTTGTATATATACTGTAAGAGAGTCTGTTTATTAGAGGTGAGAAAACTTGAGACAGTTTGTGCTGAATATTATTCTTTTTCTTTATTTTAGAGACAGGATCTTCCTCTGTTTTCCAGGCTGGAGTGCAGTGGCGCAATCATAGCTTATTGCAGCCTTGAACTCCTGGGCTCAAGCAATCCTCCCACCTTGGCCTCCCAAAAGCACTGGGATTTACAGATATGAGACATTGCTCCCACCCAGCCCTGAATGTTCTTAAATTTCTTTCTTTCTTTTTTTTTTTTTGAGACAGGGTCTCACTCTGTCACCTAGACTGGAGTGCAGTGGCGAGATCTTGGCTCCCTACAGCCTCGACCTCCCGGGTTCAGGTAATCCTCCCACCTCAGCCTCCCAAGTAGCTGGCACTGTAGGTGTGTGCCATCACATTCAGCTAATTTTTTTTTTTTTTTGAGACAGAGTCTCGCTCTGTCTGTCGCCCAGGCTGGAGTGCAATGGCGCAGTCTCGGCTCACTGCAGCCTCCGCCTCCCGGGTTCAAGCGATTCTCCTGCCTCAGCCTCGCGAGTAGCTGGGACTACAGGTATGTGCCAGCATACTCGGCTAATTTTTGTATTTTTAGTAGAGATAGGGTTTCACCATGTTGGCCAGGCTGGTCTCAAACTCCTGACCTCAGGTGATCCATCCGCCTTGGCCTCCCAAAGTGCTGGGATTACAGGTGTGAGCCACTGTGCCCCACCACTGGTGGTGCTTTTTTAGAGAAGCCAGTTATCAGATTGATGGACACTATATAGGACTTTACCTTCTCAAAGACTTCCTCCTTTTTCTCAAATGAGTTTTCTGAGTTTTTTTTTGGTACAGGTTTTCTTGAAATCACTTGGGAAACCCATTCGTTAATAGCTGAGGAAAGGAATCTATAAATGAATCTTTTTTTGATACAATACTTATATTTTACATTTGATTAGCTAATGAAAGCCTATCTGTGAGTGCTTATTAGATGCTAAGCACTATTCTAACCTCCTTATTAGTTTCAAAAAATTCTATAACACCTTACAAGTGCATTACGGTTTCTTTGCAAGCCATTATTAAGGTTTAAAGGGAGGCCCTGTGTACTGAGACCAAGAGCATGATTCCCCAAACTGTTGTCTTCCATTGATAGGGAGCTTCAAATACCACATTCCTTCCTCCAATATTCATAGCTTTGACACTGCTACTTGTATCAGTCCACCAGGACTAATCTCATTATGTTCTTTATCCCTTTTCCCTTTTTATGTCAGTTACTATCCGTCTTCTAGGTGATACTCATGTCCCCACAAGGTTTGGTGTATTTACTATTTTTTTCAATCCTCTTCAACTCTTGAAATCTTGCCATTGTGCAACCCAGTGGAATTCACAGTCTATCATCAGCAAAATTTCCTGTATCCTTGTTTGTTCTTTCTCTGAACATTTTGTCTACTTCATACTTTGCTGAGGATGCTGCTTCGCCTGTGGCTGTCTTATACATTGGCAATTAAATATTTCATTTTTTTCTGATAATGTCATCAAGGATCAGTGGGGAGTCCTATGCACTGAGACTTGAAACTACATTTCCTGGCCAGGCATGGTAGTATACACCTGCAGTCCCAGCTACTTGAGAGATGGAGGCAGGAGGATCCCTGAGCCCAGTTCAAGGCCAGCCTAGGCTACATAGTGAGACCCTGTCTCTAAAAACAAACAAGCAAACAAACAAACAAACAAACAAGTCATTTTCCTGCTCTGACCTACTCCATTTGAAAAGGAGTCAAGAGGGAGCCTGGTTCCACTGACTGGAACCAGGAGCCTGGAGATGGGGCAGTTGTCCACCATTCTCTTGTTCTCCTTAAAACTTGTCTATTAACAGGTTATATTGTCTGTAAATCCTCATGTTTGCTGGCATCTACTGCAACCTGGGTTACACCTTCTCTTTTCTTGACTAGTTTAGCTCCTGGCTCACTGTCATTCTTCTAACACGAAGTCTCTTTTAATTCTTGATAATTTCAATATATATCACTATGGTCCCTCTAATACTGTGACCTCTTAATTTCTAAATGTCTTCTTTAATGATCTTACTATCTAGCCCATTTAAGGCACTTCATGGTCCTATCTTTTTTATGCATTAAAAAAGATATTTTGTAAAGATGGGGTCTTGCTGTGTTGCCAAGTCTGGTCTGAAACTCCTGGCCCCAAGCAGTCCTCCTTTCTTGGCCTCCCAAAGCGCTGGGATTACAAGTGTGAGCCACCACACCTGGCCTCATGGTCATTTCATATACCTTGTTATTACCAATAACTTGAAACCTCTTCATTTTTTCTAAGCTCTTTCTGACTGCTGTCTTTTCAGCCCATTCTACCTGGTACTTCAACTCAACAATTCCTCACTGTCATTGAAACTGTCAGTCCACTGATTCTATTCCCTTTTCACTGTACCTTGCCCCCTTGATTTCCTTTCTTCCTTTCTTACCTTGTATAATTCAATTGCCAGTCATATTGCATATGCCCTCAACTCACTTGCTCCTTTCTGGCCTCTTCATAATTAGTTGGCAAAACCTCAATCTTAGGTAAATCAACTCTTTGAGTACTTCATATCTACATCTGTGCAGCTGAAAGTGACTGAAGAAAAATACAACTATGATAACTGCTCTCACTTTAAATTCATGGTAAGAAACCTCAGGTTTCTTGCCCTGAATATTGTCTGGCAATTATACTCTTTTTTTTTTTTTTTTTTTTTTTTTTTTTTTTTTTTTTTTTTTTTTTTTTGAGATGGAGTCTCGCTCTGTCGCCCAGGCTGGAGTGCAGTGGCGCAATCTTGGCTCACTGCAAGCTCCGCCTCCCGGGTTCACGCCATTCTCCTGCCTCAGCCTCTCCGAGTAGCTGGGACTACAGGCGCCTGCCACCACGCCCGGCTAATTTTTTTTTCGTATTTTTAGTAGAGACGGGGTTGTACTCTATTTTCTTAGTCCATTCAGTCTCCCCTCTCATAGATGACTTAGTTTGTACCCTTGCTTTTCTCTTCAAACTTCCAACCCTCTTCCTCATACTCACTCTCAGTTGATGGACCTGATTTCTACTTCATTGTAAGATGCAAGCAGTCAGAAGAACATTTACAGACTCCTGCCACCACATGTATGTATTGACTACATCTGTACTCACAGACCTTGCTGCTGTCTTTGTGTTACTATAGATTTACTCTCTATGTTTCTGTATAGTCCCAGGTCCTCTGATTAATGCATTAGTTAATGAACTGTGAAGTTCTTTTTATGACAACCAATCTCCAAGGTTCTTTATATACAGTGTAGTAGATAACTCCTATAGATTTACTCTGGACATTGCCCTACCATTCTCCCTTCTCTGTATATCATCAATTCGTCTCTTCTGGATAATTCCCATCAATATACAAGCATACTGTTACTTTTTTCATCATAAAAATATATTCCCTCAATTGCTCTTTCTTGCTCTCTTTCTGTAGAACCCCTTAAAGCATTGTCTAAATGCAATTGTCCTAATTTCTTTCTCATGTTCTCTCTTAAGCCTGTTCTAATCAGGCTTTGCCCCTACCACTGTGCTAAGATTGCTTTTGTTAATGTCTTCCAACAAATGACATTATTAAATCTAATAGTCAGTTCTGTCATTACCTTGGGTGATGATCTACGTTTGACAAAGTTATTTTCTCCTTGTCTTTGATATACTTGTTTAACTTGCCTTTTAGGCTACTACGTTTACCTGGTTTTCCTCAGAATTCATTGGCTGCTCCTCCTTAGTCTTCCTTAGTAGATTTTCCTTTTTGCCTACCTCTAAACATTGGGATATCCCAAGGCTCACTCCTTGGTTATCTTCTCTATCTATGCTCATTCCTTTAGCAATCTCTGTTAGTTTGGTGGCTTTGAATATTTTCTCTCAAATGAATTTTTTCAGCCCAGATCTCTCTCCATAACTCCTTATTTTTATATCCAGTTGCCTATGTTGAATGGCTCTTAAACATCTCACACTCAACATTTCCAAAATGGAATTCTTGCTTTTCCCTCCCAAACCTGCTCTCTCATACCTACCCTGTCCACATAGCCTTCCTCATCTCAGTTCCTGTCAGCTTTCCAGTTGCTCAGGCCAGAAACCTTGGAGTCATTCTTGACTCTTGCTGTCTTATCCTCCTATCCTACATTCATTCCTTCAGGAAGTTGTTGGCTCCAACTTTAAAACATATCCAGAATTCAACCAGTTTTCACTGTCTCCACAGCCACCATCATCTCTTGCTGGGTAATGGCAGCAGCCTTTTAACAGGTTTTCCTGCTTCTACCCTTGCCCTCTGTAGTCTGTTATTAACACAGCAATCAAAAAGATCCTTTGAAAATTTAAGTCAGATGGCAAGAGATTTTGTACTACATTTAAGAAGTTTCATGAGTTGATAAGATTAGAGATTGTTCTAGCCAATGATATTTTACTAAATCATGTCAGCCCTGAAGGCACATTTAAGGCAGGCTTTGAGTATGCTTGTTTGTGTGGGTGGGGAATGAGTGGTCAGAGATGGTTCATAGCCTCCCTCTTTTCTCCTCACTAACACTTGTCTTTTCCACCATATGCTCGAAAAGACGTATTTATTCCTGAGGAAATTAGAAAGGGAGGGCCTGAGTTGGTTGCTATTCCTGAAAGTTTCTTTGAATGGAATACTGGATCATCGTTTTTGAAGAGGTCTGTTGTTACTTCGTTATAACCTCCTTTAGCAACACGCTTGTTTTCCTCCAACCCCTGCCAAGATTAGTGTCCTGTGTCTACATTTGCTGTTTCTGTTTCTCATACTCCCAAATGGAAATATTATATTTCTTAGGACTTTTCGCTCTATTTGAATTAGTATTTTATACTCGAAACCCTTCAGAAATCCTGAAACCCATTCTTATGCTTTCTATGTGAGTTGGTTTTATTTTTGTTAATAATGTTTCAACAGAATGATACTGGACATGATAGCAAAAGGGAAATTGATACCAATATGTAATGAAGAAATCATGTGTGAAATTGTGAAGAAAATGAAAAATATTTTTATTGAGTACTTTGAAAGTACTTGTCATAAACTAACAATGCTAATGATTTCTAGAGGAGTTATATACTACACTGTATATAAAGAACCTTGGAGATTGGTTGGCATAAAAAGAACTTCACAGTTCATTTCTTTTATCTGTGTACATTCTTTTCTCTAGAGGCAAATGTTCTTTAATCAGTTTTCCTTTGATTCTCTTTCCTAGAGGCTCATGTAGTGGGATCAACAACCATATCACTGTTGTGGCATTGTATATATGTTAACTATTGATTTTATATTCTTTCAGATTATAATATTTAATCTCTTGGTCTGAAGGTAGATATATTCCTGTTTTCTCAAGCTGTTTCTTAGACCTTTATTGTCCAGTATGGTACCCACTAGCCATATGGGACTACTGAGCACATGAAATGTCGCTAGTCGGCCAGGCGCAGTGGCTCATGCCTGTAATCCCGGCACTTTTGGAGGGTGAGGCGGGCAGATCACACGAGGTCAGGAGTTCAAGACTAGCTTGGCCAACATGGAGAAACCCTATCTCTACTGAAAATACAAAAATTAGCCGGGCGTGGTGGCGAGTGCCTGTAATCCCAGCTACTCGGGAGGCTGAGGCAGGAGAATTGCTTGAGCCAGGGAAGTAGAGGTTGCAGTGAGCTAAGATCACGCCCTTGTACTCCAGCCTGGGGGACAGAGTGAGACTGTCTCAAAAAAAAAAAAAAAAAAAAAAAAGAAATGTGACTAGTCTGAATCAAGATTGTGCTAAGTACAAAATACACACTGGAGTTAGAATCCTTAGTAACAAAATTTTATAAAATGTGTAAAATTTCTCATTAGTAATTTTTTAATATAGATTACATGTTGAGCTGATTTGTTGGGTTAAATAAAATTAATTTTACTTGTTCTTATTTTTTCTAAATATGGCTAGTGGAAAATGTAAAATTATATATGTGATTTACGTTATATTTCTCTTGGATAGTGCTGTCTTAAACTTATCTTTCTCTTTTGCCCTAAACCTTCTGAAGTTGTTTTTAACTCTGTTAATGATCTGTTATATATTCACTAAAGTATGATTTTAGTATTTATTATTATAAAATAATTTGTTTTTTTCTGAAGGAACAACTTTTATGTTTTTATCCTTCTTAGTCCTAACTTTCTCAAGTCTTGAGTTTTCTTTTTCCTTTTTTTAAAAACCCTTTGACTTTTGCCATACCTTACCCATGGTAGTACTACACAAGCATAACTTACTGTTTCTCTACATTGCTTGGGAGAATTTTGAAAAGGGAATTTGAAATTACGAGTATCAGAGTTGATCTTTTATTTACTTTCCTTCTTAATATTAGGACTGTTAATAATAATACATTTTATAATTCCTCCATTATAACATAATTTTAAAATTTAAAATAAAGGCAAATTTTATCAGGTAAAAAAGTGGATTGAAAAAGTTACATATGAGGAAAGAGATTTTTGTCTGCTTTAACATAAAACCCAGCAAATAAACAAAAACACCTGCACTGACCCATTCTACTGGCACACATTTTGTACATTTTTATAAACTTAGGCTCTAACAGCTACTATTGGCTTTTTTTCTTCAAAGATTTCAGTTTAGGCTGGGCACAGTGGCTCACGCCTGTAATCCTAGCACTTTGGGAGGCCAAGGCGGGTGGATCACTTGAGGTCAGGAGTTCAAGACCAGCCTGGCCAACGTGGTGAAACCCCTTCTCTACTAAAAATACAGAATTCAGCTGGGTGTGGTGGCATGTGCCTGTAGTGGCACGATTCTCTTGCCTCAGGAGGCTGAGAATCGTACCATTCAGTACCAGTCGTACCACTCAGGAGGCTGAGGCAAGAGAATTTCTTGAACCTGGGAGGTGAAGGTTGCAGTGAGTTGTTGACATTATGCCACTCACTGCACTCCAGCCTGGGCAACAGAGCTCAAAAAAAGACTTCAGTTTATGGTTTTATTTATATTAATTTTTTTTTGAAAAAAATCTTTGAAAACAAGATTTATGTAGAATTTAATGAATGCTTTTTTTTTTTCTTTATTCTCTTTTTTTTTTTTGAGATGGAGTCTCGGAGTCTCACTCTGTCGTCCAGGCTGGAGTGCAGTGGTGCGATCTCAGCTCACTGCAAGCTCTGCCTCCCAGGTTCACACCATTCTCCTGCCTCAGCCTCCTGAGTAGCTGGGACTACAGGTGCCCACCACCATGCCCGGCTAATTTTGTTTTTGTATTTTTAGTAGGGATGGGGTTTCACCGTGTTAGCCAGGATGGTCTCTATCTCCTGACCTCGTGATCCGCCTGCCTCAGCCTCCCAAAGTGCTGGGATCACAGGCGTAAGCCACTGTGCCTGGCCGCTGTGCTCGAAAGTATATTTCGAAAGTAATCCACAATCTAGTATCAATTCTGATTTTTTTTTAAAAAAGCAATCCATGAGATAGTAGCAATTCGTGTTGCTACTATCAGTGTACTAACAAAAGTGGCTTTGTTAGGCATTTGGAAATAATTTATTTACTGAAGAAGTATTACTTTTATTGTTCTTACCGACTCAAAAGAGTCCATAATACCTGGTTAGGTATGGAAAATTAGGCCTGGTGTGGTGACTCACACCTGTAATCCCAGCACATTTTGAGGCCAAAGTGGGAGGATCACTTGAGCCCAGGAGTTCCAGACAAGCCTGGGAAGCATAGGGATACTGCATCTCTACAAAAAATTTACAAAAAAAAATTATCTGGGTGTGGCGGTGTGTACCACCACCATTACTTGGGAGGCTGAGGTGGGAGGATTGCTTGAATCTGGGAGATCAAGGCTGCAGTAAGCTGTGATGGCATCATTGCACTCTAGCCTGGGTAAGAGGGAGACCATGTCTCCAAAAATAAGAAAAGAAAAGAAAATCATATAAAAGCACATTTACAGGAAGAGTATTAAAAAAAAAAAAGTTTGGGCCAACAAGCTAAAACTTTTTTTTAAATGATTGTAATTGAGAAAACATAGGTTTTATAAACAAGGACAATGAGGGCAAGAGATATTTAGGGTAGAAAAAGTAGAGATAATATAGATAATAGGAATTTGGGGATGTTAAGAAAATAAGCAAAGTCATAAAAGTTCACATTTTTGGATGCTTAATGGAAGGATAATCTTGACAGACTGAAACAAAAATTTTACTACTTGTTAATTTTCTGGATCTTAGTACTCTTTACCTTTTTTATTTCTTTTATGCTTTGAGGCTATGACTGATTTCTGTTGGCTCTCTAGACCTAGATTTGGATTGATTCATAAACATTTCTTTAAAAAAAGTGTTTTGTTTTGTTTTTTTTTGTCCTGTGACACAGCCTCAGGAGACTATTTTTATGTGCCCCAAAAGAACAATTTCCGAGTTCATCTGTGTTGTGTATATTAACTCTTTGTTCCTTTTTATTGCTGAGTAGTATTCAGTGGTGTGGGTATACCACAGTTTAGCTATTTACCCACTGAAGGACATTTTGGTTCTTTTCAGTTTCTGGCTCAACTAAAAGAGCTGTTATGAACATTTGTGTACATGTTTTCATATGAACGTAAGTTTTTATTTCTCTCAGATAAACTCCCAAGAGCAAAATTGCTGGGTCATCTGGTAAGTACACGTTTAGTTTTAAAAGAAACTGGTAAAGTGTTTTCCAGTATGTCAATACAGTTTTGCATTCTCATAAGCATTAAATGAGTGGTCCAGTTTCTTTGTGTTCTAGCCAGATAGGGTGTTATCAGTTTTTTCATTGTAGTCATTCCAGGAGATCCGTAGTGATATTTTATTGTGGTGTTTACTTGCATTCCCTAATGGCTAAAGATGTTCAACATTTTTTCACACGCTTATTGGCCTTTCGTAATTCCTTTTCAGTGAAATGTCTGTTTGTGTCTTTTGTCCATTTTCAAATTGGTTATCTTTACTGTTAGATTTTTTTAATATCTTGAGACTTTTCTAGATATCTTATTTTCTTTTTCATTTTATTTTTATTTTTCTATTAAGTTATTGGGGTACAGGTGGTATTTAGTTAAGTTCTTTAGTGGTGATTTGTGAGATTTTGGTGAGTCCGTTATACTAGTTCTTTGTCAGATATGTGATTTGCTAGTATTTTCTCCCTGGTTTTAACTTGTCTTTTCATCCTCTTTGTAGGGTTATTCACAGAGTGAAAGTTTTTAATTTTGATGAGGTTCAGTATAGCAGTTCTTCCTTTTGTGGATCGTGCTTTTGGTGTCAAGTTTAAGAACTCTACCTGGTGCCAATGCCTGAAGATTTTCTCTAAGTTTCTTCCTAAAAGTTTTATACTTTCACGTTTTACATTTAAGTGTGTGATAACATTTGGATCTAGTTTTTGTATAAAGTAAGCGGTTTAGATTGATATCTCTTCCTCCTTCTCGTCCCGCTTCCCTTCTCCCTTCTCTTCCCCATCCATGGAAGTCCCAATTGCTCTAGCACCATTTATTGGAAAGGCTGTCCTTCTTTTATTGAATTGCTTGTGCATCATTGCGAAACATCATTTGGGCATATTAGTGTGGACACATTTCTGGGTTTTCTGTTCTGTTCTATTAGTCTATATGTCTCTTTCTTCATCAGTACCACAGTTTTAATTGCTATGGTGGTATAGTTATCCTTAATATCGGGAGGCATAATTCTACTTGTTTTTTGTTTTGTTTTGTTTTGTTTTTACAAAACTGCTTTAGGTCTCCTAGGACTTTTCCTTTCCATTTAAATTTTAGAATATGTTTGTCTATATCTACAGAAACAAAAAACCGCTGGCTGCGGTGGCTCAAGCCTATAATCCCAGCACTTTGGGAGGCCAAGGCAGGTGGATCATGAGGTCAAGAGATCAAGACCATTCTGGCCAACATGGTGGAAGCCCATCTCTATAAAAATACAAAAATTAGCTGGGCGTGGTGGCACACACCTGTAATCCCAGCTACTTGGAAGACTGAGGCAGGAGAATCGCTTGAATCCGGGAGGCAGAGGTTGCAGTGAGCCAAGATCGCGCCACTGCACTCCAGCCTGGCGACAGAGCAAGACTCCATCTCAAAAAACAAACAAAATCCTTCCTAAGATTTTGCTAGGAATTGCATTATACTAGACATCAATTTGGGGAGTATTGATATCTTTACTATGTTATATTTTCCCATCAATGAACATAGTAAGTCTCTTCAGTTATTTAGATCTTTGATTTTACATTAGCATTTTGTAATTTTCAGTATATAGATCCTGTATATATTTGTTAGATTTATACCTAAGTATTTCATTTTCTTTGGAGCAATTGTAAATAGCATTGTATTTTAAATTTCAGCTTTCATGTTTATTAATATATGGAAATATGATTGATTTTTGATTTTTGATTTTTTTTTTGAGACAGAGTCTCACTCTGTTGCCTAGGCTGGAGTGCAGTGGCACAATCTCGGCTCACTGCAACCTCCGCTTTCTGGGTTCAAGTGATGCTCGTGTCTTACCCTCCCAAGTAGTTGGAATTACAGGTAGCACCACCACACCCAGCTAATTTTTGTATTTTTAGTATAAATGGAGTTTCACCATGCTGGCCAGGCTGGTCGCAAACTCCTTGTCTCAAGTGATCTGCCCGACTCAGCTCTCAAAGTGCTGGGATTACAGGCACGAAATAAGACTGATTTTTGTATGTTGACCTTGCATTTTATAACCTTGCTGAACTTAATTATTCTGGGGGATTTTTGGGTAGATTTCTTGCGATTTTCTAGATAGTCATGTCATCTACAAACAGGGACAGGTTTTTTCTTCTGCTCTAGTCTGTTTGCCTTTTATTTTCTTGTGCTGGCTGGAATTTCCATAATTATGTTGGATAAGATTGGTGAGAATAGCCAATCTTGTTTTATACTTGAAGTTAGGGGAAAATATACTATTTTTCTTTTTTAAATTAAATTAATTTATTTATTTTGAGGTGAGGTCCCACTCTGTCGCCCAGGCTAGAGTGCAGTGGCACGATCTCGGCTCACTGCAACCTTCGCCTCCCAGGGTCAAGTGATTCTCCTGCCTCAGCCTCTTGAGTAGCTGGTACTATAGGCGCCTGCCACCACGTCTGGCTAATTTTTTGTATTTTTAGTGGAGATGGGGTTTCACCGTATTGGCCAAGCTGGTTTTGGACTCCTGACCTCAAGTGATCTGCCCACCTTGGCCTCCCAAATTGGTGCTAGGATTACAGGCGTGGGCCACCACGCCTGGCCTAGCTATAGGTTTTTTTGTAGATGTTCTTTGCCAAGCTGAAGAAATTCTTCTTTATTCCCAGTTTGCTTAGAGTTTGGTTTTGTTTTATTTTTGAGACAGGGTCTCACTCTGTCATCCAGGCTGGAGTGCAGTGGTGCAGTTTCGGCATACTGCAGCCTCAACCTTCAGTGATCCTCCTACCTCAGCCCCCTGAGTGGTTGGGACTACAGGCATGTGACACCATGTCCGGCTAATTTTTGCATTTTTTGTAGAGACGGGGTTTCCTCATGTTTCCCAGGCCGGTCTCAAACTTCTAGGCTGAAGCAATCTGCCCTCCTTGCTCTCCCAAAGTGCTGGGACCACAGGCGTGAACCACCGCACCCGACCTGCTTGGAGTTTTTTTTAATATCATGAATTTTGTCAAATGCTTTTTCTGTCAATGATATGATCATGTGATTTTTCTTCTTCAGCCTTTTGATATGGCAGATTACAGTATTTTTCAAATGTTGAACCAGCCTTGCATACCTGGAATAAATCCCACTTGGTTGTGGTTTGTAATTTTTTAATGTATTGCTTTATTTTATTTTTATTTTTTTGAGACAAGGTCTTATTCTGTCACCCAGGCTGAAAGGCAGTGGCACGATCATGGCTCACTGTAGCCTTGACCTCCTGGGATCAAGCGATCTTCCCACCTCAGCCTCCAGAGTAGCTGGGAGTACAGGCATGTGGCACCACACCTACCTATTTTTTCTTTTTTAATTTTTTGTAGAGATAGAGTTCCACTGTGTTACCCAGGTTGGTCTCAAATGCCAGGGCTCAAGCAATCCTCCTATCTTGGCCTCCCAAAGTACTGAGAAAAAACAGGCATGAGCCACTGTTCACAGCCTAGATTTTACTTGCTAATATTTTGTTCAGGATTTTTCATCTACTGTTTTTTTTTTTTTTTTTGTTTTTGATATGGAGTCTTGCTCTGTTGCCCAGGCTGAAGTGCACTGGCATGGTCTCAGCTCACTGCAACCTCCACCTCCCAGGCTCAGGAGATTCTCCTGCTTCAGCCTCCCGAGTAGCTGGGATTGCAGGCACCCACTACCATGCCTGGCTAATTTTTGTATTTTTAGTAGAGACAGGGTTTCACCACGTTGGCCAGGCTGATCTTGAACTCCTGACCTCAGGTGATCTGCCTGCCTTGGCCTCCCAAAGTGCTGGGATTACAGGCATGAGCCACCACACTCCTAGGATTTCTTTATTGGGAGCTTTTAAACTATTAATTCAGTTTAATTTTTTAGATTGATGCATAATATATATTTATGGAGTACATGTGAGTATTATATGCATAGAATGTGTAATGATCAAGTCAGGGCATTTGAGGTATCTATCACCTTTAATATTTATTCTTTCTGTTGGGAACATTTAAAATTCTTTCTTCTAGCTACTTTGAAGTACACAGTACTTTGTTGCTGACTATAGTCACCAGTACTCTGCTATTGAACATTAGAAGTTATTTCTTCTATTTGACTGTATATTTTGTACTCATTAACCAACTTCTCTTTATCCGCTCTCACCCACCCACCCTCTACAGCCTCTAGTATCTATAATTCTATTTGCTACTTCTATAAGATTAACTCTTTTAGTTTCTACATATGAGTGAGAACATGCAGTATTTGTCTTGCTGTGCCTGGCTTATTTCACTTAATATAATAACCTCCAACTCTATCTGTGTTGCTGCAAATGACATGATTTCATTCTTTGAATGCCAAATCCATTGTGTATATATACTACATTTTCTTTATTTCATCTGTTGATGGACACTTAAGTTGGTTCTTTGTCTTGGCTATTGTGAATAGTGCTGCAATAAACACATGAGTGCAGGTATCCCTTTGATACACTGATTCTTTTTCTTTTGGGATTGCCAGATCATATGATAATGATATTTTTAGGTTTTTGAGAATTCTCCATACTGTTTTTCATAGTCGTTTTACGGATTTACATTCCCACCAACAGTGTTTAAGAGTTCTCTTTTTCTCTGCATGCTTGCCAGCATCTGTTATTTTGTGTGTGTGTGTGTGTGTGTGTGTGTTTTAGAAATATCCATTCTAACTGGGGTAAGATAATATCTCATTGTGGTTTAGAATTGTATTTCTCTGATGATTAGTGATGTTGAACATTTTTTTCATATACCTGTTGGCCATTTGTATGTCTTTTAAGAAATGTCTATTCATGTCCTTTGCCCACTTTTTAATGGGATTATTTGTGTTTTTTTTAATGGTTTGAGTTTCTTGTGTATTCTGGATATTAGTCTCTTGTCACATTAATAGTTTGCAAATATTTTCTCTCATTCAACAGGTTATCTCTTCATTATGTGGATATTCTCTTTGCTGTACAGAAGCTTTTCAGTTTAATATAGTCCCATTTGTCTATTTTTATTTTTGTGGTCTGAGCTTTTGAGGTCTTAGCCATAAAAATCTTTGCTTAGACCAATGTCCTGATGTGTTTTTTTTTCCAGTTTTATATTTTTGGTCTTAGGTTCAAGTCTTTAATCCATCTTGACTATTTTTTTAATATGGTGAGAGAAAGATCCTGTTTCTTTTTTTTTTTTTTTTTTTGCATATAGATATCCAGTTTTCCCAGCACAAATTAGCCTGTCCTTTCTTCAGTGTATGTTCTTGGCACTTACGTTGAAAATTAGTTGTCTCTAAATATGCAGAATTACATGAATTAAGTAGATATATATGATTTAGAGATTGTATATTAAGCTTATAGCCAGGAATAAAATGGAAGAAACATTTGTATTCCTAAAAGACGTTTCATGGGACACAGACGAATGCCTCTGCAATGGTTCTAATAGGAATCTGAAACTGCAATGGGCTATGTCATGCCACTGCACTCCAGGCTGGGCAACAGAGCAAGACCTCGTCTCTTAAAAAAAAAATACAACATTTCCAGAATCTGCATTTTTGACAAGATTGCATGATCAAGTTTGGTAGGCACTGGTTTGAAGGGAAGTTAATCAAATAGGACTGTATGTAAGTTGAATTGTAGATGAGAGAAATTATGGTAAGGAGTCAGTTCAGATTCCTTGATTTCCTATATTAGTAATCCACTTGAAGTGGAGACCAAAGGGTATGTAAAAAGAGAATTCTTAAATAAATAAGTAGGATTTAGAGAATGGAGGAGAGTGCTATGTCAATGATTATGATCAAGTTTTGGCACTGGGCAACGGAAAACTTAGTGGACCAGTGACAAGAAATCAAAACCGTAGGTGGCATAAAAAGCCGTGGTGGTTATTCTTTACTCCCAGACTACTAGAAGTTATTGTTAACAGAAAATAAGCATAATAATAATACTGGAGAAAATCTTGAAAAAGGAATTTAGAAAAATTCATAATTTCAAAATCCTAAAATAAGCAGCATTTTTTTGCAAGTTATCTTATTAATATGTGAACTTTTTTTAGCTTGTTAGTAGTTTAAAGCCAGTTTGTAGTTTTAATGTTTCTTATACTTGTTTCTTCAGAATTTAATTAGTTTTAAAGGAATTTTTCTCATTATAAAATACATAAACTCTCAAATTCTTTTTGTTTTGTTTTGTTTTTTTAAGTTCTCACTCTGTCACCCAGCCTGGAGTGCAGTGGTGCGATCTTGGCTTACTGCAGCCTCCACCTCCCAGGCTCAAGCAATCTTCCTGCCTCAGCCTCCCAAGTAGCTGGGACCACAGGTACCACGCCTGACTAATTTTTGTATTTTTTATAGCGACCAGGTTTCTCCATGTTGCCCAGGCTGATCTCAAACTCCTGAACTCAAGCCATCCTCCTGCCTCGGCCTCCCAAAGTGCTGGAATTACAGGTGTCAGCCACCATGCCATGCCTGGGCATTTTTCTTTCTTTTTTTTGAGTCAAATTCTTTAAAAAAATGTAAATTATAAATAATAACTCCAGTATTTGTGTTTTAGATTGGTGAGGATTAAAATACTTGGTTCTGGCCAGGCGCAGTGGCTCATGCCTGTAATCCCAGCACTTTGGGAGGCCGAGGCGGGTGGATCATGAGGTCAAGAGATCGAGACCATCCTAGCCAACATAATGAAACCGTGTCTCTACTAAAAAAATACAAAAATTAGCTGGGCATGGTGGTGCGCTCCTGTAGTACCAGCTACTCGGGAGGCTGACGCTGAAGAATCGCTTGAACCTGGGAGGCAGAGGTTGCAGTGACACGAGATCACGCCACTGCACTCCCGCCTGGTGACAGAGCAAGACTCCGTCTCAAAAAAAAAAAAAATTTTTGGTTCTAATAGGCTTTGGTGAGACTGTAAGATTGGTGCAACTTTTAAAATGACAATTTGGCAATGTTTGTCAAAGCTAAAAAAATGCACATACCATGCTTCATCTAGCAATTTCATTTCTAAGAATTTGTTCTACAAATATACTGGCTCTATGTCAATTAATCCATAGACTGACTCATCAAGTTTACCAATTGTGTTGGTGTATTCAGGAAAATTTTTTTTAAATAGATATGGTC
Source organism: Nomascus leucogenys (assembly GCF_006542625.1). Taxonomy (NCBI): domain Eukaryota; kingdom Metazoa; phylum Chordata; class Mammalia; order Primates; family Hylobatidae; genus Nomascus; species Nomascus leucogenys. The sequence continues at coordinate 84,465,302 of NC_044393.1, read as the reverse complement.
AAAATTACATCACTTCATGGGAGAATTTTTCAGTTTATTCTGATTTCTTTTCAATCCTTTTAAAAGTTGTTTTATATATTTCCCCCAGCATCTTAGTATTTTTAGGATTATTTTGTCAACTTCAAAGTGCCTCTACCAACCTTACTTTTTGGTGTTTTTGATTAAAGTTTACAGCTATTTATATTGGATGGGATGATCGTAAGAGATTTTGAAGATTTTTGATGAGATTTGGTTGACTTGATTGATTGGTTGATTCAGACAGAGTTTCATTCTGTCACCCAGGCTGGAGTGCAGTGGTGCAATCTCTGCTCACTGCAACCTCCACCTCCTGGGGCTCAAGAGAACCTCCCACCTCAGCCTCCAGAGTAGCAGGGACCACAGGCACATGCCACTATGCCTGGATAATATTTGTATTTTTTGTAAAGACAGGGTCTCCCCAGTTGCCCAGGCTGGTCTTGCACTTCTGAACACAAGTGATCTGAGTTACCGTGCCTAGTCCTATTCTTATAATATCATTTAAAGGACTGTTCAACTTGTAAGCTAAGGGTTGTGGCCTGGTGATTTTTATGAATATATTCAATATTGAGAAAAACATTTCACAACCAGTAATTATTATTTCACTGTAACTCTAACATACATCTACCATAAATGTGTGTTGAAAAATAGGCAACTGCATGAGTAAGAAATGCCAATATTTTGGTTCTTAATTGCTATAAAAATTAAGAGTGATACCTTAGTTGAGACATTGGGAAATAATAAATTACCTAACAACTGGAATAATAAAATATTTCATTCAAATAAGAATGTGAAATACCATCATGAAAGACAAATTAAGAATTATAATGACTAGAACAATTAGCAAATATGTTAATTAGTATAGTAATACATATAAATATGTTTTCACAAATTAATATTTGTAAACAGATAACGCCACGTTTGATTTTAATAAATATATATTTGTGCATATTAATAATCATATATCTATTAATATATTAAATATAAACATTACACACAGAAGTACATATAGTGTATTAATATATCAACATAAAATATATACTGGCATAAAATATAAGGATCATGTGTCTGAGTGGTTCAGCTCTTTGAGATGAATATGTAAAGTTGGTAATTTCCATGAATTTATTGTTCAGTGAATCAAGTTTTGTAGAATGAGTTTGTTTTTGTTATACTAACATACAGGATTATATGTTCAAGTGTGTGCATTACCAGATGGGAAACAGGAGGGTCAGTTGTGTGTTTGTTATTTGTCCATCTGTATGATGAAATGTATTGCAGCCATGAAAAAGAATGAAGTAAAGATGCATCTATTAAGATGGAAGAATGTGCAGTGCATGTAAAGTGAAAAAGGGTTCAGAACAATGTATGCATTCTTTTCGTTTTCAATTAAAAGAGGGTACTACAAGATATATTCGTGAGTGTATGTTTATGTATATATCGGGTGTATCTATAGGAATACACAAGAATTGTTTACCGTGGTTGTTATTAGGACTTTAAAAGATGGAAACAAAAGTTAATGGGTGTCCTTTTATTGATTTTAATTCTGATCATCCAGTGAGTAAAAGTAAAATTAATTATTTTTTTATTTTTTTATTTTTTATTTTTTTTGAGACAGAGTCTTGCTCTGTCACCCAGGCTGGAGCGCAGTGGCGCGATCCCGGCTCACTGCAACCTCTGCCTCCTGGGTTGAGGTGATTCTCCTGCCTCAGCCTCCCGAGTAGCTGGGACTATGGGCATGTGCCACCATGCCTGGCTAATTTTTGTATTTTTAACAGAGACAGGGTTTCGCCATTGTTGGCCAGGCTGGTCTTGAACTCCTGGCCAACCTCAGCCTCCCAAAGTGCCAGGAAAGCAGGCGTGAGCCACGACATCTGGCCTAAAATTAAATATTTATAGCATATATATTCATTATAGAATATGTGAAAAATGACAACATAGAAGAAAAGTCAACCAAGATAACTATTGGTAAAAGTTTGCTTTAATGTGTTTCCTTTCAGTCTTTTTGTTTATTTGTTTGTTTTTGCAACCTCTGTCTCCCTGGCTCAAGCTGTCCTCCCACCTCAGCCTCCTGAGTAGCTGGGACTACAGACACGTACCACCACGCTCAGCTAATTATTTTGTATTTTTTGTAGAGATGGGATTTTGCTGTATTGTCCAGGCTGGTCTGGAACTCCAGAGCTCAAGTGATCTGCCCGCCTTGGCCTCTCAAAGTGCTGGTATTACAGGCGTGAGCCACTGTACCTGGCCTTTTCTTTTTTTAAGAGACAGGATCTTGCTCTGTTGCTCAGGCTGAAGTGCAGTGGCACAAACATAGCTTACTGCAGCCTCAGTCTCCTGGGCTCAAGTGATCCTCTGGCTTTAGCCTACCCCGTAGCTAGGACTACAAGTGCGTATACCACTATACCCAGCTCCTTTTAATCTTTTTATTTTGTATTATGCTTTTACTGTTTAAATATTAGTTTATTTAAATAACTTACCATAAAATTAGTATTTTATAGTTTTCGTATACTCCATAACATACTTCCTGAAAGAAGATGGGGACGTAAAATGAACTTCCAAGCCTCATTTTTAGCAGTCAGTTAATAATTTCATTATAATGATGGGAAGGCAATGTGATTGTGTGTATTACCACATCAGTTGTCTGAGCTGACGGCTGATCTTGTGGGTTGGGTAGGTGGCCTCTTCCTTTCTCATGGTTGTGTATCTGTCTCTCTCTCAGTTTTGTTGAAGATGACAGCCCCTACTGGTTAGGAAAATCTTCCCCCGTTGGACACTTAGATTTTTCTCAGGTTTTTTTGATGTCATAGATATTGTAGTGATGTATCTTTTTGCTACATTTTTTGACCCAGTAGACTGATCCTCCAAGGATATTGTCAGTCCAGTTTAGTCAGTTTTACCAAAATTAATGAATTTTCATCAGAGTATTTTATATGAAAAATTACATTATTTTATTGGTCAATTTTCTACATAGCAACTTTAAACTTTTTTAGACTTTTTCCCTCATTTTTATTTTTCCATTGTTATTATTGAGACAGGGTCTTATTCTGTCACCCAGGCTGGAGTGCAGCGGCGTGAACATAGCTCACTGCAGCCCTGACTTCCTGGGCTCATGCTATCCTCCCACTTCAGACTCCTGAGAAGCTGGGACTACAGGTGTGCACCACCATGCGTGGCTGATTTTTTTTTTTTTTGTAATGACAGGGTCTTGCCATGTTGGCCTTGCTGGTCTCAAATTACTGGGCTCAAGCAATCCTCCTGCCTTGGCCTCCCAAAGTGCTGGGATTACAGGTGTAAGCCACCTTGCCCGACCCGTTTTATTTTACTCAAATTATTTTTACTGGGATTATTTTCCTTTTACATTTTAGAATAAACATTTACTTTATTGAGCTGATTTTTGTTCTTAATTTTGTAAATTATAGCTTTGTATTTGTTAGTTTTCTTTTGTACTTCTACCAAATTCAGTTTTTTTAATTAAAAAAATTTTTAACCATTTCACTGCACACTGAGAGTTTTCCTACGTCAAATATTGCACACTAAAATTCTGTAATCATCAGTTTTTAGACAGCACTGTAGTTTACCAGGTACAATTTTAGTCATGATATGCTTAATTTTGTTGGTGGACTCTGTCCTTGAGTCTCAGAATATCTTCAGTTCTTTTGTGTTTTATATGTTTCTTCACCCTGAAAGTCTGGTCGTAATGTTGGCCTCTTGTTTTGGAGCCTTCCTGTTCCAGTGATGAGATTCTAAAATGTAGAATTTGCCTTGTTTGTGACTTATCCTTAGCTTTGATAAAGTTTTATTTTGTAGATTTCATTTATTGTTCTGTCACACAGATAATACCTTTGGAGTACAGGATGGCAATTTGGATGCCTCAAATATAGATCTTTACACTGCCTTAAACCAGGCTCTAGCTCATTTCAATTGACCGTTAAATCGTAATACAGATTCTGAAGTGCTAGGCAAGGTTGAAACAGTGCACATTTCTTTAAATTTTTTGCTTAAGTAAAATTTCTAGACATGAACTTACTGGATCAGAGGATATTACCATCATTATGGTTTTTGCATTAATTTTCAAAAAGATTGCGACAATTTGTAATGTCATCAGCAGTGTATAGGCATTTCAATTTTAATATATTTTCTTTAAAATTAGGTATCAGTATTTTAAAATGTTTTACCTAATGAACTAAGAGTAAAATGGTCTTGTGAATTTTCTTACATTTACATTTTTAGTTATTTTGTATAGAAATTTAATAGGAACAAGAAGTTAGAAGCAGATTAGACACATGCTAAACTTAAACTCCTAACCAGAGCATTTGGCTGTATAGACTACTATGCACTGCATTAGTGTTTTGAATCTAAACCAGTTTAGTCCAGGCGCCGTGGCTCATGCCTGTAATCCTAGCACTTTTGGAGGCCACTGTGGGCAGATCACTTGAGGTCAGAGGTTCAAGACCAGCTTGGCCAACATGATGAAACCCCATCTCTACTAAAAATAAGCTGGATGTAGTGGCACCCACCTGTAGTTCCAGCTACTTGGGAGGCTGAGGCAGGAGAATTGCTCGAACCCAGGAGATGGAGGTTGCAGTGAGCTGAGATCACACCTCTGCACTCCAGCCTGGGCGACAGAGCAAGATTCTGTCTCAAAAAAAAAAAAAAAAAAAAAAAAAAAAAATAAAAAAAAAAAGTTTGGGCACAGTGGCTTATGCCTGTAATCCCAGCACTTTGGGAGGCTGAGGCAGGTGGATCATGAGGTCAAGAGTTCAAGACCAGCCTGGCCAAGATGGTGAAACCCTGTCTCTACTAAAACTACAAAAATTAGCTGGGCCCAGTGGCAGGTGCCTTTAATCCCAGCTACTCGGGAGGCTGAGGCAGGAGAGTCACTTGAACCAGGGCGGCAGAGGTTGCAGTGAGCCGAGATCACACCATTGCACTCCAGCCTGGGCAACACAGTGAGACTCTGTCTCAAACACACACACACACACACACACACACACACACACACACACACACACAAAGACAAAAACCAGTTTAAGATTACTTATTAGCATGATGAAATAGAGCATCCCTGGAAAGAAAGCCAGAAACAGTACTATTCTACTCTTGGATGGGGGAGTTTGTTCCTTTGTCTTATGTTCTTCTAGAATCTACTTTTATCCTGCAATTTGACAGTCACCGTGCGTAAATGTCTGCTTGTCACACGTGCGCTCTCACTCTCCCTCGCTTTCTTTCTCCCTCTTAGACTGTCTTGCTCAGTTACCCAGGCTGGAGTGCAGTGGCATGATCTCGGCTCACTGCGGCCTCCTTCTCCTGGCCTGAAGCCATCTTCTCACCTTAGCCTCCCAAGTAGCTGGGACTACAGGCATGCACCATCACACCTGGCTAATTTTTATATTTTTTGTAGAGACAGGATTATGCCATGTTGCCCAGGCAGGTCTCAAACTCGTGGGCTCAAGGGATCCACCTGCCTCGCCTTCCAAAATGTTGGGGTTACAGGTGTGAGCCACCACGCCTGGCCTATTTTTAAATCTTTTGCCAAATTAGTAGTGCTGTAATAAATTTTTCAGAGAAATAAATGGAAAACTGTCATGTTTGTTAGTTTTTTTTTTTACTTAGCCAAAAATTATTAGGGTGGCTCCACTTTTTCCTTATTGCTTTTGAATGTGGTTTTTAAATTGTAAATAACTTAAGAGATGCCTGGAAATGATTTAAAATAAGACATGTTATTAGTTCATTTATTAGAAAATAAGGAATACTTATATAGGAGTTTGAGTTAATTATTTACTTTCCCGTTTATGACACTTTTAGGACTCTTATTCAAACTTCCAAGCCAACAGTTTTATTAAAACTAGATTCTAAGGTACATGAATCAATCTTTTCTTAATATCAGTAAGACTATAAATTGTATAATTATATTTGCAGTCCTTTTTTTTTTTTTTTTTTTTTTGAGACAGAGTCTTGCTCTGTCACCCAGGCTGGAGTGTAGTGGCATGATCGTAACTCACTGCACCCTCGACCTCCTGGATTCAGGCAGTCCTCCCACCTCAGCCTCCCATGTAGCTGGGACTGTAGGCATATGCCACCATGCCTGACTAATCTTTTGGTTTTTTATAGAGACATGGTCTCCCTGTGTTGCCCAGGCTGGCCTTGAACTACTGGGCTCAAGTGATCCACCCACTTCAACCTCCCAAAGTGCTAGGATTGTAGGTATGAGCTACTGCAACCAGCCTATATTTGCATCTTTTAAAAGATTTATTTTTTACTTTTAACCTTTGTTTAGAATTTTGTATAATTTGTATGTTGCATATTTAAGCTTCTTTGTTCTGTCTCTTTAATTTCCTTTGGAGCCAATCATTATCTCTTAGGGATAATTCGAAAGGGTTAAATGCTGTGAGATGCTATGACGTACTTATGGTGAGGATCACTTTACATATATATATATAATTTTTTTTTTTTTTTTTTTGAGACGGAGTCTCACTCTGTCGCCCAGGCTGGAGTGCAGTGGTGTGATCTCTGCTCACTGCAAGCTCTGTGTCCCGGGTTCACGCCATTCTCTTGCCTCAGCCTCCTGAGTAGCTGGGACTACAGGTGCCCGCCACCACGCCCGGCTAATTTTTTGTATTTTTAGTAGAGACGGGGTTTCACTGTGTTATCCAGGATGGTCTCGATCTCCTGACCTCATGATCTGCCCACCTCGGCCTCCCAAATTGCTGGGATTACAGGCGTGAGCCACCGCACCCAGCCTATATATTTATATATGTATTTTTGAGAGAGGTTCTTACTCTGTGGCCTATGCTGGAGTACAGTGGTGTGATCTCAGCTCACTGCAACCTCCACCTCCTAGGCTCAAGCGCTACTCCTGCCTCAGCCCCCCAAGTAGCTGGGGCTCCAGGCACTTGCCACCACGCCTGGCTAATTTTTGTATTTTTAGTAGAGACAGGGTTTCACCATGTTGCCCAGGCAGGTCTGGAACTCCTGAGCTCAAGTGATCCGCCTGCCTTGGCCTCCCAAAATGCTGGGATTACAGGCGTGAGCCACCGCACCTGGCCGATATATTTTACATAGTAAGGTCTCCTTCAGCTAGTCAGCATGTGTTCCAACTCTCTGCTAGGCATAGGAACACTGCTCAAGGTGCCATTATATTGGCTAGCGGAGTGCCAAGATTTACGTGTATAACGTAAGACACTTATGGAATAATACAAGTCATTGTATATACAGGAGCTGTAGAGTTCAGAGAACAGAAGGGTGTATGGGTCAATAGTTTACTTTTTATTATCTCCTACCAGCTGATAAAAGACAATAATTAAATACACACATACATACATAAAACAGATAATTTACTTTCAAGGCTACTATTCTGCCTCTGATTTTATCTCTTGATAATCTTGCTTCCCAAAACATAATTTTATCAGATTCCTTTAAACTTAGTCTTTAACTTGATTCTTTTATGCATGCTTATTACCATTTTAGTTATGAAGATGCTACTTTTAGGCATGTGTCACAACTCTCATAATAATTGCAAAATATTCTACAGTTTAATGGTTTTTTTGAGGACCCTCAGATTTTTTAAGTTTATAATAAAGTGTCTTAAGTTTCTTAACAGTATCAACTGTTTTCAGTTGTTTGAATGGTCGCTGAATGAATTGGCATGCTTAGTGACTTTTTTTTTTTAATCAGAATCTCTTATCTCTGTTTCCATACTGTCTCCCAGTCTTCTCACTGAAGGTTTACTATGTAATTTAGCATAACTGTTCTGAGTATACCAGAATTCAGAGTTGCAAGGTATGTTCTAAAAGACTACCTTTTCTCCCTCCAACCCACTGTTGGGTGCTTCCCTCCAAGTCTTCACCACCAGCCAAATAGTGGGATCAAATTTCTTAAAGTAGGCTTAACTGTAAGGGTTCTGCAGACATGGAATTAAGTCGAGATGTTGTTCATGGCTTAAAAATTTGTTTTAAGTTTGAGGTCAGTTGTATACAATGAAATACATAATCTTAAATAAGTGTTAAATGAGTTTTGACAAATGTGTGCACCTGTGTAACCCACATCTTTATCAAGATATAGAACATTTCCGTCACTCCAGAAGCTTCTCTCATACTCCTTCCTACTCAATACCTGTCTCCCAGATTTAACCGTTGTTCTGATTCTGTCACCAGAGCTTAGTTGTGGCTGTTACGGAGTTTTATATAAATGGAATAATTTTGTGACTGGCTTCTTTTACTGAGCATAATGCTTTTCAGATTTGTTCATGTTTCACCTATTAGCACTTCTTTTTTATTGATGAGTAGTATTTAGTATTCTGTTGAATGAGTATACTACAGTTCGTTTATTCATTTACATGTTGATGGACATTGAGGGTTGATGGACATCGAGGTGTTTTTTTTTTTTTTCGAGACAGAGTCTAGCTCTGTTGCCCACGCTGGAGTGCAGTGGCACAATCTCAGCTCACTGCAGCCAGCTCACTGTGCCTGGCCAGGTGGACATTGAGGTTCTTTCCATTTTGTCCATTATGAATAAAACTGCTTATGAACAGGCCAAGCATGGTAGCTTACATCTGTAAATCCCAGCACTTTGGGAGGCTGAGGAGGAGCATAGCTTGGGCCCAGGAGTTTGAGACCAGCCTGTGCAATACAGTGACACTTCATCTCTACAAAAAAATTAAGAAACTAGTGGGGCATGGGGTCATGTGCCTGTGGTCCTAGCTACTCAGGAGGCTGAGGTGGGAGGATTTCTTGAGCCTGGGAGGTCAAGGTTGCAGTGAGCCATAATTGCACCACTGCAGTTGCTATGCCTGGGTGACAAAGTGAGACCCTGTCCTCTCCCCGCCAAAAAACACACCAGGCTCGGCACGGTGTCTCACACCTGTAATCCCAGCACTTTGGGAGGCTGAGGAGGGTGGATCACTTGAGGCCAGGAGTTTGAGACCAGCCTAACCAACATGATGATACCCCAGCTCTACTAAAAATAGAAAAATTAGCCAGGCATAGTGGTGCATGCCTGTACTCCCAGCTACTCGGGAGGCTCAGGCAGGAGAATTGCTTGAACCTAGGAGGCGGAGGTTGCAATGGGCTGAGATCGTGCCACCGCACTCCAGCCTGGGCGACAGATCAAGACTCCATCTCAAAAACGAACAAACAAAAAAACCCACACACCACCACCACCAACAAAAAACTGCTCATGAACATTTATGTGTAAGCCCTTTTGTGGATGCATGTTTTCATTTTTCTTGGGTTAATATATAGAATTGAAATTGCTAGGCCATATAGGAAATATATGTTTAAAACTATTTTCCCCTGGACCATAGTGATAGAGGGGAATGGAGGTGAGAGGTAAGTGAAGGCTATACCATAAATGACCTTATAGTTCATATTAAGGAGGGTTTTATCCCAAGTATTAAAAAAGCCATGGAAGTGATGTAGGAGAATAAAACCATCAATTTACATTTTTACACCTGACTGCTTTTTGAAGACTGAGTTAAAGGTGAAGCTGAAGGAGGAAGATTCAGTGAAGACGATATATCAGTGAGGACTCTGTTGCAAAGAACATAAAACTTGACCAAACTAGCTTAAACAAAAAGAGAATTTTTGTATCACATAAATGAGAAGGTCCAGGAAGCATCATTCATTCTCAAATATTTAAATACTAAATATGTCTGATTCCAAAATTTGTATTTCATCAGCTCTTACCTCTCTTCTGAACTCTAGGTATGTTCACTAAAGAGATCCTTATGCTTAGAAAAGTGCCTCATGTATATACTGGATACTCAATAAATAATTTGATGAATAAACGAATGTTCTTGGGCATCCCTCAAGAGTTATACTGGGAATCATACTTGAAACCTCCTGCTCTTCCATTTATCATCATCAATAATTATCAATCCTCCTGACAGATTATTTGTCAAACTTGTTCAGTTTTCTCAATCTTCACTGCCGTTACACCCCTGATTTCTTTCCTACCCTTCTTGAGAACCTTCTGTGGTCTTCACATGCTGCTTCTTTCTCCATTACAGTCTCTAAAGGTTGGAGTTACTCAGGCCTTGGTCCCATATCCTCTTCTCTTTCTTTGTACCCTTCCTTGGATGGAAGGTAAATATTAAAAAAGGAAGATAATAAGTATAATATTAAGAGTAAGGCATAAGGGTTTGAATTGATTCTGACATATAGTGAACTACATGCTAATTTGCTGTAAAGGGAAAGTGGAAAATATACCAATAGGTAAAGTCCAGGGAAGGAATAGATGTATAATTTTTTTTTTTTTTTTGAGACAGAGTCTTGCTCGTCACCCAGGCTAGAGTGGAGTGCAGTGGCATGATCTTGGTTCAATGCAACCTCTGCTTCCTGAGTTCAAGCGATTCTCATGTCTCAGGCTCCTGAGTAGCTGGGACTACAGGTGCCCACCACCACACCCGGCTAACTTTTGTATTTTTAGTAGAGACAGAGTTTCGCCATGTTGGCCAGGCTGGTCTCGAACTCCTGACCTCAGGTCATCCACCTGCCTTGGCCTCCCAAAGTGTTCAGACTACAGGTGTGAGCCACCATGCCCAGCTGAGATGTGTGAAATTTTTGGTAGAGTTCTTCATGGCATATCTGAGAGTGGGGAAATGTATTGTTCCTTTGCTTCCAGAATCTACAAATTAACTATTCAAAATATGACCTTAGGCACACATCAAGTGATCTGTAATAATATTTTATTTATTTATTTATTTTTATTTTATTTTATTTTTTTGAGACGGAGTCTAGCTCTGTCGCCCAGGCTGGAGTGCAGTGGCGCCATCTCTGCTCACTGCAAGCTCTGCCTCCTGGGTTCACGCCATTCTCCTGCCTCAGCCTCCCAAGTAGCTGGGACTACAGGCGCCTGCCACCAAGCCTGGCTAATTTTTTTGTATTTTTAGTAGAGATGGGGTTTCACCGTGTTAGCCAGGATGGTCTCGATCTCCTGACCTCGTGAGCCGCCTGTCTCGGGCTCCCAAAGTGCTGGGATTACAGATGTGAGCCACGACGCCTGGCTGATCTGTAATAATATTTTATTTTTGTAAACCAATAAATGACTTTAAAATTTGTAAAAGAAATGAAGAAGTGTGCTTAAATTAAGTCACAAAACAGGGAAGTTGGTGCTTTAATGAAGCACCAACTTCCTTGTTTTCTCTCTGTTCTTCCCTTTATTTTTACCATTCGCACACTGTGTTTCCTTAGATAGTCATATTTTCCAGAAGTTTTATATCTTTTTTTAATTAAAAAAAAATTTTTGGAGACAGGTCTTTCTCTGTCATCCAGGCTGGAGTGCAGTAGCATGATCATAGCTCATTGCATCCTCAAACCCCTGGGCTCGAGAGCCTTTTGCTCCAATCTCTTAACTAGCTGGAACTACACATGTGCGTCACCATGCTCAGCTAATTTGTTTTTTTATTTTTGTGGAGATGGGGTCTTGCTATATTGCCCAGGCTGGTTTCGAATTCCTGACCTCAAGAGATTTTTTCATCTCAGCCTCCCAAAGTGCCGGGATTACAGGCATAATCCACTGTGCCAGGCCCCGGAAATTTTATGTCTTTACATCATAGAGTGTTGACTAAAGAAGGCTGACTCACAGCGATGGTGGGGAAAGTAGTGGCAGCATGGAATAGACAGATTTGCACGGTAGTTTGCATAGCTATGTTTAGACCATAGTTGATAAATTTTGAAGTCTTGGAAGAACCTGAAATTTGCCTGTGTAAATAGAGTGAAGGTGACAGAGTGCATAGTAAATTTATTAATCATTAATATTTCTTCCTTGAGCAACATCATCATCATCATCATCATCATCATCATCATAAATGCCTAGTATTATATCTGATACACAGTATGTGCCTAATAGGATCTTTCGTTTTAAAAAGAGTTAAACTTGAGTTTCCTGGAAAATACACAGATGGTGAAAGATAAAAGTAAACATTACTAAAAACTGAAATGCTCTGTCCTAGAAATGGAAATGTACACTAATGCATCGCTTAACAATATGGCTAGTTTTGAAAAATGCATTGTTAGATTATTTTGTTGTTGTGTGAATGTCATGGAGTGTACTTACACAAACCTAGATGGTACAGCCTACTGTACACCTAGGCTATTCGGTATAGTCTATGCTCCTAGGCTACAAACCTGTACAGTATGCTGCTGTAGTGAATACTGAAAGCATTTGTAACACAATGGTATTTGTGTATTATACATATCTAAACATGAAAAAGGTATAGTAAAAATATGATATAAAAGATTAAGAAATGGTAAACCTGTTTAGGGCATTCACCATGAATGGAACTTATAGGACTGGAAGTTGCTCTGGATGAGTTGGTGAGTAAGTGTTGAGGGAATATGAAGGCCTAGTACATTAATGTACACTACTGTAGACATTGTAAACACTGTATAGTTAGGCTACACTAAATTTATATTAAAAATTTTCTTCAATAATTAACCTTAGCTTGCTGCTTTAACATTTTTATATTATAAACTTTTTTTTTTTTTTTTTTTTTTGAGACAGTCTTGCTGCGTTGCCCAGGCGATGGAGTGCAGTGGTGTGATCTTGGCTCACTGCAACCTCTGCCTTTTGGGTTCAAGCGATTCTCATACCTCAGCTTCCTGAGTAGCTGGGATTACAGGTGCATGCCACCACGCCTGGCTAATTTTTGTATTTTTAGTAGAGACATGTTGGCCAGGATGTTCTCAAACTCCTGATCTCACATGATCTGCCTGCCTCAGACTCCCAAAGTGCTGGGATTACAGGCATGAGCCACCATACATGGTCTATATTATAAACTTTTTAATTTTTAAAAACGTTTTAACTTTTATAATAACACAGCTTAAAACACACATTGTACATATTTACAAAAATTTTTCTTTATAGTGTTACTCTGTAAGCTATGTCTATTTTAATTTCTTATTTTTATTTATTAATTTATTATTTGAGATGGAGTCTCACTTTGTTGCCCAGGCTGGAGTGCAGTGGTACAGTCTCAACTCACTGCAACCTCTGCCTCCCAGGTTCAAGCGATTCTCCTGCCTCAGCCTCCAGAGTAGCTAGGATTACAGGCACTTGGCCACCACGCCTGGCTAATTTTTGTAGTTTTAGTAGAGCTGGGGTTTCACCGTGTTGGTCAGGCTGGTCTAGAACTCCTGACCTCAAGTGATCCACCTGCCTCAGCCTCCCAAAGTGCTGGGATTATGGGCATGAGCCACCACACCTGGCCTTATTTTAATTAAAAACAAAAAAACAACAAAAAAAAACTTTTTTGTTAAACACACACACATGTACACACATGCTTACATTAGCCCACACCTACACAGGGTCAGGATCATCACCATTGTCTTCCACCTCCGTATCTTGTCCCACTGGACATGGAGCTGTCATCTGTGATAACAGTGCCTTCTTCTGGAATATTTTCTTAAGGGCCCGCCTGAGGCTGTTTTACAGTTAACTTTTTTTCATAAGTAGAAAGGAGTAAACTCTAAAATAATGATAAAAAGTGTAGTATAGTAAATACATAAACTAGTAACATAGTTGTTTATTATCAAGTATTACATACTTCAGGCATCCATTGGAGATCTTGGAATGTATTCCCCTTGGATAAGAGGGGACTTGTATTGAATAATTATAAATTATTGATCTCTGCCATAAATACAAAAATGTGGGCGTGTGTTGTGGGAGTGGCAGTCAGCGTGTATATACACATGTCTGGTGTGGGTGAAGATCCCAAGGGGAGATCCAATCCAACAGGAACAGAAAAAAATACTCCATTAAAATGGGTATGTGCTTGGATTTTTATACGTTTATATAAATATAAACATGTAAATGAATAAAACAGTGAACCCTGTCCTTTTATTTAAAATTAATTTATTAAAACCAGAGAGCAGCAGCTTAGGAAATACACCAGATTTATTAAAAATCTACTTTAATAGCCCAGCTGTCTTCCAAATTATCTGTGATAATTTAGTGTATCAATAGCAATCTGATGTATAAAATAATAGTATGTATACAAAAAAGTACTCTAATTCAGATTCTCTTCCAATTCAAATTAGTAGCTTTAATCTGTGTTTCTTGTACCTTAGGAAAAAATTCTTTGTGCAATATCTTTAGATTTTTCTGGTCATTACTAAACACTAAAAGCCATTTATTAACAGTAAATATCAAAACATTGGGCTTTATTAAATAACAGTTTTCTTGAGAATGGCGACAGACTTAAATTTTGAATTATAAAATTATTTTTTAATTTTTAAATTTTATTTTTAAATTTAATAGTATTATAGAATGTTGATTAGCATTGTATTTTATTCCTATTGTAGGTTATCACAGTTTTTTAAAAACTTTTAGGTTTGGGGTACATGATAAGGTTTGTTACATAGGTAAACACATGTCACCCAGATATTAAACCCAGTACCCAATAGTTATCTTTTCTGCTCCTCTCCCTTCTTCCACCCTCCCTACTTTCCCCTCAAGTAGAGCCATGTCTGTTGTTTCCTTTTTTGTGTTCATAAGTTTTTATCATTTAGCTCACATTTATAAGTGAGAACATGCAGTATTTGGCTGTCTGTTCCTGCATTAGTTTGCTAAGAATAATAGCCTCCAGCTCCATCCATGTTCCTGCAAAAGACATGATCTTGTTCTTTTTTTATGGCTGCATAGTATCCCATGGTGTATATGTGCCACATTTTCTTTAATCTGTCATTGATGGGCATTTAGGTTGATTCCATGTGTTTACTATTGTGAATAGCGCTGCAGTGAACATTCATGTGCATGTGACTTTATGGTAGAATTATTTATATTCCTCTAGGTATATACTCAGTAATGGGATTGCTGGTTTGAATGGTGGTTCTGCTTTTAGCTCTGAGGAATTGCCATACTGCTTTCCACAATGGTTGAACTAATTTACATTACCACCAGCAATATAAGTGTTCCCTTTTCTTCGTAACCTTGCCAGCATCTGTTTTTTTTTTTTTTTTTTTTTTACTTTTTAATGGTAGCCATCCTGATAGGTGTGAGATACCTCATGGTGATACCTCATGGTGGTTTTGATTTGCATTTCTCTAATGATCAATGATATTGAGGGTTTTTTTTCATATGCTTGTTGGTAGCATATATGTCTTCTTTGTGAAGTGTCTGTTCGTGTCCTTTGCCCTCTTTGTAATGAGATTGTTTGTTTTTCTCTTGTAAATTTGTTTGTTCCTTATAGATGCTGGATATTAGACTTTTGTCAGATGCATAGTTTCCAAATATTTTCTCCCATTCTGTAGGTTGTTTATTCTGTTGATAGTTTCTTTTGCTGTGCAGAAGCTCTTAAGTTTAATTAGATCCCACTTGTCAATTTTTGCTTTTGTTGCAATTGCTTTTGGTGTCTTTGTCATTAAATCTTTGCCGGTTCCTGCATCCAGGATGGTATTTGTTTAGATTGTCTTCCAGGGTTGGTTGGTTGGTTGGTTGGTTTTTTTTTTTTTTTTGGAATGAAGTCTCACTGTTGTCCCTTAGGCTGGAGTGCGATGGCACGATCTCAGCTCACTGCAACCTCCACAGCCTGGGTTCAAGCAATTCTCCTGCCTCAGCCCCCCAAATAGCTGGGATTACAGACGCCTGCCACAACGCCCAGCTAGTTTTTGTATTTTTAATAGAGACAGGGTTTCACCATGTTGCCAGGCTGGTCTCGAACTCCTGACCTCAGGTGATCTACTCGCCTCGGCCTCCCAAAGTGCTGGGATTACAGGCATGAGCCACTGTGCCTGGCCTTCCAGGGTTTTTATAGTTTTGGGTTTTACATTTAAGTCTTTAATCCATCTTCAGTTAGTTTTTGTGTATGGTATAAGGAAGTGGTCCAGCATTGTTTTACTCGACTTCAAACTATACTACAAGGCTACAGTAACCAAAACAGCATGACACTGGTACAAAAACAGATGCATAGACCAATGGAACAGAATAGAGGGCCCAGAAATAAGGCTGCACATCTACGGCCGTCTGTTCTTTGACAAAGCTGACAAAAACGAGCAATGGGGAAAAGATTGCCTAACCAATAAATGGTGCTGGGATAACTGGCTAGCCATATGCAGAAGATTGAAGGTTATCACATTATTTAATCCCTTTAAAATCCGTTGCTTAGAGGTTTACTGTAATCATTTTACATTTTTAGAGTTTTAGAATGGGGAGGGATCTTAGAGGTTTATCTAATACAACTTCTTCATTTTACTGACCGAAGCTCAGGTCTATAGAAACCTATGACTTGACCAACTTCTCAAAACTAGTTATTTTAAGAATCCAAGACTGTAACCTAGATCTGCTATACACACCATATTTTCGAATGCTTTCTAATTTGAATCTAATTGAAATACAGAATGTGCTAATATTTGCATGTTAAAAGGTCTTCATTGGTAAGAAAATCTTCAGAAGCTGTAATGGACAAAAGTATAAGGAAGTATTAGGAAGGAATCGAGTTTCCTGTGAGAGTAAGGGTCTTTGTGACATGCGGTTGATAACTCTCCTCCAGTCTTTTATTATTTCATTCCTTTCATCTCTTTTTTTCTCCTGGATCCCTCCTACCCCTTTTTCTCTTAGAATGCAGATGGGATGACTGTAAAATGGACCTTTTAGAGTAGACCAGAATAAGGAGATTGGATCGAGGGAGATGGGGGCAGAACTGGTAGGTTAATTATATTTTGTAACTTCCCAAGCTGGTTCTAATGTTCCAGCACAGTTACTGGAAACCAAAAGAACTAAAAACATAGATTTTTTTTTTTTAGAAGCACTCCACACTCTGCTGAAGTTGGTAATATTATAAAAGTTGTAGAATTCTCTGTTAGTCTTCCATCCTATGCCTGTGAAGTCCACCTTCTTTGTTTTCTCTTTTAAAAATTTTCCTTTTTTTACCTTTTTTCCTTCTGTTCAAACGTTGTTTGCTTCAAGTGATTTTTTTTTTTACAAGGGAATAGAAAATGTGAATATACTCTTAAGACAGATATTCTTCTTTTTAATAAATCTCTGGACTGTTGCAGTTCTTATCCTTTTTTAAAGAGAAGAGTTTGCTGAAGTGGTTAAAGATATTTTACTGAAATTTCATCTTGGTAAAAAAAGACAGTTAATTTTTAATATTATTTTATTATATTTGCTCTGCTTATTTCCTTATTTTATTTTATTTTTTTGGGACGGGATCTCGCTCTGTCACCCAGGCTGGAGTGCAGTGGTGCGATCTCGGCTTACTGCAGTCTCCACCTCCCAGGTTTAAGCAATTCTCCCACCTTAGCCTCCTGAATAGCCAGAATTATAGGGGTGTGCCACCATGCCTGGCTAATTTTTGCATTTTTAGTAGAGACGGGGTTTTGCCATGTTGGCCAGGCTGGTCTTGAACTCCTGACCTCAGGTAATCCACCTGCCTCGGCCTCCCAAAGTGTTGGGATTACAGGCGTGAGCCACTGCGCCCGGCCTTTGCTTGTTATTTCCAAAGATTTAATAGGTAAAGCAGGGACACACTGTGAACTGAGATAAGGACAATTAGATGATGATATTTATTCCTGTAGCTGTGAGTCATTATGTAGCCACAGTTGGGTGTACAGGGCTTGTTAGGAGCAGCCTTTCAGGGAGTATCTTCTGAATATTTGATAAAAGTAGTTGATGAGTTATGAACATTAGCAAAACCATTTATTCTAATAAGCATCTTTAAAATTGCTTGTTTCTTTTTTGGACACTAGACTTCATAAAAATTTAAATTATAAATTTTGATTAGTCTGTGTGGGGGTGAGAATTAAAAGAAGATATATGAAATTTATTTCTTAAATGTAGTTAAGAATTATTACACTAGACTTTTCAAAAAAAAATGTGACTGGCACACACCACCTAAAATTGTGGGGTAATTTTCTGCTTTCACAGATCTTTGTAGAATGTGATCTAATCTAGGGGTTGGCAAACTATGCCCTGCAGTCCCCATCCTATTCATGGACTGTTTTTTGTAAAGTCCATGAGCTAAAAATGGTTTTTACATTTTTACAGGTTTGTAAAAACAAAACAAAGAATATAGAACAGAGATTGTATGTGCCTATGTAGCCTGAAATACCTGCAATCTGGCCCTTGCAGAAAAAAATTTGTTGAATCCTGAAGAAAGCTCTACATGGTCACATAGAACCATTTCAGGCAATTCAGAATTACAGGCATAAGTTGCCTTATTGTGTACTGCTTTAATAAGTGCTTCATAGATACTGCTTTTTTTTCGAATTGAAGGTTTGTGGCAACCCTGAGTCAAGCAAGTCTGTCAGTGGCATTTTTCAACAGCATATACTTGCTTCATGTTTCGGTATCACATTTGGGTAATTCTCACAATATTTCACACTTTTTAATGATTATTATGTCTGTTACGGTGATCTCTGGTCAGTGATCTTTGATGTTACTATTATGGCTGTTTTGAGATGCTGGGAACTCCACCTATGTAAAATGATGAACTTAATTAATACATGTTGTATGTGTTCTGACTGCTCTGCTGACTGGCTATTGCTCTGTCTCTCTCCCTCTGGGCCCTCCTTACTCCCTGAAACACAACAATATTGAAATTAAGTCATTTTCTAAGTGTTCAGATGAAAGAAAGAATCACACGTCTCTCACTTAAAACCAAAAGCTAGAAATGATTAAGTTCAGTGAAGAAGGCATGTCAAAAGCCTCATGAGATAGGCCAAAAAGTAGGGCTTTTGCACCAAACAATTAGCCAAGTTCTGAATGCAAAGGAAAACTTGAGGGAAATTGAAAGTGCTACTCCAGTGAACACATGAATGATAAGAAAGCAAGACAGACTTATTGTGGACATGGAGAAAGTTTGAGTCGTCTACCTAGAAGATGAAACCAGCCACATAATTTCCTTAAACCACAACCTAATCCAGAGCAAAGCTCTAACTCACATCCAGAGCAAGGCTCTAACTCTCTTCCATTGTATGAAAGCTGAGAGAAGTGAGAAAGCTACAGAAGAAAAGTTTGAAACTAGCTGAGATTGGCTCACGATGTTTAAGGAAGGAAGCCATTTCCATAACATAAAAGTGCTAGGTGAAACACCAAGTGCTGATGTAGAAACTGTAGTCAATTGTCCAGAAGATCTAGCTAAGATCATGGATGAAGATGGCTACACTAAACAGATTTTCAGTGTAGATGAAACAGCCTTCTAGGACTTGGATTACTAGAAAGGAGAAGTCAGTGCCTGGCTTCAAGGCTTCAAAGCTTCAAAGGGTAGGCTGACTCTTATTAGGGGTTAATGCAGCTGGAGACTTCAAGTTGCAGTCAGTACTCATGGACTATTCTGAAAGCCACAGGGCCCTTAGGAATTATGCTAAATCTACCCTGCCTATGCTCTGTAAATGGAACGACCATTTTATGTAAGGGACTTGAGCTTCCTCTGATTTTTGTATCCATAGAAGGTGAGGAGGTCCTGGAACAAGTCCTCCAAGGATACTGACGGATGATTCTATTTCATGTTATATACCACAGCTTGTAAAAGTACATCCTTAGAATAGAGAAACCATTTGCCTAGTAGTCAAAAGATTTCTTCAGGGAGAAGTATAAGAGAAAAAGATTTGAAAGAGGTCTAGGATTTAGACTTATGATCAATTATGAAGTTTCCTTGTTGGTTTAGATCAGAGCAGAGGTTGGTAAACTGTGTCCCACTGCAGAAATCCTTCCTGCTGCTTGTTTTTGTGAGGCATGAGAGGATGGTAGAAAGCCTGGCTGAGAGCATATCTGTTTACAGCATGGTTTAGGGAATGTTAAGCCCGCTGTTGAGACCTAGTGCTCAGAAAAAAAGATTCCTTTCAAACTATCACTGTGCATTGCCCTGGTGACCTGAGAGCTTTGATGGAGATGTACAAGGAGATTAATGTTTTCATGCCTGCTAACACAACATCTATTCTGCAGTACATAGATCCAGGAGTAATTTTGAGTTTCACGTAATCTTATTTAAGAAATACAATGTTCATAAGGCTATAGTTGCTGTAGATAGTGATTCCTCCAATGGATCTGGGCAAAATAGATTGAAAACCTTCTGGAAAGGATTCATCATTCTAGAAACCATTAATAACATCCCTGATTGATGGGAGGAGGTCAAAATACCAACATTAGCAGGGGTTTGGAAGAAGTTGATTTCATCTCTCATGGATGACTTTGAGAGGTTTAAGACTTCATCGTGGGAAGTAACTGCAGATATGGTAGAAATAGCAAGATAACTAGAATTAGAAGTAGAGCCTGAAGATGTGACTGAATTGCTGCAATCTCATGATAAAATTTGAACAGATAAGGAGTTGCCTCATAAGAATGAGCAAAGAAAGTGGTTTTTAGAGATGGAACCTTCTCCTGAAGATGCCGTGAATATTGAAATGACAACAAAGGATTTAGAATATTTAATAAACTTATTTGACAAAGCAATGACAGGGTTCAAGAGGATTGCCTTCAATTTTGAAAGAGGTTCTACGTGGGTAAAATGCTATCAAACAGTATCACATGCTACAGAGAACTCTTTCGTGAAAGAGTCAATGGATGTGGCAAACTTTATTGTTGTCTTATTTTAAGAAATTGCTACAGCTACTCCATCTTTTGGCAACCACCACCCTCATCAGTCAGCAGTCATCAACATCAAGGCAAGACCCTCCACCAGCAAAAAGACTGTGACTGTCTGAAGGCTTAGATGATCTTACCATTTTTTAGCAGTAAAGTATTTTTAAATTAAGGTGTATACATTGTTTTCTAGACATAATGCTATTGCATATGTGATATACTACAGTATAGTATAAACATACCTTTAATATGCACCACGAAACCAAAAAATTTGCGTGACTTGCTTTATGGTGGTAATTGCAGGTGCCTGGAACTGAATCTACAATATCTTCGAGGTATGCCTGTATAGGTGAAATAACATAAATGAAGAAAATCAACACACATGGAGTGTTTGTTACAATGTTGTTTACAGTAGTAAAAACTTTGAAACAAATGTTCAGTAACAGGAGACTGGTTAAATAAATTATAGGACATCTGTGTACTAGAATATAATATTCATTGAGAGTCGTAACCTATGATTTACACAAAGGAAAAATGTTGATTGCATTAAGAGTGGGGGAGACCAAATTCCAGAACTATATGCAGTAAGATCCTTTACAAAACACACACATTACACGCACATACATATGCTCTTGATATCTGTATAGGTACAGAAAATTTTATATACTATAGAGTCCTTGGTGACTTAGATATTTTTTCTAATTGTTGCTTTTATTTCATTGCTAATTATATTACAATGAAGTTAAATAATTTATCTTTGGGTATGGAAAAATTAAATCTGAATAGAGTTTTAAGTCACAAAGATAACAGATATTTTATGTAAAATAGTATTAGAAGCATGGAAACGCCATCGAAACTTACAAATTTTTGGAAAAATTAAAATAGAACCTATCTCAAAATTCTATTAATTTATTATTCTTAAAGTTTAAATGTGCTGAGCGTGTAATGATATTTCAGTTAGTTGTCCAAAGAAGGTATATCCCTTACAATGCGAGATACTATGTATCATAGAGGACACTTCTTTCCACAAAAGCATGCATTGGTGTTACTTTCAGATATAGATTTTGACTTAGCCAAGTCATAAAATTAAACCTCGAATAACATTTCTTCCTTCCATTTCTCTTTCCCTTTGTCTCCTTCCCTTCCCTTCCTTTCCTTAAAGCACTGTGTATTATTGAAGTAGTTAGATAATACTGACTTTTTACAAATGTATGCTCCCTGTTGTTGCCAACATCCAGTCTTCTTTCTTTTCTCTCTAGTGTTTTGTGGTTTAATGTAAATGTGTTTCACATCTCATTAAATTTATTCCTTGATATTTGGTGTTTTATTTGATGCTGTTTAAGTGTTATTACACTTTTACTTTGTTTCCATTGCATGTTACTAGTATTTCGAAATACAGTGGATTTTTGTATATTGGCGTTATAGCCAGTGATTTTGCTAAATTAGTAGTTATAGTAGTTTTCTGTTATTTTGGGGTTTCTATGTACAAAATCATGTCATCTGCAAATAAAGACTAGTTTTACTTCTTTTCCCATCTTACACAGTAGTCCTCCCTTATCCATGGGTGATGCGTTCCAAGACCCCCAGTGATTGCCTGAAACCGCAGATAGTACTGAACCCCGTATATACAGTTGGCCTTCTGTATCTGTGGATTCAACCAGCCATGGATGGAAAATTTTCGGGGTTGGGGTGGAGACAAAAAAAAATATAAATAAAAAAAACTACGTCACAGTAACTGTTTATATAGCATTTACTGAGTTATAAGTAATCTAGAGGTGATTTAAAATAAATGAGAGGATTGCATATGTTATATGCAAATAATAAACCATTTTATATAAGGGACTTGAGCTTCTTCTGATTTTTGTATCCATAGAAGGTGGGGAGGTCCTGGAACAAGTCCTCCAATGATACTGATGGATGATTATATTTCATAATATATACCACAGCTTGTAAAAGTACATCCTTAGAATAGAGAGAAACCATTTGCCTAATATGTAGTCAAAATATTTCTTCAGGAAGAAGTATAAGAGAAAAAGATTTGAAAGAGGTCTAGGATTTAGACTTATGATCAATTGTGAGGTTTCCTTGTTGGTTTAGATCAGAGCAGAGGTTGGTAAACTGCATCCCACTGCAGAAATCCTTCCTGCTGCTTATTTTTGTGAAGCATGAGAGAATGGTAGAAAAAATAATTTTAAAAAATCAGTATTTTGTAATATGAGAAAATTAAGTGAAATTCAGTGTTCAATGTCCGTAGATAGTTTTATTGGAATACAGCCACACTTACTCATTTGTGTATAGCCTTTGCAAAGACTCCTTTTGCATTTAAGCAGTAGAGTAATTGTAATGTTTGAATGGCCAGTAAAGCAAAAGATATTTACTGTTTAGCCCTTCAACAAAAATGTTTCCTAATCTCTAGATTTCTCTTCTGTTTTCATCAATGTTACATTTTTAAATGGAGGTTTTCTAAGATGGCAGTGGTGTGAGTTTGCATCCCACAATTAAGTAAACAAAATATCCTGTTCTCAGATATTACATGCTTATATGTTTTAGTCTTTTTTTGTCGTTGTTTTTTTGAGACAGTCTTGCTCTGTTGCCCAGGCTGGAGTGCAGTGGCACAATCTTGGCTCACTGCAGCTTCCACCTCACAGGTTCACCTCGTGCCTCAGCCTCTCAAATAGTTGGGACTACAGGCATGCACCACCACGCCCAGCTGATTTTTTATTCTTAGTAGAGATAGGGTTTCACCATGTTGGCCAGGCTGGTCTTGAGCTCCTGGCCTCAAGTAATCCGCCCGCCTCAGCCTCCAAAAGTGCTGGGATTACAGGCATGAGCCACAGTGCCTGGCCTTAGTCTTTTTTTTTTTAAACCTATGGGCTTAAATTTCCTGAAGACACCTAAAGTATATATTTATTTAAATAGACCACTTTTGTTGCAAAATAAATAAATTCCTTTGTCCATAGTTGGATGGTAGACTTTTATTTTGAAATTGTTTTTTAAATGTGTATAGAATATATTTATGTGCAATTTCAAGATTAGTAAAACTAGCACCCATATATGTATTGACCGTTATTTTCTTTATTCAAAGCACAGCTTTTGAGTTGGTTGAATTGGTTGGCATTGCTATATGAATTTAAAGCTTTTTTTTTCCCTACATAGTTTTTTTTTTTAGGAGAACAGGATTTTGCTCTCTTCCCGAGGCTGGAGTGCAGTGGTATGATCCTAGGTCACTGCAGCCTTGAAATCCTTGGCTCAAGTGATCTTCCCACCTCAGCCTCCCAAGTAGCTGGGACTACAGACACACACCACTGCACCTGGCTATTTTTTCTTTCTCTTCCTGTCCTGTCTTGTCCTTTTTTCACATGGGGCCTCACTTTGTAGTCCGGGCTGGTCTCCTGGCTTCAAGTGATCCTCTTGCCTCAGCCTCCCAAAGTGCTAGGATTACTAGTGTGAGCCATTGTGGCTGACCAATTTGTTTTCCACAATTGTAATTGACCTAGTGTTGTGTTTATTTGGTCCTTTATGTTTATAGAATGTTTTGTTTTGTTTTGTTTTATTTTGAGACGCTGTCACTCTGTCACACAGGCTGGAGTGAAGTGGCATGATCTCGGCTCACTACGACCTCCTCTTCCCAGGCTCAAGTGATTCTTGTGCTTCAGTTCCCTGGGACTACAGGCACATGCCACCATACCCAGCTCATTATTGTACTTTTTGTAGAGATGGAGTTTCACCACATTGCCCAGGCTGGTCTCAAGCTCCTTTTTGTTTTTACTTATTTACTTTTTTTATTTTTATTTTTTGAGACAGGCTTTTACGCCTGTCACCCAGGCTGAAGTGTGTGATCTTGGCTCACTGCAATCTCCACTTCCCAGGCTCAGGTCATTCTCCTGCCTCACCCTCCTGAGTAGCTGGGACCACAGATGTGCACCACCACGCCTGGCTAATTTTTTTTTAATTTTTAATTTATTTTTTATTTTTATAGAGATAGGGTTTCACCATATTGCCCAGGCTGGTCTTTAACTCCTGAACTCAAGCGATCCACCTGCCTTGGCCTCCCAAAGTGCTGGGATTACAGGCATGAGTTGCTGTACCCGGCCTTGTTTTATTCTTGAAAACATTCTGACATATACATTCTCTGTGAGACTTTCTATAGTAATAGTAATTTGGTTAACATTTTGTATTGGAAACAGGAATGAACTAGTTGTATGTGGACCAGAGGACTCTTGACTTTACTATTTTAGTTTTATGGTGTAAAACAGTTACCATTCTAGGCTTTACTGAGTCATAATAGAAGTGAGGCACACATGGAGATTAGGGAGGAACAAACATTAAAACATTAAATTTTTTCTTCCTCTTAAAGAAGAATTAATAGCTATATTTCTGTATTTTAGGCCCCTTTAAAAGTATTTGTTATTTAGTTTTATTCCAGATGGCTGCATGGTAGCATATCTAGAAATCAAATATATATATATACACACACACACACACACATATATATGTGTGTATATATATACGTATATATATTTTTTATAGAGATAGGGTTTCGCCATATTGCCCAGGCTGGTCTCGAACCCCTAAGCTCAAGCGATCCACCTGCCTTGGCCTCCCGAAGTGCTGGGATTACAGGCATGAGCTGCTGTACCAGCATATATATATATTATATATATATATAAAATATTTTTGTATCCATATATGTTATATAATATATATATATACATATATTACATATATGTAATATATATAACACACATGTAATATATATATAACACACACACACATATATATAACATATATATAAAAAACAATCCCAGGAAAATACTCATACATAAGCTTAATTGTTTTATTTTTGTTTAAATTTTCAAAAACCATTTTCTTTCATTTAAAAATCATTATCTACCCAGATACCCATTATCTGCCCTCCTTTATGAATTCTCTGTTACTGTACACTTCCTCCATGTCCCCTTATGCCCTACCTAGCCCAAAACACGAAAGGGTGGACTTCCACATATGAATCAGTGCTTTCCATGAAGTGGAACTGCAGAAGTGGTGGCAGGATGTTCGTGAATGAAGTTTGAGACAGGTATACTGGCAGAGATCTCTTGGTGGGCAGGGAGCATAAGATTAGTAGCATGCCATCTGGGGTTAGAATTTAGGAGGTGGTAGAATCTAAGTGACTAGATGACAGTTTGGCTAAAGAAGTGGTTGCATTTAACCAGGCTAATAAACGTGAGCTTAAGAAAAAAAAGAATTCACTGGCTAAGACTGGGTCTTGCACTTCATTTTCAGTTTAGTGTTTCTCCTTGGATTAATTTTTTCAGTTTTATCCGTTACTAGTAGTATACTGTAAATTGATGTACAGCAGTATCTCTAAAAAGACTAATTTATGAGTCCAGATGGACTAGAAGGGTTTTAAGCTTATAATACTTGGATCCTTTTGTTTTAATTAGGTTTCTAGATAAGTCCTTACAAACTTCAAAGGTGTTGTACCCTATCAGATACTTTTTCCCCTAAATAAAACTGTATTTTTCAGTAGAAAATAAATTGATATAGGCAATTCCTTTTCTTAACAACCTTCACAAGTGTGGTAGAGAATTATTTAGCACACTAATTAGTCTCAGCTTTGATTTTGTACAGATTTGATTTTACCTATTAATAACACTTTCATCAGGCTTAGCCTTTAATTTCATAAACTCCTAGCCTCCTCCTGAGCATTAAATTAATAGGAAACATACTGATGCTAATCTCTAATTATACATTCAGAAGTTTTTTCATCTCATCAATCACTCTATTGTCCCTTTTTATTTGTCCGTTATACTTAAATTTTCAACTAATTTAGTACAGTTTTTCTCATTATAAAAGTAAATGTTCATTTCTAAAGATTGAAAAATAAAAGGAAGAAAACAAACTACCTCTAGCCCTCTACTCAGTGACACACACTGCTATTTTCTTTTCTTTTTCTTTTTTTGAGATGGAGTTTCGCTCTTGTTGCCCAGGCTGATACGACCTCAGCTCACTGCAACCTCCGCCTCCCAGGTTCATGCGGTTCTCCTGCCTCAGCCTCCCAAGTAGCTGGGATTACAAGTGTGTGCCACCATGCCTGGCTAATTTTTGTATTTTTAGTCGAAACAGGCTTTCGCTATGCTAGCCAGGCTGGTCTCGAACTCCTGACCTCAGGTGATCCACCTGCCTTGGCCTCCCAAAGTGCTGGGACAGGCATGAGCCACCATGCCCGTCCCTATTTTCTTATATGTCCTTTGATACACTCTTTTATTACTATTCCTCTTTTAGAGACAGGTTCTCACTCTGTCACCCAGGCTATGGTGTAGTGACGTGATCATAGCTCACTGCAGCCTTGAACTCCTGGGCTCAAGCAATCCTTCTGCCTCACCCTCCGCAGTAGCTGGCACTACAGGTGTGCTCCACCATGCCCAGCTATTTTTTGTACCGATAGGATCTCGCTATGTTGCCCGGGCTGGTCTTGAACTCCTAGCCTCAGGTGATCCTCCCTCAGCCTCACAAAGTGCTGGGATTACAGCTGCAAGCCACTGCACCCAGCCTGAATCACTCTTTTATTCATCTCTCTGCCATCCTCCATATACAGTTTTGGGAGCATATAATACTTGCACATGTCTATGGTACAGTGTTGAATAACATAGGCACAGTCTTTGCACTCAGGATTCAAAGTTTAATACTCTTTAAAAAGTTATCTTTTAAAAATTAATTGCTATTATAGAAGAAATACATAAATAGTCTCTTTGCAAAAACACATAGATAAGGTTCAGGTTTCTGATTGCTCCCATTCCCTTCTTTATTTTCCTAAAGGTAATCACTATTATCAGTTCATATGTCATTTTTCCTCCTAAGGTTTTGCTTATACTATACATATGTAGAGAATATGTATGATTTCTTTTTTAGTGTAAAAACAGTTGGTTGGGTGTGATAGCTCATGCCTGTAATTCCAGCACTTTGGGAGGTTGAGGCGGGCAGATCACTTGAGTCCAGCAGTTCGAGACCAGCCTGTCCAATGTGATGAAACCCTGTTTCTACTAAACATACAAAAATTAACCAGGTGTGGTGGTGCATGCCTGTAATCCCAGCTACTAGGAAATCTGAGGGATGAGAATCGCTTGAACCCAGGAGGTGGATGTTGCAATGAGCCAAGATCACACCATGCATTCCAGCCTGGGGTACAGAATGAGACTCTCTCAAACAAAAACAAGACAAAACAAAACACAACTGTTATACAGTACCTACAATTAGTTTTCTTTTCATTCAGTATGTTAGTATGTACAGATTTAATTCTTTAAACTGCTTTATTTAATTTTATTGATATACAGTAACTTAGCCTTTCCTATTGATAGACATTGGGAGTCCCAATTTTTTGCTATTGCAAAACATTCCTGCAGTTGCTTATACTCATGTAGATGTGCAACTGTTTCTCTAAGGCTGTTATACAGAGGTGGGGTTAGTAGATCGTAGAGGATTATGTGATTACCCTTGAAATTTTACCATTCATGTTACTCTTTTTTTACCCTCTTTTTTCGGAGGGTCTTGTTTTTCTTTTTTGAGTCAGTCTCACTTTGTCACCCAGGCTGGAGTGCAGTGGGGTGATCTCGGCTCACTGCAACCTCTGCCTCCTGGGTTCAAGTGATTCTTATGCCTTGACCTCCCGACCATTCATGTTACTCTTTAAGTTGGACCTTAGAGCAGTTTATCTTATATCACACCCCTCCCAACAGACATTTTATCCTTTTTAAATCTAACAAATTAGACAGACATTGTTGTTATTTTATAGAGAAATGTGTGATTCAGTTTACCCACATTTTTACCACATCTTTCCTTACCATCCCTTCAATTTCTGACTGTGGCTGGGCACACAGCAGCTCACACCTGTAATCACAGCACTTTAGGAGGCTGAGGCAGGTGGATCACTTGAGAACAGCCTATTCAACATGGTGAAACCCTGTCTGTACCAAAAATACAAAAATTAGCCAGGCGTGGTGGTGTGCACCTGTCATCCTAGCTATTCAGAAGGCTGAGGAAGGAGAATCACTTGAACCTAGGAGGCGGAGGTTGCAGTGAGCCAAGATCACGCCACTGCACTCCAGCCTGGGCAACAGAGTGAGACCCTGACACAAACAAACAAACAGAAAAAAAAATTTCTGACTGTCCTCCTGGATCATTTTCCTCCTTCTTAAAAAACATCTTGGAGAGGCTGAGGCAGGAGAATGGCGTGAACCCGGGAGGCGGAGCTTGCAGTGAGCCGAGATTGCGCCACTGCACTCCAGCCTGGGCGACAGAGCGAGACTCCGTCTCAAAAAAAAAAAAAAAAAAAAAAAAACATCTTCAGAAGTTTCATTAGTGGAAGCCTTTTAGTGGTAAATTGCCTGTTTTTGTTTATTTAATTTTTAATTTAGCCTCATTTCTCTTTTTGAGTCAGGATCTTACTATGTTGCCCAGGCTGGCCTTGAACTCCTGGGCTTAAGCAATTCTCCTGCCTCAGTTTCCCAAGTAGCTGGGATTACATGTGTTGGCCACTGTGCCTGACTATTTTTAGCTGTTTATCATGAAAATTTTTAAGCATACATGAAAGTAGAACAAATGCTATGATGAAATCCAGTATTTCCATTCCTCAGTTTCCTGTTATTGATACTTTATCATTTGATGTTTAAAGAGGGTTCTCTTTACCTCTGTGTGCCTTCCTTTCTGCTGGAATATCCAATCATGAAGTCTGTAAATACTTTAGAATGTATCTCCTAGAGAAGAGGTTAAAAAAAAAAACCCACAATATTCTCATTCCTAACTAAATTAGCGGTAATTCCTTAACATCATCTAACACCTAGTCCATGTCAAAGTCTTTTCAGTTGTCTTTGAAATGTCTTTTTATAATTTTACTCTCATTTTTCAGGGTTGTTATTTTCTAGGTGCTCAGTTGTAGATTGACAGTAATTTTCTCTTCGTATCTTGAAGATACGTCACTGCCTTCTGGCTTCCTTGCTGTTACTTGCTGTTACTCTAATTATTCCATTGGGTGAAGGATTCTTTCTTTATGGCTTCTTTTATGGTTCTTGTTGTCTTCAGTGTTGTGCAATTTTACTACTTTGTGTCTGGATGTGGGCTTATTGATCACATTTGGGTATGTTGTACTTTCTGGGTCTAGGGATTACTTTTAACCAATTCTTGGAAATTTGCAGCTAGTATCTCTTTTAAAACTTTGAAAAAGGAAATATACATTCAGAAACATATAAAACATGTACAGTTTTGTTATAAAGTGGGCGTCTTTGTAGACTCTTCTGAGATCAAAAGCAGAATATTTCATGTACCTCAGAATCCTCCTGCCCCAAACACCCCTTGCCATTTGAAATCCTCTCCCTTAGAGGTAGTCACTGTCATGACTTTTATCACTTTATGTGCATCCCTAAAATATAGTTTCCTTTGTTGAAATTTATATGACCAGATCGTATACTTTGTCTTGCTGTTTTTGCTCAAATTATGTTTGTGAGATTCATCTGTGTTACCTGTAGTTCTTCATTTTTATGCAGTCATCATTACTTAAGATAGTTTTTCTTTCCCTTTCCCTCTCTCTCCTGTCCGTTTACTACTCCCATTATGTGTATGTTCATGTGCTTAATGATGTTTCATATTTCTCTGAGGCTTTGTATTTTTTTCACTCTTTTTTTTCATCTCTGTTCTTTGGATTGCATCATCTCTATCAATCTATATTCAAGTTTGCCAGTTCTTTTTTCTGCCATTTCAAATGTACTTTTAAGCTCCTCTGGTGATTTTTTCTAGTCAGTGTTCAACTCCAGAATTTCCATGTGGTTCTTTTTAATAATGTCTCTTTATCGATATTGTCTATTTGCTGAGATACTGTCATTATACCTGCCTTCTGCAATTATGGTATCCTTTAGTTCTTTGGACATATTTATAATGGCTTTTTGAAGTCGGTTACATCCATCATCTGGTTGCTCTTGCAGGTAGTGTCTTTTGCCTTTATTTTTCTCTGGTATATGAGTCCTTCCTTCCTTCCTTCCTTCCTCCCTTCCTCCCTCCCTCCCTCCCTTTTTTTTTTTTTTTTTTGAGGGAGTTGCACTGTCACCCAGGCTGATTCTCCACTCACTGCAACCTCTGTCTCCTGGGTTCAAGGAGTTCTCCTGCCTCAGCCTCCCTAGTAGCTGGGATTACAGGCGCCCGCCACCACGCCTGGCTAATTTTTTGTATTTTTAGTACAGACGGAGTTTCACCATGTTGGCCAGGCTGGTCTCGAACTCCTGACCTTGTGATCCGCTCACCTCGTTCTCCCAAAGTGCTGGGATTACAGGCGTGAGCCACCACGCTCAGCACTTTCCTATTTCTTTATGTGGCTTGTAATTTTATGTTGGAAACTGAACATCTTGTATAACATTGCAACAACTCTGGGTACTGATCTTTGAACCCCCTGCTCATTTCCAGGGCTTGTTACAATTATTTGCTTATTTGTTTAGTGACTTCTCTTTCCCTATTTCAGTGACTTCTATTTCCCCCTTGCAGTGTTTAAGCCTCTGGTGTTGCTCCTTAGGGGCACAGACTTGTGTATGCCTGCTTGGCACCTGGCAGTGTTGGGCTGACAGTGTTTGGCAGAGCTTCCTTCTGTTTCTTTTTCTGACCACACCCAGCTTTTTAGCTCCACTGATTGCTGGCTGACTGCTCTGTTGTCTTTAACAATACCCTAGGACATAAATTGCTTCTTAGCCAGATCCATACAACTCTCGAGGTCATTGCACGTACAATTTGTTCAGACCCAGAGGGGTGCATCCCAGCTGTCTTATTCCCTGGTTCTCACCTGCAAACTAGCTGGCCTACAGTTTAGCCTGTATTTTAAATCTCTTCCAAAATGCCTTTCACTCAACCTTGGGTTTGATATTGCCTTTAGGCTTGAACATCACACTCTTGCAAATGAAGTCAGCTCCTTTGGGAAGAGATTCCCAGCTATCTCTGGGGACATGTTAAATTATATGAGATGCTTTGTATGCTGCTTTTGATTTACATCTTAGAAAAGTAAAATACAAATATTTTACTACATAAATAGCAAAGTGATAGGTAGAAAGCAGTCCTACATAGTTGATTTTTCTGTATAACAGCAGTTTAACCTTTAATGAGAGAGGCTTTTAAAAGTTGTTAGGTAGATAGATTTCTAAGACATAAATAAGCTTTTCTTGCTTCCTAAAGGTAATACAGTCCTGAGTTCTACAATATATGAATATTCATGGTAGATATACATTGGTACTTTGGCACCTAATTTAAAACGGGAAATTAAGTATTAGTGCTGATATTTAAACTTTTTCACTTAGCACACTGTTCATAGCTACTCTTTAGTCTGTTTTTTGTCTTTGTGTAGTTCACGTAAATAACATGCTTTGTGAAATGTGTCTAATACAGAAACAATGGACAACTTAAAGTGCTGTTTCTTGTTTTCGAAGGTTGTCATTTATAACAGACATATAACAAATAATTTATTCTTTCTTTTACGTATTCATCAAATGTGTGAATGCTTAGTATTTACTGGAAGCCATGTTGTAGCTGCATGGTATACTGTCATAAATGTGATGCACCAGGTCATTTCTGCCCTCCTGAAGTTTCCATTCAAGTGGGAACAGACTAATTATAAAGTCCTGAAGTTTCCATTCTAGTGGGAACAGACTAATTATAAAAATATATAGTTTATAATTTTATGTATATATTGCATGTATGGTTTTTATGGAAACTTTTTTCTTTTTCTTTTTTTAATCTTTTTTACTTTTTGATTTCTAGCTAGAACCACCTCCAGAATTTATGGAAACTTTTAAGATGCTATACAGTACCAAAGTGTGTGTGTGTGTGTGTGTGTGTGTGTGTCTGTGTGTGTATTTCATATCTATAAATAGCTTTCAATTATGTATAATTACAGTGTATATATAACTGGTTGTATAGTATATACTTAGGAGTATTATTTCTGTGTAACTGTATTCATTGGAGTTGCACTAGCTACATATTTAAGTTATTAAAAATTCATCGATTAGATTGGCAAAAAATTAAAGGGTTAATTAAATACAGTAATCATTTTTAAATTTTATAAAAGTACTGTTATGTACTATATTTAAGTGTATACAGCATATTTTTCTTTTTTTGACTTTTTTATTGTGGCAAAATATATATAACATAAACATTTACCATTTTAACCATTTTCAAATGTACAATGCAGTGGCATTAAGTACATTCACATTGTTGTATAACCATCACCACTGTCTGTTTCCAGAAAGTTTTTCAGCATCTCAAACAGAAACTCTGTACAATTAAGTAATAACTCCCCATTCTTCTCCCCAGCCCCCTAGTAACCTTTGTTCCACTTTCTGTATCTTCGAATTTGTCTATTCTAGATACCTCATAAAAGTGAGATCAGGCTGGTCATGGTGGCTCATGCCTGTAATTCCAGCACTTTGGGAGCCCGAGGTGGGAGGATCACTTGAGCCCGGAGTTCAAGACCAGCCTTTGCAACACAGGGAGACCCCATCTATATAGATATTTAAAAAATTAGGCGGGTGTGGTGGTGCACACCTGTGGTTCCAGCTACTCAGGTGGCTGAGGTGGGAGGATTTGCTTTATAAAGCCCAGCATTTTGAGGTTGCAGTGAGCTATGATCCCACCACTCACTGCACTGTAGCCTGGGTGACAGAGTGAGACCCTGTCTCAAAAACAAGAAACCAAAAGTGAAAACATAAAATATCTGTCTTCTTGTTACTGGCTTATTTCACTTAAAGCATAGTGTTTTCAGGGTTCATTCATGTTGTAGCATGTATCAGAATTTGAATCCTTTTGTGACTGAATATATTCTTTTTTTATTATTATACAACATTTTATTTAAAAAATTATTTTCATAGAATACATTTTCACATTGGAGATTCCCATTGTGTGAAAATAATAATTTATTACTTATAGTTTTATATTTGTGGACAGATTGTTTTACAACAAGTAGAACACATTTGAGAATTAAATCTCAGTTTACAATTGGTAATATTTTGGTACGTCTACAAGGGGAAACTTGCCCTTAAATGGAACTTCTCTATATTCAGAAGCACTCCAAGCATTTCTTCCTAGGATTTAGAAATTTATAATGTGAAATATCAGCATTTCCTAATTTAAAAATTTCCCTAGTATATGTAACCATCAGTAGGTGGTATCTACTGACTAGAGAGGGAAGTTTTCGAAAATTAAACACTTGTCTAATTTTCTGCAAAGTTTTTATTCATGAATTAAGAGTATTTCCCTTTGTCCATTATTCCCAGGGCAAATATGGAAGTTTGATCATATACTAATAGTAATAAAGCTGGATTCTTTTTAAGAGATTGATAAATTAAAAGGCAAAAGCTCATATATCATGTTTAGTTAACTGTGAGTCTTATAAGAAGCTGGGAGGCAACCCTATTAACTCACCAGAATACAGAACTCAGTCTCACAATTTCTTAGATGTAATTCCTCTCAAACCTTTTCCTCAAAGATTAAATTCTGAAAATAACCTTGTGATTAAGAGAAGAAGGCTGTCCACCAATGGACTTATCTGTTATTTCTTCCTTATTGTGAGCTTAATGGCATGACAAAGCAGAGGCAAAGAGGCATGCATCAGTTCTTCAAAGTATGAAGTCAAAAAGCTCAGAGCTTCCACAACGTGGCAACAGCTTTGCAGATGCCCATATCGTGATAGTTGAAATAGCAAAGCCCAGCAAAGGTTAAAGCTGAAAGT
Source organism: Nomascus leucogenys (assembly GCF_006542625.1). Lineage (NCBI taxonomy): Eukaryota > Metazoa > Chordata > Mammalia > Primates > Hylobatidae > Nomascus > Nomascus leucogenys. The sequence goes on along the minus strand of NC_044393.1, from coordinate 84,431,017 downwards.
GCCAAAAGCCCTGCCTTGGCAGCTTTCTGCGAGGCATCCCCGTGAACATAGTCAGTAACAACTTGTCCAAGGCCCCAGTGACCATGAAGATTGAGGGTCGCAGGCAGGGAATAGTCCATCCCAGAGCAAGGATTCAAATAAGCAGCCGGAAGCAGACCCAGGAGCAAAACACTGACAACCCTCTCGCTAGTCCAGTGGAGAGATGCAGCCATGGAACCAGAATGGTGGCTCGGTGACAAGTGTATGTGCTGTACTCCACACCATTCTGGGATAGGTCGGTCCTGAAGAAATGCTGAGATATGATGAGCAGGTCTGACCACTGGGGTTTGCAGCAACAGAGCTCGGCCTCTTTGGGCACCGCAAAGGGCACTCAGCCTCCAGAGAACCGCCATCTCGTTCCTGAGGATGACTGAATATATTCTAATATTCCATGGTATGGATATATCACATTTTGTGTATCCCTCCTTTGATGGACACTTGGATTACTTTCCATTTTTTGGCTATTGTCAAAAATACTGTTAGGAACACTGGTGTACAAGTATCTGTTCAAGTCCTTTCAGTTCTTTGAATATACACCTAGGAGTGAAATTGCTGGGTCATATGCTAATTCTAAGTTTAGTAACCACCAAACTATTTTCTGTAGTGGCTGTACTAGCTTACATTCTCGTGTATTATTATTATTATTATTATTTGAAACAGGGTTTCACTATCTCCCCCAGGCTGGAGTGCAGCAGTGCCATATCACGGCTCACTGCAGCCTCTCCCTCCTGGCTCAGGTGATCCTCCTACCTCGGCCTCCTGAGTAGCTAAGACTACAGGTGTGCACTACCACGCCCGGCTCATTTTGTAGAGATGGAGTTTCATCATGTTGCCCAGGCTGGTCTCGAACCCCTGGGTTCAAACGATTTGCCTGCCTCAGCCTCCCAAAGTGCTAGGACTGTGAATGTGAGCCATTGTGTCCAGCCTCTCGTGTATTCTTATACGTATCTTTTGAACAGGACCCTAAACACAAAACCATGTATACAGCAACACTTTATAAGTGATAAGACACTTTCGAACATAATTTTGAGTTTATGATTTTTATTTTGTGTACTTACTACATGGTATGTGAGATTTTTGGTGATGCAGGAGCATTATTACATATGTCAGAGTTACTAGTTACAGTTGATGTAGAGAACAAGAACTCAAGTAATAGAGTAAAAATTTGCCATAGAGCTTAACTTTTTAAAAAGTAATGTTGTTTTATTCTTTGGGCATTTGCACTCCACTTCCAAGTATACGTAGCTCCAACATCAGTAATTGTGACTTCTGTCTTACCATGTTGGAAAGGGCATGAGTTTTGAAGTTGGGTCCTGTTTTTGAATTGTATCTTTAACACTCTAGCTTCAGTTTCATATTTTGTAAAGGGTATAGTGTGTTCTTACCAAGTCACTGTGAGGATTGGATCATGTATATTAAAAGGCTTTTTTTTTTTTTTTTTTAAACCTCTGCCTCCCGGACTCAAGGAGTCTTCCTATCCCAGCCTCCCAAGTAGCTGGGACTACAGGCGTATGCCACCAACCCAGCTAATTTTTTTTTTTGGTAGAGATAGGGTTTCGCCATGGTGCCCAAGCTAGTCTTGAACTTTTGGCCTCAAGAGATCCATCTGCCTTGGCCTCCAAAAGTGCTGCGGTTACAGGTGTGAGCCAGCGTGCCTGGCAGAATTGTTGTTGAGACAGGGTTTCACTCTGTCACCCAGGCTAGAGTACAGTGGCGTGAACTACAGCCATGACCTCCTTTGGTCAAGCAATCCTCCTGCCTCAGTCTCCCAAGTAGCTGGGACCACAGGCACACAACACCATACCTGGCTAATTTTAAAAATTTTTCATAGAGACAAGGTCTCCTTGTGTTGCCCAGGCTGGTCTTGAACTCCTGGGCTCAAGTAGTCCTGCTGCCTTGGCCACCCAAGGTGCTGGGATTACAGGTATAAGCCACTGTGTATGGCTAAAAATGAATATTTTTTTCCCTGCCAAATTAATTCTAAGGACTCCTGCACCCCATTCAGGAAATCATTGGCTTTTCTTGCCCTTTTCATTTAAAATGATATTTTATTTCTATGTCTTACAACATTTTAAATCTTATTATTCGAACGCATTGTTTTATTTTATTTTACTTATTTTTGAAATGAAGTTTTTGCTCTTGTTGCCCAGGCTGCAGTGCAGTGGCACAATCTCGGCTCACTGCAACCTCTGCCTCCTGTGTTCAAGCAATTCTCCTTTTTCAGCCTCCCAAATAGCTGGGATTACAGGCATGCACCACCATGCTTGGCTAATTTTTTTGTATTTTTGGTAGAGACGGGGTTTCACCATGTTGGCCAGGCTGGTCTCAAACTCCTGACCTCAGGTGATCCGCCTGCCTTGGCCTCCCAAAGTGCTGGGATTACAGGCATGAGCCACCACGCCGCCCTGTTTAGTTTTAATTTTAATATTCGTTGTCTGGCTTGTTAAGTAAAATTATTCTCTAAATGAAAATTTGGGCAAGGGTATTTTGGAGAGTCGATTTCAAAGCTTATTTTAAAAGCTTAGTTCAGAGGGGTACTATAATACATTTAGGAAATTGCTCTATACTTGAAATTCCCTAAAAGTTTGTGTTTCTTCGTTGTTCAGATGAGTACATCAAATTCTTTTGAATTTCTTATCCAAGATCATATAGTTACTTTGTGAAAGAGATGAGTCAGTCAACTCTTTGACCTTGTATTGCAGTGTTCTACCACATCAGACTACCCTCCTCCTACCTTTTACCATTTATAAGATTACTTTTGGCAGCCGGCTTCTGTGGCTTCTCTCCATGGTGCTAGAAGTGCACAAATATACTTACTTTTGTATTAACTATCTAAAGGATTTCTTTCTCCTTTGTCCCTTTTTGTTCCTCTAAACCTCCCCCTAAACTGAAAGATACATACTCTTGTAAATTTTTAAAATTAAAAAGCAGATAGAAACAATCAAAAAGCAAAACCTCAGTATGTCATTTTTTATTTATGTAATTTACCTTTTAGGAAGCTTTTCTATTCATAAGCCCCAATGTATTGTTTCCTTCCCAACATTCCATAAGTTCTTCTCTAAAACTCTAATAACCTGTAGTTAAAGAAATGATATCTTAGAATCAAAGGTATTAGAAGTGTAGATAGCATCGTTTGATTATTTCAGTTTACTTTTCTGTTACTGGAACCTATATTTGAGTCTATGTTTTCTACAGGTACAGTTTTGGGATGTTTAAAGTTGGAGGACCTATTAGAAGTCAGCTTTAAACTCCTAACTGTATATATGCTGAAAACTGATAGTGGCAAATCTGGGCATTTCTTTTTTTTTTTTTAATTTTATTTTGAAATAATTATAGATTCACAAGAAGACACTATTTCGTTGTATTTTTCTTCTAATTATTAGCAAAAGTGAGAAGTAACTTAATTTTTCTAAAGGAAATGAAAACAATTTTCCTCTTTTTTTAAAGGGCCATTTGAATTGTGAAAAAAATACACTTTTGCAGCAATTTAGATAATATGGATTTTTCTTTAAAAAATTAGTAGTCTCCTACCTCCATTTTGTCTTGTGTGAAATAACATCATTTTGGTGTCTAAACTTCCATGCCTTTATTTTCTTAGTGAAACAAATATATACGCATACAGGGTTTATATGTTTTTATGGAGGTAATTGTATATCCATACTTGCTGTTCTTTAAAAAGTATAACTTGGATAGACATTCTGATCAACATACCTTATGTTATATCATATTTACTTAATGATTTTCCTATTAATGGACAGTATACTGTTTGCAGTTTTCTACTCTTTTTTTTTTTTTTTTTTTTTTTGAGACGGAGTCTCTCTCTCACCAGGCTGGAGTGCAGTGGCACGATCTCGGCTCGCTGCCACCTCCGCCTCCTGGGTTCAAGCAGTTCTCTTGCCTCAGCCTCCCAAGTAGCTAGGAATACAGGCATGTGCCACCACGCCCAGCTAATTTTTGTATTTTTAGTAGAGACGGGATTTCACCATGTTGGCCAGGATGTCTCGATGTCTTGACCTCGTGATTCACCTGCCTCGGCCTCTCAAAGTGCTGGGATTACAGGTGTGAGCCACTGCACCTGGCCAGCAGTTTTCTACTCTTATAATGCTGTAGAACGTAGCCAAACACTTGGCTATGTAGGTGTCACTATTTATGTAGAATAGATTCTTAGTTAGGAGGTGGTATAAGGGAGTGGTTAAGAGCACAGATTATCTAGGGCTAAAACTTCCTAGAAGGAATCCAGGCTGTACTAATAAGTGTGTAACTTAAGGCAAAGTAATGTGTTCCCATTTCCTCTTTTGAAAGAGGGACTAGATCATTGATCCTCTCTACTTGTCTACTTTGGGTGAAACTAACTTCTTTGACAGGCTGATGGGGTAAAAAATAAATAAATAAATAAGTTACCTGGCTGTTAACTAAAGATTGATCATTTTTTCATGTATTTTAATCACTTGTAATTCTTCTGTAACTACTTATCATTTTCTTGTCTCTCTCTTTTTTTTTTTTTTTAACTTGTCTGTGTCTTACTGCTTTGTAGGATTTCTTTATACATTCTGGACATTAGCTTTTCATTATATGTAGCAAACATATCTTTTACTCTGATGCTTACTTTTAATTTTATTTATGTTTTCTTCTTTCCATGTTGCTAAGTTGATTAGTTGATTGTCTCCTTTTATGGCTTCTGAATTTCTGTTTTGCTTACGAAGACCTTCTATATCCCAAGATTTAAAAAAAAATCTGTTTTTTTTCTTTAACACTTCAATAATTTATTGATCACTAGATCATTTGAGATTTTTTAAAATTGCAGTATTAGATTATATACTATTTTTTCTTCAAATGGATAGCCCAGTGTCCCATCACTGTTTATAAAATGGTCCCGCCTTCCCATCTTGAGTTATACATTTTATCAAATATTAAAATCTCATAAACTCGTGAGTCTGTTTCTAGATTTTTCTAATTTTGAGACAGGGTCTCTGTCACCCATGCTGGAGTGCGGTGACACAATTATAGCTCACTGCAGCCTTGAACTCTTGGGCTCAAGCGATGCTCCTGCCTCAAGCCTCCCAAGTAGCTGGGACTACAGGTGTGTGCCACCATGCCCAGCTTATTTTAAAATTTGTTATAGACATGGGGGCTTTGTTATGTTGTGCTGGTCTTGAACTCCTGGCTGGAGATGAACTCCTGCCCTCAAGCGATCCTCCTGCCTTGGCCTCTCAAAGTGCTGAGATTACAGTCATGGGCTGCTGTACCCAGCTACATCTAGATTCTTTAGTTTCTTTGCTCTTTTGTCTAATTTTATATTAATAGGAAATTATTTAAATTACTGTAGCTTTATAGTATAATTTAGTATGTGATAGGGCAAATTCCCACTTTTTTCCCCAGAAGCTTCAAAATGATTCCCATGCATATATTCTTGTATGTAACCTTTAGGATCAGTTTGTCCAATTATGTAAAAAATTACCACCATGATTTTGGTAGGGATTAGTATAGAATTATAGATTAGTTTGCAGGCTATCAGATTTTAACTTAAAATAGTGATTTCAACCTAACCTTTTAATCTAACAGTGGCTTTAGCCTAAACTGTTACCTAAAAATTTAAAACTCCCCATAATCTAAAAAGTTATATTATTTAACTTTTCAAAAAGTGTTTGTGATATGAAGGTCTATTTGTTCCCTTCTTTCTTCCTGTTTATTGTAGGCTTTTTGTAGTATTACCATAGGAATACTTTTGTTTAATACGTGTTTGTCAGAAGTTTTCATTGGCATATTATTACGTAATTAGTTGTATAGTTAAGGTCTATGGTTCTGTGGCATCCGAGTTTTTCTGAGTTTTAGCCTATGTTCCTGTGTCAAGAGTTTGATGTTAACATGTAACTATAGATGATTGAAGTCTCTTGTTTTCATTCGATTTGTTTTATAAATTGTGACAAACTTTAGAATAGTGTAACAGTCTTCTAGTTATGTGGCAATATTACTAGGTTTTAGGTCAAAGATGAGACAGTTAAGAGTGCTTTATTTCCCTAAAACGTGTTATGATTAGTGCTATAGGCTAGTACTAAATGTTTTATCGAGAAAAAAAGGAAGCTCTTTTATATTTATGTTGAATCCAAAATATTAATGATGCCAGGCCTTTTGTTTTGGTATTCAAAAATTTTCAGAAATCCATTCTGAAAGCCATTTCAGGTTGATAACAGTAGTTGCTCAGTCAGTATTTTTTAAAGTTTTTGACAGGTGACTCTTAATTGTTGACTGTGCCATTTTTCCAGTAGTAAACAGTGTATTTTGTTTCTTCTCATGCAGGTTGTCAAAGTCCTACATTTAAGCTTTCAGTGCTGAACTTCCTTCTCCCTTAAATTATTATAAACTTTTGCTGCTGTTTAATAAACGTGAAGATGTCTCGCAGTCCTGATGTGAAGGAAGACCCTGTGGAGTGCCCTCTTTGCATGGAGCCATTGGAGATAGATGATATCAACTTTTTCCCTTGCACCTGTGGCTACCAGATTTGCCGATTTTGTTGGCATCGAATTCGCACTGATGAAAATGGGCTTTGTCCTGCATGTAGAAAGGTAAATACTTCAAAATAACATCACAGTGATTTTTTTTAATTGTATAGTTTTTTGCTGCCATGTATATGAGGAAGTGAATTTAAAAGACTGTGCAAACCTCACCTGATTATATTATTTTATTATGTATATTAAGACATAATAAGGTGGAAAGAACACTGCACTGGGAGTCAGGGCCACGTCTTGGCTTTATTTACTAGCTGTATGATCTTTGTAAAGTCATATAACCTCTCTGATTGGCCCTTAGTTTGTTGTTGTTTTTATCCGAGGAGAAAGACATGGTCAGGGATGCTTACTGCTTAAGAAAATTAAGAACAGAGAGGTAATGGATTTGGATAGGGTTGCATGAAATTAGAAAAACATTTTATATTACATGTGGGAGGAAATTCACCTCAATTTTCTAGTACAAAATAGGAGAGAAGAGGTTTACTAAAAAGAGTTAAAATGACAGAGAAATCCTCGTTCAGAAGATAATAAATGCTCATTTCTTGAGCCCTTACAGCAATTTTAGGCTGGTATTGATATTCCCATTTTACACTCAAGGAAACAGGAGCTTAGAGAACTTGTCCAGAGTCATCAACTTGTGAGTAGTAGGTAGGAGGTTTGGAATTCAAATATGTCTTTTGAGTCTATAGTCTGTTCTGAACTATTATATTATTGAAAAGCCCCTCCTGGCCGGGTGCGGTGGCTCACACCTGTAATCCCAGCACTTTGGGAGGCTGAGGCGGGTGGATCACAAGGTCAGGATATCGAGACCATCCTGGCTAACACAGTGAAACCCCGTCTCTACTAAAAATACAAAAAATTAGGCAGGCATGGTGGCGGGCGCCTGTAGTCCCAGCTACTCGGGAGGCTGAGGCAGGAGAATGACGTGAACCAGGAGGTGGAGCTTGCAGTGAGCCAAGATCGTGCCATTGCACTCCAGCCTGGGCAACAGAGCGAGACTCCATCTCAAAAAAAAAAAAAAAAAAAAAAAAAAAGAAAAGCCCCTCCTAACTCTACAAATCTATTATCTTTAATATTCTATGGGTTTTATTGTTTTGATAAGCACCAGCAACACAATTACAGTGTAGTGAATTAACTACTAGGATAGGTAGGACTGCCACATTTGTATTTTGAAGGACTTTATTTGTGACCTTAGGGATTAATGCAAATATCTGCCACTTTATTATGGAATTTGCCTTTTCTTTAATGTTTGCATAACTTAAACTTTATTTTCTAATTACCCATTTTAAAGACTTCATGTCCATTACTATCAAATTTTGAGAAAGCTGAAATGTGTTTTAGGTATCTAAAATTTAAAAAATAATCTATCTCTCAGTTTTCTTACCTGAGAATTTATAATAAACCTCAGAAGGCAATGCATTGTTTATTTATCATTAGATTTTTTTAAATTAATCCAGTAGATATGTATATGTATTATATGAATAAAAAGTTAGGTCTATTTCAATGTTAATGTAGTTTATACATTTATATAGTTACACATATATTGTATATATAACATATATAATGTGTATATATAATTTGTATATATATGATATTTCACATAGTTAATATAGTTTAAGAAATGTGAATGGAAAGGTAAATGAAAACCCTAACATTAGCTTTGGGCAAAATCTATATAAATTTTTGTTTATGGATTTTAAACATTTAGTTATATTTTAGAAATTGGTTCCCAGTCATTCCATAAGAAGACAATCATATTGAACTATTTCATCGGAAGTAATGACTTTCAGGATTGCCCAAGACTCTAAGGATTGTAAATTTGATTGGCTTCATGACGTTTATCTTTTTCTTTTCTCTTTTTTTCCCTTTGGGATGTTATGAAGTCACCTTAAAAGGACCAATTATTAAATTGTCATTAGAGAAAAATAAGTTATTTGGGGAAATTACAAAGAAAATCATTTCAGTCTTAAGAGATTACCTAAAATTACTTCAAGTCCTTAGAAAGTAAAAAAAGAAAAAAAAATAGAAGATTTTAAAGGTAAAAACAATATAACTTTAGCAAAGCTTGATATGGATAAAAGGGTGTCCTGGGAATACCAGAAAGTGTGAGGATTCTCTGAAAGACAAGAAGGACGTTGGAATCAATTTCAAGGAGGAAGCATTAGATCAGCTCAAGAGAAAACTGCTTTAAAAAAAAAAAAAGGAATGGCAGTGCTTCAGGATCCTAGGAAAAATATCAGTGTAGTTGGTCAAGTGTGGTGTCAGAGCAGCCTTATGGGCCTATCCCCTTTTTTGTGCCATATAGCAGAGACAGATGCCCTCTAATTAAAACAGTGATTGTAAGTTTGAATCAGAGCCTTAAGGTTAATGGAAACATTCTGGAGGAACTAGGAGCTTCTATACCTAGCAGATTACCTGTCCAGCAATATGTCCTTGCTATAGTCACAAAGGAGAAGCTTGCAGTAAACAGAAATAGCATTTATAGGCAGATTACCAGGATTCTCACATGTAAAGGTGTGCAAAAGCAAAGAATTAACACAGATTTCAGGAAAACCAACATCATGAAAGAGAAGCACAAAATTCAGTACATAGAAGATCCTAACACAGGAAACAAAACAGAAAGACATTTAAAACTATCATTGGTACCTTTCAGAAAGGAAAGAGGGAATGTCATATTCATGTAGAAAGATTATATTTCCTTATAAAAAGAACCAATTAGAGGGGTCTTGAAAAATCTTATAGATGGCCTGAAAAGCAAAATGGACACATTACAAGAGCAAATTGGTAAATTGGAAGGTTATGCTGAGTGGGTTTTTATTGAAGAATATGATGCAACAAGAGAAAAAATAGAAAGCATGAAAGAAAAGCATCATAGATCCACAGGTTCTAATCTCTGCTGAGAGCAGTCTCAGAGGAGTGAACTAAAAATGAATAGGAAGAAATAATCAAAGAACTAATAGAAGAAAATTCCTCATAGATTAGAAGGGCCCTGTGAGTGTGAAACAAGGTCACTGAAAAAGATCAATATCTGTTTATATAATTGTGAAATTTTAGAACATCTAGAATAGAGAAAACTCTAAAAGTTTGTGAGAGATAAATATTTAGAATACAAAAGAACAAGACTAAAATTAATACCAGTATTTTCATTTTACAGTTATAGAAAATAAACTGAGAAATTTATTTTCCCAAATTTTGAGGGACCATAACTTTGAAAGGAGAGCCCTCAATTTTATTAATGTGTAAAGGCCTAATAAAACATTTTCACATGTGCAAAGATTCATGAACTTTATTATTCATGAACCACCATACAAACAAATAGAGAGTTGAGGATGACTGCAGGGTTTTGACTGAACACCTGGAAGTAAAGAATGACCATTAACTGACATGGGGAAGACTGCATCAGGAAGAGATTTTTGAGAAGATCAGAAACTCAGTTTTAGACATGTTAAGTATGAGATTCCTATTAGAAATCTAAGTGGAGATATTGAGTAGACAGGTGAATGAATGTTCATGTCTGGATTTCAGGTGAGGTCCTGGTATGGAGATACAGATTTGGGTGTCAGTTAGCATATAGTGTGTTATTTATAACATCATGAGACTGGATGAGATCATACATTGAAAAGATGAAAGATTGTCCAAGGATAAGCACCAAAACTTTCCAACAGTTACAGAAAAAAGAAATCCAGATTACAGAGGTCTAAGACAACCTCCATTTAGGGTCTCCAAGTTAAATCTTTAGCTGAGGTGGTTATTGTTATTAGGCCAGGAATAATTTTTTGGTTTCTTGTTGACTTAATCACATCTCCTAGAACCTCTCCTTGGTCTCCTGGTTACCAGACTTTGTACTGCAGGCAGCAGAGAGACTTGGAGTCTGAATCCTGGCCTAGTCTTGCCAGAGAATCTGCTCAGCGCAGCGCAAGATAAATATTTATGAAGTTGCCTGTGTCAGTCGGAGTCGAGCAAGTCTTTGGTCTCTGGAGGCCATCTACAGTGGTTGTGTTAACACAGAGGAAAACCACAATGTTGCTAGAGGCCTAGAGAAGGTCATGAAGGTACCATTTACATGTAACCCAACCCTGCAGGGACAGGGTCTACAGAGGCCATGCTGTGAGGTGGCATATTGAGATGATCTGAAGAAACTTGGGAGATGCAAGTAGGGAACTAGTTGAATCAAGCTCCTGTTCTCAGTCTACAATATGAAACGTGCCTGTTTTGCAGAAAGTTTCTCTTAGCTTTGATATCTTTGAAAAGCAGAGACAACCAGGTTTTAAAGGCCAAGAGAGTTTAGTGTTCCTTTTTGGTCCTAGCTGCTAAACACAGGCACAGGCTATTTGGTTTTTTCTTAGACTGCTTTTATGTGTCCTTTTAGTGCAGCATTTCTGAGAAAGCTACTGGTGGAAACAGCAGATATGGGAACATAGGTGGTGCACTGATGTGGCATTCTGTATTGATTTCCATGGAAACCAGAGACTATACAAGTAAATGAGAACTTTAACAGAAGTATTATTATTTTTATTTCAGAAATAATAGAAGATAATGTATCTATGAAACAAAAACAGGATGGTGGTTTGGACATGGTGGCTCATGCTTATAATCCCAACATTTTGGGAGGCTGAGGTGGGAGGATTGTTTGAGGATAGGAGTTTGAGACCAGCCTGGGTAATATGGCGAGGCCTCGTCTCTAATAACAATAACAAAAATTAGCTGAGTGTGGTGGCACATGCTTGTAGTCCCAGCTACTTGGGAGGCTAAGGTGGGAGGATCGCTTGAACCCAGGAGGTTGAAGCTACAGTGAGCCATGTTCATGCCACTGCACTCCAGCCTGGGTGATAGAGCAAGTTACTGCCTCAAGAAAAAAAAAAAAAGAACTGGATGATATAAAGAAGAATACTCAGTGAACGGTAACCATTGTTATTGGAAATTAAAATATAATAGCAAAAATAACAGAAGGAAAGCATCGGAAGATGAAGTTGAAAAGATCTTTTAGTGAAACAAAAAGCAAAAGAGATGAAATATTTGGGAGAAGAGATTAAGTTCATTTGAGGATCAATCAAGAAGGTCAAATACCAAACAAGTAAGTGCTCTAGGAGGAGATCAGTACTCTAGGAAGAGATCACAGTGATACAGAGGGGAAGTAATCATCCAAGAATATGATCGAAGAATATTTCCCAGAACCAAAGAACATATTTTCAGATTGAAAGGGCCTATCAAGTGTCCAACACAAACTTTTTTATTTTGAAATACCAGAATACCAAAGACAAAGAAGTTCTACAAGCTTCCACAGAGGAAAATAGTAGATCGCACGTAAAAGACAAGGAATCCGAATCATTCAGATTTCTCAATAGCAAGACTTCACGCTAGAAGACACTTCTGAAGGAAATTAATTTTCATCTTCGGATTCCGTATCTGCTCAACTGTTAAGTGTGACGGTACACTAAAAGACATTTTCAGACCTAAGAGGCCTCAAAATTTTTTTACCTTCCATACATTCTCTCTCAGGAATCTATTGGAGGATGTGCCCCACCAACATGAAGGAATAAAGAACAGAGAATCATGGGATAAAGGAAACAGGAGATCCAACACAGGAGAGAAGCCGCTGAGGAAAGGATGACAGCTGTGCCCAAGGTAAAGAGGGCAACCAGTCCAAAATGCAACACATCAGAGAACTCCAAGAGGGATTTGTAGAAAAAGATAAAATTAAAAGAATACTTGGTGTTCCAAAAGAGAAATGTCTTGTGAGACCATTTTGCCAGTTTGAAGAGATTTGATGGTTGAATTAGTAATAAACACCTAAAAATATAATCAGACAAAACAGATTAACTCAGGAAACAAAAAGTTGTAGAGAAATGAAAAAGCAATCATATTATGCTACGGTGGCTCACATGTGAGGTAGGGGTCATGATATTTTTTTTTTTCCTATGCTGATGTTCTTGTTGCAGCATCGTTTGCAGAAAAGACTGTCCTTTCACTCTGGATTGGTTTTGAAATCTTTCTTGAAAGTCAATTGCCCATAAATGTATAAATCCAATACTAGCATCTGTATTCTGTCCATTGATGATTATATCTATCCGTATGCTCATATCATACTGTCTTTATTACTGTAAGTTTTGAAACCTGGTGTGACAAGGTTTTCAACTTTGTTCTTTTTAGAGTTTATTTTGGGTATTCTGAGTATTTAGCATTTGCACATAAATTTTTGAATCTGTTTGTGAGTTTCTACAAAAAGCCTACGGGGATTTCGATGGAGATTACATTAACTATATAGATAGATCATTTTGAGGAAAAATGACATCTTAAAAATGTTGACTCCTTTAGTTCATGAATAAGGTATATCTTTACGTGTTTTAAAATTTCTTTAGCAATGTTTTATAGTTTTCAGTATACATAATAGTGCAGCATATTTTGTTATATTTATCCATGTTTTATGTTTTTTAGCTATGGCACGTGATATTGTTTCTTTTTTTTTTTTTTTGAGATGGAGTTTCACTCGTGTCACCCAGGCTGGAGTGCAGTGGCATGATCTCGGCTCACTGCAACCTCCACCTGCCAGGTTCAAGCGATTCTCCTGCCTCAGCCTCCGGAGTAGCTGGGACTACAGGCGCGTGCCACCACACCTGGCTAATTTTTTGTGTTTTTAGTAGAGATGGGGTTTCACCATGTTAGCCAGGATGGTCTCAATCTCCTGACCTTGTGATCCACCTGCCTTGGCCTCCCAAAGTGTCGGGATTACAGGCGTGAGCCACCGCACCCAGCCCAATATTGTTTCTAAAATTTCATTTTCCAGTTGTTTATTGCTAATTTACCATTTTTGAATGTTGACCATCTACATCAAGAAGCCTTGTTAATTAAATAGGTTCCTTAGGATTTTCTACATAGGTGATTATGTGTTCTATACAAAAAGACAGTTTTACTCTTTCCTTTCCAATCTCTGCTTTTTAAAATTTTTTTTAGAGACAAGGTCTTGCTCTGTCACCCAGGCTATGAAGTGCGGTGGCACAAATATGGCTCACTGCAGTCTATAACTCCTGGGCTCAAACAGTACTTCTGTCTCAGCCTTCCCAGTAGGTGGGACTGTAGGCATGTGCTACCATGCCCAGCTAATTGTTTAAAAAATTTTTTTGTAAAGGTCTCGCTATGTTGCCCAGGCTGGTCTTGAACTCCTGGCCTCAAGCATCCTTCCACCTCAGCCCCCTCCAAAATGCTGGGATTATAGGCATGAGTCACTGCAGCTGGTTCTGTGTTTTTAAATTCTTTTTCTTGCCTTAATTCTACTGGGTAACTCCTCTAGTGTTTAATGTTAAAAAGAAGTGATAAGAAAGATATCTTTGTTCCCAATCTTAGCAGGAAGGCGTTAAGTATTACACCATTAAGTATGTTGCTGTCTGTGCATTTTTTGGTTTGGTCTTTATCAGGTCAAGGAAGTTTTCCTTTATTCCTAATTTGCTGAGAGATTTTATCACGAATGGTGTTGAATTTTGCCAAATACCTTTTTTGATACTATTAAGATGGTTATATTTTTTCTCCCTTTATTCTGTGAAACGGTAATTTATGTTTTTTGGTTTTTTTAAAGCAATAGGGTCTTGGTCTCTCGCCCAGGGTGGAGTACAGTGGCCTCATTGTAGCTCACTGCAGCTTCAACCTCCTAGGCTCAAGCAATTCTCCTGCTTCAGCCTACCAAGTAGCTGGGACTACAGGTGTGCACCACCACACCTGGATAATTAAAAAAATTTTTTTATCTTTGCAGAGACTGGGCTCACTGTGTTGCCCAGGCTGGTCTTGAACTGCTGCCCTCAGGTGTTCCTCCTGCCTCAGCCTCCTCAAGTGTTGGGATTATAGGCATGAACCACTACGTCTGGCCTATGTTAATTTTTGAATCACCTTTTCCTCTCAAAGATAAACCCCACTTGATTATAATGTGTTACCCTTTTTATATTCAGTTTGCTAATATTTTCAGAAGATTTTTTTTGTCTGTGTCATGAAGGGTATTTCTTTGTAGTTTTATATTGTTTTCAGTTTTGGTATCAAAGGAATACTGTCCGCATAAAATGAGTTGGGAAATGTTTCCTCATCTTCTGCCTTCTGAAAGAGTTTGCGTGTCATTGGTATTCCTTTTTTATTTCTTTTCTAAATTCATGATTGGCATGGACCCTACTAGGTATCTTCATTGGAAAGACACCTATGAAAACTAGCTATCACAATATTCGTGTATGTAGACCTCTGGAATTCTTTTTGGACTAACTCCATCTTTGTGGTATTTTGCCGCCATAAATTTCAGTTGTCTCAGCCTTTTCTAATTTTTATCACTGTCTGTCCCCTCCATTCATTATGACTTTTGGACCCAGTACCAGGATCGGGTAAGTACTGGAAGAGCAGAAAGCTGGGGTAGTTATGGTATTCATCTGTCTTATTTCTTTTTTCTCAGAGATTACAGTCCTGCTGTTCATTGCCTGTTTCTTCAGTGTCTGAAAATAGTTATTTCCTGTATTTTGTCTAGTTCTCCAGTTGTTTATGATGATAGGACTAGTCTGTTACTTTCATGGCTGGAAGTGGAAGTGTGTAAATAACATTTGCATTTTATAATAATGTAATCCTGAATATTGCCCTAACCAAAGTTATGGTAGAAATTAGAAAGTGGACTCGGGATGTTTGATGAGGGGACCTGACAGGGCCAAATCTTCAAGTTGCATAATGTGATGATATCTAAAACTGAGAAATCAGGAAGTAGCAATATGAATGTATTATTTAGAGATATGGTAGTAAATGACAAAGAATCATCTAAAAGAGTCAAGATGATTATTTCTAGGAAGAGGCAACTGGTTGCAGAGGAGGAGGGAAAATGGGGGACTGCTCTTTTTCCTAACAAAACTTGTAGAACCGATTGACTAGAAGCATATTCAAGAAAAATATCAATGAAAGGAGGGAAAAATGATACAGTGGGCAAATGGAAATCATAGGAAAGAAGATATAATAGTACTGATATTAGTCATAATGAAATTCAAGATCAAACACATTTTAAAAGGGCAAAAGGTCCACAAAGTCATGAATCTTTATTTAACTTAACAGTACAGCTTTGAAGTATATTGAGCCATTATAAACACCAGGAGAAACTGACATCCGTATTTATAATGGAGAGACTTCACCTTCTGTATTTTAGAAATAGATGAAGTAGACAATAAAAAGAAAATGGGGAATTTGAATAACAGAATTAGCAAGATGTGTTTGTGTGTGTGTGTGTGTGTGTGTGTATAACTTTGTACAGATAAATTTGTCACAACTTTAAATACAAGAGCAGTGGTCAAAAAACAGGCCACAATGGAAAAATTAGCCAATTCCAAGAAGTAAATCTCCCTTGTGTATTTTAAAAATGTATCTTCCATGGGAGACTTTTTCAATCTGTGGGCTGGTGAATTTCCTTAGTTCAAGATAAAAATTAAGCTATTATCTCTTCAGATATTACCTTTTTTTCCTCTTTCTTCTCCTCTGTGACTCTGATTAAATATTTTTCAGATTTTTTTTCACTGTCTTCTGTGTCTCTTAATCTCTTTTCTGTATGTTCTTTCTCCTTCATACCTTAGTAAATGATTTCTTCTCATCTGTCCTCATATGCGAATAGTTTCTTTTGGATCCAATCTGCCACTAAATATGTCCATTGAGTTTTTAACTATTGGTTTTGTGTTTTCCATACCTAGAAGTAATGTTTGCTCTTTTTTTTTTCTCTTGCTTTTATTTTAAAATAGATTATTATACCGTGTAGGTATTTTCAAGGTTGTATATTTTTTAAACAGATAAGCATTATTTTTTAAAAAAATCTTTGTCCAGTAATTCTAGTGGCTGAAGTCTGTGGGCTATGTTTCTGCTTATTGTTGCTCATGTTGTTGTATTTCTTTGTGTTTGGTTAATGTGGCTGCTTCCTTGTTGTTGTCATTGAGAAAACTATTTGTAAAGTTCCCCAAGGACTAGTGTGGATTTGCTTCTCTCTAGGGAGGCTTCAATTTGGCTTCTGCTGGGTCCTGTAAGCATTGGCATTAGGGCTGCCATGTGCTGAAAGGTTTTTGGTCTAGCCAAGCAATATATCTCCATGCTGCAACTCTTCCCTACGGTTGATTTCAACAATTTCTCCAAGACGATTTTCCCCTACCTACTTTTTCTTTTTTCTTACCTTAGTCTGGCCTTTCTGTAGTTTGTTCTTACCCTAAGACTATCCTCTGGTTTGTAATTTGTTCTTATCCTGAGCCCACCGTTTGGAGGTGGGCTGTATCTCAGCTTATCATGGAACCTATTTTCCCAAAGACTACCATGGGCTGGTGTTGGGCTTTGAATGTTCTTTCTCCTTAGCTCTTTCTCTGCCTACCCCATTTATTGTTAATCAGATTTTCTGTTTAACCTCTGAATTTTTACTTTCAACCAAAAATTGGCTTGGGATTTTTCCAGTATAGATTTTTAGGATGTTAGTAAGAAGAAAAAAAAAAAACTTTTATGTTGTATTTTTCATGGTTTTTAGTAAGAGGGTTAATTAGCTCTCCATTACTGGAAACTAGAACTCTAAAAAAATAGTATAATAGTATAATCAAATTAGATGTTAACAGCAAAAGGATTTTTTAAAAGTTCATTTATCTGTAATACATAAATTATGGTCCTCCATAACTCTTGGTTTAAAGAGATCAAGAAGCAAATTACAAATTATCCTGAATCAATACTTGGAACATGACTTCTGAATATCTGGCATGAGACCAAAGTGGTATGTAGCAGAAAAGCTAAAGTTGTGAATACATTTATTAGAAAACAACAAAAATTAGAAAAAGAAATGAGTACTATGGCAGTGGAAGGGATCAGAAAAAGAAATCAGAAAAAAATAAGCCCTATGACAGTGGAAGGGAGTGAGTAAGCAGAATTTTGTGAAATAGGAAAAAAAAAAGTTTTTCAATAAAGATTAGAGCTGGTTATCTGAAAAGACCAATAAAATAATTAAAGTCTTAGCAAGTTTAATAAAAAGTAAAGAGAAGAAACATGTAAGTAGCATTTGGAATAAAAGTGGAAACATAACTACACATATGGAAGAAATTAAGTAATTACACTAGAAACCGCAAACCATGTTAACTGGTAATTTGGCAGTTTATCACTATTAAAAATAGTGTTATATCTAAATACTTCTCCACAGGCAACTTATTTTGCATTAGTTTGATATGTAATACACAATAGTACGTTTAAAGAGAAATAATTTTCTGCTTGTAACTTTTCATTTGATACTATATTCCTAGAAATTTAACATGTGTTTTAGTCAAAAAGTTGATTAGATATATTTTTCCTTTTTTTTTTTTTTTTTTTTTTTTTTGAGATGGAGTTTCACTCTTGTCCCCTAGGCTGGAGTACAGTGGCGTGATCTCGGCTCACTGCAACCTCCATCTCTCGGGTTCAAGCGATTCTCCTGCCTCAGCCTCCTGAGTAGCTGGGATTACAGGCACCTGCCATCACGCCTGGCTCATTTTTGTATTTTTAGTACAGACAGAGTTTCACCATGTTGGCCAGGCTGGTCTCGAACTCCTGACCTCAGGTGATCCACATGTCTCGGCCTCCCAAAATCCTGGGATTACAGGCATGAGCCACTGCACCCAGCCTGTATTTTTCTTTCTTTTTTTTTTTTTTTTTTTTTCGAGACGGAGTCTCGCTCTGTCACCCAGGCTGGGGTGCAGTGGCGCGATCTCAGCTCAACGCAAGTTCTGCCTCCTGGGTTCATGCCATTCTCCTGCTCCAGCCTTCAAGTAGCTGGGACTATAGGTGCCTGCCACCACGCCCGGCTAATTTTTTTGTATTTTTAGTAGAGATGGGATTTCACCGTGTTAGCCAGGATGGTCTCAATCTCCTGACCTTGTGGTCTGCCCGCCTCGGCCTCCCAAAGTGCTGGGGTTACAGGTGTGAGCCATCACACCTGGCCTTTGTATTTTTCTTTATATCCATTTTTAGTGCTAGTATTATTAGCTTTGTGAGTCTTACTGTCTGCAGTTACTCATGTTTGGTTTCTTCATTTCCCCCCCTTTTTTTGAAATAGGGTCTTGCCTTGGCACCCAAGCTGGAGCACAGTGATGCCATCGTAGTTCATTGCAGCCTCGAACTCCTGTGCTCAAGCATCCCTCCTGCCTCAGCCTCCCAAGTAGCTGCGACTGTAGGTGCACACCACCATGCCTGGCTAATTTTTTTTATTTTTTGTAGAGATGGGGGTCTCACTCTGTTGCTCAGGCTGGTCTTGCAGTCCTCCTACCTCACCCTCCCTAAGTGCTGGAATTACAGGTGTGAGCCACCACACCCAGCCCTCCCATCTTTATAGTCTACCTCTCATCCTTATTTTATTGTGTTAGTTTATTGATATTCTGACCTTGGGTTTGTACAGTAGGTATATATGGTGCTGTGCGTAGAGAAGAAATTGTAATGGAGGAGGAACTATTTTGGAATACATGCTTTTCCAATGTTTTAATAAAACTTTTGGACAAGTTGAAGTTAATAAACCTTTTGATTATGCATTTGCTATTTGTGGTTAGCATATTTTATATTTTTCAGGTGTTAAGATTAAACAACTAGTATTTATAACTTCTTTTAAGGTACTGGAATAAGATATATTTGGAGGGTAAATTGTGGTAGAATACTCTGTCTCATGTTCTCCTGTGTTTGTATCTTTTGTATTATGTAGCAGTTATGTTCCAACAACGTTGACTTTGAAGCCTGATGGAAATATATTTCCATAGGAACAAAACTTGGAATAACATAGCAAAAAGACTAAGACAACAATATAACTAAGTGTTGTATGCTCAACATGATGGTGCATCAGTAATATACTTGATAAAAGTTGATGTTGCAACCTGATTTTTCTTGTCACTCTCCATCAATTTTTTTGGGTTCATGTATTTTCAAATATTACATGACTTTACCTCATGTTTAATCAGTATTTTATACAACCTCATAGAATGCTAACAAAGGAAAAAGCTTGAGGGTGTTTGTCACATTCTGCCAGTTCCCAGAAAAATCTAAGTCCCAGAAAATTTACATCATTGCTCCTTAGACTGTCTGTGATGAAGAACCAGATTTTTTCTTTTCTTTCTTTTACCCTGTCTGTTGAAGACTGATATAGAGTGCTATTATGCATGGCTAATATTTTGCTTGTGTCATATGTTCAACTACATTGAAAAATATCTTATTCTTCAGAGTCCACTGGTGATGTACCTGAATGTTGGGGTAGTGTCAGTTGCTCTGAGAGTTTCTGGATGCTTATCTCAGTTTTTGTACTTTCCTTGTTATGGGCTGGTAAAATGCAGTGCATCAACTATACTTTGAAACAAAACTAGGAGCAATCCATGTGTTTGATCCATTCAGGCAGTGGAGCATCGTTATTTTAGATGTCAGTGAAGAGCAACAGCTTTCAAATGAACTTTGTTTGTTTGTTTGTTTTTGAGAAGGAGTCTGGCTCTGTCTCCCAGGCTGGAGTGCAGTGGCACAATCTCAGCTCCCTGCAACCTCTGCCTCTCGGGTTCAAGCAATTCTCCTGCCTCAGCCTCCCAAGTAGCTGGGGTTACAGGCTCATGCTACCACACCCGACTAATTTTTTAAAATATTTTTGGTAGAGATGTGGTTTTACCATGTTGGCCAGGCTGGTCTTGAACTCCTGACCTTGAGTGATCTGCCCACCTCAGCCTCCCAAAGTGCTGGAATTACAGGCATGAGCCACTGCACCTGGCCTCCAATGAACTTAATTGTAAACACTTTAAAAGGAACTACCCCAGGAATTCTAGGGTAGAAAACAGCTTTTCTAGGTGCAAATGAAAAATTTAAGTTATCTTATAGAAAAGTATTTTAATTAGTTAATATATAGTTCACTTTTATATCTTTTTACATTTGTGCCTTTAGAGTTCCAAATAGCTTCAAGGGATTAAAATCATCCAGACAGATAGATTAAGATTTGAAGGAGATAATTAATGTAGGTACAGAAAAGTAAGTGGAGAAGAAAGTTTTGAGAGGAAGGCATTAAGAAAAAACTTAAATGTGGAAGACTACGTAATTGATTGAGGAACTGAACTTACCTTGATAGATCTTTGACTGTTTGGTTCCTTAAATTAAAATGCAAGAAATAATTTATGTTTTAATAAAAAAGTATGTGTGTGTGTTTTTTGTTTGTTTGTTTGTTTTGGTGGCTTTTAAAAGACAGAAATGCTGAGTTTTCAGTTCTGGAGAGTAGCTTTTGATGTTTGCTTGGCAAATATTTATTGAGCTTCTGAAATCATACGAAATTTATATTTGATCCTGGAGAAAGTCCTAAAATCATACCAAAATCAGGTAAATTACTAAGCAAGCTGCTTTGTATGCCTTCTACTCACAAATAAGATGGAGTATGCCAAATAGGATCCACTAACTCAAAGATCCAGATTCTTAATGTGGGAATCAAATGGTATGGATGTTTACATCCTACCAAACTGTTAAGGATTAAGCCTGAATCTTTTTTGGGTCACCAGCTCTAATTCATTGATGATAAGGTAAACTGAAGAGTATTAAGTTTTCTTAAAAAGCAGTAAGTTAAAATTGAAAGTGGGAACAAAAGGGAAAGAATAGGGTTCTTAGAGACCTCAGGGTATATACTAGTAAAAGTTGTGGAATATAAGGTGAAATCTCACTTTCTTAATTGACGTCAGCGTTAGTCTGGGTATGTTCACAAATTTGAGAGGTTTTTTTTTTTTTAACACATATATGAAGAGATGGAAGTTAACTTTACATTAAAGTCATGGCAAAATTTCAGGCTTGTAGCTATTTCTTCCACCCTTCCTTGTTTCCACCTTTTTTTTTTTTTTTTTTTGGTTTGGCATTATTTCTGTTGTTCCCCACTCTTGTATTCTGATAGGTGCCAATTTCACTACCAGTTGAGTTTCCATCCCTGGAATCTCTTCCTGTCCGGTTTAAATTATTATGGCATTTAATGTGCCCCTATGTTGGTGTTGTGTGTGCAGGGGTCTGGGGGGAGGGAAGAAAAGAAAAAATAATGTGCCGCATCTTCCATTTATCATTAACTATTTGTTTTTAGTAGTAATAATTGACTTTTGAATACTTATATGTAGGACACAGTGTTAATCACTTTATAGGTGAATAAATAAAGTACTGTAGTTTCCATTTTACAGATGAGAAGACTGAGGTAGAAAGGTCATATAACTTTACCAAAGTCACTAAGATAGTAATGGGTGAGCTAGGATTCAGTGCCAGCATTCTGTCTCCAGAGCCCTCATTTAGTAGCCCTAGCATTAGTAGTAGGAATGAAAATTGTATCAAAATGCTAAGAAAGAAAAGATCACACAACAGTATGATTGCTAGTATTTACTGAGAGATTACTATGTTCCAGGCACAGTAATAATTGCTTTAAGAACAAATGTGTAACTTCATTAATCTTCTAGCACATAGTAGGTTTTCATTAAATATTTGTTAATTATAATATGTAAAACCCACATTTAGATGCAAGAACTTACACTCCTTGCCTCTTACGTAGCATCTTAGAAGCTTAATCTTCCCATAAACTCTGTTGGACACTGCAGGGAATATCAAGATTGGTTTGTTGTTGTTTTGCCTTTAAACCGTAGATGTTTTAGCACTAAAAGTGTTCTGTGCTAAGCTCCAAAAATTTTTTTTATTAGAACTATTTTATTTAACATTTGTCTTTTATTAAATAAGAAAATTTTTTAAGCAATTGAAACATTCTGATAAAGGGAGAATGTAACAAATAACCACATACCCACCACCGAGAATCAGATAATTACGCAGTTTTTTTTTAAATTTTTTAATTTAATGCTAACTTCTATGTTTGTTTCATGCTTAAAGCCATATCCAGAAGACCCAGCAGTTTATAAACCACTCTCCCAGGAAGAACTGCAAAGGATAAAGAATGAGAAGAAACAGAAACAAAATGAGAGAAAACAGAAAATATCAGAAAATCGCAAACATTTGGCTAGTGTACGTGTCGTACAAAAAAACCTCGTCTTTGTTGTAGGTTTATCTCAGCGCCTAGCAGACCCAGAGGTAAGTCCTCTTGTTTTCTTTGTCATCTTAATATTTTTTCTGTTTCCCTGTCTTACTTGGAAATAATATTTGACCCTGCTCAATTGTGTGATTCCTCTGAACACATTATATCTTGAAGGAGAAAATAAGAAATTACTTTTGAATAATTGCTAAGAAACCAATGACCAGTCGTGATCTTAGGCAAGTGTCTTAATCTTTCTTGGCTTCAGTTTCTTCAGTTATAAAACTAAAGAGTTGAACTAGATTTCTAACGTGCTGACAGTCTGTGAAAATTGGATAATGATTCTGTTTTGCTGTTAAGGCTAACATGTGACATGAATACTCTGTTTCTTTTCTCTTTTCTGTATCTATATAAGGACCAACAGTGGAGATGCAGTTACTTGAACCCACTAGAGACTTTAGTAACCTAGATTTTAAAAATTCTGCCCAAATAGTAATTCTTGATTTTTCAGAACTATTGCTATACTGTGTCATCATTCTTATTCATTTTAAGCCAGTTTGGAGGAAGAGGGAGAATTTGGTAATGTGAAATAAAGAACCTAATTTCTTTGTCATTCATTCGGGGGAGGAGAGAGCTTAACCTTGTTTCTTAGTACCTCTTTTTTCTCTTCTTCCACCACAAGCCTCGTTAGAGTAATGTCGAACTCATACTTTCCTTGAGGCCCTTGGATATGCATCTGGTAATTTTTAGTTTCTGATATACCATGAGATACTGACTAGATTGTTGAGAAGGCAAATATAAGTTGATCGACAGGCAGAGTGTTTACTTGGTAGGAGAGGGCTGGTTTTGGGGGATCTTCCAAAAGATCCTTGAGAAGAGTTTAAAGTAATATTCGGCATGGTACCCATCAAAGGAAAGATTGTAGTGAACATGCTTAAGGAGATAGGAACCTTGGGAATTGGCTGAGCATGTTAAAGTCCCCAGAAGGAGGATCTTTAAGGAGTCTAATGTCTGTTTTTGTAAAAATTAATTTAAAAAATAACTAATCTTTATTGATGATGTGTTTATATGTGTTGCGACTATACAGGGCTTCAAAATCAATACGAAATGATTTTGACCCTGCGAAAGTCAGGGACATTAGTAAGAAGGATCTGTCATGGATGATAAACATGGAGGCAACTCAAGAATTACTAGGACCTAGGTCCAGGGATGCTGGCAGTCGTTAGTCACATGATACTCAGGAGACCAAGTTCTTTCCAAATCCAAAGGAGTGGTCTAGAGTTGATACAGAAAAAGACTTCTTCTGTAAGAAATGTTCAGCAGAGAGCTCATTTTAGGTGTATGACTCACCTTCTGTAGCCAGTTCTCCTCCTTTTTTTTTAAGCTAGTGGTTATTCCCCAGACAGACAGAATCCTACCTCACCTTTGATCGTTTCCTTGAACAACATCTCTACTTTGCACTAATCCTTTTATCTCCATCTTTGAACTCTATTAAATAGAGTGAAAAAGGTGTGAGCTACCTTTTTTTCTAACCACAGGACACTTCTATATACTCCTCTAACCAGTGGGCACTTATGCCAGTATTTACTCCTACTAATATTACTGATTAGAGTCTACTTTTTTTTTTTTTGAGACACGGTCTTACTTTGTCACCCAGGCTGGAATGTAGTGGTATGATCATGGCTCACTGCAGCCTCAATCTCCTGGGCTCAAGTGATTCTTGTGCCTCAGCCCCCCAAGTAACTGGTCTACAGGTGCATATCACCACACCTGGCTAATTTTTGTATTTTTTGCAGAGATGGGGTGTTGCCATGTTGCCCAGGCTGGTCTTGAACTCCTGAGCTCAAGCAATCCGCCCGCCTTGGCCTCCTAAAGTGCTGGGATTGCAGGTATGAGCCACTGCGCCCAACCCAGAATCTACTTTCACCTTTCTGAAGTGCAGTTCCAGTAAATGAATGGAACTTTTATCTTGATTTGAGAGCTCTTGGATATGGATGTTCCTGTTTTTATTAATACATCTTGGATCTGATCAACTGTAGTACTGGAGGCATATGAAATAGCATCCAAAATTTGGATGAAATTAAGGCATAGACTGAATATATTTGGATTATAAGTTTCCTACCTTTTCTTTTGGGTATGTGATTTATAAGAGGGTTTTTTGTTTGTTTGTTTGTTTTTTGCCCAGGCTGGAGTGCAGTGCACAATCTCGGCTCACTGCAGCCTCCACTCCCTGGGTTCAAGTGATTCTGCTGCCTCCACCACCTGAGGAGCTGGGATTATAGGTGTGTGCCACCGTGCCCAGCTAATTTTTTTTTTTTTTTTTTTTTTGTATTTTTAGTAGAGATGGGGTTTCACCCTGTTGACCAGGCTGGTCTGAAACTCCTTACCTCAAGTGATCCACCTGCCTCGGCCTCCCAAAGTGCTGGGAGTACAGGTGTGAGCCATTGTGTTTTTTATTTGCTTACAGGGATTTCTTATTTCCATTTCAAGTAACTCTAGTAAGATTAATCTTAACTATTATACTGAAGGAAATGAATCTAAGTAGTGACTACTGAAAGAGAGTACTTTATCATGAGTCTAAGTATACTTAAAAATATACTCTACTAGTTTTATATATTTGAAGTAATTCTTTCTTGGTGAGAGGACATTGGATTTTCTTAAATAAAATAAATGGGTGCTTTCCTTTATTTCTCTTGAAAGTCCACAAAGACCAGAGACAAGTGTTTTGTTTTTTATTAAATAGTACCACTTCTAAATAGTATCTTTTAAAATTCTCTTAATTTGTCTTTATAACCTTTTTAGTATTTGGAAAACTTCTAGTGAAGTTGGCGTCACTAGAAAACTTAAGGTTCAAATTGTTAGCATCACGTTCAAGTCAAAGAAGGATCCTTGTAATTTATTTATCTTTGGATGATGACCAATTTGATATTTGACCTAATTCTGATTAACAGAATAGGAGAGTTTAGGAACAATTAAAGCTTATATTGAAAATAATTTTTGCATACCAAAAAGCTTCATACCAAGATTGATTGTCAAATGTATTCATTTGTTGGTTGACAGAAAAAAAAAAATGATCTTAGAAGACAAGGTAATTAGAGCCAACGATAGAGGTAATGATGATCACCTTCTAAGTCCTAAAATTTTAGATTTGTGAGGACCTAATTCATTTATTCTGCAAATTAATTCTTGAATACCTACCATTTGCTAGATATTTTGATGCCAGGGGGCGGGTAGGGGGGAAGTAGTTAGCAAGCCAGACACAAGCTCACAGACTGGTAAGGGAAGACAGAATTTTAAGTGCTTACATGTGTGCTGAGTATTTATAAAAGGAAAGTACACAGCTTTTTGGGAACATATATTAGAACACTTAGCTAGTGTGGAGATTGACAAAAAGCTTTTCTGAGGAAAGGATAATTAGGGTCAGCTTGAAGAATTAATACGTGTTATCTAGGTAGCACATAAAGAAGAGTGTCCTGGGTATATGTGATAACCCAGGAGAGCAGCTTGTTTGATGAACTATATGACTTTAAAGACACAACATTTCATTTTACAAATAAGAAACTGAGGCAAAAGGAAGTTGAGTGACTTGCCGCTGGTCTTACAGTTCCTGTTCCAGTGTATTCTGTGTTGATTATTGGCATGTTGTTCATCCATCCATTCATTTATTCACTCGTTAATCCGTCTGATTACCAAGTTTTTGTTTTTCTCTGTAGTGTCTATGAATACTTCACTGTTTTCCCAAGGAATATATAGCAAGACATTTTGGTCACTAGACATGCCCTTGAACATTTATAATTCTGTCACATGGCCGCTTATTTTCTATGTTAGTAGGAAAACTGGCCCACTGTGAAGTACCTCATGACACTGAGTATATAGATAATGTGCCGATGTACAGGGTGCTTTGTCTGCTCTCCATAACCTTTATTTGTTCACTAGAATACTATTTTGCTAGTTGTTTAGGCAGAATCTAGAGTGTTCAAGTTAATATGGAAAGTTTAAATTCATTGTTTTTCCCTTGCCTGGGTAGCCTGTTTCTTGTCAACCACTTGCCATTTGCTAATACTTTGAGGCCCACTATTGTTACAAATCCATGTAATTCTTTTTGTTTAATGCTAAGATAGTTCAGTTTTTCAGTAAGTATTTACTGAGTACCTGCAATATGCCAGGCGTTATTTAAGACACTGAGCATACACTGATAAACAAGTAGTAGTAGATAAATAAGTAGTATGTTCATTTTTACGAAAGTAACAATATGAGAAGTGTTGTGTGCTGTGAAGGCCCAAGGGATAGCATTCCACTTTGGGAGGGAGGTACGTACCCTTCTGCTGTCTTTGGGGTAAAGTGCTTCTGGCACAGCAACTATACAAATGCTTCTGGTTGAGAAAGACCTCGATCTGCAAGTGATTTGTTTGGCTGGAAGATTAGATTGCAGTGGTGAGAGATAAGGTGCCAAAGTAAGTGGTAATGGATCATGAAGGGCTTTCTAACCATGCTAAGGAGTTTGCACTTTATCCTAAAGGCAGTGGAAAGCTTTTGAATGTTCTTAAGAACAGAGTGACATGGTTAGATTTGCGCTTTGACAGTATCATTCTGGCTGCAGTGTGAACATGTCATCATAATTACATACCAATCTCATGTTGTTATAAAGGTGTTACACCCAAACGTTGGCCAGAAAAACGTTTCCATAAACCAGTGGCCTGCAACCTCATCCGACTCAGTGTCCACTTTTTAAAAACTAATGTAACACCCCTTGACTTTCATGAAATGACTTCTTGATAATATAATTTGTCTACACACATAATTTGAAAAAGTATACGTAAACAAGGAATAAAAGGAAAGTAATTATAAAAAGACTATTTGTACATATAAATGCTTGGACATTTCTACTCTAGAACCTTGTTATTCAAGGTGTGGCCTCTGGGCCCGTAACATTAATATCACCGGAGAGCTTATCAGGCGAACTCTTCAGCCCTGCCTCAGATCTACTGGATCTGAATCTGCATTTTAACTAGATCATAGAAGGATTTCCTTACATATTGAGGCTCTAAAGTACTATTTTATCCTATGTAATAAAGAAGTAAGATACTTGCACCTATTTGTAAAATCATGGACTGTGACAGCTACAAATGCAGATTGTTACTGGTGTATGAATTGGCAACTCAGGTACCATGAAACATCAGTAATGCGATTTTTCTCAGACAACTCTTAGTAAAATTTTAAACAAAGCTGGGAAAATACTTTGTAATTATGTATAATATGGAATTTGTTTCTGGCTCAATAAACAGCTTCAGGCATGTCTTGTAGGACATTCAGAAATTGTGCAGGACAATTCTTTGTTTTATGGGGCTAGCCTGAACCTTGTAAGACATCTCTGGTCCCCATCCACTGAACACCAGTAGACTCTCCCAGTCACTTTAACAGTCTCTCCCAATAAAAGCTTCCACAAATTTCCACACTGCCCCTCGAGTGCTTCCCTCATTGAGAACTACTGCCTTAAACCTATGATGCTGATGCAGGACAACCTGTGACCAGCCTGACTGAACCCTTTGGAGCAGGTATCTTAGCTATGAGGCTGGTTGCTGAGTTGGTATGCATCCAGCTGGAATATTGAATGCAGTTCCAAACTCCACTAGCCAGAAAGCTTTTTCAAACTCTGCTCTTCTCTCTTTATCAACCCTGAGACTTTGCTACAAATAACTTAAGAGTCATTGTGTTGGCCACTATTACTATCATATCCCTCAGGGGTTTTGGGTGGAAAAAAAATTGAAACTCAGTGTAATTACCTCACCTTCTAATCCGTTAGAATTGGCTACAGCAAACATAACAGTTACCTTATACTTACAAGCACCTAAAATAAAATATAAGATTAATTACTTTCTATTAATTAGGTGGAAGACTAAGAATTAATGATACACCTACCATAGATTTATTCATGAAGCTTTGATTCTATCAAATGCAGAAC
Source organism: Nomascus leucogenys (assembly GCF_006542625.1). Classification (NCBI taxonomy): domain Eukaryota; kingdom Metazoa; phylum Chordata; class Mammalia; order Primates; family Hylobatidae; genus Nomascus; species Nomascus leucogenys. The sequence continues at coordinate 84,402,528 of NC_044393.1, read as the reverse complement.
ATAATAGCTAAATTATAAGTCTCTAAGAATATTATCAAATATGAATGGAAAGAAATACTTTACACACACTTGAATAGGTACATGCAGAAAGCTTTCATTTGGAGAGAGCTTGCTATTTGGAGAGATTGTAGGAACAGTAGGTCTAAAGGTACATTCTAGGAAAACAGAATTTTGAGGTAGTTGCAAATTATGGGAGATGTCTTTTTGTCAAGTTACATACTGGTCAAATTACCCAAGGTTAAGTTTGTAAGAGAAGCTGAAAGAATAATGTTCACAAAGTGAAGGAGATGAGGTACGTAGGGGAAATAACCATCAAGAAGTAACCAAGTAATAATGAAACGTATAAATTTGTTTCCGAAATGTTATGTATCAGGAAAAGTAGGGAAAAACCTCAACAGACAGATGAGAAATGGTAAAACTCATTGACATAGGAAACTGTATGCACAATGATAAATCATAAAGCATAGAGGGTTGAGTGGGCACTCTGTTATTTGAAATTTGTAATTTATAAACGATGTTATATACAATAGATTTATGAGTAAAGACTGTCTCTATGTCTGTTCTTTCAATTGTCTTTACCTTTAATACATAATTTTGGTCATTGTTTTTGAAGAATTGCTTTCGTATAAGGATCATCTCTTAATGGCAATGTAGTTAAGATCTTTGATCTGTTTTGTGTTTAAGAATACTGTACAGGTAAGATCCCATAGATTATTGGAGCAGTTATTAGAACATAGTAGATAATACCAAATTTAGTGAGTCTCAGTTTCTATTCAGTGGGTCAAGAAAAAAATAGCTTTTAGACTCTTGATTTCCTATAGGTTAGCTACACAAACTGCAATTAGGAGGTAGTGACATTTATTAGAAAACTTTAAAAATTATTCTTTTCCTTTTGCTGAAGAGGGATGATGAATGTCTCCATTATAAGGATAAAGTTGTTGAAAATGGGGACAGTTTATACCTTATTTCTTCTTCTTTTATAGGTTTTAAAACGACCAGAATATTTTGGGAAGTTTGGTAAAATACATAAAGTTGTCATCAATAATAGCACATCATATGCAGGCTCACAGGTAACTAATTTTAGGGATTTTTGCCTTTCCTCCTATGGTCTGGGCTTGACCTGGGCTGTTCCAAAGAAAACTTTGCTGTCTCTGATTAGAAACCTTGAGGGACAAGGACTTAAGCAGTGTAGTGACCTCTGTTGGTGGGGTGGGGGATTTTTTGCTGCTTAAATGACCCTTGTAGGACTTAACAATTAAGAGGGAAATAGTAAAACAAACATTTAGTGATGGAGTGAAAGGGAGGGGGAGGTGAGTCTGTTATCAGGCAATGTGATAAATAGATAAGAATTAGATAGTGATTTCTAATCTGTAATATTTTCAGATATTGAAAACTTAATAGTGTCTTTGTTATGCTGGTGTTATCAGATAGAAAAGTTTTCCAGATTGCATTTATTTTTGAGAGAACATAATTTGACATAGTCTTTAAATCTTATTTTTTAATCTAAATTTTAATTTTTTTATAACCTTGACGAGCCTGTCAAATGACTTTTTTAAAAAATAAATGCCAAGTCAAAGTGATATTTTAATCACATATATTACAGTATTCTTAAAATCAGATAAAATTCATTGAGTATTATTACTTTCAAACGAGCTAGTTTAGTGTTTAATCAAAACTGCCACTACTACTACTAATTATTGTCATTAGTAATAGTAGTAGTCAAGGTCTTTAGAATTCCCTCGGTTGCAGTAGAATTTTTTTAGTATTGTTTAATTTTTAACTAATGACAGTGGAATGGGATGTTTTCACTTTAGGGTCCAAGCGCCAGTGCTTATGTAACCTATATCCGGTCAGAAGATGCTCTCAGAGCCATACAGTGTGTCAACAATGTGGTAGTAGATGGCAGAACACTTAAGGTAATATAGTCCTCTTGATTCTTTTTTTTTTTTTTTTTTTAAGGGAGACAAGATAAAATATAGTAAGTAGAGGAGAACTGAGCATTTATATATTAAATTTGACAGTTAATTCGAAGAGTCTGTCTTAGGGTCCATACCATCTATTATAGCTAATTTTTTTACTGCTGACTTCTGTAGGGTCCTCTTTTACCAGATAGGAATAAACACATTCATTATCGGGGATAATCTTTTAAAATATCACATTTTTACATATATGTTATTGTGTGAAAATAGAACCATTATTTTCTTCAGAAATAGGTAGTCCTTAAATATATGGACATTGATTCCAGTTTCAGTGAAGAGTCCCACTAAGCAAAGCTTTATTGTTCATGGAAGAAGGATGGCATAATTAGAAAAAGGAATTTGCCTTCTTATGTGTCTAACCACTCATAACATGGAACAGATTTTTTTGTCTATCTCCTCTCCTGATATCTAGGGAAGATTTGGGTGTTCAAGTTTTGGAAACCATAGACAGATGTTTCCTTTAGTTCTTCCAAATGAGCCTCATCTATAATAAATCCTGCTAATAATAGTTTAGTTCTCTAGTATTTGCAGCCATGCTTTTTGTTGTGTGATGTTTGTGCCTCATTTTAGGTGACTTGAAAACACTAAACATGGAGATTCTCATTGTGTTGTCAGTTCACATTGAGTCTTCTTTTCCTTTACCCCTCTTACTCCTGCAGGCCTCTCTAGGTACAACAAAATACTGCAGTTACTTCTTAAAGAATATGCAGTGTCCAAAACCTGACTGCATGTATCTTCATGAATTGGGAGATGAGGCGGCCAGCTTCACAAAAGAGGAAATGCAGGTAGTAAAGTCATGTGAATTATCAACTTTGCAGAAAAGGGAGTACTTTTTTTTTATTAGTTAAAATTGCAAAAGCAAAAACTAAGTTTGATTTTGTAAAAACTGATACTACTTTAAAGTAGCATTTACCAAACAAAGTGTTTAATGGAAGGTCAGTTCTGCAGGATATTGTTACAATAAAAATGTGTCTGTGGTCAACTAAGTTTGAAATGCTAGATTAATGAAGATGAACAGGTTTCTTTGCTTTAAGACTTCTAAGAGTCCTTAATATGCTAATACATATCCACGAAGGGAATTTACAACCAGAACTTAGTTGACCAGGAAAACACTTTGGGAAATGCTATTTTAAGGGGAATGTCAACAAAATGAAAGCTAAGTGGGATATTGTAATTATTTGTTAAACCAATCTATACTCTTTACAGAGCTTGCTAGAAAATAATACTGTGTCAAACGATGCTGATAAACTAATATTATTTTTACAAAATTATTCTTCCCATGGAAGTGTCCACTGAGTCAGTATCCTGTAAAGGGTGAATTGAAGGCTTAATATCCTATGTTCTTTTTTACATTTCCTCTTCTCCTGTCTCCTTTCAATTTGTAGTATAAACATGCCTTAACAAGTAAAAATGTTGACCATACGACATATTAAATGAGGATTATACCAAAGCACAATGCTGCACTTCCCTATTGTAGATGAGGACTTCAGATTGTTGCTGTGGACTTTTCAGGAATACTTCTCATTTAGAAGGTGGGGGGCATTCATTGCTACCTTTCATTCTCCAGGTCAAATTAGAGAAAGTCTGGTAGGGGCTCCTTTAAGAAAAGATTGTTAAATGGAGTATTACCTTTTTTGACTTGGAGCTAGTACAGATTAAATCCCATTATAATAAATACATCAGAGTTTTCTTGACAGTATGGTCTTTATGATTCAAAAACAATGCTAAAATAAGGTCTATCTGATATTTAATAAGGACAGATGACTTAACTGATTTCTTAATGCTTTTTTTGTTTGTTTTTTGGATGAAACCTTCTTGAATGAAATCTAAGGTAGAACCATTTTAAACTAAATTTTAATTAGTAGAGGGTATACTTTATTCACATTTCCTATCAATTTGTCTATCAGAATTTACAAGTCCCACCCAGTTGATCTCATTTAAAGTAATATTAAACAGTAAAATAAAATGTATGGGCAGTCCTTTGGAACTTGTTTGTAATGGGATTTAACCTGTCTTTATGAACTGCCCCTGTAGAGTCATTTTAATATCAAGTTGAGCTCTTTGTGGCTTTCCACAGATATTAGTGAAAGCCGTATCTCCTGAAGTATTGATTCCAGAAATAATTTTAAAGACTTTTCATGTTTTAAAAATGTAAATTTCACCTCTAATGTATTTTTAAAAATAATTTAAAACTAATTTCATAATGTTGTCCTGAATTTATCTTGCTCTTCTTTAGCTGAGTTTAAAATTACTTTAAAAGGGGATTTTTTTGTTGTTGTTGTTAAAACAGTTTCTTGATGTAGGAAAAAAATTTGAATAAATTTTATGGCAAAAATCAGAAAATCTTTCCTTGTTACTGCGTAACTCAAAATTTAGTGCCGTAGGAAATATTTATAGGTCCAATTGAAACAAGCAAGTGGCCTCTCAGAACAGGGAACGATGCATTGTGCAGTATATATGATACAATTATGTTCAATTAAGTGCAATTGCCCTCACTTGTTATTGTTTTGATTTGTTCCATTTTGGTTTTGTTGTATAACATCTATTTAGACCATAATTTAAAAAAATTAACTTCTCTGAAGGTAAGTAAAACTGTTCTTCCAGTCTAGGTATACATGCAAACAGTAAAATGTTACTCAAAGTAAGTTCATTATCATTTATTTGTGTCTAATTAGCTTCCACAGGCAATCTTTGCCTAATTTTTCCCATAATATTTGTGACATTGCCTTTTGATGTACACCTACCCCGCTAGAGTAAGCATAGCATTCTCTTGTGTATAGAGCACAGGTTGGCAAACTTTTTCTGTAAAGGCCAGTTAGTAAATATTTTAGGGTTTCTGATCTATGTATGTAGTTTTCTGTTACAACTACTTTACTCTGCCTCTGTTGCACTACTACACTCTGCCTTTGTAGCAGAATGGCAGCCAAATACAATATGTAAATGAATGGGCATGACCATGTTCCAGTAAAACTTTATTTACGAAAACAGGCAACTGGCTGTAAATTGCTGACCCTGGGTCTAGAGTTTAAAATACATTAATTTTTATTTTACTTTTGATAACCATAGAAGAAAAGAGAAAGTAAAAACTAATTCATGGAAGTTTTACTTAGTGTCAAGATAATGAAGAATATAGTAAAACTGTTCATCTATGTATTACTTCAAGTGCTAATCTCCAAATTGAAAAGGAGACTGATGAATTTTGGCTGATTTTCAGAAAACTCAGTGTTAAAGACTTAATTCTTACATGAAAGACTTGGAAGTAGGTTTAAAGTGGACCTTACACTTTTTGAGCTAGCAAAAATGTTCTCCCCTTAATATGCTTTTCTGTACAATAAATGGGTTGATGAAATGCCTTAATTTAATTTATCAGATATATATCATATAATTTTGTTGGAATGACTTTCATTGATCTAGAAGTTTTGTGGTATCCTCACAGGTTTCTCTTGTTTTATTTAAAGATTTATTTACATTTTATTTATTTAATCTTTTTAAAAAATCTTATTTATTTTATTTAAAATATATTTAATAATTCAGAAGATTATTCAGTATTTTATACCAGCCATTTTGTGAATCCCACTGCAGTTTTAATTTCTTCTTTCATTAGGCGGGTAAACACCAAGAATATGAACAGAAGCTACTTCAAGAATTATATAAATTAAATCCCAATTTTCTTCAGCTATCTACGGGTTCAGTTGATAAAAATAAGAACAAAGTGACACCACTGCAGAGGTACGATACGTAAGTATTGATATTGATAGTCAGACATCTTACCTTCTTATCAGTTGATCTTCTCTTTTCATTTTAGATCTTTTTCAGGCAAAAGCCTTGTTGACAAGGTCTATCACTTATGCAGAATTGTTTAGCTGTATGGAAAATGTTGAGTCACAATTTCTGGGTTTGAATGTTTGCTGCCTACTCTTCCCTGGTAACACTTCAGACTAGCTTTTTGATGGGTTCACCTTTGGCGGTGATTTGCAGATTACTCTGAGCCCAGGGAATGCTTTCCTTATTAAAGAGAAAATTAAGGGATTTTAGGTTTTAAAAGGCTCTGATTACCTAATTGAGGTCCACCTTGATATAATTAGGGGGAAGATACTATAAAAGGGAAAGTGTGTTGGGGACACAGATGTTCAAAGGATATCTAGTTCCAGGAATCACTAAAGTCATTTAAATCCGGTAAATGAACAGGGAGTATCCCATATTCAGAATCTTACTCATCTTAGGAGACCAGTCATCTCCTATCTTCCATCTCATTATGGTTTTGGGTAAACTACATTGTGTCAATGCTTAAATAAATGTATAGTCTTCAGTAGATAGTCTCATTCTGATATGATGATCTTCATATCTTAGATTATATTTTGTTATGGCCTGTCAGAAAATCATATTAATAAATATAATAATTTGGGGATTTTATTCTATCCTGAACTTTCTTTAAATTTGATATGTTAGGATTTTTGTTCTTTTTTATTTGATAAGTTTAACTTTTATCAAATGAATTTTAAAAGTAAATGTTGTAATTAATTTATGTTGATGGTCTTTTTTTTTAAATTCCAAAGTTAAATTTGTTTGAATGTTGTTCTAATGTCTAGGTGTTAAATATTATAGCCCAGTGTCTATTTGGTGCTAAAATAATGTAAGAACTATTTTCAAATAGAGCTAATAATAACTACATGGATTATTGTCTGAGTCCATTTCTTCAAAAACACATTCTTGTCTTTAAATTTTGAAGTCTGTGTTTATTCATTTTGATAGTAAAGATTATTTAAATTATTAAAAACTAAATTATACACATATACATATGTGTACATGTGTATGTAAATATAAATAAATATAAAATAGACCACAAAGCGAAACATAAAGTTACTGTATAGTAAACTATGTAAAATTTGTTTATATCAAAGCTAAGAATAAAAGCTAAGTCAAAACAGATCTTTCTGGTTTGACAAGCTTTGATCTTTTCCTTTAATCTTTTGTACCCACCCTTTTCTAGCCCTGTATGGTTATTTTACGGCAAACCATATGCTATTACTTATCTTATTCGTTGCCACCTCTGTAGTGCTTGGTATAAGAATGAAGTTATTGTAGTAAACAGTGGTTTATTTCAGATGCTTTTAACATTTATGCACATCATTGTTTGCATTAAAAATGTTGTCATTCTAATTTAAGTCATATTCTGGGTTTATAGCCCCTGGTGATTTCAGAGCAAAAATTTAAAATTTGGATGATCTCTTTGAGATAACATTTGTTGTCTTCTGAATATAAAACTGTATGTTTTTATTGAAGGAAATGTGAAAAATTTATGAAAACATACAGAATAAAATAAATATTGCATATGATCTTAATACCCAGAACTTTTCACTGAAAGTGATTTGTGTACAGCATGCCCTCCAATAACGTCGTTTCATTCAGTATTGTTTTGTTACAATGTTGATGAGAAAAAAATCGATTCCCAGCTGGGGCCACTGCCTGTGTGGACTTTGCCTGTTCTCCCCATGTCTGCGTGGATTTCCTCTGGGCACTCTGGTTTCCTCCCACATCCCAAAGCTGTGCACGTTAAGTGAATTGACATGTCCAAATTGTCCCATTGTGAGTGAGTGTGAGTGTTTATGTGTGTGAGGGGACCCTGCCAAGGTTGGTTCCTGCCTTGCCCTCTGATTTGCTAGGATGGGCTCTGGCCACCTGCAACCCTGAACCCCAATAAGTAGGTTGGAAGATGAATGCATGAATAAATACAAATTATTGTAAAATATAAATTTGTAAAGTGTTAGTGTATTTTCTTATACACTAATTCCTTGCATTGTGTATTTTCTTAGTCTTTTTCTTCTTGTGAATGCATATAAACCATTATACACAGAGTACCTTGGTTTGTTACATTTGAAAACCTAATACATATTATTATGAATAATTTCCCCATGTCACTAAAACATAATTTTTTATGGCTACATAGTATTTCACTATATGTTCATATTTTAAATTTATTAAGCCAATCTTCTGCTGTTGTATGTTATGTTGACTTTGTTGATATTATTTATAACACTGTGATATGAACATCTTTACATATAAAAGTTATATGGTTGTAACATATAAATGGTTATAGCTTTGATTGTTCCTACAAGTAGAACTACTGAGTCAGAGTATGAGAGTACCTATTTCCTTGAATTGGGTATTTTTTTTTCCTTCTGCATACTTGCCAATTTGATAAACAAAAAATGCTGTCTCATTTTTACTTGTATTTGATTAACAGAGTGAACTTTTTATGCACTGTGAGTTTATGTTTCCCATGTTTTATTTGTGTGTTTAAAAGTTTTGTATGAGTTACAGAGATCTGAACTTCCCCAATCAGTTGATCAATTATTTATGTTTCAAAATACATTGAATTTATAAATCAGTTTTGGAAGAATTTATATTCTGTGACACCGAGGCCGGGCCTGGTGGCACATGCTTGTAATCCCAGAACTTTGTGAGGCTGAGACAGGAGGATCACTTCAGGCCAGGAGTTCGAGAGCAGCCTGGGCAACAAAGCAAGACCCCTGTCTCTAGAAAAAAACAAAACAGTGACTCCTCCCAACCATGAGCATAGCATATCTCTCTTGTGCCTTTCAGGAAAGATTTTCTTTTTCCTGTTTTATTGTATTGGATCTCCTACCACCTTTTCTATTTGAAAAATCCTTAGGCTAAACAATGCAAAAACAGTGTTAGACTGGTAACACTAGCAGGTGTTCTTGCCTCATACTTTACTTTTATGGGGTTGTCTCTAGTGTTTTATTTACTCTTTAAGGATGATTTTGATCATCCTTGAGATGATACTTGAGATAAGTATTTTTAATCACAATATGGAATACCTTGTTATTCCTAATTTATTGAGACTTTTTTCCTTTAGATTGGAAATGAATATTGGAATTTACCAAAAGTATCTTTGGCATTTATAACAAGTAGTTAGCTTTTACTGTGTTTAGTCTGTTCTTGAATTGCTATAAAGAAATACTTGAGACTGGATAATTTATAAAGAAGAGGGATTCAATTGGCTCACAGTTCTGCAGGCTGTACAAGCATGGTGCTGACATCACTTGGCTTCTGGGCAAAGCAGGAGGCAGGCACATCATATACAGTGAAAGCAAGAGGGAGGGGGTTGGGGGGGGAAGGTACCACACACTTTTAAATGACCAGATCTCCTGTGAACTCAGAGCAAGAGTTTACTCATCACCAAGGGGATGGCCCAAGCCATTCATGAGAGGTCCACCCCCATGATTCAAATGCCTCCCACCAGGCCCCACCTCCAACATTGGGGATTATAATTCAACACGAGATTTGATGGAGACATACATTCAAACTATATCATTTATTTTTGTGATCAGTTATTAATAGATTTGCTAATATTTTATTGACTTTGCCTTTATTATAAAGTATAGTCAGGTAGTCCATACAGCACATTCATAACTGTTTTGGTAGCAGGAGAATGTCTAGGAGCCACAAATTGTAAAGGGGGAAACAGGAGGAAAAGAGGAAATATAAAACAAGTAAACTCATTTACTAATTTTACCCAAAGCCAGTGCTACAGAACCTCAGCTGGGACCAGAATAAAAAAATTTTTTTGAGAGTCTTGCTGTCACCTAGACTGGAGCACAGTGGTGCAATCATAGCTCACTGCAGCCCAGGCTCAAACGATCATCCCACCTCAGCCTTCTGAATAGCTGGAACTACAGGTGCACACCAACACACCCAGTTAATTTTTCTTTTTTTTGTAGAGATGGCGTTTCACCATGTTGCCCAGGCTGGTCTCAAACTCTTGGGCTCAAGCGATTCGCCTGCCTTGGCCTCCCAAAGTGTTGGGATTACAGGTATGAGCCACTGTATCTGGCCAGAGCAAATTTTGACATACGTGTACATGCTTTGCGTAAGTACATGATATAGAAACTTTTTTTTTTGTGGGGCGGGGAGTGGCGATGTTTTCTGTCTTAATGCAGTTACCTAAATTTATTAAGTGACAATTAATGGCCCAAGTTACAGAGAGTAAGCCTTTGGCTGACTGTCAGTCATAGCAAAGGGTCTGCTTTGGTTTCCACTTCCACATTGCCATCACCCAGGGTAGGCATACAGAGGCAGTAGGTAGTAGGGATGAATTTGTAGATAAGATTTCTTCTCACAGGGAAGACTTGCCAAATTAGAGTGATGAGCAGTGTAACTCTTTCCAAGGTCGTACCCAAGAGATAGGTTTCTTCTTCTTCAAGGTAAGTTAAAACTTAAACTTTCTAGGAAAAAAAGAAACTCAAAGCAAGGTTTTATTTTCACATTTCGTGGCATTCCTACATAGTGGGTAGCAGTTTTACAGAAAGAATTGCAAGAAAGCAAAGCCTGGAACCTTATAGATTGAGACACTAAGCTTAACATGTAATTTTCTCTTATTTTTAATTGAGCTGGAGTACAAATCTTAAGAGTACCATAGTTATTAATCCTCACTGAACCCTGACATGGTCCCCGATACACATATATGTTAGTAAGTGAATTTTTCTGTAATATATTTTACTCCTATTTCACCTAGTGAGCAGAAAATTCTAAAAAAGAAATTTGTCATCTGCTCCCCTTCATTATTATGAATTTGAGAGTATATCAGTCTTAATGAGTTTTGAACTATATATGTGCTATGAATAAGTTGCTTTGAAATGATGAATACAAGTAATGAGAGTGGAAAGTGATGAAGCCTTGCAGTAATGATGCTTAAGGACTGGCTATTTTATTATTTTTAAGTTTGGGGCTTTGAAATATCTTCATTTAGATTGAGATGCTATTTAAGTACCAACTGTGAAAGGAATAGTAACTAGGTAGGCTGCTGTGCCCAAGACAGTGAGCAGGCCTAGTTACAAGAATTGTGGGGTATGCAGATCACTCAGTGTAAATGGTTATGACTTGATATTCTGGCTGAAACAAGCCATCATTGAGGAAATGGAGATGTTCAGCTTTAGACTTAGGTGGAACGAGGGTGGAATGAAAGTTTTGAGTCTTCTGTGTTCATTTAATATCCTCAGTAGGCCTGTGTGGTATATATTGTTTTCTTACTACAGGTAAAAAAACTGAGTCTCAGAGAGTTTAAACAGTTTACCAGTATCCCACACAAATAAGCAGTAGATAAGATTCTGACCAAAGTCTCCGTGACTTTAAAGCCCAAGCTCATCCCTCATTCTCCCACTCTTCAGTCTAGAAGAGGTAAAATTCTTAAGAGCAACTCTTAGGAAAAACTTTTTAAAACATAAATCAAATTTGCTTAAATGAAACTATGCCATAACTATATGTAGTTTGATCTTGAAAATCTCTGGTGCTTGAGGCTTATTACCTGAAGACAGATGTAGTGGATGGATTGTAAATTCCAAGGAATTGATGTTATTTTTAGCAAACTTTCCCTGAGCCACAGATTGGTGGCAGTAATGGATTAGTTAGAGAAATGGTGAAAGGGAAACTTCTATAGGAATTTATCAATTTTTATTACATTTGAGAAGGAGTATACATCTTTTAAAATAAAAATAGGCTATATCCTTACCGAAAATCAAGTATAATCTCTGATAGACTGAAGGTATAGTTAGAGTACCTTATTAGTTCAGCAGAATTCACTGCATGAATTCTGTTCTCATACCCTGACATTATTTGGTAAAATTCTTGAATTTAGAAAAGGCATAGTTCATAGATTTGTAGAAAAAGGTCTCAAGCAGAGATTGTTAGATTATGAATAGGCCTCAGGATATTAGTGAACACTGAAATTTTATGTAAAATTTTGCATGTGCACATTCTTTTGAGAGAGAGAACTGACCTAAAAATAGTTATCAATTAAATATTGGTGTAGAGGGCACTGGTCTGCTGATACCTCTAGATAGATGAGAGGTGAATTCAGGAGTGGAATAAAGCAGTGATTCTCAAACTATGGTCAGGTGCCATGAGAAATGGACTAGTAAGTTAAGTGGGTGAGTTAAAGTTTGGTAAGATTTTATATTTACATTAAAATCAGTGGATTACTAGGTTTTTCTGAGTTTATATCTCAGAATCTTCCCTATTTCTCTTACAAAGTTTTCTTCCTATGTTGTATTTGGCTATATACAGAGTTAGTGCACATGCAGTGAAAAACTAGTAAGTGAACTGGGATATCTTGCCCCACCTAAATAGAATATGGTCAAAAAAGAAGTTAGAACCACTTGTCTAAAGTATTTGTTCCAGAGGGTGGGATGGAATGAGTGTGGGGTGAAGGGGCAGTTAAAGATAGGGTTCTGTGTGCCCTTATTTACTAAAATAAAAGTACAGCAAATAAGTGTGTTTAGGTTTAACTTAAATATAAATCTTTTAAAAACATTAAGTGTATTACTGAAATGCAGAATTTATGAATAAGTGGAGACTTGCTGTTTTTGAAAGGTTACCACATTTTGTGATGTGTTTAGGCTAGTAGATGTCCATATTTTGACTTTATTATTAAAAACTAATTCTTTGTACTTATTAATAGTTATCAAAACATTTGTTTTCATTCATGTTAAGTAGGTCATGGGGTTATGAGAAAATTCTAATTAAAATCATGTTTACACAACTACAGTCATTCTAGGTTTAATGAGGCATATTTTTCTTGCTTTGTTATTTTATTTTTTTATTTTTTAATTTATTCTAAAGAGACAGGATCTTGCTGTTGCCCAGGCTGGCCTCTAATTCCCGAGCTCAAGTGATCTTCCTGCCTCAGCCTCCTGAGTAACTAGGACTATAGGCACGTGGTGCTGCACCCAGCTTCTTGTTCTGTTAATAGCTAATTATGCCACTTAGATGTGGCTGTGTTTTAGTAGCAAAGTGATACTTTACATGTTAATGTATATTTGAAGCCTGTGTCAAAGTATATTCTGTAAAGGCAAGTTTTACCTATTGATAACTTAAATATACCCTTTGTGTTAGCAAGTGTTTAAAAATATCTCAGAATTACTTAGGAACTCTGGTAAATGGTAAAATTAAGATAGATTATTTGAAATGAATATATGTGGGAGTATTTAATTTAGAAGCAAAATGAATATGTATTTGTATATATAGTAACATGACTGAAATTTGGAAATGTCTTTTATGTTGACTTTTATCCTTATGTAAATTTTGTGTTTAAAATGTAAGTAAATTTTATCTTTTGTTTAAAATATAAGTAAAAATCAGTAAGTCACTTTGACTATTTTTCTTTTGAATGTGGTAAGCAGAAGAACTAAACCTTCTAACTTTTTTTTAGTCCACCTCCATCCTTAAAAATGTTTTTTCTTAGATTCTTCTACTGTGTAATTGGTTTATGTTGCAAATTTTTTAAAGCAATTATGAGACTATGTTTAGTGATTTGGTTGGCATCACCATTAAGGAAGTAGTAAAAGAAAGTAAAATTCAAGCATTGCCTTTGGAGCAAGTTAGAAGAAATCAAAACTTGGCTGAATATCTACAAATCCAAACTGAGACCCAGCTGTGTCAGTGACTACCTGTTTGCAGACAGTTTTGAATTTGATATCTTTATCTGTAAAACAGAGTATTTAAATTTGATTTTAGTGATTTCTTCTACTTGTGAAATCTAATAATTTGAGAGACTTTGAGGAGTCTTGATGCCTTGTCATTGCATTCCTCTTCTCTTCCTTTGTTTCAGTGATCATCAAATACCAGATGCCTCAATTTAGACTAATTGAATAGAATTCTCACGATGGAGTCTGGATGTATACTTTTTACTTTAAATAAATATGTATATATTTTGTGCATATATGTATTTTAAAAAGCTCTGTTGCACTTTTGGGTTAATTTACAAATATTTCCTCCTAAGAAATATGTAATCTCAGCCAGGTGCCGTGGCTCACGGCTGAATCCCAGCATTTTGGGAGGCCAAGCCTGGCAGATCACTTGAGGCCAGGATGTTAAGACCATCCTGGCCAACATGGCGAAACCCCGCATCTACTAAAAAATACAAAAATTAGCCAAGGATGGCGGCATACGTCTGTAATCTCAGCTATTCGGGAGGCTGAGGCCCAAGAATCACTTGCATGTGGGATGTGGAGGAATCACTATCTTGTGCAGTGAGCCAAGATAGTGCTACCGCACTCCAGCCTGGGCAACAGAGCGAGACTCTGTCTCAAAAAAAAAAAAAAAAGATATAGTCTTACCATGGATTTTTAAAACAATTTGGGACTGAAACTTAAAAAAAAAAATTAGATCGTTTGTATGAAAATACATGTTTTTGAATTTTTGTGTACAGGGATTTATACATACAGCATTGCCTTCTGGGAATATCTTGATTGTGTTAGGAGACCAGATTACCTATTAGTACTTCTTAGTCCCACTTGAATCCAGTACTTTTCAATGAACTGCATGGTATTCATGGACTTCAGCATCTTGATTTCTCTTTCTCTCAGATCATGACAGTTTCAGTATATGAGTGAAGTACAGGTGTAGTCAGTCTTCTCAACTCCTAGCCTCTTCAGAGATGGTTGTCAACCTCTGTTTTTGCCACTCTCATTCTTTGTTTTAGCTCAGTTTATATTATCTGCTTTTCTTTGCTTCTATCCTTGAGGATAGAATTGGTATCTTCAATTTTTCAAACACCTTTCTGGCTTTTTCCCTCACTAGGCAACTTCTGCCCCACTGCTTTGTGCTGTACAAATGGTTTTTTAAAAAAAATCTCTCCCATTGAAAATGGAATGAACAACAAAACTTCAGCTTCAAAATGCAAGTAATTTTGTTTAGTGCAGTAGAAAGAGGTTGATTTAAGAAAACCTGTAGGTTTTTTGTTTGTTTTTAAATAAAAAAAGCCCTGTGCAATTTATCTTAGTGCATCCAAATTCTTATATCTGATAACATTGGGACCTGGCAATTTTTTACCAGGGAATAGTCCATTTCATGGAATACCCTCTTCATGAGTAAATCTGGTATTTACTAAAGTTTTTATTTTCTTAGCAGTTACCCTCTTGGCATGATAATGGGTGGGTGGATGCTGAAAGTAAAAGGAATTTATTAATGTGACCAGAGCTTAAGCAGACTCAGTTCTTAATGAGGAAGAAAGTTCTACATCTGATGCCAGTGGAGTTGTGAGATCTCTGACCTGTTGGTTGTAGTCTCAAGATAACTTTTCTCTCCAGCCGTTACAGAAACAAGGGGTTCACACTTATTGGAATTTGTAAATATAGTTTTTCTTTCTGTTGGGGTTACCCATGTATTTTCAGGGATTCTCCTATCTTTTATTCTTTTCCACTGATAATTCCAATTATTAATATAATATCAGGTGTAACTATAATTGACTTGTTATAGCCCACATAGGAAAAAAATAATTTCTAGTTATATCTTTATTCTTTAAGCTTTTCATTTATTATTCCTTTAATTTGTTATTGTTAAAATGAGAAGAATATAGTAAAACTGAGTAGAACATACATTTACTGGTCTCTTGCCATAATCCTGATTTTTCAACAGCTATTATCGGATAGATAACACAATCTACAAATTTTAAAACATCTTTGATAAAACTTTCCCAGGTAAAGCATAAAGTATTATGAATCAGTGCTTAGGAAATTGCAGTTGGGATGGTGGACAAGGTGATGTAAGTTATTCTAATTAGTTTTAATCCAGAAACATCCTTAAGATCTATTTTTTATGTAATATTTTCATATTTTGCCCTGGCCATTAGCAAGACTGACCTCATTTATATTGAAAATTATTATCTAGTGCTCTTATGGAAGCACTAAATTGGGTGGTGACTGGGAAGATGAACCAAGATCCAGACACTAGAAATTGTCCTTTGTAATATCTTTCTTTTAGCCTTTTGTTTCTATTATTACCTCTTTCTCTCCACTTGAAGCCCTTATTACCATAGTATAAGTATAGTGCAAGTTTATCTCGGATTATCGCTATTATGTTCTGCCACCAAATTAATCTTTCTAAAACACTGCTTATTTAGGTCATTTCTGTAGCCTCTGGAGCCTAACCTGTGTTTGCCTTTCTGTCCTTACCTTCCATTATTATTCCAGCTATCCCATTTGTTAGCTAAACTAAATACTTAGCTCTCCCAACAGTGTCTCCGACATTTTGACCCTTGACACAGGAGGTATTCCTACCTTTAATGCTGTTCTTTCCCCTTTCCCCCTTTCTTCTCCTGCTGGGTAAATCTTTTTAAGGACCTACTTAAATTTGAACTCCCCTAGGAAACTTTCCCTAATTGCCCCACTTGTAGTAGCTTTGCTTTCTTCTAAAGATTTATGGCATTGTTTTTGTTTGTTTGTTTGTTTGTTTAAACAATTCATTTGATAGCAAGCACTGGCTGATGTTTGTTTGTACTTACCTTCTTTGTGCACTTCTTTCCCCCAAATACTTCTAAACTTAGTGGGCTCAGGGCTGTATCTTTAAACTGTTTGCATTACCCACATTACTTAATATTCATTGATTTATTGCTATTTTATGAATAATAAGTAAAAATGCTCTTCAAGTAAATTTCAAATCTGTTTGCTTATAATGAAGAACATCTGGCAATGTCTGCAGAAGATTCACCTGGGATTCAGATTGGGTACTAGCCCTTGTTAGATTTTTTTTTTTTAGAGCAATTAAATATGGTATCAGTAAGTTATCTATTTGAAAGGGGACTTTGTGTATATTTTCAGGGAATAAAATAATTTTAAGAAATTTGGAATCTTAATTTTTTTCCTATAACGGTATCAGAACAACACATTTGAGTAACGATAGTCATGTACTGCATAACAATGTTTTGTTTTGGTCAACAATGGATGGACCACATATACAACGGTGGTTCTATATAATTATAAATAATTTTTTTACTGTACCTTTTCTATTTTTAGATATATTTAGATACACAAATGCTTACCCTTATGTTACATTGCCTACAGTATTCAAAACAGTAACATGCTGTACAGGTTTGCAGCATAGGAGCACTAGGCACTATATGGCCTCGGTGTGTAGTAAACCATGCTATCTAGGTTTATGTGAGTGCACACTTTAATGTTTCCACAATGACAAAATCACCTATCAATGCATGTCTCACAATGTATCCCATCATTAAGCAACACATGACTATTTTTGTTCATGTGCTGAGTTAAATAAAGTTAGTTATAGGAATGATATCAGTACACTGTTGCAGTGCTTATAGAGATTTTATTTTGTCTTTAAGTCAGTCAAGATAAAATGGATTTGAAGTCAGTGATTCTCTTACTTTACCATGGTACTACATTTTCTCTATACGAAAATAAAATGGTAATGTTTTTGTCTGAATCAGTAGTTTGCCCAAAAATGTTTCTTTTGTCTCATTTCACATGCCTTCTCTAGGGT
This sequence comes from Nomascus leucogenys, assembly GCF_006542625.1. NCBI lineage: Eukaryota > Metazoa > Chordata > Mammalia > Primates > Hylobatidae > Nomascus > Nomascus leucogenys. The sequence goes on along the minus strand of NC_044393.1, from coordinate 84,385,249 downwards.
TATGATTAGTATACAGAAATATTAAAAGAAATATACTGCTCTTAAAAACCTATGGAGAATATTTCAATAACTTTTATGCCCTCTGTCAAACACCTAGAAAAATGTCAGTATTATTTCAAAAACTCAAATGGGGAATATGTTTATCACATGCACAAAAATAAATGGTGGATTAGACTTTTGATCTGTTAATTGTAAGCAGTGCCTTTTTCCCCCCATAAGCTATTATTTTACCCATTGTTTTTGGAGAATCTAATTAGAATGTAAGTTCCTTAAGGGTAGAGATTTTATACAGGTTGAGTATCCCTAGTTCAAAATTCTTGGCAACAGAAGTGTTTTGAATTTCAGATTTTTTTTTCTTTTGGATTTTGGAATGCTTGCATTATACGTATTGGGCAAACACCCCAAATCTGAAAATCTGAAATCTGAAATGCTCTAGTGACCAATTTTCTTTGAGTGTCATGTCGGTGTGCAGTAAGTTTCAAATTTTGAAGCAGTTCAGATATTGGATTTTCGGATTTGGGATGCTCAACCTGTACTTCTTTGTGTCCTCAACGTTTAATCAATGTTTTACTTCCCAGTACCTCAATAAACATTTGTTAAGATGGTAAAGTGTCTGGTTTTTGTTTTTTTTGTTTTGTTTTGTTTTGTTTTGGCTTTCGAGGAGTTTGTCTTTATTGTAGGAGAATGACTTTATTCTGATTTTATTCGATTTGTTTTCTTTTTACAGCCCCATTGACAAACCTTCAGATTCTCTCAGTATAGGGAACGGTGATAATTCCCAGCAGGTAAGATTTGAATACAGTATCACTTGATTTATTTGCCATACTCCGAAAGCAAGGTATTCCATGCAGGTGAATTTTCTAAAAATACTTTACTGACACAATTTAAAAACACTTTTGATGCTCATATTTATTAATCATTATAATTAGCCTTTTTCCCCTAGAATATATAGAGCATAGTTTAACCCTTTTTTAATGACTCAGAATTATCATTATGACTGGATACTATTATCTTTAGAGTCTGCTAATGTTATTGGTCTTTTTGACCCTGTGCCAAATGGTCCCAGGCTAGCATGCCTTCTGAGTTCTTGCTTTTAAGAATTGTATTCCTACCACATACTCCCCTTGCCCCTTGCTCTCTACTTTAATTTTCTATTTCAGTCAAGTGTATTTGTCCCTAACAGTTTCCCTTCTTATTTTCCCCAAATGACTATCAGCTTTGAAATGATAAGCCAGATAAGCTGTTCAAAGTTGAATCTACTGTGAAACTGAGTGGAGTGGTGACCATTAGAGCATGCTTTATGTCATCTTGTCTTGTTGCTCAGGGACCTTTTTTTTTTTTTTGGCTAGTTTTGCACCCCTTGAGTTTCTATACATCTTCTTACATTGGTAAAATAAATGTAATTTAGTCTCTTCCATAAAGAATAGCCAGTCCTCCACAGTATTTGTGAAAAACTTAGAGATCTAAAATATAATGCTTTTCTAAACGTTTTACTGACACATTTTGTAAAACAATGTGGAAATTTGTATATCCCCTTGTGTATTTTAGTTGCACATTAAAATTTTTTACAGGTTAAAAGTAGTTGCAAAGGATGTAATTTCCAGCATATTAGAAATATTGGTATCTGAGAAATTTAATGTTTTGATATCCCATCATAATGTTTTGATCATAATCATGTTTTATTATCCTGTCATCCATTTAAAAAAATACACATGCTTTCCTTTAACAATCAGAAGTTTTAAATTAATTTTTTCTCTGTGAACTAATTTTTCTCTTTCTGTTATTATAGAGTTTTATCTTAATGCAATACAGTTTTTGCTTGAAAAGCATATACTTCTCTTAAAAATAGGCATATAAATTTTTGGATTGAAATAATGTTTTTGCGTTATTTTGAAGTCATAATAATGACTTCAAATGCCAGTTTTTGTCTTCTGAATTTTATTAGTAGTATTGAGGTGACACTATACATAAATGTAGATTTTAATTTTAAAAACCATGAAACAAATAGTAATAAACAGTAAAATTATAGTAAAATAAATAGTAAAATTATATTGAAAATTCATCTCTTAATGAAGAATAGGGCCATTTTAAAATTGGTTTGTATGTATCTCTAGATGAAAGTTACCTATTGGTAAATAAGAGGCAAGTTTCAGCAGCAATCTAGTCATGTTTTTTATTTTTCTAAGATGTAAGTGTTGAGATACTTTGTTCATATAAATAGGTAGATGGAAGGAGTAGTGTTATATCAGTACCTCTCAAGTCTCTCAATTTCTTCTTAATTAAATACCTAAGAATCATACAAAGATTTATTATATAAAATTATTTTTAATGATGTGTTTGGAAACAACTTAATTAGATCTTTCTTTAATTTTCTTGAAAACTAAAATATTGAGAATCACCTAGCATGTAAAATAATCTAGTCATTACAGTCAGTCACTCTCTTATCACCAATCCATGTATTTCTAATAATTTGTGTTTGGCCTCTGGAAAGTTTTCACTCTTGAGCAAAATACTATAGTAAAATCCCAGAATGAGAAATATTCTTTTCTTGGTAAAGTAAGAGAAGTAAGGTTGTAAAAAGAGAGGAGATGGCCGGGCACGGTGGCTCATGCCTGTAATTCCAGCACTTTGGGAGGCCGAGGCGGGTGGATCACGAGGTCAGGAGATCGAGACCATCCTGGATAACGCGGTGAAACCCCGTCTCTACTAAAAATACAAAAAATTAGCCGGGCGTGGTGGCATGCGCCTGTAGTCCCAGCTACTTGGGAGGCTGAGGCAGGAGAATTGCTTGAACCCCGGAGGCGGAGGTTGCAGTGAGCCGAGATTGCACCACTGCACTCCAGCCTGGGCAACAGAGTGAGACTCCATCTCAAAAAAAAAAAAAAAGGGAGACTAGTTTAATCTTTTCAGGCAGATTATTATTTTTTTTAAAGAGTATATATGTAAGTTAATGATTTAATTGATTTTCTGAAACTTCATGCTTTCATTAAAACATCTTCAAGTACCACAGTTTGTGAAACACTATTCTAATACATTTAGTTGCAAACTTTTAAATTGTGGCTTATTAAAATGTATAAACATGTAGTTATTATTTGTTTTCCTTTTTTATTCAGATATCTAACAGTGATACGCCTTCACCACCACCTGGTTTGTCAAAATCCAATCCAGTCATCCCCATCAGTTCATCCAATCACAGTGCACGGTCCCCTTTTGAAGGGGCAGTAACAGAGTCACAGTCGTTATTCTCAGACAATTTTCGCCATCCCAACCCTATCCCAAGTGGGCTTCCTCCTTTCCCCAGCTCCCCACAGACATCCAGTGACTGGCCTACAGCACCAGAACCACAGAGCCTCTTCACATCAGGTATATAACAATAGTACAAGTATTAGTAATTATGCTCTTAACATATTGTTGACAGACTAACATGAAACTCATTAGTGGATATATTTTTATCTTTTGCCTCTCTGTTCTCTTTTAATAAAAATGTAAATATTTAAACTACATGGAATTAGGTGGTTAGATACATTGTTGTGTGACCTAGAAATTACTGTGTTAAAAGATTTCTCCAGAAGTAAAGGTTATATTATTTTCCCAATAGTAAAAAGCTTAGTCCTTTGGGAATTTTTTTTTTCATTTTTATTTTTTAGAGGTGGGGGTCTTGCTCTCTCGCCCAGGTTGGAGTACGGTGGTGTGATCTTAGCTCACCACAGCCTCACACCCTGGGTTCAAGTGATCCTCCCACCTCAGCCTCCTGGTTAATTTTTAAATTTTTTGTAGAGACAGGGTCTTGCTATACTGCCCAGGTCTTGAACTCCTGGCCTCAAGTGATCCTCCCACCCAAGCTTTCCAAAGTGCTGGGATTACAGGCATGAAGCACTGCACCTGGCAAGAACTTAGATTTTTAATTAGATTTGTATTTTTATTTAGTTAGATTTGTGTTTAAGATTTTCCACCCTCAGCTGACAAAGATGCAAGTTATTTAGTAGTAACAGTTATGTTACTACTAAATGGTATTTTTGAGCCATTTCCATTTTTATCCATTTTGAATTCTCTCATTACTATGAAAGGTGGCATAAAAGTAACATTGACAACAGCACCTGTGGAGCAGAAAATTCCAAAAAACTATAAGGATTAACATAAATACTTTTAAATTAAATTATATTTTTTCTTATTATAGAAAGCATATATTCAAAATTATTTGTACTTTGATAAATACATTTAAAAAATAAACTTTACTAATTAAAATCTATTAAATTATATTTATTTCATGGAAGTGACTTAGGTTGGTTTTGATTATAAATGGTTGAGAGTATAACTGGAGTGTCAAGTACATTTTTTCCTTTGATTAGCAAAATCAGTCTATATCATTCAGTTTTTGAAGCTAGTAGCTTAAGAGTTAAATAACTGCTAGAAGTATATAAGGCCTTTTGTAATTATATGATCTTAATGTGCTAAGAAGTCACATAGATTTTGCACGTACTTGATTTGTAAAATGACATGTTTAACTTTCAGTAGCATGGGTACTTATTAAGTATGAAAATGAGCTATGTATCTGATATTCATCACTATTTTTCTTCCCAACAGAAACAATCCCAGTATCATCCTCTACAGACTGGCAAGCAGCTTTTGGCTTTGGTTCTTCTAAACAACCAGAGGATGACTTGGGTTTTGATCCCTTCGATGTCACTCGAAAAGCCTTAGCAGACCTGATTGAGAAGGAACTGTCCGTTCAAGACCAACCTTCCCTTTCACCCACATCTCTTCAGAACTCCTCTTCACACACTACAACCGCCAAAGGTCCAGGCTCTGGATTCCTGCATCCTGCTGCAGCAACAAATGCCAATTCTCTCAATAGTACCTTTTCAGTCTTGCCCCAGAGGTTCCCTCAATTTCAGCAGCACCGAGCGGTTTATAATTCATTCAGTTTTCCAGGCCAGGCAGCCCGCTATCCTTGGATGGCCTTTCCACGCAATAGCATCATGCACTTGAACCACACAGCAAACCCCACCTCAAATAGTAATTTCTTGGACTTGAATCTCCCGCCACAGCACAACACAGGTCTGGGAGGGATCCCTGTAGCAGGTAGGTTCATTTAAAGCCTTTGAGAATTTTTGAATAACTCATATTTTCAGGTTGTTGGGTGGATAGGGAAGTAACTGTTGAATAACAGAGTACTAATATCTTGGAAATTTCTACGAAAGATTAGTCTTTATCATAATCTAAAATATATTTTTCATTTGATGGATGCCTTGTAATATTGAGCTTTATAAGGATGGTGGAGTATTATACTTAGTTATTGTTTGGAAGCATTTTGCTTAATAGGATAATTACCAAACTTTCATATGGTATACAAATGCAAAATGAAAAAGAAGAAAATGGTCTCTGAAGTTATGGTACTATAAAGTCCAACACCTTGGTGAAAATTATGATTTTATATTCTAAAGTAAAATGGCTAAAAAAAATTTTTTAATGATAATGAGAGCATGAGGGATAAAGCCACTCTACCTACTTTTGGCAGTTACTTGTTTTGACTGATACACACATACACACACATCAAAACTGAGCTATAAATAAAATACTTGAGAACTCTGATTATTAGTGTTTTACAAGCATATCATATGTCTCAGACATACACCTTTTGTGAAAGAGAAATTGTTCAAGGAAAGATACTTTCCTATTTGATCTGCCATGTTTTTATTTCTGGGGGAAAATATGAAGTATATATAAGGTAATGTAAGTTTGATGCCAAAATACTTCTGGTTTTGTACTGCTACCCTTGAAGGTTTCAGAACTTTTGGGTTTTAAGATTCTATATAACATTTTTTAGATGAAGTATCTTGTATATCCAAGGGAATTATTCTTGTTAATAGTGTTCTCATTTAACTTTGGCTTTAGAGATGATGTTAAAAAAATTTTGTTCCTCTCCTGATTCTCTCAAGTGAAATAGAATCATGATTCTCTCAAGTAGAATACAATAGTTTCTCACTCTGTTAGAATAGTTCTTCACATAATTCATACAGTTTATTGTTATCCCTTGTCAGGTACGGCATGGCAAAGTATTATCGTAATAGGATACTTTTATCAGCAGCAAGGCATTCACTCTCTTGTTTTTAGCAAGGCTGATAGATGAATTTACAGAGGTCTATCAAAGTTCTTTATCCCTATTCCCTTTGGGACCGACAATATTTCATGTTATAGACGAGTAGCTAGGTTAAGAGAATATAGTTTGTGGCTGTTGACATAGTGAAATTAACCATTGATACAGTGAAGTTAATTTACATAGCCTGGTAGCACCTAATGTAGTGACTTGCACAGTGATGGGACTCTTATTTGTTCATTTAATTATGGTAGTTAGTAGGTAACCAGAGTGACATTTTTCAGTCCTCTTCTTCTACATGATACTTACTTGTGAAACAATGTGTTCAGTTCCAAATACTCCTTTTATTTCCTTCCATTCAAGATAGCGTATTAGAATGTAATTTTCTTTCATTTTACTTTGCTTTAATTATTTAGAAATGTGGCATTTTAATTACTAGTAGTGTATCTCATAGTTGATTATAACATTCATTAGAAGTTAAAGTTAAGTTCCCCCAAATCATCAAAACATTTAAAAATTAAACCAATTACAGTGAATATGAGGATTCCTATTTGCTCATCAATGAATTAGGACATGTGGGGAATATTAAAGAAGTTTAAGATGTGGATGAAATTTCCACATACTTAAAGTATAGTTGAAGAGACTAAAATAATGTATGAAAGTGGTAACTATATGTCTGATACTGGAATCTGAGAGACATCAATGTACCCTGTAATTCTTGGGGAGGCTTCATTGAATAAGTAGGAATTGATCCCTACTATCATATCTTAGATTTGGGTTAGCATCGGGGAAGAGAAAAGGCCTTTTATGTTGATGGAAACCTCCTGAGTAAAGGCATAGAGGCAGGAATTAGTATGTGATTACACTGAGAAGTAATACAGCTACCTCCTATAACAGGAGGTGCTTCTTAAATTGTATAGATATAATGGATGAGAAGATGAGAAACTCTGACAATGAGGCAAAATGGCATGGACTTGGTATGATAGGAAGTAGGATGCCTTCATGGGATTCTAGTTATTAGCTGTCTTCTTTTTGTGCTTTTGACTTATTACATGACGATCTTTGGTTTTCTTCCAATTTCGTAGTCATCATACTATCCCTTAGCACTGAAGAGTAGTTTTAACCCATATATTTCAAACGAATAGTTATTCTCAGAATGCTGCACTGGTAATGAGAAATCGCTGATTAGTGAGTTTAGTTGTCCTTGTGTTAGTCATTTAAAATCTTCGTCTAAAGTAGATGCTTTATGGAAAAAATGTGGCATTAAATTATGGTTCTATCCTTGTGGATTTTGTTTTGATTTTTAAAAATTTTACCATATACTCAACCATAGAGCATTAAAACCTTTTTTTTTCAGAGATGCTAAAAATGTAGTCACCAACTTTAGGTTCTGAATCATTGTACTATTTGGTAGGGGGTGGGAGAGTTTATTTTGGATTTTCAATTTCAGGCTGTGCAGACTTGCTTGGTATTTAAATGGTGACTTATGGTTAAGCTTATTAATTAGGTTATTTTTAAGGCTCTGGTGACTAGAGAAATTTTAGTTTTAATGTACCAAAATTAAAAAATTTTTATCAAGAGTCTCACACACCAGAATCCTCTCATGGATTATAAATATTTGGTAGATGCCTCAGAAAACTGAATGTGCTAAGCCTCAGAGCAGAATAGCTATGTAATTATAGCCAGAAGATTTAGGATTTTCAGTAACTATTAGAAATGACAGAAAGTGAAAATCTGGAAAACTATATATACATCTTAACTATGTCTAATTTGAATTAATTTAATACCTCGGTAACTCACTTGCACCTGTTGTAGCTCGCTTGCACCTGAGTTGAACTATTGAAAAGGATTCAACTTTGTATCCTTTAGCAGTTATCATGATACCTTATACAGGGCAGCTGTCACTAAATGCTTCAGTAATGGAGAGAGTACATACCTGTTTCAGTGGGACCTGCTACTTTAAGATATACTTAGACAATATTTTAAACTAATTCTACACTCTGGAAAGGCATATATATTTATTCTCTAAATAGAGCAAAATATGGTCTCTGACCTATAAGAGCAAATCAGAGATGGCAGTCACCTACATGTCATACAAATAGAATGTCTACTTACTATACATTTGTACTTAAATTTTTATTTTTGGTTTGTTCAGTGAATTATTAAAGATTGGTATATCTGAAACCTATCATGGGAAAAACAGTTGCCAGAGGTTTGACAGAAATGCAGCTTCCTTTTTTTTTGATCTAATTGAAGACTTTTTTTGTGTTTAAAATTAGTAGTTATTTCCTTAGGTGAAACCTTTTTAGCAGCATTTGGTTTACTAAGTTTAGAAATATTTTTGAAATAAATATTCTTGGGGGAAATTTTGAATCGTGGGCAGTTAAAGTAAATTCATTCAGATCTTTTTTTTTTTTTAATTATTGGAACCATATGCCTTCTTTCTACAAAGTGATTTACCTTGTCCTAAAAAGTGACTTTATTTTGTCCAATTCCTTCATTTTAGGAATAGCAAAGCTGTGTTCCAGAAAGCTTAAATAATTTGTTAAAGGTCACATATTCAATTAGTAGTGGAATTAGGATAAGAACTTAGATCTCAAATTCAACAATGGAAATGTTTTTGCACTACAACAGTGATGCCCTCCTTCATAAATGAAGATCACTGGCATGTGCTTTAACTTGGCTTTCTTCCCGTGGCAATTGGTTTTTGCTCTCACACACTTGCAAGTCCCTTTTTATCAACAGTATCAACTCATGAGACAAATTGGCCCAGCTCAGGGGTATATGGGCTATTGTTACAAAATAGAATAAAGTTTATCGACTTGATGGAAATCAGTCTGTTTCTTAGTCCTTATTATTATAATTTTCTCGCTGAGAACTCTAGTCTAAAATTTGCTTTACACAGCCTCATTGCTATGTTCTTGGGGTTTATAAGAATCTTTGCCAATTTACTGAAAAACTACAAAATCACCTGTTATATGGATTGACAGACTCTCTTTCTGCTTTGTCAGCTATCCTTCCACATGTAATTTTGCAGATTTGTTTTAAAAAAAAAATTCTGCCAAGTTGTTTTTATTCCATGATGTTAAAAATTATTTGGAAAACATAAATCAGTAAGCATTGTTGTTTCAAGATATACCTCAAAAATATTTGAAGCTGTTTAGGATTGGATTTTTTTTTCACGTTTTTGTTAATTTAAACTTTACTTTTGAGAGGGCATTTTTCTTTAAATTTTCTTTGTTTCTATATGAACTGTTTTAACAGTGACTTGATTGAATTTTGAGTCATGTGTGAAACAGGTCACTGGTAGTCAAATAATTCTCAATTATAATCAGGAGAACTGATCGCATTCATCTATAATTCTCTGACCTAGAAGTAGTCATCTCATTTTCAGTCAATTGGATCATTGTACTGTTAACATTTTACTGTTTTTCAATTACTTCAAAGGTAAACTTGAATTTTCAGATGCTGTATGTTAATTTACTAAGTTAATATTTATATCTCTTATTTTATTTTTTCTAGTACATAATTTATGCTTTTAAAACATGGATTTGTAATTTTTCTCTTTTAAAAATCAGTTTTCACTTCTGTAAATCAAGGTTTAATTTTTTCACAAAATACTATTAATATTTACCATTTACTAGGAGTATCTATAAGAGGTCCAATTGGCTTGGAAAAGAATGGCTTTCCTGGTCTTTTTTTTTTTTTTTTTTTTTTTGGTAGTATGTTGTATTTGTTCTTATCTAAATCTAAATCTATTGTATTTGTTCTTATCTCTGACACAATATTACTCAGGATATATTTAGAATATAACTACTTTCCAGGTACTTGATAAGTTTATATTTTAAAATTCATGTCTTGTTTCACACCTGGATTCCAAACATTAAGCATGTATTTTATATATGTATCAGTATTCCAAATATTGAAATCATTTTTAAAGGGACTGTTAACAAATCTAGTCACCCATAACTAGACCATGACTGACTTTTCCACAGGGGAAGAAGAGGTGAAGGTTTCGACCATGCCACTGTCAACCTCTTCCCATTCATTACAACAAGGACAGCAGCCTACAAGTCTCCACACTACTGTGGCCTGACAACAGAACTGAGAGGAGAGGATTAGACTCTGGGGTGCTTGCATGGGCAACTGGATTTTTGCATGATTCCTTTATGATTTTGCTTTTAATGTATACACCCAAAAGAGCCAATATAAACGTTCCTCATGCCTACAGCTAGCGTGTTACCTCATAGTTGTTGAAGTATTTCTTTATTAGGCCTTTAACATAATTTATTAGTGTAATAATTTTGGCATTGTTTCTCATGAGTGATACTATTTCTAACTCATAAACTTGTAGTACTAAGATCCCAGGTGAGATTAGCTAGAATTGTTCTTATTTTGGCTCTATTATTGAAAAATTATACAAAGGTAATGGTAGTACCTTGTTTTCTGGTTGTGAAAAAATAATATCCTAATCTCCTGAAAAATTTGCAAATTAACAAGATAATGTCTATTGCATTCTTTGAATACTTGAGAAGAAAGAATACATATAAGACAAAATTGGTGGTGTCATTTAATGCTCAGAAGGATATTGTTGGCGATTGTTTTTAGTTGTCTAGATTTATATCCTATAATATGCATTACATGTGTAGAAACTGTTTTGTTCTCTCTTGCACTTTTGCACTTTCTTTTTGAATGGTTGTTAATTATGCATAGATGGTTAAAAGATAATTACTGTAGCCTAAATGCAATATAATCTCTTTTCTAATGCACTGCCTAGTATGCCAGGAAATGCCTCAAAAACAGAACTTCAGTTTATAGTTGACTTTTCTGAAACTTGAATATGGAGTAAACATTGTATGTGAAAAGCAACCATAGTAGTGTAACATTGTTATTGAACAAACAGTAATTCTGTGGGATATTGTTTTGGAAATTTCATTGTTTAATAATTAAAATGTGATAATAAGATAATATTATAAGTACCTGACCAGAAAGAGACTAAGGCAGAAGAGAAGAGATTGGATGTCCTCTAAAATTAGGCCACCTAAATTGTAAGATAATTTTAATCAAGAGAATAGTGGAGTACTTTATTAGGACATAATGTGAAGTGATATTTCTGAAAACACATTTCTTGAAATAGTTTTAAAACTGGTAATAAAAGAAAAGAAACTGTACTTAGTTCGGAGCAGTGGACAAAAGCTGATTCAGAAAACATGACCATATTCTGCGTAAATGAAGCATCTGGGAAGAAAGGGAAAGTCACACCTCCTCTTGAGATTTTAACCATTATGATAAAAGGTATGCTTTAATTTGTTTAAAAAAGTATGAAACGGGATAATGTTGAATACAAAAAAGAAGCCTAGAGATTGAAAATGATAATAATAGAACATGTTATTAGGAGATGGTACTTAATGTCATGTTGGAGTTGGGAGTTTTCAAGGTTACCTCTATATAAAATTGGCTTACTTTCTGTTAGATATAATGTGACAAATTAAATGACTTTATCCCAAGGTACAGTGAGGTAAACAAAAATCTATTCTTAGATATCCTTAAATTTGGTTAACTGAGGCTGTAGAAGCAGCGAATTGTCTAGCCATTTAAGTTATTTTTGTAAAATTCAGCATAAATATCAATCTCTAATTTCTATCTAGAAGTGATTTTAAGACATTACAAGAACATTGTCAATTTGGAAAATACCAATAAAATATTGTAGACTTACTAATATTGTAGACTTATCAGCCTTTTACTATAGCTTAATTTAATTATGGTTTTCATTTTTTACTGTAAGAGGCCAAGACTTCGCTTATGTCTCCTGTGGGGCTGAGGCTCCTGGGCCTTGTTATTATAACAAACTCTGGCTCCTTGTAATGATGCTTACTAGCTCAAAGCTTTCTCCAGCCTTCAGTGTTAGCCTTTCATTGCCTGGATCTTCTTACAAAGCTGTAGCGAGCGGTTAGTTCCATTTGCTCCTTGGTGTTGAGAGATATACCTGTTAAATGAGGCTTCTTTCCTTTCTCATTCATAGCCAGTGTGGAAAAATCATCACGTAGTTTGCCCAGATTTGCCAGAGCCCTAAATAAAATCGCAAAAGATCTCCCTGCCTGCTTCTCCTCCCCACCCCCACTTACATGCACACTGTAAATCAAGAAAATGCGTTTTGGGCAATTAGACTTCTAAATTTTTGCATAGAATGGCTAACCATGATCTTTTGACTCACTTTGTAATTCCTACACCTTCCTTGTAAGCTTCACCTTTTTGCTTACCTAGTATTTTATTTAAACATGGTTTTTTAAAAAACCTGAAGTCTTAAAGTCTAGTCATAATTAATTTTACACTAAAGGACAGAAGAAATTATACAACACATAAAAGAAGCCACCACTTCACATAGCAAGCAAATTGAAACCAAAATGACAGAATGAGAAATTCTTTAAAAGCTTCAGGTTTTTTTGTTGTTGTTGTTGTTAAATTCCTGCATGATGCATTATGTGCAAGGGAAACTTAATATACTTTTACACCCTTAACCTTTATAAAGTGACTAGCTTTTCCCTTAACATAGGAATTTTTAACCTGGATCCCAGATTTTTGAAAGTACATACAAAATTGTGGGTTTGTGTGCATGTACATATGTCCATTTTTTTTCTAAGGAGAAGATCCATAGTTATTAGATATTTGAAGGATTTGGTGATACCCTTCTCCTATCAAAAAAAAAAAAAAAAGAACAGCTGCCTTGAAATGTTTTTAGTGCCACTTTAGGGAATCAAGTCCTGTACTGAATGATTTTAGCTGTATGAAGAATTATAAGTGCCTCTATTTTCTCGATTCCATTAGAAAATATTTTTTTTCTGACTAATAACGCTTTTCTTTTCATTCTATTATTGAGTTTTGGTTTTCCACATGTCACTTTTGTGTACTCTCCCCTTATTTCAACAAAGCATTAATTAAATATTTGAGTACCTATTCTGTGTAATGACTTGAACTAGATCTTGAGAGATATAAGGTTGAATAAAATACAGACCCTATCATCAAGGATAATTCTAGTGACAGTTATATTTCACATTATTTCTGTCAGGTCTTGGTAATATTTTAATCACAGGAACCACCATAGCAGTCCAGACTCTTTATTATTTATCATCTCTCAGTAACTGCTCTGATAGTGGCAACAAAGGGTATTGAATACTTATATTTCAAATTTTAAAATTTATGATAATTTGGAGGGAGGTGAAAAAAACCTTACTAGGAAAGACATACATTCATTATTCTACATGTGTGTGAGCTCATGTCTCTTACTCTTAGCATCCTGGGAATTAAGTAGAGCCTTCTGTGTAGGTGTTCTTTAAAGAAAACTAATGCATTTTACCTTTGCACATTTCCACTGACATGACTCCTATTTGTACAGTGTTCCAAGCACTGTCAAGACTGCCAGAGAGGTCAGGAGATCGAGACCACGGTGAAACCCCTTCTCTACTAAAAATACAAAAAAATTAGCCGGGCGTGGTGGTGGGCGCCTGTAGTCCCAGCTACTCGGAGAGGCTGAGGCAGGAGAATGGCGTGAACCCAGGAGGCGGAGCTTGCAGTGAGCCAAGATCGCGCCACTGCACTCTAGCCTGGGCGACAGAGTGAGACTCCCTCTCAAAAAAAAAAAAAAGACTGCCAGAGCTCTGGCACAGGTCCATAGGTACTCCCACAGAGGCATTGCCTCAGAAAGACAAGAGAAAGGAACAAATTGCAGTCGCTTTGAAATCTTACAGTGGCCTGTAGGGGTTGGGATAGGGCAGTAAGGAGATCCAGCTGAGGTATTCAGGTACAGGTAAGCTTGGATAAGTGTGTTTAAAGCCTTGAAAACCTTTAAAGAAGAAGAGTTTAGTCTTGATGCAGATGTGGTCAGTGGTAGAGAACTATAGGTTCTTGGCAAAAATGTAGTTTGAATGTAGCATTTTAAGAAGAGTAATTGGGTAATAGATTTGATTGCAATTAGGACCAGTTAGAAACTAATTCCAGTAGTATGCCATTGCTGGCCAGTGCAAATAAGTTGGCCTAGACTAGCACAGTAGTGGTTGGAATGGAGAAGAACTATGAATTAGAAATTGGGAAGCATAAGAGCTGAGAAAAGGCCTTCAGATTTGTTTAGATCTCTGGTGATCTTTAAAAATGTAACTTTCATAGAAAGGTACAGAATGGAAGCCCATCTTTTTAGGATGAATGAGGAAATGTCAAGAATATGTATGCAGCAGTCATTGACTACTTAGTGTTAAGACATTTGACAACAAAGTTGAAGAGAAAAACAAGATGCTAACTAGATGGGTGGTAGATCCTAAAAGGCATTGCTTTAATATAAGGGAGAAGAACCCTAAATATTTAAAGGCAGACCTGACAGAGCCAATTGAGAGGAAGAGACTGGCAGTGCTGAAGAGAAGATAGGCTCATTCGGTAGGATAGTAAATGTCTTTGGGTGGTGGGAAGAGATAAGCTCCTGAGACAAGCATGTGGGTTAGCTTAAGAGAGGTGGATGGCCGGGCGTGGTGGCTCACGCCTGTAATCCCAACACTTTGGGAGGCCAAGGCAGGCGGATCACGAGGTCAGGAGATTGAGACCATCCTGGCTAACATGGTGAAACCCCGTCTTTACTAAAAATACAAAAAAAAATTAGCTGGGCGTGGTGGCGGGCACCTGTAGTCCCAGCTACTCGGGAGGCTGAGGCAGGAGAACAGCGTGAACCTGGGAGGTGGAGCTTGCAGTGAGCCGAGATGGTGCCACTGCACTCCAGCCTGGGTGACAGAGTGAGACTCCGTCTCAAAAAAAAAAAAAAAAAAAAAGAGAGAGAGGTGGGCTGTATCTTCCTCTGTGATCTGTAAGAGCAAGAAGAACCTGGGGAAAGAGAAAGATGAGAATTGATGAAAAGGCTCATATTAGTAATTATTAAAATGCATTATTCTTTGCAAATGGGGATGAAAGAGTGGAATTGGGAGCCCGTTAAAGGAGATTTAAAAAAAAAAAAAAAAGTCTTTTGTGAGAATAAGCCCAGAAATGCATTGTAAATAGTTGCTTAGTTGCTGTGTAAAGATAAGAGTCAGCTTAAAGATCTCTAAAGTTGAAATATATATGGTTTTTTATGTTCCTCTGGTTTAGCACAAAGCATCAGGAGTGGAAAAAGCAAATATTGAGAGTTTGGTTAAAAGGGGAAAAAGACAAAGACATAGAGACATTCAAGAAAACCACATTGAAATGCATAATCTTGTGTCAAGAAGAGTCTGTTAAGGCAGTTTCCTGTGAAGAAATGGTGTGAGTGATGTGGAAGGGAGTTGAATGATTTTAGATTTTGATGATGACAAAGAACATGTTAGTGTTGCTAAGGGAATCATAACTAGGAGACTGTGGTCACAGTGATAACCACTCAATGCTAAATGATGATTGAGAACCAGAGAAAGGAGAGGGTTGGAGGTTGGAAAGAAGCTTGGCTTTTGTAACCGTTTATACTATCTCCTCCAGTCTTCTCATGAGTGTAGGAAATCAAACTATGTGAGAGAGAATTGTAGAAAGCATGGAAGCAATTCCATGCATCCGCAGTTGGGCACCTGGGGAATCCTGGGTCAGGTTTCCGGTGAGTTGAAAATGATCAAAGGAAAACTTCCTTCCTCAAAGCATGGTAGGAGGACATGGAAGCAGAGTGCTGGGGAGGACCAGGAAAAGCCAGGGATGACATGAGACAGGTGTAAGTAAGCAAGCCCCAGTGAGTGTGAAGGATTGGTAGAAATGTTACTGATGATGTGAAAGATTTAGACAGAGGGATTAGGTATGGTGTGTGATGAGTTTGGTAGTTGAGGAGCCCTTATTACAGGTAATATAGCTTCTCCCAAGCTCACGGGCAAACTGGAAGTCTTTGTTAAAAATGGGCTTCCACCTATGAAGGGAAAGTGTCTGTTCTTACATAGTTGGATTAGGTCATTCTGCTTTATTTATATATCAAATAAGAATTAAAAGTAAGGTACTGGTGAACAGTAGAGATAAAGTAAGAATTCTATTGTAACAGGTTATAAAAATATTTAAATAATTTCCCCCAAAGAGAATGTACTATATGAATAAATAAAATCTACAAATTATTGGGCTAATTTACCCTTGTTTCTTATATTTTGTATACTTAGGATGTGACCTCTAGGAAAAAATTGCTGAAGAAGTAGTAGAGCAGGGTGAAGATACTGTATACTGTCATCCCTAGGTATCTGTAGGGGATTGGTTCCACGGATAGCAAAATTCTTGGATTCTCAAGTCCTCGATATAAGACAGTGTAGTATTTGCATATGACCTGCACATATATGGGAGGCTGTATATATTAAATAATCTCTAGATTACTTCTAATACCTATTACAATGTAAGTGCTATGTAAATAGTTGTTACACTATATTGTTTAGAGACTAATGACAAAAAACTGCATGCTTAATAAATTACACAATTTTTTAAAAAATATTTTCTATTCGAGGTTGGTTGAATCCACAGATGTGAAAACCCCAGATACCTGGAGTCAACTGTGTGGCTTTTTTTTTTTTCTCCTAGTCAGTTAATAGCAAATATTCCTAGTTTGGAAGCAACCTTAGTTTTCTAATAAAGTATTTTTAAACTCACTCCATATATGTCAGCTGAAATATCAACTGTGACATTTAAAAAGGATAATGCTTCAAAGTACAAATCATTGCTCAAGAATACTGTGTTTGTGAAACCTTGTTGATGGATTGAGAAGCCACTGCTCCTTGGACCTCCTTACCACCCTGTGATTTGCTTCTATGAGTTGTAATCGAGCCACCTAACATTGCTGGTCATACTAGCCTTCCACTTCTTAGTCAGGGGCTATTTCCAAAGAATCACTCTTGATAATTCGAGATGCATTAAGAAGATTCTACTCTGTTTTTTGGTCTTTTAGAGAGTCTTCTCTGGGTTTGAGTTACAGAGAAATCGAGTTTAGGTACCTAGAACTGAGAGCAAGCCTAAGTAATCTAAGCTACTTGACAAATGGACTGAAGTACCCAGATGTTCCATAACACAGCTTGAAGTTGTTGACCTTGAGAACCAGTTCCTTTTCTCCAGGTTCCTCTTGACCACACTTCCTAAGGCAACTATTGACTTCACTGTCTTAGCCCACTTTACCTTTATTCTAAAAGTTCCTGGAAGCTCCAAGCTGACCCTGGAACATACTGTGCTTATAACAATTTTGTTATTCCAGCTCCTGTTGGGTGCTCAGACCCACTATTGTGCTGTTACAAAGCAACATCCCAAAATGCTTTTTCCCCTCATATAATTCATAAAGCCTTTAATGCATCCATTACCTTTCCTTCTTTTTTATAGCGGGTGAAATTCACATAACATTCAATTAATTATTTTAAAGTGTATGATGCAGTGACCCAGTACCATCCTTTAATTATCTCAATGGTAAAATTGCAGAATAAGTAACCTACTCTGCTGGCAGAATTTTAGTCTGTTTTCTTGTTGGGGCTGTGTGGTAATAGCTGCTTCTAAACTCTGTGTTTTACCCAGTAGGCTAAAAGGCAAATGTTAAGCCTTAAAATATTCCGTATTTCTGCATAGCAGTACTACTGCAACTTAAGCTTGTGAATCAAGCAACTTTTATACACCCTTTTAAAAAGGCAGCGGGGGGCAGTGCAAGGAGCTCTAGGCAAGAGACACTTAGGAGATTTGCTTTTCTGAGTGGTAAAAATGTTTGAAGCAACTCTAAATAGCTTTGAAATGTTAGTAATAGTCTTACTGTCTTCATGACATTTAATTAGCCTTATGTAAAAGTTTGTTTAGCAAAGGTAAACCATAAGTCTCCTCTATATGCATGTGTGGTTGAATGTGTGTGTGTTTTTATATAAAGCAGTGTTCAGTTAAATCCTCCACTTAATGAATGTAGTAGAGGAAGATGTCTCATGTCATTTTGGTGACCTATGACCTCTGTCTATTCATGTATTTATTCCTGCTGTGTTCCAATTCATATCTTCAGGATAAATGCTGTATTTTTATTGTCTTTCTCCAATTTTTTTTTTTTTTGAAGGAACCAAAGACCCTATTTAAATGCAATAAGGTTGTAATACTGGTGCCCACTTCACCCTGGTCATTTTTTTTCTGAACAAATATTTCATAGCTTTTCCTCATCAAATTCCAGTCCCACTACTAAGGATACCCATCTGTGACACAGTCATTGGGAAAACCCAAGGAAAGGATAATTTAAAAATGATTTGTATTGGAATCATGACACTTCAGAGCTATGAATAAATAAATATAACGTAGTCTTTAACAATCCTTTTAAAGACCAAATAATAACAATGATGATAATAAACAAGGCTCCAAAGGATTGTGATTTGTCTATAGTCACATTCTAACAACAATTTAAAGTTTCTTTAGCCCTCACCATGTAAATGTGCTTTCATGCTTGTAACTCAGTGGAGGAAAAAACTTTTAAGATTCAGAATCTGTCTCTTCTCTAAACATTGTTGTGTCTTACAGTTTAATTATAGTAGTTCTCTCAAGTCAAGGGCTTACAACTGTGAATATCATTGCAAACAATGAATTTGAAGGCTTTCAAAATGACCACCAGCTGGCAGCTGTTGTCACAGATCCTGTAGGTTTTCAAAGCTGCCCTGTGTTAAATGTGGCCCAGTGATCTTGGAGTAACTTTAGCAGGGGGAAAAATTGTAACCTTGCAGGTACTCTTAAAATAAACTTAGGGTAACTACATAATTACCAGTGTCAGAACTAAAAGAGTAAAACAGAGGTGGAGTTTAACTTACCCAGGATTTTTCTGCAGTACCAAAGAGAATTTAGGGGACAACACGCATAACCACTAGACTGGTGACATCTCTAATATTACAAAATGGAAAAAAACTTGTAGTAATGGCACCAAGATGTGTTACATACACATTAAAGGTGTGATCTCAGATTCATCTTTGAAGAAGAGCTACCCTGTGTTACACCATATAGAATGATAGCATATCTGCTGTTTTTTTCCCCCCCAATCAAAGAAGTTGTTGTTTTCAGCATAAGGAAACAGGGAGAGCTCCACAAGGATTTAAAGATGATAATGCTATCACCATCTCCAAGAAGAAATGCAAGAAATCTGCAATCAACTTTTGTAGCCTAGCACTGTTTCTTAATATAGTGAGATCTTGGCCCAAGGACTGCACTAGCATTTACACTCTGTTGTCAGACTTGCATACTGAAATAATGTATCGATGGAACAGAAAGTAGTGATCTAGAACTTCAGTGGGGTGTTCTAAAACATTGTCATGTTATGTGTTGGCATTTGCAAGAAGTCTGACAACTGTTTATTTTTTTCCTTTATTACATCTATATGTTTAGTATCCAGCTAAAGGTAAAAGATTCCCTGGGTTATGACTTCATCAGCCAAGTAGGAAGTTTTTTCATTGGCCTTAAACTGAATGTTTGGTTACAGCCATAGTTCCACTTAGGTTTTCTCTGTTAAAAATGTTAGTTTCTGTTAAAATTCATGATTATGGATGTCTGATATATACACACACACATACATGCACACACATACCCTACTCCCCCCAAACCCCATTTAGAGTAAGATTTGCTACCAGATATGTTTCCTTTTCCTTCTAAACTGTTAACATTTACTAATTTTTTCCTTCTAAACTGTTAACATTTACTAATTAATCTACCCGTAGTCTTCTCCTGGTTCCAGACAAGTGTAACATATCTTGATTTCTAGTCTGCCCAGTGTTGATAGATGTAAACTCCTAAGACCTCACCTGCATTTTAAATGGTAGATGACTATTTAATTGAAATGAAGCATATTATTAAAATAAGGATTTTATATAATCTCCAAATGCACAAGCCCTGCAACCTTTGTTTTATAACACGCTTTCAGGTTTTAACTATTGACTATTATAAGTCTCCTTCCGATAGCTTGTGTTCACCCTTCTATCCAGTTTCTTTTTCTTTGGACAAAGGAGAAGTTTCTTTCTCCATGTAATTTACCACAATTAACAGGGAGGTCATGACTAAATCTTAATGTACACTACCTGTATGATTTTCCTACTGGATTCCTGACAGGCCTGAATTTTCCCTTTTCTTCTTCTTTTTTTTTTTTTTTTTTTGAGACAGGGTTTCACTGTGTTGCCCAGATTGGTGTGCAGTGGCGCAAACACGGCTTACTGCAACCTCGACCTCCCTGGCTCAAGTGATCCTCCCATCTCAACCCCCCAAGTAGCTGGGGCTGCATGCACACACCACCATGCCTGGCTAATTTTTGTATTCTTTTAGAGATAGGGTTTTGCTTCGTTGTCCAGGCTGGTCTGAAACTCCTGATCTCAAGTGATCCATGCGCCTTGGCCACCAAAGGTGCTGAGATTACAGGCGTGAGCCACTGTGCCCGGCCAATTTTCCCTCTTCAAAGGAGAGAGGTCTTTCTCCATCAGTCTACTGAGTGTTTTCTCCGTCTTTTTACTCAATTACCAGAGTCAGCAGACCCTCTATCTGCTCAGTAACTACTCTTACTCACCTGTCATCTTATTCCAAACTGCCTTTGATCCTAAACGAGTATATTCTTATTTTTTTCCTTCTCTCTATTTTTATTTTGTTTGAGACACTCTGTCGCCCAGGCTGGAGGGCAGTGGTGCGACGTCAGCTCACTGCAACCTCCACCTCCCAGATTCAAGTGAGTCTCCTGCCTCAGCCTCCCAAATAGCTGGGACTACAGGCACGTGCCACCATGCCTGGCTAATTTTTGTGTTTTTAGTACAGACAGGGTTTCACATCGTTGGCCAGGCTGGTCTCAAACTCCTGACCTCAGGTGATCCACCTGCCTTGGCCTCCCAAAGTGCTGGGATTACGGGCGTGACCCACTGTGCCCAGCCTTCTCTCTCTTTTAAATCAAAACAAAACATTTAAACAGAAATCATAGTCTGGATTTTGGAGCAGATTAGGGAACAACTAATGCACTGTAAAATTTTGAATCAATAAAGATTTTTGACATTGTCAAACTTGGGCATTACTCAGTTCCCCCAACTTTTAAGGCAATTCTAGCTCTTATAAAAAGTCACTTAACACTTCTCAACAATATGACTAAAATTCAAAGTTTTACAAATGTGTTTTTAAATAATTTTTTTTCAGTAAAACAGTTCTAGTTCAGTATACAGCACCAGCATATCTGAAGTAAGAATATTGCAGTTTCTGATTGGTATTCGAAAATATTTTCATCTAGTCTTAGTCTTCTTTTTTGCCTTCCTTCTTTTGAAATAAGATTCAATATTGACTGAGAATTGGTTCTGTCAAGATTGTCTCTGGCAATCTGTCCCTAATTCAACTATAAATTATTGCTAAGGATGAACACTTAAATAATTATATATTTTAAATGACTTTTAAACTAAGGCCCCCTAGTGATGTGATGAGCATATAAATTTTTGAATTCAGGGTCTTTTGAAACCCTGTCTTCCACAGGAGTGTCATATGTATAGGTCTGGAAAAGATGTGTTCTTATTAAGACTTAATTCTTTTTAGATTGAGACACCATTTGCAAATTGAAAACAAAAAAAGTTTATATTTCCCCTAGTATGTGAATGTACTGTAAGGAGGAATAAAAAACAAAATAGTCTTTTTAAAACACAGACTTCAATTTTTAGAGCTATTTTAGGTTCCCAGCAAAATTGAGTGGAAGATACAAAGACTTCTCATTATATTCCCTGCCCCATCACATGCACAGTGTTCTCTATTATCAGCACCCTCCACCAGGGTGGAACATATGTTACAGTGGATGAACCCAGTTGATGATCTGGGTGGTGAATAGGTGGAACACAGAGGAGTCTCAGGGTCGTTTTTAGAAAGTACAGATTAGTTTTAAAGCTAATGTAGCTTTTTCAGATTGTCTTCTTTCACTTAGTAATGTGCGTTTAAGTTTCCCCTAGCCTTATTTTTTAATCACACATTTTACATAGCTAAAATAGTTGAGTTTCAGAATATAAATGCTTATTTTAAAAAACAGACATTTATTTTAAAAACAATGTGAAAACCTTAATAAATGTCTCTTGGTTTGGGTAACTAACACAATGAGAAAGAACTCTTAAAGATGTATGCTTGGTCTGTTGTATTGGAAATGTTTATCACCATGACTATATCCATCTCCATTTCATTTAGTTTTATAAAAAATGAAGTTATATCATTTTCTGAAATAATTTTTCTTCTGAAATTAAAGTAAATAATCTTTTAATGCCAAAAAATTCTTTCTAAAAATGAAGCTCATAACCGGATTATGAAGAATCTGTCAATTAAAATGATGTTTCAGAAAAGTGGAAATTTTATTCTTATTTGGGATTTTTGTTATGTTGATTTAAAAGCTTAAGACAATTCGATGCTGATAGGAGCCATCTTTTAGAAAAAGATAAGACTGACTGATCTTCACTATTGAAATAAAGTGTGCTGTGTAATCAAATGCAGTAAAGAACTGGGTTTGATGTTTTAAATAACTTTTAGATAACTTGGGAGTCTTTTAATTTGGAAAATTATGAACATCAGCAATCTTAGGAATTTCAATAGATATATAACCATAAAGGGATTTGCTGTATAGGAAGCAAAATACTTTCATCTGAATGTAAGCCTGAAGAGAAACTTCTGCCCCAATAAAAATATTTTATTGCCACTAAACAATGAAAAGCTATTCCTGACTTCATTTGGAATGGCCAGTCCTGAGTGATCTGCTAAGAAATAAGCAGAACTTCACTTGACTAGCCTTAAAAAAAAAGCAGAACAGCATGGTTTTTAGGAGGCTGTTAGAGAATGTCATAGCGTCAAGCTCCAGAGAAAATGGTACAGAGTAGACATGCAATAAATGCTTGTGGAAGGAAAATTGATGGTTGAGAGTGGTGTCAGTTCTGGAGGCCTGCAAAGCATGGATCTGTTTTGTGTTAATCTGGACTTTTGGAAGCATTTAGTCAGATTCATTTGCATATGAGTTATAATTGATTTTTTGGTTCTATTCTGGCATTGTGGTGTTCATTGTTAAGATTTTCCCCCCTACACATCACCCACTCACTATGTGATTAATTTTTCTTCTCTTTTTTTTTTCCTCTGAACTTGGGAAACCTCAGCTCTTGGCTTTTCCTTATTTTTCCAACACCCCCTGTACACACATACACACACACGCACCCCTTTTGTATATTTTTTGAGACGGAGTCTTGCACTGTCGCCTGGGTTGGAATGCAATGGCACAGTCTCGGCTCACCGCCAGCTCTGCCTCCCAGGTTCAAGCGATTCTCCTGCCTCAGCCTCCTGACTAGCTGGAATTACAGGCTCCCGCCACCATGCCCGGCTAATTTTTTGTATTTTTTGGCAGAGACGGGGTTTCACTATGTTGGCCAGCTGGTCTCGAATGCCTGACCTTGTGATCGGCGGGCCTCGACCTCCCAAAGTGCTGGGATTACAGGCGTGAGCCACCGCGCCCGGCCTTGACACACACAGTTTTAAAAAACACATTTTTCTTATCAAGTGAGTCCTCATTTTTGATACCCATAAATCTATATATAAATATTGGTAAATCTTCCGTGAAACACATATACACAGCCCAGAAAGTCTGTCTAATACCTGCTTTTTCAGAATGCTTCGTGTGTACTCCTGAGGTGTTTTAGGAGCTTCGTACTTTTGCTAGGTAGGGAGTTCTTTAGGGCAAAATTGTTAGAAATTTTTTATCTTGGTTAAGCCAAAATCTTTTACCAATTGTATTTCTTAGGTGCATTTTGTTAAACACATGAAGACCACTTGTCTGTTAACTTCTGGATATAGATCAAACATCCTCACTTCTTTGAACCATTCCACACTTAAAATGATTTTGAGTTCTCTCTCAGTCTAATTCTCTTTACACATATTTTGACTTGACGTTGCCTTTCTTAAAATATGAAGCTCACATTTGAATATAATAATCCACATATGATCAGATAATAGATCTCTTTTATTAAAACTTGGAGAGGCTGAGGCAGGAGAATGGCGTGAACCCGGGAGGCGGAGCTTGCAGTGAGCCGAGATTGCACCACTGCACTCCAGCCGGGGCGACAGAGCGAGACTCCGTCTCAAAAAAAAAAAAAAAAAAACAAAACTTTTTACTAATATTTGTATTTTCCCTTATGTTTACAGAGTTCTTTTATAAAAATATCTTGTAGGGTAGTTATCTCCATTTCATAAGTGAGAAGCAGAGTGGTTATCATTTGTGATTTGCTTAAGGTCATACAGTTGCTAATTTAGACATTGCACATCTATATGGTCTTAATGTTACTTTTTTAGGCGTTCCATTACCCAGTTGCCAGACCAAGTATCATAAGCCTATTTAAGCAAAACCACTAGACCTTTTCCCATACACGCTAACGGTTAGATCTTTTCCATTCTGCCCTTTCCAAATGCATTTTCAAAAATCTAATGTGTATCTGTTAAATTGTATGTGCTTGGATTTGGTATTGTTAGAATGTATCCTGTTTGTATATCCCCATCTTAGAAGTTTGTCTTAGAACTATGTGATTATAAAGTGATAGATGCATGTTTTTAATAACACTATTAATAATATTTGTCAAAGAATGTAAGAGTTTTAATTTAAGAATAGTTGTAGTTTCCGCTATTCTGTCATCTGTAGAATTGGCTTTCTGTTTGCATATTTAAATGAACTTTGTGGGTTTTGTTAAGTATAATAAAAAGCATGGAGTCAAATATAAGCCAAGAGTATTACAGAGACTTTTAGGCTGACTCAGTATCTCAAGTTCTGTGTAGATTCATCTAAACACTGCTGTTATCCATGCTATACTTTACCATGTTATCCCAAAAGGGAACCATCAGCAAATTTTACCAGAAACTGCTGAATTCAAGATATATTCAATATATATTATACTTCTGACATCCTAGGAAGCCTATCCAAAGAATAAATTACTTTGATAGAATTTGTTCTTTATGAAAATTCATTTTGACTCTCATTGATAACTTTATTCCATTTTTGGGGAGGATTGAGGAGTCAGTGGGATGGGAACAGAGCTAACTACAAAGTCTGAGTTTAGATGGGCAGCAGAAGGGAAAAGGAAGTGGGCCGTGGGATATATAAGGACTTTTCCAATGGAAAACAATTGTCAGTGGGACCTCTATGACTACTTGTTCAATTTCAGAATTAAATTTCCTGTATATTTTAGGTGGAATCGAGCTGAGTTCTAGTCAAAATGCTACACATTATTTCCCATGAAAAATACCCCCAAACACAAGCAGACAAACAGTGATTGATAAACCCATCATATTCATTTCTAAAGAAATCATCAAGCCCCAAATCTGTTTTAGAATTTTCTCAAGAACTAATTCTAGACTGGGCATGGTGGCTCAGGCCTGTAATCCCAGCACTTTGGGAGGCGAGGCAGGCAGATCACCTGAGGTCAGGAGTTCGAGACCAGCCTGGTCAACAAGGTGAAACCCCGTCTCTACTAAAAATACAAAAAAAAATTAGCTGGGCGTGGTGGCACGTGCCTGTAATCCCAGCTACTCAGGAGGCTGAGGCAGAAGAATCGCTTGAACCTGGGAGGTGGAGGTTGCAGTGAGCCGAGATCGAGCTGTTGCACTCCAGCCTAGGTGACAGAGCAAGACTCGGTTTCAAAAAATAAAAATAAAAACATAATAATTCTAAGCATGTTGCTTCTAGAGTCTGCCATTTCCTCCATTTCTGGTATTTTTCTAACAGTTGTTTTGTGCTCTCACCTGTGAAGATTAAGAGCCTGGGATAAAACTCATTTTCAGTCTAAAGATTTAAACTCATTTGAATTGAGTAGATGCTTTTGTGATGTCTGCATCTCTCCTGACTTAACAGTTCCCTTCTTCCCTTTTGGTTAGAAGATCATGCTGTTACCTAAAGATAGAAGGAAGCAAAATGAACATGGAACTACATTGCCCTGCCTTTTCTCCTGTCAAATATGGCATCAGGCTGAGCAGTGGCTTTTCCTGATATTCCCCTTACTCAAAACATAGCTTTGTCTTGCTTTCAGCATTTTTCACTTTCCTCAGATCATTATGGATTCTGACTTTAATCCGTAAGAATTATACTTTTATATACAAGTAGGTTATATACCTCTACCCATCTTTTCTAAGCTTTCTTTTCAAATCTAATCCCATCAGATTCTCCCTGTGTAACAACCAACTTCTTTAGATTTCCTCTAATTTTCCTTATAGATTTATTTATTATTGCATAGTCAAAATGTCATGTTTTAGCATCTTCTGTGGCCTGTGAATCTCTGCTCTCTATAACCATGGGACCACTCCCACCCATCCTTTTCCTGATCTTTTTTGGATAGTTGTTTTCTTAAAAAATCTGGAAGCAGGCTGGGTGCAGTGGCTCACGCCTGTGATCCCAGCACTTTGGGAGGCCGAGGCAGGTGGATCACGAGGTCAGGCATTCGAGACCAGCCTGACCAACATGGTAAAACCCTGTCTCTACTAAAAATACAAAAATTAGCTGGGTGTGGTGGTGTGCACCTGTAATACCAGCTATTTGAGAGGCTGAGATAGGAGAATCGCTTGAACCTGGGAGGTGGAGTTTGCAGTGAGCCGAGGTCGCACCATTGCCCTCCAGGCTGAGCGACAGAGCGAGACTCTTGTCTCCAAAAAAAAAAAAAAACATGGAAGCAAACGTTCAGGGTTATATGTTTAGGAAACATACAGTACCTACTGAAGTTCAGGTTCAGGCATTGTTTACTACATAGAAATTATTAAATCAAGGTCCTTTTCCGAGGAGCTCAAAGTCTAGTTGTAAAAAGTGAACATGTAAACAAATGATTGCAATACACTCTGGTATTTGCAAAATAGCGAAGCTTCCTGCCATCTAAGAACTCAAGTATAATTATTCTCATTCCCTGCTTTTGTAAATCCTAAAATTATGTCACATTCTCCTAGGGTTTCTGTTATTTTTGCAGTAGCCAAACCAGTTCTTCGTTGGTCAGAATTAAGTCCAGAATAAAAGTTTTCTTCCTTATTTTCACCTTGGAAAAGAGAGATCGTCAGCAAGGAATGTTTTATCAGGTTTATTTTCTTCTAGCAAATTTAGACTGCAAAGATGTTAGGGTGGTTGACACCGTCCATGTCTCTGCAATTTTGTCATTTGTTTTGGGGAAGTCATATTGGGTGAATATTCTGGTGATCTGTGTATTGTCTCCTTATTTTACGTTCCCTTGACTATCTTTGGATCTCCTCACAGGGCTTTGTTCGTGGTCACTGCTCAGTTTTATGCTCACTTAAATGCTTCCCCTCCAGGCTGCTGCTTTGACGTTTTACAGATCTTTTATATGAATCTTTTTTGTCCCTTGCCTTCATTTAGCGTTGCTTACATATTGTGGTTTGGGTCTCACTTGATCCAGTCTGTGATGCTTCTAAGGGTGTATGCATCTTTTATATTCAAATTTGTTAACTTTTTCCTCTTTTTAAATATAACTTTGCACATGAGTATTTTTGTTTTTTTCTTAGATTCTGATTCCTTCATAAAGCAGCCATCTAGATCTTCTTGTTCTCATTAATCTGAGTCTCCTTCAAAACAGATGTATAGATCCTTATAGGAACATTCTGGAAGAGAATAATATACATTATGCAAAACACATCTACTTATATTTTGAAATGTTCCCACTGTATTTTTTTATTTGCTGCCTGTGGCCTGTGCGTCCCTGTGTTCTCTATGGGATGCCCTTTCCCTCTTCCACATCAGCTGCTTTTCCTCTGATGTTTTCTTATTTGCTGTTTATCCTATATGTAGAATGGAAGAATTATTCACTTCCTTCTTTATGCCCCACAGGTCTTTGCTCATACTAGAATAGCATTTATTATCCCATGTTGTAGTTATTTAAACACATTTACCCTTCCCTTCTGCTAGCCCATGAGTCCTGCCCAGGACACAGACTGGTTGATAGTATGCTTGATGGCAAGAACAAATGCTTTAGAGTCAGACTGATTTTAATTGCTGACTGCAACACTTTAACTCCATAACCTGGGACAAATTCTTTAAACTACAGTGCCTACTCAGCCTCCTCATTTGTAAAATGAACCTACTACTTAACCTCATTGGATTGTTGATACTAAAGTAATTGAGTACATAAAGTACATAGTGAGTGAAGGAATAGTGGCTGGAGTAGAAAAATGGGTAGAATATATCTTAGAGACTTTTGTTTAATATCCTGTACACATAATACTAGAATATTTGTTTTTAATAAAACATTCCTTCTTTAAACAGTTTTGAGCGTTGGACTTTTTAAAAGTATATTTGCTTGTGTTTTGGCATCTGAAATGCTATTAAAAACATATCATCTTAGTGGCTCATTTCCTTCAGTTTACATGCAGGGAAGCCTCTTGGACCCCAAAACTTAACTTACTCCTCCTGCATTCAGAAAGCTTTGCATCTTTTTGGAGAGAACCATCTGTTCACAGCATTATACAGATAGGAATTAAACAGATTTTGTTGGGGAAAGTCACTTTCCAGCTCTTCTCAAGTCAGACCCTCAAGTCTGCAGATATCTTGATGCATATAACATTTCTAAGACACTGAGCTACATGCTGAAGAATGTACAGGATGTCCCCATCAGGCTTTTCAGCGGAGTTGTGAGAGGTGAAGTATGAGTACATGGAAAGGTGGACAGTAACTGCAGTCGATGGCACGGCACGGTGTGCTGCCACATGAGTGGTTCAGACCCTAAGTGCTGTCCAGTGGAAGAGAAGAGACTTCGACTTTTGGAAGATTGAATAAAAACTACTTGAAGAGAACAAGAAAGCATTCTAGACAAGGAGAATGGAGGGAATAAAGTTTAGAAAGCACGAGTCATATGTAGCGGATCTGGATTTTTCTGTTTATGTCATTTCTACTAGTATAAACAAATTTTGCCTCTTTTGTTGTTGTTGTTTTGGCTGTTACTTTGTTCAGGTTATTTGTTTCTGCTCAGAACTCTTTTTTCATTTGGGTTCTTAAGATTTTCCACTTAATCCAGATTCTACTTTCAGATCTATTAAACCCTTAAGATTTTGTCTGTGACCTAGAGCAGTATTGGTCTGTCTTGCGTTCTAATAAACATAGTTGTAGAAATTTTAGTGTAAACTATTTAACTAGAATAACATTTTTCACAAGCTGATTTTATAATGTCTGTCTATAACAATTCATTTACTAAGAAGTCATTTTCTCTGCATATTTTAGTTAATAAATTGGAATGATTTTTGTGACTTCCCTGACATACAGTACACTTATATTATGAAGGCCTTCCTTTAAATTTCAATATGACAAATTTTGTCTGCTCTTTGAAGTTTAGTTCAGCATAAATCATTTGTATTTGAGTCACTTAGAGATTCATTATTGAGGTTTGAGAAGTTTAGACTTTGTTCAAATCAAATACTGATGAAGATGCACTCCATCCCAAAACTGGTAGGAGATCACATATAAGAGGGAGGGGTGTGGGGGCAGGAGCTAAGACAGGTTGTTCCCTATGTCCTTCTAAAAAAGGACAAAGATTTGAAAGTCTAACTGGCAAAGAGTTAATCATAGTAGGAACCAGGTTTCTGATGTGTAGCCACTTGCACCAAGAAAGATTTGTTTAAGTAACCTAACCACTGGAGCCTGTGGTTTTGAACTATAAAGGACAAGAGTGAAGATGGAAGACAAAAACCTTTTAGAAAAACAAAATCAGGTTGTATTGAGCCTTTTCGTAATGACCATTAAATATGGCTCAAAAACTGAAGTGCAGAATGAACACTTCTAGGTGTATTTTGTGACTGGGTCTCTCAGTGCCTACTTCCTGGTAGGGGTGTATTTCTTGTTTAATGAGAAGACCTTGAGGAGGGAGTACCAAAAATAAAGTAGAGGCAAGAATTCCAAGAAGGCACAATATCCTGATTTGGTGGCACAAAAATATATTCGTGGAAACAAATCTACTGGAATTGTCTTGTTTGGGGGCTTGTTTTACATGTGTTTTATCTCACTATGTTGTCATTATGCAGAGGTCTTCTATGTCTTTACCCTTTTAGCAGCAGATCTTATTTTTCAAATTAAATCTTACATGGTACCCTAATACGTAAACTACATGAAATCAAGGTGGGAAGGAAGGATGCCTTGTCCTGGTACCCTGCCCCCTCAACTGCCTTCATTCTTTCAGGTGAAGCTTTTATACCAGCTGGAAAAACCCATTGGCTTGTTGCCAGTGACAGCTTACTGTTAGGAGCAGGTTTGCCCACATTTTGCTATTTCTAGTTTTACATTTCATAATAATGAACATATTGCAGTTAACCTGGAGAACAGAAAGATAACCCACTTTGGATGTTATTAATGCTAACTGTGTGTGCTTGCCCAAGCAGTGTTCTGTGAAAGGTCTGATGTCAGAATTCATTCTGAAATATAGTCTACAATATAGTCATTGTTTAAATGCCTTTCTGTGTACTTCCTAGTAAACAGCTGGACTAGTACAGTGTTATGTAGAAATACTAAAGATAGTTTCAACCTGTTGTGAGATTTTCAGGTTTGGTGTGGGAGGAGGGGGAGAGCTATGTAGTAACTAAAATGGCAACTCCATGAATGCTACTGTTCTTCACCCACCAGCACGTTCCCATACGTGTCCCAACTGGCCTGTCTTTTTACTGAACTTATGTAGCATATTTTAATCATATACCACCCTGGGCATTTCTTCTATTGCATTTTCAGATGTAGTTGTTGAACTTTTCATGTATTTTCATCGTCCCACTGTCTAGACTTTTAGCCCCTTGAAAACAGAGGTCATGGTTTAAGTGCTTTTGTGTTCCATGTACACTGTAGACACTCAGTAAAGAGTTGCTTTGATTTTTAGCTTGGTGGTCTTAATATATGCATCTTATACTGATTTTTTAAACTGTTGTTGCTAAAAACTAGATTTGTCAACTTGTTTAGTGCATCATGATCGGCTTACTATGGATTCTGCTACCTTGACCAGCAAGGTAGCAGAATTTTAACTATAATTTCTTCTTTAATAAGAGGTTTTCTGAGGCAGGTAAATGAAGTGTACTGATACTTCTTACACAGTAGAATATGAAAGTGTGGCACGTGGCATCTTGAAAGTACTTTAAACTGTGTGCCTTTGAGTTCTACACTGAAAAATAAAACTACTACCAACAACTTGACCCCCTTTCTTGCCCTCAAATTGTTTAGAACTGAAAATAGTGTTTTGTTGTACGTATTTATATTCCATAAAGTAAAATTTTTAACATCAGAAAACATCTAAATATATTATCAATTCTTTAAGAATAAACACTCCTTCCCTGATGTATTATACTATTACTAATTACTTTAAAAATAAAATTAGTATTGTTTTAAATATAAAATGTTTGGTAACTTGATTTTTATTATACTTTGCTTGCTCTTTTCCCATCTTATGGTAAGTTTAAAGTACTTTCTGATACCTTGTCTTTGTAATGTTTTAGTGATGAAAAGACTCATTATTAGATTGACTACACAGTACCTCTGAGAATGATGGGTGTTATTCCTAAGTTCCTAAAAGGAGACTAGTACACAGGGCTAGTTCCTAGCAGTAAGAATTACTCTGCCTTAGCTTTTTGGAAAGTTTACTATCCATTCAGTATTGACCACAAGTGGAGCATTTGTTGTTAGGCATTTAGCAAGTAATAAATGTGCTCCAAATTGCATTTGCTTCTCTTATTTTTATCCTTATGAAAGAGTAAGGCAGGTGTTATTTTTAGTTATGAATTAGGGGTCCTGGGATATACATGCCTAAATTATATTGACAGCCAGTTGTGGAGATGCCTTATACAACCTATGTACAGTGTTTTCTCTGTGAGACCTACTGGCTTATACACATTGAATTGTACTCCAGTGTGAAGTCCTGTATAAATAAAAGAAAATGAACTTGCATCAGGTTGAGTCAGTGGTCAAAGTCCTGGTACTATTTGAAAGGAAAATACGCATTCAAGCGAGATCATATAAGAGCCCTAGAAGCAAAGGAATCGACTTCCTTTGTGTCAGTGGTTCTCAACTGGATGCAATTTTGCTTCCCTAGAAGACATTTGCAATGTCTAAAGACAATTTTGGCTGTCAAAACTGGGGAGTTTGTACCCCTAGCATCTAGTGGGTAGAGGCCGGCAATGCTGCTAAACCTCCCACAGTGCTTAGGACAGCAATTCACAACAGAGAATTATGTAGTTCAAACTGTCAGTGGTGATGAGGTTGATAAACCCTGCTGTGTCTG
This sequence comes from Nomascus leucogenys, assembly GCF_006542625.1. Lineage (NCBI taxonomy): Eukaryota > Metazoa > Chordata > Mammalia > Primates > Hylobatidae > Nomascus > Nomascus leucogenys. Next base: position 84,352,948 of record NC_044393.1, on the reverse strand, counting down.
TTTCAAAGAATGGAATTGCCAGAAGCCCTTGCAGCCAAGACAAATTTGGGTCATTGGGAGGGAATGGGGAATCAAGGAGGTGACTTCAGGTACGGCTGGACTGAGATGAGCTATTTTGATGGGGTTAGGATTAAGCTGATTTTCTTTCTCTCACCTTTTCTTTGTGCCAACACTTGGCATAGCAATAGTGGAAAAAACAGTGAAATAAACTTCTTTTCTTCTAAGCTAGATGGAATATGGTCCTATTCCAAGAGCTAAAAGCATCATTCTACTTCCCTATAACACTTGCAGCTTTACTGTAAGCCACATCCATGCTGTCAGGCTCCCAAAATGTCAAGGCACATGATTTTTTGGGGGGAGGAGGGGTGTCAAGATTGTTGCATTATAAACTAGCTAATTTATTTCCCAAGGTATCCTGTAATCATAGTGCACCTGGGAGGATCTAAATTTCTCACTGTTTCTGCATCATGTGCCATATGTGAATTTCTTTGGCTAACATACTCTTGCTTGATTTGATTAGTCTACAATTACAGGAACAAATGTCCCTTAAAACAAACTTTTTTTAGAGTAGTTTTAGGTTCACAGCAAAACTGAGTGGGAAGTACAGAGAGTTGTCATATAACCCCTCTGCCTTTATTGTCTTTTGACTTTATTACTAATTTTCAAATAAGATTTATGTAATGCAAGTGTTATTCTGTTAATGCAAAATTAAATGTTCCTCAATTTCATTGCTCACTAAATGGTAAAGCAAAAGTTAGGAGCAGATTGGTCTGAGTTATGGGATATTCTCTCTCTCCCTATTCAGTAGAAGAGGGAGGATCATCATTTGCATGGCCTTCTTAGGGACATTAGCCAGTCGGTGTAAGAGCAATTTATCTTCCTGAAAATCTTCCCATGTAGTTATACATCATCTTTTTATTTCTGGGGGATTTTATTTTTCTTCTAGGAAGTTTTCTCTGTTTTGCTTTTGCCTAATTGGAAGCTATTTTAAGTTATTCAGCATCACAGTTTGACTGCTTTAAAAGTTAGAAGGTACCATAGCCGTAAACCTTCCTGTGACTGAGAGTGTTCTAGGACTTAAATTTGTGATCTTGTTTGCGTCTCATGTAGTTAGGGAGCCAGGGGGAAACTAATGATTGTATTCTTGAGCAGAATTTTTTTCTCCTGGCCGTAGAGTCCAGTTTCTTCCTTTAGCCACAATATCTCTCTGCTAATCATGGCCAGTGGACACACTATAATGCTTCTGTGTTTCTCTTTTGCCTCCTTTCAATCATGGGTCTTCCCCTGGGCTTTCCCTTAAATATTTGACCCTTTAAAAAATTAATAGTCTGTACAGAGTAGATCGAGAGAGTAAGCTTGCTTGCTTTTTTTTTTTTTTTTGGACAGGGTTCAGGTTCAAGTTCTCAATAACAAGTTTTGTGAACTTGGGCAAATTATTCCTGAGTCTGTTTCTTTATCTAGTAAATGCAGATTATTTATCCCCGTCTGCCTGCCTCTCAGGGCTGTTGTGAAGATCAAATGACATAATTGACTATGAGAGTGCCTTGTAAACCATACAACACAATACAAATGTAAAATAATATGTAAATATAAGAAATGTGAGGTTTAGTAAATTACATCAATTATGAAATGAAAGTAGGCTTGGAGAATTTATTTTCCCATCTGTTGTCTTGTTTTGTGTAGCCTAGAGTGCTTTTTCTTCATCTTAGTAAGTTCAGAGATGACCTTCATTCAGTTTAGTTGTAGTTTTTTATCTTTTTATAAATAAGGCCAATGGAGTTAAATTCTTCACTTGTTGAAACATGATATAATTTGGTATAGATCAGTGGTTGGTGCAAAGCAAAATTTCAAAAAGAAAATTCTGATTTTGCTAAGCAGCATAGATCGTGCCTGATAGAACATCCTCCTCCTCCTCCTTCCCAGCGTTGATTGCTAATCAGTTCTGTAGAATCAGAAATATTTTTCTATGCTTTTTTCAAAAACTCCAGTTTGTAATTTGACTTACATTGCTATTTTCAAAAATAAAACAACTATCTAAATATTTGTTAAACAACTAAGTAGTTGTTATACTTCACCCTTTTCCCCCTGACCAGTTAGTTATACTATGTGGATTCTGGATGGTAGTAGATCAAGTTAGTTTAGTTACAATTTATAAAAAGCCTTTTTTATGTTGCTAGTGTCTTCTCATGTTTGATACTATTCATAAATAGACCCAGAAAACTGTAGGACTCCAGGACTCAGGCTGGGAATGATTGGTAGAACTGTTGGAGTAGAACAGAAATTATTCCATCTAGAAGGTATCAGCTCCTGCCTCCTCGGCCTTAGTGACTAAATGGAAATACATTCTTTTCAAATTCAAAAGCCTGTTCATTACTGCTTTTCTCTTCTGAAACACATTGCCAGTTTTATAATCAAGAAGGACTTAATTATTTTTCTTTTTCTATTGCTTATGTTTATTCTTCATAAAATGACTTTTCTTCCATTTGTGGGCTGAGAAATAAGCTCCTATATTGGACTTTGCAGACTTGGCTTTTTTATAGCATAAATCAGCTCAGCTGGCTAAATGCCTCACTAACTGAAACTTCATAATGTAGCTGGAACTAAATTGTGCTCTGGAGCATTGAGTCTTTAAACTGGATTATTGATTTACAAACCCATAATGGTGAAGAGGCTGTAGAGAGACAAGAAGCTCCCTCTCCTGATCCTTGAGCACGTTTTTCCTCACTTCAGGGGCTCTGAGCTCACGAGCAAAATCCTAACCAAGTTTATCTTGCTAGGACAACCCATTTTAAATGCTCAGTAAAAAAAGAATAATTCTTCTCCCGCTTAACCACTAAAGAACAACATATGTTTCTAACGTAGCTTTTTATTTTTTTTTATCTTTCATTTTTTTGTTGGTAAATCTCCCAGACAACAGCAGTTCTGTAGAGAGTTTAAATATGAAGGAATGGCAGGACGGGCTAAGGGCACTTCTACCCAACATTAACATCAACTTTGGTGGACTGCCCAATTCTTCTTCCCCCTCCAACGCCAACCACAGTGCACCAACGTCCAACACTGCCACCACCGACAGCCTGAGTTGGGACAGCCCTGGCAGCTGGACAGACCCAGCCATCATCACAGGTAACTTTCTCACTCCCTTCAGCTCCACTGACTGCCAACAGTTTGGTTTTTAGCACAGATTAAATAAAAACCGAGATCTCTTCAACATAAGATTCTTTTCACAAAGCCGCAAGTGTGGAGTGGCTTGTTTCGTTCTCAGGGGTCACGCAAGTCTTGTTTAACCTGTCGGCCTAGTTGTGTTTTAATAAGAAGGCATTTGATGCCTAGGTTGCTTCTTCTGGTTTAAGTAGGTGTTAACATCTGGCAACATGTGTATTTTGTAGGCCTCAAAGTACAAAAGGATCTGACTTACTCTTCTTATAAGTCTTATATATACTCCACTTTTTGTTATAAAGCTCTCTATTATAAGGCTGTCTTTTTACGTATCCCTGTCAGAGGAGGAAAAGCACAATTGGGAAATGCCGCCATGCAGTTCTGGGGAATGGTGTTTTGCAGCTCTGCCTCTGTGACAGTGGGGGACCAAGTTTAGTTCAAGAGGAGGCATGGGTTTGTGTGACAATAAGTCTTTGTTGTTGGGGGAGGATCGGTTTAAAAGGTCTTATTTGGAAGGAGTTTAAAATTGTAATCTCTTCTGTGTTTCCTTTTGGTTTTGTTTTCTAAATTTGTTTGACGACCTTATTCTTTCTACACAAACTCACCATTTTCCTTCTTTTTTCTTTTCTCTCCTTAGGTATTCCAGCATCTTCAGGAAACAGTTTAGACTCTCTTCAAGATGACAATCCTCCACACTGGCTAAAATCCCTTCAGGCCCTCACAGAGATGGACGGCCCCAGCGCTGCTCCATCACAGACCCACCACAGCGCCCCCTTCAGCACACAGATCCCGCTGCACAGAGCCAGTTGGAATCCCTACCCTCCTCCTTCAAACCCTTCCAGCTTCCACTCCCCACCCCCAGGCTTTCAGACGGCCTTCAGACCCCCCAGCAAAACCCCCACAGATTTACTACAGAGTTCAACACTGGACCGCCATTAGGCAAAGAGGAGCAACCATTAGAAAATGCAGGATTTGTCCCACTCTGTTTTCTCCCTCTCAGCCCACCACCCACAGCTCCCTTCTCATCTCTTATGTTCTGAAGAAGCCAATACCTAATCAATTTTTTTTCTCCTTACCCCCAGATGCAATGCGATCACAGGGTCATTACCATCTCTTTATTAATTGTAAAAGTTTTTGTTGATCCAGCATTTGAGTGACACTGTTGAATGTTTCAAAAAATGCCTTTTTAAGGAGAGAAAAAAAAAATCAAAGGGCAGTCTCAATACTTAGAAAATTTTTGTTTGTCTGTTGCGCATAATAATGACATAATCTGCTTAGCAGAAAATGACAATTAATCTATAGGAAAGGTCAAGTAAATGCATTATCAACTGCAGAAGTTTGAAAACCAGGTTCATTTACGTGAGATTGCTAAATGCATGGGGGAAAGCAGTGGTCCTAGCATCCATCTTGTATTCAGCTTATCATTATTGCAGGGAAAATGCTTTTAATTTAAATTATTTTTTAATTATTTTGGCAAGTTGATGGCAAGGACTTGTGTCGTTAAGCAAAAGAATGTATTGGAAGTTGATGGAAAGACAAATTCATCTGTAGTAGTAACTGGCCGATTGCTAAAGAGTTTATAAGGAGGTAAGAAGTAATTTTTTTAAAGGAGAAAAATTTTTTGGCTTTAGATTCAAAGTAAATTGAAATGTTTTAAAGGAAAAAAGTATTCACAGATTTAATACCTATTAATAATATAAGAGCTGAAATGTAAGTGATTTCTTCAGTCCTTCTCCTCTGTCGGAATCTTTTTTCTTTTACCGTAAATTCACCTGACGAGGGCACTCTGAGATAGCACTGCTCTGGGGCCATCTGATCACCATCAGGAGCAAATCTCTGACCTCTTTGCCTGCAGCTTTTACTTAACCCTGTAGTTTCTGGACGTTTGTGCAGTATTGAAAAGACAGGAGAAAAGAAAACAGAAACCTGGTTATAACCTGATGCTAAAACTAAAAACAAGGAAATGTACCTCTTTCTTCAGAATTAAAACTAAAATCTTAAATAAAACAGAAAACTTGATGATGACACTTGGGTTGTTCTTGTTTTTGTTTTTCCGTTTTGTTGCATGTGAGTTTGAAAGATTTTGTGACAAGTAGCCATCAGATGTTTCCGTTTGATTTTACATCTTCAACAGTAGGGAGGATGGTTTAGAAGAAGAAAGTGGAGGAGAAACAACCATTTTATTGACAGTCAATGGCATCCTTGAAGTTCAGCCCATCTTGTCCTCAAGAATCCCTCTTCCAGTGCCTTTCAGTAGAAGATTCCTCTTTCTGCTATTGTATTATGCATGCCAAGCCTTCCCAACTGAGAAGCCTTATGTGCCAGTAATGGAGAGGTTATTGACATGCTGAGATGTTGGTTCTCTTTAGGGAGACCTGGCGGAAGCAGCAGCCACTATGTCACACAAGTGGCATCTCTTTGTGAGTGCCATGATGGGAAAGAGATCGGGAAACACTGATGTAGATGATCCACGGACACATCTTTTATGACTGACCATTTTAGGAAGTACCTGATGATGGGGCAACGATCGCACCACTGACCAAAAGAGGGTAGAAGATGAAAGTTACCTGTTCCCCAACAGAACACCAGGATCTGTGTGGTTTGTATGTCTTGCCTTGGGCTGCATTCAGAAGCCCAAAGCTGGAACTGGCATATTTTTAGCCATGTCCATTAAGGGATGCGATGTAGGATCAACTAAATAGATCTAGATTGCACGTTCTGTGCTTTCAGGTGGGTTTTTTTCATCCTTACCTTTACGCTGTACTTTAATTTGTTAAAATTTCAACACAATTTTTAGAAACTTAAACATGATACTCTCAAATAAATGTCGCCACAAATAGATGGTGACCAAGTGGATAGTAAATTGTTTTGTAAAATTAACAAAATTTCCCTGGATAAGAGGAGAGGACTAGAAATGACAGGCTCTCTTTGCCCTTGAACTTTGCTTCAGTCTCCTGCACCTTCACACTGTACTGCAAAGTGATGGACCAACGCACAAATAATATTCAGATGGCAGCGAATTGTAATCAAGGCTTTTTGCGGGGGATACCGGAAAGTCCTGAGATGGGCATATCAATAAAAATGTTGCTTTTTCTGTAAAAGGAGGGAACTCCTACCTTATAAGGCTGTGCTGTAATTGTGTGTATGTTTAATCAGTCATACAGAAGAGTTTATAAAAAGCATGACTTTATAAAAAGTATAAAGAATAAAAACAGTAATGACCTGTGTGCCTACCACCGAGGTTAAAAATAGAGGCCGGGCATGGTGGCTTACGCCTGTAATGTCAGCACTTTGGGAGGCCGAGGCGGGCGGATCACCTTAGGTCAGGAGTTTGAGACCAGCCTGGCTAACATGGTGAAACCCCATTTCTACTAAAACTACAAAAAAAAATTAGCTGGGCATGGTGGCTCGTGCCTGTAATCCCAGCTACTCAGGAGGATGAGGCAGGAGAATCGCTTGAACCCAAGAGGCAGAGGTTGCAGTGAGTCCAGATTGTGCCATTGCACTCCAGTTTGGGCAACAAGAGCAAGACTCCGTCTCAAAAAAAAAAAAAAAAAAAAAAAATAGAACCTCTGGTGTCTTAAAAGCCCTCTATTTGCCCCTCTCCAATTAGACTTCATTTTCTTTCCTCATCATCTCAAATAGCCATTGTTTTAAAATTCTGTGTTAATCTTCAAGAGTTTTGCCAGCCGTGTATCTATCCCTGAATAATGGATTGTTTAGTTTTAAAAAGCTGAGTAATAAACCCAAGCCTAGCTGTGGAAGGAAAGGGCGATGTTGTCACTATTAGATTAAGGCTTTTAGGAGAAGATAAACTAAACAGCTTCTGGGGCATAGTTTGGCTTTAGCGTCTCTGATCATTTATGAAAGCCTCTTCTGAGAAGTACAGTGGCCAAGGTTATGAGTGAGTCCTGGAAAATGGGGCTTGCCAGTTGGGGTAGGTCTTGTCATGTAAGCACAGTCCCAGGTGTCTGGCAGAAATATGGTCTACAGGATCAGTCTGCTGTCTGTTTCCTGTGTCAAAGCTCACCATGGCTTCCCTCCAGTCCTCTGGAGTAGATCACAGACACTTAGTGAATTAAGTGTCTTAACCCTTTGAGGTGAGGGGTGGGGTTTAAAATAAGCGTCAGCTGACTAATTCACCAGGGCTTGGCGGGGAGAACAGAAACTTCATTAGGCTTCGTCAAAATCAGAAAGTACAGAAAAGAGCCTGAACCAAACTGACTTAGGCGGCCTATTGGTATAATAGCAGTGGGAATCTTGGTACTGACAGCTGTCATGGATCACAATACTCAGATCTGGTACACAGCAGTCATTTCTAGTATTTCACTTTGTTCTCTCTCCTTTCTTGGATCTTCTTCCTATATTCCTAAATCCCATACCCTAGTCTTTTATTTATTTATTTTTTTAATCTCATTTTGCTGGAGTGACATCCTCCAGTATTTCTTAAGGAAAGGTACATGGGAGATAAATATTTTAGTAATCTGCTTGTCTGAAATAATATTTAGTTCTACTTCTCAGTTGATAGTTTGGTAAATACAGGATTCTAGGTTGTAGATATTTTTTCCTGCAGAAATTTAAAGGCTTATTACCTTCTTGCTTCCAGCTTTGTTGTTGAACAATCCAAAGATGCTCTTATTCTCTATATGTAATCTTTCTCCCTCTCTGGAAGCTTGTAGCAAGTTTGTCTTCTGTGTTCTGGAATTCCATAGTGATCTCCCTTGGTGTGGGTCTATTTTATTTATTATTATTATTATTATTATTATTATTATTATTATTATTTTGAGATGGATTCTCGCTCTGTTGCCCAGGCTGGAGGGCAGTGGTGCAATCTTGGCTCACTGCAACCTCCGTCTCTCAGGTTCAAGTAATTCTTCTGTCTCAGCCTCCCAGGTAGCTGGGATTACAGGCACCCACCACCACACCTGGCTAAATTTTGTATTTTTAGTAGAAACAGGGTTTCACCATGTTGACCAGCTGGTCTCAAACTCCTGACCTCAGGTGATCTGCCTGCCTCGGCCTCCCAAAGTGCTGGGATTACAGGCGTGAGCCACTGCTCCCCACCAGGTGTGGGTCTATTTTAATTCATTTTGGTGGACACAGTGGACATACAGTATGCTTTTAAAATCTTATGACTCATTTTCTTCAGTTCTCGGAAATTTTCTTGACTTATTAGTGAATTTCTTGCACTTATTTTCTCTGTTCTTCCTTTCTAAAAATTCTATTATTTAAATACTAGACTTTCTGGACTTCTGCTTTTTAAAATATTTTCTCCAATTTTCTATCTGTATCTTTGGCTCTTGTTTCTAGGAAGTTTTTTCTCAACTTTATGGTTTTCTTCTCCTTGTGTTGTCTGTTTCTCCAAGTTGCTTTTATGTTTGCTTTAATTTCTATCTTCCTTATTAGAGACTTCTACACTTGATCTTAGCCAAAAGGCCAAGAAGTGATTATATTAGAGACTCCTTAGACGCTTGGTAATCCTTGGTTATCTGCTCATGAATAAGACTGAAAAATTGATGGTGAGTTTTGAAAACATGAGTAGGGCTTGCCAACTTTGAATTCCCCTATTGGAAGATCTGGGTGGTCTTTTCTACTGGGTAGCCTCTGTTGTCATTGTCTTTAGCACTTGTCTGTTGGCCTTGGCTGGTCAGATTCCATACAGAAGAGTCTTATAATGGCTGGCCTAGCTGGTAAGGGTCTGACTGCCAGGGCTTCAGAGCTGTGTTGGTGGTCTCTGTATGTATTTAATATTATACTACATATAATCTCTCTGATGCAGTCTTTACCTCGCCAGAGATTAACTCTCCAAATATCTGCCCATTTATGAGAAGAATAGCATGGAGTTGGGGAATGAATCTAGGGAGTTAACTTCTTAAAACAACTTTCTTAGTAACCTTTATTTTAGCCCCACTCCACACACTTTATTTCTAGTTTTAGCGGTATCTAGTCCTGTCAGTTTCTGTGCCCTTGAGGATTTTGTGATGTAAATTGGATTGGATCTCAGTTTTCCCCACTGTTAGCTTAAGGTTGGACTTTCTCAAATGAGCTAGGTAAGTCCACCCAACCATCTACTTTCTAGGTCCTTAGATTTTATTGCTGTCATTTCCTCTTGTTATTCCTGTTTTTCTTTTTTTCTTACTCGAATTTTAATGGACCTTTAGGAAGAAATAAAATTAATATGTAAGTTCGATCTACCATCTTAGCCCAGATCTGTGCTCTGATTTTATAAACTAGTAGGCATAGTTCATCTGCCAGTGAAGTAGAGGAAGGACCATCTTTTGCTATTGGCCAATGAGTGCTAGCCACCATGTTGTATATCCCTTGGTTTGAATAGTACCTGTTTGTTTCATTTACCTTGAAGTGGTTTCTCTTTTTAACATCCCCTTTTCCAGTGAAGCTCTTTTGGTTTATAGTCAGTAGTTTGTTTTTCAAGAGGTAATCGCACAGGAGATTTTAATGGTTAAACTTTAGGCTGGATGTTAAAGGCAAATTTTACTGCAGTTTTAGGGTCATTTGCAAGTCAGATGGATGTGGGTCATTTTCTAGGCTTAGCTGAATTAGAACAAGTCTAGAAATTGCAGAGAGGGAAAAAATAACCTACTTTTACCTATGTATGCTGTGTATGAATTGTGTTGTAAGGATGGGTAATAATAACTGTCAACAGTGTATATCTACAGAGATTATGCTATAATATAATAATACAGAGCTGAATTCAGTTAGCACTCTCCAACAAGGTTTGCTTAAACTTGAAGACACGAGGTATACTGCACATAGCTTTTGAGTTTTCTGTTAAATATTGACCAACATCATTTAATTTTAGATCCTTATTATTACAGTATGTAAACTCTTAAAAGTTAGAAAACTTATATATCTTAAACATAATTTTGAGATATGCCCTTTGTCAGATGTATTTACTTCTGCCCAAGTGATCTATCCAAGTGAAAGATGACTGGAGGTCATTAGCACGAACTATTTGAAGAAATCAAATATTTATCTTGTCCCAAAAATCAGTACTCTATTTTTTGTGCTTGTTCAGTAATTGTTAATTTAGTTCAGACTTAGACTTCAGACAGTCATAGGCAGTTTTCCAGCAGGAAGAGCTGCCTTTGAAAATACTTCTTTTTTTTTTTTTTTGAGACAGAGTCTCACTCTGTTGCCCAGGTTGGAGTGCAGTGGTGCAGTTTTGGCTTACTGCAACCTCCACCTCCTGGGTTCAAGCAATTCTCTTGCCTCAGCCTCACAAGTAGCTGGCATTACAGGCCTGCACCACCACTCCCGGCTGATTTTTGCATTTTTCGTAGATACAGGGTTTCACCATGTTGGCCAGGCTGGTCTCAAACTCCTGACCTCAGGTGATCCGTGCTTCTTAGCCTCCCAAAGTGCTAGGCATGAGCCATCATGCCTAGCCTGAAAATACGTTTTAAAAGTTGTTTCTGAACAAATTGATTTAAGGAAAATGAGTAAATTATTTAATAAATTCCTTTAAGGATAAAATAATTATTTTTATTCGTGATAACCCAGATGATTTGGGAAAGAACGTGCATCTTGGCCCAAATGTTCATGGTACACCTTGGCCATTCTCAAGAATATATTCTGCATTTAGTCCATCTCTGTGGGAAACTGAGGGTATTAGGCAGGTGTTAGTAGGTGTGGTCATTGGACCTCCTTCCATGGCTTCCTTTCATGGGTGAAGGAAGTAAGTGTACAAGATCAATAAAAATGAATAGGCCAAATAGATATTTTTGGTGGTCTGAATGATTTAAAGACTCTAATAAAGAACTCGAGCATTTAAAGGGAAACAATAATCTGTGGATTTCTTATTTTCGGCTTTAGTATTTGCAAAGCTAAAGTACTGTTAATAAAATGCCTGGCATGTGATATTGAGTCCAGAGGGACTTTTTAATGTTGTTGGTTTCGTACAACTCTTATCAGATCCCATCATGTGGGAAAAGTAGGCAAATAGGCTCAGAGATGTTGAGGTTTCGTCCTGGGTCACAGGTTTTATAGCCGAGCTAGAACTACTTGTTACCCATCCTCACCTACATTTGCATGACTTTGGTTGTCCTTCCTTTCTGTTTCAAAGTTGCAAGTGCTTTTCTAGCTTTCTTGTTTAAGGAATTACCAAGATGAGGGTGGTATTATTTGTCCCTCCCTTATATTAGCTAAGTAGTGGTGGATGAAACAGTGTAAAGAGTTTCTGTATTTGTTCATCTCAGATCATAAGGTATGAGTCAAAGGTTAGTTGGGAAGTCCCTTAGGGACTTCTTGATTATTTTGTGCTCATATTGAGTTGTATTTACATTCAGTTGAACTACCAAGTTAGCCAGTATCTTCCGGATTTTATATAGATAAGGAACAAGGATGAGGTACTTGTCTCCCAATGTTTGAAAGACAGTTATGTAGAAGAGGAAATAGGATGAAGGATGCAGCTTAGACTAAGAAGCGGAAGAGAGATTGGGGTTCGATTTAGTTTTAACAATTTTTAAAAACACCTTTAGGCTCAGCATTATGCCAGGTGCTTCAGGGGGTACAAAAGTAAAATGATCCCTGCTCTCAAACTGAAAAGGTTTGGATAGTCACCTCTAAAACTGAAAGTGAGTGTGAGAAGTGCAAAGTGCCAAGGTAGCTCAAAGAAAGAGCTTTGGAGAAACCTGAGACTTGGGTTGGAGGGAACCCTGAACAAACAAATACATCAACAAGAGCCTGCCTGGGGCATGTTTAGGGCTTGCAACTTGGGTTTCCTGTAGGGGACTTGTGAGAAATAAGGTGGGAAAGGTGAGTTGGGCACTGCTTTTGTTTCAAATGACAAGTTCTAAGTAGGAGAAAGGTATGATAGTATTTTGCTTTAAGTCCTAAGTGGGAATGATGAAGATGAGAGAGCCACTGAGGTAGGGTTCTTTGGGTCAATGAAAGGACCCAAAGAAATCTAAGGTTTGGCCACAAAGGGACTATCAGTGACCCTAGAAATTGTATGCAAAAATGGTATGTGCATTAGTGTTTTATCAAATTATTTTTAAAATGTGCATGATGCAATAACGTCTAGTAAGCTAGAAGAATAGTTCAGGTGAAGGTTTTGGGCTGATAAAGGGATTGGAAATGGAAAGAAGGAGAAAGAATGCAAGAGAGATTTCAGAAGTGCTAGGGATTTTTGCAAGTTACTGGCCATAGTTAAAGGATGAAAGAAAAACAATTTCACAGCCGTCTTAGATTTCTTAGATCCTCCACTAGACTGTAAGCTTTTTGAGAGCAGATAGCATAGCTAGCTTGTTAAACATTACATTCTCAGAACCTAGCTGGCACATAGTAGGCTCTCAATAAATATTTCAGTAATTCTTGCCTAGAATTACTGAAATATTTGCATATTGAAATATTGCATATTGAAATATTGCAAGTTTTGAGCCAGATGACTGGAACAATTGTATCATGTTGAAAATAAATATGGACTCATGAAAAGGAACAAGTGAAAAAAGATGAATTTGTTGACTTGAGGTTCCAGCAGGTCATCCAGCCGGTGGTGTCCACGAAATACTTGGAAATTTGTGTGGGATACAGAGAAGAAATACAGTGTTGGAGTCATCTTTATAGGGAGAGAGGTGAGATGGGAGCCTTGGGAAAAACAGATGCTAGTGGTCTAAAATGAAGGAGATCTGAGTGTATGGTGTCAGTGTAGAACAGTTTCTAGGCAAGAATTACTGGAAATTTCATGCTATGTCAGTCAGGGTTTCATCAGGAAGCCAGGGATTTCACAACCACTGGAAGGGCTGGGAGAAGAAAGATCAGGAAGATCTCTGCTGGCTTTCAGGAGCTCCAGAAGTACAGGAGTCATAGAAAAAGCCTCCACCAAAAAGCCCTCAGCTGCCTGCAGCACCAAGTCGGTAATTCCCATGAAGACTCTGGGAAGTGGCTACCCAATTCCCCGTTTGCCAGGGGCCACCTGCCTGCCCAGAGATGACACCCATAGGATGATGGCTTTTTCTCTTCCATCTTTCAAATTGCCCTAAGTACCTCCCATTAGTAGGGTCTAACCTGGGATCCTGTTGGAAGGAATTGGAACTGTGATGCAGGAGAGAGTAGCAGGGGTGGGGCTGATGTCAACAGAGAAGCTAGCCCCTGTGGTTTAGAGCATCTCACAGGGTCATGTCGCCTCTTTGTCAAAACTTTCCAAAAACATCTCTCCCCCAATACCTTCATAATGAAATTGAAGTTTTGCTGGTGTGGGACCTGGTGCCCTCTCCCCTAACAGGAGGATATTCTTTATTTCATGCGACTGTGTCTCTGTTCTGTGCATATCTGTTTTCTCAGCCTTGAGTGTATATACTATTCCTATCCTCACCCTGGAAATCTGCTTCTTGCAGCTTTTTCTCACACCTCTAGGCAGATTTAGGTGGCCCTCTTATATATGCCTTCATTATACGGCAGCCTCCTTGAAGAAGGGATACTTCTTTTCATCTGTTTATACACAGGGCTTAGCACAGTTCCCGACATTCAGTTTGAATGAATGATGGAAGGAAAGCAGCTTTGGGTGGTGGGGTGCTATTAAGTTTTATTGGCAGGAGATCAGTCATGAACTTTAACACACTGGTTTTAATCCAGTGGAGGTACTGGAAGCCAACTGCAGTATGTTGAAGAATGGAGAATGACTAGGAGTTAAAGAACTGGAGATAGTATGCTCTGAAGAAGTTTGATAAAGGGATGACAATAACACAGTTTCAAGTAAAGGAAGGTTTTTTTCCTCAAAGGAAGTCATAAGCCTTTTAGAGGAGACAAAATTATTTGAAAAAGTAAATTTGAAGAAAGCTGAGTTGAATGAAATCAGGAACATGCATGGATGCTTCCCTCCAAGATAACAGCAAATAAAATAAGAGAGAGGGTTTTAAGATAAAGAAAGGAATATTAAGGGAACCCCTTGGCTCAGCATAATGAGGTAGCACGAGGTGGAATAGGAATTTGGAGCTTGAGAACATAGAAAATGTGCAACACTTTGGGGAATGTAACAGGAAGGTAAAAGAATGGGTTAAAAGAGTAGTAAACAAGCAGCAAGGGCCCAGCTGAGGTTAGCATGTATAGATCCAATCAGAATAATTCGATGTGGCCTGGACTGTTCATCAATCTTAGAGAGAAGCAAAGGAGGCATGGAGATTACCAGGAGCTTCTGACCGATAGAAGTGGTGGAAAATCATGGGATTGAGGCTTTGGGAGGGGGCGAAGGTATCAAAGTGCTCACCATGGCCCATAGTATGAAGGTTAAGTGCTCACCGTGGCCCATAGAAGGCCAGCAGTAGGGGGCGCTCTTCAATCATTCTGTCAATCTCCTGGAAATGGATTGGTGCCCGCAGCTGGGCACACAGAAAGTACACAACCTATTGTCAGAGCACATAGCCATACAATTGGACCCCTCTATGATCCCTAAAGTTTCTTTCAACATTTAAGATTTTATGATCATTTTGGGATTATTGCATAAATTACCAATAGCCAGAATTCTAAAGTAAGTGTAAAATTTAACAATGTATACAGAATGCATTATTTTATAAAACTCACAATAGCCTAATTCATATATTGAGTTTCTTCCAGGGTTACCTGTATTTTCTTGTTAATAATACCCACATCATTCTTTTTTTCCCCATCTGCTCAATAACCATTTATTGAGCATGGAGGTACTAGACTATGATATGCGTTAGGTACGCATTTGGGAATAGAACAGTCATAACTCTGTCTTTCTTAGAGCTCAGATTTAGGTGGTGAAGATGATCATTAAACAATCCAGTGAATATACTAGTCATATAAAAATGCAGAAGAATGTATTTAGAAATATGTATAAGCAATATCCAAAATAGAAGACCCCAAAGAAAAAATATTGACAAACTTATCCTAAACTTAAGACTTCTGTGAGACAAAACACCATAAGCAAAATTAGATCAACAATGGACTCGGAGAAAATATTTGTAACCTATGTAATCGACTGAGGATTAATATCCCAAATATATAAAGAATGCCTACAAATCAATCTTTCTTAAAAATACAAGAAGCCAAAAACAACTAATAGACAATGATTGCTGAGAATGTTTTGTTCTTAGGATTAAGAAAAACAAATATTGGTAAGGGTATAAGAAAATAAATATCTTAGGTACTTTTGCTGTGATTATAAATTGGTACATCCTTTTATGGGGAATGAACTGACAATATGAAATTGCCCGTTCACTTCAACCCAATAATTTCCCTTCTTGTACTCATACAAAGAGAGGAATACATAAAAGCATTCATTATAGCATTGTTTATAAGAAGAAAAGTACAAAATAGCCTGAATGTTCAACAGTTCATTGGTAGGCAATACTACAGAACACCATGAGAAGAATAATTACATGTATTTCTGTGTGCAGTCACATGGTGAAAAAACTGTATGTAAATCTACGGGTTTTTTGTTTGTTTGTTTTTGAGACAGTCTCGCTCTGTCACCCAGGCTGGAGTGCAGTGGCGCGATCTCGGCTCACTGCAACCTCTGCCTCCTGGGTTCAAGCGATTCTTGTGCCTCAGCCTCCTGAGTGGCTGAGATTACAGGCATGCACCACCACACCCAGTTAATTTTTTTGTATTTTTAGTAGAGACGGGGTTTCGCCATCTTGCCCAGGCTGGTCTGAGCTCAGGCAATCCGCCCCCCTTGGCCTCCCAAAGTGCTAGGATTACAGGCGTGAGCTACTGCACCCAGCGTAAATATACTTTTAAAGTATATCTGCAATATTTTCTACGTTAAACACACAAGAACTTAAACTACATATTTGTATGTGCCTATGTAAATGGCAATGCATAGACAAGACCTGGAAGAGTTCATGCCAAAATGATGATAGCAATTACCCCTATGAAGAGGAGTGATGTGGTGTTGGAGCTGGCCGGGAGACATTAAGGAGAATTTCTTGCATGACTGATCTGTTTGATCTTTTTAAACCATAATAATGTATTAATATATTATAAAATGAAAACATTTATATAATTAAAAATTGTGCTTTGAAAGGAAAGTATAACATGCAATAAGTGTGCAATGGAGAAACTGCTTTTCATCAGGGCATCAGAATGTAAACGCACTTGGAGAGAAAACAGCATGTTCGACTTTGTTTTTGTTTTTGAGATAGGGTCTCTGTCAGGCTGGAGTGCAGTGGCATGACCATGGCTCACTACAGCTTCAACCTCCCCAGGCTCAGGTGATTCTCCTACCTCAGCCTCCTGATGCACCACCACCCCCAGCTAATTTTTGTATTTTTTGTATAGATGGGGTCTCACCATGTTGCTCAGGCTGATCTCGAACTCCTGACTCAAGGGATCCACTTGCTTTGCCCTCCCAAAATGCTGAGATTATAGGCGTGAGCAATTGTGCCTGGCTGCGTTTGACTTGTTTACTCCTGTCTACCCAGTAAAGACATCAGATGGTTGGGTGGGCAGATGGATGGATGAGAAAGCCTCACTGAGAAAGTGACATGCCAATCAAAAGAAGAAGAAAAAGGAACCAGCCCTGCCAGTTCCACCAGCAGGAGAGCAGTGTGTGTGAGCATGTGGAGAGACCCCACCACGGGAACCTGGGCATACCGAGCTGGAGGCAGCCCATGTTGCCTGGTGCACAATGAATGAGGAGGAGAATGGTATGAGATGAAGTGTGTGAGTTGATCAGGGGCCTCAGGGCTCATGGCTTTGGTAGCTAGTCATGAGGAGTTCTATTTAGTCTAAAAAGTGATGAGTATACCCTGACAATGACTGAGGTGTCTCTATGGAATGAGTATACTCACTAAGAAAAATAAGTAGCATAGTGTGATTTGACTTGCTGCCAGTCACAGTGAGTGGGTGATGAGGATTAAGACTTGGTTCTTAGCAGCCAGTGCAGTGGCTCATGCCTATAATCCCAGTTTGAGGCCAGGATTTTTGAGAGTAGCCTGGGCAACATAGGAGACCTCACCTCTACAAAACATTAGAAAAAAAAAAAAAGACTTGGTTCTTAGAAATACCAGGCCACATTCTGTCCATTTAGTACATGAAGCCTTTTTTTTTTTTTTCCTTGAACTGGAGGTAGGGGGATAGTGTAGAGAAAGAATAGAAAAGGGTTTATAGTATAATGGTTTAGAGTTACGAACTCAGACTGCCTGCATTTAATTGCCAGCGTTACCATTTGCCATCTGGGTGACAATGGATAAGTTACGCAAATCTCTAAACCTCAATCTCCTTTCCCTGTATGTCAAATCAGGATAATAAAGTGTGTACTATTATCTTAGAATTATGGTGAGGTTTAAATAAAATAATCCATGTTCAGTACTTAGCATTTTGCCTGTCCAGTGGCTCGAGGGATCTGGAACATTTAGGCCAGAAAAGAGAGGAGACCACTCACATATATTTGAAAGTTTTGCTGAGAAGAGGAATTATACATTATTTGCATGTCCTATTTGAGGACAATGAAGAGTTATGGGGAGAAATTCAAGGGCAAGGGCAACACAATGTAAGGAAGACCCAACACAGCCAAGGATCAATAAAGGGAATTCCTTGCTTTTATTGAGAGGTTAGACTAGGTGACCTCCAAAAGTCCTTCCAAATTCACTTATCAGTAATGGCACCAGATAATCTTGGAAGTGAGTATAAAGTCATGTCAAGTTCTGCTGTAATCAATTTACAATGAAGACCTCTAAATAACCTCAAGATTCTCAGGCGTCAGCTGAGAAACCCCTAATATGAAACTGCAAAAGGTTTTACCACTTACCTTATGGCCTTGGGAAGACTACCATACCGCTTTTGGCCTCTGTTTCTTCATCTATGTACCAAGATCGGTATACTCATGTGGCTGCAAGGCTTAAATGAAATATTGCAAATGGAAGTGCTCTGAAAACTGAAGTGCAATACAAATGCAAAGAATGATTGCTGTAATAATTTGCTGCAAAATGTTTTCTTCTCATGAAATACTGCTGCCATACTTTACACTGGTGGCTGGGGATTTGGGCATAAGCTGTTAGCCACATGGATTTCTTTAGTGTCAATGGGGGTGCACTAGGTATCCCCCACCCTCCCCCAGGCCACATTGCACTCTGGACTTCCCTCCTCCTGGGAGCAGTACCCACAATTTCCCATCAAGAAGACCTTCACTTCAAGTGGCTTCCAGGTTTGAATTATGCTGAACAACCCACCTGGGGAAAGGCAATGCTTTGGGTTTGATTGCCTCAGACTATCAAGATGACAACTTTGAATAATTACCCTGATTATCTTTGACACTTAAAGAGCTACTAATCTTAACCAGATGTTGTGATACAACTGTTATCCCCGCTTTTCATTTTGGAAGAAGATGCTCCTTTGTGGTATCTGGCAGAGTATCCAAATGTATTAGGTTGGTGCAAAAGTAATTGCAATCTTTGCCATTTACTTTCAATGGCAAGTACCATGATTACTTTTGCACCAACCTAATATTATGGAATCCTGTGCTCGGGAAGGCTTTTAGGGACAACTAATATATCTTTATGCATCCAGAGAAGGTAGCATTTTAACCAGTATAGATGGAAGAATATTTTATTGATTTACTTATTAAACATACAGTTATTGAGTACACAACAGCCAGAGTGCCAAGAATGCAGAGACATATTCCTGACTACTTAGGAAATCACAAACTCAAAGGGGAGACTGACATGAATATCTCTTAAAGCTTTCAATTGTGAAATATAAGACATAATGAAAAGTACATAAAGCCAAGCTGTGCAGAGTGTTGTAGTGACATGTAGAGGGAGGGATTAGTTCAGTGTGAAGAATCGGGGCCAACTTCACAGGGCAAGGAACATGGAAGCTGGGATATAAAGGATGAGCAGGGTTTACCAGGTGAAGCCCAGAGATTTGGGGTAGGGGTGGCAGAGGGGATGGAGAGGATATGGCATTCCCAGCCAGTGAAGTGACAGGTGCAAAGACAGTGAGAAAGGCATGAAAGTACTTACCAGGTAGTGGTGTGATTGGGGTATTGTTGGAGGAGTAGCAAGAGGTACCGAAAAGGTAGGTTTAAGCCAGACTTTTAAAGGTCTTGACTGTCATGCTAAGGAATGTAGGCTTCGTATTGTGCTTGACATGGCAGACTAGGCCTTCTTGTACCTTAGAAAGTTACCTTGGATTGTACCGTGGTTGCGGGGAAGCTAAGAGAGGAGTGTCATGGTCAATTATGTCAAATGCCATGGAGGCCAAGTGGGACAAAGACTGAAAACAGTTCATAGAGTTGGAAATTTGGAGGTCACTGATCACCTTTTCCAGGGGGAAGGTAGAAATATGATTATAGTGGATCAATAAATGAATGGATGGTCTCACTTCTATGTGGCATCAAAAAAGTTGAGCTCCTAGGAGTAGAGAGTAGAGTCGTTGTTACCAAAGGCTGGTGAGGTGGAGTGGACAGGAACAGAGAAGACAGCAAAAAGGACTGGAGGAGAAAAAAGCCCCACTAATTAACAATAGTGTGTGTGTATGTGTGTGTGAGAGAGTATTGGATTAGTGCAATATTAACACACACACACACACACACGAAGTAATGAAACCAGTTTAAAAGCTATTGAGAAAAAGCCAGACACAAAAGGACAAATATTGTGTGATTCCACTAATATGAGGTACCTAGAGTAGTCAAACTCCCAGAGGAAGAATAGTGGTTACCAGGAGCTGGAGGGAGGGGGAAGGGGAGTTACTGTTTCGTGGGTACAGAGTTCCAGTTTGGGGCGATAGAAAAGTTCTGGAGATGGATAGTGCTGATATTCAAGCAACAATGTGAATATACTCAACGTCACTGAATTGTACACTCAAAAATGGTCCAGACAGTAAATTTTATGTTGTATCTATTTTACCACAATAAAAAACAAAGCTACTGCAGTAGTCCTGGTAAGAAAGTGTACCTGAATCTGAATTATGACCATGAGGACAGAAAGGAAAAGATTAATTTAATTTTTTTATTTTTTCCCCCAAGAGGAGTAACTTAAATTTTAAGAGACATTTCTGGTACATAATTGACAGGACTTGTATCTGTATGAGAAGGTGAAGGAAGAGAAAGTGATGGACATGACTGAGGTCTTTGACTTGGACAACTACATGCATGTTGGTTTAAGAGAGAGAGAATGATGAGTATGACTTTGTGTGGTTTAATATGCAGTGAAAAATATACATGTATGTATACACAAGCGTGCGCACACACACACACACACACACATAACTAGAGCTCAGGAAAGCGGACAGATAAAAATTTAGGAGTTGTCACGTGCAGAGACACACATAGACTCAAAATAAAGGGATGGAGGAAGATCTATCAAGCAACTGGAAAACAAAAAAAGGCAGGGGTTGCAATCCTAGTCTCTGATAAAACAGACTTTAAACCAACAAAGATCAAAAGAGACAAAGAAGGCCATTACATAATGGTAAAGGGATCAATTCAACAAGAAGAGCTAACTATCCTAAATATATATGCACCCAACACAGGAGCACCCAGATTCATAAAGCAAGTCCTGAGTGACCTACAAAGGGACTTAAACTCCCACACAATAATAATGGGAGATTTTAACACTGCACTGTCAACATTAGACAGATCAACGAGACAGAAAGTTAACAAGGATATCCAGGATTTGAACTCAGCTCTGCACAAAGTGGACCTAATAGACATCTACAGAACTCTCCACCCCAAATCAACAGAATATACATTTTTTTCAGCACCACACCACACCTATTCCAAAATTGACCACATAGTTGGAAGTAAAGCTCTCCTCAGCAAATGTAAAAGAACAGAAATTATAACAAACTGTCTCTCAGACCACAGTGCAATCAAACTAGAACTCAGGATTAAGAAACTCACTCAAAACTGCTCAACTACATGGAAACTGAACAACCTGCTCCTGAATGACTATTGGGTACATAATGAAATGAAGGCAGAAATAAAGATGTTCTTTGAAACCAACGAGAACAAAGACACAACATACCAGAATCTCTGGGACACATTCAAAGCAGTGTGTAGAGGGAAATTTATAGCACTAAATGCCCACAAGAGAAAGCAGGAAAGATCCAAAACTGACACCCCAACATCACAATTAAAAGAACTAGAAAAGCAAGAGCAAACACATTCAAAAGCTAGCAGAAGGCTAGAAATAACTAAAATCAGAGCAGAACTGAAGGAAATAGAGACACAAAAAACCCTTCAAAAAATTAATGAATCCAGGAGCTGGTTTTTTGAAAAGATCAACAAAATTGATAGACCGCTAGCAAGACTAATAAAAAGGAAAAGAGAGAAGAATCAAATAGATGCAATAAAAAATGAAAAAGGGGATATCACCACCGATCCCACAGAAATACAATCTACCATCAGAGAATACTACAAACACCTCTACGCAAATAAACTAGAAAATCTAGAAGAAATGGATAAATTCCTTGACAAAGACTAAACCAGGAAGAAGTTGAATCTCTGAATAGACCAATAACAGGCTCTGAAATTGTGGCAATAATCAATAGCTTACCAACCAAAAAGAGTCCAGGACCTGATGGATTCACAGCCGAATTCTACCAGAGGTACAAGGAGGAACTGGTACCATTCCTTCTGAAACTATTCCAATTGATAGAAAAAGAGGGAATCCTCCCTAACACATTTTATGAGGCCAGCATCGTCCTGATACCAAAGCCTGGCAGAGACATAACCAAAAAAGAGAATTTCAGACCAATATCCTTGATGAACATTGATGCAAAAATCCTCAATAAAATACTGGCAAACCGAATCCAGCAGCACATCAAAAAGCTTATACACCATGATCAAGTGGGCTTCATCCCTGGGATGCAAGGCTGGTTCAACATATGCAAATCAATAAATGTAATCCAGCATGTAAACAGAACCAAAGACAAAAGCCACATGATTATCTCAATAGATGCAGAAAAGGCCTTTGACAAAATTCAACAACGCTTCATGCTAAAAACTCTCAATAAATTGGGTATTGATGGGACGTATCTCAAAATAATAAGAGCTATCTATGACAAGCCCACAGCCAATATCATACTGAATGGGCAAAAACTGGAAGCATTCCCTTTGAAAACTGGCACAAGACAGGGATGCCCTCTCTCACCACTCCTATTCAACATAGTGCTGGAAGTTCTGGCCAGGGCAATCAGGCAGGAGATGGAAATAAAGGGTATTCAATTAGGAAAAGAGGAAGTCAAATTGTCCCTGTTTGCAGATGACATGATTGTATATCTAGAAAACCCCATTGTCTCAGCCCAAAATCTCCTTAAGCTGATTAGCAACTTCAGCAAAGTCTCAGGATACAAAATCAATGTACAAAAATCATAAGCATTCTTGTACACCAATCACAGACAGAGAGCCAAATCATGAGTGAACTCCCATTCACAATTGCTTCAAAGAGAATAAAATACCTAGGAATCCAACTTACAAGGGATGTGAAGGACCTCTTCAAGGAGAACTACAAACCACTGCTCAATGAAATAAAAGAGGATACAAACAAATGGAAGAACATTCCATGCTCATGGGTTGGAAGAATCAATATCGTGAAAATGGCCATACTACCCAAGGTAATTTATAGATTCAATGCCATCCCCATCAAGCTACCAATGACTTTCTTCACAGAATTGGAAAAAACTACTTTAAAGTTCATATGGAACCAAAAAAGAGCCCGCATCACCAAGTCAATCCTAAGCCAAAAGAACAAAGCTGGAGGCATCATGCTACCTGACTTCAAACTATACTACAAGTCTACAGTAACCAAAACAGCATGGTACTGGTACCACAACAGAGACATAGATCAATGGAACAGAACAGAGCCCTCAGAAATAATGCCGCATATCTACAACTATCTGATCTTTGACAAACCTGACAAAAACAAGAAATGGGGAAAGGATTCCCTATTTAATAAATGGTGCTGGGAAAACTGGCTAGCCATATGTAGAAAGCTGAAACTGGATCCCTTCCTTACACCTTATACAAAAATTAATTCAAGATGGATTAAAGACTTAAATGTTAGACCTAAAACCATAAAAACCCTAGAAGAAAACCTAGGCAATACCATTCAGGACATAGGCGTGGGCAAGGACTTCATGTCTAAAACACCAAAAGCAATGGCAACAAAAGCCAAAATTGACAAATGGGATCCAATTAAACTAAAGAGCTTCTGCACAGCAAAAGAAACTACCATCAGAGTGAACAGGCAACCTACAGAATGGGAGAAAATTTTTGCAACCTATTCATCTGACAAAGGGCTAATATCCAGAATCTACAATGAACTCAAACAAATTTACAAGAAACAAACAAACAACCCCATCAAAAAGTGGGCAAAGGACATGAACAGACACTTCTCAAAAGAAGACATTTATGCAGCCAAAAAACACATGAAAAAATGCTCATCATCACTGGCCATCAGAGAAATGCAAATCAAAACCACAGTGAGATACCATCTCACACCAGTTAGAATGGCCATCATTAAAAAGTCAGGAAACAACAGGTGCTGGAGAGGGTGTGGAGAAATAGGAACACTTTTACACTGTTGGTGGGACTGTAAACTAGTTCAACCATTGTGGAAGTCAGTGTGGCGATTCCTCAGAGATCTAGAACTAGAAATACCATTTGACCCAGCCATCCCATTACTGGGTGTATACCCAAAGGACTGTAAATCATGCTGCTATAAAGACACATGCACACGTATGTTTATTGCAGCACTATTCACAATAGCAAAGAGTTGGAACCAACCCAAATGTCTAACAACAATAGACTGGATTAAGAAAATGTGGCATATATACACTATGGAATACTATGCAGCTGTAAAAAATGATGAGTTCATGTCCTCTGTAGGGACGTGGATGAAACTGGAAACCATCATTCTCAGTAAACTATCACAAGGACAAAAAACCAAACACCGCATGTTCTCACTCATAGGTGGGAATTGAACAATGAGAACTCATGGACACAGGAAGGGGAACATCACACTCCGGGGACTGTTGTGGGGTGGGGGGAGGGGGGAGGGACAGCATTAGGAGATATACCTAATGCTAAATGACGAATTAATGGGTGCAGCAAAACAACATGGCACATGGATACATATATAACAAACCTGCACATTGTGCACATGTACCCTAAAACCTAAAGTATAATAATAAAAAAAAAATTTAGGAGTTGTCAATATGTGGCTAGTGTGGAACTGAGATCACTTAGGGAGGAAAAAAGGACCCATAAGTGGGATCTTGGAGAACATCAACTGGTGAGACTGAGAAGGAACAGAGGGAAAGGAGGGACCGGGAAAAAAATAGTTGCATGGAAGCTCTCGAGAGAAATGTCATGGTCAACTATGTCAAGCACACTGGAGGCCAAAGGGGACAACGACTGAAAGCAATTCATAGATTTGGAAATTTGGAGGTCACTGATCACCTTTTCCAGAGGGGTGGTAGAAGTATGATTATAATGGATCAAAAAATGAATGGATGATCTCACTTCTATGTGGAATCTTAAAATGTTGAGCTCTTAGGGGTAGAGAATAGAGTGGTGGTTACTAGAGGCTGGCCAGGTGGAGTGAATGGGAACAGGAGAGACGTGATCAAAGGGGACAAAATTTCAGTTAGGAGGAATGTTTTAGTGGTCTATTGCACAGCATGGTGACTACTGTTAATAATAATGTATATTTCAAAATTGCTACAGCAGACCGTTCGAAACATTCTCACACCAAGAAATGATAAGTATTTAAGGTGATGGATATTTAATTAGCTTGATTTAATGATTTCACAGTGTATAAATTTGTACTCCATAAATATATACAATTATTATTTGTTAAATAAAAATTAAAATTGATTTTTTTTTAAAAAAAGGGAATGGGATACAGCAATGAAAAGAAATGAACGATAGCTATGCAACAATATGGACTAGACTTACAGCACACTGTTGGGAAAAAAAAAAGAAGCAAGATGCAAAAGAACACATAGAGTCTATTCCATACCTGTAAACGTTTAATCTTAAAAATCGGTAAAAGAAAACTATGTAAGCGATATCATGAAAGAGAAGAGTGAGCGCAGGATTATTAAAAAGTGAGAAAGTTGCTTCCTTCTAGAAGAAGGTGGGGGTTACGATCAGGGAAGCCATGGGACAAGGATTCTGAAATATGTATGTTGATACTTCTTGACCTATATGACTACAAGAGTGCTTACTTTAAAATTATCCACAATATGTGTGTGAACAAATTTCATGCGTGCATCTTTCTTTATGTAGATTATACTTCACACAAAATATAACCAGATCAACAATCTTATATCTGCTTCTGAAACTATTCAGAGAGCAAATTTTCAAGCAGCAAACAAAGCTTTAGTTTGTGGTGCTGCTTTAATGTAATTACATCATCGCCTTTGACCAAATCTTCCTGAAGAAGAAGAAATCCTTTCCTTTAGTCAGTTTCTGTTAACGAGGAAGGCAAGTTTAATAACTCGGTGGCAACATCACTATCGCTAGCACGCTTTACTGGCAAGGTTAGCATCAATTTCATATTGGAACTCTGTAGTATGGTGATCAGAGAAAAAACATCTAAAAGTGCTGAGAAATCAGTTTCCACACTCTAATATTAAAATTTGAATACTGTACATTCTTAACTCTTTATGTTGAACTAGTTTTAGTATTTTGGAAAGTTGCAAAAACAGTACAGAGAATTCCCATATATCCTTCACTCAACTTCTCCTAATGCTAACATCTTACAGAACTACAGGACAGTGACCCAAACCAGGAAATTAACATTAGTGCAGTACTAACACACACACATGCATGCATGCACGCGCATGTGCGCGCACACACACACACACACATTTAGTAATAAAATTATTGAGAACCTTTTAATGTAGTTGGCAGTCATTTGGATTTTCTTTTCATGAGGTCTGCTTGGATTCTTTGCCAATTTTTCTCTTGGGTTGTCTAATTTTTTTTCAAATTGAATTTGTAGTTTCCTGGTGGTCCTCATTCAAAAACTGTTGTTGGGATATTTATGTATCAATACACTTAGGGTGACAATAATAAACCCATACACGTTGGCACAGTTAATGTATTTGATGAGGAATACCTATATTTTCAGGAACAAGGATCAGAGTAGAGGGTGGCACTATTTTGCATTTTTGTGAGTTTCTTTGATGTCTGGCTTGGTGAAGGATAGCTAAATTCTCATACCTGCTTCCTCATTCAATTTGTTGGGGTATGTTTTTTTATTTGGCTTTTATTCAGTGGTGTTGGCATATCAGAGTTTATTCAACCATTTTCCAATTGGTAGGCGTTTACTTTTTTCCAGTTTTATAATTTTTGTGTTGTTTTTGCTATTATGAATAATGCTGCAATAAACATCCTTGCACGTTTTAAAAAAAGTGAATGGGAAGTGAAGAAATGGAGGTAGTCAGTGGAGACTAACATTTTAAAAAATACGCGATTCTTCATCTCCTTTTCAAATAACACTAAAAGTTTTGTTATTAACCCTCATTCTTCATCTCTTTATGTGTTCACTCTTAATTTCCATTAAAGTACACTCTTACTTGTTTGACTATTAGTTGTTACTATCTTCAGCAAAACCTCATATCTCTGTTACACCCTCCATCCCTCTTCTCTGGTCTAAATGTGAGACTCTTCAACTAAAGGAGATAGGAAACCACTCAATCGAATATTCTCTTATAATTCCAAATGGTCCTGTAAAGATAGCTCATTCTTCAGTGCGCAGCACCCTTCATGTCCTTAGAGAATCCCCTCAGTGATGCCCATGATGTCCTCCTCTTTGTAGGTGAGGATGGTTTTCTTGACCAGCAGTCAGGACTTAAACGTTACCAGTGGTTGGGATACGCACGGTAGACATATGACACACTCGATGTTAGGAAACCTGGAGCCCACTTCTGTGGGACCTCTACCACCTGTGTGACCACTGAATACCTATGTCACTTTGCTTTCTGGACCAGTTTCCTCATCTATAAAATGAGGGATTTGGAGTAAGTAATTTTTAAAATTCTTCCCTGTTCATTCTCACTTCAATACCTTGCAAGTGTGGCATCCATTTGCCAGATGATTGGCCAGGGCCACAGCTGCCGTGTATGACTGGGAATGTGGCAAAACTAGCTGGTCCATACTGGGACTTGACTTACAACTCACTTGTGCAGGGTGCTACTCAGTCCTCTTCCCTGGGGTGGTGGTGGAGGGCTCCAAGGCCTCAAGGCTTACCCCAGTCAATGAAGCCCTTCTCCCAGGCTGGCTTCTTAGTGCCATGGTGTTGGTTGATGGATTAGTTAAAGGCAGGAGCTGATCTGGAAACCCTGGGAGGGAGGAGGTGGGAGAAAGATGTGGGGCCAAAGAGCCCTAAAAAAGTGACATGAGATTCTCCTGGCTGCCTCACACAGCGTCCCTTTCCTGTGCCACAATGGTGCCCACATTCAAGTCACGCATGAGGACAGGCTGGCTGAATGACAGTGGGCTCCTAGTACAAGCCCCTTAAAATAGCAGAGGTAGGGCTCCACTCCAAAACAGTGACAGTATCAGCAAGTTAATTAAGAGATCTGCCAGGGACGATGCGAAACCTGGCATGTGGCCCATTCAGATCAGCGCTGCTCAAGATGAACTGAGCGGGTGTTTGTTTGTCAGGCTGAGCTAAGTCAGGCTGAGAGAACAGCTCCCCGGAGAAGGTTTCATGTCAGATATTCAGAAAACTTCACTTCTCGCTGGTACATATGCTCTCAGATCAGATGACATTTTGATGGAAAACTGTGTAGGATTTCCATTTAAGTATCCAATATCACAGCCGGTTTGCATCATGCCTTTTGATTTTCTTTTAATGTAGCCTATCTAAATTTCATGATGTTTCATTTGGAAACTGGTCCTTGTAGGTGGATACTGCCCATCGTTAGGTTTTAGATGAAGTAAGGAAAGTGCAATTGCCTTCTCGGTGCAGTGACGGTAGAAGAAAGGGAAGGACATGTAGGGCAGGGGTCAGGGAGTTGAGCAAGTGGTTGAGAAAATGGGAAAAGTGAGGAGGAAAAAGAAATGGGGAAAAATGGGTCTGCTCTTTCATGGGATGTAGATCCCTGGTCTGCATGTGAATGCTGGTCTCTGGGCCAGCTGCTGTTGGAGGAGGTGTAGTCCTCCCCCAAATCCAGCCACTTTTTCCCTATGGGCTGGAGTCCTGCATGTCCAGCTGCTGGCTGGCTATTTCCACTCAATGTCCACCATCCCTTCACACCCAACATGCGTGAAACCTTCCATTTCCCCCAACACACTCTGCCTTTCTGCCCTATTTCTAGGCTGCCTTCGTCAGTACTGGCGAGGTGTGGAAGGGTGTGGGCAAGCCACAGCCGGGGAGTGACCCTGGGCTCTAGCCTCCATCTTACACTGAGCTGGGCCTCCCTGGGAAGACTCCAGACCTTTTCGGGTTGGGAAACACAGGTGGAGCATTACCATTACCTGTGTGAGCTGCCGGGCAGTTCTGCCTGAGCACCTCAGAGCATGATATCAGACACATGCAAAGTTATCAAGACTTCGGTTTTGATTGGTCATGAGAGAAAACTCTGTTCATAAATGCCCGCCTTAAAAGTTTTTTTAAAAATTTTAATTTTTTTCAGCACATGCCCACTGTAGCCAAATACTCTATATCTCCTGCCTCCATGAGCTGACAAATGCAAACTTTTTTCTATCTTTGCTGCTGATTACTTTTATCTGGGTTATTATAATTTAGTAGCTGTGCACAATATACATACATATTAGAGATGGGGTCTCACTCCAGGCTGGAGTGCAGTGGCACAATCATAGCTCACTGAAACCTCAGACTGCTGGGCTCAAGCAATCCTTCCGCTTCTGCCTCCCAAGTTGTTGGGATTACAGGCATGAGCCACTGCATCTGGCTCTTCCAATATTTTCCCATTGCTCCTCTGGACCCATCTTCCATCCTTCTCCATCCTATATTCTGCCCTGGGAGACCAACCTATCTGGGCTACACCAACAGGTTCCTGTGCTGTCTGGCTTTGGTTGAGTTTGGCCAATGGGGAACGCAAGTCAAATATTAGAGGAAGGAAGGAGAGTAAGGCCATGATCTTTAGTCTCTTGGATCCCTTCCTGGGAGGCAACTGGATCCCCCGCAGCCAAAGGTCACACATTCTCAACTTATCTTCCTCACTGCGACTCTCTCCTCCTGGGGACCAGTCCCTCTTCTTTCCTTTGCCCTTGGATCTAAGGGTGGTAAGAGTGCCCTCACTGTTACTAGCCCTGAGTTACTGGATATCCAGTTTAGTTCTCCCATATTCTACCTCCACCCTTGTAAATGATCTGTTTGATTGCTGGGAGTCTGAGTGGCGGAGCGTTGCACAATAGGGGCAAGAGGACAACTTGGGAGGGGACTTGGAGGCACTGTTTCCAAGGCTTGTAGTTCTACCTGCTGGCCACCTGTTAGTAGTAGAGTGAGTGGCTGTGCTGCCCTACCAGGATCATCCTTAGGCCTTGCTAGAGGGGCCCACTCTGACCCTCCTCTGGGTATGCCCTCTCCATGGGGCAATGAATCTGGGGCAAAAGGAACATGCCAACCTTGACCCCCTGTATAGACCACACTCTCATTCTAAGATTCTGCCACTTGCAGAGCCTGTGCAGGCCAGGTGTGTGCTCCTAGGCCTCACCGAAGAGTAACCAAGGGAAGGTGCTGGGGAGGGGGAACATGGAAGAGCTCAGATGTTAGGACAGGGATGTCCATTTGCACACACCCAAGGACTGTTGTGTGGGATGGAGCAGGGGGTGGGCTGTAAGCTGAGGTCTGTTCTCCCTGTGCCACCCCATTTGAGCACAGAATTCAAGGAGTATGCATTCCAAATGCAAGTCAGCTGCCACATTGTTTTGAAGGTGTATTCATCAAGGTTGGGCGACGGAGCATATTCATTTCACAGTTAGCTGGCCTTGTAACTTTTCAATCCATAGACACACAGTGTGTAGTACGTAAGCCTTCATTTGGATCTGTGCCTCAGGCCTGCAAACAGCATGGGTGGGGGTCTTCAGAGGAGTCCTGATTGCTCCTGTTCCATGGCAGGCAGCCTGGCCCCTTTCTAAAGATTTCCTCATTAACCCTTGCAGTGAACTCAGCCTTCTTATGAGGTTCTCTTCCTTAAGTCCAGCTCCATTAGGAAACAGATATGGTGACTTAGGAAGACCTTTCTGACAATGGAGTGAAGGCCATTACAGGGGCCGAGCTTGTGGTCAGAATCCCAGTCAGGTGGCTTGTACTTTCTTGCTCAAACAAGAAAAGGCAGGGATTGGGCCCCTTGGAGGAAGGAGAAGATAGAACAGATGGCCGTGAGTGACAGTTCCCCTCTCTTGCCACAGAATCTGGAGGGGATGCCTCCTGCGGAGGGCAGTGTGCCCTAAGTCACCTCTGCTGTACTCACAGGCCCATAGCAGGAGCCCAGGCATGTGGGCACCTTGCCCCAGCTCCAGGGATTCCAGCCGTGCCAAGGAAGCTCAGTGGGTGGCAGGCGGCTGTCTGGGGAGGCTAATGTGGCAGAAGCAGATCCTCCTTGGCTTCTGGAGCAGGTGGATACATGTCAAAGCTACTGATAGGGCCCCTGGTGCAGGCACTTTTGGGGGTGACCCTGGCCTGCCCATTGGCTTGAGGAGGCTACTCCAGACTGCTGCAAAAAAGGAGAGAAGAAGGAAGGAAATGAGAGGGAGCCTGGATGTGAACAGGTTAGAGCTGTGGCTAGGCTGGATGGGTGGTCCTGGCTCGCGTGGACACGGATGCTCCTTCTGACTCCTAGGAGAGCTTGGGTCTCTTCTCCTAGTGCTCTGTGGCCGAGGGGATGGGCACTTTATCTTGTGACAAGCCCTTCCACTACTTTCTTCCTGCTTCCGCCAATGTATAG
The DNA here is from genome assembly GCF_006542625.1 of Nomascus leucogenys. Classification (NCBI taxonomy): domain Eukaryota; kingdom Metazoa; phylum Chordata; class Mammalia; order Primates; family Hylobatidae; genus Nomascus; species Nomascus leucogenys. Next base: position 84,321,940 of record NC_044393.1, on the reverse strand, counting down.
ATGACAAGTGCCAACAAGGGCAGAGTCCTGCTCCCTGCCGGAGCCATTTTCCAGCCACACTCCTCCTGCCTCCAATCACCGTCAACAGGAAGCTGTCTGACCATCTAACTGCAGGCCTTGACCGGCCATTGGAGTGAGGTCTGCATTGTCTTACTGTGTTCAAGCCAAGTGAAGTCCAGGTAACAAGTTCCTGGGCATAAAATGGGAGGAAGAGAGGGGTAGGTGGTACCTGCTTCTGGTGACATGGGCTCAAGGCCCAGATGTGTTCACCCTCCCCCGCACTATGAGGTTGGCTGGAGAGGGGAGCCAACGAGGACACCCAGGCAGGGCCTGAGTGGGGAGGCAGGGAGATGCTCCAGGGAGCAAAGCCCACCCTGCAAGGTAGGCTGGGTATGCGTTAGGGCCCTGGCACCTGGAAGGGAGACGCTTCATGGAGACCTGGAGGGTGCTGGCAAGAAACTGGTCCTGAACCCAGTGTCTGGGCCATACCCGGCACCCTCAGCTCAGTGCGCTTCTGGTCTGAAGCTGCCATTCTAAACTGGGGGCTCAGTTTCTGCATGACCCATACTGCCACCTCACCTGCTCATGCTTCTGGGGCCCTGGGAGTCAGGCTGAAAGTCTGGCTAACGGCCAGTGAGGGTGAAGAAATAAATGGCACTGTGGGGGCAAGGAGGTGGCTCCGGGACCCCTGCACATCCTTCTCCATGGGTCCTAAGTACCTCTAGGCGCCAGGCTCTTCCTCTTGGGTGGGGCTGCCTCCCTGGGTGGTACCTAGGGAGCAGAGGGGGCAGGCCTGGTTCTGGAAGGGGCACTTTGAGAGTCACATTGGCTGCGTGGGCTTCCCACCAGCACAGCCTGTGCTTCGGGGCCCCCGAGCCTCCGAGAGTGAACTTCAGCATGTGAAGGGACCCTTTCTTCACCACCAGCTGGCAGATGTGGGGAGAGGAATGAAGAGGTTGCCCAGCTCCCACCCGTTTACTTAAAAAAATCACAAGATCTATACATTTAGAAAAGGAGACTTTATTTTCTGTAAAGGGTTACAGCCCGCAAAGTGCCCATCCCGCAGGCTGGGAAGCATAGCCCCCAGCCAAGGCCAGAGACAGGCCCTTAGGAGGAGGAGGAGCTGGGGCAGGGCTTTATGCCGAATGGGTTGGCTAAACATATGTATTCAACAGGTTACAGGAGGAACTATGAATATTCATGAAGGTGGTCCTGACGCACTGGATTAAACATGCATGTAATATGTGACCCATGTTCACCTTGGGGTGGAGACAACATTTAAATGCACTATAGTTAGGCCCTACACGTCAAAAGTTGAGCAGAGACACAAAGGCACTCAAGTGTGCAGCCTCCGTAAACCGGCCAGAACCAGTCCATTGTCAGTGGCCTTCTTATTTAGGAGAGTTACTGCAAGTAGCCTCTTGTCCAGTGAAAGCTGTGGTTATGGCTGGTAGAACAGGAGGTTAGTCCATGCCTGTGAGCTGCAAGTGTTGTAATTGTTTCAATATTGCTTATCTTGAGGCCACTGCTTGTTTAGTGGCTGGAGAAAAGGAAGACCCTTGTGGCAGTTGGACATAGTTTATTCTTTAAGTGTAGGGGTGCATGACTTAACTCTTCTCTGGCATGGTCCTAGGTCCTGTTGATAATTTGGTACCTTATTGCCACAAAGAGTCTGTTCCGTCAGGCTTATGACCTCTGTTTTAGCATTAATGCTCGTCAGTCATTGTGTCTAAACTGCAAAAAGGAGGCAGGTGTAATAGGTATGTCTGATCTCAGTTCCATGATAGTCAGGAATTTAGTTTTTCAGGATTCTCTGGGCACCCCTTGGCCAAGAGGGGATCTGTTCAGCCAGTTGGGGGGCTTAGAATTTTGTTTTTAGTTTACACAACTCTCCTGCGTCTATTCCTCCCAGGGTCAGATCAGGGCCCAACATGACACATATCGGCCCTGCCAGTCTTGATGCACTTGTCTGGCTCATGTGGTTCCAGTGGTCCTGTCTGGAAGGAACCCAGCCAGGGGCTGTGCTGCCAAAGGGAGGCATGGAAGGAAGGCTGGTCCCGGCCCCCAAGGGCCCCATCCGCACTGCTTAGTGCCCTTCTGCCTGGTCCCAGCTTCCTCTCTCTGCTCAAGGATCTCACTCAACAGTTTTTGAATCAGGTGGGACCACAGTGACTGGAACCTTAGCCCGGGAACCCTAACAGTGTGGTTCTCCCCTTCTTCCAGCTGCTGTTCCTGGACTGACCTGTGTGCCCTTGAGGCAGGTACCTTGAGGCTGGTACCTTGAGGCTATTCTTAAGATGTTATTGTCAGGCAAGTTGCCTCCTGTCCACTCCTCATGCTGTCCTCTTTCTCTGGGCCTTCTCATCCATGCCTATGATGTCAGTGACCATGTATGTAGAGTTGACTCTCAAAGTTGACATCTCCATCTCTCTCTTGGGAGACCCTTTGTATGTACATATGCCTCCTTGACATTCTCACTTGGATGTCTCAATTCACCTTGAACTCAACAACTGCATTTATGTTCATCCACTCCAAACCTGGGCCTCTTCCAGTTTTCTCTAACTCAATACAAATCCCCACCTTCCATCACATCAAAAAGCCCCAAAACCCCGTGTCATCCCTAATACTTCCTTCTCCCTTATTCCACCCCTTGGCCAATTCATCACCAAGTTCTGTTGATTTTACCTCCTAAACATCTCTTCCCATTCAGTTTTGCCCATCTTCACCTTCACCATCACTTTGGTCTGAGCCACCACCTTTTATCATCTAGACTCCTGCAAGAGCCTCCTCCATGGTCTTTCTGCATTCATTCTTCCCCTTTCTAGTCTGTTCTCTACACAGCAGCCAGAGCAATCTTTTTGGAACATAAACCTGCTCATTTCACCTCCCTATTTAAAGCATATCCATGACTTTCCATTGCTCTTTAGATAAAAGACAAAACTCTTAACATGGCCAACAAGGCCTTGCATGTCTGGCCCCTGCCCACTCCTCCAGCCTCAATTTGCAGCCCACTCCTCCTCACTCCCTGCACTCCAGGCTTCTTTTAGTTCCCTGAGTGTTTTTGTGCCTTTGCACAAGCTGCTTCCTCTGCCTCAATCCCTCTCAACTCATCTACCTATATCAAAGCACAGTCATTATTTTCTCAGGGAAGCTCTTTCTGGCTTCCTTGACTAGGTAAAAAAAATCTTCTTATAATAGTCTTACAGCACCATTTGCCTGTTCTTCATAGCACTTATCGCATCTGGAATTACGGATTGATCTGTAGTATTATTTGATTAATGCCTGTCTCTTCTACCAGACAAAGAGTTTCATGAAGGCAGGGACCTGTAGGTCTGTTTTTGCTCCCTGTGATATACCCATCACCTAGCACGATGCTCAAATCATACCAAGTGGTAGTAAGTGCTCTAGAATGTGTTGAGTGGATGAATGGGTGGGTGGCTGGAAGGAAGAAAGAATGCAGTGAAGGAAGGGATGCCTGTTTCCTAGGCATGCTCGAACAAAACCCCACAGCTAACATTCTCCGTTAGGTTTCCGTTATTAGTTGCAAAGGCTTTGTAGATTGGGAATACTATCTTTTATCTCCTTGCCTTCTTTTTGTAGGAGAGAAAAATCGACCATTTGATAAAGGCCAGGACTTGAGCCTTGCCTCAGGGAAACAGCATTAGAGGCTTGGGTTGTCACCTGTGGTTGGTGGCTGTGTGAGCTGTGGCCTTAAAGCCCCTGAGACAGCAGACATGCAAAGTCAGGCCCTGCCATCGACATCCAGTCTGGCTCACCCTTTCTCCCATCCTAGGGTGTCAGCACCATGGACAAGACCCAAGCCCAGCCCTCGAAGGTGGGGTCTGTGGGGAATTCTGGTGAAGCAGGGGGCAGGCCCGTGCCCATCTCTAGGTGGAAGGGAGCCGGTGTACGTTTCTCCACTGGGTGTCACTGCTGCCCTTGTTTTCTGTCACCTGAGGCTCTGGCAGGCTGCAAGGTGATGAATCAAAGGGCACCCCTCCCCCTCCTCCAACAAGGGATGGGGAAGGAATTACCTGGATCAACTTAGAGAATGCTGGCTTCAGGCCCAGTTATGGGTTTTAGTTCTCACATGCTGCTTACCACACAGTGGCCCCATTTGACCCCAGTGGTAATATTAGGGTCGGGGAAAGCTCTCTGATGGAACAACGTGCAGCTGTTTCCTGCAGCCAAGACTTCCTATCATGTCCATGTCATCTCCTGCAAACATCTGAGTGGGGTGGTGGCACGAGCACTCCTGAGAAGGTGGAGGGGTACAGGGGGCTCGGTGCCCCTGCCTCCCTGTGGGCCTGTCCGCTCATAGGGTCAGCACAGGCCAGTGCGTGCTCAGTGTACCTGGCCCTTGGGGCTTTCCACGGGGCCGGGGCAGGTACACAGAATGAGCAGCTGCAGAGCTGCCCCGTGGCACCTGCTTCTGGAGGAAGCACAGGGCGAAGAAGATGGAGCCAGCTGGGAGGATGAGAGAGAGGTGCTCACTGCTCTGTAGAAGCCATCCTTGGAGGGCTCAGGGGTTACTGGGGCAAAGACAACTTGAGAAATCAAAGGGGCAGCTTTTGTCGTGGCTCCTGCCTCCAGGGAGAGCCTCACCATGTGTTGGCGTGGTGTGGGCTCACCCTCCAGGACTCTGAATAGCAGCACTCTCCCCCTGGGGACAGGCCAGTGCTGTGCTGCCTGTTGGCCCCCAAAGGAACCTCAAGAAGCAGGTGATTCAAGCTGCTGCAGCTTTCCTCAGCACTAAGCTACTTTGCACCCACTTCCCTCTGAGATCTTTGGCACCCTCTCTCTTCCTTCTCAGCTCCAAGGTCAGTTTATTTTTCCTGTCAAGTGGCAGAGATTTTTCAGGAAGAATGAATGGGAGGGTTTTATTTAACGCTCTCCATTCTCTCTCCCAGAAGTCTTCCTTTGCCTTTTTCCACAGACCGTTTTATGGAGGAAGGGACTGTTGAGGCCATTACAAAGGGGATGGGCCAGGTGCAGTGGCTGATGCCTGTAATCCCAGCATTTTGGGAGGCCGAGGTGGAAGGATCACTTGAGCCCAGGCATTCAAGACCAGCCTGGGTAACGAAAAGAGGCCTCATCTCAACAAAAAAATTTAAAAATTAGCTGGGCATGGTGGTGGCACACCTGTGGTCTCAGCTACTCAGGAGGCCAACGCAGGAGTATCACTTGAGCCCAGGAGGTTGAGGCTTCAGTGAGCCAGGTTTGCGCCACTGCACTCTAGCCTGGGTGACAGAGTGAGACACTGTCTAAAAAACAAACAAACAACAAAAAAAAAAACCCAACAATGAAAACAAAAACAAAGGGGATGGTGGCAAAGATAAGACCACTGGGTGATGGCTGCGGTGAGCAGTTTACTGGTGAGAAACCCAAAGTCTACTCATCTAGCATTGTATTATTTATATTTTCCTATTTTTCGTATGTTTAATGATCTGGGATTTGGGGCTCTCTAACTGGAGACAGTCTGCCTTTCTAGGGCAATTCTTCGAGTGTTTTTAGAGGTAGCAAATAACTTCCCATCAAGCCTGCCTGTCATTTGCAAACTAACCAATCCAGAGCCCATACTCTCAACCACCTTCTTTATCAGGCTGAGCCACTGTCTTCATGCCATAAACACCCTAGGGCCAGGTGGAAGACAACTAGAGACAGCCCTATACCTTAGAGCCTGCCAGAATTATTCAAACCAGCCAATCCTAAGCCTGCTCAGCTGCTTAGCCTGGGTCACCCATACTTCCCCATGAAAATCACAATCAAGGTTTTTGCCTATACTTTCTCCCCAATCCTTCTGCCTTCTGATGACTTTGGTGCTTCTCTGTGTGGCTCTGCATGGCATGGTGTGCCTCCTCCTCTTAGGAACTGTAATAAGCTACCTTTTCAATGGCTGTCATGTCCTGATCTGCCAGCCTCACCACAACCGAACAAAAACAAAATCTCAGGTACATTTTAAAATTAGCAAAGGAGATGAAGAAGGGCCTTGGTAAAGCCATACCCCTTTCTGAGCAACTGCTTCACCCTCTGAAATGGAAATCAGATTTCTAAAGTTTTAGAGAAAAGCCCATCCTGTGACTTCCCCTGTGGCAATGAGAGCAGCAGCTCCTGCTTTGGGGGTCTACCCACTGAGTGGCCAGCCTCACATTGTCCATTCTGAGTGCAGGCACAGAGGACCGGAGCACAGCCTGTGCTTTCAGAGATCCCCTGTTGTTTTATAGTCAGAGCCTGGGACAGTGGAAGGAGGGCCCTGAGGCCTACCTCTTTATGGACAAAGAACTGGCCCAAGAGAGCAGAGACGCTACTCAATGACTGACACATGTTGAGTCAACTTGGATAATCTGAGCCAATCCAGTTGCTATTGGCTGTGTACCTACTTGTGTATGAGGTGCTGTGTGGGCGGGGGGTGGTGAGCAGTGAGGCTTGGCAGAGCCAAATCAGGTCATGAAAGACATCATAGGATGCACTAAGGATTAGATTTACTTTATCCTCAGGGCATAGGGGAGTCAGGAAGAGTTTTTTTTTAATTTTTCCTTTGTTCTTTTTATTTATTTATTATTGATGTGGTTTGGCTGTGTCCCCATGCAACTCTCATCTTAAATTGTAGTTGCCATAGTTCCCATGTGTTTTGAGACAGACCTGGTGGGAGATCATTGAATCATGGGGGTGGTTTCCCCCATACTGTTCTCATGGTAGTGAATAAGTCTCATGAGATCTGATGGTTTTATAAGGGGTTTCCATTTTCACGTGGCTCTCATTCTCTCTCTTGCCTGCTGCCATGTAAGATGTGCCTTTCACCTTCCGCCATGATTGTGAGGCCTCCCTAGCCACGTGGAACTGTGAGTCCATTAAACCTCTTATTCCTTATAAATTACTCAGTCTTGGGTATGTCTTTATCAGCAGCATGAAAACAGACTACTACGATCTTTTTTTTTTTTTTTTTGACACAGGGTCTCACTCTGTTGCCCAGGCTGGAGCGCAGTGTCATGATCTTGGCTCACTGCAGCCTCTGCTTCCTGGGTTCCAGCAATTCTCCTGCCTCAGCCTTCTGGGTAGCTGGGATTACGGGCACATGCCACCATGCCTGGCTAATTTTTTGTATTTTAGGAGAGACAGGCTTTCACCACATTGGCCAGGCTGGTCTCGAACTCTTGACCTCAGGTGATCTGCCTTCCTTGGCCTCCCAAAGTGCAGGATTAAAGGCGTGAGCCACTGTGCTTGGCCTACTACAATTATATTTTTAGAGACAGGTACTGGTTTTGTCACCCAGGCTGGAGTGCAGTGGTGCAATCATGTCTCACTGCAGCCTTCAACTCATAGGCTCAAGCAGTCCTCCCACCTCAGCCTCCTGAGTAGCTAATACAAGTGTGTGCCACCACGCCCAGCTAGTTTTTGTAATTTTTTTTTGTAGAGATGGGGTCTCGCTATGTTGCCCAGGCTGGTCTCAAACCCTTGGCCTCAAGCAATCCTCTCGTCTTGGCCTTCCAAAGTGCTGGCATTACAAAGTGCTATCATGCCCAGCCAAGAGTTTTAAAAGGGAAGGACATGACCAGATTTATGTTTTAAGAGTTTACCCAGACTTTTGTGCATAAAATCAATTACCAGAAGAAAATAGGCTATGATGTGACACATAAGGAAGCCAGTATAGAATTGAATAAGAAGTAATGAAGGGGCTTAGATGAGGTTAATATATTTGCTACTATCAGAGAGAATGGAACACACATGAGAAATATCTAGAAAGTGAATTTGGTGGAACTTGGGAACAGTTGCATATGGTGGACCAGTTTACAAGGCTGATGCTCAGGCTGTGGCTTGGGTGGTTTTTTGGATGTTGGATTAACTGAGACAAGGAGACTGACCAAGTAGTTTCCCTCTTTCTCTGGGCTTTACTTTCTTCTATAGTTCCTTTCTCCTTTCATAGTCTAGATTTCTACTTCTCAGAAAATTTCTCTGCAAGATGGTGGAGGCAAAACGTGGGAAGGGATGTTGACATGAATAGGCCCTATTAGTTTCTGAACATCTTGCCAGGCTGGCCTTCAGCCAAGGACTGAGGACAGGTGGGTCTTGGTCAGAGTGGGGCAGAAACCACTATGAGAACCACCTTGTTGCTTCCCAGGAGAAGCAGCGGCCTGCTCTTCAATTCGTAGCCCAAGCCAGTGCTACTCAGTTCCGTTAGAAGTGATGAAAGAGAAGATGAAGATGTAACTGTGAGCAAGATATATTTAGGTCAAACTCCTATCGAGAAGAATTGAGGGAAAAAAAAAGGCCTGAAGCCAAAAGCACCGTTCTCTTCTTATAAAGCCAATTGTAGGAATTCCACACGTCAGATCTTAGAGGTCTCTGGCCCTGGGCCCCACACCTCCCAGCTGCAGTTGATTCACGTAGAGTAGCCAGTGCTGCACGCTACAGTGGAAGGACATTGTAATAGTCCATTTTCACGCTGCTAATAAAGACACACCCAAGACTGGGAAAGAAAAAGAGGTTTAATGGACTTACAGTTCTGTGTGGCTGGTGAGGCCTCACAATCATGGCAGAAGGCAAGGAGGAGCAAGTCACATCTTATGTGGATGGCAGCAGGCAAAGAGAAGAGAGCTTGTGCAGGGAAACTCCCCTTTTTAAAACCATCAGATCTCGTGAGCCTCATTCACTATCACAAGAACAGCACAGGAAAGACCCATCCACATAATTCAATCACCTTCCAACGGGTTCCTCCCACCACACGTGAGAATTGTGGGAGTTAAAATTCAAGATGAGATTTGGGTGGGGACACACCAAAACCATATCAATCATGCAGGAGCCAGGTGCTCCTCAGCCCTGGGCTCCCACATCCCTTACCTGCAGTCAATTCTGTCTAGCAATGGAGCTGGGTGCCAGGACACCACCACTGTAAGGACAGCACCAGGGATGGTACAATGAAGGGTATGACCTTGGGCCTCCTCCTTGAGGGCTGATCCTCAGTGTGAGCATTTTTCTGCAGGTGGCATGCAGAAAGGACAAATACTCTGATTCTGTCCCATCTGTGGCCTGTATGACCACAGTCACAGTCTGCAGAAATGTTCTGGGATCTGGTGGCTCAGCCCTCCTTTCTCCTTAAGGTGCCCATAACAAGTATACATTGAGTCAAAACTGCCGATGGGCCACAGGTAAAAAACATTAACTTTTATTGTGAATCTCCATTCTGCTGGGGCTTTGCAAGTTCCCTTTTAAAACTCTTGGCTGGGCATGGTAGCACTTTGTAATCCCAGCACTTGGGGTCCTCCCTGTCTCTGGGGTTTGCAGCTAAGCTCCACTTGTAGTGCCAAGGCATTAAAGAAGTTTCCATCTGGCCCTGGGTCCCAGTCCTCAGGTGTCCCTGAGGTGTCTATCATCTGTGTGGTCCACATTCTTCAGTTCACATATGTCCCTACAGAGAAGGCCCCATCAGCCATCGTGACCAACTCTGAGTCAGGCTTGAGGACCCAGGAATCAATCATTTGACTGCTTCTGTGTCCTGTGGGGGTGCTGTTTGTGGCAATGACTCTCTGGACCCATCACACAGATGTCCCCTCTCTGGGTTCTTGCTGTCCCCTCTGGACTCTCACATAGGAATGGGGCACAGTTACTTCTTGGGAACATACCAACACCCAGCTGTCTTTATGTTCCTTGTCTCACGATTCACCTCCCAACCCTCTAACCAACTACTTGCAGGGAGAAAGCCTTTCTCTATAAATAGTGCTCTTTTCTCTGAGGTATCCGGCATTGACTTCTGCATGGGTAAGACCTTCAGATGCAAAGAAGTGAAAAAAAAAAAAAAGCAAGTGACAGGTATACAGGTATTTTGCTTTCTGTCCTCTCACAATGAAGGGAAGGAATGAAAGAGGAAAATACTTGAGGAAAAAAAATAAATTATTATTCTTCAAACATTGTTCTTCCACAGTTTTCTTCCCAATAAGTCTGTGTCTCCACAAAGAAGAGGGGAACTAGGCTCTGCCCAAATTGAATATCTCTAGTCAGTGGCTGCTCCACTCAGACTGCTTGCTCTGTGGGTGAGACTTTCCCAGGATCTCTCAGGACAGCTAAGGAGCCTGCACACTGGGCAGAATTCTCTCCTCCCTCCTCCTGGCTGGGGGCCTGTCCCCATTCTCTCCCTTGCTTCCTCTAGCCTTGCTGTGGGTTCAGATTTCTCCCCTAGCTCAGTCTCTGCACTGGGCCCCCCAACCTATTGCTGGGTACTGGGGCCCTTTGGTCTTGGCTGCTCAGTTAGAGATGCCCCCACCTGATGGCTGGTGACACCTGCCAAGTGCCAGCCAGGGCTGCTGGCTCTGGTAGAAAGCCTCTTGCTCCAGAGGGCAGACACTGACAGGTGCTTCAGAACTTCCCCTGGAGGGAAAATTCTTTCTCTGCAGGAGGAAGTTCAGTTCTTTTGGAAATTCTCAGTCTGGCGTAAAGGGCTTAAAAATCATCCTCTGGCCGGGCGCAGTGGTTCACGCGGTGGCTCACGCCTATAATCCTGGCACTTTGGGAGGCCGAGGTGGGCGGATCATGAAGTCAGGAGATTGAGACCATCCTGGCTAACACGGTGAAATCCCGTCTCTATTAAAAATTACGAAAAATTAGCCGGGCGTGGTGGCGGGCACCTGTAGTCCCAGCTACTCAGGAGGCTGAGGCAGGAGAATGGCGTGAACCTGGGAGGCGAAGCTTGCAGTGAGCTGAGATCGCACCACTGTACTCTAGCCTGGGCGACAGAGTGAGACTCCGTCTCAAAAAAAAAAAAAAAAAAAATCATCCTCCATGCCCTTCTCTTTCTAGATATTTTCCTGGGAATCAGGAATTAATCTGGTCCACAGCCTCTAGTCATCTTCACCCCCTTTCTTCATCCTGGCGATGGCCCTGAATCTGCTGAAGGCATTTACAGTGGTCTGTCGGACCCTCTCCCATGCAGCTTAGGGAGTGCACTCTGAACCCGGGCCTCCTGGAGGTACACGATTCTGCCTAGGCTCCCCATTGCCTCGAAGGCATCTGTCTTGGTTTGTGACCATTCCCCAATACAGACATGCTCTAACTGAGGGGTCTTGGCCAACCAGGTTGAGTCTCCACACTAAAGGGTAGGACTCTGAGTCTGCAAAATCAGGGGTGCAAGAGATTACTCTTTATTGCTCTAAAACTTGGTGAAGTGAGGATTCCTGCCAGCTTCCCTTGGAGTGGTGTCCTCTAGGACAGGTGGGGAGGAAAGAGGGAAATACCCACACAGAAAACATGCGTTCATAGTTCATACTGTGTGATAGCACAGTAAGGGAAATATGCTGACTCCACCAACCCAGGATACAGGATATCAACATCATGGTAACTAAGGAGTGACTGCCTCTTTCTTATGTCTTCCTCCTGCCATTCTTTCCTTTCCTTTGGAAGAACTGCCCCTTGCTCCTTCTATGTGCTTCTTGAGAGCTGCCACTCATAGGAACCCACTTCCACCCCCATTGGCTTCCTGAATGGGTGGGTGCATTACCAGCCTGGGCCAATCAGATCCTGTCTCCTTGGAATTTGACTGTTGAGTGATGGCACAAGGAAGAGAGGGTGGATGGAGCTATGTCACCTGAAAGTAATACCCTATAAGAGAAAGTCCACAGATTTCTGCTGCTGTGATCTCTAGAGCCACCATTTCTATCCTTCCCAGTGCCTGGTTTTTGAACTCATTTGATGAGCACCCAGTGTTCTTTAAATGCATATTTGTTTCTTGCTTAAGTTGGTCGAGTCAATTTCTATGACTGGCAACTAAGAACCCTAACTCTATCCTCTGGTTTACACCTCTCAGGTGCCCTCTGGTTTCTAATTTCTTTGATGGCCAGGCAGTAGCAGGATGAAGTATGGGTTGCCAGGAAGGGCTTTAGAATACTGTCCTCTGGGCATGTGGGTAGCAAGCAGCCACAGGAAGGCTGCAGGCTGGTTCTCCGGCCAGGGTGAACAGTCAAGGAGGCACACTACTGGACACCTTCAGGATGAGGTAGTCTATTGGTCCAGGACCTCTCCCTCCAGACACATCTCTTTCTGAGAATCCATTCTGACTTTCACAGGACTCTGCTCTGTCCAACTTATGGGAGCCCAACCTTCCACTCTGAGCCTTGGTGAACCAGTGTGGGGAAACCCAAGCACAGTATACAGGAAGAGCTGGAATCAGGAAGATGCCAAAGCTGGCTGCAAGACCTGCTGCTACAGAGCAGGAGCAGCTTAGAGCAGTAGTTACATTTTGGCAACCTGTTTTCCAGTTTGGAATCAGCATGATGATATTAGAGTAGTGATTTTCAACCATAGATACTCAATTAAATCATCTGGGTTTAAAACAAAATCAAAAGCTGTTGCTGTGTGTATGGGGTGGTGGGGAGTCAATTAAGTGGGAATCTCTGAGAGCTGAATCAATATGCACCCAGGACTGGGAAGTGCTTCCAACCAAGTGAACCTGTGTAAGCCCTGATCCTGCTGCATTTATGGGAAAAGTTTGGGCTGGGCCCTGGGCTCTGTGTCCTGGCCCCTCAAGGAAAGTTGCTGGCTCCCATCTCCGAACGTCTCTTCTGAGCCTGTTTGCTCTCAGTTAGTGCCTTCTGCCCCTGGCCAGAGCCTTTGCACCTGGTTCCTGCCTTTTCTAAATGATACTAAGGAAGTGTGGGTGACCTGACACCATAAGCTGATTTTGCACCTTAGTTCCACACGTGCCAGCTCCATCCCCTCCAGGTGTTTGTTCCTGGCTCCAGGGACCCTACCTGGATATTCTTCCCTGGGCCCTGCTTGTCCAGTAAAAGACCTTGGAAATGGAGGACAGAGACAAGCTGAAGGGTTAGCAGAAACAGTTAGTTATACAAGACCAGAGGTGGAAGATTGTAAATGGCAAATTGCCCATTATGACTGTTCCTGTTAAGCAGCCGTAGAGTAATGTCTGTGTTCTGCAAGACTGAACTCAAATAAAAGCTTGTAGTACGTTTAATCCCAGAAGAGAAAAGCAAAGCTGTTATCAGTTGAAGAGAAGAAAATAGTTTTAAAATAGTATTTAGTTATACTAGTTGTTTCTGCTTATTTAAACCATATCCACATTGTATATTAGTTAATAATAAAGATTAAAAATTATATGCTGAAGTCTTAAAATTGAGTCTTTTCTTTCTTCTTTCTTTCTCTCTCTTTCTTCTTTCTTCCTTTCTTTCTTCTTTCTTTTGTTCTTTCTTTTTTTTTGAAGAAAAACAACACTGTATTAACTATAGACTTTGGGCGATAATGGTAAGACAATGTTCATGTGTGGCTTTATGTACACTGGCTGTGTTAAATTGGTTTAATTCATAGGTCTACTAGAGGCTTGATAGCAGGAGACAGCTTGTGGAATAAAATCAAGAAATTAAAAGATGACCAGCATCACTGCTTTTGTGAAGCTGAATGATCTATGTGCAGATACTGAGTGAAGATGGGCAACAAAGTCTCTATTTGCTCTGAAATTCCCCTAGGGAATATTCTGGCTAATTGGAAGGAATATAGTTATTAACATATGACTAGAAAAAAGATGATTTATTACTGTAATAATACTGTCTAGACTCAGTACCTGCTGGGTGATAATAGATTTTGGTCCCAGAATGGAAGTACCCAGTATTAGACTTTGATAAAATTAGAAGACCTTTGTCAGAGAGTAAGGAAATGGGACAAAATACCCTACACCCACTCTTTTATGCTATTGCAGAATCAGAACTCGGGACAGGAAAGGGGCCACAGGATACTAGCTATGCAGGGAGATGTGAAGAAGGTACTCCCAGATAGTCAAACTCAGGAAAAAAGGACAAGAAAGATTTCGCCCTTTTATAGGCCTTGAACTTGGAAGCCACTATAGGTCTCATTGAGGCAGCTGTGGCTCAGCCAGTAGCCACCCTTCCCCCTGGCCAAGGCAGACCCAGAGACTTCTTCCAGGGATGCTGTGGTAACTCCACCCATAACATAGCCCATTCCCACAGGGCCAGCAGCTGCTTTCTTAGCTGCCATGCCAACTGCTTCCACCCCACATTATGAAGAAGTAGATTTGAAAGAGGGGGCCACAGCCCCTTCTGAGTATGATGAGGGAGCTGGAATGGTCTCCCCCTCAAAGATCTGGCAGGGCACCCAGTTTGGACAGGGCAAAAGTAGGAACGGGGCAGGGCAATTCCCACTTAGGAGATTACCAGTAGGAGGTTTAGATAAAAATAGACAACCTGCAGGACACTGTTAGACATATAGCTCATTTTTAACATATGACTTATTGAATTAGAAAAGTTCCAATCTACCCTACTGGGAGGACCCCAAGAGGATGGCAGACCTTTTAAAATCCATTTTTGCCACCCCTCAATCCACCTGGGCAGATGTACAGACCTTCCTGAATATGTTTTTATTGGCAAATAAAAAGATATTAGCAATTGAAGAGGCAAATGAGGAGGTGCAGCACCTCCATAAAACCAACCCATAAAATACTCTCAATTCTGCCATGGACATTCCAGGTACAAACCCTCACTGGGACCCCAACCAAGCAAATGATATGGCTTGCCTAGAACACTAATGTAAGTGTGTCCTAGCTGGACTCAGAAAGGGAGTACCCAAGCAAAATTGCCTGAACAAAGTCCAAACAGTCATCCAGAAGGCAAATGAGGATCCTTCTGAATTCATAGAACAAATCTACCAGGCTTTTTGTAGAAATACATGCATAAACCCTGAGAAGTCTGAGAACTCAAGGCTACTAAATGTGACTTTTATGCAGAGAAGTGCCTTCAACATAAGTAAGAAATTAGAAAAATATGATAAGGTGCTGGAAATGATCCCAGATCAGTTGGTGGATATTGCTCTGCAGGTGTATAACCATAGAGACCACAAGGGAGAAAAGGAACAACAACCTGGCACTGCATACATGGCACAGGCAGGGTTCCTCAATGCCCTAGGAACCAGGGCGAGCCCCTAAACCACAAAAAGTGTGCTTACTGCATGGAGGAAGGCCATTGGAAGGCCAACTGTTCAAAACTAAAAGAGACAGGGGGCCAAAGAAAATCAGGATCCATCCAGGAGAGAGGTCATAAACAGATGCAGGGACAGAGCTGTGATAATTAATGGGGATGCCCACGGGCTCCCTTAGGTCTTACAAAACCAATTAACACTTCCCCAGAAGAGCTCTGTATATTACTGACAGTGGAAAGCAAACTTATTAATTTCCTGGTTGATACAGGGGTTTCATACTCAATTCTTAACACCCCAGAAGCACAGAGCACAAGAATAACAGCACCTGTGACAGGAATAGCAGGGAGTATCCAGCAAAAAGCCTCTTTTCAACCTTTGAAATGTAAGTTGGGGGATTTGGAACTAAGGCATGCTTTATATGTATGTCAGAATGCCCCATCCCTCTGCTTGGATGAGGCCTACTGTGTAAATTAAATGCTCAAGTAGCCTTCTTCCCTGAGGAACAGCAGTGATGCTTGCAGGTTCCCCCAGAGCAAGCACTTTAGTTATAGATGTTGCTTACCCTCTAAAAAAAGGAAGAAAAACTTTTCCCTCCAGAAATCTACAAAAAAATGAGTAGTTGTGGCAGACAGAACTCTGGGAAAAGCTAAAAATGTACAGCCAGTGCATATAGAATTAAAGGGGCTAAGGTGCCCCAGAAAAACAAAACCCACTAAAAAAGGCCTTAAAAGAAACACAAACAATTTTGCAAAAATTTTTAAGGAATGGGCTAATTAATTCTTGCAGGTTCCCATACAACACCCCCATTCTGCCTGTAAAAAGGCCACACTGTGATGCAAACTGATTTGTCCAGAACTTAAGAGCAACTAATGAGATAGACCAGTATATTCACCCAACTGGGTGTAACCTTTCTTACTTTACTAACTGCTATACTTGGAAACTACAGATGGTTTTCAGTGTTGGACCTTAAAGATGATCTTTTCTGTATTCCAATTGAGGAAGCAGCTCACCAGTTATTCACTTTTAAATGTTAAGACCTGGAGACCAAAGTGACTTTCCAATATTGTTGAATAGTACTGCTTCAGCGGTTCAAAAACTCTCCCACTGTCTTGGGGGAAATACTGGCAAGAGATTAGAGACTTGCAACTAGATGAAGGAGTTTGGCTACAATATGTGGATGACCCTGATTATGAGAAGTACCTATTGCTATTCTAGTCCTAAATCACCTGGCTCAATGTAGGTAAAACGTATCCCCTGTGGATATAAGATATCCTAGCAGACAGCTCACATTTGCAAACAAAAGGTCATTTATCATGGCTTCAAGTTAAGGCTAGACAAGAGGAGCCAAATGACTGATTGAAAACAGGCAATAGCAGCCATCAAAGCCCTGGAGAAGCGGAGGCAATTGCATGGATTCCTGGAAATGACCTGTTTCTGTAGGATCTGGATTCCAGTTTTGGGCTGATGGCCAAACCACTTTAGAAAGCCTTAAAGGGACTAGACTCAGAGCCCCTTTAAGGATAAATTAATTACAACCCCAGCACTGGGGATACCAGGCCCCCAGAAGCCGTTCAAACTTTATATCCATAAAAAACAAGGAGTCAATTTGGGCATGTTAATTCAAATGCAGGAGGCACACTGCAATCCATAGCCTGTTTCTCTAGGCAATTGAATCAGACAACCAAGGCATGGCCAATCTGCCTTCAGGCAGTGGTAGCTACCTGTATAGTTTTGCAAGAGGTAGAAAATTTTTCCCTGGGACAGTCAGTTACAGTGTTTGTGCCCCACCAGGTATTGACTTTACCAAAACAAAAGGGAGATTATGGCTCACTGCAGGGCAAATGGGCAAATACCAGGCCATCCTCTTGGATGACCCAAATGTTACCCTGCGAACTACTACGCCTCTAAACCCCACAACAATGCTCCCAGCTACAGAACCCAATTCTGATTTATAGCATGGCTGTCTAAAAATCCTTAATGCAGGCCAGGCGAGGTGGCTCACCCCTGTAATCCCAGCACTTTGGGAGGCCGAGGAGGGTGGATTGCTTGAGCCCAGGAATTTGAGACCAGCCTGGGCAACATGGTGAAACCCTGTCTCTACTAAAAATACAAAAATTAGCCAGGTGCGATGGTGCATGCCTGTAATCCCAGCTACTCAAGAGGTTGAGGCATGAGGATTGCTTGAACCCAGGTTGCAGTGAGCCGAGATCGCACTACTGCACACCAGCCTGGGGGACAGAGCAAGACTCAGTCTCAAAAACAAACAAAAAAAACCTTTATGCAGTCTATTGCAGCAGACCAGACCTGGAAGACTAGCCAGAGATCAGGAACTCTACACCAGTGGGAGCAGTTTCACGGAGGATGGACAGTGCCAAGCCAGGTATGCCGTGGTAACTATCAACGGGGCAAAAGAAGCCCTCGCCCTTCCTGCTGGTACCTCTGCACAAAAGGCTGAGCTAATTGCCCTCATCAGGCCCATGCAGCTATCCTAGGGAAAGTGGTTACACTGATTCTAAGTATGCCTTCATGGTAGTGCATGCTCATGGGGCTCATCTGGAAAGAGAGAGGCCTCCTGACATTAGGAAATAAAGACATTAAACACCCAATGAAAATTTTAGCTCTACGAGAGGCAGCTGCTCTGCTCACCCAGGCCTCCATTATGCATTGCCCCAGGCACCAAAAAGATGACTCATTGACAACTAAAGGAAATTAGGCAGCTGCCGGGAGCTTTAATTCCCCATCTGGACTTGTCAGATTTCAAACCCTGTTACACTGAGCAAGACAAGAAGCGTGCCTGGGGACTAGGGATTTGATAACACAGACTCAGATCCATTCTGGAAAACTGAGGCTTAGGGAACAGTCTTACTCCCC
The DNA here is from genome assembly GCF_006542625.1 of Nomascus leucogenys. NCBI lineage: Eukaryota > Metazoa > Chordata > Mammalia > Primates > Hylobatidae > Nomascus > Nomascus leucogenys. The sequence continues at coordinate 84,304,141 of NC_044393.1, read as the reverse complement.
GAGGCCCTGGTCTATCCAGCTTTAAAACATTTGCAGGAAAGAACACACTATGAGAGAGGCACCCTTGCAGACCTTGTGTGGCCCCCACCTTTGGAAAGCTATTCAGAAAATTACACAGGGGTATGTTTTGTGCACCAAAAATAACCCCAAGACCGAACATAATCCTGCCAACAGAGGAATGCAACTCAAAGGACCGTGCCCTTTTAAAGAGTGGCAGGTGGAATTCACTCAGATGCCTACAGCCAGTGACATAAATTCCTCCTGGTATTTTTTTTTTTTTTGAGATGGAATCTCGCTCTGTTGCCCAGGCTGGAGTGCAGTGGCTTGATCTTGGCTCACTACAACCTCTGCCCCACAGGTTCAAGCAATTCTCGTGCCTCAGCTTCCCAAGTAGCTGGTACTACAGGTGCGTGCCACCATGCCCAGCTAACTTTTGTACTTTTAGTAGAGACGGGTTTTCGCCATGTTGGCCAGGCTGGTCTCAAACTGCTGACCTCAAGCGATCTGCCTGCCTCAGCCTCCCAAAGTGCTGGGATTACAGGTGTGAGCCACCACACCCGGCCCTGCTGGTATTTATAGACACCTTTTCAGGATGGGTAAAAGCATACCCCACCAAGTCCAAAAGAGCCACAGAAGCAGCTAAGACATTATTCAAGAAAATCATTCCCAAGTTCGGACTCTCATGCACTACACAAAGTGACAGCAGTCCTTCTTTCATTTCAGAAGTTACTCAAAAGGTAAGTCAAGGATTGCAGAGCAAATGAAAACTACATTCATCATACAGACCACAGTCAATGAGAACGACAGACAAGAAAAACCACTCCTTAATAAAGACAGTGGCCAAACTCTGGCATAAAACTAACCTGAGTTGGGATAGGGTTTTACCTATCGTCTTGCTCCTGGTCAGGGTGGCACCCTGAAGCAGGCTTGGGTTAAGTCCCTTTAAAATGATATAGGAGAGGCCTTTTCAGACCCCTTTGCCAGAAACTCCACGTGTGGATGTGGTCAGTAAGGCCAGAGAAACATGTGCAGCAGTTGGGACAGACGTTGCTGGCTGGTCTGCGAGGGTGGGGGACTGTGGTGGGCAGTGAGGTGGCTCATTACCCTGATCCACTCTGGCCAGGCCTTCCCACGGCAACCAGTGGATGTTGGCCCTGCTCCTAGCCCTGGTCTGGCAACTCGCCCAGCCCAGGGGATTGCAGTCATATTGTTTTCAGGGGAACTCCATAGCGGCAGGAGCTCCTGCCTTCCTGACACCCAGCAGTTCCCATCTTACTTCAGGGGTGAACTGGGGCCCTAAGAACGACGGTGGAGGATCCACACTTCCTCCATGGCCACACTTGCTGAACCTCAATCAGAACCTCTCTGGGCCATGGGCCATCTCCTCCGGAGCCCCTGCCCAGGCCCAGAGGGTCTTCACTCACCGTCCTCTGTATGCCATGGGCTGTGGAACAGCCTAGGTTTGAATCTCAGCTCCTACATTTATTATGAACCTTGAACAAAAACCCAACTCAACAACATCTGAATTTTTCTTTCTTTTCTCTCTCTCTTTTTTTTTTTTTTTTTTTTTTTTTTTTTTTTTGAGACAGAGTCTTGCTCTGTCACCCAGGCTGGAGTGCAGTGGCATGATCTCGGCTCACTGCAACCTCTGCCTCCCGGATTCAAGCGATTCTCCTGCCTCAACCTCCTGAGTAGCTGGGACTACAGGCGCGCACAACCATGCCTAACTTTTGTATTTTTAGTAGAGACGGGGTTTCACCGTGTTGGCCAGGCTGGTCTTGAATGCCTGGCCTCAAGATCAATCTGCCTCAGCCTCCCAAAGTGCTGGGATTACAGGTGTGAGCCACCAGGCCTGGCTGTCTGAATTTCTTAATCTATAAATAAAGATGTGAATGCCAGGTGTGTCATGAAGATGAAATAAGACAGTCCATATAAAGGCAGAGCACGGTGTACAAAGCCAAGTGTTCAATAACAGTCAGTGACTTAGCAGCTTTTGACTGTCTCTTCATCTTGGTTTTTCTGTCACAGCCCAAGCCTAGTCTGTCTTCTCCTTCTTCAAACATCTTCTGAATCCAAAATATCTAAGACAGGTCTCCTCAATCAACTTGGAAAGTTTATTTTGCCAAGCTTAAGAATGTGCCTGTGACACAGCCTCAGGAGGTCCTGAGGACATGTGCCCAAGGTGGTTTTATACATTTGAGGGAGACACGGTGGTGGGGTGTGGGGGGTTCCAGGTCATAGGGGGTAGATAAGTTTGCTTTGTTTTGAGTCCTCGATCAGCCTTTCACTGAATACATAGTTTGGCTCAGTGAATCTGCATTTTTTTTTCTTTTTTGAGACAGTCTTGCTCTGTTGCCCAGGCTGGAGTGCAGTGGAACAATCTCGGCTCACTGCAACCTCCGCCTCCAGGGTTCCAGCGATTCTCCTGCCTCAGCCTCCCAGATAGCTGGGACTACAGGTGTGTACTACCACACCCAGCTAATTTTTTATTTTTAGTATAGATGGGGTTTCACTATGTTGACCAGGTTGATCTCGAACTTCTGACCTCAAGTGATCCACCAGCCTGGGCCTCCTGAAGTGTTGGGGTTATGGGCGTGAGCCCAGCCAGAATCTGCATTTTTACATAAACAATAGGGCAGAGGAAGCAATCAGACATGCGTTTGTCTCCGGTGGGCAGAGGGATGACTTTCTGTCCCGCACCTATGAGGATCAGTCGTCAGTTTACACTGCTAGGGTGAAATTCCACAGAGCTGTTTTAGGGTAAAGATCTTGAGGTCCACAAGGAGTTTCCTTGTGGGCAAATTGCGAGTGAGGTATGCAGCGTTTTTGTCTCTGCAGCTATCTTATTTAGGAAAAAATGGGAGGCAGGTTTGCCTGAGGCCAGCTTGACTTTGCCCTTGGCTTAGTGATTTGGGGTCCCAAGATTTTCCTTCCACAATCTCATCGTCATGGTTTTTGGGGCTTCCTTTGGACCAACTCCCGTTGACTTTTATGTGGGTCCTGCCATGCGCTTCGTGAACCTTGGCAACCAGCGCCGCCCTTTCCAGAACATTCTGCCACCATGAGGAGCTGGTATTTGCTTGCTTTGGACTTTATGAAGTGGGGTTTGATTAAGAGCTTTTGAGGAGGGGCTTTCAAGTGTTCTGTGCAGAATAACAGTGAAACTACACCTTCCTGGACTTCTCTCTTTAGAAGGCAGATTATCAGGTGTTTCTGGGTCTTTGGGAAACAAGCACAAAGGGTTAGAAGCATTTGTCTCTCAGGCTCTCACCTGAGCCTTGTGAGGCCTTTGCCCTACCCATAAGCCTTAGCAGCTGTGGCCAGGACAAGGCGTAATCTTCTACTCTTTTAATCATCTCATTAGGCATCTCAGGGGTCAGGCTGTTCCAGCTATTTTGCAACGATTTCCATTCAGCTCAACCAGTCACAAGGAATCAGCTTAGAAAATGGAAAAGCCTGTGTTCCAGCCAGAGCCTCACTCTCATCCTCCTCCTTTTCTGCCCCCTCGAACCTGGTTTCCAGCAAGTGTTCTTCTGCTACACCCTGATGGGCTGTCCTCCGCTTGGTTTCCTGAGTGCTGTGGGGGATCATTAACTCCTCTGCAGCTACCGAAACTTATGAAACATTTCCTGCAACCAAATGCACCTTGGTTCCCTGCAGGACAGGCTGGAGCGGGCATCTGTTATAGACAGGCAGGCAGGTAGGAGCTGGAGGCCCCTCCCTCCTGAGGGCTGCCTGGGTAGTCCTCGGTGCAGAGCTGTGCCTAGAGAAGTTAATCTCCGGCTCCTGTGGCAGCTTCACCTTTTTTTCTTTTTTTTTTTTTGGTGTTCCCTGCTCTGCTTCCCCAGAGGAAGCCAGAAGAAGAAGACCCCAGTTGCCACGAACTCTGCCATCACCAGCCGTGAGCACTCCACTTACTCGGTGAGGCCCCACTTACTCGGTGAGGCCCGGCGGGAGACAGAGGGAGAGAAAGATGGGGAGCAGGAAGAAGGGCTGCGGGGAGGTCCTACTGCCCTGACTCCTTCTTAGTGCTAAGGCTGAGCCTCATGCTTTAGACCAGTGTTCAGATGATGAGACCCGGGCAGCACTCCCTCCCCACCTCCAGCGTTAGTGCCTCTTAGTGTCACCTGTGGTCACCATCACAACAGACACAGAATCCGCCCCGAATAAACAGTAAATTACAAAGGAGGAGGGATGATTTGGAAGACTAGATTTCCTGGTAATCCTGGCAACTGATCCCGTTTGCGACACCCTAATGCACAGGGTGGATCTGTTGAATCTGAAGGCCTGTTTTCCAGGTTGCATTTCAGTTTCTCTTTTCAGAAGCTTTCTCTGAATGGAAGCAAAGTGTGAGAGAGAAAGAAGTCACTTTTATCAAGCAGCCAGTATGCCCTAAGCACTTTCTGAACTTTATTTTCTTCCAAACAAGCCAATGGAAACAGGCACTTCTGTTCCCATTTTACAGATGAGAGACCTGAAGCCCAGAGAAGTCAAGTCACAGTGACTCATCTGATGGTCTCTCTAGCTGGGCCCTGAACCCTGGCCCTACCACCCCCTCCAACTTATTTTGGCCACTTGAACATAACAGGGTGGACTGGGGGGAGACCCTCTGTTCTTGCCAATACCCACTGCACGGGCCAGTTCTGCAGCTCTAATCCGGCCCAGCCCAGATGTCTGGGGACAGGGACCACCCACGATCCGGGCTGGGCTCTCAGGCTTCCCTGGAGCCTGGCTGCCGGCCCCTGCCTGCTGCTGGTCAGCCTTCCAGCAAAGAGCCACACACATTCTCTTCTGATAAAGTGTGGGAGGCACCAAAGAACTCACGTCACTCAGCGGAGGTGCCACTAGCTCTCGGGAGCCAAAAACAACCCTAAACAGCAACGACACAAACTTGGGAAATGAGTTGAATATTCCATTTTCTGGAGACTGTTGTGTGTTCCTACATTTCTGGCTTCCCTGAGGCAAACTTGAGAGTGGGGGTTCTGGGCACCTATCCCTCTCCTTCTCAGTGGCCTTTCTTCCTGCTGTTTTTCTCACAGCCTCAGATCAGCACCCAGATGACAAAGTCACTGTTCTGAGATGCTGCTCGTTTTGGGGAGCACGTTGCTCTGCTGGAACAGGGTTATAAACTGGTTTATAAACTGGGGGAAGGCAGCTCCCCGACCCTGAAAGCTTACGGCCCAGCTAGGCAAAAGCAGGAAGAGGCGGCATCTGAAAAATATCTCTGATACCCGGGAGAAAATGGCAAATGATGCTCCAGAGATAAAGGCCACAGGCAGGTGGGGAATCAGGAAAGGTGATGGGGGAGGAATTTGAGCTCTTCCAAGGAGGCTGCGAGTACAAGAAGCAGGTGGTGGAGATGGAGAGAGGCCCGCGGTGAGCAAAGGCACTGAGGCAGGACCATGGAGGCTACATTGGGAGAAACCTGGACAAACCCACTGGCGAGAGCCAGGTGAACGGGAGTGTTAGGAAACGAGCCCAGGTCAGGTGAGCCTTGGAGCCTGGAAAGAAGGAAAGGCTGTATGGGGTATAGATGGTGTCAGAGGGGGAAAGGCATTCACCTTTCCCCAAGTAATCCCCAGCCTTGTCATTACTGCTCTCCACACATCAGTGCCGCCTTCTGCTCTGCTAGTCTGTCCCCGGGAGCTAGAGGACTGTCCCTGTGTGCCTAGGGCCACACCAGGTGACAGCCCTCGACTCCACTTGGTCCTATGTGGAAGCTTCCTCCTCTGGTGGACCTCAGACAAGCCTTGTAACCTCAGGGAGCCTCAATCTCCTCATCTGTCAGAGGGAAACGATAAGATGGTGGTGAGACTTAGATGAGATGTTCTTTTTTTTCTCCTGAGACAGAGTCTCGCTCTGTCTCCCAGGTTGGAGTGCAGTGGTGCAATCTTGGCTCACTGCAACCTCTGCCTCCTGGGTTCAGGCAATTCTCCTGCATCAGCCTCCCAAGTAGCTGAGATTACAGGCCCATGCCACCACACCAGGCTAATTTTTGTATTTTTAGTAGAGATGGGGTTTCACCATGTTGGCCAGGCTGGTCTAGAGCTCCTGACCGCAAATGATCCACCTGCCTTGGCCTCCCAAAGTGCTAGGATTACAGGCTTAATCCACTGCACCCGGCCTAAACGAGATGTATTGGAAACTCTTTGTAAACTGTAAAGTGCTATAAGATGCCAAACCCCAATCAGGATGCCTCTTTTGATCAAGTCTTATGGTAAAATTACAATCCATGCATTGGACAGACTCCTCCAACCAGAAGAGGAGGTTGTGGCTCATATTCTCATACCATTCCCAATGTCAGGGAGTGTCTCATGAAGAATTCATTCTTCCTCCAAAAAGGGGCTTGCAAGCTTTCTTCTGCCACTGTATGAGTCACATGCACAGACTTCTCCCAGCAAGGGATTCTCTGGAATTAAAAAGTACTTCATATATATATGTGTGTATATATGTGTGTGTGTGTGTGTGTATATATGTGTATATATTTGATTTTTTTTTTTTTTTCTGGTAGAGACAGGGTTTCCCTATGTTTCCCAGGCTGGTCTCGAACTCCTGGGCTCAAAAGATCCTCCCACCTCGGCCTTTCAAAGCACTGAAATTACAGATGTGAGCCACCGTGCCTGGCCTACCCATATTCTGATCTGCTCCGAGATGAGGCATCTCCTGCCTGCATCTGAGAAACCTGGCTCTAAGCTATCTCTGGGCTGTTCCTTGTTTCTGTGAATGTCTTTAAGCCCTTCCTCACCGACACACAGGACTCTTAGCATCCTGTGTCCCTGCTGTTCATTTCTACTCCCCAGCCCTCTTTGCCTAGATGACTTGAGGAAGTTTACAACAAAAGGTGTATTTATAAACAATTAAGTGAACAATATAGAGATAAACAAGCACACAGAAAGGAGAAGAAAATGAGTATGTTCAGAGAAGGGCTGGTATCACTGAGATCAAAGTATTCTCCCAGGCTCTGAGCTTTCTACCAGTTCTGGCTGGCGGGCTTCTTGGTCACACTCTCTTCACAAGGGAAGGACCAGCTGTTCTCAGGGAAGGCAAGGTTTCTCCTGGTTCTGTGTTCGAATTTTCTTTTTCATGTGGACCCTCATGTAGGATCCATTTCCCAGAAAACTGTTTTAAAGCAGATGCAGAAGTGGTTTCCATGACCTTCCGATGGTCCACATTGATATAGACAGACCTTAGATGATTCAGAGATCATCAGACTGTGAACAGTCTTTGACACTGGCTCCTGCTCTACTGGGGAAAAAAAGACAAGTAGGTTAGGGCCCACATTTTTTCCCCATCATGCTGTCTCCCTCGCCTTCACCTTCCTGAGAATTCCCAGAGGTCCTGGGAGAGGGTACGATGTGAGCTTGCTGGCAGGACACACACAGCTGGAGCAGCCACGGCCCTGTGAGCTCATTCACAAGTATGCGTGAGTGGATGGCACACATGTTGCATGCATGCTAGCCTGCGGGCATCCTTATGACCCCTCCAGATTCTAGAGGGGGAGACAGGCTGGGAGAGGCGACGTCAGGTGCTTGTGGTTGCTGAGCTGGGGGGTAACAGAATCACATCGGCCTAACTGCTGCTGCTCCTCTGTGACTTGCCTGTTCAGAATCCAACGGTCAATCACTCCATCTCCCCCTCCCCCTCCTCTTTCCTCAATCGTGAATTTTCTTGATGTTCCTTGTGGATTCCTACACACATTCACTGAAACCTCAGCATAAGCACTCAGGATCCAGAGCTCCCTCCAGTCTACCTTTGGCTGGGCTTTGACCACTTTAGGAAAAACAGATTTCTTCTACGTGCAACCCGTGTTCCGAGCAGCCTCAATACATCCTTTTTTCCCTAGAAGTCTAAAGAGAGTAGGCATGGTGTTTCAGAAGAGTTCCGACCAGCCAAAGTTAGAGATTTATTTTAAAAAATCAGTTAGAAAGATTCTCCATAGTCATTGTTTTGTACGTTTGTTCATTCGTTTCATCAGTGCCAAGAGCACTATGTACTAGGGATGGAGATAGAGAAGTTATGGGACTATACAGTCTTTTGGGTAAGGAATCATAGGATTATGATATGAGTGGTTGGGGCTGTGGTAAACATGCTCGTGATTCCATAGGAGGCCCTGAGGGAGAGCAGACCTTCTCTAGTCTGAGGTTGGCTGCGATGGAGTCAGGGAGGGCTTCCTGGAGTAGGTGAGCAGTCACTAAATAGATGAGCTGAAGCAAAACTCTTACATAGATGTTTTAGGACCTAGTGTTATGAGATGAATGAGCAAATGCTGATTTGTGATGAGAATCAAATGATCCTGCAGAGCTGAACCAGGGCCAGGTCGGTAGACCCCATATCAGGATCCCAGACCTTAGCCCTGGGTTCTCCTTTGTGTGCAATGCCAGGCTTCCTCCATCCCTGCAACAGGGCTTTGCAGGACTATACTGGGAAGGAATTAGGATGAGCATTTGCCAGTGCTCGGCCCCCATGGAGAGGGACTGGCTTCCTTTATCTCCACACAGGACAGGGTGCCGCCCACTCCACTCACCTCCCCATCCTTTCCACCCAGCACTGTCCCAAAGTTAGGGCTTCCTTGAGGGGACCAATGCTCTTACAATAGTGGTTCTTAACTGGGGGCAGTTTGACCCCCAGGGGATATTTGACAATGTCTGGAGGCATTTTTGGTTGTCACATGTTGGGGGAGGGAGTGCTACTGGCATCTCATGGGTAAGGCTGGGATGCTGCTTAGCATAATATCACGCACAGGACAGCTCCCATGCCACCAACCACACAACACAACAAAGAATTGTCCAGTCCAAAATATCAATAGTGCCGAGTCTGAGAAACTCTGCTTAGAATATAATGTTTCCTTAGCACAGTGTTCTCCTGGAGATGGTAGGGGAAGACTGCCCAGTTCTTCCGGTGGCTCGCTTGCCTCTTTCCACATCAAAGCTAGTGGTAACCCCCACCCCCATCTCATCTCCTGCTCCTGCTTCTGCAGAGCGGAGCTGCTGATCCATTTAGGTGCAGGAAGCACAGTGCCCAGGATCCATGAAAATGTCCTCATTTCTTTTAAAATTGGAAGGAAAATATGCACTTTAAGGTCAAAGAAAAGGTTTTAATACATTAAAATAGGCTGGGTGCAGTGGCTCACGCCTGTAATTCCAGCACTTTGGGAGGCCAAGGCGGGCAGATCACCTGAGGTCAGGAGTTCAAGACCAGCCTGGCCAACACGGTGAAATCCCATCTTTACTAAAAATACTATATATATATATATGAATATATATATATATTCATCTTTACACCAATGTAGTCCCCAAATATAATATAATATTTTATTTTATTTTTGAGACAGGGCCTTGCTCTGTTGCCCAGGCTGGAGTGGAGTACAGTGGCACAATCATGGCACGTTGCAGCCTCAACTCCTGGGCTCAAGTGACCCTCCTACCTCAGCCTCCTGAGTAGCTGGGACTACTGGTGTGCACCACCACACCTGGCTAATTTTTGTATATTTTGTAGAGATGGGGTCTTGCCATGTTGCCCAGGCTGGTCTCGAACTCCTGAGCTCAAGTGATCTGCCCTTCTCGGCCTCCCAAAGTGCTGGGATTACAGGAGTAAGCCATCATGCCCAGCTTCCAAATACAATTTTAAATATATTTGCTATGGAGGAAGGGGCCCACAGAGTCCGAGTGCTTAGTGCCTGTGAGCATCATAACGTGGCCCTGCTCCAGAAGTTGTTCTCTGAGGCTGGGCTGATGTAAAGGATATGTAGGCAGGGAGCTGGGCATTGGAGTGGGTGACCTCAACATTCTCTCTAGAACTGTCTCCATGGGAAGCCTGCACTATCCTCAGGCTGTGACATTATAGAGACCTGCCTTCTGTGATCTGGCTGGCGCCCAGAACCCTGTGGAAGCACATCACATAGAGTGGCCTGATGTTCATATTGGCGGCCTTACCAGCTTCCGGCCACACCAGAGACAAAGCTGCCATGTTCTTCTCACTCATGACAATACGCTCAAATGTTGGCCTTAAGCACATGTGCAAAGCCCTTTGAACATGTGGAAATATGGAAGCTCAGAGTAATTAGATCAGCTAATATTGATGGGGCGATTACGCTGTGCCAGGCGCTAGGCTACACGCTCATGCTCCAATTTGATTTTCTCATCCATCTATAAGGTAGGTGCTATTGACGTTTCTTTTATATAGATCAGAAAACTGAGAAATATAAGGAAGGGGCCCAATTAGTAAGCTGTCCCACCAATAAGTTGGAGGGAAGGTCTATAACTCAAAGTTAATTTTGGTTAAGCCGAGAGGAATGCAAGTTGGCTATCATTCTATATGCACGGTACTCATTTACAGTGTTACATTCATTCATTCAGACTACACTGAGCACAGGGGCTTCACTAGAAGCTGGGATGAGTGAGAAGAGTGAGAAACAATCCATGCATGCTGGAAACTGACATTCCAGCAGAAGGGATGGGTAAGGAAGCCGCCCATTATGATAAACATGTTGTGAGGAGGGATTTGGCAGATGGAAACACTGGTCCATGTGGGAAAACTACCCATTTTCTGATCTTGGAGTTGGCCCCATCTCCTCTTCCACAAAGCTGCTCCTCTGCCAAGGCATCGGGTAAGGTGCCCACTCCCCTCGTGTGACCCCAGACTTCACACAGAGGCCCTGCTGCAGATCATAGCATAGGAAGCCACTGCTCTTTTGAGTCTGCTGGCTTCAGCAGACTAGCTGGCCAACAGTTGTCCCCATCTTACTGCCTCTTGTGTTTTAAAGGCCGTCTATCTGGTTGAAATCAGGAAGTCCACTTGATCCCTCTTGAAATGCCCAGACGTGTCCTTTTCTTGTTCCCAGCAGAGGGGTGATGTCGTGCTCAGCTCCCAACCTGTGGCCAAGGCAGGAGAACAGATAGGCAGCCCGGGAGTCATGCAGCAGCTGCCTGGCCTATGGCATCTTGGACATCCTGCCATGTTATCTCTGTATCTTCTTGGGGATTCAGGTAATTCCTCCTGAAGAGGCTCTGCCTCAAAAACCACATCAACACATAGTCAGGTCAAATGAAGTTGTTTTGTCTCCCACGTTGACCTCTCGCGGGAACTCAAAGCTCCTGCAGTCTCTTTCTCTCCAGGGGTGTGGGGAGGGGGTGCGGAGGATTAGAGGAGGATTTTCCCTCGTACTGCATTGACTGGCCATATCCGAGACTGGCTGGGCCATTTTTCTCCTAGTTGGGTTCATTGGGCTGGTTAAAGGTCCAGTTCTCTTGGAGGAGGTGAGAGGTACCAGCCAGTTCTCCTTCCTTAGAGCAAGCCCTGCAAATGATAACTTCTCTTCCAAGTTCAGCTTTCATGAAAATGCCTGGCGGCCGGGAAAGGTGGCTCATACCTGTAATCCTAGCACTTTGGGAAGCCAAGGCAGACAGATCGCTTGAGGTCAGGAGTTTGAGACCAGCCTGGCCAACATGGTGAAAATACAAAAATTAGCTGGGTGCGGTGGCTTGCATCTGTAATCCCAGCTACTCAGGAGGCTGAAGTAGGAGAATTGCTTGAAGCTGGGAGGCAGAGGTTGCAGTGAGCCAAAATTGTGCCACTGCACTGCAGCCTGGGCAACAGAGTAAGACTGTCTCAAAACAAGAACAACAAAAACAAAAAGGCCAGGCGCGGTGGCTCATGCCTGTAATCGCAGCACTTTGTGGGGCCGAGGCGGGTGGATGACTTGAGGTCAGGAGTTCGAGATCAGCCTGGCCAACATGGTGAAACCCCGTCTCTAATAAAAATGCAAAAATTAGCTAGGCGTGGTGGCAGGTGCCTGTAATCCCAGCTACTCAGGAGGCTGAGGCAGGGGAATTGCTTGAACCCAGGTGGTGGAGGTTGCAGTGAGCCGAGATCTCGCCATTGCACTACAGTCTGGGTGACAGAATGATACGCTGTCTCAAAAAAAAAAAAAAAAAAAGAAAGGAAGAAAAGAAAATGCCTGTACGATCAAGAGATTTATTTGCTAATGAGGGGAAGTTGGCCCTGTCTATAAGGGTGTTATAGCCAGTGCTTCCGGGCAGGATATGAGATGGGCAATCTAACACTGGTGGATTCTTGGCTTGGAGAGTATTATGGTCTGCACTGAATTAGTGGGTAGCAGGTCCAAGAACATCTATGAGACACCATGAAGGACTGTAGGAACAATGGCAAGGATTGTCAAAGTGCCCCTATGACACGTAGGCACTTCTTCTCTGCAGCTCCCCCACCCCCTTATCGTCTTTCCCAAGGGGGCAGCCAATTTTTAGATGACCACAATTTGTCCATCTCCTTCCTTCCTTCCATCCTTTCTTCTCCTTCCTTCCTTCCTTTCTTCCTTCCTTCCTTCTTCTTCCTCCTTCTTCCTTCCATCTCCTTCCCTCCCTCCTTCCCTATTCTCCCTTCCTCTCTCTTTCCTTCTCTTATTTTCTTCCCCTTTTTTCTCTCTCTCTCCCTGTTTCTTCTCCTCTCCTCTCTTTTTCTCCCTCCCTCCTTTTCTTCCTTCCTTCCTTTCTTCCTTCTTTCTTTCCTTCCTTATCTTTTTTCATTTTTTATCTTGACTGACCCAACAACTAACTTTTATAAACCAAGCCTACATCTGCTGCTTGATTTATGCTGTATTCTTAGGGGTTGAGTTAGAGAGCCTACACTCTTGGGTAAACCTGCAGTGGGACATTGGCTGCTCCTGCAGATGCCAAACCAGAGTGATTCTACCAGCACTAGGGACATGAGACCCTGTGGAAATGCTGGCCTCAGGTTTCAGAGAGCCAGTTGCATCAAAGTGAAGGAGAGAAGCAGGTGGCTTCACATGTCTGTTCTCAGAATGTTTGGCTCAGTGGCCAGATTTGTGTGGGGACTGGAGCCATATATTGGCCAGTTAGTGTGGCTCAGAACAAAACTGACAACAGCCCACAAATGTACCCCCAGACCCGGCCAACCTTTCAGCTCTGGGGCTAGAGTGTGTGAGATAGAGTCTGCATTAGTCTATTTTCACACTGCTATGAAGATACTACCTGAGGCTGATTAATTTATAAAACAAAGAAATTTAATTGACTTATAGTTCTTCATGGCTAGGGAGGCCTCAGGAAACTTACAGTCATGGTAGAAGGGAAAGCAGGCCTGTCTTACATGGTGGCAGGCAAAACAGCGGAAGTGAAAAACCCAGGGGAGACTCCCATTGATTGATTGATTGATTGAGTCTCATTCTGTGGCCCAGGCTGGAGTGCAGTGGCTCCATCTTAGCTCACTGCAACCTCTGCCTCCCAGGTTCAAGCAATTCTCCTGCCTCAGCCTCCTGAGTAGCTGGGATTACAGGCACCTGCCACCATACCTGGCTAATTTTTGCATTTTTAGTATAGATGGGGTTTCACCATGTTGGCCAGGCTGGTCTCAAACTCCTGACCTCAGGTGATCTGCCTGCCTTGGCCTTCCAAAGTGCTGGGATTACAGGCATGAGCCACTGCGCTGGGATGGGAGACTTCCATTTATAAAACCATCTGATCTTGTGAGAACTCACTCACTATCACGAGAACAGTATGAGGGAAACCGCCCACATGATCCAGTCACCTCCCACTGGGTCCCTCCCTTGACACAAGAGGATTATGGGGATTACAGTTCAAGATGAGATTTGGGTGGGGACATAGCCAAACCATATCAGTGGCCCATTTCTGTGTTGATTGCTTGCCCCATATCTATCAATCAATTGGTCAATCTGGCATCTATATTTAATTTACCCTCTTTATAGCTGAGGCTGCCTGCTGTGGGCTCAGCCCTACCCTGAGCTCTGGGTCTAACTCTGTCCTGTTCAGTGAAACTGCAATAGCCTTTGGCCGATGGCTGCAAGCTCATGCTCAGGGCCTCCTTGTAGATGGTCTGCTCTCACAGTGGGCCTTGTTTAATAACGAGCCTCTTGCCTTACTCTTGTTCTTAAGGCCCTGTCTTGGTTCCCGTTACCCCCTCCTATGATTGCCTCCCTGCCTTGGTTTCCTCCCCAGGATATGAGTTCCTGGAGCCAGGTGCCTGCTCCTGAGGCCAGTCTTTGTGGCTGGGTCCCTGCTTCTCACCATCAGGCCTTCCTCATTCCCCTGCCTGCCTGGTCTTTGCTTGTTACTCATGGCCAGGTGACTCTCAGAGCAGTGGGAAAGGCACCCCTGTCAATGTTGGGCACTCTCTGGTTTGGGGAATGAGAGTGGAGCTGGAGGCCACAGCATCACATGCCCGCTTCTCTCACTCTCTGCCCACAGCACTTCCTCACAGCCCTGGGGGGCCTCGTGGCGGTGCCATTCATCCTGGCCAAGGACCTGTGCCTGCAGCACGACCCCCTGATGCAGGGCTACCTCATCAGCACCATTTTCTTCGCTCCAGCATCTGCACGCTCCTGCAAGTGTTTTTAGGGGTCAGGTAGGTAAAATGGCTCCCCGTGGGTTCTGACTTTTACCTGCCAGGGTGCCAGCAAGGCTTTCTTGGCTTATGGCTGGAGAGATGGCTGGGAAGCTGGTGTGGCATAAGGGAGGGTGCACAGGGTTAGGAGACAGAGCCTGGGTTCAAGTTTCAGCTCCATCACTTACTCTCCACATTGGCTAGGATCCTTGATGGGAAGTAACACAAATCCAGATCAGCTTAGGCAGAAATGTATGCTTTATTAACTGATAAGGTTAAAACAGGAGAAACGCAGGGGTGCATCCAAGCCACAGGAACACAATGAACCAGGGACTCAAATGCTGCCGGGATCTTCCCTGTCTCTTGACTCTGCTCAAGCCTGCCCCTAATATTTGCAAGACCCTCGGTACGAGTACAAATGGAGACCCACATACTCTGTGTCTAAATATTGGAAAGTTTTAAACCAAGCTGACAAACTCTGAAATAAAACATGTTCTCATCATTCTGCCTGGAAGGCCAGGTTTGAACTGAGAATCCTCTGCCTCGTTAGACCTCTGCTTTGGAGCCTGGCAACATGGCAAGGGCCAGCCCCCAGCCTACAGCCTCCCACTTCTCTCTCCACGCTTTACTCCAAATCACAAATGGTCTCACATGTATGGACGTGGACATCCCAACCTGCACATCCAACTTCTTTCCTCACTCCCATGACAATGGACTCCCCAAATAGGTGGCCCCAAACGGCTGGCCCATGGCCATCCTTGGGGTGTGCGCACCTGCCTCATTGCCTGCCCTCAGCAGGATAGACCTACAGAAGACACACAAGCAGCTTCTGGAAGAGGCCCAGGGCCATCTGGGCACAGAATTTCGGGGACTCAAAGGGGAGAGGGACACAGACCTCAGGTGAGCACATCCCCTTGGCCCTGCAGACTCCTCCCTGAGGAGCTAGAGCAGACCCTCTAAGGCATCGGGCCAAGTGCAGGGGGCTCTTTTCTGGTTGGAGGGCAGGATCGTCTCTTCATTACTCTGCCAGTGCCTGTACTTCCTACTTGCAGACAGGCTTCCTGCACGTGTGTGTTAGTCAGGGTTCTCAGAGAAGCAGAGCCAATAGGATATATAGAGATATATGAAGAGGAGATTTATTTCAGGAATTGGCTCACACAATTATGGAGGCCAAAGTCCCATGATCTGCTACCTGCGAGCTGGAGAACCAGGAAAGCTGGTGGTTCAGGCTGAGTCCAAAGGCCTGGATGTGAGGTCGGGGTAGGAGGCTAGTACTATAAGTTTCAGTCTGAGTCTGAAGGCCTGAGAACCAGGAGTACCAGTGTCTGAGGGCAGGAGAAGACAGCTGTCTCAGCTCAAGAAGAGAGCAAGAGAATCCAGTCTTTCTCTGCCTTTTGTTCTATCTGGGTCCCCAATGGATTGGATGACGCCCACTGTATTGGTGATCTTCTTTACTCATTCCACCAATTCAAATGATAATCTCTTCCAGAGACATCCTCACAGACACACCCTGCGATATGTTGCCAGCCATCTGGGCAGCCCTTAGCCTGGTCAAGTTGACCCATAAATTCCACCATCACAACGTGACTGCAGGCAGCACTCCTAGACATCCTCCCACTTACCACCCAAAAGCAAGCGTGGGCTGCTCTGGCTAGTCCCACATTGTAAAATTCCAGGAGAGCTCTACTGCCCAGCCCTGGAGCTGCCTGGGCAACAAATATGGCAACTCCCATTCGGGAAGATTTCCCAGTGAAGCAGAGTAGAGGAATTCTGCTCTGGGTAGGCAAGACAGCAGACATTCACCGTGGTTTGGGACCTGTGAAATGTAGCTAATGAGTATATGTGCCTTTGCTCCCTTACAGTATCATTGAGATGCTCAATTGGTAAAATCAGTAGAATCCCTTTTTTAAAATAAAAAAATCAAGTCCCTTGTGTTCATGTGTGGGCTGCTAAAATTAGCCCGAGTAAAATGGAGCTCTATTACTCTGGCCTGGACAAAATTGTGAAGCCAGGAAATGTGTCTTTGGAGACCGTTCCTCTGTCATTTCCACACATCCTCTTTTTTCACTCTCTCCACTACCATTCCCTACCCCATCGTGATTCCCTAGAACCTCATACAGTGGCTTCTTTGGGTTACCACCTTCTTGGGAAATTTCTCTTTGTAGGTCCTCTTGATCTTCCTTATTCTCCTCCCTCCCTGCAAACCTATTAGTCCGGTGTTCCTTCCTTTATGTTTATTTAGCTTCCAGTCCAAGGAGAGAGTGAGTTTTGTGCAACCTGAAGCTTAGATGGTTTTTGGTGTCCCATTTAAGAAAAAGAACAGAGGCCGGGCGCGGTGGCTCATGCCTGTAATCCCAGCACTTTGGGAGGCCGAGGCGGGCAGATCACGAGGTCAGGAGATCGAGACCATCCTGGCTAACACAGTGAAACCCCGTCTCTACTAAAAATACAAAAAATTAGCCGGGCAAGGTGGCAGGCGCCTGTAGTCCCAGCTACTCAGGAGGCTGAGGCAGGAGAATGGCGTGAACCCCGGGGGCGGAGCCCGCAGTGAGCCGAGATCACGCCACTGCACTCCAGCCTGGGCGACAGCGAGACTCCGTCTCAAAAAAAAAAAAAAAAAAAGAAAGAAAGAAAAAGAACAGAAAATTACCCATATAAAATTGTGCACAAAAAAGAATATCTAGATTTAAGAAAGTAATCACAACAAATTACAGGTGTTAAAAAACAGATAAATACTACAAATGTCACACATGTCAGAAAATAACGTGACATTTTTATTATTTAACCATCTGACAGTCACCTATAATACTTTCTCCCTCTGCATTTTATGGTTTCATCTCTTCAATGACCTCATTTTTCAGAAAAAAGGAAAGATAACTCAGTCATTCCTCTAGGATGGGTTAGTCCAAGTTTATTTGTTACTACTGCTAGCTGAGATGCCTGGTTACGACTTTCCATGCAGACTGTAGTACTGCTATAGATTTGTGCCTTACAAACACAGGAGTTTGACAAATTTTATTGGACCTGATTCCTATCAAAAAATGTTTAAATGCATAGTGCATTCATAAGTTTATATGCTGCATTCCTACGTATATTCCTGATAGGAGAAAATGTCCATTTTTGCCTAGATATCAATAACAACCAAATCTCTGGGAATTTTGCGTATCTGATGATTGTCAAGTTTTCCACAGATAGCTTCTGGCTCCATACATTTCAAACCTTGTTTGTCATCCACTATCCGCATACATCAAGTGCCAGGTGCTAGAGGACATATTCACATCCTGATGTGGCCTCTGGTCCTGCACCATCATGTCATGACATCAGGTGAACTGGCCCAGTGGGTGTTAGGAGAATTGCTGGAAACCGTGATTATACCAAGAAGGCTAGCAATAAATTCATTATACATAGATGGGTCAGTGGTCTGCAACTGCATTAATATATCCCACTACATTTTAACTAAACTTATCCTAACTAGACTCCCCCTTAGCCAAATCCCATGGCCTTTCAAATGCCATCTGAGCCATGGTTTACAGTTAGGGAGCTCAAAGTGGACAGAGACAGCTGTTGAAGCCAATGGCGGCTGAAACCTTTTGCTTATACAGATTTTACAAAGGTGTATGGTTAGTGAACACATTGCTAGATTCCCATCTGGGCTTTGGAAGGAACTGTGCAAGGGAGGGGCCCATCACTGTAATTCCACTTTCTACCTGATCTGTGCCAAGCCTGTGCTCTGCTCTGGGGTTGCAAAGGAAAATGGAAACATTCCCCACAATGTGCTTCTGCCTATCTTAAGAGAAAATGACTCGGCAGGAACAATGAATATGCAATTAGTCTTAATTATCTGAATCAAAGCTACAAAAGTGTAGACTAAGGTTGGCTAGTTATTTCCAAAGTAGATGGTATCTAGGCAGCATCTGGGGGAAAATATTCATTCCTAGAATAGTCTTTTTGTCTAAATCAAATCAAAGTACTTCCCAAAGTACTTCCTTTGCAACTCATTTCCAGGAGACATGACAGTGCTTAAGCTCTCCCTGTGATCTGCAGAGGATGGGAGGCCAGTTCCTCCCTCTTGGACAAGTGACTTCCCTTCCCCCTCTTCCTTCTTTGTCACTATCTCCGTGAGCCAAGATGTCTTCCAAGGGTTCACTCTGGTCTGTCTCTCAGGCCCCTAAAATACAGACCCCTCCTTTCCAGGATTAGCTTCACAATGTAAGATGTTGTGGTAGCAGTAGAGAGGCCTTGTAACTCCCTGCGGAGATACCCAGGAGCCCCCACCCCAGCTCCCACCCCAAGAAGAATTATAAACACAAAGCTATTGTGAATGGGGGAGCCCTTCACCCAAACCTGAAGTGATGTTAATTTTAATTATGGAAAAGCTTCAAGTTTGGAAAATAGAGGGCTGAATTCTAGCTCTGTGCTGTGGGAACTTGGATGAGTCACAAACCCTCTCTAAGGCTCGAGTTTCTCATCTGCAAATTAAACAAATGAACTAGGTAGTATCGAAAAGTCCCTTCCGTCTCTAATATTGTGGACACCTCTGATGTTGACAGAGAAATCAACCAAGTGTTCGTTCGTTCTTTCTTTCTTTCTTTCCTTCTTTCTTTTTTTCTTTATTTCTCTTTCTTTCTTTCTTTCTTTCTTTTCTTTCTTTCTTTCTTTCTTTCTTTCTTTCTTTTTTTTCTTTCTTTCTTTCTTTCTTTCTTTCTTGCTTGCTTGCTTTCTTTCTTCCTTCCTTCCTTCCTTTCTCTCTCTCTCTCTCTCTCTCTCTCTCTTTCTTTCTTTTTTTAAGACAGAGTCTTGCTCTGTTGCCCAGGCTGTAGTGCAGTGGCGCCATCTCAGCTCACTGCAACCTCCGCCCCCTGGGTTCAAACAATTCTCCTGCCTCAGCCTCCATAGTAGCTGGGATTATAGGTGCGTGCCACCATGCCCGGCTAATTTTTGTATTTTTAGTAGAGACGGGGTTTTGCCATTTTGGCCAGGCTGGTCTCAAACTCTTGACCTTAGGGAATCTGCCCACCTTGGCCTCCTAAAGTGCTGGGATTACAGGTGTGAGCCACCGTGCCTGGCCAAGTGTCCTATTTCAACTGAATAATCAGGACTGAAAAAGCCTATGGGGCTAGCCTTCTGGTAAGTTCTGTGAAAAGCACAAACTAATCAGAAGTTAGGGTTCAAGGAATTTATACCCTAATTAAACATGCAAAGAAAAGAGAGATACAATTCAGAAATAAAATCATGCTCATGTCTTTAGACTAAGGTGAGGGCAGAAATAACTTGAGTGTGGTTTCACCCCTGCAAATGGGCTTCCCTCTCAGATCCTGATGAGTAACTACCTGAGACAGATAGGTTGTAAAACCTAACAGATAGCTTATGAACTAAAGGCCAAGTAGATTTGATTGTTGGTTAAGCAGTATTTAATGATGGACTTCTCTAGATTAGAAACAAGAATGCCGATGTTGCAATAAGACTTCAGAAGATCTAAGCACTTCCTACAATGTTAAATACTCAGAAGGGAAAAGTGAGAGGTAATAGCCACTGCTTTGGGCATAAGAGCTAACAGTTGCTTCACCCAGGGTGGGCAGCAGCTATAATTCTCAACTGTGGATGGCTGCCTCCTTGGTATGGCTTTAGAGGTCTTGGGTGTATCCCCTAAAGATCTTCCTTACTTATGTGCTCACTTCTGAAATTCACATAAAGGAATGCATCACCATTCATTTCAAAAGAAGACATCATGTTTAAAAGGCAATCGCTAGAGGAAGAAAATATTGACTATGTGAAACTCCAGATTTTAACTAATCTCTGGAATTATTCATGATTTTTGCATAATTCTGGTAATTTCTTTTTCTGGAGTGATCCCAGGCGATACGTCTCCCTTTCTATTATCCTTGGAATATCCCAAATGTGGAGCAAGAACTCTTGCCACAAAGCGATTCCAATGTCTCATGCTTACTTGCATACAGTTTGGCTGCAGCCAGCCCTGGCCTGGGTCCTTTTCATCTACCATTTTCCCTGCTGGCTGAGCCCTACCTTGCCCTAGCTCTGTACCTGCCTCTGGTTCTGCAGAAAGGTCATGCTCGCCACCAGGGGTCTGTAGCCATGTTGCCCCTGCCCCTGTTGAAAGGTAGGTTACCAGATGCAACCCTGGGGCTCTGCCCAGAGGGGTAGGAGAGTGAGCTGGTGATCAGCCATGTCAGAGATGCTGGAGGGACTGATGTGTTTGGAGGAGTAAGCTGGGTTTCTGTTGGGTAGTCATCCACAAGGAAGGCATGGGAGGAGCCCTTCCACAATTTAGCAGGTCCTTCCCTGCTTGATGTAGGGAGCTCAGGGGAAAAAGTAACAAAGTTGGGTCCTGTGAGGCGCCCAGAATTTCTCAAAACACAGTGACCCTTTTAAATTCAAGAATTTATCAGTCACATTCCACATTCCAGAGGCTCTCCTCCCCTTCCTGACCTATTTCAAAGAAAAGTCCTTGTGACATCATTTTTTACCAACTTACTGGATGGGCTCCAAGAAGGGAACACAGAGGTGATGACACAGGAGAGGTTGGATTCCAGCAACTGGAGCTCCAGAGGCATCCATCCCCAGCTGGCGACATCTCTGCCATTTACTCACAAGTTGGTCAAACTTCACACATCTGTAAGAAATTAAAGAAAGAGGCGAGAAATATGAAGTGTGGCTTTACAGTTAACAGGGTCATTAAACAAACCTGAGAGGGGCTGCTGGCTGAGTTAGGTTAGAGCCCCACTCTTTTACAGACTAAGAGTTTTTAAGGATTCATTGTGGGAGAGTTTATCAGAGGCTTGGACTGCTTCTGTGTCTTTTTGTTGTGCTTATTTGGGAGGGAGAGTTGTGTGTCTGTTCCTATACATCTTTCTGCAGCTGCAGGCATATTCCTCGAGTCTGCTTTTAGCTTCCCTATCTTAGTGCACCTGAAGGGAAAGGAATGTGATTACTAAGGCCCACTGTTTTACTGGGGCCCATTGTATGAGGGTGAAGTTTGACAGTTACCCGAGAGACTCCTTCTGCGTCTGAGCTGTCTTATCTGTGTTTTACTGTCTGCCTATAGTTAGAAGAGAAGTGATTTCCTTGAAATGCATGAGGCTAGAAAGGGAGCTGGAACTTAAAGTGGCGGTGTTTGTCTGAGATGAAGGTGCTCTTGCTCTGTCAACGTCCCAACCCTAAACCTGGTGGGGGCTTCATCCTCTCCAAGTCCCTAGGTACAGAGGGCATAGTGCCCACCTAGTGGGGACTTCATCTTGCTCCTTGTCCTCCCTACCTCTTGGCAACATCTCCATTTATCTTCTCTCAGAGACCTCCTGTTCCCATTAGGAGAAACTACTTGGTATTTTTCCAAACCCTGAAAATTAAGTTAGATAATGCACATAAAGTACTTTGCTCAGTGCCTGGCACAGAAAATTTATTTTTCACATTAAAAAAAGGATCGTACTATATATACAATTTTATGTCTTCTCCCTCTTTAAAATAATTTTTAAATTTCTTAATTGTGTAGAAAAAACCAGCTCCATCTTTTTAAAAGCATATATAATGCATTGTAAATATCTTTCCATTTCAATTAACACATTCCTGCAATAGCACTTTGTAAAACACTGGTCATTTAGTATTTCCTAGAATAAATAGTTTTGGTTTATTTAAGCATTTCCTATTAAAGGACATTTAAGTTACTTTGAGTTTTTCACTATTATTACTGTGACTAATGTTAACACCTGATTATGAGAGACATACATTATGGATGTGCTGACATACACTTATCTAATGAAAAATTGAAAAAAGACTGGAAGAAATGTTAATTTTTTTTCTGGGTGATATATGAAAGGTATTACAGTTTGATGTGTGCTGATAAAGTTTATCTAGTTACAGATCAAAAGAAGATTGGAACAAACTGTTAATGGCTATTTCTGAGTTGTAGAATTATGGTAATTTAAATTTATTCTTTATATTTTTCTTGATTTGCTATTTGCTTTTCTTCGAAGTGCATGCGTATTATAACTAGGAAAAATAAAAACTGTTCAAAACGTTTTTCAGAATAGTATCAGGGCATATTTTGTGAGTTGCACCCTTTGAATCTGTGCCTAAGAGCTAAAGTCCAGGAGGCTGCTCATGACTGTCTTGGGAGGGGGGCCCGGAGCTATGGATCAAGGCCCCAGCCTCGAGACAACAGCTGAGATTCTGCAACCTTTGTGATTTCACCTGCTTTTAATCTTTGCCTCGCCAGTCTGTTTTTCTATGATGATCAGCATTAAAGCCATAACAACAAAAGGGGCAGGCATGCTTGGTTTGGGAGCATAACAGAACAGATGGCTGGAGCAAAGGCCCCAATCTGTTGCCAGTTTGGGGTGTCAGGGCACACTCAGGGTAGCAGATAAGAAAGGTTTCCCCTCCCCACCAGAATCTTCCTCTCCTTTTCTTCTAGGCAGAGGCAAGCACTCACACCTTTCTTAGCTGGTGATATAGATATTTTCCTGTGTATCTCTAAATAATACACTTCCATTACTGATCGATGTGCCAATACGAATGATGACAATTTCATTTTCTTTCACTACCCCTCACTCCCACCACATGCAAGCATACTTCCCATCCTCCTGTCTTCCCACCCTCCCAGCACAGATCGACATTGAGTGTTTACATTAGAATGACGATGATGCTCTTCAGAGCTGAATCATAAAGTTCTTTTCCTGCCCAACTTTTTGTTTTTCCTGGAGTTAATGTGTTTCTTGTTTTTGAGATACTTAATTTTCTGTCCATTTATTTCTAATTCAATTCTAAATGCTCTGCCTGTTGTCTAAATATCTTCTTAAAATTTTTATTCATATTAGGAGAATGAACTTCATCTTCTTGATGAAATATCTCCTGGAGCTCACTGACTTACTGCAATCTAAAACAGTTGCTGTCTATTCTTGGTGCTCAGCTGTCAACAAGAGATGCCCCTTCACCCTTATCCTGGGAGTTCCCTTTATGTCGTTTCTCTGCTGAATCTTTTGTTCCCATGTCTTCCTCTTAAAAAAATTTTTTTTTGGTGAAACACATAATCCATTAGCTCCCTGAGAAAGAATGCATGAGAGGTAAATTTTGTGAGACTTAGCATGTGTGAAAATGTCTTGATTCTCCTCTCATATTGGATTGATAGCTTGGCTGGGTATAGAATTTTGGGGTGAAAATAATTTTCTTTCAGAAGTTTGAAAATCACAGCTCACTGCAGCCTCAACCTCCTAGGCCCAAGCCATCCTCCCACCTTAGCCTCCCAAGTAGCTGGGACTACAGGCATGTGCCAATATGCCTGGCTAATTTTTGCATTTTTTGTAGAGATAGGGTGAAATCTTGAACTCCTGGGCTCAAGTGATCTTCCCGTCTCGACCTCCCACAGTACTAGGATTATAGTCACGAGCCACTGTGCCTGGCCTGAAACTCCTATTATTCACATGTTGAACTTCCTGGACTAGTTCTCTAATTTTCTTATTGTTTCTTTCCTACTTCCATCTCTTTGTGTTTTTGCTTTTTATGGTGGGAAGAAATCACATCAATTTTATCTTCTAACTCTTCTTCTGAATTAAGAGCTCTTTTTGTTCTCTGAATATTCCTCTTTATGCGTCCTGTTCATGTTTTAGAAATCACAATCTTCTCTTCTCTCTCAAAGACATAAATGAGACTGATTTTTTAAAGTTATCATCTCCTTGCAGAAGAAGTTACTTTCATCTGTCTGTTTGGGTCTCTGTTATTCATATTCCCTTTGTTGTTGGGAATCCTCCTATATCTGCATATATTTAAGAGTGGAGTCCTAAAAGGTTGACTGGAAGTTCTGAGCCTGAGAGTGGGTCTTGTTTTCTTTGGGCTCACTGTAATATGATATGCATGAATGCCCCAAAACCAAATTGCAGAAAACACATTTCACAGTGTAATCTATAAATGGCACCATGATCTAGCTGGAGAGGCCCAAATTTAGCCATCTTTATGCTCTTCCTGACATCTTGTCACATACTCCAGAAAAGGATCTTCCAGTCTCTTGCCTAGAGGGTGAAGGCCTGGTTGGAAGTATTTTGGAAGCTGAGTGGGAAAGTGAGCTGGAGGTTTTAGTGTTCAGAATGCACACATTAAATTATACCCCAGTGTTCAGTATGGTATCCCTGCTTCCAAATCTACTTGTTTTTAAAATTTATTTGTTTAATTTATTTATTTATTTATTTATTTTACTTTAAGTTCCAGGATACATGTGGAGAATGTGCAGGTTTGTTACATAGGTATACAGTGCCATGGTGGTTTGCTGCACCTATCAACCCGTCATCTAGGTTTTAAGCCCCATATGCATTAGGTATTTGTCCTAATGCTCTCCTTCCCTTTGCCCCCCACCCCCCAACAGGCCCCAGTGTGTGTTGTTCCCCTCCCTGTGTCCATGTGTTCTCACTGTTCAACTCCCACTTATGAGTGAGAACATGTGGTGTTTGGTTTTCTGTTCCTGTGTTACTTTGCTGAGGATGATGGCTTCCAGCTTCATTTTGTCCCTGCAAAGGACATGATCTCATTCTTTTTTATGGCTGCATATAGTATTCCATAGTGTAGATGTGCCACATTTTCTTTATCCAGTCTATCATTGATGGGCATTTGGGTTAGTTCCAAGTCTTTGCTCTTGTAAATAGTGCTACAATAAACATACATGTTCATGTGTCTTGATAGTAATGATTTATATTCCTTTGGGTATATGCCCAGTAATGGGATTCCTGGGTCAAATGGTGTTTCTGGTTCTAGATCCTTGAGGAATCGCCACACTGTCTTCCACAATGGTTGAAATAATTTGCACTCCCACCAACAGTGTAAAAGCATTCGTATTTCTCTACAGCCTTGCCAGCATCTATTGTTTCCTGATTTTTTAATAATCGTCATTCTGACTGGCGTGAGATGATTTCTCATTGTTGTTTTGATTTGTGTTTCTCTAATGATCAGTGATAATAAACTTTTTTTCATATGTCTCTTGGCCACATAAATGTCTTCTTTTGAGAAGTGTCTGTTGATATCCTTTGACCGCTTTTTGATAGGGTTGTTTTTTTCTTGTGAATTTGTTCAAGTTCCTTGTAGATTCTGGATATTAGATGTTTGTTAGATGGGTAGATTGCAAAAAGTTTCTCCCATTCTGTAGGTTGCCTTTCACTCTGATGCTGGTTTCTTTTGCTGTGCAGAAGCTCTTTAGTTTAATTATATCCCATTTGTCAATTTTGGCTTTTGTTGTATTTGCTCTTGGTGTTTTAGTCATGAAGTCTTTGCCCATGCCTATGTCCTAAATGGTATTGCCTAGGCTTTCTTCTAGGGTTTTTATGGTTTTTTGTTTTACATTTAAGTCTTTAATCCATCTTGAGTTAATTTTTGTAAAAGGTGTAAGGAAGGGGTCCAGTTTCAGTTTTCTGCATATGGCTAGCCAGTTTTCCCAGCACCATTTATTAAATAGGGAATCCTTTCCCCATTGCTTGTTTTTGTCAGATTTGTTGAAGATCAGATGGTTGTAGATGTGTGGTGTTATTTCTGAGGTCTCTGTTCTGTTCCATTGGTCTATATGTCTGTTTTGGTACCAGTACCATGCTGTTTTGGTTACTGTAGCCCTGTAGTATAGCTTGAAGTCAGGTAGCGTGATGCCTCCAGCTTTGTTCTTTTTGCTTAGGATTGTCTTGGCTATATGGGTTCTTTTTTGATTCCATATGAAGTTTAAACTGTTTTTTTTTTAATTCTGCAAAGAAAGTCAATGGTAGCTGAATGGGAATAACACTGAATCTATAAATTACTTTGGGTAGTGTGGCCATTTTCATGATATTAATTCTTTCTATCCATGAACATGGAATGCTTTTCCATTTGTTTGTGTCCTCTCTTATTTCCTTGAGCAGTGGTTTGTAGTTCTCCTTGAAGTGGTCCTTCATGTCCTTTGTAAGTTGTATTCTTAGGTATTTTATTCTCTTTGTAGCAATTGTGAATGGAAGTTCATTCATGATTTGGCTCTCTGCTTGTCTATTGTTGGTGTATAGGAAAGCTTGTGATTTTTGCACATTGATTTTGTATCCTGAGACTTTACTGAAGTTGCTTGTCAGCTTAAGGAGTTTTGGGGCTGAGACAATGGGGTTTTCTAAATATAGAATCATGTCATCTGCAAATAGAGACAATTTGACTTCCTCTCTTCCTATATGAATACCCTTTATTTCTTTCTCTTGCCTGATTGCCCTGGCCAGAACTTCCAATACTATGTTGAATAGGAGTGATTAGAGAGAGCATCTTTGTCCTGTGCCAGTTTTCAAAAGGAATGCTTCCAGCTTTTGCTCATTCAGTATGATATTGGCTATGGATTTAATAGCTCTTATTATTTTGAGATATGTTCCATCAATAACTAGTTTATTGAGAGTTATTAACATGAACCAAATCTACCTGTTTTCTTGTGGCCCAGAGACCCTGTATTTTGCCTTTTCCAGAGGATAAACACCTAGTCTTCTGCCAAGATGGGAGGACTGTCACCTGGCTGGTGCTTAAAGAGGACTTTGAACTTGTTTTAGCTTCACATATATCCTACTTTAAGAATCAATTCCTTGGAATGTGTGTTTTTCAGAATATTGCCATCTACCTATTGCTAACATAAGATTCTGCTTCTCCACGGCTATTTAATCAGTTACCAATCTATATCTGCTTTTCAACTTCCAAAATTTTACTGTGATTGTCTCCTGCTCCATTCTCTTAATCCTGGTGATTTATGCTTCTAAAATACATTTTAATGTCAGTTTAGTGGATTTTTAAGAGGGAGTGAGTGTGCAATCTGACATTTTAATCCAGAAGTCAATGTTTTTCTTAGTTTACAAGGAATTCAATGCATATAAAGAATATTAAAACTTTGTCCTTATTGTCATAAACATTTTTAGTGTGTCTTTCATTTTAATTAAGATATTTTTCTATGCCAAAGATTTTATGTTTCTATGGTAAAATTTATCACTTCTGCTCTTTCAAACTTAATCTAATTTTAGGCTTAGAAATTCTTCCCATATCTAATAAATAAGATAAATATTGCCTTATTAAAAAGTACTGGGTAGCTAATAAATAAGATAAAATCATCTTATTAAAAAGTATTATGTTATTTAGATTTTTAAAATTTAAGCATTGAATTCACCTGGAATTTATTTAGGCATATGTTGTAAAGTTAGGTTTTAAATTTATTTTTTTCTCCCTAACAGCCAATTTCCTCAACATCATTTGTTGACTAAATCCATTCCTCATTGAGAATCATGACTTTATTCATCACATATTAAGTTCTTTTATACCCTGGGATTTATCTTTTTCTGGGCTGCTATTTTTTCCATTAATCTCTTTGTTATGTCTTCAATTAATACTGCACTGTTTTACAATTAATAACTTTGTAGTGGACTTCATCTGGTTGGGTATGATTTTCCTCATTATCTTTTCCTTTAAAATTTTTCTAAATTATTTTCATTTTCTGTTCTTCTACATTAATTTGAAACGAATTTTATTAAATAAAACAATCTCATTGGGATTTTGATTGAAATTGTATTACAATTATAAATTAACTTGTGGTAATTGGCATCTTCATAATACTGAATTTTTCTTTCATAGAACATGGTATATGCCTCATTTATTCAAGTTACCATTTTGCCTTCTATTCGAATTTTGTAAAAAAAAAATTATCCTAAGTTAATCTATAATGCAGCTGTATCCTCATTAATATTTTATAAGCATACCCATTAGTTTTCATTTGGTTCTTACAGAAAATTCTTCCCCTAAGTCTTCAGAGCAGGGAAACCTTTCCCTTCTTGTTGCAGGATTTTATACAGCCCTGAATCCTGCAGGGTTTTCCATTTATTTATCATTTAACCAGGAGGGATCTATCTAGTCATAGTGCCTAACATGCAAGGTGACTAGAATGTCCTTCATCCCCCAGCCATCTGGCTGATGCCCTATTCCAACTGCTGGTATTTCAGTCTATGCTAAAGAGTCATTAAAAAAAAAAAAGAGTCATTTGCAGTTCCTCTTTGGGCAGTGTGATTTTGTAAAGACCACTGACTTCCTTTATCATGAACAGTTTTGACCACTTTTATCCTCTCCATTCATTTATATTTCTTGTTAAGTGATTAAAAAATTCAGAATTCTGGAATTCTCCTCTTTTCTTGTGTTACAAGCCAAGACTGTCATCTCTGAAAGAATGTAGCCTGGTGTGGACCCTGGACCACCTGCATTAGCATCATCTGAAGTGCTTGTAAAAACACACCTTTACAACTAATCACAGCCAGCTACATATTTCTTTGTTCCTTTTCTGCTCCCACTGCTTCACTTGACTACAAAATAAATGCAAAAAACAAAAACACAGCTTTTGGCTAGCTGTGGTGGCTCATGACTGTAATTCTAGTACTTTGGGAGGCCAAGGTGGGAGGATCACTTGAGTCCAGGAGCTCAAGACCATCCTGAGCAACATAGTGAGATCCCACCTCTACAAAAATAAAAGTGAAAAAAAAAACAAAAACCTGGGCATGGTGTTTTGCACCTGTAGTCCCAGCCACTCAGGAGGCTGAGGCAGGAGGATTGCTTGAGCTCAGAAGGTCGAGGCTGTAGTGAGCTATGATCATACCACTGTACTTCAGCTTGGGCGACAGAATGCAATCCTATCTCCAAAACAAAAACAAAAACCAAACCAAAAATGCATTTTTCTGGGCGCTCTTCCAGACCTACTGAAAGGTCAGAACCTCTCAGGGTTCTGGACATTTTAACAGAATCCCCAGGTGATTCTTATGCACATTAATATTAGGGAATCAAGAGAGGCAAAGATAGAGTGGGAAGGTGGGGAGTCGGATGATGGCCTACTGTTTTTCACAGCGATGTAGCCGTGGACTTCAATGGATAATTGATAAGGTCACCTGGCAAGTTCTGGTTTAGAGGGTAAAGCATGTGGCAGCTAATCAAGAATATTTTCCTCAATCAATCTCATCAATGAGGTAATTAGTAGCAATTATGCCTGAACCTTGGTTTTTGCCTAAGAGTGTAGCTGTAAATTTTCGTGCATTCCCCATGTGTTCTAATGAAATCTGGAGGAAGCATATCTGACATAATTAGTCACTCTCCAAGTTACCTTGAGAGCACCCCATCTCCTTCAGTTACTGCAACCCCCTGCTGTCCTTTATTAGGCCTTGGTGACCTCCTTGAGACCTGCAGATCCAACCAGGGCAGTTGAATAGGCTTCATTCTGTGTCCTCCCAGAGGCCTCCAGATCTAAGTGGGCTTATTTGCAGTTGATTTCCTCATACCTCGTCCCTGTAGAGTGGGGAGAAACAAGGGTAAACTGTTGCTGATAAATGGTGAAGAGGAAAATCTCAGGTCGACTCCATGATTCACTTTAAGTGAGGTGGGGCAGCAGCCTGAACACAGGGGCCGAGCCCAATACCTCATCTGTTTCCCCTTCCTATAAGATAATAACAGTACGGGCAATGCATGAACGAGCACTGTATGACTTACAAAACATGTAATGCTCACTACACCATTTGAGGCAGGTATGATTATTTGGCTTATTGTACAGAAACTCGGGTGTAGACAGAATAAGTGACTGACCTGTTTCCCATTCCATCTTGTTTGCTAAGTGTCTTAGTCTGCTCAAAAGACAATAGACTGGGTAGCTGAAACAACAGAAATGTTATTACAGTTTTGGCGGGTGGAAGTCTGAGATCAGGGTGCCAGCATGGTCGGGCTCTGGTGACGGCCCTCTATTGGCTTGCAGACAGCCACTTTCTGTGCTGTGTACTTACATGGCACGGGTGGGGAGGGGAAAAGAGTCTCTTCTTATAAGGGCACTGATCCCATCACAAGGGCGTTACCATCCTGACCTCATGTAAACCTAAATAGCTCCCAAAGGCCCCACTTCCAAATAACATCATATTGGGGGTTAAGGCTTCAACATAAGAATTTTGGGGGGATACAGGCATTTGGTCCACAGCATTAAGTGACTTATACTTCCCCCAGAGGTGAGCAGTTTTGGTGTATTGGAAAATGGAGGCAACGTTAGTGTCGTATTCTGGATGCAACCCAGGGCATCTGTCTCCTGGGAGAAGATTCTCTGTAGGTCAGGGAATCCCTGGATCTTCGTAACTGGAAGGCTTTAAATGCTGTCAGTTCCCTGTAGGCGCGACCTCCATCCTTGATGCTGTAGCATTAGTGAGTCCTGAAACCAAGGTACTAGCAGCCGTTACTCTCATGCCACATGATTTCCTGCCATGCGTGGACACTGGGATTCCCCCATAGTTCTTGTGTTCAAGGAGACGAGAATCTTAAAAGGGGAACTAGAGATGTGAATAAATAATTGAAACCAGTGTGGTCATATTATTACATTCTAAGTGATGTGGTAGCAGGAGAAAGGGGTAGTTAACTTTCTTAGGAAGCCAGCAAGGCCGTGGCACTTGACAAACGATAACCAGCTGGAGGTGGAGGTTGGGGTGGGGAAGAGCCACTGAGAGCAGAGGCAGTCATGCTCACATTTACGGAACGCCTGCTATGTTTCTGGCATGATAGATACTATGAGGGGCAAAGTTAGACATGGTGCCTTTGACGTCTCAGGCCTGAAGCAGGATATTCTAAAGCAGGATATTTCCCTGACCCCTTCGTGGGACTCACAGCAGGGGTGCCTCAGTTACTCAGCCCACTGCTTTCAACTCCTCGTGGGAGGAAGCATGCGAGCAAATGAGGTGGGAACTGGACTAATGAGTGCTGGAACCAGCTGGCTGCTTCAGCACCTGCAGGAACAAACTCCATGTGGGCCCTGCAGCAACATCCAGGTGGAGGTGCCTGTGACCCCCAAAGTCCCAGAGGACATGGTACAGTGCTCTTTTAGCTGTTCCATCCACAGACAGCTTAAGTGTTAACAGCTCAGTGGACCCTCTGCCTTTTCATGTGAGGCAGCTGCCCTACGCCAGTGAGGACAAAGGGCCGGTGTGACAGCCTTTTGTATCCACACTTGTGGCTCCTGAACTCTTGTCCAGCTTCCAGGAAAAATGAGGTCGCATGAACGAATTGAAGGATAGTAAATGCAGGCGATTTTATTGCTGATGAAAATGGCTGTCCGCAGAAAGGGGAGCTGAAAAGGGGACTGGGGGTGGGGGTAGGTAATCTTCCCCTGAAGTCCAGCTGTCTCTGGCTGGGTTCTTCTCTGAAGTTATGCCATCAAGCTGTCCCTCTGAAGTCAAGCCGTTTCTCTCCAACATCCAGCCACAGTCTCTGCTCCTCTCCAACTGAGTCTGGGGTTTTTATAGGCACAGGATGTGGTGGGGTGGGGCCATGGGTAGTTTAGGAAAAGGCAACATTCAAGCGGGAAAACGGGATAGAAGTTCTCACTTTGGGCCGCAGTTTCAGGCTTTTTGGCTTGAGGGTGGGGTTTTCACCAGGGACCTGCCCTTTTCTGCCTAGAACTTCTCTGCCTCCTGTCCCCATCAGTTCCTTATCTCCATCATCCTAAACTGGGACAGTCTTTTCTGTTACATGATTGCAAAGCACTGTATAACTTCCTTTTACAGCACTTAATCAGAGTTTGTTATTAGTTATTGTTATTGTCCTTCCTCACTAGACAGGAAACCTCTGTCACAGGGATTGTGTCTGACTTTGCTCCTATACCTGAAATGTAGGGCACACCTCCCAGACAGCAGACAGATTCATAATTTTAAAATAAAAAATATACACACACATATACACATTTATACACATATACATGGCGGCACTGTTTTGTTCCAACCCCATGTACACAATGTACTGTGCTCCATTCTCTTGTGGAGACTTGTGGGTCTAGATTTGTGACTCTAGACCAGCTGTTCTCATGGATGGCTGCACATTAGATGTATCTGAGGAGCTTTAGGCAATCCCCATGCTGGGCCCATAACCAGACAAGCCCACGGACTTGCCTGGTCAATGCCCAGGCATCACTCATCCTAATGTTCACCAGGCCACAAAGTCCATTTCAGCAGCAAAACTCTTTCATAAACTATATTTTCTTCACATAAAATGTGTTCTTTCTCAAGAATCATCCTTTATGCTTTCTTCTTAAAGCACTGATTCAAAAATACCCTTCTAGTATTCAGAAAAAGTACCTGGATTAGGTGGGCCACAGTGACAAATGCAGTCAAGATGCCACAGTCCCTCTGTCCCACCTTCCTACCCCCAAATTCTAATGTCCACAGTTGGCAGGCTCGGGAAGCCTTGAGAGCCTCTGACCCTCTAGTAAGAGGGGTGGCTGGAGGTTGACTTACCAGGTTGGCTTGACCTCTGTGGGAAGGCAGGTGGGGCAGGCACTGCTAGAAGTTCTCACAGAGGCCAAAGTGAGAAGTCCAGCAGGAGTAAGGAGGGCTGGGCTGGGAACATGCCCTGACGAAGGACATATCTTACTGCCCTGCGATAAGAAGGAGCCTGAAGATCTTGGATTGCTCTTGGTTTCTGAAGACACAAAAGAATCTAGCAATCCAGATTTTCAGCTGTGCAGCTCTTGATAGTGGCAGAATTGATTGCTGGGCATTGCACGCGTGGGAGCTCCGCTCTGGGCCTGGGGCCTGGGAAGGGTTCTCTGGGGCTGAGGCAGAGAATGGCACCCACTAGGTGTGTTCACTGGGCTCTGTGCCATACCCAGATTCTTTCTCAGGGCCTGACTCCTTCCTCCTGGGTTTGCATCTCCAGGCCCAGGTGTGGGTCTGGGTGCCTCCCTGCCTCCCTCTCCTCCCTGTCCAAAGTTTGACAGGGCTCATGGGGCTGCCTTGAACCTTGGTAGGATCTCTATGCAACTGAGAACAGAGGGGTCATGGTTTGCTTCTAAATTGGGCTAGGCCAGGCCCAGTGGCTCACACCTGTAATCCCAGCACTTTGGGAGGCCAAGGCAGGTGGATCACCTGAGGTCAGGAGTTTGAGATTAGTCTGGCCAACATGGTGAAACCCCATCTCTACTAAAAATACAAAAATTAGCTGAGCCTGGTAGTGAGTGCCTGTAATCCCAGCTACTCGGGAGGCTGAGGCACGAGAATCGCTTGAACCCAGGAGGCGGAGGTTGCAGTGAGCCGAGACTGAGCCATTGGACTTCAGCCTGGGCAACAAGAGAAAAACTCTATCTCAAAAAAATAAATACATAAAAAATAAATAAACAAATTGGGCTAGGACTTGGGATTGAAGGCCCTCCTTGGGGCCAGTGACAGGCCAGTGCTAGAGGACCTCATGGGTAACTGCATCCTTTCCCTCCCTCCAGGCTGCCCATTCTCCAGGGAGGTACATTTGCTTTTGTGGTAACTTCTCTGGCCATGCTTTCCCTTCCCCCCTGGAAATGCCCTGAGTGGACACTCAATGCCAGCCAGGTGAACACCAACTCTCCAAAATTCACTGAGAAATGGCAGAAGAGGATCTGAGAGGTAACAGAGCAAGGGGGATGGCTGGGAGCAGGAGTCTGCAACAGGGACTCCTGAGTGCATTCATTCATTCAACATTCATTATCCAACTTCCTGCCAGGCAAGATCCTGGACTTTAAGATACTGCGGTAGATGAGACAGAGAAGGATTCTGCCTTCACAGAGCTAACGGTCTAGTGGACATGCGTGGTAAGGTAGGGTGGGGAGAGAAAGATGCTAATAAGCAAATGGAAAAGGCAAATCTCAGCGAATTATAAGTGCAATGAAGAAAATAAAACAGAATGATGAGGAGGAGAGGGACTGGGCTGCTCAATGGAAAGGATGGAGAGTGAAAATGGGTGTTGTTGGAAACACTCCTGCATATATCAAGGAGGAAGGGCTCAAGCATTCCTCCAGCCAATCCTAGGAAGTAGAGAGGGCAGCGAGTAGTACTCCTGCTTTATATTAATTCACTAAACATCATTAGTTGAACATCTGGCAGGTTCCAAGAGTTGTGTTGGGACTATAAAGAGGAGAGAGACACATCACGGGGGTAGTGGTGACAACGATGGTGGTGGTGGTGGCGATGGTAGCAACAGATCATGGTTACTGAACACTTAGAGTTTTCCAGGCACTCTACTACAAGTTCTTCATAGATGCACAAGTGCCATATTGATAAACGTTCGCAGTGGGCTCAGATTAATGGGAGAACCAACATGCCGGACTAGGGCTCAGCACCACTCTCTTAGTGGGCGCTGCCAGCTTAGCTTGCTCATTTTGGAGAGTTGTGCCCCTGTGTTTATCCCACTATGAAGCATGACTCTTGCTAAACTCAATTTTATCATCTGGGGAGAGGAACTAGTGGCTTGGAGCAGGCTCTGAAAGTCAGGTTGGCTTATCTAAAGGGTCAAGAAGAAAGTCAGCACACTCAGGATTGTTGGCAGAGAGATCACCACAGGCTTAGGGACAGAGCCCAGCATCCTCACCCAAAGTAGGCAGGTGGAGGGGTGGCCTGTGGATGGGGTGCAGTTGTCGGTGGTACACTGTGAGAGAGGGAAGGTCACTTGAGATCTTTAGGGAGCCTTAACCATCTACTTCCCAGCTCAACCTGAAACACCTAGGGCCATGGCATCTGTGCATGGGCTGGCCTGGAGCTGTGCCCGGCACCACCTGCTCTGGAGCACGGGTGGCATTACACAGCACAATGCGATGATGGGGCCCAGTCCAGTGTAGTTTGCTCAGGCATGAATACAGCCCCCATTTATTACCTTCTGTACCAACTCCCCAGTATCACTGGGACTAGACCAAGGATGTTCCAGAACTCAGGGCTATGGACCTAGAGCAGGGTGGGTTCCCTAGATAGATCCGGGAGCCAAGCTAACAAGCCTTAGACCAGGCAGGGCCCATCCTACAGCCCACCTTGACCCATGTTGAGTGTCCTCATAGCCTCATTGCTTCAACAATTGCCATTCTCCCATATGGGAAATACAAAGGACAAACATGGAAGACGGAAAACAAACTATTCCTACCCATGTTTGACCAGTAAGAAGGAACAGAATCCACAAAACATCTCAGTGCCTAACAATGCTACTCTGTGCTTGATAATATTGCTCTAGTTTGATTTTTCCCTCCTTGCTTCCAAAGTTTGAACTAGTACCTTTTAATATAAACTTGTTTGTTTTTTGTTTTTGAGACAGTCTTGCTCTGTCACCCAGGCTGGAGTGCAGTGGTGCCATCTCAGCTCACTGTAACCTCCGCCTCCCGGGTTCAAGTGATTTTCCTGCCTCAGCCTCCCAAGTAGCTGGGACTATAGGCATGTGCCACCAAGCCCAGCTAATTTTTTGTGTTTTTAGTAGAGACGAGGTTTCACCATGTTGGCCAGGCTGGTCTCAAACTCCTGATCTCAGGTGATCCGCCTGCCTCGGCCTCCCAAAGTGCTAGGATTACAGGTGTGAACCACTGCGTCTGGCCATAAAATAAACTTTTAATTTAAGTCTTACAAGCATAAAGCAAAGAACACAATACATTTTCAAAGTTGAACTGATCGATGTAACCTACCTCAAGAAATAGGCATTACCAACACCTTTTAAGCCCTATCATACCTCCTTCCAGTCACCCCTCCCATAACAGTAAACACTATCCCAACTTCTAACACCACAAATTAGTTTTGTCTGTTTGTGAACTTTGTGGAACCACACAGTACATATTCATTTGTGTCTGACTTCATTCATTCAGTATTAAGTTTGCAAGATTCTTCTGTATTGTTATGTGCGGTGGTAGTTTATTCATACTCATTGCTGAATAATGTTTCATTATATAATGTTCCATTATATAAATAGACAGCAGTTTATCAATTCTGTGTTATCCAAATTATGTGTTTAAGGGTGGTTTCCAGCTATTTGCTGTTGTAAATTGTGTTGCTATGAATATTTGTGTGCTTGTGCTTAAATGAATATATATATGTACGTCCCTGAATGTATACTTAGGAGGAGCATTGGTTGGGTCATAGAATGTGTATGTGTCCACCTTTAGTAAGCACTACTAAATACATCTCCAAAGCGGATCTTCCAGTTTACACTCCCACCAGCAGTGTGTGTGAGCTCCAGTTATTTTACATTCTCACAAACATTTTCTATCTTTTTTATTTTAGCCATCCTGGTGGTACATTTGTAGCATTTTTATGATGCTGTTGGGATGATTTAGAGTTAACTATAATTGTCCCTCCTCAACTTGTAGTTCTGCTTGAATTCCTTGGGTCATTTTTTTCCCTAAGCTTACCACATTAACTGGTGACTGGAGTTAAATATCCTGATGTAGACTTTGTCAGATATCACCATTTCCATGATTTTCATTTCACTGAGTATCATGCAAATCTTAATCTAACATAAAAGTTCAAGCAACAGACCATGTCCTAATGTGCCAGCATTATGTTAGGAATTGGCTACGTTCACAACGGTCCCGCCTCCTTGCCCATCCAGCTCAGCCAAGTGTCCTCTGGGCCCAGTTTTATCAAGACAAGAACATTAAATGTGTTCCAGTTTGGTAGAATCAACTCTGATGCCATCATCTCTCATCTAAGACTGAAGACATATCTAAAAATATTGCTAAGAAATAATTTTACTAGCAACTTATTTTAAAGGTAAAGGGCAAAAGTAGCATCATTTGGTACAGCAGTATTTCTGGTGGCTCCAATTCTTTCTGCTACCATCTTTATTTCCCCCACTGGGATCCCTGAGCCTGTTCCCTTGCTCCTATTAAAGGAGGAGTATTGGATTCCTTCTCTGTTATCCTTCAAATAGTGAGCAGCAAAAGTAACACTGTTAAACCTACTTCATGTGTCCTTCCCAAGGTACTTTCAAATGACTTAATAAGTATATTCTAACTGGGTCCTCTCCACTGGGTAGGGTGTGTCTTGAAAATACCAGATTTTTCAATACAGCTCATAAATGCCTTCAGGGTTCCAACAAGTGAAATTAAATTAATTTATATTATTCCTACTTTAGGGAACACAATCAAATCGCTAGTCCTGGAAAGGTTTCCTTATCTCTCCATTTCTCAACCTATGCCTTAGACAATGCTCCGCTGTTGACTTGCTCTCGTGCTCCTCCCACCCTGGAAAGCCAGGCCTCTGTGTCTTTCTCATCAACCTTTTGTCCCTTCAAGCACACATTGCAATTTTTTTTCAAAATTGTGCTGCTTTGTAGAAGTGATGTGAAATATGAAGAGGTCATTTGAGATTGTATTTCTTGGTCTACTCTTGCCCCGTTCATGCTGTGAAAAGTGATCCGTGAGCTGTTGATGTGTAAGTTGATATCATGTTGGTGAATTATCTGGGCTGCCAGTCTTTTTATAGTACTCTGGGTCAGATCTTTAGTTGCAGAACAGGCAAAGCTCAAACCAGAAACGTTGTCAATACCAGTTTTTAAAAAGTCTTTAAATTTCCCTTGCTCTGTGTTATGTCCAGGATAGGCAGCCTGCCAACTCTGTGAGGGGCCATAAACCCTCAAAGTATATTCCCCCACCAAAGGCACATGAACCCATTTCTGTTGGCAATCTGGACCATCCTGGGTGACACAAGTGGCAACAGATGCAGGTGGGGATTATGTTGTTTGTGAGCATGAGTGTGCATGGCTTGTGGCCCAACGTTTCATCTTGTGGACTCTAGTGACTACATTCAAAGACATACTTCCCTCTTTTTAAGATTAAGGGGCATCAACATGAACAACCAGTCTCTAAAATTCAACCATGAAGTCCTGTCCCATGAAAAGGAAGAAATGTAAATAGTGTTTTCTGTGATTCACTTGCCAGATCAGTTAGTTTATTGACTATGGCCCAGGAGTCCATGGAATTACATATGGTATAATTGCTGGTAGGATTTACATGTGTACAGTTACCATGTCATACATACCTTAGTCCGTTGGCCTGACTTAGATTTGCCATACTTCTATCAGGGGCCTTCTGTTGGCTGGACAGAATGTTGCATTCTTCTAGTTCCAGCCTTTCCCAGTTAATTGAGTTCCACCTTCAGAAAGGTGCCGACTAGTGCTTTTGAATTCAAAGATTTATACAATGGGGCCCGAGTCTCTGTTGCTGGATTTAGATTATACTGTGAGGTTATGGCTGCCCTAGGGGATGGGGACTAAATCACTTGCTTGTGGATCTTATGTATCTTTCCTGGGTAATTGTTTTTTCTTTTCCTGAATATGACTATTTCCCTGTAATCAACACATTTTGTTTATCAGGCCGTTCCTCATTTGAATGTCTTTCTGACATCACTCAAGACACAATTGACATCTCTGATTTAGACTTATTTGCTTATTCATTAGTGGTCTAACCCCAAACAATGCCCAGTGGTGGACTGCTCAGTAACGGTCTTTCAAAGGGAGAGTGGTTGAGTAGCTGCCTTGGGCCACATCTGCACCAAAAGCCCCATGGCAGTTCTGGACACCTGTCTTTTGCAGGGTCAGTCCTCATTCAGTGTAGACTCCATCACCAACACTTCCCATAGCTCAGGAGCACTGTGCCTGTGAGGATGCAATAGACCAATCTGAGCCCCAACTTGTGAATTTCAGCTAGAACCTCTGTTACTCTTCTCTACTTTCAACAACAGCCTTTTTGCATGTGCCTGTACTCTGACATATAGTCCAAAAGTACACCCAGATGTAAGTAGACTCAATCACCTCATCAAATTCCTGTCCTTCCTTTTTATCTCAGGGTGGACCCAGAGTTAACATGGCATTTCAAGCTTTAAAGAACTGTTCCATGGAGCTCCAGACCAAGGTATACCTAAGGCCTTCACCTGTCAAGCTGGTGGGGCCTGGAGTTTTGCCAGGTCGGTAGTCCAATCTCAGAGTGGTATGTGCTGCACTACTTTTTCCAAATCAGGAAGTTCTTCAGTGAAGTCTATTCATATCGTGTCATCAATAGAGTGAATCACAGCACACATGCGGTTTGTGGGCTTGTGGGGTTTCTTGTTTTTGTTGCTTTTTCCTGTCCCCCGGGGAGCCTATACTTGGCTTTGGTAAATTCAAATTAAAACTGGGCATCTGCTCTGCTAGATTCCAGGGCAGGGTTTCCCTACACTCAGCCCCACTGAGAACTACGATTCCTTATGTAAGAATCTGTTGCCTTCCTACTTCCCAAGAAATAAGATCTGACAAGTTAATTCGTCTTTACTCCTAGTTAAGCCCTTCTGCTGCTCAAATCCTTCCTGTGTTTTAATGCAATGTCTGCCTCTATCACTGCAATGGAACAACTAAAAAAACTTCAGTATGGCCGGGTGTGTTGGCTCATGCTTATAATCCCAGCACTTTGGGAGGCTGAGGTGGGCAGATCACCTGAGGTCAGGAGTTCGAGATCAGCCTGGCCAACATGATGAAACCCCATCTATACTAAAAATACAAAAATTAGCCAGGTGTGGTGGTGCACACCTGTAGTCCCAACTACTCAGGAGGCTGAGACAGGAGAATCACTTGAACCCGAGAGGCGAAGGTTGCAGTGAGCCGAGATTGTGCCATTGCACTCCAGCCTGGGCAGCAGAGCAAGACTGTCTAAAAATGCAAAACCAGAAAACTTCAGTGCACTTAGAAGCAGTTGCCTTGTGTTTTGAGGGTAGTGGACAATAGTTATGGAAAGGAATGTTCCTGGGGCCTGAATAGTATCAGCAGTGAGAGTGGATGTTTAGGGATTTGGGTCATGCCCTGCTAGCACTGAGGACTAGATTCCAAGTGACAGAGGCATTATTATTTTCTTTAATATATTTGCTGTTTACTTTTGTGCTTGTGTTATGTAGAGTCCTCTAAAGCAGGAGTTTGTAAAATATGGCTCTTGGACCAAATCCAGCCTGTGACCTGTTTTGTTTTTTTTTTATGGCCCATGAACTAAGAATGTTTTTAAAGGTTGTTTTACAAAAAGATCGTGCATCAGAAACTACATGTAGCCTACAAATTCTAAAATATTTACTATCTGGCCTTTTACGGAAAAAGTTTGCCAATCGTTGCTCTGAAACACAGGGCCCAGGTCTAAGGGTGTCATCTTCACCCACAATGCCCCCAAGTGTCCAACACAGTGAGCTACAAACCTAGGGTCTTATCTGTGGTATTTTAGCTCCCTCTGCTGGGCCAATGTTTTTCACCAGTACTGTAAACACGAGAAAGTTCTTGCTAATTTCAACTTCATCTTATTAATTGATGATTGATTGGTTTTATTCACCGAGTCAGCCTATTGGAAGGGAAGATAGATTCCCCATGTTTCACTAAGTTATACTGATCCACACACATCTCAAGGCTTCAAACCACTGACCGTCAGCCGACCAATTGTACAGCACAATACTAGCCACAGATGAAAGTGACAGCAATATGGAACCAATAGGAACATCATTATTCATTGGGATGCAAGAAGTAGTGGAGAGGGAAAAGTGAATGATGATTCTGTTTTGCGGGAATGGTGCTTGCAGAAAAAGTAGAAAACCGTGGGAAGAAACGGCAAATTCAGTTTTCAACACCTTAGACCAATTTAAACTTCATCCTCCAGTATCATGGTAGTTTAAGCTAACATAGAACCCACAAACATTACCAACACCTGAAAATGCTGGATGAACTGTTATTAAATCCAGAATCAGGTTCAAAATCAAGGGGGAAAACCTTACTCTCTAGAAACAAAGATGGGAATTACAGCCAGGATCATGGGGCTTATGATGGTTGGGTAAAGAATCAGACCCAAATATAGGACCAAAGGCTAGGAGCTTGGGTTGTAATGATCACCTGGGATCTGGAAGAGCACCCACTTCAGTGAATGGGGGAAATAATAATCCTACCATCCCAGGGAATAAACAAGGAAACTTTTATTCTTCCTAGAAGTCTGCAGGAAGTGTTAGAATATGGAGTTGCATGAAAAATAAGGATTCCAACTCTACAACACGTGAACACATATGGGTGTGGTGGAAAGATCTGCAAGCTCAGAAATTAAAGCTAAAACTGATCCTGTCAATAAAATACCTGTGGTTCTCACGGAAGAAAATGTACAATTATTCTTTGGGGGATATTTCCACATTCTAAAGCACGTAAGACATGGGGAAAAAAAACAATTCCCCCGAAGAAGAGTTCACAGACATAAATTTTGTCATTTCACACCAGGTAATAATGTATTATGAGAGAGAATCAGTAGGATCAACAGCTAATAGAACAATTTAAAGGACGATAGTAAATCAATATGTTTAAAATAATTAAAGAGAGTCAAGAAGCAATAGAAACCATAATCTAGAAGATAAAATGAAACAAGAACAAGGAAATTTGAACATAGAACCAAATACAAGTTTAGCAATAAAAATAAAGTCACTGCAATTTAAAAATGTATTTAATGAGTCAAACAGCATTTAGACACAGCTAAAGAGATATTCATGAACTGAAAGATTATCTAAGGAAATAATCCAGAATGCAGCACTGAGGGATAAAAAGATGGGAAATGTGAAATAGAGGATGGGAAATATGATACAGAAGTTAAGAAATGTGAAGCTAGACTGAGAAGTCCAGCATGTTTCTAATAGGAATTCCTGAAGGTGATAATGAGAAAATGGAAAAGTGATAGTATTAGAAGTGATATAATGGCTAATACTATTTTGGAACAGATGAAAAATATGAATATTCAGATTTTAAAAGTAGTCCCAAGTGTAATAAACAATTAAATCTACAATTAGATATATCATAATGAAACTGCAATACAAGTATAAAGAGAAAAATCTTAAAAGTAATAAGAAAGAAAAAAATACCTACAAAAGAATAGCAATTGGACAGTTAGCAGCCTTCTCACTAGCAAAGGTAGAGGCTGGAAGACAATGGAATATTTTCAAAATGCTAAGAGAAAATATTATCCTAGAATTCTATCCCACTGTAGAATCCCACATCAGGCAACACTGATAGCAAAATAAAGACATTTTCAGGTAAACAAAGACTAAGAGTTTATCAGTCACAGACCCTTACTGAAATAATTATTAAAACTTCAGGAAAAAGGAAATGGAATCTTGAATGAAAGAGTGGTGGAAAAGAAGCTGTAAGTGAGCAGAGGAACATATGGGTAGAAAACAGGTGGGTTAGTCAGCTTGGGCTGCCACAACACAATACTATAGCTGGGTGCAGTGCCTGTATATGTCTGTAGTCCCAGCTACTTCATAGGCTAAGGCCGGAAGATTGCTTGAGTCCAGGAGTTCGAGGCCAGCCCGGGCAACATAGTGAGACCCTGTCTTCACAAAACAAAAACAAAAAACAACCATAGACTGGGTGGCTTGAACAACTGAAATTTATTATTTCACAGTACTGGAGGCTGGAAGTCTGAGATCTGGATGCCAGCATGGTCAGCTTCTGGGGGGTTCTCCTTTCCTGGCTTGCAGATGGCCACCTTCTAGCTGTGTCCTCACAAAGACTTTCCTTGGTACATGCAGAGAGAGAGAGGAGAGAAGACAGAGAAAAATCTCTTCTATTTATAAGGGTACTAAGCCCATGAAAGGGGCTTTTCCCTTATATATTAGTCTGTTTTCATGTGCTGATAAAGACATACCTAAGACTGGGTAATTCATAAAGAAAAAGAAGTTTAATGGACTCACACAGTTCCAGGTGGCTGGGGAAGCCTCACAACCATGGCGGAAGGTGAAAGGCACGTCTTACATGGCAGCAGACAAGAGAGAATGAGAGCTAAGTGAAAAGGGAAACCCTTTATAAAATCATCAGATCTTGTGAGACTTATTTACTACCATGAGAACAGTATGGGGGAAACCACCATGATTCGGTTCTCCCACCAGGTCCCTCCCACAACATGTGAGAATTATAGGAGCTATAATTCAAGATGAGATTTGGGTGGGGACACAGCCAAACCATATCACCTTATGACCTCATCTAAACCTAGTTTCTTCCCAAAGGCTCCATCTTCAAACACCATCATATGAATTTTGAGGGAACACAAACGTTTACTTCACAGTACTAGGTAAATCTAAATAAGCACTAATTGTAGGAAAATATAATAAAAACAATAAGCAATGGCAGTGGAAAAATAAATATTTGACAACAATAGCAGAATGGTGGTAGAAGTTCAAGTTTTCTAAGGTCATTGTACTATTTGATGGGAGACTAGACATTTTATTTACCCATGGACATTGTTAAGTGAACAATTCACATTAAAAAGTTGTGAGCAACTTCTAAAAGAATAAAATAACAAGTTGAACATCCAAACAAGTAAAATAAAAAGGGGAAATAAAGCAAACTTAATCCAGCAGATAAGTTGGCAAATTGCAGCCCAGGAGCCAGATCTGGCCCATCACCTCCTTTAGAGCAGACAGCTCACGACTAAGCATGGTTTTACATTTTAAGTGGTTAAAAAAATCAAAAGAAGAACATTTCATGACACATCAGAATTATCTGAAATTCAAATGTCAGTGTCTATAAGTGAAGTTTTATTGGAACACAGCTACACTCATTTCTTCACATCTTGTCTGGAAAAGTTGTGACAGAGCCCGTATGGGCATAAAGCTGAAAATATTCACTTTTTTGGTCCTTTGCAGAAAAAGTTTGCATAGCCGGGCATGGTGACTCACGCCTGCAATCCCAGCACTTTGGGAGGCCGAGGCGGGCAGATCACGAGGTCAGGAGTTCAAGACCAGCCTGACCAACATAGTG
Organism: Nomascus leucogenys; assembly: GCF_006542625.1. NCBI lineage: Eukaryota > Metazoa > Chordata > Mammalia > Primates > Hylobatidae > Nomascus > Nomascus leucogenys. The sequence continues at coordinate 84,260,227 of NC_044393.1, read as the reverse complement.
AAACCCTGTCTCTACTAAAAATACAAAAAAATTAGCTGGGCGTGGTGGCGCGCACCTGTCATCCCAGTTATTCGGGGGCTGAGGCAGGAGAATCGCTTGAACCCAGTAGGCAGAGGTTGCAGTGAGCTGAGATCGTGCCACTCTACTTCATCCTGGGTGACAGAGTGAGATTCCGTCAAAACAAACAAACCAAACCAAACCAAACCAAACAAAAAAACCCAGAAAGTTTGCCGACCTCTGCAATAGAAACTAGGAAAACAGAAAAATGCTGCAGCAAGATGTTCAATACACGACCGAGTGTGCTACTGTTGGGAGTCGCCAACATCATCATCATTGTGACTATAATCAAGAATTAATTTCGAAGCCTATTTCCTGAAAAGCTTTGTTAAGCAAAAAAGTCCAACACGCAGTTGGAAATACAGACTGGAGGGAGGATGGAAATCAGAGCTCTCCTTCTCTCAGTTCCTCGGGGGTCCAGCTTTGCCCCTGCACTGCCTAGGAACCGCCTGGGGGTCACCAGATTTCACCATGGGCTGCAGCATCCGGAACTGTCACGGTGGCCTGGGCCGAAGGGCTGCAGCATCCGGGACTGTTACGGTGGCCTGGGCCGCGCGGAGGGGCTGCAGCATCCGGGACTGTTACGGTGGCCTGGGCCGCGCGGAGGGGCTGCAGCATCCGGGACTGTCACGGTGGCCTGGGCCGCGCGGAGGGGCTGCAGCATCCGGGACTGTTACGGTGGCCTGGGCCGCATCGAGGGGCTGCAGCATCCGGGACTGTTACGGTGGCCTGGGCCGCGCGGAGGCCCACAGTCCTGGGCACTTCTCCCCTTCAGTTGAAGGGTGCCATCATGGTCACTTCCTGTGTCCAGATGCTGGTGGGCTTCTCAGGCCTGATTGGCTTTCTCATGGGTTTCATCTGCTCCTTGGCCATTGCTCCAACTAACTCCCCAGTGGCCCTGCCCCTCTTCGATTCTGCAGGCAATAATGCCGGGATCCTTTGGGGGATTTCTGCCATGTTAAGTGCTCCCTGGCGAGGGAGTGCCATGTATGTTCTCTTTGGTGGAGAATCACCCAGAAAGAATAATGGAGGGCCTGGATATTGGTGAACTCTTGTGGTTTACAAAGACTTTCATGAATGTTATCAAACCTTAAAAAGCATCAAAGTTGTTACCTATAATTCATCATGACTGCTCATTATTATTATCCTATTTGTATTCACAATGAGGCGGAGGTTTCAGTGAGCAGAGATTGCGCCACTGCGCTCCGGCCTGGGCAACAAGAACAAAACTCCATCCCCCCCCCCCAAAAAAAAGAAAAGAAAGGAAAACAGATTCACAGGTGTTGGGAAAAGCTGAGTGTTGGGAGAAGCTGAGGCAGGTCTTGCATGTCTGACAATGTAAAAGAGTCTTGGAACATGTCCGGGGTCCAGGGTGTAAAACCCCTTGTAGCCTTTGGAACACCAAGCTCTGTGCTAAAGGGTGGAAGGCTACACAGACGCACCATAATCTAATCCCAGGGTCCCTGGTGGCTTGGATAGAATCCAGGGCTTGTGGCTCTAGAATGTGTCTAGACTTGCTGGCTCCTTGCTTTCCCAGGATCAATTGTATCTTGAGTTAAAAGAACCTGCTCTCCATTATCTCAAGTAGCAGAGCAAAAAATGCTAAACCATCACAGCTATAAATCATGTGCTTAATGCAACGTGCCCTTTCAACCTCCACATTCTCACCACCTGTTTCTTTGTTGTATTACCAATAAATAGCATGGGCTCCCAGAGCTCGGGGCCTTCACAGCTTCCACAATTGCGATGGCCCCTCCTCCCCAGGTTTGGGGAGAAGGGCGTGGGCCTCTGTAAGGGGCTATGATTTTGTCTTCCACATCTGGCCTTCTTTGCTTGTGGCGATTCCACAGGCAGAAATTCGATACTGGCCCTGGCAGAGTTCTTTGGTGGCTTTCTGAAGTGTAGCGGGGAGTTTCATTACCTCCGACCCAGCCCTGCATCTGAGCTCCAACCCCGAATATTCACGTGTGTCCCAACCAGCCCTGTCTGATGTCCTGAGGGCACCTTGCCCTCAGTGGCCTCTGTGAAGCTCAGCCCGTGCCCCCTTCCTGACTTCTTCTGCGATCCTTGTCTTACTGGGCCGACCTAGTCACCCACGTTATCTGTAGCTTCTTGCTGTTCCACACCCTCACTGGTGGGTTCTATTTTCTTAACACCCCCATTTCCTTCCTGTCCTCTTTTCTCCATTTCCTGGCCCATGGCTTCATCGTCACACTTGGACGTGCAGTGACCTCTTACATTCTGTCTTTCCAGGATCTTGCCCATGTCATTCTACCACCTGGCTACCCAAGGATCTTTCTAGAACCTAATTCTGATGAGATTAGTCTCTGCTTAAAATCTCTTCGTGGCTCTCCATTTTTTCACAGGAAAGCTCCATAAGGTCAGCAGGAATTCTTCAGGATGGAGTTTTCTAAGGTGACACAGAAATTATGGTGTCTAATCACATTGCTTTCCACATATCTCAGTGGACCTCTGCAGTTCCCAGCACAAGTCCTGTGAACTTTGGAACAATACAGACCCTCCCTGCTGCCCACACTCCACCTTGCATTTTCTTTTTTCTTCTATTATTATCAGTATTATTTTTGAGATGGAATTTCCCTCTGTCACCCAGGCTGGAGTGCAGTGGCACCATCCTGGCTCACTGCAACCTCCGCCTCCCAGATTCAAGCGATTCTCCTGCCTCAGCCTCCTGAGTAGCTGGGATTACAAGTGTCCACCACCACGCCTGGATGATTTTTGTATTTTTAGTAGAGATGGGGTTTCACCATGTTGTCCAGGCTGGTCTTGAACTCCTGACCTCAGGTGATCTGCCTGCCTCGGCCTCCCAAAGTGCTGGGATTACAGGCGTGAGCCACCGTGTCCCCCTTGCATTTTCTTATAGCTCCATCAGTGGTTCTGACAAGCAGCCTGGTGGCATCGTGTCTTTCTATTATCAGATCTGCCCACCTCTCTCCTCCTGCATGGCTCTGGCACACAGCTATAGTTGATATCTGTGAGCAAATAGCTGAGCCAGCATCTACCCCAAAAGCAGATTCTACATTCTGTGACACCAGGGACTCTTTGATACTTGTCCAAGGTTTCAAAGCCTTTAGCGCAGGCGAGGGGAACGTTTTCCGCAGGAGGACCACTGAACCACGCTGAAACATAGCTGGAGAGGAACAAATAAGTATAAAGCAGCAAATATTTTTTTTCCTGCTAAAGGGAGTGCATTTCATGCAGAACGTAAAACTATATTCAATATACAGAACAAACATTTATTTGATGTATTATCTCTAAAATAAGGCCCTTAAATGAGAGGAAAGAAAGATACATAGACACAGCAGGCTACGAATCAATTAGAAGGCTTAGATTAACCCTGAAAGAGGCACCTGTGCAAAGACCACTTTATTTATGGACTCACACCTCCCCCTCATGGCCTTTTAAGGTATTGCTTCGTGTTGCATCTTTGCAAGGATGAGCTCTGGCCACTTGGTTCTCCACGTGAGTGGGGGTACGTCAGGCCCAAGACCAGAGATCTCCTGCCACTTCTCTGGGGTACCATGGCTCCCTGCCCAAAAGTCAGTTCTGAGGCCAGAAGAGGCCCAGGGCTGCATGATAAGTGGAATTGGCGGGTGACTGCAATCTTGATGAGAGCATCCGCAGATCCAAACGGTGTTGGTTGATCCTCACAAATTGTTCTCATAGTTAATTGTTAGGATTGTAAACAAAGCAAAATGTTCTTTTGATGTGGTAAGAATGTTTTTTTTTTTTTAATTTGAGATGGAGTCTCACTTTTGCCTCCCATGTGGGAGTGCAGTGGCGCTATCTCGGCTCACTGCAATCCCTGCCCTCCGGTTGAAGCGATTCTCCTGCCTCAGCCTCCGAGTAGCTGGGAATACAGGCGTGTGCCACCACACCTAGTTAATTTTTGTATTTTTAGTAGAGATAGGATTTCACCATGTTGGCCAGGCTGGTCTCGAACTCCTGAGCTCAGGCAATATGCCTGCCTTGGCCTCCCAAAGTGCTGGGATTACAGGTGTGAGTCACCTTGCCCGGCTTAGAGTTGTTTTTTTTTTTTAATTTAATTGCCATAAAAGACATATAATATAAAATTTACCATCATAACTGTGTTAAAGTGTACAGCTCAGTACTGTCAAGTATTTTCACGTTGTACAACAGATCTCCAGAACTTTTTCATCTCACAAATTTGAAATTGTATTAGAATGTCTTTGCAGGGGTCCCCAACTCCCAGGCTGCAGAGCAGTACTGGTCTGTGGCCTGTTAGAAACTGGGCTGCACAGCAGAAGGTGAGCGATGGGTAAGCCAGCATGACCCCCTGAGCTCCGCCTCCTGTCAGATCAGCGGCAGCATTTGATTCTCATAGGAGCGTGAACCCTTTTGTGAACTGCACATGCAAGGGATCTAGGTTACGTGCTCCTTATGAGAATCTAATGCCTGATGATCTGAGGTGGAACAGTTTCATCCTGAAACCATCCCACACCCCAACCGGTCTGTGGAAAAATTGTCTTCCATGAAACCTGTCCCTGGTGCCAAAAAGGTTGGGGACCACTGTTTTAAATGCTGGGAGTAGACACAAATGGATGAGAAACAGATTCAAGAACTATCTAAATCATCTGCTGTGGCCGGGCACTGTGGCTTACACCTGTAATCCCAGCACTTTGGGAGGCTGAGGCAGGAGGATTGCTTGAGGCTGAGGCCAGGAGTTCAAGACCAGCATGGGACCTTATCTCTACGATTTTTGTTATCTCTACGATTTTTGTTTTTAATTAGCCAGGCATGGTGGCACATGCCTGTAGTCCCAGCTACTCAGGAGGCTTAGGCAGGAGGATCACTTGAGCACTGGAGGTAGAGGCTGCAGTGAGCCATGATCATGCCTCTGTACTCCAGCCTGGATGACAGAGTGAGACCTTGCCTCAAAAAAAAAAAAAAAAAAAGAAAAGAAAAATCATCCATTGACAATAGAGTCATGATAAGATATTCAAACAAGAACATTTACAAACAACCCTAACTTTGGAGAATGACACCAAGTGCCTCGAAGTCAGGAGTCTTATTTTTAAGACTTAGATTTTTTTAGAGCCACTGCATTCCAGCCTGGGCAACAGAGTGGGACTCCGTCTCAAAATAAATAAGTAAACAATAATAATAATAATGAAACGTTTTACAGAGGGAGCTTTAGAAATGCAAATCTCATTATGTCACTAACTTGCTTAAAACCCCTCTACTGAGGGTTTCTCTTATCTTTGGATTTTTTATTTTTAATACACATAACATAAAATTTACCATCTTAACCATGTCTGAGTGTACAGTTGGGAAGTGTTAAGTACATGTATATTGTTATGCAACCATCATCACCATATAGCTTGTAAACTCTTTTCATCTTGAAAAATTAGAACTCTGTCCCCATTAAACAACAACTTCCCATTTCTCCGTCCTCTGGCTTCTAGCAACCACCATTCTCCTTTTGATGAATGTGACTACTCTGGGTACCTCATATGAGTAGAACCATATAGGATTTGTCTTTTTGTGACTGGCTCATTTCACTCAGCATAATGTCTTCAAGGTTCATCCATGCTGTAATGTGTACCAGAATTTCCTTCCTTTTTCTAGGCCGAATAATATTCCATGGTAGAAGTATGCCATGTTTTGCTTATGCCTTCCCTTTGGATTTTATTCTGACACCTTCCCATGGCCCCCAAGGCCCTGCAGGACATCTCATCTCCTCCCTCTCTCCCTACGTCACTGGGCCCCAGGCACAGTGATTTTCCTTTTGCTCTCAAACCACCCAAGCTCCTCCCACCACAGAGTCTGCATTTGCTGTTTTCTCTCTAGAATTCTCTTCTACCAAATATTCATGTCTGTGACTCCTTCTCTTCCTTTGGGTCTCAGCCGAACTCTCACTTCCTGGGCAGGCCTTTTCTGACTGCCTTCCAAAGAGCCCCCCATCCCAGCCACCCCCTGCCCTGTGACTTCATTATGGAAGACCGATTGCTATCAGAAATTGTCTTCCTTCTTTATTAGCCTGGCTATTTGGTATCTGTCTCTTCTGAAGATAATAGTAACTCCATTGACAAAGTCACAGGCAACATGGATATGGAATAGATGTGGTGTAAATCAAGCACCCTGTCTGTGAACTCATAATGCTGTTTACAAAACCCAAGGGGCTGGGTGCAGTGGCTCATTCCTGTAATCGCAGCGCTTTGGGAGGCTGAGGTGGGCTGATCACGTGAGACCAGGAGTTCGAGACTAGCCTGGCCAACATGGTGAAATCCCATCTCTACTAAAAATACAAAAATTAGCCGGGCATGGTGGCATGTGACTGTAATCCCAGGTACTCAGGAGGCTGAGGCATGAGTATCCCTTGAACCTGGGTGGTAGAGGTTGCAGTGAGCCAAGATGGCACCCCTGCACTCCAGCCTGGGTGACAGATCAAGACTCTATCTCTGGAAGAGAAAAGAAAAGAAAAAAAAGAAACTCAGGGTACTAATTGCCAAGCTGGACACAGGAGACCTGGTGTTCTGCAAGCATGACTACCCTGTGGGCTTGGGCCCCTTGCTCCTCTCTTTGGGCTTTGATTTTCTCTTCTGTAAAATGAGAGGTTTGAACATGGCACCCTCCAGGTTTCCGTCCCGCTCTGGCCCTCTATGATATATTAAACATATGCATATCAGGTGTGTATGGCCACAGGCGTGTTGTGGTCAAGGTGCGGCTATAGGAGGTAAAATGAGCGAGATTCCTGTCTTTGGGGAATAGATCTTGTGGGGAAATAGAAACACATGATCTGAGTGGATAACAGCATGAGCCACCCGCAGAGATGTAGCATCATACAAGAGAACTTTACACCTCTCTCCCTTGCAAAAAACCTCTGCCCTTTATTGAGCACTGACTATGCTCAGTGCTTACCATCGTAAGCACTTCACCTACATGACATGACTTAGCCTTTTGAAGTAGGTGTTATTAATCCCCTATGGCTCACGTGGAGGCTGACATTCAGAGAGATTAGGTAATGTGCCCAAAGTCACAGAGCTAGTTAGAGGCGGAGCTGGGATCGCCTTTCAAACCTCCATTCTGAAGTGCTGGGCCACTCTCCCTTGGTGAGCGATCCCTCGCCTTGCTGTCCAGGCTTCCTAGGGGGGAAGCATCAGAGCCAGGACTTGAAGGCATGAGAGCAGACAGAAGTGATGAGGTGAGGGCACAGGCCGGGTGCCCAGCTCACACCTTCATCCTTTCCCAAGCCCCATTTGGGAGCAGAGGGAGTGGTATGGGATGAGGTGGTGCTGCTCCTGCAGTGGGCAGAGGCCTTGGGGGGCACCTGGCCTGGCTGGTGCTCCTCACTCTCTGTCCCTGGCTGCTGCAGGTGGGGAGCAGGACAGTGATTGTCACCGCAGGCTGTGTGCTGCTCCTGATGGGCGCATTTGGGAAGATCGGGGCTGCGTTTGCCACCATCCCCACCCCCGTGATCGGAGGCCTGTTCCTGGTCATGTTTGGGGTCATCACTGCCGTGGGGATCTCCAATCTGCAGGTGAGGCGAGCGAGGTACTCTTGGGAAGGCAGCAGCAGCGCCTCTCCTGAGAGGAGCCAGTGGGACTGAGATGGATGGGACTGAGATGGATGGGGCTGGGGCAGGGGAGGAGGAGAGGGAAGTCCTGGGTCCCAGAAACCACACTGGCCCCTAAATGGAGCAAAGAAACAGCCAGAAGCATCCAGAACTCTGCAAACCAGCAGGGAAGGTGCTGATGGCCCCGCCTGCCTCTAGGTCCTGTCTCCCGCAGTACGTGGACGTGAACTCGTCCAGGAGCCTCTTCGCCTTTGGCTTCTCCATCTACTGTGGGCTCACCATTCCCAGTCGGGTGAGCAAGAACCCCGAGATGCTCCAGACAGGTGACTGTTCCCTGCCCTCTGGACTGTCTCTGCTCCAGGGGCAGAGCCAGCGCGGCCCCGGTCCCCATGGATGTGTCGCTTTTGTCTCCACTCCGGGGGTTCTCCAGCTGGACCAGGTTGTTCAGATGCTGCTGACCACGGGCATGTTCGTCGGTGGATTTCTGGGTTTTCTTCTAGACAACACCATCCCCGGTAGGACTCACCTCGCCCCTGAGGTAGGGCAGGGTAGGGCAGGCCTGAGGTAGGGCAGGGGTAAACATGGGGCCGCTGGCTCTAAGGTGATGGGGCCGCTGGCTCTAAGGTTACAGGACCGGCTCTCTTCTCTAAAGAGGCAGAGGGTCCTGCTGGCCTCTCCATCCCCTCCCCCTCTGGGCCCGCTCCACCAGGCTGGTGTTCGGGAGCAGTAAGGGGCACCCCCCACTCCTTCTGCCCCTCCTCTACATCCCTGCCGCTCCAGCCTCATCCAGCTCAGGGAAATGTGGCCCAGTGTTGTCTACCCAAGCAGGAGGAAAGCTGAACACATAGCCAGCAGTCCTCTGTGGTGTCACCACACACTGCTGTCCCTTGCTCTGTCCACACATGTCCCTTGGCCCTGCCTTCCCATTGCTCTTCAGCCTCCCCTTCAGGAGTCGTGAGGTGGAGACTGAAGAGCCCTTCCAGGTAGGCAAGGGAGTACTGGGCCAAGGAGGCTAAGGCCAGGTGTGGCAGGACTGGACGTAGCCTGCTCAGACCCTAGACTACTTGTCTACCAGAGCAGACTGCAGGCTGCTGGGAAGTTGAGCTCACCATTGCTTTGGGCTTCTCCAGAATCTTCCATTGTTTCTGTAGGGGACTCCATCTGGATTTCTTTTTTTTTTTTTTTTTTTTTTTTTTGAGACAGGGTCTCACTCTGTCACCCAGGTTGGGGTGCAGTGATATGACCACAGCTCACTGCAGCCTCAGCCTCCTGGTCTCACTGACTAATTTTTGATGGACTCTGGGTCCTACTGGCAAGAAAAAAATATCCATGCCCTCCTTCAACACCTCCTCTCCCACCAAGAGCTCTCTCCTGGCTTGGCCAAACCCTCTCCTTGGGGAGAAAGACGGGGAGACATGTTGCTGTGGGGATGGGGGAAGGGGGAACATCTGCGATTGTTCCAGAAGCCCCTGCTAGAAGGGGCTCTTCTATACCGGCCATTCACCCATTGCTGCTTGGCATTGGGTGGCGGAGTCAGTCCCTGTAACCTACTTTCCAAGGCTTGATTTTCCGTCTCCCATCAGAATGGGCGGGAAGGGTGTGTGTGCTCGGAGAGGGGCAAGTGTGTGTATTCTTGTGCGTTAGCAGTGGGGGCCCACCAAGTGCAATGTCTGTAACTAAGCAGGTCTAAAAGCTACGCATCCCTGCTCTCAGGGAGGGAACACATCGGGAGTGCGGATCCCATGGAGACGGGTGTGTATGGGGAGGCAGGGCTGTGAAGGGCACAGATGCTCTCACCGTGGTCTCAGACTTCTTCCTTTCCCTCCCAGAGCTCCTTCAATAAAACCTTCAAATAGCCTTTCACGCTGAGTGACCTTGGGAATGGGAGGGGTCACCAGGTGGGGAGGAGGGGCTTATGACTTGGCTTTGGGATATGCTATGGGAGCATTTCTCCAGGTGGGAAAGTAAATCAGCGGGATTTCTTAAGGGAGGCGTCCTGAGACTGTGAGCCAGAGTTGGGAATGCACAGTGAGATCCACATGACGCCAGATTCCCTTCAGTTCTGCAGGGTGGTGGTAACAGGAGCCAACGGGGAGGAATTGACAGGGAAGAGGGAGATGACTTTGGCATGTGCAGTTTCAAGCACACACATGCAGGGATGTTTATTCCGACCCGCTGTGTTGGGTGATGGGTTCAGAGTGGCCAACCCTGAAGACCAGTCCTGGGGTGCATTGGACCAATGCCCTGATGTCCCCACCACTGACTGTCAGGCACCTCAGTGAGAAGGGCAGACGTTTCTTGTCTCCTGGAACAATTCTAGTCACTGTCCCTCCAGAGACAGTGGACCCAGGAGGAAGGAGGAATGTCACTGAGCATGAGGAATTTCAGTCTTTAAGGGGGTGGGGAAGTGATGTAGGGGAAGGAGTGTGATACAGATGAATTCTAGAATATGATGGAGCAGAGTGATAATACTTCTAAGAACAATCCTGAATGATACCCAGTGAGTGAATTTGCCCAGCCAGTCCTAGATCCTGGAATATTATAGGAGTAGTTGTGCCTGTGTGCTTGGGAGTTGAATGAGAAGTAAATAAAAGGAAACAGGAGCATGACAGATAATATCCCCAAAGATGATCCAGGCTGAAAATACCTTTAAAAACTTTGACTCACAGATGAATCCTAAAGGGAAGGGAGGATCTTGCAGGTTCTTGAAGCCTGGCATCCCTGTGACCTGGCAGGCTCTTGTAGAGTGCTGTGCCTGTGGCACCCCCAGCTCTCCCCCAGCACAGCCATCGGAAGATGGTCACAGCCTCTAAATTCTCTGCTGAGCCACACAAGAGATCTCTGCGTAATTAGTCAGGGTCCTTTTGGCTGCAAATGAGAAAAGTTTAACTAAAAAAATGGGAAGTGGGTGGGATTTATTGGTTCTTGCAGCTGGGAAGGAAGGAAACTGGGAGAGCTAGAAGAACTAGGGCCTGAAGGATGAGAACCTAGGCTTCTCTCCTCTCTGTCTCTCTACGCCTCCCTTTGCTGCTTCTCCTTGTTTGCTGACCTCATCCTCTCCTGCTGCAGCTGAGGATGATGCCCTCCTAGCCTTCCACTGTCATTGCAAAGGCAAAAGAAAAACACAGCCTTCCATTGACTCTACCAGAAACATCCCAGGGAGGACAATGGTAGATCAGAGTATTCTATGCAAAGATGTTTTGTAAGTGCCGGGCTTGAAGACTTTATCTTTCTTCTCCCTGTCATCATTTCCTATGGCTGCTATAACAAATTACCACAAACTGCATGTCTTGAAAGAATACAAATGTATACATTCCTGGAAGAAATGCAGCTCAGAGGTCTAAAGTGAGTCTTACAGGGACACCAAGGTTTGGGCAGGGTTGCTTCCTCCTGGAGGTTGTAGGGGACAATCCATTTCCCAGACTTTTCCAGTGTCTAGAGTCTAGAAGGGGCCCGCATTCCTTGGCTTGTGGCCCCTTCCCCGTCTTAAAAGCACAGTACTCCCACCTCTGCTTCCCTTGTCCCATCTTCTGTTTCCTTTGACCTGTGTGCCTCTCTTTTATAAGGACACTTTGATTACATTTGGAACCCACACAGTTAATTTAGGATAATCCCCCCATCTCAAGATCCTTAATGTAGTTATTAATATATCTGCAAAAGTCCCTTTGCCATAGAAGGGACTTTTGCCATAGAAGGTGACATTCACAGGTTTTGGTGTTTAGGACATAAATATCTCTGGGGGCCATTATTCAGCCTACTACAGTCCTTAATTAAAAATCTTATATAGGGCAAGACACTGTGGCTCATGCCTGTAATCCCAGCACTTTGGGAAGCCATGGCAGGAAGATTTCTTGAGCTCAGGAGTTGGAGAGAAGTCCTGCTAACCTAGCAAGACCTCATCTCTACAAAGAATTCAAAAATTAGCTGGGCATAGTGGTGTGTACTTGTAATCCCAGCTACTCAGGACACTGAGGTGGGAGGATCTCTTGAGCCCGGGAGGTCAAGGCTGCAGTGAGCCATGGTCACACCACCGCAGTCCAGCCTGGGTGACAGAGCAAGACCTTACCTCAAAAATAAAAATAAAAATAAAAAATCCTATACAGTAGCCTCCCCTTATCCTTGGTTTCTTATTCCCTGGTTTAAGTTACCTACAGTCAACTGAGATACAAAAATATTAAATAGAAAATGCCAGAAATAAATAATACGTAAGTTTTAAATTGAGTAGCCTGATGAAATCTCTCACCATCCTGTTCTTTCCCACCCAAGACTCGAATCATTCCTTGGTCTAGCATCTCCACGCTGTGGAGGATACCCGCCCCCTTAGCTGTCTTGGTGATCAGATTGACTGTCGAGGCATTGCAGTGCTTGTCCTCAGGTAACCCTTACTTGAAAATATTATGATATTGTTATAATTGTTGCATTTTATTGTTAGGTATTTTGTTATTAGGGATGCCTAATTCATAAACTTTGTTATAGGTATGTATGTATAGGAAAAAACATAGTCTATATAGGGGTTTGGTACTATCCTTGATTTCAGGCATCTGCTGGGGGTCTCGGAATATAGTCCCCAAGGATAAGGGGGAACTACTGTATTGGTTACAGTCTTAGTCTATTTGGGCTGCTATAACAAAGTACACTAAAGACTGAGTGGCTTAACAGAAATTTATTTCTTATGGTTCTGGAGGCTGTGAAGTCCAAGATCAAGGAAGGCACTTGAGAAATCTGGTGAGAGTCTACTTCCTCACAGATTGCCACCTTCTCATTGTAACCTCACAAGGTGAGGGGGAGGAGGATCACTCTGGGGCCTTGATTGTAAGAGCACTAATTCCATTCACATGGGCTCTGCCCATGACCTAATCACCTCTCAAAGACCCCCACCTCCTAATACCATCACAGATAGGATTTTAACATACACATTTTGTGTGGACACAAATATTCAGATCATAGCATTTCCTTTATAGTATGGCAGCTCTTCCTTAAGAAAACAAGCCTGAAGAGTTTCTACACTTTGGGAAATCGATGGGCACAGAAATCAAAGCCTGGTTACGTGGTCACTTTCATACTTTTATTCATTTACTATTTTTTTAAATAGACAGATGGGGTCTTGCTATGTTGCCTAGGCTGGTCTCCAACTCCTGGGATCAAGCTACGTTCCTTCCCCTCCTAAAGTGTTGGGATTATAGGCATGAGCCACCATGCCTAGCCCTCAAAAAAAAATTTTTTTTAAATTTTAACTTCACGTTTTTAAACACACTGCCCAGAGTCCACAGTATTCTTGCTTTTATGGAAGATATCTTCCTTATGTATACTCTTAGTTGATGAAAAGTCATATTTTTTTTTCACCGCTTGCTAGTGAAGTTTCTAAACAAATTCTGCTCTTTCAAAGCAGTTTTTCTTTCCTGTTTTATGTTGATTACATAATGTATCCAATTTATTCTTAGGAGACATTTTGCAGTCTTAGCTTATGAAAAAATTGACAATCATTTTTATGTAATCTGTGATAAGCCATTCCTCTACACATTTTTCTTTTTGTTATATAGTTAGATAACATACTTATGTGAAATGTAACCTTTGTAAAACTCTACTGGAAGCTGACTAACAAAACTAGTACTTCAGGATAGTGAGGAATGGGGAAGAACTTTAATTCCAGATCCTACAGGACATCTCTACTGTGCTTTTGCTTTGAACCTCACACCATTGGATTTTCTACCTATGCACCTTTTTGTTGTTGGCATCTACAGACCAACCCTCCTTCTCTGAGGTTGTTAGTGTGTTGGTCACTGTTCCTGTCTCCAAAATTCCTCTCTTCATAGTTGGAGACTTCATATCCACAGAGTTCATCCTTCCCACACCTTGGCCTCTAGTTCCTTGAGCTCCATGATCTGGCCCTTTTGATAGCGGCAAGAGGCAGACAAATTCCTAGACAGACAGGGGCAGGTCCCTGGTGAAGCCTGACCTTCAAACCAAAGACAGCTTAAAGCCTGAAAACCAGGCCTCCAGTTCCAGGTAGAGTCTATGAGCCAGAGTGAGAACTTCCTTGTTTAAGCCTGAAAACTGGGCTGCCAGTTCCAGGTGGAGTCCAAACCTGGAGTGAGAACTTCCTTGTTGCTTTTTTTTTTTTCCTTGAGACAGAATCTTGCTCTGTAGTCCAGTCTGGAGTGCAGTGGTGTGATCTCGGCTCACTGCAACCTCCACCTCCTGGATTCAAGCAATTCTCCCCTCAGCCTCCCAAGTAGCTGGGACTATAGGTGCATGCCACCACACCTGGCTAATTTTTGTATTTTTAGTAGAGACAGCTATGTCACTATGTTGACCAGGCTGGTCTCAAACTCCTGACCTCAGGTGATCCACCTGCCTTGGCCTCCCAAAGTGCTGGGATTACAGGCATGAGCCATCATGCCTAGCCCCTCCTTACCTTTTAGCCAATCCAATGGTGCTTTTTCCAGGCCCGCCTATACACCAATCAGCACACATTCCCCCATTCTGAGCCAATAAAAACCCCAGACTCAGCCACACATTGGGACTACCTGCCTTTGGGTAGGGTCTACCCACTTTTGGTCCTCTCTCCTGTCAAGAGCTATGCTGTCACTCAATAAAACTCTTCTCTGTCTTGCTCACTCTCTGGTTGTCCGCATAACCTTATTTTTCTTGGACGCAGAACAAGAACCCAGAGCCCACCAAAGGACCGGTGTGAAAGGAGCTGTAGCACTGTATCCGTCCCATCCTCCACTGGCACCGGATGGCTGCCCCACATGACAGGAAGTGTTGGTGTGGCCAGACCAGCAGCCCAGGAGCCATGGGCTAGTGTGGGGCATTGGGACCGAATGAGCGGTAACATGAACAAGCTGAAACATGTTCCTGGCCACCTGGCCAAGCTGTGGGCAGTGACACACTCTTATTTGCCAGACTACAAGAGAAGAGCTGTGACCCTTCTGGGAGCCCATACCTCAGGGCTCCCCAAGCCAGAGTTGTGACATGCTGTAACACCCTCTTGCAGCTCCATGGTTGCTAGTGTCTTTGAGTTTTCAGGCACCCTGGTGTTCCTCTCGTTGGGATGCCAGTGCACAAGGTGGAAGCCACTTGAGGCATACCTGGTCCAGCCACAGCCTCACATGGTTCCGACACCTGGGGCTGCCTGCTCCTCTGCAGCAGCTGGTGCACCTGGCTCTGTGGTGTGGCTGAACCCTGTGCTTGCTCACACACCTCCCACTACTCCACGCCTGGCTCACCCATGGCAGGAATGGGATCTGGGCCAGTAGTGCAAGCTGAGGACAGCCTGCTGGGCTGAGTAGGCAGAGCCAGCCCAGCAGTTGTGAGCAAAACTTGGTCAGAGGTGCCACTGGTCACAGAAGTTTCTGGCTGGTGAAGTGGCACCGAAAGAATCCTGTGTGACTTTGCTCATCTCAGTTACTCATTCTGTGGCCACATCTCAGACTAGCCTTTGGGATTCCCAGTAGCTGTGCCTGCAATCCTTAATTTCCAGCAGTTGTCTGACCACCACCTCCTATTTTTCCAGCTCACTGCTTCTAGTCCCTCAAGTCTAATAACTCTTTAATCGGCCAGGATCTGAATTTACCATCCTCCCACCTTCTGCTGGTCCCCTCTTCCCTCCTTGAGCAACCTCAGGAGTTGCTCACAGTTGCCACAGTCAGTTATCACACACAGTTATGACTCACAGTTGCCACAGTCAGTCATAATAACTACCTTCTCGCATTTGTAATGCCCTTAGTCTGCTCTCTTCTTTACACTCTCTTGGCAAAACCTTAACACTGATGAGAGAAAATTCTTCACTCTGCACCTGCACTCATGCAGTTGAACATCTCTGGAGAAAACATACAGTTGAACTGAGTGGTTTTAGATTCAGACGCTGAACTTCACATGGCCCTCAGTGCTGCCTGGCAGGAAGGAAACCTTTCCCAAGCACACTGCTCTCTCTTCTCAAACTCTTTCCAGCTCTGTCTTCTTTTTTTTTTTTTTGAGACTGAGTCTCACTGTCACTCAGGCTGGAGTGTAGTAGTGCGATTACAGATCACTGCAGCCTTGACCTCTGGGCTCAAGGGATCCTCCTGCCTCAGCCTCCCGTGTAGCTGGGGCTACAGGCATGTGCCACCACACTCGGCTAATTTTTAAAAAAATACTTTGTGGAGACAGAGTCTCATCATGTTGCCCAGGCTGGTCTTGAACTGCTGGGCTCGAGCAATCTTCCGGCCTTGGCTTCCCAAAGTGCTAGGGTTACAGACATAAGCCACCATACCCAGCCTCAGCTTCTTATTTCAGAGAAATCTGTAAAGGAGCAATCAGATGAGAAACTGTGCAAACACCTGCATGTCTCCACTCCCAGCTATGGTGCCCCTTGGCTCTCCCTCCTGTTGGGTGAATGAGCTGCCTGGCTCCTCCCTGAAGCTGGTTCCTCCCCTTGTGCTCCAGAGCCCATTCCCTGATTCCTACTCAAGGGTTTCACTGCGACAACTCTCCTATCTTGCATCAAGTTTTCTCTTTCTTTCAGTAACACATGTCAGCATACACACCTGCTGTTACTTCTGCTATCTTGAAAAAAGATTTTTGTGAGTGTGTGGCATGGTAGGCTTAATGTAACAGGGTCCCGCCCATCTAACATGCTGTAATAAATTTGCTGGGAGCTGAGGACCTGCGCTTAGCTGCTCCAGGAGTCCTGGATGCCTCTCCCACCAGTGAAGAGCAGGCCCATCCTCCTTCCTTATACTACTGCTTCTCTACCCACAGAAGTCCTTCACATCCTGTCTGATTCTGCCCTTTGTTCCTTTTCCTTTGGTTGACAGCTCCAGGACTTCAGAATGTTCCCTGTGTTCTCACCAAACAGCTGCCAGGCAGCCGGGCTCAGTTTTCCAAGTGGGTTTTCCTGTACTTTATTTTCGTATCGTGCTGTCCCCAGGCAGCCAAAGCAGGATGAACAGCAGGAGAAGAGAGCCAGGCCCTCTCCTGAAACAGCCTCCCGGTCTTCCCTCAGCTGTACTTTTTTTTTTTTTGTCAGAACACGTGGTTTCAGAGCTTCAGGGACAAGGCAGCTTTGTGAGAAGCATATGCAAGAAGGGACAGATTTCTGACATTTCCATAAAAGCACAAAGGCTTGTTTTGTTCAGAATCAAGGTTGGAGAAGTAGCTGGTGGGTAAGAAGTAATTGATGTGATGGGCATGGGGTAATTAGCTCGATTCAATTAACATGAGGTGGAACTGAGTTACCCAAGCTAGATGTCAGCTCAGCCCAGCCACCACCCGCCCACACCATCTGTGCTCAATAAGCACTTATCTGTTGGAGCTTTTTCTGCACATTCCAAGGTCGCTATCAGAATCTGAATCCCCCGTTCTGATAATGCGGTGCCTAGAGCCATGGCCTCGCAGCTTCCCTCCTTCACCTCCAATCTTGCTTCTTCCCACCTCCACTTGACCTCCCATGATCCCCCTCCCAGCCATCACCTAGAGGTGATGCACGTGACTGACAGAGTGAACTCCAAGGGCTGGCTTCACATTCCTACATCCTAATTCTTTAGCAGCAGAGCTTTTTTGTTACTTTAAACAACAAAATTGCTCCCCATTCATTAACTTATTGGGTATAAAAAGACAGAGTTAGAGGTGAGGTGATCTGAGAGTCTTCTATTAAATGGTTTGGGGCTTCAGTTAAATCATTGTTTCTTCATCTGTCAAATGGAAATAATAACAGAGGCCCAACCTCCATAGGGAGCTGTTATAACAACAACAACATAAAAATCCCCCAGGGGTACCCATGATGTTGGTTTCATGTGTCAAGCTGGCCAAGCTACGGTATCCAGTTATCTAATCAGGCACTTCTTTAGGGGGTGTTGTGAAGGCATTTTATAGATATGGTTAACAAACCAGTCTGCTTTAAATTAAGAAGATTGCCCTTGCTGATGTGATTGGGGCTCAACATCAATTAGCTGAAGGCCATAAGAACAGAACTGAGGTTTCTGGGAGGAGACGTTTTTTCAAGACTGCACTGCCAAGTCCAGCCTGAGTTTCCAGCCTCCTGGAAGCCCTACAGATTTCAGATGTGCAGTCCCCATAAACAGATAAACCAATTGCTTAAAATAAATCTCGATGTCTCTATATCCTATTGGTGCTGTTTTTCTGCAGAACTCCGACTGCCACAGTACTGACTGATAGATATGGTAAGATACCTTCCTGATACAAGTCCTTGATGGGGAGGAAGGGAGATTGCGAACCACGTGAAGGTAGTTTTATGCAATAACTCCACCCCAGGCTATGCCAATACCCAAGGCTGCAGGAGAGAAGCAGAGTGCTGTTGGGCTCACAACCCAGCACAAGGTTGTGGGGGGAAAGGACACCTCCACATCCTGCTGAGGTCCTCTCTGACCAGGGGCTGCTGGCAGGTACGGCTCGAGGAATGAAGTCGCAGCCTTGGACTAAATAGGATCAGGGTGGAGCTTGGTACAAAGAGGGAGGGGCTGGCTAGCACTGGCATATGTTGCTTGAGGGCCTACTATGTGCAGGCCCCTCTGTAAAGCTGTATTTCTTCTTTCCCACACAGCTGGCTTGGTGAGCCTCTGGGGGTGGCCAACCTGAGCTCTTGCATTCCTGTCTTTCCAGCAGGAGTTCAGGCTGCCCCTGAGCACAAAGGCCCTTCCTGCCCAGCTCCTAAAGAGCCTCCCTCTGCCCACTGGGTGCGGCGATTTGTAAGCTGTGAAGGGCTGGCGAAGCTCCTATCCCTGTACACCCCGGGGGAAGTCCTTGAGTGTGGGCTCATGCATCTCAGGACTGCTTTGGAGTCACACAGGGCTGGGTCTGGGTCCTAAGACTTAGCCTGCATTTCAGGCTCGCTAGGAGATAACACAGTCCAAGCCTTTGGGAGGGCCTCAGTGGAGGGGAGGAGCTGCTATGATGCCTTGAAAACTGTAAAGAGCCATGCAAGCCCATTCTCCCTGCACACCCTGCATTAGTCTAGGTTCTCCAGAGAAGTAGAACCAGTAAGATATGTATGTATGTGGATACAGAGAAAGAGAGAAGTGAAATATTTATTTTAAGGAAGGGACCCATGCAGTTGTGGAGGTGCAAGTCTAAAATCTGCAAGGCGGGCTGGCAGGCTGGGAAGAGCCGCAGTTCAAGTCCAAAGTCGGACTGCTGGCAGGATTCCCTCTTTCTCCCGGGAGGTCGGTCTCTTTCGATTCAGGCCTTCAACCTATAGGAAGCATTCTGAGGATCATCTGCTTTACTGGAAGTCTCCCGACTTAAATGTCAATTTCATTAACAATACCTTCACAGAAACATCTAAAATAACGTTTGACCAAATTCCTGGGTATCACAGACTAGCCAGGTTGACACATAAAATTCACCCTCACCCCCAGTGTCCAAGCCCAGGTACATGTATGCACCCTTTGCCCAGAAGCCTCACCAGAAAGCCCTCAGAACCCCGGGACCTCACTGTAGGTCCTGTTCAGGTGACTTTATTACCAGGAGCAGCAGATGAATCTGGTTCCACCCAGCTGTCCTGTGGCACAGGGTTGAGGTCAGCACTGCCCCTGGCTCTCGGAGTGTGCAGGATGAGCAGGTGGGCTCTGGAACTCTCTAGAACCCATCAGGGCAATGCCCTGTGCCCAGGACATGCTGAAAGTACCTGGCATTATATCACCTCCAAGGACAGATCCTGCCTGTCCTCTTTGAAAGGCCCATGGCCTGGGCCCCAGCTGTACTTTGTACCCCCTTAATAGGAGGACAATAGCAGCAGTCCAGCCCTTTGTGCCAAACAGCCCCAAAAGACCAACACAAGGCCATGCTTCTCTTATACTTTATAATAATCAGAAACTAAAATCATCAAAATGCTTCTGGAACAACCCACTCCAAAGAGTCTTGGAGGCCAAGGCAGGTGCAACCTTAGCTGCCAGCATTCAACCTTGGGAACTGCCCACCTCGTTCAGTCCCTCCCCTCGCAGCTCCTCTTCTGCATTACAAATCATCGTCAAAGGTCTCTGTGCACTGCAACATGATCATCTCTTCGTCAACGGGAAAGGATGCTTCCTGCAAGACACAGGGTGGAAGAGGTTCACTTTTTATCTGTGGGTCTCGGGCCCCAGGCAGATAGGAAGGCTCCTGCAACTCTGGTGTGCCCAGCCCCCAGACTCTATCCTACGTCTCTTTGGCTGCATTTTCACCGCCAGCTTGGGCCAGGAAGCAAAGGCTCTAAGGGGGAAGGTCCCATTTCCATTTCACTCAACTCAGCACTTTATGACCTCCAGAAAGGACACAGCAGAACTGGCTTCTTTTTTATCCTGGGGATTTCCAGGGTCACACAAGAGAGACAGAGGACCTCATAAGGCTTTATCCAAATGCTCATCAATAGAAGACGGTGCACTGCACCATGGTGCTCCCACCAGTGAAACACCATGCAGCTCATTTCCAACAAAAATAATGAGACAGCATGCTCTCTGTGGGATACACTATTTACAAAGGGCAAAGTGCAAAGCAATGTGTACTATAGGCTACTAC
Organism: Nomascus leucogenys; assembly: GCF_006542625.1. Taxonomy (NCBI): domain Eukaryota; kingdom Metazoa; phylum Chordata; class Mammalia; order Primates; family Hylobatidae; genus Nomascus; species Nomascus leucogenys. The sequence goes on along the minus strand of NC_044393.1, from coordinate 84,240,120 downwards.
TATTTGTGTTTGAAAGAATATATAATATCTATAGAATATCTTTGGATGAGTGTACAAGAAACTGGTCACTGTCGTTGCCTCTGGGGGAGGGTATGGGGTAGGAAGCAAGGAAGAGAGAGAGACTAAGTGTCCATTGTATATCTTTTGGTAACTTGTAAATTTTATGCCATGTTTATGGGTTATCTATTAGGAGATGATATTTTTTTTAAGCAGCAGCACTGCGGCTGGTCATGGTGGCTCAATGCCTGTAATCCCAGCACTTTGGGAGGCCAAGGCAGGCGGATCACTTGAGGTTAGGAGTTCGAGACCAGCCTGGCCAACATGGCGAAACCCTGTCTCTACTAAAAATACAAAAAAATTAGCCGGGTGTGGTGGTGTGCGCCTGTAATCCCAGCTACTCGGGAGGCCGTGGCACGAGAATTGCTTGAACCCGGGAGACAGAGGTTGCAGTGAGCCAAGATCACACCATGACTACACACCAGCCTGGGTGAAAAAAAAAGCAGCAGCACTGTTTGCTTAGCAAGGGTTTCTCAGTCCCTAAAGGGACACTGTAAACAGTGATCCCAGCCAACACCTCAGGACTCTCCATGACTTCTTCCTCTAAAAATATGTTCCTGAGGTTTTGCTCCTTCTGTCTGTCTCCATCCCAGCAGAAAATGACCCCTGTAACTTGTCGGCCCTGCAGATCAGGGTTGATCCCCATGGAACCAGGTGGCATCCCTGACCCCAGTCAACCATCTAATGAATGTGGGACCTGGTCCCAAGGGTGATATCCTGATAGTGGGGATGACCTCCACAAACTGAGCCTTTCCTGCCCTGGAGAAGCAGTTCCCATTCACCATGCTCTCCTGATAGGGGCAGAAAAATAGGGATCAAGAGTGTCAGGGAGGTGGGACCACAGTCTCCAGGCAAATCATGTGGGCCCCTTGTCCAGCGGGAAGACAATGGCAGAGGTTGGGAGGTGAATGCAACTTTTCTGTTTACACCAGAGTCTATCAAAGCCTGAGTCCTCCTGCCCCAGAGCCACTTGGACAGCTCATTCCAAATACAGATTTCTGGGGCCCGCTCTTGCAACACTGAGGCATCAGGAACCTAGGAGTGCTGAAGTTTGGTATCTTTGCTTTGTTCTGTTGTTGTTGTTGTTGTTGTTTGGAGAGAGTCTCACTCTGTTGCCCAGGCTGGAGTACAGTGGCGTGATCTCAGCTCACTGTAACCTCTGCCTTGTAGGCTCAAACAATCCTCCCAACTCAGCCTCCTGAGTAGCTGGGACTACAGGCATGTACCACCACACCCAGCTAATTTTTGTATTTTTTGTAGTGATGAGGTTTTGCCATGTTGTCCAGACTGGTCTTGAAATCCTGGGCTCAAGTGATCTTCCCACCTCAGCCTCCCAAAGTCCTGGGATTCCAGGCATGAGCCACTGCGCCCAGCCATACCTTTGCTTTGTATGGATACTAGAATCCCTGCTTGTTATCTTTTCTGCCATATGTGGAGAAGGAGGGGAAGCAAAGATTGTCCTTTTTGTCTATTCTCAAAGTCTTGATAAAGTGGGCTAATTTAACTGTATCTGAGAGAAAGAGGGGACAACCGGTCCAGAGGACAATCACCCAAGGATTGGTGGGAAGGGGAGAGCAAACTGCAAGGAAGGGCTCCACGTAAGGATTCGCTGTGGTCCCAGCAGAAGGAAATGAAGACTTAGTTGGAAAAGGGCAAGTTATACCTTAGCCTATTGAACAGGTGTCTTGACTATTTTTAGACAAACATTTGCTATTATTATAACTTACCTTTTAAATAAACAGTTGTGTTATTGCTAAATTAGTAAAGAAAAATCCATGACTATGAATCTGAAAGGACCTGCCCCCTTGTGGCTCAGGTATAACCCCCCTTCTCCGACAAAAGCTTCCAGGAATGGCCCTCCTAACCAAGAGTCCCACTGCTCATATCACTGTAAGTGGAACAATTTGGAAGCAGACATTAATATCCTTCAAAAGCTGACAGCAAATATTACTGAAGATGATGAAGACTGTAGAAGATGATGAAATAGCCCAGCGTTTTGGGAAGGTGTCAAGGGTTCACACAACATTTATGAATGCTTGCTGAGAGTCAGGCCCCTGGGATCGGGTTCCTGCTTCAAAGGGCTCCCAGTCGCGGTCTGCCTTTGAGCAGTGGTTCCCAACCTTTATGGCACCAGGGACCAGTTTTACGGAAGACAATTTTTCCACAGACCTGGGGTGCAAGGGTGGTTTCAGGATGAAACCCTTCCACCTCAGATCATCAGACATTAGTTAGATTCTCATAAGGAGACAGCAACCTAGACCCCTTGCATGAGCAGTTCATAACAGGGTCTGCGCTCCTATGAGAATTTAACACTGCCACTGATCTGACAGGAGGCAAAGCTCAGACTGTCATGCTCACCTTCTGCTGTGCAGCTCTGTTCTTAGCAAGCCATAGATCTGTACTGGTCTGTGGCCTCGGAGTTGGGGAACCCCTGCCCTAGAGGACACCTCTCTGTCTTTCCTGTTTCCCTAGCTATCTTCCCTTCATTCTATAGGATGCGCCAGGCTGAAGGTGACTATCCATGAAGCAAGCCAGAGAGAATGAAGTGTCCCTGCCCAGTGGCTCCTCATGGTATGATTTGGGTGAGTTTAGGGGGCTGCCCTTAAGAGCCCTTTTTGCTATCTAAGCAAGGTGGGCAGAGGTACCATGGCCCTCTACTCCATCCTACCTGCTTTACTTGAGTGTTTGCACAGCTAAGGCCTTTAAAAAAGTCGATGATCTGCATATAGAGCTGAAACTTCTCCTCTGGGTTTTCTGGGTTGCAGCTGGCAAGCACTGAACTGACAACAGAAAGGAAGAAGAGACAACAAAGATTCAGGATCCTGATCTTTCAACTCTGCTTCTCCCTCCCCTGAAAGATTTGGGTTACAGTATGAACCAAGCACTTGTAAATTCTCAGACAGCCTAGACCTCTCCTTGAAAGGTTTGTGTTACCTCTGCTCACATATCATGTCTGGAATCTCCTGGAAAATCGAGACTGTGGTGAGATAGGCTCCTGTGCCCTAATTTAGTGTTCTGAGCTGTGGCCACTGGAACAAGGGAATAAGAGTTCCTCTATCCCTTAGTCAATCTTCTGCAGAATGCCCCCACGGTTCTGGTTCCACTGTGGCTGCTGAGGCAGCTCTGGAGCACGCCGCACATCTTGAGTTCAGTTCGCTGAGTTGCCACTGCTCAGCGGGTCTAACGTGGAACTCAAGTCCTGGTGCAGGAAGGAGGCCTGTTGTGCAGGCTCTTTTTCTCCTGCCTGCCTGGGACAAGGGGAGAAGCCCCGTGTGACTTGAGCTTATGTCACCATAAGCAGCACAGTTTGGAAGCAGACATTAAAATCCTTCAAAAGCTGACAGCAACTGTTATTGCAGGGCCTCAGAAGATGATAAGTTAGCTCAACCTTCAGGAAAGGTGGCAGGGGCTCATGCAACATTTAGAAATGCCCGCTAAGAGCCAGGCCCTGCAATGTGGACCCTGCTTCAAAGGGCTTCTTAGAGCACAGAGGCTGTGTGTCTGTAGGACAGCTGGCACTCACTGTGAGTCAGTAGGCAGCCCTCACTTCCTCCCGGGATGAGGCACTGCAGTCAGCTGAGGAACCCTCTGGCAGCAACCCCTGACTTTTCTAGGGAAAGTGGAACATTTTTAATAGGTTGTTTTTCTGTTCCATTAGCAGGGCAGGGAGTTCTGAATATTGCTTGGCAAGGACAGGCTGGCAGCTTCTCGATGGTTGTCTTTGCAGTCCAAGCTCAGCCAGAAACAGGAATGTCTTTTCCAGCCAATTGAAGCAAAATGAAACTCCACTCACAGCTGAGAAGTGCTTGAGTCCCTCTGTAAGGTCGATTTGGAGAGGACAAAGCCCTCCTCCAACAATCCCACTTCTCCCCAAGTCCATCTAGGCCCGGGTGGAACAGGGAGAATGGAGGGAAAATGCTGATGTGTGGTTTGCCTGAAGCTCTGCTGAAAGGCCAGCTGGGTTACTAGGGACGGCTTTGGCTCCAAGGCCTCACAGGCACCCATAGGCCAAGCTCCCCTTGAGAGCACAATGAGTTATTCATTGGGATCACAAGGATATGTCCCTCTCACCCCCAAAGCAGAAAAATAAATGTCCAGGATTCTTTTTAGCCGTGATAGCAGCACAGGTATCTGAAGAACCTGTGCCTTCAGGCCCTAAGACCACAGGTTTTTCAAGCAAAGCAGCAAGGGAATTTCAGTCCTAAAGGATGTCTCTCAGAAAACACACCTTTGGGACACTGTTAGTCAAGCTGCTTCTTGTTTTAAAATCTTTTCACATCCTATTTTGTGTCTTCCCACTTCATTGGGTCAGCTATCCTTTTCTCCCCTCCTTCCATATCTGTTCCCATCAGCACCATGAAAAGCAGCAACCCCCCTTTGCAGAACTCAGAGAGTCCCCTAAACTCAGGGCCCATGCCTGTTTGCATATTGGCCCTTATTCTCTGTGCCCCAGAGCCCCCTCCCCGCCTTCTCCTTCCAGGTCAGCTGGGAGAACCTGCCCGCAAGCTGCCCTAGGTGCTACAGACTGATAGTTTGTGTTCTTCCAAAATTCATATGCTGAAGCCTAACCCCCAAGGTGATGGTGTTAGGAGGTGGGGGGCTCTGGGAGATCATAGACTAGGGCATGAAGATGGGCCCCTCATGATGGGATTAGTGCCCTTATAAAACAGGCCCCAGAGCCAGGTGCTGTGGCTCATGCCTGTAATCCTAGCAGTTGGGGAGCTGAGGTGGGTGGATCATCTGAGGTCAGGGGTTCGAGACCAGCCCAGCCAACATGACAAAATCCTGTCTCTGCTAAAAATACAAAAATTAGCCGAGCATAGTGGCATGCACCTGTAATCCCAGCTACTTGGCAGGCTGAGGCAGGAGAATCACTTGAACCCAGGAGGTGGAGGTTGCAGTGAGCCAAGATCACAGCACTGCACTCCAGCCTGGGTGACAGAGTGAGACTCTGTCTTAGAAAAAAAAAAATTTTTTTTAAAAGAAACAGGTTCCAGAGAGATTCCTTGCCCCTACCCCATGTGAAGTTTTATCCAGAAGGTGCTGTCTGTGAAAAACCGAGGCTCTGACTCTGCTGGCACCTTGATCGTAGACTCCCCAACCTCCAGAACTGTGAGAAATACATTTCTGTTGTTTATAAGCCATCCGGCCTATGGCATTTAGTATATAATGGACTTAAGGCAGGGATACAGCAGCCCTCAGTGGAGGTTAGCAGGACTAACACACACTGGGAATAGGGTGCAAAGTGAACAGATGAGTTTCCACAACCTACAGCTGATAACCTGGTATGTCCCAGCCCTGTGCCAGGATGGAAGAATTTTCTACTCTGAAAATGCCACAGATAATGTCATCCCCAGGGCAATGACACAATCCTAGGACCAGCTCACTTCCAATCACAGAAAAAAGGTGGATCCCCAAGAATACCCACTGAATTAGGCACCACATCTGATTTGGCTCTGTGTCCCCACCCAAATCTCCTATTGAATTATAATCCCCATGTGTTGAAGGAGGGGCCTGGTGAGGGGGGGTGTGACTGAATCATGGAGGTAGATGTCCCCCTTGCTGTTCTCTTGACAGAATTCTCACAAGATCTTGTTGTTTGAAAAGTGTATAGCACTTCCCCCTTCACTCTCTCTCCTGTCTCCATGTGAGGATATACAGGTTTCCCCTTTGCCTTCCACCATGATCATGTTTCCCCAGCCATGCCTCTTTTACAGCCTGTGGAACTGTGAGTCACTTAAACCTCTTTTCTTTATAAATTACCCAGTCTCAGGTAGTTCTTTGTAGCAGCGTGAGAATGGACTAATACAACACCCATCTAGGGACTGCAGAGGAGAGGCCCCTGAACACCCCAGCAGGGGTGCACGCACACACACTCCTCTCTCTGTCTCTCTCTCTCTGACTTACCACATTCATGCACATGCAAACTCACACATACACACCCGCACACACACAATCTCACATCCACCCACACAGGGGCACATGCTATCTCATACCCTCTTCCTCACCTGGAGCTAGATGTACTCGGAACCTCACTTTTGTCCAGGAAGCTTGCCACATCAAAGGCATCCTCAAAAAGGATCTGAAAGAAAGCACAGCACTTCATGTGTGGGAAATAACTTGACAATTTCATGCTTGCCCTGGGCTGCTGGGGAGAGATGAGTGGAAAGGCTCTCTCTTTACACCACACCCCAGAGGGCATGCATGTCAGAGCCGGGGCCCACACCCAGGGGCTCTGCTTGCTGTTCTTTCTAGGGGGTGAATGCTAAACTCTAGAGTGCCCAGGACAAACTGCCAACCCTGGAGGTGGCTGTGAGGGACAGGAAGAAATGGGGATTGTGACTTCTCTTGCTGAAGAAGGTAGGAGCTCAGGTGTGAGATGCAATTACCAGAGCCTCAGTTTACCATTGAGAAAAACCTCATCAAAACCTCCCAAGGTGGACAGATTATTGGAGCCCAGGGTCCCCAGTCTAGCAGTCTCATGCCAGGGCAGCTGAATCCAGAGGGTCAGGAAGGCTCTGGGTTAGGCTGCAGGCAGGCCACCTCCCAGGCCTGCCCCTTGCTAGCTGTGTGACCTGGGATGAGTTACTTCATCTCACAAATCCTCCTCTATAAAACAGGAATCACATCAGTGTCTACTCACAGGGCTATTCCAAGAATTAAGTAAGATAATGTATGTGAAGTATCTAGTTACATTTGAACATTATCCACTTTATAACAGACATACCTGGCACATAATTGAACATTATCTGCTTTATAAGAGACATACATGTTCATTGTGGAAATTTTGGACAATAGAAACAGATCAAGAAAATAAGAATTACTGAGAAACAATCCCACCCAGATATCCATTGTTGACACATTAATGTAATTCTCTCCAGTCACTTCCCTAGGTCTATAATATATATTTCCAATTTGGAATCTTGCTATTTAGACAGTTTTTCATCCTGCTTCCCCCTAATGTGTTAGAGAATATTAAATATGTTACAGAAACATGATTTACACTTACATGACTGCCAGATTTAGCAAATACAAATACAGGATGCCTAGTTACATTTTGAATTTCAGATAAAGAATGAACAATTTTTAGTATAAGAATGTTTTGAATCATGCATGGGACGTTTTTGTATTAAAAATTGAATTGGGCATGCTTTACTTTAACTGACATCCCCTTTGCACTGGCAATCACGCCTAGGAGAGGAGAGGAGAGGAAGTTCTCTGACCCTGAGGTGGCAGGTACTGGCAGGTTCCACCAGGGTCTCTCCTCTCCTCTTCCCTTCCTGCAACACACAGCTCTTCCAAGACGATTGGTGTCTGCCCTTTCAGTCTTCCTTCAATTGACTTCCTGGAACTGAATCCCTTGGGACTCTGGCCCCTCTCTTAGTTTTCTGGACATTTTCTGTTGTCCTTCTACTTGATATCTCTGTGGTCATTTCAAAGAGGATCTGGAAAGGGGCCACAGAAAGACCTGTGCTTCAGTGTCCATCAGCTCTGAAGCCTATCAGCTACATGTTGCTCCCTGGCAGGCCTGAAACAGGGGCCCAGAACTGAAATTCCTGTCCTTAAGCAATCAGCCCACCAAAGTTGCAGGCCACACATTGTGCTCACCTGTGCAAATCCCCCTCACAAGCCAGCCTGAGAGGGGACCCCAGACCAGGCTCCATAGCCTTTCCAGAGTGCCACCACACTCACAGGGCAGCTCATCTCTGAACTGAAATGGAGCAGTCCAGAGCCTCCTGGGCCCATCTGACCCTGCTGCTGGCCTCTAACACAACAGTTCTGCAGCAGAACCTCTCCAGGTGGACCAGGGGCTGCAGCAGTGTCACTGCACAGCAGGAGTAACTGTGGCTTTGTCCCTGCCTTGGGCATGGGAGTTCTCTGTTCTGCCTACTTTATCGCCCAGCCCTGGCCTGGCCTAAACCTGGGCACAGCAGTGCAGGCGGAGCCCTGCTTCTGGCCACAGCTGAGGGAATCTGCTGCCAGCTTCTCTTAATACCCAAAAAACATCAGCCCAAAGGCCTCCCTGAAAAACCCAGAAAAGCTTTTTCCATGATTTGGAGACATTAGATTCTGGTTGTTTTCTCTTTGGATGTGTTCTTCCTGAGGAAATGTGCATGCTGGCACAGTCAAGTTTGGCAGAATTGCTCAGGCATTTGGTAGATACTGTCATGCATCACTTACTGATGGGGATAAGTTCTGAGAAATGTGTCCTTAGGCAACTTTGTCATGTGAACATCACAGAGTGTACTTATGCAAACCTAGATGGCATATATACATATATTTATCTTTTCTTTTTTGAGACAGAGTTTTACTCTTGTCACCCAGGCTGGAGTGCAATGGCATGATCTCGACTCACTGCAACCTCCACTTCCCAGGTTCAAGCGATTCTCCTGCCTCAGCCTCCCGAGTAGCTGGGATTACAGGTGCTCGCCACCACACCCAGCTAATTTTTGTATTTTTAGTAAAGATGGTGTGTCACCATTTTGGCCAGGCTGGTCTCGAACTCCTGACCTCAGATGATCCACCCACCTCAGCCTCCCAAAGTGCTGGAATTACAGACTGGGGTCACCACGCCCAGCCCATATATTTATTTATATATATCTTTTCATACGGAAAACCAAAAATCCAAGTTCCATTACTGAATATCAATTATTTCCCCTACTTGATGTGCAATGCCAATATCAAGTGCCATATATCAGGTTTCCATATATACTCCATTATCATCTTGTGTGACCACCATTGTATATGTGGTCTGTTGTTGCCCAAAACGTCTTTATGTAGCCCATGATTGTATTTTCCGTTCATTTTCTTTGTGTGAGACTCCAGGGCTTGGCACTTTGGGGCTGTAAACACATCTGTTGGCTGCCCTTTCATACATGCCTTGGGTATGAGGTCCTAATCATCTGGCTTTTTTTGAGCCATCATGGAACAGAACGCACATCTTCTTATGGTGGACCCAACATCAGAGGAAAACCAGATCAGAAGCCACAGTCTGGTGGACCAATGCTTGGAGGTCGGGGAAAGGACCAAGGCAGTAGCTGGTAGGCCATTGAACATCTGCACCAGGAGTTCCCTCCAATAGGACCCACTGCACCAGCCACGAGGGAAGCTTGTTAAAAACGCAGATCCTGAGGCCCCACCCTCAGAGGCTCTGATTCAGTGTGTCTGGGATAGCAGCCCGGCCCCTGAGTTTTTTTTTTTTTAGTCTTGCTCTGTTGCCATGCTGGAGTGCAGTGACACGATCATAGCTTACTGCAGCCTTGACCTCCTGGGTTCAAAGGATCCTCCTGCCTCAGCCTCCTGAGTACCTGGGACTACAGGTGTACACCACCACACCGCTCTTTTAAGTTTTTAGTAGAGACGCAGTCTCACTGTGTTGCCCAGGCTGGTCTCAAACTCCTGGGCTCAAGCATTGCTCCCACCTTGCTCGGCCTCCCGAAGTGCTGGGATTACAGGCGTGAGCCACTGCGCCCGGCCAGGCACCTGACTTTTAAAAAAAACTCCACAGGTGATTCAGTTGAGAAGCATCAGGGGAAATAATGGAGGGTTGACCATCAACAGGTGACCAAAAGACAGAGTAATGTGAAAAAATGTGTGATGAGAGAGATACAGTCACTGAAGCGGGAGCTGGGAGTTCTGGGCAAGTCACACTGCTGGTTAGGCCTGAAAACTGGAAGGACAGGAATGGGTGACACCTCTGTCGTTGTCCAGGCTTGGGCCTGATAGCTGAGGAACCTTCTATAAAACGGAGGCATTCCAGGGCTGTAACTCCAGGGTCAGAGACAATCGGACGCTCTCTGGCCCTAAGGCTCCACAGAGAGACACTGGGAAACTAGCATGTGGTCTCCTCAAAGGCGCCCCGACTGAGGAGCATTTGGAAAGTCAGGGCAAGGGGATGGCATGTATCAGGCAGAAGCCATGGATGCTAAATGTCCACGAAGCACAGGGTATGTGCAGAGTGCGAATCGGCTGCTCCTGGGCTAGAGGAGCGAGCGCGGGCCGTGTGGTAGAGCAGTGTTCTGAGGCTGTCCTCATACTGGAAAAGCAGCTGTGAGCCCACTTTTATCTCCTTGCAGGGAGACCTCAAATGCTACCTGATGCTCTGCTTTGCAGACTATGGCCACGGCCATTCTGACTAGCGTTCTGAACGCTGAGAAATGTATTTACGGTAGCAGTTGTGGTAACCTCCCCTTCACAGAGCTGTCCCAGTGATCTTTGGGGTGGGAACTGACCGCCTTTCAAGGGCTGGATCTGATTGGTCCAAGTGTGATCCTCTCTATGGCCAGTCATTGGCTCAGCAGGCTGGCAATTTGGCCAGTTCAAGCCAATGAGAGGGGAGGAGCGGTTCTGGAAAAGTTCTTCCTTAACTCTTTTTTTTTTTTTTTTTTGAGACGGAGTCTCGCTCTCTCACCCAGGCTGGAGTGCAGTGGCGAGATCTCGGCTCACTGCAAGCTCCGCCTCCTGGGTTCACACCATTCTCCTGCCTCAGCCTGTCCGAGTAGCTGGGACTACAGGCGCCCGCCACTACGCCCGGCTAATTTTTTTTTTTTTTTGTATTTTTAGTAGAGAGGGGGTTTCACCGTGGTCTCGATCTTCTGACCTCGTGATCCGCCCGCCTCGGCCTCCCAAAGTGCTGGGATTACAAGCGTGAGCCACCGCGCCCGGCCCCTTAACTCTTAAGAAAGAGCTTTCCTAGGAAATCTTTGTCTTACCTGATGTAGAGTAGGAAGAATGACAGTTGGATTGCTCTAGCTGCCGTTCCACAGCCACAGGGGCCGGGGGAGGTGGGGAGGGTAGGGAAAGATAAGAAACTGAGCAGAGCCAAGGGAGGCCTGAATCTACGCGGACATGGTGAGCTCCTCCGCCTGCCTGGGACCTCCCCGGGTGTGAGGAGTGCATTTCTTCGTGGTTTAATAATCTAGGCCCTGGCAGCCCAAAGAATCCCAACTGAGACAACCTCCAAAGCCTTGTCTTCTGCCATCCCCAGGGAAAGGCCAGGAAACTAACTGCAGAAAAACAAATGCTGTTCCCTGGCCCCAGGGATTAGAAAATCAGAAACCGGCCAGGCGCGGTGGCTCACGCCTGAGTTCCCAGCACTTTGGAAGGCCGAGGCGGGCGGATCACGAGGTCAGGAGATCGAGACCATCCTGGCTAACACAGTGAAACCCCGTCTCTACTAAAAATACAAAAAAATTAGCCGGGCGTGGTGGCGCGCGCCTGTAGTCCCAGCTACTCTGGAGGCTGAGGCAGGAGAATGGCGTGAACCCGGGAGGCGGAGCTTGCAGTGAACCGAGATCGCCCCACTGCACTCCAGCATGGGCGACAGAGCAAGACTCCGTCTCAAAAAAAAAAAAAAAAAAGAAAAAAAGAAAGAAAATCAGAAACCTACCTTGGGAGCCAGAAGGCAAACTGCACCTCCAACCTGCTAAATGCAAAGCCCTGGTGTCCCCGGGCGAGGGCGAGAGTGGTTCCTGCGCCCCATCCACGCCACCCCGGTGGGCCTGCTCACCTCCTCGGGCGTGGAGACCAGCGAGCAGCTGGCACCCTGGCTGTCCACACCGCTGTCCTTCACGCTGCCCTCAGCACAGGCCGGCTCTCGGCAGGCCTCCGCCAGGGTCGCATGGCCGCGGTGCTTCTGCGCCCAGGCCTGCCAGAGGCTGGCCTTTCTCTCCTCCGAGAGGTTCTGCCACAGGTGGGAGATGGCCGCGGAGACGATGGGCAGCGCCGCCTCCTGCGGGGTAATGATCCCGCTGCCAGTCAGAAGGTCCATCGTCTGTTTGTAAAAGTTGAGATACCTGGAACAGAAGCGGCGCCGTCTCGCACCCCTAAAGCTCCCTTTCGAAGCGTCTCCTCGGGATTCGGTTCATGGCGTGTACCACAGCACACAGGCCCGGCCACGGCGCCACGGCTCACCAAGGGCTTAGATTTCTCTGACTCTGCACGCCCCTGGCCCTTGGGCCCTTGGAGAGCAGCAGCCTTCTTGGGGGCCATGAAGGACATAGACTTGGGCTTTGGGGCCCCTCCCCAAGTTCTCCCAGTCCCTGCCCATGAAGCCTTCTGTGTTAGACAGAAGCAGATAAGAGGCGTAGCTGCCTCAGCTCTCATCCTAAGGGAATATTCTTGAAAATTCTGAGCCCATGAATGTACTGGCATGATAGGACTCCAACTTTAACCTGCAGCCCGAAAGTCAGGCTCGGCTGTGGAGAGAGCCTCCTGCTATTGAGCCAACTCCTCTGGAAGCCAGCATGGCTGCTGAGGGGCTTTGAGTCTATGGAGGAGGCAGTGGCAAGGGACGTCTGAGCCAGCCATTCTCCATCTTTCCTACTATAAGAGCAGTGCGGACTTGTGGGGGTATGTGTTTTGGGGGAGAGAGGGGTTAGCCCTCATAATCACCATCAGCTGTGCCCCCCACAAGGCACCCCAAATAAACACTCAGTCTAAGTAAAAACACTGTATGAGTGTATGTGCTATGCTAATGTAGCTTCGAGACTATTTCTCTAGCCTCTCTGCCAGTCCTGCCCCTGAGCCCCTCCCATATGAAAATCCTGGAGATTTCGTGATTCAGGGCCTAGTCTGAACCATGCGCTCCAGCTGGGGTACACAGTTGCAGCATACCCCAGCCGGAGCCTCTGTCCTCTTCCCCATGGGAGGGAGCTCCATGGGTGCACAAAGCCACCCCACCCAACTGTTCACACCGTTCAAATTCCATGAGGTCAGGCGACAAAGTGCCTGGGGAGTATAAGATCACTTTTTTCTCCTCTTCCTCCTCCTCCTCTTCTTCCTCCTCCTCTTCCTCCTCCTCCTCTTCCTCCTCCTCCTCTTCGTCTTCCTCCTCCTCTTCTTCTTGATCTTCCTCTTCCTCATCTTCCTCTTCCTCAGCACCCTTCCTGACTGCCTCAATTGGGCACCAAGGGGAGGAACCATTCTGAGGAAAACTGTTTGAAAGCAGGCTGGGAAAGAAAACAGAAACAAGACAACTATAGATTAATATCCCTCGTGAACATGGACAAGAAATTCTTAGCAACTTTAGCAAGTATACATGTATATGTATGTGTGTGTGTGTAGGTGTACATATCATGACCAAATGAGCTTTTTCCTAGGAATGCAAGAGAACTGGTTCAACATTTGAAAATCAATCAATGCAATTCACCATATCAACAGACTACAGAAGAAAAACCTCAATAGATGCGGAAAAAGCATCTGACAAAATCAACATCCATGCATGATAAAAACTCTCAGCAAACTAGGAATAAAAAGGAGCTTTGTTAACCTGATAAAGGGTATCTCCAAAAAACCTACCGCTAACATCGTGCTTAATGGCAAAAGACAGTTTCCCCTCTCCATCAGGAATAAGATGAGACTGTCCACTCTTACTACTTCTATTCAAAATTGTTCTGGAGGTTCTAGCCAGTCCAGTAAGGCAAGCAAAAAAATTAAAGGAATATACATTGGAGCAGAAGAAACAAATCTGTCTTTATCTGCAGACAGTGTGATTATCTGTGTAGAAAAATCTCAAATAATCTACTCACATGTCATTAGAACCAAGAAGGGAGTTTAGCAAGTTTGCAGAAGACAATATCAGAATATAAAAATCAATAATATTGCTACATAGTAGCAATGAACAATTGGAAATTGAAATTTTAAAAAGTGTCATTTACAATAACATGAAAAAATGACATACTTAGGTTTAAACAAAAAGCTCATCTATTAAAAAAAGGATAAATTGGACTCATCAAAATTTGCAAATTCTGCTCTTCAAAAGACACCTTGAAGAGAATGAAACAATAGGATATAATTTGGAAAAGTCAGGACCTGCACCCAGGATCTCTTTATACTTACAGGAATAATCCCCAAGGTACCATGTTGAGTCAAAAAAGCAAGCTCGGCTGGGAGCAGTGGCTTACGCCTGTAATCCCAACACTTTGGGAGGCCAAGGCGGGAAGATACCTTGAGGTCACGAGTTTGAGACCAGCTTGGCCAACATGGTGAAACCCCGTCTCTACTAAAAATACAAAAACTAGCCAGGCATGATGGCGGGTGCCTGTAATCCCAGCTACTTGGGAGCCTGAGGCAGGAGAAGCTCTTGAACCTGGGAGGCAGAGATGGCAGTGAACTGAGATCATGCCACTGCACTCCAGCCTGGGTGACAGAGCGAGACTCCATCTCAAAAAACAAAACAAAACAAAAACAAAAACAAAAAACCATGAGATCATAAAAGTACATTTCTCAAATCAGTTTCTCCTTCAAAGTATGAATGTGACATATTAATAATGTTCCCCTTTCAGCATTTGTGACACCTGGGTGTACCATGGTTCCTTTTCCTTGCTGAAGTTTAAGTTAGCTTTTCTTAGGTTCCCAGGAGGCTTGGAATATAGACTGAGATTTGCATTTTCCTGATTGTCATATGTATCCTCCAAGAAAGCCATTAGTTGTGGCTTTAAAAAATACATATGGAAAAAGCTATAATATAATGTAAACACTATGGTCTCATTTCTCTAAAGAATAATGTGCAACATTTTTAAAAAACTTGATGGATTTTCCTGAAAATTAACATTGATTTTCTTTGAGTTCTGGGACAATACATGTTTTCTATTTTCTGGCTTTTGTGTATTTTCTGCATATTCTGTGATAAGCATGTATCATTTTTATAATTGGGAAAAAATTGATGCATGTTACTGGAATAAAAGAGAAAGGAATGGTCTCCAGCATATGGCTGTTTTGAATGGTGAGCAGCAGCCCTGATGGTTCTGCAGGCTGGAGAGGAAGGGTGAGTTGCCACCAGACAGTACTGATGGCTGTGAGGACACAGCAGGTCCCCAACTTCCTGGGGTTTGTGGTGTCTTACCTGTCATTTCCAGAATACATGCTGGCGTATCCTTTCTTGACCTCCTCTAAGCTGCTTGCATGCCCATCTTCCAGGTTGAAGGATGCTATCGGGGAGTTGAAGGCCAGGAACACAAAGAGAAAAGTCAGGCCTCTGTTGAGTCTTTCCCACCCTTCTGGCCCAGGTGGGCTGTGGGTGGGACCCTGAACCCTCCAGGGTCAGCATTAGGGAGACGAGGGCCCAGTTTCTCCTTCTAGATGTGAGGGGAGAGCCTTAGACAAGCAGCAGCCCACTTTTCCTCTGGCCTCTGAAGATGAGATCAGGTGCCTTTGGCAGCACTCCAGTAGGGAACTCATCAAAGTCTCATGGCCTGGTGACCCTGGCCGGTCTTGCTGGACTGCAGGCTCACTAAGGACAGGGACCCTCAACATTGGCCCAAGCACAGTTCCTGGCACACAGTAAGCCCTCAATAAATATTCATTGATTCATTGTAACCCAACTTCTGTTTTCAATAGAAAAACAGAACCGGTTTTCTCCAGGGAGGGAGATGGGATTGGCAAGTAGGGATCCATTACCTTTCAGCTTCAGCAAATTATCCAGGGTTTGCTCCAGTTCCGGAATATGACTCTTTGCCTTATTCAGAACCTGCCACTGAGGATAGACAGAGACAATGCTTAAAGCCAGCCTCTCGCTGCAGAGACTGGTTTTGTGGACCCAGGAATCCCTTCCCAGGGCTGAGGCCACACTCCCTCAGATGCAAAGTCACATCCCTTAACCTTGTCAGTAAAAAGAATAGGAAGTTTGTTCTGATGCACAGGAGGCATGAAGTTTTGTTTGTAGCCTAGGAATGGGTTCTCACCGAAATGCCAAAGGATTTAGAAAGAGTTAAGCTTTATTCAGCAAATTGCTAGTGCTGTAGAAAGGCAAATGACTACAGAGGCGGCTTGAAGGTGGAATAAGGAGGGATGGAAGAGGCGCATTCTGCATGAATGTCAACCCCAGGCTTGCACAAAGCAGAGCTAGACTTCAGCTCAGTTGTAACCTTGTGCAAAGGGCTAGTTAATATTAAATGTCCTATTCTCCCACTATTTTTACCTGCTAACTGCATACGCTCCAGATGATCTAAAAACTTATCAAATGCTGTCAACCTGAACTCTAAATTTCCCTCTTTCCCTTTTTCCCTCTCTCCTTCCCTCCCTCCCCTCCCTTCTGCTCCCCTCCGTCCCTCCCTCCGTCCCCCCTTCCTTCCTTCCTTCCTTCCTTCCTTCCTTCCTTCCAACTTCCTTCCTTTTTTCCCTCCTTCCTTCCTTCCTCCCTTCCAACTTCCTTCCTTTTTTCCCTCCCTCCCTCCCTTCCTTTCCTTCCTTCCTTTTTCTTTCCCTCCTCTTCCTTCCTTCTTCCCTCCTTCCTTCCTGTATGTAACATTATTAAAGTCAAAATGGTAACAGCAAGATTATTCAAAAATGAGAAATGCTAAATGTTGTTTATTAGGCTGATCATCTATATCTGTCAGAGGCTGCATGCATCCCTTGGGCATGTACAAGGGCAAAACTGTGTGCTAAGTCCCAGGGATACAGAGTACATAAGACAGTCCACACTCTCAGGGTGCTGACCTCTGACAGGTAAGACAAGCGTGGAAACAACCCCTCATAACACAAGATGGAATTAAGTAGGTACTAACAAGGGGTAGAAGCAAAGGGCTGTGGAAATGTACAAGGAGGAAGGAATAGTCCAACTGGAGGGGTCCGGAAGATTCCATGGAGCAGGGCAGCTAAGCAGAGTGAGCCAAGCCCAGCTTTGAAGTGTGCACAGAATCCCAAAGGCAGAGCTAACTGCAGGGGCAGAGACACAGAGGCCATGAGAGGCAGGCCTGGCTCAGGGAACTGCTGTAGTGAGACGTGGCCAGAGTGTGGGGTGGGCATGGGCGGGACCCCAAAGCAGCTGGGGGCAGAGCAGCCTGGTATTTGACATTCTAGATTCCAAGGATTCTGGTGGGTGCCTAAAAAGGAGACTTGAGTGGGGCTGGAGTCACAGTGCTCTGCCAGCCCAAAGAGAAGGTGAAGGGAACTGCAGCTGCATGATGATATGGTGGATTGCAAGCTCCCTGAGCACTCCTACGTGTTTTGCTCTCCCCAGTCCCAGAGCTCATGTTGATGCTGTTGGGTCAGCAAGGACTTGGAACCAGGGGCTGACTGATTTCCAGCATCTTGGGCTTGTTCGTAGGGTGGAAAGATGATTCTTCACCTGCTGTGGTCTGAATGTTTGTGTCCCCCCAAAATTTAGTATGTTGAGACCCAATCCCCGATATGATAGTATTAAGAGGTGGGGGCTTTTGGAAGGTGATTAAGGTGATTGGTGCCCTTATAAAAGAGTCCTGAGGGAACCTGTTTGTCTTTCCCCCATGTGAGGACACAGCAAGACAGCCCTGTCTGTGAACCAGAGAGCATGCCCTCACCAGACACCCAATCGGATGACACCTTTGTCTTGGACTTCACAGGCTCCAGAACCGGGAGCAATAGACTTCTGTTGTTTATAAATTACCCTGTCTAGGGCATTTGTCACTACCCCAGCAGAAGTGGCAGCTCCAGGCCAGTCCCTGCCTTGCAGCACAGTCCCTCCACACGTGAAAACGTCTCCTCCCCCATGGAAATGTCCCCTCTCCTCCTCCAGGTCCCCATACCTTTGAGGCTGTGAGATCAGACTGAGAGTACACTGTCTTCCTGAGGTTATTGAAGAGCGCTGCCAGGGTGGCTCGGTGGCGGGCCTGGGACAGCCGTCTCCGGGCCACCCGATGCTCAAGCTCCTGCAGCTGTGCTGGCAGCTGGGGTGTCGCTCTGTCATGGGGATTGCTGTTTTCTTCAGGGGTTGCCATTATAAGCTGTAATGTAATATTATGCTTTTCTTTGCCCTAGATAATAAAAATACAATATTAAAGGAAAAGGAAGGCAAATTGAGGCAGGCAGAAAGGAGGTACCCTTCCCAAGTAAGGGCCCCAAATTCGCTGCCTCATGAATTCAGTTATTGGCAAGATTTACAGTGAGAGAAATTTGAGAAGTTTACAAAAGCCCTTTGAAGGTGATGTTGGTCAATTGCTAATTAAGAAAAGTAGATGGAGATTATACAGGGTCAACACAAATTCTGTTTTTGAAATTCAACTCCTAAAATTGCAAACCACCCATATAGGACTTAAGAGTTGAGGGGCCCTGGAACTTACCTCGAAAGGTTCCAACACATTGCAGGTACTCACCAGACTCTCGTTAATTTCAGGGATTAATTTTAAGCTTGGCCAAGGAGAGCACCCATACCCTGAGATCTCAGGCTTTACTTAAGTCTGTTCAAAGCCGAACAGGTACTTGTCCCCACTGAGGTCTTTTCTACCTTAAGAATGCCCCCTCTTTGATGTGGGTAGTAGTTACACAGGTGTATGCATATGAAAAAAAATCCCTCAAGGGGTACACTTTAGACTCGTGAATTTTTCTGTGATATACCTCAAGGAAAAAAAAAAAGAAAACAAGAAAATTCACTTTACCACTTGTGCAAGCAAGAAGTCACCCGAAGACAGAGAATTGAAAGCCATTTTGCCTTATCTTGACTCTATTGGGTTCTGGAGATGATCACTGTGTCCTTCTTTGTTACATCTGAGCTTACAAGCCAGAAGCCCTTCCCTAGGAGAGGCGATTCTGGGACTGACATGTAATTGTTTTAATAAGATACAGGGGCCAGGGCCTTTTACCTGAGCCATAGACCCTTCCATCAGGCCTCACCCCACCACTCAGAGATCTACTCCCCACTAGCCTGCCCGCTCTTTGGACAGAGAGGCTGCGACTTCGTCACTTCTGTACCCTCAGTGCATAACACAGAGCCTGGCCCCCATTAGGTGCTCAGTGCTGGAGTTTCTGATGAATTACAGTGAGAGGTTTCCGCTAGGTCCACTCCCCGCTGAGCTCAGTCCGTACAGAGACAATGCATGACCTCCGCCAGGGGTTTGTTAATTTTGAGGTATGTTAGGGTCACCTGCAGAGACTGTTGAAAATATACATGCCCAGGCCCTGCCTTGAAAACACTGGATCTGAACCCAGCGTGCAGTTCCCAGGGTGATTCTTATACTTTCACAATTTGAGAGCCACCGCTAACTTTTGATTTGTGTGTCAAGCATCACCACAGCTGGCAGCAGCAGGAAACAGAATCTTCATTAAGGGATTATGGGGAAGGGAGATGGAAGACACCTTTCCCACTATGTTTTAGTATGGAAAATAGGCCAAAGAGATGGTAAACCCAATCAGGCAGTGTGGGATGTTGAAACACTTTTTAGGTCAGAAAACAACTTCTCATCAATAATCTGCTCTTCCCCAGAGTATCGACTTTTCCTTGTTTTGCTTTTTGGAACAGGGCAGGAAGATGGGAACAGTGATGCTGTGGTTGCCCATGCTGGTCCCTGCATGTCTCTGTCACATCTGTTACCAGGAGTTACACTGTGGTATCTTCCAAGGGAAAACAGCACGAATCTGCAGAGGCCCCTCAAGCCCAGCTCCAGGGTTATATTAGATTAAAGCCTATGCCTTCATGGTCTTCGATTTCCAGATACCAACTAATCTTTAATAGGAAGTAAAGTGAAACTGTGAAGATTTTGAACTCCCCAGGGAAAATGAGAAACTTTTGAACAGAAGAATATAGGTTTTTTTTGTTTTTTGTTTTTACTTGTTTAAAGTAAGGAGTAGCAGATGTGTCTGGACACCAGGGGATTTAGGTTAACATACAGAAAAAGGGAAGCGGGTGGGAAGCACTGTTCTACATGAACAGAGATATAAAAATAACAGGTTCCTCCCAGGACCTCAAGTTCTCTAACAGTCTCAGGATACTAACACCACAGGCCTCTGGGCTTGTAGGGAATATGGAGTTCTCCCATTGCCAGTGCCGGGTGTCCTCCCTTCTGCCCAAACACGCTCAGCCTGCAATTCCTGGATGGCTGTGTGGACAGTTTCAGCCTTGGACAAAGGTGCAGTCCTCTGCCTCCCCAATAGGGGGCAGACTTCCCACCAGTTGCCTCTAGGGGCCGCCAGGGCTGCTTGCTCCTAGGGGCGGGGACAGCCCCAGACCATGCTGGCCAAGCTGCCTGAAGCCATGGCCTCCATCTTGCCTGCCCCCAGGCGCCACCTGTTCAGGAGCTGGGGGAAATTTCCACCCCCGCCTTGGCTCAGGGAGGGGGCACACCGCAGGAAAGATGGGAGATGACTCTTCTCCTCTGCTTTAAGGGCAGAATCAAGCCCTGGAAATGTTACTCTTAATTAGACCTTGAGTGATTTTCAATGTCTTCCCTCTAGATCCTGCCTCCTGCTCACTACTAGGAACCACTGTGCTATGATCCGCATAAGGCATTCTTTCCAAGTTATTTCGATTGACTTGGAATTTTTTTCTTGTCTGTGGCCCTGACAGAGTCTTAGGTAGATCTTTGTTAGACAGAGCTCTTTTTTTTTTTTTTCTTTTGAGACAGAGTCTCGCTCTGTCGCCTGGGTTGGAGTGCAGTGCCGTGATCTCAGCTCACTGCAACCTCCGCCTCCCGGGTTCAAGCGATTCTCCTGCCTCAGCCCCCTGAGTAGCTGGGATCATAGGCGCACACCACCACGCCTGGCTAATTTTCATATTTTTAGGAGAGATGGGGTTTCACCATGTTGGTCAGGCTGGTGTCGAGCTCCTGACCTCCTGATCCGCCCGCCTCAGCCTCCCAAAGTGCAGGGTTTACAAGCGTGAGCCACCGCGCCCGGCGGACAGAGCTCTTTTTATCTAATAATACACTTGGGTCTGTCCCGTCAGCACCTGTGATTTGTGTGAAGGGCTGGCTCGCCTGGAACAAGTGCCTCAGAAGTTACTGTCTAGGATGGGGAGAGGAGGGCAGGACCCTCCGCCTTATTCCAAGATTAGCCGTTTGGCTAGGAAGGGGGAATGAAACATACTGTGAAAGGGGGAGCTAACTATTGTAAAAATGAGATCAAGAAGTAATCTGTTTTTTAAAAACAAAACTTGGCTCTCCTAAAAGCCCTCTGCAGTTGCAAAGTATGTCGAAGAAACTGCTCCCAGCAGTGTAAGGAATTATATCACAGTAGAGAAAATACTCTGGAACCTCCCTAGGGCCTGGAACTGCATTTTAATAGCCTTGAAAACTCAGAATCTCCCAATTGCCCCTTTGGTTTGCTCCCCTGCTCACCAATCTTTATTCCATGACCCACTGCCCCTTCTTCCATCTATAATACCATCTCTCTCTGCCCCTGTCTTCAGTTTCTATGATCTAGAGCCAACCTGCCCTTCAATTCCCAGTTTAAGTCCCAATTCCTTTAATGAGCTTCCCAGTCCCAGGCCACACTGGTTTCTAACTCAATTATGTTCCGGCAACAACTTAGTAAAATCTTTGGTCGGCACCTGTGTGTCAAGCATCAGTTGTGTCCCTCCCAGGAAGTGGTACCATGCATAGACATAGATGATTAACTCAAGCTTCCCTTTCTTGGCTGCCTCTCCCAAACTAAAACCACGAAGAATTCTATTGCCTGGACTACTAAGACAAAAATCTCCCAAGGGCAGAGACACTGGGTTGAATGAGCTAAAGGAAAATAAAGATTAAGAGAAAAGCTTGGTGGGCGGAGGAGAAATAACATCTTAGTTCCACCCTAACCCAAAAGACCTCTCTGCATGCCATTGAGAAGCCTTCAAAATCTCTTTCAAGGTGATGTTAATTAAGAAAGATAGTGAAGATTATACAGGGTGAAGAAGCTGGATATCCTATCCAGACTTGGAAAACTGGGCATGCTTGGAGAGGTGAATGTGAATGTTTGGGCATCTAAAATGAGCAAGAATTGAGGAAACTCAGTACAGAGACAGTAGTTTGAAGGAAGCTAATATTAAGGATGATGCAGAGACAGTCAAAGATGGGATGAACTGGTAAAGGGAAAGGCAAGTTGGGTTATGGATTGGCTTGAGACCTGGGTCATAACCATATCTTCAGGCTAACCAACTTTGTGATCTTGTGACTTTGGATGAGGCAAGAAATCTCTCTAGTTCACACACACACACACACACACACACACATATATATATATACATATAAAAATAAAGATGGGGTCTCACTATGTTGCCCGGGCTGGTCTTGAATGCCTGGGCTCAAGTGAACCTCCCACCTCAGCCTCCTAAAGTGTTGGCATTACAAATATGAGCCACCACCTCTGGCCTCTAGTTCTTAAGTTTTTTTTTTTTCCTCTTTCTTTTGAGATATGGTCTCGCTCCATTGCCCAGGCTGGAATGCAGTGGCAAGCTCATGGCTCGTTGCAGCCTTGAACTCCTAGGCTCATTGCAGCCTCAAACTCCTAGGCTCAAGTGATCCTTCCACCTCATCCTCCTGGGTAGCTGGGACTACAGACATGCACCACTGGGCCTGGCTAAATTTTTCTGTAGAGATGGGGTCTCACTATGTTGCCCAGGTTGGTCTTGAACTCCTGGGCTCAAGTGATCCTCCTATCTTGGCCTCCCAAAGTGCTGGGATTACAGGCATGAGCCACCATGTCTGGCCTTAATTTCTTTACCTGCATAAAGGAGGTAAAAATTCTTTAACTAGATTATAGTCTGAACGTTTTCATTTTTAAAAGGTCATGATCAGCCGGGCGCGGTGGCTCACGCCTGTAATCCCAGCACATTGGGGGGCCGAGGCAGGCGAATCATTTGAGGTAAGGAGTTCGAGACCAGCCTGGCCAACATGGTGAAACCCCGTCTCTTACTAAAAATAGAAAAATTAGCTGGTGTGGTGGCAGGCACCTGTAATCTCAGTTACTCAGGAAGCTGAGGCAGGAGAATCACTTGAACCCAGGAGGTGGAGGTTGCAGTGAGCCGAGATCATGCCACTGTACTCCAACCTGGGCGATAAGAGTGAAACTCTGTCTCAAAAAAAAAAAAAAAAAAGTCATGATCATGATTCTATGAGCATCTGGAGCAATAATAATAATAATAATAATAATAATAATAATAATAATAAAACATAAGCCACTCAAAACCAATAGAAGTGGGGTATGGAGCACATAGTAGTATGAGAAGTTTCATCTTAAGGAATTTTGGAGACTTCCTTATGTTTATGAACAAATGTTTACTGAACACTTTCCCTGTGCAAAGCCCATTTATTCTGCAGGAAACTGGAGCCCCAAATAATACTAGGCCTTTCAGAATGGCCATAGCTCTAACATATTTTCCCCTTTAAAAAACTTATTGCTGCCCAGGCACAGTGGCTCTTGCCTGTAATCCTAGCACTTTGGGAGGCTGAGGCAGGAGGATCACTTGAGCTCAGGAGTTTGAGACCAGCCTGGGCAACGTGGCCGAACCCCATTTCTACAAAAAATAAAAAAATTATCCGGGTGTCATGTGCCTGTAGTCCCAGCCACCCAGGAGGCTGAGTTGGGAGGATCATTTGAGCCTGGGAAGCAGAGGTTGCAGTGAGCTGAGATCGTGCTGCTGCACTCCAGCCTGGGTGACAGAGTGAGATTCTGTCTAAAAGCAAACAAGTGAACAAACAAAACCAAAACTTATTGCTGTGTTCAACCTTGTTCATGAGATCAGCTTGCCAAACATAACCTTTCAGTCTAACAAAGTTAGAAGGCAGCTTTGTTGATACCTTCTTCTAAAAGGGCATTTTGTGAGGATTAACACTGTCACATGACATATTTTTCATTAATTGTCATCTATAAAGCAGAGCATACTTTCATTACCACATATTTTCCTATTAAAATACTATTTAATATCCACTCAAAGCTGATATTTAAAAAACTCCCTAGACTAAACTTTAAAAAAATGCCCTCACCTTCTCCAAGTTTCAGAGAAATGTTCATTTTTAAGCATCAGTCCACAAAATATTTGAGTGTGATCCATTCTCATTAGCAAGCCCCAGACAATATAATACACTGGATAATGTACTACAACCCACAGACAGCTTCCTTTGATTCTCTATCTATATCAAATTATGTAAAAATAATCCAGAATTGGCTGGGTGTGGTGGCTCATGCCTGTAATCCCAGAACTTTGGGAAGCCAAGGTGGACGGATCACCTGAGGTCAGGAGTTTGAGAGCAGCCCGGCCAACACGGTGAAACCCCTGTCTCTACTAGAAATACAAAAAATTAGCCGGGCGTGGTGGCTCACACCTGTAGTTCCAGCTACTCAGGAGGCTGAGGCAGGAGAATCGCTTGAACCCGGGAGGCGGAGGTTGCAGTGAGCTGAGATCGCGCCATTGCACTCCAGCCTGGGTGACAAGAGCGAAACTCCGTCTCAAAATGATAATAACAATCACCATCATCCAGAATCAGTCTCAAAAATGTAGGTAGCCATGATGACGGATACAAAAGGCTCCTGTGAACCCCGCGCTAAAAGTTCACCTGTTTGGCTCCACTGCACTGAATTATTTCATGTCTGCACAAACACTCATATGCCCAAGGGCACCTTTCTGGAGAGGAGAGTTCAAAGGATACTTACTCGCCGACGGTGCACGCGACGTCCCCACTCCCGGGACAGCAGTAACCCGGCTTCGTGCGCCGGAGTGGGGATCGCGGCTCCTGTCAAGGTCAGAAAACAGACCTGGCACCTCGTTACAGGGGTGGGGACCAATCGCGGCCCTGTCCCCGGCCGCCACAGCCAATGGGAATGCGCGGTGACGGGCCAATGGGCGTGTGGGCAGTGGAAGAAACAGTGTTACAAGTTGTCCGAAGGCGACAGAAAAGGGAGGAGAGAGAAGAGGGAGGGGCGGGGCTGACTCACCTCGCAGGGTCGCGAGGGGTCAGGGAGGGGACCCCCGCGTCAGTAATCAGCTCAGGGGCTCCACACAGCCTTCGTGTGTCCAAGGAGGACTAAGTAGATGCCCTCCAGCTGGTTCCACTCACCTGGCACTGAGCCCCAGTTTTCTCATCTCTCAAATAGGGCAATGGCACCAGCTTACAGGGTTGTCCTGAGCGTTAGGGAAAACCCCTTAGATAAAGGAATCAAAATACCAGGCTCGCTGTCTCAAGCGAAAACATGAGAAAACGGCATGAAGGAAATAAACGCATAAAAGGAGAGAGGGAAATAGCATTTTAAATAAGGCAGGAAGAAATAGAGGATGGGGGGAGAAAATGGGGTGCAGAGAAGGGACCTTTAATAGCTCGGATTAAAATATCAAGAATAAGAGAGAAAAGGGGTTCACTCTGGGTAATAGGAAGTAGCTATTCTTTCAGTTTGGAAAAAAATCATTTTTGCTCCCCAAATATAGATGTACTCTCGTTTAGGCTTCTTTTTGCTTGTATGCTTATATCCTGAAATATTTCGTGATGCTCATGATCCTACTATATCTGGTTGACACTGGTGGGGGTACCAGCGAGGCCCTGCACATTTGGTAGCAGAGGCAGGACCAAGCCCCTCGAAGTGCCCGGCTCAGGGCCGGTGCACGGTGCAAGACGCATGGCTCCGCCCAGGCGCCCCCTTGCTGCCATCTGATGGGTGAGCTCCTTCCCTCCTGAGGCAGGGGTGAAACAGGGGTCACAGGCTTAGCAGCGTAGCAGGGGATTGCGGATTAGAATCCACCTCTCAGGGACTGAGAGGACTATCAACGAGCCCCTACGGAAGGCACGCAATAGGGTACCTGGCAGGCTTAGACACTCATGAAGTTTGACGTCAATGAGATGATGTCCCACATATAAAGAAACCGTCGCATAAAAACAGAAAAACCTTCCAGTAAGGGTCAATTCTCATTCTCCCCTTCTAGCACTTTTTTTTTCCTGAGACAGGTTCTCATTCTGTCGCCCAGGTTGGAGTGCACTGCAGCCTCATTGCAGCCTCGAATTCCCGGGCTCGAGCGATTCTCCTGCCTCAGCCTCCTGAGTAGCTGGGACTGCAGGCCCACACCACCACACCATGCTAATTTTTAATTTTTTTTGTAGAGACAGGCCTTACTAGGAAAATTTAAAATGTTCATTTCACTCCAAAATTCTGCTTGGGTCGCTGCCCCACTTCTGGCTCTCATGCAGCCCTCGACCTAGGGTCGCTCAGGGCTTTAAGGAGCTTGTCACCGCCCCACTCCACCCCTACTCCCTGTCTTTTCTCTCCTGGGCCTGCCCACACCTCCCACCACCAACCTCCCACCACCAGCCCTACCTGCAGTGTTGCTGGGGACCTAGGAGTTTGTGAAGCTCTGTCGTGGGGAGCCGTATCCTTGCACCGAGATGACACAGAGTGGTTTGGAAACTGACCTCTGACCTGCCGCAACCTTTCATGTAGTCACCCCACCTCCCGCCCCAAGCACTGCCACACACACAAGCAGATGTGCACCCAGAAAAAATGTAGTCCTGGGGGGAAAGTTACTAAGAAGCTTACTTACCTGCCACAGCCTGATTTCTTGATTGAAAATGAGGATCTTGTCCATGTCAATCTTCCCCATAGCTGCAAGGCAGAAGGCTCTGCCCATGAACACTGGGGGTCTCCTGGTGGCCTCTCGCTAGCTCTGGATACGATGAGTTATCCCTGGTAACATCCACACACACCACCACCCTCTGACCTTGACCCCTTCCTCCCAGTAGCAAAACTTTTGCCTTAAAATACAGCCCCACCCCACCACAGGAACATAGATCCTGTCCGGAAATGCCCTCCCCTACGATAACATAGATCCTTCTCTGAAATATTCTCCCAGCAACATAGATTCTGCCCTGAAATTCCTCCTGCACGGTAGCATAGATCCTGTCTTGAAATACTCTAACCCAGCAGAGATCCTGCCGGGAAATATTCTCCTTCTCTCCCAGTTGGAGAACATGCCCTCCTCACAGATCCAGCTCAACACCCGGGAAGCCTTCCAAGGTCACTGCATTCACACCAACTCGGGATGGCCACCCCTTTTTGTGCTCCTCGGGCCTAACTTTCTGGTAGGAGGAATAGCCCTCTGAATTTGTTCTCCTTGTTAGTGTCTATCCATTTCATGAAATAAAAGGCAGGGACCTCAGGCTGTATTATCTTTTTATCCTCCAATTAAAATGAGAGTGATGGATCCTATACTGAGACTTTACTGTGCTCAGCATCCTCAGGGACAACCCTGTGAAGGGTCTTCTCCCCAGGCTCAGAGAGGGCCAGGGACTTGCTCAAGATCTTCTCTCTGGTCCTCTGCATTCCATGCCCCCTTGGGGGGCATTTGGTCCCTTAAATATCAACTACCTTAGGCCAGAGAGATATATGCAAGATTTTGTAACTTTTAGAACAAAAAACCCTCAGCTTTGAGCTGAGGTCTGCAGACAGTGTCTCCCAGGGAAGAATGGAAAAAGCAGAGACACAATGGAGGGGTGTACTCTCTGACTGTAGTCAGGGGCTCCCAGCACTTCTGCCAAGATGAGCCTGAGACACAATCCTAGATAGGCTTTTGCTCACTGTATCCTTTGCATGGGGCTAGACATTGGTTTCCAAGGGACCCTGCAGATACACTAAACTCCTTTATAGGCAGCATTGCTGGGTCAGTACAGCTGGGCACTTCCTGCTATAGGAGGGCAGATGTATGACCCCATCAAGACATGTCCCAGGGTGAGAGTCCCCACCTTCCCCAGACCTCCATAGTGAAAATTCCCAAAGACTCATACTCTCATCACAACTCAGCAGCAACTTCCAAGGGACTGCTTTTGATGTTTCTATTCTAAGGGTTTAACGTATAAGTGAAAGTGCTTCAAAATGTAGAAAGAGCTGTAGAAATACTGATAAAGAAGGTTGAAACTTGTGAATAAAAGTACATTATTTGTGTTAGCTGCTCAGTGGTTTCACAGGGAACTTCTGCTATAGGGAGTCACAATTTATTTCACTATAAAGATTAAAGCCTGCTTTCATTCATTCAGTTAATAGACCTAACCTATTGTGCTTGAGATTCACTGAGAAAATTCATGGGCCTCTTAATGTTTCACCATCAAAACGGGCAAATTATTGCTGTGAAAGTTAGATTGTTTCTTTTGTGGATAAAATTGATTGTAGATTCTCGAATGGGCTCAATTTAGATGGCACTTTAAGCTAGAGACACTAAGTCAGTAAGTATTTCAGTGCACTATTGTCATCTATTTCATTATATTTTTCTCTAATTCATGTTGGAATTTATTTTGTTTCCTTTTAGGGAATGACCTTTATGGTTTTTATACCACTCATTTTAGTTATTTTTCAGAAGGACAGAGGATTTGCATATGTGATAAGATTCACTTCTTTTTTTATTATATAAGAATGTTGGGCCATGCCAATGTTGGGCTACTTTGGGATGGAAGAGAGAGTTTAGTTTCGTGGGTGGGGTTATGTGCGGATTAGGAACGAGTCCTTGGAACTAGAGGGTTTAATAGTTCAAGGACGTAGGATCAGGAACATGGAAACTGCATGGTCTGACATTGAGGCAGCTCCTTAGCAACTCCAAGAGCCTACTGGGGCAGTCTTGGCCACTGCATGGACAGTCAAATGGGGGTGAGAAATGAGGCTTGCTTGCTTCATGTTTGAGAGACTGATCCATTAGGTTTCTTTTTCACCTGTTCCAAACTAATATCTTGGTTTCCAGCATAGACTATAGCAGGGTTTGAATAACCACCACAGCTGCAAGACAGGTGAAGGTCACCCTTCTCAGCAAAAGTTAGAATAGATCAGTCACTGTGAGTGTCCAGGGCACTGGGGACTTCATTTATTTTTTCAGAGGGTGAGAGATGGTAAGCAGCCCAAGTGCAGCTAAAGATTTTCATGAGAGGGCAGTGGTTACCCCAGGCCTCAGCCCACGTTGATGGCTATCCAAGAGGGACAGTCTTATCTAATTCCACTGTGCATTACACCTTGGGTTCAGTGGCCCCACTTCATTATAAACAGAAGAGTCAGGGGGATCGCCCCTTTTCGCCTCTGTATTATTTTCTCTTCTATCTCCTACCATCAGGACTGATGTGGGTTCTCTCAGTCCTGGTCCATGGGAGCTTGGGCTCTCTTTCTTCACCACAACATTCCAGGTGGTGGATATGAGAAATAAACAGCCCAACTTCACATAGCCTGACTCGGGAGTTGGGGTGAGGTCAGGGGTTCTCTCTTTTGATGGAGGGGGCCATTTAACTGGTTAAAAGGATGAAGACAGCTTTTTAAACTCTGGCCACTCCCCTTGAAAGGGAGGGACTGAAAAAACTGCAAATGGTTAAGAAGATGCAAAATGGAGATGTGTCCTTTGAAACAGACAGACAGACAGTGATGGTAAATATAGACCTTGAAGCAGAGAGACAGGATGCTAGGCTGGTGTGATGAGGAGACAGATGGCTGCCTGAGAGAAGGAAATCATGACCTCCATGGCCAGAGAGCACTAACACTTTCTCTACATTTTTCTTTTTGGAACGTTGATGTAGCTCTTTGATATGGTTTGGCTCTGTGTCCCCACCCAAATCTCATGTTGTATTGTAATCCTCAGTGTTGGGGGAGGGACCTGGTAGGAGGTAATTGGATCATGGGGGCGGACTTCCCCCTTGCTGTTCTCATGATAGTGAGTTCTCATGAGATCTGGTTGTTTGAAAAGTGTGTAGCACTTTCTTCTTCTTCTGTCTCTCTCTCTCTCTCGCTCACTGCCGTGTGAAGATGTGCTTGCTTCCCCTTCACCCTTCTGCCACGATTGAAATTTCCTGAGGCCTCCCCAGCCATGCCTCCTGTGCAACCTGTGGAACTGTGAGTCAATTAAACCTCTTTTCTTTATAAATTACCCAATCTCAAGTAGTTCTTTTTAGCAGTGTAAGAATGGACTAATACACTGCTGTTAATGGAAAAAGCAATACACACACGGTTATAAAAAAGTTCAAGCAGAATAAGACAGTGCACTGTAACTTTTAAGTCCTGGTGATAGGCAGTTTTATGTATCAATTGGCTAAGCTATAGTACCCAGTTATTCATCATACACTGATCTAGGTGTTGCTGTGAAGGTAATTTGTAGTTGTGATTAATGTCTACTATCAGGCGATTTAAACTAAAGTGGGTTACTCTAGATAATCTGGGTAGGCTTGATCTAATTGGTTGAAATGCCTTAAAAGCAAAGCTGAGAAAAAAGAAATTCCGCCCGTGGACTGCAGCATCAGCTCCTGTCTGAGAGTTTTCAGCCTACCCCTCCTGATCACCCTCCCCATGGATTTCAGACTTGCCTAGTGAGTGCCCCTTCAATCATGTAAGCCAATTTCTTGTAACAAATCTTTCTCTTTCCTACTGGCTGTTTCTCTGGTGGAACCCTGAATGACAAAGGATCCCTTCTACTCCAGTCTTCGTGTCACCACAGAGGCAACCACTCTTTTTTTTTTTTTGAGACAGAGTCTTGCTCTGTAGCCCAGGCTGGAGCACAGTGGTATGATCTCGGTTGACTGCAACCTCCGCCTCATGGGTTCAAGCGATTCTCCTGTCTCAGGCCCCAAGCAGCTGGGATTACAAGTGCACACCACCACGCCAGGCTAATTTTTGTATTTTTAGTAGAGACGGGGTTTTGCCATGTTGGCCAGCTGGTCTCGAACTCCTGACCTCATGCGATCTGCCCGCCTCGGCCTCCCAAAGTGCTGGGGTTACAGGCATGAACCACCGCACCCAGCCAGTGGCAACCACATTTAACAACTTACCACTTAAGAAAT
Organism: Nomascus leucogenys; assembly: GCF_006542625.1. Taxonomy (NCBI): domain Eukaryota; kingdom Metazoa; phylum Chordata; class Mammalia; order Primates; family Hylobatidae; genus Nomascus; species Nomascus leucogenys. The sequence goes on along the minus strand of NC_044393.1, from coordinate 84,209,614 downwards.
AATCTATGCCCATACAAATGAATATATATTTATGTACCTCATTACTTTTACTCAAATGGCACACTGAATACACACTGTTCTTCACCTTGCATTTTCACCTAATAATATATCTTCTTTTTTATGACTTTTTATTTTGCAATAATTTCAAATTAGGAAAAAAAAGTGCAAAAATATTAGAGTGCCTATATACCCTTTACCCAGCTTTCCTTAATATTCACTTATCTAACTATGATATAATTATCATAATCAAGAAATTAACATTGGTGCAATATTATTAACTAAACAGACCTTATTAGATCATTCTTACAGATCTGCTTGTAAATCTACCAAATCTTTTATGTACCTATCTGAATATACCAATATTTCATATTGCTAAAATTGAAAATGCTAAATCAAAGGGTAGATGCATTGTAAATATTGGTAGAAACTGTACAATTACTCCTGAAAGAAGCTATACCAATTTGTACTACCACCCTCAGCATACATAGTACCTACTTAACCATACCCTCATCAGTACTATGTATTGTCATAATTTTAGGACTGGTCCATTTGATAGGTGAAAGATGCTACAACATTTCAATAACAGCTTTATTGGGAAAGAATTGACACCATAAAATTCACCCTTTTAAACTGCACAATTCAGTGACTGTTAGTATGTTCATGGAGTTTTGCAACTATCACCACTGTCTAATTTTAGAACATTTTCATCATACCAAGAAGAGAGCCCACCTCTATTAGCAGTCCCTCCCCATCCCCGCCCTGCCATTGCCCTACCATCCAGTCATTTGCAGCCTCTAGTCTACTTTGTGTTTCTGTGGCTACACCTATTCTGGACATTTTATAAAAATGTGATCATACACATAAATGAGACTATACAGTCTGTGGCCTCTTGAGTCTCGCTTCTTTGCTTAGCATAAGGTTTTCAAGGTTCCATGTTGTAGCATGTATCAGTGCCTCATTTTTTTAGTGTGTGTGTGGCCAAATAATTGTTCTTTGTATGGACTTTGTTTATCCATTCTTGGGTTATTTCTACTTTTTGGCTATTATAAATAATGTTTCTACAATTATTCATGGACACATTTTTGTGAGGACATGTTTTCAATTTTCTTGGTTATATACATATAAATGGAATTGCTAGGTCACTTGGAAACTTTGTTTAATTGTTTAAGGAACCACCAAACTGTTTTCCAAAGCAGCTGATCATTTCACGTTCCTACCAGCAATGTACAAGTGTTCCAATTTCTCCATATTAATGCTGACACTTGTTACTGTCCTTTTTATTATAACCATCGTAGTATGTTTAAAGTGGTATCTCATTGTGGTTTTGATTTGCATTTGTCTAGTGATGAATGATGTTGAGCATCTTTTCATGTGCGTGTTGGCCATTTGTACCTTCCTTGGAGAAATATTTATTTAAATCCTTTGTTCATTTTTAAACTGGTTTGTCATTGAAAATCAATAAAATTGTTGTGTTGAGTTCTTTATATATTCTGAATACAAGTCACTTATTAGATGTAAAATTTGCAAATATTTTCTTCCATTCTGTGGGTTGTTTTTTCACTTTATTGATGGTGCCCTTTGAGGCACAAAAATTTTTAATTTTGATGAAGTCCAATTTATCTATTTTTTTTCTTATGTTGTTCATGCTTTGGTTTACTTCTGTATTTTTTGTTGAAGAGTTTTATAATTTTAGCTCTTATATTTATTTCTACAATCTATTTTGAGTTAATTTTTCTATATGGTGTGAGCTAGGGTCCAACTTTATTCTTTTGCATGTGGATATACAGTTGTGCCAGTGCCGCTTGTTGAAGAAACAATTCTTTTCCATTAAATGGTCTTGGCACCTGTGTCTGAAATCAACTGGTCATAGATTAATAGGTTTATTTCTGAATCCTCAATTCAATTTCATAGTCCTGTGCATCTATCTACAATGTTTGTACCACAATGTTTTGATTACTATAGCCTTGTAGTAAGTTTTGATATTGGCATGTGTGAGTCCTGCAACTTTGTTCTTTTTCAGGATTGTTTTGGCATTTGGAGCCCTCACAATCACACACGAATTTGAGGATTGGGTTCTTCATTACTGAAGAAGGCACTGGAAATTGTTAGGGATTGTCTTGAATCTTTTGGCCAATTTGTACAGTATTGCCATCTTAACAACAGGAAGTCTCCTGGTCTATGAACCTGGGCTATCCTACTTATTTAGGCCTTCTTTAATTTCTTTCAGCAATGTTGCATAGTTTTCAGTGTACATATCATTCTCTTGGTTAAATTCATTCCTAGGTATTTTATTCTTTTAAATACTATTGTAAATGGAGTTCTTTTTCATGTTGTTTATTGCTGGTATATAGAAACACAACTGATGTTTGCATGTTGATCTTACACTTTGCAACTCTACTGAAGTCATTATTAACTCTAGTAGTTTATTTTGTGGATTCTTTCATATTTTCTATATATAGGATCATGTCATCTGTGAACAGAGATAATTTTACTTCTTTCTTTCCAATTTGGATGCTTCATTTCTTTTTCTTGCCTAATTGTTCCAGCTAGAACTTACAGCACAATGTTCAATAACAGCCATAAAATTAGGCATTCTTGTTTTGTTCCTGATCTTAAGAAGAAAACTTTCAGTCTTTAATTATTGAATATGTTAACTGTGGGTTTTCCACAAGGGTTCTTTATTATGTAGAAGGTATTCCTTTCTATTCCTAGTTTTTTTAGTGTTTTTATCATGAGAGTGTGTTGGATTTTGTCAAAAATTTTTTCTGCCCCAGTTGAGAATTTTTTTGATAAACTGAAGATTTTTTTTTGGTTCTATTAATATGGTGTCTTACATTGATTGATTTTCTTATGTTGAACCACTCTTGCATTCCTGGGATAAATCCCCATTGGTCACAGTGTATAACCCTTATAATATGCTGTTGGATTCAATTTGATAATACTTTGTTGAGGATTTTTGCACTCTATGTTCATCATGGGATTTTGATCTATAATTTTCTCTTTTTGTGTTTTCTTTGTCTGGATTTTGTATCAGAATTTTCTTTGTCTGGATTTTGTATCAGGCTAATTCTGGCCTCATAGAAGCCATAGCTAGAAAGCTGTAGCTCTTCCATTTTGTGGAAGAGTTTGAGAAGGATTGATTTGAATTCTTTTTTAAACATTTAGTAGAATTCATTAGTGAAGCCATCTGGTCCTGGCTTTGATTGCTGATTGAATCTCTTTACTTATTATAGGTCTATTCAGAGTTTTTATTTCTTCTTCAATCACTTTTGGTAATTTGTGTTTTTAGGAATTTATTCATATCATTGTGGTTATCTAATTTGTCAGTGTACAATTGTTTATATTATCTCTTATAATCCTTTTTCTATAGGGTTAGTAGAAATGCCCCCACCTTCTAATTTTAGTCATTTACCTCTCTCCATTTTATAATCAGTCTAGCTAAAGATTTGTCAATTTTGTTGATCTTTTCAAAAAAACCATCTTTTGGTTTCATTGGTTTTCTCTGTTGTTTTCCTATTCTCTATTTCATTTATCTCTGTTCTAATCTGTATTATTTCCTTCCTTCTTCTAGTTTTGGGTTTAGCTTGCTCTTGCTTTTCTAGTTCCTTAAAGTGTGAAGTTAGGTTACTAATTTTAGATCTTTCTTCTTTCTCAGTATAGTTATTTATAGCTATAAATTTTCCTCTGTACATTGCTTTCTCTGTATCCCATAACTTTTGGTATGTTGTATTTTTATTTGCATTCATCTGAAAGTTTTTTTCTAAGCTTGCTTGTAATTTACTTTTTGACTTATTGGTTGTTTATCAATGTTTTGTTTAATTTCCACATATTTTGTGAATTTACCAGTTTTCCTTCTGTTACTGATTTCTAGCTTTATTCCTCTATGGTTAGAGAAGAAATACTGTGTATGATTTTAGCTCTGTTAAAATTTATTGGAACTTGTTTTGTGGCCTAATACATGATCTATCCTGGTGAATGTGCCATCTGCACTTGGGAATAATGTATATTCTGCTGCCATTGGGTGGAGTGTTCTATAGAAATACATTAAGCCTAGTTGGTTTATAATGTTCTGTTCTTCAGTTTTCTATGTTTATCTTTTGCCTCTTTGTTCTGTCTATTATTAAATTATACAGTTCTTGAATTGCCAGTTTCTCCATTCTATTTGGTCAGTTTTTGCCTATTTTTGATGCATGTATGCTTATAATTGTTATATCTTCCTTATGGGTTGACCCTTTTACCATGATAAAATGTCCTTTTTTTTCTCTAATAACAATTTGTGTGTGTGTGTGTGTGTATGTGTGTGTTTGCCTGTGTGTGTTGTTAGTATAGCCACTACACCTCTACTTTGGTTAATGTTTGTATGGTATATTTCTCCGCACTCTTTTATCTTCAACTCCTTTATGTCTGAATGTAAAGTATGTCTCTTGTAGACAGCATATAGTTGGATCATGTTTTTTAAAGTTATTCATTTTACTGATCTTTGCCTTTTGATTGGAATCCTGAGTTTATTTCCATTTAACACTATTACTGAGAAGGTATGATTTACATGTGTGATTTGAGTATCTGGTTTATGTTTGTCTTATGTCTTTTTTGTTTTTTTATGTCTCCATTACTGCTTTCTTGTGTGTTAAATATACATTTTGTGTTATACCATTGTAACTCCTTTGTTTCCTTTATCAAATATTTTAAAATTATTATTATTTTTTTTGAGACAGAGTCTCGCTCTCTCACCCAGGCTGGAGTATAGTGGCATGATCTCAGCTCACTGCAAGCTCCGCCTCCCAGGTTCATGCCATTCTCCTGCCTCAGCCTCCCGAGTAGCTGGGACTACAGGCGACCACCACCATGCCCGGCTAATTTTTTTGTATTTTTTTAGTGGAGATGGGGTTTCACTGTGTTAGCCAGGATGGTCTCGATCTCCTGACTTTGTGATCCACCCACCTTGGCCTCCCAAAGTGCTGGGATTACAGGTGTGAGCCACCGTGCCCAGCCTAAAATTATTTTTAACTTGTTTTCCTGGGGATTACAATTAACATCTTAACTTAAAACACTCTACTTTGCAATAATATTAACTTAGTTTAAATAGTATGCAAAAGCTTTGTTCCAATATAGGTCTGTTCTTTCTCACCTCTTTTTGCTACTAGTGTCATAAAAATTACATATTTATACATTATGAGCCCATTACATAGGTCTATAATTATTGGTTTATGCAATAAGTTGATTTTAATAAGAAGAAAAGAGTTAGAAACTACATTTTTAGTGTCTTTTGTATTTACCTATGTAATTACCTTTACTAGCGCTTATTTCTTTGTGTGAATTCAAATTATTGTCTAGTGACCTTTCTTTTCAGTTTAAAGGACTCTCTTTGGTATTTCCTATAGGGCAGGTCTGCCAGCAACAAATCCTCTCAATTTTTGTTTATATGGAAATATCTTTTTCCTTTATCTTGGAAGTATAGTTTTGCTGGATATAGAATCATTAGTTCACAGCCTTTACCTTTCAGTCCTTTGACTATGTTATCTCACTTCTGAACTCCATTATTTCTGCTAATAAGTTCATTGTTAATCTTACTGAGGCTCCATTCTATATGATAAGTTCTTTTCTCTTGCTGCTTTTAAGATTTTCACTTCATCTTTGGCTTTCAACAGTTTAATTATACTGTTTTTAGGTCTAGATCTTTTTGAGTTAATCTATTTGGAGTTTGTTGAACTTTTTTTTTTCATCAAATGTTTTTCATCAAAATGTTTTTCATCAAATTTGAGAAGTTTATGGCCATTATTTCTTCACATATACTTCCTGTTGCATTCTTTCCTTTATTTTGGAAAAGAGTTTTGCTGGATATAGAATTCTTAGTTGACAGCCTTTAACTTTCCTTTTGGAATTACCATTATGCACATGTTGCTATGCTTGATGATGTCTCACAAGTCTCTGAGGCTGTATACCCTCTTTTTAATTATTTTTTCTTTCTTTCCCTCAAACTGCATATTCTCGATCTCCTGACCTCGTGATCCACCCGCCTCGGCCTCCCAAAGTGCTGGGATTACAGGCGTGAGCCACCGCGCCTGGCCTCAAACTGCATATTCTTAGTTGACTTATCTTCAAGTTCACTGACTCTTTCTCCTGCCAGTTCTAATCTGCTGTTTCATCTGTCTGATGAATGTTTCACTTCAGTTACTGCATTTTTCAACAACAGATTTTCCATTCGATTCTTTTTTTAAAAAAGAGTATTTCTATCTCTTTGTTGATATTCTTTATTGGATAAGCCATCGTTATTGTAGTTTCTTTTCTTTAGATATGCTTTCCTTTAGTCCTTTGAACATAATAGCTAATGTAAAGTCCTTGTGTGTTAAGTCCAACACCTGTGCTTCCTCAAACACTGTTTCTATGGACAGTTTGTTTTCCTGCATACAGACCATATTTCCTTTCTCTTTGTGATAATTTTCTGTTGTTAAAAATGGATTTGTTTTTTGAGATAGAGTCTTGCTTCGTCACCCAGGCTAGAGTGCAATGGTGCAATCTCAGCTCACTGCAACCTCCACCTCCTGGGTTCAAGTGATTCTCCTGCCTCAGCCATCTCAATAGCTGAGATTACAGGCATGTGCCACCACACCCAGCTAATTTTTGTATTTTTCTTAGAGACAGGGTTTCACCATGTTGGCCAGGCTGGTCTCAAACTCCTGACTCCAAGTGATCCACCTGCCTTGGCCTCCCAAAGCACTGAGATTATAGGCATGAGCCACTGCACCTGGCCAAAAATGGATATTTTATATAATATAATGTGATACCTCTGAAAATCAGATTCTGCCCCTTCCTTGGGGTTTATTGTTGCTTTTTGTTTGCTTACTGATATGGTTTGGCTGGGTCCCCACCCAAATCTCATCTTTCATTGTAGCTCCAATAATTCCCATGTGTCATGGGAGGGACCTGGTGGGAGGTAATTGAATCATGGGGTCGGGTCTTTCCCGTGCTGTTATTGTGATAATGAATACGTCTCACGAGATCTGATGGTTTTATAAAGGGGAGTTACCCTTCACAAGCTCTCTTGTCTGCTGCCATGTAAGATGTGACTTTGCTCCTCATTTGCCTTCAGCTGTGATTGTGAGGCCTCTCCAGCCATGTGGAACTGTGAGTCAATTAAACTTCTTTCCTTTATTAATTATCCAGTCTCTGGTATGTCTTTATTAGCAGTGTGAGAACAGACTAATACACTTACTGCTATTCCAGTGACTTCCCTGGACTAACTTTGTAAAGTCTTTATTCTTTGTCATGTGTAGCCACAGACACCTAAGCTTGGTTAACTCAGTGGTCATCTAGTGATTGGACAGAGATGTCCCTAAATACCTTGAACCAATAAGCCTCCCAGCCTTTGCCAAGGCAACCACTTGTGTAGGGCATGACTTTAACACTCTTTCACTTTATAATTCTGCCTCAGTCTTCACTTGCCACTTGCACAGAGGCTCAAAGTCAGCCAGAGGTAGGAGAAAAGGACCTTCTTAGTTCTTTTGTGGGCATGCACACATGTATGAAGCACAGGTATTGCAGAAGGCAGAAATGGTTTTGGATTTTAGGAATATGTTGGAGCTTTATGATTGTCCAGATGTCCCCTATGGAGATCTAATTTCAGTTTTTTTTTTTGGTTAAGTTTTTTAGCCAGTCTCTTGTAAGCCTCAACTGATAGCACTGCCTCAGGCAGCTGTGATGTTAAACAATTGCTAATGATTATCTCTGACAAATTCCCCAGCCATAGGCTGTTCATACAGACCAACCTTAGGCCAAATAAAGACAAGCCCTGAGAATGGAGCTTTTAAAGGAGCTGCCACAAAGATCAAATAGTGATAATTCTCTGGGGATGAGGCTTTTGGGAATTCCAATCCCATTTTATTTCCTTCTGGGAATTCTTGGATGCTGTTTTTCATAGCTGCTGTTACTGTAATGTTCTTGGTTTTCAAGGCTATTGCAGAGCTACAGAGAGGGAGATGGGAATAGGGTACATTAAAATGACAGAAGTGTGCCATTCTTACCAAGATGCAGCTGTTTTCTTGAATAAATAGTCCTCAGATTGTTGCATACCTTTGATTAATTTTGGGAGTTTTGCAAAAGTTGATTTTGAGCATTTTTGACAGTGTTCTTATCACTTTAATGGAGGTCTTCGCTATGCTAGAAGTGCTTTCCCGTCCTCACTTGTTGCTTTAATTTTGAATTTAAAGTATTATTGGAAGGAGAGATATTGACTCAGATATTTCCTCAAATAAAACAAAACAACAGAAGGCCAGGCAAGTGGTCCAAGATGATGAATTGAGAAGGTTTGGACTGTTAAAACTGGCTGTACCTTTGAACTACTTGGGGAGCTTTTAAAAAATCCCCACCCTGAGAGATTCTGATTTAACTGATTTAGAGTATGGCCTCTATAACTGTATTTTAAAAGCTCCCTTCACCAGGTGCCATGGCACATGCCTGCAATCCCAGCACTTTGGGAGGCTGAGGTAGAAGGATTGATTGAGCCCAGGAGTTGAAGACCAGCATGGGCAACATGGTGAGACCCTGTCTCTACAAAAAATAAAAAAATAGCTGGGCTTAGTGGCACGCACTTGTGATCTCGGCTACTCAGGAGACTGAGACTGTGGGTCGCTTGAGCCAGGAGGTTAAGGCTGCAGTGGGCTGTGTTTGTATCACCGCACTCTAGTCTTGGCAAAGAGAGACCCTGTTTAAAAAAACCCAGCAACCATAAAAGCAAAATAACAACAAGACAAAATAAAAGCTTTCTAGTGATTTTCATGTGCTACCAGAGGGAAAACCAATGGTCTAGAGTGGGTTTCAAGACAGGTTGACTTTCTGAGCCAGGGACGCAGTATGATGATATGACCCTGGACAGTAATGTTTGTCAACGTGTGTGCTGTACGTTAATTCCCTCCAAGTCACCCAGACTGGCAATTCCCAAATTATATGTGTTGAAGGACCAAGTTTTCAAAAATTATTTTTTATTTCTAATATGTATTGACTGAAACTTTTATAAAATGCAACAAAAATGAATTACCAGAAAAACAGAGTAAAAAGTGATGCATAAAATATGTCCAAATATTTTATTATTATATCCAACAGACATATGATTATTGTTTAAAATAGATACAAAAATGTCTGCTTAAGCTCAGTGGACCTTGGTGTGGACTGGCAACTAAGTATGTGAACCAGTACAGAGACGAGGTAAACTTGACTTTGGGTTCTTTGTTGAAGAGTCCCATCTTAGGGAGGCATTTCTGCTGTACTGGCAAAGCCAGCCAAAGGAAGCGACCCACAGGTAAGGCTCAAAAGGGAGCCCTTCTTTACCCTGTTGGGCTGGCAAAAAGGCAACTGTGGATGTGTGTGTCTCGCAAGCACACATCAATCTGGGGTGGATACTGGGAATTTTGAGGATGGACAGCTAGCTTACATGCCATCTGCACAGGAAAGTGCAATCCACCAGATGTGGTCATTGACTCAGATCCTGATACAAGGAGACATAGAAGGTTTCCCTAAGAGAAGTGCTGGGTGACCCCTCACAGACAGTGGAATGTGATATGAAGAGAAGCCCTGAGGAGGATGACAATGATGTGTTGGAAGAGGGAGAATTCATACCAGCATGCACCGTGACAGAGAAGCACAGGTATTGCAGAAGGCAGAAATGGTTTTGGATTTTAGGAAATGTGGCAACAGAGTTGGAATTCTCCCATGCTGTGCTCCAGTTGATGTTTGTGAAGGCCATGTTACTTATTAACCTAGGAGACTTGAATCATTCCAGCAGTGAAAGTGAATGATTTTATAGGCCCATAAATATGCAAATTCCTACCACTGACCATCCAGCAGTATTATGAGTGGTTTGATACCCTGAGCTAATGAGGACTTTGCTGGGGTGGAAGGTGGTAGGGTAGGCAAGTGGCAGGTTCTCACACTAATTTGAGCTGCTTCTCAAGGAGATATGATCATAGTCTGGGACCTGAGAGAAAGTGGTTCATTTTCTCTCTTTAGAATTCATTATCTCTAAGTAGACAGACCAAAGTTCCCAGAAGGTTCTTGGTAGCAGCATAACGCCCAGGACTATAAGGGTGAAAGAAGCTCAGGGTCCTTCTGGCCCAGTGTTTAAATTGCACATGATTTCTGGGAGCCAGAGAAATGACACGGTTTGGCAATCAGAGTTCAGCTGTGAGGTCCTATATTTGGTTCCAAAAATTTAATTGTAGAAGTACAGGATCAGAAATTCTTAGTTTTGCAGCAATTTATGCCTAAAAGTTTTGGGGAGACTAGTTGATAAAAAGCTTTGTATGAGTTATCACGAAGATACGGTTGTTATTACAAATGATCATGCTGTGATTAAAGATTACATTCATTATATTTATAAATTATAAAATGAATATATGTTCATGGTAAGGAATTTGAAAAATATTAAATAGTCTAAACTCAGAAATCACTTATAAAATCCAACACCTCTACTACCTAGAGCTAATAATTGTTAAGATTTTTTATGTGTACATATGATCGAGAATATGCAAAGCAATGGTATTGCACCTACAGTTTTGTATCAACTTTTAAAAATTAAACTTATTATTCTGATATAACTATAGATTAATTAACTATAGATTAATAAGCAGTTATAAGAAATAATATAGAGAAAGAAAGGATTTTGAACGTTCGCAATGTGAAGAAATGATAAATGTTTGAGGTGATGGATATGCATGATTTGATCATTATACATTGTAGATGTGTATTGAAATATCACTCTGGGCCGGGAGTGGTGGCTTATGCCTGTAATCCCAGCACTTTGGGAGGCTGAGGTGGGCGGAACTCTTGAGGCCAGGAGTTTGAGACCAGCCTGGCCAACATGGTGAAACCCTGTCTCTACTAAAAATACAAAAATTAGCTGGGCGTGGTGGCTCATGCCTGTAATACCAGCTACTCGGGAGGCTGAGGCAGGAGAATCACCTGAACCCGGGAGGCAGAGGTTGCAATGAGCCAAGATTGCGCCATTGCACTCTAGCCTGGGAAACAGAGTGAGACTGTTTCCCAGTCTCAAAAAAAAAAAAAAAAAAAAAAAAAGTCTGTCTCAAAAAACAAAAAGAAAAAAGAAATATCACTCTGTATCCCATAAATATGTACAATTATTACATGCCGACTAAAAATAAAAGCGAAAAAAGAAATAATTCAGAGAGATCCCATTGTATCCTTTACTCAGTTTTCTCCAATAGTAACATATTGTACAATATCATAACCAGGATATTGACATTTACTGATCTTATTCAAAATTGCCTGTTTTACTTGTACATGTGTGTGTATTTAGTTCTATGCAATTTATCATGTTAGGTTTGTGCATCTATAACCACAGTCAAGATGCAGAACAATTCCATTGCCACAAGGATCCTTTGTGTTGCCCTTTTAAAAATCACAACCCTTCCTTCCTCACCCTCCTCCCACGTGCCCATTCCTCTTCATGGCCTTCACTAATCTGTTTTCCATGTCTACATTTTGGCTTTTCAAAAATACTCTATACATGGAATCATGCTGTTGAAGGACATCTGGGTTGTTTCCAGTTTTGGCTATTATGAATAAACCTTTGTGTACAGATTTTTATGTAAAAATCTAAGTTTTCATTTCTCTGGGACAAATACCTGAGTGTCATTACTGGGTTGTATGGTATTTGCATGCTTAATCTTGTAAGAAACTGCCAAACTCATTTCTAGAGTGTGAATCATAATTTTAAACACATTGTATTATAACTATTTCTCCAAATAATTAAATTATCTTGAAAAACAAAAATTTTAACAATTGCATAATATTACATGGGATAGATGTAGCATAATGTATAAGATTTCCTCTAATGTTGAACATTTGGTTGTTTGAGATTTCTTTCTCCTTGTAGAAATCAGTAATAGACTCCTGCATGTGGAACTGGTGTGAACAGACCCGCTGGAACTGGTTCCTGTAGTCCCCAGGAGTGACTAAGTTCTGAAAGGCTAATTTGTGCTAACCTCATTGCACAGGGGCCTGAGGAAGATATCATGATGTCACTTTGTAAATCTTTGAATGAGTCATATAACTGTCACACAGGGACTATTCGTGGTAGCACTGGCATAAATGATATCCTTTCCACCTATGTTGGAAGACTATTGTAATCAAAAACTACCTTTTAGTTTACCAGGAGGAAGACACTGGAATGCTATGTTTCCATGTAGTCAAGTGCTGGAGGACAAAAATGGTCTTTTTGTGAGCTTTGTACCAGGAAAAGGGGAGTGGGATGCCTATCAGGGCCCAATTTTGGGATGGTCTAGTGCCACCTTCTCATCTTGGGGATGGCCTTGCCATAGGTCAGAACATAGGACAAGTGCCGGCTGTGTTGCAAATGAGCATGGGCCCTGCCCGTGGCACTCTCTGATTTCTGGGTGCCTGTGTTTAAAACCTCTTCCAACTGACATAATATTTATTTTGGAAGTGAATGCCCTCAACCAAGGCCAGTGAGCCTAGTATCTTTTCTCTCTCTTTCCACTGACTTTGCATCCTTGGATTCTAAACCATCTTAGGTTGATTTTGCAGTTTAACTCTCAGTGGGAAGTACAATTTCTTCATTCCCAAGATCTTGGAGGGTAACTCACTGTAGCCTCTAAATACTTATGCCTTTCACTATTGTAAATAACTTCCATTATTAAAGATAAGTTGCACTCTTATTTAAAAAAACCCCATTCTGCATAAATCTTATTTTTAATGTTTAAATTATTTTCTTTTTTAAAAAAATAAAGAAGGGGTCTCCCTATGTTACTCAGGCTGGTCATAACTTCTGGCCTCAAGCGATTCTCACACCTGGGCCTCCCAAAGTGCTAGGATTACAGGTGTGAGTCACTACGCCCAGATTTTTTTTTTTTCTTTCAGCTTATTTTTAAAATTATTTCTTTAAGGGAAATTAAAGAAATTAAGTGGGATCATTGGGCTAAAGAGTAGAAACATTTTGGAAGCTTCGATAATCTACAAATTGACTCCTAGAAAAGTAGCTCCTTCTGAAGCTTAATGACAATGCCCCTTTCATTTTATGCTCACCAACAGTGGGCAATAAATTTAAAAAATTACTAATTTGAGAAGTGAAAAAGGGTATCTGTTGTGTGTCACTAATTTTCAGTGAACAAAACATTAACATATACACAGGCTGCCTCCTACAACAAGCATGAGGGCTATCAATAGGAAACCTGTGAATTACTGGATGGATCATGGTGGGCCATTTCCAGTTTTCAGAGGTGCTCATGACTTTTTAAGGAACTGACTACAGTAAGAAAAGATTTATCTACCAAAGGCTATGGCAATGGATGCTCTCTACTGAGCATGTAACTTGGCACTATCTATGAACCAGACAGTGGGCATCCAGCAGACAATGAATCTGCTAGTGTCTTGATTTTGGACTTTCCACCCTCCAGAACTATGAGAAATAAGTTTCTGTTGCTTATAAGCCACCCAGTTTATGGCATTTCTAAAAAAAAAAAAGTTGCAGCCCCAAAAGACTAAGACAGTGACATTTGAGCAAACGCTTGAAGGAGGAAAGGCAGCTATCCATGTGGGTATCTTGGAGAAGACATTCCTGTAGAACAAAGGGTTTGTGCTTAAGCTCTGAGGAGCTGCCTTTCATTGATCAGAAAACTAACCTTAGCTGGTTTTACAGGCTCTGGTCTGGGAGGTGTCAGGGCAGATGGAGGTGGGGGAGGTGAGATCTATGGTTGCAGACTTCAGGTGCCCTTAGGGAAATCTAATTCACAACTTTCCTGTAGGTGGAAGCTTTGGTGGTTGCAACTTGTCCAAATTTTCCAAGTTCACTTTGATGATCTGAGATCTCAAAGTAGGAGTTGGTCTCCCAGTAGTCACAGTGGTGACTCTCTTTTCCTGCCCTCGAGGCAAGGTTAGCTGCCTGGAGGGTACACTTGTGGAGACAGGTAGGGCAAACAAAGAGGGCAGAACAAGGTCTGTCTTGTCCTGCTGTGGCTTGCTCTGTGCTATCTTTTTGGCTTTCTCTAGTGTAGATCAGAGCTCTTTTGGAACTGAATTTCCATAGAGTAGGAGTGGAGGGTCTGAGCAGAGGGGCAGCAATGATTCTGAGTTGTATTTTGACAAACACGAAAAGTCATACCATTCGAGGGAAGGAGAAGGGAACACTCACTGCATTTTACCAATAGGCCATTCACTGTGCTAAGCGTTTTACATACACTGTCTTATTAAATCTTCATTACTACTGTGCAAGGTGGGTGTTACTGTCACCAATTTTTTTTTTTTTTTGAGACGGAGTCTCGCTCTGTCGCCCAGGCCTGAGTGAAGTGGCGCGATCTCGGCTCACTGCAAGCTCCGCCTCCCGGGTTCATGCCATTCTCCTGCCTCAGCCTCCCGAGTAGCTGGGACTACAGGCGCCCGCCACCAGGCCCGGCTAATTTTTTGTATTTATAGTAAAGATGGGGTTTCACCGTGTTAGCCAGGATGGTCTCGATCTCCTGACCTCGTGATTCAGCCGCCTCGGCCTCCCAAAGTGCTGGGATTACAGGCGTGAGCCACCGTGCCCAGCCTATTGTCACCATTTTGCAGAAGCAAGGCTCAAAGATATTGGCTGTTTTCCTACTTACAAAAATACGTACACCTTGTAAAAACTTCAACAATAAAAAGAAAGTAAAAAACAAGAAGTCCTTCATAGTCTCACCTCTCAGATAAAACCACTCCAATTGTCACTTGGTATCTGCAGGGGTTTGGTTTTAGGACCCTCCCTAGAAGACCAAAATCCATGGATGCCCTGATGTAAAAAGGCCTAGTGTTTGCATCTAACCTATACACTTCCTCCTGTATACTTTAAATAATCTCTACATTGCTTATAATACTGAATACATTGTACATGTTATGTAAATTGTTATGCTATATTTAATTTGTGTTTTTAAAAATTGTATTTTTTTTTAAACTGAGATGGTGTCCTGCTGTCACCCAGGCTGGAGTGCAGTGGTACAATCTCAGCTCACTGCAGCCTCAACCTCCTGGGCTCAAGCGATCCTCCTGCCTCAGCCTCCTAAGTAGCTGGCACCACAGGCAGCACCACCACGCCCGGCTAATTTTTTTTTTCTTGAGACAGAGTTTCACTCTTGCTGCCCAGGCTGGTGTGCAATGGCGCGATTTCGGCTCACCGCAACCTCCGCCTTCTGGGTTCAAGCGATTCTCCTGCTTCAGCCTCCCGAGTAGCTGGGATTACAGGCATGCGCCACAACGCCCGGCTAATCTTGTATTTTTAGTAGAGACGGGGTTTCTCCATGTTGGTCAGGCTGGTCTCGAACTCCCGACCTCAGGTGATCCGCCCACCTCGGCCTCCCAAAGTGCTGGGATTACAGGCGTGAGCCACTGCGCTCCGCATTTTTTTGTTTGTTTTTTTTATAGAGATGTGGTTTCGTCATGTTGTCCAGGCTGGTCTCCAACTCCTGGGGCCAAGAGATCCGCCTACCCTGGCCTCCCAAAATGTTAGGGTTACAAGTGTGAGCCACTGTGCCCGGCTATTTTCTATTTTTAAAACTTTGGAAAAAATATTTTCAATCCTCGTTGGTTGAATCCGTGAATGCGGAACCCGAGGATGCAGAGATCCGACTGCATAGGAACTTGGTGTATAATCTTCCTGAATTTAAAAAATGTACACACATACATACCTAACTTTTTTTTTTTTTCCACAAGAAACCAGGACTATAGCGTACATACACTGCTATGAAATTTGCCTATCCTAGCAGTGCATCTTGGTTATCTTGCTGTGTAGCCAATTCGTCTTACTAATGAAAGCAGAGCTTTGGGGGAGTTAGCGCTCTCTGAGGACACACGTGGTTGTGGCTACACGCAGGTCACTCTGCTCTTAGGGCTCCAGCTTCCTCCATGTAGGAGGACGGCAGGGGACCGGGAGCTCTGCGATGTAACGCCAACCAACAGGGCGCCGCACCCCCTGCCCGCCTCTGGACTACCTGGGATGTTCTTAAGATCCAGTCTTGACTTGGGTGGCAGCCGCCACTTTCAGTAATTCAGACAAAGTCGCCGCCGGCGCCGCCAGGACCTCCCCTCGCCACTCTTCGGGAGGGGTAAGGGTGACCCGAGCGGCCAGGCGGGCTGCGGCTGGCTCAGGGGCGGGGACTCGGGCGGGGCGCCGGCCGAGGGGCGGGGCCTCAGGCTAGGGCGCCTGGTGCGTGCGGGCTGGTAGGCTTGTCGCGGCGTGACGTGCTCGGCGCCTGCGCCCGGCCCCGCCCCATTCCTCCCAGGCCCCGCCCCTCCGTCCCTCGCAGTACCACCCCTAAAGACGCTGGTGCTGCGATGGCGGAGGCCGTGGAGCGCACTGACGAGCTGGTCCGGGAGTACCTGCTCTTCCGCGGGTTCACGCACACACTGCGGCAGCTGGACGCCGAGATCAAGGCGGACAAGGAGAAGGGGTTCCGGGTGAGGGGCCGGCGGGAGCGGCGCGGGCAGAGGCGGCCCGAGGGAGCCGGGGAGCGGGCTTCCCCCCAGCACAGCCTCTGGGGCGGGAGCGGCGCTGTCACTCGCGACGCGGCGCCGGAGACCTCAGCGCGTCCGACCCCAGCTTGACGGATGAGGAACTGAGGCCCTCAGACGGACGGGACCTGCCTGAAGCCGCCCCCCGAGTCAGGAGCATCGCCGAGGCTGGAGCCCCGATGTCCCGGCTCCTGGTCTAGGATTCTGTCTCCGCTCCAGCCTCCTTGGCCAGGATGGCGATGAGGTTTTAGGAGCCGAGGTTAGGTAGATGGTTGCGTTTTGGCAACAGATATTCGTGTTGCCTTCCAATGGCAGTGGAAGCAAAGAAGTCTGCAGTCCAAAAACGTTAGCTGCGTTCAAGTATCTGCGGTGTTTGTTTAAAATGGCCTCGTCAGGGACTCATTGGCAATTTTGCTTCTGCAGTTGTGGAAGACCTCATGGCACATTAGAGAAACCCAGACTTCCCCTGCTCTAAAATGGTTTTCCATTGCGAGGTTCTTGGAATGTATATGTGTGTGATTTGTATGTTTGTGTGTACTGACTTCAATGAGAGGCAGTGAGCTAACAGCAAGAGCACTGGAGGGGAGTTAGGAGATCTGGTTTCCTGCCTGGCCAAAGTTAGTGGCTACTTAGTGGCAAAAGCAAATCATTTCACCCCTCTGGGCCTCAGTGGCCTGATCTATAAACTAGGGGCGTTGGACTGGTATTGATATCCAAACCCTTTTCCAGATTCTGTACTCTGCTCTAATTGCTCCTCACAAGGAGGTGACTTCCTTGGCTGACATTCTGAGCAGCTACCACGGCTTCGGTGGAACTTGTATGACTTGAAGGAGTCAGTCCGTGCACCTCCTCATGATCCTTGGGATCCGGGAATTGTGGAGATTGTCTCATACCCTCTTCTTCACCCCACCCCCTTTTTTAAAAATGTGAGGTAACTGAGACTACAGTTAAGCAACACTGCCATTTTTTTTTCTTTTTTGAGACAGAGTCTCACCGTCGTTTAGGCTGGAGTGCAGTGGCACGATCTTGGCTCGTTGTAACCTCTGCCTCCTGGATTCAAGCGATTTTCCTGCCTCAGCCTCCCGAGTAACTGGGATTGCAGGTGCGCGCTACCACGCCCTGCTAATTTTTGTAGTTTTAGTAGAGTCGGAGTTTCACCATGTTGGCAAGGCTGGTCTGGAACTCCTGACCTCAGGTAATCCACCCACCTCGGCCTCCCAAAATGTTGGGATTACAGGCGTGAGCCACGGTGCCTGGCCTGATGACATTGCCAAATTGATCAAGTAAGTCAGAGGCAGATCCAAGATCTGGAGCCAGATCTCTTAGGTTCTGGGCCAGAGCCCTTTTACACCTGAAATTTCCGTGCTTGCTAGAGGGTCAAACCACCTCTCTAACATCAGAAAATTACTGAAAAACCTTTGCATTAGTATGTTTTGAAAATTTTATAGATTGCTAACTTAAGAATTTTTTTTTTACACCCAGAAGCCATGACAGGAGGAAAAAGCTTTATTCCATGGAGGGGAGAATTCCCTTCTGTCCCTTACCACCTTCTCCATCCATGTTTCTCCCCAGGTGGATAAGATTGTGGACCAGCTGCAGCAGTTAATGCAGGTGTATGACTTGGCTGCTCTTCGGGATTATTGGAGCTACTTGGAGCGTCGGCTCTTTAGCCGCTTGGAGGATATATACAGACCCACAATCCACAAGCTGAAAACCAGCCTGTTTCGCTTTTATCTTGTCTACACAATCCAGGTGCCTGTTGATTCAGGGGTTCTGTTTCCCTTGGTGGAAGGAGCTCTTTGATCCCAAAATAGATTTTCTTCCAGTTCCTAGGGAGGACTCTGTATGTGACTATGGGAAAGAGTGCAGCAGTTACAGTGCAATTACTTTTGACTGTTTTCCTTCTTTTTTTTTCCCTGTCGTCATCTGTAGATCATCTGACCTGTCTTCCCCATTCCTATTTCCTTTTTTATGTTAAGCATGTAAGCTTAAAACAAAGGTGGTATTTTAAAGAATATAAGTAGCTGGGTTAAAGTTTGAGTAATAAAGATGATAGCTGACCTGGAGGAATGAGTCACTTAGTTATTCGAACATCAGCTAGGGATTAATTTTTAGGATGGGATTTATCATTAGAACTTCAGCTTAAACCAGCTTTGAAATGACAAGTTCCTTGAGAAAAGAGTGATGATTTCTTTTATATTATGGAATTTTATTTTGCCACTTACCTGGCAGGCTGATAGCCAAAGGTTGTCTGCTGTGCAGTGATGAAGAGTCTTAACTCTGGATTTCTGTCTCTCCTCCCTCCTTGCTACCTCCTTGTGTCTTGGCAGACAAACAGAAATGACAAGGCTCAGGAGTTCTTTGCAAAGCAGGCCACGGAACTCCAGAACCAGGCTGAGTGGAAGGATTGGTTTGTCCTGCCCTTCCTGCCATCCCCAGACACCAACCCCACCTTTGCTACCTACTTTTCTCGACAGTGGGCGGACACCTTCATTGTGTCCCTGCACAACTTCCTGAGCGTCCTGTTTCAGTGCATGCATATCCTTTCAGTTGCCTGGGGCTGAGGGCCCAACCTGAGGCACCCAGACCTGAGGATCGGTAGCCCGCTGCTCTCCATACAGGCATTTCTTCTACAAAAATGCCCGGGGACCATTTTTATGGGTCACAGGAGGGGGCTGGACAAATTGTGGTTGTTTTTGTCAGTAAGCCAGGGAATCATAAATCTTAGTTCTGACACTGTGCTGCTGAAGTGTTAGCTGACATGCGTGGGCAGTGACAGTGGCAGCAGTGGGGTGCTAGTACTGACTTTGTCAGCAGGCACTGGGGTTGGAAGGCAGCTGCTGCTTGGAGAAACAGGGCAGCCTTGAGAGTACCCTCTCTGTGCATGAAACGTGTTCCCAGGGATATACCTTTGCTGGGATTAGGTACAGATGAGAAGACTTCTTGGGTTGGAACTTCTGTCTGCGTTAGTGTTTGCATTATTGTCTCTAATAGTAACTTCAGTGTTCCTCAAATTGCCAGAAATCACAGTAGCTTTAAGAATATATATGCGGGTATTTGAGAGGGGGAATGAATGAGAATGCAGGTAAATAATTTACAGCCTACCAAGTGTACAAGCCAGAGCTCCCGAGGCCATCGTTCATGCTCTCTAGGCTGGAAATTTAGAGGAGGAGAAGGGATTCTGGCTTGAATGGGGCTGGCTGGTGAGGCACTGATAAACTTGGGTGTTTAGAGGCCCACCCATGGGTGGGCATTTTGGCCTCTGGGAGGAACACTTTCTGGTGGAGGTGGGAAGGGCACCTTTCCCTGCCATTACCCTTTCTGTGCCCCAGATGAATGTGAATTCCACCCTTGCCAGGGCTGCCTTGTTTCCTCCCCCTTGCTCCCTCTTCATCCTGAGAGCTCTCCAGTTAACCCTGTGGGCCCTCCAGTGAAATTGGAACTGTCACTCAAGATCTTTTCAGTGCTCCTCAAACTAGGTTACACACATATGGGCTCCAGTCCTCTTTCCAGTTCTGAGGCCCTGTCTGCTCTGTGCTCCTCCTAACTGAAGCTGCTTGAGGCAGTGGAGAAGGACCAGTATCCCAAGCTATAGACTGTGGTTGTTCTTGGGGTGGCCACGCAATCTGCAGAAAGCTTTCTCTTCTCAGTCCAAACCTTTGCCCGGGAGAGGCTCAATTTGGGGAGGCGAAGCCAAGTGACTGGTCTTTTCTGCCTCATTGGCTGTATTATTGCGGAGCCACTGGCCTCCAGGGCTGCTTTTAGCTGAACGTAGTGACCTCACTAAAGCTCAGACTGGCTGTGAAGTCTACTGGATGCTAGCTCTTTGCTGCTGGTATTTGAGAGAAAATGCTTAGGTTTGGATTTATGTCCCCTCTGTGGGCTGGCCAGGCAGATGGTCATGCGTCTATGAGTCTGTCCGAATGAAATGAGGCCAGACCTAGAGAAAGTCTTGGAGACAAGACTATAGGGAGCGACTATTTCATTAAGCCCACAAGAGCCCACGGCACTGCTCCTGTACTCTGTTCCCTGTGTCCCTGTGTCTCATGTGTTTTACTGGTGTGTCAAGGGTTTGGGAAGGACTTTTAAACATTTCATGGGCTGGCTTATTCTTTAACTTCGTGCACCAGTCCCTGTGATCCTGAACTTTGATGCGGAGTGTCAGAGGACTAACCAGGTTCAAGAAGAAAATGAAGTTCTGCGTCAGAAGGTTTGTTCTGAACAGGCTTGCTCCTGAGGAAGTACTTCTGTTTTTTGTGTGTGAAATCAGGTAGTGGCAGTGGAAGACTACATTAATCAGCTTTCCACTGCCACTACCTAGTTTCTCAGGTGGAAATGAGTCACCAGAAAGTCAGTATTGGGAATTCGGAGAGTAACAGTCTCTGAAAACCAGAGGCGAGATTCATATTTTAAGTCAGATATATAGCGTGAACAATATAGTAACAGTAATTACCTTTTAAGGAGAAAAAGACTATATGCATCCATGCCACCTTATAACTAATCTGTTTTCATGTGTCTGTTTTGTCTTTCCACATATAGCTATATATGTGTATGTATATATACACATATATGTAAACTATACTTATATGTATATATGTAAACTATATATATACACACATATATATGTATTTTACAACCCAGATATAATTTAGTTGTTCCTACTCAGCTACATGCTTCTCTAGTTTGATAAAATAATAGAGCCAGGGGACCCACATTTGCCTGTACATGTTGACTGAGGAACATTTCTCTTTCCTGAAATTAAGATCTCTTTAGGTGATATTGTTAGGAAAAGGAAAATTATAGGCTGTTTAGGTTATGGGGTTTAAGATTCTTGGGTTTTGGGGTGTGTGTATATGTAATTTTCTTCAGGCAAAAGGTTAAAAACACTGTAATTCATTAAAAGTTTTTTTTTTTTTTTTCCATTCCAAAATCAGGCTTTGAGAGTTCCAAAGCCTGATTTTGTAGATTGCAAAAAGCAAAGCAGGATGGGTGGAGCTATTTTTCTCAGTGAGTCTAGGAGGAAGCAAGTCAAATGATTAAAAAGAAAATGGGTTTTGGATTTCTAATGGTTTTTGATTTTCTCACCTCATTGTTGTCCAGTGATAGCAGTCACTTTTCCCAGTCTGCAGTGAGCAGAGTGAGATGGGCCTCTTGACGCTGAGGCGAGTGGCACTCAGACCAGTGGGCTTGGATGCAGTGTGTCTAGAAATCTTCCTCCACAGAGGGAAGGTTAGGTGAGATCATTGGCTAACTCAGTCCCACCCCTGTATAGCTTTTTGCATTGCAAGCTGAAATCCACCGACTGAAGAAAGAGGAGCAACAGCCAGAAGAGGAAGAGGCCTTGGTCCAACACAAATTGCCTCCTTATGTCTCCAACATGGACCGCCTGGGGGACTCGGAACTGTGAGTGTGTGTGACGGCCCTCTCCTTTTCTTTGCCCTCTGTGCTTTCAGCCCCACGGTTCCCTCTGATCTTGCCTTGCCTGCAGCCCTCTGTGCCTGCTGAAGGAGAATTGCGGAAGAGCCTCCTGGCACACACTGCTCTTGCTTGAGAGCTTTATTTTTATTTTTAGAGATGGAGTCTTGCTCTGTCACCCAGGCTAGAGTGCCATGGCACAGTCTTGGCTCAAAGCAATGTCTGCTTCCTGGGTTCAAGAGACTCTCCTGTCTCAGCCTCCCAAGTAGCTGGGATTACAAGTGCATGCCACCTTGCCTGGCTCATTTTTTTTGTATTTTTAGCAGAGATGGGATTTCATCATATTGGCCAGGCTAGTCTCAAACTCCTGACCTCAAGTGATCCACCTGCGTTGGCCTCCCAAAGTGCTGGGATTACAGGCGTGAGCCACTGCATCCAGCCTTGCTTCAAAGCTTTATGAGTAAGGTCCCCATGGCCAAGTCCTCTAGGAGTTCTGAGCCTCCAAGCCTGTGGCTCTGCCTAGAGCTGGGGAACTGCACAGCTCTGCCAGCTCTACATCCAGATATGTGTAGTCGGGATAAATAAAAACACAATCACTGTGGTAAAGTCTTGGGAAGGTTTTGTGCATTGGAAGGAGCATCTCATGTATGGAAAGATTAGTAACCACAGGTTGGATGCATTCCTCAGTAGAAGCATGCACCTCTCTGACAGTTGTAAAGAGGAAGGCAGATTAGACAGAGGTATTTGACCTTCAGAAACACCAGTTAAAGCAGAAGCCCCAGCTGGTGATAATAATAGTAGTGGTTGAAGAAACAGAGGTACACACAGGTGAGGAAGACAGTGATTGGTGAGTCACGATGCAAACCCAGGCAGCCGGATTCCAGACCTCCACATAGACAAGTACTGCACCAGATGAAATAGCTCTAGTGGTAGAGCCAGTTCTTTCTGATGGAAATAAAATGCGAGCCAAATATGTAATTTAATTTTTTTTAGTAGCTATGTTAAAAAAAAAAAGATGAAGTTAATTTTAGTGATTTATTTGGCCTAGTATATTCAAAACATCATTTCAATATGTAATGGATATAAACAAAATGTTAATGAGCTATTTTATACTTTTCATGCCAAGTCTTTGAATTCCAGTGTCAATTTTACGTCCCTAGCATATCTTGATTTGGACTAACCACATTTCATGTGCTCAGTAGCACATGTGACCAGTGGCTATCGGACAAGACAGCTCTGAGTTTACTGTGACCCTCAAAGAAGAGCCGCAGACTTCACCCTTGTAACAGATAAGCTGCTGGCTCCCTTTGTGCAAAAAAATGATACCAAGGATAATACCACCTGAAAGCCCAGGCTCCTGGACCTGACCCAGGCCTGGTCACTTAATGTCATCCATAGCCTGGGAGGTCTGTGTTCTTGGTTTTTCCACATCCTGTTTCAGCCCTCTGACCCTGTGGTGTGTTTGCTGACCAGTGCCATGGTGTGCAGCCAAAGGAATGCCTCCCTCTCACAGTCACCTCGTGTGGGCTTCCTGTCCTCGCTGCTGCCTCAGAGTAAGAAGAGCCCCTCAAGGTTGTTGCCTGCTCAGGGCCCTCAAGCTCAGAGCTCGGCCAAGAAAGAGTCCTTCGGTGGTCAGGTAAGCACAAGTCCTACCCCTCTAACTCTGGCCAAGAAGCCCCTGACAGCTGCCTGTGCTTCCAGACCTCCTGAGCAAGTGTAGACTTGTTGGCACTCCCTTTAGGACTGATTTCTTGGGCCTGTTGATGAGATTCTAAATTGACATCTCATTCCCTTTCTTTCCCCTTCCCTGCCTTTCCTCTCAGAAAGTGATGGTTCTGCAGGATGAGAATCTAGATAAGCTTGTAGCAGAGGAACTGAGAGGAGGAGGTGGAAAATCCACCGAATGCATTCTGGCTCCCGGCTCCATCTTCACCTCTAGCTAGACTGCAGGCACTGTGGTGTTTGATTACTAGGTATATCTTGTGCACTGATCAAGGCAGTGCCAGACCTCACACCCAGGTCTCCTGACCCAAGGGGCTGCCTTCCCTTGCCTGCACTCCTGTGCCAGTTCTCTGAAGTCTATGATGCTTTCTGGTTGAAGTAGTAGATAGCTGATGACAGGAAGTAGGCTTTGAAGAGTCTCTCCTCTTTTCTCATAAATTTCCTATGAACTCATAAGGGATTATGACTGTTTTGGTGGCTCAAGTATGAGTTCAGGCAATTAGAATTTTGAATTTTTGGTGATATAAAAATAGTGTTTGGCTAAAGACTAAATCAAGAATTACCTCTGAAACAAGTTGGTATTTGCTGATTTTGCAAAGGATTTTCACTATTTCTCACTTTTATGGAAGACTGCAAGCGGATTTTTTTTGATGTCGGCTTATGTCCAAAGCAGCCAAGGGTCCCACTGACTAGTTTAACTAGGAGACATTGTCAGAATTCATTGCTTTCAGAAATGCCTGCAGACTGTTTATTGCTTCGTAGGGACACTTTGAGTGTATTATTAGTTACAGATAAAATAAATAGTCATAGTCTGTGGCTTCTTCTCCTACCAGCCTCTGTGTGAGACCAGTTGCAAGTGGCACAGCAGTTTGGGGCTGCTCGCTGTACCCAGGGAGGTAGGGGTCTGCCTCACGCTGCCACTGGAATACGGCACTTGGGCTGAGTATTGTTGAGCTGGAGACACTGAGTAGGACACTGGATCACAAAGAGCATGGGCTTTGGGGCCAAGCAACTTAACTTTCAGCTCTGGCTCCTCATTTGTCATTGGTGCTCAGATTGTTTAAACTCACCCCAGTTTGCTTGGGATGATAATAATAGTATTTACTCCCCAGGGAAGGATGAATTGAGCTGCTAGAAGAAGAGTGCTTGACAGAGGGTCAGCACTCAGTAAATGTTGGTAGTAGAGGTTGTATTCCTGCAGGCCCTGGCCCACGTGGGTACCTGAGTTAGTTCTGAGACCTAAAGTGCCATTAATGCAAAAAACTATAATCTTAGCAGTCATGAGGGTTCAGGCAGTCAAAACTCAATCATGGTTACTCCTATGAATATTTTTCTGAAATTCAAATCTTAAAGTTAGAATTCCAGTTCTGTGGAGTGTGGCCAAGTAAGTTGTAGTGCTTGCTTTCTGGATCTCTCACTGTGCAACATTTTATAAGTTTAACAGGTGACATGTGGAATGTTGAGTCCTTTGAAATGAGCTTGAAATTATGAAATTCAATTTCATTAACTTGAAAGAAAACATAGAGACAGCTTCTGTGGGAGTAAGCTGTGGCCATACTCTATGTGGTTAGGAACTGTGTGTCACATGGTGAGGTTGAAATGAGATTGGAATAAGAATGTGTGATTTGCAGTAAAACATGCCTTACCTTTCCTCTAAAATATAATGGAACAAAGATTGTGTCCCTGTGTGGTATGTTAACAGAGCAATTTCTAGTTCCTCAGTGAAGACGAAAGATATCTCTAATCTAAAAAACCCAATAGTCAGGTCACTTGTTTTTTATTAATGGTAGATGATTTAGATTCAGCATTACTGTTTCACTTCTAAAAATAACTAGTAGATTTGAGGTTCAAGAAAATCACAGAATTTTAGAGTTAAAGGGAAGCTCGAAGGTCATTTGGCCCACCTCCTGCTGAGTATAGGAGTACACTGTCTGGATTGATTGCCTCCTAAGATGCAGAGCTCACTGCTTGTCAAAGCAGGAACATATGCATGTTAGAAAGCTATTAGAAGAAACTTCTTTATGACTTTTCCTCACAGATCTTAGCTTAGCCCTCTGGAGCTACATAGAACAATAAGGCTTATTGTATAGAATGACTCTTCCTAACTTTTCCATGCTAAGCACTCTTGTTCACCCTCCCTCCAACCCCCACCTCAACTGTTTGTCCCTATGGCATGATTTCCCCTCACATCCTGGGCCCCCTGCTCGGGGGGGACATTCTAATGTTTCAATCCCGCTATTACAATTAATGCCCAAATTTGAGTGTACAATTCCAGGTGCTCTCTCACAGATACTAAATGCAGGGCATTTTGAGAATACACTGCTTTGAACTCAGTATACAATGGCATTGGTTTTTAAATAAGCCACATTGCTTTGTAAGTGCATATTAAGCATGTTGTCTTTTTTCCTCGCTACTACCACACCAGAGTCCTTCTTTCTTTTTTACTGTTAAAGAATAAGCACACACACAAAATAGGCTGTATTTTATTGTTAAATTAGCAATATGTAAAAATGATTAGACTTTCCTATCTTAAATATAATTTATAGAAAGCATTGTAAATTTTGCTCACATCAGCATTTTACCTGATTGTAATTGGTTGCTGTACCTGTTGTCATTATTACTGAAATGTTCATAGCATTATTCTTGTAAAACAGATGGCAAAATAGATGCAAAATAGATTGCTTTTATATTGAAAGCCTGGCAAATACTCTCCAGACTTTCAATATGAGTCTGGAGGCAATTTTTTTTTTTTTTTTAGTGGAAATAACTGCAAAACCACACTTCCCAAGCCCTTCTAGGATCTCTAATTACAATAGCCAGCGAGAGCACATCCATAGCAGGCTTGCCTGGGCTGCTGCTTGGCTCACATAGCCTGTAGTTAGTACTCCATCGTTCCCGCCAGCGATAATTCTGCTCCTTTCACACCCACTTGGTGAGCCGTGGAAATTACCTCATTATAGAGATAACCTTTAATCGGCTGTAATGTAAGGCAAGCAAAGCATCCACAAACTTCTGTGCTTGTGACTCTTATTAGTGTCATATTACCTCCCAGTTACTGAGAAGTAAGTGGTCACAACCACTGCCCTGAAGGTTTTTCCCAAGGATCTTGACAGTAAGGAGAAAGCCTGTCTTTCATTCTGGGATTTCTGTGTTACGAGGGCCTGTTTTCTGGGTAGCTTTGTTTAGCTTCAGGTGATACCAAATTACTGGAACTTGTTTCCTGCTCCATTTTGATGGCTGCCATCCTGGTAAGCTCTGTGAGGCTCTGGAATCCCTCCTGACCTACTCAGTCCACCGGAAATTAATGGGTATCAACTTATGTCTGTCTCCAGAGTGAGAAGGTCAAATGATAAGAGAGAAGTTACCGTGTCTCTCCTGAACTGTAGGAGTCAGGTAGATGAAGATAAAATATACTTTAGACTATTGGGATATTCTGTTATTTGAAGCCAGCAGTTAAAGACTATTACGGGGGTTGCACTTGAAATAAAACTTTCAGTTAACAGTTATTTCATCTGTCCATCAGTCCATCCATTTGTGTATTTAGCCAGTCATGAATGAGTGCCCAGCTTATGCGAGGCGTGGTGCTGGGTGCTAAGGTTACAAAGATGTGTAAGGTAGGGTCACAGTAGAAGAAGCTTCCAGAAGGGTGTGAGCTTCTCTGTGTGCAAGTGTCATTGTCTAGAGAGTACGCAGTTCTGCCGACATCTTTCACTCTCCCCAGCTCTTTACCCATACACAAGTGCTTGGCCAGAATTTTATGGATTTGTTTGAAGGTAATTACTTACATAGCATTGTGACTTTACCCCTTTTTCCTTTGTTTTTATTTCTTAGCTTTTTATTTCTAAAAAATTAACAGTTGCCAGTAAGCATTCACTTGTTATGTACATTTGTGGCTAGACACAAATTGGCCTTCACCTACTTATTAAAAAATATTGTGAACAACCGCATTCACCAGCTTTTAATATATTATTATCTTTTGTTATTCTTCTTCAGTGGCTAACATAGATTTAAGGAGAAAGGAGAACCTAGCCTCTTCTTTAAGCAAAATCTGATAGGTCATGCTTAGGTCCATCACTGTCTTGGCATAAACTGCCCTATCATTCTAAAGGCAGTTCTTCTTCTCTGTACCAGATGCCTTCCTTGCTATCTTGTCTTGTGAGGGAAGTATTACCTTTGTACTTCTCAGTGTTTTATTGTTTGCTCCTGCTGGGGAGTTACAAGTGGCTTTCAAATAAGCCAGAGGAATTCGAAGCCTCCTCCTTCCATCAATATTCACCAATTGAATTGAGTACTCTTTACTGTTGCTGAAAAAGGAAAAGACATCATTATCCAGTGGAGGGGCTGAATAAGGCAGGAAGGGGCCCATAAAGTGCCTGTCTCCCTCTGTAACAGTTCCCACCTTTGCTTCCAAGACAGAATCCCCCTGTGACCCATGTAGAGCACGGCATACATGTAGCAGCACAAAATGTGGAAGCGGCACCTCCTGGACCGTGATGTGGCTACTCGGTGTTTGCATTTTCAGTGATTTCTTCTTATGGGGGTTTCAGAGCCTTGTCTTGAAACAGGACATGACGCAACTGCCTACCACCTCCCCAGATCTTAGCCTTGACAGCCGACTCCAACAGGCCACCTCCCCACTCCATCTCTCTGAAACTCTGAGGAGTGGACATTACCTCTCCATGGCTTTTGTCCTCCCGGGGCCCATACACAGTTGTTATTGACACAGTTCTAATACTTGGAATTAAATGTGTTTGTGGCTGATTGAGACAGGTTTACCATCCTTTCTTTGTTCACAGAAGTACTTGAAGTTTATAAACAGGCCAAAAATAGTAAATACCCTGCAGGTTAGCCATGGTTTGGTTCCAGGAAAGCTAATGGTCCTTTAACATTTTGTTTCTTAACTGTTCACATAGTTGCAGGATTCCAAGGAATCCAGGTTAATAATTTTAAATTGTTTACTGTTGACATAAAAAATAACAAGTAGA
This sequence comes from Nomascus leucogenys, assembly GCF_006542625.1. Classification (NCBI taxonomy): domain Eukaryota; kingdom Metazoa; phylum Chordata; class Mammalia; order Primates; family Hylobatidae; genus Nomascus; species Nomascus leucogenys. The sequence continues at coordinate 84,180,998 of NC_044393.1, read as the reverse complement.
AGAACTGGAAAGCAGCAGGTAGACTTTGGTTGAGTTTCTTCTCTTCATGTAGGGCTTGTGTAGAAATGGTTTCTTGAGAAGATTGGTTTCAAACCTGAGTAGGTGTTTGCATTCATATCTCTTTGCTAAGAGTGTAAATAATGGAAGTGAGAGTGTTTGACCATCACAATTTGTGGGTATAAAGCTGGAAAAAGACAGCCCTGCCCAACAATCTGGAAAGATGCGGGGGTGGCAGCTCCTTTTAAGAGTTTCTAGATGAAGAATGGAGACTTCTTCTCTCTATATGGGTGGGGTGGGGATGATCAAATTCATTCCCTCTTGCTATAACTTAGCTGACCCTATCACTCTTGTTATGAAAAGGAGCCAGAAAATACCAGTTTATTTCCTGTCCAGTTTGTCTTTCTTAACATTCCTTGGGTTTTCAACAATTTCTGTTAAAAATTTCTGATTTTCTAGTAATCATTTTCAAACACCTCAGTATTTGTTAATAATAGCTGGTTTAGTCCACACTTGGCCGAAAACAAGAGAGGGTACTGTGTTCCTTTTCCCTCCAGAGGCGATTGCTTGTTGCATAAATAACTTTTAGATTGCCCAAACATATTGTTGCTTGTAAATGTGTATAACACCAAGCGTAGCTCCCGGCCTGCCTTAGTCATCACTTAGTAAGTGCTGGCTCCTTCCCCTCAACTAGACTAAATTGTTCCGTTTAGATCAAGATGACATCTCCCTCCAGATGAGAGATACCGCAGGATGAGGATTGCAGGTGACCTGTCCTCTTAACGGATAGAGGACAGAAAGGAGGAGGTCATAGCAGGGGCTGACTATGACCTCACCTACCTAGCTGAGCCAACACCATTTTAACCACCTGCTCCCCACCCACCACGCCCCACCCGCCCAGGGCTGACCACTCCTGGCATGCTTGTCATGGCCTGGGCAGATGGGAAGAGACTTCACAGCCAGCTTCTTTTCCTCTAGGGCACCAAGGGAAAGGACCCGATGTCTGGAGCCAAGGATGGGAAGAGCCTCCTCAGTGGGCTGGCCACTGGGGAGTCCGGTTGGTCACAGCACCGGCAGCGGCGCCTGCAGGACCACGGCAAGGAGAGGAAGGAGCTTTTCTCCACAACCACTTCCCAGGTATGGGGTTGTCCTGAACACCCCTGGGGACACTCATGCAGCTACTGAGGAGCACTGTGGAGGGCCTCCTCTTCTCTTTCTTCTGAATTCCGCTGCTGTGCAGAGTGTGCTTTTGCCTAATTGGTGTCAATGGCTTGTATTTTGGTTATTTCAGTTCATCATTTGCCTGGGGCTTCTGTGGTCCATTTCTCCCATGCAGCATTTCCCTAAGTAGGGGCCAGAAAATGCAGGCCTCTGGAAGTGCTATCAGAAGATGACTTCTGTGATTAAGCTGGCTTGGGAACCTTTGCATACTCATCCTTCCATTAGGTTAATTGTGCTAAGCAGCCTATTGTGGGCTCCTGGAGACCTGTCACCCAGACTTGCTTGGTCACAGGATTCCTTTCTCCTGTGCTGCCTGAGGCCCAGCTGCCTGTATTGATGCACTGAAGGCCATGTGCCCACACAATGGGAGGCTGTGGCCCAGGCCCTTCTGTACCGAGCCCTGGGCTCTGGGGACTCCCCTCACTGGCCACTGTGGGCCACGGCCTGCTCTTCGTGGCATTACAGCTGCTTCTGTTTCTGTCAGATACTCCTGATTGATGGCAAAGTCTAAGGTATTTACCGGTTCTCTTGCCCAAGTCACCGTCTTGACCATTTATCTCATAATTGGGGCTCTTTGCCTGTTTTAAAGGTATTTCCTCATTAACAGCCCAGTACTGTGGTGACAACAGACCCCTAAGGCTCAGATCATAAGTTCTGGCATTTCAGGATTCAAGATGCACTTGGGGGTCAGCCACAGCCCCATAAGGTCTGAAGTTCCTCTGTTATTATTTTTTATTGTTGAACTCCTCCTCCTGCCTCTCTGAGGAAGCACTTGCAGGAGCATCCAGACCCCGGGGCTGGTAGAGAGTGCCCTGGCCGATGCCCTCAGCCCGGATTGTGTTTAGGTGAGCACCAGATTGTAGCCAACACCTGCTGCCCCAAGGACGTAGAGATGGGGCAGCCTTGGACCCCCAGTGGCCCTTGGGTCTCTGTCTTTCTTCCTGGCCAGTTGTGTCTATTTCTTAGTTTCTCAGTGCCCACCTCCCAGGAGGGCTGGTGGGCCTAGGGGTGCACTGGAAAGGGGCCAGGCTTACCTCTCACCCACCCAGCTTCACATCCAATTTCTCCCCCTTGCCAGCCATATGACTTTGGGCAAGGCATTTGGCTTCTCTTTCAGTCTTTTAGTTTCCACAGCTGTAAAATGGGGAAAATAATAGCATCTCATTGTTTGAGGAGGACTAAACGAGAGAAATCTGTAAAATACTCAGCACGGTGTGTGGCCTGCACCACGCATCCTCCGCCTGGTCTGTTGTCAAGGCAGATGTGTGTCCTGGGTCCCATCAGCTGTGTCACGGAGAGGCCACAGCCCCCTCTCCTTCAGCAGGGCCTGTGTGGAGCGAAGTCTCTAGGAAGGGGCTGTCAGGGGGGCAGGCCCCGCACTCTCCCGGGGTGAGCTGAGCACCACCCTTGCAGGTCAGAGCTCTCCTCTCCACTCCATAATTACCGAGAGCCCCGCAAAATGCTGCGGCCTAGGCCTAGACCCCCTGCGGTGTACGCCCCGGTGTGGGGGACCCTTTCCTGGCTGACTTATCCCCGCCCTGCTTGTGACAGTGTGCAGAGAAGAAACCAGACGCCAGTGGTCCAGAGGCTGAGCCCTGCCCAGAGTTCCACGCGGAGCCAGTGGAGCCACTGACTCGGGCATCCTCGGCAGGCCCTGAGGGTGGAGGAGTCCGTCCTGAGCAGCCCTTTATTGTGCTGGGACAGGAGGAGTATGGGGAACACCACTCGTCCATCATGCACTGCAGGTGGGTTGGGCCTGGGGCTAAGGAAACCCTGGGAAGCTCAGATTTTCAGGCAGTACACGTGGAGGTGTGGCCAGCAGGAGATAGCAGAGAATGGGGGCTTGGACGAGGGCCACAGTCATGGCAGAAGAGTCATGGGAGTCGGTTGGAGCTGCCAGTGGACTGGTCAGCCTGTCTGCCCTTTTTTTTTTTTTTTTTCTTTTTGAGACAGAGTCTTGCTCTGTCGCCTAGGCTGGAGTGTAGTGGCACGATCTTGGCTCACTGCAACCTTGCCCTTCCAGGCTCAAGCGATTCTCGTGCCTCAGCCTCCCAAGTAGCTGGAATTACAGATGCCTGCCACCACACCCATCTAATTTTTATATTTGTGGTAGAGACAGGGTTTCACCATGTTGGCCAGGCTGGTCTTGAACTCCTGGCTTCAAGTGATCTGCCCATCTCAGCCTCCCAAAATGCCGGGATTACAGGCATAAGCCACTGCACTGGGCCTCTCTGCCCTTTCTAATTGTGTTTCTCTCAGTTTTAGGAACAAGTTACCCTTTATTTTAGCCCCCCAAACTCACTCAATTTTAATTTGCTTTATGTTGGTACTTTTAGGTAAATACCTGATTTGTAATTTATCATTTGTAAGTTTTTACTTAAGCACAGTATAAACCTTTCAAGAACAAACCCTGGTGGGGCATAATTTTCAGCTGTAGATGGGTTTCTCATTTTGACAGCCCTGACGGCTCTTGGGTCCCTTGGGCTGTTCTGGAGTGTGAGTCGGAGGCTCTAAATCTCCAGAGACTGCAAGTGACCTCAGGGCAGGGCCCTGCAACCCTTGCTTACGGCTCTTTGCCCAGAGTTGACCAAAAGCTCCGCACGTGGTTGGCACTTAATAAGTATTTCTTAGACAAACGAATGAATGAATATTTCTAGAAATAGCCTATACCAGTCATTTGAATGTAGACTTCTAGGGATTGTTTTTTTAAAACAGTAAGGAAGTCAGGAAAGCGATCATCTTGGCATTTGCGGAAGAGGATGGGGACTGAGAGGCCAGCTGACAGGCCTCTCTTTTCTCTTATCTCAGAGTGGATTGCTCTGGGAGGAGAGTCGCCAGCTTAGACGTAGATGGGGTCATCAAAGTGTGGTCCTTCAACCCCATCATGCAGACCAAAGCGTCCTCCATTTCCAAATCGCCGCTGCTGTCTTTGGAATGGGCCACCAAACGGGACAGACTGGTGAGTAATGGTGGCCTTTGGGGCCCGCTCTGCTGGCTCAGTGGAGGAATTCCCCAAGGTTCTCCACTGGCTGAGTCAAGACAGCCAAACCAGTTCCCCTCCCTTCTTGCCATTACTGGGGATTCAGGGACACACATCCAGGACTGGCCCAGAAGGCTCCTGTTGTAGGAAGGCAGGGAGGTTACCAGATTGACAGATTGAAATGAGCTGCAGAGGGCCTGGAACACATGGCTTCTTCCTGTCTGTGGTGGTCTGCCCCGGGGACCACCTGTCTGACTGCTATCCCTCCATCTGTCTGTGTTTCCAGCTGCAGTTTCAGTGGGCACCCTCCCGTGCCAGGCCCCACGGGAAGTGGCTTCTGCTGGTGAGGGGCTGGTGTTGTTTTGTGGTTCCCATGGGTCTTATTGTCCCTAGGAATAGTACAGTGTTCTTCCCTCTGGATTTTATATTTGAGATATAGGACTTTAGGAGGTAAAATTGACTTGCTGTTTTTTCTTTTACTTCATTTGTGGTGATCATACCACATAGCCCAAGATGCAAACCCTGTTTTTCTATAATTTTTGGCAGCTGAAGGGATTATCCTCATGGATGAGGACCTCAGGGCTTGCCCTGTGCCAGCGCCAGTTTGCCAAGTGAATGCTGAGGTCACACTCTACCTAATATTCCTGGGAGACGCCCTCAGAGCTGGGCTGCTTCTGGCACTTTCCTCTGGCACTATTATTATCTTTGAAGCTTTTCACCAAATAAGTCACAAGTTCCTGAAGGCAAGGATAGCCCCTTTTATTTTTTTTTCTGGAGGTCTTTACAGACCCAGAGCCAGAGCTGTCCCCTGAAAAGGCAAATGGGAGTCACCCAGGCCCCGTGGCAGCCGAAGCCAGTACGCTGGGAGGGGTGCTGGGCCGACCAGGAGTGGGAAGGAAGTTCCAACAGCTGGGGTTTCAAACCAAAGAAAGGGAGGATCAGAGGGCCTCATTCACCAGCCAGAACATTTCCAGATGTGTCCAAGGTGACGCGTCTCTCCCATTCCACAGATACAGATATTTTTTGTGGTTTTGCTTAGAAGTTCAAGGTCAGCTCTCATGTCTTTGTTTAATTTTAAAGTGAGGCTCATTGTAGCCAGATTTCCCCTGAACTGCCTGGATGTGTAGAGGAGGGGGCCTCACCCCTGCAGCCTGCCCAGCCTCGCCCCTTCTGGAGATCCTCCCTGACTCAGCCTCACTCCATGGTATCCTTCCCACCTCCCGCCCCTTGTCGTTCCAGCTCTTGCTGGGCAGTGGTGTGGGAACGGTGCGTCTCTATGACACGGAAGCCAAGAAGAATCTCTGTGAAATCAATATCAACGACGACATGCCCAGGTGAACTGGAACCTACCCCTCACCATCAAGGCCGCAGGCTGCCAAGTGTGGTCCGCGGGGCTGGTCCTTTCCCGAGCCTTGTGCCTCATCTCCTGTGCAGGATCCAGCCTCAGGACCAAAGTGCACCCTCCCTCTGTGGGCCAGTGGAGGGTCTGACCCCGGCCCATGTGTGTTGCAGAATCCTGTCTCTTGCGTGCAGCCCCAACGGGGCCTCTTTCGTCTGTTCGGCTGCAGCTCCGAGCCTCACTTCCCAGGTGGACTTCTCAGCACCAGACATTGGCAGCAAGGGCATGAACCAGGTTCCTGGCAGGCTGCTGCTGTGGGACACGAAAACCATGAAGCAGCAGGTATGGGCCTGCCCTGTGGCTCTCTCTGGGGCCAGGCACACTCTGCATTCCTCTGGGTTTCTGAAGAGCCTCTTCCCTCTTTTTGCTTTGGTCTCCTCAGATTTTTAATAAAGTTTTAAGTGTTGAAAAGTAATGTACTCCAACTGGGCAGATTGTTAGTGACATGTCATTCAGAATTGTGCCACAAACTTAGAAGTCACCCAGAACCTACCAGAGGGCCCCTGTGGTTGATTTTTTAGGAGAGGACTCGTGCCTCCCTCTGACATCCTGTTAACTTATAATTGTATGAGAATTATAGCAGCAGCAGCCAGCAGTAGCAAGGATACATGCAGATTCATAAGAAGTGAGGTGACCAGACAGCCTGTGAACTTGCTCCCAGGGAACCTGGGCACCACCTCAGAGCCAAGGAGCCCTTCCTTCAAGACAGTAATAGATACTGCAGCTACCACCCTGAGCCCCAGAGAGATTGAATGATGCTAAACTCACCTTCCAAGGCAGTGCTACTTCTTATTAAAATGATTCGTTTCACTGCTCACAAGTCATATGGCCTTTATGTTGAACACATTGTTTCCTGATGCTGCTGGAAACTTGAGGCTCCTGCTTTCAGTTGGTTCCTGTTCCAGATGTTCAGTTTGTTCTGTTCTGCATCTGCCTGTAGAAGTGGTCTGTGTTCCCTTTGGGTCTGTCAGACCTCTCTCAGGCCTATCAGGGTCACACTCGAATTCTTGACCTCCACCCCTTGCCACATCCATCCCTCCCCTCATAATTTTCCTCACTTTGGCAATGTGCCTCATTTAGAAATTGGGGATCTTGGGCAGGAGCAGTTGCTCATGCCTGTAATCCCAGCACTTTGGGAAGCTGAGGCAGGTGGATTGCTTGATGCCAGGAGTTCAAGTCCAGCCTGGGCAATGTGGTGAGCCCTTGTCTCTACAAAAAATTTAAAAATTAGCCAGGTATGGTGGTGCTCACTTGTAGTCCCAGCTACTTGGGAGGCTGAGGCAAGAGAATTGCTTGAGCCTGGGAGGTAGAGGCTGCAGTGAGCTGATGTGGTGCCACTGCATTCCAGCCTGGGTGACAAGAGTGAGACCCTGTCTCAAAAAAAAAACACACACACACAACAGAAATTGGGGTTCTTCCCAGACCTGTCTTTTTCCCTCTGCTCACACAGTCAGTCCATAAGCAAATGCTGCCAGTGTGTTTCCCGTCTGACCAGTTCTCTGCATTTCCAGGGACATACTCTAGACCTATCTCTCGTGCCCCTCCCTGCCCACTGTCCTCTCCACCGGTTTAATTCAATTCCTCTTAGTTTATAGCATCTTGTATTTTCCTCCAAAGTTCATATTACAATTTGTAATTGTATGTTTACTTGTGATTTTCAAGTTTTTAATTAGACATTGCATACATACAAAAGCATATTGAAATCATAGGCGTATAGTATAATGAGAAGAAAAACAGTACAGTGAGCACTTGCAGACCCATCACAGTTTATACAGAACATCATCAATACTTTTTAGCTCTTGTGTAGCCCTTCCCAATCTTGGTCTTTTTCCCTTCCAGAGAGAACCTGTCTTGAATTTTGTCATACTGTTGCCTTACTTTTTTTTTTGAGACAGTCTTGCCCTGTCACCCAGGCTGGAGTGCAGTGGCACAGTCTCAGCTCACCACAACTTCTGCCTCCTGAGTTTCAAGCAATTCTTCTGCCTCAACCTCCCAAGTAGCTGGGATTACAGGTGCCCACCACCACACCCAGCTAATTTTTTGTATTTTTAGTAGAAATGGGGTTTTACCATGTTGGCCAGGTCTTGAACTCCTGACCTCAGGTGATCCACCCACCTGGGCCTCCCAAAGTGCTAGGATTACAGGCATGAGCCACTGCGCCCGGCCTGCCTTACATTTAAAAAGTTACTTTACCATGTTAATTACTATGTATCGCTAAACAACTGAATTTTTGTTTTGTGGCTTTTCTGACTCCATATGAATAAACCACAGTATATATGTTTTTTTAGAACAGCTTCTTGTATTCCAGGCTGAATACTGATTCCCTAACCTTATGACTTGGTCCATCCTCTGGCTGCCTTTGCTGAGACCGGGACATTAGCTCTCTGTGTAAATGGCATTCCTTTGTTATCTTTTCTCTCTGGCTGCTTTTAAAATCTTCTTATCTGGCTCTCTGGATGTGAATTTTCTGGTTTTTAAGTTTTGAAATTTATTTTTTTAAAGTTCTGCTTGGGATTTGTTTTCTGAATCAGAGGATTTGTGTCTTTGTTCAATTCTGGAAAATTCTCAGTCATCATTTTTTCCAGTATTGCAGTTCTCTTATCATCTCTTGCCTTCTGGAACTCTCATTCCATATGTGTTAGAACTTGCCTCTTCCTCTTTTTTGTTTCACTTTGCTGCATTCTTGATAATAGTTTTTTTCAGATCTATCAGTTTGCTAATCTCTTCTCTACTGTATCAGTTTCATCTATTTATTAGGATGGTAATTTCAGTTATTGTATTTCTTATTTTTAGAAGCTCAGCTTCATTTTTTAAAACCTGCTTTGTTGTGTTTATAGTCTCTCATTTTTACCCATATTTTCAATTCCTTATTTTGTTTTGTTGAACAATTGAATGTGCTTGTATGTTCTGCATTATAAATCTAATGTCTGAAGTCTTTGTGGGTCTGATTCTGCTCTGTTGTTTCTGTGGGTGCTGGCTCCTTTTGCCTTATTTTCCTGTTTCTTATGAATTGTGGTCATGGTGTTTCTTGGGCCAGTATCTCTGAGAATATTTTGAGGCATGGGTTGGAGGTGCATTTCTTTGGATTTGCATTAATTTTTGCCAGGTTCCTCCCATGTCAGGGCTAGTTTGTGGTTATGAATTTGCAGGGAGGTAAGTTTTCTTGTTATCCCTTTCTGTGAACTAGGTTTGTTTCTAGTTCATTCCTGCACTGAAGGTATATAGCTCTTCAGAGTCCCAGCTCCATGTGACGGTTTCTTATCGCCTGACCTTGGGCAGATCACACATTGTTGTCTCCAGGCTCCTGAGCTCTTCATGGGTAGCAGAATGGGAACTTGAGTCATCTGGATCTGATTAATGCCCCATAGTGAAAGGCAGCTTTGGAGTGCACTGGTTCTCTGTGTTCTTGCTTTCTCTTAGTTTTGGCCCTAGAAGATTCTTTTATTTGCTAGCTCAGTACTCTGTGTGTATTTTAAATAACATTCTATCTTGCATTTTTAATTTCAGGATGATTATTTAGTGTTGCCAGGGTTCCATATTGTTTGAAATGATAGTGTTCATTAATTATGTAATTAATAGACCTTATGTTCTATGAGGTGGTTTTGTTTGCTACTATATTTCTAAGTGTTTCTGTGGGGAGCCATAGGGCAGGTTTATTAGTATTGTCTGTCATCAAAGGCAGTTGATGAAGTGTTATTTTCTGAGGGCACAAGACTTTTCAATGAGAATTTGCTTGGAATGCATTCTGGGTGAAGTGTAGGTTGCTAAGATGTATATTATTTATTTTATAATGGAGCAAGCATGGATTATTATTTCTCTATGGAAACCAGAATGTATATAGGCACAGAGACCTTGTTCTCAAAAGAGCACAGAAGGTCACTGGCACAGCACTTTGGCAAAGGCTCAGATCTACATTTCCAGATTACATAAGGGAGGAGCTGGTGGAAAACCCAGTCTGAGACACCTGTCTGCATTGGAATAAGCAGCATGCCTGGGCTGAGTGAAGATCTGCTACTGGCATTTTTGTTTTGTTTCAATAGCTCCAGTTCTCCCTGGATCCAGAACCCATTGCTATCAACTGTACAGCCTTCAATCACAACGGGAACCTGCTGGTCACGGGGGCAGCTGATGGTGTCATCCGGCTGTTTGGTATGCAAATGTGCTCATAGCAATCCTTGATCTCCTTAGATCTCCCAGGCATTTTTTTTGCCGACGTTGGATTTTTTTGCCAGCTAGGCTAGAGGCTTTTGCAAAACCCTGACTTCAGATGCATGTACTAGAGCTTAACTTTGGTCAATGTTTTCAAAACACCCACCGTAATAAACTCGCCCATAGTTAGTGTCAATAGACATGGGAGGGGGTGGAGCTCAGCAGTCCTTGGGTCTTGAGTTGTTCCATCTGAGTCCTTGTCACCCATGTGAAATACAGGAGGGCATACAAGAGTACTGCTGTCCTACCCACTTACTGTGGGTAGTTGATTCTCAAAAGCATCACAACGGTGCTCCTTAACCAGAGGCATACATCAGAATCACCTGGCATGCTGTGTACAAATCCCCAGGTTGGGCTCTGTCCCCAGGATACATCCCCAGAGCCTGGGCTGGGGCAAGGCAACTGTATCTTTAGGGAATTCCCAGGGCACCCATGGGGAAGTTACAGAGGGCAGTTTCTTGGGTGCCTTCCTAGACTCAGGGCTCCCCAGATGAGCTCCCCCCAGGGACTCCTGAGCCTCGCTTCTGACCTGGTGAAAGAAGCTGCCTCTGAGGCTCAGAAGCAGCCTGACCTCTTGGGCAGGGGCAGCTTTATGGCACTCATTGGGTCCTGGGTGCCTGCCCTTGGCCTCCAGAACAGCTGTCAGCCTGAGTAGAGGGTGAGGGGGCCTCCTGCTGCAGGTATATTCCTTCTGCAGAGCCCTGGCCAGGATGTGAGTGATGGTGTCTCATTGCTTCAGACATGCAGCAGCACGAGTGCGCAATGAGCTGGAGGGCCCACTACGGGGAGGTCTACTCTGTGGAGTTCAGCTATGATGAGAACACCGTGTACAGCATCGGCGAGGACGGGAAGGTAGATGGCCGCAGGATTCAGATAAGAGAGCACTGGGATGACATGTGGGCCGGCTGCAGGTTGTGGCCATACCTGTTATTAGCTCTGCGACCTGGGGCCTCTTTTTGCAGCTTTGTTTTCTGTAGAATAGGGATAAACTAGTAATTCGTCTTACAATCTTTGCGAGGTTTTAGTGAGTTCAGTGGGAATTGGCTATCCTTATGTAAGGAAGTACCAAAAATTACTCATCTTACCATAGATGGATCTGTGGGGTCTGGGTTTAGGGCTGAGTTTGCTTTGCTGGGCTCGGTAATGAGTGGTCCCAGGACCACTCATGGATGTGTAGTTTGCTGAGTGGCTGGGGACAGCTTCTTAGATGCGTACAGACCCCAGCAGAGCCCAAAGATGTAAACAAGAAGCCAGAAAAAAAGGAAAAGTACATGCCCTTGGTAGATTCCCTCTGTGGAGGGTTAGGAACTAGGAATAGTGACCGCCTCAGAGTGGGAGCTGGCAGGGGCAGAGGTGGGAGAAGGACGCCCTTTCCATGTGTGCCTGCCTGGACCTTTGGGATTGGACACTGTCTATCTTTTTATCCCTTGAAAGGAGTAACTACAAAGTAAATTCTTCATTTGAAAAGTTTGGGAAGGGACTTTTACATTAAAGCTCGACTTCCTTCTTATGTGGGATGCTCAGTGAGAGAGGTGGTCACAGCCAAGTAACCTGTCCGTGGGGTAGGCTAAGGGATGGTGTCTGCTACGATAAGGAGCTGAGTTTATAATGGCATCTCCCAGTGTTCAATTGATTATGTGCCTGAAACACTGGAAATATATGTGGACTTTGTCCTCTGTACCTTGTTCCGAGGACAGAAAAATCTAGTTGGGTTCTAACTCTGATAATAATAATAATAATAGGTCACTTGAAGCATTCCTCCTGCTTGAGAGACCAGGAATCCAGGCAAAGCCACTTGCTGTCCCTTTTCCTCTCCTAGGGTCAGGCCAGAGGGAAAGAGAAGGGTTGGACTTTAATGTGAGGTTGCTGCCTCTTTTTCTAGATTTTCTTCCCTAAAAAATGCTTAAATCATGTTGGCCAGAGATAGGACCTGTAGACCTCTCACCCGCTTTTCTGCTTCTGGCACTTGAAAGGCTTTTCAAGGATGTCAGCACTGTGGCTGGGGGAGGCGGGTCACCCTCACCAGCCTCTGCTCTGGAGTGGGTCCTGGCTCTTCCTCGAGGCCGGCATTGGCCAGCTCCGCTGAGAGCACCCTGCTTGTGCCCTGTGACTGCAGTTCATCCAGTGGAACATCCACAAGAGCGGCCTCAAGGTATCCGAGTACAGCCTCCCCTCAGACGCCACGGGCCCCTTTGTGCTGTCTGGATACAGTGGCTACAAGCAGGTTCAAGTCCCCAGGGGCCGACTCTTCGCTTTTGACTCAGAGGGCAATTACATGCTGACGTGTTCTGCCACAGGCGGCGTCATCTACAAGGTAACTGATGGTTGGGGGTGGGAAGTGGTGGTATTGTGGTGGGCAGGGGTTCCTCCCTGGAGGTCTGGGCCATGGCCGCTGAGCATGGCCCTCTACCCCGAGCTGCATGGCTGTGGAGATGCCTTTGACAAAGGGTGGGCAGCGCCTAGAGCAGGGGTGTCCAATCCTTTGCCTTCCCCGGGCCATGTAGGAAGAAGAATTGTCTTGGGCCACACATAAAATACCCTAACACTAATGATAGCCGTTGAGCTAAAAAAAAAAAAAGAAAATCGCAAAAAAAATCTCGTAATGTTCTTAAAACACAAATTTATGTTGGGCCTCATTCAAAGCCGTCCTGGGCTGCATGTGACCTGCAGGCTGCACGGTAGACAAGCTTGGCCTAGAGCCTCCTTGCTGCAGGCCTGGCCGGGGCTGCTTTGCAGCTCAGGTGGTTAGAAAAGACGGGACCGGGGCATGAGACCCCCATTCTCTCTGCTCATCCTTGACCAGATTCTGCCCTTTCTCTGCCTTCTTTCCTTGGGAATAGCCTATTACAGAAATCGCTCGGGAGTAGGGAGAAGAGTTGGGGAGTGTTGGGATGGAGGAACATGCCCCCAACCAGGTCCCAAGTAGGTTATTTTAGTACTCTAATCTGGTATAGATTTATTAATTTATTGAATGTCCCATGGGTCAAGTATATTCCAGTCCATGTTTTTAAAAAAATGTTTTAAATTTTTAATTTTTGTGGGTACATCCGTAGATATATATATTTATGGGGAACATGAGATATTTTGATTCAGGCCTGCAATGTGAAATAAGCACATCATGGAGAATGGGGCATTCATCCCCTCAAGCATTTATCCATTGCATTGCAAACGATTCAATTACACTCTTGATTTTAAAATATACAGTTTTTATTAACTATGGTCACCCTGTTGTGCTATCAAATAGTAGGTCTTATTCATTCTTTCTATTTTTTTTTAACCCATCCAGTCCATGTTAGAGACAGAAATTTGAGGGTGTGATTTGTCAAGCCATAGTGTAAATTGTCCACATTGTTTTTTGCCCCTCAGTTTACACGTATTTTTAGCTCTTAAATCAGAACTTATTTCATGTATGTTTAAGTATAAGTGTCTTCTGTTTTACTGGTATCACCTAGACTAGTGATGGGGATTTGTGTCGTAGCCTGAGCTCCTGTGTCTGGTGTCGAGTGGGTCCATTCTCAGCCTGTGTGATACTTTTTAGTTATTTGCCCAGTGGTGGTGTTTGTGTAGATAGAGTCCTTCAAGGTGGGATATTCTCAGCAGCTTTTGCTGCCACAGCTCATTGACCAGTCAAGAGCATGTGTTTTGGATGGCAGTTTTGTGCTGGGTGTTGGACCAGGCACTGAGGAGTGTATGAAGGACATACGGAAAATGATCTCTGCTCTCTTGGGGTGCATACTCAGAAAGAGACACAGTACCAACAAAGGAGAGCAATGCGAAGTCGAGCAGCTCAGAGAGAAGAAAGCTGTCTCAGTGGGGACTGAGTCCTTGGGGGAGGTGGGAGGCTGTGGATTGGGGGCCTTGGAACCAGGAGGAGAGGACGAAGAGGAGTTGTTGGGTAGATGGAGAGGAAAGCAGGGCTTGGGGCCCCACATGGGCAGAGGTGAGCAAGAGCTCACAGTGAGGCAAGGGGCACTGCACGTGCTGAGGTGGAAGTGGGAGCCTCCTAGACTGTAGCCTGAAGTGTGCACGGCAGGACCTGCACTCGCTGTCAGTTAGGCTCCTCTTTTCTGTGGAGCATGATTCTGTCAGTTGCCCTTGCCCTTTCCTTCAAAATTAGCTCCATCATTTCTCATAACCGATATTTCCCAACAGAGACACTGTAAGACGCTTTCCATTTACAAGCCTGATCTTATTCTCCAAAGGTTTGTTTTTGTTGCATTTTTGGTGGGCTGTTCAGTACTTTGCTCTCTGTATGGATATATGTGTGTATGTATTTTATTTTTAGTCATGCAGCCTTTGTCATTTCATCTGATCAGTTCATATGATTTACAGTCAGACTTGCTGTATGACCAATTAGTTGGTTGAAAGATTTTCCTCCGTAGAATTCTTTAAATGTGAATAATGAGATCTAATTACTTAAGGAATATATTGAACTTCAGGTCCCACTTTTATAATCTATAAACAATGTAATTTATGGTTTTTGTAAGTGTTTTTTCTATGATGGCTGAATACTGCGTTGTCTGCTGCTCACAGTTGTTATACATCGTGGTACTGATAGTAATTCAGTTCGTTCCTAGCTTCCCCTTCCCCGTTAGTGCCCTATCGCACAGGATCGCTGGCTAGCTAGTGCTGGGGTTCAGAGGAGAGCCATGTTTCTGCACTAACTGAAGGCTTCCCTGTGGCCAGCACTGTTCTGGGTGCGGCAGGCTGGCCCCCCCCGCAGGAGAGAGCTGCCCGAGGCCCTGCTCTCCACAGCTTGCATTCCCCAGTATGGGACGTGAACCTTCAACAAATAAGCAGATTCATGAGCACCTGTCAGGTAGTGAGAAGTGATGCTGTAGTGAGAACCACCAGTGTGCGTGCAAGAGTCACCAGCCCACAGTCAGTTCAAGGCAGCTGAGAAAATGCCTTTTTTTTTTTTTTTTTTTTTTTTTTTTTTTTTTGAGACGGAGTCTCGCTCTGTCGCCCAGGCTGGAGTGCAGTGGCGCAATCTCGGCTCACTGCAAGTTCCGCCTCCCGGGTTCACGCCATTCTCCTGCCTCAGCCTCTCCGAGTAGCTGGGACTACAGGCGCCTGCCACCACGCCCGGCTAATTTTTTGTATTTTTAGTAGAGACAGGGTTTCACCGTGGTCTCGATCTCCTGACCTCGTGATCCGCCCGCCTTGGCCTCCCAAAGTGCTGGGATTACAAGCGTGAGCCACCACGCCTGGCCGAAAATGCCTTTTTTTAAGGAGCCGCTCAGGGACTTGTTTTCCACTTCAGATGGACCAGCTGTAGTTGGGAAAGTGAAAGCATTTCCTAGTTCAAGAAGTTAAACAGACTTTCTGGAAAGGTGGGCATGTGTGCCTGGCCTCAGGCACATCCTCAGGTTAGGCCACTGAAAGTGGATCAAGTGTGTGTAAGTGGTGTTTGCTGACACCTCCTCCTCTTTCCTGTCCTCTTGCAGCTGAGTGGCGATGAGAAGGTTCTGGAGAGCTGCTTGAGCCTGGGTGGCCACCGAGCCCCTGTGGTCACCGTGGACTGGAGCACTGCCATGGACTGTGGGACCTGCCTCACCGCCTCCATGGATGGCAAGATCAAGCTGACCACCCTCCTGGCCCATAAAGCCTGATGACCTGCCCCAAGGGCCACCCGAGGAAGCAGTATTATCTGGGGTGGGGGGAGAAGATATAGGACAGGAAAAGCAGGTGCTGCACTCCAGCTCCCTGCCAGTGCAGTGACTCTGCAGGGAAAGACTGGCAAGGAGGCTCAGGCACTTCATCTGTGGTGACTGGAATGGGACCCACATGGAGTAGGTGGCATATGCTTCCCAGAGACTGGTATTGTGGCTGTGCCAGGAGTACACGTGAGACTATGGGAGGAAAGCTCTGGAAGAAGGAGAAACATTGCAGTGGCTACTGTGTTGGCCCAGTAGAAATTGACAGTATTTTGTATATATGTGCCCATTTTTTTTCTTTTTTAAGAAAAGAGAACACTCTTGTGGTCCCCTGATGTCTCTTTCTAGGATGTGTGTCACTTTGCTTCAGTGACAGCCCTCCCACCTAGCCTGGCTCTGCTGGCCCCGAGCTGAACCTCTCCAGGCTCTCCTGTTGCTTTGCCATGGAGCCAGGTCAGCTCTCTGTCTGTTCTGCTGGGTAACAAGGTTTGGCATTTCCTGTTTCTCTGGGCTTAAGTCAAGGCCACGGAGTTCTTTTTCTTCCCTGAAAGCTGGCAGCTTTTGTTACAGAAGATTCTCAGGATGAAGGCAGGGGCTAAGGCCTCTGCCACTGGCTGCCCCTTTCCATCCAGTGGCTGCCATTTCCCAAGACGGGCTAAGCGTTCCTTATCTGAAATGCTTGGGACAGGAGTGTTACAGATTTTGGATTTTTTCAGACTTTGGAATATTTGCATATATACATAATGAGGTATCCTGGTAGGTCTTATGTCTAAACGTGAAATTCATTCATGTTTTATATACACCTTAAACATGTAGCCTGAAGGTAACTCTATACAGTATTTTAAATAATTTTGTACATGAAACAAAGTATTGATTGCGGTCAGGTATGGTATTTTCTTCTTGTGGTGTCATGTTGGTGCTCAAAGTTTTGGGGCCAGGCACGGTAGCTCACGTCTGTAATCCCAGCACTTTGGGAGGCCAAGGTGGGTGGATCACTTAAGGTCAGGAGTTCGAGACCAGCCTGGCCAACATGGTGAAACCCCATCTCTACTAAAAATACTAAAATCAGCCAGGCATAGTGGCAGGTGCCTGTAATCCCAGCTACTTCGGAGGCTGGGGCAGGAGAATCACTTGAGCCCAGGAGGCAGAGGTTGCAGTGAGCTGAGATCACACCATTAGGAGAACCCAACTCAAAAAAAAATTTTTGGGTTATGGAGCATTTTGGACTTTGGATCTTTGGGTTAAGGATGCTCAACCTGTACCTCTTTCATTTGGTGGCTCCTCTCCTTCCTCCAACTGAACATCTTTGTGGAAAGGTGACGGCTGTCTGTACCCACTGCTGGCGAATGGTGAGAAGGTTAGAGCAAGGGGGCCAAGTTACTGCTGGTGGGCACCTGGGGTTCAGGCCAGCCCAACTGTGGCTGAGCCAATCTGTAGCTGAGCTGAGCATCAACCAGCTGTGTCCACACCCTGCCTGAGGCCTGTCCTGTCCTCCCTGGCTGCGATGGGACCTTGAAGAGGCAGATCCTCCCACTAGGTGAGGAGGAAGAAGAGACTCACTCCCCTTCTCCCTCTTGCCTTTCACAGCTGAGGCAGAGCTTACGGGAGGAGTCGCTGTGGGAGTGATGGGCCTGGGCTTTGGTCTGCAGTGCTTGGCAGGGGCGACCTTATCACTGAGCTGGGGAAGGTGGCTGCCAGGAGTCATTTTAAGTCTCTGAGCTCCAGCCCAGTTCTAGGGACACAAGGCTGGAGTAGGGATACTCCTAGTTACCTTGAGGAAAAGCACAAAGAAATTGGTACCAAAGCCTTGGCTCTGTTCTGGGAGTTGAGGGAAAAGTAGGGAGGTATTTAAGTGGCTTGATTATGAGAAAACACCAGAGACAGTAGTAAATAGTTATTTACCGATTTTTACCCATTTCTACCCTGGTAATCCTCCCTGCAAATGAAGAAAACCAAGACTTCTTCATTTATTATTTTTCCCCATCTTCTGTATTGAAACAGTGATCTTACTTATCTCACCCAGTGACTCTGTAGGACATTTAAAAAGTGGTCATGGTTTTCACTGGAGTGAGAATGTATTAATGTTTCCTCTCGTCATCTCAAAGTTTCTGTCTTACTACCTTTTCTCTCTCCTTAATACCAACTCTACAGCTTGCTGAGATGCTTTAAGGATCACAGAGACACAAAGAAGATTTGAACCCTGCCCTCTTCCCATCCCACCTCTTACTGCCTCCCGGGTGAGCGCTCGTCCTCAAATAAAGCATGTTGGAACTTCCGCTTATCTCTCCTTCCATAGACCTGCTTGGCATCTGCTTAAGAACCCAAGCAAGACTCTTCCATTGTCTTGGTTGAGGGCGGCATAGAAGAAAACATCTTTCCCAGTCCCAGCCTCAGTTCCCAGCCCAGGTGTGGACCCTCAGCTCTGGGGAGGGCTGCACCAAGAGCCTTGCAGGTGCACTTCCCCACTTCCTCCCTCTCTTCAGATACCTGCCGGTATTTGCCTCTTCTGCTTCATGGCCTCAGGCCTTGGCTGTGTTCTGGGAGTTGAGGGAAGCATTTGAATGGGGAGGGCCTCATAGCCAGTCCCCATTTAAATGCTTTAGGAGTTCAACGTAATCTTTTGAAGTATGTATACATTGTGGAATACAGATAATGTAGAATGATTAAATCTAGCTAACTGACATGTACATTACCTCACATGATAAATAACATTTTAGCTGTCAGTTAAAAAAATTCCCCAAACCCCCAAATGCTTTAGGTGCTGACTCCAATCTGTGCAAATCACACAGTTCAGATTCCTGACCCCTGCCTGGGGCGGGGAGCATCTCTCCCTTCAAATAGCTCTTTTCAGCTGGCTATGGAAAGAGGTTTTAAGGAGAGAAATGTGCAAGGGGTGGTTCTGTTAAAAGAAAAACTTAGTCAATGATACTCGTTAAAGCACCGTAAAGACTACTATCTCGATAGGTATAGGGACCACTGCAATGGAGTCTTGCATGGGGGGAGAGAGATTGGGCTCAATTCTGAATACAGCGTGCACAGTGGGAATTCCTAGCCAAGGAGCAGGGTGGGGGCCTGTGAATAGAAAATTACTAAGAGGAGCCGTCAGGGTAAGAGAGATTCTGGTGAAACTGACCTAACAGGACTCTTGCTGAATACAGGCTAGGGTGATAGACCACTCGGGGATGGTGGAGGGTGAGGAGCCTGATAAGGCTTGGAGGGTGATCAGATACCGAGGGGAAAGGGGTTTTTGCTAAGACTGGATTTTACAAGGAAGCCACAGACGGGCCTTGCAGAAGACTCAGAAGCCTGACCGAAGCTTGGACTAGTAAAGCCTCTTTTGTCAGTTCCAATTGCCAAGGATTTTTTTTTTTTTTTCCATAAGTGGCAAGGCAGAATAGCCAAGTATTTTCTGTTCCTTTATTCACAAGGAAAAGATGCTTCTCCACCCCAGCCCGTGAGACCTGGGCTTGTCCTGGCTCACAGTCAGTGAGAGCAGGGACCCTGGAAGTCAGTGACCCTAACCCCTCAAGGGGCGGTGGCGGAGAAGCAAGTCCTGCCTGAGACTGCCCTCCTGAAGAGCTACGTGGACCCCAGTGTGGCAGTTTGGTTTGTGACCTGAAGGCACTGGGGCCGCCCCTTCAGCCTTGCTATCTGGACACTGTCCCATGCGGCCAGGGGCTGAGGGCAGAGATCCAGCTGCATGGGTGTCGCTGCTGTGGAGGAGCCACAGGCGCCACGCAGGGAGGGAGTGTGGTGTCCGAGCTCGCTGTGCCTGGGTGTGGGTAGCACCCATTCTAGTTGCCGATTTTTTGCAAACCACGTTTCAGATCGCTGTCCTGAGTTCCCATTTTAGGGCCAGATCTCGTCAGATCATCCTTTCAACCTGAAAATGCTGCTGGGGAAGGCCTCACCAGCCACTGCTTGCGCGGGCGTTTCCAGCCTGGGCTCTGGCGTCCTTTGGGCTGTGTGAAGCCAGGAGTGTGGTTTTCAACTAAAACTCAGCGCCAATGTCATGTGACCGTGGCGGAGCCCAGCATCCAGCAGGACATGTGGGCAGAGGGGACCCCCGGGGCCGCCACCAGAATATTAAGCGTTAGCAAGGCTTCGTGTCTTAAAATGTTGTGAAAATTAAGGGACAAGAGAAACCGAAGAATGGGATGCAGGAAAGTTTTTATTTTTAGGTGTACGTCGGCTCAGTGGAATTGCATCCAGAAAGTCTAAGCATATAACAAAGAAAACGAATGTCTTTTAAGCATTTTGAGGCAGGAATCACGTGAAGCAGGAAGCAGGCTTACAGAAGCAAGAACAAAGGCCATTAATTACCTTGTGACACTTTTGCAACATGTCTTACATCTCTGGGAAAACTTAGTATGCAGCTTATGCTTATCTGTCTTGTGACCTTGCAGCTGTGCAAGGAGGAAAGAAAACACGAGCTTACAGAGCCTACAAAATACCTGAAGGGCAGATATGGTTAATGTTTCTTGGGACTGGCAGTTAATATCCTTCTTTAACTTCAGGGGGGCTACTTAAATTCTTTTTAGCCTTGGTTGGTACAGCAATTCATTCTATGAGCTATTATTTCTCTTACTATAATTTTACTATTATTACTTATGCTATTATCCTATTATTTTAATTTTCCACTTCATTCCCCCTTTGGTGCTCTATATAAATGTTGGTTAATAGCACAATTGTGTATTTTTTCGTGAGTCGGTACATATTCTTCTTGGGGCAATACTTAGTCAATGCCATTATTTGAGTAGTAGTGTATTTGGCCACGACTGCCTCTATAGTTGACTGAACACTTCTGATGAGAAGAGGTAGGAGACAAGGGAGCATTAGGCAGGCATCTGTGATAAGTAGGAACCCACCTATTAAGGTTTTGAACCCACTAAAGGTCAAAAACCATCCTTCAAAGAGAGAATCTGGAGACCAACCTGACCAGGTTTGAACTGGAACATGGGCTAACTTCCACATCCTGGCAGTAATTTCCATGACAGCTCACCTATTGTCGTCTATTTCTAAACAGCAGTTTGTTAGATTAAACTTATCACATACTCCTCCTTCTGAGGCTAGGAGGTAATCTAGTGCCAGTCTGTTTTAATATATGGCATTCCTCATCTGTGTAGCTTGTACAACTAGTAAATCTAAAGCTCTTGATGTTTCATAGGTTATTATTTCAAGAACAGCCTGTAACCTTATGATGCGGTTGAGCATATAAATTGGGGTGCGGTATCCCCATTACCTATTTTGTGCCTAGGTAGCTGGCCCATAGTATTTAATGATTTTTTCAGGAGGCCATTCATTATTTTTCTAGTCTCCTATGTCTATGTCTTTTTTGATATTTGTATTTATTTTTGAGATCATGCTCCTTTTAGTTCTTTTCTCATTATAGACTGGATATCCTAAGAGTTCCCCTTGCTTTAGAGGAATTAGAAGGATGGCTTGATTGTTCCTAACACACATGCTCCTGTCCACTTAGCTGGCAGTTGCTGATATGCCTGTGCTCTACAGATCCAATATAGGCCTTTTCCTGAACAAAAACAATAACAAAATAATAAGATAATCAGTATTACTAAGATCACTACTAGGCTTATAAGTTCTATCCACATTTACTTATTTAGTGAAGACTCCTCAAGCTTTGGCCACACGTAGACTAGTCAGCTTCCAGTGTGTGACTAGAGCAGGGTTTGACTCCTCAAGCTTCAGCTGTGCATAGACTGACCAGCCTCCAGAGTGGTCAGAGCAGGGCGGTTGTCTTTCTCAGTGGTGTCGTGGTTTTGCCACAGGATTAGTCATGTTGGATGGGCCGGGTCTTGTTGACTGGTTCACTGGTCCTGCGCAGCCAGCTTCAGTCGACTGTGATGAATCCAAGGTGTGATACCTGCAACTTTAACAGCAGTGGGAGTAGACAAGATTATAGTGTGGCGCCCATCCAATGTGGGCCCTAGTGTGGTTGGGTTCCATTTCTTAACCCAAACCAAGTCCCCAGGTGTAAAGGGGTGAACTGGGTCTGTCAGGCTTATAGGCAATTTTTCTCATACCCAGCCATGAATCTTTTGCATAGCTAATCCTAAAGCTTGCATTTGCTTTTTTAAAGTTAGTTCCCCTAGTTCCCACAGATCACCTTTTACCTGATTTATATAATCAGGGGTGGTCGGCTGAACACAATTTCACAGGGTGAAAGCCCAGTCAATTTGGGTAAGGGTACACCTGACTTGGAGAAAGGCCATGGGCAAGACCTGATCCCACCTAAGATGAGGTTCTTGACAAAACTTCAGCAGATGTTTTAGTGTCTGGCTCATCCATTCTACCTTTCCCGAGCTCTGTGAGTGGCAGGCTATGTGCAATTTCCACTTTGTCTTTAGCAGCTGCGTCAGCTGTTGAACAACTTCAGCCATGAATGCTGGGCCATTATCTGATCCTAAAGTTAGAGGCAGTCCAAACCTAGGAATAATGTCTTTTAGCAACACTCTGGTTACTTCTTGGGCTTTCTCTGTCTTGGTAGGGAATGCCTCAACCCGCCCTCAGAAAGTGCAAACAAACACTAGCATGTACCGATAGCCTCCTGCTCGGGGCAGTTCGGTAAAGTCCGCAAGCAAGTTTTCACAGGGTGTAGCTCCAGTCTCTTGAATCCCTGGGGGCTGAGTTGGCACTTGCCATGGATTGTTCTGGGCCCAGGTTAAACACTGCTCACAAACGGCTCGAGTGATGGCAGTAAGGCACAGCACATAGAAATGCCATCCTACAAGAGTTTCTAATGCAGTCTTTCCCATGTGTGTTCCCTGATGAAACTGCTTCATAATTTGGGGGGCTATTGCTTTCGGAATAGCTAGCCTCCCATCTGAGAACTTCCACCAGCCTCCTTTTATGTAACTTCTGCTTTCTTGTTCAAACCAAGCTTTTTCATTGGGAGAGTAGCTTGGGGTTTCAGGTAAGGAGGGTTCTAGTAGAAGCAGCAGGGTTGGGGTTTTCTTTTTAGTACTTGAGTTGGACATAGCTGCTTGTCTGGCTTCTCTGTCTGCCTTCCTATTTCCTTTTGCTTCTATGCCGCCTCTTGTCTGATGTCCTTTACAGTGAATAACGGCCACCTTGTCTGGGGCCCACACAGCTTCTAAGAGTTGTAAGATTTCTTCATTTTTAGTTTCTTTCCCTCCAGCAGTTAAGAGTCCCCTTTTTTTGTAAATGGCTCCATGGGCATGTAATGTAGCAAGGGCATAATTTGAATCAGTATAGATGTTAACTGTCCTTCCTTTGGCTAGTGGTAGTGCTCTAGTTAGAGCTATTAATTCTGCTTTTTGTGCTGAGGTTCTGGTAGGGAGGGCCTGTACCTTAGCTACTGAATTTAGAGTCACCCTGTATACCCGGCTCGGCAGACCCCTTCTGATATAAACCTACTTCCCTCTGTGAAATATTCAGCGTCTGGTCCTTGAAGGGTTGGTCTCTTAAGTCTTTCCGGCTTGAGAACACCTCATCTACTATGTCTATGCAATAGCGCTGGGGAAACTGGTCTTGCAACTTGGGCATTTCTACAGGCAACAGGGTAGCCAGGTTGAGGGTATTCGCGGTTTTTAAAGTTACATATGGGTTTCCACATAAGAGCCCTTGATATCTTAACATTCTTGGATTAGATAGCCAGTGATATCCTCTTTGCTCCATTAAGGTGATCACTGTGTGTGGCACCCGTATTATTAGCTTGTGTCCTAGTGTCAGCTTCCAGCATTTTCTGCCAACATGGCAGTGGCAGCTAACGCTTTTAAGCAGGGGGGCCACCCCAGGGCCACACGGTCTAACTGCTTTGATAAATAGGCCACTGGTCAATACCATGATCCTACTGTTTGAACTAAAACTCCTGTAGTCATTCCTTTTCTTTCATGGACATAGAAAAAGAAAGGCTTAGTCAGGTCTGGCAATCCCAGGGCTCGAGCTTGGCTTAAGGCCTTTTTGATCTCATTAAAGGCCTTCTCCTGCTCATTACCCCAGAGGAGGGACTCTTTTTCTCCCCCACTTTGTGGCTTCATACAATGGCTTTGCCATGAGTGAAAAGTTTGGCATTGAAGTACAGCAAAAGCCTGCTGCCCCTAAAAACTCCCTTACTTGTCGCCGGGTGACAGGAGTGGGGAGTGCGTATATGGCTTCCTTCTCCCCACTGCTGAGTTCATGCTGCCCTTGGGCTATTAGGAAACCTAGATATCTTACTCTTTTTGCACAGACCTGAGCTTTTTCCTGAGACATCTTGTAACCTGCCTTCCATAGAAGGCAAAGATCTTTGGTGCCCCGGAAGCAATCTTCCTGGGTAGGTGCCGCAAACAAAAGATCACCAATGTATTGTAACAATACACACTTGTCATTTGGTGGGACAAAAGACTTGAGGTCTGATGCTAGTGCCTCTTCAAAGATAGTGGGGGAGTTTTTGAACCCTTGTGGGAGCCTGGTCCAGGTGAATTGTGTTCCTCCCCATTGGAATGCAAAAATAGGCTGACTTATTGGAGCTAGCCTGAGGCAGAAAAAGGCATCTTTTAAGTCCAAACAGGAAAACCAGGCAGCATGAGCAGGAATGTGGCTCGTCATTGTATATGGGTTGGGCACCACCGCATGTAACAGTAACTTTATTTATGTCCCATAGGTCCTGCACAGGCCTGAACCCACCAGACGGTTTTTGCACTGGTTAAGAGTAGAGTATTCCAGGGTGACTTGCATTTCTTTATGATCCCATGTTCTAATAGCCGATTTATGTGCTTGGTCATTCCTTGCACTGCCTCTATAGACACCTGGTACTGGGGAATGCGCACTGGAGTTGCACCTGGAACTAACTCTACTACCACTGGTGCCTGGTTTATGACCAATCCTGGAGGACTGTCTTCTGGCCACACCTCAGGTATTTCAGTGACTAGTTTGTCAAATATTCTGTCCATAAATTCAGACAGCCTGTATGCCTCTTTTACGTATAGCCTCCATTCCTCAGTCTCGGGGAGGGTAAGAGTTAACATCATAGCTTTTGGTCAGCTTAGATCCAGAGTCATGTTTCCTTCCCGCCTGAAAGAAATTTGTGCTTGTAGTTTCTGAAGCAAGTCTCTCCCTAACAGGGGCACAATAAAGTCCATCTGTTGGCCTCCCACTTTCATAGAGACCAGGGGCTCCTGGAGGCCTAGAGAGATGGAGCCTAGTCTGTCTCAGTCCTTATATTCCTCAACTCCTGCTAAGCCGACCAGATCGGCATCCAGCTTTAGAACAATGGCTAGTGGCTGCAGGCCTTGGGCGGGCAGCAGGTCCCTGGCTGCTAGTTTCTTCCTTTTCTCTTTCTGGACATTCATTCTTCCAATGCCCTTTCTGTTTGCATTTTTGCACATTGATCCCTCTCAAGCCTAGGCTGGCCTTCAAACCCTGGCCTAGCTTGTCCTCTACTGTGACCACGACCACATCCGCGTCCTCTCACAAAACCAGTCTCTCAATCAGAGCAGCAGCCAACAAATCAGCCTTTTCCTTGGCTTTGTGCTTTGCCCTTTCTTGGCCTCCTCCTCTGGATTAACAAACACCTTAGTAGCTACTTGAATGAGCTGGGTAATATTCATAGCCTCAAAACCTTCCAACTTCTGAAGCTTCTGTCTAATGTCACCTTGCGCCTGGCCCACAAATGCCACGTTAACCATGCACTGATTCCCTACAGCCTCCAGATCAAATGATGTATAAAGCCGGTATGCTTCACAGAGTCTTTCATAAAATTCACCGGGACTCTAATCAGCCTTTTGGCGTACCTCTGAGACCTCTCCCAAATTCGTTGCCTTTTTCCTTCTGGTCTTTATTCCATTAAGGGGTGCCTCCCGATACCTATGCAGGTTTTGCAATTCTCCTGCCTGGTTTGGATCCCAATTTGGATCTGCTTCTGGGAACCTCTTCTGTGCATACCGCTTAACATCATTTGTGCCTTCAGGCGCATTGCTTTCTAACCACTGTAAGGCTGCCTGAGTAATTCTCCTGTGTTCTTCTGTATTGAACAATATTAAAAGTAGCTGCTGACAATCAGGCCAGGTAGGGTTATGAGTCAGAAAGATGGACTGCATGAAGTCTATGAGGGCCTGGGGCTTCTCCGTGTAGGATGGTGTAAGCTGTTTCCAGTTTAGGAGGTCAGTCCTTTTCTGTCAATGCCTAATGTTACATATTTTCCTTTATTCCACTTTGAGTCTGAGGGGTTTGTGATTATCAATTCTAAAGGGTCACAGCTCCCACTGGTGCAGGAGGGGCTGCCTTTCCTTTTTGGAGCCAAACGGGATATTTTTTAATCTTCTTTCCAAGTAGCCTAAATGACACAAGACCAGTACTGACACATCTTACATAAATATGATTTTTGACAGATGTACTTATTTTCTGCTGTGTAACTTTTTTCTCAATCTAGAGAACTGCATTCTATCCCATGCTGTTTACTATTAATAGCCGCACAAGCGTCAAATTTTAAGGTTACATTTTTGGGGACCCCTCTTCTGTTCTAGCTATTACCTTACTTGTGTCACCTAGAAAAGGACCAGTCCTTAATTTTAAAAACTGTGATCATGGGAGGCTTAAAATGGGTCATAACACGTATCAGGTTGGTTATTTCCTGGGCTACATACCTTGGATAGAATAGCATTATACAAACAAGTTTCTTTTAGAGTCCTGGTACACTTATAATAACCATAAAATAATAGGACTGTAGCAATCTTTTGTCCTACCTCAATGACTTGATGTATATACTGGAAACAGTTCTCAGTCTGAGGAAGGTCAGTTGAAGTCCTTACTGTTCAAGTCCAAATTTTAAGGAAGATGAGTCTGCGATGAGTTTCCTCATGCTTCGGCTGTGCGTGGACCAGTCAGCTTCTGGGTGTGACTGGAGCAGGGCTTGTCGTCTTCTTCAAGTCACTTTGCAGGGGTTGGCGAAGCTCCTCCCATCCACGTACAGCTCCCAGCCTACTGATGTTTAAGGGTGGTCTCGGTGGTTGGGCCTACTAGAATAAACTGAGTCCAATACTTCTACACAGTTATGGTTAACTGGGCTCTCTGATACCGGGAGCAAGGTGGCAGGGTTTAGGGTGTGCAAACTTCAGTGGTTATGTGGGGATTTTCACAGAGCAAGCCCTGGTATCTAGTTAGTCTAGCATTCATCTAGCATGGTGTCCTTTGGTATTTATAAAATCACCACAGCATGGGGGGAGTTTATGTTTAGGTTTTGTCTAAGAGTTAGCTTATCTGCTTCTTGTGCTAACAGGGCCATTGCTACCAGGGCCCTTGGACATGGGGGCCAGCCTTTGGAAACCCCGTCTAGTTGTTTTGAGAGATAGGCCACCGTCCTTGGCCAGGGCCCTACAGTCTGGGTTAAAACTCTTAACTGCCATTTTTTTTCTTTCTGACACAGAGAGTGTAAAGAGTTTTGTCTGGTCAGGTAGCCTCAGGGCTGGGGTCAACATGAGTTTTTCTTTTTAACTCATGAAAAGCTTGTTGCTGTTGGTTGTAATAGATGTAGTTTATCTAATCTACATTTTTATTGACTGTCATCTATCAAAATATTGACTTAAATCCTGTAACTATTTGATTTCAAGCTTTAAATTGATCTGGTATTCCTTGCGGGGCTTCAGTTGCATCTAAATGGATGTGAGAGTTGAAAGACCTATAAGGGGCTTTTCTCGCTTCATGATGTCTTCTACTTATTATTTTTTCCTCTTGTTGATGAAATGTCAGGGTGAAAGGGATAGCCAAATGGACTAAAGCACAAGTGCCACTCTAGTTATTCAGCAGAATGCCCAGTAAAGGTCCACCACAATACCACCACACATCCGCTTGGGGATGAACAAGGGCTGACTGATTGATAAGCTCTTGAAAGTTCTTAAGCTCATCGCATCCCTTCAGGTCTCCAAGGAATGCTAAGTTTCCTCCCTGTTGTGAGAGACAACGAAGTGAACTTAGTGTTGGGAGACGGAGGCTGGATGGCCCTCGGGGGCTGACCTGCAGGGTGCCAGACTTTGGGATATAGCAGAGAGAGCTTGGCATGACTTATTAATCCAGGCTGTAGAATCCTGGAAAAGAGCTACCATGTAGCCCACACCTGGCCGACTGGAGGACCACCTTAGTGGAAGGGGGACAATCAGGGCCTCTGGCCTGCCATGTGCACAAGCATAACAATTGCTTTTGTTTAACATGCAGATGGAATATTTGATCCATTTCAACCAGGCATTTGCATCTTGGTATGCTGTCTTAATTGCCAAAGTTTGTTTTAAGTCTTTAAGTTTTATGATCCTCTAGTAAAATGAATGCTTCCTTTAGCTCCAATTTTCATTAGTTTTTAGACCAAAGAAAGCTAAACACTATTTTATATTTAATAATGCTTCTTGTATGACTTTTATACCAGATAAGCTAAATTTTACCTTTATATTAGTATGTTATTAATGTTAAACTTAATTTTAAGAAAACCTTGTAGACATATTTATCCAATTTTTTATGTTTGACCATAAGTTAAGATGCTATAGACTCTCTAACATTTTATAATTTTTGTTAAAGAGCAGGTAGATGCTTTAAGAAAAACCTGTTCCGTTTTTACTTTAATGTCCAGTTCACAGAAAAACTGGATGATACCTTTTTAACTTTAGCTAATATGTTTACACACAGAATTTTTTTTATAATTAACGTTTTAAAACTTGCTTAAACTTTTAAAACAATAATTTTTTTAACCTTTTAATGTAGGTAAAAATCCACATTTTTATGCCCCTTTATAATTTTTTTTTTTTTTACCAAAGGTATATTTTACTTTTCTTATACATCTTTCACATGAACTGTTTTTTTTTTAAAATAGTACTCAGGAGGCCTCATTACTTTTAAATTATACAACATTTTTTGCATAAAAATTTTTTTTATAACTTTTTTCTTTTACGACTTTCGCAGACAATTTTTTAACGTCTCAATTTTTTGACTTATTACAAACTTTTTTTTTCGTTAAACAACCAGTTAATTTATTTCAGGACAAGAATTTACCATATAACTTTTTTTAATATAAATTCTGTCTCCCCTGTTTTTTTTCCTTTTTAAAAAAGCGAACTTTCTTTATGTCTTTGGACTAGACTGTCGAAGGCCACAAGATTAGAAGTTACCATAATACATGTTACACTGTTAACTTTCAGCAAACTTCACTTTTGTTGAAAACCTTGTAAGTTTGAGATTTCAATTATCCTTTGCTATTAATAAGAAATTGTTTAGTCTAAACTCTTAGAATTGGTACAGATGGCCTCTTTTTCTCTTTGCTGGTCTTTCCTTGCCTCTGCCAGCCGCTTATGCTGCTGTTCTCTTAACTACTGTGGTGGTGGAAAGGGGGTCTAAAACCAGCTGTAACTGTCTATGTACGGAAACCGGTCTGGGTGATTTGGCTTACAGGTTACCTTGTGCCATACCTTTGAAACGAAGGACCTGTCCAGGCTTCCTTCTGGTGGCCAACCTACCTCTAATGCTAGCCAGTTTATTTCACACAAAGTTCTAAGTTTTCCTGTTGTCATAGTAACACCGTAATCTCCTTTAAATTCTCTCTTGAAAAAATTTTTTTAACCTAGGTCCCAGTGGGGTGGGCTTACTTTGCACCTGACCCATGTTTCTTGTTTTTTTTTTTTCTTTTTTTTTTTTTTTCCGAGACAAAATACCACGCTCACACCACACATACTCACCACAAGACAAAGAACGGGTAAAGAGGGCACACACACTTTTACCGTTTATACCAAACCAAAATCATGAAATTCAAAATCCGAGTACCAAAAAATTCAAGCCAAGTCAAAACCAAAACCAAAGTATCCAGCAATTCAAGTCAAGTCAAAACCAGAACCAGAGTGCCAATGCAGGCATGCCGTGGGTGATCAGGCCACGTTTCCACTCAGATGGAGTGGGGCAAGTTCCAAAGACTAGTCTTACCAAGTTTCAGGTGTCCGGACTCCAAGTGCCAGTTCCTTCTGGGTGTTCAGCCACTGTGTTAATCCTCCTTGGAGGCCTGCTATGCGCTGCTCTGGCAAGGCGTTCCACCGGAGCAATTTCCTCCCCGGGACTGCTCTTTGGATCACGTCACTCAGGCTGGCCAGAGTCCCCCGCAGGGATGCTCCACAAGGCAGGCTTAAGCCACCTAAGGGGCTGCCTTGGCCGTCTGTCATTCACCTTGCTTCCCAGTCAGGGAACCAAGGAATGTAGCAGGACGAGCTGCAGATAAAACCTGACACCAAGTTGTGGAAGGAAGGGCTTTATTCAGCTGGGAGCATTGGCAAACTACTGCCTTAAAATCCCCTCTGCACTCCCTGAGTGCACAATTTCTGTCCCTTTTAAGGGCTCACAACACTAGATATTTCACATGAAAGGGTCATGATTGATTTGAGCAAGCAAGGGGTACGTGACAGGGTCTACATGCACAGGTGGTCAGAGAGAAACAGAACAGGGAAGGGAGTTTCACAATGTTCTTCTATACAATGTCCGGAATCTATGAATAACATTGGTTTCTAAATCATGAGTTCATTTTTAACTCCTAGGTTTAGGCCAGGCAGGCCCAGGTCCAGTTTTGGGCCTGGCGCTGGGCTGCCTGTTTTTGATTTCACTTCCTTTTTTTTTTTTTTTTAAACAGGTACTGAGTATAAAACAATATGAGAGGGTCTCTCTCTTCCCTCACTTTAACTTCGGGAGGGCTGAAATTCTTTTTAGCTTTGGTTAATACAGCAATTCATTCTCTTCTAGCTATTGTTATTTCTCTTACTATAATTTTACTGTTAGTACTTATGCTATTATTCTATTATTTTCTTAATTTTCCATTTAATTAGGATAACAAACCGAGGCCGGGCTCCCGTCCTCCTCCAGCACACGAGCGGCGGGAGCGGGGACCAGCCCAGCAGGGAGCCTCGCTTGGTTTCTGAGGGAATTCCCAGCGGGCGTTTCCAAAACACTCCCGTTCCCTTCCGCTAACTTCAGGGGCCGAGAATTGACACTTTCACCCTCCTCAAGCCCGTGGCGCTGCCTCGCTGGCGTTCGCAGCGCACAGCAAACCGGATGCCAGCCGGAGGCGTTAGCACCGCCAGTACGGGGCGCCCGCGGACCTCCGACTGAGCCAGCTGCCAGGAACCGGAAGTGTACCCGGCGCCGGGATTGCGAGAGGGCCGGGAACGCCCCAAGACCGGAAGTGTCCCGGGGGCCAGGAGCGCGCGGGGCCCGGAAGAGGGGGGCGGCCAGAGGAGGTCCGCGGAGTTCCGGCGCCAGGCGAGGTGGCGGGGCTTAAAGTTCCGGGTGGGGCGCGGGTCCGCAACCGCTCGGAATTTGCCTCCCGGCTCCGCTCTGGAAGCTAAGAAGGGGCACGAGAGACGGGGAACCTGAGAGCAGGGAAGCCAGTAGGCGGCCGGAGTAGCGCGCGGCCGCTCGGGTCGGAAGGAGCCGGTGCAGCCCTGTCCGGCGCACGGCGGGGTCAGCGAGGCCCTTGCGGTGCTTCGCCCGCGCCTTCCCCTCCGCAGTCACCAGCCCTTTGGGCCTCCCACCGGTCGGCGCCGCCAGCGGCGGGTACCGGCTCGCAGAACGAGGGCGGGCTGTGAACTGGCAGCACATCGCGTTCCCGCGGGGCCCCCGTTCTGCCCAGGCAGGGAGCGGCTGGGATGGGACTGTCTGAGGTGGGTCCGCGAGCGCGGTGCCCCAGAGCCCCGGCTTCTGGAAGGCGCTCGGCCTGCTCTTGGGGCCGAGAAGCAGGGCGGGGAGGCGCGGGGTCTGGAGTCTGCAGGACCTGGCTGCGAATCCAACCAGCTGATTTCAAACTTTGCTGTGATCTGCAAGTTAACTAAGTCTCAGTTCCTCGTTTGCGAAATGTACTTAATAGGCACCCCAGGGTGAACTAAATTTGTCCGCATAGACTGCAGCACTGTGCTTGAGAGGCGCCTTAGTGGGTAGGAGTCACTAATATCACTGAGTTTTGATAGAAATGAAGGTGCATTGGCAAAGGTGTGCCCCATGGCCGGGCAGGTTAGGAGGAGGGCCTGCTAATATTTTTTCTTAAATTGTAAACAGCCATCTGGATGAGCAATACATTATCAAATTATGATTCAGAGAGGACTATCACTGACTACTCTTTTTTGGGCAAACCTCCGCTTCAGGAGCTTCTGGCTTGATTCCTAAGTGGAAGGTAGAGACCTAGGCCCTCTGAGTCACAACTCCATCTCTCTGGGTGAGGACTGAGTTCCAGGACTGCTGAGTGGAGGCAGAACAACTGGGATAGGGAAAAGAGAGGCCAAACTAGATCAGAGGCTGGCGTGGGCTTCAGAATCTACAAACTGGCACAGTTATGCCTCCGGGCCCCTATTGCTGCTTCACGTTTGACCAATCAAAAGTAGCTTAAGGGCAGCGTGTTGGCCAATGAGACTTTATTGTGAAATAAAATGCCCTCAGTTTCATGTAACTGAGCCACCATAGAGGAGTGGAGAAATCGAGTTGGCCAGATGAGGGAGAGGCCATTAAGAGGTATTTTAGGGATTGAATGGGCTGGGCACCCCGAAGACAGTGGCATTTGGGGTGGTAATAAGAAAGAACATTAGGGGCCTCCGCCTCCTTCCTGCCTTTCCTCCTGTGCTGCGTCAGTCAGCACAGAGGCTGCAGGAGGTATCTCTGGTTGGCTTTGGAGAGGCTGCAGGTATCTCTGGTTGGCTTTGGCTGCCTGTGGGGGGCACCAGCTTTGGGGAGGTCAGAGGGCTCTCTCCTGAGCTGCTCTCCTGCCCACAATCACACCTGCCTGATGCCTGTGAATGGCTGTCTGAGTCTCCTGGGCCTTGGTCACTTCTGGCCTGCCCTGCACCGACCAGTAACTGTGCCTGATGACTGGAGGTATTGGAATTCACTGGACTTTATTGTTCTTTGTAGGAATCAAAGATCAGCTCCCACTGAGGACAAATGGACCTGTAATTCCGGGTGTGACGAGAGAACGAGATTTACCTTCCTGAATTAAAAAACAGGTCATTAAGCTTGGGCCCTGACTCTTCTTTGTGAGAAGGTACAGAGATGGAATCCTTACAATCTGAGACTAAAACGAGGGTCCTTCCCTCATGGCTGACAGCCCAGGTGGCTACAAAGAATGTTGCACCAATGAAGGCCCCCAAGAGGATGAGAATGGCAGCAGTGCCAGTGGCAACAGCAAGGTGCGACAACCCTGGTCGTAAGACTCCTGCGAATCTGGCAAGTGGAGCAGGGGTCTCCATGACCTGGGCCAGGTCTTCCAGCCTAGGCAGAACAGCAAGATGGGCGGGTGTTTCAGTCTTATCATCTCTTGAGCTTTTAGAAGGTGGAGGGGCTGTGGGCGGGAGGCAAAGCGGGTTAACCCTCGAGGACAGGCACCCACTTCAGCCTCTGCACTGGTGAGTGCCCTGTCCTCAGCACACACAGAGTGGGTTCTCCATGTCAGCCAATCTCTGATGCCAGTTGTCCAAAATGCCAGTCTCTTCCTTTACAACAAACATGGTAACATCAGATGGGCAAGATCAGTGGTAGGGTCTGTTCTGAGTGGTGCCTGCCCCTGTGGACAGACCTTTAGGGATGGACAGATGAGCAGCAGCTGCAGGGCCAGCAAGAGATCAGGAGCTGGGGAGTGAGTTAGTTGAATGACGGTAATTGCCGGGGGCGGGGGTGAGTCTCCAGACTGCAGCGTGAAGTGGGCGGGGCCCCAGCACTCGGTGTTCCCGTCGCTGGCTCCTCCTCCTCTAACGTTTCCTGACTGACAGCCTTCCCTTGTGACTGCTGCCGTCTTTCCCTAAGTCTGGTCCTGCTTTCAGGTTCCTCTCAGTGCAGCCTCAGCCCGAGGTCCCCTTCCTCTTGCATCCACGTGTGTGTTTCAGAGGCGGCCATCCTTCCCTACTTCCAGATCCTTGTAGGGCAGTTGGAGGATGGGAGGCACCCCGGTGTTGCCTCCATGAAGCCCTGTGCCAGTCACTGGGCTGCAAGGCTGAGGAAATTGTGTCCGTGTCAGGGAAAGCTCCTCAGCTCAGAGGTGCTGGTGCCTCCTGCGTGGTAGGAAGGCAGGGGGAAGAGGCCCTGTTGCTCCTGTTTTCTTTGCCTTTATGAGACCTGAGAGTCTGTGTCATCTGTGCCTTGCGTGTCTTTGTTTCAGACTCCCTGTGACAAGGACTGTGTACTGCATGAATGAGGCCGAGATAGTCGATGTTGCTCTGGGAATCCTGATTGAGGTAAAGTCAGACAAGCCTCTTACTCATGACCAGAAACTCCGCATGAGCAGAAGCTAGACTAGGCCCTTGGTCACTGTCAGTAAGAGAGACGCCCTCTGCCGTAGGCTACCTCTTCTTCCTCCTGCCACTTGCCTCGCTTTTGTCTCGGCCATGCTGCCCAGGCCCCTCCCCATGTGGGTGTGCGCTCGTGGGGTGTCTTTGGGGCTAGATGCCTGGGAGGGCGTGTGTGTTAGGGAGGGCGTGTGTGTGTTAGGGAGGGCGTGACTGTGCGCTGGTGTGTATGTGGAAGGACATGAAGCGTTTACCTGTTTGTGTTCTCGGCAAGGTTCCCAGTTGGGTAGATGACTTCTTAGCCATGGCCCCTCTCCTGAGCAGAGGATGCTGAGGTTCCTGGCTTCCTGCAGTAATAATTGCAGTGCTTCAGAGTTGCACAGTATTCTACAGTTTACCAGGTGCCTTGAAAGCGTGTGTTCTGTCATTTTAGCCTTGCAATAACCCTGTGGTGTGGGACTTTTCCTGGTGCTAAGGCATGGGCCTACACCCAGGTTTTGTATCCTGGGCTCCTCCCATTCTGTCACCGACCTTTCTAGACATGTTTCTTCCATTTCTTTTTCCTTTCCCCTCAGCTAATCCTCATGCCTCTGCTTGCTTCTCTCCCAAGTGGGTTCTGGCTTCAAGAGCTGTGAAGAGGGGTCAGGGGGAGGAGTGGGGTGAAGAGAGGGTGGGTGCTCAGGATATGGGTACATTGCCTGGCCTGGTCACATTGGCTTTGTAGTTGCTTCTAGAAACATCCTGCGTTACTGAAAGATCAGCATGTTAGGGAAATAAAACAGTATGTTGAGCCTGCCTTTTCCCATACTCCACAGAGCCGCAAACAGGAAAAGGCCTGCGAGCAGCCGGCCCTGGTGGGGGCTGATAACCCAGAGCACTCCCCTCCCTGCTCCGTGTCACCTCACACAAGTTCTGGGAGCAGCAGTGAGGAAGAGGACAGTGGGAACGAGGCACTGGCTCCAGGCCTCAGCCCTTCCCAGAGGCCGGCGGGTTCCAACTCTGCCTGCAGCAGGAGCCCTGAGGAGGAGGAGGAAGAGGATGTGTTGAAATACGTCCGGGAGATCTTTTTCAGCTAGGGCATAAACTCTGCACTGAACTGTCTGCCGAGAGCAGCTGGAGGACAGCTGAGCTTCCACTGGTGCTGCTGGGCCGCCCGCCTGTGGGAATGGGGCTCTCTGTGCTCCTGCCTTTTTGCCTTCTTGGGCCTGGCAGATTCACCTCAGGCCAGAAGCCCCTGGACACTGCAGGCCTTGGGGCTGCCGTTCTGAGTGTGCGGAAGGCAGGACTCAAAATGAGATCCCATTCGACTCAGTCTGTATGTACTGTGCCCTCTCCCGGCTCTGAGGCTCTGGAATCCCAATTAGTTAGTCAGTGACCAGTGTGTTAGTCAGTGACCAGGTTCCAGGGAAAGTGATGTCATTTGGTGGTCCAACTTACTGGAACCAAAGAGACAGTACTTTTCAAAGAAAAGGATCACTGCCAGGTGCACTGGAATTGCTACAGTTTAGTCCACATGATCTCTCTTGAAGGAGGAAGCCTGTTTCAAAAATAGTTTCCATCATGAGTCTATCAATGAGATCCCACCTCTCCAGCCAGCCTAGAAAGCAAACGAGCTGCCCACAGTTATCTGCCCTGTCTGGGAGGTTGAGGCCACAGTGTATAGACTGGTAAGCCAGACAGGCCTCCTCCCACAAGCTGCTATCTTGCTTTCACCTGTACCTTGGTCCCCGGGCAGCTAGCTATAAGGCAAGAGGGACAGGAGCCCAGAAGAGACACTGAGGACAAGAGATCACACCAGAGTACATGTTTCTGCCTTTGTTTTCGTTGTGGCTTTGGACAGGAATAGATGAGTAAATCACTTGCCACACAGGTTTTCAAATACACAGGTGCTGGAAAATACACACAGTTCCCCAATGTGTAAGTTGTGCTAATGTCTTTCCAAGTTCTGGGTTGGGAAGTGGAGGGTGGCAGCGTTTGTATGTGCGCAGCCGTCCAGTCCTGTTCACAGCAAGGATTTGGAGTCCTCCAGCGTCTCATCATGGGAGTGATTTGTCAGCGGATGCCTCTGCCCTGTCTGGCTTCAGGTCCAGGGAAGCTTTGAAGCAGTCAAGGCTTGTCTTTGTACCCTATGTGTCCCGTCTTTGTTGAGTCACTCAGAGATCACTCCTGGACCTCTGGGGTTGGAGTTCCAGTGATGGCTTATGGCGGCCCACTCACCATGGTGGGCCGAGTGGAAGCTCCTTAACCATGCCCCTAGAGACACTGAGGTGCTCGCTCTTGGAATGTCCTTGTTTATTGCCATAAGTCTTTGCTAGGTTTCAGTTTGGCATTTGGCAAATCAGCCTGGAAATCTGGCCCCGTGACAGCAATCGCTCCCTCCCCACCCTCCTGAAGCTAGAGGAGGATTTGCTCACATCCATTAATTAAAGCAGGAATTGGTGTGACAATGAGCTGCGTGGTTTAGGGAGTCTTTGGGAGCCTTGGAAGTCCTGAAGGACAGACAATCTTATACTAAGAAGCTGCAGGTGCCCTGGCTGCCCTTGCCGCCCCTTGGCCTCTTTGATATGGGGGCCCCACCTCCTCTGTAGTGGGTTCCATCGCTGGAGCTGGAGATCAGCGTTAGCTGTAAAATGAGATGGCTGAGCAGATGTGCCACCTCTGACCATGGTTGGAACTGAACCCTTGCAATTACATAAGCCTTTAGCAGCTCCCAAGCTTGCTCTCAGCCCTCTCAGCCCTCAGAGGGAACACAGCCGTGGCCATAAGCAAGAGGATGAGTAAGGCCTGGGCACTGCCCAGAGCTAGAAACCCAGGCCCCGGGAGGGAGAGCCTGACCCACTTCCACACATAGAAGAGGAAGAGGCCCAGGCCGCCGGCCAGCAGCACAGAGGACACAGCCAGGAAGCCCACTGCCAGCCGCCATGCCCCCTCATCACTGTTGCACCGGGCTAGGAGGAGAGGCTGGGGGGCAAAGAGGGTGAGGACTAGGGCCCCGTACATGCCAAGCCTGGCCAGGGCCAGGCCAACCTGAGGCACCCCCAGGGCCTCCAGCTCAGGGAACTGGTGACACTGTAGGGTGCCGGTGTCCTCATTCCACAGGCAGAAGTTGTAGAAGCCGATTCTCAGGTTGGGCAGGTCAATGAGGTTGCCAGCCTTCCAGAGAAGAGCGTATAACATCAGGCAGATGACCACAACCACGAGGACTATGATGCTCACAAACAGCAGCTGGTCACGCCACCGAAGCCTTGGGCTGGCCATCTCTCCTGCCCTCTGCGGGGGGACCTGCGGGGAAGTCACAGCAGTCAGTCCATCTCCCCCTCGCTTGCTCCCTGTGTCCATACAAGCTCATGTTCTCCCTTTGGCATTTCTTACAAACCCATGGCAAGTTTCCCTCCTACCCTGTCCTCCGCCAAGGACCAGAAATCTGAGGTAACCTCCTGCCAGGATCTATTTGCTAATAAGTCATTAGCTGCCCTCTGATTTGAGGTCAGGAGGAAAAGTCTCTCCCAAGCAGCTTTGAAAGTGTGAAACATCTTAAACTGAGTGAAGTGCTCTTTAGCCAAAGGCTTTGCTCCAGTCCAAATACAACAAGCCATTGGAAACACTAGTGAGGGGATTTCTCAGATCTTTTTTGAAGGTGGGTTTTACTGAGGTGAAGGGCAAGGCCCACTCTTAATGGAGACCTAAAGGTGGAGGAAGCTATTGGTTTTCACCACCACTGCCAAGACAACCACCTGGGGAGCTGTAAGAACTACCCATTGCTGGCCACAGATCAATCAGAGCTCAACTTCTGTGCTTAGGGCTGGGCACTGGTGTGTTTCTGAAGCTCTGCAGCTCATTCGAAGGTGAGCCTGGGTCGAGGACCACTGACACACCCACCCTGATTTTACCTGCAGTGCTCTGGGAACTCATTACTGGGTCAAGACATCACCTGGTGATGAAATCCCATCATATACTCTTTACTTTAAAAACTAATACAAATTTTTTCCTGACAATGGTAGTATAAGTTATAGAAAACTTAGACGTTTTTGTTTGTTTGTTTGTTTTTGAGATGCAGCCTCACTCTGTCACCCAGGCTGGAGTGCAGTGGTGCAATGTTGGCTCAATGCAACCTCCGCCTCCCGCAGTCAAGTGAGTCTCCTGCCTCAGACTCCCGAGTAGCTGGGACTACAGGCACCCGCCACCATGCCTGGCTAATTTGTGTATTTTTGGTAGAGATGGGTTTCACCATGTTGGCCAGGCTGGTGTTGAACTCCTGACCTCAAATGATCCACCCACCTTGGCCTCCCAAAGTGCTGGGATTACAGGCATAAGCCACCATGCCTGGCCAGAAGATATTTTAAAAATAATAATAAAAAAGATAACCTTTTATCCCACCATACACATAAAACCACTGTTAATATTCTACCAATATTTTCTTCCTGTACTGATGTATTTTTACATAATCATGATGTTGAATATAGTGTTTTTCACTAGATTTAGTAAACATTTTTCAAAGCCGTTAAATATTCTTCAAAAACATGATCAATGGCTGTGCAGTAGTTCATGTGGAATCATCCGTTACACTATTACTTGACAAATTGTTTCCACTTTTCACCATTATAAGTGATGGTCAGTGAAGATGCTGTGTGAATCGTGTTTGGAATCTGATTTTTCTCAGGTGATCTACCTATAAGTGCAATCATTGGATCAAGGGTAGAAATATCTTTTAGTGATCTTGCTGAATCTTGCCTAACTGGCCTACAGAAAACTTGCTAATCATAGTCCCTCTAATTGTATATAAAAGTGCCCACTTTGTTATACTCTTAAAAAATTCTTTTCACTCCTTTTTAAATCAGAAGGGCTTTGTCCAGTTGGTCTCTGAACAGTGGTCTGCACACTGTATTTTACATATGTGTATCTTCCAATATGGGATAAGGTTTGGCTGATATGGTTTGGCTGTGTCCCTACCCAAATCTCATCTTGAATTATAGCTCCCATAATCCCCACATTGTGTGAGGGACCCAGTGGGAGATAATTGGATCATGGGGGTGGGTTTCCCCCATACTGTACTCATGGTAGTAAGTCTCATGGTATCTGATGGTTTTATAAAGGGCAGTTCCCCTGCACCTGTTCTCTTGCCTGCTGCCGTGTAAGATGTGCTTTTGCTCTTCCGTTGCCTTCCACCATGATTGTGAGGCCTCCCCAGCCATGTGGAACTGTGAGTCCATTAAACCTCTTTTTCTTTACAAATTACCGGGTATCTCTTCATAGCAGTATGAAAATGGACTAATACAACAGCATTCACACCAGGAAGTGACTAGGAACACAGACCTTCAAGCTTTGTGAGGCACAAGGTACCGGGGCCATGATACCAAGTGGCCTCCTGGAAGCGCTGGCAGGGCGTCCCAGGTGGTGTTCAGCAGCAAAATGAGTGGTGGCCCTGGGAAGGGACGTGAAGGCTACACATTCCTGATGATCAGCTTCTGAGGGGACCCCTCTGGGGGAACAGCCCCCTCCTCTTTCCCAGAGCTGACTGGAAGGTCTGTCTCATTCCACACACTGCATTTGTTACAGAAAGGGACCAAGTGGGGAAAAAAAAGAACATGGAACAGGCTGAGAGAGAGGGCAGCTCCATTCAAAGGACCTGGGTGTATGCCAAAAATGAGAATAAAGATTGACCAGCGACTTCTTTGGCAGAGACCTGGGCACGCTGGCCAGCGGAGAGCTGGGGCCTGTGAGTACAGTAAGGGTGGGGTCCACACTGCCACCACTTCCCCTCAGATGCAGCTGCTCTGGGCTCAGCAGCACTGGGCAGTCTGCCCAGTTCTGCCCGTGGCTTCTGCTCCAGAGAAGCCCAGTGGGGACAGTCAGAGTGGAGGAGTAAGGGGCTGTCCCAGCGGAAGCCCTGGCTGCTGCCTTGGGTGGCACTGTCAAAGGCTCTGGAGGTCCCAGAGGGCCAAGGGTCTGAAGACTTGGGTTTGAATGTAGTTGAGAGATTCTTGGAGCAATGATGCTTGTTACAGAAGGATTTATTGGGAATTGAAAAGGTGGCATTAGTCTGGGATGATAAGGAGTTCTAACCATTTGAGTCCATGGTATGGGAAAAATTGCCGACGGGAACATATTTTGTATGGTTTTGCTTATTAAATGTTCGTAAACGCCTATATCTGTGCTTTTAATGGGTTTGGGCATTTTAGGGTTTGGAATAGATTTCCAGGACTTCCCTGATTTATACCGTCCATGCTGTGGAAAAGAAGGTTTGACCTCTTCATTGTTCAGGACCAAATGGGAAGGGACTTGGGGATGCCTTTGTTTAAACACTCCCTCTCACTTTTCCCATTTGAATTCTGTTATACTGGAGTTCCAAAAAAAATTATTAAACATTTTGCTTTGAAAACAGCTGCCTTTTTAAAAATTAATGTGGCTCCTCGGGGAGATTGCCTCAGCCACCTTGCGGCAGCTCCTGCCAGACGCCAGGAGCCTTTGTTTTGACTTCCTCATTTTCTCTCAACTGCCCTTTTAATGTAGAGCAAAACAAAACGAGCCAAGAAGCCCAGGACCAGGCATGTGGAGAAGGTGGTGGCCCCTCACCTTTTTATATTCAGTCCCAGCTCTTACGAGGCTCGCCACCATCTGGTGCGACTTGGAACTTGAACTTGGAATTCTCTAGTGAGGCCCAGCTTCCCCTCTTGCCTTGTGCAGTCCAGCACCTGCTCAGCTGCTCAGGCTGTGTATGAATATATTCCCATCTGCCCGTCCTCAGCCACCCCCCCAGCTCCTAGAGTCCTACCCTACTTTCTGCTTCTCTAAATCTGATCCATGCAGCAAGAGCATTCCTGGGCTTCTTCAGCCCACACTCTGGTTTAGCTATAAATTAGGATTTATTCTTCACTCTAAGTGTCGTGTCTCTGAGGAACAATCGTCATCTGTTTTGTTATTTTGATACATAGTAGGGGCTCTTTTTTTTTTTTTTTTAATGAGCGAATGAAAATGCTACATAGGCTCGCTGAGTTCTTTCATGTACGAGTCTTGGTTACACATCTTAGGACAGCAGAGCTGCCTGAGGGAAGGCTGTGTTTAATGTCGTATGCATGCTCAGCACAGTGCTGGCGTGGCCCATCCATGCTTTCTGTTGAACTATGGACAGACTTCAGGAACTTGTGTATGGAGAGGGTGGAAGTCAGTGCTCGCTTCTTTCCCTAAACATTATGCAGTGACAGCATATGGATCTTTGGTTGGAAACACCATGACACTCTTCTCTGCTTCCCCATGGGCCTACCCTGGTTTTTGTTTTTCTTTTCTTAAACAATCCTGGTAATGACACTTCCACCACAATTAGCTTTTAAATGTCCTTTAATGATAAGCCAGTGTTTCCTTCAGAGGGCAAAGGGGAGACTGCTGAGTCACTGGGCCATTTTTAGATAAACTTTTTCCTGTTTATAATAAAATAACACATGCTGATCGCAGGAAACTAGAAAATACATGAAAGTGCAGAGAAAACACTAAAAGTCATCTATACTTCAGGTCGTAGAAATAACCACTCTGAACAGCACACTTTTTACACTATTGTTTTACACTGTTGGGATTACATAAATATATATGTTTGTATCCCACTTTGTGAACATCATTCTGTGTGAACTAGAAATGGTTCCTAAACTTTAAGGGCTGCATATAGCTGTATCATAGTTTATACATAGATGATGAATCAGTGGTAGTTTTTCTTCATAATAAGTAAGTTTAACATTTTCAAGTGTTTGTTGACCATCTGTATTTCTTCTTTTGTGAAGTGCTGTCAGTTCTTTTGCTATTTTAAAAATAATTTGGAGTTTCAGTTTTTGTTGGTCTGTATGAACCCTTTAAAAATAAAGGCTGTTCGCCTTTTGCCATCGTAGTTGTGACAGTAAAGTATAATCCTTTGCTGCACTAGGTCCTCTGGAACAAGATGCATTTTTAGACTCCAGGTTAGCATGTAACTTGACCACTGTCACTCAAGAGTTACAGCCTGAGCAGGGCCTTAGGAGGGAGATGATTTCTGCTTAAAGGCGACGCAAATTCCTAGTTAGGGGAATAGAAGGAAAGTATTCTCAGGAGATTAATTTAAGGCAGCTTTTTTGTTTGTTTGTTTAAGCACCTCTAACATTTTCATACTAATAAGGGAGAATGGGATGGCGGCTGAAAGAGACACAAATATTGTATCATTTAATTCTAAATTATGTATTTGTCAGATTCTTACTGAAAGAGTAAATTTTCGAAAGGATCAAGATGGCTATCTAAACACAGGTAGTATGTGCCTCCACCGTGGTGAGAAACCAGAATAGTAAGTGGATCTATTTTGAACAGATTGTCTAGGAGAGAATGCTAGGATAAACCAGAAAAGATATGGGAATCATGAGAAGTAAGTAAGGAGAAGATTCGAGGTAGCTTGCCCAGCTGGGAACCGACTGAGAGTCGGGAGAGGCTCTTGATATGGGGAAACAGTAAGAGAGAACCCCCTAGGGCTCCAAAACAAACTTTTATAATCTTGGCCACAGAAGGAAACCTTGACCCACAGGGCCAGGGCCTGGGCCTGACATTCAGAGCTGCCTAAACATTGCACAGAGGCATTGCTCCAGAAAGGAAACCAATACAAAATCTCACATGCATCTGAA
The DNA here is from genome assembly GCF_006542625.1 of Nomascus leucogenys. NCBI lineage: Eukaryota > Metazoa > Chordata > Mammalia > Primates > Hylobatidae > Nomascus > Nomascus leucogenys. Next base: position 84,138,666 of record NC_044393.1, on the reverse strand, counting down.
CCTGCAGCAGCCTCAGCAGGGTGCCATTTTGAAAGCCTAGATACTGGGACTCTACAGACATGGCTCTTGCTGCCGAGCTGCTCCAAGGAGGGAGACGGGAGAGGAGGTGCTCCCATGCACCCCTGGGAGGGTCTGCTGCCCTGCTGTGGGCTGCTGTTGAGACAGATGTGAGTAGACACCCCTCCCCACAGCTTCTTTTCCACACTGCTTGTCTGGGAGGAACACACTCTGATCCCAGGCCCAAGGTGGCATTTTGAGAGTTTAATGCTGGGCTGCATCCCCCTCCCAACCTGAGTTTGGGCTGATGAGGCTGCAGCTGCCTCTTGGCTAAGGAAGGATAGGGAAATCAAGCCATCCTACACATATCTAGGACAAGACCCACTGCCCTGCTATGGGCTGCTGTGAGACCGAGATGTGGCCATCCCGTGTGTTCCACAGCTTGTTGCCAATGCTGCTTGCTTGTGAGGTGCTCCACCCTCTCTGGTCTCAGGCTCCAGGTGCTATTTTGAGAGTTTAATGTTGGGCTGCACCCCTCCCTGGAACTGAGATTGGGCTGGTGCGGCTGTAGCTGCCACCCAGCCAAGGATTAACAGGGAAATCAGGCTGTCCTATGCACATCTAGGTCAATACCCACCGCTCTGCAACATGCTGCTGTTGAGACTGAAATGTGAGCAGACTGCCTTCCCTACAGCTTCTTGCCCATGCTGCCTGCCTGGAGGGAGCCCTGCCCTCCTGGTCACAGGCCCAAGGTGCCATTTTGAGAGTTTAATGCTGGGCTGTGCCCCACCTTCTTGCTGAGTTCAACTTGATGTGGCTGAAGCTGCTGCCCAGTCAAGGAGAAACAAGGAATCCATGCTCTCCCACACATACCTAGGACAATACCCAGTGCCTGCTACGGGTTGCTGTGAGACTGAGACTCAAGTAGACCACACCCCCTACAGCTTCTTGCCCATGCTGCTCACCTGATAGGGGCCCCACCTTCTCTGTTCACAAGCCCACAGCTGGCACCATTTTGAGGGTTTAATGGTGATTCACAATCAGTCTGAATATCAGGCAATGTGGCTGCAGCTGCCACCCAGGTAGGAAAGGGACAGGGAAGACCAAGCTCTCCTAAGCACACTTAGAACAATGCCCACCACCCTGCTACAGGTGACTGTGAGACTTGGGAGTAGCTCACTCAGCCCATCACAGCTTCCAGCAACACCAACATGGACTGCTTGGATCCCAGTTGGCTGCTTCAACACTGCTACTGCCATCACTCACATGATACCACCTGCTCAGGGGCTAGAGATCATGCCCACACACTGGGCTCACCACTCCCACTACTAGCTTCTAAGCAAGCCACTTGGAGACCCAAGAATCAGCCCTCCAAGACCCACTAACCACCAGAGCAGTGTAAGCTGCTGTGGGGCCTAAAAACGGCACACTCACCCCACTGTTGCCATCACTGGGGCCCAAAGGCTGCTCAGTTGGCATCCAAGTCCCAGCTAAACTTCTGGGGACTTAGTCTCAGCTAATTACCATACTCTATCCCACTGAGGAAATCACAGAGACCACTGACCCTATGCTGAAGAAGTCATAGAAAGATCACATGACTGCAGGCATCCAAAATCAAAGTCAAAGCATCTTAATCAACAACATACATCCTCAGGAAAAAATTCTCCCTTATAAAAGCAATTTCAAAAAATTGGAACAAGCAACTGCTACACCAGATGCAAAGAAATCAATGGAAGGATACAGGAAACATGTAAAAGCAGAGAAATATGACACCATTGTATTAGTCCATTTTCACACTGCTGATAAAGACATACCTGAGACTGGGAAGAAAAAGAGGTTTAATTGGACTTACAGTTCCACATGGCTAGGGAGGCCTCAGAATCCTGGCGGGAGGTGAAACACACCTCTTACATGGTGGCGGCAAGAGAAAATGAGGAGGAAGCAAAAGCAGAAACCCTGATGAACCCATCAGTTCTCATGAGACTTATTCACTATCATGAGAACAGCATGGGAAAGACCAGCCCCCATGATTCAATTACCTCCCCTTGGGTCCCCTCTCACAACATGTGGGAATTATGGGAGCTACAATTCAAGTTGAGATTTGGGTGGGGACACAGTCAAACCATAACAATCATCAAAGGACCACAACAGCTGTCCAGCAGCAGCAGATCCCAATCAAAGAGAATTCTTCAAAATGCCAGATAAAGAATTCAAAATGTTGATTTTAAAGAAGCTCAATGAAGTGCAAGAGAAATCTGAAAACTAATACAAAGAAATCAGAAAATTAATCCAGGATATAAATGAGAAATTTATCAAGGAGATAGACATCTTAAATAAAAACAAGCAGAAATTCTGGAACTAAAAAAATTCATTGAAGGAAATACACCATATGCTCAAAAACTTCAATAGTAGACTACACCAAGCAGAAGAAAGAATCTCAGAACTCGAAGACAGGACTTTTGAAATAATCCAGTCAGACAAAAATGAGGAAAAGAGGATAAAAAAGAATGAATAAAGCCTTTGAGATGTCTGGGACTACAAGAAGCAACTGAACTTATGAATTATTGGTATTTCTGAGGGGGAAGAGAGATTAGAAAGTTTAGAAAACATATTTAAAGAAACAGACATCCAGATACAGGAGGCCCAGTGATCCCCAGGAAAATACATTGCAAAAGGACCTCACCATGGCATATTCAAAATGTCTGAAGTCAAGTGAAAGAAAGAATTTTAAAATCAGCAAAAGTGACTAGTTACCTATAAAGGAAATCCCAAATCCCATCAGACTAATTGAGGACTTTTCAGCAGAATCCTTACATGCCAGAAGACAATGGGATGGCATTTTCAAAGTGCTAAAGGAAAAAAAACCAAATTGTCAGCCAAGAATTTTGTATCCTGCCAGAATAAGCTTTATAAAAGGAGAAATAAAGTCCTTCCTATACAAGCAAATGCTGAGGGAATTTGTCACCACTAGACTGGTACTACAGGAAATGCTCAAAAGGATCTTAAAGACTGAAATGAATGGTGTTTTTAATTAATTATTTTTGATACAGGGTCTTGCTTTGTCACTCAACCTGGAATGCAGTAGTGCAATCACAGTTCATTGCAGCCTTGACCTCCTGGGCTCAAGCAATCTTCCTGCTGCAGCCTTTTGAGTAGCTAGAAATACAGACATGCACCATCATGCCTGGTTAATTTTTAATTTTTTTGTAGAGACAAGGTCTTGCTATTTTGCCCAGGTTGGTCTTGACCACCTGCCATCAATTAATCCCCCTGCCTGGCATCAATTAATCCCCCTGCCTAGCATCCCAAAGCACTGGGATTAAAGGCATGGGCCACCGTGCCCAGCCAAAAGGTTGATATTCACCATCACAAAAACATACAGAAATATAAAACTCATAGTTTGTATAAAACAATCATACAAAGGAAGAGAAAGGAATCAAGTGGCAACATGACAGAGTTTCATCAAAACACAAAGTCAAAAAGGCAAAGACAAAGAATTTATAAAACAACTTGAAAACAATAAACAATACAGAAACAAAGTCTCACAGATCCATATTAACCTTGAATGTAAATGCTTTAAATGCTCCATTTAAAAGATACAGATTGGCAGAATGAATGAAAAAACATGATGCATGTTGCTTACAAGAAACTAACCTTACCCATAAAGACATATAGACTGAAAACAAAGGGGTGGAAAAAGATATTCCATGTAATTAGAAACCAAAAGCAAGCAGGCATAGCTATACTTACATCTGATGAAACAGATGACTTTAAGTTAAAAATACTAAGAAAAAAAGATAAAGAAGGTCATGGTATAATGATGTAGGGATAAATTCAGCAAGATGATATAACAGTCCTAAATATATATGTACCCAACATTTAAGCACCCAGATTCACAAAACAAATATCACTAAAGAAAGAGGTAGACAACAATACAATGATTGTAGGGGACTTTTAACACTCCACTTACAATACTAGACAGATCATTGGGACAGAAAATTAACAAAGAAACATTGTACTTAAATTGAACTTTAGACCAAATGGACTTATAAAACATTCTACCCAACAACTACAGAATATACATTATTTTTGTCAGCACGTGGAACATTCTCCAAGATAGATCACATGTAAGGCCACAAAAGAAGTTTTAACAAACTTTTTAAAAATTGAAATTATATCAAGTATCTTCTCAGACCACAGTGAAATAAAACTAGAAATCAATACCAAGAGGAACTTTGGAAACTATACAGATACATGGAAATTAAACAGCATGCTCCTGAACAACTACTGGGTCAATGAAGAAATTAAGACAAATTAAAAACATCTTTGAAATGAATGCAAAAACATTGTACTAAATCCTGCAGGTTACAGCAAAAGAAGTGCTAAGAGGGAATTTTATAGCATTAAATGCCTACATCAAAAAGTAGAAAGATCACAAATTAACAACCTAACATTGCACCTCAAGGAATTAGAAAAGGAACAAACCAAATCCAAAGTTAGCAGAAAAGAAAAAACAAAGATCAGAGCAGAACTAAATGAAATAGAGACAAAACATTTACAAAGGATCGATGAAACTAAAAGTTCATATATTAGTTCTTTGGATCAATGAAAGTAAAAGCTGATTATTTGAAAAGATAAACAAAATTGATAAACCACTAGCTAGATTAACCAAGAAGAAAGAAGATCCAAATAAACACAATCAGAAATGAAAAAGACATTACAACTGATACCATAGAAATACAAAAGATCATCAAGGACTATTACAAACAACTGCATACTCACAAACTAGAAAAACTAGAGGAAATGGATACATCCCTGGAAAAACAAAATCCCCCAAGACTGAACCAGGAAGAACTAGAACTTCTAAACAGACCAATAATGAGTAGTGAGATTGAATCAATAATAAAAAACTCCCAAGAAATCTTAAGACTAGATGTATTCACAGCCAAATTCTACCAAACATACAAAGAAAAACTAATACCAATAATCCTGAAACTATTACAAAAATCAAGGAGAAAAGAATTCTCCCTAACTCATTCTCTGAGGCCAGGGTCACCCTGATACCAAAAACCAGACAAGGACACAACAGAAAACGAAAACACAGACCAATATCCCTGATGAACGTAGATGCAAAAATCCTCAACAAAATACTAGTAAATCAAATCCAATGGCACATCAAAAAGATAATACACTATGATCAGATGGGATTTATTGCAGGGATGCAAGGATGGTTCAACATATGCAAATCAATAAATGTGATACCCCGGGTTGCTGGATTGCATGGTTTTTCAGTTTTTTTGAGAAATCTCCATGCTGTTTTCCCTAAAAGTTGTACTAATTTACATTCCCACCAACAATGTATAAGCATTCCCATTTCTCCACATCCTTGACGACATCTGTTGTTTTCAGAGTTTTTAGACTTTTTTTTTTTTTTTGTGGAGATGGAGTCTTGCTGTGTTGCCCAGGCTAGAGTGCAGTGGCATGATCTCAGCTCACTGCAACCTCCGCCTCCCAGGTTCAAGCGATTCTCCTGCTTCAGCCTCCCGAGTAGCTAGGACTACAGGCACGTGCCACCATGCCCAGCGAATTTTTGTATTTTTAGTAGAGACAGGGTTTCACCATGTTGGCCAGGATGGTCTCGATCTCCTGATCTCGTGATCTGCCCACCTTGGCCTCTGAAGGTGCTGAGATTACAGGCATGAGCCACCATGCCCTGCCTAGACTTTTTAATAATGGTCATTCTGACTGGTGTAAGATGGTATCTCATTGTGGTTTTAATTTGCATTTATCTGGTGATTAGTGACGTTGCGCATTTTTTCATATGTTTCTTGGCCACTTGTATGTCTTCCTTTGGAAAATGTCTGTTTATGTCCTTTGCCCACTTTTTAATGGGATTGTTTTTTCTTGTTGAGTTGTCTGTGTTCTTGTAGATTCTGGATATTAGTCCTTGGTCAATGCATAGTTTGGCAGCCCCTTCCCCATCGGACACCACTAGCAGCAGTTGCTATCATGGCCTTGAGGACTGCCGCATAGAACTTACATGTTTTAATTTTGCTGCTGTTAAACATTACACACTTTGCAAATTTTGCAGAGTAGAATATTAAAAGAAAAAACAGGTAAGCCATTAGGTTCCTAGGGCCTTTCTTTTAATTAATGATTTCAGAAAGCCAAAGGGGACCAGGGAGGGAAGAACTTGCTTTGATAAGACTCTTTGATCAGTGGAAGGTGTCTGAGAAGGAATCTAATTTTAGTGAGAACTTATTAATAATTAAAAACAGACCTCAAAATCTCTTGAGAATTTACTATATGCCAGGCCCCGTGCTAAGCACTTAACAGGTATTGTCTTATTAATTTCTTACAACCATCTTCATTTTCCAGAGAAGAAAACAGGCCTAGTAAGGGTCAGTAACTTGCCCAAGTTAGCACAGCCAGTGAATGGTGGAGCCTGTCAGGCTGCATTGTTAATCACCATGAGGATCTACCTCTAACTGGGGGCCTGGCCCTTTACATGCATTAACTCATTTAATCTTCACAACACCCTTGTGTGGATGTTATTATCACTGTTCCCATTTGATGTAGTGAAGACAGTGTGGAATACTGGTTCTGAGCATGGACCTTGAAGCTATGGCTTCTGGGTTCAAGACTCTGCTCTTCCATTCACCAGCTGTGTGACCTTAGTTACTTAACATCCTTCTGCCTAGATTTCTCATCTGTAAAATGGCTTTAATTATATAACTTATTTTGTAGATGTTATGAAAATTAAATGAAGTAATTTGTGCATGGCATTTAGAACATGACCTGGTAAGTATTATTTAAATTATTACTACTATAGAGAAAAAACTGAGGCTCAGAGAAGTTAAGCCCAGGCTACCAGCCTGACAGTGGTAAAATTCTAAGAAGACAAATAGTGCCAGGGTTGATTCCCAGAGATGAACTCTAGGAAGCTGGTCTCATTTATGTTTGGTTGTGATGACTCCAGGATGCAGCTGCCTGTCGAGAGGTAGCACAGTGTGGTGGTAAGGAGCATGGGTTTTAGAGCCAGATGACCTGGGAGCATGTCGTTGTTCTGTCACTCACTAGTCATGTGACCTTGGGCAAGTTACATAGCCAGCCTGAGCCTCATATCCTCATCTGTAATGCGTCAGTTGTCACGTTCCTTATGGGCTGTTGTGAGACTGAAGGAAGTTCACTCACATATAGAGGGCTTGGGGCCTGACACAAACTGGGTCAATGTGTCTGCTCTGGTCATGATGCTGAAGCAATAGCTCAGCGGGAGAAACAGGAATTGACGGAGAGTCAGGTAGAGATTGTTGGGTGTGTCGCCTGAATGGAGAGAGGAGAACTGGGAAGAAAATGTTAGCAGAATAAAGCCAGGGCAACAGAGCTTGCCAGGGCATAGAACAAGAGCACAGATTTACTTGTCGGAGGCCACCAGTCCTGGCTAAAATATTTCTGGTGGAACACATTGAAGATCAGTGTGTTCATGGTTTAGGTGTGGCTGTCACAAAAAGGGAAGAAGAAAGGGAAATGTGTCATATTTCCTTTGGCAGAAACATGAGTCCAGGGTCTAATTCTTTTCAAAACAGGGCTATTGCAGTGTTTTTCAACAGTGTCATACGTGGTGGCAGCTCCTGGATTTCACCAGTGTTTTCTGTGGACAGCCATCCCAACCACCAAGTTTTTAATGAATGCTGTGATGTTTTGATTTACTTAATTATTCCATGTAAATAAAACAGCTTTCTCAGACAAAATAGGACTATACCATGAGATTGTAACATAAAGTCAGAAGCATGAGTCCAGGCACCCAGATGACAAGCCATTGAGATAGCTGTTTAAATGGTTCCATTAATATTAACTTGCTATTTGTGCAATTGTTTTGTTGATTATTAGCTCTCACTAGCAGATAATCCAAGTGGGAACAAAGATTACAAAAAGTTTAGAGGGAGAAGAAAATCCTTAAAAATGAGAAAATGTCTACAAATGAGCCATCCTAATTTGTTTGTTTGAGACAGTCTTGCTCTGTCACCCAGGGTGGAATGCAGTGGCACCATCTTGGCTCACTGCAATCTCTGCCTCCCGGGTTCAAGCAATTCGCCTGCCTCAGCCTCCCACCACAACGTCCAGCTAATCTCCAGCTAATCTCATTTGGTTTCTGTTGGCAGGACTCCATGGTCCAGTTTATGGGAGGCTAAGGTTCACAAGATTCAGAGTTTGAGAATCAGTAGTACCAGAAACTGGTGACTGCCTTTGGCTGTCAATGGTTAGTTTTCCTGCACCAGCCCTCTCTTCCGCAATTACAAAGGCAATTTGCCACCCCCTTTGACTCGTGGGGTCAGCATTTCATCTTGTAACTCTATTAGTGACACATTTTGGATGACTCCCTGAATCAGAGGCCCTGGGGAATCAGTGCCACACAGGACAAACCAGGTGCCTGCTCTCATTGAGCTTGTACTCTAGTTGGGAAGGCAAACACCAAACGTATTTTTTAAAAGGTAATTATAAGTTTTGAAAAGCTTTGGGAAGGAAATAAACAGGGTGAGTGAGAGAGAGAAACTGGCAGGAGGAAGTGATGACTAGATTATAGGGTCAGGGAAAGCCTCTCTTCAGAAGAGATATTTGTTTTGAGTCCTGAAAGGGTTCTTCATTAACTAATACTGAAGCAATTGATTAGCTAACTAGAAAAGAGAAACAAAACTATTTTAGGTCCTCATCTCACTCCACATACCCAAATAAATTTCACATGGATCCAAGAGTGAACGGTAAAACCAGATAAAAAATCAATGATCTGGAAAAAAGGATGTATTTGATTTATGAGTGAAAAATAAAATTTGGAACTTAAAAGCAAATGGAAACTACAAATAAAGAATTGCACAGGTTTAACTATTCTAAAATATAGATTTCTATTTGCCAAAAACAACATAAATATAATTGAAAGTCAATGAGCATGGAAAATATCTACCACAACTATGAAATGATTAATGTACTTAATGTTTAAAATGTTTATGCAAACTGTCAAAAAACATTAAACCTCATTAAAAATGGACAAATATGAAGAGATAATTCACAAAGAATGCAAAGTAGTTAACTAACATGAAAAAAAAATTCTGTAACTTTTCTAATGTAATTAAAATACGCCAAGTAAAATAACCTGAGTTTCCCTATCAACACTGTAGGTAAAAACACTTGATGATCAAAAATATGGTAAAACTGGTATTCTCACACAATGATGGTGGATGTGAACATTTGTACAAACTTTCAGGGAGGCAGATTGGCAATAAACATTAAAAACCCTAAAAATAGTCATATCTCTTTGGCCCACTTTTATAAATCTGTCCTAAGATAGCAATCAGAAATCCAGTCAATAATTTATACATAGGAATGTTCAGCACAGCATTACTTTTGGCACAAAATGGGAAGCAGCTTGAAAGTCCAGTATTAGAAGTAAACTATGACATATCAAGGATAAAATACTATGCATCTTTTAGAAAAAGCAGGTATAAAATCACTCTACATAGTGTGACTACATCCATATAAAGAGGCATAGGAGAAAGAGACTAAAGAAGTATTTGAAAATGTTAATGTTAGCTGTGGTAGCTCTGGGTGATGACATTACAGGCAATTGTTCTTCTCTATTTGCAGTAAAATATTTTTAGAATTATGTGCTACATTTATGAAAAAAAAGAAATTTATAAAACAGGCATTCAAAACAATCTTAGTAATTAGATAAAGCAGGGACTAAGCTGGAAAGAAAGTTGAGAAAGGGGAATATGTGCAAGATTGAAAAAATATCTCATGGACCTAGTCTCACACCTGAGATTTTGGGGAATGGGGTATGGGAAGTTGATACTGAAAAATGCTCTTCAGTTATCATGAGGGAAGAAGGAAATATGTGTCTTTTCCTTCTTTCAAAGGAGCCTTTGATTTTATAGGTGAAGAAGCATAGTGGAAGTTATTAGTGAAACTAAGCCCACATTAAAAAAAATCTCTTAAAATTCGCACCAAGAGAACTAAAATACCACCATGGATTTCCATTGGGGCATGAGAAGCAATCTGGTCTAATGACTAACATAAGATCTAAACATCTCTTAGGTCCTATTCTTTGAGGCAAGAACACAAGTTTTTCTGTTGGTACTAATCTTCAGTGTGTATTTTAAAGTTTTATGATGTGTTCGTAACTACCATTGAATAGTGGTTTAGTTAGTGCTGGTTGGTGACCTGCTTTTGTTTGCCTATTTCTGATGAACAGTGTATTGCACAAGCCACAGCCATGTCCTTGTACACGCTGCGTGCAAGACTCTTCTGTGTGCAGTCAGCCCTGCATCATTTCTAACCAGTTATACTGGCCTTACTTTCATCATCTTTGAGGCCAGAGCTACACATGTTGATGCTGAAGAATGGAAGGAAGGAGATCAGAGAGTAAAGGGGGTAGATTATGTAGATTTTACAGACATGAGGGAGGGAAGGTCACAGATACTGAACAACCAGTGAGTTCCCCTATGCGGATTGCCAGAACGTGAAATATCTGAGAAGAAAACAAAATTGTCTTACAAGGTAGTAGACGTCTGGGTAAGCTGTGATGCTTGCAGGATCGGTACTTACAGAAAGGAGGTGCAGAGACCACAGGAACACTCATGAAAAGGAGAAGCAGGAAATCAGCGTTGGTTGGTTGAATCTTCCTTCTCGCTGGCTTTCTAATGTCAGACTCCAGAAAGGAGGAGTGGAAGGGAAATGGCAGGCAGATGCAGTCCTGAGCTGGTGCCCCCTTGCCTTTGCAGTCGTGCCTAGTAAACAGCTCTCTGAACTTTGGTACATTTGTTCTGACTGATGTCACTATCAGCTGATTTTACTTTCATTTCCTAACTTGCCAGTGGCCCATGACTTTTCAGAAATGAGGTATGTAAACAACTTTTTATTGTCCATCATGACATACTCTTTACCCACACTGTAGCCGGCAAACCAACTGATTTAAAGAGCCAGGTACATGTCTTGATTATATCACACAATAATTCCAGAAAGGGAAGTAGCCAGAGAACTCTCGAAGCTCCCAGTGATTTAAACTGCAAGATAAACACAACCCGGAATTTTATTAATTTTATTCAGAAGAAACCCCTCAGGATCATCTAGTCCAAGCTCCCAGCCAGCGTGGCAGTCGGGACCCAGGTCACCTCCTACTCATTTCCTTGGGAAGCAGCTATGCTGTCTGTCCCCCAGCCCCTTTCAGAGATCAGTTTTGTAATGATGACTGGGCTTCTCTGGACACAAAACTTTGTGTCCTGAGCATTCTCACTACGGTGTTTAGGCCCATGTTGGAGCAGCTGGAACATCTATTTTATTTCAAAATAAGAGCCAAACAAGGCTTTTATTTTTGTAAGCACTGGGGCTCCTGGCCAGAGTTTAAAAATTGCTTCTGTTGCTCACATGACCAACTGGAAATTTCAACTGTGTGTTAAACTTGGTTACATGAGACTGCTACCTAGTGCTATTGCTGAATCCTTCCGCGTTTCTCTTCTGCTTCCTTGCCCTTCCTCCAAAGGAGGAGTTATTTGAACTGCTACATTGCCCTCCCCCTGCCCCTAGTTCTTTTAAACTCAAACTCTAGAAAGAGGTGATGGGATCCAGGAGGAAGGAAGAACAGAGGCTTTGAGATCAGAGTTCTGCTACATACTAGCAAATTATTTAATCTCTTTGAGCATCAATTTCTTATCTGTAAAATGGAAACAGTACCTACTGTGCATGGTTGCTCTGGGGACTGGAGATAATATAAGTGCTTAGTACAATACTGGGAACATAGTAATGGTAGCTATTATTATGAAAAGTGGAATTTCTGTATATTTAGTCTAGCCTCCATTATTAATGCCTTTAAGACAGAGAAAATTAACTTTTAGATACTAATATAAAGTAGTTACTCTGAAAACTCAATACTGGTGAGTGAAGTGATATAGAAGAGACAGAAACATATTTATATTTATGAAATTTATTCAAGGTTATGATGTATCTAGTTTTCAAAGAGTCAGTTTCTCAAAACTTATGAAAATTGGCAGTCCCACACTCTCCCTTTCTTCGTCTTCAGAGGCAAGCACTTTCACTTGTGCTCATTCTTTAGGCATTTACCTCAGTTCTCTAAATAACATGCTTGGATTGGTACTTCTTGATTTTTCAGTTTCAGGCATAATCTACTGACTCCCAACCATAAAACGTGAAGATTTAGCTTTCTTCTTCCCAACTGCATGTTCCAGAAGTATGCTTCCTCTCTTCCTCCTCTATCCAAATTGGTTATAGTTTTGTTTAAATCAATATTCAGTGTTTACAATATTGTAATATGCGCAGGTATACTTTATTTTATTGTGCATCTCTTTCTTGGTGGATCCTGCATCTTTTACAAATTGAGGGTTTGCGGCATCCCTGCATCGAGCAAGTCTGTTGGCACCATTTTTTCAATAGCCTTTGCTCACTTCATGTCCCTGTGTCACATTTTGGTAACTTTTGCAACATTTCAAACTTTTTCATTATTATTAGGTTGGTTATGGTGATCTTTGATGTTACTATTGTGATTGTTTTGGGGTGCCATGAACTGCGCCCATATGATGGTGAACTTAATTGATAATTGTGTGTTCTGACCGCTCCCCCAACCGGACATTCCTCCATTTCTCATGTTAGGTCTCCCTATTCCCGAGACACAATAATACTGAAATTAGACCAATTAATGTCCCTACAATTGAGAGGTGACAGCGTGCTGGCAGTCCTCACAGCCCTCGCTCGCTCTCGGCGCCTCCTCTGCCTGGGCTCCCACTTTGGCGGCACTTGAGGAGCCCTTCAGCCCACCGCTGCACTGTGGGAGCCCCTTTCTCGGCTGGCCAAGGCGGGAGCCAGCTCCCTCAGCTTGCAGGGAGGTGTGGAGGGAGAGGCGCGATTGGGAACCTGGGCTGCGCGCGGTGCTTGCAGGCCAGCTGGAGTTCCGGGTGGGCGTGGGCTTGGCGGGTCCTGCACTCGGAGCAGCCGGCTGGCCCTGCGGGCCCCTGGCAATGAGGGACTTAGCACCCGGGCCAGCTGCTGCGGAGGGTGTACTGGGTCCCCCAGCAGTGCCAGCCCACCGGCGCTGCGTTCGATTTCTCACCCGGCCTTAGCTGCCTTCCCGCGGGGCAGGGCTCGGGACCTGCAGCCCACCATGCGAGCCTCCCACCCACTCCATGGGCTCCTGTGCGGCCCGAGCCTCCCCCACGAGTGCCACCCCCTGCTCCATGGCGCCCAGTCCCATTGACCACCCAAGGGCTGAGGAGTGCAAGCGCACGGCGCGGGACTGGCAGGCAGCTCCACCTGCAGCCCCAGTGCAGGATCCACTGGGTGAAGCCAGCTGGGCTCCTGAGTCTGGTGGAGATGTGGAGAACCTTTATGTCTAGCTCAGGGATTGTACATACACCAATCGGCACTCTGTATCTAGCTCAAGGTTTGTAAACACACCAGTCAGCACCCTGTGTCTAGCTCGAGGTTTGTGAATGCACCAGTTGACACTCTGTATCTAGCTGCTCTGGTGGGGCCTTGGAGAACCTTTGTGTCCATACTCTGTATCTAACTGATCTGATGGGGATGTGGAGAACCTTTGTGTCTAGCTCAGGGATGGTAAACGCACCAATCAGCGCCCTGTCAAAACAGACCACTGGGCTCTACCAATCAGCAGGATGTGGGTAGGGCCAGATAAGAGAATAAAAGCAGGCTGCCTGAGCCAGCAGTGGCAACCGGCTCAGGTCCCCTTCCACATTGTGGAAGCTTTGTTCTTTCGCTCTTTGCAATACATCTTGCTACTGCTCACTCTTTGGGTCCACACTGCTTTTATGAGCTGTAACACTCACCACGAAGGTCTGCAGCCTCACTCCTGAAGCCAGTGAGAGCGTGAGCCCACGGGGAGGAACGAACAACTCCAGACGCGCCGCCTTAAGAGCTGTAACACTCACCGTGAAGGTCTGCAGCTTCACTCCTGAGCCAGCGAGACCACGAACCCACCAGAAGGAAGAAACTCCGAACACATCCGAACATCAGAAGGAACAAACTCCAGACGCGCCACCTTAAGAGCTGTAACACTCACCGCGAGGGTCTGTGGCTTCATTCTTGAAGTCAGTGAGACCAAGAACCCACTAATTCCGGACACACAATGGCCTGTGTTTAAGTGAAAGGAAGCATCACAAGTCTTTCATTTAAAATTGAAAGCTAGAAATGATTAAGCTCAGTGAGGAAGGCATTGTGAAACCAAAGATAAGCCGAATGTTAGGCCTTATGTTGTGAAAGCAAAGGCTCAGATGATTGTTAGCATTATTTAGCAACAAAGTATTTCTAAATTAAGATATGTCCGTCTGGTTTTTTTAGACATAACAGTATCACACACTAAATAGGCTACCTTATAGTAGGAACATGACTTTTATATGCACTGGGAAACCAAAAATTTGTGTGATTTGCTTTACTGATAATACTTGCTTTATTGCAGTGGTCTGGAACAGAACCTGCAACATATCTCCAAGGTGTGCCTGTAAATACCATTTATAGCAGCTGAGCCATGTAGAAAATTAAGATTACTTTTCCTATCCTGCATAACTTTTGATCTTCTCTGAAGATAATTGCCTTTTTTAAAAAGTTTGTTTGCTTGCTTGGTTTTCTATTACTTAACATTAATCCAACCCTCAGATCTTTATCAGATCTTCTATGAATAAATTTCTATGCATCAAGTATTCTATATCTTCCTGAGAAAGGCTTTTCAGACTCTTCCAACCTGCCCCAGTCTGGGGCTTGACACCACACACAGCTGTTGTCCTGGCTTCTCACATTACCACCATGCTGGGGATTCCCTTTACTTCTGTCCTAGGTTGGATCTCCTGCTTCCTGCATCAAAGGCATTTCTCTTTCTCCATTTATTCAGTTCTGGGAGAGTAAATCTCCAGTAACTTCCTGAGAAATGGGTACACTGAAGATAATTTTTTGAGAACTTACAAAACTGAAAATATCTTCATTCTAACTTGATCTATTCAAATGCGATCAAATTTAGACTGAATATAAAATTTTAGGTTAAAAATAATTTTCCTTTATAATTTTGAAGGCTTTGTCCCATTATGTCTGGCTTTCTTGTTTTGTTGAGAAGTTTAAATTCGTTCTGCTTCCTGGCTTCCAAAATGGTCTCCTCTCATCATCCTTTCAGCTTTATGCCTTAAAAAATAATTATTTTGGTGGTTTTGAGAGGGAGCAAAATTGAATGTGTATCCAGTTTGCCATTTTTAACTGGAGGTCTAAAATATTTCTTTGTTCTTCTTCTTCTTTTTTTTCTCTTTTTGAGACAGGGTCTCTCTGTCACCTAGGCTGGAGTGCAATAGTACGATCACAGCTCACTGCAGCCTTGACCTCTTATGCTCAGGTGATCCTCCCACCTCAGCCTCCTAAGGAGCTAGGACTACAGGTGCGTGCCACTATGCCTGGCTAATTTTTGTATTATTATTATTAATTTTTTTGTACAGATGGGATTTTGCCGTGTTGCACAGGCTGGTCTAACACTCCTGGGCTCAAGGGATTCACCTGCCTTGGCCTCCCAGAATGCTGGGATTACAGGCATGAGCCACTGCACCTGGCCTCTTTCTTATTCTTTATCTTCCCTTTTTCTTTTCTTTGTTTTTACCCCAAGAGGGTTATTTCTTACTGTCTCTTTCACTGGTTTTCTGGCAACCTAGCTGGCCTATGGTTGAGCTTGTTGCTTTTATCAAGCTACTCATTTCCTCTTAATTGCTTACCATCAAAATCTCCATTGTTTTTGGCAGTACTCTTAACCTTGAACTTCCCCACACTCTGTTCCAAACAAGTCAATTTACTTGAGGACAGCTTCAGAGCTCTTTGTTCTTAAGGCATGCCTCTCCTCTGGGCAACATATCTGAGCCACTGCTCTGGACCTCGGGTTGGTGACAGTGGCTTGCTTCTTCTAGAGTGACCCATCTACTTTTTGAGCATGGTGCTGAGTGGGGTAGTAGCCTCTAGTCTTGTCAACTTCAGCTTGACTCTCCTGGCATGGAACCCTCATCCTATGAAGTAGCTGGAGAAAAGGTGACCAGAAATCCAGTATTCCCAGCCCACTGAACCTTTGCCTTATGGTTGAGTGGAGGAAGGGAATCCCTGACCTCTTGGCCTCATTAGCCTCAAATGTTGTTTCTGCTTCACAGAGGTAGGGAGATGAGAAACACTGGCAGCCTTCTCCTCCTAGGGGAGATACCATAGCCCTTGACTGGGAGCTGGAGTGACTGTGATCCCAGTATTCTTGGCCATATCCTCCCACAGTGGAGTTTCCCTTCTGTTGTACATGGGGGAAGGGAAGGAGTGGGCCATGGCTAAGTACCAGAGACCCTCACTTTTCTTACAGGAATTTAGTAAATTTTCTGAAGAAATATGTCTTTATTTGATGTATGTCCTTCGGACAATTTTCAGAAACTTTAAATGTGTTTTTCTAAAAAATATTTCTACCAGGTTCCCCTCCCTGCCCACTGCTGGGGAGTGGGTGAGAAGCTCCTCAGGGTGCTGTTTTAGAGCTGGATCTCTACCCATTTTTTTAAAAAAAATTCAATATTAAACACTTCATTTCTTAGATTGGTTTTAGGTTCACAGGAAAATTGAGAGGAAGGTACAGAGATATCTCATGTAATTCCTACACATACCCACAGCCGTCTAGTTTTTTTTCCTATGTTATCTTCCAGATTTATAGTATTGCATTTTACATTTAGGTCTGTGATCCATTTTGAGTTAATTTTTGTGAAGGCAATAAGATCTGTGTCTGGATTTGTTTGTTTTTGCAGTATGTGGATGTCCAGTTGTTCCAGCACCATTTGTTGAAAGGACTATCTTTGTTCCATTGTATTGCCTTTGCTCCTTTGTTAAAGATGAGTTGACTATATTTATGTGGATCTTTTTCTTGTCTCTCTATTCTGTTCATTGATCTGTTATTTTGCCAGTAACATACTGTATTGATTATTGTACCTCTATAGTAAGTCTGCTTTTAGAATTTTTTTTTTAATTTATTTTTGTAGAAACAGGGTCTTGCTATGTTGCCCAGGCTGGTTTTAAGTTCCTGGCTTCAAGTGAATATCCCACCTTGGTCTCCCAAAGTGCTGGGATTACAGGCATGAGCCACTGCACCCAGTCTATAGTAAGTCTTAAAGGCATGTAGTGTCAGTCTTCTGACTTTGTTCTTCTTCAATACTGTGTTGGCTATTCTGGGTCTTTTGCCTCTCCATATGAACTTTAGAAACAGTTTGTTGATATTGACAAAATAACTGGCTGGGATTTTAATTGGGATCTATAGATCAAGTTGGAAAGAGCTGACATCTTGACAATATTGAGTCTTCCTATCTATGAACATGGACTATCTTTCCATTTATTTAGTTATTCTTTAGTAGTTTTTTTTATCAGAGTTTTATAGTTTTCCTTATATAGATCTTGACACATACTTAAGTATTTCCTTTTTACTTTTTGGTGCTAATGTCAATGGTAATGTGTTTTTAATTTCAAACTCCAATTGTTCATTGCTGGCATATAAGAAAGCAATTGACTTTTGTATATTAACCTAGTGTGCAATCTTGCTATTATCACTTATTACTCCCAGTTTTTGTTGTTGTTATTGATTTCCTTGCATTTTCTACAAAGACAGTCATGGTGTCTGTGAACAAATACAGTTGACCCTTGAGCTACACAGGAATTAGAGGCACCAACCCCCTCATACAGAAGAAAATTGATGTATAACTTTTGAAACCCCAACACTTAATAGCCTATTGTTGATCAGAAGCCTTACTGATAACAAACAGCTGATAACACATATTTTGTGTATGTATTACATACTGTATTACAATAAAGTAACTAAAGAAACTATTAAGAAAATCATAAGGAAGGGCAAATACATGGAAAGAACTGTACCTCCCATGTACTTGATGTATTTATTGATACCATTAAGTTTACATTATCTGTTTATGAAATAAATTGTCTGAAATAGTGGGCAAATGCAGCTGCAGATCTCAATCTATATCAAGATTGATATGCAGGTGCATATCAAGCAATTCAACTTTCTTTTAATGTCATGACACATTACAGTATTAGACATATCACTGAGGCAGAAAACTAACAAAGATATTCTGGAACTAAAGTTGACACTTGACCAAATGGACCTAACAGACATCTACAGGACACCCCACCCAACAACAAAAGAATATACATTCTTCTCATTTGCACATAGCACATACTCTAAGATCAACCGCATGCTTGGCCATAAAGCAATTCTCAGAAATTAAAGAAAAAATGAAATCATACCAACCACTCTTTCAGAATAAAGCACAATAAAAGTAGAAATCAACACCAAGATTTCTCTAAACCATACAATTACATAGAAATTAAACAATTTGCTCCTGAATTACTTATGGGTAAACAATGAAATTAAGGCAGAAATCAAGAAATTCTTTGAAACTAATGAAAACAAATATACAACATATGAGAATGTCTGGGATACAGCTAAAGCAGGATCGAGCGTAAAGTTTGTAGCACTAAATGCCAACATCCAAAAGAAAGATCTCAAATTTACAATCTAACACCACACCTGAGGAACTAGAAAAACAGGAGCAGACCGACCCCAAAGCTAGAAGAAGAAGATAAAGAAGCACAATCAGAGCTGAACTGAATGAAACTGAGACACAAAAAACCATACGAAAGATCAACAAAACCAAAAGTTGGTTTTTTGAAAGAATAAATAGAATTGATAGACCACTAGCTAGACTAATGAAGAAACAGAGAAGATCCAAATAAACACAATCAGAAATAACAAAGGGGACATTATCACTGACCCCACAAAAGTATAAGAAACCCTCAGAGACAATTATGAATGCCTGTATGCATACAAACTAGAAAACCTAGAAGAAATGGATAAATTCCTGGAAACATACCACCTCCCAAGATTGAACCAGGAAGAAATTGAAATCCTGACATACTATAACAAGTTCTGAAACTGAATCAGTAATAAAAACCTACCAACCAGAAAAGGCCCTGGACCATACAGATTCATGGTTGAATTCTACCAGACATATAAAGAAAAACAGGTACCAAACCTACTGAAACTATCCCAAAAAATCAAGGAGCGGGGATTCCTCTCTAACTCAGTCTATAAGGTCAGCATCAGCCTGATACCAAAACCTGGCAAAGGCACAATGAAAAAAAGAAAACTTCAGGCCGATATCCTTGATGAACATAGATGAAAAAATCCTCAACAAAATACTAGCAAACCGAATCCAGCAGCACATCGAAAAGCTAATCCACCATGATCAAGGTGGATGCAAGGTTGGTTCAACATATGCAAATCAATAAATGTGATTCATCACATAAACAGAACTATAAACAATCTTTTCTGCATCTATTGATCATCTTAGTAGAAGCAGAAAAGGCTTTTGATAAAATTCAACATCCCTTCATGTTAAAAACTCTCAACAAACTAGGGATCAAGGCAACATACCTCAAAATAATAAGAGCCACCTATGATAAACCTACAGCCAACAGCATACTGAATGGACAAAAGCTGGAAGCATTCCCTTTGAAAATGGGCACAAAACAAGGATGTCCACTTGCACCACTGCTACTCAACATAGTATTGGGAGTCCTAGCCAGAGCAACTAGGCAAGAGAAAGAAAGAAAAGGCGTCCAAATAAAAAGAGATGAAGTCAAACTATCTCTCTGCAGATTATATGACTCTATACCTAGAAAACCCCATAGTCTCTGCCCAAAGGCTTCTAGATCTGATAAGCAACTTCAGCAAAGTTTCAGGATACAAAACCAATGTACAAAAATCAATAGCATTCTTATACACCAATAATGTCCAAGCTGAGAACAAAATCAGGAATGCAATCCCATTCACAATAAACACAAGTAGATAAAAATACCTACGAATACAACTAACCAGGGACGTGAAAGATATCTACAATGCGAATTATAAAACACTGCTGAAAGAAAGAAGAAATGACACAAATAAATGGAAAAACATTCCATGCTCATGGATATGAAGAATTGATATTGTTAAAATGGACTTACTGCCCAAAACAATGTACAGATTCAATGCTATTCTTTAGCAAACTACAACATTTTTTACAGAATTATAAAAAAAAACTATTCTAAACTTCATATGGATTCAAAAAAGAGCCTGAATTGCCAAAGCAATCCTAAGCAAAAAGAACAAAGCTGGAAGCATCACACTGCTTGACTTCAAACTATACTACAAGGCTATGTAACCAAAACAACATGGTACTGGTACAAAAACAGACTAATGAAACAGGTTAAAGAACCCAGATATAATGTTGTACCCTACAACCATCTGATCTTTGACAAAGTCAACAATAACAAGCAATGGGGAAGGAGCACCTGATTCAATAAATGGTGCTGGAATAACTGGCTAGTCATATGCAGAAGATTGAAGTTAGACCCCTTCCTTTCACCATATACAAAAATCAACTCAAGATGAATTAAAGACTTAAATGTAAAACCTAAAACTATAAAAACCATAGAAGAAAACCTGGAAAATACCATTTTGGACATAGGCCCTGGCAAATATTTCATGTTAAAGACCACAAAAGCAATTGCAACAAAAACAAAAATTACAAGTGGGACCTAATTAAACTAAAGAGCTTCTGCACAGCAGAAGAAACTTTCAGCACAGTAAACAGCCTATAGAAGGGGAGAAAATGTTTGCAAACTATGCATCTAAGAAAGGTCAAATATCGCCGGGCGCAGTGGCTCACACTTGTAATCCCAGCACTTTGGGAGGCCGAGGCGGGCGGATCATGAGGTCAGGAGATCGAGACCACGGTGAAACCCCGTCTCTACTAAAAATACAAAAAATTAGCTGGGCGTGGTGGTGGGCGCCTGTAGTCCCAGCTACTCGGAGAGGCTGAGGCAGGAGAATGGCGTGAACCCGGGAGGCGGAGCTTGCAGTGAGCCGAGATTGCGCCACTGCACTCCAGCCTGGGTGACAGAGCGAGACTCTGTCTCAAAAAAAAAAAAAAAAAAAGGTCAAATATCGAGAATCTATAAAAAACTTAAATCAACAAGCAAAAAACAACCCCATTAAAAAAAAAAGGGCAAAGGACACGAATAGACATTTCTCAAGAGAAGACATACACATGGCCAACATGCATATGAAAAAATTCTCAACACACTAATGATTAGATAAATGCAAATCAAAATCACAATGAGATACCATCTCACAACAGTCAGAATGGCTATTGTTAAAGTAAAAAAAACTAGTGAGGTTGCAGAGGAAAGGGAATGCTTACACACTGTTGGCAGGAATGTACATTAGTTCAGTCACTATGGAAAACGGTTTGGAGATTTATCAAAGAACTTAAAACACAACTATCATTTGACCCAGCAATCCCACTATGCAGTATATAGCCAAAGGAATATAAATTGTTCTACCATAAAGACACATGCATGTGTATGTTCACTGTAGCACCATTCACAATAGCAAAGACATAGAATTAACCTAGATGACCATCAATGGTGGACTGAATAAAGAAAATGTGGTACATATATACCACAGAATACTATGTAGCCATATAAAAGAATGAAATCGTGTCCTTTACAGCAACATGGGTGAAGTTGGAGTTCCTTATCCTAAGCAAATTAATGCAGGAACAGAAAACCAAATGCCACAAATTCTCACTTATAAGTGGGAGCTAAACATTGAGTATACATGGACATAATGAAGGGAACAATAGACACTAGGGCCTACTTGAGGGTGAAGGGTGGGAGGAGGGTGAAGATCGAAAAACTACCTATTGTATATTATGCTTATTACATGAGTGATGAAATAATCTGTACACCAACTGCCCACAACATGCAATTTACCCATGTAACAAACCTTTATTATTTTGTCTTCCACTTGTTTTCTACCTCCTTCTATTTTAATTGAATATTTTGTATGATTTGATTTTTTCCTATTTTAGTATATCAATTATACTTCTTTTTTACCCTTGAATTTATGGGATACATTTACAATGAATCTAATCCTTTTTCAAGTAACCCTATACCACTTGCTTCTTTGGTAGTACAAGTATTTTATAACAGGGTATTCCCAATTTCTCCCTCCTATTCCTTACAACATTGCTGCTATTCATTTCACTTATCAATAAGCTACAGTTTCTGAATACCTTGTTATTGTTTTGAACAAACTATTATCTGTTAGGTAATTAAGAAAAATAAAAGATTTTATTTTATCTTCATTTATTCCTTTTCTATTGCTTTTCCTTTGTTTACGTAGGCCAGAATTTCTGACCTGTATAATTTTCATCCTTTATAAAGAATTTCTTTTAACATTAAAAAAAAGAGCAGGTCTAGAGATGACAAACTCCCACAATTTTTGTTTGTCTGAAAAAGTCCATTTCTCTTTCACTTTTGGAGAATAATTTCACTGGATACAGAGCTGTAGTCAGTGGTTGTTATGGTCTGATGTTGCATCCCCCAAATTTCATATGTTGCAATCCTAACCCCTAGTGTGATCGTATTAGAAGACAGGACCTTTGGGTAGTAATTAGGTCATGAGGGTGAAGCCCTCATAAATGAGATTAGTAATCATAAGAAGAGACGTGGGATGATCTCTCCCTACCATGTGAGGATACAACAAGAAGGCCACCTGCAAACCAAGATGACTGCCCTCACCAGACACTGGATCTGTTGGCATCTTGATCTTGGACTTCCCAGCCTCAGAACTGAGATAAATTTCTATTGTTTCATTAAGCAGCCTAGTTTATGGTATTTTGTTACAGCAGCCTGAGGTGAGACAGTGATTCTTTAAACTCTTTAAATGTTTCACTCCACTCTCTTCTTTCTTGCATGGTTTCTGAAGAGATGTCTGATGTAGTTCTTATCCCTGCTAATCTATACATAAGGTGTTTTTTTCAAGATTTTTTCCTGGTCTTTGATTTTTTTGGTATTTATCCTTCCTGGTATTCTGTGAGCTTTCTGGATCTGTGGTTTGGTGTCATTCATTTTGGGAAATTCTCAGTCATTATTGCCTCAATATTTCTTGTGTTCCTTTTGTTCCTTTCCTTCTGGTATTCCCATTACACATGTTACATACCTTTTAAAATTGTCCTGTAGTTTTTGGATATTCTGGATTTTTCATTCTTTTTTGCTCTGCATTTAAGTTTTGCTAGTTTCTATTGACATTGTTTCAAGCATACTGACTCTTTCCTCAGTTGTGTCTCACCTGTTGGGTAGTCCATTATCATTCATTCTGTTACAGTGTTTTTGATTTCTAACATTTTTTTTGTTTCTTAGTTCCCATCTCTCTGCTTATATTACCCATCTGTTCTTGCATTATCCAATTTTCCCATTAGAACTGTCAGCATATTAATCATAGTTGTTTTAAATTTCTATGGAAATAGATGGAAGGTTTGTCAGAGAAGGCAGCAGTTGAGTTGAATCTTAAAGAAGTAGGGGCTGCCAGGTGGAGGAGATGCTGGGCATGAGAGAATAAATAGCTTTTATGAGAGAGTGGCATGCTCAGAAAACTGAAAGTATTGTAGCATAGTGAGGAAGTGGACTGCCAATCCTCTTACTTTGGGTAAAGCATCTTATATTTGTATCAAATACAAGGACTGCAATTATGGACCAAGGTAAAATTGTTTAGGTAGTATCTGTGCATCCCTAAATCTTCCACGAAACTGGTTTATCACCTTTTTTGGTCATCCACAAAGACAATAAATTCCAGAGTTTACAATTTCAAACTCTTAGGCAATCGAAGATTCAAATAACATTTCACTGAATTAAAAATATTTTCCCAGAGTTTAGGCTTTTGTCCTGATCTATGTGGAAAAGGGCCAACTGAATTTTGAGAACTCTTACTCCATCCTAAAGTCAGCTACAATAAATGCTATGATCCAGAACATTAATCTCCAGCTCTCCCAAGCCCGAGCACCTACCTGGCAGAGGGCATCCCAAAAGCAAGTAGACTTCTGCTCTTGCCCAAGATAATCACTGAGGATGAGAATTTTATACCAAAAGTTGGGGTACTCTCTGAGAACCAGGATACTTGCCTCCAAAGCACCATCTAATGTATTTAGAAGACAGCTATTTCCCACTAGATGTTAAAGATTCCTGAGAAAATCTATGGTCATGGTCCTTTAAAACATAATCGTTACTCTTTTAACAGTGCAGCGGGCTCTACTTGGAAACTCTTTAGCTACTAGAAATACTGTTGAGAGTAGACCACTCAACCCCAGATCTTCACAGTTCCACCCAGCTGTAATTAGGCTGTGGCCTGTATTTTTAATGTACATCTCCTACCTGGCCCTTCTTCTGCTTAGCCTTCTCCTCTAATGGATGCCATTGTTGACCTATGACTCAAGGCTGCTTGATTCTGTTTTCTTACTTACTACATCCATCTTGACTCTTCTGCCTGACATACCTGCTCCTCTGTGTGTCCTTCACAAATCCTCCCAGTGCTCACTGCCTTATGAATGACAAACTGAGGTGATGGACTTATTCCAGTGTTCACATGAATAAATGGCTGGAGATGTAAACCAATTCGCTGTAAAGGAAACTGTACATCTTTACACCTTTGCTACATTCTGAGAAATAAAATGATTATTTTCAATCACAGTCTATGCATTTCAGTGCCATTTTGTGCCACACTTTTGCTTTGTGCAACTGGCAACTTTTAATATACAGTATTTTTTCTAATCATTGGAAGTGCACAACTTAACACTTTATCTTATTCTGTAATCATTTTATTCAGGTATGTTTTATCTGTACAATTATGTGGTAATCTCCTAGTAGAGAGAAATGGTTCCTAGCACAGCAGTGATGTAACAGAAAATCAGGAAATGATGTTTGTTGACTGATTCATTAAAGTGTCTAGTAGGGAGGTTAAAGTCAGTGACAGATTACATGTCATTCCTACTTTGAGTTCTTAAATTTTTTTGGTGTCAAATGCGTAAGTAGTTTTGGAAGAAATCAAAACTTCAGAGATTTTTTTCCATGCTGATAAAAACTAAATATAAATATCTGCTTTAATATTTTTCCATATTTTCTCTGATTTCTTTTTAAATCTCTGAAAGATATTCCCACTACAGAAGATGGGATATCTAAAATTTGTAGTTTATGCATATGCATGTGTAAGGGGAGAGATAGGGAAAGAGGAAGGGGAGGGCTTTCCTTTTTTTCTTTTTACTACATAAGCATATGTTATCCTTCATTCACAGTTCTCAGAGCAGTATAAAGCTAGATTAACTCTCCCTTTGGAACTTCAGATATAAGGTGGGTTGTCCATCATTCTTATTGGCCTGCTCATCCTTATTTTTAGTTAGATGGAGGGCTGTATGCTTAGAGCTTTGCTGGTTAGTTTCTTCAGCTTGAAGACTCTTATATTTTAGAACATTTGCATCCATTCCAAAGCTTGAAGAAGCAGCCTCCCACTTGCTGCTGAGAGGTTTTATGTCTTCATTCTTCATGGCCCAGATTTGAGAATTTTTATTCTTCTTCGGGCCTTTGAGAGGTGATAAACTTTCCAATGACCCGTGGGGCTTAGACTGGACCCATTCTGAAGAGTTTGCCATAACATCCCCTTGGATTACAAAAGGGTGATTTCTGGGTGCTGTCCAAGATGTGCTGTATTTCTTTATATTTCTGCAAGTAGCCGGATTTAGTCTAGAAAAGAAATGAAATACGTGAATTTTTGTCCATCATGTACCTACTTTGTAGTCCTAGGTATGTTGTCATAGTATAAATAATATTTTTTCTTTTTAGTAAGTTCATAATTTCTTAAAAGTTTAAGACTTTTACCATCATTTATAAGTCTTCATCTCTGATCATGATTTTTTTTTTAGCACTACTCCAATCCTGTATTTCTAAATGCCTAGAGGATATGTTTATTTGGATACCTACTCTGACCTCAGCCTTCCTAATATAATAGCCACTCTGGGCCCCAGCTCCTTACCTATATATCTAGTTAAAGTAGATGGGCACTAAAAAGTAAAGTAGTTGTTTGCTCTAAAAATCTACTCTGTTTATTCTATTAGAATGGATTCAGTATATATGCTATGAGATTTTTTTCTGTAACCAGTAAAAAAAATCAACGTGAGTCTAAGAGAGGGAAGTTTTCCTTGAGGGAGCTTTTGTAAACTAATAATTGCAGCCACTTACAATCCGTTTTTTAGCATTCCATTTTTTAACCGTAGAATTTCAGCTATATTTTCAATTAAACTTTTAAATTTTGAGATAACTGTAGACTTATATGCATTTGGGAGAAGAAATACAGAGAGATCCCATGAACTCTTCACCCAATTTCCCCAAAATAGCTTGCAAAACCATAGAACAATATCACAATCAGGATATTGACATTGACGTAGTCAAGATAGAGAACACTGCCCCCATGTTGCCCTCTTATAGTACCTGCTTCCCTCCTTTCCCATCCCCTTCTTAATTCCTGGCAACCATTATTAATCTATTATCAAGTTATATTATTTTGTTATTTTAAGAATGTTACATAAAGGAATCATACTGTATGTAACCTTCTGGGATCAGCTTTTTTTTTTTTTTCTTCTCAGAGTAATTGTCTGGAGATTCATCTATGTTGTTTTGTGCATCAGCAGTTCATTCCTTATTATAATTGCTAAGTCTGTGACATGAATGTACCATGGTTTGATTAATAATTCATCCATTCAATGACATATAGATTATTTCCAGTTTATGGCTCTTATAGTTATACACACAGGTTTTTTTGTGAGTTAATTTTTGTATAAGATGTAAGTTTAAAGTTCATTTTTTAAGCCTATGGATATCCAGTTGTTCCAGCACCATTTGTTGGAAAGTCTCTTTTTTCTCCATTGAATTGCTTTTGAATTCCCTATCAAAATCAGTGGAGCAAATTTATGTAGTCTATTTCTTGGTTTTTGCCTCAGTTCCACTGATGTATATGTTTATTTCTCCTCTAATACTACTGTCTTGATTACTCTAATATAAAAGTTCTTGAAATCAGATAGAATGATCTCTCCCATTTTATCCTTGTTTGTCAAAACTGTTTTTGCTATTTTAGTGCATCGGCAGATAAATTCTGGAATAGTTTTTCTATATATACAAAAGATCTTGCTGGGATTTTGATAGGCATTGTGTTAAACTTGTATATTAATCTGGGAGGAACTGACATCTTTATTGAGGCTTTCAGTTTATGAACATGCGACATCTTTCCACTCATTTAGATATTTTTAAATTTCTCTTATTCATGTTGTATACTTTTCGGCATACAAACCCTGTACAACTAAGTATTTTTTTTGAGATATTTTAAGTGGTATTATATTTGTAATTTTGGTGTTCACATGTCCATTGCTTATTTATAGAAGAGCAATTAATTTTGTACATTTATCTTGTATTCTGAGGCCTAGCATAACTTATTAGTTCTAAAGGTTGTGTGTGTGTGCGCACGTGTGCATGCATGCGTGTGTGTTTTGGTAAATTTATTAGGATTTTCTACATAGAGAATAACATCTTTCACAGTAGGGATCATTTTATTTTTTCCTTTCTGATTTGTATGCTTGCAGTGGCTAGAACTTCTAGCACAATGTTCAATAGAGTGGTGTATTATTCTATTCTCATGCTGCTAATAAAAACATACCCAATACTGGGTAATTTATAAAGGAAAGAGGTTTAATTGACTCACAGTTCCGCATGGCTGGGGAGGCCTCACAATCATGGCGGAAGGCAAAGGAGGAGCAAAGTCATGTCTTACATGGTGGCAGGCAAGAGAGCTTATGCAGGGGAACTCCTATTTATAAAACCATCCAATCTCCTGAGACTTGTTCACTACCACGAGAAGAGTATGGGGAAACTGCTCCCATGATTCATTTATCTCCACCTGACCCTGCCTTGACACGTGGGGATTATTACAATTAAAGGTGAGATTTGGTTGGGACACAGCCAAACTATATCAAGTGGTAAGAATGGACTTTATTAAGTTGAGTAAGTTCCCCTTTATTCCTATGTTTTTCTGAGACTTTTTATCATGGATGGGTACTGAATTTTGTCGAATACCAATTTCTGTGCCAATTAATAGGATCTTGTGATTTTTCTTCTTAAGCTTGCTAATATGAAGGATTTCATCAATTACTTTTTGAATATTAAACTAATCTTGAATTCCTGAAATAGACTTCACTTGGTCATGGTGTATAATTCTTTTTATTTAGAGCTGAATTCTATTTGCTAATATTTTGTTAGATTTAGCTTGTTAAATCTATATTTATGCAAAATATTATTCTGTCATTTCCTTTTTTGTTTTGCCCTTGTCTGGTTTTGATATCATGCTAACATTGGCTTCATAAAATGAACTGAAAACTCCTATTTTCTGGAAGAAATTGTATAGAATTGGTATTAATTCTTCCTTAATTTATTGGTAAAATTCTCTTCTAAAACAACCTAGGCCAGGTGATTTCATTTTTAGGGTTTTAAAATTATGAAATCAATTTCCTTATTAGTTACAGGGGTATTCAAATATTCTATTTCATATTGAATGAGTTGGGGTAGTTCATATTTTATTGAGGAAATAATCCATTTCCTGTAAGTTGTCAAATTTGTGTGTAGTGTTTTCTATTAACGCTTTGATGTATGCAGGATTTTTAGTGATATCCCGTTTCATTCCTCATGTTAGTAATTTGTGTCTTTTTTCTTTATTTCTTTGTCAGTATTAACAGAAGTTTGTCAATTTTATTGATCTTTTCCAACAACAAGTTGTTTCACTGATTTTGTGTCATTTTTCTGTTTTTAATTTTATTAATTTCTGCTCTTATCTTTATTATCTTCTTTCTGCTTGCTTTGAGTTTATTTGCTTTTCTTTTTATAGGTCCCTGAGGTGGACACTTATTTTGATATATTATAGTTTCATTTCCATTAATTTAAATACATATTTTTACTTCCTTTGAGAATGTTTTTTAAATTTTTGTTTCCTTTATTTCTTCTAAAAAAAAGCCGGGATACATGTGCAGAACATGCAGGTTTGTTACATAGGTATATGTGTGCCATGGTGGTTTGCTGCACCTATTGACACATCCTCTATGTTCCCTCCCCTCACTCCTCACCCCCCAACAGGCCCTGGTGTGTGATGTTCCCCTCTATGTGTCCATGTGTTCTCACTGTTCAACTCCCACTTATGAGTGAAAACATGTGGTGTTTGGTTTTCTGTTCCTGTGTTAAGTTTGCTGAAGATGATGGCTTCCGGCTTCATCCATGTCCCTGGAAAAGACATGATCTCATTCCTTTTTTTTCTAATTACAAGATGATTTTTAAATTTATTTTTATTTTTAAGATTAAGCATCCTCTTTGACAATCCAAAAACATAGTCCTTGCTCACTCTGGACACACACACCTAAAACAGTTAAAAGCGATTCTTCAATTTTCAATGACAAAGTAGGAAAAAAAGAGTATGTTCTCAAGCTGCAGTTCAATTTTCTGTCCTCTTTTCCAAAAAATTTTACTTTGCTACCAAGCCACCCACCAATGATAACGAAAGACACTTTTTCAAAAGGCCAACAAAACCCAGAAAAAGGAACAGGTATCGATTCAAAATTATCACCCAAAACACTGCTGTTGCAAAAAAAGAGTATGAAGCCAAATTCCCATAGCTTGTTAGAGAAGACCTTTAAAAATAATTCAGAAAATTAGGACTGGAACTACAGTGGCAAAGACAGGTTATACTGTCACTATATGCATATACAGTGGTAAATGTGGATAATTCAAGAACATTCAGCTTGGGATGAATATTTTATTATATTAAATTAATATATTATTAAGCTTTCTCCTATTCCAGCAGAGGAAATAAAAACGTGTTGCTGGAATTAATATTAAGATTGTCCTTACAAACAGAAGGTAGGGCAAAGGTAAAGAGAAAGAATGTGGAACAAAAGTAGCGAAGACAAGTCATTTTGAATCTAGGCTCTAACACCTAGGAAAGTTGAATGGAACTTAAATTCTTCTGAGCCAGTATCACTGAATTCTAGATTTGGCCTGAAACCAGTGGAGTATATACACCACTAATAAATATCAAGTGCCCCACAGTGTTTGTGGTATTAAAACATATTTTTAAATTATTATTAATTTCCATTCTGAAAAGCAGGTCAAAATGACACTGGACCATCCAGTCAGTTACAGAGTAAAGGGCTTCCTCCAGAGAGAACTGACTTGGCAGAAATTTAGGTTGGTAAGAATGTGATTAACATGGAGTAAATGAGATCAGATTCTCAGTATAATTTTCATAAGGCTTCTTCTACCTACCCCAGTTGTAAGGAGTAGTACTGAGGGAACTCCAACAGAATGTCTTAGAGGGATGCTTCTCAGAGACAAAGCGTCTGTAAGTTTAACTCTTGACCCCTCTTCTCCTTATATAAAGCTTGGGGAAGGCAATAAATATTTAATTTTTAACTATTCAGAGCTTTGGACGCATTATAATATTTAATATTCTGTAGTTTCATTTTCTGAACCTTTGGCTTATAATTTTTCTCAACTTACATTAAAAAATGTATGAATGCACCCTCTTCAGTAGTATCACATGAAAATATAAACCTTGTTCTTCCATATCTTCTACACAGGAAGAGTGAATGAATAGTACCCTAAATATCCTGCAGGGTTACTTTGTGTACTTGACAAAAGATTAGGGAAAACCAATCCACTTCCATATCTTGAGCAATAGTTAACTAGTCTTCAATCTCATCTTCCCAAATATCTTCATCAACATCCACAGCATCAAACAGCTGGTTAAAACATGGTGAAGCAGGATCAGTGAAATGTTTGTAAAGGTTTGCTCTAGAGAGAGAACTCATGCAAATCCAACAGAAATATTGCATACAGCCAGTACATGTCATCTTGTTATATCCATCTAATTTCTCTATGGGAGTTCCACAACATGGGCAGTTCTTGAAGTTTTTCTCTAGCCACTCCTTACTTTCCATCTCCTCCAGTGCCTTCTGAATCACCCTCTTACCATACCTTTGTTCCAAAAGTCTTTTATTGGCCTCTTCTGCTTGCAGGTATTCATTTCGTAAGTCTACTAATTTCTCTGCAGTCACCTTACATGGAGAGACCCCATGGTAGGTCAACCTGCACAAGGTACAGAAGACAAAATTGCAGCTGGAGCAGATACCCATGGTGCAGCCAGGCTCCTGCATCACAGGCAGCTGGCAGCATGGGTGGGAGCAGTACACCACATCTGCCATCAGGTACAAGGTGGCGGTCATAATGGGCAAATAACTCTGCTTCCACTAGCTCTTTGACCTGACCAGGAGTGGCCACTGAAGGGCACTTTGGTTCTGGGCAGTTGAGGCATTGAACCTGGCCATCTCTGATCTGGATTTCAAAGTAGTCCTTCAGACAGGCTTTGCAGTACACATGCCTGCACTCCAAGAAGTACATGCAT
The DNA here is from genome assembly GCF_006542625.1 of Nomascus leucogenys. Classification (NCBI taxonomy): domain Eukaryota; kingdom Metazoa; phylum Chordata; class Mammalia; order Primates; family Hylobatidae; genus Nomascus; species Nomascus leucogenys. The sequence continues at coordinate 84,107,228 of NC_044393.1, read as the reverse complement.
TCACTACCCAGCTTCTTACAGAAGCAGATATTGCACAGGAACAAATTACTATTAAAGCATTTTATCTGCTGAGCTTGATCAAAGTCCAAGATTTCCTGGATCATATTTAACAATGATTCCACATCCTGCACACAGCTGTCTCATCCACAATTTCCTCTTGGTCTGTATCAGATCCAGAAGTTCCTCCAAAATCTAGCTCTGTGTTGGGAGAGGCTTGAGCTGTCCTCCTCTGCACTTTTTTCTGAGAATCAATCTTGAGCTCAAAAGGAGAGACAATATTCAGGTATACTAGGGTCTCTTCTTTAAGAAATTGCATCCAGGCAAACAGGATCACGCTGCCACGGTGTTCTTCCCATAGAGCAGATAGCGCTCACAAATATCTTGAAATTCTATGGCAAATCCAAATAGATCCTGGTTTCTCCCCCTTGGACAGACTGCTTTTCTAAATTCATCTCCATCGTAAATACTCGCTGGGGCCAGCAATTCATCCTCCTGAGCTTCTTGGTCTTCTGACGACATTTAATTTTCTGAGGAACAAAACCAAGATGACCACAAGAGTGATCTCTGATCATCCTCACTGCTACACTCCCACCAGGCCATGACAGTTTACAAATGCCTTGTTTTTTTGTTTTTTTGTTTTTTTTTTTTTTTGAGATGGAGTCTCGCTCTGTTGCCCAGGCTGGAGTGCAGTGGCGCCATCTTGGCTCACTGCAACCTCTGCCTTCTGGGTTCAAGCGATTCTCCTGCCTCAGCCTCCTGAGTAGCTAGGACTACAGGCACTCACCACCACACCTGGCTAATTTTTGTATTTTTAGTAGAGATGGGGTTTCACCATATTGGCCAGGCTGGTCTCAAACTCCTGACCTTGTGATCCACCCACCTCGGCCTCCCAAAGAGCTGGGATTATAGGCGTGAGCCACCGTGCCCGGCAGATCCCATTCCTTTTTATGGCTGCATAGTATTCCCTGGTGTATATGTGCCACATTTTCTTTATCCAGTCTATCATTGATGGGTATTTGGGTTGGTTCCATGTAAACAGTGCTGCAATAAACATATGTGTGCATGTGTCTTTTTTTTTTTTTTTTTGAGACGGGGTCTCGCTCTGTCGCCCAGGCTGGAGCGCAGTGGCGCAATCTCGGCTCACTGCAAGCTCCGCCTCCTGGGTTCACGCCATTCTCCTGCCCCAGCCTCCCGAGTAGCTGGGACTACAGGCGCCCGCCAGTACGCCCGGCTAATTTTTTGTATTTTTAGTAGAGACGGGGTTTCACTGTGGTCTCGATCGCCTGACCTCTTGATCCGCCCACCTCAGCCTCCCAAAGTGCTGGGATTACAGGCGTGAGCCACCGCGCCCGGCCGCATGTGTCTTTATAGTAGAATGATTTATATTCTTTTGGGTATATACCCAGTAATGGGATTGCTGGGTCAAATGGTAGTTCTGGTTCTAGATCCTTGAGGAATCACCATACTGTCTTCCACAATGGTTGAACTAATTTACACTCGCACCAGCAGAGTATAAGCATTCTTATTTCTCTACAGCCTCCCCAGCCATCTATTGTTTCTTGACTTTTTAGTAATTGCCATTCTGACTGATGTGAGATGGTATCTCATTGTGGTTTTGATTTACGTTTCTCTGATGATCAGTGTGATCAGTGATGTTGAGTTTTTTTTTTTTTTTTTAGACGGAGACTTGCTCTGTTGCCAGGCTGGAGTGCAGTGGTGCAATCTTGGCTCACTGCAACCTCCGCCTCTCAGGTTCAAGCAATTCCCCTGCCTCAGGCTCCCGCGTAGCTGGGACTACAGGCGTGCGCCACCACACCCCAGCTATTTTTTTGTATTTTAGTAGAGATGGGGTTTCACCACGTTGGCCAGGATGATCTCGATATTCTGACCTCGTGATCCACCTGCCTTGGTCTCCCAAAGTGCTGGGATTATAGGCGTGAGCCACCGCGCCCCGCCATTGAGCTTTTTTACATATGCTTGTTGGCTGCATGAATGTCTTCTTTTGAGAAGCGTCTTCATATCCTTTGCCCACTTTTTGATGGGGTTGTCTGTTTTTTTCTTGTAAATATGTTTAAGTTCCTTGTAAATTCTGGATATTAGACCTTTGTCAGATGGGTAGATTGCAAAACTTTTCTCCCATTCTGTAGGTTGCCTGTTCACTCTGATGCTGGTTTCTTTTGCTGCGCAGAAGCTCTTTAGTATAATTAGATCCCATTTATCAATTTTAGCTTCGTTGCAATTGCTTTTGGTGTTTTGTCATGAAGTCTTTACCCATGCCTATGTCCTGAATGGTATTGCCTAGGTTTTCTTCTGGAGTTTTTCTGGTTTTGGGTTTTACATTTAAGTGTTTAATCCATCTTCAGTTAATTTTCGTATAAGGTGTAAGGAAGGGGTCCAGTTTCAGTTTTCTGCACATGGCTAGCCAGTTTTCCCAGCATCACTTATTGAATAGGGAATCCTTTCCCCATTGCTTGTTTTTGTCAGGTTTGTCAAAGATCAGACAGTTGTAGATGTGTGGTATTATTTCTGAGGTCTCCGTTCTGTTGCATTGGTCTATATGTCTGTTTTGGTTACTGTAGCCTCGTAGTACAGTTTGAAGTCAGGTAGTGTGATGCCTCCAGCTTTGTTCTTTCTGCTTAGGATTGTCTTGGCTATTCAGGGTCTTCTTTGATTCCATATGAAATTTAAAGTAGTTTTTTCTAAATCTGTGAAGAATGTCAGTGGTAGTTTGATGGGAAAAGTGTTGAATTTATAAATTACTTTGGGCAGTACTGCCATTTTCATGATATTGATTCTTCCTATCTATGAGGATGGAATGTTTTTCCACTTGTTTGTATCCTCTCTTGTTTCCTTGGTGATCTGTAGTTCTCCTTGAAGAGGTCCTTCACATCCCTTGTTAGCTGTATTCCTAGGTATTTTATTCTCTTTGTAGCAATCATGAATGGGAGTTCATTCATGATTTGGCTCTCTGCTTATCTGTGTTGGTGTAAAGGAATGCTTGTGATTTTTGCACATTGATTCTGTATTCTGAGACTTTGCTGAAGTTGCTTATCAGTTAAGGAGTTTTGGGGCTGAGATGATGGGGTTTGCTAAATAAAAAATCATGTCATCTGCAAACAGAGACAATTTGACTTCCTCTCTTCCTATTTGAATTCCCTTTATTTCTTTCTCTTGCCTGATTGCCCGGGCCAGAGCTTCCAATACTATGTTGAATAGGGGTGGTGAGAGAGGGCATCCTTGTCTTACTGGTTTTCAAAGGGAATGCTTCCAGCTTTTGCCCATTCAATATGATATTGGCTATATATTGTCATAAATAGCTCTCATTATTTTGAGATATGTTCCATCAATACCTAGTTTATTGAGAGTTTTTAACATGAAGGGATATTGAATTTTATCAAAACTCTTTTATGCATCTATTGAGATAATTATGTGGTTTTTGTCTTTGGTTCTGTTTATGTGATGGATTATGTTTATTGATTTGCATATGTTGAACCAGCCTTGCATCTCAGGGATAAAGCCAACTTCATCATGGTGGATACGTTTTTTGATGTGCTGCTGGATTTGGTTTGCCAGTATTTTATTAAGGATTTTCATATTGACGTTCATCAGGGATATTGGTCTGAAGTTTTCTTTTTTTTGTTGTGTCTCTTCCTGGTTTTGGTATCAGGATGATGGTGGCTTCATAAATTGAGTTAGGGAGGAGTCCCTCCTTTTCAGTTGTTTGGAGTAGTTTCAGAAGGAATGGTACCAGCTCTTCTTTGTACTTCTGGTAAAATTCGGCTGTGAATCCGTCTGGTCCTGAGCTTTTTTTGCTTGGTGTAGGCTATTAATTATTGCCTCAATTTCAGAACTTGCTATTGGTCTATTCAGGGATCCGACTTCTTGGTTTAGTCTTGGGAGGGTGTGTGTGTCCAGGAATTTCTTCATTTCTTCTAGATTTTCTAGTTTATTTGCATCAAGGTGTTGATAGTATTCTCTGATGGTAGTTTGTATTTCTGTGGGATCAGTGGTGATATCCCTTTATCATTTTTATTGTGTCTATTTGATTCTTCTCTCTTTTCTTCTTTATTAGTCTGGCCAGTGGTCTATTTTGTTAATTTTTTTAAAAAACAGCTCCTGGATTCAGTGATTTTTGGGGGAGTTTTTTGTGTCTCTATCTCCTTCAATTCTTCTATAATCTTAGTTATTTCTTATCTTCTGTTAGCTTTTGGATTAGTTTGCTCTTGCCTCTCTAGCTCTTTTAATTGTGATGTTTTCGTGTGGATTTGAGATCTTTCTAGCTTTCTGATGTGGGTGTTTAGTGCTATAAATTTCCCCCTTAACACAATGCTTTAGCTGTGTCCCAGAGATTCTGGTATGTTGTCTCTTTGTTCTCAGTGGTTTCAAAGAACTTCTTGATTTCTGCTTTAATTTCATTATTTACCCAGGAGTCATTCAGGAGCAGATTGTTCAATTTCCATGTAATTGTGTGGTTTTGAGTGAGTTTTTTAATCCTGAGTTGTAATTTGATTGCACTGTGGTCTGAGAGACTGTTTGCTATGATTTCAGTTCTTTTGCATTTGCTGAGGACTGTTTCACTTCCAATTATGTGGTCAATTTTAGAATAAGTGCCATGTGGCACAGAGAAGAACATATATTCTGTTGATTTGGGGTGGAGATTTCTCTAGATGTCTATTAGATCCACTTGATCCACAGCTGAGAGTTCAAGTCCTGAATATCCTTGTTAATTTTCTGTCTTATTGATCTGTCTAATATTGACAGTGGGGTGTTAAAGTCTTCCACTATTATTGTGTGGGAGTCTAAGTCTCTTTTTGGGTCTCTAAGAACTTTTTTTATGAATCTGGGTGCTCCTGTATTGGGTGCATATATATTTAGAACAGTTAGCTCTTCTTGTTGAATTCTTCCCTTTACCATTATGTAATACCCTTCTTTGTCTTTTTTGATCTTTGTTGGCTTAAAGTCTATTTTGTCAGAGACTAGGATTGCAACCCCTACTTTTTTTTTTTTTTGCTTTCCATTTGCTTGGTAAATTTTGCTCCATCCCTTTATTTTGAGCCTATGTGTGTCTTTGCACGTGAGACAGGTCTCCTGAATACAGCACACCAATAGGACTTGACTCTATCCAATTTGCCAGTCTGTGTCTTTTAACTGGGGCATTTAGCCCATTTACATTTAAGGTTAGTATTGTAATGTGTTAATTTGATCCTGTCATCATGATGCTATCTGGTTATTTTGTGCACTAATTGATGCAGTTTCTTCATAGTGTCATTGGTCTTTATATTTTGGTGTGGTTTTGCAGTGGCTGGTACCAGTTTTTGTTTTTCATATTTAGTGCTTCTTTCAGGAGCTCTTGCAAGGCAGTCCTGGTGGTAATGAAACTCCTCAGTATTTGCTTGTCTGGAAAGGATTTGATTTATCCTTTGCTTATGAAGATTAGTTTGGCCAGATACGAAATTCTGGGTTGAAATTTTTTTTCTTTAAGAATGTTGAATACTGACTCCCAATCTTTTCTGGCTTGTAGAGTTTCTGCTGAGGGGGCCGCTGTTAGTCTGATGGGCTTCCCTTTGTAGATGACCTGGCCTTTCTCCCTGGCTGCCCTTAACATTTTTTCCTTCATTTTGACCTTAGAGAATCTGAGGATCATGTGTCTTGGGGTTGATCTTCTCATGGAATATCTTAGTGATGTTCTCTGTATTTCCTGAATTTTCATATTGGCCTGTCTTGAGAGGTTGGGGAAGTTCTCCTGGATAATATCCTGGAGTGTGTTTTCCAACTTGTTTCCATTCTCCCTGTCTCCCTCAGGTACTCTGATCAATCGTAAGTTTGGTCTTTTTATGAAGTCCCACATTTCTTGGAGGCTTTGTTGATTCATTTTATTCTTTTTTCTCTAGTCTTGTCTGCATGCCTTATTTCAGCAAGGTGGTCTTCAAACTCTGATATCCTTTCTTCTGCTTGGTCGATTCGGCTATTGATACTTGTATATGCTTCACAAGGTTCTCATGCTGTGTTTTTCAGCTCCACCAGGTCATTTATGTTCCTCTCTAAACTGGTTATTCTAGTTAGCAGCTACTCTAACCTTTTATCAACGTTCTTAGCTTCTTTGCATTGGGTTAGAACATGCTCCTTTAGCTCAGAGTAGTTTTTTATTACTCATCTTCTGAAGCCTACTTCTGTCAATTTGTCTGTCTCATCCTCCAGCCAATTCTGTGCCATTGCTGGAGAGACATTGCGATCATTTGGAGGAGAGGAGGCACTCTGGCCTTTTGGGTTTTCAGTGTTTTTTCATTAATTCTTTCCCATCTTCATGAGTTTGTCTAGTTTTGATCTTTGAGGCTGCTGATCCTTGGATGGGGGTTTTCTGGGGGCTTCTTTGTTGTTGTTGATACTCTTGTTGTTGCTTTCTATTTGTTTTTCTTTCATTGGTCAGGTCCCTTTTCTATAGGGCTGCTGCTGTTTGCTGGGGTTTCACTTCAGGCCCTAGTCATCTGGTTCACTCCTGGGCCTGGAGATGTCACTCAAGGAGGCTGGAGAATAGCAAAGAAGGGTGCCTGCTCCTTCTGGGATCTCTGACTTCAAGGGGTACCAGCATGATGCCAGCAGTATTGATCATGTATAGGGTATCTGACAACCCCTGTTGGAGGGTCTTACCCAGTTGGGTGGCAGGGGGAATAGGACCCATTTAACGAAGCACTTTGTCCCTTGGTCGCGGGGGTGTGCTTCGCTGGAGGGAAACCCATTTGTCTGGGCTGCCCAGATTCCTCAGAACTACCAGGAGGAAAGGCTAAGTCTGCTGGTCTGCAAAGACTGTGGCCACCCCTCCCGCTAGAGGCTCAGACACAGGGAGATCTGGGTTCTGTCCCTGAGCCTCTGGCTGGAGTTACTGCAGTTCCTGCAGGGAAGCCCCACCCAATGAGGAAGGATGGGTCAGGGTCAGGCCTGAAGAGGCACTCTGGCCACAGTCCGCCACAGTTGGTGTGTTGGGCTGTGGGGAACATGTCTTGGGACCAAGCTGTTCAGCCTCCCTGACTCCAGCAGAGGAAAAGCACAGCCTGGAGCTATAGAGATGGATGATGCCCTTCTGCCACCCAGGGAGCTTAGTGTGTTAGGCAGTTGTGAGTCCCAGTGCTGGCTGCTGCCCCTCCCCCAAGGAACTCAAACAGCTTAGACAGCAGGCAGCCACAGCTGTGGTGCTAGTCATGCCTCCCCTGGGGAGCTCTGTAGGCTTAAGCAGATTCCAGCTAAGAGGCTATTGAGAATCTTCACGGCTCTGGGGTTGGGACGCTAGGCCCTGGTGGCGTGGGTTCGTGAGTGGGATCTTCCAATCTATAGGTTTCACAGTTCTGTGGAAAGAGCACGGTTTCCCTGGCTGGGTAGCACACTCACTCACCACCTCCTTTGGCTGGGGATGTAGGGGGGTGCTCTCCTGCCCTGTGTGGCTCTCAGGTGGGTCGCTGCACTACACTGTTCTTCCTTCCTCTCTGTGGATCACACCAGCCTCCTAGTCAGTTCTGATGAGAGAACCTGGATACCTTGCTTATTATAGTTCTTTTCAATGGGAACCTCCGAATGCCGCTGTTTCTAGTCGGCCATCTTGGCCCCATCCCAGAGAATATTTTTGACTCACGATTTGTTCAGAAGTGTGTTATTTAGTTCCCAAATGTTTAGGTTTTTTTTTTTTTTTTTTTTTTTTTTTTTTTTTTCCTATTACCCTTTGGCTATTGATTTCTAGTTGGATTCCACTGTGGTCAGATAATACACTTTGTATGATTTAAATTCTTTTAAATATGTTGAGGTTTATTTCATAGCTAGGATATGTTCTATCTTGGTATATGATCCACGTACACTTGAAAATAATGTGTATTGTGCTGTTGTTGGATGAAGTGCTCCTTAAATGTCAGTTAGATATTTATATTCTTGTTGAATTATTTTATATCCTTGCTTATTTTCTAATTATTGAAACAATTGTGAATTTGTCTATTTCTCCTTTCTGTTTTATCAGTTTTTGCTTCACATATTTTGCAGTTCTGTGTTGTTTTGTTTTGTTTTTTGAGACGGAGTTTTGTTCTTGTTGCCCAGGCTGTAGTGCAATGGCACCATCTTGGCTCACCACAACCTCCACCTCCTGGGTTCAAGTGATTTTCCTGCCTCAGCCTCCCGAGTAGCTGGGATTACAGGTATGAGCCACCACGCTCCGCTAATTTTTTTGTATTTTTAGTAGAGACAGGGTTTCTCCGTGTTGGTCAGGCTGGTCTCAAACTCCCGACCTCAGTTAATCCACCCGTCTCAGCCTTCCAAAGTGCTGGGATTACAGGCATAAGCCACTGCACCTGGCCAGTTCTGTGATTTTATACACACATCTAAGATTGCTGTGTTTCTAGTGGATTGACCTTTTAAACATTATATATAATGCCCCTCTTTGATAATTTTCTTTCCTCCAAAATCTACTTTACCTAATATTAACATAGCCACTCCTGCTTTCATCTATTAATGTTTGCATGATGTATCTTCTTCCATCCTTTTACTTTCAGCCTCCCTCCATTGTCATATTTGAAATGAGTTTCTTGTGACTGCGTATTGTTGGGTAATGTTTTAAAATTCATTCTGTTAATCTGTCTTTAACTGTTGTATTTAGGTAATTTACATTTAATGTAATTGTTGATGTCTTAGGACTTAAATCTGCCATTTAAAAAAACGTTTATTTTTTGTTTTTTGTTTGTTTTCTCTTCCCTGCCTTCCTGTGGGTAATGTGAACATTTTTCAAGAATTCCATTTTGATTTATTTAGTGTTTTTTAGTATATTTCTTTGAACAGCTTTTTCAGTGGTTGCTGTATTATACTACATATGCATAACTTATCACAATTTATTGGTTGTGTTAACTTAGTAATTTGAGTGAAGTACAAACCTTACCTCCTTTTATGTCCTTTTACCTTCTCACATTTATAATGGTCTTAAATATGTCTTTTATATACATTTGGAACCACATCAATATTATAATTTTTGCTTCAGCCATCAAATATGATTTAGAAAAATTTATATTTACCTGTATTTTATATCTACCTGTATTTTTGCTTACCATATTCTTTCTTTCCTGATATTCCTTCTTTTATCATTTTCTATCTGTTTAGATAAATTCTTTAGTCATTCTTTTAGAGTAAGTCTTCTGGTGAAAAATTCTCTTTGTTTTCTTTTATCTGAACATTTCTCGACTTCTCCCTTATTTTCACTGGGTATAGGATTCTAGGTTGACAATTTCTTCCAATAATTAAAATTATTGTGCTACATCTGGCCTTTGTGGGTTTTGATGAGAAATCCACTGTCATTCAAATTGTTTTTCCTCTGTAGGAAAGGTGTCATTTTTCTCTGACTCCTTTCTTTTTCTTTTTTTTGAGACGGAGTCTCTCTCTGTCACCCAGGCTGGACTGCAGTGGTGCAATCTCGGCTCACTGCAAGCTCTGTCTCCCGGGTTCATGCCATTCTCCTGCCTCAGCCTCCAGAGTAGCTGGAACTACAGGCGCCCGCCACCACGCCCGGCCAATTTTTTGTATTTTTAGTAGAGACGCGGTTTCACCATGTTAGCCAGGTTGGTCTCGATCTCCTGACCTTGTGATCTGCCCAGCTCGGCCTCCCAAAGTGCTGGGATTACAGGCATGAGCCACCGCGCCCAGCCTCTCTGACTCCTTTCAATAGTTTTTTCTTTTCTTTTCTTTTCTTTTCTTTCATTTTCAGAAGTTAAATTTTGGGGAATCAGCCTGGTGGCTCATGCCTGTAATCCCAGCACTTTGGGAGGCTGAGGCAGGCAGATCACTTGAGGTCAGGAGTTCAAGACCAGCATGGCCAACATGGCGAAACCTCGTCTCTACTAAAAATACAAAAATTGGCCGGGCATGGTGGTGGGTGCCTATAATCCCAGCTATTCGGAAGGCTGAGGCACGAGAATCACTTGAACCCAGGAGGTGGAGGTTTCAGTGAGCTGAGATCGTTCCACTGGACTCCAGCCTGGGTAACAGCAAGACTTTGTCTCAAAAAAAAAAAAAAAAAAAAAGTTAAATTTTTGGGTATCTTGGCATGAATTTCTTTGGGTGTATCCTATTAGTGGTCTGCTCAGCTTTTTGATCTGTAGGTTTATGTCTCCTGTCAAATTTGGGAACCTTTCAGCCATTATTTCTTTGATTTCCTTTTCAGCCCTGTATTCATTCTCCTGTCCTTCTGAAACTATGATATGTGAATATTAGATCTTGTGTTATAGTCCTACAGGTCCCTGAGGCTCTATTCATTTTATTTTAAGCCTATTTTTTCTATTATGTTCAGTTGGGTAATTTCTATTTTTCTATCTCTCTCAATTCACTGACTCTTTCCTCTATTTGCACAATTGTACTGTTGTGCTCAGCCATTAAGCTTTTAAAATTTCAGTTGTATTTTTCAATTCAAAAATTTCTATTTGGTTCTTCTTAATATTTTTCTCTCTCTCTGCTGAGGCTTTCTATTTTTTTATTTCTTCTAAGTGTGTTTATAAGTGTTTTTTGAAGCATTTTAATTGTGATTGCTTTAAAAATCTTTGTCAAAAAATTCTAACATCACTAACATCTCAGTGTTTGTGTCTACTAATTGTCTTTTTTCAGTTTTAGATCTTCCTGGTTCTTGGTACAACAATTTATTTCTGATTAAAACATGGGCACTTTCATATTATGTTATGAGACTCTGGATCTTATGTAAACCCTCTGTTTTAGCTGGCTTTTTGTTACTTTGCTCCAGCACAGGGAGTGGGGAGATAAGACCTCATTACTGCAAGATGGAAGTGGAAGTCCAGGTTCCCCATCTGGACTCCATTGACACCAGAGATAGGAGGCTTCTAATTATTATTGGACAGATGTAGAGGTTCATCTCCATATGTAGCCTCCATTGAGATTGGGGTGGGGTCTAGGTGACAATTAGGACATGGCTTGATTTTTAGTCATTACTTTCATAAGAGGTTCCTTACATATTAATACTTTGAATCTAGAAATGCACTCAGTGAGGACTGGCCTGAGCATGAAGGTACAGACAAATAGTGAGGCATTAACTAAGACCTCTTTTGTTACAAGTAATAGAAACCAATTCAAGCTAATTTAATTTAAAAAAGCATAAGGTAGGGTAGGGGAAGAATTATAAGAAAGTACAAAGCTACTCATGGAAACAGAGGGAGAGGGAATTCAGCTAGGCTTCAGGAAAGGACTACAGCTAGAAAATGGAAAACTTCCAAGGCTTTTTATTCATCTGCAGTCTCTGCTTTTCTCTCTCCACAGGAAAGTTTTTACTTCCCTTAGCTCAAATTTGCATCCTACAGCAGTTTCATGTGCAAAACTGATCCACTATCTCTCATTCCAATTCCAAAGTATAGAGAAAGATAATCTGATTGGCAACCATGCCAGTGGGTAGAGGTCACATAATTACAAATGCAGCTTTTGGAAGTGCTACCCTTGTGGATCAAGAGGCAGTCCCCAGAGAAGGGCAAATTGTGCCTGAGGTAGACACCCCCAAAAGTATCTAATATAGGTGTATATGGAAATATTAAAAAGTAGGAAAGCAGCAAGCAAGGCCTTTCTTAACAGATGATCTCACTGCAAACTTAAACATTGTCAGGTTGATTTTTGTTACTGTTGTTCTTACAACTTAGTTCCTTATGGCTACCTTTTCTGTTTTATATATCGTTTGTTTGACTGTCTCAACACTCTTACATACTATTACCTATAGTAAGTGATTGCAGGGTAAAATGAGAATAAGCAAAGAATGAGAAGATCACACTTTGCTAAACCATTTTAGACATTGATCTAAGTTAGGATTAAGGAGAAACTAGTTAATGTGCTGTAACAGTTTGCAGAATTATCATGTTGAATATGATATAACATCTGAATGTAATCATAGGGCTGAAACCTACATTGTCTGTTCTGTTCTTAAGCCAAAATGAATAGGGTCTAGGTGGATTAATAGGTGAATTGCATGTTAACAAGATGATTTACATACCTTAAATTTCTCTGTGGTCAAACAGGGGTCAGATTTCAAATATGGAGGAATAAATCTCATGTTTGGCATTCCATTTGTTAATGATGAAAATTCTTGAGAAAGATTATGCAAATCAAAATATAATTGGAGAGATTTTTCACTTCCACGAAGATGAAGCAGATGCATTTTCCCTATTCTTTGCACTAAAAATAACTACAAATCCTGGACATTACATATAAAATGAACAAGAGGCAACTCCGAAAGGTAGAAAGCAGGCAGGCTAGCTAGGGACTTCAAGAACCAAGGAACAACACAATGGTGTCTCCTAGGTTTTCTTTTTGCCTCATATAGCCAAGACTTGGAGCTGAAGAAGCCAGCAATCTGAAAACACAAATGTGCCCAGACACATGCACAAAAAGCTCTCAACAATAGCCTGTACTGTATAGAAAAGGACCAGGAAAGGGACAGCCTACTGATATAGAAAATGTTAGGCAATAACCACTGTACTCCAGCCAAGCACCACAGATAAACAGTGCCCTCACTTCCACCCATGTAAGCAGAGGCAGAGGGGCTTACACTTCCACTCTTATGAGGTATAATGAGGGATCTCAAACCTCTGCTAGGGTGGTGTCAAAGAAGAACAAGTAGAAGCCAGAACTTTGACCCTCCCACTGGCCTATAAAGAGTCTCTCTCCTGCCCCAGGGTGTCATTGGAAACCAAATGGGGAGCCGAGATTTCCACACTCAATGGACAGAAATGAAGTACTTCTTTCTCTCCCCATTGGGCTGGTGTCAGAGGAGGCCTAGTGAAGAGTCAGGGTTTTTACTAATGCACAGTAGCAATGGTTCATAGCCTTCACTCATTTTCTTATGAAAGTATTCATAAGTTTCCAGTTGATATGTAAGCACTCTTTGTATATTAAGTATATTGGTCATGTTTTTCACTTATAAAGAGAAATGGCAAAGCATAATGATGAAGTTCAGGAGGACTCTGGAGTCAGAATGTCTAGGTGGATTTGACTCCAGATTCCACTATGTATTGGCTTGTGAGGCTTTGGACAAATTATTTAACCTCTTTGCACCTCAATTTTCTCATGTGTAAAATGTAAAGTGTATACATATATAACTTAGAACAGTGTGTAGCACATAGGAAGTACATTATAAAAATCTGTTGATAATATTAGTATTGTATTTATTATTTTCAGCTTATTACTGTCTTTACTTTTATTTACACATGTTTCCTTTTGGCCTTAGAGGTGGTTCTGTTTTTTATCTTTAGAAGAAAACTGGTTTCGCTCTTTCTGCTTTCATCTGAGTATCAACAAACCGAAGTAGCTCAGGTTAATTATTTTTAATTCTGGTTACCCCAGAGGATTAGAAGGTTTAAAACAGCTGATAATTTTCAAATCAGGCTATAATCATACTTTATTTATGCATACTTTATTAACAGATCTAAATTAATGAGTAGTTTCATGCAAATAATCAATTAAATAAGGCCTGATAACTTACTCCTTCATTTATCCAGTGTTTTCTGACAGCTTTGGGTCTTTGTTCTTTGCCAAATGTGATGTAGCTGACATCATTTTCAAGAGCAGATTTTTTTTCTTAGGATAATAAATTAATAAGCCCTGCTTTCTTAAAAAAGATGTGTTAAATAGCTAAGAGTGATAAAATTGTATTGACTTACTGATGTTGGATTTGGAAGTTGGTTCTTGGATTGAGTAGCTGTTTTATCTGAGTGGTTTGCATGTTTTTAGTGCTATGCATGATGGGGAGCAAATACTGCAATATTTCTTGAGTTTGAACTATTCCTTTATCCTTGTAGCTTCTTTTTTCATCATCTGTCCAATTTACGCCAGTCTTCTTGCTTTGGAAAGATATGCATTCTTTTATTTTGCTTTTTAAGTTGTGGTGCAGATCTGGGGAGCAACCACAAAAATATGTACAGAGATATGAACTCTATTCACGATTACTTATTGGGCATTATTATATGCCAAGGATTTTATCTAAAATTCCTTGCCCATCTGAAGCTTGTACTTTAATGACAGTGGGCAGAAAATAAACAAATAAAATATATATTATGTTAGATAATAATAAAGTTTACAGGATAAAGTAAAGCTGCGGCGGGGAGTAGAGAATTCTTGAGGGGTTGATTTCCATTTTTAAAAAGGTGTTAAGAAAAAGCCTCCTTATGAAGCTGACATCTCATGGAAGTTAGGAAGTAAATCAAGCAGGTTTCAGGGGAAAGATAATCCGAGGCAAAGGCCCCTACTGAGGTAGGAGAATAGTAGTGTGTTCAAGAACACCAAGAATGCATCAGTGGGTGGAGTAGAATGAACAAAAGGGAAAGTTATAAGGGATAAATTCAGGTAGCTAACATGGACTCAGCTCATGTTGGGCCTCATAGGCCAGTAGAAGGACTTTGATTTTTATTGAGTGTGAGATGGAGAATCATTGGAAGGCATTGAGCAGAGGAGTGTCAGTCTGAGATTTGTTTGGACAAGATTGTGCTGGTTGCCAAGTTGAGAACAGATTGAAGAGAGACAAGAGTGAACAAGGAGGGAGATCTCTTGGAAGGCTGCAGAAACAATCCAGGAGAGATGGTGGTAGCTTGTACCATGGTGGTGGAAATGGCTAGAAGGGTGAGAAGTGGGGTGGGAGTATTCTGGGTACAAATGTGGATTTTCTAAAGAATTGGATGTGAGATGAGAGAATAAGAGAGGAGTCAATGGTGGCTCCAAAGCTTCTAGTTTGAGGAAATGGCAGTATAGGGATATGGGGAGACTGGGAAGAGCATGTTAGAAATCCCTTCTTTATTAGATGATACAAAGGAATTATTGTTTTGTTAATGGAAACACTGGAATATAACATTTTAAAAAATGTTTATCTCACCCCATATTAGGATGGCTGCTATCAAAAAAAACCTCCAGAAAATAACAAGTGTTGGCAAGGATTTAGAAAAATTGGAACCTTCACACATTATTAATAAGAATGTAAAATGGTACAACATTGAGGAAAACAATATGATGGTTCCTCAATAATTAAAAATAGGATTACCATATGACCCAGCAATTCCACTTCTGGTTATATCCCCAATAGAATTGAAAGCAGGGTCCCAAAGAGACATAGATACATTCATATTTATAGTAGCATTATTCATAATGGCCAACAGTTGTAAGCAACACGTGTTCATTGATGAATGGATTAACAAAATGAGGTATATTCATACAATGGAATATTATTTAGTCTTAAAAAGGAAGGAAATACTGACAAATGCTACAATATTGATAAACCTTGAGACCATTATACAAAATAAAATAAGCTAGACAGAAAAAGACAAACACCATATTTGTCATCCAAATATTTCACTCCACTTCCTAATTTGACTAGAATATTCCATTGACTAGAATTCTGTTTGACTAGAACAGTCAAATTCATAGATACAAAAGTAGAAGGATGGTTTCCAGGTGCTGGGGGGAGGGAGAATTGAGGAGGAATAGGCATAAAGTTTCAATTGTAAAAGAGAAAAAGGAGTTCTGGAGATGGCACCACAATGTGACTGTACTTAACACTACTGAATTGTACACTTAAAAATAGTTAAGGTGGTAAATTTTGTTATGTGTATTTTATCACAATTTAGAGTCTACATACTTGGGAAGCAGGTGGAACCCTGAGTAAAGCCTGAAGGAAGACTAGTAGTCAGACATTTAAAAAAATGTCTTATAATTTATGATTGTCATGCTTAAATTGGCCCATAGACAGCATAAGAGAAAGTAGAATACATTTAGAATAAAAGCAAGACATACACTGTGCTTTGTTAATAACTGTTTATCTAGTGATATACACTAAACTGTAACGCAAAATAATATAATTTATAGAATTTATTTTAAAATATTCTAGGAAAAAAGTCGTGGGAAAACAGATGAAACAAGAGTAGCAGGATGCTGATGAGGACAGGTAATGGGCATCAGTGGACTAATTATTCTATTATTTCTACTTTTGTTTATGTTTGAAAATTTCTACAATAAGTTTTTTGTAAAGAAATTATTCTTAAAAGGAAAATAAAAAGATAAATAAAGCAGGCATTGCATTAAGCTAGATCTGAAAGATAATGTATGATTACAATATCTGGCAATATTGGCAAATGAAATGAACTTATTTATAGTTTCTTGATAAGCCATTCTTAGGCCACTCAATAAACATTCACTGAATGTAGGCCGGATGTGGTAGCTCATGCTTGTAATCTCAGCACTTTAGGAGGCTGAGGCAGATGGATTACTTGAGGTTAGGAGTTCGAGACTAGCCTGGCCAACAGGGTGAAACCCTGTCTCTACTAAAAATACAAAAATTAAGTGGGCATGGTGGCGAGTGCTGTAATCCCAGCTACTCAGGAGGCTGAGGCAGAGGAATTGCTTGAACCCAGGAGGCGGAGGTTGCAGTGAGCCAAGATCGCATCACTACACTCCAGCCTGTGTGACAGAGCAATACTCCATCTCAAAAAAAAAATAATAATAAAATAAACATTCAGTGAATGCTTATTATATATCTGGCACTATTTTTGTTTGGTAAATAGATGTGAAAAACACAGTCCCTGCCTTCAATACGTTAAGAATCAGGACTAGAGAGCAAAAAGTAAAGTATCTATTAGAATATACTTCTATAGAGATAAACCAGGGCACTCACTACATACATATACTTATAGCCATACTTATAGATGGGGGCAAAGGGTATGGGGTAAATGAATGAACACAAGTCAGCCAAGTAAAAAAGAAGGAGAGTGATCTATGATGTGGGACTAACATGGCACATTCAGGAAATCACAAGTGTGGTGTAGAATAATTGGGATATCAGGTAGGTATGAAGACATGGTCCAAAACTAGAGGCCTTGTTTGCAATAACACTTTTGAGAGATCCTTTGAGATGGGAATAATTCATGACTGATAGATGCTAAATAAATGTGTTTTGAATGAAACAGGGGGCCATTGAAGATTTTACGCAAGAAAATCAGGTTTGCATTTTTGAAAGATCACACTGGGACCCAGGGAAGCAAAAGGTTGAAGAAAAGTGAAACACAAGGCAGGGAGACAAATTAGGAGGCTAATGCAGTTATTCAAGGGAGGCAAAATGAGGGTCGGAATTAGCGGTAGCATTAGGATGGAGAGAGCAGATTCAAGAGAATCTTTAGAGGTAGAATGGATAGAGCTTCATGTTATTAAAGACCAAAAAACAGAAGTGTACAACATTAGGATAAGTCTTGGGTTTATTACTTAGATAACTGGATGATGGCAGTACACTGACTGAGACATGGGATGCAGGAGAAAGAGATCGGCAGTGGACAAGTTGAATAGAAGTGCCTGTGGGGAAAAACAGATAGAGATATCCAGTAGGCAGAGGAATATGAAATTCAGGAGAGGCTTAGACTGAAGATTAAAAAATATGATGGTTGTCAGTTGCTGGTTGAAGCTGCAGGTAGAGATGAGAGTGCTCAGAAATAAAGTATGTGGTGAGAAAGACCAAAGGATGGACTACTGTAAAATAGCCCACTTAAAATTTAGGCAGAGGTGATGTCCTACATGGGCTCCTCTTCACATATTTCAACACATGTTTCATGAATGGCTACAGAAACAGGAGTAAAACCAGGAGAGAGTAGTGTTACAGATATGACACTCAGATATTCATTGAGCTATTTCACAATAGCTATTGTGAAATGTTATTAAAGACCAAAAAACAGAAGTGTACAACATTAGGATAAATCTTGGGTTTATTACTTAGATAACTGGATGACGGCAGTACACTGACTGAGACATGGGATGCACAATAGCTATTGTGAAATAGCTCAATGAATCAAGGGAAATAGTTTAAAGGCCCTGGAAATAATCAACAGTAGAGAAGTCAGTATGGCTTTGTAAATAACCGTTTCATGGTATGGCAACAGTAGAAGAAACATTCTCAAGCAGTAGGTTGAGAAGTATACAAGTGAGGAAGTGAAGGTAATGAATGTTGGCTATATTTGAGGAAGGTGAGAAAGAGGGCAGTAATTAGAGTTATGTCACTAAGGAAATTCATGGACATGGGATCTAGAGCACTGCTGAATGAATTAACCTTAAACAGAGGGATATTTATTTCTTTGAAACAAGAAGGAAGGATGTTTGAGATGAGTTAATTTATTGATGGCCTCTCTGGTTTTTGTTTCTGTTTTATATGTGACGTAAGAAGTGAGGTTATCTACTGAGGGTAAAGGGGAGATGTTAGGTAGGAGAGAGAGAGGAAAAGATTTAGAATAGTTACTTTGGAGAATGGAAGAGGTAGCTGATCAAGTATATGTATATATAAATTGTGCAAACAAGAATGTATAGTGCCATTTGGTAATGTAATTTTTCTCCAGCAGGGCTCTGTAATCTAAGATAGGGGCAGAGATGGATAGTTAGATTCATCTAGAATTACAGTTGTTCAGCATTGGCTTAGTCAAAGGAAAAGGAGGCAAAACAAGTTTTAAGGACATTGTTAAGAAAGTGGTTGGGAGGCTGGCTAGATGGAGCTTGCATTTGCCGCTCTCATGGAGAGAAACTGAAGGAGTGAGTGAACACAACACCTTCAACTGAAACATCCAGGTACACACATTGGGATTCATAAAGAAAACAACTTGACCCATGGAGAACAGAAAAGCAAGGCAGACAACTGCCCACCCAGGAGCGACACAGAGCCAGGAGAGCCTCCCCTGCCGAAGGAAGGGGTGAGTGAGTGATGCTGGAGACCCACGCTTCTCCCACAGATCTTTGCAGCTCCCAGGTCAGGAGGTGGTCTCATGAACCCACTCCACCAATTCCTGCAGTCTGACACATAAGGTTATTGATACATGGAGTCTTGGCAGAGCAGCTGCTCAGGCATACACAGAGCCCCAGGAGCTTTAGATACTCGGGTTTCCCAGCAAAAGTGGCTGCAACTCCAGCAAAGTGGGAAGTTAGATCTCTGTACATACCCCTAGGAAAGGGGCTGAATCCAGGGGGCTGAGCAGTGACAGTCTGCAGATCCTGCTGCCACAGCACATCTCAGGATAAGACCCACTGGCTCGGAACTCCAGCCAGCCACTGGTAGCAGTGTTGTACCTCCCTGAGATGGATCTCCCAGAGGGACTGGCTTGGAACTCCGGCCAGCCACTAGTAGCATTGTTACACCTCCCTGAGACAGAGCTCCCAGAGGGAGGGTGAGCCACTATCTTTGCTGTTTTGCAGCCCTAGCCATTGTTGCCTTTGGTGCAGCCACCCTACAGAAAAGCAGCTAGACTACTTTTTCACATGGGTCTCTGATGCTGCTTCTCCTCAATGGGCAGAACTTCCCAATCAGGGTCACCAGTCACCCTTACTGGTGTTTTCTAGCTGGCAGTGGTTTGGAGCCTCCCTGGTATAGAGCTCCCAGGGGAAAGGATGGGCCACCATCTTTGCTATTTCATAGCCTTAGCCATTTTTGCCTTCAGGCTCTAGACAGTCTGAGGTGATTAGGGATTGGAGTGGTCCCCCGGCGCAGCACAGCAGCTCTCCATAAAAGTGGTCAGACTGCTTTTTCACACAGGCACTGGATCCCATTTCTCTTCACTGGGAGGAATTTCCTGACCAAGGTGTACAAATACCCCAGCTAGTGTTTTCTGTCAGCAACAGTTTCAAACCTCCCTGGGACAGAGCTCCCAGAGGGAGGGGTGGGCCACCATTTTTGCTGTTTCACGACCTTCATTGTTGGTACCTTCAGGTGCTGAAAAATCCGAAGTGACGAGGGACTGGAGCGGACCCCCAGCATACTGCAGCAGCCATACAGAAAGTGGGCAGACTGTTTGTTATGTGGGCCCTGATCCTGTATCTCTTCACTAGGCATGTTCTCCCAGCCTGAGTCTTTAGCCACTCCTTGCTGGGGCTATCGAGCCAATAGCAGCTCTACAACTGCCTGGGACAGAGCTCTCTGTGGGAGAGGTGGGTTGTCATCTTTGCTGTCTTGCAGCCCTCACCAGTGCTGCCTCCAGGCCCTAGAGAGAATTCTGGCAGTTTGATGGCCCAAGTGTCTTAGGTCCTTCAAATGACTGCATTAGTTCTCCAACAAGGGTTCTTAACCTGAGTTGGCTGAAATGACAGAAATAGAATTCGGAATATGGATAGGAAAGATCATCAAGATTCAGGAGAATGGCAAAACCCAATCCACGGAAACTAAGAATCACAATAAAATGGATAAACGAGCTGACAAACAAAATAGGCAGTATAAAAAGGAACTTAACTGATCTCACAGAGCTATAAAACACACTACAAGAATTTCACAACACAATCCTAAGTATTAACAGCAGAATAGACCAAGCTGAGGAAAGAATCTTGGAGCTTGAAGACTGGCTCTCTGAATTAAGACAGCCAGATAAAAATAAAGAGAACTAAGAATAAAAAGGAATGAACAAAACCTCTGAGAAACATGCATTATGTAAAGAGGCCAAATTTACAAATCATTTGCATCCCTGAAAGGGACAGGGAAAAAGCAAAACATTTCAGGATAGTGTCCATGAAAACTTCCCCAACTTTGCTAGAGAGGCCATCAGTCAAATCCAGAAAATACAGGAAACCCCTGCAAGATTCTACACAAGAAGATCATTCCCAAGACATATAAACATCAGATTTTCCAAGGTAGAAATGAAATACTATTAAAGGCAGGTAGAGAGAAAGGGCAGGTCATCTACAAAGGGAACCCCATCAGCTGACCTCTCAGCAGAAACCCTACAAGCCAGAAGAGATTGGGGGCCTATATTCAATATTCTTAAAGAAAAAAATTTTGAACCCAGAATTCCACATCCAGTCAAACTAAGCTTCCTCAATGAAGGAGAAATAAGATCCATTTTAGATAAGCAAATGCTGAGGGAGTTCATTACCACCAGACCCACCTTACAAGAGATCTTGAAAGGGGCACTAAATATGGAAAGGAAAGACCAATGCCAGCCAAAACACTTAAGTACATAGACCAGTGACACTATAAAGCAATCACACAAGCCAGCCAGCATAATAAACAGCTAATAACACAATGACAGGATCAAATCCACACATATCAATACTAATCTTGAATGTAAATGGGCTAAATGCCCCCATTTAAAAGGCATAGAGTGGCAAGCTGGATAAAAAAAGCAAAATCTAATGGTATGCTATCTTCTAGAGAACCATCTCACATGCAGTGACACACATAGGCTCAAAATAAAGGGATGGAGAAAAATCTACCAAGTAAATGGAAATCAGAAAAAAGCAGGGGTTGCAATCCTAATTTCAGACAAAAAAGACTTTAAACCAACAAAGATTAAAAAAAAAAAAAGATAAAGACATTACATAATGGTAAAGGGTTCAATTCAACATGAAGACCTATTATCCTAAATATATACGTACCCAACACAGGAGCACCCCGATTCATAAAGCAAGTTCCTAGAGACCTACAATGAGACTTAGATTCCCACACAAAATAGTGGGAGACTTCAACACTCCACTGACAGTATTAGATCACCAAGGCAGAAAATTCACAAAGATATTCAGGATGTGAATTCAATATTGTACCAAATAGATCTGAAAGACGTCTACAGAACTCTCCATCCTAAATCAACAGAATATACATTCTTCTCATTGCCATATGGTACATACTCTAAAATTGACTACACAATCAGACATAAAACAATCCTCAGGAAATGCATAAGAACTGAAATCATAACCAACACACTCTTAGATCACAGCACAATAAAAATAGAAATCAAGATTTAAAAAATTTGCTCAAAACCTTGCAATTACAGGGAAACTAAACAACATGCTCCTGAATGACTTTTGGGTAAATAATGAAGTTAAGGCAGAAATCAAGAAGCTCTTTTTAATTAATGAGAACAAAGATATAACATACCAGAATCTCTGGGACACAGCTAAGGCAGTGTTAAGAGAGAAATTTATATCACTAAATGCCCATATCAGAAAGTTAGGAAGATCTCAAATTAACAACCTAACCTCACAACTAAAGTAACTAGAGAAGCAGGGGCAAACCACTTTCAAAGCTAGCAGAAGACATGAAACAACCCAAATCAGAGCTGAAGTGGAGGAGACTGAGACATGAAAAAACCATTCAAAAGATCGATTAATTCAGGAGTTGGCTTTTTGAAAAAAAAAATCAATAATATAGATAGGTTGGTAGCTAGACTAATAAAGAAGAAAAGAGAGAAGATCCAAAGAATCACAATAAGGAATGATGAAGGGGATGTTACCACTAACCCCACAGAAAAACAATACTCAGAGACTACTGTGAACATCTCTATGCACACAAACTAGAAAACCTAGAAGAGATGGATAAATTCCTGGATATATACACCCTCCCAAGACCGAACCAGGAAGAAATCGATTCCCTGAACAGTTCAATAATGACCTCTGAAATAAAATCAGTAATAAATAGCTTATCATCCAAAAAATCCCAGGACAAGACAGATTCACAGCTGAATTCTATCAGATGTACAACGACGAGCTGGTACCATTCCTACTGAAAGTATTTCAAAAAGCTGAGGAAGAGGGACTCCTCCCCAACTCATTCTATGAGGCCAGCATTATCCTGATTCCAAAACCTGGCAGATCCACAGCAATAAAAGAAAACTTCAGGCCAATATCCTTGATGAACATTGATGCAAAAATCCTCAACAAAATACTTGCAAACCAAATCCAGCAGCACATCAAAAAGCTAATCCACCATGATCCTGGGATGCAAGTTTGGTTCAACATATGCAAATCAAGAAATGTGATTCATCACAGAAATAAAGACAAAACCACGTGATTATCTCAATAGATGCAGAAAAGGCTTTTGATAAAATTCAACATTCCTTCATGTTAAAAACTCTCAATAAACTAGTATTGAAGGAACATACCTAAAAAGATCTATGACATACCCACAGCCAACATCGTACTGTGGGCAAAAGCTGGAAGCATTCCCCTTAAATACTGGCACAAGACAAGGATGCCCTCTCTCACCACTCCTATTCAACATAGTATTGGAAGACCTGGCCACAGCAATCAGGCAAGAGAAAGAAATAAAGAGCATCCAAATAGGAAGAACGGAAGTCAGACTATGCCTGTTTGCAGACAACATGATTCTAGAAAACCTCAGTCTTGGCCCAAAAGCTCCTTCAGCTGACAAACAACTTCAGGAAGTTTCAGGATACAAAATCTATGTACAAAAATCACTGGCATTCCTATATACCAACAACAGCCTAACTGAGAGCCAAATCAGGAACACAATCCCATTCATAATAGCCACAAAAAGAATAAAATGCCAAGGAATATTGGTAACTAGGGAGGTGAAAGATCTCTACAATGAAAATTACAAAACACTGCTCAAAGAAATCAGAAGTGACATAAACAAATGGAACATTCCATGCTCATGGGTCAGAAGAATCAATGTCATTAAAATTGTCATATTGTCCAAAGCATTTTACAGATTCAATGCTATTCCTATCAAACTACCAATGACATTCTTCACAGAACCAGAAAAAATTATTGTAAAATTCATATGGAAACAAACAAACAAAAGCCCAAATAGCAAAGGCAATCCTAAGCAAAAAGAACAAAGCTGGAGGCATCACATTACCTGACTTCAAACTATATTATAGGGCTATAGTAACCAAAACAGCATGGTACTGTACAAAAACAGACACGTAGACCAATGAAACCAAATAGAGAGCCCAGAAATAAGGCTGCACACCTACAACCATCTGATCTTCTACAAATCTGACAAAAACAAGCAATGAGGAAAGATTCGCTATTCAATAACAGGTGCTGGGATAACTGGCTAGCCATATGCAGAAGATTGAAACTGGACCCCTACCTTACACCATAGACAAAAATCAACTCAAGATGGATTAAAAACTTGAATGTAGGTTGGGCACGGTGGCTCATGCCTGTAATCCCAGCACTTTGGGAGACTGAGGTGGGCGGATCACCTGAGGTCAGGAGTTCAAGACCAGCCTGGCCAACATGGTGAAACTCCATCTCCACTAAAAATGCAAAAATTAGCCAGATGTGGTGGTGGGCGCCTGTAATCCCAGCTACTGGGGAGGCTGAGGCAAGAGAATCTCTTGAATCTGGGAGGTAGAGGTTGCAGTGAGCCAAGATTACACCACTGCACTCCAGCCTGGGTGACAGAGCAAGACTCCATCTCAAAAAAAAAAAAAAAAAAAAAACTTGAATATAAAACCCAAAACTATAAAAACCCTGGAAGACAACCTAGGCAATACTATTCTGCACATAGGAACTGGCAAAAATTTCATGACAAAGACACCGAAAGCAATCACAACAAAAGCAAAAATTGACAAATGAGATCTAAACTTAAGAGCTTCTGCACAGCAAAAGAAACTATCAACAGAGTAAACAGGCAGCCTACAGAGTGGGGAGAAAATATTTGCATCTGACGAAGGTCTAAATATCCAGCATCTATAAAGAACTTAAACAAATGTACAAGAAAAAAAAACCAAACAACCCCATTAAAAAGTGGGCAAAGGATATGAACACTTTTCAAAAGAAGACATACATGTGGCCAAAAAACATATGAAATGAAGCTCAATATCACTGATCATTAAAGAAATGCAAATCAAAACCACAATGAGATACCATCTCACAGCAGTCAGAATGACTATTATTAAAAAGTCAAAAAATAACAAATGCTGGCAAGGTTGCAGAAAAAAGGGAATCTTATACACTGTTGGTGGGAGTGTAGATTAGTTCAACCATTATAGAAAGCAGTATGGCGATTCCTTAAGGAGCTCAAAACAGAATTACCACTCAACCTGGTAATTCTATTACTGGGTATATATCCAAAGCAATATAAATCATTTTATCATAAAAATACATGCATATGTATGTTCACTGCAACACTATTCACAATAGCAAAGACATGGAATCAACCTAGGTGCGTATCAATGGTGGACTGAATAAAGAAAATGTGGTACACATACACCATGGAATACTATGTAGCCATGAAAAGAATGAGATCATGTCCTATGCAGGAACATGGATGGAGGTGGAGGCCATTATCCTTAGCAAACTAGCACAGGAACAGGAAACCAAATATCACATGTTATCACTTATAAGTGGGAGCCAAATTATGAGAACACATGGACACAAAGAGGAGAACAACAGACACTGGGGCCTACTTGAGGGTGAAGGGCAGGAGGAGGGAGAGGATCAGAAAAAGTATCTGTTGGGTACTGGGGTGATGAAATAATCTGTACAACAAACACCCATGACATAACTTTACCTATATAACAAACCTGCACATGTAGCCCAAACTTAAAAGTTTAAAAATAAAATAATACCATTATGAACATCCTAACATTAAAAAAAAAAGCAGTTGAAGCAGTTAAAGAAAATTGCAACACAAGGAATGGAGAAAATGTGATAGAGACGTGGATGAGGTTGCAAGAGCTGAAATGTAACCATATTCCTTAAATTTGGAATTGAGCTAATGTAGATTCTCAATCTGCCTGGCTATGCTTATTTATACCTGTCCAGATTCCAACTTTCAGTGAGATATGATGTGACTACAGATATCTAATTATTCCCCTCTCAGTCTCCTACTGAGATGGAATGTGAAAAAGAGGAAACTGACTACCATAAGAAAACAGTAGGGATTATGGGTTTCCATATGTCAGAAACTTGAAGGCCTTTCTGTTAAATACAGTGCAGAGGGATCAGATAAAACTCCTGTAGGCTGATTTTTGAAAATCTTTCCTAAGAAAAAAGCATGCATATTAAGAAAATAAAGAAACACCAGAAATATTCTATAAACATACTCTAACTCATATGCGTGAGAGTTTGATTCAAGAACAGATTATTGACAGTTGTGAGAGTATATTTTTGGACTTCGTTTAAAACATTTTCTATATTCCCCAATATAGACAGACTAGTATAAGGAACTCTCTCTTAAACCTATCACTCAGCTTCAATAATTTGATTTTTTTTTCTGCAGTGATTAATATTTAGAATCCACCAAGAGCATTAGAAGAAATGATTATAGACAGCTAATATAAGCAGAAAATCTATGCAGGTGAAGCATGTTCCAAAGAAAGAGAAATAATTCCTGGAATGCCATGACTTATTTCCAGGTGCGGATGGTCTAAGTAGAAGAGTGGATTCTGCTGGAGTCTTGTGTTTGTGTTTACCAAGTTCAAAGAAGAAATGACATAGGTATAAAACGAGGCCTTTATTGGTTGTACATTTGGTAAATTTTTTCCAATATGTCTCATGCATTTTAATTTTCTTAACAGCGTCTTTTAAAGAGAATGATTTTGATGAAGTTCATTAACCAAGTTTTTCTTTTATTATTGGTGTTTATGAGTACTATTTGAGTAGTCTTTTCTTATTCTAAAACCACAAAGATTCTCTCCCACGCTTTTTCCTATAAGTTTTTATAATTTTAGCTTTGATATTTAGATTTGTGATCCATTTTGAGTTAATTTTTTTGCTATGGTGTAAGACAAGGGTTAGGGTTAATTTTTATATGAATATTTAAGAGCCAAATAGATCATCATTTTATGATCTGGAGATGGGATATAGGGTAAAACCTTCCAAGCATTAGAGCAATGAAAACAAAAAAACCCACAAGAGAGACGACCAAAGTTCTCTCATACTGAAAGTACTCTTGGTGAAAATTTAAGCCTTCATGAAATGGTCTACTGGCTTATCATAGCCACATAATACTGAGAACATAAGTAAGTGTGGTGCATATTTTGAGATGCATTTTTTCAATGCTTTGGATTATGTCAATGGAGTATAAAATTTTATTGGCCAATTATTCCATATTGTTATCTTTGATATTATTAACACTTTTTAAGAATTAATGAATAGAATGACTGTTTTTTATAAAACACTTTAGGGAAGGTAAACTAAAAATGTCAATTCATTCCAGAAACAGAAGAAAATATTATAAGTATAATTTCCATGGTAGTCCAATTTTTAGACCTAATGAAGAAACTTTATGTTCCATTGAAGGTCAGCAGATAATATTTAAGTAATCACAGATTTGGAGCAGGTGAATTTAACTTTAGCCTTACTTACTATAATTTAAACGAACATGAATTACCATTGTATTAGTCTGTTTTTATGCTGCTGATAAAGACGTACTCTAGACTGGGTAATTTATAAAGGAAAAGAGGTTTAATGGAATCACGATTCTATGTGGCTGGGGAGGCCTCACGATCATGGTGGAAGGCAAAAGGCATGTCTTACATGGAAGCAGGCAAGAGAGAATGAGAGCAAAGCGAAAGGGGAAACCCCTTATAAAACCAACAGATCTCGTAAGACTTATTTACTATCATGAGGACAGTGTGGGGGACACCGCCTCCATGATTCAATTATCTCTCACGGGGTCCCTCCCACAACATGTGGGAATTATCGGAGCTACAATTCAAGATGAGATTTGGGTGGGGACACAGGCAAACCATATCAACCATGATGGAATCAAGGCTGGGCCAATCTTTTCTGCCCTTCTATAGCACACTTCAGTATAGAAATATCCCAAGACAGAAACTATGAACTATATTAGTCTTCAATTAGTTAAGGGCCACTCTAAAGAGTGATGAAGTAAAAGATGGTTTTCAACTGAAAACCCCATGTCTAGGAAGCAGAAGTTACCAGAATGTCTTTTTATTTTCTTGGCGGGTAGTGGTGAGGATGAAAGGCATCAAGTAACAGGAAGGTATTAGGAATACAGCAATTAAGTTTTTTTTAAAGGCTGTATTAAACTGAAATAATTTCATTCTATATTCAACTCATATACAAATTAAGTAAAGTAAGTATTTTTCAGACAGGACTAAAATAGCTATCAATCTCATCTTTTTACAAAAGTAGTTCCCATAATCCAAGTTTCATAGGATATGTTAATGATGATATAGTGAAAACGATCTTTGTATGTATGAAAATCTTAAACAATAAAAACAAATAACAACCTTCTGTTGGTATCCTTGTCTTCTCAGTCCAAGTAGAAGTTTGTTTGCCCATAGGAGACTTCAAGGATGTCACTTTGAAACAGTTTCCATACAAATCAGTTCCCTGGAGGGGAATTTTTTTCCTGGATTGGCCTCTCACTGATTTCTAAAAAATGTTTGTGTTGGTCTTTGCTATGACTCCGAGTCATACTTTGGGAGATGAAAAAAATTGGGTCCTCTGATTTCATTGTCAACAGTAAACTACTCATGTAAGAGTAATGTAATAGCCATGTTATATTTGCATATTACACCTCAGGGTATGCAAAGTCTTTTAATACATTATCATACTTGGCGCTCTGATCAGTCTCATGATGTAGGCAGGATGGCCAATGTTATTCCCATGTTACATAAGGGGAATCAGAGAGGTTAAGCTATTTGCTCAAGATCACATAACTAGTAAGGGGCAGAGGTGGGTCTAGCATTCACATCTTCTAACTCCAGTACTTTTTCTATTACCTTCTTTTGTCTTGATATATCATTTGATTTCTTTCCGTAAGACATGATAAATAATACGTTTTTAAAAATTAAGTCAGTTTAAAATAATCAATTCTAGATCCAAGTGAAAGTAGGCCCAAAGATGCTTTACATGTTGGTCTCTTACCTAAATTTCTATATTTCTGGGGCAAGAGAGTCTACATCTTTCATCAGAACCCATTTTATTTAACAGAAACTAAGTTCTTAGAAGAGAAGCCAGGAAGGAAGAAAGGATATACCATGGTCTCTCTGTTGTACAAATCTAGTTGGTTCTCAAATACTTACCTATGGTTACCTATTCCACCATCCAGACAGTTGTTTATATTATTCCTAAGTAAGGAGAAACTTGCCAAGGGTGATAGAGATATAATAATTACTGGTTTAGACAAAACTATAAAGTTTGTCTGTTATATTTGACTTCTCATTCTCTTCTTTCTCCAGTTTTTAGTTATTAGTTTTATCCCCCCATGACCAGTGCTCCAGTTGCCACAATGGATAGTAAAACATCTGATTGTCATTCATTCTAAAGTGCTAGATAATTATCTTATGCCACCAGTGTTTCTTTTTAAAGAGAAACTCGCCAGCTGGGCGCAGTGGCTCACGCCTGTAATCCCAGCTCTTTGGGAAGCCGAGGTGGGCAGATCACGAGGTCAGGAGATGGAGACCATCCTGGTTAACACGGTGAAACCCCATCTCTACTAAAAATACAAAAATTAGCCAGGTGTGGTGGCGGGCGCCTGTAGTTCCAGCTACTCGGGAGGCTGAGGCAGGAGAATGGCGTGAACCTGGGAGGCAGAGCTTGCAGTGAGCTGAGATTGTGCCACTGCACTCCAGCCTGGGCGACAGACCGAGACTCCATCTCAAAAAAAAAAAAAAAAAAAAAAGAAACTCAGACAATACAATGCTAAATGCACAGAAATAAATATCTAACTAGATTTTAAGGCATCTATTGGAGTAGTCTGGGGATAGCGAAATCTTCTCAGAACCTGCTAAAACACATCTTGTGGGGCACTATGTATAAAACTGACCTAGTCACAGATACTATGTAGAATATGAGGAGACATCTGATTAGCAATGATTATCCAAAAAGTCACTTTTACCTGTTGCTTTAATTCAAAATCAAAATCTTATAAGACAGAGGAAAAGGTGTAAGGTAGTCAGGTAGAAGAAATCAAGTACAGTTCTCCTACCTCAAATACTTTTTTAGAAGCCAAGAAGGGGCTCGTTCAGGTATTTTCACTAAAAAAGAGAATATACCATAAAATATCTGAAGTCAGGTTTTAAAAATCAATAAAACTTAATTTTTAGCTTTCTTGACAATTACTTCATCCATGTATTTAATGGCTAGTTTAATTGAGCTTATCTTCAGTTAACCTACCATTGTTTCATTCAGACACACAAAATATATGCATACATATTTCCCCTGGAAGCCTTTAAATTAAACTGTTTCAAGAGAACAGCAAACAGTATAAATACCTAACCTATCTAATAAGTGTTAAACATTTCAGAACTGAATTTATCTATGTTAGGATCTATGAAAGACAGTGACAGGTACACTAAGGTGACCAACATTTTTAGAGAGCCAATCTAGGACACAGATATACCAGACCAAAAAATAGTCTAATATATAATAATTACGTACACATATTGTTTTAAAATGAAATATGAAAATAAATGTTTAACATTTTTATTATTCTGTATTATTTGCTTTGCTGTTACATACAGGTGATTAGGCAAAACAACAACAGGACTAGTTAACAGTGGCAGTTAGTAGTAATAGTAGAACAGATTAATAGTATGTGTGAGAAAAGTAATATTTTTATAATGTTTCCTCTGATACAGATTTTAGCTCTTTAGTGGATATTTAAGTTTTATATGTCATATTATTATTGTATATTCTTAGGTTCTAGATAAGACCTTTTAAAAGATCAATGTAAATATTTATTAAAAACTAACAATGACATATTTCTTAGTGTCCCATGATAAAGTAGGATATTTTTGCTTTTCCTGTTTCTTTTTCCAATAATACTTCTCTGAACTGCCTGCAGCCTTTGAGATATCTTTCTTTGATGCAGTGATTAAACAGTGTATTCTCACTTGAATGCCAAATTCCCTTTGACTTTCAGATCTGCTCTTATCAAGCCCACATTACACTGCTCCTGGTATCATTCCAATGCAATGACACCAAGTTAGATATCCTGTCAACAAAAATGTTTTCAGCATGGAATACAGTTGGCATTGTTTGTGTGGGCTCCACATCCGTGGATTTAACCAACTGAGGATGGAAAATATTTAGGAAAAAAATGCATCTGTACCAAACACGTGCAGACTTTTTTCCTTGTCATCATTCCCTAAACAATACAGTCTTACAACTTTTTACATAGCATTCACATTGTGTCAGGTATTATAAGTAATCTAGAGATGATTTAAAGCATACTGGAGGATATGCATAGGTTATATGCAAACACTATGCCATTTTACAGCAGGACTTGAGCATATGCAGATTTTGGTATCTGTAGGAGATCCTGGAACCAATCTTCCATGATACCAAGGGATGACTGTATTTATACTTTACTTATTAGCAACGGTGGGTATTTAGACTTGTAGGAATTAGTTTCCAGCTTTTCCAAACTGTCCACTCACTTTGTATCTATAGACCTATTTTGGTAGACTAGCTGTTTGTCATTTAGGCCCTTTGCATCTACAAATTTGTCATGTAGGGTCTCCATATCTAAAATATCCTGTTTATAGATTATATAAAGCACATTGAATGTCATTATAAGTTAAACTTCTCTTTCTCAGGGAAAATGTTTTTAAAGCACTGAGGTAATCTGAACTTTAACTGAGCATAGATTACAAATAAATTATAATTTTAGTACTGTGTAACTTGTGTGCTCCTTTCTGGTGACATATTTTTGAGTTCTGAGTCAGTCTTATTTCCTCCCAAATGTCATTTTTTACCATACATGTCTTTGTCACAACCTACATATAATATGAAATAACTCAGGTACATATCTAAGGAGGATATCTTCTTCCATTTCCATAAAGTCAGAAGTCTCATTCAGTGCTTCTGTATGTTTTCAGGAAATTAAAAAGTGACCCCAAACTTTTATTACAAAAGCCTCAATGTCACAGGCTAGCAAATCATACCCTTCACAGTACAACGTGTGGAAGACATTTAGTGGGTAAGATCTTTTCATTTTCTTTGATAAGAAGTTCACAGACTGAATGAAACATGCCAAAATTTACATTTTCACTGCCAATAATGCAGATTGACGAGCAAAGTCTAGTTAGTATTTGGACAAAATATTAGCTAGCAATATTTGTTTTTATGTTTTCTTTGGTTTCATTAAAATATTCATAGAAGTCAAGATTATTTGAAACCTCACTTTTCAAATCAAAGTACCTAAAAGCCATGGGGATTTTTTCTTTTGTTGCCATGATTCAGTGTATCACTTGATACACTGTAGAAAACATTATTGTTGGTAAGATCTGACAAAATGAGCTCTACCCTTTAAGAGGCCAATACATCTTTTACAAAATTTTCCCTTTGTTGACCGATGGGATATTTTAGTCGTAACCTCTGAACCAGGAAATGTAATTTTACTTTGTTTCATCAAGCAATCAAGGGAATGAATGATGTGATAAGCATTCATTTGTTGATGTGATAAGCATTCATTTGTGTGGTATGCCCAAGCGAATTCACCAGCTATTATGTTCAACTGAGCATTGGTATCTTCTTAGGTCATAAAAACACTTTCAATTGATTTAGAAGTACTTGCTTTTCTCTTCCAGGACTCCTGAGATTCAGTCTTCATATGTGCTTTCACATCCTTTCCTTTATGATGCACAATCCCAGATTCTTTTCTGCATATTTTGTCATATGCTCTATTTTGGGTATCTTCCTAGTTGTATATGTTCTTCCACCAGTCATTAAAAGAATAGCCATATATGTCCTTCCTTCTTTCCTTCCTTCCTTTCTTCTTTTCTTTTCTTTTCTTTTCTTTTCTTTTCTTTTCTTTTCTTTTCTTTTCTTTTCTTTCTTTCTTTCTTTCTTTCTTTCTTTCTTTCTTTCTTTCTTTCTTTCTTTCTTTCTTCTTTCTTCCCTCTTTTTCTTTTTTGATGATGTTCTATTTTGGGTATCTTCCTAGTGGTATATGTTCTTCCACCAGTCATTAAAAGAATAGCCATATATATCTCTCTTTCTTTCTTTCCTTCCTTCCTCGCTCCCTCCCTCCCTTCCTTCTCTCTCTCTCTTTCTTCCTTCCTTTCTTTCTTTCTTTCTTTCTTTCTTTCTTTCTTTCTTTCTTTCTTTCTTTCCTCTTTTTCTTTTTTGGTGACGTTTGGGCCATGCTGGCATTGGTATTATACTCATTCTCTTTTCATTGTCTGAACTCTTAGGAAACATGATCCCAATATTCACAACACTGAAATTAAGTTAGTGCTATCTCAATGTAAGCAAAACAGTTAACTCACAGGTAAAGTCAAAGATTAATTTTTTTTTTGAGAGAGAGATAGAGTCTGTCTCTGTCACCCAGGCTGGAGTGCAGTGGCACGATCTCAGCTCACTGCAACCTCCGCCTCCCAGGTTCAAGCAATTCTCCTGCCTCAGTTTCTACTCTCCTCCCTCAGTGGGACTACAGGCATGTGCTACTACACCTAGCTGATTTTTGTAGTTTTAGTAGAGATAGGGTTTCACCATGTTGGCCAGGTTGATCTTGAACTCCTGACCTCAGGTGATCTGCCTGCCTCAGCCTCCCAAAGTGCTGGGATTACAGGCGTGAGCCACCGTGTCCTGTCCAAAGATTAATTGTTAGCACCCCAGATTGCAACACACTTAAGTTGCACTTCAGTCCCCCCGTCTACTCAGAGTGATGCTCCCCTGGATGATTCATTATTGTGAGCAGCAAAAATCACGGTTGCCAACATCAGCAGTCAAGGGGAAAAAAAGTGACAGTGACTTTGAATGGTGGATAATCTATGATGTATCCAATTAGCACGAAAAACAGTGTTGCTTCCGTTTTCTATTTTGGGGAACTGAAAGCAAAGATAACATATGGCTTTTGTATTTTCTTGCCTTTTAAAATGCTTTAAAATCTTTTGTTGGTCACAGGACAGTGGGTAACAAAAACTGAAGTGAATAGGCCTTTACTATGGGGTTTTATATTAATCTGACAAGGAATTGGACTGTTTAATGTTTGCTGTAGCCACTGGTATCAAAGGCTTGGAATTCCTCTAGGATATTTGTTTTTGTCTCTCCTGTTGTCTTTAGGATTTCCGAAGAACGACTTATCAGATAGAATCTGTCTTTCTTGCTGCTTTATCAGCTGTAAACCACTGTTATTATACTGGAGTCATGTTGGTGTGGTGGTAAGGTATGGGGGAGAGGAAGTATCCTATAAACTTATTTTTAAATCTCAGTCTAAGTGGGCCTGTGTTCCTGGGCTGTGACCTTAGTAAGGGTTTCTTAGCTTTTCTTCCTGCAACCCTCCAGTGAGACAGGAAGACTAGAGGAGGCTGGAGGTGCAGAAATATCCCTCCTTGAAAATAGGATAAGGTTCTGGTAAAGTCTGTTCACCTTGTGAACTTAGCAGAGTTCCAGGCTTAACATCAGTGACTCTATCTTGGGTTACTGACTCCATATTGAACTGCTGATGAACTGTGAGACCAACAAGGGAGCTATGAAAACCAAGTTCCTTTGCAAACATCTGAGCTCTCAACAATACAAGGAAACTGATCCCAGTCTTTAAGGGATTCTGTATATAGTTTTTCCTTGCCAACTGATGCAAATGCACCATTCTACTAATGATTAAAGCCTTCTTTGTTTGGTAAACCAATGAAAAATCTGACAAACAACTTATATAATCTGAATAAATTCCTATAAATGTAAGGCCTCTTGCTCCTCTTGGGTGGTATGGTCTCTGACTACTACCCAGGTTGCAATTCCTATTCTGAATAAATGCTTCATTTGTCTCTAACCTATTGATTTTCTCCTTTTAGAGTTAACACCCTAAGAGAGTAGGCCCTTGTTACGGAGAATGCTCTGGGTGTATTTCACAGTGTTTACTCTTCTTCTCCCCTTTCCAGAGCAACTAAGAGGTCTTTCTCGGCTCTATGAGTACCTGGTGGGATTCCTGAAGATAAGTCCACGAAAATGAAGCTCCATACAAGACTGTGGCCACCAGGAGTTTCTCACTTTCAAGCTAGTGTGCACTCAGCCTCTGGCAATTTGTTAAAATCACTGTTTAAGTGTTCCTACCAGTTTATGATTCTAGCAGCTTCTGCCTCAGACAAGCAGATCTCAGTAGTGACTCCC
Source organism: Nomascus leucogenys (assembly GCF_006542625.1). Lineage (NCBI taxonomy): Eukaryota > Metazoa > Chordata > Mammalia > Primates > Hylobatidae > Nomascus > Nomascus leucogenys. The sequence continues at coordinate 84,072,446 of NC_044393.1, read as the reverse complement.
TGGATTCCTCTGTCTCTTCAGATTTCAGGGTGGTGGTTTACTTGTCAGCCTCAGTTCTCTGATGGATCCAGTAAGTTGCTGATTTTTAGTTTGTGCAGCTTTTTTTTTTTGTTGTAAGGACAGGAATGTTGACTTTCAAGCATTATTCATGTTGGAGCTAAAATAAGAAGGCCCCTTACTATCTGTTTAAATAGTAAGTCTATATTTTCTTCTAAGAGTAGTTTTAAACTCCTACATTTGTTTCTATGATCCATTTTCTATTATTTTTAGTGTATGGTATAAGGAACAGGGCCAACTTCATTCTTTTGCATGTGGATATCCAGTTTTCCCAGTACCATTTGCTGAAAAGACTATTTTTTTCCCCATCCAATTGTCCTGGCATCTTTGTTGAAAAATCAATTGAAATATATATAAAGGTTTATTTACATATTTTCAATCCTATTTCATTTATCTATATGTTTACCCTTAGGCCAGTACCGCACAGTCTCGATTACTATAGCTTGGTAGTCAGTTTTGAAATCAGGAATCCTCAAACATTGTTCTTTATCAAAATTGCTTTGGTTATTCTGGGTCCCTTGCATTTCTGTATAAATTTCAGATTTGGTTTGTTAGTTTCTGCACAAAAGGTAGCTGACATTTTGATAGGGATTGCACTGAATCTGTCAATTTGAGGAGTATTGCCATCTAGCAATATTAAATCTTCTGATCCATGACCAGAGTTATCTTGCCATTTATTTAGAGCTTCTTTAATATAGCTCAACTGTGTTTTTTGTAGTTTTCAGTTTATAAGTCTTGTACTTCTTTTGTAAAATTTATTCCTAAGTATTTTGTTCTTCTTGATGCTAATGTAAATGGAATTGTTTTCTTAATTTCATTTTTTAAATGTTCACTGCTAGTGTATAGAGGTACAATGGATTTTCATAACAGGTTTTTGAGATGTAATTCACATACCATACAGTTCATTCATTACAACTGATTTTTGCCTATTGATCTTTTATCCTGCAACCTTGCTGAACTCATTTATTAGTGCTAATAGTGTGGCGTGTGGATGTGTGTGTGTGTTCCTTCAGATTTTCTATATACAAGAACATATATCCTACAAATAGAGATGGCTTCACTTTTTTCTTTCTAATTTGGATGCCTTTTATTTTTTTTCTTGCCTTATTGCCCGGCCTAAGCCTTCATTATAATGTTGAATAGAAGTGTTGAGAGTGAATATCCCTGTCTTGTTTCAGGTCTCAGGGAGAAAAGCATTTAGTCTTGCACTACCAACTATGACATTAGCTGCAGGATTTTTGAAGATGGCTTTTTTTTTTTGGTAGAGAAAGATTCTATCTTTCCTAATTTGTTGAGTGTCTCTTTTTTAATAATGAAAGAATGTTGGATTTTGCCAGATACTTTTTCTGTATCTATTGAGATGACCGTATGCCTTTTTCTTTATATTCTATTAACATGGTATATTATATTGTTTAATTTTCATAATTTCATATGTTAAACTAACCTTGCATTTCTGGGATAAATCCTATTTGGTCATTGTGTATAATCCCTTTTGGTTTGCTAGTATTTTGTCTTACTTTTTCATTCTAATTCTTAATAGATATAGAAGTTGGTTAAAAAAAAAGTTCAATTTATTTGGTGCTTGAAATCTTAACATTACCTTTTCTGAGAAACCTTTGCTGATTTGCTCCTACCCACAAACAACTCTGATGTAACCCCATAACACAATAAGTAGTATTTGTTTCATATTACTATGTCTATTTACTTGTCACCCACTCTGTTATATTTTATTTCCCATTGTACCCAAGTATCTAGCACAACCACTTACTATTACAAGTTGGGACTTCTGGGAAGCAGAGAAACATCAGATTTTTAAAATAACATGAACAACAATGGAAAGATTATGTAACAAAGGTTGAATGTAAGAGAGTGGATAAACCATAGAATAGTTTCAGGATGATTAAACCTCAAATAAACTAAGATTTGAAAAAAATGTTGACAACAAAATTTTATGTAGCTATATTCAGAATAAAAATATACCAATGAATGTTCAGATTTATACTTCCGGAATTATTTTGTAATACTTATGGATGACAAAGAGCAGAGTTCCTCAGCTCGTAAGTTACTTTCCTCTTTTCTATTAAACAGAGTTTTCCTCTAACTGGAAAGAGGAGAATAAATATTGGAAGAGATGAGAGAAATCATAAGGCTCTGAATGAGTTCTCTCCATCCCAGATATATTACATTACAAGTAAGGAAAGCATTTACATATAAGATCACAGAACCATTGACAATAGTCTTTTAAGAAGTCAAGGAAGTGATTTTCCTCTCCACCCTACATGCCTAACTTCTCAGTTAAGACTACATCATGATTTAAGGATTAAATTCTTTAAGAAATCATTCTCGCAGATTTCCAGGTGGATTAGATTCCCTTCTCTGAGCCTGCAGACCAACTTGTGCATAACTGTGACTCAATCTATCTCACTCTTATTTTAAGGAACTGTTTGAATCTTATTAAACCTTGGTGCTGATGCCTTAAATGATGAGTAGCTAGTCTAGTTGAAGAGAGGGAGAAGTATATTTCAGGCAGTGAAGTCAGTATGAGCAGAAGCAAGGAGGTGAGAAGACTGATATATGTTGAGGCAACAAGATCATCTTTGTAAATGTCAGGGTCAGAGGATCACTGGAAGTCTTTCATGTCATGTTAAAGAACTTGATTTCTATGCTGCAGCTAGAAGTTGTCAAAAAAAAATTTCATTTCTCAGAGCAATGTCAGCAAGATGGCTGACTAGACGACCTTAGTTCACAGCCCTCAAAAAGAACAATGAATAAACAATTACACTTGACCTGTGAACAACACAGGTTTGAATTGTGTGGATCCACTTATACACAGATATTTTTCAACCAAACATAATCAAAAATACTGTATTCAAAGGATGTGAAACCCATGTACATCAAGGGTCAATTTTTTGAAAATGTGGGTACAGGGCTGACTGTGGGACTTGAGTATGTGTAGATTTTGGTATACATGCGGGTCCTGGAACAAATCCCCCACATGTACTCAGGGGCAACTATATGTTTTAATGAAAATAACTAAGGGAGAGCACCAGAGTGCATGAGAGGAGTAACAGAAACCCTGGTGAGTGCAGAAACTAGGGAAGGCCATATAGAAAATGGAAGGAAACACCAGGACTCTACCACCCCATCCTCCAACCACGATCAGCTGGGAATCAGGAGGAACTTCTTCCTACAGCAAGGAAGAGAAAGCAAGAGGATCCCAGCAACCTCCATCAACACATTGGATGCCTATTGACTTCACCACTGGGGTCCCCTGCATTCCTTACAGGCACAGTCCTTCCTCACAGCTGAAGGAGCTGCCTGGACTCCACTAGCTGTGCTCCCCCCAGAGAAGGAGCTGTCATCTTGGAACTGGAACTACAGCAGAAGTATGTCTTGCACCAGGGGTGAGTAGCTATAGCTCCCCTTCATCCCTGAGACTAGGCTGCTATGGAAACACCTCAGGGCTGGTGGTCCAACATCCTCAAACTGAGCTCTCTGAAACTCAAATGAAGCTGTCACACTCTCCCTCCCCTTTCACCCTTAGGATGGAGCTTAGGTGGTACCCTACCTCCTGGGAAAACAGTACCTTGGCTGCTCAGTGTAGTCATGCCTCCCCAGTGCCTAAGTTAAAGCAGTACCCTGTATCCCAGGAAATGGTGCCTTGGTCACTCAGAGTGGTCACGTACCCCAGTACCTAAGCTGGAGTAGTGCCCTGCATCCCAGGGAAATGGTGCCTGGGCCACCCAGAATAGTCACAGCCCCCAGCCCTGGGCTGTAGCAGTACATTTCCCCTTGGAGGATCAGTGCCCTGGTTGAGCTGAGCAGCTGTGCATCCCAGGACTGAGCTGACGCAGTACCCTGTGTCCCAAGGAAATAGGAGTGGCTGAGCTGAGACGCCCCACCCTACAGGCCAAACAACTAGAGTATTCTGTTTCCCTAGAGTTGAACTAGCCCCTTAGAGTCTGAGCTGCTGAGATACCCCCTCCCTGGAAAATGGAGTCATTACTCTGCTGGGCCCTCTAGGGCCCAGATGACAGCTGTACTTCACCACTCTGGGGTACTTGCTGGCAATGCACCTGGCTTCACAGAGTCTGTGATATACTGACCCTCACTATTCCAGGGTCTAAAGTCACTACTACACAATGCTTCATCCACTGGAATCTGGGTTATCACTGAGTCCTATTGCCTCAGGTTCCTGAATTGCAGCCATATCCTGCCTGCTGGGCCCAAACTTTCAGAGTGCTCCTTCCTCCCCAGAGTCAGGCCAGTGCTGAGTCCAGCTTAGGAGTAGAATCACAGCTACAACCTGGCCCCATGGGATGCCTCAGATTCACAGATCCTGGCTCTGTGGGGGAACCTACATCCAACTCTACCATAGAGAGTGAACATGCACTGGAAGACCCAGATACCACAATAGTTTCATGAGTCCTTGAGTCTAAGACCCTGGTCCCACAATCACTCCAAGCACCTACACCTGGAACCCTACACCACTGCAGCTGCTTGTAGGTTGTATCAGTCCTGACAACAAGAGGGATCTCTTTAGCTAAGTCTCCCCAGTATGGGGAAAACAAAAATAGGAAGACCTCAAAAGCCCTTGACAGTGAAGAGATGAACAACCTTTGCTGCTGCTGCCACAAACCTCTACAGCCTATACCACTGAGGCAACCACAGTTATTGCTTATGTTGAACACAGACGAAACTTCATGGAGACTATACCACTGCACCTATCCAGAAACAAGTCAGCACATCCTTCCCAAATGGCACACAGAAACCCAGCTGCAGGTGAAAGTCTCCCTACAAAAGCCACTCTGGAAAGTTTGGAAGGGACAATCATTCCACCAGATGCACAGGCATCAATGCAGGGACACAAGCAACACTAAAAAGCAAGGAAATATGACACCACTAAAGAGCCATAATAACTTTCTAATAACAGACTCCCATGAAAAGGAAATCAACAAATTGCTGGAAAAAGAATTCAATGAGAAATTGAGGAAACTCAATGAGATACAAGAAAATACAGACAGATAATTCAGTGAAATTAGGAAAACAGTTCATAATGTGAATAAGAAGTTCAACATAAATAGATATAATAAAAAGAAATATCACAGCTGAAACATTCAATGAATGAAATAAAAATTACAATAAAGAGCTTTGATGGCAGACTTAAGCAGAAGAAAGAATCTCTGAACTTAAAAGACAGGTAGTCTGAAATACTCAGAGGAAAAAAAAAAGAATGAAAAACAGTGAAGAAAACCTGCAAGACATATGGGATACCATTAAGCAAACAAATATTCATATCATGGGAGTTCGAGAAGGAGAAGAGAAGGGAAAGGTGTAGAAAACCAATTTCTTGAAATAATAGCTGAAAACTTCCCAAGTCTGGGGAGACATATGAGATCCAGATCCAGGAAACTCAAAGTTTCCCAAATAGACTCAACTGGAAAATGGTCCTCACCAAGACACATTACAGTTATATTGTCAAAAGTCAAGAACAAAGAATTCTAAAAACAGCAAGAGAAAAGCATCAAGTCACACACAAGGGAATCATCATTAGACTAACAGCAGATTTCTTTGCAGAAACTTTACAGGCTAGAGGAGAATGGGATGATAAATTCAAAGTGCAGAATGAAAAAAAAATGCCAGTCAAGAATATGAGACCCAGCAAAGCTATCCTTCAGACATGAGAGAGAAATAAAGTCTGTCATAGACAAGCAAAAACTGAAGTAATTTATCACAACTAGACTGGTCTTACAAGAAATAATCTAGGGAATACTATATTTGGAAGGAAAAAGATAATAATCACTATCATTAAAACATATAAAAGTATAAAACTCACTGGTAGAACAGATACACAAAAGAGAGAAAAGAATTAAACCTTATCAGTACAGAAAACCATTAAATGACAATGATAAACAACAAGAGAGAAGGAAAGGATCAATGGACGTACAAAACAACCAGAAAACAACAAAATGATAGGAGTATGTCCTCACCTATTAATAAAAACCTTAAATGTAAGTAAATTAAATTCCCCACTTAAAAGATATAGACTGTCTGAATGGATTTTAAAAACCAACTATATGCTCCTACAGGAAACTTACTTCACAATAAAGACATATTTAGGCTGAACTGAAGGGATGGAAAAAATATTCCACACAAACAGAAACCAAAAATGAGTGGAAGTATCTATACTTATATCAGATAAAACAGACTTTAAGTCAAAAACTGTAAAGAGACAAAGAAGGTTATAAGGATAAAGGATCAACTCGATAAGAAGATATAATGATTGTGAATACATATGCACCCCACACTGGAGCACCCAGAAACATAAAGCAAATATTATTAGATCTAAAGGGAGAGATAGAATTTGATATAATAATATCAAAGAGGACTTTAACACATCACTGTCATCACTGGACAGATCATCTAGTCAGAAAATAAAAAAGAAACATTGAACTTAAACTGCACTTTAGAACAAATGAACCTAATAAACATTTATAGAACATTTCATCCAACAGGTACAGAATACACATTCCTTCCATCAGCACATGGAACATCCTCTAAGACTTATGTTAGGGAACAAAATAATTTTCAAGAAATTTAAAAGAACTGAAATAATATCAAATATCTTTTTGGACCACAGTGGAATGAAACTAGAAGTCAATAACAAGAAGAACTTTCAAAATTGTATAGTTACATGGAAATTAGACAACATACTTCTGAATAACTGCTGAAGACAGTAAAAAGGAAATTAAAAAATGTATTGAAACCAATGTAAATAGAAACACAACATACCAAAACCTATGGGATACAGCAAAAGCAGCACTAAGAGGAAAGTTTATAGCAATAAATGCCTATATCCAAAAAGTAGAAAGATTTCAAATAAACAACCTAATTATGTGCCACAAGGAACTAAAAAAGCAAGAACAAACCAAACCAAAAATTAGTAGAAGGAAAGAAATAATAAAGATCAGAGTAGAATAAATGAAATTGAGATTAAAAATTATAAAAGATCAATGAAACGAAAAGTTGGTTTTTTTTGAAAGATAAAATCAACAAACCATTAGCTAGAATAACCAAGAGAAAAAAAGAAAAGACCCAAATAAAATCAGAACGAAGAAGACGTTACAACTGATACCACAGAAATACAAGGATCATTGGAGACTATTACAAACAACTGTACTCCAACAAATTAGGAAACTTAGCAGAAATGAATAAATTTCTAGACATGTACAATCTACTAAGATCAAGCAAAGAAGAAATAGAAAACCCAGACAGACCAATTATGAGTAATGATTGAATCTGTAATAAATAGTCTTCCATTGAAGAAAACCCCAGGACTTGATTATATCACTGCAGAATTCTACCAAACATTTCAAGAAGAACAAATACCAGTTCTTCTCAAACTCTTTTAGAAAGTTGAAGATGAGGAAATTCTTCCAGACTTATTCTGTGTGACTAATATTACCTTGGTATCAACCAGACAAGGACACAACAACAACAACAAAAGAAACCTATTGGCATATGTTCTTGATAAATAAAGATGTAAAAGTCCTCAAAAAAATACTAACAAACCAAATCTCCTAAACCCAGCAGCACATTGAAAAAAATTATTCACCATGATCAAGTGGGATTCATCCGAGGGATGCAAGGATGAATCAATATACACACATTAGTAAATGTGATACATTAATAAATGGGATACATCACATCAACAGGATGGAGGAAAAAAACCCTATGATCATCTCAATATATGCAGAAAAAGCATTTGTCGCAATATATGCAGAAAAAGCATTTGTCACAAAAACGTCTTTTTGTGACAAAAACTCTCACCAAATAAGTTATGGAAGGAATGTACCTCAACACAATAAAGGCCATGCAAGACAAACCACACCCAATATCATGCTGAATGAGGAAAAGTTGAAAGCTTTTCCCCTAAGATGTGGGACAAGATAATGATGCTTACTTTTGTTCAACATAGTAATGCAAGTTCTGGCCAAAGCAAATATGCAAGAGAAAGAAATAAAGGGCATCCAAATTGGAAAGAAAGAAGTCAAATTGTCCCTGTTTGCAGACGATATGATCTTACATACAGAAAACCCTAAAGGCTCTATCAAATACTCCTAGAACTGATAAATTTAGTAAAGTTGGATACAAAACCAACATACAAAGATCAGTGGTATTTCTATATCCCAAGAACAAACCATCAAAACAAGAAATCAAGAAAAACAATCCCATTTACAATAGCTACAAAAAATAATATGTAGGAATAAATTTAGCCAAAGAGGTGAAATATCTCTACAAGGAAAACTATAAAACACTGATGAAAAAAATTAAGGAGGATACAAATAGACATCTCATGTTCATGGATTGGAAGACTTAATATTGTGAAAATATCCATACTATCCAAAGTTATCTGTTGATTCAATGCACTCCCTATCAAAATACCAACAACATTTTTCACAGAAATGGAAAAAACAATCCTAAAATTTGTGCAGAACCACAGAAGACCCCAAATAGCAAAAGCAAATCCTGAGCAAAAGGAATAAAGCTAGAGGCATCACACTACCAGACTTCAAAATGAAGGCAATAGTAATCAAACCAGAATGGTTAAAAACATAAAAACAGATATGTAGAACAATGAGACAGAACAGAGAACCCCAAAAGAAATCTACTTATTTACAGACAACTGATATTTGACAAAGGTGCCAAGAACATTCATAGGGGAATGATAATCTCTTCAGTAAACTGTGCCAGGAGAGCTAGATATCAATATACAGAAAAATGAAACTGGACTCCTATCTCTCACCATAGAAAAGGTCAATTCAAAATGGACTAAGAACTTAAATGTAAGACCCCAAACTATGAAACTACCAGAAGAAAACACAAGGGAAATGCTTCAGGACATTGGTCTGATGAAAGATTTTATGGAGAAGACCTCAAAAGCCCAGGCAACTAAAGCAAATATAGGCAAATGGAATTCTATCAAACTGAAAATCTTTTGCACAGCAAAGGAAACAATCAACAGAGTGACGAGATAACCTGCAGAATGGGAGAAAACATTTGCAAACTATCTAACAAGGGATTAATATCCAGAATATATAAGGGACTTACGTCAATAGCAAAAATAAACAAACAAACAAAAGTAACCTACTTTAAAAATGGGCAAATGAGCTGAATAGACATCTCTGGAAAGAAGACATACAAATGGCCAACAGGTATATGGAACAATGCCCAACAGCACTAATCATCAGAGAAATGCAAATTAAAACCACAAGGAGATATGGTCTCATATCTGTTAGAATAGCTATTATCAAAAAGATAAAAGATAACAAGTATTGGAGAGGATGTAGAGAAAAAGGAATCCCTGCACACTTCTGGTGGGAATGCAAATTTGTACAGTCATTATGGAGAATAATATGGAGCTTACCCAGAAAACTAAAAACAGAACTACTATATGATACAGCAATCCCACTACTGGGTATATATCCAAAAAGAAGGAAATCAGTATGTCAAAGAGATATCTGCACTCTCATGGTCATTACAGCACTATTCACAACAGCCAAGATACAGAATCAACCTAAGTGTCCATCAACAGATGAAATGATAAAGAAAATATGGTATATATACACAATAGAATAGTATTTAACCATAAAAAAGAACAAAATTCTGTCATTTGTGGCAACACTGATGAGCTTGGAGGACATTATGTTAAGTGAAATAAGCCAGCCACAGGAAGATAAATACTGCATGTTCTCATTCATATGTAGAAGCTTAAAATGTTGATTTCATAGAAGTAGAGCGTATAGAATAGTGGTTAATAGAAGCAGAGAAGGATAGAGGGATGGAAAGGATAGTCGAAGGTTGCTTAACAGATACTAATTACAGCTACATAGGAGGAATAGGGACTAGTGTTCCATAAAACTATAGGGTGAGTATAATTAACAATTTATTGTGTATTTTCAAATAGCTAGGAGAGCAGATTTTGAATGTACCAAACACAAAGAAATGATAACTGTTTGAGGTGATGCTAATTACCTCAATTTGATCATTATACATTGTATACATGTATCAAAATATCACACTGTACCCCATATGTACAATTATTACATCAACTAAAAATAATAATAAAAGGAAAAAATTTCGAGTTATAGACCATTATTGAAAGAAACATTGCATAAGAAAACTATTCAGGATGAAATAGGTTTGGTACAATTATTATGTCAATTAAAAATAATAAAAGGAAAAAATTTTGAGTAATAGACCATTATTGAAAGAAAATTACATAAGAAAGCTATTCAAGATGAAAAAGGTTTGGATGGGCTGGGCCCCAACTGCTTGGTCTCCAACCAATTTTCACTGTGGCCCCCATAGTGGTAACTTGCAAAGTGTGGTCTGCAGGTCATCAATGCCAGAATTATCTGAAATCCCATATAAACAATACAAATTAAGGGGTGACATCAAAGACCTACTCGGTCAGAAGCTGAGATTTACATAAACTCTTTTGGTAATTCTTTTGTTCACTAAAATTTTAAAACCAGATATTCTATAAGACAACTTGCCAATAATCTTTAAAAATGACAGTGTTGTGAATGACAAAGAAAGGCTGAGCCAATGTTCCAAATTAGGAGAATAAAGAAATATGATAATTCAACGCAATTCATGATCCCGTATTACACCTTGAATTAGATAGTAAGTTTGCTCTGAAGAACACTATTGATATATTTGGCAAAACTGAATTATATATGATACAAAATAATGTTGTATCAAGTTGAATTTCCTGAGTTTAATGTAAGAGAATGTTCTTTTTCTTAGAGAATGGATAATGGGAAAAAAGATAGATTGATTAATAGAGAGAGAAAGTTTTTTTACTATTCTTGAAATTATTTTAAAATTAAATGTAAAAAGAAATTAAAATGAGAAAGAGAAAGCCTAAAGAAAAGGCAGTGCCAGTCTTAGGGCAGTGTCAGTCCAACCCCTGTTAGATGACTGGGAATCACTAAAAGGCTTTAGGTGGTGAGGTTGCATAGTCAGATTTGTGTTTCTGCTAAATCACTTTGATGGTAGTATGAAGGGTGTAATTAGAATGACAATATTGGTGGCAGGGAGACTGACTAGAAAACTACAGAACTCCTGGTAAGTGGATGATGATAAGAATCTGAAAAGAATGATGGTAATGATGGTAGTTAAGATAGAGAAAAAGAGATTCTGAGGTAAAATCATCTGGATTCAGTGGCTGACTGGATATGAGGGACAGAAGTGAAAGTGAGAAAAAAGGATACAGATCAGATTTGTAGCTGGAGTGGTTATGGAGATAGTACTGCCATCAGTTTTATTGAGAATATGTGAGGAAGAGCATTTAGTGTGGAATTAGATGAATTTGAATTTGGATATGTGGGACCTGTGTGGAGATGTATAGCAGATAGTTACATACAGGGTCTGAAGCTTTGACAAGAGGTCAAATACATGTATCTATGTATATGTATATATACACACACATATATGTATTCACACATGCATATCTATATATAGTATAACAATATGACATAATAGTTCATGAAAGGCTGAATCTAAGAAGGTTAAATTTAAATTTAACAGGAATAAATTTAAGGTCAAGCACAATGAACCAAATAATAGGTGAAGAAGTAGAGAATGGAGGAGATACAACTTAGCAGTAGCACTATGAAAATAAAACGTTAAAAGTTTGAATATGTGAAATCCAATGTCAAGATTTTAGGATAATTTTCAAAAGAAAAAATATAATCTTAAACTGCATTAATGGAAAACTAGTATCTATAAAGGAGCAAATAAAAATGAAGATATATTTTGCACTCATTAGACAACATCTGCAATACTGTGTTCAGTTTCATTTAAGCTTGAATAGCAACAAAAAAGAGTAAAATAAAATGGTAAAGGGACTTAAATCACGGTGTTTTATGGATGGTTGAAAGAAACAGGGAAAATTTCAGGGAAATAAATGGCAGCTTTTTAAAAAATAGAGAAGGTATTACAATTGCATTATTTCAAGGAGAATTGGGGAAAATGAGTCAGTTGGAATTATTTACCTTTAAGGTTTCTTCACTATTTTGTGTTATTAGAGAGGACAGATTAAAAGAAGTGGATGAAGTTTACAAGGACACATATTTTTAACTTTTTACTGTTAAAGTTTATTGAAAATAAACTTTTTCAATGCTACAGCTCTTTAGCAATGGAATGAATTATATTGCAATTTAGTAAAGTACTTGTCACCAAGTGTAGTTAACTAGAGGTTGGATGAGCCTGGGGCCTGTCATGGGCAGAAGGTGAAACTAGAGCATTCTCAAGGTTTCTCTCTGCTCTAAGATTTGGTGAGATGGGAATGAAAAGATTAGACAATGAGATGAATATTCTTTTGTTTTGGTTTTGACTGGGTGAAATTAAAAGAAAGCAAATTGACATACAGTAAATTTCTACTGTTTCCCCTGTGTATTTCTAGAGCTAGAGAGGAAAATAACATTCAGATCATAGGGGACCACTCATTACTGTCTGTGTTCCTATTTTACTCACCCAAACCTTGATCAGGTAACTGTCTTCTGAAATAACCAACCATATAATCATCTGGTTCATTTGGCCTTGTATCTAGAGAAGATGATAAAGATCATAGTAGCATGAAAATAATTCGCCCATTTACATTTCATATTTTTCATCTTTTTTCAAAGTGGAAAATGCTAGTAAATAACTTGTAGACAGTAGTTTAGTTCAATGAAATTAAGATAAGCAGTCTTCAAATGTTACAAATTTTTGTTGCATTTAAAAATGTTCATACATTTTGGGCCAGCAATTCCTTTTCTAGGAATTTGTTATAAAGAAATAATTAAGAAAACACAGAAATAGAGAGTTATAAAGTTTTCATTGTTGTTTACAATAGGAAAAAAATCGGAAACAAAATGTAAGTTTAACACTGGGGGTGGCTTAATTAATAGAATGGAATACTTTGCTGCCATTTATTTACATATAAAGAGGTTTATAATATACTCTTTATATAATTTAAAATTTAAAAGTAGGTTGCAAAATAATGCGATGATTATGTGATTCATTAACATGGTGTGTATATGGATAAATATAGGAAAGCATTTAAAATAAATATTCTAAAATATAATTTTTACTTTCTTTTGCTTATCTTTATTTTTAATTTTTGACATTAAAAGTTAACAAAAGAATATATAAAAGTTACTTATAAAAAGCCGCTGAATATGCCTAGCTGACCATTATCAGAAAAAATAAAGTTTAAGTGAATTGACTATTTTAATTATAATAGTATTCTCCCCTTTCCTAGGCATGGTTCTTAGGTTCTTATCTCCTATATTTTTAATTATTTTGCTACATCATAAACTAAATGGATATATGAGTGTGTGTGTGTGTGTGTGTGTGTGTGTAATTAGGTTACCTCAAATCCTTTTGGAAAACAGGTAGATAAAAATGTACAATAAATTAATATATATATACACATAAAAAATTAGGTATTTTAGATAAAATTAAAATATTGCTTAAATTATATGATTTCCCCCTGCCAAAGGACCTCAACTAAAGATAAAATGACAGAATTCAGGAAAAAAAAAGAAAACAGGATGCTAGAGAGTCAGTTAAAGATTCACATCAGACTTAGCAGGTTGCAGTAGAAGCCAATGAACAGTCTATGAATTAATTTCTCTCCTGGGCTTGTCTTCTATTAAATTACGAAATGAGAGGAAAAAGATGGTTTTTAAAACATAAATCCCTTTCCCTTTGGGGGCAAACCTTTCAAAACCTTGGGGATAGGCCTCAAACCTCTCTGTTCTCCAGTTTAATTGACCACTCCTTTCTCTGTGCTCCCTGGGAACCCTGAACAGACTACTGGCATTGTGTCTATGACACTGCACTTGGCTTGTTGTTGTTTCTTTCCTGATTAAAGGATGAGGTCCTGCAGGGAAGAAATGGTATCATATACATTTAATATCCCTAGCACCAAGCACAGTGGCAACCTCAAAGTTGTGGCACCAAAAATTCTTAGTTGAGTAAATGAATTAATTGTTTATGAGAAGGTAGAAGCAGAGTATTACCTTTCACATCAGAATTTGATTGTTTGTGTCTTTGCAGCAAATGTCCTCTATCATAAACCTAATGGAATGTAGAATCAAAGAAAACAATGCTATTTTATCAACATGAAATGGGGTATATTTCCTATATGATTTATGGTATTGTGCATTTTTAACAAATATTTCTCATTTCATCCTTACAGGTTTAGAAGGACCAAAATTATCTTATAAATCAGAATATTCTAATATTTTTCACTACACTACTTTTCTCCTGCATCAATGAGTAGAAGAAAATATTGATACTATATTTTGGCAGTAAAGGGGGCTTAAAAATTTTCCACATCACATAGAATTTATTTATAATGAGAAAGAGACAAAAAAATAGTATTCTTATAATCTCACTTATTTAAATTAGAAGAACAAACATATGGGAAGATAAAAGTGTGAAATTGGTGAAAAGATATAAAATTATGTAAAATATATAAACAGATTGCAAAACTCTGCTTATATATAAAAAGATGAGGCTGGGCACGGTGCACATCTGTAATCCCAGTACTTAGGGAGGCCGAGGGGGGCGGATCACTTGAGGTCAGGAGTTCGAGACCAGCCTGGCCAACATGGTGAAATCCCCGGCTCTACTAAAGAAAAAAAAAAAAAAAAATTAGCGGGGCGTGGTGGCAGCACCTGTAATCCCAGCTACTCGGAAGGCTGAGGCAGGAGAATCGCTTAAACCTGGGAGGCAGAGGTTGCAGTGAGCTGAAATGGCGCCACTGCACTCCAGCCTGGGTGACAGAGCTAGACTCCATCTCAGAAACAAAACAAAAACAAAAACAACCCACAATAAAAGTAGACTATGAAATGGAGTTAAAAGCTCAAACCCACCTCTTCATATATATAATTGATTGGCAGCAAAAAAATGGGCAAAATCAGTATGAAAATGGGAGAAAAATGTAAAAATCAAAATTTGATTATTGAAGAAAGAAACATTCTAGAAAAAATTACACAAATTTAAAAGTAGTGATATTATGTAATCACTAGCAAGACAAGGAGTGAAATCAGGCTGAAGAAAATTAGTAAGACTTGATTTGATAAACTCTTGTCATTTTTAGCTCCCATCTCTTAAGCAAAATGATTCTGTGAACCATAATAAACTATTACACTCAATTCTACAGAAAAATATCACCAGGTCAGTGATCTTATGTACATGAGCTACAATTTCTGACCACAGTAATATATAATTGTTTTTGCTGAAATTCTTCAGAATCAACAAGTGAGAGTGTCTTGGTGGGAAACAAAGTTAACTGAAATATTTAAAAAAATAATTTACCAATATTATTTTAGGGATGTATTGATGTCTTATAAGCAAACAAAGTAAGAAATAGTTCAAGAGCATGAATTTAAGTTGTCCTCAGCCATTTACCTGAGTGAAAATGAGATTGTTCACTCTTTTTGTGAAAGACAAGTAGGAATTTCAAGGTAAGTGACCACAGTCTCCTATTAGCTTATGGGCACACTTAGAATGTATGCAACTTTCTCAAAGCCTTTGACCAAACGAAGGTTATTTTCCATTTGGAAGTATCTAACATTAAATATAATGATTTCATACAATTTTAAAAGCTCCAATGAAGAAAGATGCAAATACATGAGCATTTAATATAAAGGGATTTGTAATATTTTATGTTAAATGTAGCTTGGATAGGTGGGGAAAACCACTCTGTGGATATATTTATGAGAACTAAATCAATATGTGTCTTGCAATATATACATTAAAAAAAAATCCCCTAACAAAACCTATTTTGGTTATTGGGTCCTGCAAATGATTTAACACAGGGGTATCAATTAGAGGATTTGTTTACCATAAAAAAATTTTTAATTCCTATTCATATTACATTCCTGAAATAATGTAATTCTAGAAGGGAGAGCAGAGGAAAAGGAGCATTACTCCTTTATAGCCATCTCTGCTCCCTGCAGTACTAAGCCTCTGATGTTGGTCCTCAGGGGTACAGACTTAGGTATATCCACATTCACTTGGGATGACAGTGCTACATTTCCCTGACCACATTCAGCTCTGCTCTTCAGACTAAATGCAATCAAATTTGGACTTCTTCAAAAAGATAGTTGCAGAGGTCAGTGTTTAAGATTTTTTCTGACTCCAGTAAGACTCCTGCTAGCTGTCTCTTTCTCCAGTTCTCTCTGGCAAACTAGTCAGTATTCAGTTTAGCTTGTAGCTCCAATGAATCTACCAGTGTTGTTGCAGTAGGTAGCTAATCAGGCATCAGTAAGGCAGGAGAGGGCTCCACCAAAACCCCACCAGGAATGTCAGACATTAGGGGATGGTCAGGTGGTTGTTAACAGCCTCTCTAAAATAATAATTGGTTGCAGCCAGCAGCAGGGAAAGGCAGTCTTTCTACAGATAGGAAACACCTGAGACTTGTGATCAGCTGCTTCCTGATGAGAGCTCAGGAGTGAGCTCAAGCATGCGCATTAAGAAACAAAATGGCAGAGTTTAACTGGTACCTGAACATTTTAACATTTTACTCAGGGGCAAAAGGCAGAAAAAGAGACTGAGGCAAGTTTTAGGGCAGAAGTGGAAGGCAAGAATTGATGTTGCTGCAGACCCATACGGATTTGCTGCTGGTAAGATAACTTCCACCAGTAATATATTTGTCCTCCAGAATTTTTTTTTAAGCCATAATTGCACTGGTTTTGAGACTGTCCTTAAGCTTAACTTCTCTTTTTCTGGAAGGGATTAGGAGCTATCTGTTTTATGACCTAGTTTTTCATCAGGGCAAAATTTATAAGCTATGGCTTATGAGCTGGGGATGGCGGAAATGGCATTCTTCCCTCCAAGTGATACCCTGCTTTAGGAGCTGAACTGTAGATGGAGGGGAGGCAGTAGACTTATGTCTCCTGCATTTGCCTCTCCCAGTGTGGAACCATCATTTTACAAACCAAGATAAGGGCAATCAGAGCCCAAGAATGCTCAGTGGTAGAGCATCTGAAGTAGAGCCTCTGTCGCATGAATGGGGACTGGGAGAGGAAGGGAGCCCACATCTCTTGTCTGCACTCACCTGACTTAGCAACAGGCGGCTGGGGGAAGAATAAGAAATACTGATATCCTGCCCCTCCTGGGATAGCCCTTTGGTAGCTCTGGGGAGAGGGAGCCCTAATTTCTTGTCTACACTAGTGTGGACTTTCTGTCTTACTGAGCTGCAGAGTCGGGTGGGGGTAGGGGAAGAGGCAGTCTTGATTGAAATACCACAGGCTTTCACAGTTTTTAATGAATTTTAGTAGACTTTCTTGAATAGATTTTTGTTTCATTTGCTGTATAACCTTAAGACCATTTCAGAGACTTTAAATATCTGTTGTTGTTTGTTGTTGTTGTTGTGGATAATTTCACCAGTTTTGCTGGTGAATGGGTTTGCAGAGCTCTTCCTGTTGTCATGGTAGAAGCTGATGTTTCAGTACCACTATTTTTATTTTTATACCCTTATATTCCCAGTTAATTTTTCTTACTTTTAATTTCTTTATTCTTGCTACCCTGGATGCATCTTTGTAAGCTTCCTCAAATACTTTTTAGAGTAAGGTAAAAGTATAAATGAAATTTAAATATGGCATCTTATTAAGGCCCACCTCTCATCTGTCAAGGATCTTTTGTGTTTTTATAAACAGTAAATAATATGAACTAAATTTTAACTTCTCCTGGGGGAAAATTTGGGTATAAGAAGTATAAGAGAAAATAACTTGCCATTCTCTTTCATTCATTTAAAAAACTTTTAATGACTAGATTAATGAAGATTTACCTCTTGTCCTTCTCTGGCATTTGGGTGGCTTGCTATGGTAGAATTCCTTTCCTTCTTTGTTTTGAAATGTTTTTTCTAGTAAAAGAATCATACTTAAAATCAATATTTAATCAACATATCAAAGAGTACACATGCAGACATGAAATTGTTTTGAGATTCCCACTTCTAAGAAGATGAGAAGTACTTTATTCCTCCCACTAAGTACAACCAAAAATTCTGGGTATTACATAAGAAGCTCTAAAAGATGGAAAGGAGAAGGCAGACTAGCTAGGGAGTTCAAGGCCAGAAGAGTGGCATGATGATGAGTTCACTGGGTTTTCTTTTCGTGTCATATATTCTCGCTTTAAAGCTGGAGAGGCTGGCAACCCAGAAATGCCAATGAATGCAATTTAAAAAAATCCCTACATAAGCCTGTTCCTTCTAGCCCAAGGACCAGGAGACGGACAGCCTAAAGAGACCAAAACCTTTTAGACAGTTAACTGTTCTACTCCAGCCTAGCACCACAGAAATGACTGACTCCCACACCCACCCATGCCAACACAAGCCCAGTGGGAGTGCCCCAACCCCTTCTTCAAGGTAGTGTCAGTGAAGGTTAAGCAGGGGCCCAGGCAAATAAGCATGTGAAAAGATATTCAACATCATTTAACTGTTATGGAAATGCAAATTAAAACCACAATGAGATAACACACTTGTCAGAATGGCTAAAATAGAAAATAGTGACAATACCAAATTTTGGTGAGGATGCACAGAAAATGGATTACTCATAAACTGTTCTTGGGAATGGAAAATTGTACATCCATTTTGGAAAACAGTTTGGCAGTCAATTAAAGAATTAAACATGTATGTACCATAACTACCATACCACCTACCAATTGAACTCCTGGGTTTTTATCTCAGGGAAATGAAGACTTATTTCACATAAACCTGTACACTAACGTTATGTTCATAATGGCCCCAAACTGAAAACAACCCACATGTTCTTCAACAGGTGAATGGTTAAATAGGCTGTGGTAAATCCATATCATGGAATACTGCACAGAAATAAAAAGGAAGAAACTGTGGATGTATGCATCAACTTGGGGGTGGGGGATGAGTATTCCAAGAAGTATGCCAACTGATAAAAGCCAATCCCAGCACGTTACATATTGTGTGATTTCACAGGGATGTGAAAAAACATTTGTGAATGATACATTTACAGAAATGCGGAACAGATTTGTAGTTGCCAGGGGATAACTGCAAGGTAAGGACAGGAGGGAGTGGGTATGGCTTTAAGAGGGCAATATGAGGGATCCTTATGGTCATGGAAATGGTCAGCATTTTGACTGCATGAATATAAATAGCATTATTGTAACATGGCACTGTAGTTTTGCAAGATGTTACCATTAGGGGAAACAGAAAACAGGGTCCCTGACATCTCTGTATTATTTCTTACAACAGCAAGTTAATCAAAATTAAAAGTTTAATTTTTAAAAGTTAGAATTTAATTGGTATTATGTTTCATCTGTTTATTCTTTAAAAGTTAACATTTTTATAATGCTAGAAAAATATCTTGATAAAGATGCCTATACCCAAAATATGGCACATAATCAATATCTGACCATGGTAGGGATTCATTTAGTTTTTGAAAATGATCACACAGAATACAAACTTGTTCTTTTTACTGTTATTTTTTACTCCAGAGGGTGTGTGTGTATGTATAACTGCCTGAATTGTGGGCATGGGTATGAATATTTATCCATGAGTGTCCTGATATATATAACTTGGAAAGAGAAGGTGTTTGTGAAGTAAAGACTTGCATGGTATTTTAACAAACCCACTAGAATATTTGAGTATAATCCTTTAAAGTATTGAGGGTGGAGAGAGGAGAAAGGGAAAGACTGGCAAATGGAGGGAAAGGGAGACTGTGATGGCACAGGAGAGAATATGGGAGGAGGTAAAACACTTATTCTTGTGCTATGCGATTGTTTAAAATTTTTCTGAATTGGGACTTTGTCCAAATTTGTTGTTCATGTCCCCAGAACCCATTCCCTCTTCTTCTGGCAACTGTCTTTAATTTTGTTAGGGAATTTAATCCTACCCACTCTCAGTTCTTGAAGTCTGGGTGAATCCTGTGAAAGTTTGTCAAATAACCCAGGCTGACGCCAATCAGCATAGTCCATCCTGTTAGTCACAGTGAGTGATTTATGGGTTGACACATGTCTAAACCAGCCTGATAAGAATCATCTTTGCTTTTTTCCCTCTAACTTTATTGAGGTCTAAATTGACAAATAAAAATTGTATATATTTAAGGTGTACATGATGTTTTAAGTATACATTTTGAAATTATTACCACAGTCAAGCTAATTAACACATGTATCACCTCACATAGTTACCACTTATTTTGCTTTTCGTGATGAGAATACTTAAGACCCATTCTTTTAGCAAATTTCAAGTATACAATACAATATTATTAACTATAGTCACCACATTGTACATTAGGTCTTCAAAATGTATTCATCTTAAGGGAGGAGACCACCCCTCATATTGTCTTATGCCCAATTTCTGCCTCCAAAGAAAGAAGAAGTAAAAACTAAAAGGCAGAAATGAAATCCACAAGCAAACAGCCCAGCGTCACACCCTGGGCCTGGTAGTTAAAGATGGACCCCTGACCTAATTGGTTATTTGCATAAAAAAGGCACTGTGAAGATCCCTGTCCTGTTCGGTTTCTTTCTAATTACTGATGTATGTGGCCCCCAGTCACGTACCCCCTGCTTGCTCAAACAATCACGACCCTCTCATGCAGACCCCCTTAGAGTTGTGAGCCCTTAAAAGGGACAGGAATTGCACACTCGGGGTGCTCGGCTCTTGAGACAGGAGTTTTGCTGATGCTCCCGGCCAAATAAACCCCTTCCTTCTTTAACCTGGTGTGTGAGGGGTTTTGTCTGTGGCTCTTCCTGCTACAATCTTACAACTGCAAGTTTATTTATTTATTTATTTATTTATTTTGAGATGGAGTCTTGCACTGTTGCGCGGGCTGGAGTGCAGTGGTGCAATCTCAGCTCACTGCAACCTCCACTTCCCAGGTTCAAGTGATTTTCCTTAGCTGGGATTACAGGCACCCACCACCACACCCGGCTAATTTTTTGTATTTTTAGTAGAGATGGGATTTCACTATGTTGGCCAGGCTGGTCTTGAACTTCTGACCTCGTGATCCACCCGCATCGGCCTCCCAAAGTGCTGGGATTACAGGCATGAGCCACCATGCCCGGCTACAACTGCAGGTTTACACCTTTGACTAACATCTCCCTGACCCCTGGTAATGACCCTTCTATTCTCTATTAGGTCAACTTTTTTATATTTCACATAAAAGTGAGATCACGTAGTATTTGTCTTTCTGTGTTTGGCTTATTTTATGGAGCATAATGTCCTCCAGGTTCAAAGGCTAAATGATATTCCAGTATGTACACATACATACACATACACACACCCCTCATCTTTTTTATCCATTCATCCATTGATAGACACTTGTTTCTGCATCTTGGCTATTGTGAATAGTACTGCAATAAATATGGGAATGCTAATATTTCTTTAGCATCTGGATTTCCATTCTTTTAGATAAATACCAGAAGGGTGATTACTGTATCATATGGTAATTCACTTTTAAATTTTTTTTGAGGAAACTCCATATTGTTTTCCATAATGGCTATACCAATTTACATTCTCACTGACAATGTATAAAGGCTTCATTTTCTCCACATCCTTGCAAACACAATTTTTTAACTTTTTGACCAAGCAGGTGTGAGATGATATCTCATTGTGGTTTTGATTTGAATTTCTCTGGTAATTAGTGATGTTGAACAACTTTTCATATAATTGTTGGCCATTTATATGTCTTCCTTGGAGAAATGTCTATTCAAGTACTCAGCCCATTTTAAAATCAGCTTAGTGGGTTTTTTTGCTATTAAGTTGTAGGAGTTCCTTAAAAATTCTGGAGATTACCCCCATTCAGATATATGATTTACAAGTATTTTCTTCCATTCCATAGGTTGTCTTTTCCTGCTATTAAATATTTTCTTCCTTGTACAGAAGCTTTTTAGTTTGTTATAGTCACACTTGTTTATGTTTGTTTTTGTTGTCTATGCTTTCAGTGTTATAGCCATGAAATTATCGTCAAGATCAATGTCATGGTGCTTTCCCCTATGTTTCTTCTAGGAGTTTGATGGTTTCGGGTCTTACTTTTAAGTGTTTAGCCCATCTTCAGTTGACTTTTTGTGTGTAGTATAAAGGTCTAGTTTCATTCTGTTTTATGTATATATCCAGTTTCCCAACACCATTTTTTTTTTCTTTGATACAGGGTCTCATTCTGTTGCTCAGGCTCGAGTGCCCAATCATGACTTACTGCAGCCTTGACCTCCCAGGCTTCATTGATCCTCCCACCTCAGCCTTCCGAGAAGCTGGGACTACAGGCATGAGCCACCAGGCCCAGATAATTTTCTTATTTTTTGTAGAGGTGGGGTCTCACTCTGTTGCCCAGGCTGGTCTCGAACTCCTAAGCTAAAGTGATTCTCCTGCCTTGGCCTCTGAAAGTGTTGGGATTACAGGTGTGAGCCACCACACTCGGCCACCAACACCATTTTTTCAAGAGACTATCCTTTCTTCATTGTGTATTCTTAGCACCCTTGTCAAAGATCAGTTGACTGTATATGCATAGTTTTACTTCTGGACTTTCTATTTTGCTCCATTGTGCTGTGTGTCTGTTCATATGTGTGTATCATATACTTTTGGTTATTGTAGCTTTGTAACATATTTTAAAATCAGGAAGTGTGATGCCTCCAGCTTTGTTGTTCTTGCTCAAGTTTGCTTTAGCTATTCAGGCTCTTTTGTGGTTCTATACAAATTTTAGTACTGTTTGTTCTGTTACTGTGAAAAATATCATTGAAATAGGTATTGCATTGAATTTGTAGAGAGCTTTGGGTAGTATAGACATTTTGACAACATTAATTCTTCTGATTCTTGAACACAAAATACTTTCCATTTATTTGTGTCTTCAATTTCATCAACATTTTAGAGTTTTGACTGAACAGATCTTTCATCTCTTTGTTAAAAATGTCAATATCCGCATTTTTGAGGGAGCTACTATATAGGAGGATGTCTCAACCAGACTTAGTATAGTGAGGATGTGAGGCTGGATTTCTATAGTCATTTTAACACCAAGAGAAGAAAGTCTGTCTGAGAATGGAACCAACCAAGAAAAGGCAGAAATGAGATGAAAGCAGAAGAAAAAACCCTCCAGGATCTTAATGACATCATTTGAGCCCCTCATTTAAGCCATGACAAAAGCCAGCCTTGTCCCTAGACTTTTTATTTAGTAATCCAACAAATTTCCCTTTTGACTAAGCCATTTTGGAAGGATCTTTTGCCTCTTGCAATGGAGAGAGTCCTAATACATCTTCAAAATATGGTATAGTAGCTAGAGAACAAAATTAAGTTTACTATTTTACCATTGTCCTCATGGAATGGAAACTCTAATCTCCAGGTGCTCAGGTCCCAAATTCTGGAGACCACCTTCTTTCCTTTCTATTTTTCAATCTTATAAACATGTCTTCAGCAAATTCTCTTAACACTATCTTGAAAATATATCTAAAATCTAATGAGTTCTCATTCCCTCTACTAGTATCACCTTGGTGCAGCCACCACTTTTATCTTGCCTGGATTATTATTATTATTATTTTTTGTTCTTTATCCAACATAGATTTAATACCTAAGAGATAATCTATAACATAAAGATTCATTAATTATGTCATCTTCTCCACCATTATCCATGATGATCACATACTTTGGGACTTATTCTATGGAGAATAGCCTAAAGTGAAGTCATAATAATGATCACATTGATATGCATTATCTGTCTTCTTCTTTTATTTTATTATACTTTAAGTTTTAGGGTACATGTGCACAATGTGCAGGTTTGTTACATATGTATACATGTGCCATGTTGGTGTGCTGCACCCATTAACTCGTCATTTAGCATTAGGTATATCTCCTAATGCTATCCCTCCCCCCACCCACCCCACAACAGGCCCCAGTGTGTGATGTTCCCCTTCCTGTGTCCATGTGTTCTCATTGTTAACTTCCCACCTATGAGTGAGAACATGTGGTGTTTGGTTTTCTGTCCTTGTGATAGTTTGCTCAGAATGATGGCTTCCAGCTTCATCCATGTCCCTACAAAGGACATGAACTCATCATTTTTTATGGCTGCATAGTATTCCATGGTGTATATGTGCCACATTTTCTGAATCCAGTCTATCATTGTTGGACATTTGCCTTGGTTCCAAGTCTTTGCTATTGTGAATAGTGCCGCAATAAACATACGTGTGCATGTGTCTTTATAGCAGCATGATTTATAATCCTTTGGGTATATACCCAGTAATGGGATGGCTGGGTCAAATGGTATTTCTAGTTCTAGATCCCTGAGGAATCGCCACACTGACTTCCACAATGGTTGAACTAGTTTACAGTCCCACCAACAGTGTAAAAGTGTTCCTATTTCTCTACATCCTCTCCAGCACCTGTTGTTTTCTGACTTTTTAATGATTGCCATTCTAACTGGTGTGAGATGGTATCTCATTGTGGTTTTGATTTGCATTTCTCTGATGGCCAGTGATGATGAGCATTTTTTCACGTGTCTTTTGGCTGCATAAATGTCTTCTTTTGAGAAGTGTCTGTTCATATCCTTCACCCACTTTTTGATGGGGTTGTTTTTTTCTTGTAAATTTGTTTGAGTTCTTTGTAGATTCTGGATATTAGCCCTTTGTCAGATGAGTAGATTGCAAAAATTTTCTCCCATTCTGTAGGTTGCCTGTTCACTCTGATGGTAGTTTCTTTTGCTGTGCAGAAAGCTCTTTAGTTTAATTAGATCCCATTTGTCAGTTTTGGCTTTTGTTGCCGTTGCTTTTGGTGTTTTAGACATGAAGTCCTTGCCCATGCCTATGTCCTGAATGGTATTGCCTCGGTTTTCTTCTAGGGTTTCTATGGTTTTAGGTCAAACATTTAAGTCTTTAATCCATCTTGAATTAATTTTTGTATAAGGTGTAAGGAAGGGATCCATTTTCAGCTTTCTACATATGGCTAGCCAGTTTTCCCAGCACCATTTATTAAACAGGGAATCCTTTCCCTATTTCTGGTTTTTGTCAGGTTTGTCAAAGATCAGATAGTTGTAGATATGTGGCATTATTCTGAGGGCTCTGTTCTGTTCCATTGGTCTATATCTCTGTTTTGGTACCAGTACCATGCTGTTTTGGTTACTGTAGCCTTGTAGTATAGTTTGAAGTCAGGTAGCGTGATGCCTCCAGCTTTGTTCTTTTGGCTTAGGATTGACTTGACAATGCGGGTTCTTTTCTGGTTCCATATGAACTTTAAAGTAGTTTTTTCCAATTCTGTGAAGAAAGTAATTGGTAGCTTGATGGGGATGGCACTGAATCTATAAATTACCTTGGGCAGTATGGCCATTTTCACAATATTGATTCTTCCTACCCATGAGCATGGAATATTCTTCCATTTGTTTGTATCCTCTTTTATTTCATTGAGCAGTGGTTTGAAGAGGTCCTTCACATCCCTTGTAAGTTGGATTCCTAGGTATTTTATTCTCTTTGAAGCAATTGTGAACGGGAGTTCACTCATGATTTGGCTGTTCGTCTGTTATTGGTGTATAAGACTGCTTGTGATTTTTGCACATTGATTTTGTATCCTGAGACTTTGCTGAAGTTGCCTATCAGCTTAAGGAGATTTTAGGCTGAGATGATAGGGTTTTCTAGATATACAATCATGTCGTCGGCAAACAGGGACAATTTGACTTCCTCTTTTCCTAATTGAATACCCTTTATTTCCTTCTCCTACCTGATTGCCTTGGCCAGAACTTCCAACACTATATCGAATAGGAGCAGTGAGAGAGAGCATCCCTGTCTTGTACCAGTTTTCAAAGGGAATGCTTCCAGTTTTTGCCCATTCAGTATGATATTGGCTGTGGGTTTGTCATAGATAGCTCTTATTATTTTGAGATAGATCCCATCAATACCTAATTTATTGAGAGTTTTTAGCATGAAGTGTTGTTGAATTTTGTCAAAGGCCTTTTCTGCATCTATTGAGATAATCATGTGGTTTTTGTCATTGGTTCTGTTTATATGCTGGATTACGTTTATTGATTTGTGTATGTTGAACTAGCCTTGCATCCCAGGGATGAAGCCCATTTGATCATGGTGGATAAGCTTTTTGATGTGCTGCTGGATTTGGTTTGCCAGTATTTTATTGAGGATTTTTGCATCGATGTTCATGAGGGATATTGGTCTAAAATTCTCTTTTTTTGTTGTGTCTCTGCCCGGCTTTGGTATCAGGATGATGCTGGCCTCATAAAATGAGTTACAGAGGATTCCTTCTTTTTCTATTGATTGGAATAGTTTCAGAAGGAATGGTACCAGCTCCTCTTTGTACCTCTGGTAGAATTCAGCTGTGAATTCATCTGATCCTGGACTTTTTTTGGTTGGTAAGCTATTAATTATTGCCTCAATTTCAGAACCTGTTATTGATCTATTCAGAGATTCAACTTCTTCCTGGCTTAGTCTTGGGAGGGTGTATGTGTCCAGGAATTTATCCATTTCTTCTAGATTTTCTAGTTTATTTGCATAGAGGTGTTTATAGTATTCTCTGATGGTAGTTTGTATTTCTGTGGGATCGGTGGTGATATCCCCTTTATCATTTTTTATTGCATGTATTTGATTCTTCTCTCTTTTCTTATTAGTCTTGCTAGTGGTCTATCAATTTTGTTGATCTTTTCAAAAAACCAGCTCCTGGATTCATTGATTTTTTGAAGGGTTTTTTGTGTCTCTATTTCCTTCAGTTCTGCTCTGATCTTAGTTATTTCTTGCCTTCTGCTAGCTTTTGAATATGTTTGCTCTTGCTTCTCTAGTTCTTTTAATTGTGATGTTAGGGTGTCAATTTGAGATCTTTCCTGCTTTATCTTGTGGGCATTTAGTGCTATAAATTTCCCTCTACACACTGCTTTGAATGTGTCCCAGAGATTCTGGTATGTTGTGTCTTTGTTCTCATTGGTTTCAAAGAACATCTTTATTTCTGCCTTCATTTCGTTATGTACCCAGTAGTCATTCAGGAGCAGGTTGTTCAGTTTCCATGTAGTTGAGCGGTTTTGAGTGAGTTTCTTAATCCTGAGTTCTAGTCTGATTGCATTGTCGTCTGAGAGACAGTTTGTTATAACTTCTGTTCTTTTACATTTGCTGAGGAGTGCTTTACTTCCAACTATGTGGTCAATTTTGGAATAGTTGTGGTGTGGTGCTGAAAAGAATGTATATTCTGTTGATTTGGGGTGGAGAGTTCTGTAGATGTCTATTAGGTCCACTTGGTGCAGAGCTGAGTTCAATTCCTGGATATCCTTGTTAACTTTCTGTCTCATTGATCTGTCTAATGTTGACAGTGGGGTGTTAAAGTTTCCCATTATTATTGTGTGGGAGTCTAAGTCTCTTTGTAGGTCTCTAAGGACTTGCTTTATGAATCTGGGTGCTCCTGTATTGGGTGCATATATATTTAGGATAGCTAGCTTTTCTTGTTGAACTGATCCCTTTACCATTATGTAATGGCCTTCTTTGTGTCTTTTGATATTTTTCGGTTTAAAGTCTGGATTATTAGAAGAGCCTCCTAATTGGTCTCCCTTATGGGTCATCATTGTACTCTTAACACAACTGCCAAGGTGACCCTGCTAACCACTTCAGGCAGATCATGTCATTTCTCTGATCAAAGGTCTCCAAACTCAGAGCAAATACTGAAGTCCTAAGCCTACCAGGCTTTACATGACCTACTCCTGCAACCTTCAAAGCCTATCTGATTTCATGTTTTCCCATTGCTCTCTTTGTTCATTCTTCTCTAGCCACATTAGCTTCCTTGGTTTTCCTAGAAAATGACAGACATGTTCCTTCCTCAGGGCCGCTGCACTTTTAGTACTCCTGGCCTGGGAAAAGATACCCCTGGATTGTTCCTAAATGTTCACTATTATATAATTATCCTTCCCCACCCCATTGATGTTGAATTTCGACATATATCTTAATTTGGCCAGTGGAATGTTAATCAGAGGCTTTAAATAGATTTGCATGGTTTGGCTTGCCCTCTTGAACTCTTGTGATTGGCCATGAGCAAAATATGCCCTAGCTGGCTGCTGGTCTAGGTGAAGAAAGAAAGGTGGAATAAACCTGAACCCAACCCACAATTAGGAGCTGTTTGGCTGATTTCTGATTAGTTCAGTAGAGCCACAGCTGACCTTCAGATTCATGAACAAGAAAATACATGTTTGCTATTGTAAGCCATTGATAGTCTGAGGTTGTTATGCCTTAAAATCTGAAAACTACAGAAATTGATATGCAGAAGTAAGATGCTGTCCTAACAAAACCTAAACTATGTCACAGTCATTGCTTTTGTGACTGGATAGTAGGTAATTAGGAAAATATAACAGAAAAATAGTGACACATTCACAAGCACATGGAAATTAAACAATACACTCCTGAACAGCCAGTGGGTCAGTAAAGAAATTAAAAGGGAAATTTAAAAATATCTTAAGACAAACAAAAATGGAAATACAACATATCAAAACTTATCAGATGCAGCAAAAGCAGTTCTAAGAGGGAAGTTCACATCAATAAACACCTATATTAATAAAGAAGATCTTTTGAGCTGGGGCTGAAAAAAAAGGAAAAGCAAGTTCTGAAATACACAACCTAGTGTTACACTTCAAGGAACTAGGAAAAGAAGAACAAATTAAGCATGCAGTTAGCAGAAAGAAGAAAACAATATCAGAGCAAAAATAGATAGGGACTAGAAAAACAATAGTAAAGACCAATGAAATGAAGAGGTTTTTTTTTTTTTTTTTTTTTTTTTTTGAGACAGAGTCTTGCTCTGTCGCCCGGGCTGGAGTGCAGTGGTGCAATCTCGGCTCACTGCAAGCTCCGCATCCCGGGTTCACGCCATTCTCCTGCCTCAGCCTCCGAGTAGCTGGGACTACAGGCGCCCGCCACTGCGCCCGGCTAATTTTTTGTATTTTTTAGTAGAGACAGGGTTTCACCGTGGTCTCGATCTCCTGACCTCGTGATCCGCCCGCCTCGGCCTCCCAAAGTGCTGGGATTACAAGCGTGAGCCACCGCGCCCGGCGGTTTTTTTTTTTTTAAAAAAGAAACAAAATGGACAAATCTATAGCTAGACTAAGAAGAGAGAGAGAGAAGACTCAGATAAAGTCAGAAAAGAAAGATGAGACATTATAACCAACACCACAGAAATAGGATCATAAAAGACTATCATTATAAACAATTATATGCCAACAAATTAGATAACCTAGAAGAAATAAATAAATTCCTAGCTACATATAACCTACCAAGACTGAATCATGAAGTAGCAGAATATCTGAATAGATTAATAATGAGTAAGGAGATTAAATTAGAAATAAAAAGTCTCCCATCAAAGAAAAGCCAAGGACCTGATGGTTTCACTGCTGAATTCTACCAAACATTTAAAGAGGAACTAATATGAATCCTTTTTAAACTCTTCCAAAAAATTGAAGAAGAGGGAATATTTCCAAATTCATTTAATGAGGCCAGCATTTCTCTGATACCAAAGCCAGACAAGTAAACTACAAGAAAAAGATAACAGACCAATATCCCAGATGAGCATAGATGCAAAAATCCTCAACAAAATACTAACAAACCATATCTAGCAGCACAATAAAAGATTATTCATCACGATCAAGTGGGATTCATCCCAGGAATACAGGGATGGTTCAACATACGCAAATTGATAAATATGATACATCACATCAGCAGAATGAAGACAAAAACCCTGTGATCTTCTCAATATATGCAGAAGAAAGCATTTGATAGAATTCAACATCCTTTCATGATAAAAATGCTCCACAAATAAGGTATAAAATGCATGTACCTCAATACAATAAGGGCCATCTATGACAAACCCAAAACTAACATCATACCCAAAGGTGAAAACTTGAAAGCTTTTCCTCTAAGATCAGGAACAAGACAGTGATGCCCACTTTTACCACTTCTATTCAACATAGTACTGAAGTCCTAGCCAGAGCAATTAGACAAGAGTAAAAGGAAGAAGTTAAATTGTCCTTGTTTGCAGTCAACGTGATCTTATACATAGAAAACTCCATCAAAGAACAGAATATAAAAATTCAGTAAAGTTGAAGGATAAAAAATCAACATACAAAATCAATAGTGATTCTATACAAACTATAATTAATATTAAACTATCTAAAAAACAAACTATCTAAAAAAGAAATCAAGAACATAGTTCCACTTATAATATCTACAAAAAATATATAGGAATAAATTTAACCAAGGAAGTGAAAGACCTGTATACTGACAATTATAAAACATTGATAAAAGAAATATAAGAAGACATGGAATGTCTTCTATGAAGAAATGGAAAGATATCTTGTGCTCATGGATCAGAAGAATTAATATTGTCAAATTGTCCATACTACCCAAAGTGATCTACAGATTCAATACAATCCATATCAAAATTCCAATGGAATTTTTCAGAGGAATAGAAAACAAATTCTATAATTCATATGGAACCACAAAGGAGCCCAACTAGCCAAAACAGTCTTGAGCTACATGAACAAAGCTGGAAGCTCACACTGTCTGACTTTAAAACATACTATAAAACTACAGAAATCAAAATGGCATGGTACTGGCATAAAAACAGACACATAAACCAATAGAATGAAATAGCCCCAAAATAAATCTGTGCATTTATAGTCAATTGACTTTTGACAGAAGTGCCAAGAACACGCAATATGAAAAGGACAGGATCTTCAATAAATGCTGTTAGGACAATAAGATATCCACATGCAAAATAATGAAATTAGACTCATCTCACACTATGTACAAAAATCAACTAAAATTGGATTAAAGACTTAAATGTAAGACTTGAAACTATAAAACTACTGAAAAAAATATAGGGGAAAAGCTCCATGACATTTGTCTGGGCAATGAATTTTTTGGATATGAACTTGAAAACACAGGCAACAAAAGCAAAAACAGATACATGGGATTACATCAAACTAAAAAGCCTTTGTACAGCCAATGAAACAATCAAGAGAATGATGAGACATCTAATGGGATGGGAGAAAATATCTGCAAACCATACATCTGATAAGGGGTTAATATCCGAAATATATCAGGAACTCAATAGTAAGAAAACAAATAACCTGATTAAAAAATAGGCAAAGGCTCTGAATAGATATTTGTCAAAAGAACAAATACAAATGGCCAACAGGTATATTTAAAAATGCCCTACATCACTAATCATCAGAGAAATGCAAGTTAAAACCACATATGGCTATTACCTCATGCCTGTTAGAGTGGCTGTTATAAAAAAAAGAAAATTAGTGTCAGAGATGTGGAGAAAAGGAACCCCTGCACACTGTTGGTGGGAATATAAATTAGTACAGCCATTATGGAAAACAGTATGGAAGTTCCTCAAAAAATTAAAAATAGAACTATCATCTAAACTAGCAATCCCACCACTGAGTCTATATCTTACAGGAAAGGAAGTCAGTATGTTAAAGAGATATCTGCACTCCCGTGGTCATTGCAGCACTATTCACAATAGCCAGTGTATGGAATCAACTTAAGTGTTCATCAACAGATAAATAGATAAAGAAAATGTGGTATGTATTACGATGAAATGCTATTCAGCCTTTAAAAAGAAGGAAATATTGTCACTTGGAGTAATACAGATGAACGTGGAGGACATTATGTTAAGTGAGATAAGCCAGGCACAGAAAGATCATGATCTCACTTATGTGTGGAGTATTACAAAAAAAAAAGCTGAATTCATAGAACTTGAGAGTAGAATGGTAGTTACCAGGGGCTGCAGGAGTGAAGGGTGTGGGTTGAGCAGGTGTTGGTCAAAGGACACAAAATTCCAGTTAGATAGGAGGAATAAGTTCAAGAGATCTATTGTACATCATCGTGACTACAGTTAATAACAATGCATTATACTGAAAATTGCTAAGAATAGATTTTAAGTGTTTTCAGTGTTCTCACCACAAAAATAAGTATGTGAGGTAATGAATATGTTAATTAGCTCAATTTTGCCATTCCACACTGTATACATATTTCAAAACAATGTGTCATATACAATAAATATATATAATTTTTACTTATTAAAAATAAATGAATTGAAGAATGATGACACAAATTATGTATAAGTGATACATTTAGTAAAACTGTCTCAACTGATAGTTTGAAAGACTACCCAGAAAATCTGCCTAACAGACTTGGGTCACTGGAAAAAGCGGTTTTGAGGTAGACTATTAACAGTGTGTGTTAGGGATTATATTGCTTGGTTTCCCCTTGTATACTCCGGGTTTTCACCATAGATCTTGCCTGGGTATTCTCTAGCCCAAGCAAATGAGAAACATGTGGAACATAACTGAACTCAACCTGTAGCCTGAATCCAAGACCAGTTGACCCTACCCATGTCTAATAGAGCCAATCTGCAGACCCATGAGTGAGAAAATAAAAGTTAGTTGTAAGCCACTGAGGTTTTGAAGTTGTTATGTACCAAGAAGCAGTTAATATACCTAGTATCTACTTGGCTTGTCCCTCATTTCCTTTGGGTTCTTACTTAAGTATTTATCTTTCACTTTGGTAGCCTCTATCCCAAACTGCAATCTCCACCTAAACTCTTTATTCCCCCTCCTGCTTTAATTTACTCCTTAGGCACTTATCCCCATGTTAACACATCATGTATTTTACTTATCTTCTTTATTTTGTATCTCCCCCAGCCAGAATGCAAGATAACAAAGGGAAAGCTGTTGTCTCATTTTGTTCACTGCTCTATCCCCATCACTCAGCCAGTGCCTGATACGTAGTTGGAGCTCAATACATAGTTGAATAATAAATGTATAAATTAAGCAGTCAGGTGATGTATGTTAGGCTACCACCTCTGTCACTAACAAGTTGTAGGGCTTTTAAGAAATAATTTCATCTCTGGATCTTAACTATTCTCATCTATAAAGCAAGATGTTAGAATAAGAAACCCTAAAGTTAAATAATTCTATGATTTAAAATATGCACATAGTTAGAAAATAAATAACAATGATGACACAATAATTACATATCTGCAATTTTTTTGCCTGATTATTAGACACAATAAGAACAGTACCTACACAGCATATCCACATATAAGCACAAATATTCAGTCATACCTGAGAAGTTAACTTGAGAAGGTAAGTCAGAGAGTCAATGGATTCTGAACTGTCAGAGCCTCGGCTACTACAAAAAAAAAATAATTTTGGTTTACACAGTGTTTTGGTGGCATCTTAAAATTTCAACTGTTGCTTTTATTTATCTTATTTGAATGGTTGAAAAGTTCTAATTATAAGAAGTGGCCGGGCGCAGTGGCTTATGCCTGTAATCCAAGTACTTTGGGAGGCCAGGGCAGGTGGATCACCTGAGGTCAGGAGTTCGAGACCGGCCTGACCAACATGGTGAAACCCTGTCTCTACTAAAAATGCAAAAATTAGCTGGGCATAGTGGTGCTTGCCTGTAATCCCAGCTACTCAGGAGGCTGAGGCAGGAGAATCTCCTGGGCCCAGGAGGCAGAGGTTGCAGTGAGCCGAGATCATGCCATTGCACTCCAGCCTGGGCAATAAGAGCGAAACTCCGTCTTGGAGGAAAAAAAAAAAGAAGAAGAAGATGAAGAACGTTTACAAAGGTTTAGTAGTTCCAGACAGCTTAGAGGGTTTTTGTTGAATGTGTGGAGAGATATAAAGGTTTGGGAATGTGTTAATGGAATGTAAGCTCCAGAAAAGTAGGATTTTTTTTTCCTGTCTGGCTCACTGCTGTATCACCAGAGCGGAAATAGTGCTCGGCATATAGTAGGCACTCAAGATTTGTTAATATGTTAATGAATAAATGCTATATCGGGGAGTTTCCTAGATGCCATAGGTATCATTAGCTCTTAAAATTCATTTATTTGTATATCACTGTATCCATAAAGCAATGCAGCACCATATGAAACATAGTACCTCAAGAAAAAAGGGTCAAATCTGTTTCTAATTATAATCATTTAATGCAGTGGTAGGCAAGTCTTTTTGCTTGAGAGCCAATACAAGAAAGAAAATATTTCTGAGTTGTATTTTTTATGTATTATTTTAAAATTAACATAATTTATGTTTTTAGAAAAGTTCTAGGTTTACGGAAAAATTGAGCAGGTAGTACAGAGTTCCCATACACATGCCCCCACTCCCTGCATAACTTCCTAAATTATAGTATGTGATACATTTGTAAATTAGATATCTGATAGTATGTGGTACATTTGTTACAACTGATTAAACAACACGGATACATTATTAAAAATTATAGTTTACCTTAGGGTTTACTCTTGTGGTATACATTCTATGAGTTTTGACAACTTTATAATGATATATATCCATCATTACAGTGTCATAAATAGTAGTTAAACTGCCCTAAAATTCCTCTGCATTCCATCTATTCATCTTTTCTTTTCCAAGAACTTCTGGCAACCCAGTGTCATATAGCTGGGATCATATAGCATGTGGCCTTTTCAGACTTACATTTTCCACTTAGCAATATAAATTAAAGTTATGCCATATATTTTTATGGTTTGATAGCTCATTTTAAAAAATCACTGAATAACTTTTCATTGTCTGAACGTATGTGTCTTTATTCATTCACCTATTGAAGGACATTTTGGTTGCTTCCAGTTTTTGGCAATCATGAATAAAGCTGCTATACGAATGCAATTGCTGGATCAAGTGTTGAGACTATGCTTAGCTTTGTAAACTGCCAAACTGGCTTCCAAAATAGCTTGTACCATTTTGCATTCCCACTAGCAAAGAAGAAGAGTTCTTGTTGCTCCTCATCCTCACTGGCATATGGTATTGTCACTGCTTTGGATTTTAGCCCTTATAATAGGTGTGTCATGATATTTCACTGTTGTTTTAATCTGCAGTTTCCTAATGAAAATGATGTCAAGCATCTTTTATTTTTTTTTTTCAGGTGTCAACCATCTTTAGACTTACTAACTTTTTTTCTTTCATGGATCATGATTTTGTCATATCTAAAAAGTCATTACCAAATTCAAGAGAATTTAGATTTCCTCCTGTTATCTCCTAGGAATTTTATAGTTTTTTATTTTACATCTAGGTCTATAATTCATTTGGAGTTAATTTTTGTGAAAGGTGTAAAGTTGCTTCTAGTTCACATTTTTCCCTGTGTATGTCCAGTTGTTCCAGTAACATTTGTCAAAAAGACTTATTTCTCCATTTAACTAGGGGCTTTTGTTGCTCTTTTTTTCAAACACCATTGACTATATTTGTCAGCGGTGACAAATATATTGGATATATTTCTGGGTTCTCTATTTTGTTTTATTGGTCTATTTGTCTGTTCTTTCTCTAGTACTGCACTGTTTTAATTATGTAGCTTTATAGTAAGTCTTAAAGTCAAGTAGTGTAGGTCCCTAGATTTTGTCCTTCTTCAGTATTTTGTTAACTATTTCAGGTCTTTTGCATACTCATACAAATTTTAGAATTAGTTTGTCTATAGCCACAAGATAACTTTCTGGGATTTTGATTGGAATTACATTGAGTCAAAAATCATTCCAGGAGGAACTGACATCTTAACAATATTGTCTTCCTACCTATGAACACAAACTCTCTCTCCATTTATTTAGATCCTCTTTGATTTCTTTCCTCAGATTTTGTAATTTTCCTCATATACATCTTACACATATTTTGGTAGCTTTAATCCAAGTATTTTAAATTTTTGTGCTAGTGTAGATGGTATTTTTTTAAATTTTAAATTCCAATTGTTCGTGGCTGGTATATTGAAAGGCAACTGTATCTTTAAATCTTTCTATGATTATTAGTTTCAGGTTTTTAAAAAATTCTTTGATATTTTCTACGTAGATAACCATGTCCAGTGTGAACAAAGATAAATATTTTAACTAAATTTAAAATACAACATCAATATTTGTAGAATGGTGCACAAGCAGTGATTAGAGGGAAATTTATAGCATTGAATGCATATGTCAGAAAAGAAGAAAGCTTTAAAATGAACAATCCAAGTGTCCACATTAGGAAATCAGAAAAAGGAGAAATAAAGACATAATGCAAGCAGAAAAAAAGAAATAATTTAAAAATCAGAGAAACTGAAAACAGGGAATCAATAATCAATGAAAACAATGCTGCTGCTTTGAAAAGATCAATAAAATAGATAAATCCCTAGCCAGGTTAACCAAGGAAAAAGAAAGGACACAACTTGCTAACATCAGAAATAAAAGAGGGGTCATCGCTACTGATGCTATGGAAATTAAAGAGATAAAGAAGGAATACTAACAACTGTGTCCTCACAAATTTTATAGCTTAGATGAAATAGACCAGCTTCTTGAAAGACACAATCTACCAGAACTCAAACTGGGAGAGATATAGATCTAATAGATAGATATACAGATCTATGTATCAATTAAAGAAATCGAATTGATAATTAGTGACCCTACAAAACAAAGCACAAGTCCCAGAGGGTTTATTGTGGATTCTACCAAACATTTAAGGAAAAAATAATACCAGTTTTCTAAAATCTGTTCCAGAAAATAGAAACAGAGAGAACACTTACTTTTTCTAAAAGGCTAGCATTATCCTAATACCAAAAGCAGACAAAGATACTGTAAGAAAGAAAAACTACACCAATATGTCTTATGAACACAGGTGCAAAAATCTTTGAGAAAATATTAGCAAATTGAGTCCAACAAGGAATAAAAAGAATTATACACCATGACCAAGTAGGATTTATTCCAGGTATGCCAGGTTGTTTCAACATTCAAAAATCAGTTGATGTAATCTGTCACATTAACAGGCTAAAGCAGAAAAAAAGTTATATCAATATATTTTTGACATAAAGCATTTGACAAAATCCAACACATATTCATGACAAAAACTCTCAGCTAACGAAGTAGAGGGAACCTTGTTCAACTTGATATCTACAGAAACCTTACAGCTAACATCATACATAATGGTGAGAAACTAGATGCTTTCCTGCTTTGACTGAGGACAGGACAAGGATGTCTTCTCATAGCACTTCTACTCAGTATCATACTGGAAGTTCTAGCTAATACAGTAAGACAAGAACTATAATATGGTTTAGCACTTATGGTTTGTCCCCACCCAAACTCATGTTGAAATTTGATTCCTAATGTGCCAGTGTTGGGAGGTAGGGCCTAGTGGGAGGTGTTTGGGTCATGGGGGTGGGTCCCTAATGAATGACCTGGTTCTCACTCTTGTGAGACTGGATTAGTTGTGGTGATGGATTCATTCCCACAAGAGTGGGTTATTACAAAGCAAAGATGCCCCTTGGGTTTTTGCCTCTTCGCCTGTGTCC
Organism: Nomascus leucogenys; assembly: GCF_006542625.1. NCBI lineage: Eukaryota > Metazoa > Chordata > Mammalia > Primates > Hylobatidae > Nomascus > Nomascus leucogenys. The sequence goes on along the minus strand of NC_044393.1, from coordinate 84,035,078 downwards.
ACTTCCCCTTTGACCTTCTCTGTCATGTTATGACGCAGCATGAAAAGCCCTCACCAGAGGCTGAGCAGGTGCTACCATCGTGCTTCTTGTACTTCCTCACCTGCCAAACCATGAGCTAAACAAACCTCTTTTCTTTATAAATTACCCAGTTTTAGGTATTCTGTTGTAGCAACATTAAACAGAGTAAGATAATAAGAGAAGCAAATAAGAAGCTATACAGATTGATAAATAAGAAAACTCTCTGGGTTGTATTTTGGAAATAAGCAAACATACAAATATATGTGTGCATGCATATTTTTATAACTACAGTAATGTGTATACACACATATTTATGTTTTTAAGCATATTTTAATTATCTACCATTAAATATTTTCCTTTTTTGGCTAAGAAACTATATAACTAGTTTATTATATTTACCACAATATCTGATTCAATGTGCATTAGAAAATATTTTTTCATTAAACAACATACCTTTTAAAGTTGCTGTATCTTTTTTATGTTAATTATAAAATAGTGTGTCCTAGTGGTACTACTGTATTCTCTATAAGCAAATATTTTCCATTGCAAATCAGAAAATGTATCAATGCTTTTAAATCAAAGAAACTTCTACATTTCCTTATTTTGAAACACAATGCTTCCTTTTTCAGCAGCAGCTATGAAAGGAATTTAAGTTTCATTTGGAAAATTTCTCCTCTGCACTCACAATTTAAGTTCCAGTGGATTTTATTTTACTTTGCTTCTCAGATATAGCTACAAGGTGCTTATAAAATGGCCTTCCAGGTAAATTTACTTATCTTTATTTCTGTGTTAGATCCAGCTTAAAGAGAGCCAAAGGCAAGAGGATAGGCTGAGGTTAATTCATTGTCGGCCTTAAACTCCTTATTTGTAATATGGAAACTCCTAAAATTATATAGAAGGCTGTCACATATGGTTAGAAAGTTAAGGGTCTCTCAATACTGACTTGATTTGTTTCACTTATGCCATTATAGAAGGTAACCAAATTTATGAAACAATAAAAGTAAACAAATTTTTAAAGAATAATTAATATATCATAACTGTTGTTCATATCAGCCTTGATTTTGACACAGTAGGAATCTATACTGAAAGGTCTATGTTTTAAATTGCTTTATAATAGTATTTTCTATTTAATATATACTCATTCTTCTTAAAATCAAAGACATTGACCGGCAGACTATACTTTAAATGTCCATTTCCTATTTATTAGAAATGTTTTTATTTTCTTAAGATGAATTGTTAAATTGACAGTATCCATTAGAATCTTATAATTTTTTAGGTCTCAGGAATAATTTAACTAAATCTTTCTCACAATACAGGAATTATTTTATTAAGTCCCATAGCAGATGGTCCTCCAGCTTTGGCTGAATCCTTTCTGTGTTTTGTTTTGTTTTTTTGAGACGGAGTTTTGCTCTTGTTGCCCAGGCTGGAGTGCAGTGGCACGATCTCAGCTCACCGCAACCTCTGCCTCCCAGGTTCAAATGATTCTCCTGCCTCAGCCTCCCGAGTAGCTGGGATTACAGGCATGCGCCACCATGCCTGGCTAATTTTGTATTGTTAGTAGAGATGGGGTTCATCCATGTTGGTCAGGCTGGTCTCAAACTCCCAACCTCAGGTGATCCGCCTGCCTCAGTCTCCCAAAGTGTTGGGATTACAGGTATGAGCCACCCTACCTAGCCTGGCTGAATCCTTTCTATAACAAGGTACTAACTACTTTCCACTAACCCTTCTCAGAATTAGCACTCATTATTAGGGAGTTCTTCCTTTTATTGTCCTGAAAGTCAGCTTCACGCATTTTTCACTCATCACTACTGGGGTGGCCTTGCTTTGTTAAGCAAAGAATGAAGCTATGCCTTCTACAGGTTTCTGCATACAAAGTTCTTAAAATATTTGGACACTTTCATTTAAAATTGGTTTATATCTCTGGAAAAAGTGGTTATTATGTTCCTTTTTCAAAAGGGCAATATACATAAGTAGCACATTTGTAATATTTCTGCACATGTAAGGATGAAGCTTTCTTCAATGTGTATCAGATGTTACAAAGTTTCCAAAATAACCAACATGGAATGATTCTGCAACCTCAAAAAACAGACTCCAGGCTCCTATAGAATATTGATTGGTGCTAGGAAATCAAGTTTATGTCCCAATTTACCATAAATTCCTGAATTTCTTAAAAGGTATTCTAGATAGATAACACATGATATACATTATTTATATAGCATTTTACAGCACAAAGTTACAGAGGATTTACTTACACATTATCTTATTTGATCTCACTTCTATCTCTTATCCTAATTTTGAACCACATTAAAAAGTAAATCGTTTTCAAATACCGCATGTTCTCACTTACAATTGGGAGCTAAACAAATGGTACACATGGACATAAAGATGGAAACAACAGGCACTAGGGACTCCAAGAGGGGGGAGGAAGGTGGGGGAGAGGGGTTGAAAAACTACCTATTGGGCACTATATTCACAATTTGGGTGATGGGTTCAATGGAAGCCCAAACCCCAGCATTATGCAATAAATCCATGTAACAAGCCCACACATATACCCCCCTGAATCTATGAAAAAAATACTAATTGGAAAAAGTAGGCGATTTTCAAATGTTCCATCAATAGAGGACAGACTGAGTAAATTATGATATACCCACCCTGTGGAGTACCACACAGAAATAAGGAAAACCCCTATGTACTGAAAAATCTACAGTGATTTCCAGAGTATTGTAAGTGAAAATAGCAAGATATGGAGCAATGCTGATGGTATGCTACCTTCCGTATAAGGTACAGGGACATGAAAATATGTAGTTATTCAGTCATATTTTCAAAGTAAAACAAAGAATAAGTAAAAAAGTTAATGAAAATGGTTACCCATGGAACAAGGGCGGAAACAGGGTAGAGAAGGGGGGATGGGGTAGAATCAACACTCTTTTGAATGTTTCCTGTTACATAGTTTTGATGTTCTTATGTAAACGTGTTATATAATTTAAAAACAAAAAAATTAATAAAAGTTATTCCTAAAAGTTAATATAATCAAAAACAAAGACACTTAACTGTCAGACTGGTGGTATAGCCACATAGAGAAAATAATCTCTCTCCTTTTAAAAAATACTTTATACTAAGCTTAAAAAGAATTACAAAGAAATGTTAAACTGCATTCAATAGTCATTTTATTGGTAGCATTATTATGGGTATATGATAGGAAAAGGAAGAAGCAGGTAAATATTTACCCTAAAGTAATTAGGAATGAAGATTTTTCAGTATAAGAGAAAACAGATACAAGTATAAAAATAAGGAAGAATAAGTTCTATAATATTAAATTTGAACTGGAAATATAATTATGAACTGAAGATTTTTTTTTCATGAAAACACGTATTTCCTAACTCAATCCCCTGGAAAAAAAAACCTAGAAGCAATAATAACTATCATCTAGGCTATGTTATCTAAATATCCCTTTTTACTGAAAAGAACCAGGACTTCTGAGAGAAATGGCAGATTGCAGTTCTGGTGCAGGAAATGTACAAGATGAGCCTGGGAAATCTTATCATGGCTGAAAGTTACTGAAGACTATGAGAGTCATGTCAAAAAACACAGGCCAACTTAATCGGTCTTGTATTGTCGAGGTTTGGGAAAATTTGAGCATTCAAGTAATAATGACTGAAATTGATTAGAGCACATCAAATATTATATAAACAAACTCATGAGCTCAAAATCATACTCTGCATCTGGAAACAAACATATTAGTCACCAGGGAAGGTTGCAGGGGCACTAACTCAAGACTGAAAAATGTGTAAATATAAGGGAAGAATCATACATTTGTTTTACCTTTCCTGTAAGTACTGTACTCACCAAAAGTGGGAGCTTATAAAATTAGTACATTCTTTCTTCCAACTATATTCCTGTGGCATTGAATTTCCCAGTTATTATTCATTACCTTTTATTATACTGCTTTTGTGTCATCTCAATAAAAATGTCAGTTCTCTGTGGGTAGTGACAGCATTAGAAATAATTTGAAGAGAAGAAAAGAGAAAAAAACTATAAGACTAATAGAAAACAACAAAATGGCAATAGTAAATCCTCTGTCAATAATGACCTTAAGTATAAATGGACTAAACTCAATCAAAGGACACAGAATGGCTGAATGGATTAAAAAAAGAGGACCCAACTACAATCTATCTACAAGATACTCCCTTTAGATTTAAGGAATAGGCTGAATTAAGGGATGGGAAAATATTCCATGTTAAAATGGTAACTAAAAGAGAGCAAGAATAGCTATAGTTATATCAGATAAAATAGACTTTAAGTGAAAAACTGTCATGAATGACAAAGAAAGATATTATATAATGATAAAAGGGTCAATCCACTAGGAAGATATAACAAATAAAAGGGCCAATCCACTAGGAAGATACAACAATCACAAATATATATGCAGCCAACATCAGAGCACCTAAATATATAAAGCAAACACTGATAGAACCAAAGAGAGAAAGGGCAATACAATAATAGCGGGAGACTTCAATATCTCATTTCAATAATAGAATATCAACATAGATGATCAATAAGGAAACAGAGGGCTTGAACAACCTTATAGACCAAATGGATCTAACAGACATATACAGAACATTGTACCCAACAGCAGCAGGCTACATGGTCTTCTCAAGCACATCTGGAACTTTCTCCAGGATGGGTCACATGTTAGGCCACAAAACAAGCCTTAACAAATTTAACAAACAAGTATTATTACTGACCATAATGGGGTGAAACTAGATAAATAGCAGAAGGAAAACTGGAATATTCACATTCTCAAGTGTAAAGAAATTAAACAGCACAATCTTGAACAATCATTGGGTCAAAGTAGAAATAAAAAAGGAATTAAGAAAAATTTGAGACAATGAAAATGAAAACGTAACATACCAGAATTAATGGGATATAGCAAAAGCAGTACTAACAGGGAAATTTATTGTGATAAATGCCCCCTATTTAAAAAAGAATAAAGATCTCAAATAAACGACCTAATTTTATACCTCGAGGAGATAGAAAAGAACAAACTAAGCCCAAAATTAGCAGAAGAAAGGAAAAACAAAGATTAAGGCAGAAATAAAATAGAAAATAGAAAAACAATAGAAAAAAATCAGTGAAACTAAGAATTAGTTTTTTGAAAAGCCAAAATTGACAAACTCTTAGCTAAACTAATTATGAAAAATGGAGAAGACTCAAATAAAATAAAAAATGAAAGAGGAAACTTTATAGCTGATACTACAGAAATAAAAAGAATCATAAGAGACTGTTATGAACAGTTGTATAACAATCTAAATAATCTGGAAGAAAAAGATAAATGCCTAGAAACATACAAATTACCAAGACTAAATTTTGGATAAATAGAAAGTCTGAATAGGCCTATAACTATTATGGAGATTTAATCAGTAATCGAAAATCTCCTAACAAAGAAAGCCCAGGATTAGATGGCTTCATTGGTGAATTCCATAAAATGTTTAAAGAATAATTAATGCCAATCCTTCTCAAACTCAAATAGAAGGAGAGTGAACTTTCAATTCATTTTAGGAGGCTCACATTAACCTGATACCAAAGATCTACACAAAGATACCAGAAGAAAAGGAAGCCACAGGCTAATATCCTTCATGAACATAGATACAAAAATTCTCAAGAAAATACTAGAAAACTAAATGTAACAACACATTAAAAGGATTGTCCACCATGACTAAGTGGGATTTATCCCTGGGATGCAAGTATGGTTCAATATATGCAAATCAATTAATGTGATAAACCATACAAACAGAATAAAGGATAAAAATCCATGATTCTCTCAATAGAGAAAAAGCACCTGACAAAATTCAACATCCTTTCCTCAACAAACTAAGAATAGAAGGAAAGTACTTCAACATAATATAGGCCATATATGAAAAGCCCACAGCTAACAGCATACTTAAAGGTAAAAAACTGAAGGCTTTTACTCTAAGATCAGGAACAAGGCAAGGATGCTCACTTTGCCACTTCTATTCAACATAATACTGGAAGTCCAAGCCAGAGCAATTAGGCAAGAGAACGAATGAAAAGGCATGTAAACTGGAAATGAAGAAGTAAAATTGTCCCTGTTTCCAGAGGACATGATCTTATATATGTATATAGAAAACCCTATGGACTCCATTTAAAAAAAAACAAACTGTGAGAACTAATAGATAAACTCACAAAGCTACAGGTTACAAAATCTGCATACAAAAATCCATTGTGTTTCTATATACTAATAATGAACTATCTGAAAAGGTGATATCCCTTTTACAATATCCCATTTTACAAAATATCCCATTTACAATAGTACCAGAAAGAATAAAATAGGAATAAACCTAACTAAGAGTTGTATAATGAAAACTATAAAACATTGATATAAGAAATTAAAGAAGACTGAAATAAATGGAAAGACATCCTCTGTTGGTGGATCAGAAGACTTAATATTGTTAAAATGCCCATACTACTCAAAGTGATCTACACATTAAATACAATCACTATCAAAATCCCAATAGCACCTTTTACAAAAATAGGAAAAACAGTTCTGTGATTCATATGGAAACACCAAAGACCATGAATAGCCACATCAAATCAATCCTGAGAAAAAAGAACAAAGCGGGACTCATCACTTTCTCTGATTTCAAATTAATATTACAAAGCTACAGTAATCAAATGAGTATGACACTGACAGAGAGAAACACCTATACTTACAGGATAGAATACAGGGCCCCAAAATAAGACCACACATATATGACCAAATAATCTTCAATAAGGGTGCCAAGGGTACCCAATGGGAAAAGAATAATATATTCAACAAATAATGGTGGGAAGCTGGATATCCACATGCAAAAGAATAAAATTGGATACTATACAAAAAAATCAACTCAAAATGGACTAAACACTTAAATATAAGAGCTGAAACTATAAAACTTCCAGAAACATAGGGGAAAAGCTCCATGGTACTGATCTCCGAAAGATTTCATAGATACAACACCAAAAGCATAGGCAACAAACCCAAAAATAAACACATGGGACTACATCAAACTAAAAAGCTTCTGTACAACCAAGGAAACAATAGAGTGAAAAAGTGGCCTATAGAATGGAAAAAAATATGTGCAAACTATACATCTGATAAGGGGTAGTCTACAAAATATATAAGGAATTCCTTCAACTCAATAGCAAAAACCCCTATAACCTGATTTTGTTATAAAATGGGCTAAGTACTTGAATAGATATTTCTACAATAAAACACACTGGCCAACAGGTATATGAAAAAGTGCTCAACATCGCTTATCAGGGAAATGCAAATTAAAACACAATGAGGTATCACCTCATGCCTGTCAGGATGGCTGTCATCAAAAAACCAAAAGACAAGTGTTAGGGAGAATGTGGGGAAATTGAAACCCTTCTACACTGTGGTGGGAATACAAAACAGTGCAGCTGCTACTGAAAACAGCACAGAGGTTCCTCAGAAAGTCTAAAAACAGAACTGCCATATGATCCAGCAGTCTTACTTCTGGATATTTATCCAAAAGAACTGAAATCTAGGTATTAGCATTCCCGTTTTTATTGTAGCACTATTCACAATAGCCAATATATAGAAACAACCTAAATATCTTTTGACAAATGAATGGATAAAGAAAATATGGCATACCTATTCAGCTTTAAAAAAGAAGGAAATTCTGCAATATCTTAACATGGATAAACAGCGAGGACATTACACTAAGTGAAATAAGCCAATCACAGAAAGACAAATACTGCATGATTTCACTTTTATGAAGTATCTAAAATGTCAAATTCATAAAATAAAAGTCAAATGGTGGTTTCTAGAGGGTGGTAGGGGAATGGGACTTTCAGTTAAGCAAGATGAATAAACTCTAGAGATCTGCTCTACAGTATTGTATCAAAAATAATAAAATATTGTACAGTTAATAATTTAAGAGGGGATATCTCATACTAAAAAATAAAGAAAAATCGACTCCAATGCTGGAAGAAGAAAAGCCACGAAACATATTCTTATACTGTCTAGCAACCATGCTCCTTGATATTTACTCGAAGTCAGACTTATGCCTACACAAAAACCTGCACATGGATGTACATAGCAACTTTATTTATAATTGCCAAAACTTGGAGGCAATCAAGATGTCCTTCAGTAGGTAAACTGATATATAAACTGTGGTACATTCAGACAATGGAATATTACTGAGTGCTAAAAATAAATGAGATTTTAAGCCATGAAAAGACATGGAAGAAACTTAAATGCGTATTACTAAGTGAAAGAAGCCAGTCTGAAAAGCCCACATACTGTGTGATTCTACCTATGTGCCATTCTGGAAAACGCAAAACTATGGAGACAGTTTAAAATATCTGTGGTTTCCAGGGGTTAGTAGGGAGAGATGGTTGAATAGGTGGATTCTTAGGGTGAATCCATACAGGGAAAATACTCTGTATGATACTATAATAGTGAATACATATATTATACATTTGTCAAAACCTGCAGAATTAACACCAAGAGTGAAGCCTAATATATCCAATGGACTTTGGATGATAAAGATGTGTCACTGTAGACTCATTAACTGTAAATAAGTACCACTCTGGCAGGGGATATATAGGAACTCTCTGTACTTCCCCTTCCATTTTGCTGTGAATCTAAAACTGCTCTAAAAAGCTAAAATAAAAGTCTATTAAAAAGAAAGAGAAAAACAAAAACAACCAAACAAAAACCAATTTCATATGTCTTTCACACACTATTCACAGTACACTGTATATAGTAATGTTCATGTTACTTGAATAAAATAATAAAGTCTTAATGAGGTCTGGCCAAAATAATGGGCATGGGAGAAATTTTCCACCACTTATAGTTGGGATTTTCAGTTGAGAATTGACAATAAAATGCTGGTATAATTATAAAGAACATAGTAAAACAGCATGAAAAATTGCATTACTTCAGTAGCCTTGAGTTACCTAGACTCTACATCCAATGTAATGTCTATCACAGGAGTGTCTGAATCCTCAAAGACTTTTTCCAGAGTTATATGTCTTTCCATTTCTTCTAATTCTTTCAGGCACCGATAATACTAGGCAAAAGTAATAAATCAGCTCATTATGAATTTGCTAATTAAACTATTTGAGTATTTATAGACACCTGGAACAATTGTTACTGGGAAATTAAGTGCCAAAACCCCAACAACACTGTTGAGACATTAAAGGGCAGACACTGCATAGGCCCATAGTCAGCTTATGTTATCTGATAGGCTGGAGTCTGATGCATTACCAAATGAACTTTGCTTACCTTGGTCCGGTCGGGATCACAATAATCCAAGAGAGAATCGCAAAAATGATATCCCATTGATTCCAGGTCTTTCGTGCTGAAATGAGTGCCTCGTTTATTACCTAAAACATCAATAAGTTTATCCACCCTTGAGGGTAAGTTAATAATTTTTCTTAGCAGGTACATTGCAAAACAGAGTATAAACAAAACGTTGATATGATTCCATATCCTGTCCTTTAGATTTTCTTCTCCAGGGCAGGTCATTTAACAGCTCATTGCTTTCCCTTGTTCCTTTTCCACCATCTGGACCAAAGCTGATTTAACACACATTAGTACATGTTTTAAAGGCAGAAAAAAATTCAGTAAGACAGTTATAGAATATTTGGTTGTCAGTTAGAAACAGTGGTAATAATCACTTTGAGAAAAACTCGTCTAAAGATTTTATGAGAAAAGGTTTTCATCATCACAAATAATGTTGTATCAGTATCAAGGTGCTTTAAAAACTAGCTGGAAAGTACATATGTGGATTTCTAGCACTTTCCTTTAAGTTGATACATTTTTCTGATAATGTGACAATTATTTTAATATGGAGTATTCTAACCGTGTTAGGATATGCTAGCTGTAACTAAAAGATTTCTTAAATGGGACTACAAAGCACACTTTTAATTTTTTGTTCAGGGAACCAAGTGCTTTCATTTAAACATATATTGACCCTCAAAAGTCCATTTTGCCTTGCAAATAGCAAATCCAATAAAAAATATTTTAAAAAAATCTGTAGATATCCCCTTAAAAATAACAAGTATTTAAAGATAACCATATGAAACAACCAATTAGAGTATTCTATTTATATGCTTAAATCTTTCTTTCTAAACAAAGGAAAATTATGAAACAGAGATACCATATTGTGAGAGTTTATTCATCCTGTTTATAGAATTGATTAAATATTAGTATTATTTAAATAGGAAGAAAGTGTTATTGTCTGTACTATTACATTTACATTAAATTATACATGTTTGGTTTAAAGCTTTGAGAGCTGTGAATGAGAACCCTTGGTCTTACCCAGAGTAGATCCACAAAAGGTGGCCTCCATGGTAAAGCTGTTCCTGATTCCCATTTTCCACATTACCACCCTTCCTGTTCCTTCTTTGCTCTTCTGGACATTAAACTTGCAAGCTGAGAATGAAAACTGAAAAGAAGCAAATAAAAATGAGACTCGTTGTTCTGGTACCTATATCTTTTTTTGAAAGTAGTATTAAAAGTGGTTATGGAAAGTCTATAATTCTCACTAAAGCTTCAGGAGCTACTTTTTATTTCCTGACCAGTGGGAATATCTCATTTTAAGGATGATATGTTCACATTTCTGAGAACTATAGATTCTAATTCCTGCAATAAAATTTACTTTCTATTTTTATAGAAAGATATGTACATATCTTTATGTAACATATTCAAAATCAGTTCTTTTTTAATTTTTAATTTTTGCGGGTACATAGTAGGTTTATGTATATAAGGTGTACATGAGATATTTTGATAGAGGTATGCAATGTGTAATAATCACATCAGAGTAAATGGGGTATCCATTACTTCAAGCATTTATCCTTTGTGTTACAAACAATCCAATTTTACTTTTTAAAAAATGTATAATTAAATTATTATTGACTATAGTCACCCTCTTGTGCCATCAAATACTAGTTCTTATTCTATTTTTTGTACCCATTAACCATCCCCACTTCTGCTCTCCCCCACTACCTTTCCTAGCTTCTAGTAACCATCCTTCTATTCTCTGTCTCTACAAGTTCAACTGTTTTAATTTTTAGCTCCTACAAATAAGTGAGAACATGCAAAGTTTGTCTTTCTGTCCCTAGCTTATTTCACTTAACACAGTGATCTCCAGTTCCATCTATGTTGTTGCAAACGACAGAATCTCATTCTTTTTTATGCCTGAATAGTACCCATTCTGTATATGTACCACATTTTCTTTATCCATTCATCTGCTAATGGACACTTAAGTTGCTTCCAAAAGTTGATTAATTCTTGATGCTGTTGGGATAAAATTTTGTACTTTTAAAAAAGTTATAGGAAGGGATTCAATCTTCATTCATGTTAGGAATGAAGATTAGTGTTGGAGATGTTCAAAAATATTCTTTATCTTCATATGAAAGACCATTTGAAATTATGCCCTGAAAGATTGTCTACAAAGAAATTTTTTTGAGGTGCAATTTTATTTTTTCAGTAACATACAATAAAATTGACTTTTTATGTTTCATTCTATGCATCTTTTTGTTTTGATTTTTGAGACAGGGTCTCTCTCTGTCACCCAGGCTGGAGTGCAGTGGTGTGATCATAGCTCACTGCAGTCTCAGACTCCTGGGCTCAAAGCTATCCTCCTACCTCAGTCTCCCAAATACCTGAGACCACAGGCACTTACCACCATACATAGCTATTTTTGTATTTTTTTCACAGAAATGGGGTCTTGCTATGTTGCCCAGGCTGGTCTCAAATTCCTGGCCTCATGTGATCCTCCTGCCTTGGTCTTCCGAAGTGCTGGGATTACAGGTATGGGCCACTGTGCCCAGCCTCATTTTATGAATTTTAACACACATATAGATTCCTGTAACCACCATCACACTCAAGATACAGAAGAGTTTTATTATCCTAATAGGATAGTTATAGTCACACCCTCCTGCCACCTCTAACCCCTGGCAACCATTGATCTGCTCTCTGTCACTATAGATTTGCTTTTTCAAGACTGCTATATAAATGGAATCATATAGAATGTAATCTTTTGAGACTGGCTTCTTTCACTTAGCCTAATACTTTTGAGATTTATCCAAGTTGTTGCATGTGTGAATATTCATTCCTTTTTATTGCCAAGTACTATTCCATTGTATGGGTGTACTAAAATGTATATCCATTTACCAGTTAAAGGACATTTTGGGTTGTTTGCAGCTTTTGGCAATTATGATAGCGTTGTTATAAATGTGTGTACAGGTTTATATATGAATGTACATTTTCATTTCTCTAGGGTAAATACCTAGGAATGGGGTTGCTGGATCATATAAGTGTACAATTTATAAGAAACTGACAAACTACTTTTCAAAATGATATACCATTTTGCATCGCCAACAAAAATGTATAGTATGAGAGTTCCAGTTACTCCAAATTCTTATTAGAACTTGGGATTGTCAGTATTTTTATTTTAGCAATTCTAAAGGTATATAATTGTATCTCCTCATGGTTTTACTTTGCAGTTCCCTGAGGGCTACTGATGTCAAACATCTTTTCATGTGCTTATTTGCCTTCACATACCCTTTTTGGAAACGTGTGTATTTAAGATTATTGCCATTTTTAATTGGGTTGTTTGTTTTATTACTACTGAGTTATTCTGGATAAAAGTTCTTTGTGAGATATGTAATTTCTCCTACCTGGAGCTTATCTTTGTATTCGCTTAACAGGATCTTTCAGAGAGCAAAAGGATTAATTTTGATGATGTCCAATTTATCAATTCATTACAATCCAATGGATAATGCTTTTGGTATGTTCTAAGAAATTTTTGTCTAATTCCATGTCATAAAAATTTTCTTCTATGTTTTCTTCTAAAAGTTTTACAGTTTTACATTTAAGGTTTGAGGGTTAGGTGAGAGTTTTTTGTTTTTTAGATGGCTGTTCAATTGTTCCAACACTTATTTAAAAGTTTCTTTCTCCATTAAATTTCCTGTGCACCTTTGTCAAAAGGCCATATGTATATGAGTCTATTACTAGACTTGCTATTCTGTACCACTGCTCTTGGTGTTTACACAGTTCCTATTAACATACTATCTTTATTACTGTAGTTTTATAGTGTCATAAAATTTGATAGTGATTCCTTCAACTTTATTTTTAAAAATTGTTTTGCCTATTCTAGTTCCTTTGCATTTCCTTATCCATCTTAGAATCAGCCTGTTTATATCTATAAACAATTATGCTGTAATTTTGTCTAAAACTCTTTTAAATCTACAGATCAACTTGGGGAGTTGATATTTTACTGTGTTTAGTCTTCCAATCCATAATACAGCACGTTGTCTCCATTTCTTTGGGCCTTTGATTTATTTCGTCAGCATTTTTAAGGTTTCAGCATATAGAATCTGTACATTTTGTCAGATTTATAACTAAGTATTTATTTTGAAGCTATGATAAAAATGGTATTGTTTTTAACTTTGGTTTCCAATTTTTTCATTGTGAGTATACAGAATTGTGTAACAACCCACAATTGTTTTTTGTGGGTTGATCTTGTATCCTACGACCTTGCTTAAACTCCCTTGTTCTAGTTTTGTGTGTGTGTATGTGTGTGTGTGGTGTGTGTGTGTGCGTGGATCACTTTGGATTTTCTGTGTAGATAATTGTGCCACTGTCATTACTTCTTTCCAATCTGTCTGCCTTCTCCTTTCTTTTGTCTTTTTGAACTGGTTAGAACCTCCAGTACAAGGCTGCATGAAGTAGGGAAGAGTGGACATTCTTGTCTTCTTCCTGACCTTGGGCAGAAAACATTCAGTCTTTCATCAACTATGTTGTTAGCGTAGAGTTTTTTGTAGTGTCCATTATCAGGTTAAGGAAGTACACTTTTATTCCTTATTTGCTGAAAGTTTTTTTTTTCATAACAAGATACTGAATTGTGTTAAAAACTTTTTCTATATCAATTGATGAGATCACACAGTTTTTCTTCTTTCAACTCTTAACATAGTGGATTACAATGATTAGAAACCAGCCTTATATTTTGGGATAAACCCCTTCTGGTCATGGTATATTACTCTTTTTTATATATTGCTGGATTTAATATGCTAATATTTTGGTGAGGATTTTTGCATCTATGTCCATGAGGGATATTAGTCTGTAGTTTTCTTTTCTTGTACTATCTTTGTCTTGTGTTGGTATCATGGTAATCCTGGGAAAGACTGCCTTTAAATTTTTGGTAGAATGCTTCAGTGAATCCAACTGGATCTGGATATTTGTTTTCTGGAGTTTCTTTTTGAAATGCTTTTCAGGACTATTCAGATTATTTCACCTTGGGTGAGTTTTGGTAGTCTGTAGTTTTCAAGGAATTGGTTCATTTCATCTAAGTTGTTAAATTTATGTGCATAGAACTGAATTTCCCCTTATTGTCCTTTTAATGCCTGCAGGGTCTGTAGTAATACCTCTCTTTCATTCTTGATATTGGTAAGGTGTGCCATCATTGCCTCCCCCTCCTCCTCTTTCTCTTCCTCCTACTTTCTCATCAATCTTGGTAAAGTTTTATCAGTTTTACCAATCTTTTCCAAGCACAAATGTTGCTTAATTGATTTTTTTCATTGTTTTTCATTTTCCAATTTCATTGACCTTCTTGTCTTTATTATCTGCTTCCTTCTGCTTGGTTTATTTTACTCTTCTTTTTCTATTCTTAATGTGGAAACTTAGATTACTAATTCAAGACCTTTGTTCTTTTCTTTTCTTTTTTGAGATGGAGTCTCACTCTGTTGCCCAGGCTGGAGTACAGTGGTACGACCTTGGCTCCCTGCAACCTCTGCCTCCTGGGCTCAAACAGTCCTCCTGCCTCAGCCTCCCAAGTAGCTGAGATTACAGGTGCACACCGCCATGCTTGGCTAATTTTTATTTTTAGTAGAGATGAGGTTTCACCATGTTGGCCAAGTTGGTCTTGAACTCCTGACCTCAAGTGATCTGCCCACCTTGGCCTCTCAAAGTGCTGGGATTACAGGCATGAGCCACTGTACCCAGCCTATTCTTTTCTAATATAAGCATTTCTTGCTATACATTTTCTTCTAAGTGCTACTATTTAGCTGAATTTCATAAAATTTCATGTTACACATTTTTATTTTCTTTCAGGTGAAACTATATTCTAGTGTTCCTTAAGAGTTCCTCTTGGGCCTACGGATTATTTAGAAATGTGGTTTAATATCTACATGTTTGTAGATTTTCCTCTTTTATTGATTTAGTCTAATTCCATTATGCTTAAAAACATACTTTTATGATATGAATTATTTTAAATTTGTTAGTATTTGTTTTAAACCAGGATGTGATTTATGTTGGTACTGTTCCATGTGCATTTGAATATAATGTGTATTCTGCTGTTTAGTAGAGTGTCCTATAAATGTCAAATCCAGTTGGTTGATCCTTGCCTACTGTCTATCTACCGGTTTCAGATTAATGTAAGAGGTATTTAAAATCTCCAACGATAATTGTGGATTTTCACAAAAAGATGTTTCTTTTTTTTTTTTTTTTTTTTTTGAGACAGAGTCTCGCTCTATCATCCAGGCTGGAGTGCAGTGGCGCAATCTTGGCTCACTGCAAGCTCTGCCTCCTGGGTTCACACCATTCTCCTGCCTCAGCCTCCTGAGTAGCTGGGACTACAGGCGCCTGCCACCATGCCTGGCTAATTTTTTGTATTTTTAGTAGAGACGGGGTTTCACTGTGTTAGCCAGGATGGTCTCGATCTCCTGACCTTGTGATCCGCCCGCCTCAGGCTCCCAAAGTGCTAGGATTACAGGCTTGAGCCACCGCGTCCAGCCCAAAAATATTTTCATAAGAAACATTTAACAGAAAACCTAGAAATAGAAGCCTCTATGTTTTAAGCAACCTTTAGATGATGTGGAAGACCTGTTTAAGCTGCAGAGTGGTGGTTTGGGTTATTCAAGAAATTGGTCCATTTCATCTAAGGCACAACAGGTTAGAGATCTAAAACCCTAAGAAGCATGTCAATAGACAAACATTAAAATATCTTAGCAACACAGAATTATTTTATAGGAGTAATAAACTATACCTAAGAGTATTGACAGTATAAATTTACATAGCAATAGCTTCAGCTATGGGGTTGGGTTTTCCCGTCTTTTTTTCTGAGGAAATGAATACTCTTTGGGGAACAAACCTGTTCTTTCTTTAAATAGCTATTTTTATCAGATCATCCTTTCCTTTTTATGTCTTTGGGCTCCAATTATCCCCAAAAGACAATTAGTTCTTCTCAGTAAGTCCTTTATAATTGAATTGGTTGGTTGAGAACTTAAGGGAAAGTCTGCAGGAATTTTCTTTGCTATGTTAACATCTTTTCCCTAAAGAAGGATTAAAATATAATTTTCACATCTTGGTAAATGAGGCTCCAATATTTCCATAGTTTGTGAAAATAATAATATACTTTATTCTTTTCTCATTCTAATTTCTATATATTTTTAAAATATTGGTTATTGGATTAAGTTTTTTCCTGGCAAAATTCTAATAAATAGTTTGAAGAAACTGTTACACTGTTACATATTTCTTAAGAATACAGTGTTTAATTTGTATAATTTAGGCACTCAATGACTATTAAAACAATAAAACAATAAAAAGACCCTAAAATTGATTGATAAAAATGACTAATAGAGGAAGCTTTCAAAAGGTAAAAGAGCAGTGGTATTATGGTTGTAGGTTTGGGAGCATTTTTGCCTTTTTTCCCCATATTTTCAAATTATTGCTCACTAAGTAGTTCTATATAGTTGCTTTCTTATTGTCAATTGTATAAACGGGTCAAACTAACTAAAGAAAAAGCAGTTTGGAACAGTATTATCCACGTGGGCCATTCTGCTATCTCATATGGGCAAAATTTGGTAAAGGAAAAGTTAATACCTTAAAAGGTGCTTACTTTATCTGGACAATTTTTGCTTAGCATAAGTGGGAAGATTCGTTGCTGTAAGTATAATGTCTTAGATCTGTCACTACCATCACAGCCATACATGAAGATGTTCTCTTTCCTACTATGGCCATGAAGATCACAGTATAAAATAACCTCTCGTTTCTCCATCAGTCTGCCAGGAAGAAAGATAAGTTACTAACTTTTATCTGTGCATTTTTCTTCTATAGGTACAACTATGGATTTATAAGTGTAATATCCAAATAAATACAATTTCTTATATCCTAGCTTTCTCTTATCTATAATGCATATAGATAAGAGATAATATACAATTTTTATTATACTATATACTATATTGCATATAGATACTTATATACTATATTGCATATAAATAAGAGATAATATGCAATTTTTAAAATCTACAATAATTTATTAACTATATAAATATCTGAATGCAGGCCGAGCGCAGTGGCTCATGCCTGTAATCCTAATGCTTTTGGAGACTGAGGCAGGTGGCTCGCCTGAAGTCAGGGGTTTGAGACCAGCCTGGCCAATGTGGTGAAACAACCTCTCTACTAAAAATACAAAAATTAGCTGGGTGTGGCAGCACATGCCTGTAATCCCAGCTACTTGGGAGGCTGAGGCAGGAGAATTGCTTGAACCCAGGAGGCGGAGGTTGCAGTGAGCGGAGACAGCATTACTGCACTCCAGCCTGGGCAACAGAGTGAGACTCTGTCTAAAAAAAAAAAGTCTGAATGCAGTAGCCTTCCATTATAAGGACAAAATTGACCTTACTCCCAAGACTTTCTCCAACAAGATCTCTCTGCTTTATTATTTTGATGTTTTCACTCTTGCCTTTGCCCATTACCTTTCACATATTTTCTTTCTGACTGGAATACCTTCTTTCTTTATCTTTGTAAATGTAAATACTACCTGCCATCCTTCAATACTGACCTCATGTCTCACTTCCTTTCTAATTTGTCAAGGCCACAGAGCTTTCTCTTTTTGAACTTCAGTAGCATTTAAAGATATTGGTACCATTTGCTTGGCCCTTGTCTAGGAAAGTTTTTATATTTTTCATATTCAAGCTTATTAAGAATGGGGAGTGCTTCAAATCATCTAGAACAGTGCTATGCACATAATAAGTACCCAAATATTTGTTAAAAATTGAGTGCTTGATGACTTGGTGCTGAAGCCAATTAATATTTAACCCTTGATTAGTGTGATGATTAAGTTATTATTTTGAGAAAAATGGTACCAAAGTTTGAACTGACTTTTTGTGATAAATTTCTAGCAAATATCTAAAAAAAAAAATTACTCATTCCTGAAGAGCACAACCTTTGGTCTATATAATTTAACACTCAATATAAAAATAACAAAACAAAAAATAAGTCCCTCAAACTGACTGATAAAATGACTAATATTAATAGAAGAGGCTTTAAAAAGTAAGAAAGCATGGTGTTAAGGTGGTAGGATTATTACTTAACTAATCAAAATTACATATACTATTTGCTATATCTGGAAGGATAAACACCAAAATGTTAGCAATAGTATTTATAATATTATGAAATATATTACATTTGTAACAAAAATATTAAAACCTAAAATATAAACATTCAAAGCATTTTGCTTCTATTAGAAACCATACTGCTTTAAACTACAGTGAAATTACAAACTAAAATTTATTATGTGTTAATTTATTGCCCTTTTCTCATTTGCTGCCTAATAAATTCTCATTGATAACATAAGATTGATATAAAGCCACTAAATGATAGTTACAAGTTTCTAGAAAACTAACTAGATTATAAGGCATGAATATCAAGTTAAGTTCTTAAATATGAAATATGCTGTACATTTTTAAGTCACAAATTCCTCAGTCTTTCAGTTTCTTATAAGCAAGTCAAAAGGAACTCTACTTCTAACAAATTAATTTCCAAAGAGATGGTATTACTTCTGAAGTGAAACAGGATATTAGGGTCTGTCATCTTACATTAATTTAAATAACTTTAGAAACAGTTTGGATTTTCTTTTTACCCATAGGTAAACAGAAATACTTAGTATAAGATTTTACCCATAGGTATCTTTATGGGTAAGAAGATATTCTACTTATCTTATACTAAGTATTTTATACAAAAATCTACTCTCTTATTCTAATAGGCTTTAAATATACTTAATCTTATATATACTTATAGCTGCTCACCTTTCCACACACATGTGACTGACTTCTTATCCTACTTACCTGTGTATGATTAACTAGATTAAGATATTTCTCTTTCTTGGAAGTCTTTTAGAAACTTGCTGAGTAGACTCCTGCCTTAACCTTCTTACAAGACAATCAGAGACTAACTGACATTTAAAAGAGTTTCTAGAGAGAGAAACCAATGGGCATTGACCTGTAATCCATCATGTCTCAGACCAGAGACCCTTAATCTCAGACAGCATTAAGCAGATGTTATAGATATTCTATTAGACATACCATCAGCTCCCTTTATATGTATATATTTCATGTATATAAAATATATATATTTATTAAAAAATAAAATTATTTTAAACATCAGTGCTACCATTATCTTTAGCAAGAAGCCAAATTTGGGATATGCAAGCTTATTAGTTTTATTGAGTCATCAAAACATTCTAGAATCTGTTTCATTATTTAAGGGGAGGTTAGTGAATCCAGTGGCATAATGACAGAAGGGTATAGAATCACAGTTGTGAATAATGGGGAAAAAACAAAGTAGTTATACAGTAGTTAGACTATCTTGAGAAGTTACAGTAAAATGAATGAGATTGTGGGAGCAAAATTCTTACTACCAAGTTTACTAAATAAGCAGAGAGGTAATTTGAGGCTTATTTTACCTATGAACCATGTTCCGGGTATACCATACAGAAGGAAAAGTTTCCTTCAGGAGAGATGTATAATTACGGTTTAAATCCCGTCCAGCTAAGGAACAGCGATAATTTCCCACAATCACACCATCTGGATTCAGCATGGGGACCACCTTGAAGACGAAAGTGTCCCGAAGCAACTGTGCATCACTTGAGTTTCCTAAAATATAATCTAGGAAGCCTTTCATGATCCAAGAGCTGTTGGTTTCCCCTGGATGGACCCTTGCAGTCAGAATCACAGCCTTCCGCTTTCTTGAGTCAGAGTTCTTCAAGGGGGTAGTGATTGTTAAAATATACACCATGTTCCTAGCAAGCGTGTGGCACAAAACACGTATTTTACAAAACTTTGACCGTACTGGATCATTATTGATGCCAGAAAGGTATTCTTGCAGGTTGGTGTAAGTGTATGGATAGCAATGAGCAAAGTAGCAGGTATCTTTGTTGTGTGGAAATTGAAATGTCCATGTAAGAGAGAAATAATGGCGCCCATCTTGGCCTGCGTTGTTCCTATAATACTTGATTTGGTCTCCTATTCTCTGCCAGCCAATATGATGAGCCTTGGCCTCTTTTTCAGAATAGAACAATGGACGCATACCCCGACTGTAAAGACTAG
Source organism: Nomascus leucogenys (assembly GCF_006542625.1). Taxonomy (NCBI): domain Eukaryota; kingdom Metazoa; phylum Chordata; class Mammalia; order Primates; family Hylobatidae; genus Nomascus; species Nomascus leucogenys. The sequence goes on along the minus strand of NC_044393.1, from coordinate 84,014,642 downwards.
CAGGTTTGGTGAAGTTGACAATAGTGAATCTGTAGACTATTCCTGCTCGCATATTAGTGACTTGGAAATAGTACCACTGGGTGTGTTTATTTGTGAAGAGGTCAGGGCGTACAGTCAATTGGTATTCATATTCTGCCCTAATACACAAGAAAGAGAGGAAAAAAGCACGTAAGAAAGTAAAAATGACATTTTGTAAAAAATGAATGTAAAATTTTGAGTTAAATAAGGAAAATTATTTTATTTTTACTCATTCACAGAAAGCTTTGTTAGGAAACAATGTAAAAGATAAAAGTTTTGAAATTTTCCCTTTTATTGGATGAGAAACTGTTTCTATGCTAATTCTAAATCCTTTGTATTCCTTGGTAACTCAAGAGAGCACATAAAAACACAGGTATTTGATAAAAGTTTATATATTTCAACCTAATTATATTTTCTATATAATAAATGATTAAAGAGTTACCAAAACTGAAGCAAAGTCCAACATTTCTTTTTTCACTTCAGACATATGTATTTCTTACAGTCTAACACTAGGGATATAAAATAACTATCATTGAGAGATTTAAAACACATATAAATTAGTATGATCACATAGATTACATAATTTGAACTATTTGAGAACAAGAACTGCATTTGATAACTATTTGCATCCCTCTACTTAGTCTTTGGAGATGCTTAAATAAAGGCAAAAATAATAATTTCACTGGAATGTTATTTATATACATAACAATATTATCTGGTTAGTCGTGACTATTTTTCTCTACCAAGTAACTTTCTATTCTATCAGCACTCTGCACTTAGCATGTAATGTGTATGTGTACAGTTGTAAATAATCACCTAGGAATAGGTAAAATAAATGTTGCAAAACCTTGATAGCTGTTGAGTCTAAGTGATAGGTATGTGGCAGTGAACACAGAATTGTACTATTCTCTGTACTTAAGTGTATGTTTAAAGATTTCCATAATATTTTTAAATAAAATAATGCCCTTGGGATATTCTATGGAACACTCATCCCAAGAACTATTTCAATACAAAGTTTGAGAAGCACTGTGTGTGTGACAATTCATATTGCCATATTGAAAATGTACAGTACAGAAGCCCTCTTAACTTTACCTCATAGTTCTCAAAATTATTTGAACTCAGAATCTTTTATACTCCCCTCCTCCACAATAATTTCTAATTATTAATAGTATCCATACTTCAAAGAATTACAGTTTCATAATGGATACTAAGAACTTTAATGTACTTGATACAGAAAATAATAAATAGTTGATGGTCTAGCTCCTTAAATAAAAATAATTAGAACCTACACTTTGACTACCTTCTGTAGATTACCACTCTCAAACCTTGCTTCAAACATCAAAGTATTGTCACGGTAATCCACAGGTTGCTTCAAAGGTGTTCGGTTACCCCCAACTCGGGAATACACAAAACAGGGCTCTTTGTAAGCTGATGAGAGAAGAAGATCATAAAGATGTCAAGGCATACCTAAAGTAAGAAGGTTATTCTGCACAGAATTTGGAGCAATAGTATAAATTTAAGGATTGTATATTTTAAAGTAACTGGACACTAATTTATATAGACATGTTGAAATAAGAGAGTCTAAGAGTATTTAGACTAGAAAAACAATGCCTAAAATAAATTTGTATATTTCTTACATTAAAAATACTCATTTGGCCAGGCGCAGTGGGTCATGTCTGTAATCCTAACACTTTGGGAAGCCGAGGCAGGCAGATTGCCTGAGCTCGAGGAGTTCGAGACCACCCTGGACAACATGGTGAAACCTTGTCTCTACTAAAATTACAAAAAAAAAAAATTAGCCAGGTGTGGTGGCACATGCCTGTAGTCCCAGCTACCCAGGAGGCTGAGGCAGGAGAATCGCTTGAACCTGGGAGGCAGAGGTTGCAATGAGCGGAGATCACGTCACTACACTTTACCCTGGGTGACAGAGTTGAGACTCTGTCTCAAAAAAAAAAAAAAAAATTCACTCCATTTCTGGTCATGATGAAGTAATTGGTTCTGAACTTGCCCTTTCACTATAAATGACTGTAAAACTGGCTAAAGGATATGAGCTGTTTTCATGCATTTGGACAACAAATAGAACAACTATGTAGGATCTTTGAAAGAAGATCAATACATGAAGTGAGCCCTTGTTGAGCCCTGGCTTGCTGCATAGGGGTACTTGCTGGACTACAGCCTAGGGAGGTGGCATTTTAGAACAGTATGATAGTCTTGAGCTGAAGAGGAAAGATTGTTGCTTGGGGCTGCTGAAATTTGTGGGTCAGGACACCAGGGAAAAGAAAGCTACATAGAGAGAGAACCTCAACAGTCTACATAGCGGTTTCCCAGTCCTTGGATGAGGGTTTGGCTACCCAGTCAAAAGATGAGACTAAGAAAGACAGGAGAGAGCACTACTGTGGGCTGAGATGCCAGAGGACATACACTTCTGGGATATATTAGAATTCCAACTTATCCAGAGTGGAACGATTTTATGGAATACCTTAGGCTTTCAACTGTGACTCCAGAAAGCCTGCATCTTAGGCATAAGGACCACATTCAAGAGTAAAGGTCATGACCTAGCATTGGGGATAAAATGAAAACAGACCTGCCCCTATACAAAATCAAAGCAAGCCTGAAAGAAGCCAAATGATCTGCCAGCAATTTAATTGCCTGCTAGAACAAAATTCAACGTAATGTTTAAAAGAACATAATACACGACGGATGCAGTGGTTCACGCCTGTAATCTTAGCATTTTGGGAGGCTGAGGAAGGTGGATCACATGAGGTCAAGAGTTTGAGACCAACCTGGCCAACATGGTGAAAACCCATCTCTACTAAAAATACAAAAATTAGATGGTGTAGTGGTGCATGCTTGTAGTCCCAGCTACTCAGGAGACTGAGGCAAGAGAATCGCTTGAGCCCAGGAGGTGGAGGTTGCAGTGAGCTGAGATTGTGCCACTGTACTCCAGCCTAGGTGACAGAGCGAGACTCCATCTCAAAATAAATAAATAAATAAATAAATAAATAAATAAATAAATAAATAAAAGAACATAATACAGACTTCCTAAAACATATCTTTTACAATGTTCTACATATGATAAAAACATAAAGCATTCAGAGAAGCAGGAAAATGTGATCCATGAATACATATAAAATTCAGTAGACTCCAAGATAATGCAAATGATGGAATTAACAGAGAAGGACTTTGAATATATATTCAAAGACAAAAATGAAAAGATAAGAGATCATGAGAAAACAGATAAGAAATCTCAAAAAAGAAAAAAATGAAAAAGAACCAAATGAAAATTCTAGAAATAAAACTACAATAACTGAAAGATTTACCAAATGGGCTGAAGATTTAATTATTCCACACTACATTCATAAATCATAACATCATTTTATATGCCATAAATATATACAACCATAATTTGCCAATTTATAATTTAAAAATTTTAAAAGAAAAAATAGTTAAAGCTTGCAAAAGAAAGAATCAGTGAACTTGGAAACAAATACAAATTGTCCAAACTGAAAGACAGAGAGGGAAAAAAATGGACAAATATACAGTGACATGTGGGGACGTATCTAGAATCCAACATATGTGCAATTCTAAAAAACATGAAAGAAAGAGTGGTATGGAAAAAAATATGTGAAGAAATAATGGCTGAAATTTTCTCAAATTTTGGTGCAAAACCCCTACTAACCTATGGATCCAAGAAGTTCAGCAAACTCCAAGCAGGATAAATATTAAGATAACCAAATCTAGGCACACCGCAGTCGAATTGCTGAAGACAGCCAAAGAGAAAAAGACACATTACATACAGATGGTCTCCTACTTATGATGATTTGACTTACGATTTTCCAGCTTTACAATGGTGTAAAAGTGATATGCATTCAATACCCTCCTTGACTTACAATGAATAAATAAATCCATCATGAGCAGAAAATATCACAAGTTGAAAATACGCCTTTGATTTATGATATTTTCAGCCTAAAATTGTTTTATTGAGAGGTAACCCTAATGTAAATTGAAGAATATCTGTATAGGAAACAATGATAAAGGCATACCTTGTGAAATTGTGCTTTGCTTTATTGTGCTTCACAGATACTGTGTGTGTGTGTTTTTGTTTTTTTTTAACAAATTAAAGGTTGGTGTTGAGCAAGTCTATCAGCACCATTTTTCCAACATGTGCTCACTTTGTGTTTCTGTGTCATATTTTGGTAATTCTCACAACATTTAAAACTTTTTCATTATTATGATATCTATTATGAATGATCTTTGATGTTACTGTTGTAATTGTTTTGGGCCACCACAAACTGCACCCATATAAAATGGTGAACATAATTGCTGTGTGTTCTGACTACTCTGCCACCACCCATTCCCCCATATCTCTCCCTTTCCTTGGGCCTCCCTATTCCCTGAGACATAACAATATTGAAATTAGGCCAGTTAATAATCCTACAATGGCCTCCATGTGTTCAAGTGGAGAGTCACACATCTCTCTCTTTAGATCAAAAGCCAAAAATGATTAAGCTTAGTGAGGAAGGCATGTCAAAAGCTAAGACGGGCCAAAAGCTAGGCCTTTTGTGTCAGTTAACCAGGTTGTGAATGCAAAGAAAAAAAATTCTTGAAGGAGACTAAAAGTGCTATTCCAGTGAACACACAGATGATAAGACAAACAGTCTTACTGCTGATATGGAAAAAGTTTGGTGGTCTGGGTCAAACCAGCCATAACATTCCTTTAAGCCGAAGCCTAATCCAGAGGAAGGCCCCAATTCTCTTCAGTTCTGTAAGGGCAGAGACAGGTAAGGAAGCTGCAGAAGAAAAGTTGGAAGCTAGCAGAGGTTGCTTCATGAGGTTTAAGTAAAGAAGCCGTATTAATAACATGAAAGCAGCAAGTGATGATGCAGAAACTTCAGCAAGTTATCCAGTTCATCATAATTGATGAAGGTGGCTACACTAAGCAACAGCTTTCAATGTAGACAAACAGCCTTCTATTGGAAGAAGATGACATCTAGGACTTTCCTAGCTAGAGAAGTCAATACCCTGCTTCAGAGCTTCAAAGACAGACTGACTGTCCTCTTAGGGGTGAATGTGGCTGGTGACTTTAAGTGGAAGCCAATGCTCATTTACCATTCTGAAAATCCTAGGGCCCTTAAGAATTATGCTAAATCTATTCTGCCTGTGCTCTATAAACAAAACAACAAAATCTAGACGACACCACATCTGTTTACGGCATGCTTTACTAAATATTTTAAGCCCATTACTGAGACTGACTTCTCAGAAAAAAGATTCCTTTTAAAATATTACTGCTTATTGACAATGCATCTAGTCACCCAAGAGCTCTGATGGAGATGCACTGGAGACTAACATTGTTTTCATGCCTGTTAACACAACAACCACTCTGCAGTCATCAAGAAGTAATTTCAACTTTCAAGTATTATTATTTAAGAAATAGATTTTGTAAGGCTATAGCTGGCCTAGAGAATTACTATTCCTCTGATGGATCTGGGCAAAGTAAATTGAAAACCTTCTGGAAAGCATTTTCCATTCTAGATGCCATTCAGAACACTAGTAATTCATTCATGGGAGGAGGCAAAAATGCCAATGTTAACAGAAGTTTAGGAGAAGTTGATTTCATTCCTTATGGATAAGTTTGAGGGCTACACAACTTCACTGGAGGAAGTAACTGCAGATGTGGTGGAAATTGCAAGAGAACTAGAATTAGAAGTAGAGCCTGAAGATGTGACTAAATTGCTTTCATCCCATAATAAAACTTGAATGGATAAAGAGTTGCTTCTTAAGGATGAGCAAAGAAAGTGGTTTCTTAACATGAAATTTATTACTGGTAAAGATGCCGTGAAGATTGTTGAAATGACAACAAAGGATTTAGTATATTCCATAATATTAGTTATAAACTAAGGATTTAATAGGACTGACTCAAATTTTGAAAGAAGTTTTACTGTAGGTAAAATGCTATCAAACAGCATCACATGCTACAGAGAAATCTTTCATGAAGAGTCAATTATGTCTAATTGACTCATTGCTGTCTAATTTTAAGAAACTGTCAGAGCCACCCTACCTTCAGCAACCACCACCCTGATCAGTCAGCAGCCATTAACACTGAGACAAAATCCTTCACCAAGCAAAAAGAATATGAATTGCTGAAGGCTTAGATGATGATTTGAATTTTTTAGCAATAAAGTATTTCTAATTAGGGCATAGATATTGTTGTTTTTAGACATGATGCTATTTCACACCTAATGGACTTCCATATCCACTTGGACACCACCAAAAAGTTTGTGTGACTTATTTTATTGAGAGATTCACTTTATTGCAGTGGTCTAGAACTAAACCTGCATCTCTGAGGCATGGTTGTATAAATTATGGCTGAATTCTTTTTAAAAATTTGTGCAAATATATAGGGTTCATGTGAAATTTTGTTATATGTATGTAATGTGTAATGTGTAGTGATCAAGTCCAGGTGTTTCGGTGTCCATCTCCTGAGTACAATATATTCTTGTTTAACTACACTCTATGGCTGACTTCTTATTAAAGACAACAGGCTACAAGACAATGGAAAAATATCTTTACAGAAAAAAAAGCCAACTCAGAATTCTATATTCAGTGAGAATGCCCTTCAAAAAGTGGTGGAAAAAATACAGGATTAGACAAATGAAATTTGAAATAATTCACTGCCAGCCAACTTAAAATTGAAAAGAAATGCTAAAGACGTTCTTTGGGGTAAAAAACAATGGTGCCAGATGGAAATTCCGATCTACAAGAAGGAATAAAGAGGAGAAGAAATGGTAAATATATAAATAAATATAAAATATGATTTTTTCTCCTCTTAATTTCTTTAAAGGCAACTGACCCATTTAAAACAAACAAAAAAGGTATAATATTAATTTTAAATAGACCATAAGAGGCCAGAGGCTCACGCTTGTAATCCTAGCACTTTGGAAGGCCAAGGTGGGTGGACTGCCTGAGCTAAGAAGTTTGAGACCAGCCTTGGTAACATGGTAAAACCCCATTTCTACTAAAATACAAAAAATTAGCCAAACATGGTGGTGCGCACCCTAGTCCCAGCTTCTCAGGAGGCTGAGTGGCAGAATCACTTGAACCTGAGAGGTAGAGGTTACAGTGAGCCGAGATCATGCCACTGCACTCCAGCCTGGGTGACACAGCGAGACTCTGTCTCCAAAAAAATCAAATAAAAAGTAAAATAAAATAGACTTTAAGAAATTGTATATTGTAATTTCTAAACCAATCAAACTAAACATGAGGTATACCTAAGAAAATATTTTAATTAAAATGAAATAGTAAAAGGTGTTTGATTAACCTTCCCAAAAAGAGGAGTAACTAAGGAATAAAAATGAGATGGGCCAATTAGTAAGATAGACCCAAACCCAAACATACATGCAAATACACGAAATGCAAACTGTCAAACCACTCTAATTAAAAGGCAGAGATTGTCAGATTAGATTTTTTAAAGTAAGGTACTACTATATACTATCTATAAGAGATAGAATTAAAATATAATTTCATAAAAAGATTGAAAATAAAAGGGGGAGTTATTCTAAGTAAACAGTAAACATAAGAAAACTGGTATTGACTATATTACTCTCAAACAACATAAAGACATGATGTAATGCCAGAGATAAAAAGAAATATTTCCTAGTTATAAAAGAGACTGGCGGGCATGGTGGCTCACGCCTATAATCCCAGCACTTTGGGAGGTCGAGGTAAGTGGATCACTTGAGGTCAGGAGTTCGAGACCACCCTGGCCAACATGGTGAAACCCCATCTCTACTAAAAATACAAAAATTAGCCAGGTGTGGTAGCACATGCCTGTAATCCCAGCTACTTGGGAAACTGAGGCAGGAGAATCGCTTGAACCTAAGAGGCGGAGGCTGCAATGAGCCAAGATCGTGCCACTACACTCCAGCCCGGGCAAAAGAGCAAGCCTCCATCTCAAAATAAAATAAAATAAAGGTATTGATTTCTATTTTTATTGCACTGTGATGTGAGAATGTGCTTGGGGTGATTTCAATTTTTTTGAATTTATTGGGTCTTGCTTTATGACAAAGCATGTGGTTGATCTTAGAATATGTTTCATGTGCAAATGAGAAGAATATATATACTGTGGTTGCTGTGTGTTCTATTAGGTCCAATTGGTCAAGTGTCCAGTTTAAGTCTAGAATTTCTTTGTTAGCTTTCTGTCTCAATCATCTTAACAGTGTCAGTGGGGTGTTAAAGTCTCCTACTGTTATTGTGTGGCTAAGTCTTTTTATAGGTCAAGAAGAACTTTTATGAAACAGGATGTGCCAATGTTGGGTTTATATATATTTAGGATAGTTAAGACTTCTTGTTTAATTGAACAGTTTATGTAATGCCCTTCTTTTTCTTGATTATTGTTGATTGAAAGTCTGTTTCATCTGATATAAGAATTGTGATTCCTGGCCTTTTTTGTTTTGTTTGCCTGGTAGATCTTTCTCCATCCCTTTACTTTGAGCCTGTGGATGTTATTACATATGAGACGGGTCTGTTGAAGACAGCCAACAGTTGGGTCTTGTCTTTTTATGTAGTCTGCCACTCTGTGCCTTTTAAGTGGGGTGTTCAGACCATTTACATTCAGTGTTAGTATTGATATGTGAGATTTTAATCCTGTCATCATATTATTAGCTAGTTGCTATGTAGATTTGACTGTGTAACTGCTTTACAGTGGGCTATATGGTTAAGCATGTTTTTGTGGTAGCAGGTATCATTCTTTTATTTCCATATCATCTTGTAAGGCTGGTCTAGTGATAACAAATTCCCTTCGCACTTACTTGTTTGAGAAGGATTTTATTTCTCCTTCACTTGTGGAAGCTTAGTTTGATGGGATATGAAATTCTTGATTAGAATTCTTTCTTTAGGGATGCTGAAAATAGGCCGCCTTCTGGCTTGTAAGGTTTCTGCTGAAAGGTTCACGGCTAGCTGGATGGGGTTCCCTTTGTAAGTGACTTCACCCTTCTCTCTAGCTGCCTTTAAGATTTTTTCTTTCATGTTGACTTTGGTGATTCTGCTGACTATGTGCCATGAGGATGGTCATCTTGTATAATATCTTGCAGGGGTTCTCTGTATTTCTTGAATTTGCATGTTAACCTCCTTAGTGAGATTGGGGAAATTTTTGTGAACTATATCCTAAAATACATTTCCCAAGTTGCTTACTCTCTCTCCTTCCCTCTCAGGAATGCCAATGGGTCATAGGTTTGGAATCTTTACATAATCCCATATTTCTCAAAGGTTTTGTTCATTAAAAAATTATTTCTTCTTTATTTTTGTATGAGTTTATTCAAAAAACTCGTCTTCAAGCTCTGAGGGTTTTCTTCTGCTTGGTCTAGTCTGCTGTTAATGATTCTAACGGTATTATGTAATTCTTGTAGTGAATTTTTCAATTCCAGCAGTTCAGTTTGTTTTTTTCTTAAAATGGCTATTACATCTTTCAGCTCTTGGATCATTTTACTGGATTCCTAGATTGGGTTTCAACTTTCTTCTGAATCTCGATAAGATTCCTTGCTATCCAGATTCTGAATCCTGTGTCTCTCATTTCAGTCATTTCAATCTGGTTAAGAACCACTGCTGGAGAGCTAGTGTGCTCATCTGGAGGTAATGGGACACTCAGACTTTTTGAATTACCTGAGATTCTTGTGCTGATTCTTTCTCATCTGAGAAGGCTGGTGTTCTTTTAACAGTGGTTTAGGTTGAGTATAGTCAGTTGGCTTCATTTCTGGGTGTTTTCAGAGGGCCAAAGCTCTGTACAGGGTTTATTTGTGGATAGATTCTTGCCCTGGGTTTTACAGGCAATGAATGTATATTGGGCAGAATATTTTTGGTATTGTAATTTGTGCTACAAACCGTAGATGGCGCTTAAGAGTAATGGCCAGCAGAGAGGCTCTTAGCCATAGGGCTTGTTTGTATTGCAGCACACCTGCAGCAGCAATCTATGGTGGGCAGGTGGAAAGATGACCCCCATCACCAGGCCCGCTCTGGGCCTTGCAGGAGTCCCCTCCAATCACTGGTGCCACTTCTGTGTTTTTTTGTTGTTAGGTGTTCCAGGTTGTGGGGCTCCCAGGCACATCACACCCTTCCCAGACAGTCATGTGGAGGGAGGTGTGCCCTGCTCCTTTGCTGGCCCATGAGCTTGCATGTCTCACCTCTCTCAATGTTCTCAGAATGGGGGCTCCTCACACTCAAGTGGTCACAGATCTACACTCAGCACTCACAAGCTGCATGCCAAAGCCCTGGGACATTGTTACTGGCCTGTGCCTCCATCTGGCCCCTTGGGGTCGAGCACTGGCTGTGCTGGGGGATGTGAAGTGCTCCTAGGCCACTGGGAAGTATTCAGATGCGGCCACCAGCAAAGCACCCAGGTTGAGCAGAGGAGGCTGTGCTGTGCACGTGCTCCTGCAGGAGCAGCCAGGCAGGGGCCTTGGGAAGGGCTAGCGGGCAGGAGGGCCTGAAGAACAGACATGTCCCAGTCCCACAGGATAGGATAGGATAGTCAGCCCTGCTCTCTCTTGACCCTGTAGTCAGCTAGGGTTACAGTGACTCAGAGGAACATAGGGAGCCTTATATTAGAAGATGGGCACCTATGGCTGTGTTCTGCTTCAGCTGCCCCATGTGCAAAATCCCCTGGGCTCCATGCAGGCGAAAGCTCTGTCTCTGCCTACTATCTAGGCAGATTCCCCTGCCAGTTCAAATATCTGTGGGAGTCATGAAATCTCTTGTAGCTAGGATCCCAGTAATCTGCAGCAAAAGTAGGCTGCCCCACCATCCCTTCACTTGCCTTTTCCCTAGGACTATTCAGGGGTGGGAACTAGCCCTGGCATTCAGCAACCCTATGCAGGGTTCCTAGCTTTCTCTTCAACCTTGGTGTCTGCATCACCTCTCTATCAACCCTCAGTGTTTTCTCTCTGAGGAGAAGAATCTGTTCAAAGTATGTTGATATACTTGAAATTTTGGTTTCTCTCAGTGGGAGTGGTGCTTCCTGACTGTCTAGTTAGCCATCTTGTCTCCTCCTTCATTGAGTTTCTATAGCACATGAAAAAGTAAAACATTTGAAAACCATAACACAAAGAAAGGGAAGCAGGAATTGAGAATATACTTTTGTAAGGTGCTCACACTATATGTGAAGTGGTATACATTATTTGAAGATAGTCTTCTAAATTAAAGATACATACAAAAAAAACCTAGGGCAAAAATTTAAAAACAGGTATACATGATATGCCAATAGTGGAGATAAAATGGAATAATAAAATATAGTCAAATTAATGTCAACGAAGGCAGCAAAGAATTAAAAAGAAATAACAGACGGAATAAAACAAAAATGGTAGCTATTAATCCAATAACAACAATTATATATTTAACATAATAATTAAAAGACAGCTTTTCAGTTTATATAAAAAGCAAATCCAACCATAAAAACTCTAGAAGAAAACCTAGGCAATACCATTAAGAACACAGGCATGGGCAAAGATTTTATAATGAAATCAGCAAAAGCAATTGCAACAAAAGCTAAAATTGAGAAATGGGATCTAATTAAACTGAAGAGCATCTGCATAGCAAAGGAAACTATCATAAGAGCAAACAGGCAACCTACAGAATGGGAGAAAATTTTTGCAATTTACCCATCTAACAAAGGTCTAATATCCACAATTTACAAGAATGTAAAACAAATTTACAAGAAAAAAAAACCCATCCAAAAATGAGCAAAGGATATGAACAGACACTTCTCAAAAGAAGACGTTTATGTGGCCAACAAACATAGGAAGAAAAGCTCATCATCGCTGGTCATTAGAGAAATACAAATCAAAACCACAATGAGATAGCATCTCACACCAGTCAGAATGGCGATTATTAAAAAGTCAAACAACAGATGCTGGTGAGGCTGCGGAGAATAGAAACACATTTACATTGTTGGTGGGAATGTAAATTAGTTCAACCATTGTGGAATAAAGTGTGGCGATTCCTCAAGGATCTAGAACCAGAAATACCATTTGACCCAGCAATCCTATTACTGGGTATATACCCAAAGGAATATAAATCATTCTATTATAAAGATACATGCACATGTATGTTTATTGCAGCACTATTCACAATGGCAAAGACATGGAACCAACCCAAATGTCCATCAATGATAGACTGGATAAATGTGGTACAAATACACCATGGAATACTATGCAGCCACAAAAAGGAATGAGATTATGTCCTTTGCAGGGACATGGATGAAGCTAGATGCCATCATCCTCAGCAGACTAACACAGGAACAGAAAACCAAATACCACATGTTCTCACTCATAAGTGGGAGCTGAACAATGAGAACACATGGACACAGGGAGAGGAACAACACGTACCGGGGCCTGTCAGGGCCAAGGTAAGGGGAGGGAGAACATCAGGACAAACAGCTAATGCACATGGAGCTTAAAACCTAGGTGACAGGTTGATAGGTCCAGCAAACTACCATGGCACACAGATACCTATGTAACAAACCTGCACATTCTGCACATGTATTCCAGAAGTTAAAAAAAAAAAAAAGCAAATCCCAACGATATGCTGTGTATCTTCCAAAATTAAAAAAAAAATAAATATAAAACATAGGTTAAAAGTAGGGCTGGGCACGGTGGCTCATGCCTGTAATCCTAGCACTTTGGGAGGCCGAGGTGGGCGGATCACGAGGTCAGGAGATCGAGACCATCCTGGCTAACACGGTGAAACCCCGTCTCTACTAAAAATACAAAAAATTAGCCAGGCGTGGTGGCAGGCGCCTGTAGTCCCAGCTACTTGGGAGGCTGAGGCAGGAGAATGGCGTGAACTTGGCAGGTAGAGCTTGCAGTGAGCCAAGATCGCACCACTGCACTCCAGCCTGGGTGACAGAGCAAGACTCTGTCTCAAAGAAAAAAAAAAAGTAAAATGATGGAAAAATATATATGCACTATACAAATGCTAATAAAAGAAAGATTGAATATCAAAGTAGATTGCCATGGATAAAGCTACAATATCAATATGGTGGTACTGGCATAACTATCAATACATCAATGGAACAGAGTGAAGTGTCTAGAAATAGACCTACATATATATTGTTAACTGACATTTAAGAAAGGTGGCTGGGCAATTCAATAGGTCATAGGATAGTCTTTTCTTTTTTTTATATATTTTATATTATTATACTTTAAGTTCTAGGGTACATATGCACAATGTGCAGGTTTGTTACATATGTATACATGTGCCATGTTGGTGTGCTGCACCCATTAACTCGTTATTTACATTAGGTATATCTCCTAATGCTATCCCTCCTCCCTCTCCCCACCCCACAACAGGCCCCAGTTGTGATGTTCCCCTTCCTGTGTCCAAGTGTTCTCATTGTTCAATTCCCACCTAGGAGTGAGAACATGCGGTGTTTGGTTTTTTGGCCTTGTGATACTTTGTTCAGAATGATGGTTTCCAGCTTCATCCATGTCCCTACAATACTTATGGCTGCATAGTATTCCATGGTGTATATGTGCCACATTTTCTTAATCCGGTCTATCATTGATGGACATTTGGGTTGGTTCCAAGACTTTGCTATTGTGAATAGTGCTGCAATAAACATGTGTGCATGTATCTTTATAGCAGCATGACTTACAATCCTTTGGGTATATACTCAGTAATGGGATCGCTGGGTCAAATCCTATTTCTAGTTCTAGATCCCTGAGGAATCGCCACACTGTCTTCCACAATGGTTGAACTAGTTTGCAGTCTCACCAACAGTGTAAAAGTGTTCCTATTTCTCCACATCCTCTCCAGCACCCATTGTTTCCTGACTTTTTAATGATCGCCATTCTAACTGGTGTGAGATGGTATCTCATTGTGGTTTTGATTTGCATTTCTCTGATGGCCAGTGATGATGAGCATTTTTTCATGTGTTTTTTTGGCTGCATAAACGTCTTCTTTTGAGAAGTGTCTGTTCATATCCTTCATCCACTTTTTGATGGGGTTGTTTGTTTTTTTCTTGTAAATTTGTTTGAGTTCTTTGTAGATTCTGGATATTAGCCCTTTATCAGATGAGTAGATTGCAAAAATTTTCTCCCATTCTGTAGGTTGCCTGTTCACTCTAATGGTAGTTTCTTTCACTGTACAGAAGCTCTTTAGTTTAATTAGATCCCATTTGTCAATTTTGGCTTCTGTTGCCATTGCTTTTGGTGTTTTAGACATGAAATCCTTGCCCACGCCTATGTCCTGAATGGTATTGTCTAGGTTTTCTTCTAGGGTTTTTATGGTTTTAGGTCTAACATTTAAGTCTGTAATCCATCTTGAATTAATTTTTGTATAAGCTGTAAGGAAGGGATCCAGTTTCAGCTTTCTATGTATGGCTAGCCAGTTTTCCCAGCACCATTTGTTAAATACAGAATGCTTTCCCCATTGCTTGTTTTTGTCAGGTTTGTAAAAGATCAGATGGTTGTAGATGTGTGGTATTATTTCTGAGGGCTCTGTTCTGTTCCATTGGTCTATATCTCAAATGTTCCATTTGGTACCAGTACCATGCTGTTTTGGTTACTGTAGTCTTGTAGTATAGTTTGAAGCCAGGTAGCATGATGCCTCCAGCTTTGTTCCTTTTGCTTAGGATTGACTTGGCAATGCGAGGATAGCCTTTTCAATAGCTGGTGATGAATCAATTTTGTTAAAAGGTGGGAAAAAATGAACCTTGACCCGTATCACAAACCATTCACAAAAAATGATTCCAGATGAATCAAAGACAAAGATAAAAAAGTGAAAAGAATAAAGTTTCTTGAAAAAAAATAGGTGATCTTGGGAAAAGCAAAGTTTATAGGTAGGAAGCATGCAAAATGCACTAAATTTGAAAGAAAAACAATTGGTAATTGACTTAATAAAAGTTTAAAAGTTCTACTCATCAAAAGATATTGTTAGGAAAATGAAAAGGACTTCCACAGATGAAAGTGAAGATTTCACTATATCATATATATGATACAGCATTTATATCTTGAATACATATCATAAAAAGACAAATGATGGAGTACCATTTGGCAATATAAAAGAGTCTGCTAACATGTATAAATCTGAAAACATAATCCCAAGTCAAAGAATTCAGACATAACAGTGTACTTACTGTATGACTGAATTTATATGAAGCTAAAAATCAGGCAAAACTAATCTATGGTGACAGAAATCAGACCAGTGTTTGCCCGGGGCTAGAGCTGGGAACTGACCAGAAGGGGAGAGATGGGAACTTTCTGGGGTGATAGAAGTATTACGTATCTTGATAGCAGTGTTGGTTACACAGATGATGTATTTTTCAAAACTCACCAAATTGTGTACTTATGATCTATACTTTTCATTCTGTCTACATTTTACCTCAATTTATTCAAAATAAAAACTAATCATGTCTCACAGTATGACACATTCTTCAGTACCCTGTCCTAGGGTTTTAACTTTATATGAACATTTTAATTTTCATTGACATTTAAATTACATCTTACCTACTGAAATTTGTCTTTTCTACTATTCTTTTTTGTCATTTGTAAAAATGGAAAAAGGTAAGTATTTACAATTAATCTTTCACATGTTCAGTGAAAATCAAGTAAGTCAAGACTTTTTCATCCTCAAACCTTGTTTCTATAGCTTTCCTTTCAACTCATGGAAAGGCAGATCTTCACAACTCCCAAGTAGGGCATAAAAATAAGATTAAGTGGGGTTGACTGAGATGGATATTCTGTTTCTACCTACAGATCTGTCCTCTACTCTTCTCCACATTATACGTTTCCAAAGAAGCTGATCTGTATTGACTGCCTCAGAGGTTCCCTTGCCCTTTGGCTGTGGACAATGGGAGGCACTTGTAGAACATGGGAAGTCGGGAGGAGAGTGAAATTGGGTTATTTATCCCCCTAGCATTTTCCCTTCAGTGCCACAGGTGGGCAGTTGTCTATTTCTTTACTAAAAGCCACAATTGTTTCGAGGCTGCCCTCTCCTATACCTAAAGGATTCTACAGGTCTGGAGACCAGTTCTGTCTTCTCACCCTTTCAGGCCTAGCAGACATGGTTCTCCTCTGTTGATAGTCCTATGTTGCTTCACCATCCCTTGTTAATCTCAATTAACTCTGTCTACCCTTTTTAAAATTCATTAAATTAAATTTAATTAAACTTTCTTAAATTACCCTGAGTATGCTATCTAATTCCTGAGAAGACCCTGACTGATTCATCTCAATTATTTTAGTTTTTTTAAAAATCAGACCTCATTTCAGTTATGTATGGCAGTTCTGAGGCATGTTCGCCATGTAAATACTCGCAATCAAATTGGAAAAATCATAGGTATTCCTCTCACTCCATTTGTTTAAAAATATTGTGAGTATATTTTTGTGAGTTGTTTGTGAGTATATGATTTCTAGAATTGCTTACTGTACAGGAAGCAGCTTCTGTGAATTTCTCTTTGTCTTGCTAGCTCCTTAAATAAAATACATATGCTCCCTGGAAGTTATCTTTAATATACGGAAACACTCTAAGATATTAAACTGTGATGGTGAAATTATGTGGAGTCTATACTTCTTTATGCTGGTGCTTCAGGAGCAGTATAGCTGAGAATATACTCTGAGACTTCTATGTTTGATTTTTTGCAAAGTGGGGTAATTGTTTCTCTTTTAAAGATTATAATGCCGAGAAATGCATCAGAGTCAGGAAATTCAAAGAAAAACATCTGAATGAATGCATGAATGTGACCTGTACATGGAGAGAGAACAATAGTTGCAAAGCACTTCACTGGGTTTATCTTTCAAAATTGATATGAAGCAAAATTCATTCTAAATATAACTCTTCATTCTAATGGCCAACATGATGTTTAATTTTAAAGTAACTTTGCATAAACTGCAATACACCTTCAAAAATATAACTGGCTCTAAATCAACACTTGGATCAATATATAAACAAACATCTTTACATTTAAGGACTAGTCATCTGAAATTTCCACTAAAAACAGCAAAACAAATATAACCAAGAGATTAACCTAAGTACCAAATTATATTTTACAGCAACATGTGTCATTATGTGCTCACCATCTTCAGCTAGATAAACCACATTAGCTTCCTTGGAGTCTGGATAAAGGGGTTCTGTTTCTAAGCCCGTTGGGATATACACTGGCTCAGGACAAGAAGGAGTCCAATCTGGAAAAAAAAGTGAAACATTATTTGAAAATGACTTCAAAATAAAACAGAAAAATTTTATTGCATATTTTCAAATTATTCATTGATAGATCTAGGCTAAAATGTAGTGTTTTGTGTGGGGTAAGATTTTACTAAGGGTTCATTGGAATAATGAACATTGTCACACTGTAATACAACTTATGACATTTCATTCATATCTTCTTCTGAATTATTACATTGAGTAGTTTCATGATTGCTTTTTGCTTATTACTGATTTTATACCTATTTTATAACACAATTCTCTTTCTCCTGGGCCCTTGATACCATTCTGTCCTACCTCTGTCTTACTCTACCTTTTATTCTTCCTTTCCCTTCAGCTTCTTTGCTTGATAACGGCTGTCAAGATAAATCTTATAAACCTTTTCAAGTTTATCTCCCAAAAGGAAAGATAGTGTTAGATGCTCCCCTACCCCTGCCACTTCCCCTTTAGCTATCAGCTTTCCTTCTTTTTAGGATCAAATTTCTTAAACATCATGATCTGCACTACTCTCAGGTCTTTCTGACCATGACCTATTTGATGGGGGAAAAATGACTTCACAGCCTAACTACCCTAGTTATTTGTATTTTTTTTTAATGGACAAACAATTTGATGACAAACAAGTATTACTGGACAAACATTTTGGAGATTATGTGTACATCTGCTTTAACAACAGAAGTGTATTTGACATTATCAATAGGGGTCAACTCTAGCTACAGAAGAAACACAGTCTACCATATTGATGCAAATGTGTATCACTGTATTGTAGAGTTAAATTAATCACACAGGACCGAATAAATTGATAATAAAGATAAGCAAATTATAATTAAAAATGTAAATGTTTTATTTAAAAATCTTCTCAGTTGAAAGTCTTAACCAACTTAAGTCAAAATTAATGAACTAATAAAATAGCTCTCATTCTGAAAACATTAGGAATTTCAGCTATTTGCCTTTGTGTATGCTGATTTTCTTTTCTTTTTTTTTTTTGAGACAGAGTGTCGCTCTGTTGCCCAGGCTGGAGTGCAGTGGCATGATCTCAGCTCACTGCAGGCTCCGCCTCCCGGGTTCACACCATTCTCCTGCTTCAGCCTCCCAAGTAGCTGGGACTACAGGTGCATGCCACCATGCCCAGCTAATTTTTTTGTATTTTAGTAGAGATGGAGTTCCACCGTGTTGCCCAGGCTGGTCTTGAACTCCTGAGCTCAGGCAATCCACCCGCCTCGGCCTCCCAAAGTGCTAGGATTACAGACATGAGCCACTGCGCCCGGCCAACATTTTGGTTTTTATCTTTTTAGGCTTTCTCGCTTTCAACCATCCAGTTCAGATGCTTTGGGCATATGCTAAGAAAATATATTATTTCACATATTTAGAAACCCAGAAGTAGAGTAGATTCAAGGGATGGTATAATCAGTGACTCAGTGGTCATCCAGAGCTCAGTTCCTTTATGTCTCTCCACTTTGTCATCCTCATCCTAAGGCTTACCATTGTAAAATGTAAAACAACATGACTGTCAGTGGAAGAGTGTCTTGTACTAACTGACTTGATCAACTACAATGGAATCAACCACAATGAGTCAACCACAATGTCTTCTTCATGTATATGGCATCATTCTATATATACTGATCACCAATTTGTTTTTCCCGCCCACTTCACTAAACATCTTAGAGATGTTTAATATACATAGATCTTTATCATTTTTTAACATCTGTATAGTGTTCTCTAATATAGATTGCCACAATTTGACCATTAGTGGACATAATAGTTATGTCTTTATTTACCTAAGAGATAAACTGCTGGTCAGGGAATACATGTATATTTTCCTTTATTAAGAAACAAAACTGTCAAACCTTTTTACAAAGTGATTATGTAATTTTACATTCCCACCAACAATGTATTAAGAGTTCCAGTTGCTCTACATTCTAATATTTGGTTGTCAGTCTTTTAAATTTTTTGCCATCCTGGTAGATGTAAAGTGGTATCTCACTGTGGTTCAAATTTTCATTTCTCATGTTGAAAAATGTTTTCATATGTTTATTGATTATTATAATTCTTTGAGAAATGTCCGTTCGAGTCTTTTGTCCATTTTAAAATTAGGTTTTGATTATTGGTTTGTAGGAATTCTTCATATATTCTGCATAAAGTCTTTTGTCATATATGTGTTGGGAATATTTTTTATAGACTGTGGCTTTCCTTTTCATTTTTAACTGTCTCTTAATGAGAAATTTTAGATTTTGATGAAGTCAACTTTATTAATTTTTCATTGTTTCTTTTTTCTTTCTGGCTCCTAAGGAATTGTTGCCTTATCTATAACTACAGAGATATTGTTCTATGTTTTCTTCTAGGAGCTTTATAATGTTAGGTTATATATAACTTTATATGTTTAGGTCTGTGACCTGTCTTGAATTAATTTTTGTTTACTAGTGAGGTAGAAGTCAAGGATTTTTTTTTCTACATGTATGCTAAGTTGTTACAACACCAATTACTGAAAAGACTTTCCTTACCCTCATTGGGTTTCTTTGGTGCCTTTGTCAAAGGTCATTTCGTAATAAACACGTTGGTCTATTTCTGGACATTTTACTCTGTTCCACTGATGTATTCATCTTTTTGTCAATTGTGCCCATTAAAAAAATCTACCAAAACATACTTCTATCCATATTTCACAGGGCCAGAAACAAAGCAAATGTTTAAATGCTTATTAGGTGTTATACTTATGCAAAAACAAAGAACTACAGCTTACTGATTTATCACAAAGCAAATACCACATAGGCCAAGAAATATTACATTGCAAGCACCTTCCATACTCCATTCATGCCCCTTTCCCATCACCAGCCTCTCCCTCCCTTTGAAAAGTAGCCATTAGTCTTAATATAATGCAATCATTTCTCTACTCTCCTTTATAATTTTACTGCCTAAGCATTCATATATATGCATGTGTCTTGTAAATAAAACTTGCTTTGCTTTGCCTATATTTGAACTTTATAAAATTAAAATCACATAGTATATGGTATTCTTCTATGCTGTTTTTCACGTATATTCGTGAAATCAATCCACATTGTGGCATATTGCTGTAATTTGCTTATTTCATTGATACATAATATTGTACAAAATGTTATAATTTATCAATTTCTATTTATAATGGACATTTGGGCTGTTTCAGTTTGGGGCTATTAAGAACAATGGTGCTATGAACAGCTTTATACATATTGCTTAGAGCACCTGTGCTCACATCAGTTTTAGGTATACAACTGGGAGTAAAAATTCTAGGTTGCAGGGCATGTATCAATTTCAGTAAATAATGCCAAGCTATCATCCAAAATGATTATACCAATTTACACACCCACCAGCAGGTCACAAAGGTTTTATTTGCTCCATATGCTCACCACTGCTTAGTATAAGTTAAATTTAACCTTTCGAGGTGTCTGTGAAACAGTACTCAGCCTCCTTAACAATCAGGAGATAGCAAATTAAAATCACAACAAGACTTCACGATAAGGTTGATATTATCTCATATGTTTATTGGCCATGTGAATATCATTTTTTATAAAGTGCCCATTCAAGTCTCTTGCCCATTTTCCTACTGGGTTGTTTGTCTTTTCTTATTACTTTCAGAAATGCTTTGTATATTCCAGAAATGATCTATTTGTCAGTTATGTATTGCAAATATTAATATATTCTCCCAATCTATTGTTTGCCTTGTTTTATTTTTTGATGAACTGAGGTTTTTAATTTTACTGTAGTCAAATTTATCCATCTTTTTCTTTATGGTTAGGGTATTTTATGTTCTGTTTAAGTCTTTCCAGATTTTAATATTATGAAGATATTTTCTTGTATTATTTTCTAGAAGTCTTATTGTTTTACCTTTCATTTTTATATCCATAACCCACTTAAAATGGACTTTTGTGCATAAGGTTGGGGTGAGATTTCACTTTTTCCATATGGAAATCCAATTATTCCAGTATTATTTACTGAAAAGACCATCTTTAACTTTCTCTTGCAGTACCACCTTTTTCATAATGACCATATATACATAGGTCTGTTTCTAAGCGTTCTGTTCTATTCCATTCCTGTTTCCTTTCAGCAATGCCATATATTACTATAACTTTATTAAGGTTTAAGAGCTAGTAAATCTTACAATTTTTTGTCCTTTTAAGATGTTGTTGGCATTTCCATATGCATTTTTAAAGTACCTTGTCAATTTCTATAAAAAATCACAATTGGGATTTTGACTGGTATTGCATGGTACATGTAGGTCAGTTTGGAGATAACTGACATCTTTAAAATAATGAGTCTCCCAATCTATGAACATGCTATTTCCCTCTATTTATTTAGGTCTTTTAAAAATCTCTCTCAATAATGCTTTATTGCTTCTTCATAGAAATCTTGTCTATCAGATTTATTCCTAGGCATGTGGTTTCTAAACTTTTATTTGAAACAGTTGAAAACATACAGAAAAGTTGCAATAACAGGAAAAAAACACTTTTTTCCCTGAAATATTTGCCAACATAATACTCCATCCTCTCCAAATACTTATATTTCCTCCAATGAAGGAAATCCTCCTATATAAATAACCATAATACAACTATCAAGATCAGGACATTAATAGTGATTTATTTCTAATATTTAATCCTTAGACTTAAAATTTTGACAGTTGTATAAATAATGTCCTCTATAGCAAAAGGATCCACTTTAGAATCACACATTGCATTGAACTTTAATGTGTATTTTAGTTTTCTTCGATATAGAACAGCTTTCCAGTCTTTCCTTGTATTTCATGACTTTGACACTTCTGAAAATTACAGGTCAGATTTCCAATGTCAGCTAAGAGATACAGAACGTTAAAAAAAAAAAAAAAAAACAGCACTCTGGGAAGCTGAGGCAGGCAGATCACGAGGTCAAGAGATGGAGACCATCCTGGCCAACATGGTGAAACCCCATCTCTACTACAAATACAAAAATTAGCTGGGCGTGGTGGCGTGCCTGTAGTCCCAGCTACTTAGGAGGCTGAGGCAGGAGAATTGCTTGAACCTGGGAGGTGGAGGTTGCAGTGAGCCGAGATCGCGCCACTGCACTCCAGCTGGTGAGACTCACTCCAGCGTGAGACTCCAT
This sequence comes from Nomascus leucogenys, assembly GCF_006542625.1. Classification (NCBI taxonomy): domain Eukaryota; kingdom Metazoa; phylum Chordata; class Mammalia; order Primates; family Hylobatidae; genus Nomascus; species Nomascus leucogenys. The sequence goes on along the minus strand of NC_044393.1, from coordinate 83,992,334 downwards.
CTCCAAAAAAAAAAGTGTCATCCTCACCCTTACAACAAAAAATAAACTAGACAAACAGCAAATTAATGACTTTTTGCCAACCCACCACAGAAGATGTTTCAGGGCAACCAAATGCTCCAAAGTCTGTGAAAAGACAGAAACCTGCAAGGTGAAACTGGATCTCAGTAGTTGCCCACTGAAGGCAGATGCTGCTGAACTTCATATAATCTGGTAAGAAGGCACAGTTAAAGCTTTTAAAGTAGATTATTAAAAGCCAAATATGAGTGTGAAGCCCCTTGGGGCTGCAGATATAAGATGTAGGGGGTTAGCACCCACTTTCAGACTTTTCCTCTGGGAATCCCACCAGGTAGGTGCTCACAAGGAAGATCAAAGAGAATCCTGGGAAAGTTATCCTTGTGGTGGTGTGTTGGGGAGGGGAACAGCAGCCTCTGCCAAACTCCACCCAGACCCATCTATGCATCTCCCTTTATGGAACAAAATACTTAATCTATAATAAGACATTAGTAGAAAACCATGCATCTGGGGAAAGGGAACAGAAAAAAACAATACAAAAAACCCCAACACTACCACACTAACCTTGAGTGAGATGTAGGCATATGTGCTATTTTCTGTCTATATAGTTGCCTGTTCTAGACATTTCACACAATTAGAATCACATTATTTGTTCTTTTGCGTCTGGCTTCTATCACTCAGCATAATGTTTTCAAAGTTCATCCATGTTGTAGCATGTATCAGTACCTCATTCCTTTCTATGGCCAATTAACATTATATTGTGTGGAAATACCATATTTTGTTTTTCCATTCATCCATCGATGGACATTTGGGTTGTTTCCACCATGTGGCTACTAAGAATAATGCTGCCATTAACATTTGTATGATAAGTTTTTGTTTGGATATATGTTTTCATTTCTCTTGGGTACATACCTACAAGTGGAACTGCTGGGTCAAATAGTAACTCAATGTTTAACTTTCTGAGGAAAAACAAAACTGTTTTCCAAAGTAGCTGCACAATTTTACATTCCCAACAGCAGTGTATAAGGGTTCCAATCTCTCCACATGCTTGTCAGCACTTGTTATCTGACTTTCTGATTCTAGTCATCCTAGTGGGTGTAAAGACATATCTTATTGTGGTATTAATTTGCATTTCCCTATGACTAAAGATGTTGAACATATTTTCATGTGTTCATTGGCCATTTGTTCATCTACTTTGGATAAATGTTTATTTAGATCCTTTGCACACTTTAAAATTTAGTTGTCTTTTTATTATTGAGTTGTAAGAGTTCTTTATATAGTCAAGATAGAAGTCCTTTGTCAGATAAATAATTTTCAAATATTTTCTCTTGTTCTATGGGTTTTATTTTCATTTTCTTGACAGTTTCTGTTGAAACACAGAAGTTTCAATTTTGATAAAGTTCAATTTATCTATTTTTTTTCCAGTTGTTGCTTGTGCTTCTGGCATTATACCTAAGAATCCATTGCCAAATCCAAAATCATGAAGATTTGCCTCTATGTTTCTTTGTAAGAGTTTTATAGTTCGGGCTGTTAGTTAGATCTTGATCCATTTCAAATCAATTTTTGTATATGGTGTGAGGTAAGGGACAAACTTATTTTGCATGTGGTTATCCAGTTGTCTTGGCACCATTTGTTGAAAAGACAATGCTCTTCCTATTGAATAGTCTTGCCATCCCTGTCAAAAATCAGTTCACCACAGACACATGGGCTTATTTCTGGACTTCCAATTTTATTCACTGGTCTACATGTCTATCCTCATGACAGTACCACACTGTCTAAATTACTATTTGTAGTAAGTTTTGAAATCAGAAAGTGTGAGCTCTCAAATTTGTTCTTAAGTTTGTTTTTGTTTTCTTTTTTTGGCCATTCTGGGTTCCTTGAGTTTCTCTATAAATTTTAGTATCAGCCTGTCAATTTCTACAAAGCAACCCACTGGTATTCTAATGGAAATTGCATTGAATCTGTAGATTCATTTGGGGAGGACTGTCATCATAATAATAGTAAGTCTTTTGATCCATAAACATGGGATGTCTATTTACTTAGATCTTTTTGTAGTTGTTTTGTAGATCTTTTGTAGATGTTTTGTAGTTGTTAGAGTATGTCTTGTACTCTATACCTAAATGTATTCATATTTTATTCTTTTGCAAATTGAATAGTTTTCATAAGTTCATTTTAGGGTTGTTTATTATAAGTGCACAGAAATACATTTGATTTTTATATATTAATCTTGTATTTTGCAACCTTGCTGAACTCATATATTAGTTCTAAAAGTTTTTTTCAGTGGATTGCTTAGGATTTTCTATGTACAAAATTATTTTATTGGCAAATATAGTTTTACTTCCTTCTTTCCAATCTGGATTTTTTAAACTTCTTTTTCTTGTCTAATTGCCCTGGCTAGAACCTCCACTACAATGTCGTATAAAAGTGGAAAAGTGGATATCTTTGTCTCGTTCTTGACCTTATGGGGAAAGCATCTAGTCTTTTCACCATTAAGTAGATATTAGCTGTGGGATTTCCATAGATGCCTTTCATTGAGGACAGTCCTTTCTCTTCCTAATTTGGTGTTTTTGTCATGAAAGGGTGTAGGATTTCTTAAAAATGCCTTTTCTGTGTTTATTGAAATGATCTTGTTTCTTTTTAATTCTACTGATATGTTCTATCTCAGTAATTGATTTTTGGGTACAGGGAGCAAACAACGTATCTGGATAGATTCCACTTTTTCATGATATATATTCTTTTTATTTTTTGCTGGATTTAGTTTGCTAGTATTTTGCTGATGAATTTTACATCTATATTCATAATATATATTAGCCTGTAGTTTTCTTGTGATGTCTTTGTGTGGTTTTGTTATCAGAGTAATACTGGCCTCATAGGGATGAATGGGGAAGCATTCCTTCCTCTTCTATTATTGGAAGAGTTTTTGAAGAATTACAAATTGTTTGGTAGAATGTTCTAAACATTAAATGTTTGGTAGAATTCAGCAAATGAAGCTATTTGGGTTTAAGCTATTCTCTATAGTAGTTTTTCTATTATTAATTAAATCTCTTGTTATATGTCTATTTAGATGTTCTATTTCCTCTTGAGTCAGTTTCAGTACTTTGTGTCTTGCCAGTCCTGTGTCCATTTCATCTTAGTTATTTAATTCATTTTTAGTCTGTATCTGGTTCTCATCTAATTTGATAATAACATCCTCTTAGTTTTCTAGCACAGGATTCTCAGGACAGTTGCATACATCATCACAAGTTGGTAATACTCAAGCCTTTAAAGTGTTTGCAACTACAGCAGACAGTTTGTTCTGCATTTAAATCACATGCCACAAAATTTCACATAACTTCTTCTTTTCAGGGGTATCCAAATCTAAGTATTCCTCCAAAAGATTTCATAGCACTTCCAAAGTTGTGCTGAGGAGCCACTTTATTTTGTCTTATGTGGCAGATATAAAAGATGACTATTTTCCATAAGGCAGAATAGGTGGCTTTGTTAAGTAATTGCCAGGATAAGCCATTTCCATATGCAGATTCAAGTAGTTGTTCAAGTTAGTCCACTGTTACATGAACAAAAGAATATTTAGGAGTATAAGGCCCTGCACTCAGCTAGTTGTCCTCCAAATTTCCACTGCTAGTTTTTCTATACATTGCTAGTTGTCCTCCAAATTTTCATTCTAACTTTCTTCCTTACTTACCAAAACCTGAATTTATCAGGGCAGCAATGTACCTCCATTAAAAAAACCGTAAGTTTTCAGGCTTGCCTGTGGCCAGGAGTAGCCATGCAATATAATTCTAGTCAATGAGAGGTAAAAAGATGACTTCTGGTGGAATTTCTGGGAAAGCTTTTTTAAAAAAAATAAAAGAAGATAGAATCAACTGGTATAAGCATGTTGCTCTTTGTTTTTCCTTCTCTTCATTGTATTTTCATGTGCTTAACAGGGTCTTTTGCAAAACAAGAGCTTTTAATTCTGAAGTCCAATTTATCAATTTTTTATTAATCATGTTTTTGGTGTCAATTCTAAGAACTCTTTGCCTAGCTCTAGATCATAAAGATTTTCTTCTATTTTAAAAAAGATTTATAATTGTATGTTTTACATTTAAATCTATGATTCATTTTGAATGCATTTTTGTACAAGGTGTTAGACTTAGGTTGAAGTTTTCCCTTGTCTCTTTCATTTCTTCCTATGGATATCCAATTTCTCCAGCAATATTTGTTGAAAATGCAAACTTTGCTCCATTAAATTGCTTTTTCACTTTTGTCAAAAACTACTTGGGAATATTTGTGTGGTTCTACTTCTGAGTTCTCCATTCTCTTCTACTGATCTAATACCACATAGCTTTGACTACTGTAGCTATATCTCATTTTATGCTTCGTTTTCAAAATTGCTTTTTTTAAAAGTTATTTTAGTTCTTTAGCCTTTCCATATAAATTTTAGAATAATTTTGTCTACATCTACAAAAAGAAATCCTGATAGGAATTTCTTTAAACCTGTGTGTCAACTGGGAAGAGTTGACATCTTACCACGTTGAGCTTAGTCCTAATCATGAACATGGTATATTTCTTGATTTATTTGGATCTTCTTTTATTTATTTCATCAACATTGGGTAGTTTTAAGAATGCAAGTCTTAAGCAAACGCTGAGTGATTTTGTCACCACCAGGCCTGCCCTAAAAGAGCTCCTGAAGGAAGCACTAAACATGGAAAGGAACAACCGGTACCAGCCACTGCAAAAACATGCCAAATTGTAAAGACCATCGAGACTAGGAAGAAACTATAGCAACTAACGAGCAAAATAACCAACTAACATCATAATGACAGGATCAGATTCACACATAACAATATTAACGTTAAATGTAAATGGGCTAAATGCTCCAATCAAAAGACACAGACTGGCAAACTGGATAAGGAGTCAGGACCCATCAGTGTGCTGTATTCAGGAAACCCATCTCACGTGCAGAGACACACATAGACTCAAAATAAAGGGATGGAGAAAGATCTATCAAGCAACTGGAAAACAAAAAAAGGCAGGGGTTGCAATCCTAGTCTCTGATAAAATAGACTTTAAACCAACAAAGATCAAAAGAGACAAAGAAGGCCATTACATAATGGTAAAGGGATCAATTCATCAAGAAGAGCTAACTATCCTAAATATATATGCACCCAACACAGGAGCACCCAGATTCATAAAGCAAGTCCTGAGTGACCTACTAAGGGACTTAAACTCCCACACAATAATAATGGGAGATTTTAACACCCCACTGTCAGCATTAGACAGATCAACGAGACAGAAAGTTAACAAGGATATCCAGGAATTGAACTCAGCTCTACATAAAGTGGACCTAATAGACATCTACAGAACTCTCCACCCCAAGTCAACAGAATATACATTTTTTTCAGCACCACACCACACCTACTCCAAAATTGACCACATAGTTGGAAGTAAAGCTCTCCTCAGCAAATGTAAAAGAACAGAAATTATAACAAACTGTCTCTCAGACCACAGTGCAATCAAACTAGAACTCAGGATTAAGAAACTCACTCAAAACCGCTCTACTACATGGAAACTGAACAACCTGCTCCTGAATGACTATTGGGTACATAATGAAATGAAGGCAGAAATAAAGATGTTCTTTGAAACCAACGAGAACAAAGACACAACATACCAGAATCTCTGGGACACATTCAAAGCAGTGTGTAGAGGGAAATTTATAGCACTAAATGCCCACAAGAGAAAGCAGGAAAGATCCAAAATTGACTCCCTAACATCACAATTAAAAGAACTAGAAAAGCAAGAGCAAACACATTCAAAAGCTAGCAGAAGGCTAGAAATAACTAAAATCAGAGCAGAACTGAAGGAAATAGAGACACAAAAAACCCTTCAAAAAATTAATGAATCCAGGAGCTGGTTTTTTGAAAAGATCAACAAAATTGATGGACCGCTAGCAAGACTAATAAAGAAGAAAAGAGAGAAGAATCAAATAGATGCAATAAAAAACGAAAAAGGGGATATCACCACCGATCCCACAGAAATACAATCTACCATCAGAGAATACTACAAACACCTCTATGCAAATAAACTAGAAAATCTAGAAGAAATGGATAAATTCCTCGACAAATACACCCTCCCAAGACTAAACCAGGAAGAAGTTGAATCTCTGAATAGACCAATAACAGGTTCTGAAATTGTGGCAATAATCAATAGCTTACCAACCAAAAAGAGTCCAGGACCTGATGGATTCACAGCTGAATTCTACCAGAGGTACAAGGAGGAACTGGTACCATTCCTTCTGAAACTATTCCAATCGATAGAAAAAGAGGGAATCCTCCCTAACACATTTTATGAAGCCAGCATCGTCCTGATACCAAAACCTGGCAGAGACATAACCAAAAAAGAGAATTTCAGACCAATATCCTTGATGAACATTGATGCAAAAATCCTCAATAAAATACTGGCAAACCGAATCCAGCAGCACATCAAAAAGCTTATCCACCATGATCAAGTGGGCTTCATCCCTGGGATGCAAGGCTGGTTCAACATACGCAAATCAATAAATGTAATCCAGCATATAAACAGAACCAAAGACAAAAACCACATGATTATCTCAATAGATGCAGAAAAGGCCTTTGACAAAATTCAACAACCCTTCATGCTAAAAACTCTCAATAAATTAGGTATTGATGGGACGTATCTCAAAATAATAAGAGCTATCTACGACAAACCCACAGCCAATATCATACTGAATGGGCAAAAACTGGAAGCATTCCCTCTGAAAACTGGCACAAGACAGGGATGCCCTCTCTCACCGCTCCTGTTCAACATAGTGCTGGAAGTTCTGGCCAGAGCAATCAGGCAGGAGAAGGAAATAAAAGGTATTCAGTTAGGAAAAGAGGAAGTCAAATTGTCCCTGTTTGCAGATGACATGATTGCATATCTAGAAAACCCCATTGTCTCAGCCCAAAATCTCCTTAAGCTGATTAGCAACTTCAGCAAAGTCTCAGGATACAAAATTAATGTACAAAAATCACAAGCATTCTTGTACACCAATAACAGACAAACAGAGAGCCAAATCATGAGTGAACTCCCATTCACAATTGCTTCAAAGAGAATAAAATACCTAGGAATCCAACTTACAAGGGATGTGAAGGACCTCTTCAAGGAGAACTACAAACCACTGCTCAATGAAATAAAAGAGGATACAAACAAATGGAAGAACATTCCATGCTCATGGGTTGGAAGAATCAATATCGTGAAAATGGCCATACTGCCCAAGGTAATTTATAGATTCAATGCCATCCCCATCAAGCTACCAATGACTTTCTTCACAGAATTGGAAAAAACTACTTTAAAGTTCATATGGAACCAAAAAAGAGCCCGCATCGCCAAGTCAATCCTAAGCCAAAAGAACAAAGCTGGAGGCATCACGCTACCTGACTTTAAACTATACTACAAGTCTACAGTAACCAAAACAGCATGGTACTGGTACCACAACAGAGACATAGATCAATGGAACAGAACAGAGCCCTCAGAAATGATGCCGCATAGCTACAACTATCTGATCTTTGACAAACCTGACAAAAACAAGAAATGGGGAAAGGATTCCCTATTTAATAAATGGTGCTGGGAAAACTGGCTAGCCATATGTAGAAAGCTGAAACTGGATCCCTTCCTTACACCTTATACAAAAATTAATTCAAGATGGATTAAAGACTTATATGTTAGACCTAAAACCATTAAAATCCTACAAGAAAACCTAGGCAATACCATTCAGGACATAGGCGTGGGCAAGGACTTCATGTCTAAAACACCAAAAGCAATGGCAACAAAAGCCAAAATCGACAAATGGGATCTCATTAAACTAAAGAGCTTCTGCACAGCAAAAGAAACTATCATCAGAATGAACAGGCAACCTACAAAATGGGAGAAAATTTTTGCAACCTACTCATCTGACAAAGGGCTAATATCCAGAATCTATAATGAACTCAAACAAATTTACAAGAAAAAAACAAACAACCCCATCAAAAAGTGGGCAGAGGACATGAACAGACACTTCTCAAAAGAAGACATTTATGCAGCCAGAAAACACATGAAGAAATGCTCATCATCACTGGCCATCAGAGAAATGCAAATCAAAACCACAGTGAGATACCATCTCACACCAGTTAGAATGGCCATCATTAAAAAATCAGGAAACAACAGGTGCTGGAGAGGATGTGGAGAAATAGGAACACTTTTACACTGTTGGTGGGACTGTAAACTAGTTCAACCATTGTGGAAGTCAGTGTGGCGATTCCTCAGGGATCTCGAACTAGAAATACCATTTGACCCAGCCATCCCATTACTGGGTATATACCCAAAGGACTATAAATCATGCTGCTATAAAGACACATGCACACGTATGTTTATTGCGGCACTATTCACAATAGCAAAGAGTTGGAACCAACCCAAATGTCCAACAACGATAGACTGGATTAAGAAAATGTGGCACATATACACCATGGAATACTATGCAGCCATAAAAAATGATGAGTTCGTGTCCTTTGTAGGGACATGGATGAAACTGGAAAACATCATTCTCAGTAAACTATCGCAAGGACAAAAAACCAAACACCGCATGTTCTCACTCATAGGTGGGAATTGAACAATGAGAACTCATGGACACAGGAAGGGGAACATCACACTCCGGGGACTGTTGTGGGGTGGGGGGAGGGGGGAGGGACAGCATTAGGAGATACACCTAATGCTAAATAACGAGTTAATGGGTGCAGGAAATCAACATGGCACATGGATACATATGTAACAAACCTGCACATTGTGCACATGTACCCTAAAACCCTAAAGTATAATAAAAAAATAAATTAAAAAAAAAAAAATAAATAAAACAAAACAAAAACAACTAAAAAAAAAAAAAAAAAAAAAAAAAAAAAAAAAAGAATGCAAGTCTTGCACATGTTTTGTTAGATTTACACCTAAGTAGTTTTTAAAAAGTAATTATAACAGTAATGTTCTATACTATAGTATGGGTTTAGATTACACAAATGTATGCATTTGTTAAATTTGTTAAAATTCACTGATACAATTAGATTTGTGAATTTCATCTTTTGTAAAATGTACCTCAAAACTAATAAGGAATTCTAGGTAACAATATACATGCTAAAGTATTTAGAGATGAAATGTAAGGATATCTGCAACTTACTTTTAAATGAATAAAAAACTAAAAGGACTTGATGGATAAAGACAGGGATGGATAGATGGCTACATATGTGATAAAGCAATATAGTAAATTATTATAAGAATCCAGTTGATGGCCATATGGGTTCCTGTATAATCCTTTCAATTTCTCTGCATATTTGAAAACATTCTTAATAAAATATTGGGAAGTAAGAAGTTAATACAGAGCAAGAGGTTAAATAAAGAACAAAATAAATCTAAATAAATCAGATTTATAAAAAAATTAACTAATAAATTATTAGAATACAGCACAAAACTGAACTAGTAAATAATTTCAAGCATTGATTCTTTGAAAAAATTAACAAGATAAAGCCTACCAACATACTCAGGGGAGAAAAATAAGAATGCAAAAACACAATGTAAAATATTAGGACAAAGGGAAAAAGTCTCCTATCTTTAAAGGAAATTATAGCAATTATAGGAGAATGCTTTGCTTAAATTTATGAAATGAATTTTAAAATCCTGCATGAAAAGCATTTTTCTAGGAAAATAAATAACCAAAACTGTCCCTGGAATAGAATATATAGGAAACTTAGACCTAACAAAGAAGAAACTGAGAAGTTTTATAATAACAAGATTCTCTGTCTAAAACAGTAACAAAATATGCACAGTTTTAGAAGATTTCTCTCGAAATTAGAGAGAACATTAATTAAAACATTATTGAAACTGTTCTAAAGCAAAGAATTCTAAATAACATTTATAACAAAACCTGGAAAATGTACACAAGCTAGAAAATTTTTAAAAATCTCTTATTTATGAATATTAAAGCAAAAATCCTGCATAAAATGAGAAAACAGGATTCAGCAACCCACTAAAAATTATTCACAATGACTAACTGCACTTTATTTCAATACTATACAACTGGTTCAATATTAAAGAAACTAATATCACTCACCAAAATAATAGGTCAAATGAGAATATCATAATCCCTCTACCCCATAGATGTTAAAAAGGCATTTAATAAAGTTTAGTACTAATTTCTGATAAAGTTTTCTTAATAATATAAGAATAAATTGGTAAATCCTTAGCAGAATCAAAAAAATTTATTTTAAACCAGAAGCCAATAATTTGCTTAATGAGAAAACAGTAATACTAGTCCCATTAAAATGAAGAATAACATAAAGGCAACATTATTAAATATTTTTTGACAGTACCAGTAAATGCATTTAGTACAAAAAGAAATATAAGGTATAAAAACTGGAAATTAGGAGATATAATTACATTAATACAGGATAATATAACTGTATAATTGGAACATATATAATAATTTAAATATTAGAAACAAAGTATGACAATTTTCAAAATTAATACACACAAAAATAACTTTCCTGTATGTAAACAAGTTAGAAAATATAAAATGATAAATATTCGATTTGAAATTGCTATTCTCACAACAAAAAATATTTAGTTTTAGCAACAAAATAAAATACCTAACAATAAACTTAGAAACGGTGCAGAAAAAAAAAATTTAAACTATAATAACGGAGATAAAAGAAAACTAGGATAAATGGTAAGACAAATCTTATTATTAGACAGGAAGGTGCAATTTTAAAAGTATGTTACACTTCCTTAAGTTAATCTATAAATTTAACGTGATCACAATAAAGTTACCAGTTTATTTATTTTAGGACAACTAGGAAAGCTTATTTTAGATTCCATATAGAGACATAATTAGGCAAAGGTAGCCAGAAAAATCTTTAAAACAGTAAGCAACTAAGTTTACCACATAACAGAATTATAGTTTAAAAGCTATAGTAATAGAGTTTCATGCTAGCATATCAAAAGACAGATTAATGGAACAGAATTCAAAATTGGACCTAAAAGTTTAGTATATCATAAACGTGGCATTGTAAGTGGGTAGAAAAAAATAATTCATTTAATAAGTTTTGTTGGAACAACTCACCAGGCATTTAATAATAGGACTGGACTGGAAGTTTACTTCTTATATCAAAACGGATTCCTGATGGATCAAAAATTTAGTCACAAAAAATACACTTGGACACTACTAAGAAATAAGTATGAAAATTTCAAAACCCCAGAAATCATTTAAAAATGATAGACAAAGTAACTACATAAAAATTACAAATTTATGCATGACAAAGACAAAAAGGCAAATGAAAAACTGAGAAAAATAGCATGCAACATATAAGACACAGCAATCAAATCTCTTGCATAGACAGCACTTACAGATCAAGAAGAAAAAAAGTCCAATCAATAGCAAAATGGGCAAATGATTTTATCAGGTAGCTTATATAAAGTCAGTAGATAAAATATTCAATCTCATCCATAAAGAATACATGAACAAAAAACACATATCAAGTAAACAATATCAGATTGTCAAAAACCAGAATCAGTGATTAACAGTATTGATGAGAGTATGGGAAAATAGGTACTCTCATTGTGCAGCACTCAGATGGCCTAGGCTGTCCAAACCCTGTACATCCAAAGAAAGATTTGGACCTTGTCCAACTCCTGGGAGATAACCTCTAAGACCCTGAAATATTCTGCCTGTTCAGAGTTTCTTTGTCTGCTTGGGGCCTTGGGCTACATCAGATAGTTTATGCTAATAATGTTAGTTGTGGTGGGGGGCTCTGGGCCACATTATATTAATTTTGGTTGGAGAAGCTGGGGACTGAATAACTAAGGCCAGCTACATGGACATTCCATGCAGACATAACTGGTCCCTAATAGAAACTCTGGACACCAAGGCTGGATGAGTTTCCCTGATTAGCAGTACTTCATGAGTGTTATCTCACATCATG